>NC_136068.1:485919423-488319423 GCF_964261635.1 Lissotriton helveticus
GGCTGAGATGTACCTGGTTTTGCCCGGAGGTGCAGAATACAATTCTGTCTCTGCCCTTCGATGGAGATATGCTGTTTGGCTAGAATATAGATTATGCTTTACAAGACATTAAAAAAGATACCAGGACGGCAAGATCTTTGGGCACACTTCAATATCGAAAAGTACCTTTCCGGGGTGAAAGAGGAGAAGGTTTCTCTAAATATAGGGGAGGTTATCCACATCGTTACTCTCCTATTCACAATCCTCTCAATCATTCAACCCTCAGTACTCTCAAAGGCAAAATCAATCGGTGTCTTTCTCTCGCCATTCTTCAAGATTAGACAAGGACGTCAAGGGAGAGATACTTCTAAACGCCAATAGCGGCTTCCTGGCTCTGCCTACTGGTCCTTCACCCCTTGTAACACTGATGGGGGGCAGGATTACACATTTTCTCGATTGCTGGAAGTTCATAACATATCGGTGGGACCTGAATATCGTTCAATTTGGCCATACACTAGAACTCAAAACCATCCACCTCCCAGAGCTCCTCGCGCCACAGAATCAAAACACCTGCATCTTCTCCGTCTCGAAGTTTGTCAACTGCTCACCAAGGGAGCGATATAACCAGTGCCACCTACTCAAAGACTAAAAGGATTCTATTCCAGGTTTTTCCTCATCCACAAGACTGAAGAAAAGTGTCGCCCAATCTTTGATCTGAGGAAGCTCAACACCTATCTCATAAAACTCTCTTTTCAAATGGTCTTCCTTCAAGACGTCTTACATCTTCTAAATCCAGGGGATTATATGGCGACTCTGAATCTCCAGGACGCATGTTTCTATGTTCCAATCCACCCAGCTCACAGAAAATATTTACGCTTCACAGTAGCCAAGAGCCACTTTCAGTTCAAAGTACTGCCGTTCGAGCTCAGATCCGCTCCGCGGATATTCACAAGGGTGTTGGCCCCGGTAGCAGCATTCCAAAGGAAACAATCGCTGGAAGTTTTTCCTTACCTAGACGATTGGGTGATAAAAGCTCCGTCTTCTCAAACATCGACAAGGGCAGTCGAAAGTTACATCTAACTTTTCAATCACCTGGGTCTGCATCTCAACAAGGAAAAATCAGTCTTTATTCCATTCAGGAGGGTCAAGTTCCTGGGCTCCATTCTGGATACAAGAATCTGCAAGGTTTTTCCTTCGGAAGAAAGACAGAAAAAGCTAATCTTCTCTGCCAACCATTTACAAAAGAGACGATCCCTGTCAGTTCATCTATACAAATTTTTCCTAGGATCGATCTCATCTTGCATACCATTAGTTCCGCATTGCAGAATGCGCCCCTTGCAAGAACTGAACATGCGAGAGCGCCAAGTGGAAGGTTCTTTAGAGGACAAGATAAATGCTCCAGCCCCTCTGATTTTAACCACAGACGCCTCTATGGAAGGGAGGTGCGCTGTCTTACAGAACTTCCAAGTGAGCAGTCACTGGGACGCAAAAGAGCGTTTTCTTCATATCAATCTTTTAGATCTCATAGCGATTCGCCTAGCCTTGCAGGCTTTCAGGCCGAAAGTTCAAGACGCAACCATGCTGGTCAGGACGGACAACACAACGGCCATGCATTACATAACCAAGCAGGGAGGTACGAGGTCTCATCTGCTCTCGAAAGAAGCCCAGGGAATATGGGAATGGGCAATTCTCCACAATGTCGTTCATTCAGCAGGACATCTACCAGGCACTCTCAACACAACAGCAGACACCTTGAGTCGTCTGAAATCGGCCTGTCACGAGTGGGAATTCGATCAAGACATTCTGGAGGAAGTGTTTCAACGCTAGGGAACGCCAACAATAGACCTGTTTGCAACTCCAGAAAACAGAAAATGCCGAGTCTATGCAAGCAGGGATCACGATCGAGGGTAGCTGGGGAATGCTCTTTCGATGTCTTGGTTAGGCGCATTTGTTTACGCCTTTCCTCCAAATCACCTAATCCCACGGCTTCTCAGGAAAATAAAGATGGAACCTTGCAGGATGATCTTAATAGCACCAGCGTGACCTCGCCAATTCTGGTTCACGCAACTTCTCCTGCTTTCTCAGGTCCATCCATTTCACCTATGTCCCATTCCATCTCTATTAACAATGTCCAGATCCTAGTTCTCTCCATTTGAAGGTCTGGCTCCTGAGCACAGAGAATTCCACAGCTCAGATATCCCTCAGGAATTTAAGGAGATATTAACTCAAGCTCGCACACCAAGTACAAACAAAACATATTGTGCTAAATTGAAGTGCTTCTGCCTGTGGTGTCATCGTGAACACATCCATCCATTCTCTTCAGCTCCTCATCAAATACTGCCTTACATTCTATCGCTGGGTAAATCAGGCCTTTTCTCATTCTTCCATCAAAGTACATCTGGCAGCTATTTCCAGATTCATAAGAACAGCTTCTGGTCCTTCTCTCTGGTCTGCTAGAATTATCAAACAGTCCCTTTTCAGGGTTTTTCCTCCAGTGCGGCCACCACCTCCGGCTTGGAACTTCAATCTGGTTCTGGCTCACCTCATGAGACTTCCGTTCGAGCCTATCCACGGGGTGGACTTAAAATTTTTGTCTTGGAAATTAGCTCTCCTTTTAGTCCTCGCTTCAGCTAGGAGAGTAGGAGAGTTGCAAACTCTATCCATTTTAGAACCTTTTCTACAGTTGAAAAAGGACAGGGTGTTTTTAAGGACCAATCCAAAATTTAGTCCAAAGGTCCCTTCGGATTTCCATTTGAACGAACCAGTGGTTCTAAAGTCATTCTTCCATCGACCAACATCCCCTGCAGGAAGGTCTCTATTCTTAACATGTCCAGAGAAGTCTCAAATTATATCTCGAACGCACAAAGGATTTGAAGAAATCATCTCAACTTTATGTGGCTTTTAGTGCACCTCGAAAAGGTCTTCCTCTCTCAAAACAAGGAATCACACGCTGGATTTCAAGTGCAATTCATTATTGCCACCAAGCGGCAGGAAAGTCGCTGGAGAGACATGTACGAGCTCACTCCACAAGATCAGTTTCATCTTCGGCAGCTCTCTTCTCTGGAGTCCCTATAAAAGACATTTGTAGGGCGGCTACATGGAGCAGTGCCCATACATTCACAAAGCATTACTGCCTGGACTCTTTCATAAGGAGCGAAGCGGCAGTAGGACAAGCAGTCCTGAGGAATCTTTTCCAATGATAGGTGAGCTTTCCCTTCTATCCCTCCTTCCTATGATTGCACATTTTGTATCACATAATGTTTCTGATTTATTGTTACAAGGTATATGATTGTCATATGATGACGGTTATGCAGAGATATTGTAATACTCATGTAGCAAAATGTGCACTGGTGACTTACTGCTAGCTACTCTGATACAAAGCATGGGAATCTATGAAAGTTCCAATACTGGGGCAAGAAAACAAGTTACTTACCTGAAACTTTGGTTCTCCAGTATTGTTAACTTTCATAGATTCCCATGCGCCCACCCTCCTTCCCTGGGAAAGCTCAGCCTTCAGCAAAAGTGGTTACTGGTACACAACAGCTGCGAAAATCTGAGGCTCTCTCATGAGGATTCTATGGGGTGAGGCTAATCTGATTGGTTGTTGCAAAATGTTGGTCTCTTTAGCAAAAAGAGGTAGATATGCTACAAAATGAGATGAGGCCTAAGCCTTTCTTTCTCTTTTGTACATACTGCTATGGTATTTTCTATTTACCAAGGCTCCCAGGCTGACGACGGGGAATGATACAAAGCATGGGAATCTATGAAAGTTACCAATACTGGAAAACCAAATTTACAGGTAAGTAACTTGTTTCTATATGTATATATACGTATATATGTATTTATATATATATATATATGTATATATGTATGTATATATATATATATATGTGAGAAGTTGGCCTGATGTGCAGTGCTCACTATTCTAGTGATCACTATATATCAGTCCAAACAACCCTTATTGATGATTGGTTGTAAGTCAACCTTATAGACCAGCTATCCTAGTAGCATGGATACGAGCAGTCTAAGGCTAAGACTCTAGAGGGCGTGTTAAGCCAGCTGTTTTACCATCACATTACCCCTTGAACACCCAGTGAAAGGACACCACACAAGTTGTTATGAAAATAAACAGTGTATTTATTTATAACAAGACTACCCTGGCTCTTTATGAGACAGGGAGCTAAGCACACAACAAAACTCTTATAAAAATACTTCAAGTCGCACAATTTACACAAATGCCCGAGGGGCACGAAAAACCATATACTACAAAAGTGGAATGCGAATTACTAGCAGGTAAGTAACGATTCTCAGAGGCTTTAGAAACGCTAGGCCTACAATACTGAACACTCAGGTTAGGAGCAGGAGGCCTAGGGACACCACGTGCAGAGTGGGAACTCTCACGCGTAAGGCGGGAAAAAGCATATGGAAGCTAGTGTTCACAAAGTTAGTGTTCTCGGGCGAACCCGACTAGGTAGGTCAAAAACGAGAGTGGATCTGGACCCTTGGATAGTGAGGCTATGCTGGGACACCGAAATGCCGAAGTTACCTAGCCCAGGGGCTGCAGCTGCATAGGTCTGAAAAGACGTCGGATTCTTCGTTGACGAACCAGGAGCCTGAAGGAAAGGAGTTGCTGGCAGGCGACCAGTGAAGATTGTTCGAGTGATCCAAGCCTGGATCGAAGATGGATGACACCTGAAAGCAGAGGGGACCAAGTTCGTGACTACTAGCCAGTAGTCAGGGGGCACCAGGCGGGCACCGGATGGTAGTCACCTCGACTAGGTGAGTGGGCGACGCTGTGCTCTGCAGTCTCACGGACCAGGAGGCGTTGTCGGCGACCAGGATGGAGGTACGAGCTGTCCCACGATGGATGATGCTGTCGACGTCGCTGGACCCAGGATTGGGGCAACAAGTCTTGGCAAATTCAAGCCCACGCGGTGGACCTAAAATGGCGTCTGGAGTGGACCAGGAGGGTCCGGGGTGCTCCTCTTTTGGAAGGGAGCAAGGGCCAGTCTGGAGCAACCAGACCAGCAGCAGTGATGTCGTCGGGCGTCGTTAAGAAGGCCACAAGCCAACGGGCTAGTAGCCAAACAACGCGGTGAGCAGCCGAAAGCAGAAGGGCCCCACGCAGATCGTGGAGATGCTGGGAGGCTGAACTTCGGTGCTGGATCTGCTCAGGGTCGGGGCTTCTCGGACCCCAAAGCACTCACCAGAGGATCCCTCGGCGGTCGTGCTGGAAAGAAGTCGTGCAGTCTTGAAGATGGCCGGTCCCTCGAGGTCTCGTCGCACCCACCATTCTCAGCTTTGCTGTAGAGGTCAGAGGTGCCAGGGAAGCCGGTTCTCGTTGAGCTGGGCAGTCGGATTCCGGAGGAAGGACTTGCAGCAGACCGCAGTGTTCTTAAGATGGTGCCTGCGGATGCAGGGTGACTACTCCTTAGTCACAAGGGAGAATCTTGAAGAAGAAATCTTGATGTCCTTTCGTAGAAAGTCGTGTCTTGATTCCAAAGATGATCTAATTTGGAAGGGGGCCTGCTCCTACCTTTATCTGGGAAAAGGGGGCTGGCACGCGACTAAGTCCTGCCCTATGGGTGGGACCAGGAGGGGGGTGGTTACACCCCCTTCCTTGGCGGGCTTTTCCCCAGCTCAGGGTCTGGAGTGTCCCTGGAACTGGTTCAGGCCGGCCTATGCACAGTGAGCACCGGGGTGCCACTTGCAGTCACCTTCCTCTGTAGCCCTGCCTACCTAGAATACACAAAACCCTGTCTGGGACGGTGCTGGCACCGCCCCTGGCAGGAAACCCTTTGTCCTTGCCTCCTGCTCTGGGAGGACTCCCAGCAGCAGGAGGGCAGACTTGTGTCTCGGTGGCAGCATCCATTTTGTGGATGCTAAGGCTCTGTCTGACTTTAACCGGGGTTACAGGTTACATCCATGTCGTGTCCCTCTAGAAGGGTGGAATGCTAACCCCGTCGCCAGAATTGGCGAGGGGTTAGTATTCCAATTCGTATGACACCTTACTCGACATGTTTTGATAAAGCGATACCAGAGTTGGCATATAACCGCGAGGATTATAATGCACTTAAGAGTATATGGTATGCGATATCATGGAAATGGCTAAGGGATGGATCCCGAAAGCCGCAGACAGGCTCAGCTCATGCCAGAGCACTATCTCACACGATTCCCAGCACTCTGCCTTCAGGATTGTCAAGGCCTGCCATAGGAGTGACTGATAGGAGATCTGTGTGTCCATTTTTAGGGTTAGATATAGGTATACTATATCTAAAGCAAAGGGTGATTACACCACCTTGCCCCAGCTGTCAAGCAGCCAGTTGTGTCAGATTTGGATGGCCAGCCAGGGGTGGCATAATACATGCTGCAGCCCCTGGTAGGTCCTGGGTACACCTATGCCCTGGGTACCTAAGGTACACTGTACAGGGACTGATAAGGTGACTCAGTATCCAATTAGATATGTACCTAAGGTACATGGAATCCATTTTACAGAGAGAGCAGTAGGCCTGGGGTCCTGAATAGCAGGGCCCCAGGTCAACTAAGTCAGAAAACCAGCAAAACACCAGGCAAAAAGTTGGGGGCAACCATAGTCAGGGATCTACCTTCCTACATAACCCCCCCCCAAACGAAAGGAGATAAGGCTATCCTTGCCAGGTAAGCCTATATTGCCTGAGTGGCCATATAAGGAAGTACCAGCACTGGCATGGTTACCCCCTATCTCATGGTCCACTAAGCAATCCCTCACCCTAAGGGTATCTGAGGGTCTCCACCATAGGGAATCTATACCTGTGGTGTGTTTTGGCAAAGGAAAAGGCTGGTGCTGAAATGGAGTACTGAAGTGAGGCTCCACTAATTTTGGGCTCAGCTTCCTCCAATCATTTTCCACCATAGAGGCCTTTCTTTCTAAGACTGAGTTGTTTTGGGCTCTCAGGGTCAACCTCTGGCTACCTACAGCTGGAGGTTGGGTCCCTCTGGTTGGCTTACTGGAGGGACAGGTCAGGTTTGGGGCCCTCAGGTCCCAGGTTTGGCTGTGCCCAACAGTGTCCATCTGGGGGAGGTCCCTAACTAAATTTAAGGGGGATCCCTCAGGAGTTGATTTTATTTTCACTTGGCTAGGACTACTAGCTTCAGTGCCCTTAATCTGCTGATTGGGGAATTCTTTTGGACAGGGGGCCCTTTGGGGTCCAACACTGGCCTCCCTGACCTCTACAGCCCTGGGCTGACTGAGGCAGGGTAGAGAGGGGCAAGTTACCTGCTCCAGACTGGGTCCCACCTTGGAAGGGTCCACTGACATCAGGGGTTCTGCCAGGCTAGGCCTGACTACCTCTGTGGCAGTTTCTTCACAAGGGGTCAGATCAGTTCCCTGAGGAGGCTGACCCTTTCCTAAAGTCTGGTGGGAGGGAGATTTCTCTTCCTCCTCAATGCTCTCTGTCTGAGTGGAGTGATCCATAGTTTCAGGCTTCACAACACTATCATCTGTCTGAGTTTGAGCTGTGGCCATCACAACTCTCCCAACCCTTTCAGGAGGGGGCTCAGTTTGGGTGTGGGCTGTGACCATCACAGCCTTGACAACCTGTTCTGGGAAGGAAGTTGTCTGAGATTGGGCTGTGACTGGCACAGCCCTCCTGACCTGTTCAGGGAGGATACCTTGGACTGGGGCTGTGGCTACCACTGCCCCACTAACCTTACCATGGATGTTTACCATTTTAGAATGGGTTTCTTGCTCTACTTCAGCCCAGGCTGAGAGCTCTAAATCATTCCCCAGTAGGCAATCTACAGGCAAGTTTGGTGACACTGCCACTCTCTTGTGGCCAGTGACACCTCCCCAGCTGAGATTGACCACTGCCATGGGATGATCTCTCTGTACTCCATCAATATTGGTCACCTGGTATGTGGCACCAGGTAAAAGTTGCCTGGAGGGGACTAGACTCTCAGTCACCATAGTGATGCTAGCCCCTGTATCTCTATAGGCCTCAACTTTTATACCATTGATGAGGGGCTCCTGTCTGTACTTGCCCAAAGTGTTGGGACAAGTTGTGAAGTTGGCAAACCCCATGCCAGTCTCACAGACAAGAGTATCTAAGTTTGGGGACCTGGTTAGGCCAGAGTCCCCAGGAACTCCCAAAGTAAATGCACCCAAATTCTTGGGGGCACTCCCACCACCTGGGGGATTACTACTAGTAGTAACAGGAGGTTTGGGAATGTTACTTGGGGGTATGTTCTCCTTATTGTTGTTCTTTGAGCAACTGCTGTCAGTTTTCAAGTGACCCACCTGTTTACAGGGATAACAATAAGGTTTCTTCTGGGTAGAGGAAGTGTCTTGGGACCCACCCCCATTCTTGGAGTTTTGGGGCCCTAGGGAAGTTTTCTCTGTAGATATATCCCCACCCTTCTCTTGAGGCTTGGATGATTCCTTTTTCTGGTCACCACCTTGGTTCTTAGGCCTAATCCTGGTTCTGACCCATTTGTCTGCCCTCTTACCCAATTCTTGTGGAGAGGTCAGATCAGAGTCTACCAGGTGCTGGTGTAATAACTGGTTCTGACAATTATTTAAGACTTGCTCTCTCATAATAAGATTATACAATCCTGTGAAGTCAGTAACCTTGCTACCCAGTAGCCAGCCTTCCAGAGCCTTAGTGGCACAATCAACAAAGTCAGACTAGTCCTGAGACTGAGTTTTCTGGGTGTCTCTGAACAGCAACCTGTACTGCTCAGTGGTTAAGCCAAACCCATCAACCAGTGCATTTTTCAGGACCTGGTAATTGTTAGCATCCTCAACTCTAGTAGTGAGGAGCTTATCTCTACCTTTGCCATCAAAGGAGAGCCACAGTATAGCTGCCCACTGACTCTGGGGAATGCACTGCACAGTGCAGGCACTCTCCAGAGCAGCCATCCATTTCTGGATGTCATCCCCTTGCTTAAAGGGGGGCACTATTTTAGTCAGGTGTTTAGTATCTAAACCCTTCTCTTTTTCTCTTGGGAGATTGCTGCCACCAGTGGGAGCTTAACCCACTCATCTGCTGCTCTCTAGCAAAGGCAAGCTTCTCTTTGGCCAGGGCAAGTTCTTCCCTTTCAATCCTCAGAGTAGCCTGTCTCATCCTAGCTTCATGCTCCCTTCTCTGAGGGGAAGTCAATCTCCTCTGGGGAGAGTTCCTTCTCCTCTGGGAAGAGGCATTAGAGTGCAGAGATCTATTGGAGTCCCTAGAAAGAGATCTATCTCTCCTAACTCCAAGGTTAGGCCTACTTAGGGTCAGTACTGGGGGTCCCCCAGATCCTAGCCCAAGCAAGTCTATGTTGGCCCTAGTTAGCCTTCTGACTACCTCAAGACCTTTGTCTACCTCATCCCCAGAGAGCTCCTCAGGGTCCTCCTCCTCAACTGAATTTACAGTGTTGAGGAGGTCTGGATCACCAAGGTGCCCTTCTAAGGCTGGCATATTCCCATCTCCCTGAGATGCTTTCCTAGCATCATAAGTCTCTAAGAGACCCAACAGAAAGGGAGTGGTGGGGTTAGACCCCTGTTTCAATTTCCTGGAGGTACACAAGTGTCTCAACTCCTGGAAATTGAGAGCTGCATATCTTGAGTTGACCTGTGGAGGGTCAATAACCACAAGGGGAGTCTCTGAAGACTCTCCATGGGTAGACATGCTTTTCTAGTGAGGTGTAAGTGGTGCACTTACCTACACTATATGTTTACCTACTGATCCCTTGCTAGAGTTGTAGTTTAGGGTGTGCTAGGCCCTAGGAGCTACAACAGCTGGTTCAGTAGAACTCAGAGTATTCTAAGCTAAGTTATATGTACCTTTAGTACTTATGTGATCTTTCACAAGATATTCTTAGGATATGTGTGGTAAAACAACAGCAAGCTCAAATCCCAACCGCTGCTCACCAATGTGAGAAGTTGGCCTGATGTGCAGTGCTCACTATTCTAGTGATCACTATATATCAGTCCAAACAACCCTTATTGATGATTGGTTGTAAGTCAACCTTATAGACCAGCTATCCTAGTAGCATGGATACGAGCAGTCTAAGGCTAAGACTCTAGAGGGCGTGTTAAGCCAGCTGTTTTACCATCACATTACCCCTTGAACACCCAGTGAAAGGACACCACACAAGTTGTTATGAAAATAAACAGTGTATTTATTTATAACAAGACTACCCTGGCTCTTTATGAGACAGGGAGCTAAGCACACAACAAAACTCTTATAAAAATACTTCAAGTCGCACAATTTACACAAATGCCCGAGGGGCACGAAAAACCATATACTACAAAAGTGGAATGCGAATTACTAGCAGGTAAGTAACGATTCTCAGAGGCTTTAGAAACGCTAGGCCTACAATACTGAACACTCAGGTTAGGAGCAGGAGGCCTAGGGACACCACGTGCAGAGTGGGAACTCTTACGCGTAAGGCGGGAAAAAGCCTATGGAAGCTAGTGTTCACAAAGTTAGTGTTCTCGGGCGAACCCGACTAGGTAGGTCAAAAACGAGAGTGGATCTGGACCCTTGGATAGTGAGGCTATGCTGGGGCACCGAAATGCCGAAGTTACCTAGCCCAGGGGCTGCAGCTGCATAGGTCTGAAAAGATGTCGGGATTCTTCGTTGACGAACCAGGAGCCTGAAGGAAAGGAGTTGCTGGCAGGCGACCAGTGAAGATTGTTCGAGTGATCCAAGCCTGGATCGAAGATGGATGACACCTGAAAGCAGAGGGGACCAAGTTCGTGACTACTAGCCAGTAGTCAGGGGGCACCAGGCGGGCACCGGATGGTAGTCACCTCGACTAGGTGAGTGGGCGACGCTGTGCTCTGCAGTCTCACGGACCAGGAGGCGTTGTCGGCGACCAGGATGGAGGTACGAGCTGTCCCACGATGGATGATGCTGTCGACGTCGCTGGACCCAGGATTGGGGCAACAAGTCTTGGCAAATTCAAGCCCACGCGGTGGACCTAAAATGGCGTCTGGAGTGGACCAGGAGGGTCCGGGGTGCTCCTCTTTTGGAAGGGAGCAAGGGCCAGTCTGGAGCAACCAGACCAGCAGCAGTGATGTCGTCGGGCGTCGTTAAGAAGGCCACAAGCCAACGGGCTAGTAGCCAAACAACGCGGTGAGCAGCCGAAAGCAGAAGGGCCCCACGCAGATCGTGGAGATGCTGGGAGGCTGAACTTCGGTGCTGGAGCTGCTCAGGGTCGGGGCTTCTCGGACCCCAAAGTCCTCACCAGAGGATCCCTCGGCGGTCGTGCTGGAAAGAAGTCGTGCAGTCTTGAAGATGGCCGGTCCCTCGAGGTCTCGTCGCACCCACGGTTCTCAGCTTTGCTGTAGAGGTGGGTAGAGGTCAGAGGTGCCAGGGAAGCCGGTTCTCGTTGAGCTGGGCAGTCGGATTCCGGAGGAAGGACTTGCAGGAGACCGCAGTGTTCTTAAGATGGTGCCTGCGGATGCAGGGTGACTACTCCTTAGTCACAAGGGAGAATCTTGAAGAAGAAATCTTGATGTCCTTTCGTAGAAAGTCGTGTCTTGATTCCAAAGATGATCTAATTTGGAAGGGGGCCTGCTCCTACCTTTATCTGGGAAAAGGGGGCTGGCACGCGACTAAGTCCTGCCCTATGGGTGGGACCAGGAGGGGGGTGGTTACACCCCCTTCCTTGGCGGGCTTTTCCCCAGCTCAGGGTCTGGAGTGTCCCTGGAACTGGTTCAGGCCGGCCTATGCACAGTGAGCACCGGGGTGCCACTTGCAGTCACCTTCCTCTGTAGCCCTGCCTACCTAGAATACACAAAACCCTGTCTGGGACGGTGCTGGCACCGCCCCTGGCAGGAAACCCTTTGTCCTTGCCTCCTGCTCTGGGAGGACTCCCAGCAGCAGGAGGGCAGACTTGTGTCTCGGTGGCAGCATCCATTTTGTGGATGCTAAGGCTCTGTTTGACTTTAACCGGGGTTACAGGTTACATCCATGTCGTGTCCCTCTAGAAGGGTGGAATGCTAACCCCGTCGCCAGAGGGGGTTAGTATTCCAATTCGTATGACACCTTACTCGACATGTTTTGATAAAGCGATACCAGAGTTGGCATATAACTGCGAGGATTATAATGCACTTAAGAGTATATGGTATGCGATATCATGGAAACGGCTAAGGGATGGATCCCGAAAGCCGCAGACAGGCTCAGCTCATGCCAGAGCACTATCTCACACGATTCCCAGCACTCTGCCTTCAGGATTGTCAAGGCCTGCCATAGGAGTGACTGATAGGAGATCTGTGTGTCCATTTTTAGGGTTAGATATAGGTATACTATATCTAAAGCAAAGGGTGATTACACCACCTTGCCCCAGCTGTCAAGCAGCCAGTTGTGTCAGATTAGGATGGCCAGCCATGGGTGGCATAATACATGCTGCAGCCCCTGGTAGGTCCTGGGTACACCTATGCCCTGGGTACCTAAGGTACACTGTACAGGGACTGATAAGGTGACTCAGTATCCAATTAGATATGTACCTAAGGTACATGGAATCCATTTTACAGAGAGAGCAGTAGGCCTGGGGTCCTGAATAGCAGGGCCCCAGGTCAACTAAGTCAGAAAACCAGCAAAACACCAGGCAAAAAGTTGGGGGCAACCATAGTCAGGGATCTACCTTCCTACAATATATATATGTATGTATGTGTGTATATATATATATATATATATATATATATATATATATATATATATATATATATATATATATATATATATATATATATATATATATATATATGCTTAGAGTTCCGTTTTTTGCTTTTCTTTGCCAAAACATACGGACGCAGACCCAAAATTTGGTGCAATACTTTATTTGATGAGAATAACGCCCGGCACCACCGCCATGACGCGTTGCGGGCAGCACAGTGCCCTTGCTCACATGACACGCATGAGGAGTGCCTCCCATTTAAAGTGACAGTGCAATGTAAAACACGCAATAGGCATAGACATGAAAAACATACTGCAATTAATTCCATAGTGAAAAATCGAGTACACTGGTGGTCCCATGGTTGTTAGCTATAAATAATGAAAGTTAATAAATAAATATCAACCATTTCATAATTAAATATACATTAAATATGATAAAAAAGCATTTAAAAGAGCCCTCTATACGAGTTCTTCTTTTTTAGGTCGAGCTGGAGAAAAGCAATGCGAAGCATTGCATCCAGCTCGACAACTAATGTTGCCCGTCTCCTGGGAATCCGAGACAGGGGTCGGGCACGCGCGGCGATTGGTGTCTGTGGACGCGCACGTCCAGGCCGTCGCCGTGCCCATGTCCTGCCTCAGATTCCCTGAGGTGCGCAAACACACACACACAGCCACACTCATGCATGCGCACATACACAGCCACACGCACACACAGGCACACACACACACACACTGCATACACACACGCACCCCCTTAAACAGACAGACACACGCGCGCACAGACAGACGCACACACAGACACACTCGAACACACACAGACACACGCGAACACACAGACACACTCGCGTACACGCTTAAGTAAAGTTTGCTATGCACATTAAAACTCCGATCTGAAGCCACGCATCTTATGTTCCCTTACAGAACGGCAAGCGCAGGAGCTGCAGGCTGGCGCGCGGGACACTACTTAGCCGTGCCCCTCTGCGACCTTTTTTTTTTTTAGCAGAGCTTTAGATAGCGCGAACTTGACCCGAACCGAATGGGTACATAGCACCAGTTACGTTACATGAGGACACACATTTGTTTATCTTGAGCACGGGGAGATTAAGTAATTCTTTTCCTATTAAAGAAAGACGAGTGCTGTCACTGGGAGCTTAGGAGGTATTAACTCGAGCTCACTAACATACTAACTTGGACGATGTTGAGAAAACAGTTCTCCGCATTCGCACTCATCTGATACACAGTTTTAGTGTTTTCTCTGCTGATAATGCTCCTCGATGCAGCACAGTGATGTTTTGGTGAGCTTGCATGAAGATCATGGCTTTCTCCTTCGCTACAGGTAAGATGCCTTTTGCAGATTAGCACTACTTTTCTACTGCTTACATCACAGTTGTGCTTAGCATGGGGACCGGCTATTCTTTTAAACGTGCTGTTGTGTGCATGGATGAGCAAATGGGGGGGGGGGGTGAGAGGGGGCTTAGAGTAAGTAGAGCATGGGTCAGGATACTGCGTATGTTTACAGCTATGTGCCTCAGCATTGTGTTGGGGATCATGAAAATATCAATTATTTAGGTGGCTGAACAATGGACTGTTTTTTTTCCCTTCCGTGTGGAGATACAGGTGTGAAATAAAGGCACAATAGGTTTTGTTGCAAAGGCTACGTATTGGTCACGTAGGGTAGTGGGTCCTGTTCCATAATTATCCTCTGCTTGCCATTGTATGCGGCATATGAGAATACAGTACCCTGAGCTCCAGGCTGTTGTTAAGCAGACCACTTGAAGGTCATTCATTCATTTGTTCCCTCTGTTATTTTAAGGGTCGAGTTTACTTGAATTAACCTTTCACTAAGGAGGCTGCCTGGTTGCATTTGCCTGGAATATTCTGTGGTAGAAATGTCCGCATGTTCTCCAGATCCCAAAGCACTTCTTTGCTCATGAACGCGCAACCTGCTTATCCTTGTAAAGGCATACATGTTAGATAGTTTTAACTGCACAACAGATAGTTAAAGCATATTAAACTGAGAACACCTCTCAACATCCACCATGTCTGCACCACAACAGCATCACTCTGCACCACCACAGCATCACTCTGCACCACCACAGCATCGCTCTGCATCACCACAGCATCGCTCTGCATTACCACAGCATCACTCTGCACCACCACAGCATCACTCTGCACCACCACAGCATCACTCTGCACCACCACAGCATCACTCTGCACCACCACAGCATCACTCTGCACCACCACAGCATCACTCTGCACCACCACAGCATCACCACAGCATCACTCTGCACCACCACAGCATCACTCTGCACCACCACAGCATCACTCTGCACCACCACAGCATCACTCTGCACCACCACAGCATCACTCTGCACCACCACAGCATCACTCTGCACCACCACAGCATCACTCTGCACCACCTAGGTTAACTCAGCACACCACAGCATCACTCTGCACCACCACAGGATAATTCAGCACCACCACAGGATCACTCAGTACCACCACAGGATCACTCAGTACCTCCACAGGATCACTCAGTACCACCACAGGATCACTCAGCACCACCACAGGATCACTCAGCACCACCACAGGATCACTCAGCACCACCACAGGATCACTCAGCAGCACCACAGGATCACTCCGCATCACTCAGCACCACCACAGCATCACTGAGCACCACCACAGCATCACTCAGCACCACTCACCGCCACCACAGCATCACTCAGCGCCAGTACAGTATCACTAAGCGCCACCACAGCATCACTCCGCCACCACAGCATCACTCCACAGCATCACTCAGCGCCACCACAGCATCACTCAGCGCCACCACAGCATCACTCAGCGCCACCACAGCATCACTCAGCGCCACCACAGCATCACTCAGCGCCACCACAGCATCACTCAGCGCCACCACAGCATCACTCAGCGCCACCACAGCATCACTCAGCAGCACCACAGCATCACTCAGCAGCACCACAGCATCACTCAGCACCACCACAGCATCAATCAGTGCAACCATTCAACAACACCTTGTTCAAATATGTTCTCTCAATGTTTCAAGCTTTATTACAAATGTCACAAAAAGATGTTAATATTTCACTTCTGTTCTCCGATTTTCGTCACAATAAAATACACTGAACATAATCTTCACAAAAGTTATTTACGAACGTTTAAGCTATTGCCATTATAAATTACAATAACTTTTATTTAAGTATTAATTATTTAAAAAAATAAAAGCCATTGTTATCTGTAGTAGCAATACATGTAAGTCACGTAAATACAACACGTATTGCATTACAAATTCTATAGGTGTCACATTTGCGAAAGTTAAAACTATTGGCATTGTAAATGACAAAGCTATTAATTTCGCTATTTTCAAAACTAACACATAAATAAAAAATGTGTCATTTACAATACCAATAGCTCAAACTTTCCTAATGCGAGATCTATTGCATTGCAAATGCTTGTTTTAAAAAACTTTTTGTTTCATAGCAGCAACCAGATACCTTTACTAATTTCGTTTAGGTATAAGTTATTTGTGCAAAATTGCAAAAACTTATGGGAGTAAGTTGTAAAGAATGAACTCATTGTGTATATATATGTATATGCATATGTGTATACAGTATATGTGTATTCAGGTATATGTGTATACATGTGTACATATATATATATATATATATATATATATATATATATATGTATATCCTCCCACTCTCTCCTCACGGAAAGAAACGAGCCGCACTCCTGCGATGAAGGTTAATCCTTTTATTTAATAATAATAATGTCTCTTAGGCAAACCAGACGCGTTTTGGTGATACTTTGACTATATGTATATATGTATATGTGTATATATATATATATATATATATATATATATATATGTGTGTGTGTATGTATATGTATATGCATATGTGTATATATGTGTATATTTATATATATATATATATATATATATATATATATATATATGTATATATATGTATATGTATATACATGTTTCACCAAAGTTCCTCGAACAAGCACTCTGACAGGATATATATTTACAAAGTTTTATTCTGTACAGATAGCCACCGCTGACCACCACCTACGCGTTTCAACCGAAAATAGGTCTTGTTCACGGTATGTGAGTCCTGCAACAGTTTCTTTCTTATAAAGGTTCCCACTTATGCCGATTAGGAGGCATTGTGGGATTTGTAGTCCAAATGTATGTTACCAAGTTTTTTCAAAAGAAAAGGGTGATTTCTTCATCCCAATTGAAAGGATAATGTTTACACAGTATATCATAGCGTTGATTATGTCCATATAATTCATTGGGCCATTTATTTCACATTATTTCAATTCTATTCAACCTTTATTGACAAGGCATGGACCGACGGCATTGTTCATCAATCTCTGACGCCACTTGCCTGGTCGTGTATTTCTGTATACATTTACTGCTCAGTGCATTGTATTTCATGTGATTGTTTTGTTGAAGTTCGTCAAAAGCTCAGTGCTCATGTATGATTGTTGATCCTAATCTTTTCATTGCCATCCTACTGATAATATGAGGATATCTTACTATTTCTTTGCTCAGTGCTAATTTGATTAGTGCCATAATCCTTCTTAATTCTTATTGGACCTTTAGAACTCCATTCTCTTCATACACTTTCCTGGCCAATTATTGCATAATCAACATTATTTAAAATATTTACATATTCTAATTCTCTTCCATTATCCTACAAATGACTATGCAGTTCCTTGTCCCCATTCATCCCACAGGGGGTCTTCGTCTTGAATCTTATGATCATACGTGACTCTAATCTACGCAACTTAAAAGTTTGGTTGCCTCCTCATTCGTCCTTGGGTGCTGTGATTAAACCAAAGTATTTTATGTCCTTTCGGTCTTTTTCTGCATGAGATCTCAGATGTTTCACGATTGCATAGTTCATGTCTTAATTTTGAATGGCACATAGATGTTTCAATATCCTCTTTTTTTTTTTAGGGCAAATGGTACTTCCAATGTACCATAGCCCGCAGTGGCACATAATTACATAGACTACATACATTGATTCACAGGTAATTCTTTCTGTGATTTTGAAGGTTCTTCCCATACAGTCCTTTACTGCCGTCATGTGTATTCCACATTTGCACGCTTTACACTTGTTGCAGTGTACAAATCCAGTTTCTTGATTGGCCAGCCAATTGCTTTTCTCAGTTTTGGTAGATGTTAGGTGACTTTTCACCAATTTATCTCTTAGGGAGGGTGCTTTACGGTAGGAAATATTCGGTTGTTCACCTATTCTCTGTCCTATATCTGGATCTTTTTTCAGAATGTTCCAATTTTTTTTTTAGGATATTGATTATTCCATAATTCTCTTTGCTATAGGGGAGTACCATGCGAATTGCCTGATCTTCAGTTTTTTTCTCCTTTCTTTCCAACGTGTTGGCTCTTTGAACAGATCTTGCTCTATTCTCCCCCAATGTGATATCTTTCTCTTTATAACCTCTTTTTTGAAATCGGGTTTTGGTTTCCAAAAATGTTTTCTCCAATTGGTCTTCATCTGAGCAATTGCGTTTCATACGAAGAAATTCCCCATATGGGATACTTTTCTTTAGTTGTAAAGGATGAAAGCTTTTCCCGTGTAGGATACTGTTTGTGGAGGTGGGTTTTCTGTATACTCTGGTCTTTAGTGCATTTCCCATACGTGCCATGGAGAACTACTTGGCTTTCCGCAGGGCTATTAAAACCTTTCTTTTCCCCACAGCCTAATGCCTTATTTCTGATTGCCACCCTCTATGTTCTGCTTCAAAGCTGGGATGCCGAGGCAGCTGCACGCTATACAAAACATGCTAACATAACTTTCATGTTCGCCCCTCAGTATATTGTTGCGTCTTCACTGCAGAGTTTAGTGAACATTAGTTTAACTTTAATATATAGTAGTTAATCTATCAAGCTTAACAAGAATTTTGTTGGACAACATTTTATAGCATGGGAGTCTTTAGAGAACCCATCCCAGAAACTTTCCCAACTCTGCCTCATCAAACTTTACATCATTTGACATACACACAATAGTTATATGGATTTGCTGCTTTTCGTAAACTTTGGAAATCACAGCTTTACTTTTAGAGAAAAATGATTTACCTATAATTAAGACATGCGCTGAGAAAATGGCACTGTGTTCTATTTTAGGCACCAATTGTGGCTCACGCAGTAGTCAACAAAGCCGTTTAAAATTCAACTCTGTCTAAGACTGTACATCATGACTTTTGAAGTGGTTAACTAGTGCTTAGTGCTGCTGTGAAATTAAGTTCAATCAACATCCTTCATCTTTGGTACGGACAACCAATACATTTAGATTAGTGGAACCTGAGTACACAATGACTTATGCAATATACAAAGTGGAGTGTCAATAATGACTGTTATGCCTACTATGGAATAAAGTGTGAACAAAATCATATCTGCATACACCAACAGGCATAGTACACAACATAGCAAAACTGTTTCAAACACACATTTGTGACCTGCCTGTTTTCACCAGTAACAACTTCTTTTATAGCTGTGTGTACCACTTTTCTTCTATTTCTAAGTGCTAGAAATAGCCATTGTTGCTATTTCCATATTTTAATCATACTTCATATACCAAAATTGGAAGGATGGAAGGCTTTACTTGCCCAGCTTAAAAGCAAACTACTGGCTGCACCTCATGGCAGAGGTGCAAGGTAAACCTTTAAGTGACAGAGCCATGTTGGCAACACTTGCTAATCTGTAGCCCTCTCCTTCCATGCCTTCAGCTCTAACTCCCTGTCCTCTTCTCCTGTGCTGATCTTCTATTCACTTCCTTCCCTCCTTCTTTAACGCTCTGTCCTCCTCTACTGCTATTCTTTTCATTACTGCTCTCTTCCTCCTACCATTTCCTCCTCCTCTTTTCCCACCTCTTGACCTGCTGTTCTCTTCCTCCTCAACTTCTGCTCTAACTCCCTGTTCTCTTCTCAACTGCTGATTTTCTGTTCTCCTCCTCCCCTCTTTCTCTAACTCCCTGTTTCCTCCTGTGATGGTCCACAACTAATAATTCCAATCCAACCCACATAATTCCCCTCCACACCACATACATCCACTCCAAACTAAAACACATGGGTAAAAGACATTGTCATTTACAATGCCAATAACCACAACTCTTGAAAATGCAAGACCTATTGGCATTACCATTGCTTCTTCCCTTTATCGAGACTCCTTTTTTGACTTCATATTCCCAGTCAAAGTAAGGTCCCAGCACTCTACATAGTCCTTCATGGTTTCCTCCGGTCCCAATTTTCTTTCGCAGTGGTTTGTTCGTTATACTAACACTCACCTTTTTGATCCTCTGCCTATCATTTCATATTGATCCCTAGAATACTTGAAAGTTGCTACAACACTTTTTATTTCTCTTTTCTGGAGGCAAAAGGCCTTGAACTTTCCTATTACATTTTCTTGATTGACAATGATCTCGCCTTTCATTGGGCTTTAAAGATGCATCTTTTTGCTTCTGTGTGCTAGGCTATCTTTGTATTTCTTATTTCTGGGTACAGTTACTTCTCCCAGTGTCAGGATGCCCTTAAATGTGACTGTGCGGTCTGCAAATGTCCTAGCACAGCATATCACTATGCTTCATGAAGTTGGAAGCAGGGCAGTGAAGCAGAAGGTCCCAAATCAATTGACCAAGACAATTGGATCTCTCATATTTGAAATGCTTCACCATTGTACTTCTCAAGACCACTTATGCCTTTGGCCCCAAGTCTGTTAGAGCTTACAATAGTTATTTTTCAGGCTTTGATAAGCACTGAGACAGCCAGATGTAGAAAGAAATGTAATCCTCCATGCCTGAATCCATTTTTCCTCTTTATGCTTGATACCTTCATAGTCTCTGCAGTGAGGAAATGTCCTACTTCTCCAGCTTCCACTTTAGCTCCTCATAAGGAAAGCCAGAGGATGGATGCTATTGTTCAGAATATCTGTGGGACATCAAACCCTGTTACTCAAGCAGCCATTGTATCTGCTTTGCCTGCCAGGTGCAGGTGATCTTTCTGGGTCTCCCTTTACATTTTCCTCACTGACTTTCTTGTGAGGTCAGCAAAAACTTTCAAGAGGTTATTCAGGAGTGGATGTTGTTGACTATAATCCGGTGACCAGAACAGTGGCAGACTCTTCAGACCTAACTGGGCTCAGATACTGTTCTAGTTTGGGCATGAGATGTACATCTTGACTTCTACTTTACGACTTGAAAACCAGAAGTTTGGAAAATAATTCTAAATCTACCCGTTTCAGGAACTTTTGTTTGGAGATTGTCAGGGCTGTCTTTCTGGAGAAGAAAACATATTACAGGAAAGATAAATTCATACTCTGCGCATCTGTTACAAGCAGAGGGTTCAAACCCCACAATGGCCACAGAATTTCTAGGATCAGAAGCCGCGTTTTCATCCAAAGAAATCAAGTCATGGGAAGACATCAGGCATCTGCAGCTACAGTGAAACCATATTCCAAGCAACAGCTTCTCATTTCCCTCTCCTCTGTTTGGAACTCCAGTAGGGGTAACCATGGACAATCACCTGAATGAGTGGACAAATATCACAAAAGACAGATGGGTGGTGAATATTGTGGAAATGCCTGATCGAAGTTTCAGATCTAACCTGACAGCCATATCTCCAAAAAGTCTTCTCATTACCACCATGTTCTTTTAACAAGAAGTTAGTCACCTTTTGGACAAAAAGGCGATGGAGAGACGTCCTTCATACCCTCTTTCTGAATCGAAAGAACAGTCCCTCATAAGAATCCATACCTATTTTTTATTTAAAAACAGCAATCAAACAAAGAAAAAAGGTTTACTATCTTAGCCCTCCTTCAGATTTACCCTCATAAATTTACAGGCTTCTTATTTTCCCTTTTCAATCACAAAGAAACGTTGCAAAGTCCTGAGGTTTATGGTGGGCAACGAGCAACACTGTAATAACGGCACCTAGCTCTTTCTTGAAGTGCCTGGTGGTGGCAGCAGCTTACCTCAGGAAGAAGACTTTGTGCACCCTTAATTTGGGTAACTGACTCCTCCAACTGTCCACTTCACAAGAGGTTAATCAATACTCTTAGATAGTAGTATCCATCCAACAGCCCATGGGTCTGAGAGTAAATCAAGCAAAATTAACTTCTGTGCCACTTCAGACCACTGACACTTCAGACCACTCATCATATGGGAGAAGTGAGTAGGTAGTGCTGCAGTCTTCTACAGATGTTAAAATCTGAAAGAGACAAGTTAGTGATAGATTCCTTACCTTAGAATATCCCCAGGCGTCAGACTGGAACCGGAAGGTTTTGCTAGCAGTACCCCTGCACGTCAGGAGGGGGCGTCGTGTGGCTCCGCATCCGTCGCTGGCGTTGTATGTGCCGAGATGATGTCACGGAGACTACTTAGGCGCCACCTATGCGCGCTGACGTCAGTTCTTTCTTTTTCTGCACCAGTAAGCGCAGATCCGGTTTGAGCACATACCCTAGTCACTTTTTAACTATCCTTTTGGTACTTTTGTCTCTTGTTGGTCTTCTCTGGTATGTTGGGATGTCCGATTTTAAGTCCTGTGGGGCCTGCCATCTCAATATGTTGGTGGCGGACCCCCAAGACGTCTGTCTCTACTGCATGGAGCGCGACCACGACTCCCGGTCCTGTCTGGACTATCAGACCATGGCCCAGAAGGCCTTGAGGGAGCGGCGCCGAAATTGCTTGAAGTTTGGCACTCGTCCCAGCACCGCTTGTGGTCCAGGGGCCACTCTCGTGAATGCTCGCAGGGCCACCATTACCGCTCCTCGGGCTTCAAGTCTTCACCCTCTGATTTGGGTAAGAGACAACACAATAAGAAGTCGAAGAAGCGATGTCGCTCTCCGACGTCCCCCTGTCGGTCCTCGGATGCGGACGAGGGGGACAGGGGTTCCGCCCCGCGGCCTACACGCCTTACCCGGGTCTGTCAGCGACAGGTGCAAGAGTTTCTTGCTGCCATTGACCGCCTGTTTAGGCCTCGGGCTCCCGCCAGTGCTCATGTGGGCCCCGTGGTCCTGTGTCAGGATTCTGCTGGGCCGCCGACACCACCGGTGGCTCCAGCCGGCGGCGGCTACGGTCCTCAGGATCCTGCGCCGTCTTCTCCGGCCCGACGCCAAGAGGTCCTACGCTGCCGGCTGCGGCCCCAGCGCCGTCCTCGGCCTCGCCTGTGGCACTGCAGTAGATGCCGTTGGTTCCGCCTCTGCCCCGGTTCCCGTACGGTTTTATCCCCGTCTGCGATCCGAATTGGGACATGGTGCCGGTTGGGCCCCAGCCGGCGCTGTTCCCGACGCAATGTTTTTCTCCCCCGGTCCCTGCCCCGCTGCCGTTGTCTGCACACAAATGGCGGAGGATGAGGATGGCTGGGAGGGGTCCGAGGACCCTCTTGCTTGTCAGTGGGACTCCGAGCAGGATTGGGCGGACGACGTGAAGGAGGCCGGCGGCCTCGACTTCTTCTCTGACCCGGGGTTTGCCTCTCCCCTGTCCACTATGGAGGAAGGTGCCTCGTATACGGTGGTGCTCCGTCGGGCAGCGAGGTCCTTAACCTTGATCTCCCTATGGTGGCCTTGAAAACTAATCTCCTCACAGAAGTGCTACAGTAGGCGCCCACTTCATCGGAGCCACTGCTGCCGTTCAATGACGTCCTCACTGATGTCTTGCTGGGCACTTGGTCGCGGCCGGCCACAGAGGCGCCTATGGATAAGAACGTCGCCAGGCGTCATTGCCCGGTGCTGGGTGATCCTGCCTTTCTGACCACTCATCCTACACCCAAGAGCCTGGTCATTCAAGCTTTGAAGTCCCAGAGTGCCTTTCCCATGACGCCGCCGGATAAGTACTCTAAGAATCTGGAGCAGTTCGGTAAGTGGTTATTGTCTGCCAGCCCTGGCTGCGTTCGGTGAACCCTGCATGTCTATTGGGCCGCTATTCCCATGCTGTGTGGGATACCGTTGATTAGGTGTTGCACCAGTGTCCTGAAGAGGTCCAGGCTGTGCTGTCCCAGGCCGTGGCCGAGGGTAAGGACGCGGCTATATTTGCCATTCGTTGCGGCTTAGATACCGCGGACTCTCTTGGTAGGGCGATTTCTACGACTGTGGCACTTCGTCGCCCTGCCTGGTTGAGATCTACCGGGTTCTACCCGGATGTCCAGAGCTCGCTCATGGACATTCCCTTCAATGGCACTTTTGGTGATAAGGCCGACAGTGCGCTGGAGCGTTTTAGGGACTCTCGAGCTACAGCCAAGTCCTTGAGCCTTTCCGCCACACACCCGGCCACGTCTACCTTTCACACCTTTCGTGGCCAGGGCCAGGGAAGGGGCGCCCCTGCCCGCTCGTTCAGTCAAAAGCCTGCGCAGAACCAAACTTGGCGTGGTGGCCGGCGTGGCACCTCCGGGGACTAGCGTGAGGGCCAGTCCACCTCCACACCCGCAACTTCTGCCTCGAAGACTTCCTAGTCTGAGCTTCGGGGCGCACCCTGTGGGTGGCAGGATTTGTAATCCCCTTCCCCATCTCCCCCCCCACATACTTTCGGCCATGCTACCTCAGTTCCACTGCATGTCGGGGGATCACTTCGCTCTTCTCCAGCAGAAAGTTAAGGCCCTCTTGGCCAAGGGGGCCATCAAGCGTGTTCCTGGGCCACAAGTAGGGCGTGGTTGTTATTCCCACTACTTTCTGGTCCCCCCCCCCCCGAAGGACCAGGGGGGCTTGCGCCCCATCTTGGAGGTCAGCAACGTCAATCGCTTTCTCCGGAAGGAGAAGTTCAAGATGTTGACTCTGGCTCAGGTCTTGGCTGCCCTCAACCCTGGAGCCTGGATGTTAGCGTTGGACTTGCAGGGCGCCTGTTTACACATCCCCGTCCTGCCAGCTCACTAGCGTTACCTGCGGTTCCTGGTAGGCCAGGAGCATTTTTATTTCGCTGTGCTCCCCTTCGGCCTTACCAGCGCCCCTTGGGTGTTCACGAAAGTGATGGCGGTGGTTGCAGCTCATCTGTGCAGGTCATGGGTGTCAGTCTTCCCCTACCTCGAAGACCGGTTGTTGAAGGCAGGCTCGCCCCAGGCCGTTGTCACCCACCTCCAGACTACGGCCGACCTCCTGCATTTGCTGGGGTTTTCCAACAACGTGCCGAAGTCACACCGAGTCCTTCTCAGAAGCTCCCCTTCATCAGAGCGGTTCTGGATTCAACGCGGTTTTGGGTTTATCCTCTCGAATAGCGAGTCAGTGATGGTCAGGCTATGATTCCGATCTTTCAGCCTCTATCCCGGGTTTCGGTCAGGATGACCCTTCGGCTCCTGGGCCTGATGTCCTCCTGCATCCTTCTAGTACAACAGGCCAGATGGCATATGCGGGCTCTGCAGTGGGACCTGAAGTTCCAGTGGGCACAACATAAGGGCAACCTATCCAATCACGTCCAGATCTTGGAGGGCACTGCACGACAATTCCAGTGGTGGCTCACGAATCGCGATTGGGTCAATGGCAGATCCCTCTCCCTTTCCCAACTGGAGCACACAGTGGTGACGGATGTGTCCCTCCTGGGATGGGTTGGCCACTTGGGAGAGGCGGAGATCAGAGGCCTCTGAATATCCATATCAACCTTTTGGAGCTGTGGGCGATTCGTCTTGCACTGAAGGCATTCCTTCCCTCTGTCCGGGGAAGTGTGGTGCAGATGTTCACGGACAACACCACCGCCATGTGGTATTGCAACAAACAGGGTGGGGTGGGGTCCTGGACCTTTTGTCAAGAGGCTCTGCGTCTCTGGACATGGCTGGAACTTCAAGGCATTACCTTGGTGGTTCAACACCTGGCAGGTTCTCTGAACGCCAGGGCGGACGACCTCAGCTGCAGGTGCCTGATGGATCACGAATAAAGTCTGAACTTGCACATGGCGCAAGATCTCTTTCTGCAGTGGGGAGAGCCTTGGTTAGATCTATTCGCCACCGAAGAGAATATGCAATGTCATCAGTTCTGCGCGTTGGAATTTCCAAGGCAGCACTCGCTAAGCGACGCTTTTCGTCGAGAGTGGAGTTACGGTCTGTTGTACGCCTTTCCGCCTTTACCACTTCTGCCCCAGAGTACTGAAGAAGATCAGGCACAAATGGGCCAAGTCATGCTTGTGGCTCCGGATTGAGCACGAACATACTGGTATCCCGAACTACTCAGCATGGCGGTCGATTCACCGATCCGTCTGTCCCTTCGGGAGGATCATCTGTCGCAGCAGCAGGTGACGGTCTTTCACCCGAACCTGTTCAGCCTCCACCTCTCGTGGAGATTGAGAAGTGACAGTTGACAGCTTTCGACCTTCCTCCCGAAGTCTATGATGTTATTTTGTCAGCCAGGTGTCCCTCCACTAAAACGGTATACGCCTGCAGGTGGAACAAATTTGTGGCATGGTGCACAGCAAAGGCTGTGGATCCCCTTTCTGCCCCTCTTTCTGAGGTCCTTCTGTTCCTTCTATCTTTAGCCCAGCAGGGCACTGCTCTGGGCACTCAAAGGTTTTCTTTTGGCCGTCTCTGCCTTTCTATGGCTTCCAGATCAGCCTTCTCTTTTTACGTCCCAGGTTGTTAACCGTTTCCTCAAAGGCATTACGCATACATTTCCACCCGTGCCTTTCATAATGCCTCAATGGGACTTGAATCTTGTTTTGACCTTTCTGATGTGCACTCTTTTTGAGCCCCTTCATAACTGTCCCTTACATCTTCTCACTCGCAAGATGGCTTTCCTGGTAGCCATCACCTCTGCCGGAAGGGGGAGTGATCTCCAGGCTCTCTCTTCTAAACCTCCTTTCCTCTCTGTTCACCCCGACAAGGTGGTTCTGAGGATCCGGCCTTCTTTCTTGCCATAAGGTTGTCACGCCCTTCCACGTCGGGCAGACCATCACTTTGCCCACCTTCTTGCCTCCGCATCCCTCTAGGGAGGAGGAGGAGAGGCTTCCCTGTCTGTGTGATCTGCAGCGTACACAACAGTTCCGGTTGGATGTCCAGCTCTTCGTTGGATACGTGGGCGCCAAAAAAGGTCGGGCCGTGCACAATCAGACCATCTCCAGATGGGTCGTCCTGTGCATCAAAGCATGTTACTCCTTGGTTAAGAAGGAGCCTCCTCTGGGGCTGCGTGCCCATTCCACCAGGGCAATGGCAGCCACTGCTGCCTTGGGACGCGGCGTTCCCTTGCAGGACATTTGTCAGGCAGCTACATGGGCCTCGCTGCACACGTTTGTCAAGCACTGCTGACTTGACAGACCGGTCCGGAGAGACAGCTTCATTGGCCGTTCTGTGCTCTGTGACTTTCTGGTGTAATCTTGTTTGCAGACCCACCACCGGGGTTGGTATTGCTGGGGTATCTATTCTAAGGTAAGGAATCTATCACTAACATGTCTCATTCAGATGCCCAAGTTACTACTTGTGTACCAATATATCTGTAGGAGACATTAGTTAGTGATAGATTCCTTACCACCCCGCCCTTCCTCCCTGCGAACTGATCACTTGGTTTAAGGTCATCACTTTCAGGGCCCTAGTTTTATGCACCAATGGTCAGCATCTTGCATGGCTCTACGTTCTTGGTGCGGAAAGTCGTGTACAGAACTGACGTCAGCCCCCATGGGTGGCACCTAAGTAGTCTCCGTGACGTCATCTCGGTGCTTACGACGCCAGTGACGAACGCGGAGCCGCAGGACGCCACCCACTGACACGCAGGGGTACTGCTAAGCAAAACTTTCCGGATCCAGTCTGACGCCTGGGGATGTTCTAAGGTAAGGAATCTATCACTAACTAATGTCTCTTACAGATCTATCGTTACACAAGTAGTAACTTGTACAATGTCATGAAAACCACGTTTTGTTCCAGAGTTAGTGTCGTACTTAGCCGTTAGTCAGACTTGTTCCCATCTAACTCTATTTTCCAATATCCCTCTTTTCCAGAAGACTTCTTTAGGTTCTTCACAATGTTAATAGGTTATTGAAGTTTTACAGATTTTTTAAACTAATGACATTAGTTTTTTAAAACTAATCTTACTCTCAGTTACAGCTTTGCGTGGGTTTAGCCTCTTTAAACAGACTTTAGAATGATTGTTTCTTGGAATTGGAGAAGGAATAGATTGAAAAGTGGCCAAAACAGCCATCATTAGACAGTGCAATGCTTTATTTTGTCTTTAAAAAAGTACCTAATCTAAAAGAAAAGTATGATATATAGTTGAAAAGTGCTCTGGGATCCCGCAGATGGGTGGGGCAATTTATTGCTTATGATAATGAATAAGAGAGGATGTGGTCTAACGGCTAGGGCGGTCGACCTCAAATCTGGGGAACCAGGTTCGAGTCTCGGCAATGACGCTCAACATCCTGTGATTCTGGGCAAATCACCTAATCTCCCCATACTTAACAAAAAAAAATGGATGTGTCCTTGTGTAACGCAACTGGTGCTAATGTAAAGCACTCTGATACCTGATACCTTCGGGTCAGGTCTGCGCTATATAAAACTCCAGAAAAAAAAGAACAGGTAAGTAACTATTGCTTTGTCTAGAAGGTCTTTTAAATGTTTGTCCACCAGGATAATACCAATCTTTTCTGTGACAACTAAATAGAATGGCAACTAAACAATATGCCAGCTAAGGGAATAGATCCTGCTTTTGAAACCATGCTCAAATCTCCCTTCGGATATTGGTCATTTATAGTAGCATTCCTTGTTGAAGGATTATCTCCGAGCAGAGTGTGTAAGATTCAATTTTAAGGCAACAATGACCCTATACAGTTATTCATGACAGTAAAGTTGTGTATTGATCCTACCTATCCCTCTTTCCATTCAAAAGTAGTGTCAGGTTTTCATGATTTTTATACCATTTTTAAATATGTATAATGGCTGTATAGAGGTCATTTTAATTTTGGTAAGATTACAAAACCTACAGAACATATCCCAAGGTTCAAATGGGACTGGCTAGTTGGTTGTATTAATTAAAAAGTCATTTAAAAAAATGAACAATTTCGGTTATTAAAAGTATTCCCGAATCCTGCACAGCTATTAAAGCTGGACAGCTCTTCCCTTGCAATTTTTTCTGGGCATCTCTTTGCATTTTTGCTTCTTAGCAATCTTTAAGCCCCCTGAAGGTACTCCTGTTAAATTAAATTTCCACTGTAGCCCTAGATGGTAAATTCACTTGAGTCATATGAAAAGATCTATTACACTCTGCCATACATATTGTACTAATTCTTAATTGCTTTATTCTTCTTTGAGTATTGTCATACTATTCTGAAAAGATTCATCATATTTTTCTTGCATATGAATAATTTCTGCCTGTATTATATTTACATTCATCATGTAAATGCTAAAACTATTTTCCTTTGTTAATATCTTCTTACGGATAACATCCTTTAGTATGACACAATTTTTTGAGTACCTTCTGGTAAATTAAAGAGCCTAGTGCCCTTTCTCATGTTTCTATCTCTTTCTGTAACAAAATCACCATATCTTCTGCTTGTTCTATAAGCATTGCCATCAATTCCGCAGAAGTCTGATCTAACTTTTGTTCCCCCATTTTGACATGATGATCTGTTAAATTCTCAACTGCAGATAAAATATTAATACGGAGACCTTGTGGTATACTTTTAACTTCTAAGTATTTCCTTAAAAATCTAATATCCCACTATTTGTTCGCTTCTTTGATCGAAAGTTTTTCTAACTTTTTTTAATACCCTTTTATTCACTGCAATTCCCTTTATTTCAGTTTTGACTTTGGAATAGAAGTTTGGGCATTTTTGTTCTCTGTGTAATCCAAGATATTCGTCTTGGGTTAAAAAAAAAAACACGAGCAGAATGTGCTAATTATTTATTCAGTACTTCAAATTGGGAGAATAGGAATCATGGCAACAGAATAGAAACTAAAAAAGGCTTTAAAGTTGTTTACCAAATTAGAATAACTTGTGATCAAATAATCAAACAAATGGTGGGGTATTATGACTTCAAAGAAATTAGAATTTAAAAGTATACCATGAGGTTTTCGGGATCATATTTTTTCTGCAGTTGAAGATTTAGCAGAACATCATGTTATAAATGGGAACAAAAGTTAGATCATACTTCTACAGAATTGATGCCAATGCTTATAGTACGAACAAAAGTAAAGGTGATTTTGTTACAGAAAGAGATAGAAACAGTGAAAGTGGAGATTAAGCTCCTTACTTTACTTGGAGGTGCACAAAAAAAGCTGTCATACTAGAGGATGTTCTCAGCAAACATCAAGAAGATATTAAAAAAGAAGTTAAGGTTTTTGTGTGATGATTCCAATTACTTAATGGGCAGAATGTATTCATATGCAAGAAAATATGTTGAATCCTTTCAAGAGTATGACAAAATTCAAAAAATTCTGTAAGTACAGTAATAAATTAAGAATTTACCCAATATGTATAGTACACTACTATAGATGTTTTTATATGACTCTCCACCGAATGTAGCATTTTTTGTTACAGTGGCAATTGATATTTAAAATTATGAAGGGATCTGTTAACCTCTGTGTATTTTGAGTCTCTAGCAGGGTCACTGGTATTCTTTTGAATGCCTTTTATTGTCTCTATACATTTCCCTTTATTTCAAATTTTGGCCCCTTTTATACTGTTGATGTACATTGGAGGTAGACTTCCTTGTGGAAGTGGCTCCCAAAGTTGCTTCAGTCTTAGTAAGGGTGAAAAGTGCTCTCTCAACCCAGGCTATGAAACACTAACACTGCTGGCACAACATTATCTACAGTCAGTGGTATAGGTTTTCTTCCATCTCCCTTTTGGGAGAATGGCCTGAAGACTCCTTCCACGTGGTCTGTGCAGTCTCATCATCATGATTTCAGTGACATGCAAGATGAATGTTTGCACATGTGCCTCAAGAGGTTACTAGTATAGTCCGCCCGACTAGATTGGACTCCATTTGAGGGTGCTACTAATTATGGCTTCCAAGATTTTATGAGATGGTTAATGTCTATCTCGACCATTGGGCCCTGCACATACACATTCTTCTCTTAAAGAAAAAAATGCTTCTTTTAAATGTTTGACAGGTGTTTGATTTACTTTTTTGCCATGACCTTAAAGTTCGTCCTTCATGAAAGGGGTTTTAAGCTGATGTTTGCATTTCTCTCGTAGGTGAAAAGGAAAGAACTGTCTGAAATTTCTGATACTAGTGATGAGAAGCGACCACGTCCTTCTACACCCATCGACGAGGATGATGATGGTAGGTCTTTTCAGATAGTTTTTTCACACTGTATTGCTACATTCCTTGAACAGATCCTGCAGTGTCACATAGATGGAGCAACAGGATGATAACCAGTGTATACATTTGTCAAGATCTTACATTGCATTTCATTGCTTTGTCACGCTTTATGACCTTTAAGAGACAAAATCTTTACTGCATAGTATTTTTAAACTATAAAAAAAAGTTTCACCATTCTGCTTACTTATTGGCAAGAAAAGAAAACAGTGGTTAGTGTAACAGCAGATTCATCTCCATCATGTGATTTCCATTGTTACTTATCAACAACGAATATGTCTCTGTGAGGCATTTAGGAACAGTTTTCTAAATGCAGTGTAGGAAAGTGTCCCTTTTTGCGGGGTTGGCCCCACTTTTTGCCAAACTGTTGTTGTACTTTGAAAGTGCCCTGAGTTCCTGCCAACCAGGTAACCAAGGCCTATGCTCTTTCCCTAAACTGTGCTGTTGCACAATTGCAACTCTATGGCCACTTTTAAGTCCCTTGTAAATGGTACCATAGGTAACGAGGGCACTGTGACCAGGGAAGGCCTCTAAGGGCTGCAGCACTTATTGTGCCACCCTGTACCTTTACACACACACACACACACACACACTGCCCTTGCAGGCTGCGTTTTTTGTGCAGAACAAAGTGAAGAGTCGTCATAGCTCACATCCCCGTGTGCCATGCCTACCATCTACTGATCCTGGCATAGGTAAGCCACCCCTCTAGCTGGGCGCACTATACCAGTGTTGAGGGTACAGGTGCATGAGCCCTGTACCCATGCAGTGTCTAAGTCAATTCTTAGACATTGTAAGCGCAATAATGCCATAAAGAGTATATGGTGCAAGGAGTGTGTCAGTGCGAACTCCACAGCACCATAATGGCTTTACTGAAAGCTGAGAAGTTTGATATCAAACTTCTAAGCACATTAAACCCACACTGATGCCAGTGTGACATTTAATGAAAAATGCACGCAGATGCCATCTTAGAGATGCCCCCTGAAAAAAGACCTACGGCTAGTGTCCTGGCAGAGTGGCTGCTCTCCAACTGCTACCACCAGACATGTTTCTGGACTCCTGGGTCAAGAGCCTGCCGCTCTCGGGGGCCTGAAACAATGCACATCCTGGGACGAGGTGCCAAGCCTCCTCGCCCAGGATTGGCAGGGTCCACGTATGGGAAGCTTCAAAGGCTTAAAGCCTTTGTGAGCCACCCCAGCCATTTGCTGCTCCCAGCAACTGACCCCCACCAGTTCTGGCCCCCGCTTTGGGCAGGAAAATCGCCCCACCCCCCACTGACGAATGCTCCCAACGAGATCTAAATGGTAGGTGAGCTAAACCCAGAGGGCCTAACAAGCGCATTTATGTGATCAACGTTTCCAGGTTGTTACCACACATGAGACATGAAAATGAAGACTCTCTAATCAATAAATGCATAGATTGGATTCGCCATATGAGGGGGGGAGGGGGGTCACTCATTGATCAGAGAGGATATCCTAGGGGCAAAATGTATTAATGGATTTAATTCCCAGACAGACTGTATAGAGCTGCACCTAGTTGACGTGAACCTTGCCCACATTTTAATTGCCTTGAAGGCCAGGACAAATCCACCAACCCACACTAGTGTACAGTTGAAATATCGCCCAGTTAAGCAAACGTTGTTGTTAGCCACCTATCTTTTGGTACCTCGGCGGGGCTCTGGTTTGCTCCTTGATACAAACGATGGACTTGCACACGAAATTATCCCAGGAGGCCCCATCTCTAGACCTTCCCTCCATCAAAAAATGGTCTCAAACTGCACTGCAACTTAATACAATAACCCTCGAATTTGGCTTGAAGGCTACAAATGGCTGTCTTAATTCAGACGACAAGTCGGGAGCAAATACCTATAACTGGACCACCAACATGAGCCGTATAGACTATTTTCTGCTAAACCCGAGATTGTGGCCCAAAGTAATTGATATTGTTGTAGGGACTACTACGGAAAGCAACCATAATCCCCTTGAGCTTACTTTAATTTCTCCTTGGGCCAGACACTTATATCCTCCAAATAGTACTCTTGCCACCAGGGTGGTTTGCCCTAGCGATGATAACAGGAGTCTTAAATGGGCTTGTGTATCTATGGACCCAGAGAAGCAAGACCTCATTAATACAAATTTGAAGGCTAGTATCAGTAAGATACTTAGTCTGCTAGAACCCTCTGTGGATTTTACCAAAGATTGCGGACTGTCCCGCTAATTTTTTAAAACAGTTTGCCTCTTATTTTAAACTATCACGACGCACGCAGGGTGGGACTAAAAGTTCAAAGCCAAAGTTTGCCTGGTTTAATCAAGAGTGCAGAGACCTCAAATCCAAATTGGCTATTGCAATTTGAAAAAACAATGTGGCCGTAGTGAGGGAAGCTAGGAGAACTTACAAGAAAGTGCTAATTAACCCCTTCCGCGCTCATGACGAGCTGAGTTTGTCATGAGTTGTGCCGCTCGCACGCTCATGACGAGCTCAGCTCGTCATGAAACGCGGTATTTTAAAAAGCGCAGCGGGAAAACCGCTAGCGCGCATGCGGTTAAAGCTAAAAAAGAAATGGGAAATAGAGAGCTGGTTGTTGATCAGTGAAGCTTGCATCAAAAACGACACACAACGATTTTGGCTCCTAGTAACAAGGGGAGATGGTAAAAGACAACTACCCGTCAATAACATTGCCATCAAGGCGCTTGGCACCTTAATTTTTCCTCACTATACACTGGAAAGCTTGAGAACGTCAATGATGCTTCTATAGTTGATTATAATAGTCCCCAGATTGATGTTTTTTTTAGCTTAGCCAAAATAAGATCCAGGTCCAAAGCCCCCACAGTCCCATAATGGCTGCACTGAAAACTGAGAAGTTTGCTATCAAACTTCTCAGCACATTAAACCCACACTGATGCCAGTGTGGGGTTTAATGAAAAATGCACACAGAGAGCATCTTAGAGATACCCCCTGAAAAACGACCTACCACTAGTTTCCAGGCTGAGTGGCTGCTTTAAGAATGGGCAGGGTCTACGACGGGGAAGCTTCCTTTTTTGAGCTTCCCCAGGATATTTGCTGCTTCCAGCAACTGGTCACCACTGGTTCGGACCCCCACTTTGGGCTGGAGCACTGGTGTGAAAACCAAGTGAGGAAGGGAAGTTAGTTCACCTCTGCCAACCCCATCCTTCAGGTAGGGGAGGCGAGGTGAAGCACAACTCTCAGTTCCTGCCATCTTGTAGATGGGGGACCCAGCCAACCAGGGTGAGGCTTATGCTCCCCTCCCACTGGAGGGTGGCATAATAGGGGGTGTACCCACCCCAGGGAAGGGACACATTGGTCCCACCCTTTTACCTACCTGTAACACTCCTAAATCTAGTATTTAAGGGCACCCCTGAACCTTGCTTCCTCAGACAAGAAACTACAAGAAGAAAGACCGAAAAGCCGTGCCAAAGCTAAGAGGAGGAGGATGCCCACTGTCTTGGCCCAAGCCCTACCAGTCTGTCCCCACCTTGAACCTGCAGAAGTGAAACTCCGGTGTGTCCTGCAGCCAGCTACCTCAAAAACTTCGAGGACCTGCCCTGCCTTCAAAGAAAAGACTCAGTATCCCGTGAACACCGGATTTGTTCACCAACAGACTCCAGCTGTGGCAAGATCCGCGAGTCTGCACCCGACGCCCATGGCCCGAGCTCGAGTGGCCCAATGCCACGAGGAGGTCTCCCCGGCGATCCTGACCCGAGATCCGGTAATCCCTGACCTGCCTAAGAAGATCCAAACCTAAAAGGCACCCCTGCACCCGTCGCCCCACGTCCTTGGGTGGCCCAACCGATGGTGCCTAACCAACCCCCAGCATCCCAACTTACTTCTCCAAGTGGTGGTCGCACCCAGAAGACCTTTTTCCCAGAGCCTGCAGTGTGTTTGAAACCGGAGACTCCCCAATGAAAGTTACAGGAAGCCCAACACCAAAACAGCACTCTACACCCGGCCGCCCCAGTGCCTCCGAGGGATCACCTTTTGTGCTAGCTTGAACCCCCATTTGCCCTGAGCTTAAGTTTAGGAGGTTTGCTCCCACAACTTTGTGGGCTGCTTGTAAGCAGCCTCCAACCGGAGGCCCCAATCCCCCTTTGGATAACATTGGGCCTCAGCACTCTGCACCCGTCCGCCCTAGTGCAGCAGAGGGTGTAACAAGAGTGCATCCTTGAGCCTGGGGCACCCCTAAATCTACCCCAGAATACCAACTCTCACAACCGAATACTTAGCTTTGAACTAATAACCCTTTTTTCGAGGCATATGAGCTGTAGGTCTTATACGTGTGCATAGATCGCCATCTGGTGTTTGGCTCGGATGTTCGCACTTTGTTTTTGTCTTGGAAGAATTCTTTGTAGTCACGCGGTAGGCGACTCCTCCTTAGGACGATAGTGCGTATGGGCATCAACTCCATCTCCGGATTGTTTTTTCCGGCGTCAGGTTCGGATGTGATTTGCTGCGCTCCGGGTCGGTGTCAGTTTCGAACTCCCCCTTTGACGAGCAGTTCCTCTACACTCACCGGTATTGTCTTGATCGAGTTTCCCTTTCAATTCGCATCTTTAAAAACAAACTCCTCGTTCTTTGATGCGGGCCATTGTGCCTATCCGGGCCAACCACGTCTGCAGTCAATGGTAAGGTCTCCTTTCCAAAAATGCCCCGGCTATGGTGCTAAGTTCCCACACACGGACTTGCACGAGGTTTGTAACCTCTACCTCTCCCCAGAGCACGAAGACAAGAACTGCGAGGTCTGTTCATCTCGCATCTTCAGGCTCGACGTCACAAAATGTCTTGCGAAAGCAGCTCGATTTCGGACATCTTCGGAACAGATCCCAATGTCCAGCCGGATCAACAAGGTGATCAAGAAGACCTCTCCATCTCCAAGGCTGATGACTCCAACGTCGAGGGGACACTCACCCCTGCTCAGCGGTCCGTGAGTACCGAAACCCCTCTCCCAAAAAACAAACCTAAGGCTCCGGTAACACCCTCGGGTCAACACCGGTAACATGTCTCAAATGCCCCGCCCCCAGGCCCAGCTATGAAACCAAAAGATAAGCCTTATGGCTCAGGCTCGAGCCAACCCCATTCCGGTGCCGAAAAATCACCTTCGACACCGAAGCCGCAACCAAAGATATGCCAAACCCTTCTTCAGCGACACTGAAGACAGCCTCGACGCCAAAGCCCTTGGCGTCAAAACATACCAAGGACAAACATTCGGAACCGAAAAAATCTTCAAAGACGAAAAATTCGTCGGAGCCGAAAACAGTCTTGGAGTCACAAACTCCTATAACAAAACCTAAGGAGTCTAAAACCCCACAGAAAGCCTTAGAAACTCGGTCCAAAGAACATTCTGACCCAAAATCATCAGCACCGAAAAAAGACATTTTACCCACACAGCCTGTACCTGATTTTTGGGTTCCAAAACAAAAAACTCTTTGACCCAGAGACTGGCAAAGTAGTCTCCAAGCCTCCAAAAAAAGAGGAAATTGGACACTTCAGATGAATCTGAAATAACCTTGAAACGAAAGGAGATGAGTATTAACACCTCCTCCAGTTGATCCAAATCTTCTAATTTCTCCACCATACCCCCCACAACATACCTTTTCACCTCTACATCAGACACCTAGGATGATCATACCGATAGGGGTGGGAATGTAGATCCAAATGGGGATGATGATGCACATACTATCCCACACGTCGTAGACCTTGCGATGACTACAACTCAGATACAGACCCACACAATGACCTAGGCCTCTGTCCAACTAGGCCATCACCACCAGATGACAACCCAACTAATCAATAGGGCTGCCCAATACCACAGAGTACAGTTGCATTCTGATCCCTTAGAGAAAGACTTTTTACTTGAAACCTTTGCACTCTCGCAAAAGTCCACGCAGACCCTGTCATTGTTAAAAGGCATGCTCAAACATGCCCCAGAAGTTTTTAAGGACCCTGTCAGAGCCAGGATTCTCAACACCAGGATAGATAAAAAGTATAAGGCAGCTCCCAATGACCCAATTTACATTAAAGGTCAGGTCCCTTTGAATTCTCTTGGGCTGTCTAATGCACGCAATAGGGCAAAGTCGCAGAGTACAGGCGACACTCCCCCTACTGATAAGGAGACTAAACTAATAGACGCATCTGGTAAACGTATTGCGTCACATGCTGCAAATCATTGGCAGACTGCCAATACCCAAGCTTTATTGGCCAGGTACAACAGGGCTCACATGCTGCTCGACCGGTGATGCGTGACTCTGCTTAGGCTACCATGCCTCTTTGTGTATAACAAGATAAAGCACGATAAAGACAGCATAACAAGATAAAGTACGATATAGACAGGTACTTCTTAACTTCCGATAATCATAGGAGCGTACTTTCTCCAGATTAAGAGAATTCATGATAACCTGCTATTTTTTAGGAACTTTACTTCGCTTACTTACCTTACTTCGCTGCATTGCTTATTGACTAATACAGATGTTTGAGCCCTGAAGAAGTCTCAATTTTGAGACGAAACGCGTCGGCTAAGAAGGGAAATCCACATGTGTTCTTGGATTTTTTCCTGTCTTGGATTACCACAATAAAGATTTGAATAAGCAACCTTACATCAGTCCGGACCTACTCATTACAAGATCTTATTTGTCATAGACATTGAAGATATCAGAGACTGTCAAAAAAAAATTTCATAGATGTGTGCTGATTACACATTTTCTATTGTATATTTTGGGCTTTGCCCATGAAGGAACAGACAGGGTTGTGTTCCTTGGTCTCCTGAGCACCATCACCATAACCTTTGAGCCACAGTGGAAGCAGGTGCTGTTTTTGCTTTACCTAAACCCTTGTGTTTTGAAAAAACCTTATACAAGAGGTGATATTGATCACAAACACCTCAATTAAATGTGCGCTTGACGTGGCTGATACCGCATCTCGCGCCATCAACACTACCGTTTTATTGCGCAGGCACGCTTGGCTCCGAGTCTCTGGATTCAAACAAGAGGTGCACTCTGCTATTTTAAATCAGCTCTTCGACCAAGAACAAATTTTTGGGCCCTCAGTTGACACATCTTTAGAAAAAATGAAAAAAGATACGGACACTGCGAAGTCCATGGGGGCCTTACAATTCCCTTCCCCTAGATATTCTTTTCGCCGCTTCTTCTACAGAGCTGGCTCCAAAGCCATTGGCTCAGAACATCCCTCTTCTTCCTATAAGAGCCCCTCTGAAAAATCCTCCAAAGGATACTTTCGCGGAGGCTACAGAGGAAACAATTGAAAGGGAAGAGGTTACGGCAACAATAACAGCAACTCCCCTACCGCCAAACAGTGACTCCCCTGCTCTTCCCCCGATCATTCCACTCCTGTCGGGGGACGTCTCTCACAGTTCCTACCTGTCTGAAATTCAGCCACAACAGACAAGTGGGTAAGACAAATTATCCAGTATGGTTACTACCTGGAACTCACCTCTAATCCCGCCCAAATATTCCTCCGAGACAACGTCCAATGTCCTCAGAACATTTGACACTTCCCAAACAAGAGGTTCTCTATCTATTACAAAAGCATGCAATAGAACCAGTCCCCTTCCCTCATCAAGGCACAGGGGTTTACTTCCTCTATTTCCTAATTCCCAAAAAGGACTGCTCTCTCAGGCCCATATTGGACCTCAGACCGCTAAACCTCTACATTCAGTCTGAACACTTCCACATGATCACTCTCCAACAGGTGCTCCCACTCCTTCAACAGGGCGACTTTCTCTCCACTCTGGATTTAAAGGATGCCTACTGTCATAATCCCATTCACCCCGCTTACAGGTTTTTGGTAGATGGTCAACACTACCAATTCAAGGTCCTCCCATTCAGGGGGACTACAGCACCCAGAGTCTTCACCAAGTGTCTCGTAGTAGTTGCAGCCCACTTACGAAGACAGCACATTCATGTCTTCCCTTACCTAGACGATTGGCTCATTAAAGCCAAATCACACAGCAGCTGTGCGCAACAAACACACAAAACAATCCAACTGCTACACGACTTGGGATTCACAGTAAATCTCACCAAATCCTACCTCCGACTGTCCAGCATTCAACAATATCTAGGGGCCACAATAGGCACTTCAAAAGCTCTAGCATACCCCAACCCAGTCAGGTTAAGCACCATACAAGCTCTAATATCAAAATTTCAGCATCAACACTCACTACCAGCACCAGTGTTCATGCAACTGATTGGGATGATGGCCTCTTGCATTCTCATCGTCCCGTATGCAAGACTCCTAATGTGTCCCTTACAGGAGTGTTTGGCACGTCAGTGGACCAGGCTCAAGGTCAGCTAACAGATCTGGTGTTGGTAGGCGACTGGACCCATTGCTCTCTGCAGAGGTGGAGCACGCAAAACCTTTCCAAAGGGCAGCTGTTCCTCGACCCAGTTCCACAGATAGTGCTAACAGCAGACGCATCGCTCACCGGCTGGGGCGCTCATCTTCGAACTCATACCATTCAGGGCATATGGACCCCTCAACAAAAACAACTCCACATAAATTACCTGGAATTGTTGGCAATCTTCCTAGCATTAAAATCTTTTCAACTCCACCTCTCTGCAGCTTTCACGCCTAGGTCAAAGCATATGGAGCTAGGCCATTCCTCAAAACATATATCTCCTTTCAGAACACCTCCCTGGAGTACACAATCAAATTGCAGATCTACTCAGTTCCCAAACACAGCGGATCCATGAATGGGAACTTTATCCTCAAGTTCTGCTTCCATTCTTTCAAAAGTGGGGACACCCAGGAATAGACCTGTTTGCCACACACCAAAACGCAAAATGCCCAAGCTTCGCATCCAGGTATCCACACTCATTGTCCAAAGGCAATGCGCTATGGATGAACTGGTCAGGCAAATTTGCTTCCGCTTTTCCGCCTCTCCCCCTCATTCTGCTAGTGGTTCGGAAGCTCAAACAGCATTCCCTCCCAATGATCCTAATTGCTCCAACATGGGCCAGACAGCCATGGTTCACAACCCTCTTGGAACTTTCAGTAGTTCCTCATCAAAAGCTACGCCTCCCACCCAAGCCTCTCACTCAGAACCATGGAGAGATAAGGTATTCAGATCCCAGTCAACTCAACCTTGCGATCTGGCACCTGAAATCTTAGAGTTTGGATACCTTAATCTCCCGCCAGACTGCATGAACATCATTAAAGAGGCTAGACTTCCTACCACTAGAGCTTGCTATGCAGCAAAATGGAAAAGATTTGTGTAATTTAGTATACAAATAACAAAATCAACCTACTAGAAGCTTCTATTCAAAACATCATCTGTTACCGTTTGTATCTACAACAATGTAACCAAGCGTATACATCCATTAGACTACATCTTGCTGCAATAGCACCCTAGCTCCAAAACAGACCACACTTGTCTTTGTTTAGGGTACCATCTATCAGAGCATTTATGTAAGGACTTAAAAGAATAATTACACCTAGAGTTCCACCCTCTCCAGTATGAAACCTGAATGTGGTACTTACCAGACTCATGGGTTCCCCATTTGAACCTATGCATAAATGAAATTACAATTTCTCACATGGAAAGTAGCTTTCTTAGTTGCGATCACCTCTCTCAGAAGAGTCAGTGAACACCAGGCATTAACCATAATAGTACCATTTCTCCAAATCCATCATAACAAAGTAGTTCTTAGGACTAACCCAAAACGTCTACCTAAAGTCGTCTCTGCTTTCCACCTAAACCAGTCAGTAGAACTCCCAGTGTTTTTACCTCTACCTGACTCAGTGGCAGAATGAGCTCTTCACCCGCTAGATATAAAAAAGCGATACTTTACTACATTAAAAGAACAAAATCCTTTAGAAAGACTGAAAAACTTTTTGTGGCTTTCTCCCCACCTCATAAAGGCAATCCTAGCTCAAAAACAGGGATTGCAAGGTGCATTGTTAAATGCATCCAAATATGTTATGCTAAACCCAAACGCACCTTAACCATTCCCCTCACTCCACACGTAAACTAGGGGCATCCATGGCATTCTTAGGGAACATTCCCCTAGAGGACATATGCAAAGCAGCAACTTGGTCTACACCACACACGTTTACAAAACTCTATTGTGTAGACGTTCAAGCAAAGCAAAAAGCAAGTGTGGGCCAGACTGTATTAAGAACACTTTTTCAAACCACTGCAACAGATACAGGTAGCCACCGCTAACGAGGAACTGCTGTATAGTCTATGCACAAGTATACAATCTACAGCTCGTATGCCTCGAACGTAAAAATGCTACTTACCAGTATGCTTCTGTTCCTGGCATGTAGAGCTACAGATTCGTATACGCCCACCCGCCTCCCAGGATACCTCTATCTGTTGCAGTACTATCTTACTTAGATACATTACACATGGACATCCTTTTCTATTTCTTACTAACTCCATCATAACCCTCCATGGCAAAATAATCTGGAGATGGAGTTGATGCCCATGTGCACTATCGTCCTAAGGAGAAGTCACCTACCTCATGACTACAAAGAATTTTCCAAGACAAAAACAAAGTGCAAACATCCAAGCCGAACACCAGATGGCGATCTGTGCACAAGTATACAAATCTACAGCTCTACATGCCAAAAACAGATGCATACTGGTAAGTAGCATTTTCCTTTCCTCCTTAGGATAACATTGACTGTTTTTTCTGTGGAAAGTTTCTAGGTATGGTTAGAAAATCTATAAAAGTCTCTAAAACTGTATCAAAATAACCAAAACGCTTTTACTTACCTGTTTACAGGAAATGTCCCAGCGCAGTATCCAGGTATACGGCACTGTGTAAGAAAAGTAATCTGTAAATTAATCTACTTGACATTCAACTAAAAAGCCAATACAAAGTATATGTACAATATTTCAAAGCATTGCATTACTAGTAGTTCTACTGTAATCAAACTAAAAGTATATATACAACTGCAATACAAACTGTTTACAAACTGTACTATTACTGCAAAGTACTCATCACTTACCTGTGCCAGGCTTGCTTGGTTCTACGATATAAAATAACAAAAAGTATATTTTTATCCAAAACCAATTGGTATGAACTTCAGTCTTGGAGTGTGTGATATCATTTGCTGATTCAGGGTGTACAACAAATGCTTAACACTACCCCCTGATAAAGCCTTACTGCTGTACCACACTACCACAAATAGAGAGTAAGGTTATATCTAACTTTAACCTCTGCCTACGTCTGGGGTCACTTGGACTCTATACACACAATACCTCATTTTGGTGTAGTATATATAGAGCCAGTTTCTTACATATATTATGTATACTGTGTATACTTGTGGAAATGTTGTTGGTCTGCCCGTTTGTCTTGGCAACTCGGAAAAAAGGGTGGACCTGACGTCAGCCCGCCGACGTGGGTTTCTTATGGCTACAGTGTCGCGAGCGGAGCCGTGCTATTATGACGTCCTCGTCAACGTGGTAGAGCTAAGAAAATAATTTCCATGGAATGTTGGCGTAGGGGTAATTCAAAAGGTGAGGAATTCACAGGCAGATACTGTATCCACCAGAAAAAGCATCACCAAAGGTAAGTAACTTGTTCGTCTATAGTGAAGACTGTTCCGTCACTTCAAAAAGACGTTCCGCCAACGAAGCCGTCAACAGGAAAGCTTCAGTCACCACAACCACGACGACCACCTTCTCTTCACCTCAGTCCAAGCTCATTATGTCGTCGTCGTCTTCTCCGTTGACTATAGTCTCTGTAAGGGAGAGGCCATCAACATTGACAACAGCATCTTCTTCAACGTTGATGAGGAAATTATTATTGTTAAAAGAATCGTCGACAGATCTCTAATCACTGCAGCGGCTGTTGGCGATTTTGAAAAAACAAAACTATCGTCGATGAGGTGGCCTCGTTGACGGAGCCGAAAACTAAAGACTCTGACCTCCCGTTGATGATCCTCGTCAACTTCGAAACTGTCTAAGAAAACTAGGTTGTCGACATCCTTGTCGACGGTTTGTTTGACATTGTCGTCGTTGCTGGCCCCGTCAACGATTTTGCCCGCATCTCACAAAAATACTTCAGATTCTGCGTCAATGGAGAGGAAATCTACTCCGGACACTTTTTTGTCAATTACAGTTCCTCAGTCCGAAAGAAGAGCTTCTCAAGAAGTGATTTTACCTATCCACACTTTTCCTAGTTAGGTATCTCCCTGTCCTCCAGAAGAGATATTTGATTATGGAGACGAGGAGGAAGATTCATAGGACAATGGCATGTTTGGCGTGGCTCACAGTCTTTCAGGCCGTCTGATAAAGTGCCAGGATGAAGAGGATGATGAGTATGTTTACTATCCTCAGGACCCCAACTTAGATAGGCAAAGGGAACAAATAATTCAAATGCCTGTTTCCATAGTAATAAATCTACAACATATGGTGGATGATTACTACCGCAGATTCCCTACATTTAGAACCAGCTTCTTCAGTTCCTCAAACTCCTATCACGCAGCCTTCCTTGGTAATTAGATCTTCTCCTCCTTTTTCTCCACTACCTGTACCAACACAACCACAGGATCAGTAGCATCATACCACTGATAATGAGAGAGGGCGGCAAACTGGACGAGGTATCACTACCTAACGATTCGGACGACTACCAAATACAAACACCATCATCTTTCACCCCACCTCCGGTAGATTTGCCACCCAAAGATATTGGGGGTATTCATACCCTTATGGAGAGATCGGCAAAGAGGTTTTAGCTTCTCATGGTAAATAAACAAGCTGATTGTTTTCTTTACAATTTTAAAGAAACAGACCAAATGACAGATTCGCTCAATCCTCTTAATGGATTTTATATGGGGGCAAGGCCTAAAGGTAATGAAAACACCAGCCTCAATTCCAGCAGCCTTACCTAAATTGGAGAAACAGTATAAGGCGCCGGACAACTCGCCTGCCTTATAGGACAACCTAAGCTGGATTAGGTAATTTCACAAGCTGCTCAACGTTGTCAGAAATCCTGCTTCTCCTGTGTCTGCTCCTTTTGATAGAGACGGAAGACGTCTTGACTCTATTGGTAAAAAATTCTCCACCATGGCAGCAACCACCGTTGGAGCGGCCAACTCTCTTGCCATTCTGGACAGGTACGACTGCCAAATGTGGTCGGTCATTTAGACTTTTATTGGAATGTTACCTGAGGACTCTAAGGCTGAGGCGAGGAGTATTCTTCAGGAGGGAGATAGGATCTAGCTGAGATTGATTGTGCTGTGGATTTTTTATCAACAGGTTTCCGTCAATGGGCTGGGGATGACAGGGCTGGTTAAGAGCTTCTTCTTTCCAAGTTCAGTCAAAAATCATCAATTTCCCTTATGATGGTGAATCCTTATTTGATCACCACATTGACAAATCACTGCAAACTATTACAAAAGATACAGATACTACAAAGGCTCTAGCCACACTGCAGTTCAAGAAGCAGCCTTTTCGTAGAGCCAGAGGACGTGACTCGTCCTCCTTTTGAGGAGGTTATAATCAATACAAACAGTACCAACCGTATCAAGGTCAATCTCGATATTCATCATCACAACATCAGCAGACTTACAAGCAATGTCCTGCCGCTTCCTACAAGCTCTATAGAGGCAAGACTACCTTTAAAGGCAGAGAGAACACCAAGAAACAGTGACAAACGCCCAGTGCCGGCCACAGTTCCCACCTATCCTTCCAAGATTGGTGGAAGGAATTTCCTTATTTCTCCTCGAATGGTCGACAATAACAAAAGACAGATGGGTTTTACATATAGTTTCCAACGGTCACATTTTGAAATTTCAAAAGATCCCTCCAAACTGGAAACCCGGAAGTCCTCCTCCCTCTCATCTAAAGGAACAGTTATCACAGATAAAGATAATGTTGCACAAAGGAGCTATTGATTTGGTACCAAGTGTACAGCGAGGAACAGGATTTTATTCATGGTTTTTCCTCACAAGAAAGAAATCGGGAGAATGGCGTCCCATCTTGGACCTTCGGTGCCTCAACAAATTCCTGAAAAAGCAAACTTTTCGTATGTTATCTCTTGAGGAGGTGCTTCAGTTAGTAAATCAAGAAGATTACATTACTATCTACGACCTTCAGGTCGCCTATTTTCATATCCCCAGTCTCCCCAATCACAGGAAATGCTTACGCTTCAGAGTGGCTGGCATGGATTATCAATTCCGAGTTCTACTATTTGGCCTTTGTTCAGCGCCCGAGTGTTCACCACAATCTTGGCCCCTGTGGCAACCCACCTATGACAGGCAGGGATTCAAATCATCCCTTATCTTGACGACCGTCTCATAAAAGCGAAATCTTTGGTAGTGGCAAACAATCATACTCCGAAAAGCCTCTCTCTCGTCCAGTCCTTGAGGTCTCTCCATCAATCTTCCAAAGTCTCAGCTAAGTCCCTCAAGAGTCAGAACTTTTTTAGGAGCAACCTTGGACACTCACCAGGCGAAGGCCTTCGCCTTGCAGGAAAGGCAAAAGAATATTTGTAAACTGTCAGCATTACTCCTTGTAAAAAAGTCCACTTCAGTTTGAAAGCACAAGTCGCTTCTGGGGATGTTGTCCTCTTGCATTCCCCTCATTCCCAACTGCTGCTTGCGGATGAGACCCTTGCAAGAATAGCTAGACAGTCAGTGTTCCTTCAAGGATATTATAAAGATAACACCTCAGACTAAGGACGTGCATCAATGGTGGACCAAGATCCCGAATATAGTCATTGGCCAGTCGACTGGTTCCTAGTAGATTCTCCGAATTACATAATTACAACAGATGCATCCCTCGAGGGGTGGGGAGCACATCTGGAAGAGCTGACAGTCGAGAGCAAAGGCAACAGCCAGCACCGGTCTTTACACATCAATCTATTGGAGTTAAAAGCAATATTACGGACCCTGAAATCCTTTTTCTCAATAATTTCAGGAGCATCAGTCTTAATTCGGACAGACAATACAACAAGTATGCACTATATAAACAAGCAAGGAGGGACAAGATCGACTACGCTATCCCTACAATCCCAGCAGATTTGGTATTGGGCAATTTAGCACCAGAAAATGTTAACGGCGGAACATGTTCCAGGAGTGGCCAATATCCTAGCAAATTCCTTGAGCAGGTCCCTCACAGCCAATCACGAGTGGGAGCTCCACCAATCGACACTGGATCGCATCTTTCTGTTATGGGGCAAACCGAATTTAGACCTGTTTGCGACCAGTCTGAACCGCAAATGCCGGTTCTTCGCCAGCTCGCTACCCCAACAGAGATTGTGCGGGAATGCGTTCTTAATAAATTGGTCAAAGATTTATGCTTACACTTTTCCTCCAATTCCTTTAATCCCAAGCGTGTTACGGAAGATGAATAAGGAACCCTGCTGAATTCCACTCATAGCACCCAAGTGGCCTCGCCATTTCTGGTTCACAGAGCTTCTCCTCCTATCAGGGTGCAACCCCATATTCTTACCTCCAATACCGAACTTGCTAACGACATATCACGGCCAAGTCTGCCATCCAGACCCAACATCCCTACAATTATCGGCTTGGCTCCTGAACACTATGAGTTTGCCGACCTAACCATCCCTGCTGACTGTCGGGAAGTCCTTGCGAACGCTAGAAGCCATCCACTATCAAAACGTAAGTGTAAGAGAATCTGCCATTGGTGTGCAAGTTCAGAAATACATCCTATTCAATCTCCGCCAGAATCTACCTTTCTTCCTGCTGCTGGATAAATCTGGCCTCTCCTATTCGTCCATTAAGGTTTTCCTCGACGTAATTTCAAGATTTCTGCGGCATAATGGGTCACAGTCACTTTGGTCATCAAGAATTATAAAACCGTTTCCTAAAGGATTGTTTAGAATGTTCCCTCTAATTCGGTGTCGGCTTCGGCATCTTTGTATTGGCACAACTTATGAAGAGCCCATTTGAGCCCATTCATAAGGCTGACCTCAAATACATTACATGGAAGATGTCTCTTCTGCTGGCTCTTACGTCAGCCAGACGAGTAAGTGACATATATTCTTTCCTTCAATTTACAAAGGGTTCTGTTATACTTCGTACCAATCCTACCTTAACCCCTAAGGTCCCATCGGATTTTGATTTAAATGAACCAGTCATATTGAAAACCTTTTTCTGCAAACATCAGCTGAAAGATCTTTACATTCCTTGGATCTAAAGAGGTGCACAAAATTCTACTTACAGAAGACCACCAGCATCCGCTAGATTGATCAGCTTTTCGTGGCTATGGTAAGATCAGAAAAAGGATATCCTGTTACTAAGCAAATTATAGCACGGTAGATATCAGCGATACAGTTTTGCCATCAGCAAGTAGGCAAACCTTTCTCTTCGACAGTAAAAGCTCACTCTGAGAGCTGTCCTTTCTTCGACGGCTCTCTTTGCCGGTGTGCCTATTGTCTTGTAGTTCCTATAGTATCCATGCAGGACCTGCACGTTTGGAAAACATAAACTGTGGGATTGGTGGCAGACTTGTTCCGTACACCCCAACGAGAAATGTTAGCCTATTTGCATTTAAGCTAGCTCACAGTGCCACTAGTGTGTCCTCTTATCGGGGAGATTAGTTTCTGGCAACCTTAGAACATGACAACCTTGACCCTTCAGGATCGTGGAAACAATGTACTACTTTTCTCTCAGTCACTGGTGCTCATTTAGTTTATCTCTGAGATACACAGAAACAGTCTGGAGTCTGGGCTTTTCAATAAAGTTTATTGAAGTTGTTATTCTTGTGTAAAATATGAGCTGCAAAATCATTAGACAGTAGCAGAGAGATATGATTAGCAGTACCGTGAATATAAAAGGATAGTACAGTTCTACCATCTTCCAATATGCATGAATAAATACATGAATATACAATGCATGACAAAAGTGTGCATACTCCTACGAGACCTATCTGGATGTACCTAAGTGTACCTAGCATGTGAGTAGGTGTAAAGCCAAGAATCCCTCTACAATTTAGTCGAACCCCAGTACCTGAAGTGTGGGAATGTAGGAGCCCTTCTTGGTCTCAATTTGAACACCCTGCAGATAATGTTCAGACCACTGTGTGCTGGAGCGTCTACATGCAGGAGCCTCAGCGTCTCTGGTTAGTGTGTCGGCCTGGAAGTCTCGGTACCCTCTGTCTTAACACTAGCAAGAGGTGCTATATTTATACAGAAAGTATCTAGGGCTCCTTTGTCCCTTGTTGCTTGTATCTGAAAGAAACAGGTTAGTATTAGATTCCTTACCGTAGAATATCCCCAGATGGCAGACTGGATCCGGAAAATTTTGCGTAGCAGTACATCTGCACGTTGGTAGGCGTCATCTGCGGCTCCGCATTCAGCGTCGTTGGCGCCGAGATGACGTCGTCGGAGTACTTAGACGCCGCCCACGCGCGCTGACGTCAGTTCTTCTATTTTCCACGCCAGCAAGCGCAGGTCCGGAGAAAGTGGTGCCCTTTAGTCATTTTTTGACTAAGCTTTTTCGATCTTTTTTGGATCCGTTTTGAGTCTACGACTCCATCGGTGCCGGTAGGGATGCCCGGGTTCAAACCCTGTGCCGACTGATGTCGGTTACTGACCCCCATCGCCGGTGCCTACATTGCCTGGCGCCCGACAACGATGACAAGTCATGCCCCGACTGCCAGGCCTTGACGTCGAAGGCTAGGCGGGTGCGGTCCCGTAAGCGCCTCGAGCTCCGGCAGTCGGCCCCGCACCGCTCGAGGTCCCGGTCCGGAAGGAGGTCGAGGGACCGGTCGCGGGGCCGGAGTCATCACAGCTCGGCGAGTCGACACCACTCGTCGGGCTCCAAGTCCTCAGGTAAGAGGCACAAGAAGTCGAAGAGACGACATCGCTATTCTGACTCCCCCCGACACTCGCGCGACGCGGCAGAGTGTTCGGGTGATACCGCCCAAGCGGCTCCGCCGGAGCCGCAGGCGTCGCGGCCTGATTCATACCCGCCGGTCCCAGGGCAGAACGCGATGCCGGAGGAGATCGCGGCCTTCCTCATGGCCATGAGGTCGCTCACTCCTCCGTCTGGTTTCGCGGCGCCTTCCGGCCCAGCGGCCCCGACTGGGAGCCCAAGCGGCCCGGGTGCTTCGGCCCCGTCGGCGACTTACGGCGCAAGGCCCCATTGGATCCGGTTCCGGATCCGAGTCGCCGCTGGTCGACCTTACGACCCCTAGGGTGTCACCCCCGGCGCCGTCCCCGCACGACGCTGTCCCTTGTCCAACCCTCGGTCCGGATCAGGCGCGGCGTCGCTCAACGCTGCATTCAGCGCCGGCCGAAGAGGATTCTTCGAGGATCTGGGTCCATCCTTTTTCCCTGAATTGTGAAACACGTGACTGCAAGTCATTTCAGGACTGGACACAGGAACTGGGGGAAGCCACTGGCCTGGATACCTCCCCAGACACTGGTTTTGCTTCCCCTCCTACCGTGGCTACGGAGGAAGGGGCTGCTTATAGTGTGGTGCTGATGAGGGCAGCCTAGGCCTTGGCTCTTGAGCTCCCCGTCGCAACGGTGAGGTCTAACATCCTCACGGAGGTCCTTAAACCGCAGGTAAGCTCCCCAGAGCCTCTACTGCCGTTTAAGGAGGCTCTCACGGACGTCCTGTTGGGCACCTGGTCCAGGCCCACTACAGGCCCCCCTGTAGATAGGAACGCCACTAGGCGCTACCGCCCTGCCCCGGGCGACCCTAGTTTCTTGTCCACCCACCTCACTGGTTATCCAGGCCTCTACTTCCCAATCCGCATTCCCAACTGTGCCACCAGATCGGGAATCCAAGAGGTATGAACAATTCGGCAGGAAGATGTTCTCCTCCCTTAGTTTGGGATTGCGGTCGGATAACACCGCGTGCCTCTTGGGCCGTTACACCCAGTCTCTGTGGGATACGGTCGCGGAAGTGCTGCCTGAGTGCCGGACGGTGCCCGGGTGAAACTCGCTCAAGCCCTCGCGGAGGGAAAAGACGCAGCGCGGTATTCAATACGATGTGGACTGGATACCACAGACTCGCTAGGAAGAGCGATTTCCACGTCTGTGGCGGTCCGCCGCCACGCCTGGCTTTGGTCCGCCAACATTTCGGCTGATGTCCAGAACACCCTTATGGACATGCCGTTCGATGGCAGCCACCTCTTCGGTGGCAAGGCAGATAGTGCGCTGGAACGCTTTAGGATTCCAGGGCTGCGGCCAAGTCGGCCCCGCTCCAGTAATCTTCTGTCCAGCGCTCCTTTCGTGGCCATGGAAGGGGCGCCCCCACACGTCCTGCCAGCCACAAGCCGCAGACTACCATTCAACGCGGCGGCGGACGTGGTTACCATTGCGCGGTAACAGGGGACAACGGCGCGGCCAGTCCACATCCACCCCCCCTACATCCGAACCTTCCTAGTCCGAGCTTTCAGGCCCATTTGATGCCAGTGGGGGTCAGAGTTCACCATCACCTTCTCTACTGGCACTCCATCACGTCGGACAGGTGGGTGCTGCAAATCGTCCGAAAGGGCTACTCTCTCCCTTTCGAGGCGACCCCTCTAGCCATGCCACCGCAGAGCCACCGCGTGTCGAGGGTTCACTTGAAACTTCTGCAAGAAGAAGTTGCGGCCCTCTTGGCCAAGGGGGCCATCGAGCGCGTTCCTGGGCCAGAAGTAGGGTGTGGTTGTTACTCCCACTACTTTCTGGTTCCCAAGAAGGGCAAAGGGGGCCTACGCCCTATCTTGGACCTGCGGAACGTCAACGGCTTCCTCCGGAACGAGAAGTTCAAGATGCTGACTCTCGCTCAGGTCTTTGCTGCCCTGGACTTGGGAGACTGGATGGTAGCGTTGGACTTGCAGGACGCTTATTTCACATCCCCGTCCTGCCGGCCCACCGGCGTTACCTGTGGTTCACGGTAGGCCACGAGCACTATCAGTTTACCGTGCTCCCCTTCGGCCTTACCAGCACCCCACAGGTGTTCACGAAAGTGATGGCGGTATTCGCAGCTCATCTGCGCAGGCTAGGGGTTTCAGTCTTCCCCTACCTCGACGACTTGTTGTTGAAGGCGGGCTCGCCCCAGACAGTCGTCAGCCAACTCCAGACTACGGCCGACCTCCTGCACATGCTGGGGTTCTCCATCAATGTGCCGAAGTCGCACCTGTGTCCCTCCCAGAAGCTCCTCTTCATCGGAGCAGTTCTCGACTCGGCGCAGTTTCGGGTTCATCCTCCCGAACACCGGGTTCGGGATATTCAGGCGCTGATTCCGATCATTCAACCGTTATCCCGAGTCTCGGTCAGCTTGATGCTGGGGCTGATGGCCTCCTGCATCCTTTTGGTGCATAACACCCGGTGGCGGATGCGTGCTCTGCAGTGGGACCTGAAGTTTCAGTGGGCCCAGCATCAGGGCAACTTGTCCGACCACGTCTTGATCTCGGAGGGCACTGCAAGACAGTTGCAGTGGTGGTTCACGGACCGCGATTGGGTCAGTGACAGATCCCTCTCCCTACTCCAACCGGAGCACGTAGTTGTGACGGACGCGTCCCTCCAGGGCTGGGGGTCCACATGGGAGAGGCGGAGATCAGAGGACTCAGGTCTCCGGCGGAGTCCCGGCTCCATATCAACCTTCTGAAGCAGCGGGCGATACGGCTTGCACTGAAGGCATTCTTCCCCTCTGTCTGTTGGAGTGTAGTGCAGGTGTTCACGGACAACACCACCGCCATGTGGTACTGCAACAAACAGGGCGTGGTGGGGTCGTGGACCCTATGTCAGGAGGCTCTGCGCCTCTGGCAGTGGCTGGACCATCAGGGCGTGACCCTGGTGGTATAACACCTGGCAGGTTCCCTGAACGCCAGGGCAGACGAACTCAGCCGTCGGTGCATGACGGATCACGAATGGCGTCTGAACTCGGATGGTGGCGTAAGGTCTCTTTCAGCAGTGGGGAGAGCCTTGGTTAGATGTATTCGCCACAGAAGAGAACGCGCAATGTCATCAGTTCTGCACTTTGGAATTTCCAAGGCGGCACTTGCTCGGCGACACTTTTCGTCACGAGTGGAGTTGCGGTCTGTTGTATGCCTTTCCACCTATACCACTTCTGCCCAGAGTGCTGAAGAAGATCAGGCGCGACCGGGCCCAAGTCATCCTCGTGGATCCGGACTGGGCACGAAGTTACTGGTATACTGAGCTACTCAGCATGTCAGTCGATCCCCCGATTCGTCTGCCTCTTCAGGAGGACCTTCTGTCGCAGCAGCAGGGGACGGTCCTCCACCCAAACCTGTCCATCATCCACCTCCATGCATGGAGATTGAGCGGCGACAGTTGAGGCCATTTGATTTGCCTCCTAAAATCTGTGATGTTATTCTGGCAGCCAGGCGTTCCTCCACAAAATCGGTATACGCCTGCAGGTAGAACAAATTTGTGGCATGGTGCACAGCAAAGGCTGTGGACCCACTCTCTGCCCCTCTTTCTGAGGTCCTTCTCTTTCTTCTTTCTCTTGCCCAGCAGGGCTCTGCTCTGGGCACTATCAAGGGCTACCTTTCTGCCATTTCCGCCTTCTTAAGGCTACCTGATCAGCCCTCTTTGTTCAAGTCCCCAGTTGTAACTAGGTTCTTGAAGGGCATCACTCATATGTTCCCTCCTGTTCCTTTTGTGATGCCTCAGTGGGACTTGAACATTGTTCTGACCTATCTGATGTGCGCTCCCTTCGAGCCACTTCATAACTGTCCTCTTCGTCTTCTTACTCTTAAGACTGCATTCCTGGTTGCCATCACCTCTGCCAGGAGAGTGAGTGAGCTCCATGCCCTTTCTTCTAAACCTCCTTTCCTTTCTGTCCATCCGAACAAAGTTGTGTTGCGGACGCGACCCTGTTTCCTGCCCAAGGTGGTCACAGCCTTCCACATCGGGTAGTCCATCACCTTGCTCACCTACTTTCCGCCTCCGCATCCCTCGAAAGAGCAAGAGAGGCTCCACCGTGTGGACCCAAAACGTGCGCTCTCATTTTATCTGGATCGCACACGCCAGTTCCGGGTGGATGACCAACTCTTTGTTGGTTACGTGGGCGCTAAGAAGGGTCAGGCGGTGCACAAACGGACCATCTCTCGGTGGGTCGTCTTGTGCATCAAGCTCTGCTACTCTTTGGTGGGGAAGGAGCCTCCTGTTGGGCTGAGGGCCCCTTCTACTCGGTCGTGGAGTCCCCTTGCAGGACATCTGTCTGGCAGCTACGTGAGCCTCGCTGCACACGTTTGCAAGACACTACTGCCTGGACATCCAAGTCCGTAGAGATGGCTTTTTCGGCCGTTCCGTTCTCCAGGACTTTCTGGTGTGATCATTGGTTCGCAGACCCACCACCGGGGTTGGTATTGCTGGGGTATCTATTCTAAGGTAAGGAATCTAATACTAACCTGTTTTTTTCAGATGCACAAGTTACTTACCTTCGGTAACGATATATCTGTAAGAAACAGTAGTTAGTATAAGATTCCTTACCGCCCCACCCATCCTCCCCGTTCTGCGAACCGATATCTAGGGTTAAGGTCATCCCCTTTCAGGGCCCTAGTTTTATGGCACCAGTGTTGGTTTTTATCATGGCTCTGCGTTTTCTGGCGCGGAAAAGCTGTGTATAAGAACTGACGTCAGCGCGCGATGGCGGCGGCTAAGTACTCCGACAACGTCATCCCGGCGCCAACGCCGGACGCGGAGCCGCAGATGACGCCTACCGACTCGCAGGGGTACTGCTACGCAAAATTTTCCGGATCCAGTCTGACGCCTGAGGATATTCTAAGGTAAGGAATCTAATACTAACTACTGTTTCTTACAGATCTATCGTTACCGAAGGTAAGTAACTTGTGCATTAGCCATTGTTGGATTTGAGGATGACATATGGGATGAACCGTGTACGTAGATATGGGGTGGAAGGTGGTGTATCCCCAGCTTGGTTTCTAAGGACCGTTAGGAATATTCATTCATACTGTGCGAGTCTATTGATGGAGTTGTAGGACTCTGTTGTTTAGGAGAAACCCTCCTTCTGCACCCAGGACTAGAACTAGGTAAAGGTTCAATCCTAAAATTATTGTTAAAGTGTAGGGGAGGTAATGTAGGTGGAGGGTATGATGATACCTGGGCCTATATTAGGATACCTATATGAAAAATAACACTATACAGCAGAAATGCAGTGCAGCAACCTGTTCCTGCAGGCACACTTTAACCTCACATTTTGTCTAGAAGCTACAAGCAATGCAGATTCAGCTGGGGGACAAGCGGTTCTCTGTAATCTTTTTCAATAAGGTGATCCTCTCTCCCTCCCACCTTCCTATATGTTTTGACTATTGCTACCTGAAAGAGACACATTAGTGATAGATTCCTTACCTTAGAATATCCCCAGGCATCAGACTAGATCCAGAAAGTTTTTCGTCAGCAGTACCCCTGTGCGTCAGAAGGTGGCATCATGCGGCTCCGCGTCCGTCGCTGGCGTCCTTTGCACCAAGATGATGTCACGGAGACTACTTAGGCGCCACCCATGCTCGCTGACGTCAGTTCTTTCGTTTTCCGTGCCAGCAAGTGCAGATGCGGTTAGAGCACGTACCCTAGTCACTTTTTCACTAACTTTTTTGAGATTTTTGTCTCTACTTCTTTTGAGTCTTTGACTCCTGGTGCCACATAGGGATGCCTGGGTTTAAATCCTGCGGGGACTGTCGCCGTACGATGTCGGTGGCTGACCTCCATGGCGTCTGTCTCTACTGTCTGGATCACGACCATGATCCCTGGTCATGTTCCGACTGTCTGCCCATGGATCCGGAGACGTTGCGGGAGCGGTCCTGAAAGCTGCTGGAGGCCTGGCAGTCTCCGCGCTGTTCGAGGTCCAGGTGTCTCCGGACGTGGACGAGGGGGCCAGGGGTACTCCCCCCGCAGCTCCGTGGAGCCTGAGAGTCCTGTGGCCTACTCACCTTATCCGGGTCTGTCGGCAACTTCGGCCCAGGTGCCTTTTCAGGCCTCGGGCTCCCGCCGGCACGCCTTTGGCAGTCGTCTCCCCGCTGTTCGAGGTCCAGGTGTCTCCGGACGTGGACGAGGGAGCCAGGGGTACTCCCCCTGCAGCTCCGTGGAGCCTGAGAGTCCTGTTGCCTACTCACCTTATCCGGCTCTGTCGGCGACTTCGGCCCAGGTGCCTTTTCAGGCCTCGGGCTCCCGCCGGCGCGCCTTTGCCCCCCCCCCCCCCGCAGCAGCCTGTGCCACGGGCGGTGGAGGAGGGGGCGACTGGGTGAGGCCTGAAGACCCTCTCGCATGGCTGTGCGAGTCTGAACAAGAGTGGGCGGAGGAGTCGGAGGATGCAGGTGGGCTTGACCTCTCCTCTGAGCCCTGATTTCTTTCTCCTCCTGCTGTCCTGGAGGGGGGCGCTACATATACTGTGGTGCTATGTAGAGCAGCTGAGGCCCTTGACCTTGATCTGTCTACTGTCACTCTCAAGACCAACCTCCTCACTGAAGTTCTTCAACCGGCGGCAAGCTCTATGCATTACTGCATTGACAGTCAAGTCCGGAGAGATGGCTTCTTTGGCTTTCTGTTCTCCGTGACTTTCTGTTGTAATCTTGTTCGCTGACACACCACCGGGGTTGGTATTGCTGGGGTATCTATTCTAAGGTAAGGAATCTATCACTAACGTGTCTCTTGTCTAACGATATATCTGTAAGAGACATTAGTTGGTGATAGATTCCTTACCGCCCCACCCATCCTCCCCGTTCTGCGAACTGATTTCTAGGGTTAAGGTCATCCCTTTCAGGGCCCTAGTTTCATGGCACCAGTGGTCAGTTTTTAGCATGGCTCTGCGTTCCTGGCGCGGAACATCTTGTACAGAACTGACGTCAGCGTGCATGGGGGAGCGCCTAAGTAGTCTCGGTGACGTCATCTCGACCCAGCGACGAAAGCGGAGCCGCACGACCCCACCTTCCGACGAGCAGGTGTACTGCTGACGAAAAACTTTCCTGATCCAGTCTGACGCCTGGGGATATTCTAAGGTAAGGAATCTATCAATAACTAATGTGTCTTACAGATATATTGTTACTGTGAGAAAGTGCCATCTTTCTTGCATTGGTATGCCCCCACTTTTTTTTGAACTGCTGATGTACTTTGACTGAGTGTGTCCTGGGTTCCTGCCAACCAGGTACCCAGGGCCAGTGTTCCTTCCCTAAAACTATGCTGAAACAAAAAGACCCAATTGGCATCTCTGGCCACCATGGTACCCTAGGTACCCAGGGCATGGTGACCTGAAAACACCCTTGAGGGCTGCAGCACTTATTGTTCCACCCTCAGGGGCCCTGTACCCTGGCACCCACTCACTGCCTTTGCAGGCTGAGTGCTTAAGTACAGAACTAAAACAAGAGTCGACATGGCACACATCTCTGTGTGCCATGCCCACAGAACCCACTGCCCTGGCATACTTCAGTCACCCCTCTAGCTGGGTGCCCTCTGCCGGAGGTGAGGGGACAGGTGCATGAGCCCTGTGCCCCTACAGTACCCAGGGCCATTCCTGGGCACTGTAAGTGCAGTGATGCCATTTAAGAGTATATGGTGCTGGGAGGTTGTCATTACGAACTCCACAGCACCATAATGGTTACACTGAAGACTGACAAGTTTGGGATCAAACTTCTCAGCACATTAAACCCGCACTGATGCCAGTGTGGGATTTAATGTAAAATGCACCAGAGGGCATCTTAGAGATGCCCTCCAAAACCCGAACCTACAATCCACGTCTGGGCTGAGAGGCTGCCACCCAGCAGACATTCTGCTGGACCCCTGGGTAGGAGAGCCCCCGCTCTCCTGGGCCTGCAACAATGCAAAACCTGGGTGAGGTGCTATGTCTCCTCTCCCAGGATGGACAGGGGGAAGCTTCAAAGGCATGCCTCCTCTGTGAGCTTCCCCAGACCATTTGCTGTATCCAGCAACCAACCCCCAGTCCAGACCCCCCCTCTGGCGGGAAGACTGGCAGAAAAACCCACGTCAGGAAGTGGCGTTTGCCAACCTTTGCCAACTCCACCCCTCAGGTGGAGGAGGCGAGGTGAAGCCCGACCCCGGGTTCCGGCCATCTTGTAGATGGGGAGCCATGCCCAATTCCAGCTAGGCTCCTGCCCCCCTCCCACAGGAGAGGAGCAGGCTAGGGGGTGTACTCACCCTAGGACAGAGACCCATTGGTCCCTGTCCTTGCCCTACCTGTAACGCCCCTAAATTTAGTATTTAGGGCCTCCCTGAACCTTCCTTCCTCAGATTGTGATACCAAGAAGAAGAAAGAAGATCAAGAAGACGACGACCCGCCGTGCAGCTGCTATCAACAGGACAACACCAAATGACTTGGCCCCAGCCTTACCGGCCTGTTGATCCTGGAACCTGCTCCTGCCTAAAAACGGCGACTCCCGCGGACAGCCACCTCGGGACACCCAGAAGACCTGCCTGCCTTGACCCTCTTGAAGATTGGAACTCCCATCAGCAGAGGCTCTGCTGCAATGACCCACCTGGTGCCAGCCAGGAAGCTCCGGACCAGCCCACTCTGCACCAGCCGAGCCCGGGCCGGGCCCAACTGAACCAAGACCACGAGGACGTCCCCTCGGCGACCGGGACTCAAAGACCAGTGCCCAAAGACCCACCTCGACGAACCAGACGACACCTGTAGACTCAGAACCAGGGGCCATCCCAACCACGACCAGCCGAGGGTAAGCTTTTCCGACACCCAAAGACACCCCTGCACCCGGCGCCCTACAGCTCCCTGTGCCTCCCTTTGGGGTACCTACCTGTGCTCCAACATCCCAACTTACCTCTCGAAGTGCTGGTCGCCCCTGGAGAGTCTCCGTCCCCGAGCCTGTAGCCTCTGTTCCCTTTTCAAGATCCTCATTGGATAACATTGAGCGCCCGACAGTTCAAAAGCACCCTGCACCCAGCCGCCCGAGTGACGCTGGCTGTGACCTCTTTGTCCTATCCTACTTCCCCACTTGCCCTGAGCAAGTGACCAGGAGCCCAGCTCCCAGAGCCGCGCGTGGCCTGCAACCACCAACCGAAGGCCCCCTTTCCCTCATTGGATATCATTGGGCCTACCTACCTCTGCACCCGGACCCCCCTGTTCCGCTTGGACTGATCTAACTGTACTTACCTGACCCTGGGGGACCCCTGAGTCTATGCCCAGAACCTTAACTTCAACAACCAAGTACTCACCTGGAAACCGGTAATTCACTTACCTGCCATTGGATAACATTGACCATTTTGAATTTTCTAAGTGTGAAGTTTTGAAAACTGAAAATATTCGTATAAAATCAGCCAAAGCCCGAATTCCGAAGTACTCACCTGGGATCAGGGGAGAAGCCAGTACTGTACCTTTCAGCCCAATACTGAACCGCAAAAGTAATCCCTAGCGGGTCTACTAGTAATCTGTATTTTCTCCATAGGAAACCGTTGTCTGCTTTTCTATGAAATTTCTTCTGTCTACTTTTGAAAACTGCAAATATTCTTTAATACGAAATACTGAAACGAAATGACCTACCTGTTTTGAGTTAAGCCCCCGGAACTGGCCCTAGGAGACCAGTGCTGGGTTACAAAAGTAACGCGATCGTACTTTACCTGCAACCTGAATTTCCTCCCATTGAATAACATTGTGAGATTTACAGTGAAAAGTTTTAAGTGTGAACTTTTAAAACAGCTTTATATTCATGAAAATTCACTACAGTAACTAAAACGTTTTTGCTAATCTGGTTTCAGCTTAGACCCCAGGACTGAATCTAAAACATAGTCCTGGAACCTCCAAAGTAATCTAGTGTAATTATATGTAGAAAACCCATTGAGCTCAATGCTATAGTGTGTGTTAGGATTGTGTTGCTTACTACCTATACTGTATTCACTGTGTGCACAAACTTTATTGCTCCTTTGCAAAGTATTACCTGAGAGTACCCATAACTTGAAAAGTATATTTTTATAACTGTTGGTTCTAAAAATAAAACAACAATATCTGAGGATATAACAATAATTGGCCTGGAGTTCAATTCTTGAGTGTGTGAATCCTTTTGCTGACTGAGTGTGTACAACAAATGCTTTACACTGTCCTCTGGTACTGCCTTACTGCTCGACCAAACTACCACTTTGGAGAGTAAGGTCAGTTCTGACTTTAACTTCTGTTATACCTCTGGGGTTGGTGGACTCTATACACACTGTACTCCATTATAGTCCAGTGTATATATAGAGCCACTTTCTCACAGTTACACAAGTAGTAACTTGTGCTTTATTTCATTGATATTTGAATTTTTGTTGTATCATGTATACATTATGTACACTTCAATATTTAAATGCAGGTGAATATGATACATTGTGCTACAGAAAGGCCTCTTTTAATGAATTGAATAAAGTGAAGCAATTAGTCCACACTAACTTGACACAGTGGAAGAGAGATGGGCTAATCAGATAACTCCCACATTATACTTGTTGCCCAAAATCCACAAAGGTACATCTCCTATACCGGGGCGACCAATCATCTCAGCCCAAAACGGGTTATTGGAGGCAATATCTAAGTATGTGGACTTCTTTCTTCACGGTTTTATGGAGGCCCATCCAACTTACATAAGAGACACGAGTGACTTTTTGAATAAATTGAATGGAGTTTGCTGGAAACCAGAATACCAGTTTTTGGTAATGGACATTTCTTCTCTCTATACGTCCATAAATCACAGTGATGGTCTAAGAGCAATTGAGAATTTCCTGTCTGATTAGGACATAAGAATCTATGATCACAGTAAGATGTTGATCCAAATGATTGATTTATGCCTTAAAAACAATTATTTTCTATTTAATAACGAGGTGTACCAGCAGCTGCCGGGTGTGGCCATGGGAGCATGCTTCTCCCCCAGTTACGCGTCTTTACACGTGGGCTGGTGCGAGAGGCATGTTCTGGGTCAGCCCCGTGGTTGTCTGAAGGACACTGAGACAGGCATCACCAAAATGTGGCGCTTTATAGACGATGTCTTTATAATCTGGCAGGGTTGTAGGGCATCCGCTGAAGTCTTCGTTAAAGAGATCAATATCAATACATTGAATCTTGAATTTACAGCCACCATAAATAATGTCAAAGTTGATTTTCTTGATGTTGAAGTTTACATTGTTAATAATGAGATCAAGACCAGAATGCATAGAAAGGTTACGGCAGGGAATTCCATCTTACATGCCCAGAGTAATCATCCTCGCCACCTAATTAAAAGTATTCCATATTGGGAATTTTTAAGAATTCAGAGAATCTGCAATAATGAGGCGGATTTTAATATCTGTCTGGAGGACTTTCCAAAGATTTTTAGTCAGGGGTTATGATAAAAATGATCTTACTAATTCCCTGAGTAAAGTGATGGCCAAGACCCATATCCCTTCTGCGGATTCTTTGGTTACTACTAATATCCCTGCAGAAATTGAGCAGAGTGGGGTTGAGAAAACTAAAATCAGGCTTATCACCACTTTTAATTGCCAGGAACGCAAAATTAGACAAATTGTGAAATCTAACTGGCCTATCCTTAAGACAGATATCACTTTAGCCCCCTTACTGGAGGACAATCCAGCTATAACATTTCGGAGAGCACCGTCCATGAGGGATACCTTGGTTAAACCAAGTCCTGAAGTTACTATTAAATCTAATTGGTTATCCAAAATAACTGGATTTTATAAATGTAGCTCCTGTAGAGCGTGTAAATTCGGAGTTAATACTATAGAGTATCAAGAAGCATTTTCAGGGACTGTTGGTAAGATCAACAGTCTATACACCTGTAAGACAGATCATGCAGTATATGTCTTACAATGTACTTGCAATTTGCAATACATTGGGAGCACGAAACTCCAGGTGTTTAACCGGATTTTACAACATTTACGGGCAATAGTCAACTCCGAGCCTAGTTATCCAGTGACGCGTCATTTTAAATTATTTCACAATAATAATCTTAATGATTTGAAATATTTTGTAATTGACGCGGTTCCTGTCTGAAAGAGAGGAGGAGATAGAGAAAAGAGATTAAGACAGTTCGAGAGCCACTATATAGTACTTCTTAATAGCAAAATTCCGAATGGCCTTAACATGGGGGAGGACCTACACAATTTTCTGTAACATGTCAGATTGTATCTTGTAAATTGAATTCTTTGGATATTAATGAAGGTCCTTTGATTTGTTTCCTCTTTATTGCAGTAATATCAGGTAGCTTTTAGATCTTAGCTTTTATTAACATGTTTTGACTAGCACGATTTTATATTGGTTTTACCGATTTTATGGTTTTACCAGTTTTTATACGTGCTGAGGATGACTCTTTATAACTAAATGGGGCATTGCAATTAGAAATAAAATGATAATTCTAAATTTTGTATTCTGAAATATGGATAAAACTTTTAATGAATTGTAGCTATAACCTGTTAGGGTCTGTTATTTCATGGCACTGTATGCACTTTTTCCCGAATTTTTCTGCTGCTTTCTAAAAGTAACATTTATGAATTAGCCGATCATACACTAAATTGCACTTTATTGCACTAGGCACTTTGAGAACTACTACACGTATGCTGCTAATACTTGGTATTGTTCTGGTATTTTTGCTCTATTGAAATATGAACACAAATATTTTTTAGTGGTTTTTAATATAATGTGCTCTATACCTTTGAATCCCCTTTGGTGAAATCCTTCTGAAATGAACATAATTCAAACAGAATAGTTGAATACATTTTTTAGGGCACTTGCGCTTTATTGTTGTTGCGGCTATACTGGCCCATTTTTTATCAATCCTTTTATTTGGGTTTTATTTGTGCTAATAACTCAGTGTGAAAAATAGCGATGATTTTTTCCTCTGTAATAACAGCATAAATTGTAGTTAGATAAACTATATTGTCATTGATTACAATGAATACAATGTACTGTTTGACAATTGACCACACGAAGTACTGTGTAAAGTTTGAATTAGTATGTTCTTTATTTCTATGCTGGGCAGGAGGTGGAGTTAGGAAGTGGTTGTGCACAGTATTTAAACCGCATGTCTCTCTGGGTATGTCATGTGATCAAGTCTGGGTTTCCCGGACGAAACGCGTCATGCTGCTACCCATCTCGGAATAAAGGCACTTTATTTTGCACCATCCATCGCTGTGGTCTGTACCTGTTTGTGCTCGTGTTCACCTTTGGGTCCATGTGCTACAGGACTGTGGAGTTCGATATATATATATATAAATATATATCCCTCCAAAACAAAGACGCCCAACCGTTGAGGCGCCACACATGCACGTGTAAAAAACTGTTTTAATGGCACGAATTAACAGCATCACCTCCACAGCCAAATATGTTGTCCAAACATGTTTCGAGCTGACTGTCCCTTGATCACTGGTGTCCAGAGAGGCACAGCTGCAGGGAATGTTGCGCCGCACTCGCCGCAAAGAAATACAGTTCCGCCCAGTGGGCGCCGTGACCATGTTGGTTGGAGTTCTAGCAGGGACCCAGTGTTGCTTCGTACAGCCACCCACTAAAGGATTTTTATTTAAATTGAGAGGCTCACCTGCAATCCGCTGTGGGTTTTATTTTGCACACCATCAAGAGCACTATGAAGACCACAATGCTGTTGTGGTACTCTCCCACTGGGCGGAACTGTATTTCATCGCTGCGAGTGCGGCGCAACATTCCCTACAGCTGTGCCTCCCTGGACAGCAGTCATCAAGGGCTAGTCAGCCCAAAACATGTTTGGACAACATCTTTGGCTGTGGAGGTGATGCTGTTAATACCTACATTCCTGCCATTAAAAAGGTTTTTACACGTGTGTGTGTGGCGCCTCAATGGTTGGGCGTATTTCTTTTGGATATATATATATGTTCAAGGCATATGAGCTGCAGATTACACACTGTGCATAGATGGCCACCTAGTGTTGGGCCCGGATGTTTGCAGTTTGTTTTTGTTGTAGGAAAGTCTTTGGAAGTCACAGGACAGGTGACTCCTCCTTTGGATCATACTGCGCTTGGGCATCGGCTCCATCCCCAGATTGTTTTTTTCCGCCACCGGGCTCTGATGTGTTTCCATTGCTTGGAACCGATTTCCTTCGACGCCCAATCCTCACCAGCTTCCAGAATTTAGTTTCGAACGCATTTCCAGTCAACGCTACTCTTCAACATCAAAGATTTCGATTCCGGTCGTCGACGACGGCCTCCGGGCCTAACTAGGCCTCGACTCCAGCTCATGGAAAGGACGCCATTTAAAAAGTGTCCTCAATGTGGGTCGAAGTTTCCCCACACCGACCTTCATAAGGTGTGTAACCTTTGCCTCTCGCCGGAGCACGAGGCCAAAGACTGTTCCGCTTGTGCCTCTTTCCACTCCAAGAAGACGATCCGGGACCGAAGAGCTAGGAGAACAATAGCTCGATCTTCGGCTTCGATTCCAGACATCTTCGCAGAGGGCGTCAACGTCCCAGAACAACATGGCGTCGACAGCAACTGCGAGGCAGAAGATTCCGAAGTCGAGGAAATCACTCCAGCACGGCGGGTCGTAAGTAAGACCGTCGACCCCGACCCTTCCTCGACACTGTCAAAAAAGGCTCCAGTCACACCCTCGGGCTCGGGTGCCCCACCTTCGGGCCCGGCTAAGAAGCTAGATAAGCCTTCCGGCGACTTGGGCTCGAGTCGGCCTCCCCACGGTGCCGGTGCACACCTACCGGCACCGAAAAAGACAACATCACCTACCACGCCGGCATCGAAACAATCGGCGCCGAAACATACCGCTACTCCCTTGGCCCCGAATCCCAGGTCGGAACCAAGCAAACATGCTTCGGATTCAAAAAGACCACCAGAACCGAAAAAACATCAGATCCGAAAAATGCACCGGAACCGAGAAAACCATCGGAGTCGAAAAAATCCACCGGAACCGAGTAAACCATCGGAGTCGAAAAAATCATCGGAGCCAAAAAAGACTCCTGCTTCTCCTGTTAGACATTGCCAAAAAAACAAAAGAAGCTACTTCGGTGCCAATACCTCCCTCCGCACCAAAAAATCAGCCTCCTGCAGACGACTTATTTCACCCAGACCCTGCACAAAAGACTCTGGTTAAAGACCCAATCACGGGTTGATTAACTCCAAGTTAAAAAAAACGACCACTTGATACACCTGCAACGGCTCCTCATCCAAAAAAGGACATGGCTACCTCTCCTCTTAGAGCTCCTTCCCCTTCTCCTCCACCCATGCCATCACCACCTGTGCCCCTACCACAACATTCCCCTACATCCTCTATCATAACAGATGATGACAACAGGGATGATAGCTCTGATGATATAGGGGGTAACCCAGATGATCCATCTATTCCTCCAGGCTCACCTGACACTTGGGATGATTACAACACCCCAGACATCCCAAATGTCCCTCCAGACGACATATACCCCTCTAGGCCTTCCCCACCAGAAGACACTATGGGCTTCAATCAATTAGTACACAGAGCTGCGCAGTATCATGGGGTGGACATGCATACAGACCCTGTAGATGAAGACTTCCTAATGGATACCTTTATCTGAAAGAGACATGTTAGTGATAGATTCCTTACCTTAGAATATCCCCAGGCGTCAGACTGGATCCGGAAAATTTTGCGTAGCAATACCCCTGCGCGCCGGCAGGCGTCGTCAGTGGCTCAGCGTCCGTCGTCTGCGTCGTTAGCGCCGGAATGACGTCGTCAGAGTACTTAGACGCCGCCCATGCGCGCTGATGTCATTTCTTCTTTTTTCCGCGCCAGCTAGCGCAGATTCGGAGAAGCTCTACCCCTTAGTCATTTTTTGACTAAACTTTTTTGATCTTTTGATCATTGCTCTTTTCGAGTCTTCGACTCAGACGGTGCCGGTAGGGATGCCCGGGTTTAAACCCTGTTCCAAGTGCGACCGACTAATGTCCGTTACTGACACCCATCGCCGGTGCCTGAAGTGTTTAGGTCTCGACCACGACGACCGCACCTGCTCCGACTGCCGGGCCCTGACGTCGAAGGCTAGGCGGAAGCGGTCCCGCAAGCGGCTGAGCTCCAGCAGTCGGCCCCACGCCGCTCAAGGTCCCGGTCCCACGAGAGGTCGAGGGACCGGTCGCGGGGACGGAGTCCTCGCAGCTCCGGGAGTGGACATCGGTCATCGGGATCCAAGTCCTCAGGTAAGAGGCATGAGAGGTCGGAGAGGCATCATCAATCCTCCGACGCTCGCGCGATGCGGCCGGGGGTTCGGGTGACACCACCCACGCGGCTCCGACTGAGTCGCAGGCGTCGCCGCCTGCCCCACACCTTCGGGTCCCTGGGCATGACGCGACGCCGGAGGTCGAGCGGTACCTAATGGCCGTGAGGTCCCTCCCTCCTCAGCCGGGTCCCGTGGCGCCTTCGGGCCCAACGGCCCCGACTGGAGGCCCTAGCGGGTCAGGTGCTTCGACCCCGGTGCCGCCGGAGACTTCGGTCCCGGCGCCACAGGACCTCACCGGATCCGCTTCCGGACCTGGGTCGACCTCACCGGCGCCGGCCCCGCGGGTGTCGCCCCCTGTGGACGCCGTCCCCAATGTTCCCTTCGGTCTGACTCTGGCGCCGCAGCGACGCCGCTTCTAACGGCCTTTGGAGATTTTTATTTCCATGAGGAGGCCCAGTCTGTTGACCCTGTTCTACAGGAGATGGGTGACGAGGGTGATTGGGAGGGGTCTCCGGACCCTCTGGCAGAGGAGTGCTAGTCTCAAGAGGACTGGACATATGAGCTTGGGGAGGCCAGTGGTATTGACACTTCGCCAGACACTGGATTTGTCTCCCCTCCCACCGTGGCTGCGAAGGAGGGGGCTGCTTACAGTGTAGTGTTGACGAGGGAAGCCAAGGCCTTAAACCTTGAGCTCCCCGTCGCGGCCGTGAGGACTAACCTCCTCACTGAGGTCCTTAAACCGCAGGGAAGCTCCAGTGAGCCTCTGCTGCCCTTTAATGAGGCCTTGTGTGACGTTCTTGTGGGCACTTGGTCCAAGCCCGCCACAGGTCTGCCTGTGGATAGGAACGTGGCCAGACACTACCGCCCGGCTCCGGGCGACCCTTGCTTTTTGTCCACCCATCCCACTCCCGAGAGCATGGTCATCCAGGCCTCCACTTCCCAGACCGCATTCCCGACGGCCCCGCCCAATCAGGAATCCAAGAGGTACGAGCAGTTCGGGAAGAAGGTGTTCTCGTCCCTGAGTTTGGGACTGCGGTCTGTCAATACCGCATGCCTCTTGGGCCGCTAAACCCACACCCTGTGGAACACTGTCGCGGACGTGCTGCCCCAATGTCCGGAGGGGGTCCGGGCTAAACTCGCCCAAGCCCTTGCGGAGGGTCGAGATGCAGCGCGATATTCCATCCGGTGGATACCACAGACTCACTGGGCAGGGCGATGGCAACGATGGTAGCGGTTCGACGCCACGCCTGGTTGAGGACCGACAACTTTTCGGCCGATGTCCAGTCCACTCTTCTGGACATGCCGTTTGATGGCCGTCGCCTCTTTGGCGACAAGGCAGACCATGCGCTTGAGCGTTTTAAGGACTCCAGGGCTACGGCCAAGTCCTTGGGCCTCTCGGCCCCACGCCAGCAAACGGGTGCCTTTAGCTCCTTTCGTGGCCACGGAAGGGGCGCCCCCACACGAGATGCCAGCCACGCACCGCAGAATGTTCAACAGCGCGGTGGCGACCGTGGAAACCTCCGTAACGGCGGTCGGGGACTACGGCGAGGCCAGTCCACACCTCCCTCCGCAGCACCTGCCTCAAAACCTTCCTAGTCCGTGTTTTCAGGCCCATGTGACGCCGGTGGGTGGCAGGGTTCGCCATCACCTCTTCCACTGGCGCAATGTCACGTCGGACAGGAGGGTGCTGCAAATCGTCCGAAGGGGCTACTCCCTCCCCTTCGAGGCGTCCCCTCCAGCCATGCCACCGCAATTCCACCGCGTGTCGGGGATCACTTGCAACTTCTGCAAGAGGAAGTCACATCACTCTTGGCCAAGGGGGCCATTGAGCGCGTTCCTGGGCCAGAAGTAGTGTGTGGTTGTTACTCCCACTACTTTCTGGTACCCAAGAAGGGCAAAGGGGGCCTGCGCCCTATCTTGGACCTACGGAATGTCAACAGCTTCCTCCGGAATGAGAAGTTCAAGATGCTAACTTTGGCTCAGGTCTTAGGTACCCTGGACCCCGGAGAATGGATGGTAGCGTTGGACTTGCAGGACGCTTACTTTCACATCCCCGTCCTGCTGGCCCACCGGCGTTACGTGCGGTTCACGGTAGGCCACGAGCACTTTCAATTTGCCGTGCTCCCCTTTGGCCTTACAAGCGCCCCACGGGTGTTCACGAAGGTGATGGCGGTGGCCGCAGCTCATCTGCGCAGGTTAGGGGTGCCAGTCTTCCCCTACCTCGACGACTGGTTGTTGAAGGCGGGCTCGCCCCAGACAGTCGTCAGCCACCTCCAGACTACGGCCGACCTCCTGCACTTGCTGGGGTTCTCCATCAATGTGCTGAAGTCGCACCTGTGTCCCTCTCAGAAGCTCCTCTTCATCGGAGCGGTTCTAGACTCGGCGCAGTTTCGGGTTTATCCTCCCGAACAGCGGGTTCGGGATATTCAGGCTCTGATTCCGATCTTTCAGCCTTTTTCCCCAGTCTCGGTCAGGTTGGCGCTGCGGCTTCTGGGGCTGATGGCCTCCTGCATCCTTCTGGTGCATCACGCCCGGTGGCGGTTGCGGGCTCTGCAGTGGGACCTTAAGTTTCAGTGGGCCCAGCATCAGGGCAACCTGTCCGATCATGTCTTGATCTCGGAGGGCACTGCGAGACAGTTGCAGTGGTGGCTCACGGACCGCGATTGGGTCAGTGGCAGATCCCTCTCCCTCCCCCACCCGGAGCACGTGGTTGTGACGGACGCGTCCCTCCAGGGCTGGGGAGGCCACATGGGAGAGGCGGAGATCAGAGGCCTCTGGTCTCCGGCGGAGTCCCAGCTCCATATCAACTTTTTGGAGCTGCGGGCGATCTGTCTAGCACTGAAAGCATTCCTCCCCTCTGTCCGGGGGAGTGTAGTGCAGGTGTTCACGGACAACACCACCGCCATGTGGTACTGCAACAAACAGGGCGGGGTGGGGTTGTGGACCCTATGCCAGGAGGCTCGGCGCCTCTGGCAGTGGCTGGAACATCAGGGCGTGACCCTGGTGGTTCAATACCTGGCAGGTTCCCTGAACGCCAGGGCGGACGAACTCAGCCGGCGGTGCATGATGGCTCACTAATGGTATCTGAACTCGGACGTGGCGCAAGGCCTCTTTCGGCAGTGGGGAGAGCCTTGGTTAGATCTATTCGCCACAGAAGAGAACGCGCAATTTCATCAGTTCTGCGCGTTGGAATTTCCAAGGCGGCACTCGCTCGGAGACGCTTTTCGTCTTGAGTGGAGTTGCGGTCTCTTGTACGCCTTTCCGCCTATACCACTTCTGCCCAGAGTACTGAAGAAGATCAGGCGCGACCAGGCCCAGGTTATCCTTGTGGCTCCGGACTGGGCATGAAGATATTGGTATCAAGAGCTACTCAGCATGTCTGTCGATCCCCCGTTTCGTCTGCCTCTTCAGGAGGACCTTCGGTCACAGCAGCAGGGGACGGTCCTCCACCCGAACCTGTCCAGTCTCCACCTCCATGCTTGGAGATTGAGCGGCGACAGTTGAGGCCATTTGACTTGCCTCCTGAAGTCTGTAATGTCATTCTGGAAGCCAAGCGTTATGTTATGTTATGTTATGTTATGTTATGTTATATAGAGTTTTGTTAAGCGCTCAGCTACTCGGACCGAGTGTCCCGGCGCTGTCAGACCCAACACAACACAACCATCACGGCCGAGGGGAGTTAATTGCAGAACAACCACGTCTTCAGCTCCTTCCTAAAAGACAAAAGGGTCCCGCATTTCCTAAGTGACAGTGGCAGTGCATTCCAGGCTCGGAGAGCAAGATATCCAAAAGAGCGGCCCCCGATGCGAGCGCGCCTAACTGCCGGGATAGTGGCCAGTGAAGCGTCCCTCCACAAAGTCGGTATACGCCTGCAGGTGGAACAGATTTGTGGCATGGTGCACAGCAAAGGCTGTTGATCCACTCTTCCCCCCTTTCTGAGGTTCTCCTCTTCCTTCTTTCTCTTGCCCAGCAGGGCTCTGCTCTAGGCACTATCAAGGGCTATCTTTCTGCCCTTTCTGCCTTCTTAAGGCTACCTGATCAGCTTTGTTCAAGTCCCCAATTGTAAATAGGTTTTTGACGGCATCACACACATGTTCCCTCCTGTTCCATTCGTGATGTCTCAGTGGGACTTGGACCTTGTACTTACTTATCTGATGTGCGCTCCTTTGAGCCACTTCATAACTGTCCTCTCCAACTTCTTACTCTGAAGACTGCTTTCCTGGTTGCCATCACCTCTGCCAGGAGAGTGAGTGAGCTCCAGGCTCTTTCTTCCAAACCTCCTTTCCTTTCTGTCCATCCAGACAAGGTTGTGTTGCGGACAAGACCCTCTTCCCTGCCCAAGGTAGTCACAGCCTTCCACATCGGGCAGTCCATCACCTTGCCCACCTTCTTTCCGCATCCCTCGAAAGAGGAAGAGAGGCTCCACCGTCTCTACCCAAAACGTGCGCTCTCATACTATCTGGATCGCACATGCCAGTTCAGGGTGGATGACCAACTCTTTGTTGGTTACGTGGGCGCTAAGAAGGGACGGGCGGTGCACAAACGGACCATCTCTCAGTGGATCGTGTTGTGCATCCAGGCGTGCTACTCTTTGGCTAAAAAGGAGCCTCCTGTTGGGCTGAGGGCCCATTCTACTTTAGGCCACGGCGACTACTACTGCCCTGGGCCGGGGAGTCCCCTTGCAGGACATTTGTCAGGCAGCTATGTGGGCCTCGCTGCACACGTTCGCACGACACTACTGCCTGGACAGCCAAGTCCGGAGGGATGGCTTCTTTGGCCGTTCTGTCCTCCAGGACTTTCTGGTGTGATAATTGGTTCGCAGACCCACCACCGGGGTTGGTATTGCTGGGGTATCTATTCTAAGGTAAGTAATCTATCACTAACTTGTCTCTTTCAGATGCACAAGTTACTACTTGTGTAACGATATATCTGTAAGAGACATTAGTTAGTGATAGATTCCTTACCGACCCACCCATCCTCCCCATTCTGCGAACCGATATCTAGGGCTAAGGTCATCCCCTTTCAGGGCCCTAGTTTCATGACACCAGTGTTGGTTTTTATCATGGCTCTGCGTTACTGGCGAGGAAAAGCTGTGTATAGGAACTGAGGTCAGCACGCGGAGGTGGCATCTAAGTACTCCGACGACGTCATCGCGGCGCCGACAATGGACGCGGAGCCGCGGACGAAGCCTACCGAAGCGCATGGGTACTGCTACGCAAAACAAATCCGGATCCAGTCTGACGCCTGGGGATATTCTAAGGTAAGGAATCTATCACTAACTAATGTCTCTTACAGATATATCGTTACACAAGTAGTAACTTGTGCTTTGGTGTGAAACGGTTTCTCAGACCCACCACCGTGGAGTTATTGCTTGAGAATCTATGCTAAGTTAAGGACTCTGTGTAGGTGAGTAAGGTCTGCTTCCTATCGGCACCCCCACTTTTTGCTTTTGCTTCTCTGGTTTTCGACTTAGATGTGGCTGTGGGCCTGCTAATCAGACCACCAGCCCAGATGCACTCTCTCTAAATTTACACCATGTACTCTAGGTACATCCACAATTGGAATTAGTTCACCTTATCAGCCCCTGTACAAGTGCACCGTAGGTGCCCAGGGCATAGGTGCAACCAAGGCCTACCAGGGGCTGCAGCATGTATTATGCCACCCCTGGCTGGCCATTCAAATAGACACAACTGGCTGATCACTCAGCTGGGGCAAGGTCGTGTAATCACCCCTTGCTTAGGTATGGTATTCCTATACCTACTTATATATAGACACATAGTAACCTATAAGTCACTCCTATGGCAGGCCTTAACAATCCTGGAGGCAGAGTGCTTGGTTATGTGTGAGATAGTGCTCTAGCACGAGCTGAGCCTGTCTGCAGCTTTCGGAACCATGTCCTTATAGCTGTTCTATGATATTGCCATACCATATACTCTTAAGTGCATTATGAACATCGCGGTTAAATGCTATGTCTGGTTTGGCTTTATCAAAGCATGTCGTGTAAGGTGTCATACGCTTTGGAATACTACCCCCTCGCCAGTTCTGGCGACGGGGTAGCATCCCACCCTTCTAGAGGGAGAAGACATGTTGTTGCTGACTATCCCGGTTAAAGTTAACCAGAGCCCCAGCGTCACAAAATGGACGCTGCTGCCACAGACACAAGTCTGACCTCCTGCTGCTGGGAGTCCTTCCAGTCACGGAGGTTTGGACAATAGGTTTCCTGCCGGGGGAGGTGCGAGCACCACCCCAGACAGGACTTTGTGTATTGGGACAGGGAGGGCTGAATAGATTGAGACACTGCCTGGAGCACCCTAGGTGCTCCATGCATACCCCAGTTCAAACCGGTTGCTGGGGCTCTCCAGCCCCAGCTCTGGCGTGAAACTGGACAAAGGAAAGGGGGTGTAACCACCCCCCTTCCTGGTCCCACCCATAGGAGGGACCTAGAAAGTAATCCGGCCCCTTTTAGTTGTATAAAGGTAGGAGCTGAGTCCTGAGACTTTAGATTAATCCTGAATCGAAACTTGACACAAAACTCTGGACCTTCGACATTCTGCTGAAGACTGAAGAATCTCCCTTGTGGCCAAGGAGTGACCACCCTGGGCAACCAGGCACCATCCAGCAAATCAACAGCTTGCTTTGTCGACGTTCCCGCTGGAACCCGAGCACAGAGCCTGACAAGACCCAGACTTCTAGACCTCTCTGAGACCTCTCTTCACGACTCCAGCAGAGCTGAGATCCGTGGAGGCGATGAGACACGTGGGACCGGACATCTTGGAAAGCCTGCAACTTGCTAACTGTGCAGCTCCTGAGGCCTCCTCGAAGCTGTGCACTAGGGATTGAGAAACCCCGAACCCGAGCTCCACCTGCACCGAAGATCAGCACTCCACGAGTTCTGCGTGGGGCCCTTCTGCTTGTGTTCTGCTCGACGCGTTGTCCGGTTGCTGGCCCATTGGCTAGTAGTCTCTGTGACGACAATCCTTTTGAACCACCTCGCTGGTCTGGTTGCTCCAGACTGGCCCTTGCTTCCCTGCAAAGGTGAAGCACCTCAGACCTTGCTAGTCTGCACCAGAAGCCTTTGTTGTATCCTGCGTGGGTGGCCTTTGCCAACACTTGTTGACTCCAATCCGGAAGTCGACCCCTCCATCTGCGAGAACCTTCGTGGGACAGCTCGTCTCCAGTACCTGGTCGTCGTCGACGCCTCCTGGTCCACGTGGCTGCTAAGACAAGCTTCAAGACAGCACCTGATTGCTCCTCGACATCGTCTGGTTCCATCCTGGTTCCAACCGGTCACTGGCTAGTGACCCAGACTCTGTCCCCTCTGATTTCAGGTCCTCTTCATCTTTGATCCACCCTTGGATCCACCCGGACATCTTCCTCCTGGTCGCCTGCAGCATCTTTCTCCAAGGCTCCATAGGATTCAATGACAAAACCCGACACATCTTTACACCTATGCACCCGCCGTCCGTGGGTGAGGTAACGCGAGTACTTCTGTGCTCCCAAGGGTATTGACTATCCAGGTGTCTAGGTTTTTAGTTGTTTCCTCCTAGTTAAACCGGAAGTGTCCTAAATCCTTCTAAATCTAACTTCTAAGTTCCCATTGACTTTGCATTGACTCACGCGTGTGTGTAAAGACACTGCACGCGCCGCCTGTGGGCCTCCTACTTCTAAACTAAGGTTCCGATAGTGTAGCCCCAGCAATTCCCTAGGCCCTAGGCCTTTCCTTTTCTCGTGACGTGGTACTTATACAACTTTCTTAATATATGGTTTGCTTCGCCCCTAGGGCCTAACTGTAAATTGTGCAACTTAACATATTCTGACTAAGTATCTTGTTATGTGCTTTGGCCTCTGATCTCATAAAGAGTTCAGAGGAGTGTGTTAGTAAATAAATACAAATATATTTTATATATATCCTGTGTGGTGTCCTTTCATTTGATATTCAAGGGGTTGCATATGGTAAAACAGCTGGCTTTACACGCCCTCAAGAGTCTTTTAGCCTAAGACTGTTCTGTCCACGCCACCACTAGGATAGCTGGTCTATAAGGTTGACTTACAACCATCACCATAAGGGTTGTTTGGACTGGTGCAAGGTGTTCACTAGAATAGTGAACATCATATACCAGGCCAACTTCTCACACTCTGCGTCTGCAAGTCTCCATCAGATAATCAAGTTACTTACTTTTGCCAAAGACTTATCCAGTAGAAACTCTATCTAGCCGCAGATTCCATACCGACTCATCCCTCCTCCGGGCCCTGCAAATGGATTTCTAGGCTCAGGGCCGTTCCCCTTTCAGGGCCCTAGTTTTCTACACCAGTGGTCGGTGTTCTTTGTCTTTGCGCTCCGCAAAAGGAAACAGACGTCAACTTATTGTGGAGGCGCCTATGAAAGCACTCGGCTTGTCATTTTCAGCATGGACAATGCCACGCAGAGCCGAACGACGCCATCTACAGATGCACCGGGGTACTGCTCCCGAAAATGTTGCCAGATGCAGTCTGACACCTGGCGTTAACTTTAAGGTTAGGAATATGCAGCTAGATGGAGTCTCAACCAGATAAGGCATTACATTAGTAAGTAACTTTCATTTATGTCCGAGAGAGAGTAAAGTCTTCAATGAAGGTGCTTTTTCAACGCTTTCAGGGCTCTGAAAACATACACGCTCGCTTACCATCAGAGACCGGTGGCTTAATAGCTCTTTGATTAGATATAATTTCTGGAACTATATCCAAAGTTGCCTCCATTAAACCATTCCTTTGTCTCCAGCATTTTGTTTAAAAAATACATTTGAAATTGCACCAAACCACTTCCAAGCATTTACATACAAGGATTTATTTTTCACTGGGTTTGATTTTGTTTTCTTACATGCTTTTACATAGGCAGAGAGGCTTGGTTGCTGTGGTTTCCATTAAAAGGAAGAGCTTGATGTGATGACTGTATATCCATACTCAAAGTACACTGTGGAGATAATGGAGAACCAGGTCTCCAAAGTCTAAATCTACACACTTTTTGTGGCCTAATGAATGGCATATATCAAAGCGGTGCTAAGAAATAAGCAGCCAAACCTTGACAGAGCTCAAAAAGTCACAGTGAATACCAATGCAGTTCATTTCAGTCAGCTGCTATTTGAGCCACACGCCACAGCCAGGCTGCCAACAAACTCGCCCATCTCAGCGAGCACACACCTTTTCACAGGTAACTTAATCAATTCAAAGTACTCAAAACAACACAATGGATATTCACCAATGCCAGTGTTCCTCACGCCGTATTGGCTTTAAAATCTTTCTGTATTTGGATGACTGGCTGATCAAGGGAAAAAATGTGACAGTTTGAATCTGGCACTCAACCATTTTCAATCCAGTTTCTAGGTGTTCTCCTTACTACCAGGGTTGGCAAAGCCTTTGCTTCCTCTTTAAGGAAAGAATTGTCTCTTCAGTCATTTGCAGAGCAGATCAATGGTAGAAAACATTTGTCTGATTGTTCAAGTAGTTTCTGGGAATAATGCCACCTTGCTGTTGACTGGTACCTTAATGCCAGCTACAGATGCGACTTCTGCAACATTGTTTGCATGCCCTTGGATCCAATGGATAAGGTGTTTAGACTGAATCGAAATCAAATCTGCATAAACTCGGTGGTTGGAGCGATCAACTTTCACCAAGTGTTTACTCTTTCTGTCACAAATATCAAAATTCTTCATGACATCTAAGGCATCCAGAACAGTGGACTGCTCACCTTGAGGAACTAGAAGCAAGTGCTCATTGCATGATCCAAGGGAAGAACCAACACATAAATGTCCGGGAAGTCAGAGCAGCAGTTCTAAAGGGATTACAATCCTTGTGACTTAGGTTGAGGAATTTGTCAGCCTGGTAAGCAAAGGCCACACTTCAGCAGTGTTCTATAGCAACATGCAGGGTGGTTCAAGATCGCGCCCACTTGTTTGAGAATCGCAGCTCATTTAGGACTGGACAGCAGTTTAATGAATCATACTAAAAGCAGAATACCTTTGAGTACTCATGAACACTGTAGTTGACCCATTAGCAGGCTTGGAAGCATCTCCTATGTATGGGTATGGAAACTGGTTTATGGCTGAACCGCCATGATATTTCCCAAAAAAGGTCACCAAGCCCTGGATTTATTTGCGACACCATCAAACAACTGGCAGTGGCATTCGGGAACGAGGGGAGATATTTTAAATTTCATGGTTCAAGACATTTTCGTATGCATTTCCTCCTCTTCCCCAGGCTTCCCAACAATGTCATGAGAGTTGTGATGGCTGACCCTGACTGCACCAGTCTGGCTCATCTGTATAGGTACATAGACCTCCATCAACTCTCAGAAGTTCCATCCATTCCTCTGGGAATACGACACATTGTACTTTCGAAAGACAAAACAAGATTCTGCATCACTACTCCACATCTTTGAACTATAGGTCATGACTCTTGAACATCTGGAGTTTGTACATTAGACTTTAAGCAGGATTGCTGAGACGTTCTAGCCTTCTCTTTCCTTGGAGCGTCTACTGAAATGGTACCATGGTGCTCCCAACAAGAATGATTCAACCATTTGGACCGTGAAACAAACCTACACTAGAGAACTGTAGTTAGAGGCGAGTAGTCGTTTTCTTCCTGAATGTAGTTAAGTAACAGTTTTACAGAGATTTTACTTTTTCTACGCAGAAGGGAAAAAACAGTTTGGAAGGCCACGCTTACTAGGAATATTTTTTTATCTGGGAGCAGCAGCTTTAATTTTTTGATTTGCTAAGATAAAGGCTCATGCCAAATTCGCATTTGTGAGCAACAAATTAGGGCCACATACACAGGAGTTTCTAGGATAATTAATTTTCCCTTTATTCAGCTTTGTCTCATGCTCATTTCCTAATTTCTTGTTTCAGAGAGAGAGAAAGATCTCAACAGACAAGGATCCACCCCTTCCCACAGAGAGCTGGAGAGAATGCAGGCTAAGGCCAAGCACAGGAAGCCTTTTGATCTTGACAGTGAGGGCGAAGAGGCATCAGAGGAATCCTCTTCTGAAAAGGTTGGTGACTGTAGCCTAGCTCACTTAATGCAATGGTTTTTGACAACTCTTTCTTGTGGAGAGCATTTAGTTTTAAGCACAATGGCGAATCACTGTTATTGTTATGAAACCTGGATAAATGGAGAGTTGTGCATGTGTGTAGCTGTGGAAAGGAACTGCTTTCTGAATTTCTTCAGTTGTTATTTTTGCCTCTGCTGTGTAGGTTTTTCTTTGATAGTCATGAACGTAAAATATTTCCACCTACGTGCAGGAACCCTGGAACACTTCTTTGTGTATATGCTTCTGACATTGGAGGCAGGCACCCCAGTGATTAACGCGGATAGACTTTGGGGCCCTAACAGGGATACTACGTAATCACATCTCTGCATGCTATTGGTCACCTGTGTCACCATGACCTCCCTCAGGTTCCTCTCCCTGCTTTGTTCTTCAATCCGCAAGGGCTTTGTTCCTTATTGTGAAACGTTGTACCCTTCCCGCTCGCACTCTCTGTAATGTCTCTCTCCCCCCTTGGTTCGACAATGCTTGCCCCATCTCATGTGTTTAATGGGTCTTCTCCCAGAACACTGTCCCTCACTATGTCAAAGATTTGTGATGTGCAGCTGTTTTGTACCCTTGCATTAACCTGTCTATATTTTTGAGACTCCAATGCGGTGTTTTATTTAACGTCGCTGTTCTGCTTTCTCCCTTGCCCTCTCCTCCCTCCTCTTTCCCCCCTCTTCTTTTCTTTTTCTTCTTCCTTTTCTTGTTCCCCCCGCCCCCATTTTGATGGTTGTATTGAATAGCTTTGTTCTACGTTTTCAATAAAATAGGAAAAATAGAATTGAAAGGGAAAAAACTAGCTTAAAAAACCCTGTCACTGCTGCAATACATTAAGTGACACCCCCCAGAGGTAGTTCTCCTCCAAGAAACAAATCTCAAGGGTAACCAATATCATGCACTAAATAGGTGGGGATACAAAATGGTGGCCCATGCAGGTTACACCACTGGTTATCTCAACTGTCTTAACTGTGGGAGGTCAAATCGATTAACATTATTTCCCTCTACGTCCCTCTGCGATTGTACAATATTGCGCTCTATGGCCTGAGTTCTTTTCTCATCCACTTTCTGCATAGCATATTGCTAATGTGCGGAGATTTTGCCAGATGAGGCCCCCGCGTCGCCCGCTGGATGACTTTCTGTTGGCTCTTGGCCTTGTGGATACATGGTTCTTCCACAATCTGACAACAAAACTATTCACGTTCCACTCAGGTGCACATGGTAGTCTTTCCCACATTGATTATAACTTCACCCTGGCACACCAACTCCCCCACTTCTGGGAGGATAACTTCTTGGCAAGGAGTATCACTAATCATTCCCCAATATGGGTGGTCTATGGCCTTCAAAACTGACTTGACCGCCGAGGAATCATACTCCAATCTTTGGTACCTCAAGATACCTTGTATCCAAGAACACCTTTGTGAGGCCACGGAACACTACTTCACCGAATCCTCAGTAGACTCTGCACAAACTCTATGGGCGGTATAGACGGTATTGATTAAGGGACAAGGCCACTCGCTGATTGTAGGACATAAAAAGGATAAAAGGGCTCAATTTGAGACACCTGAGTTTGAGATCTAGGAGTTGGAATCTAAGCTTACTGATCAGGAGCAAGAGGGTGTCCAACACACTTTAAGGCTAAAGCTAAAGGAATACAGAGATACTGCGTTGGATGGGGCCAGGACTAGTCCCCGGGCAACCCAGCACTGCCTCTACAAGGTAGAATCCAGGACTAGGGCGCTCCTGACTTGGCTTGACAAACGAGAGAGGGCAAATCAGTCCTTCATTCCTACTTCTTTCCTCTTCGAATCTGAGGAGGCAAGGTTCAGGGTCGCCCCTAAATACTAGATTTATGGGCTTCAAAGGGATGTGCATGTCGGGACCAATAAATCTCTTTCTTGGGATGGGTACACCCCCTATAATGCCACTCTCCAGTGGGAGGGGGCATGAGCCTCTTCCCAATTGGCTGAGTCTCCTCATCTTCAAGATGGAGGGGACTGAGATGTGTGCTTCACCTCACCTTCCCCACCTGAGGGGCGTGGTTGGCATAAGTGGGCACACCTCTCTTCCTAGCTTTGATTTCCACCTGATTCTCCCACCCAAAGTGGGGGTCAGAACTGGTGAGAGCCAGTTGCTGGGGGCAGCAAAAGGCAGGGACAGCGTCCAAAGGCGGCAGGCCTTTGAAGTTTCCCTTTTCGTGGACCCAGCCCATCCTTGGAGGAGAAGGCATGACACCTCTGCTAAGGATGGGCTTTGTTTCTGGACCCAGAGAGCGAAGACTCTCTAACCAGGTGTCCAGAAACCTGTCTGGTGGTGGCAGATGGTGGGCAGCCATCCAGGAACCACACCAGGGCTGGTCGATTTTCATGGGGACATCTAAGATGCCCTCTAAGTGCTTTTTACATTAAATCCCATACTGGCATTAGTGTGGGTTTAATGTGCTGAGACGTTTGCTACCAAACTTCCCAGTTTTTAGTAAAGCCATTATATAGCTGTGGAGTTCGTATTAACCAACTCTCTCACCATAAACTCTTTATAGCTTTATTACACTTACAATGTCTAAGAATGGACTTGGACACTGTAGGGGTACAGGGCTTATGCCTATGTACCTTCACCTTAGGGCATCTTGCTTGAGGTGTGATACCTAGGCCTTAGGCTGTGGATTGCAGGCATTGCACAGAGGGATGTGTGCCATGTCGACTCTTCTCTGCACCAAAACACACAACCTGCAGTGTGTTTGTGTTAAGTTGCAGGGCCGCTAAGGGTGGCACAAAAGGTGCTGCAGCCCTTTGAGACCTTCCCTGATCACAGGGCCCTTGGTACCCATGGTACCTTTTAAAAGCAACTTACCGCTGGCCATGGAGGTGCCAATTGTGGATACAAAGGTACAGTCTTGGGAAAGAACACAGGCCCTGGGAACCTGATTGGCAGGGACCCATGGTACATCAAGTCAGGTTGCATCAAAAGTCAGACAAGGGAGGGGGGGGGACCATGCACAAAGGGGCACTTTCCTACAGTAGTGCAGTGCGTCTTCAACCAGTGTGAATCACCCTGGCCGGATCTGTTCACCACCATCAAGAGTGCACATAGTTTGAAGTTTAGTGTCTTGGAGTTCCCTCAAAGGCTTCCATCAGATGCATTCTGTTTGAAATGAGTTACACAGCTCTTGTAAGCATTTCCTCCCAGAGGTGTTTTAAGGCATATGCAAACTGGGCTCTATCCCAGAGCCCCCACCTTTCAAAAGGCCCCCTCATTAGGCTTGTGTGGCAGTCCTAGACTGTATAAAGATTTCAAATAACCAATTTGTTTTCTTATGGTGTTGGCCAGCCAGAGAGAAGCTGTTTGTTGCAGGGTTGTGCCCAGATGTTGATTGGCCAAGGGAGAGATTTTGATTGGCCAAGGGAGAGGATTGTCAATTATGTCAAGATAGTTGCAGAGGTTGTGAATGAGCCACAAACGTATAATTCAGATTTGTTCTGAGTAGGGGGCCCAAATTATGTTCAGTCCCGGGCCCGAAAATACTTAAGATGTCCCAGTTTCCACAGCTAACTCTCCTACCTCGAGGTCTCAGGAAACTAATGGCTGACCAAGCCCAGGTCATCTTGATTGACCTAGACTGGGTGCAGAGTGCCTGAGCAGTTGTTTGACGACAATTTGGGTCACCTTCGGGAGGACCACCTGTCTCACCAACAGGGCAGATCCATGCACCCCATCATCTGCAACCTACACCTCTGTGTGTTTAGATTGGGTGGTGGAAGTTGAATGTATTCTGTATGCCGACCAAGGTGGTGAATGAGTCAGCCGTATGTCGGACATACTTCATGATGTCCATCCGTACTGAGCTCTGCTCTGTCACTTCTGGGGTAGCATGGAGTCACAGCGAAACACCATAGTACCATCTAGCGGCACAAGTGATCATTGGGGGTAAGATTCTCTGGATCCATGCCGGTGTATGGGCGAATAGTCAAGATGAGAAATTTGCGATTTGATGGGGTATCCATCAGTAGGAGCATTACTGAGAGTAAGTAACTTGTACATTGCCAATATTTCAAGAGCCTTGGTTATTGGTCTGAGGTGCGCCTCACAACCTGTTGAACTATCATCACAGTTATTTTGTGGTTCCAGGGACAGATGTTGTGGTAGGAGATAAGGCCACCTTTAAATACAGAATTCGTCGTCCTCTTCAACTCCTTCCACTGCCAAACCACTTTACTTTCACCTTATGCTCTGCTGCCATGTAAGTCACTAAAGAGCAGGATTCAATTTTATCTTCACAGCTGGTGTGTGATTATTTGGACCAATGGGTCCTTCAGAATGTTCAGTCCTGTTACGCCCTCCCTTTCTAGATTCCTCCATCCCACATTCCTCTAGTTTTTGTTCACATTCCTGCAGATCATACCAGTGTACTCGCCATCGAATTTTGTATGTTTCTTGTCAGCGTTGTAATCATGATGGGGTCTAGTGAAAGGGAGTATATATTCCCTCTACCTCCTGTTCCCCAAGAAGAGCATTGTGCAGACCCCAGGCTTTTGAAGAAGTTCAAAATGACACTAGCCCACAACTGGTTGACTTGGAGCCCAAAGGCTGGTTGATACAATTGTTTGGAATTATTGCGTGGAAACTCAGCAGCCTGGTCTCCACTGACTAATTTGCTAGTCTTGTTTTTTGGTGCCACAACATTAGCAGAGCAGCAAGTGAGACATCATAGAAAGAAAGCTAAATTGCATCCCATAGGCTGTCATTTCTTCCATCAGATTAAATCATACCGGAACAGCTGGCGCCTTAAAGTTTTTTTAGAGGTGCACCTCCGAAAGTGAAACAACTTTTTGACTACCTGATCATTAGTGAGTGTTCTGCATGGGAGTGATTGGTAACAGTGTGCAGATAACAATTCCTACACCAGTGACATGCCCCACGTTTCAGTGGAAGATCCAAAACAAAGCAGGATTCTCACTTCTGCATTTGTTGTATCTGAGTATTTTTCCAGATTCTTCATGTGACTGCATCATGCTTTCCAGCCTCCAAAATGGTCTGCTTTAACCTTACAAAAACATTGTTTGCAAAAACAGCACACCTGCAACTAATTCCTTGTACACACTACGTTGGAAAAGATTCTGGGTGTGTTGGCTGTCCTGTTTGCCATAACACCTCTAACGTGAAATAGAGGCATTATTGGAACATCTGGTATATTTGTCACTGGGATGCCTGCAGTGCGGTTCTTTTTGCGTTCCCATTTTGATGATTGCTGCAATTAGAATATTGCTCACCTGTATAGCCTTATCTTGTCTATTCACAGCTTTAGCTTTTTGTTATTGGAGACCTAGTGTTTTCAATACATTAAAAGGCATACATATAGTAGGCATGGATCAGCCCCTTGTCCTTCATTGGGTGAATTCCTTGTCTATCTCATTTCCCTGCTTCTTATTCAAAGGCTTTCCTTCCTATTCTTTTTGTACCTCTTCTGGAGCATTTGTTTACCAGGTCTCGATTAATGACTTGCGTCCTTCTGCTGACATCCGGAACATTTATTTCATTAATTTTTAGCACTTCTGGCAGCGCATGCCTCTCCTAAGTCTCTTAACCTTTGCTCATCCCTCCTCCTTCATTTTTTTTTATTCACCTTTTTTTTTACGTGAATTGTTTTGGGGATCTCCAGCTGTACATCCCTACTGGACCGCTTGCTTCATGCTTGTTCTCTCTACTACAGTTGCAGTTGTGTGTGCTGAACAAAGTGGAAGGCAGACTATCACATCAACCCTTGTGAGGTGGGTTGCTGGGGTGCACCGGCTTGTTTAATATGCAGACAGGTTCCTAAATGGGCACAGGTTCCATTCCACTTAAATGTACAAATACTACACAGTGTGTGCTTAGGGACAAACAAGGAACCCAATAATGGTTGACTGGTCGAACCATTACAGGGATGACTAGTAGACAGCAGTCACCACAGGGATTCATGTAAAATGATCTTCATCTATCACCTTTTAATCCATGACCACCTCCAGTTACTCCATCCCCTAGTAAGAGGGAGTGGTTGCTGCCTTTTTTTGTAGCTTTAGGGGAGAGGGGGGGATTGATGGGTTGTACCAGTTTTCAGAAGATCTGCTGTTGAGTACAGTTTGATAAAAGCACTGCAGTAGGTTCTTAATGTAAAGCAGTTGAAGAAAATTGATCGAACAGTGTGAAACAGGTTTTAAAGACATGGAGAGGATTTTGGTCTGAACAGAACAATATCTCTGCTTTTGTTGTTTCCTGGGATGAAGTCATACATGTATACATCCGGAAACTACATAGATGTTATGTTACTTGTCGAAAGTGTGCCCTTGAACTGCATTGTTCAGTTCATCCATTAACCATTGCACTGTAATACATCTGTATTTTTCCTTGAGGGCAGGCATAGAGCGTTGGGTTATGCAGGCCATATTTAGGAGGCATGGGCTCCAGGAGAGGCAAGAATATTTGATCTCATTCCAATTTACCATTGGGGAATTTTGGTAAAGTCCACTAGGTAAGACACATTTTGGATGAATAGCTTGTTTTGGGAAAACGGGGTACTGTCGAGGAAGTCTGCATTTCTTTCTGATTTGCATATAAGGCAAATAAAAAAATTAAAACCAGTGAGTGAGTGTGGTGTTTTCACGTCTGAATGTGTATATTTCTTCATCTGTGTATGTCTGGCTTTTCTGGACCTGAGGCTCAGCCGAGGGTATTTCATGGCAATATTTTCAGTTTTCGCTGCCATTGTTTCTGTAGATTTTTTTGTGTGTCTAGTTAAGCATCTGTCAGAGCATTTTTACTTTATTGAGACTTTAAATATTTCACAAGTGTATTATTCTGTTAAAGGAGGATGAGGAAGATGAAGACCTGGACATAAGCGATAAAGATGAGTCTGAAGGTGAGATTTCCTTTTTTGTTCGCAAATGCACTTCCTTTTTTTAAAAATGGACAAAGTCAGTTAATATAATACAAGAGATGGTATGACAGATCAAAGTACTACATTCGGTATTCCACTAGAACCACTCAGCTGATAATCTTTATGTACATGTAGAATGTGATGCTTCTCCTTTTCCCGTCTAAATTACATTAATTGGCCACTAAATGCTGCCTACAACAAAATATGTATTTATAACTCCAGCGGATCAGAAGTTATGAAAATCACAGAGAGTAAATATGTGTCTCCCTGCCTGGTGCTTTGCGAAATTAAACGGTCTCCTTTCAGAATCAATCCCAACCAACATAGGGAGCGCTGCAAAATATTGCATCAACAATCAGTAGTTCATTGTAACTTGTGTCCAGTAGTGCAAGTCACTCCGTCTTGATAAATACTTCTTCATCCAGTCAATTATTACACAGAAGCCATAACGTTGAATCCCAAAAATGTTTTTATTACTCCAGTATTGGAACTTTCATAGATTCCCATTGCTTGTATCATTCCCCGTCGTCGGACTGGGAGCCTCGGTAATAATAAATATATATATATATAAATATATACTTAGGTAAATACACCCTAATAGGTGTAAAAAGTAAAAAATTAGGCCTAGGCCTCATTATATTTTGTAGCCTATAGGTGTCCTTATGTAAAAGGACCCAAACTCACATTAGCACCCAATCAGATTAGCCTCACCCTGTGGAACCTTCCTGAGAAAGCTCAGAGCCTCAGATTTTCTACCGCATCGTTGATGACAGGGAGTCTCTTTAGAGCTCTGCTCTAACTTCTACGTTGAGGTACTATTTAAGCTGTTTTTTGACAGGATTCCTTTAAATTCTTACTATGGCTGATAAGGAAAAGAAGAGCCTTTTCAGGCCTTGTGCCACTTGTGGCAAAAAACGACTTTATACTGAGGATAAACATAAGGATTGTATATACTGTTTATACCCTGACCACAAGCCAGAGGGTTGTAAGATATGCAGGATGATGTCTGTTAAGACTCTTCGAGATCGTGAAGGTCGGTTACTTCTTTGGCTGAGAAAGTTGGAAAAGAAGGAAGAAGTGGTTTCTAGTGATGATGAAGATGCCAGATCATCATCTTCCAAGACATCTTTGAAGAGGGGTGTACCATCTGAGGAAGTTTCATCTGAACCCCCCTCAAAGGCTTTGCGTGGGACCTCTGATAGGTCTGGCAAGCCCGGGCCTAGCGAATCTCCTCACGTGAGTGTAAAGGAGAGGGAAAGGCTAGCACCTCAGGTGCTGAAGGCAAAACTGGATGAGGGCTCGGCTGGGCCTTCACATCAGGAGAAAGTTTCTAAGTCCTTCAAGAAACCAACTGTAGAGGCTTCAACAGTGGTCAAAAAAGGCGCCAAAGCCTCTGTGGTGACTTTGTCTCCTCATACATCGACGAGCCATCCATCGACGACGAGGATGACGACGACGACAGCGTCGACGAGGACTTCGACGACGATGCCGTCGACGAAGACTGGGTCGACTACAGCGTCGACGACGATGACTACGTCGACGGTTACCACCTCGTCGACGAAGACAATTCCGTCGACGATGACTATCCCGTCGACGGTGGCAATCTCGTCGACGACGACGATCTCGTCGACGAGGGTGAGCCCGTCGACGATGGCAGTTCCGTCGACGATGACGAACCCGTCGACGATGACGAGCCCGTCGACGATGGCGATCCCGTCGACGGTGAAGTTTGTCTCGTCGACGGTCCCGTCGACGACGGTTCAGACTATGGAGATGCCGTCGACGGCAGGTGATAGAGGCACCAGGAAGAGGAGAATAACGCCGGATATGACTTCACCTAGAAAGGTGTCATCATTACCCCCAGCCCTGTTGTTGGATGAGGATGAGTACTCGGAGAATGAGATGTATGGGGATGCATATAGCCCATCTCAGTTGCATCTGAAATACCACGATTCTGACCAGGATGATGAGTACTATTATGGGCAGGAGCAGCGACATCAACAACAGGTCGCATACCAGGAAACTCAGGCACAACAGGGCACGGTTACAATGCCTATGAGTCTTTTGACGGACTTGAGAGCAATGCTGGAGGAGTATAGAAGCAGGCAAGGGTCGCGACCAGTGGAAGGTCAGGCGCATGTTCAGCCTCAGGTGATGGCAGTTCAGTCTGTGGCCCCTTCACAGGGGGAAGAGGAGAGGGAATATCCTCGGCAGACACAGGTCCAGGATGATACCTCGGATGAGGATGAACAGAACCAGGATCAGAATCCTGATAACGAATGGAACCAGTATATAGCACAGGATCCGGCTTCTCCGGTGCCGGACCCGGTAGATTCACCTCCGGCGGATGTGGGAGGTTTCTTCAGCTTGATGGAAAGAGCCACGGCACGCTTTAAGCTAGCCATGCCGGCAACATCTACGGATTGTTTTTTGTATGATTTTAAAGAGGCATACCGTAAGACAGTGCGTTCGATTCCCATTGTAGAGCACATTTGGGATGAAGGAAAGAAGGTGATGCAGTCTCCAGCGACAGTCATTCCAACACTTCCACGCTTGGAGAAAAAGTATAAAGCTCCGGATGACAGTCCCGCCTGCTTGATTGGACAACCTAGACCAGACTCAGTCATATCGCAGGCGGCGCAGAAGAAATCACGGAATCCTTCGGCCACCCTCACAACTCCACCGGACAAGGAGGGTAGAAGGTTAGACAACGCTGGAAAGCGATTTTCTTCTATGGCTAGTTTGTTGGTCAGGGCGGCCAATGCCTTGGCGATTCTGGCAAGATATGACCGCCAGATGTGGAGTGATGTTGCGCACTATGTGGAATTACTGGCGGATGACCCTAGAGCTGAAGCTCGGAAACTTCTGGAAGAAGGACAACGGTCTTCTTCTGAGATGATTGATTGTGCGATGGACATCGCCACCGTTTCTTTCCGTGCTCTGGGCAGCGCGGCTGTTCTTCGACGGCAGGGGTGGCTACGAGCGACCTATTTTCGACCAGAGGTCCAAAATAAGATTCTGGACTTGCCCTTTGATGGGGACATGTTATTTGGGAAACATGTCGATGACACCCTACAGGGAATAAAGAAGGACACAGAGACAGCAAGGGCTCTGGGGAACCTACAATATAGAAAGACACCATTCCGTGGAGCGAGAGGAAGAGGCTTCACTTCTCCAAGAGGTGGTTATCAACAACAGCGATACTCGCAGCAGTCGCAGTCGTACAGACCACAGTACGGCAATCAATATTATCAGAGACAGTCACAGTCTCAATCGTTCTCTCGTCAGAACGCTCGTGGACGTCAGGGGCGTCAGGGCAAAGACGCTGGCAAGCGTCAATAGCGGCCTCCTGACTCTGCCAACTGTTCCTCCGCCTCTGGTATCTCCAGTGGGCGGCAGGATATCTCAACATCTGAGCAGCTGGGAAGAAATAACATCGGATCAGTGGGTATTGAACATCATCCGACATGGGCATACTCTAGAATTCCAGGAGTTTCCACCTACAAGAGCTCCCCACGCCACTACTTCAAAACATCTAAACCTTCTGCAATTGGAAGTTCAACAAATGCTTCGGAAGGGGGCGATCCAACGTGTTCCCCTATCACAAAGAGGAGAAGGTTTCTATTCAAGATTTTTTCTGATCCGAAAAACGAAACTAAAGTGGCGTCCGATCCTGGACTTAAGGGAGCTCAATACCTATCTCGTGAAGCTGTCGTTTCGGATGATTTCACTCCAGGACATATTGCGCCTCTTGAATCCAGGCGATTTCATGGCTACACTAGACCTGGAAGATGCCTATTTTCATATCCCGATCCATCCGGCTCACAGACGTTATCTTCGCTTCACAGTGGGCAAGAGTCACTTCCAGTTCATGGTGCTCCCATTTGGATTAAAATCCGCTCCTCGGATATTCACAAAGGTGCTGGCCCCGGTAGCAGCTTTTCTGAGAAGACAGTCGCTGGAAGTATTCCCGTACTTAGACGACTGGCTGCTGAAGGCACCAAGCTTCCAAGAGGCAACAGAAGCAGTGGACACATGCTTGAGCCTCTTCATTCATCTGGGTTTGCAACTCAACAGAGAGAAATCGGTTCTTCAACCGTCAGGTATGGTGAAGTTCTTGGGAGCGATCCTCGATACTCAGTTGTGCAAAGCCTTCCCATCGGAAGAGAGACAGTTGAAACTCATGTCTTCAGCCGCTCGGCTGCAGAGGAAAACTTGGATGACAGTCAGGATGTACAAATCTCTTCTAGGGTCGATTTCATCCTGTATTCAATTGATTCCGCACTGCAGGCTGCGAATGCGCCCCTTGCAGGAGGAACTGGACCTTCAGTGGAGACAAGTGGAAGGGTCGTTCGACGACAAGGTAACGGTCACCCAGCAGATGAAACGGACGGTTTCATGGTGGATGAAGAAATCTCACCTCGCAGTGGGTCTCAGTTTCAGAGCGGCACCGGCTCCTCGCGTCATTACCACAGACGCCTCCCTTCAGGGTTGGGGAGCGGTCATGCAAGATCTCCAGGTCAGTGGCCATTGGACACCATTAGAACGTCGCTTGCATATCAACGTTCTGGAGCTAAGGGCTATTCGATTGGCAATGTTGGCGTTCCTTCCAAGGATTTCAAATTCGGCCATCCTGGTGCGTACGGACAACACCACCGCAATGCATTACGTCAACAAGCAGGGCGGCACAAGATCACAACTGCTTTCTCAGGAAGCCCAGTTGCTGTGGGAGTGGGTGATCTCACAGAACATCACGCTCGTGGTGGAACACCTTCCAGGAGTATGCAACACGAAGGCAGATACGCTAAGCCGCTTGAGGGCAGTCTCACACGAGTGGGAACTGGACAACACAGTGGTCAAGGACATCTTCTCCCGTTGGGGAACCCCAGCGATCGACCTGTTTGCAACACCGAGGAACAAGAAATGCCGGTGTTATGCGAGCAGGGAACACCATCGAGGGTCACTGGGGAATGCCCTTTTGATGTCTTGGTCCGGCGCATTTGTTTACGCCTTTCCGCCATTTCCCCTGATTCCTCGTGTCCTCAAGAAGCTCAAGCTGGACAAGTGCAGGATGATACTAATAGCGCCTGCCTGGGCTCGCCAGTTCTGGTTCACGGAGTTGCTTCTTCTATCGGAAAAGCGGCCCATTCATCTGCACCCCAACCAGACCCTTCTATCAATGTACAACGGCCAGGTTCTCCACCCGAACCCGAGCTCGCTTCAGTTGACAGCTTGGCTCCTGAACACAGAGAGTTTAAGGATTTAGACATTTCAGAAGAATGCAGGAACATTTTGTCACAGGCACGAGCTCCTAGCACTAATAAGACATATAGAGCGAAATGGAAAAGGTTCTATTTATGGTGCCAGAGGGATGGAGTGCATCCATTCTCATCAGCTCCGCATCAGCTCTTGCCATACATTCTATCTTTGGCACGGGCAGGTCTGGCTCATGCTTCCATCAAGGTCCACTTGGCAGCTATTTCCAGGTACAGAAGGACAAGATCGGGCCCTTCTTTACTATCAGCAAGGGTAATTAAGCAATTCCTGAAAGGGCTGTTTAGAGTTTTTCCGCCAGTCAGGCCCCCACCTCCGGTTTGGCACTTGAATGTGGTCCTGGCTCAACTGATGAGATCGCCATTTGAGCCTATTCATAGGGTTGAACTGAAGTTCCTATCATGGAAAGTGGCGCTTCTTCTGGCACTCACATCTGCAAGGAGAGTAGGGGAACTACAGGCTTTAACTATCAAAGAACCTTTCTTGCAGTTCAAGAATGATACATTGATCCTACGAATGAACCCCAAATTCATTCCGAAGGTACCGACAGACTTTCATCTGAATGAACCGGTGGTTCTGAATTCTTTTTTTCCTCGGCCTTCCACTCAGGCTGAGAGGACACTTCATTCTCTGGACGTTCAGAGATGTCTGAAATTTTATCTGCAACGCACAGCTGGATTTCGGAAGACGCCCCAGCTGTTTGTGGCCTTCGGGGCCCCAAGAAAAGGATTTCCTTTGTCAAAGCAGGGAATTTCCAGATGGATATCAAGTGCGATCCGCTTCTGCCACCAGGCGGCAGGCAAACCGTTGGAAGGACAGGTGAAGGCGCACTCCACAAGATCGATCTCATCGTCAACAGCGCTGTTTGCTGGAGTATCGATAAAGGATATTTGCAGAGCGGCCACCTGGAGCAGTACTCACTCATTCACGAGGCACTACTGCCTGGAGGCGGCTGCAAAGGGGGATTCGGCTGTTGGACAAGCAGTCCTGAGAAATCTCTTCCAGTAAGAGGTGAGCTTTCCTCTCTTCCCTCCTCCTGTTTTTTCAAACATTTCGTTTATTATGATATGGTTACTGATTTATATGTTGTTATGATGTATAATATCATTGGTTTATAATGGTTCTATAACTATGCACGAAATGTTTGAGGTATGCTAACTGCTATCTACTCTGATACAAGCAATGGGAATCTATGAAAGTTCCAATACTGGAGTAAGAAACAAGTTACTTACCTGTAACTTTAGTTCTCCAGTATTGGTAACTTTCATAGATTCCCATGCGCCCACCCGCCTCCCCTGGGAAAGCTCACTTCTGGGCTAGGTGATTATGTGGCAAAGCAACGGCTACGAAAATCTGAGGCTCTGAGCTTTCTCAGGAAGGTTCCACAGGGTGAGGCTAATCTGATTGGGTGCTAATGTGAGTTTGGGTCCTTTTACATAAGGACACCTATAGGCTACAAAATATAATGAGGCCTAGGCCTAATTTTTTACTTTTTACACCTATTAGGGTGTATTTACCTAAGTATATATTTATATATATATATATTTATTATTACCGAGGCTCCCAGTCCGACGACGGGGAATGATACAAGCAATGGGAATCTATGAAAGTTACCAATACTGGAGAACTAAAGTTACAGGTAAGTAACTTGTTTCTTCTCCACGCTTAGATTTCCAGCTCAGCCAACGCATTTCATCCTTCCAAGAGTGCTTCATCAGGGTCTGTGCCCCTTGTTGCAGCACCGGCCCAGGGAGGGGGCAGGGGGCAACAGACTGTCCTGTCCAGATGCTGTGCATTGCTTCACTATAGGTTGACAGGCAAGGAGGATCCCTGCAGCTCTCTCTTGGGGGAGGAGAAGGAGCAGGGGGTTGCAATTGACCCAACCTGGGAGAGACTTAAGTCAGGGAGAGGGCCCTGCAAGCCCCCACTTCTCCTGGCAGCTGACACTGCTACAGCCAAGATGGATGTGCAGTGCCTGCAGGAATGAGGCGATGTGCGTGTGTGGACAGGATGGTCTGTTGCCCTGTGCCCCCTCTTTGGGCCAGTGCAGCAACAATGGGCACATATCTTGATGAAGTTCTCTTGAAAGGACGAAACGTGTTGGTGAGGTAGAAATTTATGCTTGAAGAATAACAAATGTTTGGGGATTCAACGTTCTGTATGAAGAATCATCTATCATGATGGACTGATTTGTACTGTTGGGACGAAAGCTATAATGAACTATTGATTGTTCATTCGAGATTTAGCAGCACTCCCTATGTTGGTTGGGATTGGTTTACAAATGGTCGGTTTCATGAGCAGTAGGACCCAATGATGTGAAGCGCGATCACTTTAAATTGTTTAACTTATATTAGTTGTGCGGTACTGTGAGGCCATTACTGCTCACTTTAAAGTTTTGTAGTCCTTCTTCAGCTTGAAATTAGTAGTTGTCCATGGGCTTCGCAAAAGGTGGCACCTATTCAAGGTAGTGTAAAATCACCAATTGATGTATTGGTGAGGGGCTTTTGTGTGCCAGAGGAAAAAAATGACTTTTATACTTCTATTTAAATCAGTCACTGTAGAAATAGTAATTTGTTCCTGGTTACTAAAATAATGTTTATCTGTTGATTGATGTTTCTATCAGACACTGTTCATGAATAAGAAATGACTTATAGTGGGCACCGCGACTTTACGCAGATGCCAAAAATGTTTCATCTCTTTTTGGTATCCAGTGTCTTGAATACAAAAGTATCTCCCATGGAGGCACATTATTCATGTTAATGTACTCCACTGGTCTCTGGGTTTAAACAAGAAAGGTTGTTCTAGATGCTTTACTGTGTAAATGCAAGGTAAATTGTAAACAGTGAAAAAGTTTTAAACATGAGTGGAATGTTGTGAATCAAAGAGGGACACATTTTAGTAAATCAATTCTGTACATGTAGGCTTTTTTCTCCCCAGACAATGGGGAATGATTCAGGCATGTGAATCTACGAAAGATACCAGTACTGGATAACTGCAGTTACAGGTAAGTAACGCATTTCTTCCAATGACGTATTGTGAAAAACAATCTGTTCCAGTGCTTCCATTAACCATTGCATGGTATACATTTTTATTTTTCCTTCAGGGTAGGAATAGTGTTGGGACAACAGATTAAGTATTTACAACATTTAACACTCAAAAATATCAATAGTAGTCTACAGAAGGAGCAGGAGTAATATTACTTTAATCCAGAGGTCTTCAATCTGTGGGGCGCGACCCCAAGGGGGGCCCCGGAGTCATGGAAAGGGGGTCGCACATTTCCAGGCCTCACTTCTGCCTGGAATCCAAAATGTGCTTTTCCTTTTGGAAAAAGACAACAGTCAGGGACGCTTTATTCTGATGGGTAAAATGCTTCTGCTGATGTTAATTGCTGAAGTTAATTGTGTCTCCTGTGCGGTGAAAGAAAGAGGCCGGGCAGACAGGTAAAACAATCCTTCACACCAGGGTGCCTGCTTGGCTGAATGAAATGCAAATACAGCTATGAGCTAATCTGCACATGTAAAGGGTGCTTGGGAGCGGTAATCACTCCAAACATTGTGGCAGTAAAGATTTGGGGCTTTTTCAGTGGCAGTAGGAAGTGTTAATACCTGGGCTGTGAAGTCATGCTTTTAACCCGTTTACCGCGGCGGCAATCCCGCCGTGGTGCTGGCGTTCGACGGAGCGGGTGGGGCTGCGTCGGCCAACGGTCGTGCGCAGCACCCCAGAGGTAGTGCTCACGACGGCCGTTGCCCGACGCCAGCACGGAAGGGGTTAATTGTAACTATTAACACAGTGATTAGTACCCCTGGTGAGGGTTGAAGGGACAGTTATGCAAAAAACAAAATTGCATTACTTATGTACTGGTATTACTAAAATCTACATTTTGGAAGCTCCATTGTATCCTAAAATATTATAAAATAATGACGTACGCATTCACAGGCTGTGACCTCGTAGCACAAAAAATTACACGTCACTATTCTCCACTGCACCAACCAAATGTTAATCTGTGGCTCTCTGGTTACAGACACAGACCTCTGCAGTGCTTTAACTAATAGGTTTCCTATTGTTCTACAGTGCATTTCCCACTGAGTAACATCTTTTTAAAAATTTATTTTGAATTTAAGCTACCCAATATTTTATATGTAGCTACCTAATTGTGAAAGTTCTAAAACCAAGCAAAATATTTTGGGGCTTATTTATGAGACGCTTGTGCCGCTGGAGCGTCACTTTTTTTGAAGCTACGGCAGCGCAAGCATCTCAATTATATCTATGTGCGACGCAAAGTTACCCAGCATGGCTTTGCATGGCCTCCTAGATATGAAGTAGGACAAAGCAGTGCAAGTTGCTGCGTTACCTTACTCTGTGTCAAGTAGGCGTTCCATGGGCATTGGGTGGGTGTTCCCATGCCACACCCATGGATTTTGACGCTACCCCAGATTTACAAAACCATGTAAACCTGGGACAGCACCAAAACCTTACGCCTCCACACAGCAGGAAGAATTCAGCACACATAGAAAGAGGCAAAACCCTCTCTGGATTGTTTTTGTGCAGGAAGGTGCCCCTTCCTGCACAAAAACAATCCTGCCTATGTTGGCGCCAGGCAGCAGTTTGTGTGCCAACACAGGGGGAAAGGACAAGTATGTACCATATTTCATAAATAAGGTGCATTCCTGTCCTTTCACATTGGCGTAGGGCAGCCCAGCAAGAAGACTTGCGGCGCTGCCGAATGCCAATTCCTCATAAATTAGGCCCTTTGTTTTTAGCCACACCTTTGACCACCCCCCCCCGATCACTGACCTTTGCTTTGCTAAATACTGTTTAATATTATTTCCCCACTGTAAAAATGATTTTTTTGTGTGCACTAGGGGCGTTTATGGTTGTTGATAGTTGTCAATGATGAGGGTACCAAGTTCCAGAACTTTGTATGGAGGGGGTCCTTACGCCGAAAAGATTTTACAGGCCAGATATAAATATATATACATTAGATTTTTTTTTTTTTTATTCAAATCATTTTTATTGAGAGAAGAAAAATTAAAATAAAGAAGAGAAAAGGAAAAGAAAGCAAAAAGCAAAGCATACAGGTACATTGGATCATAAAATGAGTGACATACATAATTTTCAGCAAAATCATACCAAATAAAGGCAGGGTAATACATAATTACATAGTCTACATAGTGACGCATATCAAAAATCCAAATGTGACAGCCAAATCAGCAAATGTTACACAAATATGTACTGTTGCATATACAATGAACCTGTCCAGAGCCCTGGGTCTACATTCTCTATGCGTGTCCCACAGTTAGAGTGTCTATTGAGAGTAGTACCGTTAAAGGTGATGATTTGCCCTCGAACCCCAACAAACTTTTTGGTAAGTTAACACGAAGTATACAATGACGAGTGGACTATACCTCACAATCAAGTGTTTACATGTTCGAGGCATGTGGCCTGCTGAATTCATATCTGTGCATAGATCGCCGCCTAGTGTTGAGTCCGGATGATTGCACATTGTTGTCCTGGAAGAGTCTTCGAAGTATCACGAAATAGGTGGCTCCTCCCTCGGACTACAGTGCGCATGGGCATCCTCTCCATCCTCAGATTGTTTTTTTCCGCCATTGGGTTCGGATGTGCTTTCCATAACTCCAAGTTCGGAATCGAAAGAAACATTTCAAAAAGGCCAAAAGGCCTTCGCAATCGTCGGTATTGTTTCGCTCGGTACCGATAAACTTTCATCACCCTTTCTATGCACTCCGGTCGTCGAATCGGGCCGTTAGGCCTTCTCGACGCCACGTGGACCGATGGTCGATGGAACAAAGTCCATTCAAATACTGCCCGCAGTGCAACTCAAAGTTTCCGCACACAGATAAGCATCCAGTGTGCAACAAATGTCTATCTCCAGATCATCATGAAGATAATTGCCTAGCTTGTGCCCAGTTCCGATCCAAAAAGACACTCCGGAACAGGCGAGTGGCAAGGCAAGAAATGCAGAGGTCGGCACCGGAGCCCGAGAATATCTTCGACGATGAGGAAGAACTAGTTGACGCCGAAGACTCGGATCGAGAGGAAGATCAATACTCCGAGCACGACTCTGAATATTATATCGTCGACGAAGAAAAAATCGTCGATGTCGATGAATACGATCAAGACATCGTAGCTGTCGAAGACGACTCCGATGCCGACGAGGGGCGAACCGTGAGTACAACGCCCCATACAGACACTACACCAATATCAGAGACTCAGGTCGAGGCGTCGCCAACAGGCCGTAGCCAAAATCAAAATACTGGTTCTACAGCCCCGCCATACCGCCCGGCTAAGAACATACAAAAAGTGCCTTCTGAGACACGTAATCCGAGGCCGGTTCAATCGAAACCGAAACTCATCGATACGACAGTCTTCGGACCGAACATCGTCGAACCGAAGGTGATAAAACAAAAGGGGGACGAACCGAAGGCAACCATTACATCTTAACCTTCGAAGCCAAAGGCCGTCGAATCGAGTTCGACTGTCGAAAAAGGAAAAAAGTCTGTCGACGACGGCAAGCAGGCTACGCCCAAGGCGGTCGTCGAACCGAAAGCGAAACCTAAGGCACACCAAACAAAGGCGGTCGAGTCGAAGACCATCGATCCGAAGAGGGGCATCGAGCCGAAGTCGCAGGCTCCGAAGACACCCCTATAGCCTAAAAACGTTCTCGGACCGACAAAACCACTTGGTCCGAAAACAGTGGTGAAACCTGTAAAAGACGTCGGACCGACAAAACCTGTCGATAAACCGCAAAAACAAATACAGGCACCGAAAGCGGTTGATCCGATTAAAGCCATCGAACCGAAGAAAGTCAAACCAAAGACTACCACGCCAAGGCTAAAAACTGTGGAAGAAGAAATCATACATCCAGACCCCTTCACAGAAGATCAGTCCAAGCTATATATTGACCCAAACACTGGGAAAGTGACTGTGTATACAAAAAAGAAAAGACCAGTGCTAGCTGAAGACTTTTCTAAAATTCCACTAAAAAAGAAAAGAGACTGTGCAACCTCTCCTATTCTTTTCCAACCTATCCAGCTATGCCTACTACTCCATACTTGTGAGAAGTTGGCCTGATATGCAGTGATCACTATTCTAGTGATCACTATGTATCAGTCCAAACAACCCTTATTGATGATTGGTTGTAAGTCAACCTTATAGACCAGCTATCCTAGTAGCATGGATACGAGCAGTCTAAGGCTAAGACTCTAGAGGGCGTGTTAAGCCAGCTGTTTTACCATCACATTACCCCTTGAACACCCAGTGAAAGGACACCACACAAGTTGTTATGAAAATAAACAGTGTATTTATTTATAACAAGACTACCCTGGCTCTTTATGAGACGGGGAGCTAAGCACACAACAAAACTCTTATAAAAATACTTCAAGTCGCACAATTTACACAAATGCCCGAGGGGCACGAAAAACCATATACTACAAAAGTGGAATGCGAATTACTAGCAGGTAAGTAACGATTCTCAGAGGCTTTGGGATCGCTAGGACTGGACTACTGAACCTTTAGATTACTAGCAGGAGGCCTAGGGAACTCGGGTGCAGAGTGTGCACTCTCACGCGGGATGCGGGACAAAGTCTATGGAAGCTAGAATTCACAAAGTTAGTGTTCTCGGGCGAACCCGACTAGGTAGGTCAAAAACGAAAGTGGAGCTGGACCCTTGGATAGTGAGGCTATGCTGAGGCACCGAAATGCCGAAGTTACCTAGCCCAGGGGCTGCAGCTGCATAGGTCTGAAAAGACGTCGGGATTCTCCGTTGACGAACCAGGAGCCTGAAGGAAAGGAGTTGCTGGCAGGCGACCAGTGAAGATTGTTCGGGTGATCCAAGCCTGGATCGAAGATAGATGACACCTGAAAGCAGAGGGGACCAAGTTCGTGACTACTAGCCAGTAGTCAGGTGGCACCAGGAGGGCACCGGATGGTAGTCACCTCGACTAGGTGAGTGGGCGACGCTGGGCTCTGTAGTCTCACGGACCAGGAGGCGTTGTGGGCGACCAGGATGGAGGTACGAGCTGTCCCACGATGGATGATGCTCTCGACGTCGCTGGACTCAGGATTGGGGCAACAAGTCTTGGCAAATTCAAGCCCACGCGGTGGACCTAAAATGGCGTCTGGAGGGGACCAGGAGGGTCCGGGGTGCTCCTCTCTTGGAAGGGAGCAAGGGCCAGTCTGGAGCAACCAGACCAGCAACAGTGATGTCGTCGGGCGTCGTTAAGAAGGCCACAAGCCAGCGGGCTAGTAGCCAAACAACGCGGTGAGCAGCAAAAAGCAGAAGGGCCCCACGCAGATCGTGGAGATGCTGGGAGGCTGAACTTCGGTGCTGGGGCTGCTCAGGGTCGGGGCTTCTCGGACCCCAAAGCACTCACCAGAGGATCCCTCGGCGGTCGTGCTGGAAAGAAGTCGTGCAGTCTTGAAGATGGCCGGTCCCTCGAGGTATCGTCGCACCCACGGTTCTCAGCTTAGCTGTAGAGGTGGGTAGAGGTCAGAGGTGCCAGGGAAGCCGGTTCTCGTCGAGCTGGGCAGTCAGATTCCGGAGGAAGGACTTGCAGCAGACCGCAGTGTTCTTAAGATGGTGCCTGCGGATGCAGGGTGACTACTCCTTAGTCACAAGGGAGAATCTTGAAGAAGAAATCTTGATGTCCTTTCGTAGAAAGTCGTGTCTTGATTCCAAAGATGATCTAATTTGGAAGGGGGCCTGCTCCTACCTTTATCTTGGAAAAGGGGGCTGGCACGCGACTAAGTCCTGCCCTATGGGTGGGACCAGGAGGGGGGTGGTTACACCCCTCTCCTTTGGCGGGCTTTCCCCAGCTCAGGGGCTGGTGTGCCCCTGGAACTGGTTCAAGCCGGCCTATGCACAGTGAGCACCGGGGTGCCACTTGCAGTCACCTTCCTCTGTAGCCCTGCCTACCTGGAATACACAAAACCCTGTCTGGGACGGTGCTGGCACCGCCCCCGGCAGGAAACCCTTTGTCCTTGCCTCCTGCTCTGCGAGGACTCCCAGCAGCAGGAGGGCAGACTTGTGTCTCGGTGGCAGCATCCATTTTGTGGATGCTAAGGCTCTGTCTGACTTTAACCGGGGTTACAGGTTACATCCATGTCGTGTCCCTCTAGAAGGGTGGAATGCTAACCCCGTCGCCAGAATTGGCGAGGGGTTAGTATTCCAATTCGTATGACACCTTACTCGACATGTTTTGATAAAGCGATACCAGAGTTGGCATATAACCGCGAGGATTATAATGCACTTAAGAGTATATGGTATGCGATATCATGGAAACGGCTAAGGGATAGATCCCGAAAGCCGCAGACAGGCTCAGCTCATGCCAGAGCACTATCTCACACGATTCCAAGCACTCTGCCTTCAGGATTGTTAAGGCCTGCCATAGGAGTGACTGATAGGAGATCTGTGTGTCCATTTAGGTTTAGATATAGGAATACTATATCTAAAGCAAAGGGTGTTTACACCTCCTTGCCCCAGCTGTCGTGCAGCCAGTTGTCAGATTTAGTTAGTCAGTCCAGGGGTGGCATAATACATGCTGCAGCCCCTGGGAGACTTCTGGGTGCACCTCAGCCCTGGTTACAGGGACTTGAGAGGGCCCAGTGCCAATTCAGTACCTGGGTACAATTTGGATTAGAGAGAACAGCTAGGCTGTGGGTCTGATTAGCAGGCCCACAGCCAGGGAAAGTCGTAAACCAGTGAAGCAAAAAGCAAAAATCTGGGTGATAATAGGATTGCAGACCCTACTCTCCTACAATACTCTCCTGCACGCTCTGACTACAACCCAGATGAAGATCAGGATGCAGATGTGGGTTTTGGATATCCACAAAACCCATATGTAGACCCCAATTCACAACCATGGGGAGGGGGGGGGTGAGCCAGACTCTGAGGGTACTCTACCCATTACAGACCCTACTGTATACCCAGCAAAACCATCACCCACAGAAGACACAGTGGCTTTTAACTCTTTACTAGATAGAGCAGCAAGCTACCATAAGGTAGACATGAATTCAGATGCAGTAGAAGAGGACTTTCTATTTGATACACTAGCAACATCAGAAAGATGTGTCAAAATACTCCTCATGTTAAAGGGTGTACTAAAGCACGCAAATAACATATTTAAAGACACTGCTAGGGCACGCGTCATCAACCCTAGAATAGAGAAGAAGTATAGGGCTGCACCAGTAGACCCTACTTACATCAGGGGACAACTGCCCTTAGATTCATTAGTGGTATCCAACACACGAAAGCGTGCTAATTCACAAACTACTGGAGAGGCTCCTCCTCCTGATAAGGAGTCAAAGCTTTTGGAAGCATCAGGCAAAAGGGTAGCCGCTCAAGCAGCAAACTCTTGGAGAATAGCCAATACTCAAGCCTTGTTGGCTAGATATGACAGGGCGCACTATGACACTCTAGAAGAACTTCTCCAACACTTACCTGAGCCTTACAACCAGCAGGCAGATGAACTTATACAGGAGGGGAAGCTCATCACCAATGCCTCCATTAAGTGTGCACTGGACGCGGCAGACACAGCTGCCAGGTCTATCAACACAAGCGTACTGCTTAGGAGACACGCATGGCTGCGCATATCTGGATTCAAAAATGAAGTCCAGGCTACAATTCTTAACCAGCCTATAAACCCATATTTTTTGTTTGGTCCAGCAGTTGACTCAATTTTGGACAAAATGAAAAAGGACACGGAGACTGCAAAGTCCATGGGAGCTCTTCCGTCCCAACAACACAGAGGCTCCTTTCGTCGCCCCAACTATAGAGGAGGAGCGCGTGGTAACACATCGCAGCAGTCCTCCACATACAAAACAAATACACAATCCACATACAACAAAAATACAAAGCGTGGTGGATACAGAGGAAATAATAACCAAGGCAGAGGTCGTGGAGGCAATACCAATAGATCCTCCACTAATACCAAACAGTGACTTTTTGGCACTACCCCCAGACCATACAACATCGGTCGGGGGAAGAGTACAACAGTTCCTAACAGCCTGGCTAAACATCACTACAGACAAATGGGTCAGGCAAATTATCCAACATGGCTATTGCCTAGAACTAACATCAACACCACCCAACATACCACCCGTACACCGTCCAATGTCACAGGAACATATAACGTTATTGCAGCAAGAGGTCATCAGTATGCTGCAAAAGGGGGCCATAGAACCAGTCCCATTCAAACACCAAGGAACAGGGGTATATTCACTATACTTCCTCATTCCCAAGAAGGACGGGTCTCTCAGACCAATATTAGATCTCAGGCCCCTCAACAACTGCATTTTATCAGAGCACTTCCACATGCTCACTCTGCAACAAGTCCTACCACTGCTGCGGCAGGGAGACTTCCTAGCAACTCTGGACCTCAAAGACGCATACTTTCATATACCAATACACCCTGCTCACAGAAAGTATCTCAGGTTTACAATTCAGGGACAACACTACCAGTTCAAAGTCCTACCATTCGGTGTCACAACAGCTCCACGGGTGTTCACAAAATGCCTAGCGACAGTGGCGGCGCATCTCAGGAGACAACACATTCATGTGTACCCATATCTGGACGATTGCTTGGCCGATGGCACTTGTATTAGCCAATGTGCCAGCCACATGTCAAAAACAATTCATCTCCTGCACAATCTAGGTTTCTTGCTGAACTACCCAAAGTCACACCTACAACCCTCCCACGTACAGCAGTACCTGGGAGCAACAGTAGATACACTAGCAGCAAAAGCATATCCAAACTCAGCACGGATCAATGGAATGCAAGCGTTAATCCAAAGGTTCAAACCACAACACTCATTGCCAGCCCGAGTGTTTATGCAACTAATAGGCATGATGGCCTCATGCATTTTCATAGTCCCTCATGCCAGACTACACATGCGTCCGCTACAGGAGTGCCTAGCAAGGCAGTGGAACCAGGCTCAGGGACAATTAAAGGACCTAGTGTTGGTGACCAGTCGAGCATACAACTCTCTGCATTGGTGGAATCCACAAAACCTTTGCAAAGGGCGACTGTTCCAGTAGCCGGTCCCACAAATAGTGATAACAACGGACGCATCACTGCTAGGCTGGGGAGCCCATGTCCTGCATTACACAGTCCAGGGAATATGGACTACGCAACAGAAAAAGTTGCACATCAACCTACTGGAGTTGACGGCGGTCTTCCTAGCCCTAAAAGCGTTCAAGAAACACTTATGCAACAAAACCGTGTTGATCCGGGCGGACAACATGACAGCTATGTATTACATTAAAAAACAGGGAGGAACACACTCCACAGCTATCACACCTAGCTCAGAGTGTGTGGAAATGGGCCATTCAGAGGAACATGTTTCTCATGGCAGAACATCCCCCAGGCAAGGACAATCAAATAGCCGACCTGCTCAGCAGGCACAGTCAACAGATGCACGAATGGGAGATTCACCACAATGTGCTCCAACCATTCTTCCAGCAGTGGGGACAACCAGAGATAGATCTGTTTGCCACAAGCGAAAACGCAAAATGCCAGTACTTTCCCGCCAGGTTCCCACATCCACAGTTTTGTGGGATTGATCAAGTCTTAAAAGGACACGTCTTGTGTTCAATAAGATGTATTTCGAATGGGGAAGATGTGTAAGGTCCATGGTGAGTAGAGCAGGGAGGGGAACATTGCCAATGAGGGATCTCTCAACATCTAACCACAGCGGGGTGTATGCCGAATCTTCAACCAACCATTGTGCACCTTGCTTACATAGGAACGCAGTTTGGTAATTTCTGAAGTTGGAGAGACCCAGGCCGCCTTTTTCTTTAGCTAGTTGTAGCTTCTTCATTGATATCCTGGGCTTCTTCCCTTGCCACAAGAATGTACCAAAGAGATTATCGACCTTGTGTAAGAAGTCATCTGAAAAGGTAATCGTAGCATACTTGCTAAATAGTTTACCAGTGAAGTCAACATCATTTTCAGGGTTTCAGCCCTACCCCACCATGATAGGTATTTAGGAGACCAGCCATCGAGTAATTTGGAAATTTTCTTCAGGAGTATGTTTTCGTTAATTCGTAATGTAGAGATTAGATCCTTGTCAAAGTCCAACCCCAAGTATTTGAAGCAACCCGACTGACAAGTTAGGCCAGAGTCCCCCAGCACTTCCTTATTCCATTGATTATTTAATAGTTTAACTTCAGTTTTGTCCTTATTTAATTTATAACCGGACACCTTTGAGAACTCCTCAATTGTAGTCAAGAGGGCCGGTATAGCCTTCTCCGCTTTTTCCGAAACAACTAAAACGTCGTCCGCATAGGCGGTTAGTTTTATCGTGCAATCCTTAAAGGGGATTCCCGAAATGTCCTTATTGCTCCGTATGTGGTGAAGAAATGGTTCGATAGCTAATAAGAATAATGAAGGGGAGAGGGAGCACCCCTGCCTGGTTCCCTGCTGTAATCGGAATGATGAGTTGAACGACCCTCCCGCTCTGACTAGCTGAGGGGCAAAAATAAAGGGACATAACCAATTTCGTAAAGGACGAGCCTAGATTAAATTCATTAGTACAGCCTCCAAATATGTCCAGTCCACTTTATCGAACGCCTTTTCGGCATCGAGTGTGATTGCTGCAGTAGGGGTGGTAAGAAGCTTCGCTTTCTCAAGTACGTGTGCTAACGTCCTAGTATTGTCACTGGACAGCCTGTAATAAAAAGCCTGCCTGGGAGGGGTGGATAAGTTTGGGCAGAATTTTCTGGAGGCGGTTGGCTAAAATCGAGGCTAAGAGCCTACAATCCAGATTAATAAGCGAGATAGGTCTATAGTTTTTGGGGAGCGTTGGGTCTTTCCCATCTTTGGGCAGGACAGCGATGATGTTTCATTGATTTCCTGTAACAGGTGGATGAGTGGATGTGATAACAGAGAGGAGAAGCATTTATAGAACCTAGCAGTAAACCCGTCGGGTCCGGGGGCCTTCCCACACTTTAGTGATTTTATGGCCTTCTCAACCTCTAGGATTGTGATTGGGCTATTAAGATAGGCTTGTTCCTCGAGGGAGAGGGACGGTAGCACGCATTCCCCTAAGTAATCTTTAATCTTGGTTCCTTCAACTTCCGCGTTTTTGGCATAGAGATGCTCGTAAAAGTCTTTAAAGATATCTGCGATCTTGATAGGATCTGAATAAGCCACTCCAGACTGATCTGTCATGGAGTTTATCGCATTTTTCTGTACTTTGAATTTGAGATAAGCTGCCAAACTTTTCCCAGCCTTATTTGACTCACATAGTTTAAATCGTTTCCTCCTGTTCAGCCATACCCCTGCTCTCTCACTTACTATTTTGTTGTACTCATACTTTTTATTGGCCAGCCTATTCAGTGTCTCTTCTATCCTGTCACGCAGGTGCTTAGTCTCCAGAGTAGATATTTCCTTTTCTAGGTTTTCTAGGGCCTTGTTGTGGTCCATGTTCATGGCAGATTTAGGTTTAATAATAACCCCTCTGATAGTACTTTTCAATGCTTCCCAGGGAGTCAAATCAGTGGTGTCCCCCCTATTGTTGTGTTCCAAATATTCTTTAATAGCAGCTTCAATGGTGGACCGATGTTGCTCCTTTTCAAGTACCTCCTCATTGAGGCGCCAAAGAGATTGGCGGGTAGATGGTTTCATATTGGAGATGGAGAGTGATATACAGGAGTGGTCTGATAAGACCCTCGGTTCTATTGTCGTCTCTTCTATTCTAGGGATGGCATTTTTTGTGATAAATAGGTAGTCAATTCGGGAGAACGAATCGTGTGGGAAGAGTAAAATGTGGATTCCCTCCCATCAGGGTTTTGCAACCTCCATGAATCTACTAGGTTAAACCGATTACAGAGATTAGTGAAGGCTTTGTGTGACTTGTTACAACGGAAGGTGCATCGGGAGTCTCTGTCAAGAGTCGGGTCAAAGGGCAGGTTCAAATCCCCTGCGAGGATATGTACAGCTGAGTCAGGGATAGTGTCTATTTGCTTCGTGAGGTCTGACCAAAATTTTAAATCACATGTGTTCGGAGCATAAACGTTTGTGACATAGAATTCGGTGTCGTCTTTGAGTAGCTTGGTTGTGACCCACCTCCCCTTAGTGTCAGCCGTAGAGGAAAGTAAGTCAATATTGGACTTTTTGGCTATGAATGTTCAAACGCCATTTTCTCTTCCAGGGGATCCTCATCAATAGTCATAAGCATTAGAATATTCCCGCCCATGTGCGGGACCCCGGAAACACTATATTATATGTGCCCCACATATATATATATACTCATATATATATATAAATACATATATATATATATAACATGCAATAGCAGCCAATAAAAACAGAGCTGAAATATGCTGTGTAGAATTTCCACCATACATGTATAATAATAAGCATTAGAAACATGAGAAACAACAAAAAAGTTTGTTTAGAAATTGTTTTAATGCTCAAAAAGCAGTAGAAATTCTTATAACTCACTAGAAGCATAGAAAGCTCCCAGGCTGCATTGCAAACACACAGTCTAAAAAGACTGAAAAGCTAACCTGTAGCTGCATAGCAATAAACTGACACCGTGCCTTTAAGGCACTCATGACCCCCAGTATCCCATCATGCCTCAGGGGTGACAGTTAGGTCAGTTGTTCTTTCCGGTCTGTTCAGAGAAGGACCCTGGTTACACAGCTCCACTAATTTTCCTGTTTTTTGACAGAAAAACTCTTCACTTTTGACAATTTTTTGTTCTTACTCCACATTTAACATCTAGTCAAGTAAGATACTGTCTTTTTCAGTCATTTTGGTGAGCATTTTCTCCTGAAAATGCCTTCACTCTTTGACGAATGCCCTTCTTGTGGCAACAAGAAGGCCAAATCAGACAACCACGACGTCTGTATCCTGTGTCTGCCTGAGGAACATGATCCAGGCACCTGTCCTCATTGTGAACACCTGTCAGGAAGAACTTTAAAAGACAGGGAGAGGATTCGCATTTATGGCCTAGCTCATAGGTCATCAAGAGGAAGATCTCCGGTGAGGAAGGGCTCCAAGAAGACTCATTCATCTTCCAGAAAGAAGTCTTCACACCCCTCACCCTCAGCGTCGGGCTCGGCGCTGAGAAAAGAACATCCGGTGGATCATTCATCGTCTAAACTACCGTCGACGGCGGGCTCGCCGTCGAAGAGAAGACCAGGTACGTCGACGACGTCGAAGGATCCAGTTCCATCGTCGAAATCCCCTCCGCCGGCGTCAACCGGGCGACGTCCGACGTCGAGGAAGGGAACTCCGCCGCCGTCAACCGGGCGACGGTCGGCGTCGAGTTCCAAGACCCCTCCGCCGTCGTCAACCAGGCGACGACCGGCGTCGAGGGAGGTCACCCCTCCGCCGTCGTCATCCAGACGTCGACCGGCGTCGAGAAGTGTGACTCCTCCGCCGTCGAAGAAGCGACGTTCGGCGTCGAGGACCAAGACCCCTCTGCCGTCGACAGGGAAGAGTCGATCGGCGTCGAGGAGGCAGTCTCCGTCGGTGTCTCGTCAGCTCTCGGCGTCGAGGGTGTCCAATACCCCTCCACCGTCGTCGCACAGACATTCGACGTCGAGGCAGAAAACTCCGTCGACAGCTGATCATCACCGTTCGACGTCGAGAGAAAGGCCTCCGTCGACGATTGGACATCGTCACTCGAGGCAGGGTGCTTCGTCGACACAGGACATCGTCGTTCGACGTCGAGACTTCCGTCGACGACTGGGCATCGTCGTTCGACGTCGAGGGAGAGGGCTCCGTCAGCGGCCGGTACTAGCCGTTCGACGTCGAGGCATGGAACTCCGTCGGCGGCTGCTCATCGCCGCTCGACGTCGAGAGACCACACATCCTCGCATAGACATTCAAAAACAAGATTGTTTGATCCGCCGACTCCACGAAAGCACTCGACCACGAGGGAAGATCGCTCAACGTCGAGATGTTCAGATGTGGTGATGGTAACGGAGTCAGCTTCCCGTCATTCCACCTCAAGGTCCTCTGGCTCCTCCACGGCATCTTCGAAGTCCAGAAGTCCGGTACGCAAATCGCCTGAGCGTCGGACGGACCCGTGGGCGGATAAAGTCAGACTGTCACCTAGATGGTACAGGTCTTTGGACCATTGGAGAGATGCTGGGGCTGCAAAGCGTATGCAAGACTATACCAGCTCGCAGCACAGGTCTCCTCTTCAGGATCTGGTGGAGGAGATGGACAAGCATAGCCCTCCCAGGCGCAAATCTCCTGTGAGACCACCTACCAGATCTCCCAGGCCCGATCTCCCAGAAATGAACCACAGGAGTGGGCCAGGTCTCGCTCTCCTCGACGAGAAGAGCGTTCGAAACGATCAAAAGAGAGGAGGCACAGTGTTCACCGTAGTCGTCGACGAACTCCGTCTACTTCATCTACCTCTTCTACTAGGTCTTCCAAGAGGGACTACTCCCCTACTTTGACGGACAGTCCTACGTCCCGATCCTCCCCAGTGGATGACATTGGCACGTATCTGGATGTCTTACAAAGAGGAGCTCAGAAGCTGAGCATTGAAATGTCTGTCCCTCAGGTTACAACGACAGTCATTTTTGAGACTTTACACAAAAAGGCGATCACCCGTCCTCTACTACCGTTAGTCCCGGGGATTATGGATCCTGTCAAGGAGGTATTCCTAACTCCGGCGGCTATCAGAGCTGTGCCAGCCCGCATCCAGAAGAAATACAAACCGGCCTCTTCTGACCCGGTTTTTGTACGATCTGACCCTCCAGCAGACTCGGTTATTGTGGCAGCGGCGAGGAAGACACACGCAGTTGCCGGTTCTTCTTCAGTCCCACCAGACAAGGGCAGCAAGACTCAAGACTCCTGGGGTCGCAAAGTTTGCAACTCAGCTGCGTCGACTCTTAAGGTTTCTAGTGCGGCTGCACTTCTGGGTCGATACGACAGAGCCCTATGGGACTCTATGGAAAGGTTCAAAGCCAAGCTGCCAAAAGAAGACGAGCAGGATTTTGAAGAGACCGTGACTGAAGGATGTCTGGTGGCGAATCAGATGATAAGCACGGCTGCGGATGGTGCTGTCCTGGCGGCGCACTCCTATTCTCATGGGGTTTGTGCCAGGAGATCGGCATGGTTGCGCCTGACAGGCCTGAAGCCGGATGCTCAACATCGCATCCTTAATCTCCCCTTTTCGGGTTCCGCTCTCTTCGGGGAGCATGCTGACGAAGAAATGACCCGAATGAAGACGGAACTGGACACAGTGAAAGCGGTGGGCTTGGAAAAGAAGAAAGAGTTCAAGCGCCGTTTCAAGCCCAACAGGGGGAGAGGGGCTCAACAGAGGGTTGAAACCCCTCAGTGGTCCCAAAATAAGACCCAGGGGAAATCCCAGTTTCGAGGTAAACCTGGCAGAGGTAGAGGAGGTCATCAGCAATCCTCTAACACCACGAGAGGAGGAAAAGCCTGATCGGTGGCTTCCTCTGGCGCCGTTGCCCACTCCAGTGGGAGGAAGTGCTTCACAACACCTGGCAGAGTGGGCCAGCATCACCAAGGATCAGTGGGTGCTGAATATACTGCGCAATGGATACAGGCTACGTTTCCGTGCCCCTCCAAAGAGCATTCCTCCAAAGAGCGCTTACCCTCATCAACTAAGCTTGCTCCGAAGAGAGGTAAAAGTCCTACTACAAAAAAGAGCGATAGAGGAGGTTCCTCTCGCTCAAAGAGGAAAGGGAGTTTACTCCAGGTACTTTCTTGTCCCCAAAAAAGATCGAGAGGACAAGTTCAGACCAATACTCGATCTACGACTTCTAAACAAGGTCATCGTCAGAGAAAAGTTTCGCATGTTGGCACTTCACCAAATATGCCCACATCTTCAAGTCGGAGATTGGATGTGTTCGGTGGACCTACAAGATGCGTACTTTCACATCCCTATTGCTCTACAACATCACAAGTACTTAAGGTTTGTCGTAGGGAACACACACTATCAGTACACAGTGCTACCCTTCGGTCTCAAGTCCGCACCACGAGTCTTCACCAAATGCATGGCAGTGGTGGCGGCTTTTCTTCACAAGAAGGGGCTCTTCATCTACCCGTACCTGGACGACTGGCTCCTGAAAGGTCCATCTCCAGTGCAGGTGAAACACGATCTACATCTGTGTCTACTCCAGTTGCACAAGCTCGGCCTTCATGTGAACCTGGAGAAGTCAGTCCAGCGGCCTACTCAATCAATCCACTACCTAGGCTCCGTTCTGGACACAAACGTGGGAAAAGCGTTTCCTTCGGAGGAGAGACTTTTTTCCATGAGCCAGAAATGTGGAATCCTGCTGAAATCTCGGCTTCCAACAGCCCGACAAGTAGCATCCCTGCTAGGTTCCATGGCATCCTGCATCTTTCTCATCCCAAACGCCAGGCTGAGAATGCGTCCTCTACAGCAGGCTCTGGAGGTTCAATGGGACCAGGCGACAGATCTTTGGGAGGATCGCATCAAACTCTCCCAAGCGACAAAAGACGCCATCAAATGGTGGACACGGAGAAAGAATCTGGGGGTTCGGTTTCACCAGCCTCTTCCAACCCAGTCGATAGTGACGGATGCCTCTCTGCAGCGTTGGGGAGCGCATATGGGTCCGCTTCAGATTCAAGGCCTGTGGTCTGCGCAGGAGCAGACATACCACATCAATATGCTGGAACTCAGAGCGGTATTCCTGGCTCTCAAAGCTTTTTTACCAGCGATAGAGTCCAACTCAGTCCTAGTTCAGACGGACAACACGACCACCATGTTCTATCTGAACAAACAAGGAGGCACAAGGTCTCGCCCTCTGTCTCGAGAGGCTCAGGCAATCTGGCATTGGCTCCTCTCTCGAGGCCTCACGATAGTGGCGGTGCACCTTCCAGGCGAGTTGAACGTAAAAGCAGACTCACTCAGCAGGCACTTCGAAGATCAGCCAGACTGGGTGCTAAACGACGAAGTAGTGGAAGAGCTTTTTCGTTGCTGGGGTCGTCCAACCATAGATTTGTTTGCAGACGACGAAAACTCCAAATGCCACGCCTTCGCGTCCAGGTTCCACCGGCCAGGGACTCAGGGGAATGCTCTACTGATGGATTGGTCAGGGACATTCGCTTACGCGTTTCCTCCCCTGGCTCTGATTCCGAGAGTAGTTTCCAAGCTCTGCAGGTCGAACATGGAAATTATCCTGATAGCTCCGGATTGGCCGCGGCAGTGGTGGTACCCGGACCTTCTGCATCTGTCTGTGTGTCCACACAGACGACTCCCTTGCAGGCCGGACCTGTTGAGCAAGATGAACTGGAGGATAATGCATCCCAACCTCCCATCCCTGAACCTAACAGCATGGCTCCTGAGGTCCTGCAATACGGACATTTGAACTTGCCTCCGGAATGCATGAACATTTTAAAGGAGGCTAAAAGACCTTCCACAAGAGCGTCCTATGCGTTCAAGTGGAAGAGGTTTTTCTTATGGTGTAGGGATCATCACCTAGATCCGACTAAAGGACAGGAGGACGTCATCTTGCCATACCTCCTTTACCTAGCTACGGCTGGTTTAAAATACGCTTCTATTAGGGTGCATTTGTCAGCCATAGTAGCATACAGAAAATCACCAGATCAGGTGTCTTTCTTTCAGGTTCCAGTGGGTTAAGGACTTCCTCCAGGGGTTGAAGAAAGTGTATCCCCCTGTGCGAAATCCTTCTCCTCCATGGGAATTAAACCTGGTGCTATCCAGGTTAATGTCACCACCTTTTGAGCCCATCCACAAGGCCTCTTTGCAACATCTCTCTTGGAAGGCGGCCTTTTTGGTGGCGATTACCTCTGCTCGCAGAGTCAGCGAGATTCAAGCTCTCTGTGCGAAAGAACCATACACTATCTTTCATCACAATAGGGTAGTCTTAAGGGCTCATCCAGCTTTCTTACCTAAAGTCATCTCTGATTTTCATATCAGTCCATTTCCCTTCCATCATTTTTTCCAAATCCTACGACCCCAGCCGAGCGGTCACTTCACTCCTTAGATCTTAAGAGAGTGCTCAAGTTCTATTTGGAAATTACCAAAGGGATTAGGAAAACGGATCAACTGTTCGTGAACTATGGTTCAATGCGAACAGGTTTTCCAGCGGCCAAGAGGTCCATCGCGAGATGGATTGTCTCTTGCATTAAATTGGCTTATCAGCTTGCAGGCAAGCCTTTGTTGCAGTCACCCAAAGCGCATTCCACTAGAGGGAAGGCCACTACTGTAGCCTTCTTACACGACATTCCAATGTCAGAGATATGCAAGGCTGCGACTTGGAAATCAGTTCATACCTTTACGAGACATTACTGTCTCGAGTCTGATTCCAGGGCCGATACTCAAGTAGGACAAGCCTCTTTGAGGAATCTATTTGGGTAGCCTACGGCCTATACAAGCTTAGTATTTTCTAGGCTTAATATGGTTTATTACTGTATTGTTACTCCTTTGCCCGCAGGGAGATGAGGTGAGGCTCGCTATTCTATTCTAATGCTTATGACTATTGATGAGGATCCCCTGGAAGAGAAGGATTAGTTACTTACCTGTAATCCTAGTTCTCTTCCAGGGGTATCCTCATCAAAGTCATAAGCAACCCTCCCGCCTCCCCGGGCAAAGGACATTCTTTAATAAGGAGATGTTGTTAACCTATTTGTTATTGGGTTTATTTTCAGTCTCCGAAAAGAACAACTGACCTAACTGTCACCCCTGAGGCATGATGGGATACTGGGGGTCATGAGTGCCTTAAAGGCACGGTGTCAGTTTATTGCTATGCAGCTACAGGTTAGCTTTTCAGTCTTTTTAGACTGTGTGTTTGCAATGCAGCCTGGGAGCTTTCTATGCTTCCAGTGAGTTATAAGAATTTCTACTGCTTTTTGAGCATTAAAACAATTTCTAAACAAACTTTTTTGTTGTTTCTCATGTTTCTAATGCTTATTATTATACATGTATGGTGGAAATTCTACACAGCATATTTCAGCTCTGTTTTTATTGGCTGCTATTGCATGTTATATATATATATGTATTTATATATATATGAGTATATATATATGTGGGGCACATATAATATAGTGTTTCCGGGGTCCCGCACATGGGCGGGAATATTCTAATGCTTATGACTTTGATGAGGATACCCCTGGAAGAGAACTAGGATTACAGGTAAGTAACTAATCCTTTCTTTCCAACTGCTTCCGATCCGGTCACTTCAGTGTAGAATTTGTTCCTCAGTGTATTAAATTGTTTAGCGTCTAGTTTGGATTCCTGCAGTAGAACAATATCTCCTTTTTGCCTGCGTAAATAGTCTAGGATTTTCTGGCGTTTGACAGGCTGATTAAGTCCTTTAACATTAAGGGAGAGTATTTTCAGGTTACCTACTCTTGTTAACCCATGGGGTGTATAAATTGTGGATGTTGGCATGTGCATATAGTGAGAGATCAAATACAATCAGGTAAACCGAATACCCGTAGAGACTGCAGGCCTTCCAGACTAAAGTGTGACAGTGTGTACATAGTGTAAGTGTGGAAAGCAACAGCTGTACCAGCAAGACTGGAAGAACAATCGGGATGAGGACAGCACTTACTCCAGAGAAACAGATAGCGGCTTCAGAATATTGACAGTGTTAACACCCTGGCATTGATATGCAACAAATAATAAATACGTAGACAAAAAATAAAAGAAATTTCAAACTCTTTCCCCCCCCCCCCCCCCCCCCCCCCCCCAACCCACCCAACCCTCCCCAAGTGTAGGTGATAGGCATGGTGACTAGGAAAAACAACAACGTTGTCCCTCCCATGGCCTTACACACAAACCACATTGAGAATTGGAAACTGAATCAACAATTGAACATCTTAGAACAGTAGTTATTAGATGCACTACATTCCGAATCATTGTGCTTCATAGATCTATGTAACATAAGTATAACAAAACATGACTCTCCTGGGCAGTCTGTCAGCTTACAACAATCCTCTTTGCTTCAAAAACTATACTCCATGCCCCCGTGTTACAATCCTGAATAGTCCACCTTCCAAGAGTAGTACCATATACACAGGGTGAGTTACTAAGACCGAGCTTCTCTTTTGTCCTCAACATCGACAACGGTCAAAGACCATCCGTGCAATAGAACAGCATGGCGTCAATAGAACAGCATGGCGTCAGTGAATAAGATATCAACAGAACCACATGGCGTCAAAGCAGTGTACCTAACAATTGCGCGGGAAGCAATGCAAACATTAACATTTAGAGCATAGAGAGCTTACTAAAGATACATGGCAACATGAAAACACAGTTCTACACAGGTAAATGATACTCATTTATAGCCAGAAGCAGAAGCAGCTGCAGAGGCCACCGTTGTTGTATCCATATTTAGCTCTTCTGGGTCATCTAGAAGCCTTTTGAGTCTTTGCGGGTCCGTGAAAATCTGAGGAGATCCCTGAATAAGCACCCGGAACTTTGCTGGGCCTATGAATCCGAATTGGTGTCCCAGTGATCGTAGCTGCGGGCGAAGAGCAAGAAAGACCTTCCTCACGTTAACAGTCTCCTTACTATAATCCTGCGAGATGTAGACTTAGTTCGATTTCCATAATATGTGGTTATTTTTCCGCACAAAGGATAGTATTTGCTCCACATGCTGGTATCTCAGGGGTTTGCAGACGATGGGTCTGGGGCCTTTTTGGTTTTTTGTGATCCTGCCTGGAACTCTGTGTGCCCTGTCAAACTCAAGCGGTTGATGGAAGGTGAGGTTGGTTGCTTGTGAGAACCATGTCTCCAGAAAAGGAAACACATGAGCTGTGAGCTTCCTCTGATCTTTCCGGTATGCCAAATATGTGGAGATTCCCCCTTCGATTCCTATCTTCCAACTCTTGACAGTCTCCTTGTCGTTTGATCTGAGGCTATAGTAAGGCGTTTAAGAGCTCCACAGGTCTTGACCTCTGTGTCTTCTAGTCGACTGATCCTCGATTCCGTTTCAGTAAGTCTAGAGTTAGTGTCTCGTGTATCCTGTCTGATGGCCACAATTTCTTCCTTTGTAGACTTTGCTAGGTCACACACTTCCTCTAACTTGTTTAACATAATATCCATCGTGTCGCTAACATCTTTCTTGCCCTTGATGGGCGATACTGGGTTCGGTGGCTCAGCCTTGAGTCTCTTGAGATTTTTCGTCGTTTCTTTGTCACCCATGGTGACACTCATCGCGGATGTGTGACAGACGAAGACTCGGTTATGGGAAGTGATTGTGTCACTAGGCGCCGTCCGTTTGCACCGATCAATTGCGCCAGTAGATACCGTGTGGAACTTTGAAGGAGCAGATGCAAGAATCGTCGCAGCAGTATTACCAGGTTCCTTACTTAGTGATGATAAGCATCCCCATGTATCAGTAATCGGGAATCGTCAGTGGCATTAATCCAGCGATCCGGCTGTCCTAGGATGAGGTACGTTACAGCAAGCTCGTTGCACCACTATGAGCTACGCCGTGGGTCATTTTAACCTGAGTGTATTTCTCATTCCGCTTTGTCTCGCCGTGCTGTGCTTGTGCCGGTCAACGCGCTCCTTTTGTAGGATTGTATGTTTTGTATTGTGTTCACTGTTGTGCCCAGTCCTTATATATGCCTTCTGCGCTTGATCCGTCTGCCTTCCTGTGGTAGTAGCCGTGCTTGCACACCGTCCTATTCGTTCGTTTACAGACTCATTCTGTTCGGTATCCCCTTCTTGGCTCAGTAGCTTAACTTCTTGTTTGCTTTTTCGTTTGTCTGCTTGCCTGCTGCCCAATAATCTATTGCTTGTCCTGCAGTACACTGCCGTACACTGTATTACATTGCCTTAAGTTCAAGTTTCCTTCCAATTCAGGCGCCCAATTTGCCTCACCACAGTCTCATGTGTGCATTGATTTGAAGTTTGTTCTTTTTGCGCACACGTTTCAGTAGGCGTCCCTTTATCAACCTGAAAGTCGCCAGAGAGTCTTCTGGAGATTGCTGGTCTTTCGCTGCGTCCCTTTCGCGCGCTTAATACAGGCAGAAATCGATGAGCGCGTGACTTGGAGACCCTGTTCTATCTCAGTACACCCACTTATGCAGACACATTAGCTGGTGAGTCGTTTTTATTCTGGTGCCCTAGCCGCTCCTGCAATAATTGGGTCATTAACACTTAAGAGCGAGTTGAGATTATGCGCCCACCCGCCATTTTGAAGAAGAAGCTTCCTCACACTTGATGATAATGGTGCACCAGGGGCATCGAAATTATACAGCGTTAGTGCGGCGGCAGCGCTAGATCTGAACGCTTCAGCAGAGTCAATAGCCCGCTTGGAGACAGAGTGGGGTAACCAGTGCTTAGTATGTGTCACACATTGTCCGATTTTCGGATAATTTCGGTTGCGCCCGCCATTTTGTAAGCGGCGTATGGGTGTCCAGGACTCCAGCAGTCGACACTGAAAGGCGGTGGGCAGCGCATACCACTGTGTACTTACTCAGGGGCCTCGGAAGCCCAGTTGTGTGATAAGGCTTCGGATGCGAAATATAGACAGCAGCCTCGGTTTCAGCCACTGCGGGAGCCGCTGGAGCTCCGCGCTTCCTCCATTATCGGCTGCGTTCGGAAGTCGGGGCTCTCATATAATCTGCCGCGTAGAGACCTAGCAGCTGTCCAGGAGTCAGCCACAAGTAGGACCCCCACTTCCGATCCACAGATCTGTCTTCAGGGCCATTTTCGAGGAGGTGTAAGGGTTTCCAAAATTGCATATAGCTGGTCGCCACAGGAGGATTTGCCAGGCTCAAGCCTGGATCCAGGAATCTTCCGCTTATCTCTCAAACACTTTTTTTTTCTAAACTTTATTTTTGCAATTTTATCAAGACAGTGAGTCAAATCAGCAGCATGTCAAATCAGCATGTACATACACCGTTCCAAAATCAAGACTTACAGTTCTGAGGTATCATCCACTACAATATTAAGCATGTATTGACACAGCACAAACCAAGAAGACCAGCGATAGTATGAAAAAAAGAGCATATTAGGGTCCGAGGCCTGGCCCCACTCTTAATGCAAACATTGAACAAAATGATTCACTCCCAATAATCATATCTCATGCCACCCACTGCCCATATCCCTCAACGTTCCGAAATTGCAGCTGCATGTGTTCAAACCTGGACCTAGCTCCGTAGACCAGGTGACCCCACTCCCTCTGGGACTATTCCCTACTCCAGCTGCGAGTTATTGTCTTGCCTAAGCGTCTCCACATACTCCCGGTGTGGCCCCCAGACATCCCTAGGGCATATGTGTAACCAAGGCCTGCAGCATGTATTATGCCACCCCTGGCTGGCCACTCAAACTGACACAACTGGCTGATCACTCAGCTGGGGCAAGGTCGTGTAATCACCCCTTGCTTAGGTATTGTATTCCTATATCTAACCTTAAATATAGACACACAGTAACCTATAAGTCACTCCTGTGGCAGGCCTTAACAATCCTGGAGGCAGAGTGCTTGGTTATGTGAGAGATGGTGCTCTAGCATGAGCTGAGCCTGTCTGCAGCTTTCGGAACCATGTCCTTCTAGCTGTTCTATGATATTGCCATACCATATACTCTTAAGTGCATTATAATCCTCGGGTTGTATGCTAACTTTGGTTTGGCTTTATCTAAACATGTCGTGTAAGGTGTCATACGCTTTGGAATGCTACCCCAATTCAGGCAACGGGGGTAGCATTCCACCCTTCTAGAGGGAGAAGACATGTTAGTTCTCACTATCCCGGTTAGAGTTAACCAGAGCCCCATCGTCACAAAATGGATACTGCTGCCACAGACACAAGTCTGACCTCCTGCTGCTGGGAGTCCTTCCAGCGAGGGAGGCCTGGACAATAGGTTTCCTGCCTGGAGAGGTGCGAGCACCACCCCAGACAGGATTTTGTGTATTGGGACAGGGAGGGCTGAAAAGAAACAGACACTGCCTGGGACACACTAGGTGCTCCATGCATAGTCCAGTTCAAACCGGTGCTGGGGCACTCCAGCCCCAGCTCTGGCGCGAAACTGGACAAAGGAAAGGGGGTAAAACCACCCCCCTTCCTGGTCCCACCCATAGGAGGGACCTAGTGAGTAAACTAACCCCCTTTAGTTGTATAAAGGTAGGAGCTGACCCAGGAGACTTTAGATTAATCCTGATGAAACTTTGAAACGAAACTCTGGACCCTTCGACATTCAACCGACTTGAAGACTGAAGAATCTCCCTTGTGGCCAAGGAGTGACCACCCTGGGAAACCAGGCTCCATCCAGCAACTCGACAGCTTGCTTTGTCCCCGTTCCCGCCGGAACTCGAGCGCAGAGCTTGACAAGACCTCGACTCCAGGACTCCTCTGACCCCACTGCACGACTCCAGCACAGCTGAGCTCCGTGGATGGCGTCGGAATCCGTGGAACCAGGCAACTTGGAAAGTCTTCAACTTGCTAACAGCGCAGCTCCTTAGGCATCCTCGAAGCTGTACACTGGGGACTGAGACACCCCGACACCGAGCTCCACCTGCACCGAAGACCAGCCCTCCACACTCCACGAGATCTGCGTGGGGCCCTTCTGCTTGTGTTCTGCTCGACGCGTTGTCCCGGTTACTGGCCAGTTGGCTAGTAGCCCTGTGACTACGATTCCTTTGAAAATCCAACGCTGGTCTGGTTGCTCCAGACTGGCACTTGCTTCCCTGAAAAGGTGAAGTACCTCAGACCCTCCTGGTTTGCACCAGAAGCTCTTTGTGTATCCTGCGTGGGTTGCTTTTGCTTAGGCTTGTTGGCTCCATCTTGAAGTCGACCCCTCCATCTGCGAGAAACTTCGTGGGACAGCTCCTCTCCAGCACCTGGTCGTCCTCGACGCCTCCTGGTCCGCGTGGCTGCAACGACAAGCTTCACATCTGCACCTAATTGCTCCTCGACGATGTCTGGTTCCTCCCTGGTTCCACCCGGTCACTGGCTAGTGACCTAGACTCTGTCTCCTCTGCTTTCAGGTCCTCTTCATCCTAGATCCACCCTTGGATCCACCCGGACATCTTCCTCCTGGTCGCCTGCAGCATCTTCTTCCAAGGCTCCATAGGCATCAACGAGAAAACCTGACACACTTTGACACCTATGCACCCGCAGCCCGTGGGTGAGGTAACGCGAGTACTTCGGTGCTCCTGTAGGGATTGACTATCCTAGTGTCTAGTTTTGTTAGTTGTACATTCCTAGTTAGACCAGAAGTGTCCTAAATCTTCGATTGCTTACCTTTAAAGTTCCCATTGACTTTCTATTGACTCTCGCGTGAGTGTACTGACACTGCACGCGCCGCCTGTGGGCCTCCTACTCCTAACCTAAGGGTCTGATAGTGTAGCCCCTAGGGCCTAACTGTAAATTGTGCTATTTAAAGTATTTCTAAGTGTAACTTGTTATGTGCTTTTGCCTCTGACCTCATAAAGAGTTCAGAAAAGTGTGTTAGTGAATAAATACATATATATTTTATATATATCCTGCGTGGTGTCCTTTCATTTGATATTCAAGGGGTTACATATGGTAAAACAGCTGGCTTTACACGCCCTCAAGAGTCTTTTAGCCTATGACTGTTCTGTCCACGCTACCACTAGGATAGCTGGTCTATAAGGTTGACTTACAACCATCACCATAAGGGTTGTTTGGACTGGTGCAAGGTGCTCACTAGAATAGTGAACATCATATACCAGGCCAACTTCTCACAATACTTTGCCTAGGTATGCTGCACTAGTCGTTCCTCCGTAATGGGAAGCAAACGAGGATTTACCACCGGTAGAGCGGAGGAGAAAAGTCTCTCCGTTCCCGTGATCCGGCCAAGTTCATTCCACGCCCAGCTAGTGCAAGATACAGTCTGAATGTCCACAGGGTCTCTGGGAAAGCCCACAGGCAGCACCGCCAATAGGCGCCCGGGTGATACCAGGTCTGCCTCAAGTTTCAAGTAAGGGATACAGGCATCAGGATGGTACCAGAATACGCATAACTACACTGCGCCACCAGATGATAGAGTTGAAAGTCTGGTACATTATAACCCCCTCTCTCATAGGGCAGCGTAAGGACTGACCAGCGGACACGTGCCAGTTTACCCCCCAAACAAGTTTACTCAGAAGTGAACGTAGTATGTTAAAAAAGTTATTGTTGACGGGAATCGGAATGTTATTAAAGAAATACAAAAATGTGGGCAGGACAATCATTTTCATAATGGCTACGCGGCCGGCTATTGACAAGGGTAATTTCAACCATTTCTCTATCTGAGAGTCAAGCGTGTTTATAGCTCTGCCATAATTGAGGCTAAGTATTTGGGAAGCGTCCAAATGAATGTGGATGCCCAAATAGTTTATCGACTCTGTACACCATTCAAGGGGGAATTCTAACTCCCACGGCTGGGTACTAAGTGTAAGTGGGAAGATGACCGATTTATGCCAGTTGATGCCCAGCCCTGAAAAACCTCCAAATCTGATGATTTCTCTAAATTAGCCTGTGGGTGTCTAACATACAATATAGTGTCATCGGCATACTGGGACTTCAATAGAGGGCCAGTTTTAAATTGTAATCACCTATGGAGGTGTTTCTCTTGGAAACGATGCACGAGGGGGTCAATGGCCAGAGTAAACAATAAAGGGGACAATGGGCTGCCTTGTCTGGTTCCACGAGTTAGCCGAAAAGGGTTGGAAAGAGTCCCATTCAACCGCAATCGGGCTGTCGGTGTGTTATATAAAAGAGTTGTGGTGGCAATAAAACCCATGGGCATGCCCATTTGGCGCATTATGGATAGGAAGAAGGACCATTCTAAAGTGTCATACGCCTTCTCCGTATCCAATAAGATGGCGGCTGCAGGCGTCTCCGGGTCAATTCTCTGTAAGACCGTGAACAGTGTGCGGAGATTCAGGGAGGTGGAACGGTGAGGCACAAATCTGGATTGAGCAGGGGAAATGATTAATTGCATTATTTGGGATAGCCTATTGGAGATGACCTTTGCCAATATCTGTCCCAGCTAATCTAAATTTAGCTGGGACAGTGGACGGTAGGAGCCACACTGTGTAGCGTCTTTGCCAGGCTTGGGAGTAGGATTATGACTGCTTCGCGCAGAGGGGGGGGGGAGAGTATCTGTCGTTCCAGGGCCTCTGCATACACTTCAATGAGCTTGTGGGCCAGAATTTCTTTGTATGTATTGTAAAATACTCCTGTGAATCCGTCTAGTCCAGGAGCTGAGGAGCCACAAAATGAGTCAATAGCAAGCAGTACATCCGCTTCTACGATAGGTTCGGCTAGGAAGTCCTCGTCTAGATAGGCCTCCTGTGCAGTTTTATCTTCACCAAGTGTAGACTTGTATAAATTTGAGTAGTATCTCAGGAAGCTACTCTGGATGTCCTTTGTAGTAGTGTAGGTGTAGGAGTCGGGGGACCGTAGTTCAGTGATGTATGTTTCATGGTAAGGTCCTACCAGGCCGCTCCCCTCTTCTCCATATTGTCTAGCAGCCTGGTATTTTCCCAAAAATAGTAATTTCCTGTCCGCTATTTCCCTGTAGTCCTCCAACAACACTAAACATCTCTGTTCGTATGTAGGTGTGTGCCATGTCGCTATCTCATCTCGTACCTTGAGATCGTGTTCCAATGTGGATAATTTACTACGAAGATCTTTAAGGACGCCAGTGTGTTTTGCTATGCATGTGCCCCTGAGGACCGCCTCGAACTCTTCCCATAGCAACGCCCACATCTGAAAGAGACACGTTAGTGATAGATTCCTTACCTTAGAATATCCCCAGGCATCAGACTGGATCCGTAAATGTTTTGCGTAGCAGTACCCATGCGTGTCGGTAGGTGTCGTCCGCGGCCGTCGTGGGCGCCGTGATGACGTCGTTGGAGTACTTAGGCGCCGCCTCCGCCTGCTGACGTCAGTTCTTCTTTTTTCCGCGCCAGCTAGCGCAGATCTGAAAAAGTTGTACCCTAGTCACTTTTTGACTAACCTTTTGAGATCCTTTTTGATCCATTTTCGAAGTCTATTCGACTCCGACGGTGCCGGCAGGGATGCCCGGGTTCAAGCCCTGTGCCAATTGCAACCGACTGATGTCGGTTACCGACCCCCATCGCCGGTGCCTGCACTGTTTAGGCCTGGACTGTGAGGAGTTGGCCTGATATATGATGCTCACTAGTTCTAGTGATCACCTTGTATCAGTCCAAACAACCCTTATGGTGATTGGTTGTAAGTCAACCTTATAGACCAGCTATCCTAATGGTAGCATGGACAAAGCAGTCTTAGGCTAAACTCTTTTGGCATGTGAAACCAGCTGTTTTACCACAATATAACCCCTTGAATACCAGATGAAAGGACACCACACAGGTTGTTATGAAAATAAACAGTATATTTATTAATAACAACACCTCTGAACTCTTTATGAGGTCAGAGGGCTAAGCACATGACAATCTCTTACGAAAAATACGACAAGTTGCACAAAATTACAATGGTGCCCTAGGGGCACGACAAACCATATACTAAGTAAGTGGAATGTGAGAGTCGATAAAAGGAATGGAGCTGTCCAGAGGCTGTAAGATCGATGGGACCACGCTACACTAACTCTAGGTAGGTAATAGGAGGCCCACGGAACGCGTTTGCAGAGTGTGAACTCACACGCGAGATGCGTAACAACGTCTATGGACAGTACAGTTCAAGTAAAAGGTGAGTACGGACAATCCTGACTAGTTAGGACAACAACGACTGTGGAATTGGACACTAGGACAGTTAGACTGCCCTTGAGCACCGAAATGCTCTCGTTACCTCACCCACGGGCTGCGGGTGCATAGATGCCAAAGTGTGTCGGGTTCTCGCGTTGAAGTCAATGGAGCCTGAAAGAAAAGATGCTGCAGGCGACCAGGAGGAAGATGTCCGGTGCGATCCAAGGGTGGATCGGTGAAGAAGAGGACCTGAAAGCAGAGGGGACAGTGTTCAAAGTCACTAGCCAGTGACCGGTGTGGAACCAGGAAGGAACCAGGTGCTGTCGTCGCGATCAGGTGAAGAGTGGACGCTTGACTCTGCAGCCACGTGGACCAGGAGGTGTCTTCGACGACCAGGATGTGGAGGCACGAGCTGTCCCACGCAGGCTCTCGCTGTCGGCGGTGTTGGATCCGGGATCGGCGTCAACAGGCCTTGGCAAAGGCAACCCACGCGGTGAGTGGAGAAAGCGTCTGGTGCGGACTAGGAGAGTCCGGGGTGCCCCTCTTTTGGAAGGGAGCAAGGGCCAGTCTGGAGCAACCAGACCAGCAGCAAAGATTCGTCGTCTAGGAGGCCACTAGCCAGCCGGCAAGTGACCAGACAACGCGTCGAGCAGCAAACAAGCAGAAGGGCCCCACGCAGATCTCGTGGATGCTGGAGGGCTGATCTTCGGTGCAGGGGCTGCTCGGGTCTGGGGCTTCTCAGTCCCCAAAGCACTTGGTCGAGTTTACCTCGGGAGTCGTGCTGGAAGCGAAGTGCAGGTTCGTTCAAGATGGCCGGTCCCACGTGTCTCGTCGCACCCACGGGTCTCAGCTTTGCTTTAGATGTGAGTTGAGGTCGGAGAGGTCTGGGAATCCGGGTCTCGTCGGGCTCTGAAGTCTGCATCCTCGAGGGAAGACGACAAAGTGAAGCCGCTGGACGCTTGATGGTGCCTGCAGTTGCAGGGTGGACACTCCTTGCCCACAAGGGAGATTCTTCAGTCTTCTGTGAAGCAGAACGTCGAAGGCCAGATTTTCTTCTTGTTGAATAGTTCAGGATAATCCAATTTGGTATGGGACCAGCTCCTACCTTTATCCTGCTAAAGGGGGCTGCACTACTTACTAGGTCCCTCCCCTGGGTGGGACCAGGAAGGGGGGTGGTTACACCCCCTATCCTTTGTCCGGTTTCCCGCCAGAGCTGGGGCTGGGATGCCCCAGCAACTGGTTTGAACCGGTGTATGCACAGGGCACCTTGTGTGCCCCAGGCATGTCTCATTCCTTTCAGGCCTATCCTACCCAATACACAAAACCCTGTCTGAGGTGGCGCTAGCACCTCCCAAGGCAGGAAACCCTTTGTCCAAGCCGCCCTCGCTGGAAGGACTCCCAGCAGCAGGAGGTCAGACTTGTGTCTGTGGTGGCAGCATCCATTTTGTGATGCCAAGGCTCGAGTTAACTTTAACCGGGGTTCACAGTTACATACATGTCGTGTCCCTCTAGAAGGATGGAATGCTACCCCCGTCGCCAGAATTGGCGAGGGGGTAGTATTCCAAATCGTATGACACCTTACTCGACATGTTTTGATAATGTTATACCAGAGTTAGCATTTAACCGCGAGGTTGATAATGCACTTAAGAGTATATGGTATAGCGTTATCATGGAACAGCTATTAGGACTTGGTTCCGCAAGCTGCAAACGGGCTCAGCTCATGCCAGAGCACCATCTCACATAATTCCAAGCACTCTGCCTTCAGGATTGATAAGGCCTGCCATAGGAGTGACTGATAGGAGGATATGTGTCCATTTTAGGGTTAGATATAGGTATACTATATCTATAGCAAAGGGTGATTACACCACCTTGCCCCAGCTGTCGTGCAGCCAGTTGTGTCAGTTTTAGATGGCCAGCCAGGGGTGGCATAATACATGCTTCAGCCCCTGGTAGGCCCTGGGTACACCTATGCCCTGGATACCTAAGGTATACTGTACAGGGACTGATAAGGTGGCCCAGTACCAATTGGTAAATGCACCTAAGGTACATGGAGTCCATTTTACAGAGAGAGCAGGAAGCCTGGGGTCCTGAATAGCAGGATCCCGGGCCAAGTAAGTAAAAAAACCAGCAAAACACCAGGCAAAAAGTTGGGGGTAACCATAGTCCGATTTCCAACGTCCTACATGGACCACGATGACAAGTCCTGCTCCGACTGCCGGACCCTGACGTCTAAGGCTAGACGGGAGCGGTCCAGTTAGCGACTCGAGCTTCGGCAGTCCGCCCCGCGCCGCTCGAGGTCCCGGTCCGAAAGGAGGTCGAGGGACCGGTCGCAGGGCCGGAGCCACCACAGTTCCCGGAGTCGTCATCGGCCTTCGGCCTCGAAGTCCTCCGGTAAGAGACACAAGAAGTCGAAGAGGCATCATCGCTGTTCTGACTCCTCCCGACGCTCGCGTGACGCGGCCGGGGGTTCGGGCGACACCGCCCAAGCGGCTCCACTGGAGCCGCAGGTGTCGCGGCCTGCTCCACACCCGCCGATCCCTGGGCAGGACGCGACGCCGGGGGAGATTGCAGACATCCTCATGGTCATGAGGTCGCTCGCTCCTCCGTCGGGTTCCGCTGCGCCTTCGGGCCAAGCGGCTCCGACTAGGTCCCCACGCGGGCCGGGTGCTTCGGCTCCGGCGCCGTCGGGTGCTTCGGCCCCGGCGACTTCGGTCCCGACGCCGCAGGGCCCCTCTGGGTCCGGTTCCGGATCCGGGGCGCCGCCGGTCGACCTCACGACCTCACCGGCGTCGGCCCCACGGGTGTCGCCCCCGGCGCCGTCCCAGGACGACGTCCTCCCTGGTCCTGCCCTCGATTCGGGTCCGGCGCCGATGGGAGATTTTTATTTCTATGACCCGACCCCATCTTTTGAGCCTGAGTACCAGGCGGTGGGTGATGAGGAGGATTGGGAGGGGTCTGAGGACCCTCTGGCACGTGAGTGTAAGTTTTCTGCGGACTGGGCAGGTGAGCTTGGGGAGGCCAGTGGTCTGGACACTTCGCCAGACACTGGTTTTGTCTCCCCTCCTAGCGTGGCTACGGAGGAGGGGGTTTCTTATAGCATGGTGCTGATGAGGGCGGTCAAGGCCCTGGGCCTTGAGCTCCCCGTCGCGGCCGTGAGGACTAACCTCCTCACGGAGGTCCTTAAACCGCAGTTAAGCTCGGCCGAGCCTCTGCTGCCGTTTAATGAGGCCTTGTCAGACGTTCTTTTGGGCACTTGGTCCAGGCCCACCACAGGGCAGCCTGTGGATAGGAATGTGGCCAGACGCCATCGCCCTGCTCCGGGTGACCCTTGCTTTCTGTCTACCCACCCGACCCCTGAGAGCTTGGTTATCCAGGCCTCCAATTCCCAGACCGCATTCCCGTCGGCTCCCCCCGACTGGGAGTCCAAGAGGTACGAGACTTATGGGAAAAGGGTATTCTCCTCCCTGAGTTTGGGATTGCGGTCAGTTAATACCGCGTGCCTCTTGGACCACTATACCCACTCTCTGTGGGACACGGTCGCGCCCGTGCTGCCAGAATGCCCGATGGAGGCACGGGCTAAACTCGGCCAGGCCCTTGTGGAAGGCCGAGATGCGGCACGGTATTCCATCTGGTGTGGGCTGGACACTACCAACTCTCTAGGCAGAGCGATGGCAACGACGGTGGCGATTGGTCGTCACGCCTGGTTGAGGTCCGCCAATTTCTCGGCTGATGTCCAAAACACACTTATGGACATGCTGTTCAATGGCCGTCGCCTCTTTGGCGACAAGGCAGCCCATGCGCTTGAACGCTTTAAGGACTCCAGGGCTACGGCCAAGTCCTTGGGCCTCTCGGCCCCGCGCCACCAAACGGCTGCCTTTCGCCCCTTTCATGGCCACGGAAGGGGCGCTCCCGCACGTTCTGCCAGCCACGTGCCGCAGACTACCATCCAGCGCAGTGGTGGACATGGAAACCGCCGGTGTGGCGGTCGGGGACAACGGTGATGCCAGTCCACACCTGCCCCTGCAGCATCCGCCTCAAAACCCTCCTAGTCCGTGCTTTCAGGCCCATGTGACGCCAGTGGGGGGCAGGGTTCGCCATCACCACCTTCACTGGCGCACTGTCACATCAGACAGGTGGGTGCTGCAAATCGTCCGAAGGGGCTACTCCCTCTCCTTCGAGACGACCCCTCCAGCCATGCTATCGCAGTACCACCGCGTGTCGGGGATCACTTGCAACTTCTGCAAGAGGAAGTTACGGCCCTCTTGACCAAGGGGGCCATCGAGCGCGTTCCTGGGCCAGAAGTAGGGTGTGGTTGTTACTCCCACTACTTTCTGGTACCCAAGAAGGGCAAAGGGGGCCTACGCCCTATCTTGGACCTACGGACCGTCAACGGCTTCCTCCGGAAGGAGAAATTCAAGATGCTGTCATTGCTCAGGTTTTGGCTACCCTAGACCCTGGAGACTGGATGGTAGCGTTGGACTTGCAGGACGCTTATTTTCACATCCCCGTCCTGCCGGCCCTCCGGCGTTACCTGTGGTTCACGGTAGGCCACGAGCATTTTCAGTTTACCGTGCTCCCCTTCGACCTTACCAGCGCCCCACGGGTGTTCACGAACGTGATGGCGGTGGTCGCAGCTCATCTGCGCAGGTTAGGGGTTTCAGTCTTCCCCTACCTCGACGACTTGTTGTTGAAGGCGGGCTCGCGCCAGACAGTCATCAGCCACCTCCAGACTACGGCCGACCTCCTGCTCCTGCTGGGGTTCTCCATCAATGTGCCAAAGGCACACCTGTGTCCCTCTCAGAAGCTCCTCTTCATCGGAGCGGTTCTAGACTCGGCGCAGTTTCGGGTTTATCCTCCCGAGCAGCTGGTTCGGTATATTCAGGCTCTGATTCCGATCGTTTAGCCTTTATCCCGAGTCTCGGTAAGGTTGACGCTGCGGCTTCTGGGGCTGATGGACTCCTGCATCCTTCCTGTGCATCACGGCAGGTGGCGGATGGGGGCTCTGCAGTGGGACCTGAAGTTTTAGTGGGCCCAGCATCAGGGCAACTTGTCCGACCATATCTTGATCTCGGAGGGCACTGCCAGACAGTTGCAGTGGTGGCTCACGGACCGCGATTGGGTCAGCGGCAGATCCCTCTCCCTACCCCAACCGGAGCACGTAGTTGTGACAGACGCGCACCCTCCAGGGCTGGGGGGGCCACATGGGAGAGGCGGAGATCAGAGGCCTCTGGTCTCCGGCTGAGTCCCAGCTCCACATCAACCTTTTGGAGCTGCGGGCGATCCGGCTTGCACTGAAGGCATTCCTCCCCTCTGTCCGGGGGAGTGTAATGCAGGTGTTCACGGACACCACCGCCATGTGGTACTGCAACAAACAGGGCGGGTGGGGTCGTGGAACCTATGCCAGGAGGCTCTGCGCCTCTGGCAGTGGCTGGAACATCAGGGCGTGACCCTGGTGGTTCAACACCTGGCAGGTTCTCTGAACGCCAGGGCGGACAAACTCAGCCGTCGGTGCATGATGGATCACGAATGGCGTCTGAACTCTGACGTGGCGCAAGGCCTCTTTCAGCAGTGGGGAGAGCCTTGGTTAGATCTATTCGCCACAGAAGAGAACGCGCAATGTCATCAGGTCTGCACGTTGGAATTTCCAAGGCAGCACTCGCTCGGCGACGCTTTTCGTCACGAGTGGAGCTGCGGTCTATGTAGGAGAGTGGGGTCTGCAATCCCATGGCCACCGCCTAGCTGTTCTCTCTCTAAATGACAACCATGTACCCTAGGTGCATTTACCAATTGGTACTGGGCCACCGTATCAGCCCCTGTACAGTATACCTTAGGTATCCAGGGCATAGGTGTACCCAGGGCCTACCAGGGGCTGCAGCATGTATTATGCCACCCCTGGCTGGCCACCCAAATCTGACACAACTGGCTGCACGACAGCTGGGGCAAGGTGGTGTAATCACCCTTTGCTTTAGATATAGTATTCCTATATCTAACCCTAAAATGGACACATATATTCCTATCAGTCACTCCTATGGCAGGCCTTATCAATCCTGAAGGCAGAGTGCTTGGAATTATGTGAGATGGTGCTCTGGCATGAGCTGAGACCGTTTGCAGCTTGCGGAACCAAGTCCTTATAGCTGTTCCATGATAACGCTATACCATATACTCTTAAGTGCATTATAATCCTCGCGGTTAAATGCTAACTTTGGCATAGCATTATCAAAACATGTCGAGTAAGGTGTCATACGAATTGGAATACTAACCCCTCGCCAATTCTGGCGACGGGGTTAGCATTCCACCCTTCTAGAGGGACACGACATGTATGTAACTGTAAACCCCGGTTAAAGTTAACTCGAGCCTCAGCTCCACAAAATGGATGCTGCCACCACAGACACAAGTCTGACCTCCTGCTGCTGGGAGTCCTTCCAGCAAGGGAGACTCAGACAAAGGGTTTCCTGCCTTGGGAGGTGCTAGCACCACCCCAGACAGGATTTTGTGTATTAGGTAGGCCAAGGCTGAAAGGAATGAGACATGCCTGGGGCACACAAGGTGCCCTGTGCATACACCGGTTCCAACCAGTTGCTGGGGCACTCCAGCCCCAGCTCTGGCAGGAAACTGGACAAAGGATAGGGGGTGTAACCACCCCCCTTCCTGGTCCCACCCAGGGGAGGGACCTAGTCGTAGTGCAGCCCCCTTTAGCTGAATAAAGGTAGGAGCTGGTCCCATTCCAGATTAGATTACTCTTGACAACTTCCACGAAGAACTCTTGACCTTCGACCTCCTGAACATCAGATGACTGAAGAATCTCCCCTATGGTCAGGGAGTGACCATCCTGCTTCGCAGGCACCATCAAGCTCCTGTGCGGTTTGCTGCAAAGTCCTTCCATCCCGGAATCCGACGACCCAGCTCGACAAGACCCGGACCTCCAGACCTCTCTGACCTCTATCCACATCCACAGCACAGCTGGGACCCGTGGGTGCGACGAGCAACGTGGAGACGGCCATCTTGAAGAAACCTGCACAGCGCTTCCAGCACGACCCCTGAGGGTTCCTCGAGTGAGTGCATTGGGGACTGAGAAGCCCCACACCGACGCAGCTCCTGCACCAAAGACCAGCCCCCCAGCATCCCCGTGATCTGCGTAGGGCCCTTTTGCCTGGTTGCTGCCCTTCCTGTTGTCTGGTCACTTGCCGGCTGGCTAGTGACCTCTGAGACGACGACCCGAAGATTTCGACACTGCTAGTCTGGTCCCCCAGACTGGCCCTTGCTTCCTTGTGAAAGAGAAGCACCCCGGACCCTCCTGGTCCACACCAGACGCCATCTTTGTTCCACCGCGTGGCTTGCATTAGCCAAGGCCTGTTGTCCAGATCGACGATCCGACACCGCCAACAGCAGCAGACTACGTGGGACAGCTCGTGCCTCCAGCCTTGTCGTGAAGAGCAGCTCCTGGTCCGCGCAGCTACAGAGAGAAGCGACCCTTCCTTCACCTGACTGCGGCGACAGCATCTGGTTCCCTCCTGGTTCCAGCACCGTCACTGGCTAGTGACCAAGACTCTGTCCCCATCCCTTTCAGGACTTCTATCTTCCAGTTCCACCCTTGGAACCACCGGACTCCTCCATCTGGCTGCCTGCCAGCAACTTCTTGTTTCAGGCATCACCGGGATCAACGCAGCAAACCCGACGCAACTTCAGCCCTATGCACCCGCAGCCTGTGGGTTAGGTAACTAAAGCTTCTAGGTGCTGAAGTCAGTGTTCACTATCCTAGTGTCCTGGTCCACTGTTGTTTTCCCTCCATCCAGCCGGGTTCGTCCGGAATCCGTAACTTTCTAAACTGTAGCATCCATAGACGTTGGTACGCATCCCGCGTGAGAGTTCCCACTCTGCACGTGAGTCCCGTGGGCCTCCTGCTCCTTACTTACCTAGTTCGTAGCGTAGTCCCAGCGATACTCCAGCCTCTGGATCTTCTTACAGTATTTTCCTTCCTCGCATTCCATTGTTTTGAGTATATGGTTTGCCGTGTCCCTCAGGCACACTTGTAGATATTGTGCGAACTCGTATTTCTTTTGTAGTATTGTCATGTGCTTAGCCCTCTGACCTCATAAAGAGTTCAGAGGTGTTGTTATTAATAAATATATCGTTTATTTTCATAACAACCTGTGTGGTGTCCTTTCATCTCGTATTCAAGGGGTTATATTGTGGTAAAACAGCTGGCTTCACATGCCAAAAGAGTTTAGCCTAAAGACTGCTTTTGTCCACGCTACTAGGATAGCTGGTCTATCAGGTTGACTTACAACCAATCACCATAAGGGTTGTTTGGACTGATACAAGGTGATCACTAGAATTAGTGAGCATCATATATCAGGCCAACCTCTCACAGTCTATTGTACGCCTTTCCGCCTAAACCACTTCTGCCCAGAGTGCTGAAGAAGATCAGGCGCAACCGGGCCCAGGTTATCCTTGTGGCTCCGGACTGGGCACGAAGATATTGGTATCCAGAGCTACTCAGCATGTCTGTTGATCCCCCGATTCGTCTCCCTCTTCAGGAGGACCTTCTGTCGCAGCAGCAGGGGACGATCCTCCACCCAAACCTGTCCAGTCTCCACCTACAAGCTTGGAGATTGAGCGGCGACAGTTGTGGCCATTTGACTTGCCTCCCGAAGTCTGAAATGTCATTCTGGCAGCCGGGCGTCCCTCCACAAAGTCGATATACGCCTGCAGGTGGAACAGATTTGTGGCATGGTGCACAGCAAAGGCTGTGGATCCCCTCTCTGCACCTCTTTCTGAGGTTCTCCTCTTCCTTCTTTCTCTTGCCCAGCAGGGCTCTGCTCTGGGCATTATAAAGGGTTACCTCTCTGCCCTTTCCGCCTTCCTAAGGCTACCTGATCAGCCATCCTTGTTCAAGTCCCCAATTGTAAATAGGTTTTTGAAGGGCATCACACACATGTTTCCTCCTGTTCCTTTCGTGATGCCCCAGTGCGACTTGAACCTTGTGCTTACTTATCTAATGTGTGCTCCCTTTGAGCCGCTCCATAACTGTCCTCTCCGTCTTCTTACTTTGAAGACTGCTTTCCTGGTTGCCATCACCTCTGCCAGGAGAGTGAGTGAGCTCCAGGCTCTTTCTTCCACACCTGCTTTCCTCTCTGTCCATCCGGACATGGTTGTGTTGCGGACAAGACCCTCTTTCCTGCCCAAGGTAGTCATGGCCTTCCACATCGGGCAGTCCATCACCTTGCCCACCTTCTTTCCGCCTCCGCATCCCTCGAAAGAGGAAGTGAGGCTCCACCGTCTGGACCCAAAACGTGCGCTCTTACTATCTGGATCGCACACGCCAGTTCCGGGTGGATGACTAACTCTTTGTTGGTTACGTGGGCGCTAAGAAGGTACGGGCGGTGCACAAGCGGACCATCTCTCGGTGGATCATCTTGTGCATCCAGGCGTGTTACTCCTTGGCTAAGAAGGAACCTCCTGTTGGGCTGAGGGCTCATTCCACTCGGGCCACGTCGACTACAACTGCCTTGGGCTGAGGTGTGCCCTTGCAGGACATTTGTCAGGCAGCTACGTGGGCCTCGCTGCACACGTTTGCGAGACACTACTGCCTGGACAGCCAAGGCCGGAGGGATGGCTTCTTTGGCCGTTCCGTCCTCCAGGACTTTCTGGTGTGATTATTGGTTCGCAGACCCACCACCGGGGTTGGTATTGCTGGGGTATCTATTCTAAGGTAAGGAATCTATCACTAACGTGTCTCTTTCAGATGCACAAGTTACTACTTGTGTAACGATATATCTGTAAGAGACATTAGTTAGTGATAGATTCCTTACCGACCTACCCATCCTCCCCGTTCTGCGAACCGATATCTAGGGTTAAGGTCATCCCCTTTCAGGGCCCTAGTTTCATGGCACCAGTGTTGGTTCTGTCATGGCTCTGCGTATCTGGCGCAGAAAAGCTGTGTATAAGAACTGAGGTCAGCACGCGGAGGCGGCGTCTAAGTACTTCGATCACGGCGCCCACGACGACAGCTGCGGACGACGCCTACCGATGCGCATGGGTACTGCTACGCAAAACATTCCCGGATCCAGTCTGACGCCTGGGGATATCCTAAGGTAACGAATCTATCACTAACTAATTTCTCTTACAGATATATCGTTACACAAGTAGTAACTTGTGTGTATCTACCGAGCCGGTGTTTAGATCAAAATAATCTATAATGGCCTCTTGTATTTCCGCTTTGAAAACTTCGTCTTGCAGCGCGCGGTTAGGGAACCTCCACGGACGTTCAAATCCCTCCGTATGGGGAAACTGTGACTGTAATGTTCGAGGCATATGAACTGCAGATCGTACACTTTTTTTTAAAAAAAAGACCTTTATTGTACCATTAAAACCTCACACAGCTTCTGGCCTACAACCCCTGGGGCCGGCCGCAACACTTTCGCCTGCGTGCGGTATTGTCTGGATTACACAGCCCATGTGCCGACATCCCGGGGGTACGGCGGCGTTATATAGCAGTGCGTGTACATAACTAGCATTAGGCTTGCTGATTCGTAACGGTCAGATTTTACATTTTTATAACGGTAAACAACAGAAACAAGAAGTTACCACATACAGTCGTGATGCAAATGAGGGAGTAAGTGCACAACCCCTACCCCGGCCAATCTCTTTAGAATATCTGTTATAGGGGAGAGGAACCAGTACCACTCGGTCTGCTGCTGCCACACTCCTTCGTTGGTAGGTGCCTCTGTTTACCACTCCGCATATGTTGGCTAATCCACCCACCGTCGCCACCCCCTCCCACCCCGGCGTCTGGGTATGTCCCAAGGTCCCCAACCCGTCCCCCCACCGTCTTCCCTCCTAATCCTCTTCCCCCTTTTCGTCTGATGTCAGTGCGTCGTCTTCCTCCAGGGGCTCACATATTTCCCCCCTGAACACATTCCACGGGGTCCATATCTTATTCCATTTACGTGGACATGCTCTACTGGTGTAGACTGCTCTCTCAGTTATCATGACCCTGTCCATGTTTGTGCACCAGTGTGCCAGTGTGGGGGGCTCTACCGCTCCCCATTTCTGTGCTATGTCGCGTTTTGCTATTATCATGCCTATCATGGACCACTGTTGTCCATGTCGCAAAAGGTCATTCGGCTCCCATATATTTAGCAGACTCTTCCGTGGTTCAGGGACCAAGGATACCCCCAACGTTTGTGATATGGTTCGCATTGTTTGCCTCCAGAACTCCTGGAATGCGAGGGCATTCCCAGATAGTTTATAACAGTGTTCCCTCCTCCCCGCAGCCGCGGAGGCAATAGGGATGTTGTGCCCTCTGAATTAAGCGTAACGTCTTCCTCGTGTAATACACCCTGTGTAAAATTTTAAGCTGCACGAGCCGGAATTTCGCCGATATGCCCACTTCCTTAGGCGACGCCAACGCTTCGTTCCATTCAAACTCGCCCATTTCCCCCAGGTCCTCCACCCATTTGTCTCTCAATTTTACCGTTGGGTCCGCCAGGTTATTAAGCAATGAGGAGGCGATCTTCAAGGGGAGATGCCTCTGGGACCTCTGCGTCACGTGGGATGGCCGTGAGTAGGGCGTGCCGGACCTGTTCGTACCGGAACAATTCCGTGGGTCCCAGCTCGTACTGCTGTCGCAGCTGGTCGAAGGGGATCACCGCGCCTTTTTCCCACAGGTCTCCCACTGTGGATATACCAATGTTGTCCCATTGTGTGAAGCCCTTACTGCGTCTCAGATTGCCCAGTACCCGCGTGTCCCACAATGGGGTGAGCTTAGTGAGTCTCCCCTTCCACCCCAGTTTTGCCTGTGCCGTGTGCCACAGTGTGGCTGTACGTTTCGTGGGTCCCGTAAGTTTGCGCACTAGGCGTTGGTCGTATAGCGGCGCCAGTATGCTGTTGGTGCCTGTAGGAAGGTTGATCCCTGACTATGGTTGCCCCCAACTTTTTGCCTGGTGTTTTGCTGGTTTTCTGACTTAGTTGACCTGAGGCCCTGCTATTCAGGACCTCAGGCCCACTGCTCTCTCTGTAAAATGGATTCCATGTACCTTAGGTACATATCTAAATTGGATACTGAGCCACCTTATCAGTCCCTGTACAGTGTACCTTAGGTACCCAGGGCATAGGTGTACCCAGGGCCTACCAGGGGCTGCAGCATGTATTATGCCACCCCTGGCTGGCCATCCAAATCTGACACAACTGGCTGCTTGACAGCTGGGGCAAGGTGGTGTAATCACCCTTTGCTTTAGATATAGTATACCTATATCTAACCCTAAAAATGGACACACAGATCTCCTATCAGTCACTCCTATGGCAGGCCTTAACCATCCTGAAGGCAGAGTGCTTGGAATCGTGTGAGATGGTGCTCTGGCATGAGCTGAGCCTGTCTGCGGCTTTCGGGATCCATCCCTTAGCCGTTTCCATGATATCGCATACCATATACTCTTAAGTGCATTATAATCCTCGCGGTTATGTGCCAACTCTGGTATCGCTTTATCAAAACATGTCGAGTAAGGTGTCATACGAATTGGAATACTAACCCCTCGCCAATTCTGGCGACGGGGTTAGCATTCCACCCTTCTAGAGGGACACGACATGCCTGTAACCTATAACCCGGTTAAAAGTCAGACAGAGCCTTAGCATCCACAAAATGGATGCTGCCACCGAGACACCAGTCTGCCCTCCTGCTGCTGGGAGTCCTCCCAGAGCAGGAGATAAGGACAAAGGGTTTCCTGCCAGGGGCGGTGCCAGCACCGTCCCAGACAGGGTTTTGTGTATTGTAGGTAGGCAGGGCTTTAGAGGAAGGTGACTGCAAGTAGCATCCCGGTGCTCACTGTGCATAGGCCGGCTTGAACCAGTTCCAGGGTCACTCCAGACCCTGTGCTGGGGAAAAGCCCGCCAAGGAAGTGGGTGTAACCACCCCCCTCCTAGTCCCACCCATAGGGCAGGACTTAGTCGCGTGCCAGCCCCTTTTTACAGGATAAAGGTAGAGACTGGCCCCCTTCCAAATCAGATCATCTTTGGAATCAAGATACCACTTTCCACGAAAGGACTTCACGATTTCTTCCTCAAGATTCTCCCTTGTGGCTAAGGAGTAGTCACCCTGCATCCGCAGGCACCATCTAAGAACACTGCGGTCTGCTGCACGTCCTTCCTCCGGAATCCGACTGCCCAGCTCGACGAGACCCGGCTTCCCTGGCACCTCTGACCTCTACCCACCTCTACAGCACAGCTGAGAACCGTGGGTGCGACGAGACCTCGAGGGACCGGCCATCGCCAAGACTGCACGACTTCTGCACAGCAAGCCCACCGAGTAATTTCCTGGTGAGTGCTTTGGGGTCCGAGAAGCCCCCACCCTGAGCAGCTCCAGCACCGAAGAGCAGCCCCCCAGCATCTCCACGATCGGCGTGGGGCCCTTCTGCCTTCTGCTGCTCACCGCGTTGTTTGGCTACTAGCCCGTTGGCAGGTGGCCTTCCTGACGACGCCCGACGACATTTCTGCTGCTGGTCTGGTTGCTCCAGACTGGCCCTTGCTCCCTCCCAGAAGAGGAGCACCCCGGACCCTCCTGGTCCACTCAAGACGCCATTTTGAGTCCACCGCGTGGGCTTGAATTAGCCAAGGCTTGTTGCCCAATCCTGGGTAACTTCGACGCCAACGACTTCATCCTCCGTGGGACAGCTCGCACCTCCATCCTGGTCGCCGACAACGCCTCCTGGTCCGAGAGACTGCAGAGCCCAGCAGCGCCCACTCACCTGACTGCGGTGACTTCGCCCGGTGCCATCCTGGTGCCCCCTTAATCACTGGCTAGTGATTCAAGAACTTGGTCCCCTCTGCTTTCAGGTTTTCTTCTTCCTTGATCCAGGCTTGGATCCATCGAACTTTCCTTCACTGGTCGCCTGCCAGCAACTTCTTCCTTCCAGGCTCCTGGTCCGGCAACGAGATCCCCGACGTCTTTTCAGACCTATGCAGCTGCAGCCCCTGGGCTAGGTAACTTCGGCACTCCGGTGTCCCAGCATAGCCTCACTACCCAAGGGTCAGGATCCACTGTCGTTTTCTCCCTACCAGGTCGGGTTCGCCCGTGAACACTAACTTTGTGAATTCTAGCTTCCATAGACTTTGTCCCGCATCCCGCGTGAGAGTGCACACTCTGCACCCGAGTCCCCTGGGCCTCCTAGTAGTAATCTAACGATTCCCTAGTCCAGTCCTAGCGATTCCAAAGCCTATTAGAACTGTTACTTACCTGCTAGTAATTCGCATTCCACTTTTAGCGTATATGGTTTTTCGTGCCCCTCGGGCATTTGTGTAACGTGCTAACTTAAAAGTATTTTCGTAAGAGTTTTGTTGTGTGCTTAGCACCCTGTCCTCATAAAGAGTACAGGGTTGTTGTGATTCTAATAAATACATTGTTTATTTTCATAACACTTGTGTGGTGTCCTTTCACTGGGTGTTCAAGGGGTAATGTGATGGTAAAACAGCTGGCTTAACACGCCCTCTAGAGTCTTAGCCTTAGACTGCTCGTATCCATGCTACTAGGATAGCTGGTCTATAAGGTTGACTTACAACCAATCATCAATAAGGGTTGTTTGGACTGATATATAATGATCACTAGAATAGTGAGCACTGCACATCAGGCCAACTTCTCACAGTGCCCTATCTGCCTTATATGCCGGGTCTTCCTGAGGAGCGTGTAGCCACTGGTTGACGGGCTTTAGTTGTGCTGCCCAATAGTATAGTTGCAGGTTTGGCAACGCAATCCCCCCGTCGTACCACCCCCTGTGCAATTTTAACTGAGCTATGCGAGCCGGGCGATTACTCCACATGAGACCGGCTACCAACGCGGACACCTGCCTGAAATATCCCGGAGCTACCGGGTATGGTGTATTTTCTAGGATATATAAGAAACGTGGCAGCGACATCATCTTATACAGCGCCGCTCTGCCCAACAGTGTCAGCGGCAGCGCCGCCCAGAATTTAACGTCCTGTTTCAGTCGTTCTAACGGTTGTGTCAGATTTTTCCTAAAGAAATCCGTTTGATCCATAGTGACATGGACGCCCAGATATCTAAAGGAGGACCCTGCCATTGTCAAGGGGCAATCATCGCTTAGCGTGGGGGCCGGGCCCTGCAGGACATATAATTCCGACTTTGCCCAGTTCAGGGTGTAACCTGATACTCTCCCCTGTTCGTCGCACAGCGCCAGCAGCGCCAGTATGCTGTGTTCCGGCTCCGTCAGGTACACAAGCATATCATCCGCGTACAGAGAAATGCGGTCCTCCCACCCCTCTGTCCAGGTGATCCCCTTCAATAATGGGGTCGTGCGTATCAGAGTCGCCAGCGGTTCCAACGCGATCGCAAAGAGCAGCGGTGACAGGGGGCATCCCTGACGGGTACCTCGCTCCAGAGGGAATGTTCGAGAAATGTGCCCGTTCGCCACCACTTGTGCTACAGGTTTGGTGTATAGCAACCGGACCCATGCAACAAATTTAGGGCCGAATCCCAGGTGCGCCAGGACCTCGAATAGATATTGCCACTCCACCATATCAAATGCCATCTTAGCATCAAGTGCCATTATGACCGCCGGCTCCGATAGTGAGTGTGCTCTAGTCAGCACCCCGTGCACCCTGTGTAGGTTGAGGGCGGTATTCCTGTGTGGTATAAAGCCTGAATGATCGGGGTGTGTGAGGTGTATGAGGTGTGGGAGGTGCGCAATCAATCGGGTGGCGAGGAGCTTAGCCAAGATTTTCACCTCGGCATTGAGAAGGGAAATGGGACGGTACGATGTGCACTCTTCCGGCGGTTTCCCGGGCTTGGGGACAGCAACAATAGTCGCTGTCCGTTGATCAAGCGGAAGTTCGTCTCCCTCCAAACTGTCCGTATACATGGCCAACAATGGCCCGCTGAGCCCCTCGGATGCGGTCTGATACCACTTGTGAGAAGTTGGCCTGATATATGATGCTCACTAGTTCTAGTGATCACCTTGTATCAGTCCAAACAACCCTTATGGTGATTGGTTGTAAGTCAACCTTATAGACCAGCTATCCTAATGGTAGCATGAACAAAGCAGTCTTAGGCTAAACTATTTTGGCATGTGAAGCCGGCTGTTTTACCACATATAACCCCTTGAATACCAGATGAAAGGACACCACACAGGTTGTTATGAAAATAAACAATATATTTATTAATAACAAACACCTCTGAACTCTTTATGAGGTCAGAGGGCTAAGCACATGACAATCTCTTAGGAAAAATACGATAAGTTGCACAAAATTACAATGGTGCCCTAGGGGCACGGCAAACCATATACTAAGTAAATGGTATAAGGAAATCAATAGAAGGAATGGAGCTGTCCAGAGGCTGTAGGATCGCTGGGACGACGCTATCCTAACTTTAGGTAAGTAATAGGAGGCCCACGGAACGCGTGTGCAGAGTGTGAACTCTCACGCGACATGCGTAACAACGTCTATGGACAGTACAGTTCAAGAAAAAGGTGAGTACGGACAATCCTGACTAGTTAGGACTAAAACGACTGTGGAACTGGACACTAGGAGAGTCAACCTACCCTTGAGCACCAAAATGCTCTTGTTACCTCATCCACGGGCTGCGGGTGCATAGGTGCAAAGTCGTGTCGGGTTCCGGCGTTGAAGTCTATGGAGCCTGGAAGAAAAGATGCTGCAGGCGACCAGGAGGAAGATGTCCGGTGTGATCCAAGGGTGGATCAGAGATGCTGAAGACCTGAAAGCAGAGGGGACAATGTTCAAAGTCACTAACATATGTCTCTTACAGATATATTGTTACACAAGTAGTAACGTGTGCTTCAATTCAATTGCATCCTGGTAAATGCAGTACTCTTACTTTCAAAGTTGCTGTAGTTCTTCACAAAAATTGCTACAGGTAGTTCTGTTATCTCTAGACACATGCTTCTGGGTTTAGCCCTTCATCAGTAGAGAGCAAAAGTAATGTAGAGCGGAGAAAAGTCATCAGGGGTTGCTGAAATGGTGCCCAAGTCTTCACAGGCCACAGTACCACGCCACAGGTGCATTCCAGGATAGCTTGTCAGCTCATTGGCTAGAGGGAGCCTTTTAAACACAAATGGGAAGGGAGCACACTGCTCAAAGTAAGCGTACTGCGTTTACCTGGATGCAACGGGGAGAACTGTGCTGGGATGAGAAGCACAGTTCTGCCACCCTCTTGTGTACAAAATAACAATGGACTGGGATGGGGCTCCAAGTAATTACCAGTGACGGAGATTAAATCAGGGATTCCATCCATCCCTTTTTTGTATACTTTAGTCTATTGATGGACTAATCAGGGACATTTTCACCTCAATCCCTGATACCGTTGATGATAAGCAAATGCAAAGAATCATCAGTGACATTAATCTTGATAGCACCACAATGGGCAAGGCAGATGTGGTACTCTGTTCTCATGGAGATGTCACTGGGAGCTTTAATAAAAATCTGTATGCCACCCGGAGCCAGCACGCCCCAGACAAGCAACTTGCTTGAGTCTCAGACTATGAAGCATGGAAATCCTAAGGGAGGCCAAAAAAACAACAACAACAAGGTTCTACATAGAAAAGTGGAAAATATATGTTAACTGGTGCAACAGGGATTAAACTGTAGAACATAAGACAATACAGTTATTAAATACCTTACCTACATTCTAATGATGGTGTCACCTATGTATCAGTCAGAGTTCTCCTGGTGGCCATTGTTGCATGTACTAGAGGTCATATAGGAAGAAGCTTAATACTATACCAATAATCAAGAGTTTTCTGGGGGGAGGGTAGAGAATATCTCCACCAGGGGCAATAACCGTACCTGTGTGGAATGTAAACTTAGTCTTACTCAGCTAATGAGAGTCCTTCAAACCAATGCATAGGGCCGAAATGAAGTCCTTGATACTAATGGCTATCTTTTTAGTAGCTATCACATTTCTGTGAAGTCAATGAATTGCATGTGCTGACTACAAAGACGTCCTATTTGCAAATACACAGGGACAGAGTGGTTATAAGAACAAATCCATCATTCCTCCCAAAGATCATCACATGCTTCCATGTTAACCAGTTCATTCATCTATTTAGTTTTATCAGTGCCTAAATACAGATGCAGAAAGACTTTTCTTACTTTAGCTGTAAGGAGGCCAGGCATGTGCTACCTGCAAATAACAATTTCTCTTGCTCCAGCAAGCAAGGGTACACCATGTTGAAGAGAGCCATAGCCAGATGGATTGTGAGGACAATTTCTAAGAAAGTGAAGGTGACAAGGAGGACATCTCATTCCACAAGGAAAAAAGGGGCAATATTTGCCTTTTTGGCCAACGTTTTAGGCAGCAACATGGCCATCCATATATGCTGTCAGAAAGCACTATTGCGTGGACATTCATACTGAGAGAGAGAGAGAGAGAGAGAGAGAGAGACAAGTGGGACAGAAGGTTTTAAAGCACCTCTTTGCTAACACACACTCATTTCAATACAGCCTTCTGCAGGAGGGGAATTCAACTCTGAAATCAGTGCATAGCATTTTACTCCAGAAAAGATTCAAACTGCAAAATGAATTAGTTGCTTACCTGAAGGAGTAGTTATACAGCTTGAACAATAGTCTGGATTCTTGTGTGACCTTCCCAGAAAAGGCATCTTCAGGTGCACAAATAGGAAGAAATCATGCAAACAGTAGGAAGGCAAAGGCAGAAGTCTTAAAAGGCGAAAAAAGAATTTGAAGATGGTGACCTATTGCAAGGGCATCAAGGTGTAAATCTAAGTTACGAGGGAAATAACTTACCTCCAAGTGGTCCTCTTAGAAGTCCAGCAGCAAATAAATAAAAAAGGCTGAGAAGAGTTCTGGTCCTAACCACTGTGTGGTGGAATCATGCACTCATATAATCCAGGAACATCTTCAAGCTGCAAACTACTCCTGCAAGCAAGCAACCATTTTGACTGGTTTAGATACTACCCCCACTGTAGGATTGATAGCTAATTTCCCTTTTCTCTGATCCTTTTTTTAAAAACAGTTCCCAAATAACTGCATAATTCACCAAGTTTAAACAAAAAAATCCCCCAAAGATAAAGACGCCATTCAACTTGCACACAAAAGTGAACTACACTGTGGAAGCGGGGTTCTTTGCTTGTAGGAAATTTGTCTCGTAGTCTGAGGGCAGAAACATTTCTGTCTTTGCAAGATCTTGTCCTTGAAGAATTTTTCTGATAGAGCCGTTAACTTCAGATTATACTCATAAAAATGTTCCCCAGGCTTCAGACTGGAAAATCGTGAGCAGTACTTCTACGTGATAAAAGGTGGCGTTGGTCGGCTCCACTTCGATGTAGTCTGCATTGAAATTGACAGCGCAACGGCTATATATGCGGCACGTTGACATCAGTTTACTACTGAGCTAGTGCACAATTCAGTGAAGACATCACTGACTTTATCACCCCACACGCCCTCCCCTCCGAGGACTACATTCTATTGGGAGACCTCAATTTTCACCTGGAAAAGAGCAACGACAGCAACACCACCACCCTTCTGGACAATCTCGCCAACCTCGGACTCAGACAACTTGTCAACACCCCCACTCACTACGCAGGTCACACACTCGAACCCATCTTTACCTCCAGCAAACATATCTCCTTCACTCACACCACAGCTCTCCATTGGACGGACCACAGCTGCGTTCACTTTATCTACAAAAAGACCACAACCCACAACCATCCTCAACCTACTCTGCGAAGAAACTGGAATAAAATCACCATTGACCAGATCTCCTCATCACTTCTTCAATACCCCACTACCCACTCTTCGAACCCCAACCAAGCAGCCATTAACCTCACTCAATGGCTAACCAACAGCGCCGACAACCTAGCACCTTTGAAAAAACGTCAAATCAAACTAGGCAGCAAAAACGCCCCCTGGTTCAACGATGATCTTAAGAAATCCAAGAAATTCTGACGCTCCCTTGAGAAGGCCTGGAAAAAGGACCCAAACACCAGCACCAGGGACGCCTTCAAAAACGCCACCCGCATACACCACCAACTAATCCGGACTGCCAAGAAAGCCGCATTCAAAGACCGACTAGACAACAACGCCCACAACAGCAAGGAATTATTCAACATCGTTAAAGAGTTTACCAACCCCACTGCCAACTCCAACGACATCACTCCCTCTCAAACCCTTTGCTACTCCCTAGCTTCGTTCTTCCACGACAAAATCGCAGACATCCACAACAGCTTCGACAACCAACCCGGAGACCAACCCACCCAACCTTCTGCCGTACCTTCACCCCCCCTGAACATCCTTAATGACAACGACAGCAACACCACCACCCTTCTGGACAATCTCGCCAACCTCGGACTCAGACAACTTGTCAACACCCCCACTCACTACGCAGGTCACACACTCGAACCCATCTTTACCTCCAGCAAACATATCTCCTTCACTCACACCACAGCTCTCCATTGGACGGACCACAGCTGCGTTCACTTTATCTACAAAAAGACCACAACCCACAACCATCCTCAACCTACTCTGCGAAGAAACTGGAATAAAATCACCATTGACCAGATCTCCTCATCACTTCTTCAATACCCCACTACCCACTCTTCGAACCCCAACCAAGCAGCCATTAACCTCACTCAATGGCTAACCAACAGCGCCGACAACCTAGCACCTTTGAAAAAACGTCAAATCAAACTAGGCAGCAAAAACGCCCCCTGGTTCAACGATGATCTTAAGAAATCCAAGAAATTCTGACGCTCCCTTGAGAAGGCCTGGAAAAAGGACCCAAACACCAGCACCAGGGACGCCTTCAAAAACGCCACCCGCATACACCACCAACTAATCCGGACTGGCAAGAAAGCCGCATTCAAAGACCGACTAGACAACAACGCCCACAACAGCAAGGAATTATTCAACATCGTTAAAGAGTTTACCAACCCCACTGCCAACTCCAACGACATCACTCCCTCTCAAACCCTTTGCGACTCCCTAGCTTCGTTCTTCCACGACAAAATCGCAGACATCCACAACAGCTTCGACAACCAACCCGGAGACCAACCCACCCAACCTTCTGCCGTACCTTCACCCCCCCTGAACATCCTTAATGACTGGAACCCAATCTCCACTGAGGACCCCACCCGCCTGATGAACTCCATCCACTCAGGATCCCCTACAGACCCATGCCCTCACCACATCTTCAACAAGGCAGATTCCATCATAGCACCACACCTCCGAGACGTCATCAACTGCTCCCTCAACTCCGCCACCTTCCCTGAAAGCTGGAAACACGCCGAACTCAGCGCACTTCTGAAAAAACCCACAGCTGACCCCACCGAACTCAAAAACTACCGACCCATCTCGCTCCTTCCATTCCCGGCCAAAGTCATCGCGAAAGCCGTCAACAGCCAGCTCGCCGCCTTCCTTGAAACAAACAAATCCCTGGACTCCTCACAGTCCGGCTTCCGAGCCAAACACAGCACCGAGACCGCCCTCATCGCTGCAACAGACGACATTCGAACTCTACTGGACAATGGAGACACAGTCGCCCTCATCCTCCTCGACCTCTCAGCAGCCTTCGACACGGTCTGTCATAGCACCCTGTTACAACGCCTCAGAAACATCGGAATCCAAGGAAAAGCACTGGAATGGATCACCTCGTTCCTTGCCGGAAGAACTCAGAGAGTCCGCCTGCCACCATTCAAGTCAGAGGCCACTGAAGTCATTTGCGGCGTGCCACAAGGATCTTCACTCAGCCCCACCCTCTTCAACGTATACATGAGCCCCCTCGCGACCATCGCACGACAACACAACCTCAACATCATCTCCTACGCTGATGACACTCAACTGATCCTCTCACTCACCAAAGACCCCGACACCGCCAAAACCAACCTACATGAAGGAATGAAAGCAATGGCCGAGTGGATGAAACACAGCCGTCTGAAACTGAACTCAGACAAAACAGAAGTCCTTATCTTAGGTACCTCCCCCTCTGCCTGGGATGACTCTTGGTGGCCAGAGGCCCTTGGAAAAGCACCCATCCCGACGAATCACGCACGGAACCTGGGCGTCATCCTGGATTCCTCACTCTCAATGACCAGACAAGTCAACGCCGTTTCATCATCTTGCTTCAACATTCTTCGCATGCTCAAAAAAACATTTAGCTGGATCCCCACCGAAACTAGAAAAACGGTCACCCACGCACTGGTTACAAGCCGCCTGGACTACGGAAACACCCTATACGCCGGTACCACCGCAAAACTTCAGAAAAAACTCCAACGCATCCAGAACGCATCAGCCAGACTCATACTAGACATTCCGCGTAAAGACCACATTTCTGATCACCTGAAAAACCTCCACTGGCTCCCCGTCAATAAGAGGATAACATTCCGCCTCCTAACCCACGCACACAAAGCACTTTACGAACTTGGACCCGAATGCCTCAACACACGACTTTCCTTCTACACCCCCTCCCGCCAGCTACGCTCTTCCAACCAAGCCCTTGCCGCTGTACCTCGCATCAACAAAACCACCATGGGAGGAAGATCCTTCTCCTACCTGGCGGCTAAAACCTGGAACTCACTTCCCATTCACCTTCGCCTCACTCAGAACTACCTAGCATTCAGAAAGCAACTTAAAACCTGGATATTCGACAAGTAAATCCCCACCCTTCTTCAAGCGCCTTGAGACCCTCTGGGTATGTAGCGCGCTATATAAATTATCTGACTTGACTTGAGCAGATCCAGAGAGCTACCACAGTCATATGTTGACCGACTTTTTTTGTTGACTATTTTTGAGCATTGGCACTCAGTGTACAAGGGGCATGCTAAACCTACTAAGGGGGAGAAACTCCATTGCGTGGATCAACAAGAGCTCTCTTTCTACATCGATCTCACCAGAGACCCCAGGGTGGATGATCAGCTCTTCATCTGGTTCACTGAAGCGAAGGAGGATCAGACTGCAGAAACTTACCATATCTCTATGGATCATAATCTGTATTAAGATTCGCAACTCCGCTAAGAACCAGCCTCCTGAGGTGTTGAGGGCACATTCTACCAGGGTGAAGGCCACTACTACTGTGTTGGCATGCAGTGTACCTGTCCTGGGCATCTGCCTAGCTGCTAAGTGGGTGCCACTCCACACGTTCACAGTTTCACAAAGTACTACTGCTTGGACAGCCAGGTCTGTCGAGGTGAGCATTTCACCCGATTGGTCCTCCAGGACTTTATGGTGTCAGCAAGTTCACAGACCCTTCTCCAGAGAGGTATTGCTTGGGTATCAGTTCTAAAGTAAGTAATCTGAAGAAGTCTCTGTCAAAAGAACTAGTTACCTTCGATAATAGTTATTCTGGCAGAGACAGTAACTGCAGATTCCTCCCCACTCTGTGAACCGGACTGTTTACCTGAAAGATCCCTTGGGGACTGCACACTGGTGAAACATTATGTTTTGTTACTCCGCGTTTTAGGCACGGATATAGTCCCAAACTAAACTGATGTCAAGGCCCGCGGGCATGACTGAAGCATATATTGGCACTACAACGTCACTTCTCATGCAGACAGCATTGATGTGGAACCAATCATTAGTGCTCAAGATTTTCCTTATCATTCTGACGCCTGGGTTATATTCGAAGGTGAAGAATCTGCGGTTATCATTACCGAAGGTAAGTAACTGGTTCATTAGTAAATTCATAGATCCTCCAAAATGTGGTATTGCCAAAACTAAAAACCCTGCTTTCTGCTCAATGCTTCTTTCATTTCTTTTAACGTTGTGAGGAATTTTTCCAAGGGATAGCTTGAAAATGTGAATGTCAGCACAATGACCTGTTATTCTTTGCATTCCTTTTGCCTGGATAGTCATAAACTGAAATTACGTTATACAGCGACAAAAATGCCCAAAAAAAGGAAGGGAAGAAGAAATGTCAGGCAGCTCCACATGAAAGACAGAAATCCCTTGACTCCAAGGTTGAGGTGGTTCATTTCGCCTAATGCATGTAATATATAAATGTAGCCACTTTGATGATACTATAGTAGGACCTGTACAGATCTCCAAAGAATTGAAAATGCCAAAAACTGATAGTGAAATATTTGGATCATCTGACCTTGTTAACTTTACGCCAGAGAGAAATGTGATATGATAAGACACCCACCAGCCTTTAAATCTGGAGCCCTTGCTGATGTTAGGCTCTCCATTATTGTCACCAGGCAGTGATAACCAACCTGCACGAAATTGAAGACCCTATAGTGTTGAAAGAACGTGCAAGCTACAGCACCAAGTAACAGATTTTTAGTCAGACACAGCTTAAACTTTTCTTATTCGTCTTTGTTAATAAATTGTGCCCAATTACTTATCTGAGTTGTGTTAACATTTCTGAGGGACAAGATTTAGATGAAAACCATTTGTTAGTGGCATGTGAAGCTGTAGATAAACATACTATGCATAATCCTACCTGCTGGTGTTGGGAACGGACGTGTGCAACGTGTTTTTAGAAGAAATCCTAGTGTCATGAGGTATAGTGATTCCAACTATTGCTGGTTTTGCACGTGGGCATCGGCTACATTGTTAGATTGTGTTTTTTATGCTGTCTGGTTCGAATGTGCTCCACTGAGCTCTGGGTCGACATTTCATAGTCCTCATCTTCGGGCCTCGTCGCTTCCTCTGCATCTGATTGTAAAGCATTCGCCATGTCTCCTGCAGTCTCGGTGTTGGCACTCTACCTGTCGATTTTGACAACTGGAAACTCTTCAATGAGCCGTTCAAGGCCTCACCCCTTTTAGGCCTACACCGTTAATGGAAAGGACTACATTTTAAAACTGCCCTCACTGAAGCACCAAATACCCCAGGGCATCCTATCACCAGTTGTGTAAACTTTCTCTCACTCTGGATCACAACGAGGCCTCCTATTCTGCCTACCTCTCCTTGAGGTCAAAGAAAATGCTGCATATCGTCAGGCTTGATGCCCAGCATCACAACTCATGGTGCAGTGGCAAGGGGATGACACCCTTGATTTATTCAGTGACCGGGATGTCTAGATTGAACCTCAGCCAAGGACTTTGGGCGCCAAGCCTCAGATCTGGTCTCCCGAGGCGAGTGGTTGCTCAGAATCCGAAGCCTAAGATGCAGGCCCAATTAAAGACTTCAGCTGTGAGTACAAAACCTCAACCTCTACCTACCTGGCACCTAACGAAGGCTGAACACTACCTGTAAGAGGGTCAGGCATCGAGTCTTAAGGCCCAGCACCAGGCTCTCAGTCCACCAGTGCCTTAGGGCCATGGTTGGCACCAAAAACACGGATCAAGCACCCAGCTTACTCCCGGTGCCTGGGAGTAATTCTAAGGTAAGAATTCTATAACTAACATATGGCTCTTAGAGATTCATCATTACTGAAGGTAAGTAACTTGTTCTTCAGATAGGCACAATTGGGGCCCAATGGGTCCTTTCCTTGGCATGGATACACCCCCTATTATGCCACTCTACATTGGGAGGGGGGCATAAGCCTCACTCTGGTTGACTGGGTCCCCCATCTTCAAGATGGCGGGGACTGAGAGTTGTGCTTTGCCTCGCCTTCCCATCCTAAGAGGTGTGGTTGGAAAAGGTGGCCACACCTCTCCTCCTATCTTGATTTCCTCGCCGATTCTCCCACCCAAAGTGGGGGTCAGAACGGGTGGGGGGAGTTGCTGGGAGTAGCAAATGACTGGGTCAGCTCACAAAGGCGGCAAGCCTTGGAAGCTTCCCCTTTGTGAACCCTACCCATCCTGGGGGAGGAGTCTAGGCACCTCTGCCCAGGATGTGCTTTGTTTCAGGATTCGAGACGGGAGGCTCTCTGCCCAGGGGTACAGAAACATGCCTGGGGTGGCAGCTGGCGACCAGCCAGTCAGCCACGACACGAGAGTTAGGTGGTTTTTCAGAGGGCATCTCTAAGGTGCCCTCTGAGTGCATTGCTTCACAACCACAGAGGCAACCCACCAACCTGAACCAGGGGCAGTAAATAGATAATCCTAACAACATTTCAGGAGACAAATAATAAATAATAAATCACAGTGTCAAGAACCATAAATTTCGATTTGTGAAAAAAGGTCAGAAAATAAAGAAAAAGGAGAGAAAGAAGGAATAAAAGACAAGGAGACACAGAATAAAAATTAAAAACTGTCAACAAAGAATTAAAAAAGTTGTTACAAATTTATTATAAATAGTGCGCTCAAAAGAATAAGTGCTGGTTTATACAACAATACATAACATACAAACAAAACCAAACATGTGGCAGACAATAAATATGTTTCAAAGAAAGGTACAACATATACAAAACTCATGTGTCCACTACAATTTATGAGCCACAGATACGTCGACGGCGTTTCAACCGCTGTTAGAAGTTGCGGTCATCATCAGGACAGGGATAAATTCATAGAGCGACAGAGTTCTGCAATTGTAATTACAATAATATTAGTTATTTGGACTCCCTTAGAGAAAAAGATAGAGTAAAAAAGAAAAGGAAGAAAGAAAAGAAAGAATAAAGTGCTCACCACCTGATTGAATCAAAAACAAAAGAGCAAGAATAAATACCAGACTTTGTTTCAAAGAAAATTACAAAGAAAATTCCCCGTGGAAGATGCTACCAACACCAGTTGAACTAACCAATATGTAACACCTACATTAAAAATCCAGGCCAAAGCTATCTCGTTCAAATCACGTATGCTTATAAACTTTCCAGGGTAGAATTACTGTGAAAAGAAGAACCGGGTTAGTGTCCTAACATAGTCGAGAGGAAATTAAAATCTATCGGCTAATGAAAAGCCACTTACTTAAAAAGATTGCACCATCCCAAGAGAATTTTTTTGGGGGGGTTTTGACTTATGTGTCAGGAGAAGAAGGCATTTAGTCCTCCTGCGGGGGCTTTTTAATCAGGAGCCCGTCGTAATAACCAGCAACAGGTCTACAAAAATAAAAATACAAAATGGGAAACACATTTTAATGGGAGTCACCAGATGTACATAGCGAGCCCCATATCACCAAAATAATGACTACACGGCTATGTTCCTAGCAAGATAACTGCCAGGGTAGCACAAACAGTGTCTGAAATTGGCTGATCAAGCAGTGTAACATACTGAGTGCATTGGGCATTACATCCCACACTGGCATCAGTGTGGGTTTAAAGTGCTGAGAAGTTTGATATCAACCTTCCCAGATTTCAGTAAAGCCATTACGGTACTTTGGAGTTCGTAATGACAAACTCCCAGACCATATATTCTTTATGGCTTTACTGCACTCCTTAATGGCAGCACTGCACCTACAATGTCTAAGAATGGACTTAGACACTGTAAGGGCACAGGGCTCCTGCATCTGTACCCTCATCAGTGATATAGTGCACCAAGCTAGAGGGGTGGCTTACCTATGCCATAGACAGGCAGTGGATTGTAGGCATCCCACACAGGGTGTGTGCCATGTCGACTCCTTAGGGCTCCTGCACCTGTACCCTCACCAGTGGTATAGTGCACCAAGCTAGAGGTGTGGCTTACCTATGCCATAGGCAGTGAATTGTAGGCATGGCATACAGGGATGTTTGCCATGTCGACTCATTAATTTACATGCACCGAAACACCAGCCTGCAGGGTGGGTGTGAATGTGTGTCTTTCTTTGTTGATTTGTTTGTTAAGATACAGGGCCTCTATGGTTGACACACTATGTGCTGCAGTACTTCGAGGCCTTTCCTGCTCACAGTGCCCTTGGTACCCATGGTACCTTTTACAAGGGACTTACATGTGGCCAGAGAGTTGCCAATTGGAGTTACAGCAGTACAGTTTTAGGGAAAGGACATAGGCCCTGGGTTCCTGGTTGGCAGGAACCGCAGGCACACTTAGTCAAAGAGCACCAACATAAGGCAAAATGTGGAGGGCAACCATGCAAAAAGGGGAACTTTCCTACAGTCCTGCAATGTCAGTCAGTGAATAGAGTGGATACTGTGTTACGACTTTTTAGAGGAAACAACCTTTACCGCCCATTATTATTATCACACAGTCATTGCTGCGCAAGGCCACTAAGACACATTGCCTTTACCATGCAAGTTTTTACCATACATATGTCTTTACCACACACACAGACACGTTCACGTGTTTGGAATTAGGGTAAGGGTGTTTTTAAGGGTTATGGGGTGGTAAGGGAATTTGATGGTAAGGGTATTTTTAGGGTTTAGGGTGAGCAAGGTTACTGAGTGGTAAGTGTGTTTTTAGGGTTTAGGAGTGGGTAGGATTATCGGTGGTGAGGCTATTTTTAGGGTTTAGGGGATGGTAAGGGTATTGGGCCGTAAAGGTATGTCCGAGGCATGTGGGCTGCTTAATTCATATCTTAGCATAGATCGCCGCCTAGTGTTGGGTCCGGATGTTTGCACCTTGTTGTCTTGGAAAAGTCTTCGAAGTATCACGAGATAGGTGACTCCTCCCCTGGACTACAGTGCGCATGGGCATCTTCTCCATCTTCAGATTGTTTTTTTCCGCCATTGGGTTCGGATGCACTTCGACAGCTCCAACTTCGGGACGAAAGATTTCCAACTTTCTAACGCTAAAACCTTCTAAATTCGATTGTATTGTTCCGCTCGGTATCCCTCGACTCAACAAAACTTCCATTTCTCTCCGGTCGTCAACGCGGGCCGTTGGGCCTTTTCAACGCCTCATGGACCCCCTGCTGATGGAAAGGACCCCGTTTAAAAAATGCCCAGAGTGTGGAGCCAAATTTCCACACAACGACAAACATAGAGTATGAAACAGGTGCCTATCTCAGGAGCACAACGAAGAACACTGTCCAGCTTGTGCTCTGTTCCGGTTCAAAAAGACTATCCGGAACCGAAGAGCTGCTCGACTAGAAATGCAGCGGCATGCACCAGAACCGGAAAACATTTTCGACGACGAACATGAACTCGCAGAGGACTCTGAAGATCTCGAAATAGTCACCGTGGAGGACCAGTTGGACTCCGATGACCAGATCACACCGGGGCAAACCGTGAGTACCAAAGCCCCTACCCCGCCTCCACCTCCACACAAGGCTCCGGAAGGTTGTTGAGCCGAGACAGGTCGTCGACCCGAAAAAGGCAGTAGAACCGAAAAAAGGCGTTGACACAAAAAAGCCCGTCGAGCCAAAGAAGGCTTCACATCATAAAGACGTCCAGCCTAAAGAGACAGTCGACCCAAAAAAATCCATCCAGCCGAAAAAGGCGAAATCTTCGGAACCACGGACAGAGGAGGAAGAACTCTTTCACCCAGATCCACAACAAAGACTATATATATAGACACTGAGACAGGACATATAGTCTACAATAAAAACAAAAGAAGACTGGACACTGAAGCCCCTTCTCCTGTTCCTCCTAAGAAAAAGGACTTTGGCACATCCCCTTCAAGACCTTACACACCTCCTCCTTTCACTCCCAACATGCCTTATGTTCCATATTCTCCTTCACTTGTAGATTATGATCAGGAAGAAGACATGGGGGAAGATCCTCAGGATGACTTTATACCACCTGACGATCCAGGAAACCCAGATGACACATGGAGTGACCATAATGATCCTGATGACACATATTATTCACAACCCATATCCGATCCCACTACATACCCCACAAAGCCATCTCCTACTGACGACACTGTCGCTTTTAACCAACTAGTGGACAGAGCAGCTCAGTATCATGGTGTACACATGACCTATGACCCTGCTCGCAGGCAGGTCGCTCCCCACGCTGCTGCACAGCTCTGCCTGCATTGTTTTTGCCAAATCTTATATTTTTCCCCTGTGCCTAACTTGCTTTCTTGCCCAGACTTATTTTTATTCCCCTGTGCCTGTACTTGCTTTCTTGCCCAGACTTGTTTTTATTCCCCTGTGCCTGTACTTGCTTTCTTGCCCAGACATGTTTTTATTCCCCTGTGCCGGTACTTGCTTTCTTGCCCAGACTTGTTTTTATTCCCCTGTGCCTAACTTGCTTTCTTGCCCAGACTTGTTTTTATTCCCCTGTGCCTGTACTTGCTTTCTTGCCCAGACTTGTTTTTATTCCCCTGTGCCTGTACTTGCTTTCTTGCACAGACTTGTTTTTATTCCCCTGTGCCTAACTTGCTATCTTGCCCAGACTTGTTTTTATTCCTCTGTGCCTGTACTTGTTTTCTTGCCTAAACTTGTTTATCTGTAGTAGGGGATCTCTGTGTATAGTCATAATCTAGTGAATAGTCCCGCTCATGAGCTTGGACCCCGGAGCAATCAAAAATTATCTCTTAAGCGGTCTAAAAATGCCAACCTGCAAAGACACTTAAGAGAGAATTTAAAGACCTATAATGCAGCCTATATCCACAGGCTACACTGTCAGCACTTCAACTAGACATTCAACATTCCACCACAACCAGCCCAGCGTGCCAAGTTTTCTTCACAGAGAAAACTTCCCCTTTTACCAGTAAAGCCTCAGGAATGATAGAGAGGAAGGGGAGGACAGACAAGCCCCATAGGTTGCCATTATGTGGCTCAAAAAGGGATACCGTGCCTTTAAGAAAACTTTCTAGAACTTTCTCAGTATCCCAGAATGCTCAGCAGGTCCCATTTACTTTGAGTTCTTTTTTCCGGCTCCTGCTAGCAGGACCCTGGAGCATTGAGCTCTCCCTTTTTGGGTTTATTATATAATTTTTTGCACGTTTAAAGTGTGTGAGTGTCTACACTCGACATATTTTGGTGCCCTCTTCCTCTTCTAGTGTTCTGTACAGTTCTTTTTATCAAAGATGCCTGCATTATTTGATAAATGCCCGGAGTGCTCGAGGAAGAAGGCCAAGTCGGACCCACACTCTGTGTGTATCCTGTACCTTCCTTCTACTCATCTCCCTGAGAAGTGAGATTTGCCAGACCTTCTCCTCCAGGACCCTGAGAGACAGAAAGAAGATCAGGCTCCAAGGACTGGAAGAAAGAAGGCTGCAGAGTCAAGGTGGGTCTGGGCAGGCTGGATCTGCTTCTTCTGCACATGCTGAGGCCTGTGGGGGGCTCCCCAGCGTCAAGAAGGCCAGAAAACGTCGACGTTCTCCGTCGACACCATCGACGACAGCGTCGAGAGGCATGACGGCGGTCTGCTCCCCTTCTCCCCAGGGCTCTGGGTCGAGACGACGTCGACGTTCGGCATCAAGGGGACTGACGAGACCGCCGTCGAGGTCGCCGCCGAAGACGTCATCATCTTCGACTTCATCATCATAGTCGTCATCATCATAGACTTCGTAGTCGACACGTCGACGATGTGAGGATTCCAGACGGCGTTGGCGCTCGCCGTCGAGGCGACACCGCCGTTCGCCCTCGGCGCTCGCCGTCGAGGCGACACCGCCGTTCACCCTCGACGTCGACCCGACGATCGGCGTCGAGAAGGAGGCGTTCGACATCGAGGCGCAGATCTTCAGCGTCGAGGCGGCGAAGCCCCCGTCGAGGCATACGTCGAGACGACGTTCGTCGGCGTCAAGGAGGCGTTCTTCGATGCCGAAGGGGCGTTCGACGCCGAAGAGGAAGAGATCACCCTCCAGGAGGCGTTCTGGAGCCAGGAGTCCTTCCAGGCCCTCAGGGGGCGCTGCCTCTCAGTCTCCTACGCCGAGGAAGAGGATGAGGGAGTCACCGGGCTCGGTGTACTCTGTGGTGTACTCTCCTCCCAAGCCGAAGTCAGTTACTCCTCCTCCTCCTCTGCCGAAGGAACCGCCTGCGCGCACTCCTCCGCCACCTCCTCCTCCTGTGCCTCCACATGCACCGCCAGAGCCTCCAAGGTCGGTCTCGCTGATGCACTTCCCTATGCCGCCTAAGAGGGCACCTCGGCCGAGGTCCCCAGTCAGGCCGCCACCGCATGTTCCGCCGCAGGCACCCGCAAAACCGCAGGTGCCGCCGCAAGAACCCGCTGAACGTCCAAGGCATTGGAGGCCCAGATCTCGCTCCGGATGGAGAGGGAGATCCAGGAGTCGCTGTCGCTCATCGACGAGATCAAGACGACGCCATAGGAGGGGTCGTTCTCGGTACAGCACGGAGTCGTCCAGCGCAAGGGATTATTCACTAACCCTGTCAGGATCCCCTCGGACGAGGGTGTCCCCTGTGACCGACGTGGTCTCCTTTCAGGAGGTCTTGTTGAGAGGTGCGAGCAAGCTGGGCATCCAACTGACCCAGGCACCAAAGGCACCAGAGTTGCCACGCCGACGACTTCCGTAATCTTTGAGACTCTCCACAAGAAGCACCTATCGAGACCTCTGTTGCCTTTGGTGCCTGGGTTAGTGGAACCTGCTTTAGAGCTCTTGCTCACTCCGGCGGTGACGAAGGCAGCTCCCTCCAGGCTGCAAAAGAAGTATAAGGCACCGGATGAGGACCCGGCTTTCCTCCGAATGGATCCACCTCCGGATTCCGTCATTGTGGCAGCGACAAGGAAGGAACATGCCACCACCCCGTCCTCCAATGTGCCTCCGGACAAGGAGATTTGCTGGTTGTACTCAGCAGGCAGGAAGGTGTGCGGGACGGCCGCTACCTCTATGAAAGCTGCCAGGGCATCTGCGCTGTTGGGGCGCTATGACCGGGTGCTTTGGGAGTCCCTCCAACAGTTCGCCGACCTCCTTCCACGGGACAAGAAGGAGGATTTTATGGAGATCCTGAATGAGGGGTTGCTGGTGTCGAACCAGCTGATCAGTGCTGCGGCAGACTCGTCGCTCCTGGCAGCCCACGGGTACTGCCATGGAGTTGATCAGAGGCGCCACGCTTGGCTCAGATTGACATCCCTGAAGCCCAGCAGAGGGTGGCCAACCTGCCCTTCTCGGGTGAGACTCTATTCGGTAAACACGCCGACGATGAGATGGCCCGCATGAAGGCGGAGGCCGAGACTCTGACGGCTGTGGGCTTGGAGAAGCCCAAGGACCAAAAGAAGACCTACCGCCCGTTACAAAGACGGTACGGGGCAGAGGGCGGGGTCAACAGTCTGGACAGCAGCAACAGCAGCATCAGTTCCAGAGGAAGCCCTTCCAGAAACGTCAGAGGGGCAGGGGTGGTCAGCAGTCTGCCACCGCGACCAAAGGCCCGACCGGGTCTTGGCCCTGAGCGGTTACTTCCCCGTCATCCGTTACCCACTCCGGTGGGGGGAAGCGTTCAATATTTTTTGGCAGAGTGGGGAAAAATTACTCCGGACAAGTGGGTGCTGAATATTGTTTGCAATGGATACAGTCTTCGGTTCACCAGCCCGCCCACCAATTCCACCCGTTTGCCCGCAGTTTCAGCTGCGCGAGCTCCAGGCGGAGGACGATATCCTGTTAAGAAAACGGGCGATAGAAGACGTTCCTCTGTCCCACAGGGGAAGAGGTCTGTACTCACGGTTCTTTTTAGTCCGAAAAAAGGACAAGAACGAGTTCAGGCCTATTCTGGATTTGCGACAAGCAAACAAGTGGATTCGCAGAGAAAAGTTTTGCATGCTGTCTTTGCACCAGATTTATCCTTAGTTGCAAAGGGGAGACTGGCTGTGCGCGATGCGCAGGATGCGTACTTCCACATGCCCATTGCGCAGAAACACCGGAAGTTCCTGCGATTCCAAGTCGGCGCTGTGAGAAGTTGGCCTGATATGCAGTGCTCACTATTCTAGTGATCACTATGTATCAGTCCAAACGACCCTTATTGATGATTGGTTGTAAGTCAACCTGATAGACCAGCTATCCTAGTAGCATGGACAAGAGCAGTCTTTAGGCTAAACTCTAGAGGGCATGTTAAGCCAGCTGTTTTACCATCACATTTACCCCTTGAACACCAAGTGAAAGGACACCACACAAGTTGTTATGAAAAATAAAGTATATTTATTTATAACAGTACTACCCTGAACTCTTTATGAGTCAGGGAGCTAAGCACAACACAAAACTCTTAAAGAAATACTTAAAGTCGCACAATTTACACAAATGCCCGAGGGGCACGAAAAACCATATACTACAAAAGTGGAATGCGAATTACTAGCAGGTAAGTAACTATTCTCAGAGGCTTTGGGATCGCTAGGACTAGACTACTGAACCTTTAGATTACGAGCAGGAGGCCTAGGGAGATCGGGTGCAGAGTGTGCACTCTCACGCGGGATGCGGAACAAAGTCTATGGAGGCTAGTAAATGCAAAGTTAGTGTTATCGGACGAATCCGACTAGGTAGAGCTGAAACGAAAAAGGATCTGGACACTTAGATAGTTAAGCTATGCTGGAGCACCGAAATGCTTAGGTTACCTAGCCCAGGGGCTGCGGCTGCATAGGTCTGAAAAGACGTCGGGAATCCTCGTTGCAGTCTATGGAGCCTGAAAGAAGAAGTTGCTGGCAGGCGACCAGTGAAGATGTTCGATGTGATCCAAGCCTGGATCGATGAAGATGGAGACCTGTAAGCAGAGGGGACCAAGTCCTGAATCACTAGCCAGTGATTAGGTGGGCACCAGGATTGCACCGGGCGAAGTCACCTCGACCAGGTGAGTGGGCGACGCTGGGCTCTGCAGTCTCTCGGACCAGGAGGCGTTGTCGGCGACCAGGATAGAGGTTCGAGCTGTCCCACGGTGGTATCTGCTGTCGACGTCGCTGGACCCAGGATTGGGGCAACAACTCTTGGCAAATGCAAGCCCACGCGGTGGACTCAAAATGGCGTCTGGAGTGGACCAGGAGGGTCCGGGGTGCTCCTCTGTTGGAGGGGAGCAAGGGCCAGTCTGGAGCAACCAGACCAGCGGTGTTGTCGTCGTGGTTCGTCGTCAGAAGGGCCACTAGCCAACGGGCAAGTGACCTGGACAACGCGGTGAGCAGCAAAGAGCAGAAGGGCCCCACGCAGATCTCGTGGAGGCTGGAGGGCTGGACTTCGGTGCTGGAGCTGCTCAGGGTTGGGGCTTCTCAAACCCCAAAGCACTCACTCAAGGATCCCTCGGTGGTCGTGCTGGGCAAGCGTCGTGCAGTCTTAAAGATGGCCGGTCCCTCGAGGTCTCGTCACACCCACGAATCTCAGCTGGGCTGATGATGCAGGTAGAGGTCAGAGGTGCCAGGGAAGCCGGTTCTCGTCGAGCTGGGCAGTCTTGATCCGGAGGAGAGACTTACAGCAAACCGCGATGCTTGGATGGTGCCTGCGGGTGCAGGGTGACTACTCCTTAGTCACAAGGGAGAAATCTTAGGAAGAAGTCTTGAGTTCCTTTCGTAGAAAGTAGTTTCAGGATTCAAAGATGATCTAATTTGGAAGGGGGCCTGCTCCTACCTTTATCCTGAGAAAAGGGGCTGGCACGCGACTAAGTCCTGCCCTATGGGTGGGACTAGGAGGGGGGTGGTTACACCCCTCTCCTTTGTCCGGTCTCTCCCCAGCTCGGGGGCTGGTGTGCCCCAGGAACTGGTTTGAGCCGGCATATGCACAGTGAGCACCGGGGTGCCACTTGCAGTCACCTTCCTCTATAGCCCTGCCTACCTGGGATACACAAAACCCTGTCTGGGATGGTGCTGGCACCGCCCCTGACAGGAAACCCTTTGTCCAAGCACTCCTCGCTGGAAGGACTCCCAGCAGCAGGAGGTCAGACTTGTGTCTCGGTGGCAGCATCCATTTTGTGGAGCTGAGGCTATGTCCAACTTTAACCGGGGTTACAGGCTACCAACATATCTTCTCCCTCTAGAGGGTGGAATGCTACCCCCGTCGCCAGAACTGGCGAGGGGGTAGTATTCCAAAGCGTATGACACCTTACACGACATGTTTAGATAATGTCAGACCAAAGTTACCATAACCGCGAGGATTATAAGGCACTTAAGAGTATATGGTCTGACGCTATCATGGAAACGGCTAAGGGATAGATCCCGAAAGCCGCAGACAGGCTCAGCTCATGCCAGAGCACCATCTCACACGATTCCAAGCACTCTGCCTTCAGGATTGTTAAGGCCTGCCATAGGAGTGACTGATAGGAGATCTGTGTGCCCATTTTCAGTTTAGATATAGGTATACTATATCTAGAGCAGGGGTGATTACACCACCTTGCCCCAGCTGTCAAGCAGCCAGTTGTGTCTGTTTAGTTAGTCAGCCCAGGGGTGGCATAATACATGCTGCAGCCCCTGGGAGACTTCTGGGTGCACCTCTGCCCTGGGTACAGGGACTTGGAGAGGGCCCAGTGCCAATTCAGTACCTGGGTACAATTTGGAATAGAGAGAACAGCTAGGCTGTGGGTCTGATTAGCAGGCCCACAGTCAGGGAAAGTCGTAAACCAGTGAAGCAAAAAGCAAAAATCTGGGTGATCATAGGATTGCAGACCCTACTCTCCTACATGACCCCCCCCCCCAAACTTTGGGACAATAAGCTAACCTTGACCAGGTGAGTCTTCTTGCTCTAAGTGGAAATACCTGGAGAGCCCATCAGCATTGCCATGATCAGTACCAGGTCTATGCTCCACTGTAAAATCCATCCCCTGTAGGGAAATGGACCACCTAAGTAGTTTGGGGTTTTCACCCTTCATCTGATTTAGCCATAAGAGGGGCTTATGGTCGGTCTGAATCTTGAAGTGAGTGCCAAACAAGTATGACCTCAACTTCTTCAGGGCCCACACCACAGCAAAGGCCTCCCTCTCAATAGCTGACCAATTTTTCTCTCTGGGGGTCAGCCTTCTGCTAATAAAAGCAATGGGCTGGTCGTTACCATCAAAATTCAGCTGAGATAGAACAGCTCCCACACCCAACTCAGAAGCATCTGTTTGGACAATGAAGGTCTTGGAGTAGTCTGGACTCTTTAGGATAGGTGCTGTGCACATGGCCTGCTTTAGGTCATCAAATGCTTTCTGAGAGCTTGCTGTCCACTGAACTTTCTTTGGCATCTTTTTACTTGTCAGGTCATTAAGTGGAGTCACAATGGACCCATAATTCTTGACAAATTTTCTATAGTAACCAGTCAGGCCCAAGAAAGCTCGAACCTGAGTCTGGGTGGTTGGAGGAGCCCAGTCCTTGATGGCCTGTATCTTGCTCTCCAATGGCTGAACCTGGCCTCCACCTACAAGGTGGCCCAGGTATACAACCTGTGTCTGCCCTATCTGGCACTTAGTGGCCTTGATAGTGAGACCTGCCTTTTGCAGTGCCTCTAACACTTTCCTCAGGTGGACCAGGTGGAACTAAAGACAGCTATATCATCAAGATATGCTGCACAGAAGTCATCCAACCCAGTGAGAACTTGATTCACCAGCCTTTGGAAGGTGGCAGGTGCATTTTTCAAACCAAAGGGCATTACCACAAACTGATAATGCCCACCAGGGGTAGAAAATGCTGTCTTGGGCTTGGCTTCCTCAGCTAACCTGATTTGCCAATACCCAGCTGTCAGGTCAAATGTACTTAAGTAGTTGGCAGAAGCCAATCTATCTATAAGTTCATCTGCTCTTGGTATTGGGTGGGCATCAGTCTTAGTGACTGCATTGAGGCCTCTGTAGTCTACGCAAAACCTCATCTCTTTCTTACCACCCTGGGTGTGAGTCTTTGGCACTAGAACTACTGGGCTAGCCCAAGGGCTATCTGAGGGCTCAATGACTCCCAGCTCCAACATTTTCTGCACTTCTGTCTTGATGCAGTCTCTGACATGATCAGGCTGTCTGTAGAATTTACTCTTGACAGGCAGACTGCCTCCAGTGTCCACCTCATGGATACACCAATTAGTTTGACTGGGTGTCAGAGAGAACATATGTCTGAAGGATTGCAGAACGTGTCTACAATCCTGTTGTTGATTTTCAGAGAGGCTGCCAGAAAAGACAACACCATCTACTGATCCATCATCAGGATTCTGAGTGAGCAGGTCTGGGAAAGGGTCACTCTCTTCCTCCTGTCCCTCATCTGTGGCCATGGGCAAGCCCATGTCCTTCCTGTCAACATATGCCTTGAGCCTGTTTACATGGAGCACCCTGAGGGGGCTCCTGGGAGTTCCAAGGTCCACCAGGTAGGTGACCTCTCCCTTTTGCTCAATGATTGTGTGGGGCCCAGACCATTTGTCTTTGAGTGCTGCTGGGGCCACTGGCTCCAGCACCCACACCTTCTGTCCAGGCTTGTACAGAGTCAGGACAGCCTTTTGGTCATGCCAAGCTTTTTGGAGTTCTTGGCTTGCCTCAAGGTTTTTAGATGCCTTTTCCATGTACTCAGCCATCCTGGAGCGGAGACCAAGTACATAGTCCACAATGTTTGTTCCAGGCTTTTTGAGAGGTCTCTCCCATCCTTCCTTTACCAAACAAAGGGGTCCTTTTACAGGATGCCCAAACAGAAGTTCAAAAGGGCTGTAGCCAACCCCCTTCTGTGGGACCTCTCTGTAAGCAAACAAGACGCAGGGTATCAGGACATCCCATCTCCTCCTGAGAGGTTCAGGTAGTCCATGAATCATCCCTTTGAGGGTCCTGTTGAATCTCTCAACAAGCCCATTGCACTGTGGGTGATAGGGTGTGGTGAACTTGTAGTTGACACCACATTCCTTCCACATTGCAGTCAGATATCCTGACATAAAGTTTGCACCTCTGTCAGAGACGACCTCCTTAGGGAAGCCCACTCTGGAGAACACTCCAATTAGGGCTCTTGCCACAACAGGTGCTGTAGTGGTCCTAAGGGGAATAGCTTCAGGATACCTGGTGGCATGATCCACTACCACCAGTATAAACGTGTGCCCTGATGCTGTCTGGGGTTCCATTGGACCACTCTCTCAAAGGGTACCCCCACCACAGGTAGTGGTATGAGGGGGGCTTTTGTTGCGCCACCTGACTTACCACTGGCTTGGCAAGTGACACAGGAGCGACAAAACTCCTTGGTATCTTCATTCATGTGGGGCCAGTGAAAGTGTGTGACAAGCCTGTCCCACGTCTTGTTCTGGCCTAAGTGACCTGCAAGGGGAATTTCATGGGCCAAGGTAAGAAGGAAACCTCTCTGAGACAAGGGGATGACCAGCCTCCTGGTTGCACCAGGCTTGGGGTCTCTTGACTCAGAGTACAGGAGTCCATCATCCCAGTATACCTTGTGGGTACCTGTGGCATTCCCTGCAGCCTCAGCACCAGCCTGCTGTCTGAGGGGTTCAAGTGAGGGGCAGTCCAACTGTGCCTTTCCCAGGTCTTCCCTGGAGGGTCCCCCTGAGCCCAGAAACTCAACCTGATCAGGTTCAAGCTCTTTAGGCTCAGTTTCCCTCAGTTCTTTGAGATCAGCCTCCTCAGAGACTTGATCCACAACCTGGGGCAAGGCAATGCCTTATCCCTACTGCTCCTCTTCTTGGAAGGTGTCTGGTCCATTGTTCCAGGATCCAGCACCTGTTCAGTGGGGCATCTTTTGGCCTGTGACCTAGTCACAGCAAGGACATGTGCTGGCAAGCCTAACATTTCCATGTGAGTCCTCTGCTCCACTTCTGATCATAGGGATGTTTCCAAATCATTGCCCAACAGACATTCTACTGGGAGGTCTGAACTAACCACAACCTTCTTTGGGCCACTTACCCCTCCCCAGGAGAAATCAACAACTGCCATACTATGATTGGTAGTGACGTTGCTGGCATTGGTCACCAGGTAGTCTGCACCTGGCATGATCTGTCCAGGGAACACAAAGTTAGGTGTCACCATTGTAACACTGGCACAAGTGTCCCTGTAGGCCTGAGCCATTTTTCCATTAATTAAAGGTGTCTGCCTGTATTTGCCCAAAGTATTGGGACTTGCATCAGGGGATATATCCACATCCCCTGTACAGACAAGGACAGCCTGAGTGAGTGTGCCAACTAAGTTGTCAGACCCCTCAGTTCCCAAGGTTAACCCAACTATTCCCTTGGGAGGTGCACTACCACTACTGACTGTACTAGGGGGCGCAGTTGCCTTAGGGGCTGTAGTGGTAGGAGTTTGCCCTCCTCTCTTGGTGCACTCACTAAACCAGTGAGACTTACTTTTACAGTACTGGCACCACCTTTTTGACTGGCCTTCTTGAGTCTTCTTTTTCTGCTGTGAAGCCTGACCCCCACCCTCTTTGGTTTGTTGGGGACCTGTTGAAGACTTCTGGTCATTTTGTTCATTCTTGTTACTACCCTTTTGGTCTGCTTTCTTCTGACCACCCTGGTTCTGAGTCTGGTTCTGCTTGACCCTTGTTCTGACCCATCTGTCTGCCTTCTTTCCCAATTCTTGGGGAGAGGTCAGATCTGAATCAACAAGGTGCTGATGCAACAACTGGTTCTGACAGTTATTTAAAATCTGTTCTCTCATGATCAGTTTATACAACCCTGTGTAATCAGTAACCTTGCTACCCAGCAACCAGCCTTCCAAAGCCTTAGTGGCACAATCAACAAAGTCAGCCCAATCCTGAGACTGAATTTTCTGGGTGTCCCTGAACAGCAACCTGTACTGCTCAGTGGTTAAGCCAAACCCATCAACCAGTGTATTCTTCAGGACTTGGTAATTGTTAGCATCCTCAACTCTAGTAGTGAGGAGCTTATCTCTACCTTTGCCTTCAAAGGAGAGCCACAGTATAGCTGCCCACTGACTCTGGGGGATGCACTGGACAGTGCAGGCCCTCTCCAAAGCAGCCATCCACTTGTGGATGTCATCCCCTTGTTTAAAGGGGGGCACTATCTTACTCAGGTGTTTAGTGTCTAAACTCCTTTCTTTATCTCTAGGGAGATTGCTGCCACCAGTGGGAACTATCCCACTCATCTGCTGCTCTCTAGCAAAGGCAAGCTTTTCTTTGGCCAGGGCAAGTTCTTCCCTTTCAATCCTTAGATTAGCCTGTTTCATCCTTGCTTCATGTTCTCTTCTCTGAGGAGAAGTCAATCTCCTCTGGGGAGAAATCCTTCTCCTCTGAGAAGAGGCATTAGAGTGCAGAGATCTATTAGAGTCCCTAGAAGGAGATCTATCTCTCCTAACTCCAAGGTTAGGCCTCATTAGGGTCAGTCTGGGGGTCCCCCAGATCCTTCCCTAAGTAGGTCTAAGTTGGCCCTAGTAAGTCTGCTGACTAGCTCAGGCCTGTTGTCTGCCTCATCCCGAGAGAGTTCCTCTTCTTCCTCCTCCTCAACTGCATTTTCAGTGTCAAGGAGGTCTGGATCACCAAGGGTACCCTCTAAGGCTGGCATACTCCCATCTGTATGTGAAGCTTTCCTAGCATCATATGTCTCTAAGAGACCTAACAGAAAGGGAGTGGTGGGGTTAGACCCCTGTTTCAATTTCCTGGAGGTACACAATTGTCTCAACTCCTGGAAACTGAGAGCTGCATATCTTGAGTTGACCTGTGGAGGGTCACTAGCCACTAGGGGAGTCTCTGAAGACTCTCCATGGGTAGACATGCTTCTAGTGTGGTGTAAGTGATGCACCTACCTACACTATGTGTTTACCTACTGATCCCTTGCTAGAGTTGTAGTTTAGGGTGTGCTAAGCCCTAGCACACTACAACAGCTGGTTCAGTAGAACTCCGTATTCTAAGTTAAGTTATATGTACCTATGTACCTATGTGATCTTTCAAATGATATTCTTAGGATACGTGTGTGGTAAAACAACAGCAAGCTCAAATCCCAACCGCTGCTCACCAATGTGAGAAGTTGGCCTGATATGCAGTGCTCACTATTCTAGTGATCACTATGTATCAGTCCAAACGACCCTTATTGATGATTGGTTGTAAGTCAACCTGATAGACCAGCTATCCTAGTAGCATGGACAAGAGCAGTCTTTAGGCTAAACTCTAGAGGGCGTGTTAAGCCAGCTGTTTTACCATCACATTTACCCCTTGAACACCAAGTGAAAGGACACCACACAAGTTGTTATGAAAAATAAAGTATATTTATTTATAACAGTACTACCCTGAACTCTTTATGAGTCAGGGAGCTAAGCACAACACAAAACTCTTAAAGAAATACTTAAAGTCGCACAATTTACACAAATGCCCGAGGGGCACGAAAAACCATATACTACAAAAGTGGAATGCGAATTACTAGCAGGTAAGTAACTATTCTCAGAGGCTTTGGGATCACTAGGACTAGACTACTGAACCTTTAGATTACGAGCAGGAGGCCTAGGGAGATTGGGTGCAGAGTGTGCATTTTCACGCGGGATGCGGAACAAAGTCTATGGAGGCTAGTAAATGCAAAGTTAGTGTTATCGGACGAATCCGACTAGGTAGAGCTGAAACGAAAAAGGATCTGGACACTTAGATAGTTAAGCTATGCTGGAGCACCGAAATGCTTAGGTTACCTAGCCCAGGGGCTGCGGCTGCATAGGTCTGAAAAGACGTCGGGAATCCTCGTTGCAGTCTATGAGTCTGAAAGAAGAAGTTGCTGGCAGGCGACCAGTGAAGATGTTCGATGTGATCCAAGCCTGGATCGATGAAGATGGAGACCTGTAAGCAGAGGGGACCAAGTCCTGAATCACTAGCCAGTGATTAGGTGGGCACCAGGATGGCACCGGGCGAAGTCACCTCGACCAGGTGAGTGGGCGACGCTGGGCTCTGCAGTCTCTCGGACCAGGAGGCGTTGTCGGGGACCAGGATGGAGGTGCGAGCTGTCCCACGGTGGTATCTGCTGTCGACGTCGCTGGACCCAGGATTGGGGCAACAACTCTTGGCAAATGCAAGCCCACGCAGTGGACTCAAAATGGCGTCTGGAGTGGACCAGGAGGGTCCGGGGTGCTCCTCTGTTGGAGGGGAGCAAGGGCCAGTCTGGAGCAACCAGACCAGCGGTGTTGTCGTCGTGGTTCGTCGTCAGAAGGGCCACTAGCCAACGGGCAAGTGACCTGGACAACGCGGTGAGCAGCAAAGAGCAGAAGGGCCCCACGCAGATCTCGTGGAGGCTGGAGGGCTGGACTTCGGTGCTGGGGCTTCTCAAACCCCAAAGCACTCACTCAAGGATCCCTCGGTGGTCGTGCTGAGCAAGCGTCGTGCAGTCTTGAAGATGGCCGGTCCCTCGAGGTCTCGTCACACCCACGAATCTCAGCTGGGCTGATGATGCAGGTAGAGGTCAGAGGTGGCAGGGAAGCCGGTTCTCGTCGAGCTGGGCAGTCTTGATCCGGAGGAGAGACTTACAGCAAACCGCGATGCTTGGATGGTGCCTGCGGGTGCAGGGTGACTACTCCTTAGTCACAAGGGAGAAATCTTAGGAAGAAGTCTTGAGTTCCTTTCGTAGAAAGTAGTTTCAGGATTCAAAGATGATCTAATTTGGGAGGGGGCCTGCTCCTACCTTTATCCTGAGAAAAGGGGCTGGCACGCGACTAAGTCCTGCCCTATGGGTGGGACTAGGAGGGGGGTGGTTACACCCCTCTCCTTTGTCCGGTTTCTCCCCAGCTCGGGGGCTGGTGTGCCCCAGGAACTGGTTTGAGCCGGCATATGCACAGTGAGCACCGGGGTGCCACTTGCAGTCACCTTCCTCTATAGCCCTGCCTACCTGGGATACACAAAACCCTGTCTGGGATGGTGCTGGCACCGCCCCTGACAGGAAACCCTTTGTCCAAGCTCTCCTCGCTGGAAGGACTCCCAGCAGCAGGAGGTCAGACTTGTGTCTCGGTGGCAGCATCCATTTTGTGGAGCTGAGGCTATGTCCAACTTTAACCGGGGTTACAGGCTACCAAAATGTCTTCTCCCTCTAGAGGGGTGGAATGCTACCCCCGTCGCCAGAACTGGCGAGGGGGTAGTATTCCAAAGCGTATGACACCTTACACAACATGTTTAGATAATGTCAGACCAAAGTTACCATAACCGCGAGGATTATAAGGCACTTAAGAGTATATGGTCTGACGCTATCATGGAAACGGCTAAGGGATAGATCCCGAAAGCCGCAGACAGGCTCAGCTCATGCCAGAGCACCATCTCACACGATTCCAAGCACTCTGCCTTCAGGATTGTTAAGGCCTGCCATAGGAGTGACTGATAGGAGATCTATGTGCCCATTTTCAGTTTAGATATAGGTATACTATATCTAGAGCAGGGGTGATTACACCACCTTGCCCCCAGCTGTCAAGCAGCCAGTTGTGTCTGTTTAGTTAGTCAGCCCAGGGGTGGCATAATACATGCTGCAGCCCCTGGGAGACTTCTGGGTGCACCGCTGCCCTGGGTACAGGGACTTGGAGAGGGCCCAGTGCCAATTCAGTACCTGGGTACAATTTGGAATAGAGAGAACAGCTAGGCTGTGGGTCTGATTAGCAGGCCCACAGCCAGGGAAAGTCGTAAACCAGTGAAGCAAAAAGCAAAAATCTGGGTGATCATAGGATTGCAGACCCTACTCTCCTACAGGCGCCAATCACTATCAATACACAGTGTTGCCGTTCGGGCTGAAGTCAGCGCCCCGGACGTTTTCCAAATGCATGGCAGTGGTAGCGGCACACCTAAGAAAGAACAAGGTGTTTGTCTACCCGTACCTGGACGATTGGTGGATCAAGGCATCCTCCTTCTCGGAAGCGCAAGCGCACTTCCAGAAGACGCCCGTTCTCTTGAACAAGCTAGGGTTGCACATCAACATGTCCAAGTCTGTCCCGAATCCGGTCCAATGCCTACAGTACTTGGGAGCCACCATCAATACGCTGTCTGCAAGCGTGTCTCCTTCGGAGGAAAGACGTTTATCACTCCTTCGGAAGGCTCAGGCTCTTATGACCGCTCCATCTACGACAGTGAGGACGGTGTCTTCTCTACTGGGATCGATGGCCTCCTGTATCTTCCTCATGCCACACGCACGGCTTTACATGAGACCGCTGCAGGAGTGTCTGGAGGATCCGTGGGACCAGAGGAGAGGCCACTGGGACGACAAGATACGACTGTCTCTGCGTGCTCTACAGTCTCTGAAATGGTGGTGTTCAGCGGAGAATCTCCTCAGAGGGGTTCCCTTCCACAAGGACATTCCCTCTCAGACAATCGTGACGGATGCTTCTCTCCACGGCTGGGGAGCGCATTCCGGAGAGTTACAGATACAAGGAACGTGGTCCCCGACGGAGTCCACGTATCATATCAATTTCCTGGAACTCAGAGCGGTTCACTTGGCGCTGAAGGCCTTTCATCCGTCCTTCCAGACCAACTCTCTGCTTGTACAGACGGACAATACGACCACGATGTATTACCTCAACAAGCAGGGGGGCTCGAGATCGCGCACCCTGTCGCAGGAGGCGCAGGCGATCTGGCACTGGCTTCTTGCCAGAGGACTGACGATAACGGCTACTCATCTGCCAGGTGTGCAGAATGTTCAGGCGGACGCACTGAGCAGACTGATCCAGGAAAACCACAAATGGGTCATAAACGACGAAGTACTCGGAGACGTCTTAGACAGGTGGGGCACGCCAGACATGGATCTGTTCGCCACCGCCGAAAACGGCAAATGCCGAAACTTCGCATCCAGGTACTACCAGCAGGGAACGCTGGGGAATGCGCTATGGATCGACTGGTCGAACAGCTTTCTGTACGCTTTTCCACCCATTCCCCTGATTCCGGCGGTGCTCATCAAACTAGCCCAGTCCAGGGTGAGGATGATCCTGATTGCCCCAGAAGGGCCCAGACAGTGGTGGTTCACGGACCTGCTTCACCAGTCCCTCCTTCCTCACATTCGGCTGCCGTGCCGGCAGGACCTTCTCACGAAGTTCGGGGGGCAGATGGTGCACCCCAATCTCTTGTCTTTGAATTTGGCGGCATGGCTCCTGAGATAGTGCAATATGGCCATTTGAATCTCCCTGCAGATTGTATGGACATACTGAAGGAAGCCATGAGACCTTCCACTATGACATCTTACGCGTACAAGTGGAAGAGATTTTGCATCTGGTGCAAGTCCAAGATCTATGATCCGACGACATGTAAGGAAGACGTCATCCTTCCATACCTTTTACATTTGGCGCAGTCTGGCCTTAATTGTCATTCCATTAAGGTTCATCTAGCTGCGCTGACTGCCTACAGGAAATGCCCTTCACAGACCTCCTTCTTCCAGATTCCTGTGATCAAAGATTTTTTGGAAGTCTTGAAGAAAGTGTTTCCTCCTGTCCTGCTTCCTTCGCCTTCATGGGAGTTGAATGTGGTGCTGTCCAGATTGACGAAGGAACCTTTTGAACCCATTCATAAGGCTTCGCTGCAGCACCTGTCCTGGAAGGCGGCGTTCCTCGTGGCCATTACATCGGCCCGCAGGTTGAGTGAAATTCAGGCGTTGTGTTGCCAAGAACCTTATACTGTATTTCATGCTGCTAAGGTTGTTATGCGTACTCACCCTAAATTTCTTCCTAAGGTTATTTCTGATTTCCATGTTAACCAGACCATAACTTAGCCTACGTTTTTTCAGAATCCTTCCTCTCCAGCGGAAAGGTCTCTACATTCCCTGGATTGAAGGAGGGTGTTGACATTTTATCTGGATAAAACCAAAGATATTCGTAGGTCAGACCAATTGTTTATCAATTATGGGTCAGTCAGGACACGTCTTGCTACCTCTAAACAGTCCATTTCGAGGTGGATTGTGTCCTGTATACAATTGTGTTATCAAAAGGCTAATAAGACCTTAGGGGGTAAACCTAAGGCTCATTCCACCAGGGGCAAAGCGGCTACGACTGCTTTGCTATGTAATGTTCCCATTGCAGAAATCTGCAGGGCCGCCACGTGGAAGTCGGTCCATACCTTTGCTAAGCATTACTGTCTAGACTCTGATGCCAGGGCAGATGCTCAGGTTGGACAGGCTTCGCTGTGAAATCTGTTCGCACAGTAGCGGTGTTGTACTCTTTTTCTCCACCGCCGCTTTTGTGTGGGGATGGGCTTGCCATTCTATTCACTAGATTATGACTATACACAGAGATCCCCTACTACAGAAGGAGTAGTTTCTGTCCTGTAACTCCAGTTCTGTAGTAGGGGTATCTCTGTTATAGTCATAAGCGCCCGCCCTCCTCCCCGGTGGAGACAAATGTTTGTTCGGAATGCTACAGGTCTGGCGTTATACGCCTTCAAAAAGAACTGAAAGTAAATGGGACCTGCTGAGCATTCTGGGATACTGAGAAAGTTCTAGAAAGTTTTCTTTAAGGCACGGTATCCCTTTTTGAGCCACATAATGGCAGCCTATGGGGCTTGTCTGTCCTCCCCTTCCTCTCTATCATTCCTGAGGCTTTACTGGTAAAAGGGGAAGTTTTCTCTGTGAAGAAAACTTGGCAAGCTGGGCTGGTTGTGGTTTTGGTGGAATGTGGAATGTCTAGGTGAAGTGCTGGACAGTGTAGCCTGTGGATATAGGCTGCATTATATGTCTTTAAATTCTCTCTTAAGTGTCTTTGCATTTTTAGACAGCTTAAGAGATTATTTTTGATTGCTCCGGGGTCCACACTCATGAGCGGGACTATTCACTAGATTATGACTATAACAGAGATACCCCTACTACAGAACTGGAGTTACAGGACAGAAACTACTCCTTCCTCCCTGTGCCCAGTTCTCCCACTGCCCCCGCCCATTTTTCCCGCCGCTGCGTCCCTGCGGCCCCGCCCACCTGCAATCCCATTCGCCGCCCCACTCCCGCCTCCCAGCTGCTCCTCCCTCCCACATCCCCTCATATGGAAGCCGCTGCGCGGCTGCGCTCAGCGGGCACGCCACTGGCGCGCCGCTGGCGCACCTAAGGCATGCCCGTCCGTGCCTGGACCGCGCCCAGCGCCAGGACCCCTGGACTCCACGAACGCCACGAAGCCCGACACTGCTACGATGCCAGAACCCTCCACGCTTTCAACACCGGACGAACACACACCTGCTTCCTGGCCGCCCCGAAGCGCACCCACAGAGCTTTCACCTGCCGGAACTACTACAGCTTCACAAGCATCCGCCCCACCATGCTGCTGACCAGGAAAGAACCCAACCACCTCAGATGCATCCTTCTCAACACCCGCTCCGCCCGAAAACATGCCGTTGAACTCTGGGACCTACTCGACTCAACCTCCCAAGACGTCACCTTCCTGACAGAGACCTGGCTGAACCCCGCCTTGGCACCCGACATAGCCATAGCCGTCCCAGAAGGCTACAAGATCACCCGCAAGGACCGCAACAACAGAGCGGGAGGAGGAATCGCCATCGTCCAGAGGAACACTCTCAGAGTCTCGACCAACACCGACAACACCCTCAGCTGCCGAACACCTGCACTTCCAGATCCACACCGACCCCAACACCACCCTTAGAGGAACCCTCATCTACAGACCGCCCGGACCCCGACCCCAGTTCAGTGACTCCATCGCCAACTTAGTCAGCACACACGCCCTCGCCTCCATGGACTACATCCACCTCGGGGACCTGAATTTCCACCTCGAGAACAATGACGACCCCACCGAACTCCACTGGACCGACCACCGCTGCATCCACTTCGCCTTCAAGAAACCCACCATGCACCACCGCACCCAACAGATGCCTCACCGCTGCTGGAGCAAAGTCACCGAAGACCAGCTAACCACCACCCTCGCCCAGAGCCCACCCGCCGACCATACCGACCCCGACACCGCCGCCCGCAACCTCAGACAGTGGTTCAACGACTGCGCGAACACCCTAGCCCCGATCAAGAAACCCTCCAACAATCATACCAACAAGAAAGCCAGCTGGTTCACTGACAACCTCCGGGCCTCCAAGCAAACCTGCCAAAAGCTGGAGAAGATCTGGCTCCGTGAACGAACACCGGACAGCCACGCTGCCCACAAGAATGCCAACCGCAGACACCATCACCTCATCAGATCCGCCAAAAGGGCCTCCTTCAAAGACCACCTAGACAACAGCGCGAACAACAGCAAAGAGCTCTTCAACATCGTGAAGGAACTCTCCAACCCCAGCTCCAACACCAACGACTTCCCACCCTCGCAAGACATGCGCGACTCGTTGGCCATCTTCTTCCACTGCAAGATCACAGACATCCACGACAGTTTCAACGCCACGACCTCCCCGACAACCACTGAGACCTCCGCCCCCACGACCACCAGCCGCCTGCTCTACTGGACCAACATCAGTGACGATGACACCATCAAGATCATGAACACCATCCACTCCGGATCTCCGTCAGATCCATGCCCACACCATATCTTCAACAAAGCCAGCACATCCATCGCACCCTATCTCCGGAAAGTCATCAACACCTCCTTCGAGACAGCAACCTTCCCTGAGAGCTGGAAGCACGCCGAGAACAACGCCTTACTCGAGAAACCCAAGGCGGACCCCAAGGACCTCAAGAACTTCCGCCCCATCTCCCTGCTCCCGTTCCCGGCAAAGTTCATCGAGAAGACCGTCAACAAACAACTGACCCGCTACCTCGAGGAGAACAACATCCTGGACCCTTCCCAGTCCGGGATCCGCAGCAACCACAGCACCGAGACTGCCCTCATCGCCGCCACCGATGACATCAAGTCCCTGCTGGACAACGGAGAAACGGCGGCCCTCATACTCCTGGACCTGTCAGCCGCCTTAGACACGGTCTGTCACCACACACTACGAACACGCCTCCACAACGCTGGGATCCAAGAGAAGGCTCTGGACTGGACCACCTCCTTCCTCTCCGGTAGAACACAGAGCGTCCGCCTTCCCCTCCGAAGCCACCGAGATCATCTGCGGCGTACCCCAGGGCTCATCCCTCAGCCCAACCAGTTTAACATCTACATGGTACCGCTCGCCCATGTCGCCTGTCGGCACGACCTCAACATCCTCTCCTATGCCGATGACACCCAGCTGATACTCTCCCTCACCAAGGACCCCCACACAGCCAAAACCAACCTTCACGAAGGAATGAAGGCCGTTGCTGAATGGATGAGGAACAGCCGACTGAAGCTGAACTCGGACAAGACGGAGGTCCTCATCCTCGAATCCAACCCTTCGGCCTGGGACGACTCCTGGTGGCCGACCGCACTGGGAACCGCTCCAACACCCACCGACCACACACGCAACCTAGGGGTCATCCTCGACTCCACCCTCTCCATGACTAAACAGGTCAACGCCATCTCCTCCTCCTGTTTCAACACCCTCTGCATGCTCCGTAGGATCTACAAGTGGATCCCCACTGAAACGAGAAGAACAGTCACCCAGGCCATTGTCAGCAGCAGGTTGGACTATGGAAACGCCCTCTACACAGGAGCCTCGGCCAAACTCCTGAGACGGCTCCAATGCATCCAGAACGCCTCTGCACGCCTGATCCTCGACATCCCTCGCCGCAGCCACATCACACCCCACCTGAGAGACCTGCACTGTCTCCCGGTCAACAAGAGGATACCCTTCAAGCTCCTCACTGTAGGAGAGTGGGGTCTGCAATCCCATGGCCACCCCAGATTTTTGCTTTTTGCTTCACTGATTTACGACTTTCCCTGGCTGTGGGCCTGCTAATCAGACCCACAGCCTAGCTGTTCTCTCTCTAAATTGCAACCATGTACCTTAGGTGCATTTTACCAATTGGTACTGGGCCACCTTATCAGTCCCTGTACAGCATACCTTAGGTATCCAGGGCATAGGTGTACCCAGGGCCTACCAGGGTCTGAAGCATGTATTATGCCACCCCTGGCTGGCCACCCAAACAGACCCAACTGGCTGCACGACAGCTGGGGCAAGGTGGTGTAAACACCCTTTGCTTTAGATATAGTATTCCTATATCTAACCCTAAAATGGACACATATATTCCTATCAGTCACTCCTATGGCAGGCCTTATCAATCCTGAAGGCAGAGTGCTTGGAATTATGTGAGATGGTGCTCTGGCATGAGCTGAGCCCGTTTGCAGCTTGCGGAACCAAGTCCAAATAGCTGTTCCATGATAACGCTATACCATATACTCTTAAGTGCATTATAATCCTCGCGGTTAAATGCTAACTTGGGTATAGCATTATCAAAACATGTCGAGTAAGGTGTCATACGAATTGGAATACTAACCCCTCGCCAATTCTGGCGACGGGGTTAGCATTCCACCCTTCTAGAGGGACACAACATGTATGTAACTGTGAACCCCGGTTAAAAGTCAGACATAGCCTCAGCTCCACAAAATGGATGCTGCCACCGAGACACAAGTCTGCCCTCCTGCTGCTGGGAGTCCTTCCAGCAACGGAGGCCTGGACAAAGGGTTTCCTGTCAGGGGCGGTGCCAGCACCATCCCAGACAGGATTTTGTGTATCCCAGGTAGGCAGGGCTGAAAGGAAGGTGACTGCAAGTGGCACCCCGGTGCTCACTGTCCATATGCCGGCTCAAACCAGTTCCTGGGGCACACCAGCCCCTGAGCTGGGGAGAGACCGGACAAAGGAGAGGGGTGTAACCACCCCCCTCCTAGTACCACCCATAGGGCAGGACTTAGTCGCGTGCCAGCCCCTTTTCTTAGGATAAAGGTAGGAGCAGGCCCCCTTCCCAAATTAGATCATCTTGAATCTTGAAACTACTTTCCACGAAAGGAACTCTTGACTCTTCTGAAGACTCTCCCTTGAGGCTAAGGAGTAGCCACCCTGCACCAGCAGGCACCATCGAAGCTCTTGCGGTTTGCGGTAAGTCCATCCTCCGGATCAAGACTGCCCAGCTCGACGAGACCCGGATTCCCTGCCATCTCTGACCTCTACCTACATCATCCAGCCCAGCTGAGATACGTGGGTGTGAGGAGACCCGTGGGACCGGCCATCTTCAAGACCTGCACGACGCTTCACCAGCACGACCCCCGAGAGACCCTCGAGTAAGTGCATTGGGGTTTGAGAAGCCCTAACCCTAAGCAGCTCCAGCACCGAAGTCCAGCCTCCCAGCATCCACGAGATCTGCGTGGGTCCCTTCTGCTTCTTTGCTGCTTGCCACGTTGTCCGGTCACTTGCCCGTTGGCTAGTGACCCTCTTGACGACGTACCACGACGATTACACCGCTGGTCTGGTTGCTCCAGACTGGCCCTTGCTCCCTTCCAAGAGAGGAGCACCCCGGACCCTCCTGGTCCACTCCAGACGCCATCTTGACTCCACCGCGTGGGCTTGCCTTTGCCAAGGTTTGTTGCTCAAATCCTGAGTCCAGCATCGCCGACAGCCTCGTGGGACAGCTCACACCTCCAGCCTGGACGCCGACAACGCCTCCTAGCCCGTGTGACTGCAGAGTCCAGCGTCGCCCACTCACCTGGTCGAGGTGACTTCATCCGGTGCCATCCTGGTGCCCACATAATTACTGGCTAGTGATTAAGAACTAAGTCCCCTCTGCTTTCAGGTCGTCTCCTTCACTGATCCAGCCTTGGATCACACCGAACATCTTCACTGGTCGCCTGCCAGCAACTTCTTCTTTCAGGCTCCATAGACTTCAACGAGGATTCCCGACGTCACTTGAACCCTATGCAGCCGCGGCCCCTGGGCTAGGTAACTTGAGTATTTCGGTACTCCAGCACAGGTTCACTATCTAAGTGTCCAGATCCTTTTTCGTTTTCAGTCTACCTAGTCGGATTCGTCCGGAAACAGTAACTTTAGAAACGCTAGCATCCCTAGACTTCTTCCCGCATCCCGCGTGAGAGTGCACACTCTGCACACGATCTCCCTAGACCTCCTGCTCGTAATCTTAAGGTTCAGTAGTGTAGTCCTGGCGATCCTGAAGCCTCTGGATCTTGTTACTTACCTGCTAGCATTTCGCATTCCACTTTTTGTGTATATGGTTTTTCGTGCCCCTCGGGCATTTGTGTAAATTGTGCAACTTAAAGTATTTTCGTAAGAGTTTTGTATTGTGCTTAGCTCCCTGACTCATAAAGAGTTCAGGGTAGTCTTGTAATCCTTTATTTTCATAACAACTTGTGTGGTGTCCTTTCACTTGGTGTTCAAGGGGTATATGAGATGGTAAAACAGCTGGCTTAACACGCCCTCTAGAGTTTAGCCTGAAGACTGCTCGTGTCCATGCTACTAGGATAGCTGGTCTGAAAGGTTGACTTACAACCAATCATCAATAAGGGTTGTTTGGTATGATACAAAGTGATCACTAGAATAGTGAGCACTATATATCAGGCCAACTTCTCACATTGGTGGGCAGCGGTTGGGAATTGAGCTTGCTGTTGTTTTGCCTCGCACGTATCCTAAGAATATCAATTGAAAGATCACATAAGTACCCAGGTACATATAACTTAACTTAGAATACTCTGAGTTCTACTGAACCAGCTGTTGTAGTGTAACAAGGCTTAGCACACCTTGACTACAACTCTAAGCAAGGGATCAGTAGGTAAACCCATAGTGTAGGTAGGTGCATCACTTACACCACGCTAGAAGCATGTCTACCCATGGAGAGTGTTCAGAAACTCCCCTTGTGGCTGTTGACCCTCCACAGGTCACTTCCAGATATGCAGGCCTTAGCTTCCAGGAGATGAGACAATTGTGTACCTCCAGGAACCTAAAACAGGGTTCTAACCCTACCACTCCTTTTCTGTTAGGTCTCTTAGAGACTTATGATGCTAGGAAAGCTTCTCAGACAGATGGGAGCATGCCCCCCTTAGAAGGTACTCGTGGTGACCCAGACTCAAACCTCCCTGAAACAGAAGAGGTAGAAGAGGAGGAGGAGGAGGTAGAGGAAGTCTCTGGGGATGAGGCAGACAATGGTCCTGAGCTAGTCAGGCTTACTAGGGCCAACTTAGACCTACATAGGGAAGGATCTGGGGGACCCCCAGTACTGACCCTAAGCAGGCCTAACTTTGGAGTTAGAAGAGATAGATCTCATTCTAGGGACTCCAACATCTCTGTGCACTCTCATGCCTCTGCTCAGAGGAGAATGATCTCTCCCCAGAGGAGACTGACTTCCCCTCAGAGAAGAGAACATGAAGCAAGGATGAAACAGGCTAATCTGAGGATCCAGAGGGAAGAACTTGCCCTTGCCAAGGAGAAGAGCTTGCCTTTGCTAGAGAGCAACAGTTAAGTGGGGTAGTCCCCACTGGTGGCAACAATATCCCTAAGGATAAAGACAGGAGTTTTGACACTAGACACCTGAGTAAAATAGTGCCCCCCTTTAAACAAGGGGATGACATCCACAAATGGATGACTGCTTTGGAGAGGGCCTGCACTGTCCAGTACATCCCCCAGAGTCAGTGTGCATCTATTTTGTGGCTCTCCTTTGAAGGCAAAGGTAGAGATAAGCTCCTCACTACTAGAGCTGAGGATGCTAACAATTACCAAGTCTTGAAAAATACACTGATTGATGGGTTTGGCTTAACCACTGAACAGTACAGGTTGCTGTTCAGAGACACCCAGAAAATTCAGTCTCAAGATTGGGCTGACTTTGTAGATTGTGCCACTAAGGCTTTTGAAGGCTGGTTACTGGGAAGTAAAGTTACTGATTACACAGGATTGTATAATCTAATTATGAGAGAACAAATCTTAAGTAATTGTCAAAATCAGTTGTTGCATCAGCACCTTATTGACTCAGATCTGACCTCTCCCCAAGAATTGGGAAAGAAGGCAGACAGATGGGTCAGGACAAGGGTCAAGCAGCAGAACCAGAACCAGGGTGGTGGCCAGAAGAAAGCAGATCCCAAGGGTAATGAGAATAAGCAAAATGACCAGAAGTCTTCAACAGGGCCCCAACAATCTAAAGAGGGTGGGTCCCAGAATTCCCAAAAGAAGAAGAATGGTCAGAAGAAACCATGGTGCCAGTACTGCAAAAGTAATACTCACTGGTTTAGTGAGTGCACCAAGAAAGGCCCAACTCCTACCACTACTGCCCCTAAGGCACCTGCACCCCCTAGTACAGTTAGTAGTGGTAGTAATCCTCCTAAGGCTATAGTGGGGTTAACCCTGGGAACTGAGGCGGGCTCTGACTTAGTCAGAACACCTACTCAGGCTGTTCTTGTTTGTACTGGGGACATGAATATGACCCCTACAATAAGTCCCAGTACTCTGGGCAAGTACAGGCAGACGCCTTTGATTAATGGAAAAATGACTCAGGCCTACCGGGACACTAGTGCCAGTGTCACCATGGTGACACCTAACTTTGTGGACCCTGACCAGGTAATACTGGGAGCAGACTACCTGGTGACCAATGCTAGCAATGCCACTACCTCCCATAGTATGGCACTTGTTAACTTCTCCTGGGGAGGGGTAAATGGCCTCAAAAGGGTTGTTGTTAGTTCAGACCTCCCTGTGGACTGTCTTTTCGGCAATGATTTGGAATCCTCCTTATGGTCAGATGTGGAGTATAGGACTCATGTGGAAATGTTAGGTTTGTCAGCACATGTCCTTGCTGTGACTAGGTCACAGGCCAAGAAATGCCCAGCTGAACTAGTGCTGGATCCTGGAACAATGGACCAGACACTACCCAAGAGAAAGAGCAGTAGGGGTAAGATTGACTCTTCCCCCCTGCCTCAGGAACAGGATCAGCTCTCTCAGGAGACTGACCCCAAGACCCCAGAAGGAACTGTCCTAGAAGAACTTGAGCCTGAACAGGTTGAGTGGGGATTGACATTGTTGGACCAATGGACCCCCCAACAGCATCTGGGCACAGATTTATACTGGTGGTAGTGGATCATGCCACCAGGTATCCAGAAGCTATTCCCCTTAGAACCACTACAGCTCCTGTTGTGGCAAGGGCCCTGGTTGGAGTTTTCTCCAGAGTAGGGTTCCCTAAGGAGGTGATCTCTGACAGAGGTGCAAACTTCATGTCAGGATACTTGACTGCTATGTGGAAGGAATGTGGTGTCAATTACAAATTCACCACACCCTATCACCCACAATGCAATGGGTTTGTTGAAAGATTCAACAAGACCCTCAAAGGGATGATAAAAGGGTTACCAAAAAAGCTTTGGCGAAGATGGGACATCCTTTTACCCTGCCTTCTGTTTGCTTACAGAGAGGTCCCACAGAAGGGGGTTGGTTACAGCCCTTTTGAGCTTTTGTTTAGACATCCGTTTCCGGGTGGGGACCTCTCATTACCAGTTCAAAGTCCTCCCATTCGGGTTGAAGTCAGCTCCCCGAGTGTTCCCGAAGTGCATCGCAGTAGTAGCAGCCGCTCTACGCCGCATGGGTGACTTCGTGTACCCATATCTGGACGATTGGCTGTTGAAAGGTCTTTCCACAGACAGTGTAAGGAACCACTTTCTGAGCTGCATCGATCTATGCCATCGGTTGGGTCTGCATGTGAATTTCAACAAGTCAACTTCACAACCGACGCAGCAATACATTTTCTAGGAGCTCTGCTAGACTCCGAGGCAGGAATAGTGTTTCCTTCGAAGGAGAGACAGTCTTCCATCACTCAAAAATGCCAACTAGCTCTCCGAAGCAGAGATCTGACGGTGCAAAGGATTGCCTCCCTGCTAGGGTCGATGGCATCCTGCATGTTTCTAGTCCCCAATGCCGACTACGGATGCATCCTCTTCAGCAGGATCTGGAGGATAAGTGGGACCAGCAGTCAGCTCGCTGGGACGACAAAATAACTTTGTCAAGCACAGCACGAGCGTCCATACCTTGGTGGATGAAAAGGCGAAATATGCAAGTCGGCATTCCATTCCATCAACCTCCGCCTGCCCAGACGCTGATAACAGCTGCCTCTCTCCAAGGATGCGGGGCACACATGGGTCATCTCCAGACGCAAGGACTGTGGTCTCCCAAAGAGCGCTCCTACCACATCAACATGTTGGAGCAGAGGGCAGTCCATCTAGCCCTCAAAGCTTTCCTGCCCTCGATTCAAACATCATCAATGTTAGTACAAACGGACAACACCACCACCATGTACTACCTGAACAAACAGGGAGGAACACGCTCACGCACCCTCTCCGTGGAAGCACAGAATCTGTGGCATTGGCTCCTGGCTCGGAATCTGTTAGTCACAGCAGTCCATCTCCCAGGAGAACAAAATCTGAGAGTGAATGCTCTAAGCCAGCATTTCGAAGACAAAGAGGACTGGGTTCTCAACGACGAGGTAGTCTAAAACATCTTCCAGTCATGGGGTCGTCCCACAATAGATCCCTTTGCGGATGACGAAAACACCAAATGCCGAGACTTCGCCTCAAGATCCTACCGACTAGGATAGAAAGGGAATGCCCTCTTGATAGACTGATTACAAAAAGGGGGTGGTGATGGACAGAGTATCTGAGTTAATCAGAACACTCCTACCCAGTCAACAGATCAGGGCTTGATCCATCACCGTTTTTTAGCTCACTGCACCATCCCAGTTCAGAACCTGGCTATATGCAAATTAGTCTGTCCCTGGCCCAGTGCATCATGGGAACAGGGCAGACCAAACTACCAAGCCAATTCTTCACTGGAAAGGAAACAAGCTTCCGGGGACCGGTTTCTGGCATTACAGCCGTCTTCGGCCCGGCCTGCTTGAATCCTGATGGTGCAATGAGCAAGGGACTCATGTCTGAGCATACCCTTCCACACTCATGGTGGCCAAAATAATTACAAAAAGGGGGTGGTGATGGACAGAGTATCTGAGTTAATCAGAACACTCCTACCCAGTCAACAGATCAGGGCTTGATCCATCACTGTTTTTAGCTCACTGCACCATCCCAGTTCAGAACCTGGCTATATGCAAATTAGTCTGTCCCTGGCCCAGTGCATCATGGGAACAGGGCAGACCAAACTACCAAGCCAATTCTTCACTGGAAAGGAAACAAGCTTCCGGGGACCGGTTTCTGGCATTACAGCCGTCTTCGGCCCGGCTTGCTTGAATCCTGATGGTGCAATGAGCAAGGGACTCATGTCTGAGCATACCCTTCCACACTCATGGTGGCCAAAATAATTACAAAAAGGGGGTGGTGATGGACAGAGTATCTGAGTTAATCAGAACACTCCTACCCAGTCAACAGATCAGGGCTTGATCCATCACCGTTTTTTAGCTCACTGCACCATCCCAGTTCAGAACCTGGCTATATGCAAATTAGTCTGTCCCTGGCCCAGTGCATCATGGGAACAGGGCAGACCAAATTACCAAGCCAATTCTTCACTGGAAAGGAAACAAGCTTCCGGGGACCGGTTTCTGGCATTACAGCCGTCTTCGGCCCGGCTTGCTTGAATCCTGATGGTGCAATGAGCAAGGGACTCATGTCTGAGCATACCCTTCCACACTCATGGTGGCCAAAATAATTACAAAAAGGGGGTGGTGATGGACAGAGTATCTGAGTTAATCAGAACACTCCTACCCAGTCAACAGATCAGGGCTTGATCCATCACCGTTTTTTAGCTCACTGCACCATCCCAGTTCAGAACCTGGCTATATGCAAATTAGTCTGTCCCTGGCCCAGTGCATCATGGGAACAGGGCAGACCAAACTACCAAGCCAATTCTTCACTGGAAAGGAAACAAGCTTCCGGGGACCGGTTTCTGGCATTACAGCCGTCTTCGGCCCGGCTTGCTTGAATCCTGATGGTGCAATGAGCAAGGGACTCATGTCTGAGCATACCCTTCCACACTCATGGTGGCCAAAATAATTACAAAAAGGGGGTGGTGATGGACAGAGTATCTGAGTTAATCAGAACACTCCTACCCAGTCAACAGATCAGGGCTTGATCCATCACCGTTTTTTAGCTCACTGCACCCCCTTTTCTGAATCCTTTTGATAGACTGGTCAGGGGAATTTGTGTACGTCTTTCCACCCTTTCCACTGATCACGAAGGTAGTGAGCAGGCTGACTCACTCGTACACAAAGATGATCCTCATTGGCCGAGACAGTGGTGGTACACGGACCTTCTACATCTGTCAGAGTGTCCTCACAAGAGGTTGCCGTGCAGGCCGGACCTGCTTTCCAAGATGAACGGGAGGATTCATCATCCCAACCTTCCGTCACTGAACTTGGCAGCGTGGCTCCTGAAGTCATACAATACAGCCACCTAGGACTGCCGCAGGACTGCATGTCCATTTTGAAAGAGGCGAGACGACCTTCCACAAGGCATTCATATGCATGCAAGTGGAAGCGTTTCTACATGTGGTGTATGCAGAACAATTGTCATCCTATCAAGGGTCAGGAAGAGGTAATTTTCCCTACCTATTATATCTGGCTAAAGCAGGGTTGAAATTTAATTCCATTAAGGTGCACTTAGCAGCTATAACAGCTTACAGGCGGTCACCTTCCCAACCTTCTTTTTTCCAGTTACAGGCTGTGAAAGATTTTCTGCAGGGCTTGAAAAAGGTCTAACCTCTGTTTCTCCCTCCGTCGCCCCCTGGGTGTTGAACCTGGTGCTATCAAAGTTGATGGGTCCTCCTTTCGAACCCATTCATAAAGCAACCTTGCAGCATATCTCTTGCAAGGCTGTTTTTTTGGTAGCAATCACGTCGGCTCGCAGGGTGAGCGAGATTCAAGCTCTCTGTTCCAAAGAGCCTTTTACAGTGTTCCATCTGAATAGAGCGGTGTTGAGGACTCATCCCTCTTTTCTACCTAAGGTGGTGTCAGATTTCCATGTAAACCAGACCATCTCTCTACCCACCTTTTTTCCCCAATCCCTCCACTCCAGCTGAGAGGGCCTTGCATTCTTTGGACCTGAAAAGGGTTTTAAAATTCTATCTTGATAGGTCCAAATTTATATGCAAGTCTGAACAACTGTTTGTCAGCTATGGATCGATCAGATCAGGTTATGCAGCCTCAAAAAGTTCCATCTCTAGGTGGATAGTTTCATGTATCAAACTTGCCTACCAATTGACGCAGAAGACCCTGGGGTTTTCTCCCAAAGCACATTCCACCAAAGGGAAAGCGGCTACTACAGCTTTCCTCCATAATGTGCCCATGTCTGAGATTTGTAAGGCGGTGACCTGGAGGTCCGTCCATACATTTACCAGATATTACTGTCTAGATTCAGACACTGGAGCAGATACCCATGTAGGCCAGGCCTCCTTGCGGAATGTGTTTAAAGGCTGATTTTCGGCTGTTACAATCTTTGGTTGGGTCATGTGTTTCTCATTTACCTGCAGGTGGTTGATGGCTTTGCTATTCTATTCATTGCTAATGCCTATTGATGAGGATCCCCTAGAAGAGAAGGATAAGTTACTTACCTGTAATAGTAGTTCTCTTCCAGGGGTATCCTCATCAAAGTCATAAGCAACCCACCCGCCTCCCCAGGTAAATGAGATGCTGTCAAAGTGTTTACAGTTTATTGTTGAGCCCTGACTTTCAGGGTTATGCAAAGAACACCTGACCTAACGGTCACCCCTGAGGCATGATGGGAAGCCAGGGGTCATGGCTGCCTTAAAGGCACGGTGCCAGTTTTTGTTGAAAATGTTTTCATTTTCTATGCAATTGCTTTACAATGCAGCCTGTGAGCTAACAATGTCTATTTATTAGCAATTTTCAGGATTTATGAGTGTTTTGCTCATTAAAGCACAGAGTTCAAGTACCATTTGACCTAATGTGTTTTTTTATATCCTGGCAAATACAGTCTATGTATGGGTAATTACATTGTTTAGCCTCAGTTTTGGGGCTGCATTGGTGTGAGAAAAAATGATATATGTCCATACATATATGTGGAGCTAGATATATGTGAGTTCCATATATAATTTTATATTATTTCCGGGGTCCCCGCACATGGGCGGGGAACGTTCAGTGCTTATGACTTTGATGAGGATACCCCTGGAAGAGAACTAGGATTACAGGTAAGTAACTTACCCTTATGATGTTTGAACGGTGGGGAGCGAATTAATTCAGGGCTTGTATGAATGATTTGCCTGATTAACACAGGACAGCCTAAATGATATAGAGTATGTTTTTAATCATATGTGTATTTGTAGCATATTCTTTTTTTCTTGGTACAATTATTCAAGGTACTGTCTTTCTAGTCACTGTGTTTGCGTTTAAGTACAAGAAGAGTGATAAGAATAAATTTAACATGTCATGGTATACATTATATGCCATTGTTTTTTGTGCTTTCAGAATTGAAGAAATGGCAACATGAAAAAAGGCACTAGATATGACCGCAATGCATTTGGGTTGGGGACATGGATAAATGATTTACAAATTATATCAGTTTGATTATTTGAAAGCAAGATTTAAATATATACAGCTATATGCATGGAATGATCTTGCTTAAGAAGTTGGATAAATGATCTTAACTACCAACTGAAAGTTGGATAAATGATCTTAACTTCCAACTGAAAACAAAATTGTCAGTTTGACACATATAATGTAGAGCATACTTGAGAGTCACTCGGTTTAGGACAGTGTGTTATATCCACTTGTAGATACCCCTGCATGTCTGGGGCTTTTATAACAGGTACTGGATAGTCCTGTAAAAAGAAGTGGGCATTGACTGTAGCTTTAGTGAGTGATTTTTCTGGAACTAGAGCAGTCAAACTGTTACTTAATCAGGAAAACTTCCACCCACAAAAATTGAATTTCTGCCTTCCTCTCGCCATACATCCAGATGCAGGATATTTTTTCTAGCTTCCCCAAATTAGGACAGGTTCAAATGAAGTTTGTAAACCAAGCACAAGTTCCACGCCTGGATCTTTCATTCTTCTCTATTCATGCAGATGAATATGACCTCCTTAATGATGAGTCAAACATTAAGCAAAGTACTAGCTAAGGTGGACAAGGCCTGGCCATTCAGATATTAGTTTAAGTTGACTCTTGTGAATGATGAGTGGCTTGGTCTAGAGATCAATTTAAAAGTGATGGTAACAGGGAGGAAAGGAAGTGGTCTGGCTTTCATTCAAGGAGAGTTCAGCAACGTGACAGTGGTTAGAGTTGATTTTCTCTTCCACTGCCAGGCAAGCCTAGCTTCAGAGATGGGGGTAGGAGATGTGTATGTGCAGGCTGGAATTTCCAAAAGGTCATCACCAGTCCTGCACATTGTAACAACCAATTGTGCAGCTACACGAGGAGTCCAGTAGAATCCAGTACCACTCAGTCCATTCAAAACACAGTAAACCCTCACATTCTCGACATTCAACACAAGCTGACGCCATACATGGCCCAGATAATAAGGCATCCTTTTAGATGTTTTTAATACAAGAGTAGTTCTCAAGGGGGTATGGGTTATTTACTTGAATACATACTTCAGTTTTTTACCAATATAAGTTTATCTGAAATTTGCTTAATGCATTTAGAAAATGTATTCTGTAATTTCCTTAAAAGGTTGAAATATGTATGTCAATTGGCCATATTCTAAAGCATATAATTCCATGCCTACAAACAGTGTTGCAAAGAGGAAGCTCTTTCCCTCCCATTCAATTATAGTTTAATCCTCTCTTCTAATAGATGAAGTGGCAAGTGACAGCTCTTCTAAAGGAGACGAGGAGAGTGAGACGACATCAGACTCTGAGAGCAGCTCTTCTTCCTCTAACGAAGATGATGATGATGATCTAGCTGGTGAGAGCCTGGGCGAGACTGCCGAAGATACAATGGATGATTCCACCATGGATAGCTGTCCATTGGAAGATGAGGAGAAAGTGAAGAGGAAGCCTTTGAAGAAAGAATACAAAACTCCAGCTTTCCTTTTGGACCATATGGAGGAGGAAGAGAGTGAAATCCTTTCTGGTAGGTGGCAAATGAATCACTTAAATATTAACAAGCTTGCTCAGAGGAATGTGTTCTAAAGTAATTGAGTGAGACTTTTCGCTGTAGAACCAAAATGTAAGCGCAAGGTGGAGGGGTTGGTCTGATGAAAAAAACTGGCATGTGCAATTAAAGTAAAGCAACAGTGTTTCAGAGTTGTAAAGGAAACCATAATTAAAGAGTTCATCACCTGGAATGAGACACCTTGGACAACAGGTGAGAGGCACTAGTGTCAAGCCTGTAAGAATAAAAGCATTGGTAAGTTCCATTTTCACCTGCATTCATATAGCACTGCATTCACTATGTACTTGATCTTTTGAGGATGCAGCACATTCAGAGAAGAGGCTGCGAAACAGAGTGAAGGCTTAAGATCCTGTACCTTTAACTTTTCAGATTCACATGCCGCTTAGGGAATCCCCTGGACTCATGTTTAGTGGAAGTTATAGATAACCACTTATTTATAATTGACATACATTAAATGCAGTTGCCTATCCATCTCAATATATGACCCAGACTCACGCTGGCCAATGAGTGGGAGAGGCTCTGAACACCACTTCTTACAGAGGCCTCCGTAGCTTAAGATTTGTTTCACAGCAAGTGTTGAAAGAAAGAAATACCTTGAGCTTCACTTTGAACAGTATTTTCGCTTCTTTAACTCAGATTTGTCAGTTTCTCTTGACTTCTTAACACTACCAAACTAGTATGTATATATTGGGTTTTTTGGGAGGGAACTTCGCCTCCAGGCACCCGCATCCACAGTCCAAGGGCAATGCTTTATGGATGAACTGGTCAGGGATATTTGCATACGCTTTTCCACCTCTCCCACTCATTCCATATCTGGTCCGGAAACTCAGACAAACATCACTTAAGATGATCCTTGTATCTCAACCTGGGCGTGACAATCCTGGTTTACAACATTATTAGAGCTGCCCTAGTAAGTCACAAGAAGCTTCCCAAAGTACCAGATCTTCTCAGTCACAGCAAGGCCAGGGTCAGGCACCCAGGCCCCAAACTACTCAAACGAGCAATTTGGCTACTGAAGTCATAGAGTATGGATATTTCCAATTTCCTCCAGAGTGCATGGACATTCGTAAAGAGGCAAGGCGGCCAAAAACAAGAGCATGTCAAGCAGCCAAATAGAAACGTTTTAAATATTTTTCTATTGCTCATTCAAACCCATGTATACCTACAGTGCAACAGCTAGTATGCTATTTGCTACATCTCCAAAGGTCACATTTAGCGTACACTGCCATAAAACTACATCTTGAAGCCTTTGCAGCTTTTCTGCAAACTCGCAAACAGCACTCACTTTTAAAAATACCAGTAATTAAATCTTTTATGAAAGATTTAAAAAGAGTAATTCCACCACAAACACCACCAGTCCAGTCATGAAACTTAAATGTGGTGCATTCATGCCCTTTGTGGTTTGTCTTGAAAGGTAGATTTCCTTGTAGCTATAACTTCCTTAAGAGTTAATGAAATTTGTGCCTTAACCATTGGGCAACCATATTCTCAAGTTTTCCAAGATAAGGTTTGACTAGGCACAAATTCTAAATTCCTACCAAATGTCATCTCTCCTTTTCACCTAAATCAAACACTGGATCTGCCAGTCTACTTTCCAAAACCAGAAACCGTGGCAGAACGGGCCATTCATACACTTGATGTTAATTGGGCAATCATGTATTACATTGAGAGAGCAAAACAATTATGAAAGACTCAACAGATGTTCCTAGAAAAGGTAATCCCATTTCAAAAGCAGGAATTGCAAGGTGGATTGTCAAGTGCATCCATATTTGCTATATAAAAGCAAAAAGGAATCTACCAGCAATTCTAAGAGAACATTCAACAAGAAAGAAAAGTGAATTGGTTGCTTTCAGGGCAACAGTCTCACTATTAGATGTCTGTCTTGTTTAGGAAACACTAATGTGTGGATGTTCATGCTAGACAATCTTTGGTCGGGCAAACCGTTTTACGTATATTATTTCAAACAACTGCACCATCTAATGCCTAGAGCCACCGTAAAAGTAGTACTGCTTTGCAGGCTATGCATAGCATGTGTATCTGCAGCCAACACATGCTACAAATGGAATAAGTTACTTACCCTTTAAGCATCTATTTGTAGCATGTAGTGCTGTAGATTCACATCCGCCCTCCTGCCTCCCTGGAAAGTATAAGATGGCAAAAAAACCAATAGATTTTGGCCCAGACCTCGGTACTGAGGTGTTTGACATAGTTCAACATTCTGTCCATCAATTGTTCTTTTTGCAAGTATAAGATGGCATCAGATGTACACATATATGTACTATTACAGTATTACACTGATGTTCAACGGCAACTACTATCCTACAACACTACATCCTCACTCTCCAGTATGGCAGGAAAACAAATGGACAATCTAACAAAAGAGCCATTAGACATGCGCTTTCTCTCGAGGAGGTGGAGACTCTACCTCACACCAGCGATAAAAAGACTCTTGGTAGTGGCCTTGCTTATTTTCTGTGATGAAGGTTGTTTCATATATATCAGAGAACAGAGCCTGTATGACTATAACTACCATGACTATTATTATTATGCAAGTTCCAGTAGCAGTTGTGTATCTTATTGTGTTTGTCGGTAGCCAGCAGTGATCGGATGTAAATCTTGTCTTGATTGGATAAAGTAAGTCACTCTAGTGACAATTATCCTTTTTTTATGTCTTTGTTGTAGGTGGAAAACAGGACGTGCAACCTCCAGTTAAAGAAGAAAACAACACAGTGGCTTCATTTACTCCAGTGTCAACCCAAAAACCTGAAGAGCCACCCTCTTCACCAATTCTGCTCTTACCGCCACCCAAGAAGAGACGGAAAACGGTCTCCTTCTCAGCTTTGTTTGAGGAAGAGCATGGAAAGAGTACTGTGGAGAAGCTGACAGACGGTGAACCTGGATTTCCGGCTGTCGTTGAGCCTGCCCCTCCAGCTGTCGTTGAGCCTGCCCCTCCAGCAGCCGTTGAGCCTGCCCCTGCGGCTGCCGTGGAGGCTGCCCCTCCAGCTAAGCCTGCCCCTCCAGCTTTGGTTGAGCCTGCCCCTCCGGCTTTGATTGAGCCTGCCCCTCCGGCTTCGGTTAAGCCTGCCCCCTCTGCTGAAGTTAAGCCTGCCCCCTCTGCTGAAGGGAAGCCTGCCCCCTCGGCTGAAGGGAAGCCTGCCCCCTCGGCTGAAGGGAAGCCTGTCCCCTCGGCTGAAGGGAAGCCTGCCCCCTCGGCTGAAGGGAAGCCTGACCCCTCGGCTGAAGGGAAGCCTGCCCCCTCGGCTGAAGGGAAGCCTGCCTCCTCGGCTGAAGGTAAGCCTCCCCCCTCGGCTGAAGGGAAGCCGGATGTTGTGACTGACGTGAAGCTCGACATTCAAGCAAACATGAGGTCTCCCATTGCTGCTGAGGCGAGGAATGATGTGCCAAATGCATTAAAACAAGGTATCTTTGTTGATGAAATAGCTACTAAAATGAAGCTGTGTGTCCCAGCGGATATAGTGGCTGAAGTGAAGTCTGACATTGAAGTTGAATCTCAACATGCTGTCCTAGCAGGCACGAAACGTGGCGTACCAGCTATAGCCTCTCCTAAGGTCACTAAACGTGCTGAAGAACCAAGTATCCATACCGTGCCTGATACCAAGGGCAAAAACCTGCCTGCTCAAATATCTGATCCATCCACTGTAAAATCTCCATCTAAATCTGAAGTGCCCTTAACACCCTTTTTACCTTCATCTCCCAAGAATCTCACAGAAGCAATGACCCTATTAAAGAAATCGCCACTGAAGTCACCTTGTGCATTTGGAAGCACTCTGATGAGCCCTTTGAAGAGGGACACTCCTGTAACTCCAGTGTCTGAGGCATTGTTCAGCCAGGAATCTTCTAATTCCACATCTTTTTCCAGCTCTGAATCCGCTGTTAAGCCACTTATTGTTTCACCACCTCTTAAACATGACAGTCATAAACCAAGCCACAGAACTATTCGTAATTTGCCCTTAGATCATGCATGCATGGTGAAATCATGGGATGACTCTGCTGTCCGTGGGCGATCACGCAGCCGATCACGTGGTTCTGAAACTGGCCCTGGACCATCACTTCATGACATGCTATACCCAGGGTCCCCAGAGCTGGATGATGAACACCAGAGGCGAAGAGAACAGCTTAGCAGAGCGAGCTCCCTTCTGGTTCTAGCCAACACCTCTTTTTCACCAACCCACCTATCTTCCAAACAAGCACCTTCCTCTGCAACAGACCTCTCAGTTCTGGCTGATCTTGCTTTAAAGACTCCTTTATCCCAAGAAAAACCTTGCCGTGAGTTAGACTCTGAAGACACAGAGACTTCTGATGAAGCTGAAGGGTCCCTGGTACAAATCCAAGAGTGCCATAAGTACATTTTCCAGGAACACAACTATGCTTTGGCTCCTGCCCCATCCCCATCCCCAGAGAAAATTGTAAAAACAGAGACCAGCCCAGAGGCTCCTGAAATTATTCATGTGAATCTTTCTAGCCACCCGGCTGGTGATGTTCTGGAAGCACCTGAAGAGGTTGTGGCCGTTATCGATCCAACAGAACGCACCCTTAAGGATGAATTAGAGATTGGGATTCTTAGCCTCTTGGCTGAGATTACGCCACCACCTCTACCCCTTGCTAGTTTGTCCCCGCATGAGCCCACCCCTCCTGAGTCTAAGAATGAGAAGTCCACAAATTGCCGGGAAGAGAAGAGTAAGAAGAAAAAACACAGAGACAAGCAAAAAGAGGAGGTACATGATGTTGATGCTTTCACTGATCTTGGAGAGGTCCTCATCTCAGATAGTGAGGAGGAGAGTGGGCGGAAGCGCTCATTGCGGCCTCGCCACAAACCTAGGCCAATTTTTGAGCCACGGAGTGAGTTTGAGCAGATGACAATCCTATACGACATCTGGAATTCTGGTATTGATGTGGAGGATATGTATTACCTGAAACACATGTACGAGAAGCTACTGCAAGAGGACAACAGCACGGACTGGCTCAATGATACACATTGGGTCCATCATACTAATATCCTTTACTTAAGCTATGTATACTAAATGCTTTAAACCACACACATGCACAGTCACTGTTGTAGAACAAGAGGGTAAATTGTTTTACATCACATGCACCCCTTTTTAAAAATCCAAACTTTTCTGTCATTGAAGTCATGGGATTCTCAGTGATTGCCATAAATAACAGAATACACTTACATACAAAATCCCCGTAATACTTTTTAAATAGTTTTTTTCAATGAAAGAAACCAACCATGCCAATAAGAGATAACTTTTCCTTTGTTCATGTAGTTGTATGTTTTTTTCATACATCCAGTGAGGCAAATTAGAACTGAAAAAACAATTGGCTCAAAAATAAGAATAATGTAAACCTTTTTTTTTAAACTGGAAATTGTAGACCCTAGTAGGCTGACCCTACTTATCCCTAACTGCCTGCACCCTTTCACCCAACATAGTTGGGGGGCGGGGTTTATCGGGGTGAGTTGAAGCAGCAGTCCGTCATCCTATAAGTCTTAGAGCTGTGTGCCATCCATTTGGCGTTCAAGCCCCTTCTGCCTTTCATCAATGGTAGGTCGTCCAGTTCCTGACAGATGCAAGGACAGACAGGTTGATCCTCTTCATGCCAAACAGTCTGCTGTTCATTTGTTCTTTTTGTCTCCAGCCCTGCAGTTCTATATGGTTTTCACAGTTAAGGTTTACTTATCAACACTTTCTTCATTTGCATGATCAGCTCTCTTTAGTCAAGTCACCCTTTGTGACCATTTTCCTATATGTGCATTCTGCTTTATTAATTATGCTACAATGAGACCTTAATTTGGCCTTTACCTTTTTGAGGTGTCTCTTAAGAGCATGTGCCCATTTACTTATTTAGGCTTCTTATCCTGAAAAGTATTTGCGTGCTTCATCAGTGAATTGCAGACTTGTCTGTTCAGCTTTCATACACCTCCTTTTTCCCTAGCAGATTGGTGCTTTGGAATCAAGCATCCTTTTTCAGAAGGTTATATCACCTTTGCATGGAAAGGGAAAGACTACCTGACTCACCGCTTTTTTCAATCCACCTCTAAGAGGGAAAGCCTACACCTGTTGGTTCGTAGGCAGGCCCTTAGGTTCTACACTGATTAAAGAGCACCAGGTAAGCAATCAAAGGCACAGACATTATTGGGGCGGATTGTCCTGTATACTAAACTGTCTTGCATTCTGGCCAAAAGAATCCTTCTGAGGGCCTTCAAGCTCAATCAACGAGGGCAAAAGCTGTGACTACAGCCCTGTCTAGAGGTGTTCTGGTGTTGGACATCTGCCTTGCTACTACTTAACGTCGCTCCAAACTTTTACTAGATGGTACTGCATTGCCTCCCAGAGAGGACCATTTCACCAGTTCTATCCTGCACTCCCCTATTCAAAAAGTGTGGAATCTGCAGTTAGAAGTATCAGTAAGATAGCCATCAAGACTGATGCTGACACAGCCAATTTTTCAGCACCCTCCAGTACAGGAAGTTCCCTTTTTGTTGGGGCATGCAGATGAGGTTTCTCGACTTACAGGGGCGGCGGTTAACATCACTCCCAACCATACCAAACCTGCAAGCCCAATTTATACCTGACTATTAACAGGGTTATTGTCAACCAACCACAGTGGGTTATACTGGAACACGGTCCCTGCAGAAAGCCACTGCCCCAGAACCGGGATATGGGCCGCAAACAGTAACATCAATAAAGTATCTGCTGCACCACCTTCATCACACCCTGTAGGTGCAAACATCTCCAACTACCTGCATCAGTGGAGAAACCTCACATCTGACAGATGGGTATTAGACCTAGTTGCTTATGGCCGTACCCTGGAATTTATAGAAAGGCCACCAAACACTCCGCCAATGGAAACGCACCCCTCTTGTCAGTACTTATTGAAAGAGGAAGTCCTCACAATGCTAAAAAAAGGAGCAATAGAGAAGGTTCTGGTTGCTCAAAAGGAAATGGTTTCTACTCCCGTTTTCCCTCTTATGCACGAAAACAGGAGATTGGTGACAATCCTGGACCTCAGAAAGCTAAACGAATTCCTTCCCTCAAATATCTTCTCTTCACAGTAGCTGGTATTCATTACCAATTCCGAATACTCCCATTCAGCCTCAAGGCAGCCCCTTGCATATTTACCAAGTGCTTGGCTCCGGTAGCAGCCGCTCTCAGGAAACAAGGTCATCAGGTATTCCCCTACCTAGGCTACTGGCTGCTAAAAGCTGCAACTTCAACACAAATTGTCAGAAATACCAAAGCCTGCCTGCCACTCTTTCGCAAGCTAGGCCTCATGGTAAATCATTGAAAATCTTCAACAACTCCCAGTTTCTGGGAGCCGACCTGGATACTATGCAAAAAAAGGCCTTCCTCTCCCAAGAAAGCGAAGACACTAGCTCAATTAGCGCTAAAAATCTCAAGAAATAAGTGTTTCGGTGAGGATGTTCAAGCCACTTCTGGGAAGGATTTCTTCTGCAATCACCCTAGTTTCTCTGGCACTCCTCCAGATGGGTCCTTCTAGGATTTCATAACCATAACCCCCAAGGATGATAGAGGCTAGCTTTCAAGGCCTTATGTTTATGCCATTGGTACCTGATTTTACATTCACCACGTACGCTTCATTAGAAGTATGGGGGGGCTGTTTACAGACCTACAGATCCAAGAAAAGTGGTCAGCATCTCAGAAATCAATGCACATCAACAGCCTGGAGCTGAAAACTACTTTTCTTACCCTGCAGGCTTTTCTCCCATGAATCGATGGATCCTCGTTGCTGGTCCGTATGGACAATATGATCAGCATGTGTTATATCAACAAACAAGAAGGTACCCAATCTCTGATGCGGTTTCACGACCCACAAGATAGTCCTGAAAGCTGAGCACGAGTCCAGAGTGCACAATACCTTCGCAGACACTCTCTGCAGAGCCCAAGACAATTGCTACGAGTAGGAGCTCAATCAACTGCATCTGGACAAAATGTGGGGGAACCCAGCATTAGATTTCTTTGCAACAAACAGCCACTCCTAATGCCTGTTCTATGCCAGTCAATATCCCCTCCCAGGGTTGTGGGGAAATGCCCTTTTGATGCAATGGTCCAAGGCTTATGCTTACGCTTTTCCCCCTTCCCACTAATCCCGAAGGTTCTCAGCAAAATGAAAATCTAGCAGTGTCGCTCATCTTGATCGCTCCCAAGTGGCCCAGGCAGCAATGGTTTACAGAACTCCTCATGTCGGAGACCAGTCCCATTCGCCTACCAACACTGTTGACAGTGAACCAGGCTCAGATCTTAAACCTGGAGCCAGCCTCTCTTCATTTACACGCATGGCTCCTGAGTTCTATGAGTTTCGAAACATAAACATCTCCCAGGAATGAAGAAACATATTGTTTGAGGCATGTGAGCTGTTGATCACATGCTTTGCATACTCCTGCCATCTAGTGTTAGGTCTGGATGTTTGAAAGTTGTTTTTCTTCAAAGAAGTCTTTCCAGTCACAAGGTAGGGGACTCCTCCTTTCGGTGATAGTGTGCATGGGTATCGGCTCTATTGTTAAATTGTTTTCTTCCGCCATCCGGTTCAGAAGTGTATTGCTGCGCTCCAGTTCGAAGCCGGACTCCATTCAAATTCTGCCCTCGGTGCCACACCATGTATCTGTGCACTGAATCACACAAAGTATGTAACTTGTACTAGTCTCCGGAGCACAACGAACAGGACTGTGATGCGTGCAGATCGTTCTGATAAAAAAAAACATTCCATGATCGTCGGGCTCGATTGCGAAATGCAGTCTCAAAACGTTGAATACACGCCGGACATCTTCTGCGAAGAATCCAAGCACGAATTTGACGCCCAAGGGGCCTAGGAAGAACAAGAAGAACTTGTCTCCATTCCAGAATCGGACTCCGAGTTGGATAGAAGACTTGCCACAAGGTCAACGTCCCGTGAGTACCGAACCCCCTTTAACCCAAACTCCAAAACAAAAGGCTTCAGTCCCACCCCCGTATTTTGGGACGTCGTCCCAAAATGCAGTGATGTAGTAACCATGGTGCCAATAAGGCAGGGCACCATTCCTATGCGCACGCTAACACAATTAAAGTTGTGAATACAAAATAAGGACGAACATTGTTTAAACGAGGTGTGCATTCCCTACCTTGCAAAATTCAGTCCCACCCCCGTCTTCGGGCGATGGTCGGCACTGACGAGATGTTTCTGATGCCCCGCACTCCGGCTCGTCACCGAAACACGTCACTTTGCCTTCCGGCTCGGGATCGAGTCGGCCAAAGTCTGGCACGAGCCGAAACCTTGAGGCTTGAAGCCGAAAACTGCTTCTGAGCCAAAATCATTGACACCGAAAACAAATCCTCCTTCGGCACCGAAACCTTCAGCGCCGAAAAGTCATTCTACCCCAGCACCAAAATCCTCAGTGCCGAAACCTAAAACTGTTCCTCCAAGGCTGCAGGAAACCTAAACATCTCCCAGGAATGAAGAAACATATTGTTTGAGGCATGTGAGCTGTTGATCACATGCTTTGCATACTAATGCCATCTAGTGTTAGGTCTGGATGTTTGAAAGTTGTTTTTCTTCGAAGAAGTCTTTCCAGTCACAAGGTAGGGGACTCCTCCTTTCGGTGATAGTGTGCATGGGTATTGGCTCTATTGTTAAATTGTTTTCTTCCGCCATCAGGTTCAGAAGTGTATTGCTGCGCTCCAGTTCGAAGCCGGACTCCATTCAAATTCTGCCCTCGGTGCCACACCAAGTATCTGTGCACTGAATCACACAAAGTATGTAACTTGTACTAGTCTCCGGAGCACAACGAACAGGACTGCGATGCGTGCAGATCGTTCTGATAAAAAAAAACTCCTTGATCGTCGGGCTCGATTGCGAAATGCAGTCTCAAAACGTTGAATACACGCCGGACATCTTCTGCGAAGAATCAAAGCACGAATTTGACGCCCAAGGGGCCTAGGAAGAACAAGAAGAACTTGTCTCCATTCCAGATCGGACTCCGAGTTGGATAGAAGACTTGCCACAAGGTCAACGTCCCGTGAGTACCGAACCCCCTTTAACCCAAACTCCAAAACAAAAGGCTTCAGTCCCACCCCGTATTTTGGGACGTCGTCCCAAAATGCAGTGATGTAGTAACCATGGTGCCAATAAGGCAGGGCACCATTCCTATGAGCACGCTATCACAATTAAAGTTGTGAATACAAAATAAGGACGAACATTGTTTAAACGAGGTGTGCATTCCCTACCTTGCAAAATTCAGTCCCACCCCCATCTTCGGGCGATGGTCGGCACTGACAAGATGTTTCTGATGCCCCACACTCCGGCTTGTCACCGAAACACGTCCCTTTGCCTTCCGGCTCGGGATCGAGTCGGCCAAAGTCTGGCACGAGCCGAAACCTTGAGGCTTGAAACCGAAAACTGCTTCTGAGCCGAAATCATTGACACCGAAAACAAATCCTCCTTCGGCACCGAAACCTTCAGCGCCGAAAAGGCATTCTACCCCAGCACCAAAATCCTCCGTGCCGAAACCTAAAACTGTTCCTCCAAGGCTGCAGGATTCGATTTTTGCCGCCCCAACACCCAAATCAACCCAAAACAAAAGGAACTTTATAAATCCAGATACTGGACGTGTTCTTACTAAATCACCTCAGAAACGCAAACCTGAGTCAGAGGACACCCTTTACCATATTTGTTTGAAGAGGAAGAATGTAGGTACTAACCCCTCCCCTCCTCCTCCACCACGTTCCCCTACACCAACCTGTCCTCCTTTGCACCCTTTACTGATTACACCAACTAACTCTCCACCACCTGATGATGATGGAGATGGGGGGACAATATTTTACCAATAGACCCCTGGAAGGATTAGAGCACGGATTCACCTACAGATAACGACCCATATCTTCACCCTGTTCCCTTCACCCTTTCCCCCCCTGATGACATTGTAGGATATCTAGAATTACTTGCTAGAGCTGCAGAAATCATGGGGTACAGTTACACGAGGAATCTCTAGCGAAAGATTTCCTATTTGAAATGCTCAGTAGCACACAAAGGGCTAGCCGCACTCTACCTATGCTTAAAGGTATGATAAGACATGTCGATTATATCTTTAGATATTCAGTGCGTGCTCGCATTCTCACTCCCAGAATTGATCAAAAATATAAGCCTGCTCCCTCAGATATCGAGTCTTTATGAAAGGACAGTTACCACTAAACTCCTTGGTGGTCTCTAATGCCCGTAAACGGGCCAATTCACAGACTACATGGGATGCTTCCCCTCCAGACAAAGAGTCAACACTATTAGACACCTCTGGTAAAAGAGTAGCCGCCCTAGCAGCGAATCATTGGCACATTGCCAACACCCATGCCCTGCTAGCCAGATGTGAAAGGGCACACTGGGGCAAAATGGAGCAGTTGCTACAACATACTCCCAGACGGGCACAAAGCAAAAGCCCAGGATTTAGTTCAGGAAGAGAAGCTTATATCCGCTTCCTCAATTATATGCGCTTTAGATGATGCAGACACCTTAGCTAGAGAGATCAACACTAGTGTGTGAAATTAGGGAGACATGCATGGTTGAGGATTTCTGGTATCAAACCCGAAGTATAACAGTCTATTTTAAATACTCCTTTTGACAAGGAACACCTCATCGGGCCCAAAGTATATAAATCATTAGAAGAAATGACAAAAGACACAGAAGTAGCCATCTCCATTTGAGCTCTGCAGTCTCCCTCTAATCGGGGCTCCTTTCATCGCTCCTTCTACTGTGGAGGGTCGAAAACCATGTCCTCAGACAATACTGCCGCCTCTTACAAAGCCTACAGTCAAACTTCCTCTACAAAGAGCTTCTTTAGTTGAGGATACTGAGGCAACAACAAAGGTGTAGGCAGGGTTTTAACACCACGTAATTCCCCCTCACCCCACCAAGCAGTGTCTTGCCTACACTTCCCCCCTAACATTTAACACCTGTCGGGAGACGTCTTCTACAATTCCTTCCAATTTAGAAATCCGTCACCACAGACAAATGGGTGTTAGGAATTATCTAACATGGTTATTGCCTGGAGCTTACCACCAATCCTCCAAACATTCCACCACGTTCTCTCAAAATGTCATCAGAACATTTACATCTACTTCAGCTAGAGGACAAGTCTCTCCTGTCCAAAGGAGCCATAGAAACTGTGCTGTTACAACATCAAGGGACAGGTGTGTGCTCCCTGTACTTTCTCATCCCCAAAAAGGACGGCTTCGTGAGACCTATTCTAGACCTCAGGGAACTAAATCTCTACATACTTTCGGAGCATTTCCACATGGTGACACTTCAATAAGTGCTCCTACTTCTACAGCAGGGCAATTTTATTTCTACTCTAGACTTAAGACGCATATTTCCAAGTTTCAATTCATCCTGCTCATCGCATATACCTCAGATTCATGATAGTGGGTCATCATTACCAATTCAGAGTACCGCCGTTTGGAGTCACCACTGCTCCCAGGGTATTTACCAAATATCTGGCAGTAGTCGCAGCACATCTGAGAAGACAGCACATCCATGTCTTCCCATACTTGGACGACTGGCTCATCAAAGCCAGCACTTTCCAAAGGTGTCTCCAACACACTCAAATCACTATTCACTTAGTTCACCACCTAGGGTTTACAGTGAATGCGTTGAAGTCTCATCTACATCCTTCCAACAAACAAACTTATTTGGGAGCCATGATAGACGCTTACAAAGCTCTAGCCTCTCACAATACAGCCAGGATTCGCAACATTCTGTCCCTTCTCACCCAATATCAGCCCAACCAATCATGGGGGTGGTGATGCACGGAGCATCTGCACTAATCAAACACTCACACCCAGTCAAAAGATCTGGGTTTAATCCATCACCGTTCTTTAGCCCACTCTTCCACCCCAGTTCAGACATGGCCATATGCAAATCAGTCTGACCCTGTGCCTCATGGGAACAGTCCAGCCCGAACTGCCAAGCCATGCCTTCCCTGGACTTGAAACAAGCTTCCTAGGACCGGTTTCTGGCATTCCAGCCGTCTTCAGCCAGGCTTGCTTGAATCCAGTGGCAAAGTGAGCAAGGGACTCACTTCTGAGCATACCCTGCCAACTTATGGCGAACAAAGCGGTACAAAAGGGGGTGGTGATGGACGGAGCATCTGAACCAATCAAACACTCGCACCCAGTCAAAAGATCTGGGTTTAATCCATCACAGTTTTTTAGCCCACTCTGCCACCCCAGTTCAGACATGGCCATATGCAAATCAGTCTGACCCTGTGCCTCATGGGAACAGTCCAGCGCAAACTGCCAAGCCATGCCTTCCCTGGACCGGAAACAAGCTTCCTAGGACCAGTTTCTGGCATTCTAGCTGTCTTCAGCCAGGCTTGCTTGAATCCAGTGGCAAAGTGAGCAAGGGACTCACGTCTGAGCATACCCTGCCAACTTATGGCGAACAAAGCGGTACAAAAGGGGGTGGTGATGGACGGAGCATCTGAACCAATCAAACACTCACACCCAGTCAAAAGATCTGGGTTTAATCCATCGCCGTTCTTTAGCCCACTCTGCCACCCCATTTCAGACAACCAATCATTGCCAGCAAAAGTATTCATGCAATTGCTAGGGATGATGGTGTCCTACATTATAATTGTTTCCCACGCAAGACTTCACATGTGTCCCCTTCAAGAATCAAGAATGCTTAGCAAGTCAGTGGAACCAGTCGCAGTGTCAGTTGACCGACCTAGTGTTGGTGGCCGTACTCCTCGCTCTCTGCAGGGGTGGAACCCAAAAAATGTATCCAAAGGGCGGCCCTTTCTCGACCCTGTTCCACAGACAGTGCTAACAGCAGAAGCATCGCTCACTGGTTGGGGCGCTCAGCTACAAAGTCACACAATCCAAGGATTATGGACTCTAAAGTACAAGAGCCTCCATATAAATCACCTAAAGCTACTAGCAGTGTTTCTAGCGCTCAAAGCCTTTCAAACTCACCTAATAGGTAACACTGCCTTAGTCTGCACAGACGAGCGAAAAAACAATGGTTCTGTTGGGAATCACGTGTAATTAATTAAGCATACTTAATATGTATTATGAAATTACATTGGTCATTAAATGTTGTAATGCAACACACACAACACAACTTAATTCAGAGGAAAAGTTCCTGTTTTAATTTTTAGAAATATAAGTAAATAACTGGCTGTCCAAAATATAGACCTGCAATGAAGTACGTGATAGGTGATACAATTAGTGACTGGTCGTGATTAGTGACATGGTGCTGTACAGAGGTGACCTGAATAACACATATTTACAAGTATGAACGTATGAACCTGACAGCACCAAGACAGCACATGCACGAGTGGGAACTTCATCCCCAAATTCTTCTTCCCTACTTTCAGGAATGGGAATTTCCCCACATCGACCTGTTTGCCACAGCTCAAAATGCCCAAGCTTCGCCTCCAGGTTCCCACACCCGCTCTCCAAACGCAATGCGCTATGGATGAGCTGGTCAGGGATATTTGCCTACGTTTTTCCGCCTCTCCCACTCATTCTGCTGGCAGTTCTGAAGCTCAGACAATCATCCTTCAAACTCATTCTCATAGCTCCCACATGGGCACGTCAACCTTGGTTCGGCACTCTGCCAGAGCTCTCAGTAGTTCCACACCAAAAGGTGCATCTCAACTCCAGTCTCCTCACTCAGAGCCATGGAAAAATTAAGCATCCAAATCCCAAGGAACTCCACCTAGTGATTTGACTCCTGAAGTCATTGTTTGGTTATTTACAATTACCACCAGACTGTATGAATATCCTAAAGGAGGCTAGAAAAACTACTACTAGGGCATGTTATACAGAAAAGTGGAAACGATTTGTTCTATACAGTAACAATAACAATATCAATCCCCTTGATGCTTCAGTGCAAAACATCATCTGTTATCTCTTACACTTACAGCAATCTGAATTAGCCTACACATCGATTCGATTGCATTTAGCAGCAGTAGCTGCATACTTACAAAACAGACAACACTTATCCCTATTCAGAGTACCAATGATTAAAGCCTTTATGGAAGGTTGCTTTTCTTTTTGCAATCACTTCCTTAAGGAGAGTTGGTAAACTCCAGGCACTTACTATACAAGAGCCTTTCTTTCAACTTCACAAATACAAAGTGGTTCTTTTTTTTTTTTTGCAGAGTTTTATATAGCGCGAACTAGACCTGAACCGAATCAGGTATCAGAGCGCTTTACATATTTTTCCAGTTACGTTACATTTTACGTTTCCAGTTACTTTCATTTTAGGCACGGGGAGATTAAGTGATTTGCCCAGAATCACAGGAGGTTTTGGCGTCGTTACCGAGACTCAAACCCAGATCCCCAGGTCCGAGGTCGAACGCCTTAGCCATTAGGCCAACTCTTCTCCCCTTCAAACCAATCCCAAATTTCTTAGTAAAGTGGTTTCTGCTTATCACATCAATCCATATGTTGAGTTACACACGTTGCTTTCCTCAACCTGATTCTGTTGCAATATGAGCTCTACACACACTGCAAGATGGGTCATGAAATTCATCCAAACATGTTATGTGAAAGTGAAAAGAACCTTGACAATACCCCATGAAGCGTATTCCACTTGCTAAATAGGGGCTACTATGGCTTTCTTAGGGAACATTTCCCTAGCTGACATCTGTAAGGCAGCAACATGGTCTAGATGGCACACATTCACCAAACACTATTGTGTAGATGTGTTAGCGAGGCAAGCAGCTAATGTAGGCCAGGCAGTATTTAAAACACTTTTTCATACAACTGCAACAGCTACCGATTAAGCCACCGCTTTGGGAGTTATTGCTGTATAGTCTATGCAAAGCATGTGATCTACAGCTGCCTAGAACGGATAATGTTACTTACCCACTAAGCATCTGTTCTTCGCATGTAGAGCTGTAGATTCACATGTAGAGCTGTAGATTCACATGTGCCCACCCACCTTCCCGGGTACCTATAGCTGTTGCGGTTTTCTTACTTTACATATATACGCATGAACATCTCTATTCTATCTTTACTAACTCCATTCTCACCCTCTGCGGAAAACAATCTAACAATGGAGTCGATACCCATGCGCACTATCACTGAAAGGAGGAGTCACCTACCTCGTGACTGGAAAGACTTCTTCAAAGAAAAACAACTTGCAAACTTCCGGACACACCACTAGATGGCAGGAGTATGCAAAGCATGTGAATCCACAGCTCTACATGCCGAGAATAGATGCTTACTGGGTAAGTAACAATATCCTTTTAGAGTATAGTCTAACTGCAGATTCCTCACCACTCGCCCACCTCATTGTTTTGTCTGGTAGACTTTGGGTAGGTTATAGGTTCCAGGCTAGAATTTGCACTCTGTCAGCATCCCAGTTTGTCAGTTTAGCTTTTGATGGTGAAGAGGTCTTTGGTTTAAACACTAACATCTGATAGAAACACGTTAGTTATAGATTCCTTACCTTAGAATTACCCCCAGGCGTCAGACTGGATCCAGAGAGTTTTTTCGTCAGTAGTACCTCTGCGCATCGGAAGGTGACGTCGGTCTGCTCTTCGTCTGTCGTCGGCGGCGTGGTCGCCAGGATGACGTTGCGGCAGCTACTTAGATGCCGCCCTCACGCGCTGACGTCATTTCTTTCTTTATCCGCGCCAGCCAGCGCAGATCTGGAAAGAGCGGTACCTCAGTCGTTTTTTTAGTACATTTTTGTCGACGTCTTGTTCAGAGTCTCTGACTCTGAGCAGGTGCCTGAGGGATACCCGGTTTTAAGACATGTGGTTCCTGTAATCAACTGATGTCGGTGACGGATCCAGCCCGCATGTGCCTCTTTTGCCTGGAGCGTGACCACGACCCCAAGTCGTGCTCCGACTGTCAGTTGTTAATGCCGAAGGCTTTGCGGGAGCAGTCCCGAAAGCTGCTTGAACGACGGCAGTTGGCTCCGCACTGTTCGAGGTCCCGGTCGAGAGGGAGGTCGAGGGACAGGTCGCGGAGCCACCATCATTTCGGCTCAAAGTCACCCAAGTCTTAGCACTCAGGGTCGGGTAAGTCGAAGCATAAGAAGTTGTCGAAGAAGCAATGTCGCTCTACTTCTAGTCAGTTGACCAACTCGACGGGGCGCGCAGGTGGTGCCACTCCCGCGGCTCTGACCGCAGAGCCTGAAGGGTCGACTTCGAGCTTACCTCCCTTTCCTGGACCTGGAGCGACCCCCGCCCAGCTTTGTACGATCTACAAGGCGATGCATGCCATCTCTGGGCGGACCGACCCTGCTGGCTTGCCTTCGGGCACCGGGAACTCGGTTGGCGGGCCTAGGTCTTCGCTGCTGGCAACTCTGGCCTCGGTGCCGCAGGCCACCCTTGGATCCGGATTGGCGCCGGTTGACCTTATTACACCTCCACCGGCAACGCTTCCGACGGCATCACTTCTGTGCCCGACGCCGGTCTACCCTCCTGGCCGGTGTCGACCCCAGCCTCCTACCCGATGTGGACACAGCGCCGGGTGGGGTTTTCATGTCCCTGTTCTCTCCTGGGGCCCCTTTCCAACCACAGTGGCACCCAGCGGAAGATGAGGAGGACTGGGAGGGGTGAGGTGACCCTTTAACTGAACAGCTTGAGCCTGAGCAGTACTGGAGAGAGGAACTGGGGATGCCAGTGGTCTTGACACTTTAACCGACCTTGGCATGTTGTCTCCTCCTACCGAGGCTACAGAGAAGGGAGTGTTCTACGCTGTGGTGTTGCCTAGGGCGGCCCAGGCTCTCAACCTTGAGCTTCCTATGGTGGCGGTCAGGACTAACCTCCTGATTGAGGTGCTTCAGCTGGCAGCGAGCTCTTCGAAGCCCCTGCAGCCGTTTAATGAGACCCTCACGACGTCCTTTTTGGGCACATGGTCCAGGCCCAACACAGGAGTCTTGTGGACAAGATGATCGCCCGACGCCACTTTCCTCTCCCAACACCCCTCCCCTGAGAGCTTGGTGGTCCAAGCCTCCACCTCCAAAACCGCCTTCCCTACCTCTCCACCGGAAAGGGAATCCACGAAGCTGGACCATCTAGGAAGAAAATGTTCTCTTCCGCCAGCTTAGGACTTCGGTCTGTGAACACTGCATGTCTCTTGGGCCTTTATTCGCACTCAGTGATACGGTGGTGCAAGTGCTGCCTCCATGTCCGGAGGAGGTCCAGGCAGTTCTCTCCCTGGCGGTCACCGCCGGGAGAGATGCAGCTAAGTTTACGATCTGTTGTGGGCTGAACACCGCCGACTCTCTTAGCTGGACCATTTCAACGTCGGTATCGCTTCAAGGACTCGCGGGCTTCAGCCGCTTCATAACTGTCCTTTACGTCTCTTAACCCTTAAGGCTGCTTTCCTGGTAGCCATCACTTCTGCTAGAAGGGTGAGTTAGTTCCATGCTCTTTCCTCAAAACCTCCTTTCTTGTCTGTTCATCCGGACATGGTGGTTCTCCGGACCCGTCTGTCCTTTCTTCCTAAGGTGTTCTCTGCCTTCCACATCGGGCAGACCATTACTCTGCCCACCTTCTTTCTGCCTCTTCATCCTTCAAAGGAAGAAGAGAGCTCTACCGTCAGGCCCAAAAAACGTTCGCTCTCCTTCTATTTGGATCGCACAAAGCAGTTCCGGGTGAATAATCAACTTTTTGTTGGCTACGTGGGTACAAAGAAGGGTCAGGCCATGCACAAACGCACCATTTCTCGATGGATCGTGCTGTGCATTAAGGTATGTTAGGCACTTGCTAAAAAGAAGCCTGCAGTCTGGGTACAAGCCCATTCCTTCCTTTCGTCAGGAGATGGCTCAGACTCAAGTGGAGATGAATACCCCATTTACGGTAAAGGAAGGAACCAAAATAGACGGGGCAATCGCCGTGGACGCAAGACATGGCAAATGCCACACTACCAGAGGGGTCCTCAAGGAATGCCATACCAACCTTTTAACCCTCATTTTCAAGGTTGGATAAATCCATATTTTCAGGGACCCCCGCCTATGAACCCCCAGATGCAACACCAACAAGGCCAAAACTACCAACAGCGGCTTCCTTTTTTAGGGGGAGGCCTTGTGACCCAGAGGTTGAGACGGAGAGGAGTGACGTGGTCAGATCAAACACGACAAGTACAAACCAGGAGCGTGACAAAAGCGAAGGCAGGATCAAGCACAACGCTCTTGTTGTGAACCTGACTGAAAAGGTACTTACCCCCAATCAAGAGAGTATTCTGAATAAAGGCTTAGGTTATGTACCCACACCAAATCTCAACATCTTCAGAATCAAATGTGAACTTGCTGAATTCTGCCGCAAGTTAAAATTAAAAGCTTTCTTCACGAACCAAGAGACACCCACTGTGGACGGAGACACCTCATTACGTAACAAATCAAAATTCTGCCCAATGAATTCACAAGTGCCAGTCGAAATTTAACCTTCGAGCAAGCCATAATGAAAGAGCTGGACGAATTGACCAACAAGACAAAAAAAAACTTTCAAAATGTAACTAAAGCAGAACAACAAGCCCTGAACGAACTCAAGAATGATGGGGAAATTGTCATAAAACCAGCTGACAAAGGGGGCGGAATAGTTCTTTTGACGAAGGAAGGATATCGCAATCAATGCATGGATCTCCTGTCAGATGAGAAATGTTATCAAATAATCACAACAGATCCCACACCCAGACTACAACGGACTATCGCACTCATGCTAGAGGAAGCAGAAACCCATAATTGGATTTCAAAAAAAGAGGCAGAGTATCTAGAAACGAAAACGCCAAGAACACCCTATTTTTATTCTCTACCCAAGACCCACAAAGCACGAACCCCACCACCAGGTAGACCCATTGTATCTGGCGTGGGTCCATTTTAGAACCACTCTCACAGTTTGCAGACCAGTATTTAAAACCCCTTTACGCAGAAAACACCCACCTACCTGAGAGATACAAGAGACCTTCTTAATCACTTACAACAAATTGTCTACTCAGAGACCAATATGATCTTGGTGGGGTTAGATGTAGAGAGTCTCTACACAAGTTTACCACAACAAAAGACTCTGGATACCCTTGAGACCCTAATTTTCAACATGGCATGGGAATATAAAACCCCCCAACATTTTGTGCTAGAATGCTGCAGACTCGCACTGACAGAGAACTTTTTTCAGTACAATGCAACGCTATACAAGCAGTGCCACGAGACATCGATGGGAAGCACATTTGCCCCGAGCGTGGCGGGATTATACGTCAGTAACTTCGAAGAAATGTTTGTGAACAATACAGACAACCCCTTTCAACGTCACATACATTTTTGGAAGCGTTATATTGATGACATTCTCCTCATATGGGAGGGAGATATGGAGAGTTTGCAAAGTTTTCACTCTTGGCTCAATACACGGGATGAGTGGCTGAAATTTACGTATACAGCAAGTAAGAAAAGTCTGGACTACCTGGATATCACCGTTTATGTAGAGGAGGAAATTCTACATACCAAAACATTCTTCAAACCCACTGCTAAGAACAGCTTATTGTCTTTCAACAGCTTTCACCCTCGCCCCTTAAGGGAGAATCTCCCTTACAGCCAATTCCTCAGACTGCGCAGAAATTGCAGCAAAACAGAGGAATACAAAATCCAAGCCAACGAATTATGTAAAAAACTTGAGGACCGGGACTACCCGAAAAAGGTGATCAAGAAATGCAAAAAGAGAGCGAGGAACCAAAATAGAGAAGGCCTACTAGAAAAAACAGAAAGAGCTCCACAGGAAGATCTACTGACGTGTGTAACAACGTACAGCGCGGTAACCAACAACATAAAGAAAATTATAAACAAGAATTGGCGCATCCTAACCTCTGCAAACATATCATGGACTCGCAATTTGAAAGACATTCTGGTCTACACCAGACCACCTCCATCAAGACTACAAACTCACACCGGCCTGTGGTATCTCTTGCCAGTTATGGGACATTTTCCGTGCGGATCATGCTCGGTCGGTAAACTGACAAAAACAAGAAAAGAGATACAACTCCAACCAAACTTGAAATGGACCTTGAGAAGTCATACTAATTGCAACACGAGCCATGTAATATACATGATTACCTGTCCATGTAACATGTACTACATAGGCATGACTTGCAGAAAAATAAAACAGAGAATCTGCGAGCATCGCAGCAACGTGAAATGTAGGAAGATCACAACCGAAATATCCAGTCATTTTTTGGAAAAGGGGCACACAGTAGATGATCTTATAAGGATTGTTTTGGAAACACTACCGAACAAGGACCACAAATCAGAACGTACCCTGTTCGATGGGTACACAGATTGCAAACATACCGGATAGGTCTGAACGATAATATCCCCTGGTTGAGCCTCAATAGATAACCTCACAGTGACGAGCATAATTGATAAAATTGAATATCACCTAAAAACTATATAATCAAGCGCAACATCACTAGACAAGTGGTCGGACGATCAATAATCAACTCTCCTCACATGAAAACACAATATAACATGTCACCAAGAGGCATTTTTGTATGAAATAGCAAAGAATATCATACACCTCATGTACATTTATCATTTTCTACAAGTAACACAATTGTGGGCTCACCGAAAAGCATATTTTTATTTATTATTTATTTTTATTTTTATTTAAAACAATTTTCATTCTTTCTAAACGAACAGCAATTTATAACATTTTCCTTCTATTTACTTGCAATGAAGAATAAAATTACTAAGGAACTATCCCGCAAAGTCTTTCTTCAGTCCTTATGGGCCGACATAATCTGTTCCTTACTAAAACGGCCCTGGAAACAAACCCGCTATCCTGGAACAGAAAGGGCAGCGTCAGCACAAGTTGTGTGAGAGGAAGAGAGCCGCAAATAGCTGAAACACGAAGCTTTGAAGCACGACAAACCGAGGAGTATCTTTAAACCCTTTTCTTATCAATGTTATTGTCATCCCTAGTAGGCCCCCTCGACCCTCAGGCACCCGTAGAAGCGCTAAATAAGTGCAAAGAGGTATGTCTCCATATTGATTATTTAATATGGATGACGACAAATTGAGTGCGAATACACGCAGTCTGCGTAAAATACAAACGAGATCTCCCGAGACAACCGAATGAAAGTGTAGTTTGAAATATGCTTAAATACCAAAATGAATGAGCGTGTGTGACAGAGCACGTGGACAATCAACATCCTGAGCAACATAATGAACCGCATGGCATGATGATGATGTGATTATTCTATTTTAATTTTCAATCTATATAGACAGATAAACAGCAGATTTAGCCTTCTAACGATAACATTAAGAAGAGCGTGTTATGAATGTGCAAAATACACTAACCAAGCTTTTTGTCTATACACATGTCCACCACTGAAGGATGAATCTATGAGAGCGATTGCAATTTTATTTTATTTTAAGAATGACAAGCCATGAAACTATGTCTAATGAGCAGGGAAATTTGCCATTTGAGACCACACCACAATCAAGGTTGAGGGCCAGGTAATTGAGTGTGTGTCATTTGCCTGATGGGCGGGCGGCTGTTCTATAAAGTATTGCCATTTTTCAGTTGCATAAAGAGCTGTCACTGAAGTAATTTTTAACGTCCCCTAAACCTCATTTCTTTCTCTCTTGTTATCCACACCATTTATCCTAACAGGTACGATTTTGACCTCCATGAAGTGAAGGACTATCACGTCACTTTACTACACAATCAACATAGTAAGAAATCCTTATGTATGATACTTCACTATTTTCCACTTGGTCCTGAAGAAAGCCCGACTGATCTGAAAAGACAACCCAGGGCTGAAACATGTCGACCGTTTAAAAAAAAAAAACACACAAATTGAGTGCGTAAGAATCCTAATAATTCCTAACACGCACATCTATATATTTTTCAGACTACTAACCCGAATCCAGATAAATAAAGAGAATGGACTGGCTGTCCGGGTTATTTTAATTTTATTCACTTACCACTTATCACTGATCACTACTGTTTTTAACCAAGGGTGAATACCTCCGGGTGGAGGTTACATAACAACTAACCCAATGATTATGCAGTCACGTGAATGAACAGCGGAGAACCAAGATATACCGCTACTCCAAACAACTTCACACGTGCATGAGGGTTTTTTATCTTGGGATATACACATCACCTGTACACCCAGGTTATGCAGGACAAGTGATCCTTCCCCCCCCAAAAAGATTTATGATACAAGCCCATTCCACCAGGGCGACGTCAGCCACTATTGCCCTAGGAAGGGGAGTGCCTATAAATGAAATCTGTCAGGCAGCCACATGGGCATCGCTGCACACGTTCACTAAACACTACTGCCTGGACAGCCAAGTCCGGAGAGACTATTTCTTTGGCCGTTCTGTGCTCCAGGACTTTCTGGTGTGATCTTGGTTCACAGACCTACCACCGGGGTTGGTATTGCTGATGTATCTGTTCTAAGGTAAGGAATCTATAACTAACGTGTATATTTCAGATGCACAAGTTACTTACCTTCGGTAACGATATACCTGTAAGAAACATTAGTTAGTTATAGATTTCTTACCAGCCCACCCATCCTTCCCGTTTTGCGAACTGATTTCTAGGATTAAGGACATCCTTTAAGGGCCCTAGTTTTGTGCACCATTGGTCAGTGTCTTGCATGGCTCTGTGTTTCTGGGGCGGAAAGTCGTGTACAGAACTGACGTCAGCGCGCGAGGGCGAAGTCTAAGTAGCTGCCGTGACGTCAGCCCGGCGACCCCAACGACGGACGCGGAGCCGACTGACGCCACTTTCTGACGCTCAGAGGTACTGCGGATGAAAAAACGTTCCGGATCCAGTCGAATGCCTGGGGGTAATTCTAAGGTAAGGAATCTATAACTAACTAATGTTTCTTACAGATATATCGTTACCGAAGGTAAGTAACTTGTGCATCAGGGTGCAGCGGTGATGCTTATATACAATTTCATGACATTTGTTTCGGAAGTGGGATGGAGTATGAGGCGCCACTGGCCATCACACAAACTATTGTAGAAAGTTTTCCGGATACAGTCTAGTTCCTGGAAAGATTCAAAAGGTGGGGGCTCCACCAGAAAGAGCGTTACTGAAGGTAAGTAGCATGTTCATCTCAGGCATTATATGCATTTATTTGTGAACTGCGGTGCTGTCCCTACAGGTATGGCTTCTATAAACCCCTTCGCTGCGGGGATTAATCCCCCGCTGTGCTGGGGGGGATGGGGGCGCGCACAGCGCCCCCATGCTCATGATGAGCTGAGCTTGTCATGAGCTCCGGTGCTCATGACGAGCTCAGCTCATCACAGGTGTATTACCTCCCGTGGAACGCTCAGCACAGGAGGGGAATTCTCCCCGCACCTGAGCGTTCCACGGCTCATGGCGAGCTGAGCTCGTCATGAGCACCGGAGCGCCGTGGCTCATGACGAGCTCAGCTCGTCATGAGCTCGAAGAGGTTAAACCATAGCTTGGTGGATTGCATCTTGCTGAATCACTTGCTATCTAAAGATTACTAGATTTTTGCCCTCACCGCTGTGGGGAAAGTAGCCACAACTATCTTCTTAAGAAATGTTTCTACAACTATACCTAGTGGATGGGTACTGCTGTAAGGCTCCAGTTTAAAACGTCTGTCTTTTGTATATCCACCTCCATAAAAGGGTCAAATGATCTATCCTGTCATATATTTAGCCCACAACAAGTCTTTCAACCCAGCATTATTGGATTCTGTAACAACTGTCAAATTGTTAGGTAGACATTTCAGTAATACAAACTAACAGCTTTTTGTGCTTATATGCTCAGTCATGCTTCTTTCAACACGTCTCTACCATTGTAGGTTTGTGCAGTGTTCACCTCCAACAGAATACCTTGTTTAATCCAAATTATGGTGCCCTTGATGTACGAAGCATATATGTTATAAAGAAAAATGTCCTGTGCTGCATGTTTTTTAATTTTGCACACTCCGCTGTTGTCTAATGGGTTTCTCGAAGAATGTCAGATTCTACACCTTTCCTCCTCAGATATCTGTACACTTTGATTTTTGGCTCTGGAATCCATGCTCCTGTCATTCCATCTCATGAAGTTATAACTACTTGCAGAAGTCATAGACAAGAATATAAGGCAAGGCAAATACCTGTACACTCAGGCATCCTGTAGTATGCATGACCATTGTTGCATCCATAACTTCGTGTTTATGGATGCTGCCTTAAGGATAATTGCATATAGCCAGGTTCTGAGCTGGGATGGGGCAGTGAGCTAAATAACGGTGATGGATCAAGCCCTGATCTTTGGACTGGGTAAGAGTGGTCTGCTTAATTCAGACACTCTGTTCATCACCACCCCCTTTTCTGAATCATTAAGGGTAATTAAGGGCACCCCCTACCCCTGGGGCAAGACCAGAACTTAAGTTGGTCCAACAACAATATTAAGAACCAATAACCCATCATCTCATCCTCTTGAGTAGAGAAAATAGCAAGAAGTTGGACTCAAGGCAGCAATCTTGCCCGACTGCACCCACTTTGCATCTTCTGCCCTGCATTCAAGATCCCACAGGTCAAATACTTGTTTTCAAATATCCAAAACATCTGATCCCAATTTGACCACGGGCGATGTATCTTTCATTCTCTATTAACCTTTAATGGGGATCCTGCAAAGCCCCAGTCCAGGGCTAATTAATGTGTTTGTACCTCTCAGGTCCATTGAATTACACACTGTCCAGGATGTCTCGAACTGCATCCAAAAGCACCACTCGGGTACATCGCCACCATAGGACCACTCGCTAAGCTATGCTCTGTGCTTGATAGTAATGCAGGCATAAATTGTTGATGGGTTGGCTTGGATTGTTTAGACTTAACCATTGAAGCGCAGTGGAAGTCAGAGGTTTGCACCACCATCTGCAAGAATGCCCTTCATCAAGAAGTTGACCCAGGATGCCAGGTTAGCAAAGAATTGTAGATCTCCTTCGACTACATCAGCAGCCTCAGAGCAATCAGTCAGGACATGGGGAGGTGGTGGTTGTGGTGGTGGTGGGGGGGGGGGGGGGGGCAGCCTGCCCAGTTAGCTGCTTGTCCTAGTCCAGAAAAACTGCAAATGTTCACTAGCACTGGGCCAGTGGATGCTCCTGTGCACAAACATTCACTCAGCCCCAGTAAGACCAAAAAAAAGCGAGACCACCTCAGTGCCACCTCTATGGAAACTCTAGTGCTTCCATGCCCTAGCCATGGCAGGCCTCGGCCGCAGGACCCATGCTGTGATAAATGCAGTTCCTTAGTCCAGGACCTTGGGGGTGCCCCCAATAAAACCACAGCCCTTTGATCCCAGCCAGAGATTGTGAGCAATTTGAGGGTGAGCATCACCGCAGTCCCCGCCTTGCAGCCACGTAAACCCATTCACCTACATTATTCCTCTATAAACACTTTGGCTGTTGGGCGAGTCCACTGACTTGAGCAGCTTATCTGCACCATGCAGGCACCTTCCATACTCCCGACACTGCCTATCCACAACCTAATTTCCTTCCTTCAGGGATCAGGAGTTGGCACAGCCACATGCTGCCTCTCATCTGCCAGTGAAGCCTTGTCTCTGCTGGCTGGTAATCTGGACAATAAGCAGGATAGGTATACTTTTTTTAAAAGGTTAAAACAGTGCTGGTTTGGCCAAATTAAATCTGAAACACATTTGGATGAATTAATTGCATGTAATTAAACCCCCCAAAAGTATTGTTTCTTACAAGCGCTGTTTCCTTTAATGTTTCCTGGATAACCATTATTATTGAAAGGGTTCTGGGTATCCTACTTGTGTTTGGAGATGTTCCATGGTTTATGAATTCAGAGAGAATACCCATTACAGAGAATTTGGCTTTTTTTTATCGTTCTCTAACAGTGTCTTGCTTGAGGTCAGATTAGTTTTTTCAATCTGAAAGGATCCCAAATATATTACTGATATTTTAAATGGTATATGGATATGAGTGGTATTATGCAATTATTAAAAGTAAGTAGCTTTTAATTGTCCAGCACAGCTCCTTCCCCCAAACTCTGCAACCACCTTATCTCTCTGCCTATTGCCTGAAAGCTCGCCAAATATGAAAGCACCTTTTTAAAGCTCTAGTTGTTAGAAAATGTTTTAAAACATTAATTTGGTCCATTATGTTGCAAATTTCTAAAATGCCAGCCATATGAGAAAAATCAGAATGATTGAATCAATTTTAAATGGAAAAATTTAAGTTCATTAGCACAAAGCTGCCTTGTTTGATAATCCTGCAGCATTCATAGTAATTGTTCTCTACTGGGCATATGTGAAGTTAATTGCTTCTGCTTTTAAGGTATCAGTTTTACACAGATGCAGGTGCCTCAAATGATTTTCTTGATTTGCACAGGGCAGTTTGTAATATTTGAGCCAACTATGGTCTTCATTGCATCTCCTTTCAGTTATTCCCATGTGCCACTTCAGTTTTATATTGATCGATTGATTAATAAACACTAATTTCAGTGATACATTTAGAACCTTAACTGCAAGCAGTTAGACTCCCCATGCAGTTGTCCAGAGGTTAACTGGATGGACTGGCAGGGATGTTTGCAAGTCCATATTAGTTTTATGGGAAGAGGTACCTCTACATACCTGGAGGCAAAAGGGGGAGATAGCAAAGGAAATAGACCTTATGGATACCCCGATATGAATACTGTCCACACAAAATCTTACAGAAGGTGAAGATTTGGTAAGATTATCTGATGTTATCAAGTAACATGTAGTTACATCTACTTGAGGAAGGCTTACAATCTTTTGGATCAGAATCCTATTAAGTTGTATCATGGAAACAGGAGAAAATAGGACATTAAAAAAAGTTAAGCCCTTGCAGGAGTGACGAAGGGTGTACTCAAGCTAATCTGATAGAGACGGCTAGCCACAAATTCCTTACCTGTGAATTACAGGTGCCAGACTGGACCCGAAATTGTTTCTACATTAGTACCTCTGCGCGTCGGTAGAGGAGTTTCCGTGACGATGTCATCCACCGGATGTGACATCAACAGAGTCCATATAAGCCCTCGTCTGACACGCTGAAGTCAGTTTCTTTCTTTCTGCACTTCAACGCTGCTAACTCAATGTTTGTCGACTACACTGTGCTTTTTTTCTTTGATTATCTGAATACTAATGATGTTAATATGTCCTTTACAACTTTTTACAGTGCACAACAATTAACCTTTTTGGATATAGAGTTATTTGTAGAGGGGGACAGACTTTGCAGTCGTATGTTTCGTAAAGAGACAAGCTGTAATGCTCTGTTACATGCTGGAAGTTGTCACCCGAGGAGCCAAATTAATGCAATTCCTTATGGAGAGATGCTTAGAGCCCGCAGGAATTGTTCACAGGATTCAGATTTTGAATATAACCTGACAGATATGGCCAATAGATTTACTAACCGAGGTTACGACAAGAAAATGGTGGTCCCTGGTTGTTTTTTGTTATGCATCTTATTTTTTGCCCTGTTGAGTTTCTATGCTGGTGTCTGCACCGTGTTCTTTTGCTTTCAATCCAAGTTCTAGTTGGAGTATTTCATGGTATTGAGCGGATGCACTGTTGCCTCTTTCCCTGTCCCAAAGTGTACTTCGTTTGTGTGCCTTACAGGTAATTCTCCATATGTTTCTGACATGATGCTATGGAAGATGGTGCGCGGGTCTTTTGGCGACCTCCCCATCAACCCCCCACGCCACCCCACCCTTTGAGTGTTTCTCCACACTAGCCTGGCAGGTCTTTTCTTCCACTTTATCTGGTGCCTTTCTTTCCTAGCAGACGCAAGGGACAAAACATGGTTCTTGGCCTAGGGTGCATTGTCTGGTCCCGACCTAGGTGGTGTTTTTTTCTTTACTCTCTTTAGGCGTTAGCACTTCTTGGGTTAGTTCCCGCTATACACAAGCAAGATGGACTCCTGTTCTTTCTCCCTCTTTACAATCCTTTCTGACGTACCGTGTCCGTTTCTTGGCATGGGTGGCTAACTCTGCCGACCCCATCTCTTCTATGCCTCTGCATGGCCTGTTTTAATTTGCTTCTGCCCTGCACAAAGCTGCTGTTGCGTTTTTGCTGTTGGACAATTTTTTTGTGGTTGTTAGAGACGTTTGTATTATATTTCCAAAACCAGCCCTAATGAATAATTCCTGACATGGCTAGTTTTCATCTTCAGTTTCATCTCAAACATGGGTTCTTGACCACTCACTCTAGGTTGGTTCGTATGGAGGTTGGTGATTCCTTCAGATTTCCTCCGTCTGGTCCGCTGCTTCAGCCAGGTCACTTCGCCTGTTATATGTTCTTTTAAGATGGGGACTATTTATCTGAATGGGCCCAGGGGTGTGGAATTCCACAAAATATGTACTTGTCCATGGGACAGGCTGCTTCATGAATCTACTTGGCCTGTAAAAATATCCACTTGTCCCTTTGGTGCCATGTAGTGCGGCAACACATTATATGGCAGCAATTGTTTTATGTAAGAGCTCTGCAAATAGCCTATCTGATTATGGTAAAATTCATACTACAGTAGGGTTTTAATATTAACAATTCCATTATTTTGCCACCTTTTCGCAAATCTACATACTGTGGCTGGAGATAGCAGCAATCAATAGTTCTAGGGTTGGATTGCCCTTTCAATTCTTCTCAACTTAATAACTTGTATGTTTTAGGGTTTTTTACCAGCTGTTCTCTAATCTTTTACCAAACTGAGAGAGGTTGGAAATCTACTCCTGACAAGGGCAGAAGTAAAACTTCTTCCAGTTGGGAAAAAAGTGGTTGGAAGAAAAGTGAATTTGTTGATGCTCAACAGATTTTCACATGAGCAGATCTACACATGCAATTTGCTCGTGTTAAAATGCAGTTCACACATATTTTCTGAGAGTACAATTTCCCTGACCTATCTCTGTAAATATTTGTAAATTTATGAAAATAATAAATATGCACTAATGCAAGGACCTACACCATGGGTGCATTTTGTGACTTATTTTAAGAATTAGACCCCTATTTTGTTTTGTTTTAAAATTACATTCCCCTCTCTGTTTAACAGCGGGCTTCACTGTTAGGAGCATATCCGCACATAGTAATTTTATTTAGTGCTGTGCACTACTGTGACAAGGTGTGTTTTTTGAGACCCAAAAATATTTTTGCTCTTTGGCTATGCTTGGTATAATGGTGAGGGCCTGGCTATTCCCACAGTTTTACAAAAATCATGTCAAAACAAGACACACAGTGACAAAACCAAAATACTGACTACCAAGGTCAGATCTATTGGCTTTGTCAATGTTTTTTTTTTCATGTTTCCCTTAGTCTTGTTGAAACTGGTTATACTGATTGTCCATTATGAATATTTTTTGGAAATACTAGCATGCATGAACACATTTTACTAAATGATGCTTCATATAAATAGTTCCTAAAATTTCACAGTAGTTTAGCAAAATATTTGTTTCCTATGTTGCATTTTTTGTGAAAATTTTATTGTAAAAGCAAACAATTATCAATATTGCTTTCAAGCTTCTGCAAATATTTGCACATAATCAGAGAGCATTCTGTGAGCATTATACGTAACCTCATATTATTAAACTCTGCAAACAGGTGTACACATTTTTGTAATCACTGTCAGCAGTGCAATCCGAGCATGCAACATTTCCTTAGAGCACTTTCCCTAATAATAAAGGCTTTGCATTAATGAAACATGAATACAAGTTCGAACAACATTAACTTATTGACACAAATATTGCCATAACTGCCGATAATGCCCTTATCTGATCCATAATGTGGTACTGTAAAATGGCAGCCAAAGGGTTTGTCCTGCAGGGTGTTTGGCCTACTTGTCCCATGGACAAAATTCAACGTGAAGCTTGTTGTCCTCGACCCCAAACAATATGTCCTAGGTGTCGGGCTATAGGAATTCCACACCCCTGATAGCCTCCTCTGTGTTGGCCGTGTTCAACTCACGCTTTTTACAATCTTTCGTAATAGCCTTTATTTCTCTCTTCTAGCGGTGTTGTTTCTCCTCTCCTGTTTTCTTTTTAACTGTCTCTCGGCCACCTGATCGTATCTTTTCAATTGGTTGTGTTATTTTCTGTCTGCTTATGTTGTTTTCTTTTATTCTGGCCATGTGGCTGGTTGCCAGTTTGCCCTAGTTCCATCTCCGGCCCATGACCATGCTCATTTATACATACACCGTCTTTGGTACATCTTATTTTACAGTGTTATTTCTGTGTATATATGTGTGTGTGTGTGTGTATGTATGTATTTATATGTTATACCTATTTTTATTAGGTATCTCTTTAGTAAGTGCTGTTTTCCTACCTCTCTTATGGAGGAGTGTATTTTTGCTCATGTTGCGCTCTTCCTCTTGTCCTGGATAGACTTCTGCATGTTTGTTGCTCTGCACTCGGTGCACCATCTCCCCTGAAGATTTTATGTTGGATAGTTCCAGAGAGCTTCTCTCTCGTGAAGGGTTTCCTCTGACCACATTTAGTGTGTGGCCTTAATTGCTGTTATCAGTTGCAGTGCCTTCTTAAACTATTGGTTGGTGCTCTCTACATTGTGGCTAGGGGTTTTGGGTCAGTTGTTTTCGCTATTACTCCAGTATTGGAACTTTCTTAGATTCCCATGCTTGAATCATTCCCTGTCGTCGAGATGGGAGTCCCCGGTATACATAAAATCGCAATAAAAACCATTACAAAAAAAGAAACTAGGCCTAGTCTCATTCTAGTTTTGTAACCTATCCACCTCTTTTTGTAAAAGACCCAAATCAAATGAACAACCAATTGATTAAGCCTCAGATTTTCTACCGCACATTGTGCAAGGGAGTCTCCACTGAGCTCTGCTCAGTTTTTTCCTACTAGAGTTTTTCCACCTGTCTTTCTACAAAACCTGCTTGGCCTACGTGTCAATATGTCTGACGAGGAGAAGAAAGCCCACTTTAAAGGGTGTGCAACCTGTGCTAAGAAGAGACTTTATTTAGAGGACAAGCACAAGGATTGCATTTACTGTCTGTACCCAGACCATAAGGCAGCAGACTGTAAAATATGCCAGACCTTCTCAACGAAGACCTTGCGAGACTGTGAGTGGCGTCTCTTGATCTGGCTCCAGAAGCTTAAGTCAGGGAAGGAGCCAGTTTCCAATGTTAGTGATGAGGCCTCCTCTGCTTCATCTTCTAGGAGGTCTGTGAAAAGGGGTAGGTCTTTCCCTTCACCTTCTAAGGACCGTCCCAGTAAAGCCTTGAAACAGATCTCTCATGGGTCTGAAAGGCGTAGTCCTAGCAAATCTCCTCACCGAGGTATAAAGGAGAGGGAAGGACTATCAGCAGGAGTGTCATCAGAGAGGAAGTCCAGCTCAGTTCCTCCGTCTTCTCCTACTGCAGCTCCTAAGGCCTTCAAAAAGCCCTCATCTGTCTCTTCTGAGGGAAAGTCTGTGAAGAAAATATATTCGTCGACGACGCTGTCAACGACTCCGCCAACGAAGACTTCAAAGGTACAGTCAAAGTCCTCGTCTCCTTCAGTTCAGGCTCCATCGACGGGCTCATCGACAGTAATTTCCTCGTCTCCTTCACCTAAGCTGCATGGTTTGGTGGTGACGACGATCTCGACAATGGCACCGTTGATGGCGTTCATGTCTACGTCGACGACCTTTACATCATCGTTGACGACCCCGACGACGAGGGGAAAAATTGCAATTACGATCAGGAAGCGTCAGATTACCCCTGAGATGACTTCCCCCAGGAGGGTAACACCTCTACCACCTGCACTCCTCCTTGAATAGGAGGGATCTGAGGAAGATGACGGGTCATATGGGTATGCAAAAAGCCCGTCTCAGTTGCACGTTAAGTGCCAGGACACATACTCTGAGGAGGAGTACGCGAAGGAGCAGCAGAATGATCCGCACTTAGGTTATCAAGAGGTCTAGCAGCAACAGATGGTCTCTATGCCTTCCTCCCTACTAACGGACTTACAATTCATGCTTTTGAGCTATAGGCGGAGATTCCCAACACAATCTCCGGCTTCGGTTGGGGTGCCAGTTACAGCTATTCTTCCTGCACTGCCTTCTACCCCTCAATTGCCACCTCCTACACCACTGCCCTTGGCTCCGAGTACACCACAAATCGTCCTTCTCATCCAGGATGACACCTCTGATGAGGACCAGGGCAACATCACTCTTCCAGATCTAGACACGGAGTGGAATGACTATATTATTCCTGATCCAGCTACGCCTTCTCCAGTGGATTCTCCCTCTGGAGACATAGGGGGTTTCCATAATTTGATGGAAAGGGCTGCCAAGAGATTTGAACTGCCCATGCCCACGGTGCAGTCCGAATGTTTCCTTTATGACTTTAAGGAGCCTTACAGAATATCTGTTCTGACCATTCCTATTGTTGGTCATGTGTGGGACGAGGGTCTAAAGGTGACGTAGTCCAGCCACGGTGATTCCAGAACTGCCTCGCCTTGAAAAGAAATATAAGGCTCCTGAGGATAGCCTGGTCAGTCAGCCTAAACCGGACTCTGTCATCTCCCAGGCAGCCCAAAGAAAGTTCAAAAATCCTTTGGCACCCCTCACGACACTTCCAGCTAAAGAGGGCAGATCTCAATAACGCCAGCATGAGGTTTTCCTCCATGTCCAGCCGGATGGTCAGGGCTGCAAATGCCTTAGCAATACTTGGTCGCTTTGTTCGTCAGATGTGGTGCAAGCTTTCCTCCTATCTGGATCAATTGCCGCAGGATGCAAGAGAGGAGACAAAAGAAGATTCTTCAAGAAGGGGAGAAAGCCTCATCTGAGGTAATTGACTGTGCAATGGACGTTGCAATGACTGCGTTCCGCTCCCTAGTGGCCAGTGCCTTCAGACTTTCGTTTGAATTAGCCGGTCATACTCCAAACTTTTTTCCCTCAACCTACCACTCCGGCAGAGAAAGCACAGCACTCACTGGACATTCAGAGGTGCTTAAAATTCTATCTTCAGCGTACTAAGGACTTCAGGAAGTCACCTCAGCTATTTGTGTCTTTCAGTGCACCTCGTAAGGGATTTCCCCTTTCCAAACAGGGGACTGCTTGTTGGATTACCAGCACTATCCAATATTGTCACCGAGCAGCAGACAAGCCCCTTGAAGCTCAGGTCCGTGCTCATTCCACAAGGGCGATTTGTTCTTCCACTGCCCTCTTTGCCAGAGTTCCTATCCGGGAGATCTGCAGAGCAGCAACCTGGAGCAGTACTCATACATTTACAAGATATTACTGCCTGGATTTTTCTACGCAGAGTGACGCAGCAGTGGGCCGGGGAGTCCTGAGGAACCTCTTTCATTGAGTGTTGAGCTTTCCCTTTCAACCCTCCTACTGTCTTTCTGTTTATGCTGTTTGCACATTTTTGAAGTTAATTTGCTGGATTCTTTATTTTTTCCTTATGTTTATAAATATGTTTAAAGACCATCGACTTTCTGTTCCAATTGTTAATTATGTATAAATAAGGAATCAAGGTTACAAAAATGTGCTCATAACTGCTAGCTACTCTGATTCAAGCATGGGAATCTATGAAAGTTCCAATACTGGAGTAAGAAAACAAGTTACTTACCTGTAACTTTGTTTTTCCAGTATTGGAAACTTTCATAGATTCCCATGCAACCCACCCTCCTCTCCTCGGAAAGCTCAGCCTTCAGCATCTTCAGTTATATGATTACACAACAGCTACGAAAATTTGAGGGTCTGAGGTTCTCTCAGGAAGGTTCTAGAGGATGAGGCTAATCTGATTGGTGGTTTATTTTTTTTGGTCTCTTTTACAAAAAGAGGTGGATATGTTGCAAAACTAGAATGGGCCTAGGACTAGTTTCTCTTTTTGTAATGGTTTTTATTGCTATTTTATGTATACCGGGGACTCCCATCTCAACGACGGAGAATGATTCTAGCATGGGAACCTATGAAAGTTTCCAATACTGGAGAATCAAAGTTACAGGTAAGTAACTTGTTTTCTTGTGCTTGGCCCTCTGCCCGTTCTCTTGGTCCAGTTGACAATAGGGGAGCGATATAGTATTATGTTTATCTGGAGTGGTCTTTCCAGCTCGCTTTATTCTCTGCCATGGTATAATTTTCCCATGTTTTTTGCACTGTTGCGGATTTCAGTTCCGTACTCGGTTCTACACCGTTTCTGGTGGGATGTCTTCTTCCTCACCCCACTTCATGGCAGCAAGTTTTTCTCTTCTTTTCTTATAACTTACCAGATAGCCTAGTCGGGATCTTCATGGGATCATTTTGCAGACCCACCTCCGGGGGATGGTATTGCTTGGGTATCTCATTCAAAGGTATATAGTCTGCGGCTAGACTTCTCTCAGATTAATAAGTTACTTTTCTTCGTTAACACCTTATCTAGTAGAAACCAGATCTGGCTGCATATTCCTTACCGGCCCACCCATCCTCCCCGCTCTGCGAACTGATTCTCCTTATGTTCCAGATCCTTTCTATGCACTCTTGTGCCTTTCATTGGTAAATGTATATATATATATCTGGTAGAGACTTCTAGCTGCAGATTCCTTACCTTTGAATTTCTCAGGTGTCAGGCTGGATCCGTATACTTTTGCTGAACCATACCCCTTGCTCGTGCCGTGGGTGGCTTCATTCGGCTCCGCGTGACGCCAGCGTAGTTTATAACGTTGCGATACCTATATAGGCGCCACCCAGGCACGAGGACGTCAGTTCTTTTCTTTCCGCACCAGTTAAACGCAGATCCATAAAGACCTACCCCTCTGTTGCTTTTTAACAGCCTTTTTCTCGACTTTTTGTCAACTTCCAGATTTTTTCCATTGTGTGCGAAGATGTCTTCCAGGAGGACACTGTTTAAGCCGTGCAGGGCCTATCCCCGCACTGTGTCTGTCACCGATCCCCACCTCGTCTGCCTCTGGTGTTTGGAGCACGATCCAAAGCCGGGCTCTGACTGTCATGCCATGGCTCCTAAGACCTTACAGAAGCAGGCTGTGAAGCTCCTTGCAGCCAGACAGCTGACACCATCAAGCGAGACTCCACGGAAGTCCCAGTCCCGATTGAGGAAGAGGTCGGTCGCAGGACCGCTATTAGAGCCCAAAGTCCTTTTTGTCCCACTCGAGGACATCAGGACACTCTGGGAAGAGGCACAAAAATAATTCAAAGCGGACTTCATCTTCACCTCGACTGTCGTCCGTCGATAAAGGAGGTAAAGAGCAGAGACGCTCTAGGCACGGTTCTACGGAGCTGGCGCCAGGGGCGACTTCGCGCCTCCCTCCTTTTCCAGGAGCGTGAGCAACCCCACTCAGATTAACAAGTTTTACAAGGCCATGTCTTCGGGCCCTGTGGGGTCGGAAGGGGCCCTGTCTGATTCGGCCACAGCGCTGGTGTGGCCTCAGGGATCCGATCTGGGTCGACACCGGTCATGCCACCACCACCTTCCCTGGCATCGGACCCAAATTCAGTGCCGGCAGTGCCAGCCCCACCCTTATCCCAGACGACACGGAGTTAGAACGACGTCACTCAACACCGATTCCGGCGTCGATTGAACCCAGGCGTTCTATGTTGTCATCTGAACTCTTTGTGTACGTGTTAGGCTTGGGAGAGGAATGGAAGAGGTCTACGGACCCTATGGAACACCAGAATTCCCCTTCAGAATAAATGGACTGGTATGGGGAACTTGGGGAGACGAGTGGACTGGATACTTCTCCAGATACTGGCATGCTCTCTCCGCCAACTGTGGCTACGGAGGAGGGGGCATCTTATTCCATGGTGGTCTAAAGGGCAGCCGAGGTTCTTGGACTGGAGCTGCCCTCAGCAGAAGTCAGGACTAATCGCCTGACTGAAGTGCTTCAGACCGTAGCTTCCACCTCAGAACCTCTTTTGGCGTTTAATAAAGCACTTACTGATGTCCTTCAAGGCACGTTGTCCAAGCATAGCCCCGGGGCTCCTGTGAACTGGACAATTGAACGCCACCATCGCCCAGATCCAGGCGATCGAAAGCACATCAGCCAACACTGAACCCAAGAAAGTTTGATGGTGCAGGCTTCACATCCCCGGGCGCGTTCCCTTCCAGCCCTCCGGATAGGGAATCCAAGAGGCTGGATTCATTTGGGAAGAACATTTTTCTTCCTTCAACCTGGCACTGTGGTTTGTGAATGCCACATGCTTATTGGGTACTTTCGCCCATTACCTTTGGGACATGGTGTGCAAGTCCTGCCACAAGTCCTGGCTGTGCTCTCTCAGGCAGTTAAGGACGGGAGAGATGCATCAAAATTCACCACAAGGTGTGGCCTTGATACAACTGATTCGCTGGCCAGGTCGATTTCCACGACAGTGGCCTTGAGGCGCCGCGCCTGGCTTAGGACAACTGGCTTCTTGGGTGATGTCTAGGCAAATCTGATGGACATGCCCTTTGATGGACCTCGTCTTTTTGGGGAAAAGGCAGATTTGTCCCTAGTGAGGTTCAAGGACTCTCGAGCTACGGCCAGAGCCTTGGGCCTCTCTTCCACTCCTCGTGGCCAGTCTACCTTTCACCCTTTTCGTTGCAACAGAAGGGGTTTCCAGCTGCTTCAGCTCTATCCTAGCCACTGTCCTGATCAGGCTTCCCAAGCCGTGCTGGGATGTGGACGCGGTTCATCCCGACCTAGGAATGGAAGGCAGAAGTCGTCGCCCACCCTGCCCTCGGCAGCCGCAGGCTCCAAGCACTCCTAGTCTGACTCTGCAAGACCACACCACACCTCTCCAGTAGGCGGGTGAATCTACCATCATCTCACCCACTGGAAGTCCAGAACATCGGACAAGTGGGTTTTGCAGATTATTCAGAAGGGCTAATCTCTTACTTTACTTTTTTTTCATTCTCCCATTCTGACAAATCATGAACAGCTGACGGAGGATCATTTAAAATTGCTCCAGTAGGAAGTTTGTTCTCTTTGCCAAGGGAGCTGTAGAAAGAGTCCCGGGTACAGAAGTAGGAAGTGGCTGTTATTCCCGCTACTTTCTGATTCCGAAGAAGGACAAAGGGTAGCGGCCGATTTTAGATCCTCAGACCGCCAATCTCTTCCTCAAGAAGGAGAAATTCAAGATGCTTACTGTAGCTTATGTCTTGTCTGCCCTAGATCAAGAAGACCGGATGGTAGAGTTGGACCTGCAGAATGTGTATTTTCACATCCCCATCCTGCCAGGCCACAGGCGTTCGCTCCGGGTCAAGGTAGACAACAAGCACTTTCAGTGTACCGTGCTCCTCTTCAGCCTTACCAGTGTCCCTCGGGTGTTCACCAAGGTGATGGTGGTGGTTGCAGTTAGTCTGCGCAAGTTAGGGGTTTCAATCTTCCTCTACCTCTGCGACTAGCTGTTGAAGGCGTACTTGCCACAGGCTGTCGTCTCCCACCTTCAGACTACGGCAAACCTCGTGCATTCACTGGGGTTCTCTATAAACGTGCTGAAGTCACACCTGACTCCTTTTCTGATGCCCCCTTTCATCGAAGTTGTTCTGGACACAGTGCAGTTTTCAGGGCTATCCTCCCAAGCAGCGACTCAAATTCAGTTTATTATTACAATGTATTGGCCTCTATCTTGGTTTCGGTGAGACTGACTTTGAGGCTGTTGGGCCTCATGGCCTCTTTCATCCTGTTAGTAAAGCATGCCAGGTGGCATAGGCGGGCTATGCAGTTGGACTTGAAGTTCCAGTGGGCACAGCATCAGGTAAATCCCACTGATTAGGTTCAGATCTCAGAAGGAACTGCAAAAGATCTGCAGTGGTGATTGAGAAACAGCGATTGGGTCAGAGGAAGACCCCTCTCTCTTCCCCCAACCAGATCTCACAGTCGTGACAGACGCATCACTTTTGGGATGGGGCGACCATCTGAGGGAGGTGGAGATCAGGGGACACTGGTCTATGGCGGAGTCGATGCTCCACATCAGGTTGTTGGAGCTCCGAGCGATTTGATTGGCATTTCTTTCTTCTGTCAAGGGAAGTTAGTGCAGGTGTTCACAGACAACACCACCTCCATGTGGTACTGCAACAAGAAGAGTGGGGTGTTGTCATGGACTCTTTGTTGGGTGGCCCTGTGCCTCTGGACAAGGCTGGAACAGCAGGGCATAACCCTGGTGGTTCAACACCTGGCAGGTTTTCTGACCGCCAGGGTGGACGAACTCAGCCGTCGGTCGGAGGTGCCGCAAGGTCTTTTTCAACAGTGGGGAGAACCTTGTTTAGATTTGTTCGCCTCCAAAGAGAACACGCAGTGTCAGCAGTACTGTGTATTGGAGTTTTCAAGGCGGCTATCGCACGCCAACGCTCTACGTTGCAAGTGGAGCTCAGACCTGCTGTATGCCTTTCCGCCCATAACACTCCTGCCTAGGTTCTGACGAAGATCAGGAACGACCGGGCCCAAGTCATTCTTGTGGTTCCGGACAGGGCGAGGAGAGTTTGGTATCCAGCGCTTCTGAAGATGAGCATTGATCCTCCGATCAGGCTGCCCTTTCGGGAGGATCTTCTGTCACAGCAGCAGGGGAGGGTTCTCCACCCAAACCTGTCAACTGTCCCTCCATGTGTGGAGATTGAGCCACGGCAGTTGATAGCTTTTGACCTTCTTCCCAAAGTATGTAACGCTATTTTGGCGGCCTGGCGGCCCTCCACTAAGACGTTATACGCCTGCGTTTGGCAGAAATTTGCATTATACTGTACAGAGAGGTCTAGTGACCCTCTTTCTGCTTCTCTTTCCACTGTTCTTTTATTCATTCTGACCCTTGCCCAGCAGGGCTCTGCTTTGGGAACTCTCAAGGGTTACCTCTCTGCTCTGGTTGCTTTTTTGCAGCTGCCAGGCTTGCACTCTCTCTTTTAAGTCTTCAATTGTACATAGGTTTTTAAAAGGGCTGCCTCCACCCACGCCCTTTGTTATGCCACTGTGGGAACTTAATGTGGTCCTCATCTACTTGATGTGTGCTCCCTTTGAGTCTTTACATAACTGTCCGTTCTGGCTGTTGACCATCAAAACAATCTTTTTGGTGGCTATTACATCTGCCCGGAGAGGGTGAGTGAGTTGCAGGTGTTATCCTGCACGCCTCCCCATCTGATGTCTTTTCCAGACAAAAGTGGTGCTTTTCAACCCGGTTTCCTTTTTAGGTCGAGCCTAGAACAGCGCATGCGCTGTTGCTGGACTTTTAGTAAGGGGATTTTTTAAGTGCCGCTGGCCTCAAGCTTGCGTGCATGTGCGCGTGAACACGCGTCTCCGCCATCTGTCTTTGTTTCAAACACATGGCCTCAGTTTATATTTTGCATCTGGCTTTCACTTTAAAGTGAAAGCGAGATGCAAAAATAAACAGTGGCTGCCTGGCGAGCTCTTGTTTTCTAACTTCCCCAAGTGTCTATAGCCAGATCTGCTGAAACTTTAGGTTTTTTTTTTCTAAACTTCCCCAAGCTTCAAACTTGGATCCAGGTTAATGCTAAAATCAATCAGCTGTAATTAGTTTGCAGCTGCTGCCTCCCTTCCTTGTTCTGCAGTTCCTATGGATATCTCATCCGACCCTTACTTGCCCTACGACGGGGGTGGAGACGGTATTCCTCTTAGGGAGCTACATTAAATAGGTACGTGTGTGAAGTGTTGTATGCCTTGTCTGTGAGCTACCAAACTGTGAGGTTTACTCTTTAACGAGGGTGCTTTTTAGATCATTCTTTTTATTTAGATGCGTTAGTTACGCATTCTAGGCGGAAGGCTTCTCTCCCCCGCTACTAAACCTCCCCTTATATGTTGACGATTAGTGCCACTTCACATAGCAGCAGCCTGAGACCCCATCTTATGCGTAAAGCTGCATGACGTTTCCAGCAAACCCCCCCCCCCGGTCCTTCCTTATCAGTTCCCCAGGGAATACCCTTAACTCCGACGCCCAATAGATAATTGGTCGACTCACATTCCGTTGTAGTAATTATCTGAAGAACGTTGAATTATTTTCAGTCGAGAAACTTTTCCTTTTCGGTCACCCTCACCTGCCCCCCCTAAAACGGCCCTCTGTGAATCAAATTGTGTGTAGGTATATGAAATGGAATCATGCTCTTTCTTTTATTCGGTGTAGGTAGCAGATTAAAGATATAATCAAATTGGTAAATGTGCTGCCATTGTACATATGTAAATATTATATATGTTTACATTTGTGGAAATGTAAGTTTGTAATATTATTTCTTCTTTTAGTTTTCCGTGAAGCACTGTCTTTTTTCATTTTAATACAAAATTATCCAAATTGTGCAATATGGTGAAAAGGGCTGGCGTAGACAAGACTGTGTCAGAAACCTGCACGACGGGCTGGTTGCGAAACGCCAACGCACACCCTTGTATTGGAGTTTAAAGGTCTTTGTGGAAGTATCTGCGTGGCTTCTCTACAGAGGCGACGTAGAGTGACACTGTCAGTTTAAAATTTAGAGACCCACGTATTCCTCTATTGCGTCTTTAAACTGCCGACCGATATTATCTGCATTTTTCTCGTCGTGTTTGGCGCACATGTTGTTCTTGTTTGCACAGATTCATTTGCGAGTGTGAGCTGTGCTCCTTCGTCTTCTCGGTAAGGCCGCTTTTACAAGATTGAACACAAATAGGGGCCCTCGCCAACTTTTGATCTGCTCCTAAGTCTATTCTGACTGGGGTCCCACAGAGCTCGGTTTTGAGTCTTATTCTCTTTAATCTGTGTATGGCACCCTTTGCGTACCTATAGAGTCCTTCTGACGACACTCAGTGGCTTGTTAGACTGAACAACAATCCAAAACCGACTGCACTGTATCTCAATGACTGCCTGTAAGGAGAATGAATGTGGATGAGTTTTAACTCACTGCTCTTTAAAAACAGTAAACCTGAAGAACAAGTTACTTAACTTCGGTAACGCTTTTTCTGGTGGATACAATATCTGCCTGTGGATTCCTCAACTTTTGAATATCCCCTGCGCCAGCATTCCGCAGGAAATTCTTTCCTAGCTCTCCCCACGCCGATGAGGACGTCACAATGGACCGGCTCCTCACGCGGCATCGCGTGACGTCACTGGAGCCACAAACGGACCTCGTCGGCGTGATATCAGTTCCACCATTTTACTGTGCCACCGAGGCAGACAGGCAGACCGACACATTTTCAAATATATACATAACATATCAAATATATACATACACAAATGCAAAATGATAATTGCATAATCAAAAAAGGCAAAGAGAAAAAGCTAGCATAAAGCATTTCTCATCATTAAAACTTAAACATGAATCAAATAAAACCTTTTTTTTTTAGGGTAGAAACAGGTGGACAACGGGGAGGCGGGTGGGAGCGTGAGGAATCCACAGGCAGATATTGTATCCACCAGAAAAAGCGTTACCAAAGGTAAGGAACTTGTTCTGCTGATGGATGCTTCTGCCTGTGGATTCCTCACCTTTTGAATAGATTCCCAAAGCCGTACCTCTCCCGAAGGAGGGTGTCCACCTGACTAGACCAAAACATCCTGCAAAACATAACGAGCAAAATGGCCATCCCTCCTGACCTCAGAATCCAAGTAGTAATGCTTTGCAAAGCTGTGAAGGGAGGCCCAAGTTGCTGCTTTACATACATCAAGAACAGGAACACCTCTAGCCAAAGCAGAAAAAGTAGATTTAGCTCCTGTAGAATGAGCTCTTATACCTTCCGGAGGTTCTTTCTTGGCCAGGGCGTAGCAAATCTTGATGCACAAGATGATCCACCTTGACAGCGTCCTCTTGTGCACTGCCTTGCCTTTTATTTTCCCAACTTAGCCCACAAAGAGCTGATCGTCCAGTCTTAGATCACTTGTCGGTCCAAATAAAAGCTGATAGCTCTTTTAGGGTCCAACCTTTCTTCGTCCCTGGAAGGATGAGGTGGAGGATAAAAATAAGGCAAAGTAATAGATTGTCCCATGTGAAAAGGGGTAACCACTTTGGGAAGGAAAGCAGCCCTGATCCTTAGAACCAACTTATCCGCATGAACGGTCAGGAAAGGAGGTTTGGAGCTAAGAGCCTGAAGCTCACTTACCCTCCTAGCCAAGGTAATGGCAATCAAGAAAACTGTTTTAAAAGTAAGAAGCCTCAACGGGCAAGAGTGAAGAGGCTCAAAAGGACAACCCATTAGAAACGTAAGGACTAGATTCAAATCCCACTGTGGCATAATGTAAGGAGTGGGAGGAAACATATTTGTAAGGCCCTTAATTAACCTCATTACAATGGGGGACTTAAATAAGGATGGCTGATCTGGCAAACATATAAAGGCTGACAAAGCCGATAAATAGCCTTTGACAATAGCTACAGCAGAACCTTGCTGTGCTAAAGAAAGTGAAAATTCCAAAATGATAGATAAATGGGCCTTAAGAGGATCGATATCCCTCTCTCCACACCCTTCACAAACCTAGACCAACGGGAAGAGTAAACAGATTTAGTGGAGTGTCGCCTGGACGATAAAATAACATTCACTATCTCTGGTGGGAGAGAGAAAGAACTCAGGTTGCCCTGTTCAATCCCCAGGCATGAAGGTGCAGGCTCTGGAGGTGGGGGTGTAAAACCTGCGACTGCTAGAGGAGGTCTGCCCTGAGAGGGAGATGGAGCGGAGGGTGCAATGAGAGGTGAAGTAGGTCTGTGTACCAGACCCTTCTTCGCCAATCCGGGGCGATCAATATAACTTGAGCCCGGTCTTGGCGAATCTCCCTCAGAACCAGAGGAATCAAGGGTATGGGGAGGGAAACGCGTAAAGAAGCTGAGTGCTTCAATCTATCTGAAACGCGTCCTCCAACGCTCCCTGCAACGGACGCTGGAGACTGCAGAACAACGGGCAGTGCACCTTCTCTAAAGTGGCAAACCGGTCCAACCGAGGAGACCCCCACATCTGAAAGATGTGATGGACCACTTCCGGATGAAGCCGCCACTTGTGATCGGCAGAGTCACACCAACAGAGACTGTCCGCACGAACATTTAATACCCCGTCCAGATGATTTGCAAACACACAAATCTGTTGGTACTGAGCCCAGGACCAGAGCCTCAACGCCTCTCGGCAGAGACGGAACAACCCTACACCTCCCTGTTTGTTGATGTACCACATCGCTGTAGTGTTGTCCGTCAGGACCTGAACCGACCGACCACGAAGGGAAGGGAGAAAGGCCTTGTGCACCAAACGTATCATCCGTAGTTCCAACAGGTTGATGTGAAGCAACCTTTCCTCTGGAGACCAAAGACCTTTGATCTCCAGATCCCCCAGATGAGCACCCCACCCTAGAGTGGAGGCATCCGTGATTACTGTGGCCACCGGCGGAGGAAGCTGAAAGGGCTTTCCTTGATACAGGTTGCCCTGCACACTCCACCAAGACAGCGCCACTGCAGCTTCTCTGGAGATTTTGATCTTCTCCCTGAGATCTCCGTTGCTCTGATGCCACTGCCGGCGGAGGCACCACTGGAGTGCCCTCATATGCCAGTGTGCATGGTTGACCAACAGAATGCAGGAAGCAAACAGACGGAGCAGGCAAAGAACCTTCAGGACTGGAACAACCGCTCCATCGTGAAATAAAGGAATCATTTCTTGTATGTCGAGAATCCTCTGCGGAGGCGGGTATGCTCGACATACAGACGTGTCCAGTATTGCAGCTATAAACAGGCTGCGCTGAGAATGCACCGTGTGAGATTTGGGTACATTTATCGAGAAACCCAATCCGAAAATCTGCTGAGTTGTTACTTGCAAATGGCGCAAAACCAACTCTGGAGACTCCGCTTTGAGCAGCCAGTCGTCCAGGTAGAGGAAAACTGGCACCCCTAACCTTCTGAGATGTGCCGCTACCACTGCTATCACCTTTGTAAAGACACGAGGTGCTGAAGTAAGACCGAACGGGAGGACCACAAACTGGAGTGTTGCGATCCTACCATGAACCGATGCAACTTCAGGATGGGAAGATGAAAGTACGCATCCTGCAGATCGATGGACACCATCCAGTCTTCCTGTTGCAGCGCAAGAAGAACCTGTGCTAAGGTTAACATTTTGAACTTCTCTTGCCTGAGGTAAAGGTTCAAAATCCTGAGGTCCAAGATTGGTCTCAAACGACCATCCTTTTTGGGAATCAAAAAATACCACGAGTAGCATCCCTGACCCCTTTCCTGCTCCGGAACCACCTCTATTGCACCTTTTTGAAGGAAAGTAAGAACCTCCTGCTGTAAAAGCAGTAGATGGTCCTCTGAGCACCCACTCTAGCAAGGAGGAGGAAACTCCAGAAAGTGAGGACGCACCCAATCTCTACAAGATTCAAGACCCAACGATCGGAAGTGATCAGTCTCCAATCTTGTAGAAAATGGGACACCCGACCTCCAACCGGACCAACATGCTCCAAGATGGGGAATCTAGAGCTGCTTTCCTGTTGTACCGACAGTGGTAGGAGGGGGGAGGTAGAGGAGGAAGAAGAGCATGGCTGACGATTAGCTACTTTGAAGCCTCTTTTATTTCTTACCTGGTACGATTTGTACAAAGGATTTTGCTGTTGTTGACTCTGCTGGGACTGTTGTCGTCCACGAAAGGAAACAGATCTCCCAAATCCTCGATATCTTTTATAGCCATAGCCTCTAGACTGCACCTGGAGGCCTAAAGATGTTGCAGTAGCTCTGCTGTCTTTGAAACGCTCTAAGGCAGAGTCCGCCTTTGAACCAAAGAGTTTTGAACCATCAAATGGAAGATCTAACAATGTGGCATGAACATCAGCAGAAACGCTCCAAGAACGGAGCCAAGCTTGCCTCCTTGTTGCTACAGATGAACCCAGAATACGTGCCACAGAGTCAGCAGTATCCATGCCTGATTAAATTACTTGGCGTGCTGCAGCTTGTGAGTCAGAAATGACCTCCAAGAAGTTGGCATGGTCTTCCTCAGGTAACTTAGGAGCCAATTGAACGACAGAATCCATTAATGCATGGATGTATCTACCCAAAAGGCAAGTCGCATTTGTGATTTTAAAGCCATACTGGCAGAGGAGAATACCTTTTTTTGCTGCTTGCTCCATTTTCTTAGTATCTCTGTCACCCAAAATGATTGGAAATGCACCAGAAGACTGCTTCGAGCAAGATGCGTGTATAACCAGACTCTCAGGCGTTGGATGAGACAACAAGAACGCTGGATCACTTGGCGCAGGCCTGTATCTCCTTCATATTGATCTAGATACAGCCAGAGCAGACAAAGGTTTCTGCCATACCTCTAAAATTGGCTCTGTTAAAGCTTCTGTAAAAGGAAGCAGAGGTTCAGAGGAAGAAGACTTCACCTCCGAAGTCGGAAGTTTAAGACCCAACAAATCAGCCGCCTTCCTTATCACCACATGGTAAGGTGCCACGTCTTGAATTATATCACCAGAAGCACAAGGCAGGTTATATTCAGGGGAAGTGTCAAGGCCACTTGCTTCCTGAAGGCCTTCATACTCAGCCACAGATTCTGTAATTTCACCTTCCTCCTGCTCATGCAGATACTCCTCCTCCTCAAGTAACCTTTGTGCCTATCTCCTGGTGCTATGCTTAGGCAACGGCGTCGGTGGAGCCGCACGCGACATGGTAGAAAACAACAGCGACGTCGCTGGAGGAGCCTCGACTTCGTTCTTCGACGTCCGATCTTGCTGCGGAGCCGACTCAGCCGCAGATGGTGTCCGCGGAGCCGGTGTGGAGGTCCTCAGTGCCGGGAAATGCCAAGCCGGAGTCGACGGCATACATGCCATAAAAGGAGCCTGGGGATAGTATTGTGGCACTCCCAGGTTAAAAGCCAATGGACCCACGGGGCCCGAAGGCACATCAAATGGAGTTGAGGCTCTTGCAAACATAGCATTTAAAAAATGCGATGAATCAGCCCCAGGAGCAGGAAAAAGGGGGTAAGGATCCGCACCTTCCTGATGGGGAGTCACCTGAGGCTGAACTGGAGCCTGTGGAGCTGGGGACAGCGCCCGCATAGGTGAAGTCTCACGGACTGGAGAGGACTCACCCGGGGTCGGCGAAGCCGCTGGAGCCGGAGAATCATCATGATGAGAAGCGACATCAGAAGCTGGAGACGCCGCATCGGAGATGATACTGGCGTCGCATTAGGAGACGGCGAAGGAGAAACATAATCCTTTAGTCGAGATCGTTCAATTGGAGTCACTGACCTCGACTTCGACCGCAACCTCGTCTTCGACATTGGTACTCTTGACTTCGAAAAGCGATGTCGCGAAGCGTGTCTCTTCTTAGATCTCTTATGTTTTTTCGATCTTGAAGTATGCGACGACGAAGACGTCGCCCTTTTCCTTCCTCTCTTCTCCTTTTTAGCTTTGGCCATAAACAACTTGGCCTCCCGATCCTTGATCGCTTTCGGGTTAATTTTTCTACAGCTTCTACACTCCTCGACATCGTGGTCCGAAGAAAGGCACCAAAGGCAATCTTCGTGCGGGTCCGTAATGGACATGTGCCCGCGACATTCTCTACACGGTCTAAAACCTGTTTTCCTCGAAGTAGCCATTTCTTAAAGAAACCGAAACAAGGATACAAAGTTTTCTCTCTATGAAAATGGAGAGCCCCAGAAAATCCGTTGGCGTCGTTGGCGCGGAAAAAAAGGGAATTGACGTCATCACGCTGACGAGATCCTTTTGTGGCTCCGGTGATGTCACGCGATGCCGCGTGCGGAGCCGGTCCATTGTGATGTCCTCATCGGCGTGGGGAGAGCTAGGAAAGAATTTCCCGCGGAATGGTGGCACAGGTGTTATTCAAAAGGTGAGGAATCCACAGGCAGAAGTATCTATCAGAAATAGAGGTTTTTGGTGCAGTCAGCATCTTGTCAAAGGACTGGTAGCTGGAGACGATCAGGAAATAACCCTCCCCTGTAAAGCAGACACCAAATCTAGGAGTGATTGTGACCTCTGATCTGTCTTTTGTGAAACATATTAAAACCGTGTGCTCCTCGGGGTTCTGTCTTTCGAGCATAATTAGAAAAATTCTCCCTTTCCTTCCTACTTAGGCTACAAAAGGTATGATTCGAACCCTTGTCCTCATCAGGAAGGACTGCTGGCGGTATTGCTGAAATATCTTTTTTGTAAAATGCAGATGCTTCAAAATGCGGCAGCCGGAATGATCTTGTGCTTGAAGAAATCTTTGCCAATTTCCAATACGCCACATTGACTCTCTGTCCAGAAAAATATGTTTGTTTAAAGCTCTCTGCCAATGCCACAAATACAATCGTGGGCAGGATTCTTACGTGGGCTCATTATTCTCTTGGTAAAAGCCTCCTTGCACACTCTGATGTCAGTCTGCTTCTCTGGTAAAGACCTCGAAGTAAAAAAAAAAAGTCATAATTGGGATGTGCTCTCAAACACTGGTTATGACTAAAGCCTCAAATGCATTACTGCCACCCTTATGAGCTCAAGGTAACCGGATCTTATTTAAACCACAATTAAAGATCTTCCTTCAGAATGCAGCATCAGACTGATCTTAGGTCTGAAGCAATCCTCGTTAATCTCTAACAAGCTCAAGAAGAATCTACGTTTCCTCCCCGCCCAGAAGAGATGTTTTTTTAAAGGTCTGGGCCTATGCTGCAAAACCATCTACAGTCGTGTGGAGGGTTCTTACATGGCCTTGTTATTCTTCAGTATCCTGCTGCTTTTACACTCAGAGCCCAGTCTGCTCGTTTGGTAAAGATCTCTAATTTTAATAAAAGCTCTCATTCTACCATTAGTTACTACCAAACTTGGTATGCATTAGCGACACCCTTATGAGTTCAAGGTAACCTGACCATATTCAGATGACATCTAAAGACGTTCGTCTTCACGAAAGCCATGTCATTTCGGATGTCTTTTTTGATGGACCATGGTTCGCGGTTGTCTCTCTTCCAGTTTTGGCTCCAGGACACTTCTTTCCTCAAGTAGCTGATAGTACTCAATACATTCACTAACACATGAATTAATCTTTATCATGTTTGTGCAGTCCAGCACCATTCTTTTGTGTGCTGTCAACAATTTGAAGGCTATACTTATCATTGTGAATGTCCAGGTTTTTTAAACTCAAGCTTAATGTTTTTGGTTACTGTGTTTCTAAGGGAATCTAGGCTCAGTCAGTTTATTCTGCCAAGTATTACGAAATTAGTTTAAGTGGGATACCTAGCACTATATCCCCAATTTCTCAGTGAAGCATCTGGACTACGTTGAGTAGCCTTATGTTTGTGTGATGTTGAGGTAAGCCAGTTTAAAGAAAGTACGTTTCAGAGCTTTAAATTGTTAACAATATGGAGATGTTGAATCCATGCATGAGGAAATAATAAGAAAATACATCAGTTTAATTTTTCTAAAACAAAAAGGAAGTTCCTTTTGTTTTTTTTATCGTATTACTTTATTGGCATTTTAAAACATATTACATTATACAGGGCAGTATCAGCAGTAAGGAATCCCTTGGCAACAAGTATATGCAGATATTTAAGTCAAATACCTGTTCAACAACAAGGCAATCCAGCGTAATAAACATAGAGCACCATCAGTGAAGGAGGCATGTTGCTTTTCTTTGAAGCCTTTGTGTATGACATATCCTAATTTCTGACCTCTTTAGTGCTCAGGCAAGTTTACTTCATGTTGACTGTACAATGTGGTGATCAGTAAAAAGTGTGCATTATTTAAATTTGTCACATTTTCATTTTTAGTGCTGAAGCACATTAGGTAACATTTATTAATTGCTGTACGAAAAACAGAACCACTTCACTCACCCTTTTGATGTTTTTTTCTATTTCTTTACTATTGGTATAATCGCAGGACCCGCGCTTTACTTATAACATTAAAAGTAAAGCGCAGGTGCCGCGATTATACCAAAGGTAACTCATAATCGCGATGAACCACAGAGGCACTAGCAGAAGCCTAGTGTGTGTGAAAAGGCTGGTGCTGAGCTGGGAACTCACAAGCAGCCCCTGTTGGAAGCTACATCCAGGCCTGAGTGTCTTTTTCTCTTTTTGATAAAGTCTAAGAAAAAGTTTGCAAACATTAAAAGTATGGGAAAGCGGATCCTAGTAACTCCTGCTCACTGCAACCTTGGACTGGGGGCTTTTTCCAGCCTGGACATGGGTGGGATATTTCCTGTCTTTACTGAGGACCACCAGTCCCATCTTGAACAGTAGGCTTTTGATGATAATCACAAACACTCCCTACTGTACCTCCTTAAGAACTCACAACTGTACCTTGACATCAGATCTCTCAAATGTCCTAGGCATGCATGGCATGAGTAGCTCTTGCCCAGGAGTTGTTCTGTGCATTCTGGGATTTCTGATTCATTGTAATCCCATTATTAAACCAGGAGTCTCAGAATTCATTGTAAAATCTTGATCTAGAACCACTGTTCATTCGCGGACTTGAGGACTTCATGTATTGCAATTATCAGCTTTCAAAAGGAAGTGGTTCAAGCACACAGTAAACAACCTCAGTCAAGCGCACACTGAGTGCAAGTCTTGTAGTCAAAGGATTACAAATTTACAAGGAAACCCCATGATAATATGGGGCAGATCGTCGCAACATGGGAAACCGTCCCTTTGTGGAAAATCTTAACTGGCTGTTTGCGAAAAATCCAGGACTGGGAAAAAAGTAGCAAGTGTAACAAGGGGGTTCTTAGCTCAAACTTGACTGCACTTTTAATTTTGCCCGTTTGAGGCACTTTGTGTGTTTGGCTTTTAGGCTCTATTTGCAGTACATCAATGCAGCTTAGGGGGCTTATGTCACTTTTGAATAATATGGGTGCTGTAGAACAACCGCTTTGTTTGCATGCAGTAGTACCATTATAACCAGAAGTCTGTGACATTTTGATGGGGGAGAGCGGTTTCTCTCTGAGTTTGCCACATTATGAAAGATTTGTGTGGCTTTTTCAGGGTCTTTGCCTCTGGTGCTGGTTGCTTGCACCAGCTTGAGTGCTTTTATCGTTTTGAATGTATTTGCAGGCTTTTACTTCAGAATAAACCAATTTGCGTTTGTCTGCACCACGTGTTTCATAAATGACCACCCTGTCTAAAATCTGTCTACACCACCTACCTGACAGATAACACATGCTCTTAGTAGCTGGCTTTCTGTCACAAGCCTACTGCTAGCCACAGGTTCTTAATTGTATTCTGGTACTTGTAGTTCAATTTAATAACGCAAAAATAAAACCACAAGTAACAGAGCGCCAAATGTCACAAGCAAGAGATAGTGTTGGCAGATCTCTTCTATGTAGACAAGTTGTAATAGCTGCGAGCACCGTGCGCAGTTTTACTAGCATGAGAAGCATGATGGGCTGAGCGGGTACGCGCATGAGGCAAAGAAACTTTCTGCCACTCTACTGCATTTTGAGCGAAATTGGTTTCGGTCCCAACCACAAAAAAAGCTTCATGGGGTGGAAGAAGCTTTATAGCGTGTGCAGCAAGAGCCTACAACAAGCTCCCCTTTTATTTGAGAAACTCCACGGATTTGTTAACTTTTAGGAAGCAACTGAAGACCTGGCTTTTTAACTTATAATCTGTGTTTTTATCTTAATGCCTAGAGAAAGCAGTCAGTGCCAGGACACCCTCGGGTAACCGTTCGAGCTATATAAATGTTAATAACATAACATACGAGGACGTTAGTTGTTCATTTTTACAATAATTTTAACAAACACATTTCTGGCGTTTTTGACACTTTGAGATCTTTTCTGCTGGCTTTTAAGTGTGCCACCAATGTTTACTTTTCCATCATTCTCATGGCTGATTTTAATATGCAATTATGTGTGAAAGAGCCGTAAATTTATGACACAACTCCCGAATCTATAACTGATTGTACGCTGCATTTTTTATCCACCTCTCGAAGGTGGGGCTCGTGTACGTTTTATTAAATACATTTCATTTTTTATTTTTCATTAAATTGTGGCTAAATATAAGTCATTAATTTATTAGAAGGGGTCGTCCATTAATTACTAATTACATTTTATTTCTGGCCACTTTGTTCATTTGTTAAGTAATTTAAAGTAAGGACTAGTGTTTTTACTGACCTTAAATATGTGCCCCTTCACCATAATGCCTCTTCTGTGCTTAAAGGCTTCTGTGTTTGTTGCACAAGTAAGTCCAGTCGCCCTTCGTAAGGCCACGCACATTCCACCTCCTGACAATAGCCTGGCTGCTGCTTATTACTTGCGGTTCTTATGTCCTAAATCTTCTGTTACTGCTGGCAAACTCATATACTGCAGTAAGGGTCCTAAACTGTTCCACGTGAAAGCCTGCCACTCCTCTGATGCTGCTAGTAGGAACCTGTGTCCCAAACACATGTTGCTGATATCCCCTCCTCTAAAAGCCAACAACAAGAAGCCCATTCCAGACACAAGTGCGAGTCAGAGGGCACTGCTAGGCCCTTGTTGTACTGATCTCATCTTTATACAGCCAATGGAGCTCCCTCATTAACAGGACAGTTCTGGACAGTCTCTCCCCACATCTTCACCACATGTGCGTACGCAACCCAACACAATACATAATCCAACCACCCACCCACTTCCAGGGCATTAAGGAGATATCTTCCGGTGTAGTAGCCGGAGTGGGTTTCTTTGATAATTGGTGTGTCGACTATTTTGGGGCGGATTATTATCTTTTAACCAATCGCAGGGTTTATGGAAAGTGAAGTCACTGAAAGCTCTCATATTGCTCCACTACCTATCAATTTAGATCGAAACCTTTCTATTGCTTACACAGTCTGAAGCGAACTAGAGGGAGTAACCATCTCACAACAGACTGCATGACCGAGTGTGTAGTAATTATTTAGCTCTTTAATCCCTGTTGGCACAGCAACCAGGATAATGCACTGCATGACTAAACACTTAAAAGGTCCCAAAGGCAAGACCTATTGGCTATGCCAATGCTTGTGTACCAAAGGTCGTGACTCCATTCCATCTTGGTCAATTCATCAGGTTGCCCACCTTCTTTGCTCCCCTGCATCCCTCTAAAGAAGAGGAGCGTCTCCACCGACTGGACCCATAAAGAGCATTGTCATTCTACCTTGACCGCACCAAAGATTTCCGGGTGGACGACCAACTCTTTGTGGGGTACGTGCGACCTAAGAAGGGCAGTGCAGAAAGCACCATCACTCGCTCGGTCATTCTCTGCATTTAGATTTGCTATGCCCTGGCAAAGAAGTAACTCCCCGAGGGGAAAGGTTGTGACTACGGTCTTGGCTCGGGTGTCCCAGTCCTGCACATCTGTCAGGCAACAACATGGGCATCTTGGCACACGTTTGCCAAACACTACTGCCTGGACAGTAAGGTCCGCAGGGACAGGCATTTTTCCTGTTCGGTCTGGTCTTGCATGATGACTTCCTAGTTTAAGGTATTGGTCCGCAACCTACCTGCAGGATGGTGTGGCTTGGGTATCTAATTTAAAGGTATGTAATCTGCAGCTGGAAGTCTCTATCAGATGACCAAGTTACTTACCTTTGGTAACGCAATATCTGGTAGAGACTCCAGCTTCCGCACAGCCCCACCCATACCGCCCCACTTTGCGGACAAATGTTATAGGGCTAGGGTTACTCCCCTTTTCAGGGCACTAGTTTTGCACACAAATACGTCAGTTACTTTTTGGCTCAGCGGTGTGGAATAAACGAAAAGCACAGACGTCCACACTCTTGAGTGGCGTCTATATAGGTACTGCAACGTCATAACCGATGCTAACAATGCCGACTGCGTCATGCGAAGCCGAATGGAGCCACCCAACGGCGCGCTCAATGGGTATTGCTCAGCAAAAGTTTCCGGATCCAGCTTGACGCCTGGGAAATTCAAAGGTAAGGAACCTGCAGCTAGGTAGTCTCTACCATATAATGCGTTACAGAAGGATATATATATATATGGTAGTTCTGATTCCATTTATTTTACACAGCTCGCGTTTCGCGGCACCACGCCGCTTTCTCACGAGGTAATTTTACCTCGTGAGAAAGCGGCGTGGTGCCGCGAAACGCGTCGAGGATTATGCTGAGAACGAGCTGTGTAAAATAAATGGAATTAGAACTACCAAATTGGTTTTGAGTCGTCCTTAACACCGGGAGTGCGAGCGACATTCTGCTTTGTCAGGAACCGGATTAATTTATTGGCAGCGGGGCCCTGCTGCACTCTTTCACGCACCGCCATAAAGCACTCGGAAGCCCCTGCCCGGGCCATCACACTTGGATATATATATGCATATACACAACTTAGTTCCGGGTTGGACGGAGCTGTCAATAGTCGGGCAGTCTGGTACGGGCTTCCGGAACGCCCTAACATTATTGCAACAATTCTTCCTAGTGCACGAAGAATACCAGACACCCAGAGTGCTTGCAAAGTTTCAGTTTTAATGGCAGTAACGACGCGTTTCGGATTAACTCCTTCTTCACGGTCATAATTCATCATTTGTCATAGTGCAAGGTCAAGCACCACCAACTCGTGAATGCTAATATGAGCTATGATCGCATCAACATACCCCTTAAAAATCACGCGGTTCAATTGATTAATTATCAAACAATATTTTGTGCCGGTTATATGTATTTTAGCAACATTTGAAAAATAGTAAACTTGATTATGTAAATATGTTTGTGATAACATGAAATGTAATAACATTGATTCAGTTCATGAATTTATGCACGATTGGGCGTAATGTCTCGGTTGATTGTATATACCATCATGTACCTTAAGTTTTTATGAAACAGTCGAAGAGTGCCGTGCACACCACTTTTAACCTTTTTCGCCTTGTAACTGGATCTTTCAATTTTAAGTCTGTATGCGTACTCACTGGATGACGTGATCTGCCCTTTTGTCATGTGAAAATAAACAATGTTCGAGTTGGTGCGAAATTGCACACCAAATCCAGGGGCACAGCGGAATGTCACATGTTCAGTAACTTTTTCCATTTGTTTACCATACTAATTAATCCAAATTCAATCCATGTACTCCAAAACATTTAATTTCATTCCATTTTTATTTTGATCTTTCCACACGTGATTTGCTTTACGTTTTTAAACAGCTTCTCATGCCTTGGATATGCAAATCCATGCCTTTTTCCAGGCACGCAAAGACATAAACCATCCTCAACTGTTAGTGATAATGTTACCCAATGCATTTCGGGCTTAAAAATAGCCCTTCCTCAGGGGTTCACTAAAAAAATAAAACAACGTGGCTGTTAAAATTTAGTTGCAAATTACTGTGCTTCACATGCTAAACACTATACCATATTTCAAAACGACCCATGTATAGTGCTCTCCCTCTAAACCCGGCGCTACTACGCTACCATTATTCAACATGAAGAATCCTTGAACCACCCTCCTTGCTCCTTATTTGAACCTTCCTTCATCTTTCAAAACATCCCCACTGTTCGATCCCTTTCTAATTAATTCAATCCATTTTCTCCCAATTCTATTTGTGGTCCCTTGGATAATTCAGAACTATACCCCGCCCACCCTATTGATGTTATTGTATGTGCTATAACACTGAACCCTTAATTATATGTTTTGCAGATTACTTTGCAACATGTACAGCATTAAAAACATGACGACAATAATAGTGTCCAAAAGTTCAATGCAACCAAGCAATACATGCAAAACGTTCTTCTATGTCTTGGATGTGCTTCTCACGCACTCTTCGTGCACTAGGAAGAATTGTTGCAATAATATATATATATATATATATATATATATATATATATATATACACACACATACACACACGTTTTTCAAAAAGAAGATTCTTTTTGACACACTGTTTCCTTTGCAGTTTCTATACGTTGATCCGCGTTTCAGCGCAGGAATTAGTTGTGGAAGAAACTGATGTCAGTGGAGGGCTTATATGGGCTTTGTCGATGTCACATCCGGTGGACGATGCTATCACTGAGTTGCTCGACGCCCTCTACCGACACGCACTGGATTCAAGATAGGCTGGCTGATGATGGCTGAAATGCCAGAAACCGGTCCCAGGATGCTTGTTTCCGGTCCAGGGAAGATATGGCTTGGCAGTTCGGGCTGAACTGTTCCCATGAGGCACAAGGTCAAACTGATTTGCATATGGCCATGTCTGAACTGTGGTGGTGGAGTTAGCTAAAGAATGATGATGGATTAAACCCAGATCAGTTGACTGGGGGTGAGTGTTTGAATTGCTTAAACGCTTCGTCCATCATTCCCTTTGGTATCGCTTTGTTTGCCCTAAGTTGGCAGGGTATGCCCAGACGTGGGTCCCTTTCTCACTTTGCCGCTGGATTCAAGCAAGCCGGGCTGAAGACGGCTGAAATGCCAGAAACCGATCCCAGGATGATTAATTCTGGTCCAGGATGCTTAATTCCGGTCCAGGGAAGACATGGCTTGGCAGTTCGATCTGGACTGTTCCCATGAGGCACTGGGTCAAGACTGATTTGCATATGGCCATGTCGGAACTGGGGTGGCTTGGTGAGCTAAATAACGATGGATTAAACCCAGATCTGTGACTGGGGGTGAATGTTTTGCCATTGTGCAACATTCTGTCCATCATCTTGTGTGTTTTTCTGTTAACCGAACAGATAATCAGAATACAAGGCTCCCTTGTTAACCAGCTGGCCAAACTTAAGGGAATACCTTTCTCCTCTTACTTAATCACTTGTGCTAGTGGTTCACTATATAGGTTTAAAGTAAAGGGTATACCTGGCACCCCTGGCATGTCCCCTATTATATCCTAAAATTCTGCGTCAAGTCATCATTCACAACCTGATTTTCCCCAGGAGCCTTGTATTGCAGTCACAACTTTCCCACTTATACCAAGTTTATGAAGGGCCTCCTACAGAAATATCCAACTGACCCTGTTGAACGCCTTGGCGGGGTCAACAGTGAATATAGCAAGGTAAGCTTGTGTCTACTGCTAGGTCTATCATACTAATAAGTAGGTGTGTAAGGTCCTGCATTGGCCAAACAGATATAAAAACCCTTTTGGTCCTCATGAGTCAAAGAACCCATCACTCTTCTCAATATTCTAGCAAATATTTTGAATTCACTGTTGAGCAGGAAACTTGGGTCTGTAAGACTCAAAATTCTTTTGGGTTTCAGAATTAGGGTAATGTCCTCTTCCGCTATAGGGGCTTTTAGATATTTGACCTCCTTTTTGGGGAAGATAGAGTATGCTGTTGCAAGAAAAGCGGACATTAATGTGGGTAAATGGTTGCCTCTTATTTATATGCTCCCCAATTCTCTAATAGTACCAATGTATGATCTCCTTAATCTGCTTTGTGTCTGATGGAACCCGTTGCAATTAAGAGTAAGCTAGCTTCACTGTGTTATTCCTTGCTGTATCTGTCCTAGCTTTCCAGGCCAGGAAAGCTCCACTTTTATCCCCATACTCAAAATTACTACTACAACTAACTTCACATTTTTTTGCTGATCTTGTTTTCCAGTTTAGTTCTTTATTTTTTGCATATCCTGTCTTCCAGTTTCGTTTTATATTACTGCCTCAAGGTCTTTACTAAGTTTTTTCTCACCTATCTGATTATCTGTAGTTTGCATCTCCAACTAAATCTTTCTATTTTTCTCCTTCAAGGCTTCTTTTACCAACTTCAGACTGAGCTGCCACCCGGATATTGAGGTAGCCACTCCTCATGTATGCCTTATACTCATACCATACTACTCTAGAAGATACTGACCCATTAGTAAGATCAAATAATTCTAGCGACTTGGCCTTAATTTGACCTACAATACCATTATCCCTTAGTAGTTCACGCTCAAATATCCATCTATTCTGCCTGTGTGGTGCCATGGTTTTAATAATAAGCCTCACCACAGTGCGCTCAGAGATGTAAGTAGGGCTGTGAGATATTTCGACATGCTACCTACAAAGTAGAGTTTTCAATAGTACAGAATAAAGCCTTGAAACAACCATTTTTTGATTTTTAGTAAACGTACCATCTCTGATTCTCCATATTCTCTCTCCATTAATCTTGGATACCTAGAATTTGCATGATATTGTGGATTTGCTGCCTAATCTTGATGGTATGGTCTGCCAACGTGTGCATCTACCCAATTTAATATCTATTAATTTATTAAAATACCCCCACACACAATATAGTGCTCCTCAAATGTATTGAGAGATTAAAACAGAGCTTTTTTAGACAACGTTTTAAAAAATATATATTTGAAAGGTAAAACTGAAGAAACAAAATAAACAAGCCAAGTACACAGTTTAATCAATTCAGTACTGTATATTATCAAGCACATTGCAGTAAGACTGCTATTTCCCCCAAATTGTCCTGTGTTGATTCAGTATACCATGAGCTTTTTAAATTGGTTCCTCCAAGTTAGCCCGCCACGGGTCTGTTGTCCTCAAAGGCCGCTCACATCTTCCAGGATAATCAGCAGAGCGGTACAGGGAACCGATTTATTGGCTGCGCCAGTACTCTAAAAGGTGTCAAGAAAACTTTAAACCATTAACGAACTATACTTGGACACTTCGATACCTTATGAAAGAAGTTAGTCATCACTAGCACATCTAGGACAGACAGTTGTATGAGGCGTAGACGGAAAGGGATGACCAATTCATACATGGCCATCCTGGCATTCCTGCAGCCTCTCATATCCTAAAGGGCCCGCTCAGTTTTCCCACTCAGATGCTAAACGATACTGCGTATTAATCACCAGGGATCTATAGATGGCCAAAATAGCGCCCCAGACTAGTAGGTTCAGGGTAACTCTGGGTTCCAAAGGGGTGTATTCTGGCAGGTCGACCAGCGCCGGCTGATATACTGGCAAGGCATGGCGTAGTTGTAGCTAATTTATCAAATTTGGTTTTATGGAGTTCAAATTCAGTCTGGAGCTCCTGGAACAATTTCATCTGTGAGCCACTCCAGACGTCATCCAGCCACGAGAGACCAATCAGGTTCCAGTAGTTCAATCACTAGACTGGCAGTATGGAGAAGCCACCCTCCCTGCCATAGGAGAGTGTCCTGCAAGAGTTTCTGATCCCATTGAAATCCTTACTTTTTTGTTTTCCACCAGTCATCTTGATTGGGACCATATTAATTTGCACAGACATATAACTCATTAAAATGTTTAACTTTGGCTACTATTCACCATTTGGAAATATCTATTTCAGTCTCTACAATAACAAGATGAGAAGGTAGCCCAGCTATTATCGCTACCCCCTTTGTGATCCCCACAAAATCTGTACTAACTGCTTGTTTTGCCCAGCTCTCCTTTTTTTTTAAAAGGGTTATGACCCTTTTATATAACTAATAATAATAATAATCCACATTTGTATAGCGCACAATCACCCGTAAGGGTCTCTAGGCGCTGGGGGCCGTCGGGAAGATTAAGCAAGCTATTGCCCAGAGTCACATGGTGCTGGGCTAACCTGCCGCCGGAGCCGGGGATCGAACCGTGATCCCCAGATTCCAGCGTCAGCCGCCCTGGCCTCGGCGCCACACCTCTCCCCTCTCACTAATGCCCTTCTGCGGTTTCATTCTAGATTGCTAACTGTTTACATTCCAGCGCATAAACTTAAATATATTGTAAGAACTGAATCTCTTCCTGAACGATTCTGCTGACTCCCACTTCTGGTGTTGGAGGGCTCAACTTCTCTATATTTTCTCCTTCCATCTATACTACACCCCAGTGTATCCCTCTCTCCTTGGTATTGTCTTCTCATTACACTAATGAAGTATCTCCTGCGCCCCTCCCTCAGTTCAAAGAAATCCATACTAAACTAAACTTCTGTAACTTTCCTTGCCTACATTGCATATGCAAAGTCAGTGCCCTCAGCTCTATTTATTATGTTTAATCCCTTGCATGAAACCATCTACTTCTCCTGAAATTATTCAATTTATTTTGCCTCATTAATTTTAAATGGGTGGGAAGCCTCATTTGGTTGCCCCCATCTGTTACAATTCTGAGATGCGCTTCTCCAGCTCCCACTGTCTCTTTCGTGGTCCTGCATATATCAGACTGTATCACAAAGGATACATTACTGGCTTCCTGCACTTTATTTATCCAGTATTAGGGTATCTTTCATAGATTCACATGCCTGAATCATTCCCTGTCGTCCCATCCCGACGACGGGGAATGATTCAGGCATGTGAATCTATGAAAGATACCAATACTGGATAACTGCAGTTACAGGTAAGTAACGCATTTCTTCTCAGTGCAATCGCAAAGATGTGTTCTTTCACAGCATACTTTTGGAAGAAGACCAGAATCTTCCTCGTTTTCTGCTGAATGGGTTGTAGCCTAAAGGAATGTTTATGGATCCTCTGAATTTCCTTATCTAAATTACAATTTTGATCATCTTTACACACCAGTTCTTTTAGTAGAGAGGTGACTACAAATTGTTTGATATCACTACTCTCTGACCCTTCCGTAATTTTTAATAGCTGCAGATTGATTCTTCTTGAGTGATTCTCCAACCTATCTTGGCTCCCCATTATGTTTTTATCCTGCAGTTTTAATTGACTTATTGCTTGTGTGTTCTCCTCAGCCTTCACCTTAGTACACTGCATCTCTGCTGCCAGTATAGCAGTCCTACACCCCACGTCTTTTATTGTTCTCTCCAACACTTTGTAACTCTCTTTTATCACTCTCTGATTAGATTCTGAGGTGTTAAAACTGGCTCTCATCTCCACCGCAAGGTTAGTCAATATCCTCTCTGCAAGTGTATGCTCGCCATTGGAATTCTGTATCTCTTCCCGGAATTCTAAAGACTCATCGTCACTCCTGCTGTTATTGTTGGCAGCTGTAACTATAGATGTATTAGGTTCTATTGGGAACTCTCGCAGGTTTACCACTTGCTTCTCTCCTCCATGTTTTCCACCAGGGTTATCGCAACAACCAAGCACTTAAAATGTATTATCGAGTGCTACTTATGGGCTATTTGATTTTCTGGCTATGCATGCTTCCCTAACATCTCTATTAGAAAATCTCCTTGCAGGACCTGTTATTCAACACCTTGCAAATGCTGGCTTTTATATGGGACACCACCCTTCTCACCGTTAACCATGCTCATTTTAGTTTTTGCACCAAAAAAAGCTCTTCACGGACGGAGTAACTTTAATGGAAGTAGGCATACCTTGAGGCCTCTGGATGCCCTTTTAAAGTGTTTCATGTGGCAGTTTCTGTTGTAGCACCTTGACTGGCTTTTGAATTTTAGCTACAGATATCAGTCTGTTTTAGTGCAGCAATGGAGGAGCTTACAATAATGGGTTCCCTCTTACTAGATTTTAGGAGGATCGATGGTTCCCTAACATACTGTTTATCTGGGGAGGGGGGAGGGGGGGGGGGAATGGGGTACAACTCAGATTGTGTTTTTTTGAGGGCTTACTCAGTTTAGTTTTTAATTGTGGTGACTTGGGCTTCATATCCTATATAGAGTTCACCCTATTTTCATCTCCTACTGTCCCTATTGTTTCCAGCAGTTCCTTAACACGATTCAAGCCAGGCTCCACTATAGGGACTAACCTGTCATTGCTTGATTGATAATTGGCATCCTCACAGTTCCCTCTGCTGCCACTTTTCCTCCCCAGTGCGTTCCCCTGTGTGAGCTCCACCAAGCCAAAACTGTGGAACTGCTCAAATCTTCTCTGTTCCTGGAGTTTCTACTCCCAGTGCTGACCGTTCCACTTGTGACCCCACGGCCGCGCACTTTGAAAAGGATTCTACGGTGTGCCGCACGGTCCCTGCTCAGGTGCAGTGCCGCATCAATCCAACTACTGGCATCCTGTAATTCTACAAAGGGGTCCTGGGGGGGAAGAGAAGGTAGGACTTTCACCCCATAAATTCAGTTGTCAACGTTCACTTATGGGATCTGGAGAGAGCTTGGCCGTGCGGTCTACCTACTCATTCAAACAGGTGTTCCCAGCACTCCCTGCTGCACCTTCCTCCACAATAAAAAAGAGGAAAAAATAAATCTAAAGTCTAGGCCTATAGCACTTAAGCCATTTGAACATGGGCTCTGCTAACATGCACCCGATAGAGACTTCTAGCCAGAGATTACTCATCATATAATATATTCCCCAGGCGTCAGACAGGATCCGGAAGCTTTTGAGCAGTACCCCTGCACACCAGGAGGTGGCGTTGTGGTGCTTCGCGTTTGCATAGTAACACAGTAAACTGCGTTTGCTGTACCTATATTGGTACCACTGTGGCACACTGATGTCAGCTTTCTTATCAGTGCCAGGTAGCACTGATCCAGCCAGAGCTACCCTCAGTTGTTTTTTGACAGATTTTTTTTCACAACTTCTTGGCTGCACTATTTTGAGAGATTTTCTGTCCTAGTGTGACAGTATGTCCCTTAAGAAACCAGGTGGTTTCAAACCATGGAGTGCCTGTCACAAGCAGAGGTTTCTGACAGACCCACACTTGGTGTATTTATGGTGCTTGGGGAGAGACCAGGACTAGAAGACTTGCGAGGACTGCCATGCCATGCACCCAAAGGCCCAGAGAAAGCAATCCCTCAAGTCATTTGCTGTCCGACAACCGTTCCCCCTTACTTAGCTCAAGACCCTGGTCATGTGGAAGGCTTTTGTGGAGCCACACCAAGCTATCGTTGTCGCACTCAAGGTCGTCGGGAAATTCAGGTATGTCCCACAGAAATGCGAAGTCGGAGGTCTTCATCTGCACTCCAAACTTCGCGCTTTGGCGGATCCTGAGTCAGGATCCATCCAGGCTTCTCCGGAACTGGAGACCCTTGCCCAGTGCAAGGAATTTTATGAGGCCATGCACCACTTATTTGGGCAGCCCGGCCCCTCTGTAGCGGCCTTGGGCCCCACAAGCTTGGGAGAAGCCCCCACTGGATCCTCACCACCAGTTTTGCCCTCAGCGCCAGTCTGGCAATTGGATTCATTGTTGGATCTGGAGCAGAGCTGCCGGCGAGACTGAGACCTTCCTCGTCGCCCACTCTAGTGCTGATGCCCTTTAGCGATGCCATCCCCATCATTTTTCCCGACTACGACATGGAGGTGGACCAGAACCATGTTCTGCAGATAGGAGCCAGCGCCTTTTGCATATGACCAGCCTGGAGAGGGATATGAGATCGAGGACCCTTATCGATACCAGCATCCCCTAGATGAGAAGGAGGACTTCTGATGGATACATCTGCCAGTGGATTCCTCACCTTGGGAATACCCCCCTGCGTCAGCAACATTCGGAAATTCTTTTGTAGCTCTTCACGCCGACGTGGACGACCTCACAGAAGCACGGCATTGCGCGCGGCTCCGCTGACGTCACTGACTCCATAATAGGACTCCGTCGGCGTGATAACATCAGTTCCCTTTTTTCCGCGTCGTCGACGCTAACGGTTTTCTAGGGATCCTCAGTAGCTCGTTTGTTACTCTGTTACTGTTGGTTGTTTCCAGTGTTTTCTTGATTCCTGTTGAGATGTCTTCGAAGAAAACCGTGTTCAAGCCCTGTGGTGAGTGCGGGAAAATGATGTCCATAACGGATCCGCACGAAGACTGTGTATGGTGTCTTTCTTCTGACCATGACGTCCAAGGGTGTCCATGTTGTAAGAAGATGAACCACAAGGAGCTGCGAGAAAGAGAGGCGAAGCTTCTTGTGGCGAAGATGAAAAGCAAGAAAGATAGGAATAGTTCGAAGTTCCGCTCGAGGCGGTCGAGGTCGCGTTCGAGGTCGGCTTTGAGGTCGTCTTCGGGGCCGTCTTCGGGGCATGCTTCCCATTCCAAGAAGAAGCATAAGAAGAGGAAGCACGGGTCTCGGCGTCATTCCAAGAGAGAGTCAGATCCGAAGTAGAAGACTCCAGGTCGTCGACATAGGAAGGATCATGTGTCTCCTTCACCTGTTGTACTGGATCCGGAAGGTGAGCCCTCGCCTGTGGATTCACCGGAGCAGTCTCCGGTTCCGGCATCGAATCCTTCCCCGGCGCCGACACACTCTTCACCTCGAGAGGAGGAAAAGGCTCCATTGCCTGAAGGGTCTGCGACTCCAGGGCATCAACCCGAGGATCAGGTTGACCCGGTTCCTGTACCTCGACAGGAGCAGCCTGTGGCTCTATACCCTCCATTTCCAGGCCCGGGACAAGACCAGGCGCATTATTTAAATGCGATGTATGGGGTCTTTTCGAGAGCCATGTACCCCTCTGGAGCACCGGCTGGTCCCGTGGGTCCGATGGCCTTTAATCTGGGCGCCCCTCTGACATATGCACCGGCGCCGTTTATGCCGGCACCAGCTCCGTCTTGGCATTTCTCGGCTCCAAGGTCATCTATGCCAATTCCATCTTCACCAGCTTTGGTCTCGACTCGGCCTCGTACGCTCCAGACTGATCCTCCGGCTCCGAGCTCGGCACCGTCGGAGTTGGTTGTGGCTCCACGGACGTTGACCCTGAGAATGAGGTCTAGGTGGGAGGCTCAAAGGCTTCTGGAGGAGCGGAGATATAGAGCAGAGGAGATGGAAGAGGGAGAACTGCAAGAATCTGATGATTTTTTTGATGACCTTAAGGAAGCAAGAGGTTTGGAGTTATCTCCGGAGTGGGAGCTTTCCTCGGTTCCTGATGCCCCTTCGAATGATGTAGCACCATATCACATGGTCATTAGAAAGGCAGCTGAACTCTTAGATTTGAATCTGCCCACTGCGGAGTTTAAATCAAACATTTTGACGGAGGTACTCCATTCTCCCTCTTCAGTGGTTGAGCCAATGCTACCTTTTAATTAGGCAATTACAGAGCCTGTTTTAGAAGTGTGGCGTAATCCCTTTTCATCACCCGCAGTATCAAGGGTTGTTGCAAGGAGATATAGGGTGGCTCCTGGGAATCCAGACTTCCTTTCATCACATTTGTCTCCAGAGAGTTTGGTGGTTCAGGTGGCCTGCTCCAAAAAATCTACTGGCGCTTTTCCTCAGGTGCCTGGTGACAAGGAGTCTAAGAAGCTGGACCAATCAGCAAAAAAAGTTTTTTCTTCGGCTTGCATGGCCCCCAAGTCCACAAATGCCACGTGCCTTTTAAGGCGCTTTATACACGCTTTGATGGACTTTGCGAAGCAGTTGGTGCCAAAGATTCCGGAGGAAGACCGGCAGAACTTCAGTGAGGTTCTTGCGGATACACAGGCTGCTGCTCGCCATGTGATTCAGAGCGGTTTGGACACAGCTGACTCTGTGGCAAGGGTCATGGGATCATCTGTTGCCACCAGGAGGGCTGCTTGGTTGAAAACATCTGAATTTTCTCCTGATGTGTAGGCTACTTTAATAGACTTTCCATTTGATGGGTCCGGCCTGTTTGGAAAGAAGGCGCATGCTGCCTTGGAAAGGTTCAAGGACAGTAAGGCGATGGCTAGGTCTTTAGGTCTTCAGTCCAGAGGATCTTCTAGTAAGAGATTCAGAGGATTTGGAAGATCTTCCTTTCGCTCTTACAAGCAACGGCAGCAGCAGCAAAATTCATTGTACAAATCGTACAGGGGTAGAAACAGAGGCCGACCTAGAGGTTGTCAAGCTTCCTCCTCCTCCTCCTCTTCCCACCCCCTTCCTACCACCGCAAAGCAGCACTAGATCCGCCATTCCGGATCATGTTGGTCCTGTAGGGGGGTCGGCTTACTCATTTTCTACGAGATTGGGAATCGGTCACTTCAGACCTTTGAGTTCTCAATCTCGTAGAGAATGGGTATGCTCTTCCCTTTCGGGAATTTCCCCCAAATTACCCTCCTTGTCGAGGATTCTGCACAGAGGACCACCTTCTCCTGCAGGAGGAAGTTCTGGCATTATTGAGAAAAGGTGCGATAGAGGTGGTTCCAGAGCAGGAAAGGGGTCAGGGATGCTACTCCTGGTATTTCCTGATTCCCAAGAAGGATTGCAGGTTTCGTCCAATCCTGGACCTCAGGAACTTGAACCTCTTTTTGAAGCAAGAGAAGTTCAAGATGCTCACCCTTGCGCAGGTTCTTCAAGTGCTGCAGCAAGAGGACTGGATTGTGTCGATCGACTTGCAGAATGCATATTTCCACATTCCAATCCTGAAGTCACACAGAAAGTATCCGTTTTACGGTAGGATTGCAACATTACCAGTTTGCGGTACTTCAGTTTGGTCTAGGTACTGCACCTCGAGTCTTCACCAAGGTGATGGCGGTGGTGGCAGCTGGTCTCAGAAGGTCGGGGATACCAGTATTCCCTTATCTGGACGACTGGCTGATCAAAGCGGAGTGGCCAGAGAAGGTGCTCCATCATCTGCAGATTACAGCTCAGTTGTTGTACAGGTTGGGTTTCTCGATAAACGTGCCCAAGTCTCACCTGGTGCCCTCTCAGCGCAACCTGTTCATAGGTGCGGTACTGGTACCACTGTGTGTCGGGCATTCCCTCCTCCACAAAGGATTCGCGACATACAGGAAATGATTCCTTTATTTTACAATGGAGCGGCTGTTCCAGTCCTGAAGGTCCTTCGTCTGCACGGTCTGATGGCTTCCTGTATTCGATTGGTCAACCATGCACGCTGGCACATGAGGGCACTCCAGTGGTGTCTCCGCAGGCAGTGTTATCAGCACAACAGAGATCTCAGGGAGTCGGTGAGGATCTCCAGAAAAGCTGCGGCGGATCTATCTTGGTGGCGTGTGGAAGGCAATCTGTCTCAAGGAAAGCCTTTTCATCTGCCTCCATCGGTGACCACAGTGATAACGGAGGCATCCACCCTATGATGGAGTGCTCATCTGGGGGACCTGAAGATCAAGGGTCTTTGGTCTCCAGAGGAAAGGTTGCTTCACATCAACCTTCTAGAGTTGCGGGCAATACGTTGAGCGCTCAAAGCCTTCCTTCCTTGCCTTCGTGGTCAGTCAGTTCAAGTCCTAACGGACAACACTACCGCGATGTGATATGTCAACAAACAGGGAGGAGTGGGGTCGCATTGTCTCTGCAGAGAGGCTCTGCGTCTCTGGTCCTGGGTTCAGGACCATCTGATTTGTCTGACTTCAAATCATCTGGCAGGAGTTCTGAACCTACGTGCAGACAGTCTCAGTCGGCAGTTCTCAGCCGATCACGAGTGGAGGCTTCACCCAGAGGTAGTTTGTCGCGTCTTTCGGACGTGGGCGACTCCTCGGGTGGACCTGTTCGCCACTCACGAGAACGCTCACTGCCTGCCATTCTCCAGTATCCAATGCAGGGAGCTTTGGGGGACACGTTTCAGTTGAGTTGGGGCTCACAACTCCTTCACGCGTTTCCTCCCATACCCTTGATTCCTCGGGTTCTGGGGAAGATTCGCCAAGACCGGGTCCAAGTCATATTGATCGCCCCGGATTGGCCAAGAAGTACACAGATCTTCTCCACCTCTCCTCATGCCCTCCGCTCCGTCTCCCTCTCAGGGCAGACCTCCTCTCGCAGGCGCAGGTGCAGGTTCTACACCCCCACCTCCAGAGATTACACCTTCATGCCTGGAGATTGAACGGGGCAACCTGAATTCTTTTTCTCTCCCACCTGATGTGGTGGATGTTATTTTGTCAGCCAGGCGGGACTCCACCAAAACTATCTATTCTTATATGTGGTCCAAGTTTGTCTCATGGTGCGGAGAGAAGTCCATTGACCCCTTGAAGGCTCGCTTGTCCGACATTCTTCAGTTTACACTCTTTGGCTCAGCAAGGTTTTGCTGTAGCGACAGTGAAAGGTTATCTTTCGGCTTTGTCAGCATTCCTCTGTTTGCCGGATCAGCCGTCCTTATTTAAATCACCTATAGTTTTAAGATTCTTAAAGGGTCTTGCGAATACATTTCCTCCTACTCCTTTTATTGTGCCTCAATGGGACTTTAATGTTAGCCTTACTTTCTTAATGGGTTCACCTTTCGAGCTCTTGCATAGGTGTCCCTTGAGGTTATTAGCTTTTAAAACGGTCTTTCTGATTGCGATTACCTTGGCAAGGAGGGTAAGTGAGCTTCAAGCTCTAAGTTCAAAACCCCTGTTCTTGACTATTCATGCTGAAAGAATGGTACTCAGGACCAGGGCTGCTTTTCTGCATAAGGTGGTAACTCCCTTTAATATGGGGCAGTCCATTACTCTCCCTACCTTCTATCCTCCCCCTCACCCTTTCAAGGAGGAGGAGCGGCTTCACCGTCTGGACCCTAAGAGGGCAGTGAGCTGCTACCTGGACAGAACCAGAGAGTTCAGAATTGATGACCAACTCTTCGTGGGTTTCGTTGGCTGCAGGAAAGGCAGAGCGGTCCACAAGCGCACGCTGTCAAGGTAGATAGTCTTGTGTATCAAGATATGCTACTCCTTGGCGGGTAAGGAACCTCCAGAAGGTTTGAGAGCTCATTCTACTAGAGCAAAGTCATCTACATCTGCCTTGTCTAGGGGTGTTCCTGTGGAGGACATTTGCAGGGCGGCAACTTGGGCCTCCCTTCACACTTTCGCAAAGCATTATTGTTTGGATGCAGAGGTGAGGAGGGACGGACACTTTGCTCGTTCCGTCCTTCAGGATTTCTTGGTATAGAAGGGTGGACACCCTCCTCCGGGAGTGGAACTGCTGTGGGAATCTATTCAGAAGGTGAGGAATCCACTGGCAGATGTATCCATCAGAAGAACAAGTTACATACCTTCGGTAACGCTTTTCTGGTGGATACAGTATCTGCCTGTTGATTCCTCACATGCCCACCCGCCTCCCCGTTGTCCACCCTTGTATACCTTCATTAGTGACAATGTTTTAATGTATATATATATTACTTTCAAAGGAAGTGTATTATTATATTTGCTTTCCAGCATTGCCTGTACACTGTGTATTACCTTGATTATTTTATACTGTGTACACTGTGTATATATCTACTGTTGTCGGTCCGTCCGTGTGCCTCGAAGGCACGGAAAAAAGGGCGGAACTGATGTCATCACGCCGACGGAGTCCTATTATGGAGTAAGTGACGTCAGCGGACCCACGTGCGATGCCGTGCTTATGTGACGTCGTCCACGTAGGCGTGAAGAGCTACAAAAGAATTTCCGAATGTTGCTGACGCAGGGGGATATTCACAAGGTGAGGAATCCACAGGCAGATACTGTATCCACCAGAAAAAGCGTTACCGAAGGTAAGTAACTTGTTCAACTGGTATAAGGAATTGGTGGAGACTTGTGGGTTATACACCTCACCTGACACTGGCTTGGTCTCCCCTCCTACAGTGACTACGGAGGAGCGAGCCTCTTTCGCTGTGGTAGTGCGTAGAGCGGTTGAGGTCCTGGACCATCAGCTACTCATAGTGGCAGTTGAGATGAACGTCTTGATAGAGGTGCATCAGCCGAGTCACCCCTTCTCAAGCCCTTAACGATGTCCTACTCGAGCCTGGTCCAAGCCCTGCACTCTGGCTCCTGCACATAGGACATTTTCCCGCCGCCATTACCCCGCTCCTGCTCCTTACCCAGCACTCCGCCCTGGAGAGGATAGTGGTAGAAGCCTCCACCTCTAGGATCAATCCTGTCGGGTTCTCTACCCCTCCGCCGGATAGGGAATCCAAGAGGTTGGATACCTTTGGCAAGAGAATGTTCTCTTCCGCCAGCCTTGCACTGCGGTCATTGAAAACTGCATTCCTTTGGGACAATACTCCCATACTATCTGGGTTTCATTTGCGTAATTGCTGCCTATGGTCTCAGAGGAAGCTTGAGCCTTACTCTCCCAAGCTATTGCGAAAGGGAAAGACGTAGCAAATTTCACCTTGCGATGTGGACTGGACACAATCAACTCGCTGGGTAGAGCAATTCCATTGTTGGTAGTCTTATGGCGCCAAGCCTTGCAGAGAACCTCTTGACTTTTCAGGGTGTGTCCACGCCTCGCTTATGGACATGCACTTTAATGATGCTCATCTTTTTGGAGAGAAGGCGGACTCTGCACTGGAGCTCTTTAAGGACAGTAGAACTATCTCCAGGTCCTTGGGCTTGTCTATGGCCTTCATCATCCCCAGTCCTCCTTGCGTTCCTTTCTGGCCACAGAATGGAGGCTCAACCGAGCCCATACTCTCCCAGCCGCCGCAGCGAATCGGCTTCATAATCTTTTTCACGTAGAGGGTCTAGGAAAATCTGCATACCCATTAGAAAGTACTAGTAACCTATGGATGTTCATTAGTGTGGACCAATGCAAATTGACCATATTGCTAGAGCAGAGAACACCAACTGTCTGGATTTTGTATCCAGGTTTTTATAGACCCAGTACAAGGGTAAAGCCCTTTTGTTCGATCATCTGTTTTTTCCTTTTCCATGGATTTAACTAATACCAGAGACGCTCAGCACGCTGAAACAATCCAAGATGAGAATTACCCTGAATACATTGGAGTGACCTCACTTGTGCTGGGCTCAAAGCTACCTGCATCTCTACGAAGAATCACTCACTGTGCCATGTAAACTGGATTTCCGATCCACCTGTGCAATATTCTGCCTAACAGTCTTTGAGCTTGGCAGACTGGACCAGCAAATATCCACTATGATCACCATGACCTTATCAATCGCTAGGTAAGACACATAACATTCTTCCACTATATTTTCATGTAGAAATGTTTTGCATCAGTTTTTGTGAGACATCTATCCTTGTGACCTGCCAGTATTTGCCCACACTATCTTCTTTGTTTGCCCAAATGTGGTTTGCAGTTTTCTGTAGTTAACTACTTCTGATGACTGCTTTTATAAGAAAAACCTTTTGTATTGGTGAATCTTTTATAACTTCACATGCTCTTTTTAAACCTCCATTAGTGTGGAATTATAAAATTATTGAGGCAGATTCCAAATACCATAAACCCAGTCAAGTAAGTTTGTAAAATTATTTTTCTACTGAGCCTGAACAAGTGTTTTATTTTATTTAAATAGGTCTGTTGACTTTTTCACACCTCATTTTCAAAGTGACTGGGCACTTCACAGCAAATTGTGTCTTTGTGAGTGTTATTTAAGAGCATAATCACATCAGTCAATAATGTTTGTGTTTGTGTCTGAGATACTGTAATGTCATTGACCAAACAAAGGATTTCAGAAAAATGTAACTGCTGTTTGTTAACTTTATTTACATTTTAAATGCAAAGATGCCAAAGTTTGGAATAGTTCATTTGTAATTCTATTTACAGATGTTCAACTTGCTGCCAAAGCTGATGTAACATTGTTACAGATAACTGACTGTAGGGAGCTGGCCTTTTATGTAGTGTATCAAAATTAGGTAATCTATGTAGAAAGTCCAGACGACCCTTATTGGCTTACAGTGCTTAAATTGATAATCCCAATGCTGTCTTTTGCCGTAGTGTGAGCGAGCAGTTTAAGCTTATCAGAGGGTAGTGTTAAGCATTTGTTGTACACACAGAGTCAATAAATGAGACACACACTCAAGAAGAAACTCAAGACCAGTTTAGAAAAAAAAAATTTGTAGGAATTTAGACACCAAGAGCTTCGTAATCGGGTAAGTACTTTAGACGTTATTAAAATTCACAGTAGAAAATGACACCTGTCAGATTTGAGGCATGAGCCTCGAACACAGTACTGTTATCCTACAGGAAAAACATTCACTGCATAGGGTCACTTGCAAGTGACATACAGGTCTGGTCTTAAGGGGAGTAGGGGCCAAGATCCTAGAAAGCGCCAAGAGTTCTGTATTACCTGCCATGAGGTGTAGTCAATGGGAAATTTACCAGTAGGAAAGAGGCTGCAAAGGGGGAGTGGGGGACCCGTCCGGCAGAACCCAAAGGGGGGGGGGGCTGCACTCGGGGCGGTGGGGAGGGGGTCTCGGGCTACAGAGGCACCATCTGTTTCTGTGGACTTGGGCTCGGGTGCATAGGTGTTTTGTCCGGTGTAGAGTCCGAGGTTCCCATGTGCACCTGCAGAAGATGGAGAAGAAACACAGCAAGATGACTTCTGGTGTGGAACTGGCCTTTCGTAAAGTCCCTCAACATGCAGGTCGGTTTTGGCAGCAGTGATGTTCGAACTAAAAACAAACAAACCTTGGTGCCTGCAGCAGGCTCTGGTACCTCGGGTATTTGTGTAAGGCAGCTCCTTAGGGGGTCCTGGCATCTCCACACTTGGTAGGGAGATGGATCTGACTTGGAGCGCGGTGACCTTTTCCTGGGTGGCTGCTGTGTCAGTGGACCCAGTTGTTAGCAGATCACTGTAACGCACTTCGCTGTTTGGTGCCTTCAGACTGCAGGGAAGTGTCTCCCCCACTTCAATGGAGATGCGGGCTGGTTGACAAAGAGCTGGCATTCTTCCAAGGCTTTTGAAAGATACACAACTGCAGGACGAGTTGGATCTGGGCTATTGTTGGTGCAGAAGCATGCAGGGTTCAGCACCAAAGTCCACAGCTAGTCCTCTGTTCTTGCGTTCTTCGGCTCTGCTTTGTCCTTCTTTTGAAGTCAGTTGCATTGGAGTTCCTGGTGTCAGGGGGCCACCTAAATACTGAATTCAGGGGCATTAAGGGGATTGAAGGGTAATAGCCAGTAGGCTACTTACCCATGGGTGTCACAACACCCCCTATATGGGAAGTGGGCATAACACTGTCAGAGTTCGTAATTACACCAAAATCAAGATGGTGGAAACCTTTTATTGTGGGCCATATCAATCAGCGTTCCTAAGGGGTGTAACTAGCTTGGTGGTGCAACATGCCTACTTGCATAGCTGATTTCCTGCCTGTCCTGATGCTAAATGGTCCTCAGTGCAGTGGATAGCATCTCCCAGATCTGGGGTGGCATTTCACAGGAGGCAGGTGTTTTGAAGGCCCTGGCCTTGACATGCTAAATCACTAGCCATCTTGCTGGAGGAGACGTGAACAATCAGACATTGTTTCTGGCCTCAGAGAACGTGGGCTCTCGCCTGCAGGGGGTCACAAACATGTCTGTGTGGCAGGCTGGACAATGTCAGTCAGGCAGCGCACTCAAGAGTGGTAGGTTTTTCAGGGGGCACCTCTAATGTGCCCTATGGGTGCTTGTTTTAATAAATCCACTACTGGCATCATTATGGCTTTATTAAGACAAGTGTTTGTTACCAAACACCACAGGTTTCAGTAAAGCCATTATGTTGCTTTGGAACTCGTAATGACCAGTACCCAGTACATATTCTTAACATGGCTTCCCTGTTCACTTGTTATATGTAATGGAACTAGACCGCACGGCGGTATATTTGCTCATGCAGCTATTTCCTCAAATGTAATGCAATGCACCCTGCTTTAGGGCACCTACTGTAGGTGTGACTTACATATATTGCATGCAGTGTCTGGGGGCATGACACACAGGGTGTATGCTGTGTCATGTTTCCTTACTTGTTTGCACCATCTTATACAGCACGCAGTGGCAGTCTGCATGAGTTTGGTGGGGAGTCCCATAGGGTGGCACAACACATGCTACAGCCCTTAGGGACCCTCATCTGATAGAGACTTCTAGCTGCAGATTTCTTACCTTTGAATTTCCAAGGCGTCAGGCTGGATCCGTAAACTTTTGCTGCACAGTATCCCTTAGGTTGGGTGGCTCTATTCGGCTCCAAGTATCTGAAAGAGACACGTTAGTATTAGATTCCTTAGCTTAGAATATCCCCAGGCATCAGACTGGATCCGTAAATTTTTGCGTAGCAGTACCCTTGCGCGTCGGTAGGCGTCGTCTGCGGTCCGCGTCCGTCGTCGGCGTCGTGGGCGCCGTGATGACGTCGTCGGAGTACTTGGACGCCGCCTCCGCGTGCTGACGTCAGTTCTTCTTTTTTCTGCGCCAGCAAGCGCAGATCTGGAAAAAGCAGTAACCCTAGTCACTTTTTGACTAACTTTTTTGATCCTTTTTGATTGCTATTTCGAGTCTCTCGACTCCGAAACGGTGCCTTTAGGGATGCCCGGCTTCAAGCATTGTGACGATTGCGACCGGCTGATGTCGGTCACGGATCCTCACCGCGTCTGTTTGTCGTGTTTGGGCGTCGACCACGACGACAAGGCCTGCTCCGACTGCTGGGCCCTCTCTTCGAAAGCCAGGCGGGAGCGGTCCCGTAGGCGCCTCGAACTCCGGCAGTCGGCCCCGCGCCGTGAGAGGTCCCGATCCCATGGGAGGTCGAGGGACAGGTCGCGGGCTCGGAGCCACCACAGCTCCGAGAGTAGGCCGCACTCCTCCGGGTCGAAGTCGTCGTCAGGTAAGAGGCACAAGAAGTCCAAGCGGCGTCATCGCTCCTCGGACTCCCCCCGACGCTCGCGCGATGCGGCCGGGGGTTCGGGTGACACCGCCCACGCAGCTCCGTCGGAGTCGCGGGCGCCGCGTGCAGCTCCACACCCTCCGGTCCCTCGGCTCAACGCGACGCCGGAGGAGATCGAGCGCTTCCTCATGGCCATGAGGAAACTCTCTCCTCCGACAGGCTCCGCGGCGCCTTCGGGCCCAGCGGACCCGTCTGGGAGCCCTAGCGGGTCGGCGGCTCCGGCCCCGACGCCGCCGACGCCTTCGGGCCCGGCGCCGCAGGTCCCCGTTATCCCGACGCCGCCGGTGCCTTCGGGCCCGGCGCCGAGGGGTCCAGTTATTCCGACGCCTTCGGGCCCGGCGCCGCAGGATGCCACTGGTCCTCCTTCGGGATCTGGTTCGTCGCCGGTGGATCTGACGACCTCCCCGGCGTCGGACCCTCAGGTGTCACCTCCGGCGCCGGCCTCAGGCGGCGCCGTCCCCGGTTCCACCTTCGTTCCTGTTCCGGCGTCGAGACGGCCCCGATGGGCGCCGCTCCAGACGCCGGTTGGAGAGTTCCATCTCTACGAACAGGCCCCATTAGAAGAGAACCCTGACTTTCAGGAGATGGGTGATGAAGAGGACTGGGAGGGGTCTGAGGACCCTCTGACCAGGGAGTGTCAGTCTCATGAGGACTGGGCAGGAGACCTTGGGGAGGCCAGTGGCCTGGACACCTCTCCAGACACTGGTTTTGTCTCCCCTCCTTCCGTGGCATCGGAGGAGGGGGCAACTTATAGTGTGGTGCTGATGAGGGCTGCCAAGGCCTTGGGCCTTGAGCTCCCCGTCGCGGCCGTGAGGACTAACCTCCTCGCCGAGCCTCTGCTGCCCTTTAATGAGGCCTTGACCGACGTTCTGCTGGGCACTTGGTCCAAGCCCGCTACGGGTTCGCCCGTAGATAGGAACGTGGCCAGACGCCACCGCCCAGCCCCGGGCGACCCATGTTTCCTGTCCTCCCACCCTACCCCCGAGAGCCTGGTCATCCAGGCCTCCAATTCCCAGACCGCATTCCCGTCCGCCCCCCCGGACCGGGAATCCAAGAGGTACGACCAGTATGGGAAGAAGATCTTCTCATCCCTTAGCCTAGGCCTGCGGTCTTCTAACACCGCCTGCCTCTTGGGACGTTACACCCACTCTGTGGAAGTGCTGCCAGAGTGTCCGTTGGAGGTACGGGCCAAACTCGGCCAAGCCCTGGTGGAGGGCCGGGATGCAGCCAAGTATTCCATCCGGTGTGGGCTGGATACCACTGACTCGCTGGGTAGAGCGATGGCAACGACGGTGGCGGTCAGACGCCACGCCTGGCTGAGGTCCGCCAACTTCTCGGCAGATGTCCAGAGCACGCTCATGGACATGCCGTTCGATGGCCGTCGCCTCTTTGGCGTTTTAAGGACTCCAGGGCTACGGCCAAGTCCTTAGGCCTCTCGGGCCAACGCCAGCAATCGGCTGCCTATCACTCCTTTCGTGGCCACGGAAGGGGTGCGCCCACACGTGCCGCCAGCCACGCAGGGCAAAACCCAACGCGGTGGCGGCCGTGGAAACCGCCGTCCAGGCGGTCGGGGACAGCGGCGAGGTCAGTCCACACCTTCCCCCGCAGCATCCGCCTCAAAACCCTCCTAGTCCGTGCTTTCAGGCCCATGTGTCGCCAGTGGGAGGCATGGTTCGCCATCACCACCTCCACTGGCGCACTGTCACGTCGGACAGGTGGGTGCTGCAAATCGTCCGAAGGGGCTACTCCCTCCCCTTCGAGGCGACTCCTCCAGCCATGCCACCGCAGAACCACCGTGTATCGGGGGATCACTTGCGACTTCTGCAGGAGGAAGTTACGGCCCTCTTGGCCAAGGGGGCCATCGAGCGCGTTCCTGGGCCAGAAGTAGGGTGTGGTTGCTACTCCCACTACTTTCTGGTACCCAAGAAGGGCAAAGGGGGCCTACGCCCTATCTTGGACCTACAGAACGTCAACGGCTTCCTCCGGAAGGAGAAGTTCAAGATGCTGACACTGGCTCAGGTCCTGGCTGCCCTGGACCCAGGAGACTGGATGGTAGCGTTGGACTTGCAGGACGCTTACTTTCATATCCCAGTCCTGCCTGCCCACCGGCGCTACCTGCGGTTCATGGTGGGCCACGAGCACTTTCAGTTTACCGTGCTCCCCTTCGGCCTTACCAGCGCCCCACGGGTGTTCACGAAGGTGATGGCGGTGGTCGCAGCTCATCTGCGCAGGTTAGGGGTTTCAGTCTTCCCCTACCTCGACGACTGGTTGTTGAAGGCGGGCTCGCCCCAGACAGTCGTCAGCCACCTCCAGACGACGGCAGACCTCCTGCACCAGCTGGGGTTCTCCATCAATGTGCCGAAGTCACACCTGTGTCCCTCTCAGAAGCTCCTCTTCATCGGAGCGGTTCTGGACTCGGCGCGGTTTCGGGTTTATCCGCCCGAACAGCGGGTCCGGGATATTCAGGCTCTGATTCCCATCTTTCAGCCGTTATCCCGGGTTTCGGTCAGGTTGACGCTGCGGCTTCTGGGGCTGATGGCCTCCTGCATCCTACTGGTGCATCACGCCAGGTGGCGGATGCGGGCTCTGCAGTGGGACCTGAAGTTTCAGTGGGCCCAGCATCAGGGCAACCTATCCGACCACGTCCTGATCTCGGAGGGCACTGCGAGACAGCTGCAGTGGTGGCTTACGGACCGCGATTGGGTCAGCGGCAGATCCCTCTCCCTTCCCCAACCGGAGCACGTAGTTGTGACGGACGCGTCCCTCCAGGGCTGGGGAGGCCACATGGGAGAGGCGGAGATCAGAGGCCTCTGGTCTCCGGCGGAGACCCTGCTCCACATCAACCTGTTGGAGCTCAGGGCGATTCGTCTAGCACTGAAGGCATTCCTCCCCTCTGTCCGGGGGAGTGTAGTGCAGGTGTTCACGGACAACACCACCGCCATGTGGTACTGCAACAAACAAGGCGGGGTGGGGTCGTGGATCCTTTGTCAAGAGGCTCTTCGCCTTTGGCAATGCCTGGAACGCCAGGGCGTGACCCTGGTGGCTCAACACCTGGCGGGTTCTCTGAACGCCAGGGCGGACGAGCTCAGCCGTCGGTGCATGATGGATCACGAATGGCGTCTGCACTCGGACGTGGCGCAAGGCCTCTTTCAGCGATGGGGAGAGCCTTGGTTAGATCTATTCGCCACCGAAGAGAACGCGCAATGTCATCTGTTCTGCGCGTTGGAATTTCCAAGGCGGCACTCGCTCGGAGACGCTTTTCGTCGCGAGTGGAGTTGCGGTCTGTTGTACGCCTTTCCGCCTATACCACTTCTGCCCAGAGTGCTGAAGAAGATCAAGCGCGACCGGGCCCAAGTCATCCTTGTGGCTCCGGACTGGGCGAGAAGGTACTGGTATCCAGAGCTACTCAGTATGTCAGTCGATCCCCCGGTTCGTCTGCCTCTTCGGGAGGACCTTCTGTCGCAGCAGCAGGGGACGGTCCTCCACCCGAACCTGTCCAGTCTCCACCTCCATGCTTGGAGATTGAGCGGCGACAGTTGAGGCCATTTGACTTGCCTCCTGAAGTTTGTAACATCATTCTGGCAGCCAGGCGTCCCTCCACAAAGTCGGTATACGCCTGCAGGTGGAACAGATTTGTGGCATGGTGCACAGCAAAGGCTGTGGATCCTCTTTCTGCCCCTCTTTCTGAGGTTCTTCTCTTCCTTCTTTCTCTTGCCCAGCAGGGCTCTACTCTGGGCACTCTCAAGGGCTACCTTTCTGCCCTTTCAGCCTTTCTCAGGCTACCTGATCAGCCTTCTTTGTTCAAGTCCCCTATTGTAAACAGATTTCTTAAGGGCATCACTCACACGTTTCCTCCTGTTCCGTTTGTGATGCCTCAGTGGGACTTAAACCTGGTTTTAACATTCCTGATGTGCGCTCCCTTTGAGCCACTTCACAACTGTCCTCTTCGCCTTCTGACTTTGAAGACTGCTTTCCTGGTTGCCATCACCTCTGCCAGGAGAGTGAGTGAGCTCCAGGCTCTTTCTTGTACTCCACCTTTCCTTTCCGTCCATCCGGACAAAGTGGTGCTTCGTACCAAACCTTCTTTCCTGCCCAAGGTTGTCACGGCCTTTCACATCGGGCAGTCTATCACCTTGCCAACCTTCTTCCCGCCACCGCATGCCTCTAAAGAGGAAGAGCGGCTCCACCGTCTGGACCCAAAACATGCGCTCTCATTCTACTTGGACCGCACACGCCAGTTCCGGGTGGATGACCAACTCTTTGTTGGTTACGTGGGCGCTAAGAAGGGGAAAGCGGTGCACAAGAGGACCATCTCCCGGTGGATCATCCTGTGTATCCAGGCATGCTACTCCTTGGCTAGGAAGGAGCCCCCGGTTGGACTGCGGGCTCATTCTACCCGAGCGACGGCGACTACCACTGCCCTGGGCAGGGGTGTGCCCTTACAAGACATCTGTCAGGCGGCTACGTGGGCATCGCTGCACACGTTTGCAAGACACTACTGCCTGGACAGCCAAGTCCGGAGGGATGGCTTCTTTGGCCGTTCCGTCCTCCAGGACTTTCTGGTGTGATTATTGGTTCGCAGACCCACCACCGGGGTTGGTATTGCTGGGGTATCTATTCTCAGGTAAGGAATCTAATACTAACGTGTCTCTTTCAGATGCACAAGTTACTACTTGTGTAACGATATATCTGTAAGAGACATTAGTTAGTATTAGATTCCTTACCGACCCACCCATCCTCCCGGTTCTGCGAACCAATATCTAGGGTTAGGGTTGTCCCCTTTCAGGGCCCTAGTTTCAATGGCACCAGTGTTGGTTTTTAACATGGCTCTGCGTTTCTGGCGCGGAAAAGCTGTGTCTAAGAACTGACGTCAGCACGCGGAGGCGGCGTCTAAGTACTCCGACGAAGTCATCACGGCGCCCACGACGGACGCGGAGCCGCAGACGACGCCTACCGACGCGCAAGGGTACTGCTACGCAAAAATTTCCGGATCCAGTCTGACGCCTGGGGATATTCTAAAGTAAGGAATCTAATACTAACTAATGTCTCTTACAGATATATCGTTACACAAGTAGTAACTTGTGCGACGGCGTCGGTTATGACGTTGCAGTACCTATATAGGTGCCAACCAGGGGCCAGGATGTCAGCTTTTTTCTCTCTGCGCCAGCTAAGCGCCGATCCTGGAAGAGCTACCTCTCTGTCCGTTTTTGACAGGCCTTTTCTCAACTTTTTGTTAAATTCTGAATTTTATTTTCTTCTAACTACATGTGCGAGGATGTCTTCGAGGAAGACACGGTTCAAGCCTTGCGATGCCCGCCACTGCATGATGTTGGTTATCGACCCTCACCTCGTCTGTCTATGGTGTCTCGAACTCGACCATGATTCAAGGTCGTGCTCGGACTGTTAGGATATAGGCTCTGAAGACCTTGCGGGAGCAGGCTTTGAATCTCCTTGAAGCCCGACAGTCAACACCGTCCAGCGAGACTCTGCGGAGGTCCCGGTCCCGATCGAAGAAGAGGAGGTGGTGGGACCGCTCCCAAAGTACTCTTCATCCCACTCGAGGTCTTCGATTCACTCGGGGAAGAGGCACAAGAAGAAGTCCTAGCCGACTTCATCTTCACCCCAGCCGTTTGTCGACGAAAGAGGTAATAAGTACCTGTGCTAGAGGCATGGTTCTAGGGAGCCAGAGCCAGGGTCGACTTTGCGCCTCCCTCCTTTTCCGGAAGCTGGAGCGACCCCAGCTCAAATGAAAGAATTTTGTCAGGCCATGCGCTGCGTATTTGTGCAGGCTGACCCCTCTGCTGAGCCCTCCGGCCCGCGTGGTCGGGAGGGGCCCCATCAGGTCTGCTGCCGTCAGCTCAGGCCACGGCGCCGGTGGGGCCTCAGGGATCCGATTCCGCATCCGGGTCCTACGCTGGTCGTGCCATCGCGACCTTATCTGGCGTCGGACCCAATGTCTGTGCCGCTGGTGCCGACAGCCCCATCCTTATCCTCGACGACACAGAGTCGGAACAATGACGATCAACGCTGATTCCTGCACCGATTGAACACAGGGGTTCTATGTTGTTGCCTGAACCCTTGAAGATGTGTTAGGATTGGGAGAGGAATGGGAGTGGTCTATGGACCCTGTGGAACACCAGGATGACTGCAGAGCAGTTGGATTGGTATGGGGAACTTGGGGGAAGCCAGTGGACTGGACACTTCTCCAGATACTGGCAGGCTCTCTCCGCCGACTATGGCTAAGGACAAAGGGGCATCCTATGCTATGGCTGTTAAAAGGGCATCCGAGTCCCTAAAACTAGAGCTGCCTTCAGTGCGGGTCAGGACTAACCTCCTGACCGAAATGCTTCAACCTAGGGCTTCCACATCCAAACCCCTTTTGCCTTTTAACAAAGCACTAACTGATGTCCTTCTAGTCACGTGGTCGAAGTCTGGCTCCTGTGAATAGGACAATTGCATTCTGCCATTGTCCAGCTCCAGGCGCCACAAAGTTCCTCGCCCAACACACCACCCCAGAAAGTTTGGTGGTGCAGGTCTCCATATCCCAGTGTGTATTCCCTTCCGCCTTACCGGTTAGGAAATCCTAGCGGCTAGAATAATTTGGTAAGAAGATGTTTTCTTCCTCCAAGTTGGCATTGCAGTCAGTGAATACTGCATGCTTATTGGGCCGTTTCTCCCACTCCCTTTGGGAGACGATTGCGCAAGTGCTGCCACAAGTCTCGAAGGTGGACCGAGCTGTGCTCTCTCAGGCAGTTAAGTACGGGAGAGATGCAGCAAAATTCACCATAAGGTGCGTCCTTGATTTGATGGATTCGCTGGGCAGGTCGATTTCCACATCAGTGGTCTTAATTGCCCATGCCTGGCTAGGGACAACAAGCTTCTCTGGCGATGTCCAGGCAAATTTGCTGACATGCCTTTTGATGAACCTGTCTTTTTGGGGGAAAGGCAGATTCTGCCCTAGTGAAGTTCAAGGACTCTTCAGCTACGGCCAGATCCTTGGGCCTCTCTTCTACTCCTCGTGGCCTGACTACAGTTTGCCCCTTTCATGGCAACAGAAGAGGTTTCCCTCCGCTTCAGACCTATCCCGGCCACTGTCCTGCGCAGACTCCCCATGTGGTGCTGGGACATGTACGCGGTTCACTCCGACCTAGGAATGGAAGCCAGAAGTCGTCGGCCACCCTGCCCTTGGCAGACGCAGCCTCCAAGCACTCCTCGTTTGACTCAATAAGACCACACCAATCCATCATCATCTCCCCCGTTGGAGGTCCATAACATCGGACAAGTGGGTCTTGCAGATCATTCAGAAAGGCTATTCTCTGCCTTTCCTTTCTTTACTTCTCCCATTCTGCTAAATCAGGAACGGCTGATGGAGAATCATTTGAAATGGCTCCAGGAGGAAGTTAAAGCTCTCTTGGCCAAGGGATCTATAGAAAGGGTCGTGGGTTCAGAAGTAGGCAGTGGCTGTTATTCCCGCTACTTTCTGATTACGAAGAAGAACAAAGGGTTGCGGCCCATTTTAGATCTTAGGACCGTCAATCTCTTCCTCAAGAAAGAGAAATTCAAGATGCTTACAGTAGCTTAGGTCAAGAAGACTGGATGGTAGCGTTGGACCTGCAAGATGTGTATTTTCATATCCCCATCCTGCCAGGACACTGGTATTACCTGCTGTTCAAGGTAGGCCACAAGCACGTTCAGTTTACTGTGCTCCCCTTTGGCCTTACCAGTGCCCCTCTGGTGTTCACCAAGGTGATGGCAGTGATAGCAACTCATCTGCGCAGGTTAGGGGCTTCAGTCTTCTCCTACCTCGACGACTGGCTGTTGAAGGCGTCCTCCCCCAGGCTATCGTCTCCCACCTTCAGACTACAGTGGACCTCCTGCATTCGCTGGGGTTCTCTATAAACGTACCGAAGTCACACCTGACGCTCCCTTTTTTTGGAGCTGTTCTAGACACAGTGCAGTTTCAGGCCTATCCTCCCGAGTCGGGAGTTCAGGCTGTTCAGTTTATGATTCCGATGTTTTAGCCTCTGTCTTGGATTTCGGTGAGACTGACTCTGAGGCTGTTGGGCCTCATGGCCTCCTGAATCCTATTGGTAAACCATGCTAGGTGGCGTATGCGGTCTCTGCAGTGGGATCTGAAGTTCCAGTGAGCACAGCATCGAGGAAATCTCACCCACATAGTCCAGATCTTGGACGGAACTGCAAGAGATCTGCAGAGGTGGTTGACTGACTGCGAGTGAGTCAACGGGAGACCCTCTCCCTTCCCCCAACCAGATCTCACAGTTGTGACAGATGCATCACATTTGGGATGGGGCGGTCATCTGGGAGAGGTGGAGATTAGGGGACACTGGTCTATGGCGGAGTTGAGGATCCACATCAGTTTGTTGGAGCTCCGAGCAATTTAATTGGCATTTCTTTCTTCTGTCAAGGGGAAGTTATTGCAGGTGTTCACGGACAACACCACCGCCATGTGGTACTGCAACAAGAAGAGCTCACTGTCTTGGCAGATATCACTTCTGGGATGGGCGGCAATCTGGGAGAGGTGGAGATTAGGGGACACTGGTCTCCAGCGGATTTGGGCTCCACAAAATGTGTTGGAGCTTTGAGCAATTCAATCGGCATTGAAAGCATTTATTCCCTCTATCAAGGGGAAGTTAGTTCAGGTGTTCACGTACAACACCACTGCCATGCGGTACTGCAACAAGCAGGGCAAGTGGGGTTGTGGACCTTTTGCCAAGAGGCCCTGCATATCTGGACATGGCTGGAACAGCAGAGAATAATCCTGGTGGTTCAACACCTGGCAGGTTCTGTGAACGCCAGGGCAGACAAACTCAGCTGTTGATGCCTAGCGGATCACAGATGTTCACCTCTGAAGAGAATGTGCAGTGTCAGCAATACTGCACGCTGGAGTTTCCAAGGCGGCTATTGCTTGGCGAGGCCTTTAGTCGTGATTGGAGCTCAGGCCTCCTGTGCGCCTTTCCGCCCATACCACTCCCAAGTCTTCCTTGTTGCTCCAAAATGGGCAAGGAGAGTCTGGTATCCAGAGCTTCTGAAGATGAGCATCGTTCCTTCGATCAAGCTGCCCCTTCTGAAGGATCTTCTGTCGCAGCAGCAGGGGAAGGTTCTCCACCTTAATCTGTCAACTCTGCGCCTCCATGCGTGGAGATTGAGCGGCAGCAGTTGATGGCTTTTGACCTTTCTCCCGAATTATGTAACATTATGTTGACAGCTAAGCGCCCTCCACTAAGACTGTATACGCCTGCCGTTTGCATAAATTTGTATTACAATGTACAGAAAGGTCTATTGACCCTCTTTCTGCTTTTCTTTCCGCTGTTCTTCTATTCATTCTAACCCTTGCCCAACAGGGCTCTGCTTAGGGAACTCTCAAGGGTTATCTTTCTGCTCTGTCTGCTTTTGTGCAGCTAGCAGACCAACCCTCTCTCTTTAGGTCTCCGATTGTAAATAGGTTTTTAAAGGGGGTGGCACACTTGTTTATGCCCACGCTGTTTGCTATGCCGAGGTGGGACCTTAATTTGGTCCTCACTTATCTTATGTGCTCCTTTCGAGTCTTTACTTAACTGTCAGCCTTTTTAGTGGCGATTACATTTGCCCGGAGGATGAGTGAGTTGCAGTACGTTATCTTGCACTCCTCCCTACATGATGTCTTTTCCAGACAAAGTAGTGCTTTGCAATCATGCTTCATTCTTGCCATTTGGATCTATCCATCATGCTACCCACCTTCTTTGCTCCCCCGCATTCCTCTAAGGAAGAGGAGCGTCTCCACTGTCTGGACCCAAAAAGAGCGTTGTCGTTCTACCTTGACCGCACAAAAGAGTTCCGGGTGGACGACCAACTCTTTGTGGGGTACATGGGAGTTAATAATTGGCGGGCAGTACAGAAAAGGACCATCTCTCACTGGGTTGATCTCTGCATTAAGATCTGCTATGCCCTGGCTAAGAAGCAGCCTCCTGAGGGATTAAGGGCCCATTCCACCAGGGGGAAGACTACGGCCTTGGCTCAGAGTATCCCAATCCTTATTATCTGTCAGGCGTCAATGTGGGCAACCTCGCAAACATTTACCAAGCACTACTGCCTGGACAGTCAGGTCCGGCGGTATGGGCATTTTGCCTGTTACGTCCTGTAGGACTTCCTAGTATAAGGTATTGGTCCACAACCCACTGCCGTGATGGTATGGCTTGGGTATCTAATTCATAAATATGGAATCTGTAGCTAGAAGTCTCTTATCAGATGAACAAGTTAATTACCTTTGGCTACGCATTATCTGGTAGAGACTCTATCTAGCTTCCTTACAGCCCCACCCATGGCTCCCTACTTTGCGGACTAATATTGTAGGGAAAGGGTTACTCCCGTTTTCAGGGCCCTACTTTTGCACACAACTACGTCAGTTACTTTGTGGCTCTACACTTCTGGTGCGGAAAAAACGAAACAACTGACATTCTCCAGCCTGGGTGGCGCCTATATAGGTACCTCAATAATTACAAAAAGGGGGTGGTGATGGACAGAGTATCTGAGTTAATCAGAACACTCCTACCCAGTCAACAGATCAGGGCTTGATCCATCACCGTTTTTTAGCTCACTGCACCATCCCAGTTCAGAACCTGGCTATATGCAAATTAGTCTATCCCTGGCCCAGTGCATCATGGGAACAGGGCAGACCAAACTACCATGCCAATTCTTCACTGGAAAGGAAACAAGCCTCCGGGGACCGGTTTCTGGCATTACAGCCGTCTTCGGCCCGGCTTGCTTGAATCCTGATGGTGCAATGAGCAAGGGACTCATGTCTGAGCATACCCTTCCACACTCATGGTGGCCAAAATAATTACAAAAAGGGGGTGGTGATGGACAGAGTATCTGAGTTAATCAGAACACTCCTACCCAGTCAACAGATCAGGGCTTGATCCATCACCGTTTTTTAGCTCACTGCACCATCCCAGTTCAGAACCTGGCTATATGCAAATTAGTCTATCCCTGGCCCAGTGCATCATGGGAACAGGGCAGACCAAACTACCAAGCCAATTCTTCACTGGAAAGGAAACAAGCCTCCGGGGACCGGTTTCTGGCATTACAGCCGTCTTCGGCCCGGCTTGCTTGAATCCTGATGGTGCAATGAGCAAGGGACTCATGTCTGAGCATACCCTTCCACACTCATGGTGGCCAAAATAATTACAAAAAGGGGGTGGTGATGGACAGAGTATCTGAGTTAATCAGAACACTCCTACCCAGTCAACAGATCAGGGCTTGATCCATCACCGTTTTTTAGCTCACTGCACCATCCCAGTTCAGAACCTGGCTATATGCAAATTAGTCTATCCCTGGCCCAGTGCATCATGGGAACAGGGCAGACCAAACTACCAAGCCAATTCTTCACTGGAAAGGAAACAAGCCTCCGGGGACCGGTTTCTGGCCCTGATCTTTGGACTGGGTAAGAGTGGTCTGCTTAATTCAGGCACTCTGTTCATCACCACCCCCTTTTCTGAATCATTTTGTCCACCATAAGCGTGGAAGGGTATACTCAGATGTGAGTCCCTTGCTCATTGCACCATCAGGATTCAAGCAAGCCGGGCCGACGACGCCTGAAATGGCAGAAACCGGTCCCCGGAAGCTTGTTTCCTTCCCAGTATAAGAATTGGCTTGGTAGTTTGGTTTGCCCTGTTCCCATCATGCACTGGGACAGGAACAGACTAATTTGCATATAGCCAAGTTCTGAGCTGGCATGGTGCAGTGAGCTAAAAACGGTGATGGATCAAGCCCTGATCTTTGGACTGGGTAAGAGTGGTCTGCTTAATTCAGGCACTCTGTTCATCACCACCCCCTTTTCTGAATCATTTTGTCCACCATAAGCGTGGAAGGGTATACTCAGATGTGAGTCCCTTGCTCATTGCACCATCAGGATTCAAGCAAGCTGGGCCGACGACGCCTGAAATGGCAGAAACCGGTCCCCGGAAGCTTGTTTCCTTCCCAGTATAAGAATTGGCTTGGTAGTTTGGTTTGCCCTGTTCCCATCATGCACTGGGACAGGAACAGACTAATTTGCATATAGCCAAGTTCTGAGCTGGGATGGTGCAGTGAGCTAAAAAACGGTGATGGATCAAGCCCTGATCTTTGGACTGGGTAAGAGTGGTCTGCTTAATTCAGGCACTCTGTTCATCACCACCCCCTATTCTGAATCATTTTGTCCACCATAAGCGTGGAAGGGTATACTCAGATGTGAGTCCCTTGCTCATTGCACCATCAGGATTCAAGCAAGCCGGGCCGACGACGCCTGAAATGGCAGAAACCGGTCCCCGGAAGCTTGTTTCCTTCCCAGTATAAGAATTGGCTTGGTAGTTTGGTTTGCCCTGTTTCCATCATGCACTGGGACAGGAACAGACTAATTTGCATATAGCCAAGTTCTGAGCTGGGATGGTGCAGTGAGCTAAAAAACGGTGATGGATCAAGCCCTGATCTTTGGACTGGGTAAGAGTGGTCTGCTTAATTCAGGCACTCTGTTCATCACCACCCCCTTTTCTGAATCATTTTGTCCACCATAAGCGTGGAAGGGTATACTCAGATGTGAGTCCCTTGCTCATTGCACCATCAGGATTCAAGCAAGCCGGGCCGACGACGCCTGAAATGGCAGAAACCGGTCCCCGGAAGCTTGTTTCCTTCCCAGTATAAGAATTGGCTTGGTAGTTTGGTTTGCCCTGTTCCCATCATGCACTGGGACAGGAACAGACTAATTTGCATATAGCCAAGTTCTGAGCTGGGATGGTGCAGTGAGCTAAAAAACGGTGATGGATCAAGCCCTGATCTTTGGACTGGGTAAGAGTGGTCTGCTTAATTCAGGCACTCTGTTCATCACCACCCCCTTTTCTGAATCATTTTGTCCACCATCAGCGTGGAAGGGTATTCTCAGATGTGAGTCCCTTGCTCATTGCACCATCAGGATTCAAGCAAGCCGTGCCGACGACGCCTGAAATGGCAGAAACCGGTCCCCGGAAGCTTGTTTCCTACCCAGTATAAGAATTGGCTTGGTAGTTTGGTTTGCCCTGTTCCCATCATGCACTGGGACAGGAACAGACTAATTTGCATATAGCCAAGTTCTAAGCTGGGATGGTGCAGTGAGCTAAAAAACGGTGATGGATCAAGCCCTGATCTTTGGACTGGGTAAGAGTGGTCTGCTTAATTCAGGCACTCTGTTCATCAACACCCCCTTTTCTGAATTATATAGGTACCTCATCGTCATAACCGACGCTACCGATTACCTCACGTGAAGCTGAATGGAGCCACCCGACGGCGTGCACAAGGGGTATTGCTCAGCAAATGTTTCCGTATCCAGCCTGACGTCTGGGAAATTCAAAGGTAACGAATCTGCAGCTAGATAGTCTCTACCAGATAATGCATTACTGAAGGTAAGTAACTTGTTCTTAATACCCATGCCCTAGCTACCAGGGATACCTTTTACTGGAGACTTATAGAGGTGCTAAAGGTCTTGCCAATTGGGGTACAGTTGAACAGTTAACTTGTTTTAGGGATAGAGCAGGGACACTGGGGACCTGTTTAGCACCAACACAGTGCACTTCAGTCAGAATTGTATCAAATACCAGGCAAAAAGTGGTGATCATGTAAAAAAAAGGGGCATTTTCCCACCCAACTTCCCCACCCACCCCACTCCTCACACACCCCAACGAAAGAGAATGAGACTAACCTTTCCCAAGAATCTTAATCTTCCAAGTGGCAAAACCTGAAAATGCCATTTGCATTGGCATGATCAGTTCCAGGTTTGTGCTCCACTGTAAAGTCTGTTCCCTGTAGGAACATGGACCACCTCAAAAGTTTGTGGTTTTCACCTTTCATTTGCATCAGCCATCTAAGAGGCCAGTGGTCAGTTTGTACAAGGAAGTGAGTACCAAACGGGTATGGTCTCAGCTTCATCAGGGACCAAACCACAGCAAAGGCTTCCCGTTCAATGGCACTCCAATGCTGTTCTTTGAGGAGCAACCTCCTGCTAATGAAAGCCACATGCTGGCCGTAGCTTTCAACGTTGGCTTGGGATATGACCACTCCTATCCCATGTTCAGAGGCATCCGTCTGCACTATGAACTGCTTAGAATAATCAGGAGCTTTTAGAATGAGTGCTGAGCACATTGCTTCCTTCAGAGCGTCAAACGCCTTTTGACAGCTCATTGTCCAGTTTATCTTCTTTGGTTGCTTCTTGGAGGTCAACTCTGCGAACCATACCCCTCCACATAACTCTTGTAGTACCCCGTCAAGCCAAGGAATGCCCTAACTTGAGCCTGGGTTGTTGGAGTACTCAGTCCACAATAGTTTTTTTGATCTTGAGCTGTAAGGGTTGAACTTGGCCTTCACTTACATGGTGGCCCATGTTTTCATCAGATCCCTACCATACCTGACTCTTGCTTTCCTTGATAGTGAGGCCTGCACTGCCACGCCTCAAGGACCGTGCCAAAGTGCATCAGGTGATCCTGCCAAGTGGAGCTATACACAGCAATATCATCAAGATATGCTGCTAGATTCCAACCTAGCAGGGACTTTGTTCACCAACCTTTGGAAGGTGGCAGGTGCATTCTTTAATCCAAATGGCATTACAGTAAATTGGTGGATCTTAGGGCTGATAATGCTGATTTCTCTTTTGCTCCTGGGGTCAGACCAATCTGCCAGTACCTTGATGTCAAACCAAAAGAACTGAGAAATTTGGCTGCACCCAACCTGTCAATTCATCAGCTTTTGGGATAGGGTGCGCATCTGTCTTGGTGACAGCATTGACTTCTCAATAGAGTCCACATGGCTGACGCTGCAAGAACCCCATTAACTCCTTCGACGCTCATGACGAGCTCAGCTCGTCATGGAAATGCCATTCATTTCAATGGAAATTACATGGCAACGATCAAATAGGCCTTAGCATCCAAGTGGTTAAGTGCCTAGGTCAACCAAATATGTGACCTCAGCTTACCTCTCAAGGATATGGTAGGGATCACTCCATTTGTCCTGGAGGACCCTAGGAGTCAAAGGCTCAAACATCCATACCTTCTGCCCCGTTTGAAACTCCACCAGTGCAGCCTTTTGGCCATACCAGAGCTTCTGGAGCTCTTGGCTGGCCTCAACGTTTTTAGTTGCTTTACCTATGTACTCTGCCAAGCTTTAACGTAGGACAAGCACTTAGTCCACAATATCTACCTTGGGTTCTATGAGAGTTCTCTACCAGCTTTTCTTGACTAGACAAGGTGGTCCTCTCACAGGATGACCAAACAGAAGCTTAAAGGGACTAAAGCCCACTGCTTTCTGTGGCACTTCTCTGTGGGCGAAAATCAGGCATGACAAAAGGACATCCCATCTCCTTCTGAGTTTTTCAGGTGAGCCCAATGATCATACCTTTCATGGTTTTGTTGAATCTCTCAACTAAACCATTGGTTTGTGGATGTTTGGCGTGGTAAATTTATATGTTACCTTACATGAAGGCCACATGGCTTTTACGGAGCCAGACATGAAGTTACTGCCTCTTTCACCTCCTTAGGAAAACCCACTCTAGTGAAGATACTGAATAGGGCCCGGTCAACTGCTGTAGCAGTGACAGTCCTAATCGGAATTGCTTCGGAATACCTGGTGGATTGATCCACTGCTGCCAGTATAAATCTGTGTCCTTATGCTGTGGGAGGGCTAAAACGGAACCAGCTATGCCTGTCCCTGCCCTTTTAAAGGGAATCCCGACCACTGGAAGTGGAATTAAGGGGGCCTTTGGGTTGTTTGCCACTGGCTTGACAATCCACGCAAGTTGCAAAACTCCTTCACCCTTTGGGACATGTTTGGCCAGTAGAGGTGGGCAACTAGCTTACCCCAACTCTTTGCCTGGCCAAGGTTCCCAGCAAAAGGGATGTCCTGTGTCAATGAGAGTAAGAACGTTGTTTTGCAGAGGTACTACCACTCTCCTAGTGGCACCATGTTTGGGATTACTGGCCTCAGTATACAGGAGCCCCTTCTCCCAGTTGGTCCTGTGGCACCCACTGACATCTACCTTTTCCTGTGCCGGACCTTGTGGTCTCAGGCTTTAAAGAATGGGACAAGTTTTGCTGTCCCTGGCACAGCTCCTCCCTAGAGGGTCCCTCTGGCCCAGGAGCTCTGCTGTGTAAGGCCCAAGTTCCTGGGGCTCAGTTCCCTCTGGGGCCGACAGGTCTTCTCCCTGTGGAGAGGGAACCTGAGTTTGTGGCTGCTCAGAAGTTGGTTTCCCAACCATGACTTTCTCTTGAATTATTGGGCCATTGTTCTAGGCTCCAATTCCTCTTTTTCACCCTGAGCTCTGTGCTTTTGTTTGTGCACACCCTCATTCAGGTATCATTAGCATGGCTGCATGGGATCTTAGCGATACCTCAGCCCATGCTGAGGTCTCCAGATCATCTCCTAGCAGACATTTAACAGGAATTGCAAAGGACACGGCCACCTTATTTTGGCCAGTAACCCCTCCCCAGTCTAAGTTCACCATAGACAAAGGATGAACCTTAGTGTGGTTATCAGCATTGGTGACTGGATAAGTTTGTCCAGCCAAGTACTGCTCTGAGGATATCAGTTTTTCAGTCCCCATGATGACACTTGCCCCTTTATCCCTCAGTGTGTCTACTCTGTCCCCATTAATATGTGGCTGTTGTCTGTATTTCTCCAGATTATTGGGCAATACATCCAGGGCAGCTACAACCACCCCACTGTCTGAGATTAGGGTAGCTTCAATGTGCTCTCTTACCTGGTATGGGCACACCCAAGAATCCCATCTGGAGACGTATCACCCCAGTGGTAAATGGGGGTGTACTAGTGGAAGTCTTTTTGGGACAGGAAGGGTCTCCAGTTCGGTGTCCATTCGCCATACAATTGAAACACCAAGCCTTTTTGGGATCCCAGTTCTTACGCTGGCACTCCACCCCTTTGTTTGTGAAGTGTATCTGGGCCCACTCTTCTGAACCAGTTTTTGGTGGCCTATAGATGACACTTCACTTTTTTCTTTCCACTGTCCTGCATATTTCCCTTGGGGGGATTAGCAACCCCTTTCTTTAGGTCACCTTTACCATGAGACATTTTGAACACCCCAGTCTTGACCCAATGGTCCGCTTTCATCCACTACTCCTGGGGAGAGACCAAATCTAAGTCCACCAAATATTGATGCAACTTTTCAGAAGTACTGTTCCTTAACAGATGCTCTTTCGTAAGTAAATTATAAAGTCCATCATACTCTTGCACCTTAATTTCTTTTAACCCCTTCGCTGCTAGGCCTTTTCCCCTCCTGTGCTAAGCCTTTTTTTGGCAATTTCGGGTAGTGCGCGCTTAGGCCCCTGTAACTTTTTGACCACATAAGGTATCCACGCCAAATTTGCATGATTTTCTTCCAACAGCATGTGGATTCTAAAGGTACCCAGGGTTTGTGGATTCCCTTGGAGGGGTCCCAGAAATTAGGCAAAATACAGTGAAATTTTAGTTTTTTTCAGAAAAATGGGAAAAACGGGCTGCAAATGAAAGCCTCTGGGTTTTTCCCTGCAAATGTTATCAATAAAGGGTTTGTGGGGCTGAAATCTCCATTTTCTCAGCTTTAAGGGAATGACAGTCTTTTGTCAGAGAACCAACATTTTTCACACAGTTTTTGCATTTTTCTGGGACATAGCCTATTTTTGCTATTTTTAGAGCTTTCAACCTCCTTCCAGTTAGTGGGAGAAATGAGTTTGAAAGCAATAATGGATCCTGGAAAGCTATACATTTTCGAAAAGTAGACAAAAGTCTGAATTCAGAAAGGGGTCATTTGTCTAAATCCATGAAGGTTTCTTTATAAAAACTAACATTTAAATATTGGAATAATTGAAAATACGTTGGAAAAAAACAGCCTTTTGTCTCAACGTTTTCACCTATAACTTCTTGTAATTTTGACAGCTCTTTGAAAGCAATATACCGTTACATCCGTTTGACCTTCCTGGTGTTGGGGATATGTAGGACTTGTAGTTTCACCAAGAACCCGACGAACCCAGAGCCAAAAACTGAGCAGCAACTTTCAATGGTATTTTATTATTTACTGGGTATAGAGCACTTATTCTTGGAAAATGTATACATGGAAAAATCGGAATGAAAGACACGTATGTATTTCTGAATTGGGTACAAATAATAGAATTTAGAAACAGTATATAGTTGTACATTTTCAAAATTGGGAATACTCATACTAGCATGAGAATTATTGGTCATTTTTCAAAAAGATTTTTTTTTTACACAATGCCTTTCATTGGGAAGGGAGAAATGCATGAAAACTCAATAGGTAATAACAGTTGATTTACAAATCTGAATTACCCTAAGTCTCCCGATAAAAACGGTACCTCACTTGTGTGGGTCGGCCTTGTGCCTGCGACAGGAAACGGCGCAAAATGCAACGTGGTCACACCTCAATTTTGCAGTTAAAAATGGACCCTTTTATGGCAAAGTGCCTAGCTGTAGTTTTTGCACCCTAGCTCTGCCGGCACCTAGGGAAACCTAGCAAACCTATACATTTCTGACAACTAGACACCCAGGGGAATTCAGGATGGGGTGACTCAACTGCCTCCCACCAGGTTCTGTTACCCAGAATCCCTTGCAAAGCTAAAAAATTGACAAACAAAACGCATTTTCCTCACATTTCTGTGGTGGAAAGTTCTGGAATCTGCATGGATCAACAAATTTCCACCCACCCCGTGTTCCCCCAGGTCTCCCGAAAAAAATGGTACCTCACTTGCTTGGGTCTGCCTAGTGCCTGTGACAGAAAACAGCGCAAAACGCAACGTATCTGAAAGAGACACGTTAGTATTAGATTCCTTACCTTAGAATATCCCCAGGCGTCAGACTGGATCCGTAAACTTTTGCGTAGCAGTACCCTTGCGCGTCGGTAGGCGTCGTCTACGGCTCCGCGTCCGTCGTCGGCGTCGTGGGCGCCGTGATGACGTCGTCGGAGTAATTAGACGCCGCCTCCGCGTGCTGACGTCAGTTCTTCTTTTTTCCGCGCCAGCAAGCGCAGATCTGGAAAAAGCAGTAACCCTAGTCAATTTTTGACTAACTTTTTGATCGATTTTTGATCATTTTTCGAAGTCTTTCGACTCCAATTGGTGCCGTAGGGATGCCCGGCTTTAAGCACTGCGAGGATTGCGACCGCCTGATGTCGGTGACGGATCCTCACCACCTGTGTTTAACTTGTCTAGGCATCGATCACGACGACAAGGCCTGCTCCGACTGCCGGGCCCTCTCTTCGAAAGCCAGGCGGGAGCGGTCCCGCAGGCGACTCGAACTCCGGCAGTCGGTCCCGCGCCGCGAGAGGTCTCGGCCCCACGGGAGGTCGAGGGACAGGTCGCGGGCTCGGAGCCACCACAGCTCCGAGAGTAGGCCGCACTCCTCCGGGTCGAAGTCGTCGTCCGGTAAGAAGCACAAGAAGTAAATGTCGGAATTTGTAAAGCGCACAGCTACCTCCACCGGAGGTGTCCCGGCGCTGTCCGTATACCGCTTAGGAACCCTTCCTGGCTTTCCTGGGAAATGTCCACTCCTGGGCACCCCCATGTGCAGCCAGGCATCCCAGCGCTTTTGGGGCCGTTGTGGAGACTAAGCAAGCTATTGCCCAGAGTTGCAGCGTGGGACCCATGATCAGAACAGGCACTGAGGCAAGAATATCCAGTCAGGGGAATTAATGAGCCGGAGACCCGCCGAGGCGGGAATCGAACCCTGGTCCCTGGCCAGAGCTTTGCCAGAGCTTTGCATCAAGGTCTGCCTGCTCTAACCATTGAGCCACACTTCTCCAAGAGGCGTCATCGCTCTGCGGACTCCCCCCGACGCTCGCGCGATGCGGCCGTGGGTTCGGGTGACACCGCCCACGCGGCTCCGTCGGAGTCGCGGGCGCCGCGTTCAGCCCCACACCCTCCGGTCCCTGGGCTCAACGCAACGCCGGAGGAGATCGAGCGCTTCCTCATGGCCATGAGGAAACTCTCTCCTCCGACGGGCTCCGCGGCGCCTTCGGGCCCAGCGGACCCGTCTGGGACCCCTAGCGGGTCGGGGGTTTCGGCCCCGACGCCGTCGGGTGCTCCGACGCCTTCGGGCCTGGCGCCACGGGGTCCAGTTGTCACGGCGCCTTCGGGCCCGGCGCCGCGGGACGCCACTAGACCTTCTTCGGGTTCTGGATCGTCGCCGGTGGACCTTACGACCTCCCCGGCGTCGGACCATCAGGTGTCGCCTCCGGCGCCGTCCTCGGGCGGCGCCGTCCCCCGATGCCCCCTTCATTCCTGTTCCGACGTCGGGACGGCCCCGATGGGCGCCGCTCCAGACGTCGTTTGGGGAGTTTCACTTCTATGAACAGGCCCCATTAGTTGAGAACCCTGAGTTTCAGGAGATGGGTGATGAAGAGGATTGGGAGGGGTCTGAGGACCCTCTGACCAGAGAGTGTCAGTCTCATGAGGACGGGGCAGGAGACCTTGGGGAGGCCAGTGGCCTGGACACTTCTCCAGACACTGGTTTTGTCTCCCCTCCTACCGTGGCTTCGGAGGAGGGGGCAACCTACAGTGTGGTATTGATGAGGGCTGCCAAGGCCTTGGGCCTTGAGCTCCCCGTCGCGGCCGTGAGGACTAATCTCCTCACTGAGGTCCTTAAACCGCAGTCAAGCTCGGCCGAGCCTCTGCTGCCCTTTAATGAGGCCTTGACCGACGTTCTTCTTGGCACATGGTCCAAGCCCGTTACGGGTTCGCCCGTAGATAGGAACGTGGCCAGACGCCACCGCCCATCCCGGGCGACCCTTGTTTCCTGTCCACCCACCCTACCCCCGAGAGCCTGGTCATCCAGGCCTCTAATTCCCAGACCGCATTCCCGTCTGCACCGCCGGACAGGCAATCCAAGAGGTACGAGCAGTACGGCAAAATGATCTTCTCGTCCCTTAGTCTGGGACTGCGGTCTTCCACCACCGCATGCCTCTTGGGCCGCTACACCCACTCTCTGTGGGATACGGTCGCGGACGTGCTGCCAGAGTGTCCGTTGGAGGTACGGGCCAAACTCGGCCAAGCCCTTGTGGAGGGCCGGGATGCAGCCAAATATTCCATTCGGTGTGGGCTGGATACCACCGACTCACTGGGTAGAGCGATGGCAACGACGGTGGCGGTCAGACGCCACGCCTGGTTGAGGTCCGCCAACTTTTCGGCTGATGTCCAGAACACATTGATGGACATGCCGTTCGATGGCGGTCGCCTCTTTGGCGACAAGGCAGACCATGCGCTCGAGCGCTTTAAGGACTCCAGGGCTACGGCCAAGTCCTTGGGCCTCTCGGCCCCGCGCCAGCAATCGGCTGCCTTTCATTCCTTTCGTGGCCACGGAAGGGGTGTACCCACACGTGCTGCCAGCAACGCTCCGCAGGGTAATACCCAACGCGGTGGCGGCAGTGGGAACCGCCGTCCCGGCGGTCGGGGACAACGGCGAGGTCAGTCCTCACCTTCCCCCGCAGCATCCGCCTCAAAACCCTCCTAGTCCGTGCTTTCAGGCCCATGTGACGCCAGTGGGGGGCAGGGTTCGCCATCACCACCTCCACTGGCGCACCGTCACTTCGGACAGGTGGGTGCTGCAGATCGTCCGAAGGGGCTACTCCCTCCCCTTCGAGGCTACTCCTCCAGCCATGCCACCGCAGAACCACCGTGTATCGGGGGATAATTTGCGACTTCTGCAGGAGGAAGTTACGGCCCTCTTGGCCAAGGGGGCCATCGAGCGCGTTCCTGGGCCAGAAGTAGAGTGTGGTTGCTACTCCCACTACTTTCTGGTACCCAAGAAGGGCAAAGGGGGCCTACGCCCTATCTTGGACCTACGGAACGTCAACGGCTTCCTCCGGAAGGAGAAGTTCAAGATGCTGACACTGGCTCAGGTCCTAGCTGCCCTGGACCCAGGAGACAGGATGGTAGCGTTGGACTTGCAGGACGCTTATTTCCACATCCCCGTCCTGCCGGCCCACCGGCGCTACCTGCGGTTCACGGTTGGCCACGAGCACTTTCAGTTTACCGTGCTCCTCTTCGGCCTTACCAGCGCCCCACGGGTGTTCACAAAGGTGATGGCGGTGGTCGCAGCTCATCTGCGCAGGTTACGGGGTTTCAGTCTTCCCCTACCTCGACGACTGGTTGTTGAAGGCGGGCTCGCCCCAGACAGTCGTCAGCCACCTCCAGACTACGGCAGATCTCCTGCATCGGCTGGGGTTCTCAATCAATGTGCCGAAGTCACACCTGTGCCCCTCTCAGAAGCTCCTTTTCATCGGAGCGGTTCTCGACTCGGCGCAGTTTCGGGTTTATCCACCCGAGCAGCGGGTCCGGGATATTCAGGCTCTGATTCCCATCTTTCAGCCGTTATCCCGGGTCTCGATCAGGTTGACGCTGCGGCTTCTGGGGCTGATGGCCTCCTGCATCCTGCTGGTGCATCACGCCAGGTGGCGGATGCGGGCTCTGCAGTGAGAACTGAAGTTTCAGTGGGCCCAGCTTCAGGGCAACCTATCCGACCACGTCCTGATGTCGGAGGGCACTGCGAGACAGCTGCAGTGGTGGCTCACAGACCGCGATTGGGTCAGCGGCAGATCCCTCTCCCTTCCCCAACCGGAGCACGTAGTTGTGACGGATGCGTCCCTCCAGGGCTGGGGAGGCCACATGGGAGAGGCAGAGATCAGAGGCCTCTGGTCTCCGGCGGAGGCCCGGCTCCACATCAACCTGTTGGAGTTACAGGTGTTCACGGACAACACCACCGCCATGTGGTACTGCAACAAACAGGGCGGGGTGGGGTCGTGGACCCTTTGCCAGGAGGCTCTGCACCTCTGGCAATGGCTGGAACGCCAGGGCGTGACCCTGGTGGCTCAACACCTGGCAAGTTCTCTGAACGCCAGGGCGGACGAGCTCAGCCGTCTGTGCATGATGGATCACGAATGGCGTCTGAACTCGGACGTGGCGCAAGGCCTCTTTCAGCAATGGGGAGAGCCTTGGTTAGATCTATTCGCCACCGAAGAGAACGCGCAATGTCATCAGTTCTGCGCGTTGGAATTTCCAAGGCGGCACTCGCTCGGAGACGCTTTTCTTCGCGAGTGGAGCTGCGGTCTACTGTACGCCTTTCCGCCTATACCACTTCTGCCCAGAGTGCTGAAGAAGATGAAGCGCGACCGGGCCCAAGTCATCCTTGTGGCTCCGGACTGGGCTCGAAGGTACTGGTATCCAGAGCTACTCAGTATGTCAGTCGATCCCCCGGTTCGTCTGCCTCTTCAGGAGGACCTTCTGTCACAGCAGCAGGGGACGGTCCTCCACCCGAACCTGTCCAGTCTCCACCTCCATGCTTGGAGATTGAGCGGCGACAGTTGAGGCCATTTGACTTGCCTCCTGAAGTCTGTAACGTCATTCTGGCAGCCAGGCGTCCCTCCACAAAGTTGGTATACGCCTGCAGGTGGAACAGATTTGTGGCATGGTGCACAGCAAAGGCTGTGGATCCTCTCGCTGCCCCTCTTTCTGAGGTTCTTCTCTTCCTTCTTTCTCTTGCCCAGCAGGGCTCTGCTCTGGGCACTATCAAGGGCTACCTTTCTGCCCTTTCAGCCTTTCTGAGGTGCCTGATCAACCTTCTTTGTTCAAGTCCCCTATTGTAAATAGATTTCTTAAGGGCATCACACACACGTTTCCTCCTGTTCCGTTTGAGATGCCTCAGTGGGACTTGAACCTGGTTCTTACATTTCTGATGTGCGCTCCCTTTGAGCCACTTCACAACTGTCCTCTACACCTTCTAACTCTGAAGACTGCTTTCCTGGTTGCCATCACCTCTGCCAGGAGAGTGAGTGAGCTCCAGGCCCTTTCTTGTACTCCACCTTTCCTTTCTGTCCATCCGAACAAAGTGGTGTTGCGTACTAAGCCATCTTTCCTGCCCAAGGTTGTCACTGCTTTCCACATCGGGCAGTCTATCACCTTGCCAACCTTCTTCCCGCCACCGCATCCCTCTAAAGAGGAAGAGCGGCTCCACCGTCTGGACCCAAAACGTGCGCTCTCATTTTACTTGGATCGCACACGCCAGTTCCGGGTGGATGACCAACTCTTTATTGGTTACGTGGGCGCGAAGAAGGGGAAAGCGGTGCACAAGAGGACCATCTACCGGTGGATCATCTTGTGTATCCAGGCATGCTACTCCTTGGCTAAAAAGGAGCCCCCTGTTGGATTACGGGCTCACTCTACCGGAGCCACGGCGACTACAACTGCCCGGGGCAGGGGAGTGCCCTTACAAGACATCTGTCAGGCAGCCACGTGGGCATCGCTGCACACGTTTGCAAGACACTAATGCCTGGACAGCCAAGTCCGGAGGGATGGCTTCTTTGGCCGTTCTATCCTCCAGGACTTTCTGGTGTGATTATTGGTTCGCAGACCCACCACTGGGGTTGGTATTGCTGGGGTATCTATTCTAAGGTAAGGAATCTAATACTAACGTGTCTCTTTCAGATGCACAAGTTACTACTTGTGTAACCATATATCTGTAAGAGACATTAGTTAGTATTAGATTCCTTACCGACCCACCCATCCTCCCCGTTCTGGGAACCAATATCTAGGGGTAGGGTTTACCTCTTTCAGGGCCCTAGTTTCAATGGCACCAGTGTTGTTTTTTTGACATGGCTCTGCGTTTCTGGCGCGGAAAAGCTGTGTCTAAGAACTGACGTCAGCACGCGGAGGCGGCGTCTAAGTACTCCGACGACGTCATCCCGGCGCCCACGACGACGGACGCGGAGCCGCAGACGACGCCTACTGACGCGCAAGGGTACTGCTACGCAAAAGTTTCCGGATCCAGTCTGACGCCTGGGGATATTCTAAGGTAAGGAATCTAATACTAACTAATGTCTCTTACAGATATATCGTTACACAAGTAGTAACTTGTGCGTATGTACCGCAATTTCGCAGTGAAAACGGGCCCTTTTTTGGCAAGGTGCCTACCTTTCGGTTTTTGAACCCTAGCTCTGCCGGCACCTAGGGAAACCTATACATTTCTGACAACTAGACACCCAGGGGAATTCAGGATGGGGTGACTCAACTGCCTCCCACCAGGTTCTGTTACCCAGAATCCCTTGCAAAGCTAAACAATTGTAAAAAAAAAAAAAAATTCCTCATATTTCTGTGGTGGAAAGTTCTGGAATCTGCGTGGATCAACAACTTTCCACCCACCCCGTGTTACCCCCGGTCTCCCGAAAAAAATGGTACCTCACTTGCCTGGGTCTGCCTAGTGCCTGCGACAGGAAACAGCGCAAAACGCAACGAGTTAGCACCGCAATTTCGCAGTGAAAAAGGTCCCTTTTTTGGCAAAGTGCCTACCTTTCGTTTTGGAACCCCAGCTCTGCCGGCACCTAGGGAAACCTAGCAAACCTATACATTTTTGAAAACTAGACACCCAGGGGAATTCAGGATGGGGTGACTCGACTGCCTCCCACCAGGTTCTGTTACCCATAATCCCTTGCAAAGCTAAAAATCTGATTAAAAAAACACATTTTCCTCACATTTCTGTGGTGGAAAGTTCTGGAATCTGCTTGGATCAACAAATTTCCACCCACCCCGCGTTCCCCCAGGTCTCCCAAAAAAAATGGTACCTAACTTGCCTGGGTCTGCCTAGTGCCTGCGACAGGAAACAGCGCAAAAGCGCAACATGTTCGCACCGCAATTTTGCAGTGAAAACGGGCCCTTTTTTGGCAAAGTTTCTACCTTTTGTTTTTGAACCCTAGCTCTGTCGGCACCAAGGGAAACCTAGCAAACCTATACATTTTTGAAAACTAGACACCCAGGGAAATTCAGGATGGGGTGACTCGACTGCCTCCTACCGGGTTCTGTTACCCAGAATCCCTTGCAAACCTAAAAAATTGACACAAAAAATGCATTTTCCTCACATTTCTGTGGTGGAAAGTTCTGGAATCTGCGTGGATCAACAAATTTCCACCCACCCCGCGTTCCCCCAGGTCTTCCGAAAAAAATGGTACCTCACTTGCATGGGTAGGCATAGTGGCTGCAACAGGAAAAGGCCCAAATCGTACGGTGGAGATTTTAAAATAACCTATAGCAAAACTTTCTTTTTTAGGGGGGGGGCACTTGAATTTTTGGCCCGGGGCTCGGCGGCAAACTTGTGAAACTACCAAACCCAAACAGTTCTGAAAACTAGACACCCGGGGGAGTCCAGGGAGGTATGGCATTCGTGTGTCCCCCAATGTTTTCCTTCCCAGAATTCCTTGCAAACCTTAAATTTAGGTAAAAAAATAACGTTTCCAAACTTTTTTGCGTGGGATCTCCGTGCCAGCACAAATGTCCTACCACCCAGCGTTCCCCTTGTTCTCCCGAGTAAAATGATACCTCACCAGTCCACACACACACCGCCAGGAAAGCACCAGTTCACAGACACCGCCAGCCAAGCACCAGTCCAGGCACACCACCAGCCAAGCACCAATCCAAACACAACACCAGGCAAGAGCATGTACACCGCCAACCAAACACCAGACCACGCACACCGCCAGGCAAGCACCAGTCCACACACACCGCCAGTACAGCACCACTTCACACACAGCCAGCCAAGCACCAGTCCAGGCACACCACCAGCCAAGCACCAATCCAAACACACCAACAGGCAAGCGCAAGACCATGCACACTGCCAACCAAACACCAGACGACACACACCACCAGCCAAACACCAGTCCACACACACCACCAGGCAAGCGCCACTCCACACACACCGCCAGCCAAGCTCTAGCCCAGGCACACCACCAGCCAAGCACCAATCCCAACACACCACCAGGCAAGCGCAAGACCACGCACACCGCCAACCAAACAACAGACCACGCACACCGCCAACCAAACAACAGACCACGCACACCGCCAGCCAAGCACCAGTCCACAGACACCGCCAGACAAGCACCAAACCATGCACACCGTCAGACAATGGACACTACACGCAAACCAACATCATACTTTAGTTTTTTTCAAAACAAATGAAAAACAAATTGCAAATTGATTCAAATCTACTAACACAACAACTAAATCTAAAAAGACTACACAAATGCCAACTTTGAAACTGAACAATAAGTTTTAAAGAATAAAGACCAACCAGTTCACTTTACCACTCATGGATGCTCCCAAAAATTCTTTTGCGTGTGGTATAATATAAAACAAGCAGGTACACACAGCCCAGGGTTTGAAGGGCAGTCGGGGCAGTACATACGAACCTCCTTCCTCAAACCTCTTCGCCAACAGACTCTACATCTCCGACTGGGAAAGTCTTTTGAGGTTGTAGGAGGAATTTGATCAGGAAAGTGGCGATCTTTCAATCTGGCAACATCCTCCACCACTCCAACTCTAGGAACACTTGCCCGTTCCACTAAAACAAGGCTGCCTATTACAGACTCCTGAAACTTTACAAAAGTCATCGTTGACTTGGGACAAGATTTCTGGAACACAACAAAAGCATTAAAGGTTGCCAAGTGGAAAAGATGGATAGTCAACTTCTTGTACCAAATGTAAGCCTTACGAAGAGCAGCATACGGTTCCAACCTCTGATCTACTCGGTCAACACCACCCATGTGCCTATTATAGTCCATTATGCACACAGGTTTGCGCGCTTCTGCAACCTGACCCCAAACAGTCACCGGTTCAGTGCTTTCATCATGTATGGAAGTCAACATGTAGACATCTCTCCTGTCTGAAAACTTCACAGCTAGAAGCTCCTCACAACGCAATGCACTGCACTGTCCCCGAGCAAGCTTTTGACAAACAAGTTCTTTTGGGAAACCTTTACGGTTTGAGCGGATTGTGCCACAAGCAACAGTGTCCACTTTGGCCAATTCCCTGAGCAACCGCACACCAGTGTAGAAGTTATCTACATATAAATGATGGCCTTTGTTAAAAAATCCACAACCAAGTTCCCACACAATTTTCTCAGTCGCTCCAAAAGTCGACAGACAACCAGGGGGGTTAATCCTGGATTCCTTACCGGTGTACACCCTGAAATTAGAGACATATCCAGTCAGACTGTCTCACAGCATATAAAGCTTAATTCCATAGCGTGCCCTCTTACTAGGAATGTATTGCCGAAATACCAAGCGGCCCTTGAACAACAGCAAAGACTCATCCACTGCAATTTCTTTCCCAGGATAAAAGATATCAGGAAATCGATCAACGAAATGATCAATGACAGGCCGAATCTTGAAAAGACGGTCACAATCAGGGTGATCTCGTGCAAAAGCAGAACTATTGTCAACAAAATGCATCATCCGAAGCAGAAGCAAATACCTATCACGACTCATTTTTTTTTTTTTTAAACTCTTTATTAGCAACTGCATATCCTCACAGTTTACAACACTACATGTTATCAGCAAGCAGTCTTTTCTGTTAACTCCCGCAACTAGTAATTCCAGACCTACAGCTTACATGTGTACGTGCTTATTACCAACATATAATAAAATTTGTGCACATTCTTAAATCCTAATACAATATACATCATGCCTCTCCGTTACAGTGCCGCTGATAGCACTGTGCGTTCGGCGTAAACTTGTAACAATCTCCCACGCTCTCTTCGATCTGGTCTTTCCTCACCCTCCCACCTCCCCGTTCCGTACGCCTCCTGGTCCGTTCAAGTACCTGGTTTATCGTCCATGGCCGCAATCAACATTTCTCAAGTGGTGTAGTCCTGCCCTGCTGCCCAACCTGTACTCTATCCTAGCTGGGTCTGTTCACAGCCACCCCACCTTGCTCCCTGCCCCGCCACTCCTAAGGGTCGTCTGCCTGAATCAGCTCCTGCTCTCCCTCCATTTCCTCTACCTCCAGGATCATCTGCTCCCATTCCTGCGCAATCGGGTATTTCCGTTGTCCTCCCTCTTCCTCCCTACGCAGAGCCATTCCCTCTGCCCTGCCCCATCTGAGTAAGTCAGTTCGCCACACCTCTAGGTCGGGAGTCCTAGCCGATTTCCACCTCATGGTTAGTACCCTGATCGCCAACAACAGTGATAAGTCTAGGAACTTCACCTGGGCCTTGTGGTGTTTAGGGCGTTTCCGGTGCCCTATCAGGCACGGCAGTGCCTCTTCCGGGACCGGGAGGGCCGTGATTGTACTAAGGGCCTGGCATATCCCCTCCCAGTATCCCCGCAGACGTGGGCACGCCCACAGCATATGGAGAAGGCCAGCCTCGTCAGCCCCGCACCTAGGGCAGCAGTGAGGGGAGTCTGGAAACATTTTATGTATTCTGTGGGGGGTAAGATATGCCCTGTGCAACACCATAGCTTGTATGAACTTAAACTTAACGTTCCGAGACACCTTTCTAGGGTGTTCTAGGACACCCTTCCAAGCTCCCTCCGTTAACACCTCTCCAGAGTCTAATATCCAGGATTCCCGGAGTGAGTTAAGGGATATTGCAGCGTGCTCCCTAACCCCAGTGTAGAGCCAGTGTACCAGGCGTCCCCCATTACCCATGTAATAAAGCAGGTGAACTAGTTCATGCTGTGGAGGTTTAACTCGCTGTGGGGCCCAGTTAGTTCGTACATAATGTAACAGTGTGGCGTGTAGGATGTAGAGTCTCGGGGGTGCCCCCGTGACGCGTAGAAAGGAGTCATGATCCAATAGTGTGTCATCCCCGAAAAGATCCCCCACCGTGTCCACCCCTGTGTCTGTCCAGGGTTGCAGTCTGGTTCGGCAGGGTATACTCAGACATGAGTCCCTTTCTCACTGCTCCATCAGGATTCAAGCAAGCCGGGCCGAAGAGGCTGAAATGCCAGAAACCGGTCCCCGGTAGCTTGTCTCCTTTCTGGTGAAGAATTGGCTTGGTAGTTTGGTCTGCCCTGTTCCCATGATGCACTGGGCCAGGGACAGACTAATTTGCATATAGCCAGGTTCTGAGCTGGGATGGGGCAGTGAGATAAATAACGGTGATGGATCAAGCCCTGATCTTTGGACTGGGTAAGAGTGGTCTGCTTAATTCAGACACTCTGTTCATCACCACCCCCTTTTCTGTATCGTTTTTGGCCACTATAGGTGTGGCAGGGTATACTCAGACATGAGTCCCTTTCTCACTGCTCCATCAGGATTCAAGCAAGCCGGGCCGAAGAGGCTGAAATGCCAGAAACCGGTCCCCGGTAGCTTGTCTCCTTTCTGGTGAAGAATTGGCTTGGTAGTTTGGTCTGCCCTGTTCCCATGATGCACTGGGCCAGGGACAGACTAATTTGCATATAGCCAGGTTCTGAGCTGGGATGGGGCAGTGAGATAAATAACGGTGATGGATCAAGCCCTGATCTTTGGACTGGGTAAGAGTGGTCTGCTTAATTCAGACACTCTGTTCATCACCACCCCCTTTTCTGTATCGTTTTTGGCCACTATAGGTGTGGCAGGGTATACTCAGACATGAGTCCCTTTCTCACTGCTCCATCAGGATTCAAGCAAGCCGGGCCGAAGAGGCTGAAATGCCAGAAACCGGTCCCCGGTAGCTTGTCTCCTTTCTGGTGAAGAATTGGCTTGGTAGTTTGGTCTGCCCTGTTCCCATGATGCACTGGGCCAGGGACAGACTAATTTGCATATAGCCAGGTTCTGAGCTGGGATGGGGCAGTGAGATAAATAACGGTGATGGATCAAGCCCTGATCTTTGGACTGGGTAAGAGTGGTCTGCTTAATTCAGACACTCTGTTCATCACCACCCCCTTTTCTGTATCGTTTTTGGCCACTATAGGTGTGGCAGGGTATACTCAGACATGAGTCCCTTTCTCACTGCTCCATCAGGATTCAAGCAAGCCGGGCCGAAGAGGCTGAAATGCCAGAAACCGGTCCCCGGTAGCTTGTCTCCTTTCTGGTGAAGAATTGGCTTGGTAGTTTGGTCTGCCCTGTTCCCATGATGCACTGGGCCAGGGACAGACTAATTTGCATATAGCCAGGTTCTGAGCTGGGATGGGGCAGTGAGATAAATAACGGTGATGGATCAAGCCCTGATCTTTGGACTGGGTAAGAGTGGTCTGCTTAATTCAGACACTCTGTTCATCACCACCCCCTTTTCTGTATCGTTTTTGGCCACTATAGGTGTGGCAGGGTATACTCAGACATGAGTCCCTTTCTCACTGCTCCATCAGGATTCAAGCAAGCCGGGCCGAAGAGGCTGAAATGCCAGAAACCGGTCCCCGGTAGCTTGTCTCCTTTCTGGTGAAGAATTGGCTTGGTAGTTTGGTCTGCCCTGTTCCCATGATGCACTGGGCCAGGGACAGACTAATTTGCATATAGCCAGGTTCTGAGCTGGGATGGGGCAGTGAGATAAATAACGGTGATGGATCAAGCCCTGATCTTTGGACTGGGTAAGAGTGGTCTGCTTAATTCAGACACTCTGTTCATCACCACCCCCTTTTCTGTGCAGTCTGGTTCGTGTCAGTCGTCCTTGCGGCGTCGGCACGCCCAGCAGAGGTATGTTGTCAGCGTAGGGCGAGGCCTCTGACGTGTACGCCAGTGCTTTCCTCCAGCACAGTAGAGCAGTGCGTAGTAGAGGGTGGCAGTCCCGGGGGATCCTGGCTCCAGGCAGGAGCAGAGAGTGTAATTCGCCCCGCGCCAGTCTGTCAGACGTGAGGCCAATCTCGTGCAGATCCCTACCTGCAATCCATCTCGCCAGCCACTGAAGCTGGCTCGCATAATAGTACCCCCGGAAGTCAGGCACCCCCAGACCTCCCCGTTTGGTACTCAGTTGCAGTTTCCGGAGACTAATTCTCCTCCTTCCGGTCCCCCAAACCAGCGTGGTAAGGAGCGTATTCAGCGTATTGAAGTCTTGTCGAGGGATAAGAACTGGTAGGTTGACAAAATAGTACAGAATACGAGGGAGCATCACCATCCTAGAGACGGCTATTCTACCCATGACTGTTAGGGGTAGCGACGTCCAGAATCCCACACTACCGCGCAGACCAGCAATGGCTCTTCGTATGTTCCCCTCGATCTGGTCCTCGGGTAGTCTGTATGCATTAATCCCTAGGTACTTAAACGTGGACTGCGCTATCGGAATCAAGTATCCACCAAATTGGATATGTGGGGGGTGCTGTAGTGCCCTGAAATAGAATCCTGTAGATTTCGCCGGGTTAACGGCCAATCCGGACATAGCTCCGAAGCGGTCAAGTGCGGCCGCTATCGGCGCATGGTCCCCTTCCAAGTCTCGGAAGTATAGCAGGATATCGTCTGCATAGATTGAGATCAAATTGTGGGTCCCTCTTATGGAGATGCCCACTCTCTCCGCGTGGGTCCTGAGCGCGATCGCTAAGGGCTCCAGCGTCAGTACAAATAACAGGGGCGACAGTGGGCAGCCTTGGCGGGTGCCCCTAAAGATGGGGTAGCTGTCCGAGATGTGTCTGCCGGTACGCGCCCTAGCCGTGGGGTTTGTATATAGCAGTCGTATCATTTTAAGCAGGGAATCCGGGAAGCCGAAGCGTCGTAACACTTCGAACATAAACGGCCATGTCAGGGAATCAAATGCCTGTCGGAGGTCCAGCGCGACGCAGCCCGCCCTGGGCAGGTCTGGCGGTGAGGCAGCCATTAGATAATGGAGTCTCCGCGTGTTTTGGGAGGTACTCCGTCCGGGGAGGAAACCACACTGGTCTGGGTGGATCAGAGCAGGGAGTCTGGCCTGTATTCTCAGAGCTATAACCTTACTGAGTATCTTATACTCTGTGGAGAGCATCGAGAGGGGTCTATAGTTGGTCAGCTCCAGTGTATCCTTACCAGGTTTAGGAATGGAGATAACTAGGGCCTGCATCGTCGATTCAGGTAAGTGTCCAGTCTCATACGACGTCTTGTATACGGCCTCCAAAACAGGCACCAGGGTGTCAGAATTAGTCTGGTAGAACTCCACCGGGAGTCCATCCATTCCCGGCGTTTTGCCCCGATTAAGGGATTGGAGTGCGGTCCGAATTTCCTGCTGAGTAATAGGACCGGCCATCCCCTCCCGGTCAGTCCTGGTCAGGGTCGGAAGAGGCAGATCCCGGAGGAAGTCACCGACCTCCCCAGCAGCAGTCGTGGGGAGAGGGGCATACAAGGCTCTCAGGTGGTCCCGGAATGCTGTGTTGATCTCGGTCTGTGTGTGTACCAGCCTACCCGACCCGTCTCGAACCTGTGTGATAACCGGGGATTCAGGGCGGTCTCTCACCAGGCGGGCCAGCAGAGCCCCGGATCTGTCCGCTTCAGCCTGCTGTCGCCGTAGGTACTCTTTGTGGTCTATGACCCGTAATGATTCCAATAGCTCCGCATGTTCTATGTTGCTAGTCTGTAGATCCCCCTTTCGGGTGGGATCCACGCTTGCCTCCCTCTCCAGGATTTTCAACCGTCCCTCAACCTCACACAGTTTCTTGTGGATTTCCTGCCGGGCTCCCACCAGTTGGCCTATGGCCGCCCCTCGTATTACCGCTTTCATGGCGTCCCACACCACCAAATTGGACGTTGCCGTGTCCCAGTTCTCCCGGAAGTAGTTATCTAGGGCCTCTGATAATAACCTACGGAAGCCAAGAGCCGCGGGTCGAGCCTCCAGGTCGGCACCGGGGACGGCACCCTGCCCCACTGCAGATCAAGTGTGTGTGGTCTGTGATCCGAGAAGGTTTTAGCCAGATACTCGGTTGAGGAACACTTGGACAGCAGAGATGTAGAGCACAGGAACCTGTCCAGTCGTGTGTGTAGGTCGTGTACTGGCGAGTAGTAAGAGTATTCCCTGTGAGTTGGATGTAGTGCACGCCACACGTCTACAAGTCCCCATCCATCCAGCCAGTGTTGAAACATGTCTGTCGTTCTATGTATTCCCGTCAGTTGTAGTGGAGGGTGTGACCTATCTAACCCCACATCTAATACCATATTCCAGTCTCCACCCAGGATCCAGGGAATGTCCACCCAGTCTGCCAGCGCTCGACCAATCCCAGCGAGGAATGTGTCCTGGTCGAAATTGGGGGCGTAGACACTGCCCAGGACCACCAGGGTGCCGTCCAGTGTACCCTTCACCAGGGCATACCTCCCCTGCTCGTCCACCCTCCGGTCCTGTTCTACAAAGGGGGTACCATGGAGCACCCAAATAGTAGCCCCCCTGGAGAAAGCGGAGTAGGAAGTGGAAATTACAGTTCCCCTCCATCTCTTCCATAAGGTATTTGCTTCGGACACTGTCAAGTGCGATTCCTGCATGAAGGTGATTTGAGCGTGATTACGTAATAAGAATGCATGAATCCGGTGTCTTTTCTGTATAGCCCCAAGCCCACGCACATTCCAGGTTGTCAGCCTATACCTCGCTATAGTTTCAGCCATGACCGGACCCAGGTATAATCACTGTATGACGCCATGCACCCTATATCGCACGGCACAATATCCTGCCAGGAGACGTACCTTAACCCTCCCCCGAACAAAACTAACCTGGCACAGCTTGAAAACATTGCTGAGCCGAACAAGAAAGTCTGCAACAGAACCAACCAAAGATGTGTGCATTCGCCAGTGGGGGGGCTACCAGGCACAAATCTAACCCACTTGTCCATTCAGTTTGGTGCCGCCGGCTCAACGGCGCCGCCAGGGGCGTAAATATCAGGATACTACTTCCGAATGCCTTCTGGGGGGTCCCTCTCCAGTGTCAAATTCTCTCGGAACCCCATTCTATGTTGCATTAGTCTCTACCAAAGTCTCATTTGCGAGGTACCAATAGCCTGTCCCGTCCCTCACAGGTGAACAGTACTTCGCAGTATTAGTCTCACACCCACACCTTCCCTCCACCCACCCTTGTGTGTGCTGCCATTCGGCAGGTAACATAAAAAGGATACCAGTGGGCTTTAGGGTATGTAGTTCCCGTCTCCGCCGGCCTTCACTCGCGCCCGTTGTCCAGCAGTTCATCAGCGGCTCTGGGCGTCACCGTCGGGAACAGTACCATACTGTGCTCAGAGTCCGAATGGATCGTGCTATCGTCCGTGTCCGTATTAATAGCAGCCCGATCTTCCCTGAAGCTGCCCACCAGATCGACGGCTCCCCGCCTCTCTTCTTCCTGCTGTTCTCGTGAGGGCCTCCTGCATCCCGACTCCATGCCCGAGGTGAGGGATGTTTCCTCCGCTTGTTCCGGGTCTCGCTGGGACGTAGCCGCCGACGTTCCTGGGGTTTTGGTCTGGTCCCCTTCAATGTCCATCACCTCGAGCCATTCCTCCACGTCCGTGGGACTCTCGAAGAAGTGCGTCTTCTTACCGTACACTATCTTGAGGCGGGCCGGAAACAGCAGAGCATACCGCAGCTTGGCCTTCTGGAGTCTCTTCTTAACCTCGAAGTACGATGATCGTTGCTTCTGTACCACATTAGTATAGTCTGGATACAGGGAGATGCGCCGATTTTCAAACTCTATGAGGGATTTTTCTCGAGCCTTTTGCAGCAAAGTGTCCCTGTCTCTATAATTGAGTATCCGCACAATCATCGGGCGCGGTGGCCTGCCAGGCTTGACCTGCCCAGTGGGGATTCGGTGCGCCCTCTCCACACAGAACATTGACGACAGTCCCTCCGGGGCCACATAGTCGTGAAACCACTGTTCCATGAATTCGGTCGCGCGGGCCCCCTCACTCCGTTCCGGCAGGCCTATGACGCCAACGTTATTCCGCCGATTGCGGCCTTCCGCATCCTCCACTCGATCCATCAGGGACACCACCTGTTGCTTCAGCTGTTGGACAGATGCCGAGTGGTCCGACACCGTCGGTGTTATATCTGCTATCGCCAATCCTTGGTCTTTGACTTTGTCGGCCAATTTAGTGTGATCAGCTTTGAGTAAAGCCTATCACGACTCATGACTGCCGGAAATATAGCTGTTGCCATCAAGGGACTAGTAGACCAATATGAAGCCATTGATGGTTTCCTAAGCAAGTCCATCAAAAAAGTTAAACGCAAAAACTTTTTCATCTCCTCCAAATTTGTGAGAGTCCACCGGGTAGCTCTAGCGTGGGGCTTAAGGCTGGCACTGTTCACCCTCAAAAAAAATTCTGCATACAAATTAGTCTGCTCTACAATCTCTGCCAAAAACACATCATCCATAAACAACTTGAAAAAATCAATTGGCAAAAAGTTTTCAGTGTTCACCCTACACCCTGGAACACCAGTAAATTCAGGCAATGCCGGCTGCACCATGCCTGGTGCAACCCAGAGGTCAGAACTTTCAACGTCAGGCCTTGCAGCTGCAGGCTGCCGCCCAGTTGCCTCTTGTCTCACTACACCAACTGGAAGTCTAGCAGCCCCAGGCTGCAGCCCAGATGCCTCTTGCCACACTAATGTCACAGCAATGTCCGCCGCAACCACAGGCTTTTCATCCACACCAAAAGTAGCTTCATCAGCACTCAGAGTATCTTCATCATCAGATGAAGCCATGTGTAGAGAAAACTCACTACCTGAATCTTCACTTCCCACCTCTGGCTCAGAATCGGAGTCAGTCTCTGGACCATGGTCAGAGGAAGAATCAAAAAGCATACCAACAACTTGCTGAGCAGTAATCCGGCGGCTAGCCATAATCCTTACAAATAAAGGAGTCTGCACAAACAACTCAACAACCCCTACACCGTGCAAAGTAAGTAAAACAATGTAAGCCTTTATCACAAATATCTATATGTTGAAAAAATATACAATTCACTTACAAGAGACAGCTACACTCACCAGCACCTACTCTGCAAAGACACAGCAAATAAATAGGCAACGATATCCCACTAGAAAGAAGAAAGAAAAAAAACTTACATCTACAGAAGTACACATCAAGAACAAATGCAAAACATGTTTTACAATCACAAAAAGCAGAAAAGTCTAAAAAAAAATGCGGGCTCCTAGGAAGCGACCCTTACCCAAGGGGTCGCTTCCTTTATAAATAAAATACAATCCCTGCACGATGGTGCACGATCGCGCTGTGCGCGATCGTGCACCAGGAATGTCCTGCATTGAGACATCAGGGGAGAGGAAACACCGTTTCCTCCCCCCCGATGCCTCAAGGCACTGAACAGCGGCCTCCCGCCCCACCGGAGGCCAAAACCTACCTCCTCTCGCTGGACACGCTGGAAACAAATGGCTTCCAGCTCGTCCAGCACTTCCTGATGACGTTGGCGCGCGCTGTGCGCGGTGACGTCACCAGGAAGCGTGGGGGGGCCAGGGGGATGCAGCTGAAAGTCTTCCGCTGCCACCCCAGGGAAAAGCACCGAGATCGATGCCCGAGGGGGGGAGCGCCAGCGCTCCCCCCGAGGGCTGTGTCGATGACGGAGCGGTTCCGTCATCAGCACAGCCCAACCGACGCTGATGACGGAACCGCTCCGTCATCAGCGTCGAAGGGGTTAATCAGCTACCTAGTTTCAGTTTCATCTTCACTGACATGGTCATCTTCAGTATTGGCGACATGTTCTTCTCTTGCCTGGGCTCTATCAAACTCAGCAAGCAACCCCTGAAGTTGTACTTTGGTTTATTTAGACTCAGTTGCAATTTGGCAAACCTTGCAGAGTTAGTTGGGACCTTGTTAGAACATCAACAAAAATTCTAAAACATTCCCAACTACTAGTATACGTTTTCAAAATGTTAATACAATGGACTGGGGGGACACTTAATTCAAGGCCCTAACATTTCAGATTAGAAAAATTTGGAAAAAATCAAAATTTGTGAAGAATGTTTTTAACTAAAGTAAATTGTGGGTTTCTTCGTGGAATCACCTGTTGACCAAGTGGTATCAGCAAATGCAAAGTCTTATACCCCACCGATAATCCACCAATGTAGGAAGCTGGGTTTTTATGTAGTGTACTAAATGAGGTACACTGTAGAAAGTCCAGACGATCCTTCTTGCTTACAAGGCTTAAGTTAATCATCCCAGATGTTCTCTTTTGTGGTAGTGTGGGCGAGCTGTTTAGGCTTTTCAGAGGGTAATGTTGAGCATTTGTTGTACAAACATAGTCAATAAATGAGACACACTTAAGAAGAAACTTGAGACAATTAAAAAAAAAATCAATTTTAAAAGAACTTTAGACACCAAGAACTTCGTAATCGGGGAATTACTTTATACACTATCACATTTTATAGTAGAAAATCACAGCTGTCAGATTTGAGGCATGAGTCTTGTACACGTTAATGACATCCTATGGGTGAAACATTCACTGCATAGGGTCACTTGCAAATGGCTTAAATGACTGTTCTTCTGGACTTTTGCGCCCTCTCCACACAGAACATTGACGACAGTCCCTCCGGGGCCACATAGTCGTGAAACCACTGTTCCATGAATTCGGTCGCGCGGGCCCCCTCACTCCGTTCCGGCAGGCCTATGACGCCAACGTTATTCCGCCGATTGCGGCCTTCCGCATCCTCCACTCGATCCATCAGGGACACCACCTGTTGCTTCAGCTGTTGGACAGATGCCGAGTGGTCCGACACCGTCGGTGTTATATCTGCTATCGCCAATCCTTGGTCTTTGACTTTGTCGGCCAATTTAGTGTGATCAGCTTTGAGTAAAGCCTATCACGACTCATGACTGCCGGAAATATAGCTGTTGCCATCAAGGGACTAGTAGACCAATATGAAGCCATTGATGGTTTCCTAAGCAAGTCCATCAAAAAAGTTAAACGCAAAAACTTTTTCATCTCCTCCAAATTTGTGAGAGTCCACCGGGTAGCTCTAGCGTGGGGCTTAAGGCTGGCACTGTTCACCCTCAAAAAAAATTCTGCATACAAATTAGTCTGCTCTACAATCTCTGCCAAAAACACATCATCCATAAACAACTTGAAAAAATCAATTGGCAAAAAGTTTTCAGTGTTCACCCTACACCCTGGAACACCAGTAAATTCAGGCAATGCCGGCTGCACCATGCCTGGTGCAACCCAGAGGTCAGAACTTTCAACGTCAGGCCTTGCAGCTGCAGGCTGCCGCCCAGTTGCCTCTTGTCTCACTACACCAACTGGAAGTCTAGCAGCCCCAGGCTGCAGCCCAGATGCCTCTTGCCACACTAATGTCACAGCAATGTCCGCCGCAACCACAGGCTTTTCATCCACACCAAAAGTAGCTTCATCAGCACTCAGAGTATCTTCATCATCAGATGAAGCCATGTGTAGAGAAAACTCACTACCTGAATCTTCACTTCCCACCTCTGGCTCAGAATCGGAGTCAGTCTCTGGACCATGGTCAGAGGAAGAATCAAAAAGCATACCAACAACTTGCTGAGCAGTAATCCGGCGGCTAGCCATTATCCTTACAAATAAAGGAGTCTGCACAAACAACTCAACAACCCCTACACCGTGCAAAGTAAGTAAAACAATGTAAGCCTTTATCACAAATATCTATATGTTGAAAAAATATACAATTCACTTACAAGAGACAGCTACACTCACCAGCACCTACTCTGCAAAGACACAGCAAATAAATAGGCAACGATATCCCACTAGAAAGAAGAAAGAAAAAAAACTTACATCTACAGAAGTACACATCAAGAACAAATGCAAAACATGTTTTACAATCACAAAAAGCAGAAAAGTCTAAAAAAAAATGCGGGCTCCTAGGAAGCGACCCTTACCCAAGGGGTCGCTTCCTTTATAAATAAAATACAATCCCTGCACGATGGTGCACGATCGCGCTGTGCGCGATCGTGCACCAGGAATGTCCTGCATTGAGACATCAGGGGAGAGGAAACACCGTTTCCTCCCCCCCGATGCCTCAAGGCACTGAACAGCGGCCTCCCGCCCCACCGGAGGCCAAAACCTACCTCCTCTCGCTGGACACGCTGGAAACAAATGGCTTCCAGCTCGTCCAGCACTTCCTGATGACGTTGGCGCGCGCTGTGCGCGGTGACGTCACCAGGAAGCGTGGGGGGGCCAGGGGGATGCAGCTGAAAGTCTTCCGCTGCCACCCCAGGGAAAAGCACCGAGATCGATGCCCGAGGGGGGGAGCGCCAGCGCTCCCCCCGAGGGCTGTGTCGATGACGGAGCGGTTCCGTCATCAGCACAGCCCAACCGACGCTGATGACGGAACCGCTCCGTCATCAGCGTCGAAGGGGTTAATCAGCTACCTAGTTTCAGTTTCATCTTCACTGACATGGTCATCTTCAGTATTGGCGACATGTTCTTCTCTTGCCTGGGCTCTATCAAACTCAGCAAGCAACCCCTGAAGTTGTACTTTGGTTTATTTAGACTCAGTTGCAATTTGGCAAACCTTGCAGAGTTAGTTGGGACCTTGTTAGAACATCAACAAAAATTCTAAAACATTCCCAACTACTAGTATACGTTTTCAAAATGTTAATACAATGGACTGGGGGGACACTTAATTCAAGGCCCTAACATTTCAGATTAGAAAAATTTGGAAAAAATCAAAATTTGTGAAGAATGTTTTTAACTAAAGTAAATTGTGGGTTTCTTCGTGGAATCACCTGTTGACCAAGTGGTATCAGCAAATGCAAAGTCTTATACCCCACCGATAATCCACCAATGTAGGAAGCTGGGTTTTTATGTAGTGTACTAAATGAGGTACACTGTAGAAAGTCCAGACGATCCTTCTTGCTTACAAGGCTTAAGTTAATCATCCCAGATGTTCTCTTTTGTGGTAGTGTGGGCGAGCTGTTTAGGCTTTTCAGAGGGTAATGTTGAGCATTTGTTGTACAAACATAGTCAATAAATGAGACACACTTAAGAAGAAACTTGAGACAATTAAAAAAAAAATCAATTTTAAAAGAACTTTAGACACCAAGAACTTCGTAATCGGGGAATTACTTTATACACTATCACATTTTATAGTAGAAAATCACAGCTGTCAGATTTGAGGCATGAGTCTTGTACACGTTAATGACATCCTATGGGTGAAACATTCACTGCATAGGGTCACTTGCAAATGGCTTAAATGACTGTTCTTCTGGACTTTTGCGCCCTCTCCACACAGAACATTGACGACAGTCCCTCCGGGGCCACATAGTCGTGAAACCACTGTTCCATGAATTCGGTCGCGCGGGCCCCCTCACTCCGTTCCGGCAGGCCTATGACGCCAACGTTATTCCGCCGATTGCGGCCTTCCGCATCCTCCACTCGATCCATCAGGGACACCACCTGTTGCTTCAGCTGTTGGACAGATGCCGAGTGGTCCGACACCGTCGGTGTTATATCTGCTATCGCCAATCCTTGGTCTTTGACTTTGTCGGCCAATTTAGTGTGATCAGCTTTGAGTAAAGCCTATCACGACTCATGACTGCCGGAAATATAGCTGTTGCCATCAAGGGACTAGTAGACCAATATGAAGCCATTGATGGTTTCCTAAGCAAGTCCATCAAAAAAGTTAAACGCAAAAACTTTTTCATCTCCTCCAAATTTGTGAGAGTCCACCGGGTAGCTCTAGCGTGGGGCTTAAGGCTGGCACTGTTCACCCTCAAAAAAAATTCTGCATACAAATTAGTCTGCTCTACAATCTCTGCCAAAAACACATCATCCATAAACAACTTGAAAAAATCAATTGGCAAAAAGTTTTCAGTGTTCACCCTACACCCTGGAACACCAGTAAATTCAGGCAATGCCGGCTGCACCATGCCTGGTGCAACCCAGAGGTCAGAACTTTCAACGTCAGGCCTTGCAGCTGCAGGCTGCCGCCCAGTTGCCTCTTGTCTCACTACACCAACTGGAAGTCTAGCAGCCCCAGGCTGCAGCCCAGATGCCTCTTGCCACACTAATGTCACAGCAATGTCCGCCGCAACCACAGGCTTTTCATCCACACCAAAAGTAGCTTCATCAGCACTCAGAGTATCTTCATCATCAGATGAAGCCATGTGTAGAGAAAACTCACTACCTGAATCTTCACTTCCCACCTCTGGCTCAGAATCGGAGTCAGTCTCTGGACCATGGTCAGAGGAAGAATCAAAAAGCATACCAACAACTTGCTGAGCAGTAATCCGGCGGCTAGCCATTATCCTTACAAATAAAGGAGTCTGCACAAACAACTCAACAACCCCTACACCGTGCAAAGTAAGTAAAACAATGTAAGCCTTTATCACAAATATCTATATGTTGAAAAAATATACAATTCACTTACAAGAGACAGCTACACTCACCAGCACCTACTCTGCAAAGACACAGCAAATAAATAGGCAACGATATCCCACTAGAAAGAAGAAAGAAAAAAAACTTACATCTACAGAAGTACACATCAAGAACAAATGCAAAACATGTTTTACAATCACAAAAAGCAGAAAAGTCTAAAAAAAAATGCGGGCTCCTAGGAAGCGACCCTTACCCAAGGGGTCGCTTCCTTTATAAATAAAATACAATCCCTGCACGATGGTGCACGATCGCGCTGTGCGCGATCGTGCACCAGGAATGTCCTGCATTGAGACATCAGGGGAGAGGAAACACCGTTTCCTCCCCCCCGATGCCTCAAGGCACTGAACAGCGGCCTCCCGCCCCACCGGAGGCCAAAACCTACCTCCTCTCGCTGGACACGCTGGAAACAAATGGCTTCCAGCTCGTCCAGCACTTCCTGATGACGTTGGCGCGCGCTGTGCGCGGTGACGTCACCAGGAAGCGTGGGGGGGCCAGGGGGATGCAGCTGAAAGTCTTCCGCTGCCACCCCAGGGAAAAGCACCGAGATCGATGCCCGAGGGGGGGAGCGCCAGCGCTCCCCCCGAGGGCTGTGTCGATGACGGAGCGGTTCCGTCATCAGCACAGCCCAACCGACGCTGATGACGGAACCGCTCCGTCATCAGCGTCGAAGGGGTTAATCAGCTACCTAGTTTCAGTTTCATCTTCACTGACATGGTCATCTTCAGTATTGGCGACATGTTCTTCTCTTGCCTGGGCTCTATCAAACTCAGCAAGCAACCCCTGAAGTTGTACTTTGGTTTATTTAGACTCAGTTGCAATTTGGCAAACCTTGCAGAGTTAGTTGGGACCTTGTTAGAACATCAACAAAAATTCTAAAACATTCCCAACTACTAGTATACGTTTTCAAAATGTTAATACAATGGACTGGGGGGACACTTAATTCAAGGCCCTAACATTTCAGATTAGAAAAATTTGGAAAAAATCAAAATTTGTGAAGAATGTTTTTAACTAAAGTAAATTGTGGGTTTCTTCGTGGAATCACCTGTTGACCAAGTGGTATCAGCAAATGCAAAGTCTTATACCCCACCGATAATCCACCAATGTAGGAAGCTGGGTTTTTATGTAGTGTACTAAATGAGGTACACTGTAGAAAGTCCAGACGATCCTTCTTGCTTACAAGGCTTAAGTTAATCATCCCAGATGTTCTCTTTTGTGGTAGTGTGGGCGAGCTGTTTAGGCTTTTCAGAGGGTAATGTTGAGCATTTGTTGTACAAACATAGTCAATAAATGAGACACACTTAAGAAGAAACTTGAGACAATTAAAAAAAAAATCAATTTTAAAAGAACTTTAGACACCAAGAACTTCGTAATCGGGGAATTACTTTATACACTATCACATTTTATAGTAGAAAATCACAGCTGTCAGATTTGAGGCATGAGTCTTGTACACGTTAATGACATCCTATGGGTGAAACATTCACTGCATAGGGTCACTTGCAAATGGCTTAAATGACTGTTCTTCTGGACTTTTGTGTGAGTGGAGACCAACGTCCTAGACAGCACCAAGAGTTTAGTTTTACCTTTCCCGGGCTTCAATGGACTCGGGCTGGGGGCTCCAGTGCATAGATGTTTTGTCCAGCGGTCGTCGAGTTTGAGGCTCCCGCGGTCCTCCGTGCACCACCAGAAGAGAGAGAAGAAATACAGCAAGATGATTTCTGGCGTGGAGCTGGCCTCTGGTGACGTCCCTCAACATGCAGGTCTGTTTTGGCGGCGGTGGTGGTGTTCGAATTGAACACAAACAAGCATTGGAGCTTGCAACAGGGTCTGGTACCCTTGTGTTGGTGTAGGACAGATCCTGGAAGTCCTGGTGTCTTACCTGGTGAGGAGATGGACCTGACCGCCTGGAACACGGTGACCTCTTCCTGGGTGGCTGTTGCATCGGTGTGCCCGGTGCTCAGCAAATTGGTGCACCGAACGTCCTAGTCGGTGGCTGTAGGGAAGTGACTCCTCCACTTCAAGTGAAATGCCATCTGGTTGTTGAAGAGCTGGCAGCCTCCCAAGCCATTTGGAAGAGTCACAGCTGCAGGATGGGTCGGGTCTGGGCGAATGGGTAGGAGCAGGCAGGGTTTTGCACCAAAGTCCACAGCTAGTCCTCTGTTCTTGCGTTCTTTTGCTCTTCTTTGGTAGTCACTAAAATCTGAGTTCCTGGTTTCATGGGGCCGTGTAAATACAGAATGTGGGGGTATTAAGGGGAGTCAAGGGTAGTAGCCAATGGGCTACTTACCCTTGGGTTCATGACACCCCCTACATGACCACTTCCTGTGGGGAGTGGGTATAACCCTGTCCAAAAGTTCCTAATTCCACCAAAATCAAGATGGTGGAAAACTTCTTTTGTGGAGCATAACAGGCAGCCCACCTTAGGGGTGTGACTAGTCTGGTAGTGCAACAAACCTACTTGCATAGCTAATTTCCCACCTGTCCTGGTGCCAAATGGGCCACAGGCAGAGGGTGGAATCTCCCAGGTCTGGGGGAGGGAGTTTGGGTTGCATATAATAGGCGGCAAGGTCTTTGAAGCCCCAGGCCTTGATATGCTAAATCAATAGCCGTCCTGCCGGAGGGGTGTGAGCACCTTCCTCCGGAACAGGCATTGTTACTGGCCTCCGAGAGTGTGGGCTCACACCTGCTGGGTGTCAGAAACATGTCTGGTGGCAGACTGGAGGATATGGATCAGCAAGCACACTAGATACTCGTAGGTTTTTCAATAAATCCACTACTGGCATCAGTATGGATTTATTAGGACAGGGTATTTGATAACAAACACCACAGGTTTCAGAAAAGCTATTGTGTAGCTGATAATGACCAGTGCCCAGTATGTATACTAAAGATGGCTTCCTTGTTCACTTGCACTCTTTTGTAACTGAATTAGAGAGCACAGGAGCATATCACAGATATGTCCTCACATGTTATATAGTGCACCTGCCTTAGGGGTAAAAGGCCTGCTGAAGAGGTGACTTGCATATATTGCGTGTCTGGGGGCATCGCAAAAAGGGTGTGTGTCATATCATGTTTTCACACTTGTTTGCACCATTTCTCATAGCCTGCAATGGCAATCTGCATGAGTTTGATGGCGGGTCCCATAGTGTGGCACAATACATGCAGCAGCCCTTAGGGACCCTCTTTAGTACCCATGCCCTAGGTACCGGGGATACCATTTACTAGGGACTTAGAGAGGTTCTTTAGGTCTTGCCAATTGGGGTACAATTGAGCAGTTACCTTGTTTTAGGTAAAGAGCACTGGAGACCTGGTTAGCAGGAACACAATGCACTTCAGTCAAAATTGCATCAAATACCAGCAAAAAGTAGGGGTGACCATATCAAAAGGGGCGCTTTCCTACAGTAGCGTTTATTTCCCTTTCCCTTGCAAAACACCTTCCTTTGCTTTTACTTTGCATCTCACTGCTTACAAATCCTTTTGCACTTGTGTTCTGTTCTCCTAATTTTACCAAATTGACTTTGTCTTTGAAAGTATTTAAGCCTGGGTACTGTAGAATTTTCTTTTACTGTTTTAAATGAATTTTAGCACATAAAATGGATGTCAATTGACATATAGTTGTTTTTCTCTCAGTTGGCATGCCCACTTTGGTTTCTCTTTCCTTAACCCACTTCCTCTACTTACCAATATCGCAAACCCGAAGAGAAGGAGGAAATCTCAGGACGGTCTGAGGGAGCATACTACCGGCTGTGCTCGCAGTGAAGGCTTTTACACAATCAGCAAGAAGGACAAGGACAAGTATCTCGACAACTATCCCATGGCAGTGCAAGAGTTGGATGCTTTGGACTCACAGGTAGACTCCTTTTAACAGAACTCCAACACAAAACTTGCACTTTCACCTAATTGGTCAAGATTTTATTTGTAGATTATGTAAATCAGATTGTTTAATAAGGCAGGGTTCCTTCCCTTTTGATTAATTCTGATCTTCCAGACCAAAACACTGCAAGACTTCAATTTTATTAAGCTTTTGTTATATATGAAACATATCTTATAGAGGATTCTATCTGCAGATGCCTTACCTTAGAATATTCTCCTGGCGTCAGACTGGATGTGGAAATTTTCAAAGCAGTACCTCTGCATGGTGGTAGGTTATGTCGAATGGCTCCACATCAGCGTAGTCCGCTCCGGATGTGACGTGCATAATGCTTATATAGGTGCCACCCTAGCCCGCTGACATCCAGTTCTTTTCTTTCCGCATTTTCAACACAGATCTAGCGAGAGCTACCTCAATCCACTTTTTGGACTTGTTTTTCAAAAATGTTTGTCTACTCTTATTGTGCTTTTTACTCCCAGTATGTGAGGAATGCCCCCCAAAAACCTGTGTGGTTTTAACCCTGTGGTTCTCGTCACAGACAGATGTCTGTGACACACTTGGTTTGCGTCTGATGCCTGGAGCGGAGGCAACTCCAAGGCCTGTCCCGACTGCAACTGCATGAATACAAAAGCTGTTTGGAAGTGTTCCCTGAAGCTCCTGGTCGCTCAGTGCCAGTCAACTCCATCACGTTTCAGGTATAGGTCAGGTAAACGGTTCAAGGCCCGGTTGTGGAACCGTTTCTGGCGCTCATTATTGTGCTCTAAGTCAATGTCGGCTAAGTCCCACAAAAAAATCTAAAAACTTAAGCACCGGGCTAAGTCTTTGGATGATGCGCTGGAATGACCCCATAGTTCTAGGCCCCTCTCCCATGCATCAGCTGCGAAACTTGAGCCTGCGTCTGCCCAGCGCCTCCCAAAATTTTCTGGAGCTGGAGAGACCCCCACTCAAATAAAAATAATTTTACATTCTGGCAGCCAGGCTTCCCTCACCCAAGACAGTATACGCCTGTTGATGGGACCAGTTTGTGGCTTGGTGTACTAACAAGAATGTTGAACCCCTCTCTGCAGCCTTGTCCGGGGTGTTGTTAGTTGTTCAATCGTTAGCCCAGCAATACTTTGCTTTGGGCACAATTGAATGGTATCTTTTGGCTATATCTGCTTTATTGCAGTTGCCGGATCAGCCTCCCCTGTTCATTTCACCTGTTGTGACGTATTACCCAAAAGTACTGCAATACATTTCCTCCGAAACCCTTCATCTCGTCTCAAAGGAACCTGAACGTAGTCTTGAAGTTTTTGATCTACTTGCCCATTATGCCCATGCATAGCTGCAGTCTGTCTTTTGATCAACAAAACTGCCTTTCTATAAGCCATTGCATTGGCCAGAAGAGTTAGCCTTGGCCCAAAAAGTGTGTTATCGTTCTGCACAGTACCAAAGAACACCAGGTGGACAATCAACTCTTCATTGGGTTCGCTGGAGCAACGAAAGTAAAAGCTGTGCAGAAATGGATCATCTACAGATGGATTGTACTCTGTGTTACTGTCTGCTGTGCTCTGGCTGGACAGCAACACCCTTTGGGCTTGCGGGTTCAATCCACCGGAGCCAAGGCTGCAGCCTCAGCCATTCTGGACCTTAGGCCAAGTACATAGTCCACAATGTCTTGCTTGGGTTCTTGGAGAGGCCTCTCCCAACCCTCTTTCACAAGAGAAAGTGGTCCCCTTACAGGATGACAAACAGAAGTTCAGAGGGGGAAAACCCTACTCCCTTCTGTGGTACTTCCCTATAAGCGAAGAGCAGGCATGGCAACAGGACATCCCATCTCCTCTTGAGTTTTTCAGGGAGTCCCATGATCATACCTTTCAATGTCTTGTTGAACCTTTCAACAAGACCATTGGTTTGTGGATCGTATGGGGTAGTGAACTTGTACTGCACTCCACACGCCTTCCACGTATGTTTTAGGTATGCAGACATTAAGTTAGAACATCTGTCTGAAACCACCTCCTTAGGAAACCCTACCCTGGTGAAAACACCCAGGAGGACCTTGGCTACTGCAGGAGCTCACAAACTCCTTCACCTTTTGGTGCATCTGGGGTCAGTAGAAGTGACTAACTAGCCTTTCCCAAGTTTTTGTTTGCCCCAGATGTCCAGCTAGGGGGATGTCATGAGCCAAAGTTAGGAGGAACTCCCTGTACTTCTGTGGCACTACAACCCTCCTGGCGGTTCCAGGAGTGTTTTTTTTTCCTTAGCATACAGTAATCCCTCTTCCCAATAAGCTCTGTGTGTACCACTGACAACTCCCTGTGCTTCTGAAACAGCTTGCTGCCTCAGGCTTTCAAGAGTGGGGCAGTCTTGCTGACCCTGGCACAGCTCTTCCCTAGTGAGTCCCCCTGGGCCCAAGAGTTCAACCTGGTAAGGCTCAAGCTCCATGGGCTCAGTTCCCTCTAGGGTTTCCAAGTCCTCCCCCTGAAGAGAGAGGGGTCCTGAGAGGTTTGCTGTGTAGAAGCTGGTACCCCAGTCTTCTTGCTTTTTCTCTTGGTTGGTTGGGTCATACTTTCAGGCTCCAAACCTACTTGTTCACCCTTATTTTTGCTCTGTGCCCTTGTTTGCACACACACCAATTCAGGGATACCCAGTATGGCTGCATGGGTTTTCAACTCAACCTCCGCCCACGCTGAGGTTTCCAGGTCATTGCCAATCAGGCAGTCAGCTGGTAATTTCTGAGAGACCACTACCTGTTTCCTGCCAGTAATCCCCCCCTCCCCCAGCCTAATATCACCATAGCCATTGGATGAATAGTGGTAACAATGTCAGCATTGGTGACTGGGTAAGTTTTCCTAATCAAGTATTGCTCAGGGGAAACCAGTGTATTTCTCACCATAGTGACACTGGCACCTGTATCCCTCAGAGCTTTTATCCTATTCCCATTCACCCTGGGGTACTGTAAATAATTCTTTAAGTTGGGTGGCCACACAGCTGCATTGGCAAACTCAACCTCCCCCATGGAAACTAGATTTGCTTGAGTGTACATCCAGATGTGCTCTGGGCGCTCCTCTGATCCCAGTTGTAGACTTGCTGCCCCAAGAGTAGCTGTACTGGGTGCCTTAGGTGCCTTGTTATGGGGACAATTTTTGTCTACAGTTAAATGTCCCAACTTCTTACAATTGTTACAATAGGCCTTGGAGGGATAAAAGTTCTTCCCCCTATAGGGCTGAGGCACATAGGGAGTACTTTGGGACCCACCCACCTGTACAAGTTTTTGGGGTCCTTTGGAAGACTCAGACTTTTATCTTGGGGATTCTCAACACCTTTTCCCTTCGGAGGTTTTGTGACCACCTTCTTTTGTTCTCCCCCAGTGGTTGTCCTTGTCACCCTTGTCTTGACTCAATGGTCTGCCTTCTTTCCCAATTCTTGGGGAGAAATTAGACCTAGGTCTACCAAATGCTGATGCAACTTGTCATTTGTGCAATTACTCAACATGTGTTCCTTCATAAACAAATTGTAAAGTCCAGTAAATTCATACACATCATGTCCAGCTAACCAACCATCCAGTTGGTTAGCTGTCCATGTCCATGTCTTCACTGAGTAGTCCACGAAGTCAATCATGGACTGGGTCTGGGTTTTGTGAGCCCCCCTGAATCTAATTCTTTATTCCTCAGTGGTGAGTGCAAAACCCTCAATCAGAGTGCTCTTCATGAGCTCATAGGACCCTGCCTCTGGCCCAGAGAGTGTCAGAAGCCTGTTTCTGCAATTACCAGAGAACAGTTCCCACAAAAGTGCCCCCCATAGAGGGTTATTTACTCTTCTCATTTCACAAGCCCTCTCAAAGGCTGTGAACCACTTGGTGATGTCATCACCTTCCTCTAATTTAGGGACAATCCTATCCTTATTTTTAGTATTGCTGCCACCATTGATGGATTCCTTTCTTTTTCTAGAGCCAGGAGTCTAGACTCTAGGTCTAATCTTTTGGTCAGCTTGGCTAACAAGCTGTCCTCTTCACTGGACTATTCCCAATGTTTCCCTGGGCCCTGGTCCACCTGTGTAGGTCCTAGGGTCGCAGAGGGTGATTCTTGGAGTAAAAGGTATGGGGACCCTTTTCTCCCTAGAGATGATGGGGGGGGGGGGGGTTATCCTCCTCCTCTGTCACCTCTTCCCATCCTGACTGGGTCATCACCAAGTTCAGAGGGGTGGCCTTTAGGATACTCAGACATGAGCTCCTGGAGCCTTAGTTTGGTTGGATGCAGGCCCATTGTTATATTCTTAAGTTTGAATAAGGACCTCAATTCCTTGAAAGACAAGTGTAATTAAGGTGTGAGGTCGAGCTCCTCAACCAGGTCTATGGTGTTATCTTCAGTAATAGCTGGGGTCTGTTGAGACATTCTAACCTAACAGTTCTAACCCTCTAACCTTGACTACAGTGACTTTTATGTTTCTAAAATTCTACTGGGACTTAAGCAAGGCACTGACAACACTTAGTATTTTTGAGAAAACAATTTCAGTATTCTAAAGATAATTTATGAGTTCTGGCGTGTGATCAGATGGTAACCAAGTAGTCCAACAAATGCAAGTTTGTATCCCACCGCTGCCACCAATGAAAGAAAGTGACTCTGTATATACTGGACCAAAGTAAGGTACAGTGTGTAGAGAGACCACAGTCCCCAGAGGTTTGGTAGAGGATAAAGTTAGATATAACCTTACTCTCTAAAGTGGTAGCTTAGTCGAGCAGTAAGGCAGTATCAGAGGACAGTGTAAAGCATTTACTGTACACACTCAGTCAGCAAATGGTCTCACACACTCAAGAACTGAACTCTAGGCCAATTGTTTTGCATCAAAAGATATAGTTGTTTTATTTTAGAACCAACAAGGTGTCAAAATATACTTTCTCAGAATGGATTACTTTAATTAAATACTTTTCAGATAGGCAATAGACTCTTTGGATACAATAGTTGCAGTTTGCTGCAATAGGCAACACAATTTCAAACACAATGCAACATTGAGCTCAATGGGAATTACTAGTTAAATGCAATTAATTACTTTGTAGATTACTTTTCCAACCACAGGACTGGATCCTAGATGCAGTCCTGGGACATGTGCTGTAAACAGTTAAGTAAAAGCGTTTTGGTTACAGTAGTGATTTTTAAGGAATATTATTGTATTTTTAAAAGTTGACACTTAGAAACTTTTCTGGATGAAATTATCAATGTTATCCTATAGAATGAAATTCAGTTTGCAGGTAAAGTATGTTTATGTTACTTTTGTAATCCAGTGCTGTGCTCCTAGATTCAGCACTGGGACATCTATCTGGGACTTTGGGCAAAAGTCCTAACCCATGAGTTTATTCTTAAAGTAATCAAAGCCAAATTACAACCAACCCTCATTTATGGTTCCCCCATTACTAGAGGGAAAGATGTGAAGGTGCTTGACTTACTGATTAAGGTTTTTAACCAACCTTTGGGATTGCCAGGTCAGTGTGTCAAGCAGAAATTAGATTGGAATTCGGTCTCCAAAGACAGTGCCTGGTATCAAAAGGATCTTTTTTTTAAATGCATGGTCGCATTGTCAACATCAGCCCCTTCATCTTTAGGGAATATTTGTTGGCAAGAAATTGATAAATCTGTTTACACGGCTAAATGGAGAGCTTGTATTTTAACTTCCCTACGAGATATCGGCCTGCACATTGAACTGCCAGCTCTGCAAATGCCCAACTATAAATTAATTTTTTTAAAAGCCTATTAAAGCTGAATCGTTTAAATTAGATAAAATTGCATTAGCTGAGAAAAACTATGCATGGTACGTGATCAATTCATACCAATTCCCGCGTGTTCAGCCGTATTTAAATGTTTTCTTTTCTGTACAGTTAAAAAAAATGTTTTTAAGGTTACGTATGGGAATAAACCCAAAAAAGGAGGGCGCTCGATCTTGGATCAAACAGTGGCCGGATTCTAATTGTAGTTTTTGCGGATGGCCACAGGAAACTCTTGTACATATAATATGTGTATGCCCAAAGCTGATTAATCTTAGACGTTTCGTTTTGAGACCTTACTTTCTGATGAGTGGCGTGAGATCTGCTCGACAGGCATTGTGATTGTCTGGTGAATCGTTCCATTATTATGTCAACTGGTAAAAATGTTAATGGCAGTTGAAACATGTCTAATATAATAGGGCAGATCCCCTCTATTTTTATGGCTTTGTGCTATTAATTTTAACGGCTCATAAATTCTTTTACTTGATAATTTTTGTTGCGACTGTATTAATTTGAACTGTAACGATAGCTGGGTTATCATCGCAGCAAATTGATGCACTTTTTGCACATTAGCACTTTGAAAGGAAGGGGGTCAACAAATATATAAAATGAACTTCCTTGCATTAGTCATTTTTGCACCTTACCAGTAGCACTTTGAAATATAACGTGTAGTTTTTACAGTGGAAATGAATGGTTATTTGTCAGAATATTTCTCCGTTATATCCATGGAAATAGTATGTAATGCACACCGTCACTTTAAAATGTATAATGTGCAATAATATCCTGTGATTAACGATGTAAGGTGGTTAGATTTGGGCATATTGATAAGTTTTTAAATTGTATTTATGGGACAGTTTTTTATATTATGTGTTGAGAAGATGTTTTGTTCGTAATGTAAATGGGTTTTTCTTGGAGATGTAAGATGTTGTGATTGCAATGATTTTAATTAATCAAGCAATAAAGATTATATATATATATATATATATATATATATATATACTATAAGTATCTAAAACAGGCAAGTTATTACGTTTTTATTGTTGGCACAATTTTTAAAGAATATTTGTAAGTTTCAAAAATCGACACTTAGAAAGGTTTACAGCAAAAAGCAGGCAATGATATCCTATGGAAAGAAATTCAAGTTACTGGCGAGTACGGTTAAAATTACTATTCAGGGTCAGTAATGAGCTATAAGATGCAACACTGAGGTCTCTCCTGATAACAGGTGAGTAAATCGGAATTAGTTGTTCGGCTGATTTTAGATGAATGTTTTAAAGTTCCAAAACTCCACACTTGGAAGAATTTCCAAATGAAACCAGTCAATGTTAGCCTATGGAAGAAAAGTGAGTTATCTGCTTTTAGGTAAGTACTCGACTGGCAGAGTTAAGGTTCTGAACATAGACTCAGTGGTCTCCCAGGGTCAGGTAGGTACAGTTGTTACAACCTCAGGGGCAGCCGGGTGCAGAGGTAGTTAGTCCCAATGTTATCCAGTGAGAGGCAGGGAAGGGGGCCTTCGGTTGGTGGCTGCTGGCAAGCAGGCCAGGCGGCTGTGGGAGCTGGGCTCCTGGTCACTTACTCAGGGCAAATGGGGAAGTAGAGTAGGACAAAGGTTGCACTGCCAGCGGCACTCGGGCGGCTGGGGGCTTTTGAGCCGGCGGGCGCTCAATGTTATTCAATGGAGATCTTGGAAAGTGGACAAAGGCTGCAGGCTCGGGGACGGAGGATCTTCAGGAGCGACCAACACTTCGAGGGGTAAGTTGGGATCTTGGAGGATAGGTAGGCACCCCGGAGTAGGGCACAGGGGGCCGTGGGGTGCTGGGTGCAGGGGTGTCTTTTGATGTCGGGAAATCTTACCCTCTGCTGGTCACGGTTGGAGGGGTCCCTGGTTCTGAGGCTGCAGGCATCATCTGGGTCATCAAGGAGGGTCCTTGGGCACTGGATTCCAGGTCAGAATTGCCGGGGGACGTTCTCAAGGTCTTTGTCCACTCAGGCACAGGCCGGGCTCGGCGGGTGCAGAGTGGGCTGGAATTGCGGTTCCTGGCTGGCACCAGGGGTATTGCTGTTTGAGAAGAACCACTGCTCGTGGGAGTCTCAGTCTTTAAGAGGGTCAAGGCAGGCAGGTCCTCTGGGGTTCTCGAGGTTGCTGTCCGCAGGAGACGCCGGGATTTAGCAGGAGCAGGTTCAACGATCAACAGGCCGGTAGGGATGGGGCCAAGTCAGTTGGTGTTGTCCTCTTGTTAGCAGCTGCACATCAAGTCTTCTTCTTCTTGGTCTTCTTTCTTGTTTCGAAATCGGGATCTGAGGAAGGAACATTCAGGGATCCCCTAAATACTAAATTTTGTGGCGTTATAAGTAGGGGAAGGGCAGGGACCAATAGGTCCCTGTCCTGGGGAGAGTGCACCCCCTAGCCTGCTCCTCTCCTGTGGGAGGGGGCAGGGGCCTATCTCTGATTGGGCAGGGCTCCCCATCCTCAAGATGGTTGGCGCCCGGAGTTGTGCTTCGCTTCACCTCACCTCTCCCACCTGAGGGGTGGAGTTGGCACAGGCTGACATACCCCCTTACCTGACGTAGAGTTTCCAGTCAGTCTTCCCGCCAGAGATGGGGGTCAGAACTGGTGGGGGCCAGTTGCTGAGTACAGCACGTGGCCTGGAGAAGCTCACAAAGGCGGCATGCCTTTTGAAGCTTCCCCCTGCCCATCCTGGGGGAGGAGACCTAGCACCTCGCCCAGGATGTGCATTGTTGCAGGGCCCAGGAGAGTGGGGGGCTCTCCAACCAGGGGTCCAGCAACATGTCTGCTGTGTGGCAGCCTCTCAGACAAGACGTGGATTGTAGGTTAGGTTTCAGGGGGCATCTCCAAGATGCCCTCTGTAGTGCATTTTACATTAAATCCCACACTGGCATCAGTGTGGGTTTAATGTGCTGAGAAGTTTGATATCAAACTTGTCAGTCTTCAGTGTAGCCATTATGATGCTGTGGAGTTCGTAATGACAACCTCCCAGCACCATATACTCTTAATGGCATCACTGTACTTACAGTGCCCAGGAATGGCCCTGGGTACAGTAGGGGCACAGGGCTCAAGCACCTATGCCACACCACTGGCATAGGGCACCCAGCTAGACGGGTGACTGATGTATGGCAATGCAGTGGGTTTGTGGGCTTGGCACACAGGGATGTGTGCCATGCCGACTCTTTGTTTAGTTCTGTACCAGGACACTCAGCCTGCAAAGGAAGTATGTGTGTGTGTGTCAGGATTTACGGCACCTAAGGGTGGCACAATAAGTGCTGCAGCTCTCAGGGGTCTTCCCTGGTCACAATGCCCTGGGTACCTAGGGTACCATTTACCAGGGAATGACATGTGGCCAGGGATGCCAATTGGGTTTTAGCTTCAATACAGTTTTAGGGAAGGAACACACGCCCTGGTCACCTGATTGGTAGGAGCCCAGGGCACACTCAGTCAAAGCACATCAGCAATTCAGCAAAAAGTGGGGGCATACCATGCAAGAAAGATGGCACTTTCTCACACCACTGCATTAGCTCCTGGACATCTGTCAGGAGGCAACATGGGCTGTTTGCACACGTTTGCCAAGTAGTGCCTTGATAGTCAGGTCCGTTGTGATGGGCATTTTGCCCGTCCAGTCTTCCAAGACTTTCTTGTCTGAATTTGTTCGCAGACCCACCTTCGGGGTGTTATTGTTTGGGTATCTATCTATTCTAAGGTAAGGAATCTGCTGCTGGAAGTCTGTCAGATGAGCAAGTTACTTACCTTTCATAATGCCTTATCTGGTAGAGACTATCTAGATGCAGATCCCAACCTCCCTACTTCTGTGAACAAATTGTTTCCATCTAATAATGTCCCTATAGGTCCTTAGTGCCTGCACACTGGTACATCAGCATTCTGTTGTGACTTTGTACTTCTGGCACAGAAATATAACGAAAAGTAGCTGATAGTGTTTCAACTCAGAACCAATCAACGCCATGCACTGGTGCGCAGAGGTACTGCTCAAAAATTCCTGATCCAGTCTTGACACTAGGAGTATATTCTATGGTAAGGAATATGCATCTAGAAAGAGTCTCTACCAGATAAGGCGTTACCAAAGGCAAAGTAAATTTTTTATCCAGTATTGGATCTTTTAAAGATTCACATGCTTGACTCATTCCCCGTAGTCAAAGTGTGAGTCCCACGGTACCATAGTAAAGCAGTATGTATAGCTATCATAAGCTATAATTGCAATAGTTCATACGTGTAATAGCCTATCGGTCTCCTTTTTTTAAAGTACCAAGCTTGACCTATAACTAATCAGACGTTAGCAGCTCTAGATCATTCCCAAGAGAGGCTCAGTCGCTCAGATTTTCACAGCATGTCGTGTATAAAGGTAGTCTCCCTGAACTCTGCTCAGTTTTTCTTCAAAACAAGATATTCTGATGGATACATTTGCCTGTAGATTCCTCACCTTTTTTATTACCTCTTGCACAGCATTACCACATAAACTTTTTAATCGCTCTCCCACGTCGACGAGGACGTTTCAATTGTACGGCTCCTCTTGCTGTTCCGTGCTGACGTCAGTTGCCTTTTTTCCGCGCCTTCAACGTTTAGCGGTTTTTCTAGGATCTGGGTTTGCAGTTGCCCACTGCAGAGGTCAAATCAAACATTCTGTCAAGAGTTTCTTCACTCCCTTTCTTCAGTGATGGAACCTTGGCTTCCGTTCAATGAAGCTTTGACAGATTTCTGAAAGTATGGCAAAAGCCTATGTCTGCCCCAGCTGTTTCCAGAATGGTGGCAAGGCGATAAAGTTCAAGCTTCATGTTTTTCGAAACAGTCTTCAGGGTTCTTTCCGTCCACTCCAGGAGATAGGGACTCAAAAAAGCTGAAACGGTCAGCTAAAAAGGTATTCTCATCAGCCAGTATGGCTTTGAAGTCGACTAATGATTCGTGCCTGCTAGGATGATACATCCATGCATTGATGGACTCGGCTAAGGATGGTATTCCTAAACTGCCAGAGGATGTCCTAAGCCACTTTGCGGAGGTGCTGTTGAACACTCAACCTGCGGCCCATCAGGTTATTCAGTCCAGACTTGACATGGCTGACTCTTGCTAGGGTGATGGGTTCATGGGTGGCAACTAGAAGGCACACCTGGCTAAAAGGATCCAGTTTCTTTTTAGATGTTAAATTCACACTGCTGGATCTTAAGTTTGAAGGCTCTAGATTCTTTGAGATCAAGGTGGACTCAGCTTACAGTGTTTTAAAGATAGTAGAGCTACCGCTAGATCTCCAGGTTTGCAATCTCAGCCTAAGGGTTTTGGATACCGAAGATTTCGGGGCTTTGGAAAGGCTGCTCCATTTCTAGCCAGAAAGCAGCAGCAACAGAACCCATTGTTTAGAAGATACAGAGGGAAGGAAGGAGGTTGTCTGTGTGGATCTGCTCGTCAACAAGTCTTCTCTTCTCCTGGTCCCCCGACTGGCTCCGTATAGAAGCGGCTCTACAACCCCATCTTAGAGCATGTTGGACCTGTGGGAGGCCGGTTGTCCCATTTTCTACAAAATGGAAATCTGTTATATCAGATCTTTGGGTTTTGAATCTTGTATCTTTCCAGGAGCTTCCCCCACCTTTCTCCCCTTGCCATGGCTGGTGTTCCGAGGACCTTCTGTTGCTCCTGCAACAAGAGGTTCTGTCCTTGCTACAGAAAGGTGCGTTAGGGGTTGTTCCAGAGCAGGAAAGGGGTCAGGAATGCTACTCCCGGTATTTCCTGATCCCCAGAAGGACGGACGATTGAGACCGATCCTAGACCTCAGGGTCTTGAATTTTTACCTCAAACAGGAGAAATTCAAGATGTTGACCTTTGCCAGGTTTCTACTGCCTCTGCGGCAGGAAGACTAAATGGTGTTGATCGATTTACAGGATGCCTACTTTCACATTCCCATCCTGAAGTCGCATCAGAAGTATCTCCGTTTTACACTTGGGTTTCAACACTAACAGTTTGCGGTCCTTCGTTCGGTCTTACATCCTCACCATGGGCCTTCACAAAGATGATGGCGGTGGTGGTTGTACATCTCAGAAGGTCGGGGATTCCTGTTTTCCCCTCTCTGGACGACTGGCTGCTCAAGGCGAAGTTGCCAGAGATGGTGCTGCATCATCTGCAAGCAACAATACGGCTTTTGTTGGTTTTTCGATATATATATATATATATAACAAAATCTCACCTAGTGCCCTCTCATTGCAACCTTTTCAGAGGGGCAGTACAGGACACTACTATGAGTCATGCTTTCCCGCCTCCTCAGAGGATTCTAGACATCCAAGCTATGATTCAAATATTTCAGGATGAAGCGGCTGTTCCAGTACTGAAGGTTCTGCGCCTGCTCAGTCTGTTTGCTTCCTGCATACTGTTGGTCTACCACGCACACTGGCACATGAGACCCTCCAATGGTGCCTCTGCAGGCAGTGGTTTTAACACAATGGGGTTCTCAGGGAGGTGGTCAGAATCTCCAGAGGCACTTCACCGCGGCTGTTATGGTGGAGCGTTCCTGGCAACCTATCTCAAGAGAAGCTGTTTCAGCTTCCTTCTCTGGTGACCACGGTGTTAATGGATACCTCCACTCTGGGGTGGGGTGCTCATCTGGGGGATCTGGAGATCAAGGGTCTTTGATCTTCAGAGGCGAGTATGCTTCACATCGATCTTCTAGAATTGAAACCAGGCGTATCTCCTCCACTGCACTCTTCAAGAAAGAGGTGAAAACCATCCTTCTGGCCAAGATCTCCTGAACTTCATAGGTGCTGGATCAGAGACTCTGCATTGCCTTGTGTCAATGCTCACCTTGTCCTTTGGCACTATACCTCTACTTGATGGAGACACTACTGCGCTACTTTCTTCTTACTACCGACCAATATATGATACACGCTGGGTCACTGATTCACCCTCCCGATGCCCCCACTCAGTGCTCTCTCTATATTAAAACACTGGTATAAGCCTTCCTTTCACCCAAGGTGTATCTGAACACCTCTGTATTGGGATCAATGACTTGTGCCGTCTTATATTACTTGTTTACCGTACTGTATATTGATATGTTTTATGTATGTTTTTATTTTCCTTTCATGTTAGTGACTACTACATTGCTCCCATTACCTCTGTTCATTCCTATTGCCCCTACCCTTTCATTGTGAAGCGCTCTGATATCTGTAAGGATCTTGTTCGCGCTATATAAAACTTTGAATAAATAAATAAATAAATAATATGTTTGACTCTCAAGGCCGTGCTTCCAGAGAAGTAGGGTTGTTTAGTCTCTGCACCAAGGCTCTGCGACTGTGGTCCTGGGTTCAGGGCCATCAGATTTGTGTAATTGCAAATCATCTTGCCGGGGTGCTGAATGTGCGTGTGGACATTCTCAGTCTGCAATACTCGGCCGTTCACGAGTGGCTTCTTCATCCGGAGGTAGTCCATCACATTTACATGTTTTGGGGGTTTCCTGAGTAGACCTGTTGCCACTCACGAGAACGTGCATTGCTGTCGTTCTGCGGTCTCCAGTATCCGGTGTGGGAGCGTTGGGGGGCGCTTTTCAGTTAGATTGAAGCTCGCAGCTTCTTTACGCGTTCCTTCCCATACCCTTGATTCTTTGGTTTCTGAGGAAGATTCGCCAAGACCGTACCCATGTCATATTGATCACCCGGGATTGGCCTATAAGGGTGTGGTACACAGACCTCCTTCACCTCTCATCGACTCTCCGCTCTGTCTTCGTCTCAGGGCAGACCACCTCTCGCTTGGGCAGGTTCTACTACCCCATCTCCAGGGCCTGCACCTTCCTGCCTGGAGATTGAACGGGGTAACATGAGCTCTCTCACCGGATATGGTGGATGATGATATTATCGGCCAGAAGACACTCCACCAAATCTGTCTATTCTGGTACGTGGGCCAAGTTTGTTAAATGGTGCGGAGAGAGATCAATTGATCCTTCCAATCCAGGGAGGACCTGGACTGGCAGTTCGGGATGGACTGTTCCCATTGGGCGCAGGGTCAACACTGATTTGCATATGTCTGGGTTCAAACTGGAATGGCATGGGAAGCAGAAAACACAATGCCTTTAGTCCCAGATCACTTTACTGGGGTGAATGTATGACATTGTCCTGCATTCTGTCCATAGTTCTTTTTGCATATGCATTATAGAAAGCAGTTTCCTGGCCCTCGTGCGAAATAATCTGTTGTCCCACCTCTGCTTACTTCTCTACTAGCCCCACCAATTCTGCCACCTCTCACTCAGAGGACGACACCAGTTCCTCGCATTTCTCTACCTCCGAGGGACGATCCATCGTTATCTGATTATGACAGAGAAGAAGGCGAGATTCCCAAACCTCAGCCTCCACCAGGTGATTGGGACTACCCATCATACCTAATCCATCGTCACCCCCTCAGCACCCTGTCGATTCCCCTCCTGAAGACAACCAATGTTTTTATAACTTAATAGCTAGGGTGACTATGCAATTTCACCTCCCCTTCTCTGTCAAAGAGTCTGACTGTTTTCTTTGTCTTTCAATAACAAACAAGGAAATCATTTTGGTCTACACCTATTATAGACTACATCTAGCAAGAGGGTGTGAAAATCATAAAAAAAAATGCTATTGTTTCGGCTAGCATGCCTCGTATTGATAAAAAGTACAGGGCTCCAGAGGATTACCCTACATGCCTCACAGGACACCCCAAACCAGACTCTCAATTTCGCAAGCCACTCTCCAAAAACCCATCTACACCTATATCGCGCCTCCAGCAAAGGACGACGAAGCGTAAAGGATATTGGCTAGAGATTTTCCTACATGTCTGCCATTATTGTTCATACAAACAACTCCCTGGCTATAATGGGCCACTTAGTTCGACAAATGTGGTCGGACATTGGTTCCCTCATCGACTTAATACCTGAAGATAAAAGACCTGAGGCCAAGAAAATATTGCAAGAAGGCGAGCGTACCTCCACAAAGGTAATAGTGTGTGCCATAGACATCGCCGCTACTGGCTCCTGCCAGCTTGAGGGCGCAGCAGTTTTACAACGCCAAGGATGGCTTGAGGCAACCTCATTTAGTCTAGGGTCCTTGAAATGGCCTGTGATGGGGATAAACTATTTGGTAAGTATATCGATAATGCCCTCTTAGCCATCAATGTAGAAACCTTAGGTGATAGATTAGAATTACCTCCAGCAGCGTGTCCAGATGGCTGCGGGCAGTGAGCTCTGAAACCGAGCTCCCAGGCACTGGGATCACCGCTACAAGGTTAACCCTGCTACCCCCACCACCACCATCTCTGCAACTAGAGTACGAGGACTTACCGGTCTAACCCTAAGAGGGATATGCCTGAATCCGGAACCGAAGTGTGGAGGTTCTGCGCCCCGACGACATCTCTACGAGGGAAACTGTCACCTCATAAGTGATCAGCGGCGAACAGTCCTCTCCCGATTCAAGGACATCCCTCTCGGACCCGCGAGAGTCCAGACTGCCCCGAAACCGGACCGCTGCTTTCTCACAGCTGGCACGGGCAGAATCGAGCGAAAACGGAGAGCGAACTGCAGAGGAGCTCCACAACGCCTGACCCCAAAATGGCCGCACAAGGTATGGAACTATAAAAAGTTAAGAAGGCTGGTCCAATCATACTGCAAGTAAGCCTTACTTTCTCAGGTGGACACCAGTGATTCCCGACCTGCAACGACCGCCAAACGGTCACTGGGCTGACCACAACTATCCAATTACGAGCCTCTGCTAAGCCCCGCAGCGCCTGTCCCCAAAATGGCCGCCCAATCGGGAAGGAGATAAACTTAACCCTGTCCGTCACTAAACACCCCACAGTGGACACAAGCGAGCACCAGCAACCGAGGCCCCTTATAAAAAAAATGTAAAAGCGGAAGAACGGTAAAAACAGACAGTGAACTACTGCCGAGCCCCGCAACGCCTGACCTAATAATTGCCGCACGAAAATTGTATAATAACAAAAGAAAACAAGCTTGATCAGCGGACTGCAAGTGAACTAAAAAAAAAAACACTAATCGGGGCAATTGAGTTCCTACCTCCAAGGGTCACTTAAAGGGTATTAGAGGGTTTTCAGTTAGCGCAATACAAGCTACTGCTGAGCCTCGCAGCGTCTGGACCCAAAATGGCCGACCCGATGAGGACCTGACAATGATAACCCTCCAGGAACACTAGCCTGCAGGCAACTTCAAGGCACCACAAAGAGCTCCTCAACGCCTGTCCTAAGATAGCTGCCTTAACCAACACGAGTACCCAATGCTTGGGAGTCCTCCACAGAAACCTCAGCAAAAACCTCTGCCTTGAAGAGCTTTCCAATACTGAAGCTCATGACAAACAACCCCAGGGAAAACACACTAATCCACTGGGTAATCAAATTTTCGAGCAGGCAGGATCTCTGCACGGAATCCGCCACCTTGTAGAGCACTCCAACACTGAAGCACAAGGCAAACAACCCCAGGAAAGCTCACCAATCCACTGGGCAATCAATTTGTGAGCAATCAAGATCTCTACAACACCTGAACCCAAACTGGCCACACAGAAGGATTTCCTCTCACCGAAGATCAGATTGCTCCGGTGAGTCCCCTTTCACACCAAACACGCCTTTACCCCCTGTTCCTGCCGACCTTGTCTAGAATGAGCTGCCACTACAGCTCAGAGCCTACCACCTCCCCACCAGCCCAGGCCATCTCCCAACCCACATGACCCCTATGTTAGTGTAACACACCAATCCCTATAGGAACCAACCCCTCCCCCAGCTTAGTCAAAATGCCCTCTATCAAACCAGCCTACGCCAACCCCATCACGTCGAGCTACGTTAAACCGCACGGCCCGAACTTCTCGATTAATCTCCAGCCCAACCTCTCACCTAAATCGAGGAAAAACCTCCAACATAAACTGATCAGACAATTCCCCGATTCACTATTTGCAGACATATATCACTGTTTCTATAAAGGCCAAGTAAAAGTGGACCTCATCTTTCACACGGAAAGACACGAAAAGTGGATCTCCAGCCTCAGATCACAACTCCACATTACCAAAACTACGAATACACCCCATAGCTGCCAACTCGAATTCCCTATCCCTAACCACTCGACAAGAAGGGGGAACACCGCGGCAACCATCTATTCCAATGGCACAGTCTTGATCCAAGCCAATAACGACAACCTTGAGACATGTGATTCCCTCTTCCCCTCACTTAGGACTGCCTCTGCTCATATTCCTCTCGACCAACCAACCCACTCACCCTACCCCGGCATCCAAACCCCCCAGAGGAACTCCCACACCACTCTTGCCCCCGATATCATAAACCCCGTCCTCTTACTCCTACCACCACCAGCACCAAGAACAAGACACCCATGCCCCCACAGGCTTACTCCTGCAAACTGCCCCCGCTCATTACCCTCCTCCAGCAACTCTGTCCGCCCTCACTATGCAAACGAAGACTTCCAATAACCCTCCTATACCGACCTGCAAAAGAAAGCATCTGCCACATCACAACCACCTGCACTCCACGCCCCTCCCCAAAGCCCTCACGAATAACGCAAGAACGACCAGACAGCAACACAACTTCGTCAGGCACTCGCCCCTCCAGATAGACCCCGCCCAGAATCCATCCATCCTAACCCAAGATGAGACGGGCCTCTGCTCTCCCTGCTTGAAAGCCAGTGAGCTATTATAACACAGGGTTTCAACGACATACTAAACAACCTAGCTACGCTCCGTAATCCCTCCAAAAACCACCACAGTACCCCCCACTGTCTCAAACCTGTCACACCAAAGGCTCGTCAAGGCTACGCAACCCAGCGAGACCTCCCCCCCCCCCACCCTCTCGACTCATACACTGAGGCCCAAAAGAACTATGGAGACTATGTCCTTGGAGGAAGCGGACGATCTGGCCTCCTCGTACGAAACCCCGCTGCTTCCTTTCCCCAATCCATGATTCAGGTAATCACTGGATTCAAAATAGACCACTCCACTCCGAAACCCGTAAACCCCCAGCCTCCTTCATCAACATCCCCACTGCACCCTTAAAGAAAAAACGAATAATAGAGTCACCATCTACTAACAGCATGCTCATAAACTGCAGATCAGCCACCAAACATGCCACAGAGCTTTCTGAATCCATTCTCACCCATGACATAGACATAGCCTTCATCATAGAGACATGGTTTAATGACTGCTCGCCCCCAATCTTGGACACCCTCTTACCTCCAGGCTTCTCTATCATCAGCAAAGACCAAAGAGGTGGAGGCTTAGCAATTGTTCACAACAACCTGTCTGTGACCCAAATAGTCACCTTCAACTACAACACCTTTGAATGTCTAACCGCCAACTTCAACACCAGCCACAACAAAATACTGCAATGCCATCTCCTATACCATCCCCCAGGCAACTCCCCCACTTTCACTGAACACCCGTCAGACCTGATTGCACACTGCGTACTCCGAGACAATAACAACCTAATTCTGGGTGACCTCAACTTGCATTGGAATGACAAAAACAGCCCACCTATACAGAACCTGAACGAGCTACTACAAACCAACAACCTTACCCAGCACTGCTCAGAAGGTACACACAACAAAGGGGCTTTCCTGGATGCCATCATCGCCCAACATGACGCATTCACAACCGATCACATCCTACCAGTTGACTGGTCAGATCACCACTTAATCCTATTCCACATCACGCAACCGATCATTTATCAACCTCCCATCCAAAACCCTCCCACATGGACGAGAAACCTATCACAGATCAACATGTGCGACCTAGAAGAGAAAATAAGCACGCTCCTGCCCATCTCCCCTGATGGCTGCTCTACAATAGAACTCGCATCCCACTACAACACAACCATGGCGTCCATTCTAGACCAACTGAAAAAAACTAGGAATATTCCTTCCAGATCCTGGTTTAACAAGGACATTAACGCTGAAAGGAGACAACTTCGAGCTGCTAAACGTTTATGGCAAAACAATCCTTTTACAAGCCTCTGCAAGCAACTCAAAGCAACTCGGAGCAACTACAAAAAACATATCAACAAGGAAAAAAGCAACTTTTTCTGCACCGCCCTTAATAATGCGAAAAACAGGCCCAAAGAACTCTTTAACATCATCAAGCAGCAGACCTCCAAGACCTCTGCAACCCAAGTCCAGGACTCCAAAGACCTGTGCGACAACTTCGCCAACTTCTTCAAGGACAAAATCACCAAAATTGAACTAGCTCTTGACACCAACCCTACCCCACCTGCATAAACCCAAACCCAACAACCAAAGCCAACACGAAAAAAAGCCCCCCCTCGAAAGCCTGGAAATCCTTCAATCTTGTACCCAAAGCAGAGATTCTTAAACTAATCTTCTCCTCTTAGCCTGCATCCCACACCCTCGACCCTTTACCCTCCCAATTATCCAAAAAGCTGAAATTCTCACTTGCCCCTCTCTGGAGCGAAATCATAAACAGCTCCTTGAAAACCGGCAGCATTCCAGAATGCCTTAAAATAGGCCATGTCACGCCACTATTGATAAAGCCAGGCCTAGACAACACTGACCTGAACAACTTCAGACCTGTTTCCAACCTCCCCTGCCTTTCCAAAAACCTTGAAAAGTGCGTTCTCAAACAACTGATGCAGCACATAGACAACATCAACCTACTAGATCGTCACCAACCGGGCTTCAGGAAAGGCTGTAGCACTGAAACTGCGATCCTTAACATCGTAGACGACATCCACAAATCCCTTGATGCGGACAAATGCTACCTACTCATCCTCCTAGACCTATCGACAGCCTTATGACACGGTAGATCACAATCTACTCATCAAGGCTCTTCAAGACAGAGTAGGTGCTGATGAGGTAGTCCTAGAATGGTTCTCCTCCTTCTTACACAACTGCGCCCAAAGGAGAAAAATCAAAACTTTCAAGTCCGACCTACACCCTGTCAACAGAGGTATCCCCCAAGGCTCGGTGCTCTCCCCTCAATTGTTCAACATATACATGGAACCTCTCACCGCCCTCCTCAAAGAAGCCAACATCCCTTTCCACCTATACGCAGACGACACACAGATCTACTTGGAAACCACCTCTATCAACGACATTCAAAGACTCAACAACACTCTCAAAGAAATTCAACAATGGCTAGCAACAAACCACCTTAAACTCAATCAAGACAAAACCAAAATCCTCCTTATCTCCAACACATAAGAAAACCACCAAATTGTTGAACGTCTGAAATCAATGGATGCTCTCAGCAGCAATCTCACCCTAGCTAACTCTGTAAAATCTCTAGGACTCACCCTTGATGCAAAACTGAGCTTGACTGACCACATTAAGATTTCCACAAAGAGAACTTTCCTCAATCTAAAGTTTCTCAACAAAATTAAACCCTTCACACCCCCCAAGGACCTCAAACAAGCCACGCAATCACTAGTGCTATGTAGACTCGACTACGGGAACGCAGTCCTCACCGGTACAGCTCAATCCCACCTAGCGCCACTCAAAACAACCCTCAATGCAGCTGCCAGAATGGTCTCCGGGGTTAAGAAATATGACCACTTATCTCCCGCCCTCAGAGAACTAAAATGGCTCCCAGTCGAAATGCGTGTCCGCTTCAGAACTGCCTGCCTCACGCACAAAGCCCTGCACACAGGGAAACCAGAATACCTGGGCTCCAAACTCAAGAAAGCTGGCCAGACAAGAAACCTCAGGAGTTCCAACACCCTCCTACTCATCCCGATGAAAACACACAAACAAAAATCCGCAGCATGATCCTTCTCTGGAAACGCACCCAAAATCTGGAACTCCATCCCAGTCAATATCAGGACTATCCCTTCCTTTATAAAATTCAAAAGTCTCCTAAAAGACCTCTACCATGCTTTCCTGAAACGAGAATCGCAGATGAAACACACAAACCGGAAGTCCGCTGGCACCTGACAATGTTCCACCACAATCCTACCTCTTAATGCACTTTAAGACCCCTACCTCTAGGATGCAAAACTCAAGGAGTCCGTCAAACTTTTACGTATACCTTTGCCTTTTTTGTTTCTCTGTATGTGACTTCTGCTCTAAAATCTGTTGTGAAGCGCTCCGATACCCTCGGGTCTGGCCAGCGCTATACAAAACTCATAAAATAAAATGAATAAATAAAATACTGACACAGGCAAATTTTCAGCACCCTCCAGTACTGGAAGTTCCCTCTTTGGCAGGGGCACGTGGATGAGGTTTCTCGACATACAGGGGGGTGGGGTGGTTACCATCGCTCCCAACCATATCAAACCTGCCAGCCCCAATTTAGACCTGCCTATCAACAGGGATATTGTCAACCAACCACAGCGGGTTATACTGGGACAAGGTCCTTGCCGAAAGCAACCGCCTCAGAGCCGGGATATGGGCCACAAACCGTAACATCCATAAAGTACCAGCTGCATCACCTTCATCACACCCTGTAGGTGCCAACGTCTCCAACTACCTGCATCAGTAGAGAAACCTCACATCTGACAGATGGGTATTAGACCTAGTTACTTATGGCCATACCGTGGAGTTTATTGAAAGGCCACCAAACACTCCGCCAAGGGAAACGCATCCCCCCTTGTCAGTACTTATTGCAAAAGGAGGCCCTCACTAAGCTTAAAAAAGGAGCAATAGAGAAGGTTCTTGTTGCTCCTGTTTTTCCATCTTATGCAAGAAAACAGGAGATTGGTGACACATCCTGGACCTCAGAAAGCTAAACGAGTTCCTTCTCTCAAATATCTTCTATTCATAGTAGCTGGTATTCATTACCAATTCCGAGTACTCCCATTCAGCCTCAAGTCAGACCCTCGCATATTCACCAAGGGCTTGGTTCCGGTAGCAGCCGCTCTCAGGAAACCAGGTCATCAGGTATTCCCCTACCTAAACTACTGGCTGCTAAAAGCTGCAACTTCAATACAAGTTGCCAGAGCTACCAAAGCCTGTCTGTCACTCTTTTGCAAGCTAGGCCTCATGGTAAATCACCGAAAACCCAACACCTCCCAGTCAAACGATGCAGTCCTGGATACAATCCACAAAAAGGCCTTCCACTCCCAAGAAAGGCCTTATGTTTCTGCCATTGGCACCAGATTTTATATTCACCACAGACGCTTCATTAAAAGGATGGGGCGCCATTTACAGGACCTACAGATCCAAGGAAAGTGGTCCGCATCTCATAAATCAATGCACAACAACAGCCTGGAGCTAAAAACTATATTTCTTACCCTGCAGGCTTTTCTCCCACGAATCGCTGGATCCTCGTTGCTGGTCCGTACGTACAATATAACCAGCATGTGTTATATCAACAAATAAGGAGGTACCAAATCTCTGATGCTGTCTCGCGAAGCCCAAGAGCTTTGGTTTGGCTCACAACCCACAAGATAGTCCTGAAAGCTGAACACGTGTTCAGAGTGAACAACACTTTCTCAGACACTCTCAGAAGAGCCCAAGACAATTGCTACAAGTGGGAGCTCGATCAACTGCAACTGGACAAGATGTGGGGGAAACCAACATTAGATCTCTTTGCAACAAACAGCAACTCCAAATGCTTGTTCTATGCCAGTCAATATCCCCTCCCAGGATGTGGGGGATTGCCCTTTCGATGCAATGGTCCGATATTTATGCTTGCGCTTTTCCCCTTCCCACTAATCCCGAAGGGTCTCAGCAAAATGAAAATCTAGCACTGTCGCTCATCTTGACCGCTCCCAAGTGGTCCAGGCAGCCCTGAATTTTGAATTTGAATTTAAAAAGCTTATATAGCGCATCGTACACCATTGCGGTTTCTTGGCGCTTTAACGGCTTGCAATAACCTAGTAATGGACCATTTAGAGTGGGAAGGCCTGAGCAAACAAAAAGGTTTTCAGGCCCTTGCGAAAGGCCGAATATTGTTTAGAACTTCGAAGGTGGTCCGGCATCTGGTTTACAGAACTACTCATGTCGGAGACCTGTCCCATTCGCCTACCAACACTGTTGACAATGAACCAGGGCCAGATCTTACACCTGGAGCCAGTCTCTCTTCATTTACATGCATGGCTCCTGAGTTCTATGAGTTTCAAGACCTAAGCATCTCCCAGGAATTAAGAAACATATTGTTTAAGGAATGTGAGCTGTTGATCACATGCTTTGTATACTCCTGCCATCTAGTGTCGGGTCCGGATGTTTGCAAGCTGTTTTTCTTTGAAGAAGTCTTTCCAGTCACGAGGTAGGTGACTCCTCCTTTCGGTGATAGTGCGCATGGGCATCGACTCCATTGTTAGATTGTGTTTTTTCCGCCATCGGATTCGGACGTAAATTGCTGCTCTCCGGTTCGACGCTGTTTCTTCGGTTCGCAAGACACCCTCAACAGTATTGTTTTTGATCGCGTAATCCCATTCTTCGCGTGTCGTATTTGTAGAAAAAGCCCTCATTCGATCGGGTAGCTCATGGAAGGCCATTGGGCCTACCCGCATCGCTCCGTCTCGCAGTCGATGGAACAGACTCCATTTAAATTCTTCCCTCGGTGCCATGCGGAGCTTCCGCGCACCGCAACCTGTGCTTATCTCCGGACCACAGAGAACAGGACTGCGTTGCGTGTAAGGCCTTTGTTAGAAAAAGACGTTTTGCTACCTTCTGGCTGGACATCGCAACATGCAGAGCCAACACACAAGTTCCATTCGGGACCTCTTCGGAGAAGATTCGGAACAAGAGGCCGGAGACGCAATGGGAGCCAAGGAAGAACAAGAATCCATCTCCGACTACGGCTCCAAGGGGAATGAAGAAATCCCCCAAGGGCAGCGTACCGTGAGTACAGATCCTCCCTTGCCCTACAGTCCACCTCAGCCCAAGAAGGCGGCTCCGGTCCAACCCCAGCCTCAGGGCCCCAGTCTGCACCGAGAACATGCTTTTCAATGCCCCGCCCTCCGCCTAGGCACAGAAACACACCCAAAAGCCTTCCGGCTCCGAACTGAGCCAATTCCCGCAGACCCTGGACAGACTATAAGACCAATTCCCCCACACGGAATGATCTGATCTGTACCCTACCAAGCCTTCTCCAACGGACGACAGTGTAGGATACATAGAACTGTTGGGTAGAGTTGCTAACTACCATGGGGTTCAGCTGCTTAAGGAATCCCTAACCGAGAATTTCCTTTTGGAGACTCTTAACACCACACAAAAGTCCTCGCACACACTCCCCATGCTCAAGGGTATGATCAGGCACGTCGACCATATTTTGAATGACCCTGTCAGGACATGTATCCTCATCCCCAGGGTAGACAAAAAGTATAAGCCGGCACCATCAGACCCAGCATACATAAGGGGGCACTTACCATTGGATTCCTTGGTAGTTTCCTTCGCACGCAAAAAGGCCAATTTACAAACAGGAGATGCTACACCCCAGACGAAGAATCTAAGCTGATATACGCTTCGGAGAAGAGAGTAGCCTCACAGGCTGCAAACTTTTGGCGCATCTCCAATACACAAGCTCTGTTAGCTAGGTACGACAGGGTGCATTAGGATGAAATAGAGCAGTTGCTCCGATTACTACCTGATGAGCACAAGTCCAAAGCGCAAGACCTAGTGCCGGAGGGACAGTTAATTTCCAACAATTCTATCAGATGCGCCCTAGATGCCGCAGACACTGCTACTAGAACTATCAACACCAGTGTCTTTTTAAGAAGGCATACCTGGTTACGTATTTCAGGATTCAAACCAGAGGTTCAGTCTTCTATCCTGAACCCACCATTCAACAAGGAATACCTCTTTGGCTCTGTAGTAGATTTCTCATTAGAAAAAATGAAAAAGAACACAGAAGTGGCCAAATCTATGGGAGCCCTTCAATTAACACGAGGACATGGTTTCATTCTGCACTCCTTCTACTGCGGAGGGTCCAAGAATACTTCATCAGATACTACCCCACCATGTATAAAGGCAACAATCGACCCTTTGCCTGTAAGGGTTACTTCAGAGGGTGTTACAGAGGCAACAATGGCAGAGGTTGAGGCTCAAATACACGTGCCTCCCCCTCCAATGCCAAACAGTGACTTGCATACACTTACCCCCCGACCATTTATCGTTTGTCGGGGGCGTCTTTCACATTTCCTACCAGTCTGGCAGTCCATAACAACAGACAAATGGGTACTAGAAATTATCTGTTCTGGTTATTGCCTGGAGTTCACCAACAATCCTCCGGACATTCCTCCACGGTCACACAAACTGTCACCAGATCACTTACACCTCCTCAAACAAGAGGTTCAGTCTCTCCTTCTAAAAGAGGCTATAGAGCCCCTACCTCTACAATACCACAGGTGGGGCGTATACTCCTTTTACTTTCTGATACCCAAAAAAGGCGGTTCTCTCAGACCAATCTTGGACCTCAGAGAACTGAATCTTTACATCCAGTCAGACCATTTTAACATGGTAACACTTCAACAAGTACTATCCGTTCTGCAACTGGGCGACTTTCTGTCTACTATAGACTTAAAGGACGCTTACTTTAATATCCCAATACATCCCGCTCATCGCAAATTTCTCAGATTTGTGGTAGCGGGCCAACATTACCAGTAAAAAGTATTCCCGTTCGGAATCACCACTGCTCCCAGAGTCTTCAGAATGTGTTTGGCAGTAGTCGCTGCTCACCTGAGGAGACCACACGTTCATGTCTTCCCCTACTTGGACGACTTGCTCATCAAAGCCAGTACCTATCCAAAATGTCTACAACACACTCATAAGACACTACAGTTACTACACCAACTGGGGTTCACAGTCAGTATGTTTAGATCACATCTCCAACCTTCCAATACTCAAAACTACCTAGGAGCCACTTTAGATACTCAAAAGGCTCTGGCCTTTGCCACCGTAGCCAGAATTCGCAACATTCAGGCTCTAGTTCTCCAATTTCAATCCAATCACTCATTTCCAGCTTGGGTGTGTAAGAAACTGGCTCTATACATACTACACCAAAATGAGGTATAGGGTTGTATAGAGTCCAAGTGACCCCAGAGGTAGGCAGAGGTTAAAGTTAGATAGAGCCTTACTCTCTAATTGTGGTAGAGTGGTCAAGCAGTAAGGCAATATCAGAGGACAGTGTTACGCATTTGATGTACACAGTCAGCAAATTAATTCACACAATCAATAACTGACCTCTAGGCCAATTGCGTTTGTATAAAATGTATACTGTTGTTTTATTTTTAGAACCAAGCAAGCCTGGCACAGGTAAGCATTAAATACTTTTCAGTAATAAGTTACTGGATATAAAACAGTTTGGAAATGCAATAGAAGTTGTACTTTGTTTGATTTACAGGGGATGCAGTAAGTTGCAACACTTCAGCAAATATAGTACATTGAAATGAATAGGCTTTTTCAGTAAATTACAGATAAGTTACTTTTTACGTTACTTTTCTAACTCCGTACTGGATACCTAGATTCAGCACTGGGACATTTCCTGTAAACAGGTAAGTAATTACGTTTTGGTTATTTGCATGATTTTTAAAGAATATTTTTAGTTTTCAAAACTCCACACTTAGAAACTTTTGGGAAGAAAATTGTCAATGTTATCCTATGGAAGAAAAACAAGTTAACGGTTCACAGGTAAGTAATCAACTGTGAGAGTTGAGGTTCGGGGTTAGACTCAGGGGTCCCCCAGGGTCAGTGATGCACTGTTGTTGCACCCTCAGCAGCACTAGGGCGGCCGGGTGAAGCGTGTTGAGGCCCACAGTTATCCAGTTGGCGATAGGGGGCCTCCGGTTGGTGGCTGCTGGCAAGCAGGCCACTGGGTTGTGGGAGCAAAGCCACTGTGGGATTTAATGTAAAATGCACAACAGAGGGTATTTTGGAGATGCCCCCTGAAACTCGACCAACTTCTAATGACCTGACTGAGTGGCTGCTTAGGCGGGAACCAACAGACATGTTTGCCCCAGTATTGATAGATTCCCATAGCCTGTATCATTCCCCGTCGTCAGAATGGGAGCCTCGGTAAATAAAAAATACCATAGCAGTAGGTACAAAAGAGAAAGAAATGCCTAGGCCTCATCTCATCTTATAGAATATCCACCTCTTTTTGTAAAAGAGACCAAAAACTTGCAACAACCAATCAGATTAGCCTCACCCCCATAGAACCTTCCTGAGAGAACCTCAGAGCCTCAGATTTTCGTAGCCGTTGTGTAACAGTAACCGCATCTGCTGAAGGCTGAGCTTTCCCAGGGGAGGAGGGTGAGCGCATGGGAATCTATGAAAGTTACCAATACTGGTTAACCAAAGTTACAGGTAAGTAACTTGTTTTCTTGCCCCAGTAATGGAACTTTCATAGATTTCCATAGCTTGTATCAGAATAGCTAGCAGTAAGCAATAAAAAAAGCACATTTTGTGATATAAGCATCAAAACACATTAGTATCCCTACTGTCATATGAAGCAAAAAGCCATTGAAACAGTACTCAGTAAACATTATCAGATACAAAATGTGCAATCATAGGAAGGAGGGATAAAAGGGAAAGCTCACCGCTCATTGGAAGAGATTCCTTAGGACCGCTTGTCCAACTGCCGCTTCATTCCTTGTGGAAGAGTCCAAGCAGTAATGCTTTCTCAACGTGTGGACACTGCTCCAAGTAGCTTCCCTACAAATGTCTTTAATAGGAACTCCAGTGAAGAGAGCAGCAGATGATGAGACTGATCTCGTAGAGTGAGCTCATACATGTCTTTCTAGCGGCTTACCCGCTGCTTGGTGGCAATAATAAATTGCACTGGAAATCCAACCTGAGATGCCTTGTTTTGAAAGCGGAAAACCTTTCAGCGGAGCACTATAAGCAAAAAAGAGCCGTGAAGATTTCCTGAAACCTTTTGTCCGTTCAAGATAACATTTTAGACATCTTTGGACATCCAAGGAATGCAGAGACTTTTAAGCTGGAGACATAGGTCGAGGGAAAAAAGATTTCAGAACCACAGGTTCGTTCAAATGGAAATCCGAAGGGACCTTTGTAATGAATTTCGGATTTGTTCTTAGAATTAGAGTGTATTTTTTGAACTGTAAAAAAAAGTTCCATAATGGTAAGAGCTTGCAGTTCCCCAACCCTTCTAGCCGACGTCAAGGCTAAAAGGAGAGACACTTTCCATGATAGAAACTTTAGATCTGCTCTGTGAATAGGCTCAAATGGAGGTCTCATGAGATGAGCCGAAACCAGATTGAGCTGCCAGATTGGAGGTGGACGCCCGGATCAGGAATTGTTTGATGATCCTCGCGGACCAGAGAGAAGGACCTGAAGCTGTCTGCCTGAATCTAGAGATAGCTGCCAGGTGTACCTTGATGGAGGAATGTGCCACGCCTGACTTAGCTAAACAAAGATTGTAAGGTAATATCTGGTGAGGAGCAGAAGAGAACGGATGGAGATTCTGTTGGTGGCACCATCAAGCAGAAATGTTTCCATTTAGCACCATAGGTCTTACTTGAGATAATATTTCTTTACACTCCTGAGGGATATTTAAACTCTGGACTTCCCGATGCTCAGGAGCCATGCTGTCAATTGGAGAGAGCTCGGGTCTGGATGCAACACTTGGCCCTGGAACATTGTCAATAGAGATGGAATGGGCCGTAGGTGAATTGGCTGATCCTGAGAGAGCAAGAGAAGCTCTGTGAACCAGAATTGGCGGGGCCACACTGGTACGATCAAAATCATTCTGCAGGGTTCCGTCTTGAGTTTCCTGATTAGCCTCGGAATCCGGGGAATTGGAGGAAAGGCGTAAATAAATGCGCCTGACCAGGCTATCGAAAGAGCATTCCCCAATGAGCCGCGATGGTGATCCCTGCTTGCATAGAACCAGCATTTCCTGTTGTCTGGGGTTGCAAATAGGTCTATGGATGGAGTGCCCCAGCATGTGAAGACTTCGTCAAGAGTGTCCTGATGCAGTTCCCACTCGTGACAGACCGATTTCAGACGACTCAAGGTATCCGCTGTCGTGTTGAGTATACCTGGGAGATGTTCTGCTGAAAGAGAAACTCGGTTGAGAATTGCCCATTCCCATATCTCTTGGGCCTCCCTTGAAAGAACTCGAGATCTTGTTCTGCCTTGTTTGTTCACGTAATGCATGGCCATCGTGTTGTCCGTACGAACCAGTACTGTGGAATTCCGAATTCTCTGAAGGAAAGCCTGCAAAGCTAAATGAATTGCCTTGAGCTCCAGAAGATTGATGTGGAAAGTAGGCTGCTCGGGCGTCCAATGACTACTCACTTTTAGGTCCACCAATCGGCCGCCTTCCTCATGTGAGGCGTGACCATTATCTTGTCGTTAAATGAGCCTTCCGCCTGGCGCCATTGCCTGTCTAGCTGCTCCTGCAACGGGCGCATACGTAGTCTGCAATGCGGAATTAAGGGTATGTAGGATGAAATCGATCCTAGGAGCGATTTGTACCGACGGACCGATAGAGATCGTCTCCTTTTCAATTGTCGAGCCGAGAGAATGAGCTTTCTTTGTCTTACCTCCGATGGGAAAGACTTGCAGCATCTTGTATCCAGAATGGAACCTAGGAATTTGGCCGACCTGGATGGGTGAAAGACCAATTTGTTCCTGTTGAGTTGTAGACCCAGATGATCGAAAAGTCGAATGCAACTTGTGACTGCTCTTGTAGTTGCTTGAGAAGATGAAGCTTTTATCAACCAAACGTCTATGTAGGGAAAAACTTCTAGAGATTGTCTTCTGAGGAACGCTGCCACCGGGGCTAAAACCTTTGTGAAAATCCGAGGAGCGGATCTGAGCCCGAAAGGCAGGAATTTGAATTGAAAATGGCTCTAGGCTATTGTGAAGCGTAAGAATCGTCTGTGAGCTGGGTGGATCGGTACGTGAAAATATGCGTCCTCGAGATCCAGATTTGCCATGTAATCTCCTGAATTGAGAAGGCGCAAACTTTTGTGAAGGGATACCATCCAGAATGATAGCTTTATGAGATAGGTGTTGAGCTCCCTCAGGTCTAAAATTGGGTGCCATTTCTCCTCCGTCTTGCGAACCAGGAGAAACCTGGAATAGAACCCTTCTCCTCTTTGAGATAGAGGCACAGGCTCTATCGCTCCCTTGATGAGCAGTTGGTGGGCTTCGAGACGTAGAAGCTGTGGATGTTTTGATTCGGTGGCGCGAGGGGCTCTGGAAGGTGGGAGGTGTTGAAATTCCAATGTGTGGCCAAACCGAATGATATTGCGGACCCACCGATCTGATGTTATGATCTTCCAGCTGCGCAGACAGTGTGAAATCCTGCCACATACTGATGTTACCAGGGGTGGAGGAACAGCAGACAGAGCCGAGAGGCTGCTAATGACATTTTGAAGAATCTCTCCCTTGACGCCCCTGTCGACCTCCTGCAGGTTGGCGAGAGAAAGACGCCGACTGGCCTTGGCATTGAGAGTATTGAGGCTTGTAAGTCTGCGAAGATTGCGAATAGGAGGAGTAGCGTTGTTGGTATTCTCCTCTGTAGTTTGAAAAACCTTTAGCTTTGGCCCCTCGGAAAGGTACCTTGCGATATTGTAACGTGCCTAAGGACCTAGCCGTTTCCGTTTCCTTCTTGATGTCCTGTAAGGCATCATCTATATGCTTACCAAAAAGCATGTCATGATCAAATGGTAAATCCAAAATCATATTTTGTGCCTCAGGGCGAAACCAAGTAGCCCGAAGCCAACTTTGCCTCCTCAGGACAGCCGAACCTGTCCACGCGCGAAAAGCAGTTGTAGCAATGTCCATAGCACAATCAATAATCTGAGGAAGATCGCTCCCCCTCCTCCAGGATCTTCTATGCATCCGGTTTGGAAGTATCCGGTAGCTGATCAATGGAAGGAGACAAATCGCACCACATTTGGCAATCAGTGCTTGCCAGTGCTTTGGAGGCTCGAACTAGGAGGCTGGACATAGAAGAGAATCTCTTGCCCACGCTGTCAAGGCACCTGCCTTCTCTATCTGGCGGTGAGGCAAGAGGAGCCGATGGGTTCTTTGACTTTCTCTGAGCTGCCTGGGAGATTACGGAGTCCGGCCTCGGTTGGCCAACCAGGCAAGCAGGACTACCATCAGGAGCCTTATATTTTTTCTCCAGCCGTGGTAGAACCGGGATAACAGTAGCTGGAGACTGCATAACCTTCACTCCATACATGCTCTATGATGGGAATAGAGCGGATGGATTTCCTATAAGGCTCTTTAAAATCATAGAGAAAGCAGTCCGATTGAACAACCAGAACGGGAAGACCAAATCTTTTTAGTATTAAATCTTTTTATTGCAAGAAAAACATCACAACAAGTACAACGGCTTGTGCTTGAAGTGGCACGGACCCACCCATGATAATACAAGCAAGTAAGAAGGTCTGCGATGAGCCCAGTTCATTGGGTGTAACACACAGCAAGTTGCCTACAACCCAACTGGGCCGGCCGCGTTGTTAGGGTGCGGGAGCCGCTTTCGAATGTAGTATGCTGTTAAGCAGAACAGTGACAACCCCAACAATTCCCCCCCAACCCCACCCGTCCCGCCCCCTCCTTGTCCAACGAGTAAAAGAGCTGCAGGAGACTGACGCCACTTCAAAGCGTTTCCTGGGGGGGTTGCGCGCCTCCGCGCTCTCGGCTTACAAGATTGTGTTGTAGGGTCTGTGAGTGGGGTATCCGCCAAGCGCAGCAGCCGCAGGTATCGGGGACAGCTCAGCTCCCTGAACTCCCTGGTGAGTAGGGTCAGGAACGGCCGCCAGAGTTCTGCAAAGTCTTCTCCCCTCCCGGCCTTTGCCAGTGATAGCTTCTCCATCCCTAGTATCGTCCAGAGCCTATGTAACCACCCAAGTTGCTGAGGAGGCTGAACATCCCTCCAGTGTGCCACAATGTTCTGTATCGCTGCTCCCAGTGCGATCGCTATGTGTCTCCCCCTCAAAGACTTCAGGGGGGACACCAAGGCGTTAAGGAGGCCGAGCAGCACATAGGTAGGGAATCTGGGAAGTTGAGTGTCTAGGTGCATATCTATTAAGTCGAGGATTGTGGTCCAGTAAGGGTGCAGACGTTCGCAGCTCCAGAGTAGGTGTTCTAGGGTACCGAGCTCCCCGCATCCCCTCCAGCAGCGATCAGTGATTCGGGAGTCCAAGCGGTGTAGGCGTGTGTGATACCAATATGTGGCCACTTTAGTCAGCGTTTCAGTAAGGCCCATGTGATAGGCTGAGTGGCGGGCTCTGTGATATATGCCCTCCCATTCCTTGTGAGTAAGTGCCCTCCCAAGGTCTCTCTCCCATCTGACCCTCCCTGCATTGTAGGAGTGAATGTTGGTGAGTAGTAAGTGTTGATACAAGTCTGAGAGCAGCTTTCTATTGGAGGTACGTGTCAACAGCCATTTTTCGTATGGCGTGAGGTGTCGCTGTGCGCCGGGTTTAATGGACGGATGGAGAACCCAGTGATGGACCTGTAGATATGGCAGGCGGTCGGATTCCGGTATGCCGTAATCCTCCTTCACCTTCGGAAAGGGAAGAATACCGTTAAGGTCAAACATATGACCCACAGCTCTGCAGGGCGTTGTCCTCCAAATCGCAAACGCCTGAGGGTCAAGGCCCGGGGAGAAGTCCGGGTTGCTGAAGATTGGGGAGGGGAATGAGGTGAAGCCCCACCGTATCGCCACTGTGTCCCAAGTGCCCAGGACCGTGCTTGTGATCTGTGACGCGTAGAGGTTGGGCGGCCTATGGCAACGCGGTAAAAATGGGACATCCTGCAGCGGCCGGCCCGCTACCGCCTGGTCCTGGAAGAGCCAGTGTTTACTGGATTCTAGTTGATGCCATTCTACCAGTGTGCGCAGCTGGGCGGCTTGGAAGTATAGGGTGAGGTCAGGTATGCCTACTCCACCATGAGCGGGGGGGAGTGTAGCAATCAAATGCTTAAAGCGCGGGCACCGGCCATTCCAGATATACCGCGCTAGGTCCGATTGCGTTTTGTGGAGCCACCCCGCCGGCGGGCGTAGGGGGAGAGTTTGAAAAACTTATAGAATCTGTGGCAGTAAAGTCATTTTGGTAGCCGCAATGCGGCCCAGCCAGGAGAGCGTTAGGTGTTTCCACCGCCGGAGTTCTCCATTGAGGCGTGTGCTGAGCCTCGTGTAGTTGGCTTCTGCTGTAGCTCGTACCGTCCGTGCCAACAGAACCCCTAGATAGGAAATGGGGGAGGCGGACCACTGTAGGTCATACTCGGCCTTGGCCTCTGCCAACACGTCGGGTGGCAAGGAGATGTTCAGGGCCTCCGATTTCTCTACATTGACCTTGAAGCCCGAGGCCAGAGCAAAGGTGTGGAGCTCCACAAAGACCGCCCGGAGGGACTGCATCGGCGACATCAGGGAAAGCAGAATACTGTCTGCATACAGACTGACCTTATGCGTGTCCCCGCCGAACGGGATACCCTCAATGAGGCCGTGTTGTCGTATACGCTGTGCCAACGGCTCCATATAGAGAGCGAACAGCAGGGGGGACAGTGGGCAGCCCTGTCTGGTCCCCCGGCCAATTGGAAAGCGCGGAGATGTATGGCCATTGACTCTGACCGTTGCAGTCGGCTGACGATAACAATTAAAAATCCGGTGGCGGAGAGTCTCCCCTATGCCGAACTTCTGGAGCGCCAGGTCTAGGTATGGCCAGTGCACTCGGTCGAATGCCTTCTCGGCGTCGATGGTAAGGAGCATGCAGCCCGGTCTCGTTCGAGACCCTGCCTCTATCAAATGGAGGACTCGCCTAGTGTTATGGCTGGCTTGTCACTGCGGGATAAATCCGGCTTGATCGGGTTCCACTAGTTGCTGCATGTAAGGGGCGAGTCTGCTCGCTATGATCCCTGTGTATAGCTTGAGGTCTATATTCAACAGGGATATTGGTCGGTATGATCCACACCGGGTAGGCTCGCAGCCAATTTTGGGTATTACCGATATCGCGGCCTCTAGTAGATCCGGGGGCACGGCACCTGGTTGGTCGAAGGTGTTGAATAGATCACGCAGTAAAGGGGCTATTTGTGGGCAGAACGTCTTGTAAAAGGCCGCAGAGTAGCCATCCGGTCCCGGTGATTTACCCAGTTTGAGGCGGGATATCGCTGAAATCACTTCCTCTAGTCCTATGGGGCGATCGAGGAACTCCGCTTGTGCCTCATTTAAAGAAGGGAGGGTTGCACCCTGGAGGTAGTCCCGGCTGGATTGCAGGTCTAAGCGGTCTGCCGCATAGAGGTCAGCATAGAAGTCCCTGAAGGCAGCGGCAGTCGCTCCATCCTCCACTATCGGGTCACCACCCCCAACCTGGATGGTCCCAATGTGCTGCCTCTGCTGCTGCTCCCTCAGCCTGCTTGCCAGGAGTCTCCCGTATCGGTCCCCTCTGGTATAGTACGCATGGCGCAGCCGGAGAGCGGCATATTCAGCCACATCCTGATCCAAGGCTGCAAGCATCTTCCTTTCCGCGCATAATTGGCGCCAAGCTCGGGACGCTCCTGTACGCTGGTGCATTTGTTCCAGCTCTGCTACGCGTTGAGTGATCTCGGCCCTCTTTTGCGCGCGTTCCCTATTGTTGGCTGCGGCTAGGGAGATGAACTCGCCCCGTAGGACAGCCTTGAGCGCCGCCCATTGGGTGGCTTTGGTGGTGTCGCCGTTCGCATTGTGAACGAGGAATTGGCTCACGGCAGTCTTGATGCGTTCTAGCACGACCGGGCTGTGTAGTAAGCTATCGCGCAATCGCCAGTGCCGCTGGGGCCTCGGGGTGGTTGGCATCACGAAGGACGCCACCACCGGGGAATGGTCCGACAGGGAGGCCGGTTGAATCTCGACGTCTCGCGTGCAGGACGCCAACTGGGAGGAGCATAAAAGATAATCGAGACGTGCGTACGATTTGTGGGCCGCAGAGTAATACGTGTATGCTGTGGTGTGTGGGTGTACCTGTCGCCACAAGTCAATTAGGCCTAGATCTGCAAGACGGGTCTGGCCCATCTTCGAAAGCGCTCCCACTTGGCCCGAGCGTTGACCGGACCGATCTCCGGTGTTGTGAAACACCAAATTGAGGTGTCCCCCCAGCAGTAGGTGTGAGTGCGTGTTGGCTGTGACTGTCTCCAATGCCCTATGTAAGAATGCCTCTTGATCGTCATTGGGTGCATAGATGGAGTCTATTAGTAGCGTCTGCCCTGCAATGAGAAAGCGATGTGCCAGTAACCTGCCCTTGATCTCTGCCTCCTTATGTAGGACCCGTCCCCCAAATGATTTGACCACAAGTATCGCTACCCCAGCTACTTTCTTATTTGCGGAGGAAACGAATTGCCATGGGAAGGAGCGTGATTTAAGTCTATGGTGGTCTTTGGGGAGCAAGTGTGTCTCCTGCAGGAGGCAAATGTCCGCCACGGAGCGCTCCAGGAGTGAAAGAATCGCTCTGCGTTTGATTGGGTTATTGAGCCCTCTCACATTGAGAGTGGGAACAGTCAACGGGCGTGTCATGTCAAACCTGCAGGTGGAGAAGCTATGCTGTGCGCGTGGGTCGCAGAGGCGAACCAGGAGAAACGGCCCTGTGCAGAGCTCGTGGACAAGGAGGACCCCCCACCCACTCTCCCCACCCCCCCCCGTTCCCCCCTCCCCCCCATCAACTCCCACCATCAGCCCTCCCAGCCCCACCCGGGTCCCCCCCTAACCCCAACAAGAAACTGTGAAGGAACATCTCTGTTTCGACCCCAAAACACACCATTGTCCAAGTCCAGCCCCACTAGGGGACAAGTCAGTGGAAGTTACCTGAGTGGACGTCCAGCCACCAGGCCTCTCTCCCTCGCCCCCCCTCCCCAGAGCCCAATACCTGCTAAATGATTGATGCTGAAGTGTTCTCCCCCTGAGAAAGTCGGTGCAGTGTCTCGGGCTACCTCCCGCACCGCGTTGACTATATCCGCTCTGATAGTCTGTGGGTCTGGGCGCGCACCGGATCCCGGCGATCGATGACTCGAGACCTGCAGCCAGCCATCCCTAGTGAAACGCCGCTGCCGTGGGGTGGACGTGTCCTCCTCGGTGGCCGTGATCCCCAACACCCCGCAAGTGTCCTGGAGGGAGCGGAGTTGGTGCAAAGTCCCATTCCACCTGAAGATGATGCGGAAGGGGTGACCCCAGGCATATGGTGTTTCATGTTCCCTCAGAAAGTCCGTCGCAATCTTAAAGGACTTACTTTTTTTAGCGTTATAGCGGACAGGTCCTGATAGAGGGCCACCGGATGACCTCGGAACTGCAAGGGCTGCTTCTTCCTGGCTTCGCTAAGTATACGTTCCTTGAGCGGGTAATCCGGAAAAAAGGCCAAGATGTCCGGCGGTGGGGCTGAGGACCGTCTCGCAAGTCCTACACGATGGGCCCTGTCAATCCGAATATGGAAGTCCGCCGGTTCGCCCAGTATGTCGCGGAACAAGTCCTGCAGGTAACCCGCCACATCAGTACCCTCTTCTTTGGATGGAACGCCTCGGACCCAAATGTTGTTCCGTCGGGACCTATTTTCAAGGTCCTCGGTGTGGGCCTGGAGGTCCAGTTGTTGGTCCTTCAGGCATATCACCTCCTGTTGTAGCTGTACTATCTCCTCATCCCTGGCGGTGTCTGCGCCCTCCATGGCGGCCACTCTCTCCCGAGGCTGTCCACTTCTCTCCGCACCTCCCTGACCTCGCCCGCCACATCCTGCTTCAGGGTATGGAAGTCTTCCCTAAGGTAATTGAAGAGGGATTCCAGAAAGGAGCGGGTTATGGGTGTTTCACCTGTGTCAGCGTCCTGCTGGGCTTTCGACTGACCCGGCGATGGGTGCCCTTTGTCCGTTTTCGCCTGGGATTTGTTCAGCATCTCAGGCAGTGTCCGCTCGCCCTTCTTCCCTCCCCTCTGGGCAGCCATTCCGAGGGGGGTCCCCGCTGCTCGGGGCCGACCGCAGTTGCGCTGCTCCGGTGCCAGATGAGTGCGGCGGCCACGGAGCTCCGTGGCTAGGCCACGTGGGCCTCCTTCCCTCAGGTCTCCGCTCGGTCCCCCAGTCGGTCGGCGCCGCCCAGCAATGACCGTGCGTCCAGTGACTCGCACGCGGCGGGGGTAGCAGGCAGCGGGCTGCGGAGGTAGGTGCACCGGCGGGAAGGCCGCGCTATGGCCGTCGACTCCAGCTGCGCCTGAGCTTGCCCGCCCACACCCCGCCTTTCTCTTGCAGTGGGGTGGACCTCCTCACCTCCAAAGCACTGTCCCCTCCGATGCCTCCAGGACCTCCAGCGAGGCCCACCCAAGATGTCCCAGGTCAAATCGGGGCTGCGGCCTCCAGGCCTTGGGGGGTTTTAGCCCGGTCAGGCCGGGTCGCGGCGCCCCAAGCTCCTCCAGGCCCGGGCGCACTCAGACAAAATGGCGGCAGAGGGTCTCGGCGCCCGGTGCACCCTTGGGCCTCTCCAGGCGAATCGGGGTCCCCCTCTGTCACTGCCTCCACGGGGGACCCGGATTGGGGCCGGTGTGGCGGGCGAGGTATCTGGGGCCGCACCGGCGGACCCACCGGGCGCCCTGGCGTCTATCGGTGAGGGCCTCACCCGTGTAGGCCGCAGCCGCGGCCTCGATTAGCAGTCTGGGCGGTCGTCCCCGCCGCCACCGGGCTCCAAGACCCCGTGCCCGCCAAATCACCGGGCTGTGCTGCGCTGCAGGATCGGGCGCTGCTCTCCTGTCGCGCGCCGGTCTCAAGGCCAGGTTGCCGCGACTCTCGGAATGGCGCCTCGCTCGCCGGCTCTGGCTGCCGCGGCGGGCTGTCGCGTCACCTTTTCTCACCCTCCGCCGCAGATTTATTGGGGCCCCGATGCGCTGTGGGGTAGTCCGGGCTGTGGCGTTAGTTCCTGCTGCCACCACTGTGCTGTGGCAGGGGGAGAACGCTAGGATTCAGGCTTGGGCCCAGTCGGATCGGAGGAGCTCCGGAGAGAAACGTCCGCTCACTCCGCCATCTTGGCCACGCCCCCAGACCAAATCTTTTTGAAGCTCTCTCCATAAGATTATGGAAACCTCCGATGTCTGCTGGACGAGAATCTACAGAATCCGGTACAGGTGAAGCAGGATCTGTTATAATATAGTCGTCCCATTCTCTATCCGGGTTTGGGACCTCTCTCACATTCCCTTCATCATCTGAGGAATCGTCGTCGTCATCATCCTCATTCGCCTGCCCCGTGGTGATATTCTGCCGTTCCTCCAAAGGTTCTGGCTCTGGTGGTTGAACCGTAGAAGTCGGAGGAGGTGGTGGTGGTGGCGGTGGTGGTCGCATGGATTCAGAGGGTTGGGATGGAAATCTCCTCCTATAATCCATCAACATGAACTGTAAGTCACTTATTAGGGAGGAAGGCATAGAAACCATACCCTGATGTAACTGTTCTTGAGGCCTCTCCCGAGGAGGGGGTTGCCACTGTTCCTCTTAATAGTCATCGAAATCTGAGTCCTGGTATTTCACCTGGAGCTGAGATGGACTGTACGCATCACCATAAGGACTATCTTCCTCATCAGAGTAGTCTTCGTCCCAAAGTAATGCAGGAGGCAAAGGCGTCACCCTGCGCGGAGATGTCATCTCCTGTGTAATTTGGCGTTTTTGTGAGAAAGTGGCTCTATATATACTAGACCAAAGTAAGGTACAGTGTGTATAGAGGCCACCAACCCCAGAGTATAACAGATGTTAACCACTTCGACGCTAATGACAAAGCCAGCTCGTCATGGGCGTTACCTGCCCTGCGCTCATGACGAGCTGGCTTTGTCACAAACAAGCCATTTACTCCTTTTTCAGCGCACAGCAGGTAAACGCGGTAGCGCTGAAGCAGTTAAAGTCAGGGCTGACCTTACTCTCAAAAGTGGTAGCTTGGTCGAGCAGTAAGGCAATACCAGAATACAGTGTAAAGCATTTGTTGTACACACTCAGTCAGCAAAAGGTTTCACACACTCAAAGACTGAACTCCAGGCCAATTGTTTTTATATCAAAAGATATAGTTGTTTTATTTTTAGAACCAACAGGTATCAAAATATACTTGTTTCAATTATTAGTGATCTCAGGTAATTACTTTGCAGAAAGGAAAAAACTTTGTAAACACAACAGGTACAGGGGTTTGCAGTAGGCAACACAATTCTAAACACAATCTAACATTGAGCTCAATGGGGTTTTCTACACAAAATGCAGTTGATTACTTTGTAAATTACTTTTGTAATTCCAGGGCTGGTTCCTAGATTCAGTCTTAGGGTCTAAGCTGAAAACAGTTTAGTAAAAACGTTATGGTTATTGCAATGATTTTTAAAGAATATAAAGGTATTTCAAAAGTTCACACTTGAAAACTTTTCAGTGAAAATCTAGCAATGTTATCCAATGGGAGACAATTCAGGTTACAGGTAGAGTATGTTCTTGTTACTTTTGTAATCCAGTACTGGGCTCCTAGGTCCAGCACTGGGATCTCTACTTAAGACAGGTAAGTAATTACGTTTCAGTAGTAGGTACGTTTTTTAGGAAATATTTCAAGTTTTCAAAAGTAGACACTTTAAAGAAATTTCATAGAAAACCAGACAATGGATATCTATGGAGAAAATTCAGGTTACTAGTAAACCCGGTTAGGATTACTTTTGCGGTTCAGTACTGGGCTACAAGGTACAGTACTGGCTCCTCTCGTGATCACAGGTGAGTACTTCGGAATTCGGTTGGTTTTGTAGGAATATTTTAGAGTTTCAAAACTTCACACTTCGAAGATTTTTCGAGTCAAACCAGTCAATGTTAACCCATGGCAGGAAAGTGGGTTATCGGTTTCCAGGTGAGGACACGACCAGTGAAGTTAAGGTTCTGGGCATAGACTCAGAGGTCCCCCAGGGTTCGGTAGGTACACCCTCAGCGGCACAGGGGCAGCCGGGTGCAGAGGCAGTTAGGCCCAATGTTATCCAATGGAGGGGAGGGGGCCTTCGGTTGGTGGCTGCAAGCAAGCAGGCCCAGCGGCTGTGGGAACTGAGCTCCTGGTCACTTACTCAGGGCAAGTGGGGAAGTAGTGTAGGCTAGTAGCTGCACTTCCAGCGGCACTCAAGCGGCTGGGTGCTGAGTGCTTTTAAGCTGTCGGGCGCCCAATGTTATTCAATGGAAAAGGTAAAAAGGGAACAAAGGCTGCAGGCTCGGGGACGGAGATTCTTAAGGTGCCACCACCACTTCGAGAGGTAAGTTGTAATCTTGGAGAAGAGGTAGGTACCCCAAAGGAGGGCACAGGGGGCGCAGGGCGCCGGGTGCAGGGGTGTCTGGGTGTCGGGAATCTTACCCTCGGCTGGTCGCGATTGGTGGGGGTCCCTGGTTCTGAGGCTGCAGGCGTCGTCGGGTTCGTCGAGGAGGGTCTTTGGCACTGGACTTGGTCCCAGTCGCCGGCGGGACGTCCTCGTGGTCTTGGATCACTCAGGCATGGGCTGGATTTGGCGGGTGCAGAGTGGGTTGGTCTTATGCTTCCTAGCTGGCACCAGGGGTATGGTTGTTGAAGCAGAGCCTCTGCTTACGGGAGTCCCACTCTTTAAGAGGGTCAAGGCAGGCAGGTCCTCCGGGGGTCCCAAGGTTGCTCTCCGCAGGAGTCACCGGGATTAAGCAGGAGCAGGTTCCAGGATCGACAAGCCGGTAGGGCTGTGGCCAAGTCAGTTGGGGTCGTCCTGTTAGCAGCTGCACGGCGGGTCTCCTTCTTCTTGATCTTCTTTCTTCTTTTCTTATCGGGATCTGAGGAAGGAAGGTTCAGAGAGGCCCTAAATACTGAATTTAGGGGCGGTACAGGTAGGGCAAGGGCAGGGATGAATAAGTCCCTGTCCTGGGGTAGGTACACCCCCTAGTCCGCTCCTCTCCTGTGGGAGGTGGGCAGGAGCCTAGCTGTGACTGGGCAGGGCTCCCCATCTTCAAGATGGCCGGAGCCCGGGGTCGTGCTTCACCTCGCCTCTCCCACCTGCTAGGTGGGGTTGGCACAGGCTGGCACACCCCCCCCCCCCTTCCTGACGTAGGGTTTCCAGCCAGTCTTCCGGCCAGAGTGGGGGTCAGAACCGGTGGGGGCCAGTTGCTGGGTCCAGCAAATGGTCTGGAGAAGCTCATAGAGGCGGCAGGCCTTTGAAGCTTCCCCCTGCCCATCCTGGGGGAGGAGACCTAGCATCTCGCCCAGGATGCGCATTGTTGCAGGCCCAGGAGAGCGGGGGGCTCTCCACCCAGGCGTCCAGCAACATGTCTGCTGTGGGGCAGCCTAGGCAGCCTCTCAGTCCAGACGTGGATTGTAGGTTAGGTTTCACGGGGCATCTCTAAGATGCCCTCTGGTACATTTTACATTAAATCTCACACTTGCATCAGTGCGGGTTTAATGTGCTGAGAAGTTTGATGCCAAACTTCTCAGTCTTCAGTGGGGCCATCATGGTGCCTTGGAGTTCGTAATGTCGACCTCCCAGCACCATATACTCTTGATGGCAGCACTGCACTTACAGTGCCCAGGAATGGCCCTGGGTACTGTAGAGGCACAGGGCTAATGCACATGTGCCCACACCACTGGCATAGGGCACCCAGCTAGAGGGGTGACTGAGGTATTCCAGGGCATTGGGTCTTGTGGGCATGGCACACAGGGACGTGTGCCATGTCGACTCTTTTTTTAATTCTGTACTTAGACACTGAGCCTGCAAAGGCAGTGTGTGGGTGCCCCTACGAGTGGCACCATAAGTGCTGCAGCCCTTAGGGGTCTTCTCTGGTCAACATGCCCTGGGCACCTAGGGTACCATTTACTAGGGGCTGACAGGTGGCCAGAGAGGCCAATTGGGTTTTAGGTTCAATACAGTCTTAGGGAAGGGACACAGGCCCTGGGTACCTGGTTGGCAGGAGCCCAGGGCACACTCAGTCAAAGCACATTAGCAGTTCAGCAAAAAGTGGGGACATACCAATGCAAGAAAGATTGCACTTTTTCACAGTTTTCTAATTGAAATGTTAACTTTTGCACCGTCAACAGAGTCGTCGACATCGTCGTCATCGATGGAATCATCGTTGACGAGAGCACCATCATCGGAGAAAGGGTCATCGTCGACAGTGGAGAAATCATCGACGGCACAGTCGAGGAGCTCGTCGTCAGAATCTTAGTAGCCGTTGACGTCGTCGTCGACGACCCACCGTCGGCAACATCTTCGTCGAGGTTATTAATATCGTCGACGACACTGAGCTGCGTCGTCGACAAAGCTGTCTTAGAAGCTGTAGATGTCGAAGCCCTTGATGACGGGACTGTCGACGGAGCTGTAATCGACGCCTGATGAACTTTAGCAACCGTCGTCAGCGTACCTGAGGATGCCGTCGTCGACGAACGGGTTTTCTTCTCTGATTTTCCCTCCTGAGGTAAAGATGCTGGCTTTTTGTCTTCTCAGATGGTGGAGAGACAACAGAAGGTACTTGAGTCAACTGCTGTGTAGAAATTACCTCAGTCACAAGTCCCTGCCTCTCCTTTGCACCTCAGTGAGGAGATTTTCCGGGACTGGGCCTATTAGACCTATCAGAGGTCTTTTGAGAGGCCTTAGCACGATGTTCAGTTGAGGTTGAAGGGGAAGACCGACCCCTCTTTTTAGATCTCCTTGATGAAGAAGCTGAGGAGGAATCCTCGCTGTCACTAGAAATCACCTCCTTCCGTGACTTCATCTTTTGTAGCCAGGTCAAAAGTCTTCCTTCCCTGTCTCTATATCTTGGTGGAGAAGGTTCTGCAGATTTTACAATCAGTGACTTTGTGGTCAGGACACAAGCAATAAATACAATCCTTATGCTTGTCTTCCACATAAAGCCTTTTCTTAGAACAGGTAGACCAGGCCTTAAATAAAGCCTTATTTTCTTTATCCGACATCTTGAAGAAAAAAGTAGCTGAAATCCAAAGTTGTAGAGAAAACTGAGCAGAGCTCAGAGGAGACTCCCGTAGCACAACGTGCGGTAGAAAATCTGAGGCTCTGAGGGTCTCTCAGGAAGGTTCTATGGGGTGAGGCTAATCTGATTGGTTGTTGCAAGTTTTTGGTCTCTTTTACAAAAAGAGGTGGATATGCTACAAAATGAGATCAGGCCTAGGCATTTCTTTCTCTTTTGTACCTACTGCTATGGTATTTTTTATTTACCGAGGCTCCCATTCTGACGACTGGGAATGATACAGGCTATGGGAATCTATTAAAGTTCCAATACTGGGGCAAACATGTCTGTTGGTAGCCGCCTAAGTAGCCACTCAGTCAGGTCATTAGAAGTTGGTCGAGTTTCAGGGGGCATCTCCAAAATGCCCTCTGTTGTGCATTTTACATTAAATCCCACACTGGCATCAGTGTGGGTTTATTGCGCTGAGAAGTTTGATACCAAACTTCCCAGTCTTCAGTGTAGGCATTATGGTGTTGTGGAGTTTGTAATTATAAGCTCCCAGCACCATATACACTTAATGGCAGCACTGCACTTACAGTACCCAGGAATGGACTTGGGCAGTGTAGGACCTGGCTCATGTACCTGTACCCTCACCACTGGCATAGAGCAACCAGCTAGAGAGGTGACCGATGTATGCCAGGACAGTGGTTTGTGGGCATGGCACACAGGGATGTGTCATGCGACTCTTCACTTTGTTCTGCACCAAGACACGCAGCCTGCAAGGGCAGTGTGTGTGCGTGTCAGGGTACATGACCTGCAAGGGTGGCACTATAAGTGCTGCAGCCCTTAGAGGCCTTATCTGGTCACAGTGCCCTGGGTACCTGTGGTACCATTTACAAGGGGCTGACATGTGGCCAGAGATGCCAATTGGGTTTTAGGCTTCAATGCAGTTTTGGGGAAGGAACATAGGCGCTGGGTACCTGATTAGCAGGAGTCCAGGGCACCCTCAATCAAAGAACATCAGCAATTCAGCAAAAAGTGGGGGCATACCATGCAAGAAAGAGGGCACTTTCTCACAATGTGTATATGCAACTACTGTGGTTGATGGCATCTTGCATCATAAATTTTCCCCATGCCAGGCTTCACATGTGTCCCCTGTAGAAATGCTTAGCGAGTCGGTGAAACCAATCGCAGGATCTTTTAACCAATCTAGTGTTTGTAAGCGGCCGTACTCATCGCTCTCTGCAGTGGTGAAACACACAACATTTATCAAAAGGACGGCCCTTCATAGACCCAGCGGACGGGCTCCTCCCTTGCTGGGGGGCTCACCTTCAGCGACCTTACAATGCAAGGTCTGTGGAGTCAACAGCAAAAATCTCTCGACATAAACCATCTAGAGTTGCTAGCAGTCTTTCTAGCGCTCAAAGCATTTTAGACTTACCTGGTTGGCAAAGCTGTCCTAGTTCGTACCGACAACATGGCAGCTATGTATTACGTACAAAAGCAGATGGGGGGGGGGGGCATACACTCTGCAACTGTCACACTTAGCACAAGACATTTGGAGGTGGGCTATTCACCACAAAATCTATCTCCTAGCAGAACACCTCCCAGGAGTCAACAATCACATTGCCGATCTCCTCAGCAGACCGAGACCGCAAATACACGAATGGGAACTACACCCTCCGGTTCTCCTACCATACCTTCAAAGTTAGGGAGTCCCTCTGATAGATCTGTTTGCCACACTGCAAAATGCCCAAACTTCACCTACAGGTAACCACACCCGCTCTCCAAAGGCAATGCACCATGGATGAACTGGTCAGGGATATTTGCCTACGCTTTTCTGCCTCTCCCACTCATTCCGTGAGTGGTTCGGAAACTCAGGCAAATATCCCTCACACTGATCCTAGTAGCTCCCACATGGACCTGTCAACCGTGGTTCACAACCCTGTTAGAACTATCTCTGGTTCCACATCAAAACCTGTGCCTCACATCCAGTCTCCTCACACAGTGCCATGGAGAAATCAGACACCAGATTCCAAACAACTGAACCTCGCGATCTGGCTCCTGAAGTCATAGAGTTTGGTTATCTAAATCTCCCACCAGACTGTATGAACATCAACATAGAGGCCAGAAGGCCAACTACAAGAGCCTGTTATGTAGCAAAATGGAAATGTTTTGTTATATATTGCTATAACAACATTAATCCTCTTGATGCTTCAATACAAACCATCATTTGTAACTTGTTACACTTGCAGCAGTCAGGATTGGCTGACAGTTCTTTCTGACTACATGTCGCTGCAATAGCTGCGTTTCTACAAAATAGGCAACATTTATCGCTTTTCAGAGTGCCCGTGATCAAAGCTTTAATGGAAGGACTTAAGAGTCATACACCAAGACTTCCACCTACCCCAGTGTGGAATCTTAACATCGCCCTCACTGGGTTAATGGGCCCACCTTTTGAACCCATGCATAAATGTGAGCCACAGTTTCTCTCTAGGAAAACTGCTATCCTCTTTGCAATCACTTCACTAAGGAGAGTGGGTGGACTACAGGCACTAACCTTTGAAGAATCTTTTTTCCAACTGCAGAAAGACAAAGTGGTTCTTCGTACTAATCCCAAATTTCTACCTAAGGTAGTAGCTGCCTTTCACATCAATCAGTCGGTAGAATTACCAGTATTCTTTCCTCAACCTGATTCTGTGGCAGAACGAGCTCTACACACCTTAGATGTCAGAAGAGCCCTTTTATATTACATTGAGAGAACAAAGTCATTTCGCAAAGCCAAACAACTTTTTGTTGCTTATGCACCACCACCATACAAGGGCAATCCTATCTCCAAGTCAGGTATTGTCAGGTGGATTGTTAAATGCATTCAAACTTGCTATGCAAAAGTAACTTTAACTGTACCCCCTAGAGCGCATTTGACTCGCAAATTATGGGCCACTATGGCTTTCTGAGGAAACATCACCATAGTTGACATTTCTAAAGCTGAAACATGGTCTACACCGCACTCATTCCCCAAGCACTATTGTGTAGATGTGTTAGCGAGACAACAAGCTAATGTGGGCCAAGCAGTACTTAGAACACTGATTCAGACAACTTCAACAGTTACAGGTTAGCCACCGCTTTGGGAGAATACTGCTGTATAATCTATGCAAAGCATGTGATCTACAGCTCACATGCCTCAAACGGATAATGTTACTTACCCAGTAGACATGTTATTGGCATGTACAGCTGTAGATTCACATGAAGAGATCCTGCTGTATCTCCTATCTCTGGCTAAATCAGGTCTTATGCATGCAACGGTCAAGGCTCACCTTGCGGCTTTTTCACGATACAGAAAGTCGGCACAATCTCTCTTTCTGTGCTACTAAAGGGATAAAACATTTTATGAAAGGTCTGTTCAGGACTTGCCCACCAGTGTGAGCTCCTTCCCCAGCATGGCACCTCAATGTAGTACTCTTGCAGCTCACGAAACAGCCTTTCAAACTCATTTACAAAGCTGAATTCAGTTTTGCCACCCCAAAGCTGGCAAACCGCTCACAACGAAAGCTAAAGCACATTTAACAAGAGATATGTCCACTTGGACAGCTCTGCAGGCATTCCACTAACAAAGACATTTTGTGCTACGATGTGGAAGAGCACCCTCACGTTTACACAGCCCTGCTGCCTAGAATCAGCACAACGCAGCGATGCAGCCATGGACCAGGTGGCGCTATGACACCTGTTTCAATAAGGTGAGCCTCTTTGTAGAGATGTGTTTAATCATATTTACATTCTAATGCATATCATTCTGTTGTGTATTATGTATTCGGTTTTTCCTTTACAGTGCTATATCTGTTATATATATAGCAGCTCAGATCCATGCGTATTACCACCTTTCCCTTGCCACAGTATAGTAGGAAAAAAGTCAGGCAGAAAGGCGAGTCTAGGAAGTCTGACCTGCCATTTTTGCATGCAGGTAATGTCTGAATATGAAACCCTGGGCATCACTGCATACTTGGGACATGAAAGATTCTATTAGGCATCACTTAAAACATAAAACCTTGAGGTTATCAATTTGGTTATTTGTTTCTTATACTCACGGTATCAGCAATATACATCTAGATGGATTGTTATGTGTATAAAGTTGTGTTGCCAAAATGTTAACTAAGGTTCTCTGAGAGCTCATTCGGGTATTAGTGAGACCAATAACAGGTCATGTTTTCATCAAGTTCGCTTGGCTGAAATCAGCATAGCAGCAACCTGGTGATCGGTTCATACTGTTTGGATGCAGCAAATCAAATTCACACATATGCCTTGTGACCCTCACAAATCTATTTTGTTTAACAGCTTCTATTCCCCTTTTTAGATTTCGTCTGCACAGCGCTTGTGCTGTGCTTATGAAATCTATTGTTTTTAATACATCTTAAAAGGGGCTTCTCTTATCCGTTCCCAAGGCCAAAGTATTCAGCCCAATCCACTTTAGTGGATGGAATGTTTTTCTTACGTTAAGGCTGCATGCATTTATGATGCTTATCTCCTAATAAAGTTGTTCACATTGTTTAAGCCTCATTCACAGTGAAGACTTCAGGTACTGTTAAACTATAAGTTAAGATCTTTTACAGTGGAAAAGGCAGACAGCGTCTAACAGTATGTGGCAATGCTTGCTTGTTTATTACTTTGTTGTGTAAATCAGATGCTTTAGCCTTAGAACATTTGTGGCATTTCCTATTCATGCATCAGTACTTTTCTTTGCACTTTGTAGGCCTTATCAGATCGATTTTACTACTATACAGGCAGTCACAATTGCAGTTAAAGGGGGTTTGATTTAAATGGTGCAGCAGGTGCAGTGGTACCAGGGACAGAAGTTGTCATAACTCCACTAAACACCAAATATTGCTATGTTTTACTACTAAACAAGCAGTCTTAACTGCAGTTATCTAACAAACACTAGGGTCATAAGTTCAATAGTGCAACGGCACTTAGACCAAAAGCTTTAGCCACCCCACTAAATACCAATTATTGCTATATTTCACTACTAAACAGGCAGTCATAAGTGCAGTTCTTTTTCAGGCACTGGGGTCATGATTTGAATAGTTCAGTGGCACCGGGTCCAAAAGCTGTCAGAACTCCTAACACCTAATATTGCTATATTTTACTACTAAAGCACAATTCTGATAGATACATCTGCCAGTGGATTCCTCACCTTGTGAATATCCCCCTTGCGTCAGCAACGTTCGGAAAATTCTTTGTAGCACGCCGGCGTGGATGACGTCATAGGAGCACGGCATCGCGCGCGACTCCGTCTGACGTCACTGACTCCTTATTAGGCCTACGTCGGCGTGATGACATCAGTTCCCTTTTTTCCGCGTCGTCGACGCTAACGGTTTCTGGGATCTTCTGTGATTTAGATAGTGACTTTGTAACTATTTGTGTGTTACTGTTTCTGTTCTTTGTCGAAGATGTCGTCGAAGAAGACTGGATTCAAGCAGTGCGGCTCGTGTGCCCAGATGATGTCGATTACCGATCCACACGAAGATTGCTTGTGGTGTCTGGGTTCGGATCATGATGTCAAGGGCTGTCGATCCTGCTCTAAGATGAATCCTACGGCTCTGCGGGAACGGGAGGCAAAAGTTTAAGGTAAAGAAGCCAAGAGATCTTCGAGGTCAAGATCTAGACGCTCGAAGCCGAAGGCAAGGTCGAGGGCCAGGTCGAAGTCGGCGTCAAAGTCGGCTTCTGGACATGCTTCGGGATCCTCGAAGAGAAAGCACAAGAGGAAGAAGCATAGTTCTCTGCATCATTCGGGGTCTTCTCGAAGACATCATAAGGACTTTGTGTCTCCTCCTGAAGGTGGAGCCTTAGCTGGTACGGTCTCGAGAGCATTCTCCGGATCCGGAGCTAGAACCGAATCCGGTTTAGGGTCAGTCTTCCGGAGCATGAAGAGGACGTGAGAATTCCTCAGACACCGGCTCCGGAGGATGACCTGGAAGGTCAAAAGGGTCAAGAGGAGCCGAATCCGGAGCAGCCTCCTTCGGAGCAGCCATTGGGTTCATACCCTCCCTTTCCTGGTCAGGACCCTTCGCTTTTCTTAAATGTCATGTTTGGTGTTTATGCGAGGGCAATGTACCCCACTGGAGCACCTGCGGGTCCCATGGGTCCTTTGTCATTTACCTTGGGTGTCCCCCAAGCTTATGCTCCGGAGCCTTTTCTACCATTTATGCCGGCGCCATATCCTCCTTGGCTCGGTACGGCGCCGCCGAGGTCATCGACTCCGTTCACGGCTTCGCTGGCTCCGGAGCGACCTCGGGATTTGGATCGGGGCTCGACGCCGATTCCGGCTTCTCAAACTCCAGTTGTTCCAGTTCCTCGTTCGACGCCGGATCCGACGACTTCGGTTCGTCTGGAGTGGTCGAGGCGTAGAGCCCAGCGTCTCTTGGAGGAGAAGGAATATGGGGACCCTGAAGTGGAGGAAGGCGAGCTTCAGGAGCAGGAGGATTGCTTTGAGGATCTGTATGAGTTCTTGACTTCTCATCCTTCGCCGGAAAGTCTGGTGGTGCAGGCCGCTTGTTTGAACAGGTCAGCAGGCTCTTTTCCCCAGGTTCCTGGAGATAAGGACTCCAAGAAATTGGATCAAGCTGCTAAAAAGGTTTTCTCCTCGGGTAGCATGGCTTTGAAATCTACAAATGCTACATGCCTACTGGGAAGGTATGTGCATGCCTTAATGTATTCGGTAAAGCAGTTGTCAACTAAGCTTCCGGAGGAAGACAGGAAAAACTTCAATGAGGTTGTCTCGGACACTCAGACGGCAGCCCGTCAGGTTATTCAGAGTGGCATGGACACGGCGGACTCGGTGGCTAGAGTGATGGGTTCTTCAGTGGCCACCAGAAGAGCCGCTTGGCTAAACTCTTCAGAGTTTTCCACAGACGTTCAGGCTACTCTTATGGATTTGCCTTTTGACGGCATTGGCCTCTTTGGAAAGAAAGAGGATGCGGCATTGGAGAGGTTCAAAGATAGCCGTGCGACGGCTAGATCTTTGGGCCTGCAAGCGAAAGGCTCTACCACCAGGAAGTTCAGGGGCTTTGGGAGGTCTTCTTTTCATCCCTTCAAACAAAGCCAACAACAGCAGCAACAACAGAACCCTCTGTATAAATCATACAGAGGTAGACAAAGGGGTCGTGGCCGTGGACGTCAGGCCTCCTCCTCCTCTACTTCCTCCTCTAATACCCACCCCACCTACAACAGCAAAGCAGCCACCATTCCGGATCATGCGGGTCCGGTAGGGGGTCGGCTTACTCATTTTCTACGGGATTGGGAATCGGTTACATCAGATCTTTGGGTTCTCAAACTCGTAGAAAATTGGTATGCACTTCCTTTTCAGGAGTTCCCTCCAATTACCCTCCTTGCCAAGGTTATTGTTCGGAAGACCACCTGCTTCTCCTGCAGGTAGAAGTCATGGCTCTGTTCAGAAAGGGTGCGATAGAGGTGGTTCCGGAGCAGGAGAGGGGTCAGGGGTGCTACTCCCGGTATTTCCAGTTCCCAAAAACGGATGGCAGACTTCGACCAATCCTGGATCTCAGGATCTTGAACTTGTATCTGAAACAGGAAAAGTTCAAGATGCTCACTCTTGCGCAGGTTCTTCAAGCGCTGTTGGAAGAGGACTGGATGGTGTCGATCGACTTGCAGGATGCTTATTTCCACATCCCCCTCCTGAAGTCGCACAGGAAGTATCTCCGTTTTACGGTGGGGTCGCAACACTACCAGTTTGCGGTCCTTCCGTTTGGACTTACTACTGCGCCTCGAGTTTTCACCAAGGTGGTGGCAGCACATCTCAGGAGGTCGGGGATTCCTGTATTCCCGTATCTGGACGACTGGCTGATCAAAGCGGAGTCGCCAGAGAAGGTGCTCCTTCATCTGCAAGAGACAACTCAGTTGTTGAACAGGTTGGGTTTTTCGATAAATGTACCCAAGTCTCACCTGGTGCCCTCCCAGCGCAACCTGTTCATAGGTGCGGTACTGGACACTACTGTATGTCGTGCATTCCCTCCACCTCAAAGGATTCGCGACATACAAGAAATGATTCCTTTATTCTACAATGGAGCGGTTGTTCCAGTCCTGAAGGTCCTTCGTCTGCTCGGTCTGATGGCTTCTTGCATTCTGTTGGTCAACCATGCACGCTGGCACATGAGGGCACTCCAGTGGCGCCTCCGCAGGCAGTGGTATCAGCACCACGGAGATTTCAGGGAGTCAGTGAGGATCTCCAGAGAAACTGCAGCGGATCTGTCTTGGTGGGGCGTGGAAGGCAATCTGTCTCAAGGAAAGCCTTTCCAACTGCCTCCATCGGTGGCCACAGTGATAAAGGATGCATCCACTCTAGGGTGGGTAGCTCATCTGGGGGATCTGGAGGTAAAAGGTCTTTGGTCTCCAGAGGAAAGGTTGCTTCACATCAACCTTCTAGAGTTGTGGGCGATACGTCTGGCGCTCAAGGCCTTCCTCCCTTCCCTTCGCGGTCAGTCGGTTCAAATCCTGACGGACAACACGACCGCGATGTGGTATGTCAACAAACAGGGAGGAGTAGGGTCGCAGTGTCTCTGCAGAGAGGCTCTGCGTCTCTGGTCTTTGTCTGATGGCAAATCATTTGGCCGGAGTTCTGAACGTACGTGCAGACATTCTCTGTCGGCAGTTCTCTGCCGACCACGAGTGGAGGCTCCATCCGGAGGTTGTTCACGACATCTTTCAGATGTGGGGGACTCCTCGGGTGGACCTGTTCGCCACTCGCGAGAATGCTCACTGCCTGTCATTCTGCAGTCTCCAGTATCCGATGCAAGGAGCTTTGGGGGACGCGTTTCAGTTGAGTTGGGGAAGTCAACTCCTTTACGCATTTCCTCCCATACCCTTGATTCCTCGGGTTCTGAGGAAGATTCGCCAGGACCGGGCCCAAGTCATATTGGTCGCACCGGATTGGCCAAGAAGGGTGTTGTACACGGACCTACTCCACCTCTCCTCTCACCCGCCGCTCTGTCTCCCTTTCAGGGTAGATCTCCTCTCTCAGATGGAGGGGCAGGTTCTACACCCCCACCTCCAGACATTACACCTTCATGCCTGGAGATTGAACGGGGCAACCTGATTTCCTTTTCTCTCCCTAATGATGTGGTGGATGTCATTATTTCGGCCAGGCATGACTCCACCAAGTCCATCTATTCGTATAGGTGGTCTAAATTTGTTGTTTGGTGTAGGGAGAAGGCTATTGACCCATTGAGGGCTCATTTGTCCAATATTTTGCAGTTTGCTCTTTCTCTGGCGCAGCAAGGATTTGCTGTTGCCACAGTCAAAGGTTACCTTTCGGCGTTGTCGACATTTCTCTGTTTGCCGGATCAGCCGTCTCTTTTTAAATCTCCAGTGGTTTTGAGGTTTCTGAAGGGCCTCACTAATAAGTTCCCTCCTTCTCCATTTATCGTGCCTCAATGGGACTTAAATCTTGTCTTAACATTCTTGATGGGTTCTCCCTTCGAACCCTTACACAAGCGTCCTGTGAGGCTTCTGTCTTTCAAGACGGTCTTCCTAGTTGCGATCACCTCGGCAAGGAGGGTGAGTGAGCTTCAAGCTCTTAGTTCTAAGCCCCCATTCCTGACCATTCATGCTGATCGAATGGTTCTTAGGACCAGGGCTGCTTTTCTGCCTAAGATGGTAACTCCCTTCCATCTAGGACAGCCCATTACCCTTCCTACCTTCTATCCTCCCCCTCACCCTTCCAAGGAGGAAGAGAGACTGCACCGTCTGGACCCTAAGAGGGCGGTATCCTTTTATCTTGATAGAACAAGAGACTTTCGAGTGGATGACCAGCTGTTTGTTGGTTTTGCTGGCTGCTGGAAGGGTAGAGCGGTGCACAAGCGCCCACTTTCCAGGTGGATAATTCTGTGCATCAAGATCTGCTACTCTCTGGCGGGTAAGGACCCTCCTGAGGGTATAAGAGCTCATTCTACCAGGGCAAGGTCTGCTACTTCTGCATTGTCTAGAGGTGTACCTGTTGAGGACATTTGCAGAGCCGCGACTTGGACCTCCCTCCACACTTTCGCGAAGCATTACTGCTTGGATACCGAGGTGAGGAGGGACGGCCACTTTGCGCGCTCTGTCCTTCAAGATTTCTTGGTGTAGCAGGTTGGACACCCTCCTCCGGGAGTGGGGACTGGCAGATGTATCTATCAGAAGAACAAGTTACTTACCTTAGGTAACGCTTTTTCTGGTAGATACAGTATCTGCCTGTGGATTCCTCACTCACCCACCCGCCTCCCCGTTGTCCACTCTGCTATACCTGAGTTTATGTATTTTTATGTATATTTATATGTATATTTCTATATATATTGGGTTTTTAATACCTTTGCTACGCACTATGTGTGCAGTTTTGAGTTGTATGTACTATGTACACTATGTATATGTATACCTGCTGTCATTGGTCCGTCCGGGTGCCTCGAAGGCACGGAAAAAAGGGCGGAACTAATGTCATCACGCCGACGTAGGCCTAATAAGGAGTCAGTGACGTCAGACGGAGTCGCGCGCGATGCCGTGCTCCTATGACGTCGTCCATGCCGGCGTACTACAAAGAATTTTCCGAACGTTGCTGACGCAAGGGAGATATTCACACGGTGAGGAATCCACAGGCAGATATTGTATCTACCAGAAAAAGCGTTCCCGAAGGTAAGTAACTTGTTCGTTACTACTTGTGTAACGATATATCTGTAAGAGACAATAGTTAGTGATAGATTCCTTACTTAGAATATCCCCAGGCGTCAGACTGGATCCGGAAAGTTTTGCGTAGCAGTACCCTTGCGCGTCGATAGGCATCGACTGCGGCTCCGTCGTGGGCGCCGTGATGACGTCGTCGGAGTACTTAGACGCCGCCTGCTGACGTCAGTTCTTAGACACAGCTTTTCCGCGCCAGAAGCGCAGAGCCATGTTAAAAACCAACACTGGTGCATTTGAAACTAGGGCCCTGAAAGGGGATGACCTTCACCCTAGATATCGGTTCGCAGAACGGGGAGAATGGGTGGGTCGGTAAGGAATCAATCATTAACTAATGTCTCTTACAGATATATCGTTACACAAGTAGTAACTTGTGCATCTGAAAGAGACACGTTAGTGATAGATTCCTTACCTTAGAATAGATACCCCAGCAATACCAACCCCGGTGGTGGGTCTGCGACCCAATAATCACACCAGAAAGTCCTGGTGGACGGACCGGCCAAAGAAGCCATCCCTCCGGACTTGACTGTCCAGGCAATAGTGTCTTGCAAACGTGTGCAGCGAGGCCCACGTAGCTGCCTGGCAAATGTCCTGCAAGGGCACTCCCCGGCCCAGGGCAGTCGTAGTCGCCGTGGCCTGAGTGGAATGAGCCCGCAATCCAACATGGGGCTCCTTCTTAGCCAAGGAGTAACATGCCTGGATACACAAAATGATCCACCGAGAGAGGGTCCGCTTGTGCACCGCCTTTCCCTTCTTAGCGCCCACGTAACCAACAAAGAGTTGGTCATCCACCCGGAACTGGCGTGTGCGATCCAGATAGTAAGAGAGCGCACGTTTTGGGTCCAGACGGTGGAGCCGCTCTTCCTCTTTAGAGGGATGCGGTAGCCGAAAGAAGGTGGGCAAGGTGATAGACTGCCCGATGTGGAAGACCGTGACAACCTTGGGCCGGAAAGATTGCCTAGTCCGCAAAACAACATTGTCCGGATGGACAGAAAGGAAAGGGGGTTTAGATGAAAGAGCCTGGAGCTCACTCACTCTCCTGGCAGAGGTGATGACAACCAGGAAAGCAGTCTTCAGAGTAAGAAGGCGGAGAGGGCAGTTGTGAAGTGGCTCAAAGGGAGCGCACATCAGAAAAGTAAGAACAAGGTTCAAGTCCCACTGAGGCATCACAAACGGAACAGGAGGGAACGTGTGTGTGATGCCCTTAAGAAAACGATTTACAATAGGGGACTTGAACAAAGAAGGTTTATCAGGCAGCCTTAGAAAGGCTGAAATGGCAGAAAGGTAGCCCTTGACAGTGCCCAGAGCAGAGCCCTGCTGGGCGAGAGAAAGAAGGAAGAGAAGAACCTAAGAAAGAGGGGCAGAAAGTGGATCCACAGCCTTTGCTGTGCACCATGCCACAAATCTATTCCACCTGCAGGCGTATACCGATTTTGTGGAGGGACGCCTGGCTGCCGGAATGATATTACAGACTTCAAGAGGCAAGTCAAATGGCCTCAACCGTCGCCGCTCAATCTCCAAGCATGGAGGTGGAGACTGGACAGGTTCGTGTGGAGGACCGTTCCCTGCTGGTGCGACAGAAGGTCCTCCTGAAGAGGCAGACGAACCGGGGGATCGACTGACATACTGAGTAGCTCTGGATACCAGTACCTTCGTGCCCAGTCCGGAGCCACAAGGATGACTTGGGCCCGGTCGCGCTTGATCTTCTTCAGCACTCTGGGCAGAAGTGGTATAGGCGGAAAGGCGTACAACAGACCGCAACTCCACTCGCGACGAAAAGCGTCTCTGAGCAAGTGCCGCCTTGGAAATTCCAACGCGCAGAACTGATGACATTGCGCGTTCTCTTCTGTGGCGAATAGATCTAACCAAGGCTCTCCCCACTGCTGAAAGAGGCCTTTCGCCACGTCCAAGTTCAGACGCCATTCGTGATCCATCATGCACCGACGGCTGAGCTCGTCCGCCCTGGCGTTCAGAGAACCCACCAGGTGTTGAACCACCAGGGTCACGCCCTGTTGTTCCAGCCACTGCCAGAGGCGCAGAGCCTCTTGGCAAAGGGTCCACAACCCCACCCCGCCCTGTTTTTTGCAGTACCACATGGCGGTGGTGTTGTCCGTGAACACCTACACTCCTCGAACAGAGGGGAGGAATGCCTTCAGTGCTAGACGAATCGCCCGCAGCTCCAAAAGGTTGATATGGAGCCAGGACTCCGCCGGAGACCAGAGACCTCTGATCTCCGCCTCTCCCATGTGGCCTTCCCAGCCCTGGAGGGACGCGTCCGTCACAACTACGTGCTCCGGTTGGGGAAGGTAAAGGGATCTGCCGCTGACCCAATCGCAGACCGTGAGCCACTACTGCAGCTGTCTCGCAGTGCCCTCCGAGACCAGGACATGGTCGGATAGGTTGCCCTGATGCTGGGCCCACTGAAACTTCAGGTCCCACTGCAGAGCCCGCATCCGCCACCGGGCGTGATGCACCAGCAGGATGCAGGAGGCCATCAGCCCCAGAAGCCGCAGCGTCAACCTGACTGAGACCCGGGATAAAGGCTGAAAGAGTGGAATCAGAGCCTGAATATCCCGAACCCGCTGTTCGGGAGGATAGACCCGAAACTGCGCCGAGTCGAGAACCGCTCCGATGAAGAGGAGCTTCTGAGAGGGGCACAGGTGTGACTTCGGCACATTGATGGAGAACCCCAGCTGGTGCAGGAGGTCTGCCGTCGTCTGGAGGTGGCTGATGACTGTCTGGGGGGGAGCCCGCCTTCAACAACCAGTCGTCGAGGTGTGGGAAGACTGACACCCCTAACCTGCGCAGATGAGCTGCGACCACCGCCATCACTTTCGTGAACACCCGTGGGGCGCTGGTAAGGCCGAAGGGGAGCACGGTAAACTGAAAGTGCTCGAGGCCAACCGTGAACCGCAGGTAGCGCCGGTGGGCCGGCAGGACGGGGATGTGGACATAAGCGTCCTGCAAGTCCAACGCTACCATCCAGTCTCCTGGGTCCAGGGCAGCCAAGACCTGAGCCAGAGTCAGCATTTTAAACTTCTCCTTCCGAAGGAAGCCGTTGACGTTCCGTAGGTCCAAGATAGGGCATAGGCCCCCTTTGCCCTTCTTGGGTACCAGAAAGTAGTGGGAGTAACAACCACACCCTACTCTGGCCCAGGAACGCGCTCCATGGCCCCCTTGGCCAAGAGGGCCGTAACTTCCTCCTGCAGAAGTCGCAAATGATCCCCCGATACACGGTGGTTCTGTGGTGGCATGGCTGGAAGGGTCGCCTCGAAGGGGAGGGAGTAGCCCCATCGGACGATTTGCAGCACCCACCTGTCAGATGTGACAGTGCGCCAGTGGAGGAGGTGATGGCGAACCCTGCCCCCCACTGGCGACACATGGGCCTGAAAGCATGGACTAGGAGGATTTTGAGGCGGATGCTGCGGAGGAAGGTGTGGACTGTCCTCGCCGTTGTCCCCAACCGCCGCCACGGCGGTTTCCACGGCCGCCACCGCGTTGGGTATTACTCTGCGGTGCGTGGCTGGCAGCACGTGTGGGTACACCCCTTCCTTGGCCACGAAAGGCACCCGTTTGGTGGCGCAGGGCCGAAAGGCCCAAGGACTTGGCCGTAGCCCTGGAGTCCTTAAAGCGCTCAAGCGCATGGTCTGCCTTGTCGCCAAAAAGGCGACGGCCATCAAACGGCATGTCCATGAGTGTATTCTGGACATCAGCCGAGAAGTTGGCGGACCTCAACCAGGCGTGGCGACGAATCGCCACCGTCGTTGCCATCGCTCTGCCCAGTGAGTCGGTGGTATCCAGTCCACACCGAATAGAATAACGTGCCGCATCTCGGCCCTCCACAAGGGCTTGGCCGAGTTTAGCCCGTACCTCCAACGGGCATTCTGGCAGCACTTCCTTGACCGTATCCCACAGGGAGTGGGTGTAGCGGCCCAAGAGGCATGCGGTGTTGGAAGTCCGCAGTCCCAGACTTAGGGAGGAGAATACCTTCTTGCCCTATTGCTCACACCTCTTGGATTCCCTGTCAGGCGGAGCCGACTGGAATGCGGTCTGGGAATTGGAGCCCTGGATCAGCAGGCTCTCAGGGGTGGGGTGGGTGGACAGGAAACAAGGGTCCCCCGGGGCCGGGCGGTGACGTCTGTCCACGTTCCTATCTACAAGCAAACCTGTAGCGGGCCTGGACCAAGTGCCCAAAAGAACGTCGGTCAAGGCCTCATTAAACGGCAGCAGAGGCTCAGCCGAGCTTGACTGCGGTTTAAGAACCTCAGTGAGGAGGTTAGTCCTCACGGCCGCGACGGGGAGTTCAAGGCCATGGCCGCCCGCGTCAGCACCACACTGTAGGTACCCCCCTCCTCCGTAGCCACGGTAGGAGGTGAGACAAAACCAGTGTTTGGCAAGGTGTCCAGACCACTGGCATCCCCAAGTCCACCTGTCCAGTCCTCCTGGGACTGACACTCCCGTGTCAGAGGGTCCTCAGACCTCTCCCAATACTCCTCATCACCCATCTCCTGGTACTCAGTGGTGTCAAATGATGGGGCCGGCTCATGGAGATGAACTCTCCGAACGACGTCGAAAGTGGCGCCGGAACCGGATCGAGGGAGGTATCGGGGACGGCGCCGCCCGAAGACGGCGCCGGGGGTGACACCTGAGGGACCGGCACCGGGGAGGTCGTTAGGTCCACCGGCGACAACCCGGATCCGAAACCGGATCCAGTGGGGGCCTGCGGCGCCGGGCCCGAAGGCGCCGGGGCCGAAGCACCCGATGGCGTCGGGGCAGAAGCCCCCGACCCGCTAGGGCCCCCAGACGGGTCCGCTGGGCCCGAAGGCTCCGCGGAGCCAGCCGGGGGAGTGAGGGACCTAATGGCCATGAGGAACCGCTCGATCTCCTCCGGCGTCGCGTGTGGCCCAGGGACCGGAGGGTATGGGGCCGGACACGACGCCTGCGACTCCCTCGGAGCCTCGTGGGCGGTGCCACCTGAACCCCCGGCCGTGTCGTGCGAGCGTCAGGGGGAGTCGGAAGAGCGATGACGTCTCTTCGACTTCTTGTGCTTACCTGACGACTTCGACCCTGAGGAGTGATGTCCACTCCCGGAGCTACGATGGCTCCGCTCCCGCGACCGGTCCCTCGTCCTCCGTCCGGACCGGGACCTCTCTCGGCGCGGGGCAGACTGCCGGAGTTCGAGTCGCTTGCAGGACCGCTCCCGCCTAGCTTTCAAAGTTAGGGCCCGGCAGTCGGAACAGGTCTTGTCGTCGTGGTCGACGCCGAGAAAGTGGAGACGCCGACGGTGAGGGTCGGTACCGACATCAGTCGGTCGCAGTCCTCACAGGGTTAAAAACCTGGCATCCCTATCGGCACCGTTTGGAGTCGAAGACTCGAAAAAGAAATGATCAAAAGGGATCAAAAAGTTTAGTCCAAAAAGACTACGGTACCACTTTTTCCGGGTCTGTGCTGCTGACGCGGAAAAAAGAAGAACTGACGTCAGCACGCGGAGGCAGCGTCTAAGTACTCCGACGTCATCACGACGCCGACGACGGACGTGGAGCCGCAGAAGACGCCTACCGACGCGCAAGGTACTGCTACGCAAAAATTTCCGGATCCAGTCTGACGCCTGGGGATATTCTAAGGTAAGGAATCTATCACTAACGTGTCTCTTTCAGATCAGGCAGTCACAATTGCAGTTACCTTTCAGTTAAAAAGGGCATAATTTGAATGATGCAGCAGGTGCAGTCCACAAGGGCGAAAAGCTCTAGGGACCCACTAAACACAGATTTTTGCTAAATGTTGCTACTAAAAAAGACAGTCACAAGTGCAGTTATCTAGCAGGTTACAGGGTTATAATTTCAATGATGCAGCAGATGCAGTGACACCAGGACTAAAAGCTCTTGACGCCCCATTAAACACCTAATATTGTGATACTTTACTACTAAACTGGCATTCACAAGTGTATCAGGGTCATGATTAGAATGGTGCAGCAGGTGCAGTGGCACTGGGCCAAAAGCTGTCTTAACTCCACTAAACACCAAATATTGCTATATTTTACTGCTAAACAGGAACAGGCAGTCAGAATTGCAGTTATCTAGCAGGCACCTGGGTTATAATTTCAATAGTGCCGTAGTACTGGGACCAAAAGCTCTAGACACCCCACTAAATACCGATTATTGCTATATTTTACAACTAAACAGGCAGTCACAAGTGCAGTTATCGTGCAGGCAACACGGTCTTTTGAATGGTGCAGTGGCACCGGACCCAAAAGTCGGAATGCCTCTAAACACCTAATCTTGCAATAGTTTACCTCCATTCAGTCACTCAAAATTGCAGTTACTTTTCAGTTTACTGGGGCTTGATTTAAATAGTGCAGCGGCACCGGGGCCTTAAGCTCTAGGGACCCAATAAAAGCAGAATATTGCTAAATATTTCTACTGAATTCAGGTCCTTTGGTGCACTCGTGTTGAACCTTATTTTTCTACAAGTATTCGTCCAAAATCTTGGTGTGCTACTCCATCCCAACGCTTTGTCTGGAAGCGCTTGTCTCAAAATATGAACTATATGGGGCAGACGACTCTGTCACATGGGATGTGGTTCTATTTTCAAGAACATTCAAGTTTCATCGATTCTTAAAACTTTGTAATCAATTCTTGAGATATTTCTTCTTATTCCAAATGAATATTTATTAGTATTTCATATTTCAGTTGCAATCATTTTCCATTTTGCATTCAATTATTTGCTTTTTACTTCATCAATAGTTTTTCATTTTACCCAATGCATTTCGGGTCCAGATATTGACCCTTCATCAGGGGTTTCAATATCTGGACCCGAAATGCATTGGGTAAAATGAAAAACTATTGATGAAGTAAAAAGCAAATAATTTGAATGCACAATGACGAGATCTGCGTGGGGCCCTTCTGCTCTTTGCTGCTCACCGCGTTGTCCAGGTCGCTTGCCCGTTGGCTAGTGGCCCCTTCACGACGCTCCACGACGACAAACACTGCTGGTCTGGTTGCTCCAGACTGGCCCTTGCTTCCCTCCATCAGAGAAGCACCCTGGACCCTCCTGGTCCACTCAAGACGCCATTTTAGGTCCACCGCGTGGGCCTTGCATTTGCCAAGACTTGTTGCCCCAATCCTGGGTCCAGCGACGTCGACAGCAAGAACCTTCGTGGGACAGCTCGCACCTCCATCCTGGTCGCCGACAACGCCTCCTGGTCCGAGAGACTGCAGAGCCCAGCAGCGCCCACTCACCTGACTGCGGTGACTTCGCCCGGTGCCATCCTGGTGCCCACATAATTACTGGCTAGTGATTCAGAACTTGGTCCCCTCTGCTTTCAGGTCTTCTTCCCTGATCCAGGCTTGGATCTCTTCGAACTTTTCTTCACTGGCCGCCTGCCAGCAACTTCTTCTTCAGGCTCCTGGTCCGTCAACGAGGGTTTCCGACGCAACTTGAACCCTATGCAGCCGCAGCCCCTGGGCTAGGTAAACTGAGTACTCCGGTGCTCCAGCATAGTCCAACACTCTAAGTGTTCGGATCCACTCCCGTTTTCGTCCCAGCTAGTCGGGTTCGCCCGAGAACAGTGACTTTGTAAATTCTAGCTTCCATAGACTTTGTCCCGCATCCCGCGTGAGAGTGCACACTCTGCACCCGAGTTCCCTAGGCCTCCTGCTGGTAATCTAAAGGTTCAGTAGTCCAGTCCTAGCGATCCCAAAGCCTCTGAGAATAGTTACTTACCTGCTAGTAATTCGCATTCCACTTTCATAGTATATGGTTTTTCGTGCCCCTCGGGCATTTGTGTAAATTGTGCAACTTGAAGTATTTTTATAAGAGTTTTGTTGTGTGCTTAGCTCCCTGTCTCATAAAGAGCCAGGGTAGTCTTGTTATAAATAAATACACTGTTTATTTTCATAACAACTTGTGTGGTGTCCTTTCACTTGGTGTTCAAGGGGTAATGTGATGGTAAAACAGCTGGCTTAACACGCCCTCTAGAGTCTTAGCCTTAGACTGCTCGTATCCATGCTACTAGGATAGCTGGTCTATAAGGTTGACTTACAACCAATCATCAATAAGGGTTGTTTGGACTGATACATAGCGATCACTAGAATAGTGAGCACTGCATATCAGGCCAACTTCTCACAATATATGCAAAACCTAATGCAGTTACCAATGCGTGTTCCACATACTACTTATTCTATTAACTTTATATAGCAGCTGTATGTTCTTACAGGCTGAGGTCAGGAGTAGTGCCTAGTAGTACCTCCACCCTTGGAGTTAAGGTACTTTATTTGAATCTCTAAAATGTATCAATCGGGATAGGAGGTTCTCCTGCAAACTTGTTAACAGTATTTCTCAATTTTTGAAAACTGGCTGCATATCTTAGAGTGAGAGAAGAGCTGAGGTAAATTGGCTGTTCGGGATGAGCTCTTGTAACCAAATTAAGTGGCATTCACTTCTTATACATTTAGGAGCCATTGACCCTTGTCCTTGTGTACATCCGTTTTAAGGTTATTTTGTATTGGTTTTCTGAAATTGCAAATAAAAAATGAAAAAAATGATAATTTGAGCCTTTTTTGAGGAGGTATGCTAGTGAGCTGCAATTAATCAGAAGGTTAGAGATCTGGAAAAGATTCCACCCATCAAGAACTACTTTTACTCCTAATAAAAATCTTTTGAACATAAAAAAAAGAACTACTTTTAAAGCTTAGTAGCTCTTTCCTTTCTGAGCACAGTGTGACCTATAGCACGTACCTTTATATAAGTTTTGGCATCAGGATCATCAAAATCAGGTGAGAACATTTTGAGATAGAAATGTTTATAGTTTTTAAAAGTCGACACTTAGTGCAATTTTCAGAAGCGGCAATATAATATTCCAGAGGAAAAACAATTTCTGCATACAAGTTCTTTACAGTGACTTACGATACCTGTGCTTAAGGTGAGTATGGGGCAAGTCCAAGGCATCACCAACAGGTCCTTGGGAAGCACTGAGGTGGCCGGGTGCAGATGTACAATACAGAGTCAGGTGGGAATGGGGATCAGTTTGGTTGAAAAAAAGGCTGCAGGCTAGAACTGGGGAACCAGTCCGACTGACCCAACAAGAGGGCTCGGGTCTCGCAATGCTCTGGGACGTGGGAACACCTTTGGTCCTCTTCTTCTTGATCCTGAGCGTCCTGGTGCAAAAGTGTTATGAGGCATCGGGTTTCTGTCCCCAGAGACACTCGTGGGGGTTCCTGCACAAACAGGCTGCAGGCGGGGTTGGTAAGTCCACTGTGCGCAAACCCAAGGTGGGCTCTGGAGGGTCTGGGGACCACGCTGACACCGCTGGCCCATTTCAACTCTGGCTAGGAGGCACGGATGCACTGGTACATTCCAGTGTCGTGTTTGCGGCATACAGAGCCCTCACAGGTTTTTTTGGGGTGCCTGGAGTATGCAGGGGAGCAGCTCCGCTATACCTACTGGAGTTTCTGGGTCTTGGGTGAAGGCTGGAAGTCCTCACAGGATTTTGGAGGCACAGTCTGCTGCAGGACGAGTCGTCTTTGACACAATTGTCAAGGATAGCAGACAGGCCGACAGGGTTGGCCCCAAGTAATTTGCTCGTCTTAAGTTCTAGCTTCCGTGACTCTTCAGTGTCCGTCTTCTTTCAGGTAGGCAGGATCTAATTTTTGGGTACCAGGGGCTCCCCTAAATGCTAAATTTAGGGGATTAGGGAAGTGTAGGGTAGTAGCTAATGGGCTACTTATCCCTGGGGTCACTGCGCCCCCTTTACGACCACTTCCTGGTACTCTCTGAAATGTTGTGTCCACATCAGGTAGCTCACCATATGGGTGAACCCAGCCTGAAGGTGAACAGGCCTCTCTGACTACTAATTTTCCCGCCTATCCAGGTGCCACATGGGCCCTAGTCTCATTGGTAGCATCCCTCTGAGGGAAGCCAGATTTGCATACCAAAGGCGGCAGGCTCTTTAAAGCTCCTGACCTTGGAATGCTAATTCACAGGTTATCCTACTGTAGCGGGTGTAGAACACTACCAGAGGAGGCTTTGTTTCTGACCTCCTGAGAGCGTGAGCCCTCACCACTGGGGTCAGAAACTAGTCCGTGGTGGCAGGCTGGTCAGAACCATCAGTCCGCACACTAGTGTAGGTGTTCAAGGGGCACCTCTAAGGTGCCATCTGTGTGCATGTATTAATACATCCATCACTGGAATTTGTGTGGGCTTATTAATACAAGATGTTTGATACCAAACATCTTTGTTTTCAGTGAAGCCATCATGTAGCTCTGGGATTTCTTTTACCCCAGTGTCCAGCACATGTATTTAGAATGGCTTCCTTGGTCACTTGGACTGGCAGTAATTGGACAGGCCAGCACAGGGGCATATCTGCTCATGCAGATGGATATGTCCACACATGTAGCATGGTGCACCCTGCCTTAAGGCTGCAAGGCCTGCTGTAGGGGTGACTTATCTGTACTACTAATAGTGTCGGTAGGTATGGCCCACAAGGATGTGTGCCATGTCGTGTTTTCACTTTTGTCTGCACCAAGACACTCAGCCTGCAATGGCAATCTACATGAGTAAGGGAAGGGTCCTGTAGGAGGCTGACTCAGTTTATAGTGCCCACCTATGGTGATGAACTGTGCACCGAGTCCAGGCAACCCTTAGATGGTTTTTAGGTCCCTGAAAACTAGAGGTCTCAAGGGCTTGCTGTGGAGAGCAGCTAAGGATTATCCAGGAGGGTGTAAAGCAAGTGCATTTACCACTATAGTCAGTCTGTAAGCTTTTCACACAAGAAAAAACCACACCAGGGGAGTATAAAAATGCTTTGTATTTATCACTACACACTAGACATTAACTTGTTATATCTCCTGCCTGGAGATATCAATTACACAAGAAATCTTTCAGAAGTAGGTAAATAGCATAGTAAAACACCTAGGGACCAACCGGGGGGGGGGGGGGGGGGTGAGCAAACCATATACTGAAATAGTGGGGAGGGAGTGATGTACCAAACAGGACTAGTGCCCAAGGAAGACCTCAGGGGAAACCGGGAACCACCCAAAGTTGGGATTTTGCAGATTAATGACCCTTCCCAAAGGAACCACTTAGATTGATGAAAGTTAGAGAGCCACCCCACCTGTGCATTCTTCAGGAACCAGGGTACCTGCACCAGAGAGCCCAGGTGCATAGGGATGAAGTGGTGCCAGAACAACCCATAGACGCCAATGGAGGTTCATGGAAGTTCAGCAGCTACAGCGTCTCTTGGACCAGGCCGGTGGAACCAGGACGTAGAATCTAATTGAGAAGAACCTGAAAGCAGAGGGGGCTGAGTCCAAACCACCCAGAGGTGACCAGGAGGCACAGGAACACAATACCAGCCCTTTGTCTTTGGTTCTGGCTGCAGCATGGTGATGATGAAGCAGCAGCTGTGGAGCCCAGGCGACGATGCAGGTGCACAGGAGCCTTCCACAAGCTGTCTAATGCCGGGTGCAGGAAGCTCAGTGGCCGACCGGACCATCAACAAGCTTTGGCAGACGCAAACAACTGATTGGGGGTGAAGATGTTGTGTTGCAGACCAGCAAGGTTTGTGGGACAGCCCCAGCAAGAGTAAGTCAGGGCCGGCCCTCTGCACACAGGAGAGCCAGCAGGAATCGATAAAGCTCCCTCGAGGGCCCTCTGGCAGCAGGCACAGGGAGTCCAGGGAAGCCTCAACAGCACTCAGGAGATGAAGGCCCATGATGCAGAGGATGCAGACCCACGATGCCGAGGATGCAGGCAGGATCTCATTCTTGGAGCTGTGGGATGCTGGATGCTGGGACTTCTAGGAGCTTGAAGATCTTTTGTGAAGAGAAGCCTTGGCATTGACAAATGGACGTGGTGCACAGGGGAGGGGAGTTCACGTCAACTGGAGAGTATTTAGTCACCCCACTTGTAGGGGCGGCTGGTCAGGCCTCTGAAGAACCAGTAAACCACCACCTGTGTTGTAGAGCCGGGCGATGTCCGTGGAAAAAAAAATCTGCAAACCGGTAATTGTTGTAGAGTTGTATGCGGATGCAGGGAGGTGACTCCTTCACTCCAAGGAAGATTTCTTCTGGCTGGGATGCAAGCTCAGTCCTTGGTGACTCAGAGGATGCATGACCACGGAGTTGCAGAACTTGAAGAAGCATTGGAAAGAAGATGTAGTAGGATTCTTCCCACCGAAGCAGTCTTGTCTTTGGTCCTGACTCAAAGAACAGCAGAGTTCCAGTGTCCACCAGCAGAATAGTCACTGGACAGTCTTCAGGTGACAGGCAGTGAATCGTGAAGTTGTTGTTGGGACAAATCTAAGGAGCTACCCTCAGGGGAGCCCCTAAGTAACCCTTGAAAGGGAAAAGACCTCTTCTGTGGTGACCCACTTATCAGAGGGGTTAGGGAAGCTACTCATCTCTCCTAGCCGGCCAGGGACCATGATTCAACATGGTAGAACCGAGTGGCCACCTGGAGGAGCTCTGGGCACCTCCTTAAAGAGGAGCTGGAGAGGGTGGTCACTCTCCTGTCCTTTGTGTAGTTTCACACCAGAGTAGGAACCAAGGGCTCCTGAACTGGGCAAAACTGTTTTATGCAAGGAGGGCACAAAATGTGCTTTTCAATGCAGCCTGGTGGCTCACGGAAGCACCCCCGCCCTACCTAATTCTAAAGGAGAGGTGGTTACGCCTCTCCTTCACAGGAAATCCTTCTGAGTGAAGCGCATCAGGGGTCAGAACACTGTCTAGGGTCGACAGCAGTGCGGGCTGGCAGTCAGACCCTGTAAGGCTACACAGGTATGTATTGGGGGCTTTTCTAAGGAGCCCCCCAGTACATGGTATCATGCAGCTAATACTAGAATCGGTGTAGTTGCATGATACCAAACATGACCAGGTTTGGGGCAGCCACTGTGTAGTAAGACATCTCGACTTGGCAGTGTTCATTACATACCTTACAATGTCAGCCCGGCAGTTCCAAAGCACGGATAATGGAGTCCGGGGTTAGTAGGAGTACCTCTGCTTGTGCAGGGGTACCCACACACTTAGAACCATGCATCCTACCCTTGGACAGAAGGACCTTCCTTAGCGGGTGACTTAAGGTAAAAACTTTAAAAACCGGGATATGAGGAAAGCCAAGCAACATTTCACACAGACTGCAATGGCATCTCTGCAGACAGTTTGCATGGGCTCCCATGGGTGGCATAATACATACTGCAGCCCATGGGAGTGTACCAATTCCCTTGGTACCTCCGTACCATATACTAGGGACTTATATTGGTGCCCCAGTATGCCAATTGTGGGGTGGTCAAAGTACTTACCATGGAATTTAGAGGAGAGAGAGCACTTCCACTAGGGTACTGGTTATCAGGATCCCAGTGAACTACAGTCAAAACACATTGGCACCAGGCAATAAAGGGGGGTGTCAATGCCAGAAAGATCCTACTTTCCTACAAGGCCCTTACGATAGCACAATATATGCTGCAGCCCTTGGGGACCCTCCTTAGTACCCTGGCCCTAGGTACCTGAGGTACCATTTACTAGTGAGTTAGAGGGGTGCTAAAGGTATTGCCAATTGGGGGAACAATTGTACAGTTTTAGGGAAAGCTATCTGGTACAGGGGACCTGGAAAGTAGGAACCAAGTGCACTATCCATCAGATACCAGGCGCACAAGTGGGGATGACCACATCAAAAAGGGCACTTTTCTACAGACCTCCCATTTGATAGCTTAAAGTTTTTAGGAGAAAAGGTGAACTTCGACTTGAGCATTTTCAGAACAGCTTAGCTACTGCTCGATCTCTTGCATTACAGACCCAAAAGAGTGACAACCAGGGATATTGTACGTGCAATGGCTTTGGAAGAGGTATCAATTTTAGACAGCTATCATACAGCAGCAGGCCAAACCCCCCCTTTGATGCGGCAGTAGAGGGGCTGTGGGACCACCTTCCCAGTCCGCTAAATGCGCTCCTCCCCACTCACTGAAAAGAAGCAGCTATAGTATGCCTCTTGTAACACTCGAGACCAGATGGAAGCTGGGTGTCTGCTTTTCCCCAGGCCTTAAAGGCCATAATTTTAGACCAATGGGTCCTACAGATTGTTACTGCTGCACTAGTCCCCTCCCAGGATCCCCGCTTAGACATTTTGCAGGAACACCTTCAGCAGCAATAGGTGGCATCCTTGCTGCAGAAAGGAGTTGTGAAGTTGGTGCCAGAGCAGGAATTTGGGTCAACTGGATGCTACTCTCGATACTTTCTCATCCCATAGAAGGACATCATTCTTCATCTAATCCTAGACCTCAGGGTCTTTAACCTTTTCCTTCAGAAAGAGAAGTTTAGGATGCTGTCCCTTTTGGCATTGCACATGTATTTCCATTTACTATTCCTGAAGTCCCACAGGAAATAATTCCTATTTGTGGTGAGTTGTACTCTCTAAAAATTTGCGGTTCTTCACATTGGCCTGACATCTGCACCACAGATCTTCACGTCAGTAATGTCAATGGTGGCTGCCCAGGTGGTCTCAGAGTCCAGTTTTTTCCTACTTGGACAACAGACTCCTGAGAGCTAGAACTCCACAGATGGCACAGTCCCATCTGCAGTTGGCAGCATGTCTGCTGTACCACCTAGGCTTTTCCAACAATGTGTCCAAATCTCTCAGCACATCCTGTTCGTAGGGGCAGTACTGGACACCTACTTCACAAAAGCATTTAATGCCAGCATTGATGACTTGAGGCATCCATGCAGGCTCTTGTGTTTTCAGTAACATGTTTGTGTTCCAGTCTTGTGTGTCCTACTCCTGCTCAGTCTGCTCCCTTCTTGCATTTTCCTGGTCACTTATGCCTGCTGTCACCTGATGGCCCTCCAATGGTGCCTCAGCAGGCATCTGTTAGACTCAGTAGTGCTCTCCAGGGCACTGCTGCAAAAACAACAAGGTGATGGAAGGAATGCTTGCATTAATCTCAGCCTCTGGCGATCACTCTGGGCCGCATAACAGACCTTCATTTTGTGGGACGTTTATGCCCAGACATGGGTCTTGTGCACACTGTGACACTGGAATCCCGTTATAACCAAGTGATGAGCCCTAATAAAGGTGAAAATTGGAGGCCTGACTTTTTGTGCTTGACTGTTCCTATTCAGGTAGGGTCAAGACTAATTTACATTAGCAAGCTGAGGTTGCATGGTAAGCAAAATCACAAAGGACTTGGGTGCTGCCCTGTGTAATTTCCAGTGGCTGAGATTAATTCAAGCATTCCATCCATTGCCTTTTTGTTTACTTCTCCGTGGACACTGCTGCAGAGTGTTCCTGGTTAGATGTGTAGGTGAACCTATCCAGTGGAAATATCCTTCCAACTTCCTCCAGCTGTGACCACGGTTTTGAATGTCTCCAGTACTGGGTGGGTATCTCATCTGAAGAAACTCCAGATCAGAAGCCTCTAATCTCCAGGAGAGCAGAACTTTTACTTCAGTCTGCTCAAAGTCAGGGCTAGCTCTGAGGCATTCCTCCCTTCCATTCGCAGTTAGTCAGTCTAGATTTGCCGGACAGTATGACTGTAATGTGGTATATCAACAAGTAAGTGGGAGTGAGGTCTCAACCTCTCTGTCGAAAGACGATGGGTCTCTTGCACCAGCAAGGAATCTGATGGTTGTGAATCATCTCACCTACTCTATTAACACCAGGGCATCATTTTAACGACCTTGAGTGGTGCCTGTATCCTTACATTGTGAGGAGCATCTTTGATCAGTGGGTGCGCCCAACATGGATATATTTGCCACTTGTTCCAATTCTCATTTGCCAAGCTTCTGTGCTTTCAGTAGCCGATTCAAGAGTAATTGGGGGGTGTATGTGTGTCATTTCAAGTGGAATTTGCCTATTTTTTCATGTTCCCTCCCATACCCTTGACCTGTGGAAGATTAGGATAGACTGAGCTCAAATGATCTTATCTTGGTGGCTCCGAATTGGCCGAGAAGGTTGTGCTACACAGACTTTCTGCATCTCTCCCTTTGTCTCCTGCTGTGTCTAACTCTCTCTAGGTGGACCTTCTTTCCCACTCTGAAAGTTAAGTCCTCCTGCTGAAGCTCCAGATCTATGCCTTTAAGGATGGAGATTGATTTGGGACTTTTACCTGTTTTTCAGCTTCCTAAAGACATGCTGGATGTCCTCTTATCTGCCCGTTGATTTTTTTTTTAACTAAATCAGTCTACTTCGGGAGGCGGCCTAGGTTTGTCACTTGGTGCACAAACCACCAGATTTACTACTTGAAAGTATGAGTTTGAGGCATGTGTGGCTGTAGAAACACGTGCTCTGCATACTTTTGCCATCTATTGTTGGGTCCGGATGTGTGCAAGCTGGATTTCTTCGAAGAAGTCTTACGAATCACGAGACAGTGACCCTTCCTCTTGATGATAATGCGCATAGCAATCAACTTCATTATTGTTTTCTATCCACCGGCGGGTTCAGACGTGTTTTGTGGCACTCCAGTTGGAGACCTGTCTCCTGTTCCTTTCGGTTCGCTGTTCATTTTCACCTTCGTCTGTATTGTTTCGATCATGTTTTCCATCCTTGCGTCTTGAAAATAAGAGAGCTTTTGCCCGTCGTTTCAACGTGGTCCCACGTGGACTTCGGACCTACTCTTTATTTCAGCCCAGTTTCAACAGAGAATATGCTGCTGAGAGAACCATCTCCATTTTGATTCTGCCTTAGCAGCCATTCAAAGTACTCAAGAACCATCCTCCATCAGGTTTGCAACTTATGTCTGCATTAGGACCATCAGGAAGCAGACTGTGAAGCGTGTCGATCTTTCTAATTGAAAAAGACATTACGGGACCGTCGGGTGCTTCGCAGAGAAATACTGCGCAAAAAGATCAGAGACACCAGACATCTTCAGTCAAGATGTCGAACAGGAAGAACTTCATGAGGTCTCTACAGCGGAGGAAGAAGCCATTTCCATCCATGACCCTGAATCAGGCTCCGCCTCCAATCCCGACCTCCACTCTGGACTCCAGATACACGATCTTCCTTTGGGGGCAGTGTACAGTGAGTATCACAGCCTCAATTCCAAAAATATTCAGATTCAACCAATTCTTCAGCTGCTGTGCCACCACTGCAGGCCATAGTAGGCACCGATCATCTGCTACGGACGCCTCAGGCTCGGCAGTCAAAGCTAATCCGAAACAGATGGCTCCCGCACTGAGATGATCAGACTCCGCACTGAGTCGACCAGCAGCCTCTTCGGCTCCGAGCAATCCGCTTCCACTGCCTTCAGCTTTGTCCACCTCGTATCCGAAAAAGAGAACTTCTTAGGCACCGAAACCTTCAGCTTTGGCATCCAGGTTGCTTCCATTGCCAGTTCTCCAGATCATTCAGTAACGGCACAATCAGAAGCAGAAAAATCTACATATACAAACTCCAACTGGCCATATTGTGCATCAGACTGTTCACTTGACGTCAAGATTATCTAAGCGCCGGCTTTCCTTTGCGGAGGCTCTAGATGTACCAGGAGGACATTTTAACCAGACCTTTGCATCCTCCTCGTCCTCCTTCTCCACCACCTCCTCCTCCCCCCTTCTCTACCACCACCTTCAACACATCATTTACAGGAAGAACCAGAAGACTTCATGCCACAAGGTTTTCCACAGTCTCCTACAGATTATCAGGGGCGAGGAAATGATTCATATCTGCAGTCCACAGATCCTTGGGACAATTATGATGTTGATCACCAGCGCAATACTGACCCAGATCTCTACCCAGCTAGACCATAACCCTCCAATGATGCTTCATCTTTCCAAGACCTCATCACTAGGGCAACAGCTTATCACCAGGTTCCCCTACACAAATACCCTATTGGGGAAGCTATCCTTTTTTAAACTTTATCTGATACACATAGAGCAATGCAATGCCTGTCTATGCATACAGTATGCTTAGACATGCTGACAACATTTTCAAGAACCCAGTGGGCGCATGGATAAGCTCGCCCAGGGTCGACAAAATGTATAAGCCTGCACCCTCAGAACCTATTTACATTAAAGGTCTGCTCTCCCCAGACTAACTAGTTGCATCTAATGCTCGTAAAACGGCTAATTCTCGATCCTCAGCAGATGCTCCTCCATCTGATAAAGAATCCAAACGTATTAAGTCTTCGGAGAAGGGGGTGGCAGCTCAATCTTTCAATCATTGGCGTATCACTAACACTCAAGCATTACTTGTAAGATATGACAGGATGCATTGTGATGAAATGGAGGAAGTCCTTCAACATCTCCCTGAAGATTATAAAAAAAGGGGATCATGAGATTGTAAATGAGGGAAAATTAAACTCTAATAACTACATTAAATGTGCATTAGACTCAGGAAAGTCAACACAAGTGTTTTGTTCCGTACACATGCAGGGTTACATATATCTGGTCTCAAGCTAGAGGTGCAACAAACACTATTAAATCTGCCTTTTGATAAAGAGCATCTATTTGGTCCGCAGGTGGACCAAATGTTAGAAAAAATGAAAAAGCACACACCGAAGTAGCTAAATCAACGGGGTTCTACAAATCCCTGCTTCGTGGGGCTCCTTTTGGCGTCCCTTCTACAAACAGAGTGCCAAAACAAAACACCTGATGCCTCTACCTCCTCCTATAGGCAACAACAAACCTCCTCCTCAAGGGGATACTACAGGGGCACATATAGAGAGAAAACAATTCAAAAGGTAGAGATCGGGGCACCTCAATTCGCTCTGCCCCCTCCACCTCCGAGCAGTGACTCTACTTATTCCCCCCCAACCACTTACCACCTGTTGGGCGACAACGCCAACATTTCTTCCCCACCTGGAAGACCATATCAGATCATTGGGTGTTGGACATTATCCAACATAGTTATTATCTGGAGCTCGTAACTAAAGCTTCAAACATTCAGTCTTGCAAACAGTCTCCCCATACAGTATCAAAACCTGCTTGAACAGGAAGTGGAGGCTTTTATTCAAAGGAACCATAGATTACGTCCCTCTTTAACATCGAGGTACAGGAGTGTACTCCGTATACTTTCTAATTCCCAAAAAAGATGTCTCAATACGGCCTATCTCAACTCTTCTGCCCTTAAATAATTACATACGATCAGAACTCTTCCATATGATCACTCTTCAAGACATAATCCCACTGCTTCAGCAAGGCAACTTTGTCATCACTAGACTTAAAGGACGCTTAATTCCACATTCCAATCCACCCAGCTCATCGCAAATACCTCAGATTTGTTATAACTGCGAAAGTATTACCAATTCAAAGTTCTTCCATTAATTGTCACTGCTGCATCCCGGGTGTTCACCAAATGTCTAGCAGTAGCAGCAACACATCTGCGCAGGCAGAACATTCTTGTCTTCCCATATCTGGATGACTGGCTTATCAAAGCTAGTACACATCTCCGGTGTCAACAACACACACCGACTACTCTCCATCAACTGGGGTTTACTGTCCACATACAGACATCGCACCTTGAACCTCTACAAATTCAGCCGTATTTAGGGACCATAATCAACACACCGTTGGGTTTAGCATACCCAAATGTAGCCAGGGTTCAAAATATCAAAACATTGCTACAGCAGTTTCAACCCAGCAAACACATAACAGTTATGCAGCTCTTAGGCATGATGGCATCTTGCATTGCAGTAGTACCATCTGCTCGACTGCATATGTGACCACTGCAAGAATGTTTGGCACGCTAATGGTCTCAATCACAGGGTCATCTACAAGATCTAGTGTTGGGGGACTGCCGCACTCATCGCTGTCGGCAGTGATGGAACACTCAAAATCTATATCGAAGGGGCTGCCATTTTTTGACCCTGTTCCCCAGATCATTCTCACAGCAGATGCATACCTTACAGGATGGGGTGCTCACCTTCAGGATCTGACAGTTCAGAGTCACTAGGTTTCCAGTCACCAGGGTCTCCACATCAACTATCTCGAGTTTCAAGCTGTTTACATTGCATTGAAAGCCTTTCTAACTCACCTGGCAAGCAAGGTTGTCTCGGTCCGGACGGACAACATGACAACCATGTATTATTCACAAAAACGTGTTGGGGAGGCCACTTTGTACAGTTATCATACCTGTCTCAGATGGTTTTGTGTTGGGCAATACTTCACAACATCCATCTGCTGATGGAACGCTTCCAAGGGATGGTCTTTGCCGACCTCAGCAGGATGCAGTAATAAGTCCACAAGTGGGAACTCCACCCACAAGCTCGTCTCCCATACTTTCCCAAGTGGTGGTCTCCACAAATAGACTTGTTCTCAATTACAGACAAGGCAAAATGGACAGACTTCGCCTACATGTTCTCACACCAACTATACTAAGACAATACTCTATAGATGAATTGGTCAGGGATATGTGTCTATGTTTTTTCGCCTCTCCCTCCTCTTCCGTTTGTGGTTCGGAGGCTCAGGCAAACATCTCTCAACCTCATTCGCACTTGAGCTCTCCAACTATGATATGATATGATTCGTACTTGTAAAGCGCACTTATACTCATGAGTGTCTTGGCGCTATACGCATACCGCTGTGGAACCCTTCCTGGCTTTTCCCTGTGAAATGCCCACTCCTGGGCACCCCCAAGGTGAAGCCAGGCATCCCAGTGCTGTTGGGGCCGTTGTGGAGATTAAGCAAGCTATTGCCCAGAGTCGCAGCGTGGGACCCATGGTTAGAATAGGCACCGAGGCAAGAATGATCAGGTCCGAGGAGATTGAGCCAGAGACCCGCCGAGGCAGGAATTGAACCCTGGTCCCGGGCCAGACATCTGCATCAGGGTCTGCCGCTCTAACCATTGAGCCACACTTCTCCACTATGGCTCACTACACTGCTCAAACTATCTGTAGTTCCCAAACAGAAGCTTCTCTGCATTCTGGACCTCTCACTCAGAACCATGCAGAAATCAGGCACCCAAATCTAAAGGAGTTAAACCTTTCGATTTGGCTCCAGCGGTCATAGAATTTGGTTACCTTTATCTTCCCCCTGAATGTATGACTATTCTTAAAGAAGGACGTAAACCTACAACTAGAGCATGTTACGCGGAAAGTGGAAAAGGTTTGTTTTCTACTATCGCAGTAAACAAATTATTCCATTTGATACAACTGTGCAAAACATTGTTTGCTACCTTCTTCATTTGCAGACTTCTGGTCTAGCTTTCAGTTCCATACGTCTACATTTATCCACGGTTGCTGCCTATCTGCAAACAGGCAACATTTAGCCTTGTTTAAAGTACCAGTTATTAAGGCATTTATGGAAGGCCTTAAACGAGTATTTCTACCTAGAGTTCCACCTGCACCAGCATGGAATATCCATATAGTAGTTACCTGTCTTATGGCTCCACCAGTTGAACCATTGCACAACTGTTCCCTATAATTCTTGTCTTTGAAATGTGCTTTTTTAGTGGCCTTTACCTCACTTAGACCTGCAATTGACGTCTAGGCATTAACCTTGGAAGAACCTTTTTTCCAGCTATACAGAGATTGGGTGGTCCTTATAACCAACACCAAATCCCATCCACAAGTGGTTTAATCTTTCCACATTAATCAGTCAGCTGATTTGCCTGTTTTCTTTCCACATCAGGATTCAGTTGCAGAAAGAGCTCTTCATACCCTAGATGAGAAGCCCTCTAATGCATTATATTGACAGAACTAAAGAATTCCGTAAAACTAAACAACTTTGTTGCTTTTTGCCCCATCACACAGGAAAGATCAAATCTAAGACAGGCTTTTCTAGATGGGTAATTAAATGCATTCAGACATTTTATGCCAAAGCTAAAAGGACTTTTCCTAAACCCCTTACGGCACACTCTACTCGTAAAATAGGGGCTTCCATGGCTTTCCTGGGAAATATCCCATTAGCTGATATTTGTAAGGCAGCTACATGGTCTACACCACACACTTTGAACAAACATTATTGTGTGAATGTTTTAGCATGCCAACGAGCCAATGTAGGGAGGCAGTGGAACGTACTCTTTCAAACAACTGCAACACTCACAGGCTAGCCATTGCTTTCTGAGAGGGGCAGCTTTACAGTCTATGCAGAGTATGTGTAGCTACAGCCACACATGCTTCGAACGGAATATGTTACCCTGCAAGCATCTGTTTGTGACATGTAGTGCTGTTGATTCACATGCCCCCACCCTCTTCCCCAAACGCATTTGGCAGTTGCAGTTCCTTACACTATTTTATTACTATGGACATCTCTACTGATACTTGATTTCACTCCTTTCGCACCCGTCTGCGGGAAAACAATGTAACAATGGAGTCAATGCCCCTACGCATTACCACCAAGAGCAGGAGTCACTTTGTCTCGTGACAAAGACTTCTTAGAAGAAAAACAACTTGCACACATTTGGACTCAACACTTGATGGATGATGTATACAGAGCATGTGAATCTACAGCACTACATGCCACGAACAGATGCTTACAGTATAAGTAACATATTCCTTACCTGACATCCTGCTGTTTGCGCTTTCATTGGCCCAAGAAGGATGTGCCACGGTTATGGTGAAGGGATATTAGACCGTCTTGTCGACCTTCCTCTGCCTCTTGGACCATCCATCTCGTTTCAAATCCCCTATTGTGTTGAGGTTTTTAAAATGTCTTATCTAACGTGTTCCTTATGATCCCTTTTATTATGTCGCAGTGGGACCTCAAATTTGATGTTAAACTTTTGTATGGGATCGTCGTTTTAGCACTTACATAGATGTTCCTTGCATCTCTTCACTCTTAAAGTTGCCATTACGTCTGCCAGTTGGGTCAGTGAGTTGCAAGCACTGAGCATCAGACCCACTTTTACTTCCTTCTATGAAAAGCTTGTTGCTCAGAACCATGGCTTTCTTTTCTAAACTGGTGATCCCCCCCTTTCTGAATGGTCAGTCACACTCCCTTCCTTTTTCCCCAGTCCAACCCTACAAAGGAGGAGGGGCTGTAGAGGCTGGATCTGAAGAGGGTGGTCCGTTTTATATTGACTGCACAAAGGAATTCTGGGTGGATGACAACTCTTTTTTTGGGCATGTTTGCATCAAAAAGGGGAAAGTGCTGCAGAAATGATCTTATACAGATGGATTATCCTTTATATTTTTGATTTTCTGTGCAATGGCCCAGGAGGAGCACACCTCATTAGGGTCACTCCACAAGACCAATTCTTCAATATCTCCCTGTAGGTGACATCTGCAGAGCGACCACTTGGACATCCCTTCCCACCTTCACTAAGGGCTATTGCCTGGATTTGGAAGTGAGGAAGGATGGCCATTTCCCCGATCCGTGGTACAGGAAAAAAAATTGTACAACCACACATCTGGCACCCCTGTCCTGGTTGGTTTTGTTCAGGATTCTGTTCAGCAGTTGAGGAATCTGAAGGTATACTTATCCCTCAGAAGAAAGTTTCTTAACTTTAGTATCAACATTTCTGGTGGATACTCTTTATCTACCTGCAGATTCCTCACGAATCACTTCCCTGTCTTCTGCTGGATGATTATGGGCCTCTAATAAGATTCCACTTTTTATGCTGCTGCACTATGTTTCATTACCCAATATCACTCCCGCCCTGCTGCTTTAGCTAGATTTGCTTGTCACTGTCGAGAATACGGAGTGTCAACAATTCTGTGCATTGGCTTTTCTTCCAAGGTGCTCAATAGGTGACTCATTCAGGTGAGAATTGAAGGACGGGCTGCTGCACTCCTTTCCTCTGTTCTCTCTCTTTTGGTTTCAGAGAAAGTAGGTGTAAATTATGCTGATCATCCCATACTGAGCCAAGAGAGTGGGATACCAAATGCTTGTGCACTGTAACATTTGTCCTCCGATCAAGCTTCCCAAGTCTCCACAACTTATACCTCTGCATGTTGGAATTGAGCAGCGGTAGGTATATGAATTAGATGTGCCTATCAAGCCAGATGACCTTCTATGAAGCCTATCTTTGTTGGGTCCTGGACAAGTTTGTCACTTAGAGTGATGACTAAAACAAAGACTCCTCCCAAACTAAGCTTTCTAATGTCCTTTTTATTATTTTACTAGCCCACCAATGCCTAGCAATGGGCACATTGAACGGCTTATTGTCATCCATTTCAGCCTCCTTGTGTTTACCTGAGCAACAGTCATTGTGGTGATTTTTCTGAAATGTTTGGCCTAAGTTTCCTCTCCTCCCCACCACCATTGCCAATGTCAACATACGATACGGATTTGCGATTAGGAAACCTCTGAGCTGGAGTGTACCCTTGCAAAACCATGTGGGACTTTCCCGTACCAACAGTTGCCTATTAGAAAAAAGGCAGGACTAACACATAGGACATAGAGATCTTGTGAGGGCTCCCACAGATGGTCGCCTTATCTTTTTAAGCCCCTTCCTTAATTTTCTGATATTTAGAAAGTTATTTGCTGAGTGATACTTCTAATCTTTGTCCCTTGTAGGCTGTGCGCATGCCTGCACGTGCATCTTACCATCAGCATGCGCCCTGTGACACAATTAATTTCCCCGCAGAGTTTAAATGAAGACTAATATCACCTATGATTCCACCCTAACATACAAATCTTGACCTAATAGGAGTTGTCTTAGAAGATTCACTGGCATTACTTTAGCTAAATTGCTTTGGCTGTAGTGCACAGTGGCCCTTCTTTGGTGCTCACAGAGGAACAAGATTAGAGTGAATATTGCGTCTAACCTTCGACTTCTCACCTTAGAATACTCCCTAGACACCAACCCGGTTCCAGAACAAAGCCTTCTAGCAAACCCTCTAGCAAAGCTCCCATACACAGATATTCACACCATGAAGCTCCATGTTGACTCCATACAGTGATGGAGCGGAGCCGCATATAAACTGATATCAGTTCCTTTCTTTTTGCACCTAATGACACGAATCTTGTCTGAACAATGTCCCATCATAATTTTCATGTTTTATTCTATACTGCGAATGTAGGAAACAGAAGTTGGTCACTGACCTTCACAAGGTGTGTCTGGTGCTTGGGCTCGGGACAAGACTCAATTTTGTGTGACAAGTGTGCCCTTAAGCACACAACGGTAATTCGGGACAAAGAAGTCAAGTTGGACACTGCCGAACACAAGGAAAAGTTCTTTTGTGGGTCCTGCTCCCAGCTGAGGGAATGTACTTAATCCAGAGAACACTCCCATGAGAGTTCAACTTAAATATACTTGAGTAAATCAAAATGGAAGTACAAACACAAAGCACAAAAAAGTGATGCTGGACTCCACTCCATCCTTCTACTTTGAATCCAAAAAGAAGACACAGTTTGACCCACTTGTAGCAGTTATGGATCCATACCGACTCTGGTAAAGACTTCCACTCGGGCTCCACCATCTACGCCTGTCCCTCCCTCTTCAACATTGGTACCAACGCTACTGGTGGTGGAAACAGTTCTGGTGCTTATTCCACTGTCTGATACCAAAACGACTTCAGCCCCATTGTGACTGATGATGCGCTGCAAAATTCCTAAAGTGCAACTGGTCACCATATGGCCTGACTCTTATCCAGTGCCTTTACTAGGGAGGACGTGCCATCAGAGGCTTCACTCTGAAGTGGTGGGTGCCCTCCTTGCTGGCAAACACCATTTCCTAAAGTCAATGTATGCCGGGCAGTCTGACAAGTTTAGGAGCTTTTTAACCACATGAGTGACCCTTTGCAGTTCAAGCTTTCGGATGTTATTTAGCTTATTTTGTCTTAAGCCCAAAAAGGCCTTACCGGGGCACTGTTAAATGTAATTTGCTGGCCCTTTCAGCCTTTTTACATTTACCGGATCAACAGTCCATCTTTAAGTCACCTGTGGTGATGAGGTTTATAAAAGGATTGACACACTTTTCCTCCTGGACCGTTTGTGATGCTACAGTGGGACCTACGTTTCCCATGTGCATGCCCTTCGAGCCAAAGCATAGCGGCTAGCTGCATCTGTTGACTTTGAAGATAATCTTCCTCAATATGATTACTGCAGCTCATCACAAGTGAGCATCGTTCACTTCAGTTGCATCTGCCCTCAATCACCTTTCTTCTAGACAAACTGGTGTTAAGAACTCTGGCAACCTTATTTCCTATAGTTGTAACTTCTTCTCCATGGTGCGCTATCACCCTGCGTACGTTCTTTGCCCCTCCTCACCCCTTGAAAGAGGCTTCATTGGCTGGATCCCGTAAGGGCTTTAAGCTTTTATATTGATCGTACCTACGAACACCATCTGACAGATTAGCTTTTGGTGGGGTTCTCTGATGCGATAAAAGTGAAGGTTGTGCAGAGGAGGAGCCTGTTGAGGTGGCTAATCCTCTCTATTAAAATCTGCTATTGACTGGCCAACAAGCAGCCCATTGAAGGTTTGAGAGCGCATTCCACCAGCGCTAAGGCTGCTGCTACCACTGCATTGCCAATCGGAGTGCCTGTCCTTGGCATCTGTTAGTCAGAGATATGGGCGTCAGTGCATATGTTCGTGAAGCACTACTGCCTTGATCGCCAGGACCAGCTGGAAGGACTTTAAGCCCGCTGGTTCCTACTTGACTTATGGGTCCGAGTCCACTGCACAGACCCTCTTCCTTGGGAGGTACTGCTTTGATATCTATGTTAATGTGAAGATTCTGCGGTTAGTTATCCATCTGAAGACCAAGTCACTTAATATTGGTAACACTAATTTCCGTAGATAATGAAGTTTACAGCAGATTCCTCATTGGCCTCTTACCTCCCAGTTCATAGAGTGGCATCTTTAAAACAACTAAACAGGTCCCAAGTTAAGTATTTGTGTACTACCATTTACTTTCCAGGTCATGGGGGCGCAGAAAGAGACAAGCAAGAAACTAACATCAGCATGCAGGGACCCTCTTAAATGCTGCTCAGCTCTGTCACTTTCGGGGGGTACGGAGTCAACACTGAACTGAGTGGCATGCAATACTGTTACAGTTGAAAGGTTTTCTGGCTCTAGTGTGGCACATGAGGAGTATTCTAAGAAGCGGAATCCATGATTAGAGTATCCACCAGAAAGAGTGTTACTGAATGTAAGTAACTTGTTCATTTATATTGTATAAAAAATAAAACTAAGCATTCCGGCCTGTGACTGCCTTTTTGAGGGAGCGCAACATTGCTTATTCTTGGGGCCACCCGTTCCGCATCATTTTCCGGTGGAATAATAGGCTCGAACAGATCAGGTCCCTTCAAGTGGCTCGGGATCTCCTGGGAATCGAAGAGCCGGAAACTTCACCAGGCGATGGGAGTCCTCCCGCGAGGGGCCGACGACGGTCCCCCTCCTGGCACAGGGTGGGTGGGGAGGGCGGGAGGGGGTTGCCTGATAGGACGGCCAGCATGCAAGAACGGGTCAACGCGGTGGCTTCGGTTGCCAACGCCACGCTCTCTGCCTCTCAGCTGGGCTCCGGGGCGGCGTGATTTCTGAAGAAGGTTTGGACTGGCGTTGGAGGGACGCACCACTGCAGGTACCGTGGGTTCGTATGTACTTTATGAGAAGACACCCAGGTACGAGGCCTATAGGGGGCATCGGCTGATGTCTCCTCGCTGGACTTTGGAGGACCTTTTTGGACTTCTGATGGTTTGTTTGGGGGTTTTCGGGGGGGGGGGTGGGTCTTGGGGGGGCTGTTTGGGGTGTTGGGGTTGGGGGTGAGGGGGGGCATTGGTGGTGACGCGGAGGTGTTGTGGGATGTGTCATGTGGTGGTGAGCGGGAAGTTGGGAGGTGCTGTTGGTATGAGAGATGCGGGGCGATTTGGCATGGGGCTCAAGGTTGGGATTGCGGGGAGGAGGGTTGGCGGGAGCATGCTTTTACTACGTGTTGTGACCAGGGTACCTTCTGGCGGGGGAGGAGGGCATGTCCCAGAGTCATAGAGGGTTCTTGTTTTTTGTCCCACGATGCCTGTTAGCTTAGGGACATGGAACGTCAAGGGACTGAACTCTCCGCAGAAAAGGCAAAAGGTGTGGAAGTATATAACTGACCACCAATTGGATGTAGTGGGACTTCAGGAGACTCACCTTGCACGCAAAGACGAGATGCGTCTTAAGCATAAGGCATATCCCCTGATATACAGATCCTCTGCATCCACAAAACATAAGGGGGTGGCCCTCCTCTTCCATGCCTCACTGCATTTTCAGCCTGTGGCGATCCGCACGGACAGGGAGGGCCGCTGGTTAATGGTGAAGGGGCTGGTCCAGGGGAGGCTTTGTTCTTTTGTTGTGATGTATGTTCCTAATACTGGCCAGAATAAGTTCTTGCAAGGCTTGCTGCATAAAGTGGGTGATTTTGTTGAAGGGCATTTGTTCCTCATGGGGGACTGTAATTTGGTGTGGGACGGAGCGCTGGACTGCTCTGGTGCGCGCAGGGCGGATACTGGGGTGTTCTCTGAGATCTCACGGCAGAAGGTTGCGGAAATGGGGTTGGTGGATGGGTGGCGGTTTTTGCATCCAACGTCCAGGGATTACACGTTTTTTTCTCATGTACACCACTCATATTCACGATTGGACCATATATTCCTTAGCCAGGCTCTTAGAGGAGATGTCCTTGACTCTACCATACTGCCCATCTCGGTCTCGGACCACAGCATGCTGGTGCTTATTCTGCGCTGGTCGTCGGCAGACACCGGGCATCGGAAGTGGTATTTCCCAGCTTCGGTGCTTCGGGACGAGGCTTCTAACAAGGCGCTGCGGGTGGCCATTAGGGAGTTCTTTGCCCTCAATCCGACGTCCGATACCTCAGTATCCAACACGTGGGATGCATTCAAGGCGTCCATCAGGGGCACTTGCTTAGGCCTTAATGCACAACTCAATAGGTTGCGACGCAAGGAAAGGGAGGCCCTGGAGGCTGAACTGGCTCCTCTCGAGCAGGCGCATAAACTCAACCCCTCGAGGGTGACCCTCCGGCCTCTCACGGCGGTGCGAGGGAAATTGAGGGCGCTTTACAATAACAGGGCGGAGTTCACCCTACTGAGGTTGGGCCGACAGTCCTATTCTTGTGGTAACAAGGTGGGGAGGCACTTGGCCCGACAGCTTCGTGACAGGCGGGAACGTGAGTACATTGGGGGGATCCGCGACTCTGGGGGACTGCTGCAGCATCGGGACAAAACAAAGGCGGCCATCTTCGGACGCTTTTACTCGGATCTATATAAGGGGGAACGGCTTGAAACAGCGGCCCAGAGGGAGTACCTTGGGCGTTTGCCACTCCCGCAGGTGTCCAAGGAATGGAACGAGCTCTTGGGGGCCCCGATTACCAGGGAGGAGGTGCTAGATGCTATCACGAACTTGAAGCTTCACAAGGCGCCTGGCCCGGACGGTTACACCGCTGTGTTCTATAAATCTTACGCTTCCGAGATCTGCGATTTCTTGGTCACCCTCTTTAATGACATGGCCATCTCCGGTTCCTCTACTGGCTCCCTGGCGGAGGCGATGATTACGGTCTTGCCGAAGCCGGGGAAGGACCCAGCGCACTGCGCCTCCTTTCGCCCGATAGCGCTTCTTAATTTGGACGCCAAACTATACTCGGCGATCCTGGCGTGTAGGCTACGAGACCTTATGCCGGCGCTGATCCATCCGGACCAGTCTGGCTTCATCAAGGGGCGCCAGACGCATGATAACACACGTCGGGTGGTGCATCTTATAGAAAAGGCGGAAAGATTTCGTATACCGGCGGTCCTTGTGGGCCTGGACGCCGAGAAGGCCTTCGACAGGGTGGATTGGGGTTTCCTGTTCAACACCATGACTGCCTCTGGTTTTTCAGAGACTTTCCTCACTATGGTGAATGCTAATTTCTGCTGCCCCCGGTCCCGGGTTACGGTGAATGGTCATGTATCAGCGTTCTTTACTCACACTCGAGGCACTAGACAGGGTTGTCCTCTGTCCCCCCTGCTGTTCGCGCTGAGCATCGAGCCGCTGGCGGTGGCGGTGAGGGAGCATGACGGGATCCGAGGTCTGCCATTCGCGGGGGAACAGCATAAGATCACGCTCTTCGCGGACGACGTCTTGTTCTCCGTGACTGATCCGGACAGCTCGCTGCAGTGCATTAGGGAGGTCTTATTGGAATTTGAGGACGTGGCAGGCTTTAAGGTCAACTATAGCAAGTCGTACATCTTGAATCTTACCCTTTCGCAGGCCGAGAGTGATCGGGTGCGGCCGCTGACTCCGTTGGCTTGGGCCGCAGGTTCGATTGTCTACCTGGGGGTCCATCTGACTCCGACGGTGAGCGGATTGTTCCAGGCCAATTTCCCATCTTTGTTGGCGAAATCCCGGGCGGAATTGGACAGATGGAAACCGAAATTTCTGTCATGGTTGGGTAGAATCCATGCCGTGAAGATGGTTCTCCTCCCTAAATTCTTATATTTGTTCCAGGCATTGCCTATCCCCATAGATAGCGATTTCTTTCGGCGGCTCAAGACTCATTTATTGCGTTTCGTGTGGCAAGGGGGTCAGGCGCGGGTCTCATATGCGGTTCTTCGTCGACCGAGGTCGGAGGGTGGAGTGGGGCTCCCTGACCTGCAGTTATATTACAAAGCGGCGCAACTGAGAGTGTTGGTAGAGTGGTCGCAACAAACCTCCGAGAAACACTGGCTCCACATGGACCGCTGCGTTGCCGGCAGGTCGATCTGGGACTTAGCCTGGAAACCGAAGAAGGACCGCCCTCTCAACGCCTATATAAGCACTCCTACGAGCACGGTGTTGAAGGTATGGGACTCACTGGCGGCGGACGACCGTTGGACCACGTTCCCTTCGCCATTTACGCCCTTGCATTACAACCCGGCCTTTCCACCGGCGCTCCGTGAAGGGCCGTTTGAGGTGTGGAGAGAGGGGGGTGTCGGGCGTTGACCCATTTGTTCCACGGCCTAGACACCCTCACTTTTGCTAACTGTATGAGAGATTATGGGGTCCCCCAGACTGAACGATTCCGGCATGTTCAGCTGCTTCACTGGGCTACGTCACCTGGAGTGCTGGAGGCGGCTACGAGACCGCCAACATCGTTTGAAGCCTTTATATTGCGGACATCCGCCATGAAGGGGGCCATTTCCTTCATTTACCAGTTGTTGCTTCAATCGACGATAGCTCCCCGACCCCGTTATATGGGGCAATGGGAAGAAATGTTGGGGCGAGATGTCTCAGATGTGGAATGGTCGGCGCTATGGCGTGACCTGACGACCTTTAACCACTCTTTGCACCTGAGGGAAGCCCATCTCAAGACGGTCATGCAATGGTATATGTGCCCGACTAGGCTTCACCGCATCTTCCCGGCGACCTCGGATAAGTGCTGGAGGGGATGCGGACTTCTGGGGGACTTCCGCCACATCTGGTGGGACTGCCCGGTGATCCGTCCGTACTGGGAGGAAATCCTCTCCCATATAAAGGACATATTGTCTTATCCCGTTGATGCTTCTATGGCTTGTGTCCTGCTAGGGCTGCGTGACCCTGGCCTTGTTTATCAGACCAGGGCAGACAAAAAGATTTTGTGGCTATGCCTCGGCGCTGCGAAGCTCACGCTGGCTGCGGCCTGGAAGAAAAGGGATGCCCCGGCGATCTCACTGTGGCATGCGCGACTTTGGAGGTTGCTCAGTTTGGAAAGAGTGGCGGACATCTTCCTTGGCCAGTATAAGAATTTCCGATTTCAGTGGGGTCCCCTGGTTAACTTTCTTTCTAAGGGGTTGCCCTCGGCGGTATGTCCGGCTTCATTGAGATCGATGCACCTCTTTCAAGTGTAATATGGATGTGGACTGAGTGTTGAGTGGATGGCGTCACCACCAGGGGGGAGGGAAGGGGTGGGATGGGACAGTTGGTTGTTTTGGATTTTTGGGCTGTGGAGGTTCCACGAACTGAGTGTCTGCACCGCTTGTGTGGAATGTGGGGGATTGGGGTCTAGCATATCGCAGCACAGGTTGTCCTGGTTGGCTTGACCTACTGACAAGCTTGTAGTACGCTCTGTACTGTGGTCCTACTTGCTATGCTGTCTCGCTTCTGGCCTAGATATGCTTGTACTGTGGTTTGGAACGCTGCTGCTGTGTGAACAATGATTTTACCCTGCTCTTGAGTACTGTGCGGTTCCTCCGCAGCCCTATGTTTGTTCTCTTCTGTAAATCAAAATAAAAATTTTACAAAAAATAAAAAATAAAACTAAGAACTGTGGTGTAGTTGGAGCATGCATTTGGAGTTAGTGTAATAAGTGTTTTAACCCCTTAACCCCTTCCGTGCGGGGGTAATTCCCCCGCTGTGCTGGGGGTGCACAGCGCCCCCATGCTCATGACAAGCTCAGCTTGTCATGAGGCACGGCGCTCGTGTGCTCTTGACGAGCTGAGCTCGTCATGACCACCCCCGTTCCCGTGGAACGCTCAGCACAGCAGGGGAATTATCCCCACGTGTGAGCGTTCCACAGCTCAGCACTGGAGCGCCGTGATGAGCATCGATGAGGTTATCCACGGCGGCAATTCTGCAGTGGTGGGCGGGGACACGGCGGCCAACAGACGTCGCAGCACTACGGAGGTAGTGCTCGCGACAGCCATTGGCCGACGAACGCATGGAAGGGGTAAAGGAGGCTTTTTAACAGCGTATTGCAATGCAAGGGAATACAGTAGCCTAATTTTTATAATTTGCATGACTGAAAGTCAGTGTGCACCTTTTAGCAGCACGTTTACATTCTGGTTACTCCTTTAATTCATTTAAAGTATTTTCACTGTTTTGTTTTAGTTGTGTATGATAATAATGCTCTGTTTCTGTCCTGTAATGCACACATTTTTATTTTCTGTGCCCCAGGGTCCTAACCGTGTGTTATCGGAGCGCCGGTCAGAGCAGCGCAGGTTGTTAAGTGCCATTGGGTCATCAGCCTTACTGGACAGCGACCTCTTGAAACTGAATCAGCTGAAGGTAGGGCCTGCTATAGTCTCATTTTCAAGATGCCAGCACTCTAGGAATTATTGGAGCTGATTAAGAGAATTGTTCCCCAGACCTAGAAAAATGATTTGGCATGCTATAAATATTGCAGTGTACTATGCACCTTTCATTTACTCGTGTGGGAGAAAGTTGGCCTGCCAAGTGAGTGTGTATGATTCTTGTAAATCCTTTGTACATGTCATGTGTGGTTTGCAAAGACACTGGCTTTGGTGTTCATGTGTGTATTTTGAGACAAACCTGCACTGCTCCGGCTGGCTGTTGGAAGCTTGTATTGTGTCTATACCAAGTGCACGTTGTGTATATTTGGGGAGGGACTTGCATGGCCATGGCTGTCCTGTACCTATTCTCTTTATGAAGGAGATCTTCATTTGCTTTTCTCTTACTATTGAGTACAGCTTTTGTATTGTTTCTTACACTTACCTAAAAAGCTCCATTTGAGGTCTTAGTGCTACCTCACAGAGATTCACATTTGAAGACTACAAATGACCATTGAACGGTTGTTCTTTACCACATTCACCTTCTACCAGTTAATGCTTTTAAATGTGATTTCTCTCCAGTTCCGTAAGAAGAAGTTGCGATTTGGACGGAGTCGGATCCATGAGTGGGGTCTCTTTGCCATGGAGCCCATTGCAGCTGATGAGATGGTGATCGAGTATGTGGGGCAAAATATCCGACAGGTATGACTCATTCCACCCTAAAGAATCATAGAGTAAGCATAGCTTATCAGACCTGCAGTCACCTCAGAAAACTTAACTCTCTCCCAAACAGCATATCCTAAGGCAGAGCTTTCCAAACTGTGTCCCGACACAGTAGTGTGTCACCTGCAAAGGGTGGGTGTGTCGCGGGATGACACCAGTATTATTGGGCACTTAGCACATAACTGCTGCTAATTAAGAGGCATTCCTTTGAAAGAGTGTCAGCAAACACAGCCCTGCAGTAGCGCGGACTCCCCCACACTCTGCTCTATGGGGGTCGGGAGATTCACAGCAAAGCAGTAAATGGAACCTGCGAAGTACTGAAGTGTGGCTGTGTGTGTATCCAGGAAGCTGTCTCTGCCCAGACTGAAACACACGTGGGGTGAGTGGACAGATGGTGACAGACAGAGGGTGACAAAGGAGGAAGACAGAGGGAGGGAGACAGAGAGAGGGGAGAGCAAGAGGGAGGGAGACAGAGGGACGGAGACAGAGAGAGACAGAGGGCGACAGACAGAGAAAGAGGCAGACAGAGGGAGAGGGAGCAGGAGACCGACAGAGGGAGAGAGAAAGAGAGAGCGAGGGAGCGAGAAAGAGAGGGAGACAGAGGGATGGAGACAGGGAGACAGGGATGGAGACAGACAGACAGGGATGGAGACAGACAGACAGAGGGAGACAGACAGAGGGAGACAGACAGACAGAGGGAGACAGACAGAGGGAGACAGACAGACTGAGACAGAGGGAGACAGACGGAGACAGACAGACGAGAGGATGACAAACGGAGACAGACAGACAGACAGACAGACGAGAGGGAGACAGACGGAGACAGACAGACGAGAGGGAGACAGATGGAGACAGACAAGAGGGAGGGGAGACAGACAAGAGAGAGGGAGAGAGAGAGAGGAAGGGACAGAAAGAGACAGAAAGAGACAGGAACAGACAGATAGAGGCAGAGATAGGGACAGACTGAGACAGAGAGAGGGAGGAGGGCGACAGAGGGAGGGAGACAGAGAGAAAGAGGGAGGTAGACAGACAGAGGGAAGCCGACGGAGGAAGAGAGACAGAGGGAGACAGGGAGAGGGAGGGAGACAGAGGAACGGAGACAGAGGAACGGAGACAGAGGGACGGAAACAGAGGGAGACAGAAAGCGGAAGATAGAGGGTGACAGAGGGAGGGAGACAGAGGGAGGAGGGCGACAGAGGGAGGGAGACAGAGGGAGGAGGGCGACAGAGGGAGGGAGACAGACAGAGAGAAAGAGGGAGGCAGACAGACTGAGGGAGACAGACGGAGGAAGAGAGACAGGGAGAGGGAGGGAGACAGGAACGGAGACAGAGGAACGGAAACAGGGAGATAGAGAGCGGGAGACAGAGGGCGACAGACAGAGGTAGGAGGGCAACAGAGGGAGGGAGACAGACAAAGAGAGACCGAGGGAGGTAGACAGAAGGAGACAAAGGGAGACAGAGGGAGTGGGAGACAGAGGGAGTGGGAGACAGTCAGACAGAGGGAGACAGACAGACAGACTGAGACAGAGGGAGACAGACGGAGACAGACAGACGAGAGGATGACAGACGGAGACAGACAGACGAGAGGGAGACAGACGGAGACAGACAGACGAGAGGGAGACAGACGGAGACAGACAGACGAGAGGGAGACAGACGGAGACAGACAGACAAGAGGGAGACAGACAGACAAGAGGGAGACAGATGGAGACAGACAAGAGGGAGAGGAGACAGACAAGAGAGAGGGAGACAGAGAGAGAGGGAGAGAGAGAGAGGAAGGGACAGAGACAGTAACAGACAGATAGAGGCAGAGATAGGGACAGACTGAGACAGAGAGGGAGACAGAGGGAGGGAGAGAGAGAGGGAGACAGAGGGTGACTGAGGGAGGGAGACAGAGGGAGACAGAGAGAAAGGGAGACAGACAGAGGGAGACAGGGGGAAGGAGAGACAGACAGAGGGAGGGAGACAGAGGGAGGAGGGCGACAGAGGGAGACAGACAGACAGAGGGAGGGAGACAGAGAGAAAGAGGGAGGTAGATAGAGGGAAGCCGACGGAGGAAGAGAGACAGAGAGAGAGGGAGACAGGGAGAGGGAGGGAGACAGAGGAACGGAGACAGAGGAACGGAGACAGAGGAACGGAGACAGAGGAACGGAGACAGAGGAACGGAGACAGAGGGACGGAAACAGGGAGACAGAAAGCGGAAGATAGAGGGTTACAGAGGGAGGGAGACAGAGGGAGGAGGGCGACAGAGGGAGGGAGACAGACAGCGAGAAAGAGGGAGGTAGACAGACTGAGGGAGACAGACGGAGGAAGAGAGACAGAGGGAGACAGGGAGAGGGAGGGAGACAGAGGAACGGAGACAGGGAGATAGAGAGCGGGAGACAGAGGGCGACAGACAGAGGTAGGAGGGCAACAGAGGGAGGGAGACAGACAAAGAGAGACAGAGGGAGGTAGACAGAAGGAGACAAAGGGAGACCGAGGGAGTGGGAGACAGAGGGAGTGGGAGACAGAGGGAGTGGGAGACAGTCAGAGGGAGACAGAGGGAAGGAGAGGGAGGGTGACGGGGGGAGACAGAGAGAGACAGAGGGAGGGGGAGAGAGAGACAGAGAGGGAGGGAGAGAGCGAGGGAGACAGAGGAATGGAGACAGAGACAGAGGAATGGAGACAGAGACAGAGGAATGGAGACAGAGACAGAGGAATGGAGACAGAGACAGAGGAATGGCGACAGAGACAGAGGAATGGCGACAGAGACAGAGGAATGGCGACAGAGACAGAGGAATGGCGACAGAGACAGAGGAATGGCGACAGAGACAGAGGAATGGCGACAGAGACAGAGGAATGGCGACAGAGACAGAGGAATGGCGACAGGGAGGGAGACAGAGGGAGGGAGACAGGGACGGAAACAGAGGGAGGGAGACAGGGACGGAAACAGAGGCAGACAGACAGAGGGAGGAGGGCGACAGGGAGCGAGACAGACAGAGGGAGAGAGAGGGAGGGAGACAGAGAGAAAGGGAGACAGAGTGAGTGAGAACCCCCCCGAACCACCATAGGTGGTTCGCGCTCACTCGCTATGATCGCTCACTACACTGCCTTACTGTGTCACAAAATGATGCATCTCCAAAAAGGGTGTCGCCAACATGAAAAGTTTGGAAAGCTGTGTCCTAAGGTAATTCACTTAGGCCTCTCACTAGCCCTTAATGTGGTTGTCCTACATTCTCAGGCATACAAAGCCCAGCATTTTCTATGTTATCACATATCAGTAAGATAACTGTGTATTAAAATGTATGAAATAATATTGCCAGTGTCATTCAACATTTTGTAGACCGTATTTTGTTTGTGCCATTCTGTGTCTCGCCTCTTTCTTCACCATTTCTTGCCAATTTATTTGCAGTGTTAGTTGGTCAAGAGCGGGCTGACTATAGCACTTTGAGAAACATGTCGGCCATCTTGACTTGTTTTCCATTTGTCTGCTATTACCTTCAGTTGGGAAGTTATACGTGAAACTCCTTTGGGCGCACTGGAATCGAAAACTTTGAAAACACTATCCCGTGGCGATTGGCTCCAACTTGACTCCAGGGTCCCACTGAATGACATCATCAGATACATATAGATGCTGACCTGATGTATTTTCCTTTTGCCCCAGTATTGGAACACTCATAGATTCCCATGCTTTTGTATCATTCCCTGTCGTCGGAATGGGAGTCTCAGTAACAAAAATAACATAGCAGTTGGTACAAAAGAGAAAGAAAAAGGCCTCGGCCTCCTTCCCTTTTGTAGCATATCCACCTCTTTGTGTAAAAGAGACCAAACTAGGCATCAGCCAATCAGAAGAGCCTCACCCCTTAGAACCCTCCTGAAAGAACCTCAGAGCCTCAGATTTTCTACCGCACGTTGTGCTAGGGAGTCTCCTTTGAGCTCTGTTCAACATCTATTCTTCAGAAGTTTTTCTTCAGGTTTTTCTTCAGATTGTTGGCTGATCCTTCCAGGATGTCTGACAAGGGAAATAAGAAGGCCCTTTTCAAGCCATGTTCCACCTGTGGCAAGAAAAGACTATTCATTGAGGATAAGCATAAAGACTGCTTGCCCCAGTATTGGAACTTTCATAGATTCCCATGCTTTTGTATCATTCCCGTCGTCGGAATGGGAGTCTCAGTAACAAAAATAACATAGCAGTTGGTACAAAAGAGAAAGAAAAGGCCTAGGCCTCATTCCCTTTTGTAGCATATCCACCTCTTTGTGTAAAAGAGACCAAACTAGGCATCAGCCAATCAGAAGAGCCTCACCCCTTAGAACCCTCCTGAAGGAACCTCGGAGCCTCAGATGTTCTACCGCACGTTGTGCTAGGGAGTCTCCTTTGAGCTCTGCTCAACATCTACTCTTCAGAAGTTTTTCTTCAGGTTTTTTCTTCAGGTTTTTCTTCAGATTGTTGGCTGATCCTTCCAGGATGTCTGTCAAGGGAAAGAAGAAGGCCCTTTTCAAGCCATGTTCCACCTGTGGCAAGAAAAGACTATTCATTGAGGATAAGCATAAAGACTGCATCGATTGCCTCTATCCTGATCACAAGGCTGCGGACTGTAAGATCTATCGCACCTTTTCCACCAAGACCCTCCGGCACCGTGAGGGTAGACTTCTGACATGGCTCCAGAAGTTGAAGTCCAGGAAGGATACTGTCTCCAGTGACAGTGAGGTCAGTCAAAATGGGTAGGGGTTCCCCTTCTCCTTCTGTGTAGCATCCTTCTAAGGCCTCAAAAAAGACCCCCAGAGAGTCTGAGAGCCAGGGTCCAGGTGAATCTCCTCACCATGGTGAAAAGGAGAGGATAGGACCATCTACGCCTTCTAAAGGTTTGAAGACTGATCCAGCCTTCAAGAAACTCTCTTCCCAATCTTCTGGGAAGTCTGACAGAAGTTCCAAGTCGTCGACGATGAAGGCGTTGTCGAAGGAGGCTCCGTCGATGAAGAAACTGAAACTAGTTCCGTCGACGGGCTCGTCGACAGGACAATCAACGACGACGGGATCGTCGACGAGCATAGAACTGCCGCCGACAGCTACAACAGCGTCGACGATGGGAGTCGCCTACGACGGCATAGTCGACGAGGATGTCGACGACGACGATGGCGATGACGAAGAGTTCGTCGACCGTGGCGACGATGACAGTGTCGTCGACGAGGGCCTCGACGACGACAACATTGACGACGGCTGGGATGTCGACAGTCTCGGCGACTGCATCGACGACGCCCATCTCGTCGTCGAGAGTTCTTGTGTGGATGATGCATATTCTGTGGACGAAGCCGACGGCGGCTGCATTTTCAGTTCCATCGTCAACGGGACCGTCCACAATTTTGGCATCGGAGAAGAGAATCACTATTTCAATTACCAGAATTACACTGGACATGACATCTCCCAGGAGGGTAACCCCCTTGCCACCAGCTCTGCTGTTTGATGAAGATGAGTCAGAGGAGGATGATCAGGACTCATATGGCTACGCTGACAGCCCCTCTTAACTTCTGGTCAAGTGCCAGGAGACGGATTCTGAAGGAGGGTATGACCAAGAAGGTGGTTATCATCATCATTCTGCCCAACCACAGCAATATTCAGGTCAAGACATGGTTTCGGTACCATCTTCTTTCCTGCATGACCTGCACAGGATGCTGCAGGATTACAAATCTAAAGCTGCAGAGCCTGCTCCGGCTCCAGTTGCGCAAGCCCGCACCTGCCTCAACAGCTGTTCCTGAAATACCAGCTCAGGTGTCCCCTCAGCCACAGGCATCAATTCCACAAGAGCCTTCCAGACCAGCAGACACCCAAGATTATTCCTCAGATGAGGATCATAATTCGGATGCTGTAGCTGATCAAGCTTCTGAATGGGATAAATACATCATTCCGGACCCTCCATCTCCATGTCCGGATCCAGTGGATTCCCCGCCAGCGGATATAGGAGGATTTCATCAGCTGATGGAAAGAGCGACTGGCAGATTCATATTGGCAATGCCTGCGGTGGCCTCTGAATGTTTCTTGTATGATTTGAAGGAACCTTATAGGAAGACGACGAGGTCCATACCAATCGTGCAGCATCTGTGGGATGAAGGCCTTAAGGCAATGAAAAATCCAGCGACGGTGGTCCCTGTACTACCGCGTCTAGATAAAAAGTACAAAGCGCCTGAGGATGGTCCAGCTGCCTTGATGGGCCACCCAAGACCGGACTCAGTAATTTCTCAAGCGGCGCAGAGGAAATCCCGCAACCCCTCTGCTCCTTTAACAACTCCTCCAGACAAGGAAGGAAGGAGATTGGACAATGCCGGGAAGAGATTCTCTTCAATGGCGAGTCTTCTGGTGCGGGCAGCTAATGCCCTAGCAATATTGGGCAGATACGACCGCCAACTATGGTGTGATGTCGAACCGTTCTTGGATGAGCTCCCTCCAGAATCAAAAGCGGAAGCAAAAAAGGTCTTACAAGAAGGGGAGGCGACATCAATGGAGGTCATTGACTGTGCCATGGACATTGCCACGACGGCGTTTCGTTCTTTGGCTGGAGCTGCGGTCCTTCGTCGCCAGGGGTGGCTGAAGGCAACCTGGTTTTGACCAGAGATCCAAAATAAGATCCTGGATCTTCCTTTTGATGGAGAAGCACTATTCGGGAAATTGATTGACGAAACTCTCCAAGACATCAAAAAGGACACTGAGACCGCCAGATCTTTGGGTACGCTTCAGTACCGCAAAACTCCTTTTAAAGGGTCCAGAGGCAAAAGTACAAAATACAGAGGATCTTACCAACAACAGAGATACTCATCCTACAGCTCAGGTTCGCGACAATACCGCCAGCCTTATCAACAAAGGCAGGGCCAATCCTCTAATTACTCCAGGCCTAACAACAGAGGAAAGCAGGCTCGCCAGGGACGTGATACGTCCAAGCGACAATAGCGGTCTCCTGGCTCTTCCTACTGTACCCTCCTCCAAGAAGTCATCAGTGGGAGGCAGGGTATCCCAATACCTTCAGAATTGGTCCAAGATAACATCGGACCGTTGGGTGCTCAACATCATTCGAAAGGGCCAAACATTAGAATTCACTCAAATCCCACCACCCAAGCCCCCTGCAGCCATTCCTTCAAAACACCTGCGTCTTCTGCGGCTCGAGGTTCATCAAATGCTCCTGAAGGGGGCTATAGAGCCGGTTTCCTCCGACCAAAAAGGACAGGGATTCTATTCCAGGTTCTTCCTGGTAAGGAAGACGCTAGAGAAATGGCGCCCCATTTTAGATCTCAGGGAGCTCAACACCTATCTCATCTCCCTGTCTTTCCGGATGGTCTCTCTTCAAGACATCCTGCGGCTGATCAATCCGGGGGATTTAATGGCCACGCTCGATTTTGAGGATGCGTACTTTCATGTACCGATTCACCCAGCACACAGGTGGTTTGTACGATTTACAGTAGCCAAGAGCCACTTTCAAATCAAGGTTTTACCCTTTGGTCTTCGCTCAGCCCCAAGGATCTTCACGAAGGTGCTGACGCCAGTAGCGGCATTCCTGCGAAGGAATCATTTTTAAGTCTTCCCTTACCTGGACGACTGGTTGCTGAAGGCCCCGTCCAGGGAAGCAGCACGGGACGCTGTTCAGGCATGTACAAACCTGTTTCAAAATCTAGGACTCACTTTAAACAAAAACAAATCGTCTCTGGTCCCATCCAGGATGGCACGTTTCCTGGGAGCCATCCTGAACTCAAAACTCTCAAAAGCTTTTCCAACGCTAGAAAGGCGGGAAAAACTGCAGACCATGGCTCTGGACTTACGAAAAAGGTGTCTTTCAGTACGCCGCTACAAATCTCTGCTGGGGGTAATTTCGTCATGCATACCTCTGATTCCTCACTGCAGACTGCGAATGCGTCCTCTTCAGGAGCAACTGGACATCCAATAGAAACAGATTCACGGATCATTCGATGACAAGGTGACCGTCACTCTGACAATGAAAAGAGCGTCCCTGTGGTGGACAGACCAGAGAAACTTGTCCCAAGGTCTATCCTTCGTAAGCGATCCGTCTCCTCAAGTAGTGACAACGGATGCGTCATTGGATGGTTGGGGAGCGGTGATGCAAGACCTGCATGTCAGTGGCCATTGGTCTAATCACGATCGTCTGCTCCACATCAATCTCTTGGAGCTAAGAGCAATAAATCTGGCTCTACAAGCCTTTCTCCCTCGCCTAAGAGGTTCACAAGTTCTCATCAGGACGGACAACACCACGGCCATGCATTACGTGAACAAGGAAGGAGGAACCAGGTCTCTCCCGTTGTCGCAGGAAGCTCAAGAGATCTGGGAATGGGAGATCCTTCACGGGATGTCGCTGCAGGCAGAACACTTGCCAGGAATTCTAAACGAGAATGCCGACAGACTGAGCAGGTTATCCTCAGTCAGTCACGAGTGGGAGCTAAACCAGCGAGTTCTAGAAGAGGTCTTCCGTCAGTGGGGCAGACCTGCAATAGATCTCTTTGCCACGCCGACCAATAAGAAATGCCGGTCTTATGCAAGCAGGCTTCACCACCGAGGATCATTGGGGAATGCCCTTTCGATAGCCTGGTCAAGGACATTTGTCTACACCTTTCCCCCCATCCCACTGATCCCGAGGCTTATCAGGAAGATCAAAGTGGAACCATGCAGGATGATCTTGATAGCCCCTGCTTGGCCGAGATAGTTCTGGTACACGGAGCTCCATCTGTTGTCGCTAGCTCCTCCTCTCCCCTTGAGGACTATTCAAGAACTTCTCACAATGTCCGAAGGACAGATTTGGCATCCATATCCACAGTCATTACACCTGACAGCATGGCTCCTGAGCAGCGAGAATTTATGAATCTCCCCATCTCGAACAAAATTAAAGAAATCCTCTCCCAGGCGAGAGCTCCTTCCACGAACAAGACTTACTGGCTCAAATGAAAGAGATTTTGCATTTGGTGCACGAGAGAGAAAATTGACCCCTTTTCTTCAAAACCTCATCAGCTTCTGCCTTATCTCTTGTCCTTGGCTAAGTCGGGGCTGGCCCATTCATCTATAAAAGTTTATTTGGTGGCAATTTCAAGGTACAGACGGTCTGAGTCTGGACCTTCGTTCTGATCTTCCAGGATTGTTAAGCAATTTCTAAAAGGCTTGTTCTGGGTCTATCCACCAGTGAGGCCTCCGCCTCCTACTTGGCACCTGAATGTAGTCCTCACTCAACTCATGAAAAGCCCATTTGAACTAATTCATCGATCAGACATGAAGTTCCTTTCATGGAAATTGACTCTCCTTTTTGCCCTCACATCGACAAGACGTATTAGGGAATTGCAGGCTCTAATAATCCAAGAGCCTTTTCTTCAATTCAAAAGGAACACAGTTATCTTGAGAACTAACCCAAAGTTCATACCCAAAGTACCCTCGGACTTCCATTTGAACGAGCCGGTTATTCTTAAGGCTTTCTTTCCTCACCCGGCTACACCAGCGGAGAGGTCGCTACATTCTCTAGATGTACAACGATGTTTAGAATTCTATTTGGATCGCACCAAAGGATTGCGGAAATCCTCCCAATTGTTCGTTGCTTTTGGTGGTCCGAGCGAAGGTCTCCCTCTGTCAAAGCAGAGGGTTGCAAATTGGATTACCAGTGCCATTCTACATTGCCATACTGCAGCAGGTAAACCACTGACTGGCAGGGTTCAAGCACATTCCACAAGATCAGTGGCTTCTTCAACAGCCCTCTTCGCAGGTGTACAGATTAGGGACATTTGCAGAGCTGCTACCTGGAGCAGCGTCCTCACCTTTACTAAGCATTACTGCTTGGAATCCTTACAACAAGAAGATACGGCAGTGGGCCAAGCAGTCCTGAGGAACCTCTTCCACTAATTGGTGAGCTTTCCTTTCTATCCCACCTTCCGTTATTTTGCACATTTTGTATCTTTGTCATGTTGGCTATTGCAATGTATGTTATGACACAAAATGTCTTTTTTATTGCTAACTGCTTGCTACTCTGATACAAAAGCATGGGAATCTATGAAAGTTCCAATACTGGGGCAAGAAAACAAGTTACTTACCTGTAACTTTAGTTCCCCAGTATTGGTAACTTTCATAGATTCCCATGCGCCCACCCACCTCCCCGGGAAAAGCTCAGCCTTCAGCAGATATGGTGACTGTTACACAACGGCTACGAAAATCTGAGGCTCTGAGGTTCCTTCAGGAGGGTTCTAAGGGGTGAGGCTCTTCTGATTGGCTGATGCCTAGTGGTCTCTTTTACACAAAGAGGTGGATATGCTGCAAAAGGGAATGAGGCCTAGGCCTTTTTCTTTCTCTTTTGTACCAACTGTTATGTTATTTTCGTTACCGAGACTCCCATTCCGACGACGGGGAATGATACAAAAGCATGGGAATCTATGAAAGTTACCAATACTGGGGAACTAAAGTTTGCAGGTAAGTAACTTGTTTTCTTTTTCAACATTTTTGGATGCAGATCTAGAGTAGCTCTTAAGGGAATATGTTCCCCCCACAATTCAATTTTTTTTGCACTTTGCAGAGGTCGTTCCACCCCAAAAAAAGTAGAGTTTCAAATCTTGTAGCTCATGTCAGGCACAGATGTCCATTTTGGGCACCCACAAGTTAGACTGTGGTGCATGGTAATGAAGCACAATATGAAGTAATGCGGCCAGCGCTGCCTCCTACACTGCAAGTTCATTAAGCTGCAGAAGCTAAAGGCGCAGGTGAGCGACAACTGCTGGCTCATCGTCAATCCTAGTCCTGGTCCACATCCTTAACCAGAAAGTCATTGAAGCATGCATTATTGAGGGATACGACAATGGGAAACACTGTAGGAGGGATTCCTCAGCATCCAGGCATTGATCCAGCTCTAGGAGTAGGTCTCCAGGTGTACATTATCGTTCCACTGACTCAAGCTTTGCTGTCTTTTGCAGCACCAGAGCAGCTGGGTATCCCCTGTGGCACCCCCTACACCTTTGCTTCTAGCCCAAACCCATGGCTTGGTATCGCCATTGGCATACCAAGGGTTCTCTCTTCCTTGCTCTGACCCAGTGCAAGTTCTGGCCTTCACGCAAGCTGCATTGGCAGTATCCTGCCCTCTCTGGTTTCTTCTAGCATCCCTTTGGCTCCCCCAAAAACCTTAAAGCCTCCAGTTGGACTTTTGCCTGTAGGTGTTTCCTGTGAACCATTTGACCCCAGACAACATACCTCAGGCATCGTTCTGGCTGGTGCCAGCCAACCACTGAAGGCCTCACCAGTGGTGCCTCTGCCGCTGCCTGTACTGGTATTGTATGTTATGCCTTCACCAGCTTTGGATATCTGTCTGAAGACTATGGCCATCCTCATGCACTTTTTGAGGCAGATACAGAGGATGGTAGAGGATTCCCAGTACAGAGAGGGATCTCAGGTACACGCCTTTGCCTAGAGAGTATTTCCACTGGATGAATTATATGTTCGAGGCAAATGAGCTGTAGATTATATACTTGTGCATAGATCGCCATCTGGTGTTGAGCTCGGATGTTTGCACTTTGTTTTTGTCTTGGAAGAAGTCTTTGTAGTCACAAGGTAGGTGACTCCTCCCTAGGGTGATAGTGCGCACGGGCATTGACTCCATCTCCAGATTGTTTTTTTTCTGCCATCGGTTTCGGATGTGATTCGCTGCGCTCCGGGTCGGTGTCGTTCTCGAAGGCTCTTCGACGCGCCGTCTCTCACCATTCAACTTTGTCTTGATCGCTTTTCCTTTTTGATGCACATCTTCGAAAAATATAAACTCATCGACCTAGAACTTCAACACAGACCGTTGGGCCTAACCGTGCCGATCACGCCAGCACTCAATGGAAAGAACTCCTTTTAAAAAATGCCTCGAGTGTGGCGTTAAGTTCCCACACAAGGACTTACACCAGGTTTGTAATCTCTTCCTCTCCCCAGAGCACAAGGACAAGAACTGCGAGGCCTGTGCATCTTTCAGGTCGAAGAAAACCATCCATGACAGGTCGGGTTCAATGTCACAAAATGTCCTGCAAAAGAGCTTGGTTCTCTTCCAGGGGATCCTCATCAAAGTCATAAGCATTAGAATATTCCCGCCCATGCGCGGGACCCCGGAAACAATATATTATATGTGCCCCACATATATATATATATATTTTTTTTTTTTTTTTTTTCACCAGCAGCTCCGCACCCTGACCAGGTGCCGCGAGCGTGAGGGGTAGGTGTTCCGCCGTTCCAGTGTCTACTCAAAGGTGTATCCAATCCTTATTACGCTGGCCTCACGGGAGCTTGCTGCGGGGCCCATTCTTAATCCCCTTAGGGTCGCATAAATAGAGCAGGACCCCTTGGCCCTCTTGTCCTCCGACCCAGCGAGGTTGTATTTGCTTTCTTTATATAGATTGAGCATTGAGTTCACTTTCTTTTTGTGTAGTACTTTATTTTAGGTCCTGACGAATCGCCTTTCGGCGAGAAACATGTTGACCACACTAGGGGGTAGAGTTATTGTTCTGTACACCTTTTACGGTCTCTAAACTCCCCTCCCACCCCTTTTAACTAAGGAATCAGCCACGTTATTAAAGTTGCAAGTGGACTGATTACCTTTTTTATCGCTTTCACTCACCACTGCACTGACTACACCTTCCTTTTCATCCTCACCCACATCCACCTTCGGCAAGGAACTAAAAGAACCCCGTCAAAAGAGTACCTTTGGGGACTCCGTCAGATATTGCAGCGCCGGTCTGACGAGGGGCAGTGAGCCGATGATGACACCGGACACCCTCTAGTAAGGGTGTGTTTCACGCTTATTACTTTGGGTGTGTGAGGCTCTCTAAGTTCCGACTAGGGAACCCTTTCTTCACAGCCACGGTATTCATAATACCAACTCCTTGCTCCACACGGTTTAACGCCCCCTGGGGAACTTTGTACTCTGCTGTTAGCCCCACATATATATAGACATATATATATAAATATATATATATATAAAAATAAGCAATTGCAGCCAAATAAAACAATAGAGCTGGAATATGCAGTGAAGAATTTCCACAATACAGTGTATTTTGCATTAGAAACATGAGAAACAACACCAATGCTTGTTAAGAAACTGTTTTAATGCTTAGAAAACAGTAGAAATTCTCATAACACACTGTAAGCATATACAGCTCCCAGGCTGCATTGCAAAATCCCAGTCTAAAAAGACTGAAAAGCTAACCTGTAGCTGAATGTACTAAAACTGACGCTGTGCCTTTAAGGCACCTCAGCCCCTAGCTTCCCATCATGCCTCAGGGGTTACAGTTAGGTCAGTTGTTCTTTCCGGCTCCTTCAGGAAGGACCCTGGATACTCAGCTCCACATTTTCTGCCTTTTTCAGTCAGAAAATCTTCAAAAGAACAATTTTTTGATTTACTTTGACTTTTCACATCAGAGTCAAGTAAATAACTGCTTAGCAGTCAATTTTTTGTGAGGTTTTCCTTTCAGGATGCCCTCATTATTTGATGATTGCCCTTCTTGTGGCCACAAGAAGGCAAAAACGGACTCTCATGAGGTCTGTATTTTATGCTTGCCAGAGGATCATGATCCTAAAGACTGTTCTCATTGTAAAAACCTGTCTGACAGAACTCTTAAGGACAGAGAGAGGAACAGGCTCTATGGTCTGGCCCAGAGATCCATGAGAGGAAGATCTGCAGAGAGGAAGAGTTCAAAGAGACCCAGAACTCCCTCCAAAGGCAAGTCAGAGCGTCCATCAACCTCAGCACCGGGCTCGGCGCTGAAAAAACGACATCTGATGGACAGTTCGAGAGAAAAAGCTCCGTCGACGTCGAGATCGGCGTCGATGAGGAAATCGTCGTCGAAAAAAGGTTCACCGTCGTCGAAGAAAGCTCCGCCGTCGTCAACTAGGCGACGATCGGCGTCGAGTGAAGCCACGAGATCGCCGTCGACGAGAGGTTCGACGTCAAGACATAAGTCAACTCCGCCGCCGTCAACCAGGCGACGGTCGGCGTCGAGAGACAGATCACACTCGCCGTCGTCTCGACGTCGACAGGCTTCGAAGAGTGTGACACCTCCGCCGACGTCTCCACGGAGGCGCTCGGCGTCGAGGAGCAAGAGCCCCCTCGGACGATCGTCGTCGAGGAAGGGATCATCGAAGGCACGTCGGCGCTCGTCGTCGAGGATGTCCGATCCTCCACCGTCGCCACATGCCAGGTCGATGACATCTCCGTCGCCGACAGATCAACGTCGGCCGACGTCGAGAGCTCTGTCGACGGCAGGGCTATGCCGTTCGACGTCGAGACCTCCGTCGACGGCAGGACAACGCCGTTCGGCGTCGAGGGAGAAGACTCCGTCGTCGGTGCATCATCGCCGATCGACGTCGAGGGACCGCAGATCATCGTCAAAGCATTCAACGCCGAAGGTTATCACCCCGTCGACGCCACAGAGGCGTTCGACGTCGAGGGAAAGGCTTTTGAGACGTCCTCCAACACCGGTGAGACGGAGATCTCCTTCGGTGCCTTCGACAGTCCTAGTGACACAATCTGCTTCACTCCATTCCTCCTCAAGTGCCTCGGGTTCAACGGGGTCATCTTCTAGGAGTAGGAGTCCGGTTCAGAAGAATCCCCAGCGGGGTTACACTTCACATATAAGACTCTCGCCAAGATGGTATGCTCCTTTGAGTAAGTGGAAGGATTCTAAGGCACCAGAGAGACTTCAAAGGTACTTGAGTCCAGTCCACGGGTCTCCTCTTCAGCAAGCAGAAGAGGCAGATGGACAGAGTCCTGCCATTCACCGTTCACGCTCACGAGAGAGAAGAGCGGACAGGTCGCATGCCCCTAGGGTCTCCCGATCGCCAAGGAGGGAGCAACCCAAATCTCGAACACCGAGAAAGGATGTAAGATCGAGATCTCCAGTACATCAGAGGGTATCACGTTCTCCTCGAAGGGAGGAACGACCTAGGAGATCACCGGTGAGGAAGGAGCATTTTCACCACAGGAGAAGAAGAACTCCATCATCCTCCCCTCCATCTTCGCCTAGATCTTCTAAAGGGGACTATTCTCCGACGCTGGCAGACAGCCCTCGCTCAAGAGCTTCCCCTCTTGACGACGTCAACACGTATCTGGACGTTTTGCAAAGGGGTGCTCACAAGCTGAATATAGAAATGACCACTCCAGAGGTGTCCACTACTGTGATTTTTGAGACTCTTCATCACAAATCATATACACGGCCGTTGCTCCCATTAGTTCCAGGAATAATGGACCCAATCAAAGAGGTTTTCCTCACGCCAGCAACGATCAGGGCAGTACCGGCACGTATCCAGAAAAAATATAGGCCGGCTGACTCAGATCCTATCTTTGTTAAAGGTGAGCCTGCGGCGGACTCAGTTATTGTAGCCTCAGCTAGAAAGAATCACACAGTCGCTCCTTCTTCATCAGTTCCTCCTGACAAAGACAGCAAGACGCAAGATTCTTGGGGACGCAAGGTATGCAGCACAGCAGCTTCATCCCTGAAAGTCTCTAGTGCATCAGCCCTTCTGGGAAGGTACGATAGAGCCCTATGGGACTCCATGGAACGATTCAAAGGGAAATTGCCCAAGGAGGACCAGAAGGACTTTGAGGAGACCGTGACGGAGGGCTGTTTGGTGGCAAACCAAATGATTAGTTCATCAGCAGATAACGCCCTTCTAGCTGGACATAACTACTCACATGGGATATGTGCGAGGAGATCCTCTTGGCTGCGTTTAACTGGGCTCAAACCAGATGCCCAGCAGCGCATCCTCAATCTGCCTTTTTCCGGATCTTCACTCTTCGGGGAGCATGCCGATCAGGAAATGGCCCGTATGAAGACTGAGTTAGACACAGTAAAGGCAGTAGGTCTGGAAAAACAGAAAGCACCGTTCAAACGACGCTTCAAGACCAACAAGAACCGGGGAGGCCAACAGAGGGTTCAAACCCCTCAATGGTCTCAAAACAAGCCGCAAGGAAAGCCACAATACAGAGGAGGAAGGTCAAGCAGAGGTAGAGGCGGACATCATCAGTCCTCTACCACACCTAGAGGAGGCAAGGCCTGAGCAGTGGCTTCCTCTGACGCCGTTACCCACTCCAGTGGGAGGAAGTGCTGCACAACATCTGGCAGAGTGGGTCAGCATCACGAAAGATCGGTGGGTGCTGAATATACTGCGCAATGGATATGCGCTACGTTTCAGGAAGAAACCACAACCGGCTCGTCCAAAAAAGTCTCGCTCGTACCAACTAGAGCTCCTCAAAAAGGAAGTGAGCGCCCTCTTAAAGAAAAACGCGATCGAAGAGGTACCCCTATCCCAAAGGGGGAAAGGAGTGTACTCAAGATATTTCCTTGTCCCCAAAAAGGACCAAGAAGGCAAATTCAGACCAATTTTGGATCTTCGACTCCTCAACAAAGTGGTGGTCAAAGAGAAGTTTCGCATGTTGGCACTCCACCAAATATGTCCTCATCTACAGATCGGAGATTGGATGTGTTCGGTGGATTTACAAGACGCGTACTTCCACATTCCTATTACACCAGGTCCTCGAAAGTACTTGAGGTTCCTGGTAGGGTCCAAGCATTACCAGTTCAAAGTGCTTCCTTTCGGACTCAAATCCGCACCAAGGGTCTTCACCAAGTGCATGGCAGTGGTAGCGGCGTGTCTACACAAAAAAGGTCTCTTTGTGTACCCATATCTAGACGACTGGCTCCTGAAGAGTCCGTCCCCTCGTCAAGCCACCAAAGACTTTCACCTGTGTCTCCAACAACTACACAGGCTCGGCCTCCACGTGAACACAGAAAAATCAGTCCTGCAGCCCACGCAAACTATCCACTATCTGGGTGCAGTTCTAGACACAAAGTTAGGAAGAGCGTTTCCTTCGCAGGAGAGACTGTCTTCCATGGGGCAAAAATGCAAAAAGTTACTTCAGTTTCCTCGTCCAAAGGTGCGAGAAGTAGCGTCTCTTTTGGGCTCCATGGCGTCCTGCATCTTCCTAATACCGAACGCCAGGTTGAGGATGCGGCCTCTACAAGAGTCTGTGGAGGATCAGTGGGACCAAGCGACGGGAGATTGGGAGGACCGAATCATCCTGTCTCAATCAGCACTGACCTCAATAAAGTGGTGGACTCGCCCTCGGAATGTCCTGCAGGGAGTCCCTTTTCAGCAACCTCTTCCTTCGCTGTCTGTGGTAACGGACGCATCTCTAGAAGGCTGGGGTGCTCACATGGGTCATCTTCAGATTCAGGGTCGCTGGTCGACCAACCTTCAGACATACCACATCAACATGCTGGAGCTTCGAGCAGTTCATCTGGCGCTCAAAGCGTTCTTTCCAGCAACATCAACGGACAAAATCCTGGTTCAGACGGACAACACTACAACTATGTTCTATCTGAACAAGCAGGGAGGGACTCGATCTCGCCCTCTGTCTCTGGAGGCCCAGACAATCTGGCACTGGCTTCTGGCTCGGGGACTGTCGGTTGTGGCAGTGCACCTTCCAGGCGAGCTAAACACAAAAGCGGACGCACTCAGCAGGCACTTCGAAGATCAGCCAGACTGGGTGCTACACGACGAAGTAGTCGAAGAACTCTTCCGTTGCTGGGGTCGTCCAGACATAGACTTATTTGCAGACGACGAAAACGCCAAATGCCACGCCTTCGCGTCCAGGTTCCACCGGCCAGGGACGCAAGGGAACGCTCTCCTGCTGGAGTGGACAGGAATGTTCGCTTATGCTTTTCCTCCTCTGGCACTGATTCCGAAGGTGGTGGCCAAGCTCATCAGATCGAGCATGGACATGATCCTAATTGCTCCGGATTGGCCGCGACAATGGTGGTATCCAGACCTGTTACATCTGTCGCTGTGTCCACACAGACGTCTTCCGTGCAGGCCAGACCTGCTGAGCAAGATGAACGGGAGGATCCTGCATCCCAACCTCCCGTCGCTGAACCTGACTGCATGGCTCCTGAGGTCTTGCAATATAGACACTAAAATCTGCCTCCGGAATGTATGAATATTTTAAGAGAGGCAAAGAGACCTTCCACAAGGGCGTCTTATGCGTTCAAGTGGAAACGTTTTTTCATTTGGTGTAAGGACCATGGCTTTGATCCCACCAAAGGACAAGAAGAGGTAATTCTTCCATACCTCCTATACTTAGCGACATCAGGGTTGAAATACGCTTCTATTAGGGTTCATCTATCCGCCATAGTAGCGTACAGAAAATCACCTGCACAAACATCGTTTTTTCAAGTCCCAGTGGTGAAAGATTTCCTTCAGGGATTAAAGAAGGTCTATCCCCCTGTGAGAAATCCTTCTCCTCCCTGGGAGTTGAACCTGGTTCTCTCCAGGCTGATGTCTACACCGTTTGAGCCTATACACAAGGCCTCCTTGCAGCATCTCACTTGGAAGGCGGCCTTCTTGGTGGCAATAACCTCTGCGCGCAGGGTTAGCGAGATACAAGCACTCTGCACCAAGGAACCTTACACTGTGTTTCACCACAACAGAGTAGTAATGAGGGCTCACCCATCTTTTCTTCCAAAGGTGGTATCGGATTTTCATATAAATCAAACGATTACCCTTCCTTCGTTCTTTCCTAACCCATCGACCCCAGCTGAGAGGTCGTTGCACTCGTTAGATCTTAAACGGGTGCTAAAGTTTTACCTAGAAAAAACTAAGGACACCAGAAAGACAGACCAACTCTTTGTCAATTATGGTGCTATGAGGACCGGGTTTGCAGCAGCCAAAAGATCCATCTCCAGATGGATTGTCTCTTGTATCAAACTAGCATACCAGCTGGCTGGCAAACCTTTGTTGCAATCACCCAAAGCTCATTCCACTAGAGGGAAAGCAGCCACAATAGCTTTTTTGCATGACATTCCTATGTCAGAAATATGCAAGGCTGCGACATGGAAATCAGTCCATACCTTTACAAGGCATTATTGCCTAGAGTCTGATTCCAGAGCGGATTCTCAAGTAGGGCAAGCCTCCTTGAGAAACCTATTTGGGTAAAATAAGGCCTATTTTTGGGCCTACGGATATGATTGTTATCTGTTGATTCCTTTGCCCGCAGGGATGAGGTGAGGCTCGCTACTCTATTCTAATGCTTATGACTATTGATGAGGATCCCCTGGAAGAGAAGGATTAGTTACTTACCTGTAATCCTAGTTCTCTTCCAGGGGTATCCTCATCAAAGTCATAAGCAACCCTCCCGCCTCCCCGGGCAAAGGTCTTTGTTTATTACATAGGAGATGGTTTTTAAGCTGTTATTACCATGGTTTGGTTTTCAGTCTCCGAAAAGAACAACTGACCTAACTGTAACCCCTGAGGCATGATGGGAAGCTAGGGGCTGAGGTGCCTTAAAGGCACAGCGTCAGTTTTAGTACATTCAGCTACAGGTTAGCTTTTCAGTCTTTTTAGACTGGGATTTTGCAATGCAGCCTGGGAGCTGTATATGCTTACAGTGTGTTATGAGAATTTCTACTGTTTTCTAAGCATTAAAACAGTTTCTAAACAAGCATTGGTGTTGTTTCTCATGTTTCTAATGCAAAATACACTGTATTGTGGAAATTCTTCACTGCATATTCCAGCTCTATTGTTTTATTTGGCTGCAATTGCTTATTTTTATATATATATATATTTATATATATATGTCTATATATATGTGGGGCACATATAATATATTGTTTCCGGGGTCCCGCGCATGGGCGGGAATATTCTAATGCTTATGACTTTGATGAGGATACCCCTGGAAGAGAACTAGGATTACAGGTAAGTAACTAATCCTTCCGGACATCTTTGGAGCAGATCCTGAAGCTAACAAGCTGATAAAGGAGAGATCTCCGTCTCCGAAGCCGACGACTCTGACATCGAAGACGAGACAGTCTCACCAGCTCAGCGGTCCATAAGTACCGGGTTCCCTCTATTACCCAACCCCAAACAAATGGCTACGGTAACACCTTCGCCCTTTGGCTCCGGTTGACACCGGCAACACATTTCAGACGCCCCGCCCTCGGGCCTGGCTGTGAAACCGAAAGAAAAGACTTCGGGCTCGAGCCAACCCCGTTCCGGTGCCGACAAGTCACCTTCGGCACCGAAGCCCACAACCAAAGATGTGCCACGCCCTTCTTCCTCAGCACCGAAAACAGCCTTGACGCCGAAGCCCTCGGCGTCGAAACAAACATTCGGAGCCGAAAAAACCTTCGGACCTGAAAAAACCTTCAGAACCGAAAAAGGTCTTGGAGCCACAAACTCCTATACCGAAAGCTAAAGAGTCCAAGACCCCGAAGAAAGCTTCAGAAACAAAGGCAAAACAACATTCTGACCCTAAACCTTCAGCACCGAAAAAGGACTTTGTATCCAAACAACAGTCTTTGCCAAATTTTTCGGATCCAAAGCAAAAGACACTACACATTGACCCAGATACCGGTCACGTTGTCGCCAAGCCTCCTAAAAAGAGGAAATTGGACACTTCACCAGACTCTGAAATACCCATTAAACAGAGAGAAATGGGCACCAATACTTTTCCACCTTCCTCTCCTTCTCCAGCTGATCCTGATTTGTTAATTTCTCCAGATCACTCCCCACAACATGCATTTTCACCTCAACCGCAGGAGGATGAAGATGATTATAATGAGGGGATGGGAACGGTGATCCAGATAATGATGACGCACATACCATCCCACACGATGTAGATCCTTGGGATGATTAGAATACAGATCCAGATCCACACAACGACCCGGACCTCTATCACTCTAGGTCATCACCACCAGATGATAATATTGAGTTTGCACAACTAATTAAGAGGGCTGCTCAATACCACAGGGTACAATTACATTCTGATCCCTTAGAGGAAGACTTTTTATTGGAAACATTTGCACCCACACAAGTCCACACACACCCTACCAATGCTAAAAAGAATGCTAAAACATGCACCGGAAGTGTTTGACCCCTTCCATGCTCATGACGAGCTCAGCTCGTCATGCAGTACACTGCTCGTGTGCTCATGACGAGCTGAGCTCGTCATGAACAATGGGAAAAAAAGAGAGCCAGCACCTAGGGGGAAATCCTGTAGCATTGATGGTGTTAAAGACCCTGTTAGAGCCAGGATCCTGAACACCAGGTTGGACAAAAAATATAAGGCCGCTCCCAATGAACCAGTGTACATCAGAAGTCAGGTCCCTTTAGATTCTCTTGTAGTGTCTAATGCACACAAGAGGGCTAATTCACAGAGCACAGGTAACACCCCTCCTCTTGATAAGGAATCAAAACTCATAGACGCATCTGGCAAACAAATTGCATCACAAGCTGCAAATCTCTGGCGGATTGCCAACGCCCAAGCTTTGTTAGCCAGATATTACAGAGCTCACTGATGAGCTTGAAAAGCATATGCAACACCTGCCTGACCAATATAAAAACAAACCCAATGACCTTATACAGGAGGGTAAACTAATAACCAACACATCTATAAAATGTGCCCTCGATGCGGCTGAGACAGCATCTCGGGCTACTAATACCAGCGTTTTACTACACAGGCATGTTTGACTTTGGATATCCGGATTCAAGCAAAAGATGCAATCCACTATTCTTAATCAACCTTTTCAACCAACAGCATCTTTTTGGGCCCACAGTCGACACATCTTTAGAAAAGATGAACAAAGATACCGAGACTGCCAAAGATCACAGGCACAAATATGGTGACAATCACATAGAGATGCTGTACCATACACCTCCAGACAACAAATGGCATCAGATTTGACACAAAACCTACAGATCAAGTCATCCTTGGAGTGGAACAGCCAAAACCATCGCACCTTCTGGCTTCTACGAAAGGTTCAGATTTCGCTGATGTTTATTATTAAAATTGCAAATCTTCATGTTCTTCCCCTAGAGGCTCTTTTCGTTGCTCCTTTTACAGGTCTGGCTCCAAAAACACGGGCTCAGAACATCGCACTTTATCATATAAAAGTCCCAATCCAACTACCTCCTCCAGAGGATATTTCGAGGAGGATACAGGGGTAACAACAATAAGGAAAGAGGCCGCGGTAACAACGCCCGCGGCTCCCCTACCATCACACTTTCTACCTGTCTGGAACTCCATCACAACAGACAGGTGGGTAAGACAAATTGTCCAGTATGGTTATTGCCTGGAACTTGCCTCCACTCACCCAAACATTCCTCCCAGACAATGTCCAATGTCCTTGGAACATATGACTCTTATAAAAGCAAGAGGTTCTCTCTCTAATACAAAACAAAAGCAATAGAACCAGTCCCCCCGCCTCATCAAGGCACAGGGGTTTACTCCCTATATTTTCTAATCCTAAAAAAGGACGGCTCTCTCAGGCCAATATTGGTCCTCAGACCGTTAAACCTTTACATTCAGTTAAACTACTTCCACATGGTCACTCACCAACAGGTGCTACCACTGCTTCAACAAGGTGACTTTCTCTCCACTCTGGATTTAAAGGATTCCTACTTTCATATTCCCATTCACCCCGCTCACAGGAAATAGATCAGGTTGGTGGTAGACGGTCAACTATCAGTTCAAAGTCCTTCCGTTCGGGGTTACCACAGCACCCAGTGTCTTCACAAAGTGCTTCGCAGTAGTAGCAGCTCACTTACGAAGACAACATATTCATCTGTTCCCTTATATGGACGACTGGCTCATAAAATCCAAGTCTCACAACAGCTGTGTGCAACACACACAACAATCCAATTGCTTCACCAATCGGGATTCACTGTGAACCTCCCCAAGTCTCACCTCCAACCCTTCAACACACAACAATATCTAGGAGATATAATATACACTTCAAAAGCTCTAGCATACCCCAACCCAGTCAGGATATGCAACATTCAAGCTCTAATATCACAGTTTCAGCCTCAACACGGATTACCATCTACAGGGTTCATGCAGTTAATCGGGATGATGGCCTCTTGCATTCTCATTGTCCCTTATTCAAGACTCCAAATGCTTCCCTTACATGAGTGCCTGGCACGTCAGTGGAACCGGGCTCAAGGTCAGTTAACAGATCTGGTGTTGGTGGACAGCCGCACACATCGCTCTCTGCAGTGGTGAAACACACAAAAACTTTCCAAAGGGCGGCCGTTCCTCGACCCGGTTCCACAGATAGTGCTAACAGCAGACGCATCGCTCACTGGCTGGGGAGCTCATCTTCCAAACCATACCATTCAGGGCATAGGGACCCCTCAGCAAAAACAACACCACGTAAATTACCTGGAATTACTGGCAATTTTTCTGGCATTAAAATCCTTCCAACTCCATCTGGTAGGCAAAACTGTCCTGGTCCATACAGACAACATGACAGCAACGTACTACATACAAAAACGGGGAGGACACACACTCTACAGCTTTCACACCTAGCTCAAAGCATATGGAGATGGGCCATTCCACAAAACGTATATCTCCTTGCAGAACACCTCCCCGGGGTACACAATCAGATGACAGATCTGCTCCGTCATCAAACACTGCAGATCCACGAATGGGAACTTCATTCTCAAGTTCTTCTTCCAATCTTTCACTTGTGGGGACACCCAGAATTAGATCTGTTCGCCACACACCAGACCGCAAAATGTCCAAGCTTTGCGTCCTGGTATCCACACCCATTGTCCAAAGGCAATGTGCTATGGATGAACTGGTCAGGCAAATTTGCTTACGATTTTCCTCCTCTCCCGCTAATTCCGTTAGTGGTTCGGAAGCTCAAACAGCATTACCTCACAGTGATCCTGGTTGCTCCAACATGGTTCACAGCCCTCTTGGAACGATCAGTGGTTCCTCATCAAAAGCTACTCCTCTTACCCAAGCTTCTCACTCAGAACCATGGAGAGATAAGACATCCCGATCCCAATCAACTCAACCTTGCGATCTGGCACCTGCAGTCTTAGTGTTTGGCTACCTCAATCTACTGCCAGACTGCTTGAACATCATTTAAGAGGCTAGACGTCTTACCACCAGAGCATGCTACGCAGCAAAGTGGAAACGATTTGTAATTTACTGTACAAATAAAATCAATCCACTAGATGCTTCTATTCAAAACATTATCTGTTGCACCTACAACAATGTAACTTAGCATATACATCCATAAGACTACATCTCGCTGCAATAGCAGCTTATCTCCAAAACAGACAACACTTGTCTTTGTTTAGAGTACCCGCTATCAAAGCATTTATGGAAGGACTTAAAAGAATAATCCACCCAGTGTTTCACCCTCTTCAGTATGGAATGTAAATATTGTCCTTACCAGACTCATATGTTCCCCATTTGACCTCTGCACAAATGCGAACTACAGTTGCTATCACATCTCTTAGAAGAGTTAGTGGACTCCATGCATTAACCATACAAGAACCATTTTTGCAAATCCATCATAACAAAGTGGTTCTTAGGACTAACCCAAAATTTTAACCTAAAGTCGTTTTCCTCCTTCCACCTTAACCAGTCTCTTGAACTCCCAGTTTTTTCCCTCAACCAGACTCCGTGGCAGAACGGGCTCTTCACACGCTAGACGTTAAAAGAGCAATACTCTACTACATTGAAAGGACAAAATGTTTTAGAAAGACTAAACAACTCTTTGTGGCTTTCTCCCCACCTCATAAGGCCAATCGCATTTCAAAAGCTGGGATTGCAAGGTGGATTGTCAAATGCATCCAAATATGCTATCGTAAAGCCAAGCGCACATTAACCATTCTCCCTAGAGCTCATTCCACACGTAAACTAGGGGCTTCTATGGCATTCTTAGGGAACATTCCCCTAGATGACATCTGCGAAGCAGCAACTTGGTCTACGTCACACACTTTCACAAAACACTATTTTGTAGATGTGCAAGCAAAATATCAAGCTAGTGTGGGCCAGGCTGTATTAAAAACACTTTTTCAGACCACTGCAACAGATACAGGTAGCCACCGCTAAGGAGGTAACTGCTGTATAGTCCATGCACAAGTATGTAATCTACAGCTCATATGCCTCGAACAGAAAATGCTACTTACCAGTATGCATCTGTTCTTGGCATGTACAGCGGTACATTCATATACGCCCACCCGCCTCCCCGGATACCTCTATCTGTTGCAGTACTATCTTAACTAGATACATTGCACACGGACATCTCTTTCTATTTCTTACTAACTCCATCATAACCCTTCATGGCGAAAACAATCTGGAGATGGAGTTGATGTTCAGGCGCACTATCACCCTAGGGAGGAGTCACCTACCTCGTGACTACAAAGACTTCAACCAAGACAAAAACTAAGTGCAAGCATCCGAGCCCAACACCAGATGGCAATCTATGCATAAGTATATGAATCAACAGCTCTACATGCCAAGAACAGAAGCATACTGGTAAGTAGCATTTTCCTTTTGGTTCAGACTCAGACCCTATACAAATGCCACATATTCTTGATTGTGACTATGTGAAAATAGTGAGGCGGCCACTTTGCTCCCTCCTACTCTGGCAGAAGCTCGGAGCTATCTTGCCCTTCAAAATGCTAGTGAATTTGATACACTAGATGTGGACTTGGAGTGCTCTTCGTGTCCTTGGACGGATTTGGTGGCCTTTTTCACAGCAGTCCAAAAAAAGGCACTGAGGGCTCTTACATTGCGCTTTTCCAAGGAAGAACATAAGGCTAATCTCCTTATGGAGATTCGCCATCTGGCTTTTTGAGGTTTGGAGTTATTGCATCCTATTAATGACGGACTATTGGAGTCCATACTTGAGTGGGACAAACCATCTTACTCCCCTGTGGTGAATCACGTTGCCGGACACCATCGTCCGGCACCAGGAATCTCACCCTCCCATGAAAGCCACATAGTGCAGGCTTTGTTCTACTTAACCCAAATCCAGGTTCCTTCTCTAACTCTCCTCTTGAAGGGGAGTGAAAGCACATTAATGTGTGTAATAATGTTGTTGGACCCCTGGGTGGGAGCCCCCCGCTCTCCTGGGCCTGCAACAATGCACATCCTGGGCGAGTTGCTAGGTCTCCTCGCCCAGGATGGGCAGGGGGGAGCTTCAAAGGCCTGCCGCCTCTGTAAGCTTCTCCAGACCATTTGCTGTACCCAACAACTGACCTCCACCGGTTCTGACCCCCACTCTGGCGGGAAGACTGGCGGGAAACCCTACGTCAGGAAGGGGGGGGTGCCAGCCTGTCCCAACCCCACCCCTCAGGTGGGAGAGGCGAGGTGAAACACGACGCCCGGCTCCGGCCATCTTGAAGATGGGGAGCCCTGCCCAATCACAGCTAGGCTCCTGCCCCACTCCCACAGGAGAGTAGCAGACTAGGGGGTGTACCCACCCCAGGACAGGGACCTATTGGTCCCTGCCCTTGCCCTACCTGTAACACCCCTACATTCAGTATTTAGGGGCTCCCTGAACCTTCCTTCCTCAGACCCCGATAGGAAAAGAAGAAAGAAGATCAAGAAAAAGGAGACCCGCCGTGCAGCTGCTAACAACAGGACGGCCTTAACTGACTTGGCACCCAGCTAGAGGTTCTGGGTGCCCCTAAATACTAAATTTAGGGGCGTTACAGGTAGGGCAAGGGCAAGGTCAAATGGGTCCTTGTCCTGGGGTGGGTACACCCTCTAGCCTGCTTATCTCCTGTGGGAGGGGGCAGGAGCCTAGCTGTGATTGGGCAGGGCTCCCCATCTTCAAGATGTCCGGGGTCGTGCTTCACCTCACCTCTCCCACCAGAGGGTTGGAGATAGCACAGGTTGGCACACCCCCCTTCCTGACGTAGGGTTTCCAGCCAGTCTTCCCGCCAGAGTGGGGGTCAGGACCCGTGGAGGCCAGTTGCTGGGTACAGCAAATGGTCTGGAGAAGCTCACAAGGGCGGAATGCCTTTGAAGCTCCCACTGCCCATCCTGGGGGAGGAGGCTTGGCACCTCGTCCCAGGATGTGCATTGTTGCAGGCCCATGAGAGCGAGGGCTCTCTACCCAGGGGTCCAGCGACATATCTGCTGTGTGGCAGCCTAGGCAGCCCCTCAGACAAGACTTGGATTGTAGGTTAGGTTTCAGGGGGCATCTCTAAGATGCCCTCTGTAGTGCATTTTATATTAAATCCCACACTGGCATCAGTGTGGGTTTAATGTGCTATGAAGTTTGATACCAAACTTGCCAGCCTTCAGTGTAGCCATTATGGTGCTTTGGAGTTCGTAATGACAACCTCCCAGCACCATATACTCTTAATGGCATCACTGCACTTACAGTGCCCAGGAATGGCCCTGGGTACTGTAGGGACACAGGGCTCATGCACCTGTGCCCACACCACTGGCATAGGGCACCCAGCTAGAGGGGTGACTGAGGTATGCCAGGGCAGTGGGTTTTGTGGGCATGGCACACAGGGATGTGTGCCATGTCAACTCTTTATTTAGTTCTGTACTTAGACACTAAGTCTGCAGAGGCAGTGTGTGGGTGTCAGGGTTTCAGGCCCCTAAGAGTGGCACAATAAATGCTGCAGCCCTTAGGGGTTTTCTCTGGTCACCCTGCCCCGGGTACCTAGGGTACCATTTACTAGGGGCTGACAGGTGGCTAGAGATGCCAATTGGGTTTGAGTTTCAACACAGTTTTAAGAGAAGGAACACCGGCCCTGGGCACCTGGTTGGCAGGAGCCCAGGGCACACTCAGTCAAAGCACATCAGCAGTTCAGCAAAAAGTGGGGGCATACCAATGTAAGAAAGATGGCATTTTCTCACAGTCCAACAAAATGGGCCTTTCGCCAGTTCGTCCTGCAGGTCTTTTAGGTGTGAACCCACTCCACATACCTTCCATCTTAGTAGGTATTCCTTAGTATCCAATGTTAAGGAGCGGAATCTGCTGCGGTTAGTAGTATCCGTTAGAATAAAAAGTTCCTTACCTTTGGAACACTCTTTGTGGTTGGTACTCTACCTAATCGTAGACCCCTCTCTCCCAACCCACAACCCAGTTCTGCACACTGGTACCTCTAAGTATTTGTGCTCCACATCCAAAGGCACGAAAGATGTCAGCTAAGAAACTGATGTGGGCGCACAGGTGTGGCACTTGCATGCAGCTTCGCTCCGTCACTTCCAGGGCAAAACAAAGCAAATGTGGAACCACTTGGCACCATCAGTGCTCAGGAATACTGCTACCGAAAACTTTCAGATTTAGTCTGGCACCTGGGGGCTATTCTAAAGATGAGGAATCTGTAGTTACACGGAATATTGACCTGCAGAGCATTACAGAAGGTAAATACTTGTTCATCTAGACTAGGCTATGTCTGTAACACTAATGTTACAGATAAATAATATGTTTGGATACTAGATCTTCATTAAGATTGGTTAGGGAAATGGCCTGGATTTTTCCCAGCCCCCCAAATCTACTAAGAAATTAGGTATTTTGCAGCATAGTAGTATTCTAGATTCACATATTATGCATATATCCTGCTATCTAGTGGTTGGAATCGAAAAGTGCTACTTGTTTTGTTTTAAGCCTTTTTTATGGGGTCTGTGAAACCAGATCCTTTTTTTGTTTGGGCTATAACTCCCTTTGTGTGTGGGCAAGCTCTCCAATTCTTTTTTTCCGCCATGGAGATTGGAGGTGTCCTGCAGACTGCAGAGAAAAAAGAGCAGCAGAGAGATGCAGGAAAGGAAGCCAATCAGAAACATCAAGAGCATAGGTGGTACGGAGAAGGTTGCATGAGGGGGTAATCTTGAGCAAAGCAGCTTGTTTGGCTCTGCCTCATTCAACAAGGCAAGTACACTTCCCCTGCCTTTTTACATCTCTCTCAAGAAATTTGGGAAATGGTACATAGGGAGCTGATGCTTCATCTGAAAAGCATAAGGGGTGAGGTAGGAATTTACTCCTTAGTATATTATAGGAGCTAGAACTTTGGTGAACTGCTCCATGTATCACCGCAAAACTTTAAAAAATACATCAAAAATGCATTTAACAAATATGGTAAATATTAGCATGTCTAACGTGCCTGTATTTTCTGCAGTGTTCTGTCACACACTTTGTATGCAGCTTTATAGTGCTTTGGAACGCATTTAAAGGGTTTTTGAAGTGTATTTGAAAAGCACCTATTGGGAGGGAAATTCCTTCTTCCGTACACAACAGTGTTTCTTGGGGATGTTTACTTATTTATTTTTATTTATTTATATAATTTATAGAGCGCATGAATAACCCCAGTCGGGGTTTCTCTGTAACAGCCTTAGACAACCAAAATGGGAAGATCAGAACAGTGAGGTTAACAGTTTTCTGAAGGCTAGGTAGTTGATACGGAGACGTATGTGGCTGGGCAGTTGGTTCCAAGTTGAGGAGCAAGATAGGTAAAAGATTTGCTTCCTAATCTAGTTTGTTTTATGCTGGTTACGAGCAGGAGTTCTTTGGACCCCAAACGGAGGGTTCTAGAGGGAGTGTATCTGACCAACTTGTCTGACATCTATCTTGGCCCCATATTGTCTAGGGCTTTAAACACAATGCAGCTAATCTTAAATTTGATTCCTTTGCATATGGACCCCTGACCCTCCTGGTAGGTCGCTCCCCCTCCACACAGCTCCAACTGTGTGCCCCTGCTACCGCTGCCGCTGGTAAGTGTCCTCCGTCCTTTGCTTCTGTGCCCCCTCCTTGTGCGCCGTTTTTTGCTCTGTACCACTCGTTTTCCCCCTTTTTGGTGCCCCTTTTTGCCTTCTGCACCACTGTCTCCCAGCAGCTGTACCCCCTGCACCCCGCCCCCTGCCCACTCGCTTCTCCTGCCTCCTAGCTGCTCCTCCCTCCCACCTCCCCATATATGCTGGACGCTGCGTGCTGAGGCGAGCGACCCCTGACCCTCCTGGTAGGTCGCTTCCCCTCCGCACAGCTCCAACTGTGTGCCCCTGCTACCGCTGCCGCTGGTAAGTGTCCTCCGTCCTTTGCTTCTGTGTCACTGACTCCCCCTCCTTGTGCCCTGTCTTTTGCTCTGTACCACTCGTTTCCCCCCCCCTTTTTTGCCCCATTTTGCTTTCTGTGCCACTGACTCCCCCTCCTTGTGCCCCGTTTTTTGCTCTGTACCACTCGCTTTCCCCCCTTTTTGTGCCCCATTTTGCTTTCTTTGCCACTGACTCCCCCTCCTTGTGCCCCGTTTTTTGCTCTACCACTCGTTTCCCCCCCCCCCTTTTGGTGCCCCTTTTTGCCTTCTGCACCACTGTCTCCCTGCCGCTGTGCCCCCTGCGGCCCGCCCCCTGCCCACTCGCTGCTCCTCCCTCCCACTTCCCCATAAATGCCAGAAGCTGCACGGCCGCGCCGAAGGCGACGCCTGCACCCTCTATGCACTCCATGCTGGCCGAAACCACACCTGCTTCCATGCCGCCCCGAAGCGGACCCACGGACCTTTCTCCTGCCACACCTGCAGCTTCACCTGCGACAGAGCCACCAAACATCCAAGGACTGGACCCAATCACCTCCGCTTCATACTCCTCAACACCCGCTCCGCACCCAAACACGCCGCCGAGCTCTGGGATCTGCTCGACACCTCCGCCCAAGACGTGGCCTTCCTGACCGCGACCTGGTGGAACGACTCCTCGGCACCCGACATCGCCATAGCCATCCCGGACGGCTACAAGATCACCCGCAGGGATCGCGCCGAAGGAATCGGAGGAGGAATAGCCATCGTCCACAAGTCTACCCTCAAGGTCGCCACCCATGCAGACGACCGCTTCAACACCGCCGAACACCTGCACTTCCGGATCCACACTGACCCCAACCCCACCCTCAGAGGAACACTCCTCTCAGACCCCCCGGACCCCGAGCCTAGTTCAGCGACTCCATCGCCGACCTCGCCAGCACCCACGCACTCGCCTCCACGGACTACATCCTCCTTGGGGACCTGAACTTCCAGCGGAGAACAACAACGACGCCAACTCCGCCATCCTGATCGACAACCTCGGCCTCAGACAACTCGACTCGGGGAGTCCTTTGAATCCTTTTTATTTTTTACTTACCGGAGGCTGAATCTGGGCACTTTACTTCTCCCTGTGAAACGGAGACGCTGTTTCCACGCCGTCCTCCGCCAGGAGAGTCACTTGGGCCATCGCTTAGTGCCGCACGGGATCACAACATCCAGAGTCCCCAGCGGCACCTCCGGCACCACCGGGGACACGCCCCCCAACGCCACGTCAGCGCGCCGGGAGGCGCTCTTAAACAGGACAGGGCTCCTGCAGCGCGGGAGTCCTTTGAATCCTTTTTATTTTTTACTTACCAGAGGCTGAATCTGGGCACTTTACTTCTCGCTGTGAAACCGAGGCGCTGTTTCCACGCCGTCCAACGCCAGGAGAGTCACTTGGGCCATCGCTTCATGCCGCACGGGACCACACATCCAGAGTCCCCAGAGGCACCACCGGGGACACGACCCCAACACCACGCCAGCGCGCCAGGAGGCGCTCTTAAGCAGAACAGGGCTCCCGCAGCTCGGGAGTCCCTTGAATCCTTTTTATTTTTTACTTACCGGAGGCTGAATCTGGGCACTTTATTTCTCCCTGTGAAACGGAGACGCTGTTTCCACGCCGTTCACCGCCAGGAGAGTCACTTGGGCCATCGCTTTGTGCCGCACGGGACCACAACATTCAGAGTCCCCAGTGGCACCTCCGGCACCACGTGGGACACGCCCCCAATGCCACGCCAGCGCGCCGGGAGGCGCTCTTAAGCAGAACAGGGCTCCCGCAGCACGGGAGTCCTTTGAACCCTTTTTATTTTTTACTTACCGGAGGCTGAGTCTGGGTACTTTACTTCTCCCTGTGAAACGGAGACGCTGTTTCCACGCCGTCCACCGCCAGGAGAGTCGCTTGGGCCATCGCTTCATCCGGCACGGGACCACAACATCCTAAATCCCCAGCGGCACCACCGGGGACACGACCCCAACGCCACGCCAGCGCGCCGGGAGGTGCTCTTAAGCAGAATTGGACTCCTGCAGCGCGGGACGCGCGCGGGCGTGCCCGGGCCAAGGGCGAGCCCGTCCGCGCCCGTCATAGCCCGGAGCAGGCTGGGCTGGGGCCACCCCCCTTTCATCTGGACTGTGTGCATCCCTAAGGACTATTAAGGACTCGGTCAGTGGCATTTGTTTGACTTTATTCTTTTTGGATCTTGCTTATTTCATCAATGGCCACCAAACGTAAAATAACCGGGGAGAGGGTTGGGGGCGGCGTGGCAGGCACCCTAGATGCTTTTTTAAACAGGGCAGAATCCGTCTTGCAGCACGAAATACTCCTAACTGAGAAAAGACTCTTATGGGGTAAAAAAGATCATCTCTAGGGGCCATCAGTAAAGCTAAATCACCAGTAGTAGTTCCTCAAACCATAACTTGTCCCAGTACAGATCCGATTGATGTTGGTACGGTTAGGACTGTTGCTACTGAATCGAATTCTGATGTGGGCGTAGTTGAGGTGGTAAACCGGAGGGATTCGAGGGGCTTGGCTACAGTTCTTTCCCCTAGTGCAAGCATCCAGACGGTCTTGATGGGCTCACCCCAGGTACCTGTGTCAGATTTCCCTGCCGCCCTGACCACCCAGCAAGTACCCCCGCCAAAATCGCTATGGGTAGATAGAGGTGACCGAGTCACCAGATCTAAAAGATCTACTCGCGATAATGAAGCTGCGGGAGGTGCTTTCAAATCGGGGACTGATTCCAACCAAGAGGGGGGAACCCGGGGAACCTTCTGCTAAGCGTGTAAGGGGTGGGGCCGCTTTGAGGTTCAGACCTAATGCCACAACCAAATTTAAATCTCAATCCTCAGGGGCCAGTAGGAAGCTGACTCTGAGACTTAATAATGACGTGCCCGTTACCCATAACGCTGATACTTCTATGACAGGGGACCGAGAAAGCAACCTAGATTATTGGAAGCATATTGAGACTTTGATCATGGGGCTTTTAGCGCCTTTTCTGAATAGATTGGGGGCAATTGAGGAAAAACTATCTCTTTTGTCACAGGGTACTCACTTGATGGCGAACCCAGAGGTGACAAGGACCCATAGCAGTGACGTAGGAGGGGGGGAGCCTAGAAGTATCATCCTTGCTGAGTCCTAGGGGATGAAGCAGGGAACGGGACCATGAAGTGGCGAAAAAGGGTGTCCCTCATGTGCGTACAGACTGCGTGCAGGCCCAGCATCTTCCACCTGGCACTGTGGGCCATGCTCTGCAATTAAGAACAGGCTCCCAAGGGATGAGTGGGTCTGTGAAAAGGGTGCGATCAGGCCCCCAAACTCTCCCCTTCCAAGAGCCCCCTCATAGGGAAGTCATGGCTGTACAAGCAACACATAGAGATGATCCTAGATTGTTACCCCATGTCCCCAATAAGCCTGCCTGGGATATCTTAGATCTACCACCGGCGGCTTGTCCCCTGGTTGTGATCCTGGCCGGTGTTCCTGCGCTAAGACCCGAACAAACTGAATCTTGGGTACAGTTGAGGAATAAAACAGCTGATTGGCTAACGAGACACAAAGGGCTCAGGGCAGCCATGTTCAATAACAACATTATGGTCTGCAGAGTAGCGTGGGTGGGCCAGTCTCCCAAGAATATAGCCGGGGACTGTGTGTTAGTTAACTTTCGGACTCCATTTGTTGCTCAAACGATTTTAAAGGCCGAGGATCATTGCCCATTATCTTCTACTTCTATTTAGGCATTGCCTCTTGGCTATTTTTATAAACCCCCCAAGAGAAATTTAAATGAGACACCCTGATTTACTCCGAATATAAATAGGTTTGCGGTGTTATCCGGGCTTGACAACCAAGACTGACTAAATGTTATTAACATAGCTTCGGTGAACACACCAAACCATGGGGCATTGATAGAGGCCCACTCCCCTTTTGCTGTGCCTAGTATTCCAACTGCGCAACCCCCCCAGCCGTAATATCTAGCCCCATCTTACTTCACAATCTTAACTCTTATTCTACTCGATGTGTATCCAGGGAAGACACTTTAAAAGTCTTATCTTGGAACATAGCCAGTCTTAAGACCAAAAGGGGAGACAGTAATTGGGAGTACTTTCTTGCTGGTGCCGACATTATTGCCCTTCAGGAAACTTGGGATGCCCTTGATTCCTATTTTTTGGACGGCTTTTTAACATTTTGCAAACATGCTATACCGTCTAGTATGGGGTGAGCCAGTGGGGGGCTCTTGCTCTTAGTTAATCTGAAGCTAGCATTTAAAGTCAAGTTAATGGACACACACTCTCCAAATATTTTAGTAGTCGAACTAACAGCTAAGAACTTAACAACTCTGTTAGTGATCAACTTTTATAATTCTTTCACGAGGGATGACGACTTAGAGTACCTAAGGTCTCTCTCTACTTGTTTGACTGACTATGAGTCCATGGTTGATACACATTACCACATACTAGTCCTAGGTGATTTTAATATTCATGTTTGTCCGATTGATTGTTTTTTAAAATTAGATGAGGAATTTGCACCGCAGGGTATAACGCACTTTGAACATTCCCCTTCGGGAATCTTTCTAGAGAGTCTTATATCTGACCACAATTTGATCTGCCCAGCTCAGCGGTACACGTCATCCCCAATACCTACATATATTGGCCATGGCCACCATAGCACCATTGACTATATCTTAGTCTCTGGTTCCATGACGGACCACTTAGTTATATTTGAGGTAACAGATAATTGCCTAAGTGACCACAACCCACTGACACTGAACCTTAAAATCTGTGCTAGTGATCAAGTTAGCCTCTTGGCCCACGTAAGTTATTTCAATATTGTGCCAAAAGATCAAGCACGCCGGCTAAGATGGGATTCAATTACTCCGGACAGTTTTATTGAAAGCTTAACTGGTGTCTGCACAGAGGAGTTTGGCATCTGCACAGACCAGGACGCTGATCCAGTAATAGTCCTGGATGCTTTTGATCGTATTACAAAACAAGTGTGGGCTAACTTGACAGTTCTCCACAAAACTAGGCCTTTAAAAAATAAAAAATGGTTAGATGACACTTGTATAAGAGCCCATAAAGCTCTCATGGATGAGCTGAAGGGGAAAACAAGACATGCAGATAGGATTAAGGATGCAAGGAAGGCATACAAAATTGTTGTGGGGAGAAGGAAGAAACACCTTAGAGAGATGGCCTGGGAAGAGCTTAGCCAAGCTAGTGTTTTATCAAACAGCTCCAGGTTTTGGAGCGTGGTGAATAGCCCTACCTTTGACGAATAACCTAATCTTGTTTCAGACTGTCACATTTCCCCTGAAAAATGGGTACAACACTTTGGGGGTGTTTATACTGATGTTAGGCAAGGTTCTCCAAAATGGTTAGTGGACAGTGGGTGTGTCTCGTCCCCTTTGCATTTTTCCAAGGACGAAGTTATAGAAGCAATTGGATCAACATCTAGGGGGAAAGTGCCTGGCCCTGACGGCGTTCCAGCAGACCTTTATAGAGCGGATCCCATCTTATGGTCTAAAATCCTAACTCAGGTTTTTAATGCGGCTGCCCAGGTTGGCTTTCCCCTGTCTTGGGCCAAAGCAGTCATCATACCAATCTTTAAAAAGGGAGCTAGAGATGACCCGGCCTGTTATAGGCCAATATCTCTCTTGGATTCCGCATCGAAAATCATGGGTAAAGTTATCCTTGCCCGATTAACGGATTGGTTGGATCAAAATAATATAAGTTCAGATCTCCAATGCGGGTTTAGGCAGGGCAAAGGTACCGTGGGTCAAAGTCTTAATCTCCACTTAATAATTGGAAAGTACACTGTCGCTACGCAGGGGGACCTGCATCTGGCATTTATGGATTGATCCTCTGCCTTTGATCTTGTAAATCGATCAAAGCTGTAGGCGATACTCCATGGAATGGGTTTAGATGCAGACTTGATCTCCTTCTTGGCGGCCATGCATAAGAACACCATAGCTTCTGTGCATTATAACAAAGATGGCAGTCTCGCAGATTCTTGGCCCGTCAAAAGAGGGGTGAGACAGGGGTGCATTTTAGCACCCCTGTTGTTCACCCTCTATATTAACAATCTAGGGGCCGCTTTAATTTCCAGTTGTAAAGACATCCCAAGGGCCGGTACAAAAATGATCCCAGCTCTGCTTTACGCAGATGATGCGGTTCTGCTGGCAAGGACCTCAAGAGGGCTTCAAACTCTTCTAAATTGTTTTATTGATTTTTTGGACTCTCTAGATATGGTTACGAATTTTAAAAAGTCTCATTCTATGTCTATCGGCACTGCTAGAGCAAGGAAGGCAAAATTTGATTGTAAGGACATGGTATTAACAAAGGTGCCCGCCTTCCCTTACTTGGGGGTTCTTTTTGACAACCGACGACATTCAGCGTAAGTATAAAAAGAACAGCTTAGCCCGAGCCTCGGGGGCCATTGTGGAATTCGCAAAAAGAATTGGCTCGAAACCTTTTCCTGCCCTCTTAAAAATCTATAATGCCAAGTGCCTTCCAATGGTGACCTATGGGAGTGATTTATGGGGCTATTTAGAGACTAGTGAAATCCAGGCGGTAGAAAATGGGTTTTTTCGTAAACTACTGTCGGTCCCGGCCTCTACCCCTGTTTTTAACATCCATGAGGATCTTGGAGCTGGTTTTATCTCAGATCAGATTGCGGTTGCCCCTATAATGTGCTGGCTAAGAATTTGGGCCCAACCGTCACCCAACCTGAACCAGCTGATTATACAAGATTGCATCTCGCTCGGCAAGGGTTTAGATATTCCTTGGGTTCGCTATATTAAGTCTCAAATGGCTATTCTTGGATGCCCTGAGCTATTTTTAAGCCCAAGAGCCCTGGCTAAACCAGTGATTAAAGACGTTGAAGCAGCAGTTTTTGAATAGATCTATGCTGTGTAGGGAGGAAAGGGAACTAGTAAAACTCACAGTGAGACAGACGTTTTGTCACATTGAGCATAGGTAGTCAGTTGCAACCATATCTAACATATATAAATAGGCCTTATCACCTGTTTGTCTTAGTTAGATTTAAGCATAATATGGTTCCCTGGCTACTGGCCTTTCCAAAAGTGTTTTCAAAGAAGGTTCGTTAAGACCCTGTCCATGTGACAACTTCTCAGATCAAAATATTCTACATATGATATTTTTCTGTGAGTTCTATAACTCGTTACGTAGGAAATTCATCATCCCTCTCCTAAAAGGTCAAAACTTTGAAAAAGTTAGCCCAGCGTTAGCATACTTACAAATGCTGCCATCGCCCATGGTGTGCTTTGGGGTTGCCAGCTACTTAACAGGCGCCATTAGGTGCAGGAATAGGTTGACGATTGCATAAATGGGACTATGACTTAAAATGAATCTATTTATTTAATACTGTGTTCTTTTAAAGAAAAAAGTATAGCATGTAAATAGTAGATATTCACTTAGGACTCAGGGTGTTGGATAGGACTTCCTTGTACATGATGGTTTTTATAAATTGTGCAGTACTATGAAACAAGAAATAACAACTTATGTATTAATGAACTGATTGCATTAGAATGTTTCGTGATATGCACTTTGATGGTTTTAATTTAACCGAATAAAGTTAAACTTGACTTGAACTCGGCACCACACCCACCCACGCCGCCGGCCACACGCTGGACCCCGTCTTCTCCACAGGCACCCGCGTCGCCTTCGACCACACCACAGAACTCCACTGGACCAACCACCGCTGCATCCATTTGACCTTCAAGTAACCGCGCACCACCACACCCAACAGCTATGTCGCCGCTGCTGGTTGAAAGTCACCGAACACCAGCTGATCACCACCCTCGCCAAGAACCGATCCCACCAACCCAGACACCGCAGCCCGCAACCTCAGACAGTAGATCGACGACTGCGCCAACACCCTCGCCCCTCTCAAGAAACCCTCCAACAGCCACGCCAGCAAGAGAGCCACCTGGTTCACCGACGAGCTTCAAACCTCCAAACGCGAATGCCGGAAACTGGAGAAGATATGGCTCAACAAACGCACACCGGACAAACACGAAGCCCACAAGGACGCCACCCGTAGACATCACCACCTCATCAGATTAGCCAAGAGATCCTCCTTCAAAGACCGCCTGGATAACAACGCACACGACAGCAAAGAGCTCTTCAGCATCGTAAAGGAACCCTCCAACCCCAGCGCCAACAACATACCGCCCTCACAAGAACTGCGCGACTCACTAGCCATCTTCTTCCACCACAAGATCGCTGACATCCATGACAGCTTCAACACCACGACCGCCCCGACTACACCAGACTCCACCTCCCCTGTGAATGCCACCAGCGCCAACCGCCGACCTCCTGGTCCAACGTCAACCACGACGAGACACGCAAGGTCATGAACTCCATCCACTCAGGATCTCCGTCAGACCCGTGCCCACACCACGTATTCAACAAAGCAGACACAGGCATCGCACCCCAACTACGGAAGGTCATCAACACCTCCTTCGAAACAGCGACATTCCGGAAAAGCTGGAAGCACGCCGAAATCAACGCCCTCCTCAAGAAGCCCAAGGCGGACCCTAAGACCTTCCAGCCCATCTCCCTGCTCCCGTTCCTGGCGAAGGTCATCGAGAAAATTGTCAACATGCAACTCGCCCGCCACCTGGATGACAACAACATCTTGGACCCGTCCCAGTCCGGGTTCAGGCGAAACCACAGCACCGAGACAGCCCTCATCGCCGCCACAGACTACATCAGGCGCCAACTAGACAACGGCGAAACATCAACCCTCATCCTCCTGGACCTGTCAGCCGCCTTCGACACGGTCTGCCATCGCACTGTAAAGACACGCCTCCTAGAAGCCGGAATGCAAGAGAAGGCCCATGACTGGACCACGTCCTTCCTCTACGGCAGAACCCAGAGCGTCCGCCTCCTGCCCTTCCGATCCGAAGCCCCCGACATCATCTGCGGCGTCCCCCAGGGCTCATCCCTCAGCCCGACGCTGTACAACCTCTACATGGCTCCCCACGCACAAGTGGCCCGCCATCCCGACCTCAACATCCTCCCTACGCTGACGAAACCCAGCTCATCCTCTCCCTCACCAAGGATCCACACACCGCCAAAACCAACCTTCACGAGGGAATGAAGGTCGTCGCTGACTGGATGAGGAGCAGCCGTCTGAAACTGAACTCTGACAAGACGGAGGTCCTCATCCTCGGACCCACCCCCTCAGCCTGGGACGACTCCTGGTGGCCGACAACACTGGGAACAGCACCGACACCCACCGACCATGCACGCAATCTAGGATTCATCCTCGACTCCTCCCTCTCCATGTCTAAACAGGTCAACGCCTTCTCCCCCTCCTGCTACAACACCCTCCACATGCTCCGCAGGATCTACAAGTGAATCCCGACCGAAACAAGAAGAATGGTGACACAGGCCCTCGTCAGCAGCAGACTGGACTACAGTAATGCACTCTACACAGGAATGCCAGCCAAACACCTATGACAGCTACAACGCATCCAAAACGCCTCCGCCCGACTGATCGTCAACGTCCCCCGCCGCAGCCACATCACCCCCCACCTGAGAGTCCTACACTGGCTCCCCGTCGACAAGAGAATCACCTTCAAGCTCCTCACCCACGCACACAAAGCACTCCACAACGCCGGACCAGCCTACCTGAATAGCAGACTCCGCTTCTACACCCGCCAGCTCCGCTCCGCCAGCCTCGCCGCTGTCCCCCGTATCCAACGAACAACCTCCGGCGGCAGATCCTTTTCCTACCTCACCGCCAAGACCTGGAACACCCTCCCTACCCACCTACGGCAGACCCAAGTCCTACTCGCCTTCAGAAGTCTCCTCAAGACCTGGCTCTTCGAGCAGTAGCGGCATCCCCCTCCCCTCAGCGCCTTGAGACCCTCACTGGTAAGTAGCGCGCTTTACAAGTACTCTGATTGATTGATAGCCAATGGAGTCGGCGATTGAAGCTGTTCTGAGGGAGCATTGGTCACTAAGCGGGCTGCCGTATTCTGGACTACCTGCAGTCTGTTTAAGGAGGTTTCTTTAGCTGAGATCATCAGAGCGTTGCAGTAGTCCAGGCGGCTTAGGACCAATGCTTGTATCAGGGTTTTTCGTGTGGGTGATGGGAGTAGGGGGAAGACTCTGCGAAGAAGGCTTAATATATGGAAGCAGATCCTAGTGGATGAGGTACTGCGCTCCTCCAAGCTTAGTTTCTGGTCAATTTGGACCCCTAGGTTCTTAACCACTTGTTTGGAGACGGGCCGGGCCCAGCTCGCCGGGCCACCAGTTGGGTGACTACCTTGTTACTGCATCTTTGAATAACATAATTTCTGTGAATGAAGGAAGTTGTTACTCATCCATTCAGTGATGGTTTTCATGCCCTCCGAGAAGGTGGCCTGAATGTTTGTGGTGGTATTGTCAAAAGAAAGTTTCTCAGTAGTGACGCAAGTGCTGTAACATAACTGTTAAATAAGGTAGGGCTCAGACATGAGCCCTGGGGTACACCCTTAGAAACAATGGTGGTGTGTGATTTGAAAGGACCGAGGTTGATGGTTTGAGTTCTTCCAGCCAGGAAATCGGTCAACCATTTTAGTGTGTTATCCTGTATGCCTATAGCTGTAAGTCTCTCCAGCAAGATTTGGTGGGAGATGGTATTGAATGAGCAGGATAAGAAGCACTGCCTGACCATTGTCTGCTAGCATTCGGATATTGTCTGTGACTGTCACCAGTGCCTATTCCGTGCTATGTCTGCGACGGAATACTGACTGTGAGTGGTCGAGGCAGTTGGAGGATTCTATGAATTTAGACAGGTGTGTGTTTGTGCTTCTCTTCCAGAGGATACTCATCAATAGTTATCAGCACTGAATAGTCCCGCCCACGTACGGGGACCCCGGAGCAATAGCCAATAATATGCATATATCTACATATATTTACATAAATACCCATATATATGTATATATAAATAATATGCATATATAGTTATATGCATATGCAGCCTGAAAACATGTCACTAGGCTCCAAACTGCCACATTTGCATTGTAAATCTTTTACATTTGAAAAAATAAAGGCATATAAGTCATGCCATACTTATAATACATAAAGAAAACTGTTTTGAGTTTGCTTTGAAACACACAACCTTTATTTTCAAAGGTAAAAAGGCAAGATCATAGAGGTAGATTAGCCTAGAAAGGCAGCATATAGAAACAATTGGAAAATTGACGCCGTGCCTTTAAGACCTCCAGGAAGCCCCAGGCTCCCATCATGCACCACAGGTGACAGGTCAGTTCTTTTTTTCGGCTCCTTCTGTAAGGATCCTGAGCATTGAGTTCGCCAGTTAGTGATTTTTTAATCACCTTTTTTCTGGTTTAAAGTGAACTTTTTTACTTTCACTCGACGTCTTTAGTACTTATCTTACTAATCCTACTCTTTTATCTGACTTTTAGCTATTTTTTCCTGTCAAAATGCCGCCTTATTTAATAAGTGCCCAGGCTGTGGAAAAAAGATGGCTAAGTCAGACCCTCACTCGGTCTGCATTGCTTGTCTACCTTCATCTCACAAGCCAGACCAGTGTTACCACTGCAGCAAGTTTTCAAAAAGAGCCCTTAGGGAAAAGGAGAAGATTAAGCTGCACTACATGCAGGAGAGAGGAAAAGAAACAGGTGGGCGAGAAGAACATCCTTCAAGGTTCGAGCGCAAAGAGAAAGGTGAGAAAAGGAGGCATCGGTCTCATACGCTGTCGAGGGACAAATCGACATCCAAGATACCTTTGTGCTCCGAGTCAGCGTCGAAATCGACGCCGAGGCGTCCTTCGCCGTCGAAACAACTAACTTCAGGTGAGAAGACCCCTAAAACGAAGTCGACACCAACGCATAGGCGGTCCAAGTCTGGCTCGCCTAGGACATCAAGAGGCCGCGGCTCGACGTCGACCAATCAACGTCGAAGCTCGCCGACGAGAGTGATAGTGGCGATGCCGAGATCTCCAACGACGTCAAGAGGTACACTTGCATCGACGTTGAGCCGAACACCGAGGGGTTCGACACCGGTGAGGCTCAAGCATTGGCCGCCGAGACACATGACGTCGACGTATCCGTTGCCAAGGAGGTCGATGTCGAGGAGGTCGCCATCGAGGAGATCGACGTTGAGATCTCGAAAAACACCCTCTGTATCTAGGAGGCCAAGAAGATCGCGGTCTGGGTTGACGTCGAGGAGGTAAACGTTGAGGAGATCACGCTCCAATCACGGGTCTCCTTCAGCAAAGAGACCTAGGGCAACGTCGAGAGACCGCGGGACGCCCAGGTGGTGACATCAAGGTGTGCCTCTTCCGCCCCAGGTCTTCAGATAGTGCAAGTCACTCCTGAACCCTCACCAGTACCGACTCCAGCCCCTCCAACTAATATCTCCCCGAGATGGCTAGGGGACATAAGAGAGTGGAAGATCCGCAGCATTACAAGACTGCCATATTCCTCTACAAGATCCAGATCGCCTTTAATTCAGTCAGTACGCTCATCGGAAAGACATGCCACTCCACAAAGGCTCCCATCTTTGAGAATGCGCTCATCACGTTCTCCTAGGAGTCGAGCATCCAGATCTCGCCAACGCTCTCTTAGAAGACTGAGCCATAGATCTTCGTGGTCTTCAGACTCAAAGGCTGATTACTCTCCTACTCTTTCTTCCTCTCCTCCTAGTAGAATTTCACCCATTGATGATAGCCTGACCTTCAATGAGGTTCTCTGTCAAGGGGCTGCAAAGCTTCAAATTGAAATGCCTGTTTAAACCACCAAAACATCAGTCATCTTTGAAACACTACACCATAAGTCTTCCTCCATACCATTTCTTTCCCTAGTGCCTGGCCTGCTAGAGCCTGCTCTTCAGAAATTCCTTACTCCAGCATCTGTGGGGGTGGCCCCATTTCGGGTCACTAAAAAGTATAAAGCTCCTGAGAAGGACCCCTTTTTTCTGAGGGCTAACCCTCCACCGGACTCAGTTATTGTTTCAGCGGCACGAAGAATCAGGCAGGGGCAGCATCGTCTGCGGTACCCCCAGATAGAGACAGTAAGGCCATGGATTCTGTCGGCAAGAGAATGTGCACCACCTCAGAATCTTACATGAAGGTAGCCAGCGCCTCGGCCGTACTGGGTCGGTATGACCGCTGTTTGTGGGACTCTCTTTCACGCTTCTCGAAGAAGCTCCCAAAAGAAGACAAGCAAGATTTCTTTGGCCACCAAACCACCTTCATGAAGGATTTCAATCAAGTCATCAGTGCAGCGGCTGATGCCTCTGACTTAGCTGCCCATGGTTATGCACATGGGATTTGTGCCCGTCGCTCTGCCTGGCTGAGATTGACGGGTTTGAAGCCAGAGGCGCAACATCATATTCTTAATCTCCCCTTCAATGGCACATCGCTCTTTGGCTCTCACGCTGATGATGAAATGTCCAGGATGAAGACCGAACTGCATACGGAAGGCGGTTGGGCTGGAGAAGAGGAAGGACTTCAGGCGACGCTACCGCCCTTAGGATCAGCACCAATACCAGCAGAGGGTTCAAACCCCTCAGTGGTCCTCCGAGCAAAATCAAGGAAGATCACAGTCCTACCAGCGTCGTCCTGATAGAGGACGAGGAGGGAACTCCAGACAGTCCACACCTGATGCCAAGCAACAACAGAAGCAGTGAGTGCTTGCTTCCCCTAACTCTGTTACCCACTCCGGTGGGGGAAGTGTCCTTTTCTACCTGGAAGAGTGGACCAAAATCACACTAGACAAGTGGGTGCTCAATATTGTGAGGAATGGGTATTCCAGGTTCAAATCCCCTCCACCTTCTATTCCTCCTTAAAAGACTGTCATCCATCGTATAAATCTTTTGAGAGAAGAGGTGTCAGCTCTACTCCTAAAGGAGGCCATTGAGGAGGTCCCATAGCATCAACGTCGACAGGGGATCTACTCCCGATTTTTTTTCATCCCAAAGAAAGATCCAAACAAGGAGTTCAGGCCTCTACTAGATCTCAGTCTTCTCAACAAGTTAATTCTGAGAGAGAGGTTCAGAATGGTGGCATTACATCAAATAATCCCGCATCTACATCAAGAGGACTGATTGTGCTCCATAGATCTTCAAGATGCCTATTTCCACATCCCAATCCCTCCAAAGCATCGAACGTTTCTAAGGTTTCACATCCAGTCAGACCACTTCCAGTTCACTGTCCTGCCCTTCGGTCTGAAGTCGGCCCCTCACACTTTCTCAAAGTGCATGAGAGTAGTAGCTGCTTTCTTGAGGAAGAAGCAAATTTTCGTCTACCCTTACCTAGACGACTGGCTTCTCAAGAGTGCGTCTCCAACTCTTCTACAGCATCACCTCGCAGACTGGATTCAACAACTACATCAGCTGGGTCTACAGGTAAATTAAAAAAAATCCATCCTCAATCCAACAGAGAGGATACATTACCTGGGCCCAACTTTGGACACAGTAAACGCAAGAGCGTATCCTTCGGAGGAGAGACTATCGTCCATTCTCCACAAGTGTCAAACTCTCCTGAAGATACCTCAGTCCACGGTCAGGCAGATCTAATCTCTGCTGGGTGCGATGGCCTTGTGCATTTTTCTAGTTCCAAACGCCAGACCTCTACATCAGACTCTAGAGGAACAGTGGTCCCAAATCTCCAATCGCTGGGAGGACACTTTAACTCTACCTCTGTCTGTCCAGCTCTCTATCAGATGGTGGATGCGACGCACTCATCTCATCATAGGAGTCCCCTTTCAACAGAAGCTGCCCAAGCAGACTCTTGTGACGAATGCGTCCCTTCAGGGATGGGGCGCTCATATGGGGCCACTCCAGATCCAAGGAATGTGGTCAGCGAAAGAGCAACTATACCACATAAACATGCTGGAGTGCAGAGCGGTGAATTTGGCTCTCAAGGCATTTTTTCCTTCCATCAAATCGACTTCTCTGCTTGTTCAGACAGACAATAAAACAACAATGTACTACCTGAACAAGCAGGGGTGCACCAGGGCCAGACCCCTTTCGCTGGAAGCACAGGCGATTTGGAAGTGGCTTCTGGCACAAGACATGCAAATCTACGCAGTACACTTACCAGGCGTCCTCAACGTCCAAGCGGACGGCCTAAGCAGGCATTTTGCAGAAGCACACGACTGGGTGCTAAAACAAGAAGTGGCGCAAGACATCTGCCACAACTGGGAAACACCAGACATCGATCTCTCCGCGGATGCAGAAAACACAAAATGTCTCGTCTTCGCCTCCAGGTACCTGCAACCAGGATCCAAGGGGAATGCTCTGTTGATAGACTGGTCGGAGACATTACTCTACGCCTTTCCACCAATTCCCCTCATTCCCATGGTGATCAGGAAACTGTACTATACCAAGACAGAGATGATCTTGGTTGCTACGGAATGGCCTTGCCAGTGTTGGTACCTGGACCTTCTTCATCTGTCCAAAATACCACACAGGAGGTTGCCATGTCATCCGGATCTGCTGACCAAAGCATGCGGCAAGGTGTTCCATCCCAACCTGCCGTCCCTGAGGTTAGCAGCATGGCTCCTGGATTCATCCAATATAGACATCTTGGTCTCTCTCAAGAATGCATGCAGATCTTGAAGGAGGCTAGGAGACCTTCTACGAGGAAGTCTTACGCTTTTAAGTGGAAGTGTTTTTACATGTGGTGTACTGCTGAAGGTCATGATCCTATTCGAGGTCAGGAACAGGTACTGTTACCATACTTACTCTATTTGGCCAAAGCAGGTTTGCAATACTCCTCCATAAAGGTTCACCTGGCAGCAATAACAGCATATAGAAAGTCTCCCACTCAGCCTTCTTTAATGCCAGTTGTTAAGGATTTCCTGGAGGGTCTAAAAAAGGTCTATCTACCTGTTAGGTCTCCATCTACTCCCTGGGAGCTTAATGTGGTCCTCTCTAACTAAGCGAATGGGTCCCCCATTCGAACCTATTCACAAAGCTTCCCTTCAGCATCTTTCGTGGAAGACTGCATTTCTCGTGGCAATCACATCTACCCGCAGGGTGAGCGAGATACAAGCCTTATGCTCTACAGAGCCTTATCTCGTTTTTCACGTGAACAGAGTGGTGTTACGTACTCCCCCGAAGTTCCTTTCTAAGGTGGTATCGGAGTTTCACATCAACCAGTCTGTTACTCTTCCTACTTTCTTTGCAAACCCTGTCACTCCTGCGGAGAGAGCTCTGCACACTCTAGATCTAAAAAGTGTTAAAATTCTATCTTGATAAAACAAAAAGTGTATGAAAGTCTGACCAACTGTTTGTGAATTATGGTCCATTGAACACTGGTTTCCCTGCCTCAAAAAGGTCCATTTCTAGATGGATAGGGTCATGTTATCTTATCAACTGGCACATAAGCTGCTCCCGGGCAAGACGAGGACGCATTCTGCAAGAGGCAAAGCTGCTACGATAGCGATGCTTAGGAATGTACATATTCAAGAAATTTGTAAAGCAGCCACATAGCGTTTGGTCCATACTTTTGCACTCCGTTACTGCCTTGATTCTGATACTAAAGTGGATGCTCAATTTGGTCAAGCATTCTTGAGAAATTTGTTTGGGTAATATATGTTTTGGTAACATTGTTTTGATATGCTGGTATTTGTCCGCAGGGTACGGGGGATATGGGCTTGCTACTCTATTCACTGCTTATGACTGTTGATGAGTATCCTCTGGAATAGAAGAATAATTTACTTACCTGTAATCCTAGTTCTCTTCCAGGGGTATACTCATCAAAGTCATAAGCAACCCTCCCGCCTCCCCGGAAAAATATCATGGCCATATATATGTATCTGTTACCCATACTGTGATTACACTGTTGAACGCTATCCAAAAGAACTGACCTAACTGTCAGCTGTGGTGCATGATGGGAGCCTGGGGGTTCCTGGCTGTCTTAAAGGCACTGCTCCAATTTTCCAATTGTTTCTATATGCAGCCTTTCTAGGCTAATCTGCCTCTATGATCTTGCCTTTTTACCTTTGAAAATAAAGGTTGTGTGTTTCAAAGCAAACTCAAAGCAGTTGTCTTTATGTATTATTAGTATGTCATGACTTGAAGGTCTTTATCTTTCCATTGTAAAAGATTACAATGCAATTGTGGCAGTTTGGAGCCTAGTAACATGTTTGAGTCACTTCTTTCTTGGATAGATATATATATATATATATATATATATAGATATATATATATATATAGATTATAGATATATAGATATATGCATATTATTGGCTATTGCTCCAGGGTCCCTGCACGTGGGCGGGACTATTCAGTGCTTATGAATTTGATGAGTATACCACTGGAAGAGAACTAGGATTACAGGTAAGTAATGTATCCTTCTCCAGTAGCTTGCTTTGCAAAGGGAGTAGTGAGATGGGTTGATAGTTGGTGATAACGTCTGGAGGCAGTTTGGCATTTTTCCTGATGGCCAGGGTCTGTGCTGCTTTCCATTCCTTGGGAAGCTTGCCTTCTTTTAACGAACAATTTAAAATGGAATTAATGGTGGCAGCGAGGTGATTGGCGAGCAAGCTGGAGATTTTGGCTGGGATCAGGTCTAAAGGGGATCCAGATTTGGTCATTTTTAGCAGGGATTCAGTGTCCACATGGGTGAGCATAGGGAATTCCTCCAGTTTATTTGTGCTAGACGACACAAAGGGGGGTATAAATATGGGGTTTGAACAGGAGCTAATGGTCGCAGGTATTTTGTTACAGATGTTATAATTTTTTGGGGAGAGATATCCTGTAATATTGCCACATAAGATCTGAGATGGCGCCTCTTCCATGTTGCATGCTTTGGGATTGGTGAATGATTTCAGTACCTGGAATAAGGCTTTGGGAGTGTTATCTGCCTGATCAAGTTGATTTGTAATATACTGATCAAGTTGAATTGTAATATACGTTTTTCTGCTATGGTATTTAGTCTGAGCAGATCTGAATGGTTCTCTATCTTGGGGCTCATGTGTTCCTCGCCATTGATGCTCTAGTTTCTTGCACTGGCTTTTTTCAGTCCGAAGGTAATTGGTGTACCAAGGGGTCTTGGGGCGTTTGGAGACCGCTGGGTTTTTCAACTGTGTCGGAGTCTGAATGTTGCGGAGGTATAAAGTGTCTTTGAAAAGAGTGGGCGTTAATTTATGCCACTGTCTGTAACTCCTGATAGTTTATGTTTTCGGAGAGTTGTGCTCCATTGATCCCACAATACTGAATTCAATTTTTAAGTGATCTGATCATGTGAGGGGGCATGTTGTTCCGCAAACAATGTTAGGCGAGTTTGAGAGGACTAAATCTAGTGTGTCCTGCTACGTGAGAAGGTGCATAATTAATTTTCGTCAACTCAAGTACAGATAGCTCTGTCAGGAGGGAAGCGGTATCCGGATCTCTGGGATTTTCGCTGTGCACGTTCAGATTGCAGAGAAGCAAAAATCTTTTAGATGAGATCACATGAGGGCAGATCAGGTCCATAAGTAAGGGGACAGAATCAAGAAGTGGTCCTGGGGGCGATATACTAGGGCTCCTTTCCAACTTACTTGAGCATGTAGGTCAATTTTGAACACTAGGATTTCAATTTTTTCGTCAATTAGTTGATCTAGAACTATAACTTTGATCTGATCTTTGTAAATGATGGCTGCCCCTCCCCCCGCCCCTTGTGGTCTGTCCAGTTTCTGGATATGATAGCCATTGGGTAATGCTAGTGCAATTGCTGGATTGTTTCTGGGGGCCATATGAATCTTTAATTCCTGAGTCAGCTATTTTAACGTTATTACTGGGTAGTGTAGGAAGCATACTCTGATATCTACAGGTTCTGCACGCAAAGGGGCTTTCTACTTTTATTGGGAAGGTGTGAGCGCATGAGTTGGTGTCTTGCATATTAGGCATGCATTGGTTGTTTCTAATACTTAATAATTCCTTGTCTGGTATAGTTGCGAAGAGTTACTGGGCTATTTACCTGATCTCTGTGGAGACCAGCAGGGTTTCTGGCTTCTGGCGACGTCCAGGCGCAGACGGGCTTGCCTTAGGCGCGCCAGCATCCGCTGCGCATCGTCCCGGACATCTGATTTTGTAGTGCCAGGCAGCTGAACTGCTGACCTTGGGATCTACTCGTCCCTTATGGGTAGTGATTAACTCCCTCTACTCGATTGGAACAATCTGTGGTGGACCAGTGAGGCACCCCACAGAGTGACACGTGCTTGCGGCAAAGTACAAAGTGAGTACAGTTTAAAGTGACTTTTGGCAAGAGTCAGAGGGTTTTAAACAAGTGATTCTGTATTAAAACGAGCGATTTAAAAAGCGAGTGATTCTGTTGTTTTTAAAAACGAGCAATTTCATCACAATGATAGAGCGGGCTAGCGCCAAGCAGGGATGCTTAAACAGTTCTAAGGAGCCCTTTCCCAGGCGCTCCTGCTGTTTTAGTATCAGCGTACTATTACAATCACCTTTTGTCTGTCCTAAGCGCATCCCACTCTTTCCTTAGTTTAAAACATCGCTGAAAACGTAGTCCAAAAATGCGCACTGTGCTTAAAAAGGTTTAACACTGCAAAAGAAACAAGCATTTGCAATGCAATAGGTCTCATATTTACTTGTGTTTATGCTATTGGCATTGTAAATGACAATGCCTTTTATTTATGTTTTGGGTTTTAAAACAAATAAATAAAAGGGATTGTTTTTTACAATGCCAATAGCTCAAACTCAAGTAAATGCTAGACCTATTGCATTGCAAATGCTTGTTTCTTTTGTGTTGAGCACTCAATGAGTGCACGTTTTAAAGCTGTCTCCCTTGTGTAGTTCACTCCCTGTGTTGCTCTCTGTCCCCGCCCCCTCCCTGTTGTGCTCACCCATGTGCTTGTTCCCATTACCTCTCCCCTACTGACGTTCTTTTGTTGTTTCCACGTTCGTCCCCCCACCCCTCCTTGTTTTGCTCCTGCAATGGTTCCCCCCAGCATTCCCATGTTGCTTTTGCATCCTAGTCACCTCGCCCCATATTGCTTCGTCCACTCATTGATTCTGTTTGCTTCCTGTTCACTTTAAAAAGCAAACAAACAAAAACAAGTTTGCATGCTTTTTTCTTCAGTTATTTATCCAACTCTTATCAGTGAAAAAAATACCAGAGTTATTTAGGTGCAAGCATACGTTTGGCACTCTTACAAAATTATGTGGGTGCCCCAATCTAAGGATTTATATATATATATATATATATATATATATATATATATATATATATATATATATATATATATGCTTTCGTCACACTGGAAAGCATCTAGGGTTCTGTGCAACGCGGCAAAAAACTGTTGGCAAAGCAGATAGGTCACAATAGCGAGGCATACTGGCTTTGCCAAAACTTGATAGTTTTGAAAATCTGTTCACTAACTTGGGCACAATCTTTAGCCTCTTTGCATACATCCAAACATGAGCAGCTCCTACTAGTCCCAAAGAAAAAACAATTATTAGCATAGCAAGCAAGGCAGGAAATGGCAAAACAAATACAACTAAACTATAACTTCCAACTGCAGCCAGCCCATCCTGTGGTAAAAACCTATTCTAGCCCTAGTGTTTCACTACTTTTTACGACGATAGTCTTTACAGATCTGTCGGACAGAAAGTATATCTGCCACTGAAACTGAAAAAGGACTTCAGTAAGTGATTGAACAGTCGACGTTTTTTGTTCCAGCAGTCAATAAAAGGAGTATCTTCTAGCTGCATAACTGTAAGCACCTGTAATTCAGCGCCAAGAAAAACCACGGATGAAAAAACAAACGTTATGTCAATACAATGTATTAATACTGCAAGCTTTAAGTGGTGCAAAGCTCCATAAAGGCTATCAACAATGTGAAGAGGTGAACCCAGGAGCATATACACTGCAAAGAAGGTTCTCTTCCAGGGGATACTCATCAATAGTCATAAGCACTGAATAGTCCCGCCCACGTGCGGGATCCCGGGTCAATAGCCAATAATATGCATATATATATACATATATATATATATATATATATATATATATACACACATATAAATACCCATATATATAGATAATATACATATGCAGCCTGAAAAACACCATATTAGGCTCCAAAACTGCCATTATTGCATGTAAGACTTTTTCATTTGACCAAATAAAGACATATAAGTCACCATATATGATAAATGTAGAGAAGAAAACTGCCCTGAGTTTCTTTGAAACACACAACCTTTTTTTTCAAAGGTAAAAACAGGCAGGTTTAGCCTAGACAGGCTGCATAGAAAACCATTGGAAAATTGGCGCCGTGCCTTTAAGACCTCCAGGAACCCCCAGGCTCCCATCATACGCCACAGGTGACAGTTAGGTCAGTTCTTTTTACCAGCTCCTTCTGTGAGGATCCTGGAACATTGAACTCGCCATTTGGTGATATTTTATCACTTTTTTCTGGTAGAAACGTAATTTTTTTTTACTTCACTCGACGCCTTTAGTCTCTGACTAATTCTACAATTTTTTCTGACTTTTGCCTATTTTTTCCTGTCAAAATGCCGGCCTTATTTAATAAGTGTTTGGCCTGTGGTAAAAAGATGGCCAAGTCAGACCCTCATTCGGTCTGTATTGCTTGTTTGCCTTCATCCCACAAGCCAGACCAATGCTACCACTGCAGCAAGTTTTCCAAGAGAACCCTTAGAGAGAGGGAGAAGATCAAGCTGCATTCCTTTCATGAGAGAGGAGAAACAGTGAGTGGGCGAGAAGAACATCATTCCAGAAAACCCTCTTCTCATCCTAAAGAGCGCAAGGAAAGAGGTGATAAAAGAAGGCACCGGTCTCCTTCTCCGTCGAGGGACAGATCTTTATCCAAGGTACCTCTGTGCTCAGAGTTGGCGTCGAAATCGCTGTCGAGACATCCGTCGGCATCGAAACATCTCTTGCCGTCGAAGCATCCTTTATCGTCGAGACATCCCTCGCCTTCGAGACAAGGTGAGAAGAGACAGAAGATGAGGTCTCCATCCACGCGTAGGCGGTCCAAGTCTGGCTCGCCTACGATGGCAAGAGGTCGGGACTCGACATCGACTACGAAGTTCACCACCGAGAGGCTCTGGACCGACGGCGAGAGGTCCACTGGCATCGAAGTTGACCTGAACACCAAGGGCTTTGACGCCAAAGAGAACAGCCATTCGACGTTGAGACGCATGCCGTCGACGTCGTCGCTGAAAAGATCGACGCCGAAGAGATCGCCGTTGAGGAGATCGACGCCGAGATCAAGAAAAAGGCCTTCTGGGTCTAGGAGGTCGAGATCCAGGTCGACGTCGAGGAGGTCGCCGTCGAGATCTAAACCGGCGTCTCCTCCAGCGAAGAGACCTAGGGCGGCGTCGAAGGACCGTTCGACTTGTGATGCCCCGGTGGTGACTTCAGGGAGTGCTTCTTCCTCTCCAGGGCTTCAGATCGTGCAAGTATTTTCAGAGCCCTCACCAGCACCGTCTCCAGCCCGACCAACCAATATCTCGCCAAGATGGCTAGGAGATATTACTGAGTGGAAGAGCCGCAGAATTAACCTACCACGGTCTTCTTCAAGATCAAGGTCACCTTTGATACAGTCGGTGCATTCTTCGGGGAGACACAAGCGTACCACGCCGAGAAGGTCCCCATCGGTGAGGAGGCGATCATCACGCTCTCCCAGGAGTAGAACATCACGACACCGATCTTCTAGAACTCGAAGCTATAGGTCTTCCACAGGGTCGTCGAATGTCAAGGCAGACTATTCTCCGACTCTTTCCTCATCTCCTCCAAGCAGAATATCACCCATCGATGATGTTCTAACCTTTAATGAGGTTCTCTGCCGTGGGGCTGCTAAACTCCACATTGAAATGCCAGTCTCTACCACCAAGACATCGGTGATATTTGAAACCCTGCACCAAAAGTCCCCCTCCAGACCTTTGCTTCCTCTAGTGCCTGGATTGCTGGAGCCTGCGTTACACAAGTTTCTTACTCCAGCAGCGGTGGGAGCTGTACCATCTCGGATCTCAAAGAAATATAAGGCTCCTGATAATGATCCCTTCTTTCTGAGGGCTGACCCTCCACTGGACTCTGTTATTGTGTCGGCGGCACGAAATAATCAGACAGGGGCAGCATCATCATCTGTGCCCCCTGATAAAAACAGTAAGGCTATGGACTCTGTAGGGAAGAGAATGTATACTACCTCGGCTTCCTACATGAAAGTAGCCAGCGCCTCGGCCCTACTGGGTCGTTATGATCGCTCATTATGGGACTCCCTGTCACGCTTCACAGAGAAGCCCCCTAAAGAGGACAAACAAGATTTTTTTGAAATCCTGCATGATGGTGGCCTAGTAGCCAATCAAGTGATCAGTGCAGCAGCGGATGATTCAGATCTAGCTGCACATAGCTATTCACATGGGATTTGTGCTCGACGCTCAGCTTGGCTGAGACTCACAGGACTGAAACCTGAAGCACAGTATCGGATTCTTAACCTTCCTTTCAATGGGTCATCACTCTTCGGATCTCATGCCGATGATGAGATGTCTCGAATGAAAACCGAGCTTCATACGGTTAAAGCTGTGGGTCTCTAGAAGCGGAAGGACTTCAGGCGACGGTACCGTTCTTAGGACCGACGACAAAACCAGCAGAGGGCTCAAACCCCTCAATGGTCCTCGCAACAAAACCAAGGAAGGTCACAATTCTCCCAGCGTCGTCCTGGTAGAGGAAGAGGTGGCAATTCAAGACAGTCCACACCTGCTGCCAAGCAACAGCAACAAAAGCAGTGAGTGCTTGCTTCCCCTATCTCCGTTACCCACTCCGGTGGGGAGTATACGTTTGTACCTGGAAGAGGGGACAAAAATCACACTAGACAGGTGGGTGCTGAATATTGTAAAGAATGGGTATACCATCAAATTCAAGTCCCCTCCACCTTCCATTCCTCCTCAAAAGACGGTCACCCACCGTATAAATCTCTTGGGGGAAGAGGTGTCTGCTCTACTCCTAAAGAACGCCATCGAGGAGGTCCAATGGCAACAACATCGGCAAGGGATCTACTCCCGATATTTTTTGGTCCCAAAGAAATGTCCAAACAAGGAGTTCAGGCCTATACTAGATCTCAGACGTCTCAACAAATTCATTCTCCGAGGAAAATTCAGAAATGCAGGCATTACATCAAATAATACCGCTTCTGCATCAAGGGGACTGGATGTGTTCCATAGATCTTCAAGATGCCTATTTCCACATACCAATCTCTCCAAAGCATCAGAAGTTCCTACGGTTTCGCATCCAATCAAACCACTTCCAATTCACGGTCCTGCCCTTCGGGCTGAAGTCGTCTCCTCGCAAAGTGCATGGCAGTAGTAGCGGCTTTCTTGAGGAAGCCGCACATATTCGTCTATCCTTACCTAGACGACTGGCTTCTCAAGAGTGAGTCTCCCACTCTTCTGCAACAACATCTTACGCAATGTATTCATCAGTTGTATCGGCTCGGTCCGCATGTCAACTTCAAGAAGTCCATCCTCAATCCAACAAAGAGGATACACTATCTAGGCGCAACTCTGGACTCAGTCAACGCAAGAGCGTATCCTTCGGAGGAGAGACTATCATCCATTCTTCTCAAGTGTCAGACTCTCTTGAAGACACCTCAGCCTACGGTCAGGCAGATTTCCTCCCTAATGGGGTCTATGGCCTTGTGCATTTTTCTCGTTCCAAACGCCAGGCTTCACATGAGACCTCTGCAGCAGGCTCTGGAGGATCAGTGGTCCCAAATCTCCAATCGCTGGGAGGACAGGTTCTCTCAATACCTCTGTCAGTCCAACTCTCCATCAGATGGTGGATGCGATGGGTTCATCTCATCGTGGGAGTCCCTTTTCAAGAGGACATGCCTCAACAGACTCTGGTGACGGATGCGTCTCTTCAAGGATGGGGCGCTCATATGGGATCGTTACAGATCCAAGGAATGTGGTCAGAGAAAGAGCAACTATACCACATAAACATGCTAGAACTCAGAGCTGTACATCTAGCTCGCAAAGCGTTCTTTCCGTCCATAACATCGACCTCTCTGCTTGTTCAGACGGACAACACAACAACATTGTACTACCTGAACAAGCAGGGTGGAAAAAGATCCAGACCCCTGTCTTTGGAAGCACAGGAAATCTGGAAATGGCTTCTGGCACGAGAGAAGAGAATATCTGCAGTTCACTTGCCGGGCGCCCTCAATGTTCAAGCGGACGACCTAAACAGGCACTTCGCAGAAGCACACGATTGGGTGTTAAAACAAGAATTTGGTCAAATGTAAAAGTTTTACATGCAATAATGGCAGTTTTGGAGCCTATTATGGTGTTTTCAGGCTCCATATATATATATATATATATATGTATATGCCTATTATCTATATATAGGTATTTATATGTGTATATATGTAGATATATGCATATTATTGACTATTTCACGGGGATCCCGTACGTGGGCGGGACTATTCAGTGCTTATGACTTTGATGAGTATACCCCTGGAAGAGAACTAGGATTACAGGTAAGTAACTTATCCTTCACCACGTCCTCTTGAAGGCTTAGCCTCAGAGGGAGAGGTAAACGCACACTTTCCCACTAGGCTGGACCTAAAAAGGTAGGAAAATGTAAAAGTTACACAAAGAAATACAAATTCTATACTGTCAGTACAAATGTTAAGGAAATATTAGATGTATAAATACAGGCATAAATATAAAGGTATACCATTTATTCAATATGTATGTGTGCATCCATTTTTTAGGCGTGATGATAAATCGATAACCATTTAAAATACATAGAATCATATACTTTTATATAAAAATGAATACGTGCATTTGCAGGTATCTACATACGTGCACCACATAAGAGGTCCCACTGCCTAGCTGTAATGGGTGGGTGGGTGGGTAGGTATCTGAGCATACAGGTGTAGCAGTAGTTTGATGAGGGCACAGTTTGATAAGCAGATCGTTTGAAAGGTCAACGTATAAATACCTAGAGGACAGACAGACAGATAGATCCTAAGTAAGGGGGGTCAAACACACTGACAGACTGACTAACTGGTGGACGGACAGACGAAAGGACGGACGGAGGAATAGCGAACAGTTCTAATTGAAAATGCATACAGATAGGTAAATACAATAATAGAGCGTTACACAGAAAGATGGTGGCCGTGTTTGTTGGTGGTTGACTGGTAGGCATACAAGTTGATACACAGGTATATAGAAACGTTGCGACAGGATTAATATATGCAGTATGGTAAATCATCATTATGTAGCTATACGTTGTCTACAATGAGAGCCTGTGAACGAATGGAGACATTAAAGAAACTTACCACGGCTGCAGGCACTGTAGTACTTTATGTGCCCGGCAGCCGTGCACAGATGGAATGTGATCCCCAGCAAGAGTCTAGAGAGTTGGACAGCGTGCACCGCGCCCAATGCTCTCCCCGCGAGACCTGGGGACCCCTGCACCAGAATCAGGGGATGAGGATCACTCAAAGATCGCACAAGAGCACATGCGTAGTATGAGCCGGGAATCAGTGGGGCGAGGCTTGGCTTCCGCGTCTGTGGACGCCAGATCCAAGGTTGACCCACGCGAAATAGCCTCTTCCTATTCCGAAACAACTCCCACATGCTCTGAAACTATCACCCCCGATCCAAACTCCCAAACATAGCCATCGGATCCAATCTCAAATCGATCCCAAAGAGACCCTTTTGACCCCCACCCTGTCCCAGCCGGGACAAGGGCGAGGGTGGGGGACGGCAGAGTATGGGCGCGTGCCAGGCCTCTGCCGGGGTGAGCATCAAATGCTGGCCTCCACTAACAGAACGTAGACCAAGATCACACAGCTATTAGCCAGCGCTGGTATGTGTACAGGCACTGCCTTCCAGTGCCACGCATTTCAGCACAGATCAAAAGCCACAGCACCCAACATCACTCCTTGTGCTTTTGCAATATCTGCCGGCTGCCGACGCTCAAAGTAACGGCCATGTCACCTCACTTGTGCGTGCCCCTTATATGCAGTTCCTGTTACTGTGCAGCTGCTCAGATTAGAAAGAAGGTGAATACACACCTAGAACATGTTTGTAGATTTAAAGATTCGAAGAGTAACAATCTAGATGGCATACCAGGCCTGGGTTAAAATCCCACCCCGACCCCTTCAAAAACGGTGTGAATTCCCCGTGCCTCCGTCACCTCGAGTCATTTGACAAAACTCAACCAAGATGGATGGATTGCTGAATGGATGTTTGTGTTTAGAATGTGCCTGACATTGTTTAATCCTTGAATTTACTGTCAATAGGTAGAATGCCTATTTATTTTTTTTTTTATTTTTTACAGCGAGTAGAATTAGCAAGTGAATTGACTAGGATCTCGCAATTAGATCAGGAGGAGACGCCAAGAATTCCAACCTAAGTCTCCTGGACAGTTTGTTCCCATTCGCCACCCAAATGCTGGACGTCTTCAAAACAAAAAACAGTGGTGCGCGCGCACCACAGTGGAGCGGGGGGAGGGAGCGAGGCGAACGCGTGCTGGCCTCCATCGGGAATGGGCCCGCCTTTGCCCAATCGCGTGCCGTTTTTAATTTTTTTAAAAACATGCAAAGCCCAAAGGCAGCCAGTGAGAGCAAAACCACACGCACAAGTGTGTGGTTAGCTGTCAAACCCATTTACAAGAGGTCTCGCACAGCGCACTGCAACGCTAGGCGCGAGACCTAAAACTGAAGGCTGTGATGTTTTGTTTAAAAAAATACTTTAGGGATCTCTTTAACAATATTTAGCCCAGCGAGTTTGGTTTTTCCCAAGCGTCTAACATGTAGGTAGAAGGAACATTCATCAATGCACTAAATACGCCTGGTCTCTGACTGGAGGACCAGCCTTTTTCACAAGAATTAAACACGTAGGCTCAAGATAATTTCAAAGCGGCCTCATATATAGCTCACATCGGGGAGGCTTCTGGCAGGGGCCTATGAGGATCGTAAATCTCCTTTTCAATTCGGGCACTCATGGCGTTAAATGGGCGCTCAACACTTGGGAAGCTTGAGGCAAGGTATTGTAAGCATCGTATAATGGCCTTCATGTCCAGCACAAATGCCTCTTAAAGCATATGCTTATCTCCTGGAAGCGCATTCATAAGCTGCCCTCAAAGCAAAGACAGTAAGGCAAATTACGGCCCCAGTAAAGGAAAAGAAGAGCATGTCATTGCCTTTTTAGCATGGACTTCTCAAAGGCAAACCAGGGACTAATCCTTTCAGCCCACACAATTATACTTTAGACGCACATAATTGTTTTTTGTAATTTCCATGGCTATACTTTATAACATGTAGCTTTCACAGTAACACAATATATGTGCCTAAAGAACACATTTATAGAGGTGCAATTGCAAAATTTACCAGTTACTACAGCTGCTTGGTAAAATGATTTGCTGCATATTATTTACCACATGCAATGGGAGAACAGACTGTTGTGTAGTTCCTATAAACCTTTATAAGATCCGCACGTTTAGACAACATACTCTTTAGGATTGGTGTCCAGATTGATTGTAGACACCCCTACAGGGGATGTTAGCCTGTATACCAGCTAGCTCTCAGTGCCACTAGAAAGCCCTCTTATCAAGGAGAGAATAGCTCTTTGCAACTATCCAACATGACAACCCTGATCCCTCAAGATAGTGGAAACAGTGTACTACTTTTCGCTCAGGCACTCATGCTCACTCTGTCTTAGAGAGATACTCAGAATAAACGAGGTGTACGGTTTTCAATAAGTATTTATTGAACCAGTGTATTCTAGTGTAAAATAGGTATGCGGAAACAACCACTAGACAGTAACAGATATAAATGACTATAAGCACTAAGAGAGCAAAAGGATGGTACATTTCTACCATAGTGCTAAAACAATGAATACAGGCAAGTATATAAAATACATGACAGTAGTAAAATGCTTACTCCTACAATGCGACCCTAACTAGATGTACCTATGTGTACCTGGCATGTATGTAGGTGTAAAGGCCAAGAATCCCTCTAAAATAAAGTCAATTCCATTACCTGAAGTGAGAGACTGTGTGTGAGAAGTTCGCCTGGTATATGATGATCACTATTCTAGTAAACACCTTGCACCAGTCCAAACAACCCTTATGGTGATGGTTGTAAGTCAACCTTATAGACCAGCTATCCTAGTGGTAGCGTGGACAGAACAGTCTTAGGCTAAAAGACTCTTGAGGGCGTGTAAAGCCAGCTGTTTTACCATATGTAACCCCTTGAATACCACACAGGATATATATAAAATATATATGTATTTATTTACTAACACACTCCTCTGAACTCTTTATGAGATCAGAGGCCAAAGCACATAACATGTTACTTAATCAGAATACTTTAAGTTGCACAATTTACAGTTAAACCCAAGGGGCGAAGCAAACCATATATTAAGAAAGTGGTATAATTACCACGTCGCGAGGAAAGGAAAGGCCTAGGGCCTAGGGAATCGCTGGGGCTACACTATCTGAACCTTAGTTTAGAAGTGGGAGGCCCACAGGCGGCGCGTGCAGTCTTTACTCACACACGGGAGTCAATGTTAAGTCAATGGGAACTTAGAGTTTAGAAAAAGAAGGATTTAGGACACTTCCAGTTTAGCTAGGAGGAAACAACTAAAAACCTAGACACTTGGATAGTCAATACCCTTAAGAGCACCGAAGTACTCTCGTTACCTCACCCACAGGAAGCGGGTGCATAGGGGTGAAGATGTGTCGGGTTTCGCCGTTGAAGCCTATGGAGACCTGGAGGAAAGATACTGCAGGCGACCAGGAGGAAGATGTCCGGGTGGATCGAGGATGAAGAAGACCTGAAAGCAGAGGGGACAGAGTCTGGGTCACTAGCCAGTGACCGGCTGGAACCAGGAAGGAACCAGACGACGTCGAGGAGCAATCAGGTGCTGTCCTGAAGCTTGTCTCTTCAGCCACGCGTACCAGGAGGCGTCGAGAACGACCAGATGCTGGAGAGGAGCTGTCCCACGAAGGTTCTCGCAGATGAGGGGCGACTGCCGGATTGGAGTCAACAAGCCTTGGCAAAGGCAACCCACGCAGGATTCAAAGAAGGCTTCTGATGCAGACCAGCAAGGTCTGAGGTGCCTCACCTTTGCAGGGAGGCAAGGGCCAGTCTGGAGCAACCAGACCAGCGAGTTGATTCAAAAGGATTTTCGTCACAGAGGCTACTAGCCAACGGGCCAGCAACCGGACAACGCGTCGAGCAGAACACAAGCAGTAGGGCCCCACGCAGAACTCGTGGAGTGTGGAGGGCTGATCTTCGGTGCAGGTGGAGCTCGGATTCGGGGCTTCTCAATCCCCACTGCACAGCTGCGAGGATACCTCAGGAGCTGCACAGTTAGCAAGTCATGGACTTTTCAAGATGTCCGGTCCCACGTCTCTTGTCGCCTCCACGGATCTCAGCTATGCTGCAGACGTGAAGAGAGGGTCAGAGAGGTCTGGAAGTCTGGGTCTTGTCAGGCTCTGTGCTCGGGTCCCGGCGGGAGCGTCAACAAAGCCAGCCGTTGATTTGCTGGATGGTGCCTGGTTGCCCAGGGTGGTCACTCCTTGGCCACAAGGGAGATTCTTCAGTCTTCAGCTTCAGCAGAAAGTCGAAGGTCCAGAGTTTCGTTTCAAGTTTCAGTTCAGGATCAAAATCTAAAGTCCTGGTGCTCAGCTCCTACCTTGTTAACTGTGCAGCTCGTGAGGTATGACACCTTACACGACTTGTTTAGATAAAGCCAAACCAAAGTTAGCATACAACCGCGAGGATTATAATGCACTTGAGTATATGGTATGGCGATATCAGAGAACAGCTATAAGGACATGGTTCCGAAAGCTGCAGACAGGCTCAGCTCATGCTAGAGCACCATCTCACACATAACCAAGCACTCTGCCTTCAGGATTGTTAAGGCCTGCCATAGGAGTGACTTATAGGTTACTGTGTGTCTATATATAAGGGTAGATATAGGAATACTATACCTAAGCAAGGGGTGATTACACGACCTTGCCCCAGCTGAGTGATCAGCCAGTTGTGTCAGTTTGAGTGGCCAGCCAGGGGTGGCATAATACATGCTGCAGCCCCTGGTAGGCCTTGGTTACACCTATGCCCCGAGTACCTAGGGTACACTTCTACAGGGGCTGATAAGGTGAACCAATTCCCAATTGTGGATGTACCTAGAGTACATGGTGTGAATTTAGAGAGCGTGCATCTGGGCTGTGGGTCTGATTAGCAGGCCCACAGCCCCATCTAAGTCGAAAACCAGTAAAGCAAAAGCAGAAAGTGGGGGTGACCATAGGAAGCAGACCCTACTCTCCTACACTGTGGGACCCCCGTCTTGGTCTCTGGATGGACACCCCGCAAAGGATGTCAGACCACTGCGAGCTGGAGTGTCTGTGTGCAGGAACCTCTGCGTCTCGCGTCATCAGTGTGTCAGCATGGAAGTTCTTTTCTCCTCTGACTACCTCAGCAAAATATGGTGTGTTTTTATACCCAAAGTGGTACCCCCTTGGGGATATAACTTGCTGTGTGTGTCATGTCAGACTAGGATGACGAAAGAAATGACCCTTATACATAGTTATTATGCAGAAGATGGTAGGCCTGCTATCCATCTGCGATTCCAAGAATCCTCATGCATAATGAATGAGGCTTGAGCTTTTCAGAGAAAACCCCTTGTCATCTTTGGACATTACTGTAACTAGGTAAAAGGTCAGTACTAAGAACCGTTATGTGGTGTAATATCAGGGGAATGTAGGTGAAAGGTGCATTCATTACCTGAGCCGGTATTGGGATACCTATATGGAACATAACAAAACGTTTGTGAGGCATGCATTAATGCACGCACATGGGCAAGTTATTTTCAATTGAGCCCCCAAAACTCTAAACAGGTTGCAATGGTATGTTTCTTCTGTATAGTAAACTTCCCATACAATAAGTATTGCTAGAATTCACCTAATGAACACAGGTTGGACGGCAGGTGTGGCTTTATCACACACAAATGGGTATGGGCCAGGGATGTGTGTTCGCACACACTCACTCAAATAAGGCCTTCTAGAAATTCCTTTCAGATGCGCACCCAGGGAAAACATGGACATTAACAGGAGTGTTTTTTCTGCTCCCAGCAAAACAAAATGTCACTATTATGGGGAACTAAAGAAAAAGGTCAGCACCCTGAGATAGGGACGCCTACTAAAGCAACAATAATGCCTATATATTAAAATAAATCCATCCTTACCAGTTACACATTGCATTATGCCTGATTTCATTGCTGTAGGCAATCACAGTTTCAAAAGAATGCATAGATTGTTTTTCATTATGCAGTTACACAGAAGGACAAATAATGACTCTCCTCTTCTACAAACTCCGATATAAAGGTTATGTGGGTAATTACACTATTATTGTTATGTGCAACCCTCTTTGCACCTGGTGGGATTTCAAAGTTTATTTGCAGAAAAAAAGCTTGCATGGGGAAAATAATGCGCTGTCCTACTACATATACACAGTCAACTTCTACTGAGGGGATGGATCTCACTCGCATAGGAAGACTTACAAACCCCTCCTAAGGGACCATCAGCCCGATTCATCAAGCTAAATTGCGCTCGCAAAGGGCCAGATTCTGAGAATCTGGCCCTTTGCGAGTGCAATTTTTGCATTTGGGATTCATCATCCCAAATGCAAAGTTCGCTAATAAAGAATTCGTACATTTGCGAGGAATTGCATTTAAGGAATCTCTATTTGAGATTCCTTAAATGCAATTCATGAACCATTTTAAAATTGCGAAATCGCAATTTTGGGCCGCTATTTACCGCGAGGTCAAACCTCGTGGTAAATTGCGAAAACTTAGAAAAATGCATTTAAATGCATTTTTCTAAGTTGCATGTTACACACACACACGTCCTTTGGACATGTGTGTGCGCAACACCAATGTAGATTACATTTCAGGGGTGCTACAGGGTGTCCTTTGGACACCCTGGCACACTTGAAATCGCAATCTTATTTGCGATCAGCAATTTGCTAATCGCAAATAAGGAATGACTCCCCATTCATTCCTATGGGCCTTTAGGCCCATAGGAATGAATGGGGAGTTATTCCTTATTTGCGATTAGCAATTAGCTAATCGCAAATAAGGAATCAGTGGGAATCGCAAATTCAATTGCGATTCCTACATGAATCCCGTTTTGCGAGTCCTTAATAGCGAATCCTTATAATTCGCTATTAAGGACTCGCAATTCCTTACCTTGATGAATCTGGCCGTTAGTCCACTAAGGCAACACATGACCTTTTTACCAAGGGAGCCTGCCCTCACAACACAAAGTGAACATGGCAGGCCCTACTACACTAATGTATCACTAAATAAGGTGTTTATCACAAGAACAAAGGTTGAGTCAGCTTCGGTAAGGAAGACTAGTCACAACCACTGTGTTGGGCGTGGCACCCCCAACTATTGTAATCGTTCACTGGAAGAAAAGAAGAAGAAAAAAAGGCGATAGCTCTTCGATGGAAGCGGCTGATCTCGACAAGAATATGAGGCATTGCGACTCCAAAAAAGTGAGTTGACTCCTATCAAGGAGACTGATCTTGACATTATAATGGGGCCTGTGACTCTTGAAAGGTGTTTAACCGCGACCTCCAATGTGCCACAATGGACCGGTAACTGGGTTTGACCGCAACCTTTTAATTCACCACATAAGGTGGTGAGATGACCCCTCCGCCACATAAAGCACATGGGCCCACAGTGATTGATTATCACCTCAAAGCATGCACATGCATACAACATAGCAAGGCAAAGCTTACTAGGACCACACTGTAGGGTCCCTCACAACATCTGGGGGCCCTTCAACCATGGCCTTCTGCTCAGCATAATCTATTCCTGGCAATGCAGTGCAAACACAGTTCTTTACCAGGTTGCTCTTATGTTAAACCACATATAAAGCTACATAAAGGCAATGTAGAAATATTACAAGGTGCACCTTTCAAACTGTCCTGCTAAGTAATAAATACACGCAGAGTCAAGACAGAACATGCTCAATGGTTACAGTATCTCACCCTGTCCATTATCTGTCCATTAAACAATGCAACTTAAGGCATACATTCACCTGCCGCAAAAAGGGTCCATTGGGAAATAGTTTTATCCAAAGCCCCCCTTGCACAGTACAAATGAGGGTAACCATGACCCAGTTGGCAGTTGTTACTGTATTTCACCACACAGCATAAACCGATTTTCAACTGCACTTATGCTGTCCCAGGAACCAGTCTAACAGTGCAAACTTGTACTTTGGCAAATACTCCACTCCCGCTAGGACCATAACAAGAGATCAGTCCCACACAGGAAGGGGGGCATGCAGCAACAATAAAAAAACTCAGTGGCCGGTGGTTCGCGTCCACACTGATGAGGATGCTGTAATTATAATCTGTGACAATTATCGGTGTATCTAGCTTTTGAAGTTACTACGTCTTTAGTAAGATGTAGTCCCTCTGACTTCAGATGTTACTCTGAATCCTTCTGCAAGCTGATTTATTTCTGAAAGACTAATCTGGTAGGGAATACTAGCCGCAGATTCATTAACGTAGAATTATCCCCAGGCGTGAGACTGGACCCGGAAAACTTTCTTGCCCAGCATCTCTGCGCGCCGGGGGTGGGGTGGAACCACGCAACTCCGCCCGACGTCATCCGCTGGCGTGACATCAGCAAGGTCACATAAGCCCCACCCCGGCGCGCTGACGTCAGTTTTCTTCTTTTCTGCGTGCAACTCAGACCCGGATTGTGTTCCTGGCCTGTTTCAGGCTTCTTTTTCCGCTTTTGAGCGTTTTTCTTGGGAACAGTGTGCGAATGCCTTCAGGCTTCAAGACGTGCTCGTCTTGCGCCCGCCAGATGTCGGCAACGGATCCTCACCCCATCTGCATGTGATGTTTGGGAGAGCACCATGACTCCACAGACTGTGAGGCATGTCAGCAAATGAAACCGAAGTCCCGGTGGGAGCGCCGGATGAAACTCATTTCGGCACGCATGTCCAGGTCAGCGCCGCGTCCGTCCCCCGCGGACGTCTTCAAGAACCACCGCCTCCATCTCCGACATCATCCTTCTCCCAGGCCGCAAGAGCGTTGCTCACCTCTTGGTAAGGTCACAGTTTGTCCCCGAGGGCCGGTCCCCGGCCTCTTTGGGGCGTGGGTTCTCCGCGGGTGGTGCGGACCAGCGTGTTGCCACCCTCTCCGCCGTTTCCCGGCGCGGGGGCGACTAGAGCAGACAGGTTCGGAGGATGTGGTGCCTTCGGGGTGCGACCCTTTGGGGTTTCCTCCTTCAAACACGGCGCCTCTGCCTCGCCGCAAACCCCCGCAGGGGTCCTAGTGGTGTCGCGGGAGGTTGCAGAGGCATGCCCTCGAGTCCCCCTCGGTCCTCTGGGCAGGCGGCGGACTTGGCCGAGGTGACGCCGCTCAGGCGCCGGTGGCTGCTGGCCCTGGCGGCGCCGCAGGGCCTGGCTAGGGGTTGGGGCGTGTCCCTGCCCCCCCCCCCCCTCGTTTCTCCACACAGGCGGCTGCCTCGTCGGAGGTCGAGTTGACGCCTTTTCGGCGCCGTTCCTTAGCAGCCCCGGCTCCGACTCAGCCTCCGTCTCCTGCACCACGCGTTGTAGCGAAGGTCATTCTGTGTTTCCATCGGCGCCGGTCGATGTTGACCGGTCGCAGACTCTACGGCGCCAGACCGGCGTCGGGTCGTTCTTCGGACGCCCCCTCTTCTCCAGAGGTTCGGCGGTTGTTGGTTTCATCTTCTCCGAAGAATGGTCACTGCATCGTGGCTTTATCCCCGGCGTCTTCTAAGGACGGCTCTTCACCGTCACCGCCGCAGTCTTCGCCTGAGGCACCTCAGATTCCCCATTCCTTGGTCCCCCTTTCCGGGCTTGGCCTTTTCTTCCTCCGGTTGGACTGGGGGACGGCCGCCTTAGCTTGTAGCTGTCACCCACAGAGGAATTACTTTCACCACCGCGGGCCCTACGGAGGCTTGTGCTGCCTTCGCTCGGGCAGGTTCCACGGCTTCGGGAATCTTGCGCAGGGGATGATCCAGCTGCCCATTTACCCACGGATCATCTTCTGGAGGTCCTCCATCAGGGTTCTGGTGGTCAGAAGCTGCTTCTTCTCTTTGAGGCTTCGGTCCACACTTCTCTTTTGAGGGCTTGGGGACAGCCCGCCACGGGGGAACCGGTGCCCCAACAACTTCTACACCGTCCTGCTCCGCATGGTCCTGTCTGACTTTCCCTCCACCCCTCTACCAGGGGCCCTCTTTTACAGACTGTCTTTCCCTCCCTGGCATCGGTGTTGTCTCCCCATCACGGGAGGCCCGCTAGTTAGATTCCTGGAGTCGCAATATCTTCGCCTCCACCAGTGCGGCTTTGCTGGCCCTTAACACTCTTTGTGTATTGGCTACGGCCACTTCTTGCTTGTGGGATTCGGCGGAGTCCCTTATGTCTGCCGCTTCTCAGGAGGATGCCTGTGTTGATCTGCGGCACCATGTGTTGGATGGCCGGGAGCTGGTGGCATTTATTCTTCGCTCCGGACATTTGGGAGGTACTTGGTCGTACCATGGCTTCTTCTGTGGGCCTTCGTCGACATGCCTGGCTATGGGATAGTATGTTCCGGAGAACGTTATGGAACGGCTGGTGAACCTCCCCTTTGATGGCACTTTTTTGTTCCACGCCCCTGCAGACTGTGACATTCAGAGGTTACTTGCGGGGCTACGTCCTCCTCCTCCTTCTCCCCCTCAGTCACCTGTAAGTCGGTTTGGTTTTTGGGAGGTGTTCTTCCGTTGTTTTCTGGGGCCTTGTAGTGGGTAGCCCTGATTGTGTGTTCTGTGTGGTTGATGTGCCTTCAGGTCCTTTTGTTAGGACTTTGGTGCTGTTGGCTGCTGGTCCAGCCCTTTTTTGATTTGTGGTTTTGGCTGTTGGTAAGCTGTGTTGGCCCTGAAATTAGGCCTTCTGTGTATTCTTGTTGGCTGATTGGCAAGCCGTCTGCGGTTCCTCCGCAGGTCTTTCTGTTTGTCCTCTTCTGCGGAAACTTTCTCCTAAGAGGGTTCCCATGTTCTTGGGATGTAACATGCCCTATGTTGGGTAATGGTAGCTATTATATAGCTCTATCATGTGCTGGGGAGGTGTGGTCGTCCTTCGGACCTCTGCTTTCCGTGGCGTCATGGTATGCCGCAGGTGCGAACCTCCTGCTGTTGGTTTTGGAGTGGCTTGCGTTACCCCCCTGTCTGTCTTCTCCTGGATCGCTGTGTCGCTAGCCTGGTCTGGACTGCTGTCTGCTGCCTTGCGTTGTAGCTCTGCCTGGTTCCACTTCATTCGTGGGTCCGTGTATGCTGGCCCCTCCATTGGGACGTGTCCTGGCCCTTCTTGGCCTTTTCTGGCATCTACCTTCGGCTGGCGTCTGGCTTATCCTGGGTGCACCGTTCCATGGTGTTGTCTGCTGCTGGCTGTACATTCAGTGCAGGCCTGTTGTTCTTCTACACCATTGTGCCTTTCTTCTTCCGTCTGCACTTTTAGCGGTGCAGCCGTCCCTGTCTTGTCCGATGCTTGAGGCTGGGGTGTGTTCGGATTTTCTTCAAGTGGGACTTGCCTCCGGTTCTACCCCTCCTCCCTAGGGGTTGAAGTGGTTCTTGTGTTCCTTGAGTGTTTCGGGCGCTATCTGCCCCTGCTGGGTGTTGGGCAGTTCTCCCTTGGTGGGGCTTAGGATATCCTGGCCTTTCCCTTGTCCCTGTGGCGTGTCCCCTGCTGGGGCCCTGTGTCTCTCCTGGTGGGAAGGCTCTCTTGCAGGCCCTCCTCCCTTTTGGGTATGGCTAGGGTATCTATTCAACGTTAAGGAATCTGCGGCTAGTAGTCTCTATCAGATGTACAAGTTACTTACCTTCAGTAACGATGTATCTGGTACAGACGATTCTAGCCGCAGATTCCTTTACGACCCACCCTTCCTCCCCGTTCTGCGAGGACCCTCTGCTTTGGTTTCTGCAGTCGCCCCCCTCTGGGTGCCCTGTCTTCTGTGCGTGTCCTCTTCGTTTTCTTCCGGTCATGCATCCTTCCAGCTGGTTTCTTTCCAGCGTGAGGGCCTACTTTTGCTCTTTCCCTCTGTTAGAGTTTCTGATCCCCACCTGGTCTTCTCATTGGGTTTTTTTTTACCTGTCCTTGGCCTCCTGTTCCTTTCGGATGGCACTGTAGTCTGCGGATGGCTTACCTGCCCTTGACCACCTCCTCCTTACAGGAGGTAAACCTATCCTTGGCAGTGTAGTCTGGGGATGAATTACTGTTGCTCCTCTGTTCCGGGCTTGTGGCCCTTCCCCTTGTGGTTGTAGTTGCAGGCTCTCTCTTTCTCTATTTCTGTCACGGCGCTTTCACATGCTTGTGCCTCCAGGATGGCTCTCGCCTTGGCTTGCATGGTGGGTCCACGGAGTGGTTCTTGCGCTTTTCTTGCTATGGCTTCGCTGCTCTGGCCTTCTGGTGCTTTACTGCTACCTGGTGCTTTTGCCTTGGCTTGCACAGGTTGTGCCTCAGAGTGATGCTCTGCTCCTTTCCTGCTATGGCCTGCTGTTGTCGCCTTCTCGTGCCATAGTGCCACCTGATGGTTTCTCACCTTTTGTTTCTCTCTATTTTGTGTCTGTTTTTTTCGCACACTGTTCCCATGCTCTCCTCAGTTTTGTTGTGATGGCTCCGCGTTGTGGCACAGAAAAGTTCTCCGAAGCAAACTGAAGTCAGCGCGCTGGGGTGGGGCTTATGTGACCTCGCTAACATCACGCCCGCGGAGGACGTCTGGGTGGAGTCACGTGGTACCGCCCCACCCCCGGCGCGCAGAGATGCTGGGCAAGAAAGTTTTCCGGGTCCAGTCTCATGCCTGGGGATAATTCGACGTTAAGGAATCTGCGGCTAGAATCGTCTCTACCAGATACATCTTTACCGAAGGTAAGTAACTTGTACTTTGAAACCAATTGACTCTTGTCCTCAGGGCACCAAGCCACGTTAGTCGAAACATTTCAGGCGCTAAGAGTATTTTGGAACGTACTGTCTTCTTATGAGTTTAGAGCCTCGAAAAAGTCATCAATCAACAAAACGGGTCGGCTGTTTCAGTTCTGGATTTCATTCAGATTTTTCATTCAGATTGAGTATTTATAGAAATAAAAAGCTCTTGCAATTACAGATTCACACAGTGTCTCCATACTTTGGACTCTAAGTCGCTGATTACCAATTCCTTGTTCTCTTGAAGACAATTATTGAACCAGTCAGATCAAAGGACCATGAAACTCGAATTGTGTGGTGCTCTGGAATTGTTTATCATGTAATAAATATTCGAAAGTTCTTTCTGATATTTTCTATACACTAGATTGGTGACCTAGTATTGTATGGCCATTTGAGCACGTTACACTCTAATTGTTCTTTTTATACTTCTCCTGAATTTGTGATGTGCGAGCTGAATTGTTTGACCACTGTCACCACCTTTTGTCTATAGATATTTATGTGTATATTTGTGTACAAACTAAAGTTCCCCAATATCAACCAACAGCTTACTGTACAAAGACATTGTCCATATAAAAAAGTGAACCAAAGCTTATCTTGAAGATTTATGCGTAAACACATGTATAAGTAACATAATCATACAATACTTTCCACGTTGCGGCAAGACCCAAAACTTGGAAAGGTAAGGGCTTGCGACAACACATCAGCAGCATACATATACCTTATGGCCGCTACCGAAAGTAGGCATAAAAAAATACATAGAAGAACCAAGCACCCAGCAACCCTTAAGCCATATCTACACAAAGCATTAAGGTTTGGCCCATTACATCACCAAAACTGTGAATAGTCTCTGGTTATCTAAACAATGAACTAGTGGTTGGTAACAAGCATACTAAAACAGCACACACAATAAAATAGCCAAATTGCTCTTTAGCCTGAATAAATATGTATGGGCCAAGAGAATATAAGAATTTTCATATACATCCGGTTAACTGCTAGCAGGTAACAGCAAAATAGATTGTTTTAGGGTCACGTCTAGAGATGTTTTCACACACCCACATATGCCGATATGTATAGGGGTGTGCTCACGGCTCTCCACGTTGGAGCACAATCCCACTCCCTAATGCCACTTCCTGCCCTATCAGGGGGTCAAACCTTCTATCTGACTCAGATCTAGGGGCCCTTCTCCGCTCTTATGAGCAGCCTCACCCTCCTCAGAGCACGAGACTTTTAGTTAGTCCAGTTAGCCCGCCTACAGACCCCCGAATACCTACCATTCTGCTCAACACTCATAGAGCCAACAGACTCAATTCCAGAGGCATTGTAGAAAATAACCTCAGTAGAATCCCCATCACTGCCGAACCCACCACAATCATCTCCCAGCCACAGATAAGCTGTATCCTCCTAAACTACAGGTCCGCCTCTAAACATTCAGCCGATATAGCTGACCTACTTATCACAAACAAACCAGACATTGTGATCCTAACAGAAACCTGGCTAAAGTAAACATCTACTCCCATCATGGACATCTTGCTACCCCCTAACTATAACATAACCAGACTCGACAGAGCTGACAGGCTTGGCGGTGGGATAGCCTGCATACACCAGATCGGCCTAACAGCGACCAACGCCAATGCCCCTGCAATATCATCGTGCGAATACCTATGCTTAAACATCGCCAACAACAACAAACAAATCTGCTCTCTTCACGCCTTCTACCATCCTCCGGGAGATAACCTCACTTTCATAGAACACTTCATGGACATTCTAGCTTCAAATGACAACCAACTCTCTAAGCAAATTTTCTTAGGGGATTTCAACCTTCACTGGGACGACCAGAACGACCCAGGGGTAAACAGCCTCAAAGCCTTCCTCACAGACCTCAATCTCATCCAAATATGTAACAGCCCAACACACGACAAGGGTGCAACTCTCGACCTAATAATATCCAAAGCGAACTCTACCCAGCTCGACTCGATACTCCCTTGCGACTGGTCTGACCATCATATCATTACATTCCAAATCTCGGAAACCATTACTCGACTCCCTACACAACCCCTGAGAACCAAGATCTAGAAGAGAAATCTTAAAAACGTCGGATCTGACCTCACAGCCCTAGATAACTCAAACCCTCCCAGTCCCCCGGAAGACCTGGCTGATGTTCAAGAGCTGACAAATCACTACTTTAACTCCATGAACAACCTCCTAGACAAAATTGCCCCATTGCAACTGAAGAGAACCTCCTCAAAAGATTCCAAACCATGGTACGACGGGAGGCTAAATGATGACAGACGCTCTCTTGGAGTAATTGAACGACGCTGGAGAGCTACATCCTCAACTGACCTCAAACCTCCAGAAACACTTACTTTAAATCAGAAAATCTAAAACCGATTTCTTCAGGCCTCAACTAGACTTAGCCAAGAACCGCCCCAAAAAACTCTTCGATCTTATCAAAGCCCAAACCAAGAGCCTACCTAAGGTCCTTAACACCAACCCTCTCGCTATTCCCACTTGTGATGAATTTGCCTCCTTCTTCGCCTCTAAGACAGAATCCATTTAATCAGACCTACTCAAGGACCTAATATCCATCTCAGACCTGAAAGAGAGCCCATCACTATCCCTAGCTGGTGCCCCAGCTATTGATCTCCCGCTATTTAAACTAAAAAACAATGCATCATGGTCCCACTTCAACACTAACAGTGAAGATACCATATTAAAAACGTTAAACGCATCAACCACGTCGTTCGAACAGAACTCCAAGGACTCAGGGGACGGGAAATTATCCGAGCTCCCAAGCTTCAGGGTGTGAAATGAAGGAACGCTCACCAGTAAGAGACAGTGCAGATGAGGATGCCGACAAGGAACAGTAACCACCAGGTGAATGCAAGACATTAACAAGACTAAGCAGACTGCCCAACGAACTGCCACTGGACACTGGGCTGAGGGCATCCGAGGAGAGTGAGAGAGGCCGCCGGCTCCGGAGAGTCCTCCGCCCCAGCGAGCAAGTATAATTTGTGTGGGGGATGGGTTAAGCACTCTGCTAAGTTGGGGGGGCGGGCGGTTTGAAGTCTGTGTAGCAGGGAGGGGGGGAGTTAAGGGAGGGGTTGTTTTCAAGGTTTTTTGAGTGTTTGACTCATGGGGATTGGATATGGCACAATGACACCGACGCATCGGAAGGCGCGCAAATGGTTCAGGGGTCTCACTTCATAGCGCAAACATTTCTTCCACTACATGATGGAAATGGCACACAGGACACAGGCTGATACCCTGGGTGGGGACCTTCACACAGGGCTGGTAGCACCACTGCAATTGATGTCTTGGAATGTGCGGGGACTGGGAGACAAGATTACGCGGGGACTGGTTCTGCAGGGTATTCGAAGGGTGGGGCCCGCTTTAGTTCTTCTTCAGGAGGTTCACTTGGTGGGCGCAGCTAGTCGAGCACTAGATAGACGGGGTTATCATATGATAGTGCATTCAGAGTTCACCACAGGGTCACGCGGGATGGGTATACTGATGCGGAGGTCATCCCCGTTCATACTGCAGACTACTACCACGGATGACCAGGGCCGCTTTGCGGCAGCACATGGACAGTGGGAGGGCAGACCACTAAACATAGTATCAGTCTACATTCCACCAGCACTCCATACGGTTGCCCTTCTAGACCTAGGGAAATTCCTCCCGGAGCTCCCGGAAGGAGACCTTATTATAGGAGGTGACTTTAACGCAGTTGCACATAACATGCAGGACAGATTCCCAGTCCGTACACAGACCTCTGGTCCCTCCCGCTTCAGTGAGTTTCTGGAGGCACAGGGGCTAGTCGACGTCTGGAGGCAACTATACCCTGATGGCCAGCAATACACCTACTACTCCGCTGTACATAATAGTCTGTCTCGTACCGACTATTTCCTTGCCCTGGGCGACGGCCTCCTCACCATAGGTGACATGCAGATTAAACCATGGGGCATCTCAGACCACTCCCCGCTCACATTAACTTTATCATGCCCAGAAAGGGCTCGAAAAAGAATATACCCTATTTTTCCAGGCTATCTCCAGATTCCGTCCATACGCAAGGAATTGAAAAAAGTAACCCAGTATTATTTTGCGGAAAACGCGGCCTCTGTAACATCACCTACGATCTTGTGGGAAGCCTAAAAGACAGTGCTGAGAGGACAGGCCATCATGACCATTTTGGGACAAAAACGTACACAAAAGAGGGAACTGCTAGACCTAGAGTTGGAACTTAATAGAACAAATGCGGCTCATATGGCGGACCCAACAGAAGACACGCTGCACGCACTTCGGCTCAGTCAGCAGCTTCATGACAACCACCTTAGACGAAAGACGGTCGAAAACATTGCGGCAACAGCACACACAGTCTATGACGTTGGGGATAAGGCGAGTAAGCTCTTGGCCTGGCTGGACAAAAAGAAAGGAGGTAATAGGAATATTCTGCAGTTGCGGGATTCCGAGGGGACGCTACACACGCGCCCATCAATGATAATAGAGACCCTAGCTGACCACTACCAGGAAGTATACACCCCGGGGATTGAAATAACACAGGAAGCGGCGACAGCGGCTCTCCAAGGTGTGCCGACCCAGATTCTATCACAAGAGGCTGTAGATGAGCTAGACACCGATCTATCCTCGGAAGAGATACAGTCAGCCATCAATGCGCTCCACTCCGGCAAAGCCCTGGGTCCCAATGGGATTCCTATTGAGTGGTATAAGGTGATGTCCAAAGCGCTAAGTAAGCCTTTACTAGCCATGTACACAGAAGGTTTGGAGCGAGGGATCCTGCCACTTGACCAGCGTGTGGCTACCATTGTGGCAATCCCGAAACCGGGCAAGCCGCCCACTGAGTGTATGTCTTACCGCCCCATATCACTCCTCAATGCCGAGGCCAAAATTCTGGCAAAACTACTGGCTACTAGACTAATGCCTCATCTTGCCCACTTAATCCATCCGGATCAATCGGGCTTTATGCCGCATAGGAGTACGGCGTTGAACCTCCGAAGAGTGCATGGAGCGTTGGCAAGAGCCCCATTATTAACGGGACCAGCAGCCATCCTGTCGCTGGATGCCACGATGGCGTTCGACATGGTGGAATGGCGATACTTATTCGCGGTACTGGCCCACATGGGCTTCGGCCCCAAATTTATCTCCTGGGTATGGCTCCTATATGCGAATCCAGTGGCACACGTGGCGGCAAACGGCCATATTTCCCGTGAGATACCGTTGGCAAGGGGAACGAGGCAGGGATGCCGCTCTCGCCTTTATTATTTGCTTTAGTCCTGGAACCGCTGGCCACTATCATTAGAGCTTCTCCGCTACTGAAAGGACTTTGCTGGGGAGACAACTGGGAGGACAGGATCTCCCTTTATGCTGACGACATGCTAATCTACTTGTCAGACCCAGAGGGGGGTATCCCGGTGCTTCTGGCACTGTGTGATAAGCACGGACAGACCTCCGGATATACGATCAATTGGACGAAGTCGATCATTTATGAACTTAGGGGTCCTCTACCGGATCTTCCCGCCGACTGCCCGTTGGCAATGGCGGGCAACTGCTTCCGATACTTGGGGATCCACATCACCCGAGACGACAAGGTCTTTTCTGAACTGAACTTACTGCCACCGCTTGCTAGACTTAGGTCTGACGTGAGACACGGGAAGGCCCTTCCTCTGACGTTGCTGGGGCGTGCAGCATTGTTCAAAATGATGGCGCTGCCACGTTTCCTTTATGTATTGGAAAATACACCGACTCTGGTGCCACCCTCATCCTTCCGGAAAGTAACGGCTGAGGTGACCGGCCTGCTGTGGGGCGACCGTCCAGCTCGTGTAGCGCACATGAAGCTCATCCGTGGCTGGTACGATGGTGGAATAGCTCTGCCGAATATGCAAGTATACTACTGGGCGGCGCAGCTCAAGGTTATTAACCAATGGCTGCATGCCCCACAGGACGATCGCACAGTCTATTGGCTCCGCTGTACCACAGGGGACTAGCGGCGAAACTAACGGGCCTGACCAAGCACACAGTGGCGCTATGGCACAAGGCACAGGCGCGACTCAAGTGGGGGGGTGTTATAACAAAACGTACACCTCTATGGGACACCAAGGCGCTGGGTCACTTAAGACGTAGTAAGGGGTTCACCCAATGGGACAATATAGGCATCTCCACGGTAGGAGACATGTGGACAAAAGAAGGGGTGATCCCCTTCGAACACCTCCAGCAGCAATACAACCTAGGCCTTCACGAAACTTACCGCTATATCCAAATATGTCATGCGCTGCTGACGGCGATCGAGACGGGTGCGGAGGTCCCGGAATCCTCCCCGCTGGAGGATCGCCTGCTTACAGATTATATGCAGGCTAGCGCCACCTACCTCACTTATCGAAAGCTCCTAAATAACCTGCCTGACCCCTTGCTTAAACTGAGGGAGAAATGGGAGGGCGAACTGGGTGAAATGGATGAGACAGATTGGAACGCTGCGATAGCCTCTCCGAGGGAGGTGGGCATATCGGCTCGATTCCGGCTGGTACAGTTTAAGATACTACACAGGGTCTACTTCACGAGGGTCACTTTACACAAACTGCACAGAGCTGACCACCCATACTGTCTCAGGGGCTGCGGGGAGGAGGACACACTGTTGCATACACTTTGGGAGTGCCCGACTATTTCAGAATACTGGCGGCAGGTGCTACGTACCATTTCCCAAACTCTAGAGATATCCATTACACCTGATCCACGCTCGTGCCTGTTGAATGTATGGGGACCGAATGACATGACACGCCAGGGGCAACAATGGGCCATTGTGGGCATCATGGTAGCCAAGCGAGATATAGCGCAAAAATGGGGGGCGGCAGATGCACCAACATTGGCATAATGGTGCAGGAATATGGATATGCTTCTAGTGGTTGAGCGAGCAGTGTATAAGATGAGAGCTAACCCTCGCAGGTGGAATAAGATCTGGATGCCCTGGAACGGATACAGGGGAGACCTGTGTGAACTTCTACCGGAGGACGACATAGATAGTTCGGAGGATGAGGAAGATGTAATCTAACTAATTCGCTATTTAGATACCTGTAACAGATACAAGGGAATGACAGGCTAGCCTGCCAGTTCTTCTAAGGGGCCCGGGGACTAGCTGAGTGCTTGAACGAGTGTGCCGATGTGGGAAAAGGGAAACATAGTTGAAAAGTATAAGCTGATCATCGAACCTAATGAGTCATGTTTAGTTTTGGTTATAAAATATAAAAGTGAGACGGAATTGATTCATCAAGAAAACGATATCAAGCTCTCTGCTGTAATGTTAATAAATTGCTGCCGGACCGAAGGTTGTCGACTGAATAGCTGTGTATTATATGTGGTAAAATTATCGCAAAGTGTTGCAGCCGGCCTCCGGGTTGTAGGCAAATGCTGTGTATAATGAGCAACCGTCAATAAAAGTCTTACACCCAAAAAAAACGTTAAACGCGCTGAAACCATCCAATCACTTCACTGACCCGCTCCCGGCAAACTACATAAAAGACTTCACTCCTCTCTTACTTCCCTTCTGGACCAAGATCATTAATACTTCCCTTCTTCAAGGATCCATTCCAGACACCTTGAAAACGGGGCAGGTCTCGCCTATCCTAAAGAAACCCACAGCAGACCCTAATAACTATCGCCCGATCTCTAACATCCCTGTGTTAGCTAAACTTCTGGAAAAATGCGTTAACATACAACTGAACAGTCACAATGATCATTTCAACCTGCTGAACCAATTTCAATCTGGTTTCAGAGCAGGTCACAGCACGGAATCAGCCATGACACATGTATTAGATGACGCTCTAAAAATCCTTGACCAAAATTAAGCCTGTCTGCTAATCCTACTCGACCGGTCATCAGCATTTGACACCGTCAAACACGACAACCTGCTGAATCTGTTGAAACACAGAATGCGTTTGTCTGGAAGTGTATTTAACTGGTTCACCTCTTTCCTCCAAAACAGATCCCAAAGATTCAAGGTCAACCAATCCCTGTCCTTCCCCTCGTCTGTCACTCTGGGAGTTCCTCAAGGCTCCTCCCTCTCCCCCATCCTATTCAACCTTTTCATGATCACTGATCTTCTCAGCCTCTCCAAGATTCAATTTCACATGTATGCTGACGACACCCAAATTTACATCAAAATTCACTCTCTGGAAGACATCAAATCACTCAACTCCACCCTACCAAAAACCCAAATCTGGCTGGCCGAAAACCACTTGAAACTTTACTCCCTCAAAACGGAATTCCTTGTAATCGCTCCCCCTAACAAACCTCAAGCTATCACAGACTGTATGAAGCACCTAACCGCTCTCAATGCACAACCGCTCATAGTCGACTCAGCAAAATCTCTAGGGGTAACGCTGGACCATAACCTCAAGATGCTTAAACACATCAGCACCTCAACTAAGGGAGCCAACTTCCACCTAAAGACCCTGCGAAAACTGAAACCCATCTGCCCGCCTTCGATTTCAAACAAGCAGTTCAAGCCTTAGTTATCTCCCGCTTGGAATACGGAGCAGTAACCTCATGCGGACTCCCGAGGTCATCGACAGCCCCGCTAAGAGCCACGATCAACTCAGCTGCGAGGCTCATCATAGGTTCTAAGAGAAACGCCAACATATCCCAAGACCTGAGAGTCCTCAACTGGCTACCGTTTGAAGCCAGAATTCATTTAAAAATCGCTTGTATGACACACAAGGCCCTCTACCACAATGTCCCACAATACCTAGCTCAGAAACTGGTGCTCTCCGCGGGCAGCAGAGCTTCCAGGAGTGGCAAGACTCTTCTCCTACAACCTCAACGATTTGCAAAAAAAAAAACGTATAACCGGTCCTTCTTCGGTATGGCTCCAAAGATATGGAACACTCGGCGCAGTGAAACTAGAATGAACCCTTCCTCTGCTTCCTTCATAAGAGAAGTGAAAGCGATCCTCATGGCTCAATCCACGTGAACTCTATGTTCTATTCACTGTACTATATTACTTGCTTTTCTTCGCTTATATTCGTCCTTCTGTTTACCTTTGCTGTTTTGCATTAGCCTCGCACTGCCTTCTCTTGATCTAGATGTATGTATTACTTACTTATTTCGTGGTTCACTATATCGTAATATATACTGTATATATTTCTACTTGTCATGTAAAGCGCTCTGATACTCCCAAGAGTCTTGTTTGCGCTATATAAAACCTTCAAAATAAAATAAATATATATGTATGTACATTTCTGTATATGTGGATATATACTATGTAACACACTGGCGAACACATGCTTTCTTAAAGAGAACTGTTGGTACTATTGGAACTTCAATCCCTCCTCCATAATGTGTAAATACAGCTATGTAATCAATGCATAGTATGTGAATTAAGACGTCTATGCTGCAAACGAAACTAGTTAGCTACGGATTCACGGTGTCTAAGCGCTGCTTTTGACACCGTGTATCACGAAATCTTACTGCAGCGTCTCCATGATATTGGAATCCAGGGGGGAGCGTTGAAATGGATCAGGTCCTTTCTGAGTGGCAGAGCCTTTCAGTTCTTCGAGGGAAATACCACCTCCGCCAGCAGACCTCTAGGCTGTGGAGTCCCGCAGGGCTCCTCGCTTAGCCCGACGTTGTTTAACGTCTACATGAGGCCGCTGGCTGGGATCGTCCACCCATATGGTATTAAGATCGTTACCTATGCGGACGATACCCAGCTGGTGGTCTCCCTGGCACAGGCTGATGGCTCTGCGGACTCGGTGGATCTGGCAGGTTGCCTGAGTGAAGTAAACAGCTGGATGACCCTGTCTTGTCTCAAGCTTAATGGGGACAAGACAGAGGTCATGCTATTGGGACGCTCAGCTCCACCCTCGGTGGATTCAATTTGGCCAGCCTGTCTAGGCCCCCCGCCAGCTCCCAAGAACGCTATTAAGAGCTTGGGTATTTGGCTGGACAGGTCCCTAACTTTGGACTATCAGGCCACCAAGCTATCGGCCACTTGTTTTGGCCTTCTTAGAATGCTAAGGAGAATACTTCCCCTGCTTCCATTTAAGGCCAAACAAATTGTTGTCCAGGGTTTGATCCATTCTAGGTTGGATTTTGGAAATTCACTCTATCTTGGATCACCGGACTCCACTTTGCGAAAACTGCAAATAATCCAAAACTGTGCGGTTCGCACCCTACTGCAGATCCCCCGGAGGAGTTCTGCTGGACCAGGACTGAAAACACTGCACTGGCTGCCTGTTAAGGACAGGATTAGCTTCAAGTCCCTCTGTTTAGCCCATCAATCATTCTGGGAAACAGGTCCTGCAATCAACCTCCCTCTAATTACTCCGTATCTCCCCAGCAGACAGCTGCGTTCAGCCAATGCTTTTCTTGCCATTGTGCCTAGGGTTAAAAGGACCAGAGCGGGTGGCCGTTCTTTCACCCTGAACGTGGCTATGCTGTTGGAACACTCTCCCACTACACCTAAGGTCTAATCCTGACCTAGCCTCCTTCAGGAAACAATTGAAAACTTTTTTGTTTAATAAATAGGTCCCTCCTTACCCCCCCTGTGTTTTCCGTTCCTTTGTGAGAATCCATTTTAGTTACAGCGCTTGGACGCCCCTGGGCAACTATTTGCGCTTTATAAAATCCATTTTCATTTCATTTCATTTCAGTTAGTTAATTTACCTGTAACTATAGATTCAAATACAACCCACCCACCTTCCCAACGAAGAAGGCTTAAAAATTAATACAGAAATAAAATAAAGGTGGAATTGTTTAAAATAGATAAAGGAAATGGTCAAAAAAGAAAAAGGACCGGGTTCCGGGACCCAAGATGATGCATAAGTACATTATAAGGACAAGCTAATAGCCAGAAGTGCTACATACATCATCTTAGAATAAAAGGTGACATTTCGTAAGTGGTCCAAAAATATGTATACCACAATATATGTAACACACAACCACACAACAAGCATTGCTTTAAAAAAAAATCTTCTTGTCTGTCAACAAGTAACCCTGCACTCTCAGCACATAAAAGAAAACATACAAATATCATGCTTATTCAACAGGCATGCACAATTTGAAGGCATAAAAATCAATCTGAGTGCTTGCGCACACTCAAAGGGGATTGTAGCCCAAACCAAAAGTATACGGTTTCACACGCACCCATTATTTTTTATTTTATTTTTTTTAAGTTTAAAACAAAACAAGTAGCACTTTGACATTCCAGCCACTAGATGGCAGAGTATATGCATAGTATGTGAATATGGAAGAGTCCAGGTGCAAAACTATTGTTACAGATCAATAACTGGTTTCTTATCAAGGGAATCTTTAATTCTGGGTCCGATTTCCCCAGAAATTCTTAGTTTTGGCCTAAACATTTACCTGGTGTTTTCAGCTGCCTTTAGCAATTAAAAACTGCGAGAAATTTTAAAAAACGTATAATTTCGATGAGGCCGGTTACTGCTTTTCCCGGCCCCATCAAAGTAAGAGACTACTCATTATGACTTTCTAAATTAGTGCTCCCCCCACCCCCAGGTTCCTGATAGCGTGAAGTTTTTTTCTGGTGCTGACTTTCATTTCTTACAACTTCTTTTCTTCCAGGTTGTTGCTGACATGCGTGAAAAGCGATATATTCAGGAGGGAATCGGGAGTAGTTACCTGTTCAGAGTGGATCATGACACCATCATTGATGCCACAAAATGTGGCAACCTGGCTCGATTCATCAACCATTGCTGCACGGTGAGAGGGGTTAGGGTGAGCTGCAGGTCACTGGGGGAGCCTTGCTGGTCCGGGGATTTGTTACTCAGACATGTTAGTGCTCTTAATTTGCAGTAGTTGCATGGTGTGTCCTCTTTGAGCCTGAATGTTAATTTGTGTTCTCCATCGTGGAAATCTCATTGAAATCATCTTGTCAGTGTACAGGGCTGTGTAGTACCTTTTTAATATAAGTTTATTTTTTTAAAGGACATTATTTCAATACAGAAACACACTGTAGCCCATGCGTGAATTTTATTTTTTATAATAGCCAAGTTAGAGAGTAAACTTAAGTACCTTTATTGAAAAATGAAGAAAAAAACTGAAAAATTAGGGAAATTGAGTCATATTGGCAGCAGCTCCTTAAAGAAGAAATTTGACCCTGCATCTTTGGGCCACTGTCTAGTTCCATATTCCTCAGTTCGAGGCATGTGGGCTGCTAAATTCATATCTAGTGCATAGATCGCCGCCTAGTGTTGGGTCCGGATGATTGCACATTGTTGTCCTGGAAGAGTCTTCGAAGTATCACGAGATAGGTGGCTCCTCCCCTGGACTACAGTGCGCATGGGCATCGGCTCCATCCCCAGATTGTTTTTTTCCGCCATTGGATTCGGATGTGGTTCTCGACGTCTCCGTGTCGGAACCGATAAACTTTGTTCTTAAGGCCAAAAGGCCTTCGTTACCAGCGTCGGTATTGTTTGTGCACGGTCTCGAGCGTCGTCCGACTCTCTGAGCCGGAAATCTACGGAGTCTAGTTACTCTTCGCACTTCGAGGCCCTCTCGTCGCAGCAAGACCCGACGACCTTAACATGGAGTGGAGCCCGTTTAAGTTCTGCCCCGTCTGTGGATCCAAATATCCACACATCGATGTGCATCCGGTCTGTAATAAATGCCTGTCACCGGACCACAACGAAGATGACTGCATGGCCTGCTCAAAATTCAGGTCAAAGAAGACGCTCAAGCATCGGCGCGCGGCGCGCCTCGAGGCCCAGCGAGCGACACCGGCACCCGACAACATATTCGACGACCCTGCGGAGGAAAGCGGTAGCCATCACCTCCAAATTTCACCACCGTCGACGGGGTCCAGTCCAATCCCGAGGAACAGGTCGAAGGACAAGACCAGGACATTGAATACGTCGAGGAGGTAGGGGACGCCGAAGAAGTTTTTGGGGCAGCGGAAGATAGCTGAGAGGAAGAGCTATGCCCCGACGTCTATATTACACAGGCTCAGGTCACGGGATCGCCACTCGGCCTTACCCACGACCCTGCACCGCTATCCCCGGCCCCGCATTCTAGCCCGGCCACGGACACTCAAGCGGAGCCGCCATCCAACGTATCGAAACCGAAACCTTCGGTTTCTACAACACCCAAGATGGCCGACGTCCAGGCAAAATCGAAACCGAAACCAGCGGATTCGACAACACCTAAAATGGCCGACGTCCAGGAGAAAACGAAACTGAAACTAACGGACTCGACAACGTCTAAGATGGCCGACGTCCCACAAAAAATATCAAAGCCTGCTCCTTCATCGACTCCGTCCACCTCCGGTCCACAGAAGTCGAAGAAGGTTATCGAGCCAACAGCGCCGCAGAAGGTGCACAAGGACTCATCCTCCAAGAAGGCCGTTCGTCAAGAGTCGGCCTCTGTTGCTCCGGCACGGACGTCGAAGTCTGTTCACACGCCTTCAGACGCTCCTACGGCGCCGTCAACTAAACGCCCCGTCGAACAAAAATCGACTACAGGCCACGACCCGAAGGCCGCAGCCACTACGCATCGGCACAAAGATGTCGAAAATGCAGCATCGGCCTCGCCAAAGCCTACAACGCAGCCGCGCCACGTTGCAGCTGAAGAATCGTCGACGCAAATACCGTCGACACCGAGGGACTCCGACGCCACCGGACACCGAACGTCGGCTGCGACACCCTCCGCCTCCTTCACTAAACAAGTCACCGACTCCCTGAAACGGATTCGAGAAAAGACTTTGTCGGCGACGGCTCCACGCCTTCGGCTCCGAAAGAGGTTGACACTCCTCAAAAGTCATCAACCAAGCTTATTTACACTCTTCCACCAAAGGTGCCACCAAAGGCCTTTGCACCTAAATCGGTGCCAAAGACTTCGGCTCCTTCGGCGCTTCAAGCCTCAGAACAAGACTCTGAGCATTACATCAATGCCCAAACAGGGAAACTGACCCTTTACAAAAGGAAAATCACTTCCCAACCGCTGGAATCCTATGTTATTCCACTGAAGAAAAAGAGGCCAGCACAGGACATTCCTGCCCTTATTGAGCCTATCCTACCACCACCCAGAAGAAGTCCATCACCTTCCCCAAACCAATCAGGGGGAGAGGATGATGAGGAAGACGACCAATACAATTTCCCAGTGGACAATGACCCTGATGTTCAGCAGGACACATATGACGACACTGGGGACCAAGGTGGCCAGCAGGTGGTACAAGATCCACAAGGTTTTGGCCCACGTACATCTCCAACGGAGGATTCTGCAGCATTTAATGCTTTAATCGAACGGGCAGCGGGAAATCATAATGTGGACATGCATGCTGACCCGGTAGAGGAAGATTTCCTGTTTGACACTTTCTCTGTCTCTGAAAGAACAGTTCAAATTCTTCCTATGCTCAAAGGTGTCCTTAAACATGCCCCAGAGATCTTCAAGTAACCAACCAGGTCACGAGTGGTGAACCCACGTATCGAGAAAAAATACAGGCCAGCACCTGGAGATCCTGCATATATTCGAGGACAGTTGCCTCTAGACTCGTTGGTGGTCGCCAATGCCCGCAAAAGGGCAAACTCCCAAACTACGGGTGAAGCTCCTCCCCCTGACAAGGAGTCGAAAGTGCTTGAGGCATCTGGCAAAAGGGTGGCTGCGCAGGCTGCCAATGTATGGCGTATAGCGAACACACAGGCACTGTTGGCGCGTTACGATAGGGCGCATTACGACACCCTAGAACAGCTCCTTCAACATCTACCTGATGAGTATAAAGAAGCAGCAGAAATGCTCATACAAGAGGGAAAGCTTATATCAAACGCTGCAATAAAATGTGCACTTGATGTGGCTGACACAGCGGCTAGGGGAATTAACACTAGCGTCATGCTGAGGCGACAAGCGTGGCTTCGTATATCTGGTTTTAAGCCTGACATCCAAACTACTGTCCTCAACCAGCCTGTCAATCCTGACAGACTGTTTGGCCCAGATGTAGACACCACACTTGAAAAGATTAAGAAAGACAACGAGACTGCTAAGTCCATGGGGGCACTTCAGTCACAACAGTTCAGGGGCGGCACTTTTCGTCGCTCAGGAGCATGTGGTGTTACCAGAGGACACTTGGGTCAACAATCACAATGTTCAAAGGGAACTGCACAATCCTCCTACCCCAAGCAGGGTAGAGGAGGATACAGAGGTAACAGTGCCAAGGGCAGGGGCAGAGGAAACAACAACTCACGTTCCTCTGCCTCCAATAAACAGTGACTCTCTGTCACTGCCCCCCGACCATCCAACACCTGTCGGGGGGAGACTCCAGCAGTTCCTGCCAGTCTGGACATCCATCACTACAGACAGGTGGGTGCGAAAACGTATCCAATACGGTTACTGTTTGGAGTTAACGTCCACTCCTCCCAACATTCCCCCAAGGCACCGTCCTATGTCGGCAGAGCACTTGCACTTATTGCAGCAGGAAGTCTTGGTGATGCTGCAAAAAGGTGCAATCGAGCTCGTACCAGTGGAAGAGGAAGGCACAGGAGTCTATTCCCTGTACTTCCTCATCCCAAAAAAGGACGGATCCCTCAGACCTATTCTGGATCTACGCCCCCTCAACATGTACATACTGTCAGAACATTTTCACATGCTGACACTGCAACAAATTCTACCCCTGCTAAATCAAGGGGACTTCTTAGCAACCTTAGACCTCAAGGATGCGTATTTCCACATCCCACTCCACCCATCCCACAGACGGTACCTCCGGTTCACCATTCAAAACAGGCACTATCAGTTCAAAGTACTACCCTTCGGGGTAACTACTGCCCCCAGAGTGTTTACAAAGTGTCTGGCGACAGTGGCGGCGCACCTCAGAAGGCAGAACATACACGTCTACCCGTACCTAGATGACTGGCTTGTTCAAGCAAAGTCGGAACAACAGTGCGCCGCGGACATGTCCCACACTATTCAACTCCTGCACAGTCTGGGGTTCTCGCTCAACTACCCAAAGTCGCACCTTCAACCAGCCCATCTGCGGTAGTATCTGGGCGCGACAATAAACACCCTGACTGCTATGGCTCAGCCAAACCCAGCCAGGATCAACAGCATTCAGTCACTGATCCAGAGGTTCAGACCGCAACACTCCCTGCCAGCGAGAGTGTTCATGCAGTTGATAGGCATGATGGCCTCCTGCATTTTCATAGTCCCGCACGCGAGGTTGCACATGCGTCCTCTCCAAGAATGCTTGGCGAATCAGTGGACACAGGCTCGGGGACAACTGACGGACCTAGTGTTGGTGACCGGTCGGGCATACAACTCTCTGCATTGGTGGAATCCACACAACCTTTGCAAGGGACGACCGTTCCACGAGCCTGTGCCACAGATTATCCTGACAACGGACGCATCTCTCCAAGGGTGGGGGGCTCATGTGCTCCACTACACGGTGCAGGGACTGTGGTCCACACAACAACAGAAGTTGCACATCAACTACCTGGAATTGATGGCAATCTTCATGGCGATGAAGTCCTTCAAGGTACATTTGTGCAACAAAGTCGTGTTGATCCGGACGGACAACATGACAGCCATGTACTACATCCAAAAACAGGGAGGTACTCACTCACCACAGCTGTCTCATCTGGCTCAGAGCATGTGGAAGTGGGCCATTCAGAGGAATATTTTCCTCATGGCGGAACACCTCCCCGGCAAGGACAATCAAATGGCAGATCTGCTCAGCAGATACAGCCATCAAATGCACGAGTGGGAGATACATCCATCAGTACTCCACCCGTACTTCCAGCAGTGGGGTCATCCAGAGATAGACCTGTTTGCCACAAGGGAAAACGCAAAATGCCAAAGCTTTGCCGCCAGGTTCCCTCACCCGGAATCGCAGGGGAATGCGATATGGATGAACTGGTCCGGCAAATTTGCGTACGCTTTTCCCCCAGCGCCTCTCATTCCGCTGGTGGCAAAAAAGCTAAAGCAACACTCGATGACTCTCATCCTGGTTGCTCCAACATGGGCACGCCAACCATGGTACACCACGTTTCTGGAACTTTCCGTGGTACCGCATCAAAGGCTGCGTCTCACACCCAGCCTCTTGACGCAGAACCATGGCGACATTCAGCATCCAGATCCGCAACAGCTCAATCTGGCGATCTGGCTCCTGAGGTCTTAGAATTTGGCTACCTCAACCGGCCTCCTGAATGCATGGCCATCATCCGGGAGGCAAGGAAGCCCACGACCAGAGCTTGCTATGCTGCAAAATGGAAGCGATTTGTCATTTACTGTACAGACAACAATATCAACCCGCTAGATGCATCCATTCCTAACATCATCTGCTATTTGTTACATCTTTACAAATGCAATCTAGCGTACGCTTCCATTCGGATCCATCTATCCGCCATAGCGGCTTATCTCCAGAATAGGCAGCACCTCTCTGTTTTCAGGGTGCCTGCCATTAAAGCCTTCCTAGAGGGGCTGAAACGGGTCATTCCTCCTAGAACTCCACCAGCTCCTGTGTGGAACCTCAATGTGGTCCTCACTAGGCTGATGGGCCCACCTTTCGAGCCACTGCACTCATGCGAACTTCAGTTTCTAACGTGGAAAGTGGCTTTTCTCGTTGCTATCACGTCGCTCAGACGTGTTAGTGAGCTGCAAGCGCTCACTATCCAAGAGCCATTCATCCAAATACATTCTAACAGGGTGGTGCTCCGCACTAACCCCAAATTCCTTCCAAAGGTGGTGTCACAGTTTCATATCAACCAAACTATTGACCTGCCTGCATTTTTCCAAAACCCACAAACGGTAGCAGAAAGAATGCTTCATACATTAGACGTTAGGAGGGCGCTAATGTACTACATTGACAGAACACAACCCTTTAGGAAGACACAACAACTTTTTGTTGCCTTCTCCGCACAACACAAAGGCAACCCCATTTCCAAAGCAGGAATAGCCAGATGGATTGTTAAATGCATTCAAATCTGTTATCAAAAGGCTAAACGCACTTTAACAATACCCCCAAGAGCGCACTCCACACGCAAATTGGGGGCCTCCATGGCTTTCCTGGGGAACATTCCTTTAGAAGACATTTGTAGAGCAGCCACATGGTCTACACCACACACATTTACCAAGCATTACTGCGTAGATGTGCATTCCAAACAGCAAGCAGCTGTGGGACAGGCTGTTCTCAAGACACTTTTTCAAGCTTCTGCAGCTGGCACGGGCAACCGCCCTTAATGGAGGGACTGCTGTGTATTCTATGCACTAGATATGAATTTAGCAGCCCACATGCCTCGAACTGAATATGCTACTTACCAGTATGCATCTGTTCTTGGCATGTAGGGCTGCTAACATTCATATCGCCCGCCCTCCTCCCCGGTGCCCGTAGCGGCTGCAGACACTCTCTTGCATTCATCATTAGCATGGACATCTTTTACACTATTTCACTCCATCTCTGCCACAATGGCTAAAAACAATCTGGGGATGGAGCCGATGCCCATGCGCACTGTAGTCCAGGGGAGGAGCCACCTATCTCGTGATACTTCGAAGACTCTTCCAGGACAACAATGTGCAATCATCCGGACCCAACACTAGGCGGCGATCTATGCACTAGATATGAATGTTAGCAGCCCTACATGCCAAGAACAGATGCATACTGGTAAGTAGCATATTCATTCCTTGCTCTAGAAGTGGTCTCTCTTTTTTCACGGCTCAACTGTGGCCATCTCACCCTGTCTTGTTTTATCGCACCCTATTTTTCGCTACCTTTTTGAACATCTTTCAAAGGCAGTAGTGTTCTGAATACTTTTCTGGTGATTAAAACCTCTATTTTTCAATTTGTTTTTTGTTGTTTGTATTGGGTTTTTTCTCCGTTTTGGTGTTAGGTTTTCTCTACGTGGCAGAGAGAAAGCTCCACATCCTGTTTCTCGCGTAGTAGTACAGTCTTAATTTTGCAAGCATATATTCAGGATGAAAATTTATGACCATCAAGTAATCTGGCTGCAAGAAAGGTGGAAGATGCCTTCAAACTGCAAACCGATTCTGAGCTGGAAAGGGCACGAAAAGTCATTGGGCTCCTTTGCAGACTTGCACAGAGCAAGTTTCTAGGAAAATTTTAAATAGAAAAAGAATGTTCGAGGCATATGAGCTGCAGATTACACACTGTGCATAGATCGCCACCTAGTGTTGGGCCCGGATGTTTGCAGTTGTTTTTTGTCCTGAAAAGTCTTTGGAATTCACGAGATAGGTGACTCCTCCTTTGCACAATAGTGCGCATGGGCATCAGCTCCATCCTTAGATTGTTTTTTTCCGCCATCGGGCTCGGATGTGTTTCCTGCGCTCCGGTTTGGAACAGATTTTCCTTCGGCGCGCAATCCTCACCCAGCTCTACGGTATTGTCTCGATCGCGCTTCCCATCGACGCAACTCTTTGCGACTTAGAAGTCTTCGATTCCGGTCATCAACTAAGGCATTCGGGCCTACCTGGGCCTTACTCTCTGGCTCATGTAAAGGACGCCATTTAAGAAGTGTCCTCAATGTGGGTCGAAGTTTCCCCACACCAATCTACATGCGGTGTGCAACCTTTGCCTCTCACCTGAGCACGAGGCCAGAGACTGTTCTGCTTGTGCCTCCTTCCGCTCCAAGAAGACGATTCGGGACCGACGAGCTCGAAGAACCATGGCTCGCTTGTCATCTTCGATCCCGGACGACATTTTCCAAGAGGGCGTCGACCTGCCAGAGTAGGAGCAACAACATGGCGTCAACAGCGACTCCGAGGTCGACGACTCAGACGTCTAGGACATCACTCCAGCACAGAGGGTCGTAAGTACACACGTCGACCCCAACCCTTCCTCGACACCCTCCAAAAAGGCTTCGGTCACACCCACTCCTTCGGTCCCGGGTGCACACCGAGAGACTGCTTCCCATGCCCCGCTTTCGGGTTCGGCAAAGAAGCCTAATAAGCCTTCAGGCGACTCGGGCTCAAGTCAGCATACCCCCGGTGCCGGCACACACCTACTGGCACCGAAAAAGAAGCCATCTTCCACCTCCACGCCAGCTGCTTCCACGTCTAAGCACTCTGCGCCGAAGACTGGCACCGGCTCCTCAGCACCAAAACCACACTCTGAGCCAAGCAAGAAATTGCCACCGAAAGCACCCGACTTCCATGCTTCGGAGCTGAAAAAACCACTGGAGCCGAAAAAAGCTTTGGAGCCGAAAAACCACACGGCCCTCCGGACAAAGACACTACAAAAGAACATGTTTCTAAACCAAAAGATGCTACTGGTTCGGTGCCGAAAAAGCCTACGGAACCAAAAACCTCGGCACTGAAAGAGCTACCTCCCACAAAGGAACTATTCCATCCAGATCCTACACAAAAGACTCTTGTTAAAGATCCCAAAACTGGTCGATTGACTCTTAGTTCTAAAAAACGACCATTAGAGACGCCTGCACCGGCTCCTCATCCTAAGAAGAAGAACATTGCGACTTCTCCTCTAAGAATACCTTCTCCTCCTCCTCCTCCTCCCCTGCCACATCACTCCTCTACACCATCTCCTACTCCATTAGAAGATGATGATGATGGGGATAACACCTGTGATGACACAGGGGATGGTGCAGATAATGACCCACTAGATAATCCTAGTCCTCCTGGCTCACCTGACCCGTGGGATGATTATAGTACCCCAGACGTCCCTAACATCCCACAAGATGACATATACCCCTCCAGGCCTTCCCCACGTGAGGACCCTATGGGATTTAACCAACTTGTTCATAGAGCTGCCCAATATCATGGAGTTGATCTAAATACTGACCCAGTAGACGAAGACTTCCTTATGGATACCTTTGATACAACACAAAGGTCCACCTCAATGCTCAAAGGGTTGTTAAGCATGCGCCAGAGGTCTTCAAAGATCCACTTAGGGCTCGAATCCTCAACCCCCGAATTGAGAAGAAGTATAAGGCTTCCCCCTCAGACCCAGCCTACATTAAAGGGCCTGCACCACTAGACTCCCTTGTAGTCTCCAATGCATGCAAAAGAGCCAATTCCCAAACATCAGGCGAGGCTCCCCCACCAGATAAAGAGTATAAACTCCTAGACGCCTCAGGCAAGCGAACGGCGTCACAGGCATCAAACATTTGGCGTATTGCTAGTATTCAGGCATTATTAGCAAGGTAAGACAGGGCACATTATGACGAGTTAGAATCCTGACAAGTACAAGAATAGGGCCAATGAACTTACACAAGAGGGTAAAAACATCACCAATACCTCTATTTGTTGTGCCCTGGATGCAGCAGATACCGCTTCAAGGGCAATTAATACCAGTGTCCTTTTGCGTAGGCATGCCTGGCTACGCATTTCAGGTTTCAAACCTGAAGTACAAAGTGCCATACTCAATCAACCCTTAAATGAGCAACACTTATTTTGGCCTAATGTGGACGTATCCCTTGAAAAAATGAAAAAGGATACGGACACAGCGAAATCTATGGGAGCCTTGCAGTCCCAAGCTCCCAGACTTTCGTTTCGTCACTGATCCTATAGGAGCACCACTAGAGGCTACTCCTCAGATAGTCCCTCTACTTCTTACAAAGCCCCTACCCAATCCACCTACAATAGGGGCTACCAAAGAGGGGGTTACAGGGGTAACAACAATAAAGGCAGAGGCAAAACTAACAACTCCCTCTCTGCCTCCACCCCTGCCCAATGACTTCTCTCCACTTCCCCCACCACATTCCACTCCAGTAGGGGGAAGACTACAACAATTCCTTCCTGTTTTGACCAACATCACATCAGACAGGTGGGTGCAACAAATAATTCAGGCAGGTTACTGTCTCGAACTAACCTCTACCCCCCCCCACCCCACCCCCCCAACATACCGCCCTAACAGCGTCCAATGTCTCAAGAACATTTGCTACTGCTCAGGCAGAAGGTAATATCCCTCCCACAAAAAAGCGCAATAGAACCAGTTCCACTGCATCAACAAATCAAGGGAGTGTACTCCCTGTACTTTCTTATCCCAAAAAAGGACGGCTCTCTAAGGCCTATTCTAGACCTCAGACCACTAAACCTGTACATACAATCAGACCACTTCCATATGGTCACACTCCAACATTTCCTTCCTCTCCTTTTACAAAATGACTTCCTTGCCACAATAGATCTCAAGAACTCTTATTTCCACATTCCCATTCACACAGCTCACAGAAAGCATCTCAGATTTGTACTGGAAGGTCAGCACTATCAATTCAAGGTACTCCTATTCGGAGTCACAACAGCACCATGAGTGTTTACCAAGTGCCTAGCAGTAGTAGCAGCACACTTAAGAAGACAGCACATTCACGTCTTCCCATATCTCGACGACTGGCTCATAAAAGCCAGCTCATACAGTCCGTGTGTACAACACACTCACACCACCATTCAATTACTCCACAACTTGGCGTTCACAGTAAACCACACCAAGTCCCACCTGCAACTGTCACACGTACAACAATATCTCGGTGCCACAATAAACACCTCAACAGCGCTAGCTTATACCTCTCCTGCCAGGATAATAAATATGCAAGCTCTTCTAACCAAATTCCAACCGCAACACTCTCTTCCAGCTCGAGTGTTCATGCAACTCATAGGAATGATGGCCTCTTGCATATTCATAGTGCCTCATGCAAGACTACAGATGCGTCCTCTTCAAGAATGCTTAGCACGACAATGGAACCAGGCTCAATGTCAATTAACAGACTTAGTGTTGGTAAACGGTCTAACTCATCGCTCTCTGCAATGGTGGAACACCAAAAACCTTTCCAAGGGCCGACCGTTCGTAGGATCAGTTCCTCAAATAGTTATGACAACAAACGCATCGATCTCCGGCTGGGGAGCCCACCTCCTGCAGCACACCATGCAGGGCAGGTGGACACCGCAACAAAAGTTACTCCACATCAACCACCTGGAGTTACTAGCCATTTTTCTAGCCCTAAAAGCATTCCAAAAGCACATATCGGGCAAAGCTGTTTTAGTCCGCACAGACAACATGACAACCATGTATTACATAAACAAACAAGGAGGGACACAACACACTCTCTGCAACTCTCTCAGCTAGTGCAGCCGATATGGAGATGGGCTATCTCTATGAACATCTTCCTCTTAGCCCAACATGTTCCAGGAGTACAAAACACCATAGCCGATCTGTTAAGCCGTCAGACACAACAGATCCACGAGTGGGAACTTCATCCACAAGTTCTTAAACCAATCTTTCAGATGTGGGAACAACCTCAGATAGACCTCTTCACCACCCAAGAAAATGCCAAATGCCCAAGCTTCGCCGCTAGGTATCCACACCTGCTGTCCAAAGGCAATGCGATATGGATGAACTGGTCCGGAAAATTTGCGTACGCTTTTCCACCTCTCCCACTGCTTCACCTAGTGGTGCGCAAACTTCAGCAACATTCCCTCACCCTCATTCTAGTTGCTCCGACCTGGGCCAGACAACCGTGGTACACCACACTGCTGCGACTTTCTGTGGTACCGCACAAAAATGGATATCTGTCTCTATGCTTCCTAACCCAGAACCATGGAGAGATCTGACACCCGGACCCAGCTCAGCTCAACCTAGCGATCTGGCTCCTGAGGTCCTAGAGTTCTATTATCTTAACCTTCCTCCTGACTGTATGAACGTTATTAAAGAAGCTAGACGTCCCACCACTAGAGCATTTTATGCAGCCAAGTGGAAACTGCGGTTCACTGTAGGCCACGAGCACTTTCAGTTTACCGTGCTCCCCTTCGGCCTTACCAGCGCCCCACGGGTGTTCACGAAAGTGATGGCGGTGGTCGCAGCTCATCTGCGCAGGTTAGGAGTTTCAGTCTTCCCCTACCTCGATTACTGGTTGTTGAAGGCGGGCTCGCCCCAGAAAGTCATCAGCCACCTCCAGACTACGGCCGACCTCCTGCACTTGCTGGGGTTCTCCATCAATGTGCCGAAGTCGCACCTGTGTCCCTCTCAGAAGCTCCTCTTCATCGGAGCGGTTCTAGACTCGGCGCAGTTTCAGGTTTATCCTCCCGAACAGCGGGTTCGCGATATTCAGGCTCTGATTATGATCTTTCAGCCTCTGATTACGATCTTTCAGCCTTTATTCCGAGTCTCGGTCAGGTTGACGCTGCGGCTTCTGGGGCTGATGGCCTCCTGCATCCTTCTGGTGCATCACGCCAGGTGGCGGATGCGGGCTCTGCAGTGGGACCTGAAGTTTCAGTGGGCCCAGCATCAGGGCAACTTGTCCGACTATGTCTTGATCTCGGAGGGCACTGCAAGACAGTTGCAGTGGTGGCTCACGGACCGCGATTGGGTCAGCGGCAGATCCCTCTCCCTACCCCACCCGGAGCACGTAGTTGTGACGGACACGTCCCTCCAGGGGGCCACATGGGAGAGGCTGAGATCGGAGGCCTCTGGTCTCCGGCGGAGTCCCGGCTCCACATCAACCTTCTGGAGCTGCGGGCGATCCGACTTGCACTGAAGGCATTCCTCCCCTCTGTCCGGGGGAGTGTAGTGCAGGTGTTCACGGACAACACCACCGCCATGTGGTACTGCAACAAACAGAGCGGGGTGGGGTCGTGTACCCTTTGCCAGGAGGCTCTGCGCCTCTGGCAGTGGCTGGAACATCAGGGCGTGACCCTGGTGGTTCAACACCTGGCAGGTTCCCTGAACACCAGGGCGGACGAACTCAGCCGTCGGTGCATGATGGATCACGAATGGCGTCTGAACTCGGACGTGGCGCAAGGCCTCTTTCAGCAGTGGGGAGAGCCTTGGTTAGATCTATTCACCACAGAAGGGAACGCGCAATGTCATCGGTTCTGTGCGTTGGAATTTCCAAGGCGGCACTCGTTCGGAGACGCTTTTCGTTGCAAGTGGAGTTGCGGTCAGTTGTACGCCTTTCCGCCTATACCACTTCTGCCCAGAGTGCTGAAGAAGATCAGGTACGACCGGGCCCAAGTCATCCTTGTGGCTCCGGACTGGGCACGAAGATACTGGTATCCCGAGCTACTCAGCATGTCAGTCGATCCCCCGATTCGTCTGACTCTTCACTTCAGGAGGACCTTCTGTCGCAGCAGCAGGGGACGGTACTCCACCCGAACCTTTCCAGTCTCCACTTACATGTGTGGAGATTGAGCGGCGGCAATTGAGTCCATTTGACTTGCCTCCTGAAGTCTGTAATGTGATTCTGGCAGCCAGGCGTCCCTCCACAAAATCGGTATACGCCTGCAGGTGGAACAAATTTGTGGCATGGTGCACAGCAAAGGCTGTGGATCCCCTTTCTGTCCCTCTTTCAGAGGTTCTCCTCTTTCTTCTTTCTCTTGCCCAGCAGGGCTCTGCTCTGGGCACTCTAAAGGGCTACCTTTCTGCCATTTCCGCCTTCTTAAGGCTCCCTGATCAGCCCTCTTTGTTCAAGTCCCCGGTTGTAAATAGGTTTTTGAAGGCCTTCACTCATATGTTTCCTCCTGTTCCTTTCGTGATGCTTCAGTGGGACTTGAACTTTGTTCTGACTTATCTGATGTGCGCTCCCTTCGAGCCACTTCATAACTGTCCTCTTTGTCTCCTTACTCTTAAGACTGCATTCCTGGTTGCCATCACCTCTGCCAGGAGAGTGAGTGAGCTCCAGGCTCTTTCTTCTCAACCTCCCTTCCTTTCTGTCCATCCGGACAAAGTTGTGTTGCGGACGAGACCCTCTTTCCTGCCCAATGTAGTCACAGCCTTCCACATCGGGCAGTCTATCACCTTGCCCACATTCTTTCCGCCTCCTCATCCCTCGAAAGAGGAAGAGAGGCTCCACCGTCTGGACCCAAAACGTGCGCTCTCATATTATCTGGATCGCGCACGCCAGTTCCGGGTGGATGACCAATTCTTTGTTGGTTACCTGGGCGCTAAGAAGGGACGGGCGGTGCACAAACTGACCATTTCTCGATGGGTCGTTACTCTCTGGCTAAAAAGGAGTCTCCTGTGGGGCTACGTGCCCATTCCACTCGGGCCACGGCGGCTACTACTGCCCTGGGTCGGGGAGTCCCCTTGCAGGGGATCTGTCAGGCAGCTACGTGGGCTTCGCTGCACACGTTCGCAAGACACTACTGCCTGGACAACCAAGTCCGGAGGGATGGCTTTTTCGACTGGTCCGTTCTCCAGGACTTTCTGGTGTGATCATTGGTTCGAAGACCCACCACCGGGGTTGGTATTGCTGGGGTATCTATTCTAAGGTAAGGATTCTAATACTAACCTGTTTTTTTCAGAATCGCAAGTTACTTACCTTCGGTAACGATATATCTGTAAGAAACAGTAGTTAGTATTAGATTCCTTACCGCCCCACCCATCCTCCCCGTTCTGCGAACCTATATCTAGAGTTAAGGTCATCCCCTTTCAGGGCCCTAGTTTTCATGGCAGCAGTGTTGGTTTTTATCATGGCTCTGCGTTTCTGGCGCGGAAAAGCTGTGTATAAGAACTGACGTCAGCGCTCGAGAGCGGCGTCTAAGTACTCCGGCGACATCATCCTGGCGCCACGAAGCCAACGACGGAAATTGCTCTCCCTCCCTCGCAGCTCCACCATTAAGTGAGGCCTTCCCCCGAGCCCCTGCACTCTTGAGTATTGGAGTTCGAGGCCATCCTCCACCCGCAGGTTTTACCTGCACCTCATCCCTAGTGGTCCAGTGGACCTCTGTCTCCTTTCTCTCACTCCGCTTTTTCTCTCCTTTTTCCCTCGTTTCTATCTCCCCCTTTCACTCTCCTTCTGTGTCTTTCCTCCGTTTTTCACTCGTTTTTTACCCTCCTCTCAATCTCCCATTTCACTCTCCTCTGTGTCTTTCCTCCACTCTGCTTGCACTTTTGCTGCCTTATTTGCACTTTTCCCTCTATTTTTGATTTTTTCCTTTGCCTTTTTCTGCCCCTTTTTTCCCTGTCGCTACTGCCCCACCCCCGCAGGGCCAGCGCGACCAGCCCAATCCTTTCCTCCCCGCTTCCAGCCCTCCCTGACCCCTACTTAATGGCGAGGGAGGCGCAGGCGTGCCTTAAGCGCACCAAAGGCAAGCCCGTTGGCGCCAACCAACGCCAGGAACCCTGGTTACTCCAGTAGTGGAACTTTCATAGATTCACATACCTGAATCATTTCCCCGTCGTCGAGACGGGAGTCTCCGGTGCATAAAAAAGCAATGGTTAGCAGTATAGCTAACTGTAAAAAAGGCCTAGCCCATTTTTCTTTTGCAACCCATAACCTTCATTATGTAAAAAAGGACCACACTTTTCTCTTAGCCAAACAGAGGCCCTCACCCTCTAGAACCCTCCTGAGAGAACCTCTTGCCCCTCAGATTTTCTACCGGCACGTTGTGCTAGGGAGTCTCCTTTGAGCTCTGCTCACACTCTTGATTTCCAACTTAGTCGAAGCTTCATATTCAGGCTATTTCTTCTGGATTTGAGAAGTTTATAATCTATTTCTCATCTACATTCCTGAAAATGGCTGGAAAGGAGAAAAAGGGTCTGTTTAGAGCTTGTGCCACCTGCTCTAAAAAGAGACTCTACACAGATGACCCACATGAAGATTGTATATATTGTCTTTACCCGGACCACCAAGCAAAGGATTGCAAGATATGTCGCACTTTCTCTAGTAAGACCCTTAGAGATCGTGAAGGAAGCCTTCTAATTTAGCTTCTGAAGATCAAGGCCAGAAAGGAGGTGGTTTCTAGCGATAGTGACCAGGAATCCTCCACTTCTTCCAGGAGATCTCAAAAAAGATCAAGATCCACTCAGGCTCATTCCTTAGGGGACCGTCCTGAGAAGGCCATAAAAAAAGACCAACCAAGGGTCTTCCGGGCGTAGTCCTTCAAAATCTCCTCAGAAAAAATCAAAGGAGAGTAAAGGACTCACTTTAAAAGAAAAAGAATCCAAAAGAGCCTCTTCTGAGCCTTCAAATACACCACCATTAGCTCCGGCATCATTCAAGAAGCCATCCTCTAGTATTCCTGAGGAGAAGGTGAAAAAATCCACATCATCGACGGGAGCGTCGACGAGACCGTCGACGAAGAAATCATAGACTACGGCGACGACTAAGGTACAAGAGCTACCATTAGTGGTATTGGAGTCAGCGTCGTCGACAACGAGATCGGCGGCAAAGGCGTCGACGACGACAGTGTTGACGCCGGTAACATCAATGGCATCGTCGACGACGGTGAGGACGACGACGGCAGTGTCGACGACGGGATCGTCGTCGACGGTGATGACAATGAGGTCGTCGATGGGAACGTCGACGACGATTACTATGTCGTCGGCGAGGAGTGGATCTATGGCGCTGACAACTGCTTCGTCGGCGGTGGTATCGACGATGATCTCGTCGACGAGACAAACTCCGGAAAAGAGCAGGAAGAAGATCACGCCAGCAGTAACTTCTCCAAGTAAAATTACTCCATTGGTCCCGTCGCACCTTTTGGAGGAAGAAGAGTCAGATGATGAGGAGGATGATGGGCTCTTTGGGTATGCCACAAGCCCATCAGAGCTCCATGTAAAATGTCAAGATGATGATGATGAAGAAGAGTATGAAGAATACCACAGTGTCGCATACCACCGCTATCAACAAGAATCTCAGGAACAGATGGTAGCAATGCCATTATCCATGTTGGCGGATTATAAACAGAGGTTTCCTACGTCAGGTGTTTCTCAGGACATTCCACCTTCACGTCCTCGTTCAATTCCGGCTACTCCAGTCCGCAGTACAGAAAACCTGCTGGACACTGCTCCGTTGACACCTCAGGTCCGACAGCAGCAGGATCCTGTGACAACAGATGATGATGATGACCGCGAAGAAGGGGAGCTGCCAGAACCCCACAGAGAATGGGATGATTATCTGATTCCATCTCCGCCTTCGCCCACCCAAGTACCGGCAGATTCTCCACCGGTGGATATTGGTGGATTCCACAACTTAATGGAGATGGCGACGAAAAGATTCCAGCTGCCAATGAAAACAACCCAAGCAGAATGTTTTCTATATGACTTTAAGGAGCCATATCAAAGGTCAATCAGGTCTATACCAATTATTGACCACATATGGAAGGATTGCAGGTCATGACAACTCCAGCAACGGCTACACCGGTACTAGCGAGGCTGGATCAAAAATATTAGGCACCTGCGGACGCTCCAGCGTGTTTACTGGGCCATCCTAAACCGGACTCATTCATTTCACAAGCAACGCAGCAGAAGTCAATAAATCCAGCAGCACCTATTTCGGCTCCTCCGGACAGGGAGGGACGGCGTTTAGATAACGCAGGAAAACGATTCTCCTCCATGTCAGCGCTCCTGGTCAGAGCTGCTAATGCTGTGGTGCGATGTAGCACCCTATATCGACCTCCTCCCGGAAGACTCTCAGAAGGAAGCGAAGAAAGTTCTACAGGAAGGGGAGAGTTCTTCGGCTAAAGTTATTGATTGTGCTATGACCATAGCTACCACAGTGTTTCGTTCTCTCGGAGGAGCAGCAGTTTTGAGGCGCCAAGGTTGGCTGAGGGTCACTTCCTTTAGACCAGAGGTCCAAAATAGGATTCTGGACCTACCCTTTGATGGGGAGGATCTCTTTGGGTGCCTGGTGGATGACACCCTTCAAAATATTAAAAAAGACACGGATATAGCGAAATCCTTAGGTGCATTACAGTACCGGAAGGGGCCTTTTTGAGGTGCCCGTGGAAGAGGACAACCCTCGTATAGAGTTGGATACCAGCAAGGAAGATATACACCCTACCCTTCCTCTTCGCAGCCCTACCGGCAGCAATATGGGCAGAAACAATCGGGAGGCTACTCTAAGTCCACTCCCAGAGGACGAGGAGGTCGTTCTGGAAGAGATAATAATAAAAGACAATGACAACCTACAGATTGCAGTTCCTTCTCCTCCTATCCTATCAAATGTTCCCCTGGGTGGAAGAGTGACTCATTATTTACCACAGTGGCGGAAGATAACACTGGACAAATGGGTTCTCCACGTAATACAATTCGGACATACATTAGAATTCCTCCACTTCCCTCCTCCCACGCCACCTACATATCAAGCAGCAAAACACCTATCCCAGATGCGTCGGGAGATTCGGGCAATGCTCCAAAAGGGAGCAATAGAACCGGTGCCGAACTCCCAAAGAGGACAAGGATTTTATTCCCGTTTCTTCTTGATCAGAAAAGATGCTCTCAGGTGACGTCCGATCTTGGACTTAAGGTCCCTAAATGCCTACTTCAAGAAACAGACATTCAGAATGGTAACCCTGCAGGATATTCTGCTGCTCTTAAACCCAGGGGATCTACATGACCTCCTCGATTTACAAGATGCATATTTCCATATCCCCATCCTTCAGTCCCACAGAAAGTTGCTTCGTTCTGCAGTGGCGAAAGACCATTACCAATTCAAGGTGCTACCATTCGGCCTAAAGTCTGCACCGAGAATATTTACAAAATGTCTGGCGCCGGTGGCGGCCTATCTAAGAAGACAAAAACACCAGATATTTCCATACCTGGACGACTGGTTGATAAAGGCACCATCAAGGAGGCAGCTCACGCTTCCACCGTAGCATGCATGGACCTGTTTGCGGATCTGGGCCTGACCTTGAATGTAGAAAAATAATCTCTACAGCCATCCAGGACGATCAAGTTTCTAGGTGCAATCCTGGATACATCACAAAACAAAGCATTCCCGTCAGTGGAGAGACAGTTGGGACTCGTAAATCTAGCCAAGGAATTCGGCAAAAGAAAGTCTCTTTCAGTCAGGAGATACAAGTCGCTTCTGGGAACAATGTCCTCATGCATACCACTCATTCCCCTATGTCGCTTACGAATGCGACAGTTACAAGAAGAACTGGATCTTTAGTGATGCCAAGCAAAGGGATCCTTCGAGGACAAGATAAAAATCACGCGTCCAATGTTGCAGGCAGCAAAGTGGTGGACTCGCAGGAACAATATCTCTGTGGTTCTCTCCTACCTGACCAGCTCCGTTGGTGGTCACCACGGATGCCTCTCTCGAGGGATGGGGAGCCGACCTACAGGAGTTACAGGTCAGCGGCCGATGGCGCAGACAAGAACACCACCTTCACATAAACCTATTGGAGTTAAGGACAATAGGATTAGCGTTGTTGGCCTTCCTGCCAAGAATAGAAGGAAGATCAGTGTTAGTGCGGATAGACAACACAACTGCAATGCACTACATAAACAAACAGGGAGGAACAAGATCTCTCTCTCTCTGTCGAAAGAAGCTAAAAAAATATGGAAATGGGCGATAGATCACGGAGTGACTCAGAAGGCCATACATCTTCCAGGAGATCAAAACACAACAGCGGACACCCTCAGCAGGCAGAAAACGACCTGTCACGAGTGGGAGCTAGATCAGGACACACTGATGACCATCTTTGCCAAGGGGGAATACCAACGGTGGCTCTATTTGCCACAGCCCAGAACAAGAAATGCTGATTCTTTGCAAGTTGGCTTCGCCATCATGGGGGAATGCGTTTTCGATGGCATGGTCGCATTTCCGCCGATTCCCCTCCTGCCACGAGTACTCACGAAGATGAAGAAAGAACCGTGCAGGATAATACTGATTGCCCCTTGGTGGCCCAGGCAGCATTGGTTCACAGAGCTGCTCCTTTTATCGGAGACGGAGCCAATTGTCATGCACGCACCTTATTGTCTCAGAAGTGTCGTGGAATCTCGATGCTAAACACCCTGCTTCACCCCTATCAGCCCCCAGAGTCAGGATATAACACCAACACCCATGAGGTAACCAGGGGAAAAACAGAGGAACAAAAACAAGGGTAGAAGGGAAAGTAAACAGCACTCTGCAATCTTCACCAGGGGCGGATTCAGGTCAGGCTTTTCTAGTCTGGAACTGTATGAAGACAAAGTAGAAATTAGTATAAAACCCCTCCCCACGCTATTCGCAAATAATCAGGTTTCTGGGAGGTATATGTGCTGATGGCTATGTCTGGTTCCTGTAAGTAGGAAGAAACCATAAGAAAACAGCACGCCTTCTATGTGAATGAACGACAAACTATCTGTCAAGTGCTCACCTATAACTACCAGGCTTGTAGACATAAAATAACGGAGGCCATACCAGAACTTCCCGATGCAAATACCTTGTAAATAGCCACAAGATCGGGATATCGAAACACACAAAGATAGCAATGTGCAAACACTTCCACGGGAGGACTAAAGAGAAAAGCGGTGTGCACACCATGCAAGCGATAGAAATCTCACTCGCTACAAATGAGAAACAACGGAAAGCTAAGAAAACATATATAAGAAGCAAACGGCTTCTTTACTCACAAAGCGGACTTTTTAGGAAACGCTGGAAACAACGAGAACGGAGGTCTCACCACTAGCTCCTCGGACGAACCCCACACCGTGACCCAGAACGAATGCTCGAACGCTAGCTAATCGTGAAGCGTTTCCGAGAGCGTGAGGTGGGTCTAAATGTCCTGATTCATTTTACTGCGCATGCGCGGCTCTCCGCGCATGCGTTCTTAGGTTGTCCTCCTGAGTTTGCCAACCGTTAGGGATTGCCAACCCCGTACTTTGGATCGGCTGCTGTTTACTATACAACGGATCGGCGATGGAGCATAGGCAGGCATGACACCAATACGTCTTCGACCAATTCCAACACTACTGACTATGAAGAAGGGACAAGTGCGGCATCCAGACCCGACATCATTGCAATTAGCGGCCTGGCTCCTGACTACGGAGAATTTCAGCACTTGAACGTTCCAGCAGAGGCAAGAGTGGAAAGCACTGATAGAACATACAGGATGAAATGGAAGAGATTCTGCTTATGGTGTCAGGAGAATGCCTTACATCCTCTGCGGGCAGAGGCACATCAGATTATCCCATATTTGCTAAAACTAGCGAAATCGGGATTAGCCCATGCATCTATTAAGGTGCATTTGGCTGCAATTTCACGATACAGGAGAAACTCAGCACGTCCTTCTCTGTGGTCGGAGAGAAATGTGAAGCAATTCATGAAGGGATTATTTTGAGTTTACCCACCCATCAGGCCTCCACCAACTTTATGGCAACTGAACATTGTCTTGTCACAGCTTATGAAACCACCATTTGAGCCAATCCACAAAGCTGATCTAAAATTCTTCTCCTGGAAGGTGGCTCTTTTAATAGCACTAACATCAGCCAGAAGGGTGAGGGAAATACAAGCCCCTTACAAGGCAAGAGCCATTTATCCAATTCAGAGAAGATAGATTAGTCCTCAGAACGAATCCAAGATTCATTCCGAAAGTACCAACAGCTTTCCATTTAAATGAGCCCTTAATCTTGAAAAGACTTTTTCCTCAACCATCGACGGCGGCGGAAAGGACTCTCCACACTCTGGACGCCCAGCGTTGCCTAAAGTTCTATTTGCAAACGACAAAACCGTTTAGAAAATCTACACAATTGTTTGTGACGTTTAGTGCCCCCAGGAAAGGTTTCCCGTTGTCAAAACGGGGAATCTCAAGATGGATTTCAAGTGCCATTCAGTTCTGTCACAAATCAGCGGGAAAGCCATTGACTGCACGGGTTCGTGCGCATTCCACAAGAGCGGTATCAACCTCAACTGCTCTATTTCAGGTGTCTCCATACAGGACATCTGTAGAGCAGCCACCTGGAGGAGTACGCATACCTTCACCAGGCATTACTGCCTAGATGCTCATGCAAGAAGCGATGTAGCAGTGGGACAAGCAGTGCTGCGGAACCTTTTCCAATAACGGTGAGCCTCATCCCTCCTTGCTTTCGTTGGTAAGAAAAGCAAATTTAATTGTTGATTGATATTGGATATGTCATTGAGAGGCAATATGTCTATGTATATATTGATATGGTTACTACTATGTGCAATATCAAATGTTGCCTGTTGATGAAAACAAGGTGACAAAAGCAAAATGTGCTATAATTTTCTGCTCGCTATTCTGATTCAGGTATGTGAATCTATGAAAGTTCCAATACTGGAGTAAGAAAACGAGTTACTTACCTGTAACTGTAGTTCTCCAGTATTGGAAGCTTTCATAGATTCACATACGCCCACCCTTCTCCCCTGGCTCACCTCGGATTAGGTACGGAAAGTGTTATAGCACCATTGCCCGAAAATCTGAGGGGCAAGAGGTTCTCTCAGGAGGGTTCTAGAGAGTGAGGGCCTCTGATTTGCTAAGAGAAAAGTTTGGTCCTTTTTTACATAACGAAGGTTATGGGTTGCAAAAGAAAAATGGGCATAGGCCTTTTTTACAGTTAGCTATACTGCTAACCATTGCTTTTTTATGTACCGGAGACTCCCGTCTCTACGACGGGGAAATGATTCAGGTATGTGAATCTATGAAAGCTTCCAATACTGGAGAACTACAGTTACAGGTAAGTAACTTGTTTTCTTCTCTTCCAGGGGGATCCTCATCAGTAGTCATAAGCACTAGAATATTCCCGCCCATGCGCAGGACCCCGGAAACACAATCATATGTGACAAACATATATGTATCTACATATATATATATATATATATATATAATTCTGGTTTAAACTGACAAAGAATCAGGGAAAATGAGAAAATTATATATGCATTGGTCACTTTAAATGAGTATTATATGCCGCGCCCCCGTTTGGGAATATTTAAGACCCTCTTTTGTTTCATTGCACGTCATGTGATCAAGCCTCGTTTGAGAGGTGAAACGCGTTATGACGGATGGCTGGTGTGATTGCACAATAAATCACCGAAGAATCGGCACAAAACTTGGGCTTACTCTCGTTATTCCTTTTGGAAAAGGTGTGGTGAATAGCGGTTTATATATATATACACACACACACAATAAAGAGCAAATGCAGCCTTCCATACCCTAGAGCTGAATAATGCTGTAAGGACTCTCCTGAATATCATAAACAATACATTAAAAAACAGGGAAAAACAACAGCAAAGCGTGTTTGAAACTATTTTAATGCTTAGCACTTAGCACAATCCCTCAGATAGGACTGAAAGCATTGACAGCTCACAGGCTGTATTGCAGAAAACATAGCCCAAAAGGCTGAAAAGCTAACTCATAGCAACATAGCAGCCATGACCCCCAGCTTCCCATCCTGCCTCAGGGGTGACAGTTAGGTCAGTTGTTCTTTCCGGCTCCTTCAGGAAAGACCCTGGTTACACAGCTCCACTTGTTTCTGATTTTTGTCAGAAATAATCTTCGGTTTTCTGGAAAATATTGCCTTACTTTGACATTTTACATCTTGTGAAGTAAGGTTCTGTCTTTGTTTGACACCCAGCGCAACCCACCTGCAAGAACACAACCGAACCAAAGACCCTGCAAGGCATCCTTCTCAACGTCCGATCCCTCCCGAACCACACCACCGAAATGTGGGACCTCCTTGACAGGACCACCCGCACGTAGCATTCTTCACCGAAACCTGGACCAACACCACCTTGGGACCGGACATCACCAATCCCCAACGATACAAGATCTCCAGGAAGGACCGCCCGGGAGGAGGAATCGCCATCGTCCACAAATCCACCCTCCTCCTGAGCACACTCCCCGACGAGCCTACAGACCTGATGGAACACCTTCACTTCAAGATACTGGCCAGCCCCACCTCCACCCACCGAGAAACCCTCATCTACCGACCCCCTGGGCCCAGCGGACTTTTCGCCAACTCTTTCACGGACATCATCTCCCCACATGACATCGCGTCCACCAACTACACCTTACTGGAAGACCTCAACTTCCACCTCAACAACCAACTGGACCCCAGCTCGACATCCCTCCTGGACAACCTCCACAACATTGGACTCTGCCAGATCGTGACCGAACCCACGCACTCAGCAGGACACACCCTCGACCCCCTCTTCACAACAGGAAACTCCATCACCTTCAGCCACACCACCGAACTCCCACGGCCTGAGCATCGATGCGTCCACTTCACCTTCAGAACACCCACCATCCACAGACACTAGCTCCTGTCCCAAGAAGAAACTGGACCAGAATCACCGACGACCAGCTAACCTCAGCAACTCCAACCCAACCATCGCGGAAAAATACCCCAACACCGCAGCCCGAACCCTGCACAGATGGATCTCTGACGGCGCCAACACCATAGCCCCCCTCAAGAAAAACAACAACACGCATGCCAAGAAAGCTAGATGGTTTACCACCGAACTTCGAGAGTCCAGACGCACTTGCAGTCACCTCGAACAGGCCTGGAGGAACACCAAATCACAGAAACCCACAACAACTTCAGAGTCGCCACTAACGCCCACCACCAACTCATCAGAAAAATGAGGAAAAAAGCGATTGAAGACAGAATCTCCACTCATGCACACAACGGCAAAGAACTCTTCAACATCATCGAGTTCACCCAACCCACCAGCGAGTCCACCAACATCCCTCCCTCACAAGACCGCTGCGACAAACTCAGCACCTTTTTCCACCACAAAATCAAGAGCATCTACCACCACGAAGACAACCAACACACTGAACCCTCACCAACCACCCCCGACACCCTAAAGCCAGCGATCTACAACTGGGCAGCCCTCACCACCGAAGAGACACTGAAGACGATGAAGTCAATCCACTCCAGGGCCCCCACGGACCCCTGCCCCCACCACATTTTCAACAGAGCCGCATACACCATTGCACCCATGCTCTGTCACAGCATCAACCGCTCCCTGGCAACCGCCTCGTTCACGATCACTGGAAACATGCCAAGATCAACCCCCTTCTGAAGAAACCCTCGGCGGACCCCACCGACCTAAAACACTACAGACCCATCTCCCTGCTCCCGTTCCCAGCGAAAGTCATTGAGAAAGCAATCAACAGCCAACTCGCCACTTTCATCGAAGAGCACAACATCCTCGACTCCTCCCAATCCGGCTTCAGAAAAAAACACAGTCCGGAAACCGTCCTCCTCGCCGTAACAGACGACATCCGCACCTTACTGGACAAAGGATAAACAGCAGCCCTCATCCTCCTCGACCTCTCAGAGGCGTTCGACTCAGTCTCTCACCGCAACCTAACACGCAGTCTCCACGACGCAGGGATCCAAGACAAGGCCCTCAACTGGATCCGCTCCTTCCTCTCCGGCAGAACGCAGCGGGTCAGACTCCCCCTTTCCTCTCGGACCCCACACCCACCACCTGCAAAGTCCACCAGGCGTCCTCCCTCAGCCCTAAGCTCTTCAACGTCTACATGGCTCTGCTCAACCCCATCGTCCGAACCTGCAGACTCAACATTGTGTCATACGCAGACGACACCCAACTCATCCTCTCCCTATCCAACAAACCCAACACAGCCAGACATAACTTTCAAGAAGATATAGATGCTGACGCCAAATGGATGAAAAACAGCTGCCTATAACTAAATACCAACAAAACGGAAGTACTCATCATGGCCCCGACCCTGGGAACAACACCTGGTTACCCCCCGCCCACGGAAGCCCGCCCACCACCACGCACGCAACCTAAGAATCATTCTGGACTCAGAGCTCAAAATGGACCGCCAGATCAACTCTGTCTTGTCCTCCTGCTTCCACACCCTCCACCTCCTACGTAGGACCTTCAAATGGATCCCCCTCGAACACAGAAAGACTGTCACTCACGCCCTGGTCACCAGCAGACTCGACTACGGCAGCGCACTCTATGCCGGAATAAACAAAAACCTTACCCTCAAGCTACAGAACATCCAAAACTTGCCCTCAACCTGCCAAGACACTGCCACATCTCTCAGCACCTGCTCGCACTCCACTGGCTCCCCATCGAATCTAGAGTCACCTTCAAGATGCTCACCCACGCTCACAAGGCCCTCCACGACACAGGATCAGCATACCTGAACATCCGACTCAAATTCCACGCACCCCAAAGGACCCTACGATCAGCCCAGCTCTCCTATGCCCCAGTCCCCCGCACCAAAAAGGCAAGATCGGGAGGCCGCTCCTTCTCCTTCCTCGTGGCCAGACCCTGGAACGACCTTCCACTCCACCTCAGTCAGACAGCATCGCTCCCCATCTTCGCAAGAAACCTCAAAACCTGGCTCTTCGACAGACCCCCCCTCCTTGATCGACTGGAACCTGCGAACCCCACAATCCAGATCCGATATAGCAAACAGAACTAGTAATACCCAACAGAAAGGCAAATCATCTTCTGTAAGTACTTTCTTGTTTGAAAGATGGGTTCGAAATACAACCAGTTCTGGATTTAGAAACCGTGGACAAATAGGTAAGGAGAGAAATTATATTGTCTTCCTAGGGACACTCATCAATAGTCATAAGCACTGAATATTCCCACCCATGTGTGGGGACCCTGGAGTACATAAAGTGTGTGTGTTTGTGTGTGTATATATATGTGTGTATATATATATATATATATATGTGTGTGTGTGTATATATATATATATGTGTGTATATATATTTGAGGCCTGTGTACTGTAGATACACTTGCTTTGCATACTACTGCTATCTAGTGTTGGATCTGCATGTTTGCAAGTTGTTTTTCTTTGAAGAAGTCTTTCCTAGTCAAGAGCTGAGGTTACTCCTCCTTTCGGTGATAGTGCCATGGTCATCGACTTCATTGTTAGATTGTTTTGTTCCCCCATTGGGTTCGGACGTGTATTTCTGCGCTCTGGTTCGAAGCAGTTCTTCGGGTTCCCTTCGACCAGCATTTGAAAAGTAACACCTGTTTGGCCCTAGTGTTGACCAGGTGTTAAAAAATTGAAAGAGGACACTGTAGTCACAAAATCTATGGGAGTTCTTCGGACGGCATCCAACAGAGGTTCCTTTCATCGCTCCTCCTACAGAGTTGGGTCAATAACCACACCCCCAGATCAAAATACCTCAGCTCACAAAGGTTGCAAGCAGTCCTCTGCCTCCAGAAGGTTTTTCCGAGGTGGTTATAGAGGCAACAACTTCAAAGGTAGGGGTAAGGGTAACACACCCTTTAACTCTCCATCCCCCCACAAACAGTGACTTGCCCGCGCTTCCTCCCGATTATATCACACCTGTTAGGGGGAAGACTTTAAACAGTTCCTCCCCATTTGGCAGTCCATAACATCAGACAAATGGGTGCTTGGAATTATCCAACGTGGTTGTTGCCTTGAGCTTACCAGCAATCCCCCAAACATTTCACCTCGATCTCACAAGTTATCTACAGAACGCATACACTTTGTAAAACAAGAGGTCCAGTCGCTTTTACTAAAACGAGCAATAGAGCCATTTCAAACACAGTACCAGGGGTTTACTCTCTCTACTTTCTCATCCCCAAAAAGTATGGTTCCCTAAGACCTATGTTGGATCTGAGAGAGCTAAACCATTACATACTGTCAAAGCATTTTCACATGGTAACACTTTAACAAGTACTCCCACGTTTACAAAAAGCAGACTTTGTCTACTCTAGATTTAAAGGACGCATATCTTCATGTTCCAATTCATCCAGCTCATTGCAAATGACTCAGATTTGTGATAGCAGGCAAGCACTACCAGTTCAAAGTGCTTCCCATCGGAGTGACTACAGCGCCCAGAGTTTTTATCAAATGCCTGGCAGTAGTCGCTGCTCTAAGAAGACATCAAATTCACTTCACGTCTTCCCCTACTTAGAAGACTGGCTTTTCAAAGCTAGCCCTCACCAAAATTGTCTGTGGCACACACACATCACAATAGATCTACTTTATCGACTGGACTTCACCATGAATGCACAAAAGTCTCACATGTACCCCTCACAGATGCAGTGTTACCTAGGAGCCACTCTAGACACAGTCAAAGCTCTAGCCTCTCCCAATGTAGCCAGAAAACATAATATTCAAGCTGCCATTCAACAGTTTCAGCCCAACCAACCATTACCAGCCAGAGTGTTCGTGCAACTACTGTTTTTTTGCAAATTTCACCCCGAGTGGGCTGGGTATGCTCAGACGTGAGTCCTAGGCTCTCCACACCACTGGAGTCAAGCTATCCAGGCTGATGAAGGCTGATAGCCAGAAACCGGTCCTTGGATGCTTGGTTCCGGTCTGGGAAAGACATGGCTTGGTAGTTCGGACTGGACTGTTCCCATGAGGCACAGGGTCCGAGCTGATTTGCATATAGCCAGTGTCTAACCCAGGGTGGTGTGGAGTGCAAAAAAACGATGGATTTAGGCCCAGATCCTTGTACTGGGGTGAATGTATGACATTGTTCTACATTCTGTCCATCAACTGTGTTTTTTGCAAACTACTGGAAATGACGGCGTCTTGCATAGCAATTGTACCCCATGCAAGGCTTCACATGCACCCCCTACAAGAGTGCTTAGCACATTAGTGTAATCAATCACAGGGTCTATTAACCAATCTAGTGTTAGTAGACAGGCGCACACATCGCTCTCTGCAGTGGTGGAATCCACAAAACTTAGCAGGCCGGCGTTTCATAGACCCTGTTCCACAGATCGCACTCACAGCATTTGCATCTCTAACAGGTTGGGGGCTCATCTCAAAGATTACACAATACAAAGCTTGTGGAACAACAAGCACAAGACTGTCTACATCAGCTATAGCTGTCTTCCTAGCACTAAAATCTTTTCAGACTCCTATTGTAACCAAAACTGTCCTAGTCAGGACGAACAACATGATAGCACTGTATTATGTGCAGAAGCAAGGGGGGGGGGACACACTCTCCATCTGTCAACACTCGCTCTAAGCCGTTTCAAATTGGGTGATCCATCTCAACATTTATTTCCTGGCAGAACTACTCCCAGGAGTAAACAGTCAAATTGCTGATCTCCTCAGCAGACGGCAGTAACAAATTCATGAGTTGGAACTTCATCCCCAGGTTCTACTTCCGTACTTCCATAAGTGGGGATTTCTAAAATTAGACCTATTCGCCACAGCCGAAAACACAAAATGCCCAAACTTCGGCTCCAGGTTCCCACACTCGCAATCAATGGGCAATGCCCTATGGATGAACTGGTCAGGGATATTTGTCTACACTTTGCCTCCTCTTCCTCTAATTCCATGGGTGGTTTGGAAGCTCAGACAGACATCCCTCACACTAATTCTGGTTGTTCCCACATGGGCTCATCAACCATGGTACACCACCCTGTTGGAGATGTCACTAGTTCCACATCAAAAACTATGCCTGAAGTCCAGTGTTATCACACAGAGCCATGGAGAAATTAGACATCCAAATCCCAAAGAACTGAATTTAGCGATCTGGCCCCTGAAGTCTTAGAGTTCCGGTACCTAAATTTACCATCAGACTCTATGAATATTCTAAAAGAAGCAAAAAAGCCTACCACCAGAGCTTGCTATGCTGCAAAATGGAAAAGATTTGCGGTATATTGTAACAACAAAATCAATCCTTTAGAATCTTCTATACAAAACATTATCTGTTATTTGTTACAATCCCAACGAACAGGACTGGCCTACTCGTCTATTTGTTTGCACCTATCTGCGTACATACTAAATAGGCAATATCTGTCACTATTCAGAGTTCCAGTAATCAAGGACTTTATGGAAGGTCTAAAAAGGGTAATACCACCAAGGATTCCTCCTGCCCCACTCTGGAATCTCAACATTGTCCTCACAAGGCTGATGAGTTCACCTTTTGAACCAGTACACAAATGCCATTTACAGTTTCTCTTATGAAAAGTCGCATTCCTCATTGCTATCACATCACTGAGGAGAATTGGTGAGCTACAGGCATTAATGCTAGAAGAACCTTTCTTTCTGCTACACAAAGACAGGATAGTTCTAAGCACCAATCCCAAATTCCTTTCCAAAGTATTTTCTGCTTTTCATATAAATCAATTGGTTGAGTTACCACTTTTCTTTCCTCACCTGGTTCCGTAGCAGAACAAGCTCTTCACACGATAGACGTTAAAAGAGCTTTATTGTACTAAATAGATAGAACAAAAGACTTTCGCAAAACAAAACAACTATTTGTAGCATTTGCTCCACCTCACTAAGGCAATCCTATCTCTAAATGTGGTATTGTGAGATGAATTGTTAATTGCATTCAAACATGCTATGTTAAAGCCAAAATGACTTTGAACATATCCCCTAGAGCGCATCCAACTCGCAAAATAGGGGCTTCTGTGTCCTTTTTAAGTAACATCCGTCTAGCTGATATATGTAAAGTAGCTACGTGGTCTACACCACACACATTTACCAAACACTATTGTGTAGATGTGTTAGCACAACAACAAGCTGATGTAGGCCAAGCAGTACTTAAAACACTGTTCCACCCAACTGCAACAGCTACGTGTTAGCCACCGCTTTGGGAGAATACTGCTTTATAGTCTATGCAAAGCATGTGTATCTACAGCACACATGCCTCAAACGGATAATGTTACTTACCCAGTAAGCATCTGTTCATGGCATGTAGAGCTGTAGATTCGCATGCGCCCACCTACCTCCCCGGGTACCTGTAGTTGTTGCAGTTCTTTATTACTACAAAAAAGGGGGGTGGGGGAGGGTCTAAGGGTTAATTTACCGACCTGAGTATCCCATAACCCTTCAATAATCACTAGAAATACTAACAGGAGATAGCAAGTCAAAGCACTAGTGTGGTGTACTGATCCCGAAGCTACACAGACGGGTGGAACACAACAAAGATTACAGATGGCTGAAAAACTCCCATCAGGCCACCAACATGGCGGAGTATCGTCATTTGGGATACGGATGGTGGATCCAATCTTACCCAGCCCATCAGGTGATGGTAAAAGATGGATACAAAGATGACCCTCTAGCCAAATGTATTCAATGTGGTGATGGTAAGGTGCAACGTGAAAGTGTGAAAGTAAAAATAACTACAGTAACAGAAAATATGTTTAATGAGTACTGTTACGGTGTTATGATTAAAAGAACGCTACATAGTGTGAAATTATCACTATGTGAAGGCGTGGTGCAGAATGGTCGACATGTTTCAGCTAAGGATAAACTTTATCCAGCTTTCTTCAGGACCGTGATGTTAAATACACTGCAATAAATCAGTGAAAAACTAAACAAAAAAACAGGCCAAATATCAAGACTGGATTGATCCTACCAGAACCTTGGATCCCCAATGTTGTCTGGTGGAACAGCGAGTAGCTTAACCTTCCTGTGAAAGAAGTAATACACCAAATCTTTGATAAACATGTGTGTCATCCAACCGTCACAATATAGAAATGGAAAAAGTACAAACACCCACACACAACAAAATAGGAGCTAATAAGTCTCGTACTATTCGTTAGAGGCACAAATCTCTCTTCAAAATATTGAGAAAATTGTTATCATGGTACAATTTACGGTTAGGTACTCACCCAGCTTTATGTGGGAAGCAACCCCACCTCACCCGGCACCCGCTCGGGAAAAATGAGGCCCGCTCTGTTAAAAAACATGGAAGAAGAGGTAGAATATGTCCCTGCGCAATAAAAGTACTTTGCGTAACATTTCACAACTTCCAAGAATCTTTTAAACCTAAGCTCAGTTGCTCCTGTAGGAGGCGTCCCTCTCTCTAGGCCATGATAGCCAAAATAACCTGCTCCAGAAAAAAGATGGAAATGTAGATGTATCATACCCATCTGTAAAGTTAAATAAGTGCTTAGAGCTGTCAAAAACTATTGTTCAAAGTAATGCTTACTCTCAACCCTGGATGGAGTGAAGCAGAAGGTAAGAATTGTTGAATAACCTTTCAGTCTAAAAGAAGAGCCCTACAGTGCTTACCTCTCCGTCGGTACCTCACACCTGCTTCCAAGTGGGAGTTGAGGTACCGAACGGGGGCAAGCACGTTGAATTTATACAATCGATAACCATCGTCAGCTGTGTCTCATTACCGGCGGATTACCTCACCAGTAGTGCGCATACTCGTGACGCTGGATGGTAGTCCCTTATTTCAACGCGCATGCGTTAAGCGTATAGCAATCCCGGTTGGCGCATGCGTGGACCAAATAACCCCATACGCATACGTGAAAACAGAACACAGTAGTTGGGACAAACACCGTGTCTCGCGCATGCGTGTTTGTCAGGCATGCGCCGAGCCGGCGGTTTTTCTGCATATAGAATGCTTTTTAGCGCGTGTTCTCCAACACAAATCTTTCAATGTGTACGCGTTGGGTCATAAAAACATGGGCAGCGCTAAACTGTGCCGCCCCTATGGGCAATAATGATGTAACTAGGGGCCCTGTGGTAAACACGGGTTCTTTCAGAAGTGTGCCACCGTTAGGGAACTGGTTGTAGAATGCACCAAAGCATATCATGCAGACAGTACCTCTGTTACTGCATAGCTTGATGATTGCACAGGATACTATCCCTAATAGTTTAGTTCTTATTGTCAAAATGAGTTCATTAATAGTCCCACTATGAAACATGTATAATAATACACATAGCAAAGAGACTCAAATAACTGAGAAAGCAAGAAGGACCAGTGATCACTGACCTTACTGGTTGTCTTGATATCCCAAAAGGTCTATCAATGGACCTGGAAAAGTGAAAAGAAGTCCTCATAGCGAAAGCCAGGGTATGTTGTCATTCAGTCCCTTGCTATCACTTTTAAGGGTAAAATCAATTTCTGTTCCTTCTTAAATAGGAATTTTGAGATGTCACTAATGTGTGGTGGAATGAATGGCTGTTCTAGAACTACCCATCTCATATCCTCTGCAGTATGTTTGTGGGACAAGAAGTGATGAGTCAGGCGTGTTGATTGTCTTTGGCACCGGATCGTGCTCTTGTGCTCGCCGATCCTGAGTTTAATTTTGCGGGTAGTATGCCCAATATACCTGAGGGAACAAGGACAGACAACCATGTATATAACTCGTTCTGAGTTGCAGTTAGTATGCTTCTTTAAAAGCCAGGGTTTGTCCATGCCTAGATCTAGTCTGTCAGTTTTCATAGTCTGTGGGCAAACGCTACAGGAGCCACTTGGGTAGTGGCCCTGTACTGGTGGAAGGTCCCATAGTGTGGTTGGTCTCGCTCTCTCTGTTGTTCTAGGTCTGGTATGAACCAGACTATCCCGCAGACTGGGCGCTCTCTTAAAAGAAAATAGCGGCAAAGGTAAGATGGTGTCTGGGATATTCAAAATGTTCCAGTGTCTGCGGATTGTCTTCTGGACATTATTGGAATGGACATTGAACGTGCTCACAAACGTTAGTCTCTCAAGTGCAGGTTTGGACGGTCTCCTCTCAAGGAGTGCCTCCCGATTGTTGTTAGACGCACGTTTCCGTGCCCTTCTAACTGTGTACTTTGGATATTGTCTGTCCTGTAGTTGTTTGGACAGAATGTTTGCATGTTTGTCAAAAAGTTCCTTCGACGAGCAGTTTCTTCTCACACGAAGAAATTGGCCCACTGGTAGATTAGCTCGTAATGACCTTGGATGGTGGCTATTGTACTCGAGAAGGGAATTCCTAGCCATGGGTTTCGTGTACAGCTCGCTACAAAGCCCACCTGATTCTGGAAAAATGGACAAATCCAGGAAGGAGAGATTTTCTTTACTACACACTACCGTAAATTTAAGATATTGGTTTCGAGTGTTGAGCCATTGATGGAATAGTTGCATCTCACCAATGGAGCCTCGCCATATTACAAAGATATCATCAATGTACCTCTCCCATAGCAACACCTGATGTAAAAAGGGGTTGCTATGGTTGAGTACATGTTCTTGTTCAAATTGGTGAACATAAAGGTTGGCGAGGCTCGGGGCAAAGATACTCCCCATAGATGTACCGGAGATCTGTAAGTAGAACTGGTCTTCGAACTTGAAGAAGTTCTCCATCATGGCAATTCTGGCACATTCAAGGATGAAGCTCACAGGAGTGATACTGTCAAGGTCCCTTGACGACAGTAGTAGTCTAACAGTCTCTAAAGTCTCCTCCTGTGGTATACTCGTGTAGAGTGACTCAACGTCGAAGCTGACCAAGAGGTCAGTTTCAACATCAAATTCCAAGCCAGGCAGCAGTCTTAGGACATCAGCCGTGTCCTGTAGATAGGTCGGCATTTCTCGAACCAACGGTCTGAGAAAGAAATCCACAAACGTGGATAGAGGCTCCAATAAGGACCCGATCCCTGAAATGATAGGGCGTCCTGGCGGTGGTCTGGTAGCTTTGTGGATTTTGGGAAGGCAGTAGAACCCGGGTGTCACCGGATGTTCTGCCACCAGGAACCTTGCCTCCTGAGGTGTTATCCATCCCTCCGTACTACCCTCATCTACCAAGGTCTTAATAATTGTCAATAACCGTCCTGTCGGATCTTCTGACAGACAACGGTAATTCTGGATGTTACCCAATTGTCTGAGACATTCTTGTCGATACTGTTCAGTGTCCATTATAACCGTTGCACCGCCCTTGTCTGCTGGTTTAATTATTATGGACGTATCCTTAGACAAGTTCGTAAGAGCAGTCTTTTCTTGATTAGAAAGGTTGTGAAAACATTGAGGGGCTGCCTCGTGCAGCTTCATGATGTCATGTACGACAGCGGTCTCAAAGGTGATCACCTGTGATGGTACTTGATGAACCAGGGGAGTGAAGGTAGATTTGGGACGTAATCCTGTATTTACCGGTCCCGCATCCGCAGATGTTTCAAGGGCAGTTTTCTCTCTAAAGAAGAAATAGAGGCGAACTTTCCTAAAGAATTGTTCAAGTTCAATCCGCATTTGGAATGGATCGCCTTTGTTGGTTGGAACGAAACCGAGCCCTCTTTCTAAGACGAGGTGTTCCGTGGGAGTGAGAACACGCGAGCTAAGGTTCACCGTTAGGTTCCCGTCGCCTCTGTGCTGGTGCTCTGTAATGCTGCCTTCCTGCTCCGCGTGTTCGGAAAAGTGGGATCTGTCTGCCACTGCACCGATTGTTGTCCTCGTCTTTTTCCGCGGTTCTGTCCGCGGCCCCGCCCTAAAAAAGAAGGGTCTGGAAAGAACTGGGGATGTTGTGAAAATGGGGTCATGTGTTGTGGGAATGGAGGTGGTTGAAAACCCCAAGGGTTTGGAGGCCACCATGGGGTTGAGTTCTGAAAGTTATCTGGGTAATTCCCCTGCATGCCCCCTCTCTGTCGTCCACCTCTCTTGAAAAAACGTTGTCCCCCACCTCTAGATGGACCGCCGGTGGTGTCGGTATTATCAGAGTCACTAGAGCCTGATGCAGAGGTGGAGTAGTTCGACCCATATTTCCTACCTCTACTGTTAAACCCTGGTGCTACATAGCTGTCGCTCGTATAAGGGTAAACTTTGACCATCGAAAAACGTGCTAAATCCTTTTTGAATTTGTCTACTTTTGTAGAAAGGATGTTATCTTTATAGTCCTTATTTGTTTTATTAGTTTCGTCCAGACGTTTCTTAAAGAGAGTATTACAGGTGGTTTTAATTTGGCCCTCAAGTGTCTGAATCTCAATAAGTAAGGTGTCTGCTATCCTTTTGGCCGAGCTAATAATCAAGATTAGCCAATCTCGCGTGCATCGCCACGCTATCAATGACCAATCGCGCAAGAAGTCTTTATCAGTAAGAAAGAGCCTAGGTGCATTCGTAACAATCAAACCCGTCGGGGCACACTTTCCTCGCAGATATTCTGCCATGATGAGTCCATGGACAGTTGTCCGAGAATGAGTTCTTTATTATACATTTATACGCATGGACATCACTATACTACACTCAATCCATTCTCACCCTCATGTGGGAAAACAATCAAACATTGGAGTCGATGACCAAGCGCACTATCACCGAAAGGAGGAGTCACCTTAGATCGTGACTAGGAAAGACTTTTTCGAATAAAAACAACTTGCAAACATCTGGACCCAACACTAGATGGCAGGTGCACACAAAGCATTTGAATCTACAGCTCTACATGCCAAGAACATATGTTTACTGGGTAAGTAACATTATCCATGTAAAAACACTTATTTGCTGTTTTAAATTTTATTTTCAATGTTATATATTTGTTATTATATCGTGTGTGTATACTTTGATGGTGCATGGATACCGAATAAAGTATTACTAGTACTATTGGGAAACAACCTTTACAACACAACTTTTACAACGCACTACCATTACAACAAAACTTTTACAACGCAACATCCATTACATTGCATGCCATTACAACGCTACCATTACAACGCATGACACTGCAACGCATACCACTACAACGCATGTCATTACAACGCATAACATTACAACGCATAGTACCCTTACACTATCCAACACTTACCCTACTGTTGCACCCCCTGGAGTTAGAATAGTAATTTTTACCCCTACACTATCCAACACTTACCCTGCTGTTGCACCCCCCTGGAGTTAGAATAGTAATTTTTACCCCTACACTATCCAATACTTACCATACATGCAATGTAATGTTATGCGTTGTAATGGTATGCGTTGTAAAGGTAGTATGCATTGTAATGGAATGCGTTGTAATGGTAGTTTTTAAAAATTCGTTGTAATGGCATGCGTTGTAATGGAAGGCATTGTAATGGAAGTTGCGTTGTTAAAAACGCGTTGTAAAAGTATGCGTTGTAACGTCATACATCCGTACTATTATATATAAAACTATATATACATGTAATCAGCCAAATTAGCCACAACAAGGCTAGATAATGCTTGTATAAATTGCATTTGTTTCAATAAACATGTATCTGCTTTTAATTCTCTTCCATTTCAGTTATAGGAAGAAAATCAGGTAAGACAATTCCTACTCCTAATTGAACTGCACAAATTGCAAAGGAACAGGACAGATATTGCTAGACCATAGACTGCATTGATAACAAATAACAGACGAAAACATGAAAGAAGTGTCAGCTTGCCTTTAAGGCAGCTGTGACGTCATGCCTCAGGGGTGATAGGTCAGTTTTTCTTTCCCAGGAGTTTGAGCTCTTGCATTTTTTGCTTCTTTGTCAAAAATGTATAACAGATTTTTAGTATTTCCTTTTTCACTCAACTTCTTATACCTGTTAAAGTGAGGAACTATCATTTTCTGACAGAATTTAGCTATTTTTTTCTGTCAAAAGATGCCTTCCTTGTGGGATCCTTGCCCTTGTTGTGGAAAAAGAAAGCTAAAACAGACTGTCTATATTCTCCCTGAGACACATGGTCATGAGACTTGTCAACATTGTAAGAGCTTATCCAGTCATACTCTCAAGGATAGAGAGAGAATCCGCCTGTATGGTCTCTTGGAGAGACAGAAGTCTGCTGCTGGATCCAGAGTAAGATCACCCTCGAAACATAAGAAAAGTAATATTCCCATGTGTTATCCATCGGTGTCTCGCTCTGTGTCGAAAATGCCTCCAGCAGCAAAGAAAAGCAGACCGGCATCGCAGGTATTTCCGTCGACGGTGTCGAAAGCGACAATGGAGTGCAGCTCCATGACGAATCCCTCATCGTCGAGAACAGCGGTGAACTAGACTTCATCTCATCGTCTTATTTCGCCTTCAACACAAGAGGTGGCATCGCAACAACAGATGACATTGGACCGACACCCTCCGTTGGCGTCAACCCGGCGACTGTCAACGTCGAGGAGTCGTTCTCCATTGGCTCCAACACAACGGTGCTAAACTTAGAGACGGAAATCTCTGTTGAAGTGAACCCGGCGGTGTTCGATGTCAAGGCACCGGTCCATGCTGGCACCAACTCAACGACGGTCCCCATCTACGTCATCCGTGCGACGTTGAGACACCGGTCTTTGTCGGCGGCATCCCTTCCTCACTTGACGTCAAGGCATCAGGTCCTATTGACGTCTTCTAAGCAGTGCTTGACATCTGCACAAGACGTGCCTCAGGTTTCGGCTCAACATCGAGGCACACACCCAGGTCATGGTTAATAGGGCGCCATTCTCCACCGGTAGTTCAAAGACGCTCGGCGTCCAAGCACGGAGACTTGCAAGGGTCTCCATCACTGGGGCATACGCCATTGAGGAGAGGATCAACATCAAGATCAACATAGATGCCACCCTCATCGTCGAGCAGCTCTTTTACTCTTGACAGAAGGACACAAAAAGCGCCACCGTAGGACACCCAGACGACAGCGCCTAGCTCTCATCACTAGTAGAGGGACTAGAGATCTCTGTCCTCTGAAGCTTCTGTGCACCTGTCTCCCAGATGGTTATTACCAGTGCAAACACTAGCAGAACCCTATGACCGCTCTATTAGATCAGCCTCAAGACTACTCCAGGCCTCTCCACCGTTCACCTCTAACTCAGCTGGAATAAGCTGTAGACCTTTCTCCTACAACTGCTCCTTAAGGTCATGAGCATGCTTGTACTGCAAGTCCTCCTCCGAGAAGACCAAGAACAGCCACACCAACCCGTAGGCATCGTACACTGTCTAGACATAGGTCTCCTATGAGGTCCTCGTCCACGCACTCGTCAGAGGAAGACTATTCTCCTACTCTGACGGACAGCACACCTTCAAGGGTCTTGCCAGTGGTTGATATTAACACCTCCCACGAGATATTGGCTAGAGGGGCTCATAAATTGAATATAGACATTCCTATTGCGCCGGCAACTTCATCAATTATTCTTGGCTCTACACCAAAGATGAGCTTCAAGACCCTTGCTACCTTTGGTGCCTGGGTTCATTCAGCCAGGAATGGACACCTTCCTCATGCCAGCATCCCTCAAGGCTGCTCCTGCGAGGATTTGGAAAAAAATACAAAGCCCCAGAGCAAGATCTACTATTCTTGAGGGCGGATCCTCCACCGGATTTAGTGATAATTGCGGCAGCAAAGACGACCCATGCAGTAGCATCTTCATGTACTGCCCGCCAGATAAAGAAACCGATCCAGATGATTAGTGTGGCAGCAGATTGTACAACCCTGGTGGCACATGTTTACGAAGATTTCTGTCCTGGATACAGGCCATACGATTGCAGCCATACGATCACAGGCCGTATCATCAGAGGGTTCAAGTCCCTCAATGGTTTCAATGTCAGCAGCGACATGAATCTGGAGCACATTACCAAGGTCGCTGCTCTACATCCGGCCCGGAGCTCCTCGCCAGACTTCTGCTTCCACAAAGATCCCATTGAAGCAATTAATCGCTTCCTCCATGGCCATTCTCCACTCCAGTAGGAGGGAAGTATTGCCAATAATTTTCAAGAGTGTCACAACATTACAAAAGATCAATTGGTATTGAATAAGCTACAAAATGGGTACTCACTACATTTTTTTCCCCACCCGGGGATTCCTCCAGTTTAATCTGTCTGCCTCCAGCTGCAACTACTGCAACAAGAAGTTTCCACTCAAATACAGAAGTTTGCTATAGAGTAAGTTCCCCCTTCACAAAGAGGAAAGGGAGTGTAGTCTCAATATTTTCTGGTGAGAAAGAAAGGTCCCAAAGTGGAATTGAGACCTATATTGGACCTATGTCTACTGAACAAGTCCATCCTCAAATAGAAATTTCGCATGCTGGCTCTCCATCAAATATATCCTCACCTCCACCAGGGAGACTTGATGTGCTCAATAGACCTGCAGGATGCATAATTCCATTTTCCAATCAACCCAAAACATTGAAAGTTTCTACGCTTCATTGTAGGAGCCAAGCATTACCAATACAAAGTGTTACCTTTCGGACTAAAGTCGGCCACAAGAGGCTTTACCAAGTGCATGGCTGTGGTAGCAGCGACTTTGCGTCGGCAAGGGCTGTTCGTCTATCGTTATCCAGACGGCTGGCTCAGACATGTCTAGGCTTGTTTCAGCGGCTGGGTCTCCAGGTCAGCTTTGCCAAGTCGGTTCATCAGCCGACCCAAAGGATACATTATCTGGAGCGACACTGGACTCCAAGGAAGGAGGAGTGTGTCCGGAGGAGGAGGAGAGACTATCATCCATCACCATGAAGTGCAACCATCTTCTCACTCTTCAACGATCAGTCCGGCAGGTTGCCTCTCTCCTGGGATCAATGACATTCTGCAGCTTCCTAGTTCCCTCTGCCAGATTGAAAATGTGCTCGATGGGACGACATCAATCTCTCCCAGTCAGTAAGAGCTTCCATCCCATGATGGACTTGTCTCAAAAATCTTGTGGTGGCATTCCCATTCCATCAGACGCCACTAAAAAACACTGATCATGGATGCGTCTCTCCAGGGATGGGGGGTCCACGTGGGTCCTCTTCAAACAACAGGGTATGTGGTCAACTAAGGAACAGGCATTTCACATCAATATGCTGGAGCTACAGGCAGTGTATCTATCCCTCAAGGCAGTCTACTCCTCTATTCAGGCCAGCTCCTTATTGGTCCAAACGTACAATACGACCACCATGTACTGCCTGAAGAAGCAGGGAGGGACCCAATCTCGCCCCCTATCCCTGGAGGTTCAAGCGATTTGACATTGTCTCCTGGCCAGACGACTCGCCATTACAGCGGTTCACCAACCAGGGGATAAAACACTCAAGCAGACCTCTGAGCCGTCATTTCACAGACCAAGACTGGGTTCGGCATGACGACGTCGTATCAGATCTTTTCTGGGAGTTGGGCCAGCCCGCTTAGATCTCTTTTTTTATTTATTTATTTTATTTTATTTTATTTTATTTTGAAGGTTTGATATAGCGCGAACAAGACTCTTGCGAGTATCAGAGCGCTTTACATGACAAGCAGAAATATATATACAGTATATATTACGATATAGTGAACCACGAAATAAGTAAGCAATACATACATCTAGATCAAGAGAAGGCTGTGCGAGGCTAGTGCAAAACAGCAAAGATAAACAGAAGGACGAATATAAGCGAAGAAAAGCAAGTAGTATAGTACAGTGAATAGAACATAGAGTTCACGTGGATTGAGCCATGAGGATGGCTTTCACTTCTCTTTTGAAGGAAGCAGAGGAAGGGTTCATTCTAGTTTCACTGCGCGGAGCTTTCTATATCCTTGGAGCCATACCGGAGAAGGACCGGTTATACGGTTTTCTTTTGGCAAATCGTTGAGGCTGTAGGAGAAGAGTCTTGCCACTCCTGGAAGCTCTGCTGCCCGCTGAGAGCACCAGTTTCTGAGCTAGGTATTGTGGGGCATTGTTGTAGAGGGCCTTGTGTGTCATACAAGCGATTTTTTAATGAATTCTGGCTTCAAACGGTAGCCAGTTGAGGACTCTCAGGTCTGGGGATATGTGGGCGTTTCTCTTAGAACCTGTGATGAGTCTCGCAGCTGATTTGATCGTGGCTCTTAGCGGGGCTGTTGATGACCTCGGGAGTCCGCATGAGGTTACTGCTCCGTATTCCAAGGGGGGATAACTAAGGCTTGAACTGCTTGTTTGAAATCGATAGGCGGATGACACCACCAAAAAATGCCAAGACTTTCAGTAAAGATATTAAGGGCCAGGACAAATGGGAATGCCCTTTTAAAAGATTGGTCTGGGGCCTTTTTGTATGCTTTTCCTCCACTTCATCTCATCCAAAAAGTCATAATCAAGCTGTACCACTTCAGAGCCAGGATGATTCTGATTGCTTGTAAACAAGTAGGGAGAGTAAAGGGATTTTATCCACCTCGGCGGACGGAAGAGTACTCCTAATCCCCTGGGAAAGGTAAATATATAACAAAAAGGAGGAGTACCACCATACACAAAGCTCAAAAGAGCGATTGCTTGTGGGATGGAGTTCTAATGAGAAAAAAGATTCTGATTGCTCCAGACTGGCCAGGCATGTGGTGGTATGTAACCTCCTACACCCTCAGAGCGACCACAAAGGAGGCTTCCACACAGGCCGGATCTCCTTCCCAAACTGAATGGGATAATTCATCACCCCAACCTTCCCTAACCCAACTTGGCAGCATGGCTCCTGAGTTCCTACAATATGGCCATCTAGGACTTCCTCAGGAGTGCATGATCATTCGAAAAGAATCAAAAAGACCTTCCACTCGACGCTCCTATGCTTTTAAATGGAAAAGATTCTATATGTGGTGTGTACAAAAGAGTTTCCATCCTATTCAGGGGCCAGAGGAGGTAAAATTACCATATCGCCTACACTTTGCCATTTCAGGTTTACAGTTTTCTTCCATCAAAGTACACCTTGCAGCCATTACAGCATATAGAAAGTCACCTTCCCAACCATTGTTCTTCCAGCTCCTGGTGCTTAAAGATCTTTTGCAAGGGTTAAAGGAAGTCTTCCCACCAGTTTGTCCCCTCCGTTCCCAGGAACTCAATCTGGTCCTATTAAAACTCATGGGTCCCCCTTTTGAATCGATTCACAGAGCGTTCCTACAGCATCTCACGTGAAAAGCTGCTTTTTTTGTAGCAATCATCTCGGCCCGTAGAGTGAGTGAAATCCAAGCCCTCTGCTCTAAAGAGCCATATACAGTCTTTCATAGCAACAGAGAAGTGATGAGAACTCACCCAGCTTTTTTGCCTACGGTAGTGTCTGCCTTTCACATTAATAGGCCATTTGACTATCCTCTTTTTTTCTTCATCCCTCCACACCAGCTGAAAAGTCTCTCTATTCTGTAGACCTTAAGAGTCTTGAAATTCTACTTTTACAAGACTAAGGCCCTTAGGAAATTTGACCATTTGTTTGTTAATTATGGTTCCATTAGAGCAGGTTTTCCAGCCTCCAAACAATCACTCTCCAGATGGATAGTTTTGTGTATCAAATGGCTTACCAGTTATCCAACAAACTCCTTGCAGCTACACCCAAGGCGCACTCCACAAGGGGAAAGGCAGCTACTCTGGTACTGCTTCATAATATTCCCGTCTCTGAGATCTGCAAAGAAGCCACTTAGAGGTCGGTACATATGATTACAAGACACTACTGTCTTGATTCCAATATGAGAGCAGACACTCAAAATAGGCCAGGCCTCTTTGAAAAATGTATTTCAATGCGGAGAACAGACGCTCTTGATTTTTGGTCTATCATCCCTGAGGCATGATGGGAAGCAAGGGGGTCATGGCTGCCTTAAAGGCACGGTGCAAGTTATTTGTTTTTTTCTTCTGTTATGTGATTCCAATGCAGCCTATAGGCTAACAATGCCTATCCTGTTCCATTGCAATTTGTGCAATTCAATAAAGAAAGTATGAATTGTCTCCTTGCTTACCTAATAGTCTCCCTATAATTGAAAAAGAGAATTAAAAGCAGTAATATGTTTATTGAAATAATTTATAGAAGCATTGACTGGCCTTGTTTTGGTTAAAGCAGCATGTTTTAGTTGTGGAAAAATTATATATATATATGGCCCAGTGGAAGGCTAGGAGTAGCCGAAACGCGTAGGCCGTCCGTTTTGATGCACGCAATTATCTTGCACATGGTGTGTGAATAAAAAACTATGTATAAAAAAATCTTACCTGTTGCTGTGCCGTGACTTCTGCCGATGGATGTAAGGCGAGGAGAGTCTGAGAAGTGTATATATATATATATATATATATATATATATATATATATATATATCAAAAGACAAAAGAGGCGGCACAATCAGGATGTATGAGTTTAAGCCTTTATTTCAAGACTATTCACCCCACCAACGCGTTTCAGCCTTACACGGCCTTGCTCACGGTCGGTTAGTCCCTCTACAGTGTTTCTATATATACTGGCCCATAAGCAGCCAATTATGAGGCATTATGGGATATGTAGTTTTTTGTTACATTTTAGTGAAGAAAAAAATATAATTAAAAGAAAAGAAAGACTTGGCATGCTTATAATTTCAACATGTTATGAGTAACTTAATCAATGTTAAATAATACAGGGTCTAGTACCCTAGTCTTTTCATGATGTCGCCAGTTCTATTTATAGAGAATATAGGGTATAGTACCCTAATTTCTACTGGGGCTTTCAGTCCAGGTGAATATGCAGGTCTTCCCCAAAGTTCATCCCTCTCGGGTGTTTGGTGCGGAGTCTGATAATCATCCGCGACTCCATTTGTCGTAGTCTGCGGACTACATCACCTCCTCTTTCCATTTTGTCTAGAACTTTTGCTCCGAAAAAATGCATCTGTCTCCAATCTCCGTTTTGGCATACGCTCATATGTTTGGCAGTTGCATATTGCATGTTGGAGTTTTTCACTGCCCTTATATGTTCCAGAATTCTTTTTTTCAACATGCACGTCGTGCTCCCTACATATTTCATTCCGCATTTGCATTGTATGATGTAAACAACATTTTTGGAACTGCAAGAAATTTGTTGATCTATTTTCATGGACTTGCCATCCGGTTCTTCAATCATTCTCATGTGTTTGCCAATTTTGCAGGCCTTACAAGAGTTGCAGGGTTGAAATCCATTACGTTGTGTACTGAGCCAGTTCTGTTTAGGTCTTTCTTGGAAATGGCTTTTGACTAGTAAGTTTTTCAATGCGGTGTTCTTTTTGTATGTTATATGGGGAGCATTTCCAATGGTGGTTCCAATGTCAGGATCTTTTGTGAGCATGTGCCAATATTTCTTCATTATACGAGCGATGTTTGAGCTTTCTTTACTGTAAGTCAATATTAATCTTGGAGGAACATTGGCTTCAGTTTTTTTCGGTTGTTCCATCAGTGTCTGAGTTCGTGTTTTTTGATCAATTTTGCGTTTGCATCTTTTTAACACTCTTTCATCATAGCCTCTCGCTCTGAATCGGCATTTACTTTCTTCAATGACCTTCTCAGCTTCTTCAGGTAAGGAGCAATTTCTCTTCAGTCTGGTAAATTCACCATATGGTATACTCCGTAAGAGGGGTGCAGGATGAAAGCTTGTACCATGCAGTACACTGTTGGTGGCTGTCTTTTTCCGGAAAAGGGTGGATTCCAATTTGCCATTGTGTACATATATCTTGGTATCTAAGAAATCAATTTCCTTCACACTAGTGTTACATGTGAATTGCAAACCGACATTGTTCTTGTTTAGTTTGTCGAAGTATATTTTGAATTGGTCATCCGTACCGTGCCAAATGATGAATAGGTCGTCAATGTAACGGACCCATAACATTATTCGTTCTAGATCTTCTTGGTTGTCTTCATTCCAGGCGATTGTCTTTTCCCACCACCCCATTGTGATGTTAGCATAGTTCGGTGACAGAGAAATGCCCATGGCAGTTCCACAGATTTGTTTGTAAAGCTGTTTGTTAAATAAAAATACATTGTTTTTTAAGCAGAGATCAATCATTTGCAACAACATGTTTGAATGGTCTAGATATGTGATGTTGCGTTGTTTCAAGTAATATTTGCAGGCCTGCATTCCGATTTCATGGCGGATCGACGTGTAGAGTGAAACTACATCGATTGTTACTAAAAGGTAGTCAGGGTTCCAGGTCACATCCATTAGGGTTCTCAAGAAATCTCCAGTGTCTTTTATGTAAGATGGCAGGGTCTGGGCAATTGGAGCTAGAAATTTATCTGCGTAGTTTGAGATGTTTTCATACAGTGCCCCACATGACGAGACTATTGGCCTCCCTGGTGGTTGGTTTAGAGTTTTGTGGATCTTCGGGAGAAAATATATACACGGTGTTATTGGGTGGTCAATCGTGAGATATTTTCTCTCTTCATCATCTATTAGACCCTTTTTGTGCCAAGTCTCCAAGTGCTCGTGTAGTTCCTTTTTCATGTTACTCAAAGGATTCATTGTTAACTTTTCATAGTTATTCAATTGGTTTAGTTGTCTCATAGCTTCTCCTGTGTAGTCAATTGTGTTGAGTAGGACAATGTTGCCCCCCTTGTCCGCTGGTTTTATGATAATTTTATCATTATCCATTAGCGTTTTGATGGCCACACGTTCTTCTTTTGTTAGGTTTTCGCGTGTCTTGTTTCTGACTTTAACCAGATTGTCAAGTTCTTTTATTATTGCTTCTGAGAACATGTCAATTTTGTTTCCTGGTGATAGGATGGGATAATATCTCGATTTTCTTTTTAAGCCAGTGACTGGTCTGGCATCTGTTGGAATGTTTAGTTCCTCGAGAAATTCAGTTTCTGTGATAGAAGCTCCTTCCAGGTCAAACAATGTCTCAAAGCTATTTCTCATGTCAGGAATATCTGCGATGGTTTCAAAATGAATTGTATCTGTATGCTCATTAGCTTTGATTTCTGGTACCGTCTGGTTGTTAGCATGTACCTTTGCAAGTTTCAACTTTCTGATGTATTTATAGAAATCTATGCGAGTCTCCGTGTAATCGAAATGAGCCTCCGGACAAAAAGATAAGCCTTTGTTCAAGACACGCTGTTCTGTTTCTGATAATTGGTGGTCTGAGAGGTTCACTATTAAGTTGGCTTCGGGTTGCGATTTCGCAGTGGGTACTGGCGTTTTTCTTCGTTTTGCCCGGCGGGTTTTTCTGGCACTGACGTGGGGGTTGTTTGATTTTGCTGCCCCCTGCCTCTTCCTCTGTTTCTTTGGTTGGGGTATGGTCGTCTCCCCCTTCCTCTTCCTCTTCCTCTGCCTCTCGTGATGTTCTTCTCTAAATTGAACAATTCGACCTCCTCTAAAACTGACCAGTTTTTTGACTGGTAGGTGCCTCGTGTTGAGCCATCGTCACTTATGCTGGATTCACTTGCACTCGATGTCATTTTTTGCAAGGGATAATTCTTTTTAAGATTCTCATATTTTCGAGCAAAAGTTAGAATTCTACCTTGGATGTAATCCTGCTCATCCCGTTGAAATTTTCGCTCTTTGCGTTCTTCGATGTCACTTTCATAGGAATCGAGTCTACTTTCCATTTCCTTTCTCAGTTTGACTACTTCATCCTGATTCGTATCATTAGATAATTTATCTTCCAGCTCTTTGATTTTTATTGTGATTTCATCTACTTCGATGCGCGCATGTTTTATCAGAATGCGCATCATATTTAATGAGCATTGGGTGTTATTGTCCATCCATTCCTCTATTAATTCTTTTTTCACTTCTATGTGGGTTGGCATTGTGAAAATTCTAAGCCCACGGGGAATGCGTTTTACCTCCAAATATTTCTCCAAGGCTATTGCTTCCCAACTTTTGTTTATCTCTTTCTTATAAAGCTTTTCCAAAGCGTTTAGCTGTTGCTTCAGAGTGTTATTTGGTGCTGGGGATGTTATCGAGGTTGCTGCTGCATCAGCTGGCTTGCCTCCTGATTGGAACATCGTTGTTACTTTGGTGGCTCTTTTAGCTGCACGAGCCTCCATTGTTTGTTGTTCTATACTGCACGCCTATAAACCTCAAGGGTGAATCACTGCTATTACGTGTTACAATGTTTCAAGGCGTTATCCTGATCTGATGCATTTCCGTGTGACTGCCCGTTACGATCACGGTGACAGTGTCAATGTTTCGGAAATGCGTACAGCCACTTCAGCCCCCTGCTCAGTTTTAACGGAGATGACACTCCGCTTACCTTGCGCTTGACTCTTCAGGTCGGAGGCTGTATTTCACAACTTCTCCGCCGGTCCGGCAGGGTAATCACTCGCACGCTACCATTTGGTGCAGGAGGTTGGGCGCGTCGCTCGGCTTCGTCTTTCTGTTACTCAAAGTGATCCTTCAGCCTCTGGGACGCGCTCAGCAGTGTGTGCTCTGCCTGGGGGTCGGATCCTGACCCAAGAAATTTCAAAAGACAAAAGAGGCGGCACAATCAGGATGTATGAGTTTAAGCCTTTATTTCAAGACTATTCACCCCACCAACGCGTTTCAGCCTTACACGGCCTTGCTCATGGTCGGTTAGTCCCTCTACAGTGTTTCTATATATACTGGCCCATAAGCAGCCAATTATGAGGCATTATGGGATATGTAGTTTTTTGTTACATTTTAGTGAAGAAAAAAATATAATTAAAAGAAAAGAAAGACTTGGCATGCTTATAATTTCAACATGTTATGAGTAACTTAATCAATGTTAAATAATACAGGGTCTAGTACCCTAGTCTTTTCATGATGTCGAAGACTAGGGTACTAGACCCTGTATTATTTAACATTGATTAAGTTACTCATAACATGTTGAAATTATAAGCATGCCAAGTCTTTCTTTTCTTTTAATTATATTTTTTTCTTCACTAAAATGTAACAAAAAACTACATATCCCATAATGCCTCATAATTGGCTGCTTATGGGCCAGTATATATAGAAACACTGTAGAGGGACTAACCGACCGTGAGCAAGGCCGTGTAAGGCTGAAACGCGTTGGTGGGGTGAATAGTCTTGAAATAAAGGCTTAAACTCATACATCCTGATTGTGCCGCCTCTTTTGTCTTTTGAAATTTCTTGGGTCAGGATCCGACCCCCAGGCAGAGCACACACTGCTGAGCGCGTCCCAGAGGCTGAAGGATCACTTTGAGTAACAGAAAGACGAAGCCGAGCGACGCGCCCAACCTCCTGCACCAAATGGTAGCGTGCGAGTGATTACCCTGCCGGACCGGCGGAGAAGTTGTGAAATACAGCCTCCGACCTGAAGAGTCAAGCGCAAGGTAAGCGGAGTGTCATCTCCGTTAAAACTGAGCAGGGGGCTGAAGTGGCTGTACGCATTTCCGAAACATTGACACTGTCACCGTGATCGTAACGGGCAGTCACACGGAAATGCATCAGATCAGGATAACGCCTTGAAACATTGTAACACGTAATAGCAGTGATTCACCCTTGAGGTTTATAGGCGTGCAGTATAGAACAACAAACAATGGAGGCTCGTGCAGCTAAAAGAGCCACCAAAGTAACAACGATGTTCCAATCAGGAGGCAAGCCAGCTGATGCAGCAGCAACCTCGATAACATCCCCAGCACCAAATAACACTCTGAAGCAACAGCTAAACGCTTTGGAAAAGCTTTATAAGAAAGAGATAAACAAAAGTTGGGAAGCAATAGCCTTGGAGAAATATTTGGAGGTAAAACGCATTCCCCGTGGGCTTAGAATTTTCACAATGCCAACCCACATAGAAGTGAAAAAAGAATTAATAGAGGAATGGATGGACAATAACACCCAATGCTCATTAAATATGATGCGCATTCTGATAAAACATGCGCGCATCGAAGTAGATGAAATCACAATAAAAATCAAAGAGCTGGAAGATAAATTATCTAATGATACGAATCAGGATGAAGTAGTCAAACTGAGAAAGGAAATGGAAAGTAGACTCGATTCCTATGAAAGTGACATCGAAGAACGCAAAGAGCGAAAATTTCAACGGGATGAGCAGGATTACATCCAAGGTAGAATTCTAACTTTTGCTCGAAAATATGAGAATCTTAAAAAGAATTATCCCTTGCAAAAAATGACATCGAGTGCAAGTGAATCCAGCATAAGTGACGATGGCTCAACACGAGGCACCTACCAGTCAAAAAACTGGTCAGTTTTAGAGGAGGTCGAATTGTTCAATTTAGAGAAGAACATCACGAGAGGCAGAGGAAGAGGAAGAGGAAGGGGGAGACGACCATACCCCAACCAAAGAAACAGAGGAAGAGGCAGGGGGCAGCAAAATCAAACAACCCCCACGTCAGTGCCAGAAAAACCCGCCGGGCAAAACGAAGAAAAACGCCAGTACCCACTGCGAAATCGCAACCCGAAGCCAACTTAATAGTGAACCTCTCAGACCACCAATTATCAGAAACAGAACAGCGTGTCTTGAACAAAGGCTTATCTTTTTGTCCGGAGGCTCATTTCGATTACACGGAGACTCGCATAGATTTCTATAAATACATCAGAAAGTTGAAACTTGCAAAGGTACATGCTAACAACCAGACGGTACCAGAAATCAAAGCTAATGAGCATACAGATACAATTCATTTTGAAACCATCGCAGATATTCCTGACATGAGAAATAGCTTTGAGACATTGTTTGACCTGGAAGGAGCTTCTATCACAGAAACTGAATTTCTCGAGGAACTAAACATTCCAACAGATGCCAGACCAGTCACTGGCTTAAAAAGAAAATCGAGATATTATCCCATCCTATCACCAGGAAACAAAATTGACATGTTCTCAGAAGCAATAATAAAAGAACTTGACAATCTGGTTAAAGTCAGAAACAAGACACGCGAAAACCTAACAAAAGAAGAACGTGTGGCCATCAAAACGCTAATGGATAATGATAAAATTATCATAAAACCAGCGGACAAGGGGGGCAACATTGTCCTACTCAACACAATTGACTACACAGGAGAAGCTATGAGACAACTAAACCAATTGAATAACTATGAAAAGTTAACAATGAATCCTTTGAGTAACATGAAAAAGGAACTACACGAGCACTTGGAGACTTGGCACAAAAAGGGTCTAATAGATGATGAAGAGAGAAAATATCTCACGATTGACCACCCAATAACACCGTGTATATATTTTCTCCCGAAGATCCACAAAACTCTAAACCAACCACCAGGGAGGCCATTAGTCTCGTCATGTGGGGCACTGTATGAAAACATCTCAAACTACGCAGATAAATTTCTAGCTCCAATTGCCCAGACCCTGCCATCTTACATAAAAGACACTGGAGATTTCTTGAGAACCCTAATGGATGTGACCTGGAACCCTGACTACCTTTTAGTAACAATCGATGTAGTTTCACTCTACACGTCGATCCGCCATGAAATCGGAATGCAGGCCTGCAAATATTACTTGAAACAACGCAACATCACATATCTAGACCATTCAAACATGTTGTTGCAAATGATTGATCTCTGCTTAAAAAACAATGTATTTTTATTTAACAAACAGCTTTACAAACAAATCTGTGGAACTGCCATGGGCATTTCTCTGTCACCGAACTATGCTCACATCACAATGGGGTGGTGGGAAAAGACAATCGCCTGGAATGAAGACAACCAAGAAGATCTAGAACGAATAATGTTATGGGTCCGTTACATTGACGACCTATTCATCATTTGGCACGGTACGGATGACCAATTCAAAATATACTTCGACAAACTAAACAAGAACAATGTCGGTTTGCAATTCACATGTAACACTAGTGTGAAGGAAATTGATTTCTTAGATACCAAGATATATGTACACAATGGCAAATTGGAATCCACCCTTTTCCGGAAAAAGACAGCCACCAACAGTGTACTGCATGGTACAAGCTTTCATCCTGCACCCCTCTTACGGAGTATACCATATGGTGAATTTACCAGACTGAAGAGAAATTGCTCCTTACCTGAAGAAGCTGAGAAGGTCATTGAAGAAAGTAAATGCCGATTCAGAGCGAGAGGCTATGATGAAAGAGTGTTAAAAAGATGCAAACGCAAAATTGATCAAAAAACACGAACTCAGACACTGATGGAACAACCGAAAAAAACTGAAGCCAATGTTCCTCCAAGATTAATATTGACTTACAGTAAAGAAAGCTCAAACATCGCTCGTATAATGAAGAAATATTGGCACATGCTCACAAAAGATCCTGACATTGGAACCACCATTGGAAATGCTCCCCTAATAACATACAAAAAGAACACCGCATTGAAAAACTTACTAGTCAAAAGCCATTTCCAAGAAAGACCTAAACAGAACTGGCTCAGTACACAACGTAATGGATTTCAACCCTGCAACTCTTGTAAGGCCTGCAAAATTGGCAAACACATGAGAATGATTGAAGAACCGGATGGCAAGTCCATGAAAATAGATCAACAAATTTCTTGCAGTTCCAAAAATGTTGTTTACATCATACAATGCAAATGCGGAATGAAATATGTAGGGAGCACGACGTGCATGTTGAAAAAAAGAATTCTGGAACATATAAGGGCAGTGAAAAACTCCAACATGCAATATGCAACTGCCAAACATATGAGCGTATGCCAAAACGGAGATTGGAGACAGATGCATTTTTTCGGAGCAAAAGTTCTAGACAAAATGGAAAGAGGAGGTGATGTAGTCCGCAGACTACGACAAATGGAGTCGCGGATGATTATCAGACTCCGCACCAAACACCCGAGAGGGATGAACTTTGGGGAAGACCTGCATATTCACCTGGACTGAAAGCCCCAGTAGAAATTAGGGTACTATACCCTATATTCTCTATAAATAGAACTGGCGACATCATGAAAAGACTAGGGTACTAGACCCTGTATTATTTAACATTGATTAAGTTACTCATAACATGTTGAAATTATAAGCATGCCAAGTCTTTCTTTTCTTTTAATTATATTTTTTTCTTCACTAAAATGTAACAAAAAACTACATATCCCATAATGCCTCATAATTGGCTGCTTATGGGCCAGTATATATAGAAACACTGTAGAGGGACTAACCGACCGTGAGCAAGGCCGTGTAAGGCTGAAACGCGTTGGTGGGGTGAATAGTCTTGAAATAAAGGCTTAAACTCATACATCCTGATTGTGCCGCCTCTTTTGTCTTTTGAAATTTCTTGGGTCAGGATCCGACCCCCAGGCAGAGCACACACTGCTGAGCGCGTCCCAGAGGCTGAAGGATCACTTTGAGTAACATATATATATATATATATATATATATATATATATATATATATATAGTCAGTTTGAGATTTCACTCGTACAAAACCATAGAAATTCGGCTGTTATAGTTAGTAGACCTAACTATATCGCGCCCACATTTTTTTGTTTGACATAGCAGAACCCAAGGTAAGTTATAAAGGTGGCTTTAGTGAGTCAAACAATTGGATTAACATCAATGGCACAACTCAATTGTTATCCATAATCAAAAGTCTTTAATTTACAATTCTTCATCATTGTTGACCCGTAGGCATAGAGACATGCACAGCCGACACGTGTTTCGTCTTCAACCTTACGAGATGGTACATTTACACGATTTCTCATTTCGTTTTTTTCTTTTTCTTAGCTGCCGTATATTATATGTGTTTATCATATCACGATGAAGACGTGAACCTCTGTATTACAAAAAGAATCGCCACTTGCTTGTGGGCATTATTTGTATGTGGGTTTTCCTGCCTACTTTGGAACACTGTGAATGGCACGGGGTCTGACATTGAGCACGCTGGAGAATATCCTTATTGCTTACTAGAACTTGGAAACAAACTCTCACAGAGGTGCTGGCCAGCATATACCACTGCCATCTAGTGTTTTTTGACTAACTATAACGCGCGCCCCCACAATGCACTGCTGATGATGTCACCTATTACATCGAAATGAATGAAATGAAATGAATGAAATGAAATAAAATGAAATTTATACCGCGCAACTAAGCCCGTAGGCATCAAGGCGCCTAACAAAATAAGATCAAAAAAGGCAGAAACCAAGCTAAGGATATGCACTGGCAAAAAGCCATGTCTTGAGGGCCTTTCTGAAGGCCTGCTTTGAAGGAAGGGTTTTAATGTCAGATGGCAGAGAGTTCCACAGCCTTGGGGCCAGGGTTGAGAAGGCTCTGCCACCCCACCTAGCTCTACGGACACGGGGGACAGATAGCAGGGCTTTATTGGCCGAGCGCAGGGATCTGGAGGGGGTATACATTTTTAGCAGATCCCTTATGCCTCCTGACCTATTTGAGGCCAGGGCCCCATAGATCAAGCAGAGGGACTTGAACGAGATCCTGGCTTCTATTGGGAGCCAATGCAGTGCTTTTCTAGCAGCCGTAGCAGAGGCCCGCCTGGGCAGATCTAATACAAACTTTGCGGCCGCATTCTGCACCATTTGAAGTCGCGTAATGTGACTTTTGTTAATGCCAAGATATAGGGCATTGCAGTAATCCAGCCTTGAGCCTATCAGTGCAAGTACTATTTGCTTTCTTGCTGGGGGGGACAGATAATGTTTTATTTTCCTCAAGATGTTTATTATGCCCCAGCAAGTAGAGATGGTCCTACTTACTTGCTGTCCCAGCCCTAGAAGAGGGTCAATCATAACTCCTAGGTTCCTAGCCAGGACGGTGGGTATAGGGCACACTCCGAGAGATGGAGGCCACCATTCCGCTGACCAAATGTCCTCCTTGCCTCCGAACACCAGAATTTCGGTCTTCTCGCCATTAAGCTTCAATGAATTGCAGATCATCCATTGAGCCACTGCCTCCATACAGTGTCTAAAATTGGAGGCAGCCGAGATGACCGGATGGGCGAGAGACATCATTATCTGTGTGTCGTCGGCATAGGAGACTACCTCCATCCCAAAAGATCTAATAAGCCTGGCGAGTGGGGTCACATAGATGTTAAAGAGGGTCGGACTTAATGCCGACCCCTGTGGGACCCCACAACGCACAGGGAGGGATGGAGATAGAAACTCCCCCAGCTTAATTCTCTGTTCCCTCTGGCCAAGAAAGGAGGAAAGCAGACTAAGTGCCGGCCCCTCAACCCCTATCTCCCTCAGCCGTGATGTTAACACTGAGGGAGACAGGGTATCAAACGCAGCCGTAAGATCCAATAGGATGAGGAGAGTGGTCATGCCCTTATCCACCCTGGTACGGATGTTATCAAGCACCGTGGTAAGGGCTGACTCAGTGCTGTGCTCTCTCCGAAATCCATGCTGCGAGTGATCTAAAAGGCCGGAGGTTTCCAGGAAAGCAGACAGATGCTGGTTCAGATGGGTTTCCAACATCTTTGCTGGGGCTGGGAGCAGTGAAATGGGGCGGAAGTTTTTAAGGACTCCCGGGTCCAAGGTAGGCTTTTTTAACAGTGGTTTAACCACCGCTTTTTTCCATTGTAGTGGAAAGGTCCCCTCTCTCATTGCCCTATTCATAATCTCTAACAGCCAGGGCAGAAGAGTCTCCTTACATTGTTTAAGAAGTTTTAAAGGGCAAGGGTCCAGAGGAGACCCCGACCTAGTCTTCGAAAGGAGAACTTCCAGATCCACCATGGCGAGCGGGGGAAAGCTGGAAAAACACCCTAACGGTAACTCCTCCAAGGGTGTAAGTGGAGGGACCCGGACGCTCTGAGACGGAGGTAATGCCGACCTCTGAAATTCTAAGGCCGAGTAAATGTCCACAATTTTTGATTGAAAAAATTGTGCAACATCATCACAGAGCCGCTGAGAACTGACCACGGGGTCCGGTATTTTCAAAGAGGTAAGCGTGTCAGCGATCTTAAACAGCTCTTTGGGCGAGGAGAGCGAGGAGGTCAGCAAGGTAAAATACTCTTGTTTAGTTCTTATAACCTCAGTTTTATACTCTTTAAGGAGGGATTTATGATTATCCCTCTCTCGCGGATCCCAGCTAGTCCTCCACAGGCGTTCCTGCTTTCGAACTCCCTGTCTAAGGAGTCTTAGTGATTCGGAAAACCACGGCGCCGAGGGGCTTTTCCTCGCGGAATAGCAGAGTGAGGCAGGGGCCAGATCAACAATGGCCGTTCTAATAGCAGCGTCAAATCTGTCTACTGCTTTCCCTACATCTTCCTCGTTGGAAAACAGCCTACTAGGTAATCTAGGGGCAAGCGTTTCATTAGAAATATTTTTTAGATTACGTCTCAGTTCCATTTTGCTTGGCTGATTTCCCTTAATCCTGACAGTCGGAGATGTTAGTTCTAAAGGGATCGCTAAATGATCCGACCAGGAGAGAGGGATGGGGGTCCCAGAGATAAGCCGGGGGTCGTTAGAAAAGACCCCATCAAGCACATGACCTGCTTGATGGGTGGGATCATTCACTAGTTGTTTCATCCCACAACCGGAAAAAATGTCCAATAGGGATATAGTATCCTTTGACTCCAGATTTTCCAAATGGAAATTCATATCCCCCAGGACAGTAAAATGCTCGCAGCCAAAGTGTGGCTCTAGCAAATTGAGCATGTGTTGGCTAAAAGCAGACCTGGTACCCGGAGGTCTGTAAATGAGAAGGCCAGTGAACGGTACTGCATAGGGTCCACTGATAGAGAACTGGAGGGCCTGGGCGGAGCTTAGCGGTATAGTGAGAGGGATGGTGTGGCAGGAAAAGCAGTCTCTGTAGAGAATGCCCAGCCCACCCCCAACACGTTCCACTCTGTCCTCTCTTGCCAACAGGTAGCCATCAGGTACAGCCTCGACCAGATCCGGTCCCGAGGAGTCCTTGGCCCACGTTTCAGTAATAAAGACCCATGCGGGTTGTCTAAGCAGAACAAAATCTTTAAAAGCAAGGTTATTTTTAATCAAGGACCTCGCATTTATGAGGAACCCCTGATCGTTCCTCATCTGGATTCCAGAATCAGTACTCTTTACTAGCGGTATATGAGCCGCCGGTGGAGCCGGCCCCAAATGGATATGCCGAAAGCAATGGCAACCCACAAGGGTCTGAAATGACTCTGGGGCATGCCTATAATGACAGGGCCGTATAGATGGCCTAAGATTTTGCATTTCCTGCCAGGTGTAGCAGTAATCCGTACACTCACCGTTGGTACGTCCAGGCTCCCCGCCGTCCAGCTCGTCCTCAGCGCGGACGGGCGCAGACGGGCTGGACTCTGGCGTGACTCCGGCGTTACTGCGGCACACCCGCCGCGCGCACACGCTGCGCGCTTGCATGATGCGTCTAAATAGGCCTCCACCCGGTCAGCCTGACCGCTAGAGCGCTCCCTCACCTGGCGATCCTTCCTACCCCCAAGATGGCGCCTACACTAGTGGAGAGCGCGAAATCACCCAGGACAGACCCGCTGAAGCCGCGGTTGATGGCACAATTATAGTGCAAGTAAGTGGAAGGGCTAAAAACAGGGGCAAAGTGCTTTTAAATTAATTTAAACACAAAGACAGAAAACGGGATATTTAAAAGAATACAATGCGCCTAGTTGCCACAGCGCAGCGCGAAGCGAGGCAAGCCTTAACAGGCCAACCTACCTTCAACTAACCCTTTTATAGGGTGTAGTTTGCAATGCCTCCACCCGGTCAGCCTGACCGCTAGAGCGCTCCCTCACCTGGCGATCCTTCCTACCCCCAAGATGGCGCCTACACTAGTGGAGAGCGCGAAATCACCCAGGACAGACCCGCTGAAGCCGCGGTTGATGGCACAATTATAGTGCAAGTAAGTGGAAGGGCTAAAAACAGGGGCAAAGTGCTTTTAAATTAATTTAAACACAAAGACAGAAAACGGGATATTTAAAAGAATACAATGCGCCTAGTTGCCACAGCGCAGCGCGAAGCGAGGCAAGCCTTAACATGACCTCATGACATGCTCAGTGACATCACTGATGACATCTCAATTGACATCACTGATGACATCATCCAGTGAATGTGTGTTTCTGTAAAGTATAAAATATGTTTTATGTATATATGCCAAGGTGTATTGAAGTATAAGTGGGTGTATGAGTGTCTGAATGGATGATTTAGTAGGTGTGTGACTGACTGTATAAGTGAGTGATTAAATGTGTCTTAGTGAATGCAGGGGTTAGTGACTAAACTGTGTGAATGTCTTTGTTAGTCTGTTAGTTGGTGAGTAAGCGGCTGCATGGCTTGGTGAGTAGCTACAGGAGTGTCTATATGGGTTATTTATTGGTTGTCTGAGTATCTGTCTGGGTGCCTGAGTGTCTTTGTGGATGGGTGGGGGGTGTGACTCTGGGCAAAGATATGTGAGTGGTTGTTTCACTGGGTGTATGGGTTCAAAAGTGCATATGGAAACAGCTGTATGGGTGGATGAGTGTGTGTATGGGTGTCTCAGTAGTGCATGTGTGAATAACTATATATGTTTTAAAGCAGTATATGTGAGTGTTGGAGTATATAAATGACTATATAGTGTGAGTGATTGCAAGAATATCTGTATGGATGAGTGTGTTTCTATGAGTGATTGTTTAAGAGAGTAAGTATGTGTTAGTATCTGTATAAATAAGTGTGGTGGTGTGTGTATGACTGTATAAGCACGGAAATGGGTGTGTGATAGTTTCTTCGCATGACTGACCAGGTGTATGAGTAGCTCTTTGGGTGAGTGGCAGTGTGTGAGTGTCTATATGGGCGTATGAGTGGATATATCAGTGGCTGTACAGATGAATGACTGTGTGTATGAGTGACTATGAGTTAATGGGTGGATGTGTGTAGACGTATGAATCACTGAGCATGTATGTAGTAACTGCTATTGGTCTGTCTATGCTTTCGATATTGGTGGTCTGTATTTTAGAGTGGGTATATGAAAGGTTTTAGGGTATAAAGGAGGTGCATCAGATCACATGGATGATGTCATCAGTTATCAATTGATAAGTAACAATCTAGGCAACCATATAAAACAGATCAATGTGAGGGATACTAATAACAAGGGAATTAAGCTACAACAACATTTCTAAAATTCAAAGGTTTATTGATAATAAAACAGAAGATCATATTTCAAAATATAAGGTACATATAAGTTAAAAAATTATACATAAAGGAAATAAACGTAACACTTGAAACACATTACATATAAAAAGATTTTTTTCTAAAAAGGGGGGTGGGGTGAAGCAGTGACGAGTTGGTACTCTACGCGCGTTTCGGCGACCAGCGCCTTCTTCTGGAGCAGCAACGAAAAATTATGATACAATTTGTGTAGACCAATGGCATGGATTAATATGGGGCCAGCGCTGATATCCTATTTCCAAATAGTAGCACTAGGATGTCCAAATGAATTCCTAGTTTCAGTCTTTGCTGATTGGTGCTATTTAGTCGCCAGTCTTGGGTTTTCTGTATCCTGATAAGTAAAAAGATTATAAAATTAATCCCGCCGTCCGGAACCTTTAGGTCATTTAGGTCAATGATGGGTGTCTTAACTTGGTACTGAAAAGATGAAAATCCGCCTGATATGGGGATCTTATTGAGGAAAGTTTCCTGTACACTTGTTTGATTTACTCCAATACGGGCAGTGATGCGGAATTTAAAATAACTCCCTGTCCAAAAAGATTCAACAGGGCTATTGACTTCCGGCGGCGGGACAACGGGATTTCTGCAATTCGTGCGATGATGGAAAACGTATGAATCACTGAGCATGTATGTAGTAACTGCTATTGGTCTGTCTATGCTTTCGATATTGGTGGTCTGTATTTTAGAGTGGGTATATGAAAGGTTTTAGGGTATAAAGGAGGTGCATCAGATCACATGGATGATGTCATCAGTTATGTCATTTGAGATGTCATCAGTGATGTCACTGAGCATGTCATGAGTAATGTAATATGTGACGTCATCAGCAGTGCATTGCGGGGCGCGAGTTATAGTTGGGTCTACTAACTATAACGCCCTAATTTCTATGGTTTTGTACAAGTGAAATCTCCAACTAAATATAACGTCCCTGAAACCTATGGTTTTTTTAGTGAATTTCGTAGGTTTTTAGATGCTAATTTCTAACTGAAACATCCCTGAAAACCTTTGTTTTTTTCAGTGAATTTCAAAGATTTTTTCAAATGAAAATTTCTAACTATAATGTCCCTGAAACCTGTGGTGTTTTCAGTGAATTTCAAAGGTTTTTTAAATGCTAATTTCTAACTATGCCTACAAAGGTAGGACATGTGAAGAAAGAGGAAGAAAAGCGCAGAAAGAAGCAAGACATATGCAGAAAGAGGCAACAGAAGTCCAGAAAGACGAAGATAAGTGCAGGAAGAAGAGATGTGGAGAAAGAACCAACAGAGGAGCAGAAAGTTCTCCTGTGTCCCCAACTTCTTGCTGATGGGTACTGGTGGTAACTGTCTGACTAACCAGGCCTAGCGCCAGTGCTAACCTAAAAGGCACTTAAAATACAGTGAAAACACATACATACACTAGAGAACACTAAGCGTTGGGGTACCCCTGCGATTGGCAAGACCTCCTCTGTATTTGCCATGAGTTAATGCCTGGGTCGTTGCATGAGTACATGAGTAGTGACTGGATGATTAGAATGCTACAAGGAGAGTGCATGGTGATTTTATAAGTGCTTGGGTTTTGGCCCAGTGATTGATTAAGCACATGGGATTGGCTGGGTGATTGGAAGGCTTCATAGATGGTACCAGGGAGATTATCCAGTATTATGGGTGTCTTTCATAGATTCACATGCCTGAATCATTCCCCGTCGTCGAGACGGGAGTCCCCGGTACATAGAAAAGTAATGTCCTATAGACATACATAGAGAAAAGTAGGCCTAAGGGCCTAACCTTAGTAGCCTATCTATGTCCTTTTGTAAAAAGGACTAAACTCCAGAAGGTAGCCAATCAGCTACCACCTCCCTCTAGAACCTTCCTGTCAGGAGGCTCAGTCTCTCAGATTTTCTACCGCACATTGTGCTAGGGAGTCTCCACCTGAGTTCTCCTCGGGTTTCCTAGTTTTATCTCTTTTCCTCACAGAATTTGGATATTTCCTTCATAAATCAACAATGGCTGATCAACAGAAACAGGGTCTCTTCAGAGCTTGCTCTTCTTGTGGTAAGAAGAGGCTCCACGTCGATGACAAGCATGAAACCTGTCTATACTGACTTTACCCAGACCATTCTCCTAAGGAATGTAGGATTTGTAGAACATTTCTACAAAAACTCTAAGAGACAGGGAAGGAAGACTGCTCCTCTGGTTGAACAGGCTAAAAACCAGAGACAACCTGGAGTCTTCAGAGGACGGGGAGATGGCTTCAGTTTCCTCTAAATTATCCTTGAAGAGGCCAAGGGTTGCTTCCCCTAGCCCTACAGACGTTCCTAAAAAGACTATCAAAAAGTCTTCAGAGGCAAAATCTACAACGTCTGACAAGGAGGTTCCTGCCTTCAGGAAGCTTGTGCCTTCGTCGACGACGATTTCGTCGACGTTTCCCTCAGCGCTGAAGAAATCCGTCTCTACAGTCTATGTTTCTACATCGACGACGACTGTGTCGACGACGACCGCGTCGTCAGCATCTTCATCGACGACGACGACTACTCCATCGTCGACGGCGGGTAAGCCTGTGTCGTTGATTGTTCTCATTAAAAGCACTCGACGTGGATTAAGATTCCGTCGACGACGACATCAGCGTCGACGACGAGACCAAAACCGTCGACGGCGCAGGCGTCGACGAAGACACCCTCGTCGACCAGCGTGCCGTTGACGAAGACATCGACGACGGTAAAGACGTCGGCGACGGTAAAGACATCGGCGACAACGAAGACACCGTTGACGGGCGCTCCATCAACGACGAAGACACCGGCGACGAGCGCACCATCAACGACGGGTCCGTCGTCGAAGGTACCGTCGACGAAGGTACCGTCAACGAAATCACCATCGTCAATCGAAATTCAGTCGATGACAACACCGTCGACGACGCCACCGTCGGCGCTATGGAAACAGTCGGACTTGATTTCTCCGTCGTCAGCGGCCAGTCAGCCATCTACGATTCCAACGACAAAGAGTACGAAAAAGCCAATAACACCAGAATTAACGTCTCCAAGCAGGGTGCAAAAGTTACCCCCATCTTGTCTGCTACAAGACGAGGAATCGGACGATGACCAGTACGGTCAGGCCACCAGTCCTTCAGATCTCATAGTAAAGTGCCAAAGCTCTGATGAGGACGGCGATGAAGTGGTTTTTACGGAGGAGACCGTACATTCACAGGTCCAGCCGCAAGTCACACCTATGGTATGCCTTCCGGTGTCTATTGTCTCACACCTACAGTTCTTGATCCAAGACTACAAACAGCGATTTCCTGAATCGACATTGACCCCATCAACGGAGAAGAATCCAGCTACATCTGGACCGACCCCATCCTCAAGACCTAGACCGTCACCTTTGGTGATCCGTCAGGAAAGAGAAACAGTACAACATATCCCGTCTTCTGACGACGAGGGCGAGGAACCAGAAGAAGGGGAGGTACGGGACGACCTGTCCGACCATAGGGACGATGAGGACTACATTGCTCCTTTTCTGGCCACACCTGAACCCACTACCTCGGACTCGCCGCCAGTGGACATTGGCGGATTTCACAATTTAGTGGAGAGAGCGGCCACAAGATTCCATATGACTATGGAATCCACTGAAACAGACTGTTTCCTATATGATTTTAAAGACCCGGTTAGGAAAACAACCGGATCAATTCCAATCATTGATCACATATGGGAACAAGGGAAACAACTGATGCAGACACCAGCCTCGGTCTCCGCAGTGGTACCACGGCTGGACAAGAAGTATAAGGCACCAACAATAGCACCGGCCTGCCTTACTGGGCATCCCAAGCCAGATTCCGTGGTTACCTAGGCGGCTCAAAAGAACTCTAGGAATCCGTCCTCCCCATTGTCAGCTCCACCGGACAAGGAAGGCAGGAAACTAGACAGTATTGGCAAACGTTTTTCCACCACGTCGGCCATGACTGTCAAAGTAGCTAATGCCATCGCGCTACTCGGCCGCTACAACAGGCAATTGTGGGAGGATATTTCCCCATATCTGACGGAACTACCTGATAGTTTGAAGGAGGAAGTTCAATCACTCCTTAAGGAGGGCCAAACATCGGCATCAGAACTTATTGATTGTGCTATAGATGTTGCAATGACCGGCTTCAGACAGCTAGCAGGCGCCGCGGTCCTGCGAAGACAGGGGTGGCTTAAAGCAACATCCTTCCGTCAAGAAGTCCAAACTAAAGTACTCGACATGCCCTACGATGGCCAGCACCTCTTTGGGGAGAAAATCGACGAGGCCTTACAAACAATCAAAAGAGATAAGGACACAGCACGAGCGCTTGGCACGTTGCAGTTTAAAAACCAGTCCTTTCGAGGGAGCAGGGGTAGAGGTCAGCCCTCTTACAGAGTATCGTACCAGAGCAAATCCTCATACTCCTATAATCAAGGCCGATCGCAATACCAACAGCGACAACAGCAACAAGGTCGCCAGACCTCGTATGGAAAGTCCAACTACAGGGGAAAAAACCAGAGGAAACCCACTGGTGGACGCCAATGACGGTTTCCAGCAGCCAGTCCGTCCACAATCTCGTTCTTTCAAACTTGGAGGAAAACTAACACACTTCCTCCACAATTGGGGATCAATTACAACGGATCGGTGGGTGCTCCAATTGATCCAATTCGGTCATTCGTTGGAATTCAATTCAATCCCCCCCGACAACTCCTCCTCGCAAGCTTCAACACGGACATTTACGATTACTCCTTCAAGAGGTCTCTTCAATGTTAAGGAAAGGAGCAATAGAGCGAGTCCCATCAGCTCAGAAAGGGAAGGGAGTTTATTCCCGCTTCTTTCTAATACAAAAGAAAGGGAAGAATTGGAGGCCCATCCTAGACCTCAGGGCACTCAATGCATTCTTGAAGAGTCAATCGTTCCGTATGGTGACTATCCAGGAGATCTTGGGGTCACTGGAGGAGGGAGACTTCATGACGTATTTAGACCTGCAAGACGCATATTATCACATCCCTATTCACAAACGCCACAGGAAATTCCTCAGATTGGAAGTAGCGGGTCAGCACTACCAATTCTGTGTCCTCCCATTCGGCCTCAAATCGGCACCTCGAATTTTCACCAAGGGCCTCTCCCCTGTGGCAGCTCTCCTACGACAGCATGGACACCAGGTGTTCCCTTACCTGGACGACTGGCTGGTGAAAGCACCATCTATGAAAGGCGCAGCCGAGTCCTCCAACGCCTGTCTCAATCTTTTCCAGCAACTGGGCCTGACGCTCAATCACGAGAAGTCTACCTTACAGCCCTCCCGAGTTCTTACCTTTCTCGGGGCAACTTTGAATACGGAATGTTCAAAAGCATTCCCATCTCAGGAGAGGAAGCACAAGCTTATCACTTTGGCCACCGCAGTGGCCTCGAAGAAAACCCTACTGGTCCGTACTTTCAAGTCCCTCCTGGGGATGATGTCCTCGTGTATTCTGCTTATTCCACACTGTCGGCTCAGAATGCGCCCTCTGCAGGAGGGCTTGACCAGGCAGTGGACTCAAAGCACAGGCTCTTTCGAGGATCACATCGTGATAACTCAGCAAATGACCAAAGCCTTGCTCTGGTGGAGGTCGCCCAAGAACCTCTTGCAAGAACTACCATTCTTGCTGCCTGCAGCTCCACACGTGATAACTATGGATGCCTCCCTAGAGGGATGAGGAGCGGTCCTTCAAGAATTGCAGATCAGCGGCAAGTGGACGGACCAGGAACAGCAGCTCCATATCAACCTCCTAGAGCTGAGGACAGTTTTCCTATCTCTGCAGGCTTTCCTCCCGCGCATCAAGAACTCCCCAGTGCTTGTCAGGACCGACAACACCACGACAATGCACTACTTGAACAAGCAGGGAGGGACACGTTCGCTAACACTATCTCGCGAATCGCAGAAAATTTGGTACTGGCTTGTGCTCCACAATATCATGCTGTCAGCGGAGTATGTCCCAGGCAAGGACAACGTCATAGCAGATGCTCTAAGCAGACGAAGATCGCTGTCCCACGAATGGGAACTCGAACAAAAAGTGCTGAATCGCATCTTTTCGGAATGGGGGAGTGTGAGAAGTTGGCCTGATGTGCAGTGCTCACTGTTCTAGTGATCACTATATATCAGTCCAAACAACCCTTATTGATGATTGGTTGTAAGTCAACCTTATAGACCAGCTATCCTAGTAGCATGGATACGAGCAGTCTAAGGCTAAGACTCTAGAGGGCGTGTTAAGCCAGCTGTTTCACCATCACATTGCCCCTTGAACACCCAGTGAAAGGACACCACACAAGTTGTTATGAAAATAAACAGTGTATTTATTTATAACAAGACTACCCTGAACTCTTTATGAGTCAGGGAGCTAAGCACACAACAAAACTCTTATAAAAATACTTAAGTTAGCACAGTATACACAAATGCCTGAGGGGCACGAAAAACCATATACTCTGAAAGTGGAATGCGAAATTACTAGCAGGTAAGTACAGTACTAATAGGCTTTGGAATCGCTAGGACTTGACTATGGAATCGTTAGATTACTTCTAGGAGGCCCAGGGGACTCGGGTGCAGAGTGTGCACTCTCACGCGGGATGCGGGACAAAGTCTATGATAGCTAGTAAAGTTAAAGTTAGTGTTTACGGGCGAACCCGACCTGGTAGGAAGAAAACGACAGTGGATCCTGACCCTTGGATAGTGAGGCTATGCTGGGGCACCGAAATGCCGAAGTTACCTAGCCCAGGGGCTGAAGCTGCATAGGTCTCAAAAGACGTCGGGAATCCTCGTAGACGAACCAGGAGCCTGGAAGAAAGATGCTGGCAGGCGACCAGTGAAGAGAGTTCGAGTTGATCCAAGCCTGGATCTGGAAGATGGATGACACCTGAAAGCAGAGGGGACCAAGTTCGTGACTACTAGCCAGTAGATAGTGGGCACCAGGAGGGCACCGGATGGTAGTCACCTCGACTAGGTGAGTGGGCGACGCTGTGCTCTGCAGATCTCACGGACCAGGAGGCGTTGTCGGCGACCAGGATGGAGAGGCGAGCTGTCCCACGATGGATGAAGCTGTCGGCGTCGAAGTACCCAGGATTGGGCAACAAAGCCTTGGCTAATTCAAGCCCACGCGGTGGACTCAAAATGGCGTCTTGAGTGGACCAGGAGGGTCCGGGGTGCTCCTCTTCTGGAAGGGAGCAAGAGCCAGTCTGGAGCAACCAGACCAGCAGCAGTGAAGTCGTCGGGCGTCGTTCAGAAGGTCACAAGCCAGCGGGCTAGTAGCCAAACAACGCGGTGAGCAGCAAAAAGCAGAAGGGCCCCACGCCGATCGTGGAGATGCTGGGGGGCTGCTCTTCGGTGCTGGAGCTGCTCAGGGTGGGGGCTTCTCGGACCCCAAAGCACTCGCCAGGAGATTACTCGGCGGGCTTGCTGTGAAGAAGTCGTGCAGTCTTGGCAATAGTCGGTCCCTTGAGGTCTCGTCGCACTCACGGTTCTCAGCTTGGCTGTAGAGGTGAGTAGAGGTCGGAGGTGCCAGGGAAGCCGGGTCTTGTCGAGCTGGGCAGTCGGATTCCGGAGGAAGGAGTTGCAGCAGACCGCAGTGTTCTTAAGGTGGTGCCTGCGGATGCAGGGTGACTACTCCTTAGCCACAAGGGAGAATCTTGAAGAAGAAATCTTGATGTCCTTTCGTAGAAAGTCGTGTCTTGATTCCAAAGATGATCTAATTTGGAAGGGGGCCTGCTCCTACCTTTATCTGGGAAAAGGGGGCTGGCACGCGACTAAGTCCTGCCCTATGGGTGGGACCAGGAGGGGGGTGGTTACACCCCTCTCCTTTGGCGGGCTTTCCCCAGGCCAGGGGCTGGAGTGCCCCTGGAACTGGTTTCAGCCGGCCTATGCACAGTGAGCACCGGGGTGCCACTTGCAGTCACCTTCCTCTGTAGCCCTGCCTACCTGGAATACACAAAACCCTGTCTGGGACGGTGCTGGCACCGCCCCTGGCAGGAAACCCTTTGTCCTTGCCTCCTGCTCTGGGAGGACTCCCAGCAGCAGGAGGGCAGACTTGTGTCTCGGTGGCAGCATCCATTTTGTGGAGCTGAGGCTATGTCTGACTTTAACCGGGGTTACAGGTTACATACATGTCGTGTCCCTCTAGAAGGGTGGAATGCTAACCCCGTCGCCAGAATTGGCGAGGGGTTAGTATTCCAATTCGTATGACACCTTACTCGACATGTTTTGATAAAGCGATACCAGAGTTGGCATATAACCGCTAGGATTATAATGCACTTAAGAGTATATGGTATGCGATATCATGGAAACGGCTAAGGGATGGATCCCGAAAGCCGCAGACAGGCTCAGCTCATGCCAGAGCACCATCTCACACGATTCCAAGCACTCTGCCTTCAGGATTGTTAAGGCCTGCCATAGGAGTGACTGATAGGAGATCTGTGTGTCCATTTTTAGGGTTAGATATAGGTATACTATATCTAAAGCAAAGGGTGATTACACCACCTTGCCCCAGCTGTCGTGCAGCCAGTTGTGTCAGTTTAGTTAGTCAGCCCAGGGGTGGCACAATACATGCTTCAGCCCCTGGGAGACTTCTGGGTGCACCTCAGCCCTGGGTACAGGGACTTAGAGAGGGCCCAGTGCCAATTCAGTACCTGAGTACAATTTGGATAGAGAGAACAGCTAGGCTGTGGGTCTGATTAGCAGGCCCACAGCCAGGGAAAGTCGTAAACCAGTGCAGCAAAAAGCAAAAATCTGGGTGATCATAGGATTGCAGACCCTACTCTCCTACAGGGAGACCGCAGATCGACCTCTTTGCCACCAGGGAGAACGCCAAATGCTGCAACTTCGCAAGTTGGCATCCCCAGGCGCGGTTCCTTTGGAAATGCATTTTCCATCGCCTGGCGCAACGTGTTTGCGTACACATTTCCGCCATTTCCCCTGATACCAAGAGTCCTTCGGAAAATGAAAACGGAGCACTGCACCCTGATTCTGATTGCCCCGTTCTGGCCGAGGCAGCATTGGTTCACGGACCTCCATCGCCTCTCAGTCCAACCGCCAATCCGTCTGGGCCAACATCCATCCCTGCTCACGATGTCCAACGGCCAAGTACTGCACCCGAATCTGAAATCACTCAGAATATCGGCATGGCTCCTGAGTACCGAGAGTTCTACCAATTAGACATTCCGCAGGAGTGCAAGGATGTCCTCGCAAAAGCAAGAGCAGACAGCACAAACAAGACCTATTCCTTAAAGTGGAAACGCTTTTGCATTTGGTGTAAGGACAAAGGTCTCCATCCCTTTCGGGTTACTCCGGAGCAGCTCCTACCATATCTGTTACACCTGGCACAATCGGGACTGGCGCATGCCTCTATCAGAGTTCATCTGGCAGCAATTTCCCAGTTTACGAGAACTTCAAAAGGGCCCTCTCTCTGGTCCCACAGGTTAATAGAGCAATTCCTTAAGGGGCTCTACAGATCCTTTCCTCGGCCACGGAGAGTTCCACCAACATGGCATCTCAATGTGGTACTCAACCAATTGATGAAACACCCTTTCGAGCCCATCCATAGGGCGGATGTCAAATACATCTCCTGGAAGACAGCCCTCCTATTGGCTCTGACCTCAGCTAGACGGGTCAGCGAACTACAGGCTCTTTCCATACAAAATCCCTTCATGCAGTTCAAGGAAGACAGAGTGGTTCTAAGAACTAATCCTCAATTTATTCCTAAGGTCCTGTCGGACTTCCATTTAAATGAACCCCTAGTCCTCCGATCATTCTTCCCAAATCCCAGTACTGCAGCTGAAAAATCCCTGCACTCTTTGGACCTGAAGAGGTGTCTTAAATTTTACCTTGACAAAACAAAGCATTTCAGGAAAACGAATCAGCTTTTCATCGCTTTCAGCAGACCGAGGAAAGGCATGCCACTTTCCAAACAAAGTATCTCACGATGGATATCCTCTGCAATTGCCTTTTTTCTCATGACAAAGCTGGACGGCCATTGCACTCCAAAGTTAGAGCCCATTCTACAAGAGCTGTGTCCACATCGGCAGCGCTATTCGCTGGGGTGCCAATCCTGGACATTTGCAGGGCAGCGACCTGGAAGTCGCCGCACACCTTTACCAGGCACTACTGCCTGGATACGGAACTGATGCAGGATGCAGCTGTGGGCCAGGCTGTGCTTCGCCATCTATTCCAGTGAGGTGAGCCTTCCTCCTTCCCACCATCCTTCGCTGGTATGCACATTTATTTCCTTATTTCTTGTTACTTGTTGATGGTTCTTAGTCGCATGATATGTATTATCTACAGACTGCTATATGCTGTTCCATCAGAAATGTACATAATGTATTGCTTGCTACTCTGATTCAGGCATGTGAATCTATGAAAAGCACCGATAATAGTGGATAAGAAATGCGTTACTTACCTGTAACTGCAGTTATCCAGTATTGGTGTCTTTCATAGATTCACATGCAACCCTCCCGCCTCCCCTGGAAGGTCTCACATCTCTCTCTCTAACATGTATTACGCCTACCTAGCTTGGTGCGTACGAAAATCTGAGAGACTGAGGCTCCTGACAGGAAGGTTCTAGAGGGAGGTGGTAGCTGATTGGCTACCTTCTGGAGTTTAGTCCTTTTTACAAAAGGACATAGATAGGCTACTAAGGTTAGGCCCTTAGGCCTACTTTTCTCTATGTATGTCTATATGACATTACTTTTCTATGTACCGGGGACTCTCGTTTTGACGACGGGGAATGATTCAGGCATGTGAATCTATGAAAGACACCAATACTGGATAACTGCAGTTACAGGTAAGTAACGCACTTCTTACTGGACTGCATAGGTAGTCCTCAAGGTATTGCAGCAGTGCATGTTAGTGACTGGGTCATTGCATGAGTACATGGGTACTGAGTGGATAATAGAGTACTGCAAGGAGAGTGTGTGGTGAATTTATCAGTGCTTGGGTATTGGAGGAGTGTTTGGATTAGTACATGATAGTGGCTGGGTGACTGGAGGAGTGCACAGGGAGTGACCGTGTGATTGCGGGACAGCATGGGTACTGCCTGGGGAATTGAAGGAGCAAATGAGAAGTTTGTAAGTGGGTACAGGACTGTATGGGTAGGGCATATGGGATTGTAACAGTGATCAGTTAGTGCCTGGATCATTGCAAGAGTATATAGCTACTGACTGAAATATCAGAATACTGCAAAGAGAGTGCCTGAGTGAATTTATAAATGCTTGGGTATTGGCGAAGTATTTGGACTAGTACATGGTAGTGACTGGAGGACTGCACAGGGAGTGACAGGGTAATTGCTGGACTGCATGGGTACTACCAGGGGAATTGAAGGAGCGAATGAGAAGTGTGTAGTTGGTTAGAGGACTGCATGGGTAGTACACAAGGATTGTAGCAGTGCATGTGTTAGTGCCTGGATCATTGCATGACTAGTGACTGGATGATTAGAGTACTGTGAGGAGAGTGCATGGTGAATTTATAGGTGCTTCGGTTTTGGCGCAGTGATTGGATAAGGACATAGGACTGGCTGGGTGATTGGAGGACTGCATAGGTAGTACCAGGGAGATTACTGGACTGCATAGGTAGTCCTCAATGGATTGCAGCAGTGCATGTGTTAGTGACTGGGTAATTGCATGAGAAAATGGTTAGTGACTGGATGATTAAAGTGCTACAAGGACAGTGCTTGGTGATTTTATAACTGCTTGGGTTTTGGCAGAGTGATTGGATAAGTACATAGTGCTGGCTGGGTGATTGGAGGAGTGCATGGGTAGTGACAGACGGATTTCTGAAGTGCGTGGGTACTACCTGGGTAATTGGAGGAGTGAATCAGAAGTGTGTAGTGGTTAGAGGTCTGCATGGGAAGTGCTTAGGGGATTGTAGCAGTGCGTGTGTTAGGGCCTGGGCCATTCCATGAGTACATGGGTACTGACTGGAAGATTAGAGTACTGCCAGGAGAGTGCATGGTTAATTAATAAGTGCTTGGCTTTTGGCGGAGTGATTGGATAAGTACACACATGTCACATCAGTCCCACCCCTCCCTTAACCACTGTGCAAACGCACCCCCCTGGCAGGTTTTACGTTGGGGGATTAATTCCCCTTTAATCCTGAGGGTCCCTGAGGGCCAACTAGCCCACCAGCTACCTCCAGTAAGCACCACAGAGCTGCGTTGAATAGAGGTGGTCCAAGGCCACGCTCCTTTTTATACCTCTCTGCAACGCAGCTCTGTGGCACTTACTGGAGGTACCTGGTGGGCTAGTTGGACCCAAGGGACCCTCAGGATTCAAGGAGACTTAATTCCCCAACTTACAACGTGCCAGAGGGCCCGATTGCACAGTGGTGAAGGGACGGGGTGGGGCCTGATGTGACAAGGGTGCAAACATGCCCTGTGGCGCGTTTTAAGTTGGGGGAACAAGTCCCCTTGAATCCTGAGGGCCCCTGGGGCCCAACTAGCCCACCAGGTATCTCCAGTAAGCGCCACAGAGCTGCGTTGCAGAGAGGTGTAAAAAGGGGCGTGGGGGTGGCGGTCCCCAAGGCCATCAGGGGCTCCAGGAGGGTGCGGCCCCCGCCTTCTTTTAGAAAGCCCAGCGGAGGTGGTGGTCCCCGGGGCTTTGGGTTCCTTAATGGACCCCCAAATTTAAATATACATTGTCCCAGGGAGTTCGTGGCTCCCGGGGCGTGTGGGGGGGCTTGTGCCCTCCCCTCACATGTTCTTTTATTGTTAAACTGAGCCCCGGGGCTGCGGGGGGGGCTGTGTGCCCCCCGCAACTCATTAATCTTGCCCCGGGGAGGAGGCGGTTACCCGGGGCAGCATGGGGGGGGGTTGGCCCCCCAACGCATTTTTTCCAGTGTCCCCGCGACCTGGCCCACCCAGGGGCTTAAATACAACGAAGCGTGGCAGTTCACGCTCAGTTTCTTTTTTTTTTTTTTTTTTTTTTTTTTCTCTGCCTGATTCGCGACCCCAGCCAAGTACTTTTTCTTTTTAATGCTTTTTGATGCCCTGGGGGACTTCCTGAGCTGGCCTAGGGGGTCAGGGTGTTTCTCCCCTACCCCCTTTTCTTGTTTGTCTAAAAAATGTCACTGATTTCTTGTGACTTGGTTCTACCGAGTCACAAGATGACTGCCAAGACTCCTGGTTTAGAGTGTTGGCAATCATATTGAAGCTCATTCTCGGGAGGGGTCACGACTCCACCGCGTCCCTAGATATCGAATCCATTTCAAACTTCTCAGGAACTACTGAACAGATTTACACCATTTAAAAAAAGGGCTCTTTCTGAACCAAGTGCTACCTTTTTGCCAAATTTGTTGAAATTCCGTTCAGCAGTTAGGGCTGTAGCTGTGTCTAAAGTTTCCTATGGAAAATTACATGGGGAAAAAGCGTTTTGGGACCCCCCTTTTTTCTCAGCCCCTGCTTGTCGAATCACCCCGAAACTTTTAAGACAGCAGCTGACCGGAGCTGGCCACTAGTTTTGAACATTTCGCAAAGATTCGTCAACCGGCGCCAAAGATATTGGGAAAACAAAAAAACGCTTTTTCTATGGAAACTAGGTCCTAACTATAACTACCGACTGGCGATGCCAGAAGGTAATTAATATATATATGTATATATATATATATATAAGGATGAAGGATCACAAGAAAACAACAGCCAGCCAGGGCAAAAATCTGGATCCCCAAGGATACAATGAGTCACAAAGAAATAAAATATCCAAGAAAGAAGTGACTCAAACAGATAGATTCACCAAAGAACAAAAATATATTTCCACTACAACGTTTCAGCTTCCGCCTTCCTCAGGTATATCATACAGCAACAAATTGACAAGTCTTTGCAGTTACCCAGAGAAGCACTTATTTGGAATACCAACACCAGAAACAAAAGTGACAGAACTCCATTTGTAGCTGACTATCATCCATCAGCTCCCAACTACAGAAATATAATGCAAAAAATATTTCCCTTACTGTCCACTTGTAAAAAATTGCAAAAGGTTTTTCCAAAACCGCCAGTCATTGCTTACCGCAGAGCTCCAAATTTACGATCTCTTATTGTGAGAGCTGAACTCAAGCAACCTGTAACAAATGCAGGGGTTCATTGCTGTGACTCTAAAAGGTGCATCACGTGTGAATACCTTTTACAAACATCATCAGTTACTAGTTATGTTACCAGAAGGACCTATGCAATAAGGCAGCATCTTACATGTCGCTCAGCATGCATTAGTTATGTGATTCAGTGCCAACGGCAAAGCTGTAAAAAACAATATGTAGGCCAAACAGTGAATGACCTCCGCACACGATTCAGGAACCACAAATCAGCAATAATTGATAAGAAAATTGACCAGCCTGTAGCCAATCATTTTAACCTTGTGGATCATTCACTATCAGATTTGAAGATTTTCCCCGTGGAACATGTCTCAACGGAAGAACTACTGGACTCCAGGAAAAACGTCTGGATGTACCGTTTAAAATCATTGCATCCAGATGGACTGAACATTACTGACAATACAACCTGATTACTGCATATCTCAAGAACTCTCAGGACTGCATTGATTCCACATTCCAAATAGAATCTTCACTCATGATGCTTTTTGAAAATTCAGCTGTGTCATCTGTGCAGCCACTGAGCTTACCATCTTGAAACTACCTGAGGAAGGCGGAAGCTGAAACGTTGTAGTGGAAATATATTTTTGTTCTTTGGTGAATCTATCTGTTTGAGTCACTTCTCTCTTGGATATATATATATATATATCTCCATGCTCCACTTGCACCTGCCTGTCGCATTCAAAGGCTGGTGCTGCCTGTCGGGGGTGCACCCGACATCAATATCCGCTCCAGGAACCCCTCACCGCACTCGTGCGAGAATCAGGAAGCAGCACTCGCAGGGTAAAATCAATGTTAGTTTATATTATTTTGAGAATAAACTACCCTGCGAGTGCTGCTTCCTGATTCTCGCACGAGTGCGGTGAGGGGTTCCTGGAGCGGAAATATATATATATATTTTTTTTTTTTATGTACACCGGGGTCCCTGCACATGATCGGGAGTATGTAGTGCTTATGACTTTGATGAGGATACCCCTGGAACTACGATTACAGGTAAGTAACTTATCCTGTTCGTATTGCATCTGCTGTATCCTCAATTACATCTGGGAGTTTAGATGTGGCCCACTGACCTGCAAGATACATACTCACATTCCAATTGCAATGAAGCATCAGGAGAGTCTGTTCTATTAGGATCTGGGAGTTTGGATGTGGGACATTGATTTGCAAGCATCAGGCGTATTTATTCTGTTGTAGGAAAAGATTGCTACAAATAGAATACTTTTTTCGAACTGAAATTAACTTTGGTTGCTTTTTTGACATGTTTGGCTTTGCTGACAGCACTTCTGGGAAGGAAAAGAAATTTCCTCTACCATACCTGTACGATTAGTTACTCAGGGCCCATTCTTTATATAATAAATCAAGATGCATTTTCGCATTACTAGGGGGTGGCTCTGGATACATGTGTATGAAAAGTTTTCTTTTGGAGTATAGATGGTTGATGAGGAGGAATCTGGCAGTTAATGTTGTTCACTTTCAAGTTGTCAAAAGTACAGGCAGATGCCTTCAGCTCAGTATTTCATGAAATCCCGTTAGGACTGAACAACATTTCAAGACTCCTTTTTTGACTAAGATTTTTCACAACTAGACTTTCACCTTTTCCTAAAAGATATGTCCAGATTATAATTCAAGGTACAACTAAACCAGAATAATGCATTTTTAATGATGGGTGGGAAAATATTTTGCTTTTCTCGACCAGTTGCTCTGTTTTCATCAGTATTTATAAAGATATTCTATTCCAAGACCTGCATTACTGATAGTGCCAGTGATGAAGGCAGCGGTGGTACGCTGTTCTTCTTCTCACCTCCAAGAGATCCCACAGGAAATTGCTGTTCAACCAGAACTTTCTCTCAAAGTTACAAAGCCAGAATTCCAGCCACCATTTATAAAATACTACCTCTTGAATCTTCCAAGAAATTGTATAGGCATTCTAGGAGACGAAATGTCCTTCAGCCAGAAATGTCTGTGTATTTAAATTGGAGAGATTTTGCATCTGGTGTGCATAAAAGAACATCAACTGAACAACATGCAAAAAATAAGTAGTCCTACCATCCTGCTGTAATTGGCCAAGTCAGACCTGCAGTTCCTGTTCTTTTAAGATACTGCTTGCTGCTATTAAGATGTGCAGAACAATACCAATGATTAAAAATGCTGTAGAATACAATACAACGTTTTTTTCCTCTAATATAAGTATCCCCTCTGAGTAACCTCCACTTTATTTCAAGCCTCATTTAAGGGTCCTACATTCAACCAGTATTTAAGGCTTCCACACCTCCTTATTCGAAGTAGATTTCATTGCTGTCACTTCAACTCACAAGCCTTAACTACACAGCCTTCCATTCTTAAAATGTGAATGAGCTATTCTAAAAGGCGGCTGTATTACATCCTTCTATTCTCCCAAAGAAGTCTTGGATTTTCATGACAACCCAAACATTTCTATGCCTGTTGTTTAAAAACCTAAAATTTATTGCTAAAAGATAACACTCTGGGTGTCAGAACAGAGGTTTTAGTTTTAAATAATCAAGGGTTTTATAAAAATGTTGGCTCCTCTTCATCTTTTAAGGACCAATTAGAATAGTGTTATGTTGGCCAAAACAATGAAGGTAACATTGTGTATATTTCCTAAGCCCCAAAAGGAAACTGCTGCAGTCGTTATGGAGAAAAGTAAAATTAGCTAATGTCTCCCACTCACCCGCTCTCCCTCCCCATCTCAGTTAATGTTTGTGTCTGGTATTGCCATGGGAGTCAAACAGATCTATCGAAATCTTATGTGCAAGTAATAATGCAGTCCTCCACCCCAAACACTGAAATCTGAAAGAGACATGTTAGTGATAGATTCCTTACCTTAAAATATCCCCAAGCTTCAGACTGGATCCGGAAAGTTTTTTCGTCAGCAGTACCCCTGCGCGTTGGTAGGTGTCGTCGTAGGGCTCCGCGTACGTCGCTGGCGTCGTAGTCGCCGAGATAACGTCGCTGGAACTATTAAGACGCGCCCACGCGCGCTGACGTCAGTTCTTTCTTTTTCCGCGCCAGCAAGCGCAGATCCGGAGAGAGCGGTACCCCCAGTCATTTTTTGACTGAGTTTTTGGGGGCTTTTGCCTCTGTTTTCAAGTAATTCGATCGATCTACAGGTGCATAAGGATGCCCGGTTTTAAGTCTTGAGCGGCTTGTCCCCGCACGATGTCGGTGACGGACCCACATCGTGAGTGTCTCTACTGCCTGGGGCACAACCACGACTCCGAGTCATGCCCCCACTGCCAGGCCATGGCTCCGAAAACTTTGCGAGATCGGTCCCGAAAGTGTCTGGAAGCGCGCAGTTCCCGGCCCAGAGGGAGGTCGAAGGACCGGGCGTGGAGCCATCATCATCACTCAAAGTCTTCGCACTCGGAGTCCGGTAAGGCGAAGCATAAAAAGTCGAAGCTTTGTCGCTTTTCGCCTTCCCGTAGACAGTCGTCCGACGTGGCTAAGGGGGCAGGTGGTGCCGCCCCGGCGGCTCTGGCGGAGCCTATGCAGTTGCTGATAGCCTAGACGCCCTTCCCGGGTCCGTCAGCGACTCCGGCACAGCTGCAGGAGTTCCTGTCAGCCATGGCATGTGTCTTTGGACCGTCAGCTCGGGGTCCTCATTCTTCAACGTCGCCGGCCCCGGCGCGAAGACTACGGCGTCGACGCCGAGGGTCCCCCGTGGACCCAGGCCTGGATCCCCGTCCATGCCGGTTGGCCCTGTGCGACCTCCAACGGCGTGGGACAGGTGCCGGAAGGGTCTCGACCGACACCAATTCCGGCGCCGTTTGGGAATTCCTTTCCCTTTGCCCACCCACCTCCGTATGTTCCACCTGTTCGATAGGCTATGGAGGACGGGGAGGGCTGGGAGGGGGTCTGAGGACCCCCTCGCAGCCCAATGCGAGTTAGACCAGGACTGGGATGAGGATCCTGGGGATGCAGATGACCAGGACTATGCTCCGGAACCTGGCGCACTAGCTCCTTCTACCATGGCTACGGTGGAGGGTGGATCATATTCTCTGGTGTTGCGTAGGGAGGCCGACGCTCTCCACCTCGAACTTACTACTGTGGCCATCAGGACTACTCTCCTGACAGAGATGCTTCGGCCAGCTTCTGCTACTACGGAGCCGCTGCTGCCCTTTAACGACATATTCTCAGACGTTCTTTTGGGCACCTGGTCCAGGCCCAACACAGGGGCGCCTGTGGACAAGAACGTGGCCCGACGCCATCGCCCGGCCCCGGGCGACCCCGTTTTCCTCTCCCAACACCCCTCCCCGAGAGCTTGGCTGTCCAAGCCTCTGTGTCCCCAAGCGCATTCCCTTCCCACCTCCGGACAGGGAATCCAAGAAACTGGAGCAATTGGGGCAAAAGATTTTCTCTTCCGCCAGTTCAGGCCTGCGATCTGTGAACACTGCATTTCTCTTGGACCGTTACTCCCTTTCTGTGTGGGGTACGGTTGCGCAAGTGCTGCCTCAGTGTCCGGTGGAGGCTCGGACAATTCTTTCCCAAGCTATTGCTGAGGGGAGAGACGCAGCCAAGTTCACTATTCGTTGTGGTCTTGACACTGCTGACTCACTGGGCAGGACGATTTCAACGACAGTGGCGCTACGCCGTCACTCCTGGCTGTGGACGACTGGCTTTTCTGGGGATGTCCAGAACACAATGATGGACATGCCCTTTGATGGCACTTGTCTGTTCGGCGATAAAGCAGACTGCGCGTTGGAACGTTTTAAGGACTTGCGGGCTACGGCCAAGTCCTTGGGCCTTTCGGTCACATGTACTCCTTTCGGGGCCAAGGAAGGTGCGCCCAAGCACGTTCGTTTCAAAGCCATAGGCCTGCGCAGCAACAGTCTCAGCGCAGCTGCGGAACCCGCAGAGGCCGGTCACGGGGCCAGTGTGCGGGTCAGTCTGCCACCCACCTTGCACTGCAGCCGCTGCCTCCAAACCTTCCTAGTCTGGTGTTTCAGGCACACCAGATGCCAGTGGGTGGGAGGATTCGCCATCACCTCAACCACTGGCGCACCATCACATCGGACAGGTGGGTTCTACAACTGGTCCGAAGGGGCTACTCCCTCCCCTTCGAGTCTACCCGTCCAGCCATGCCACCAAAGTACCACCGCATGTCAGGGGATCACTTGACACTTCTGCCGCAGAAAGGTATGGCCCTCTTGGCCAAAGGGGCCATCAAGCGCGTTAAGACGCCAGAAGTAGGTTGTGGTTGTTACTCCCACTACTTCTTGGTTCCAAAGAAGGACAAAGGCCTGTGTCCTATCTTGGACCTTTGGAATGTCAATGGCTTCCTCTGGAAGGAGAAGTTCAAGATGCTCACACTTGCTCAGGTCTTGTCTGCTCTCGACCCGCAAGACTGGTTGGTAGCGTTGACCTGCAGGATGCCTATTTTCATATCCCCGTCCTGCCCGCCCACCGGCGTTACCTGCGATTCATGGAAGGGCAGGGGCATTTTCAGTTCACCGTGCTCACCTTTGGCCTTACAAGCGCCCCTCCGGTGTTCACGAAAGTAATGGCGGTGATCGCAGTTCATCTGCGCAGATCAGGGGTTTCAGTCTTCCCCTTCCTCGACGACTGGTTGTTGATGGCGGGCTCGCCCCAAACAGTCGTCTCCCACCTCCAGACTACGGCGGACCTCCTGCATTTGCTGGGGTTCTCCATCAACGTGCCAAAGTCGCACCCGATTTCCTCTCAGAAGCTCCTCTTCATCGGAGCGGTCCTGGATTCAACGCGGTTTCGAGTTTATCCTCCCGAGCAGCGAGTCCTGGATATTGAGGCCTATGATTCTGATCTTTCAGCCTCTATCCCGGGTTTCAGTCAGGATGACCCTCCGGCTCCTGGGCCTGATGGCCTACTGCATCTTGCTAGTGCAACATGCCAGATGGCATATGCAGGCTCAGCAGTGGGACCTTAAGTTCCAGTGGGCACAGCATCAGGGCAACCTGTCATATCATGCCCAGATCTCGGAGGGCACTGCACGACATTTGCAGTGGTGGCTCACGAATCGCAATTGGGTCAATGGCAGATGCCTCTCCCTTCCCCAACCGGAGCACACAGTGGTGACAGATGCATCCCTCCTGGGATACAGAGGCCACTTGGGAGAGGCAGAGATCAGAGGCCTCTGGTCTCCGGCGGAGTCCCGGCTCCATATCAACCTTTTGGAGCTTCGGACGATCCAACTTGCACTGAAAGCATTCCTTCCCTCTGTCCGGGGTAGTGTGGTGCAGGTGTTCACGGACAACACCACAGCCATGTGGTATAAAATCAAACAGGGCGTGGTGGGGTCCTGGACCTTATGTCAGGAGGCTCTGCGTCTCTGGACATGGCTGGAACATCAAGGCATTACCTTGGTGGTTCAACACCTGGCAGGTTCTCTGAACGCCAGTGGGAACGAACTCAGCCGCCGGTGCTTGATGGATCACGAATGGCGTCTGAACTCTGATGTGGTGCAAGATCTCTTTCTGCAGTGGGGAGAGCCTTGGTTAGATCTATTCGCCACCGAAGAGAGCGTGCAATGTCATCAGTTCTGCGTGTTGGAATTTCCAATGCGGCTCTCACTCGGTAATGCTTTTTGTCGCGAGTGGAGTTGTGGTCTATTGTACGCCTTTCCGCCTTTACCACTTCTGCCCAGAGTGCTGAAGAAGATTCGGCATGACCGGGCCCAAGTCATTCTGGTGGCTCCGTACTGGGCACGAAGGTACTGGTATCCCGAACTACTCAACATGGCGATCGATCCCCCGATCTGACTGCCTCTCCAAGAGGATCTTCTGTCGCAGCAGCAGTGGACGGTCCTCCACCCGAACCTGCCTAGCCTCCACCTCCATGCGTGGAGATTGAGCTGCGACAGTTGACAGTATTCGATCTTCCTCTCGAAGTCTGTGATGTCATTCTGGCAGCCAGGCGTCCCTCCACAAAAACGGTATACGCCTGCAGGTGGAACAAGTTTGTGGCATGGTGCACAGCAAAGTCTGTGGCTCCCCTTTCTGCCCCTCTTTCCGAAGTTCTTTTGTTCCTCCTTTCCTTGGTTCAGCAGGGCTCTGCTCTGTGCACTATCAAGGGTTATCTTTCTGCCATCTCTGCCTTTCTACAGCTTCCAGATCAGCCTTCTCTTTTTAAGTCCCCGATTGTTAACCGTTTTCTGGAGGGCATTACGCACACTTTTCCTCCTGTTCCGTTGTTCATGCCTCAATGGGACTTAAACCTTGTTTTTACATTTCTCATGTGCGCTCCATTCGAGCCCCTTCATAACTGTCCCTTACGTCTTCTTACTCTCAAGACGGCTTTCCTGGTAGCTATCACCTCTGCCAGAAGAGTGAGTGAGCTCCAAGCTCTTGCTTCCAAACCTCCATTCATTTCTGTTCATCCGGACAAGGTGGTTTTGAGGACCCGTCCTTCTTTCTTGCCAACAGTTGTCACGCCCTTCCACATCGGGCAGACCATCACTTTGCCCACATTCTATCCGCCTCCACAACCTTCAAAAGAGGAAGAGAGGCTCCGCCGTCTGGAACCAAAATAAGCGCTTTATTTTTATCTGAAGCGCACATAACACTTCCGGGTGGATGACCAGCTCTTTGTTGGCTACGTGGGCGCCAAAAAAGGTTGGGCCGTGCACAAACAGACCATCTCTCGGTGGGTCGTTCTCTGCATCAAGGCCTGTTACTTGTTGGCTAAGAAGCAGCCTCCTGTGGGGCTGCATGCCCATTCCACCTGGGCAACTGCAGCAACTACTGCCTTGGGATGCGGCGTTCCCTTGCAGGACATATATCAGGCAGCTACGTGGGCCTCGCTGCACACGTTTACCAAGCATTACTTCCTTGACAGTCCAATCTGGAGAAACGGCTTCTCTGTGACTTTCTGGTGTAATCTTATTCACAGACCCACCACCGGGGTTGGTATTGCTGGGGTATTTATTCTAAGGTAAGGAATCTATCACTAACGTGTCTCTTTCAGATGCACAAGTTACTACTTGTGTATCGATATATCTGTAAGAGACATTAGTTAGTGATAGATTCCTTACCGCCTCACCCATCCTTTCCGTTCTGCGACCTGATTACTAGGGTTAAGGACATCCCTTTCAGGGCCCTAGTTTTATGGCACCAGTGGTCAGTTTCTTGCATGGCTCTGCGTTCCTGGCGCGGAAAGTCGTGTACAGAACTGACGTCAGCGCGCATGGGTGGCGCCTAAGTACGCCACCTACTGACACGCAGGGGTACTGCTAGCAAAACTTTCCGTATCCAGTCTGACGCCTGGGGATATTCTAAGGTAAGTAATCTACCACTAACTAATGTCTCTTACAGATATATCGTTACGCAATTAGTAACTTGTGCGTACTTCTGCTGCTGACATCCCAACAACATCCTGTGGCTCAGCAACACAGGTGGTGGTTCTGAGGCCTGACCTGTCTTCCCTGCAATTTGGAAGACGGTATCCCTCGGGCTGCTGGGACTGAACCCCTGTATCAACTGGCCATTGCCTAGGCTTGTTGGCTCTGCGCTCCAGCGATCTTCAAGCTACAAGAATCTCCAGCACCTCGCTTCTGAAGAACAGAGTCCTACCTGCATCATGGGCCTTCAACTCTGGTTAGGTGCTTGAGGTCCTCTTGGGACTCCTGTGCCTTCGGCCTGTTGGCCCTCCTGAGTGTCTTCTCTTGTTTCCGTGGGCACCCTGCTTGCTCGGCGCCTGCTCCAACTCTCCTGCCTTTGGTGAGTGCCTTGGACGATGCTAGTCCCATCTTTTGCTCCTTTTCGTTCTCCACGCCAGTTGCGGTTACCAAGGCTTATTGGTACTCCCGCCTGGCACTGACCACTTAGACACCGACATCTGACGTGGGACAGTTCGTGGACAGCACCTGGTCTTTCTCAGCTTTGCCTGGTCCTCACAGCTTCAGCGACACGGTCACCGCTGTCTCACCTTAACCTCCCGACAGCGGTGGGCATTGTGCTTTTGTGCATCCTGGTCACCTCCGAGTGGCTTAGATTGTCACCTCTGCTTGCAGGTTCTTCACTTCCAGAATCCACCCTTGGATTCCACCGGACTCATTCACAGTCTAATCCAGCGGGCATCTTCTTCAAAGTCTCCCATTGTCAACTAGGCAGGTTCTGACGTCACTTCACCCCTATGCACCCCGCTTCCCTGGTGCAGGTGACTTTATTCCTGGGGCATTCACGGGTGGGGTGGCTCTCCAGCCTCCTGTCTTCCAAAGGTTTTCTTCGTGGTCCTCCGGAAGGGGTCTTTCTTCCCTAAAACTGCTACTGCGACTTCTCCATTGACTTCCTTTGGCCACTAGTCTGTTTTTCCACTCAGTACACAGCCCACGTGGGGTTTCTGGGTACTTACCTTGGGTGGTTCCTTGTGTCCACAGCTCTTCTGAGTCCTCTGGTCGAAATCCTGTTCTCCTTTCCAGTTTGCATTCCACTTTTTTAATATATGGTTTGGTCTCCCCCTGGAGACCAGTGTATATTTGTACTACCTACCTGATTATTGCCAGGTATTCTTGTGTATTTTGTTATCTTCGGGTAGAAGATATACCAATGTGTTAGTGAGTGCGTTGTGTAATAAATAAACTTATTTTTATAGCCACACTGTGTGCTTCTTTTTCATTTAACTTACCCTGCTGATTAAAGTTGTTAAAATAAGCTGATTTACACTCCTTCAAGATAATCCTGAATGCTGCTCTCCACAGCTACCACTTTGAGAGCTTTCTATGGTTACCAAAGACCACTAACATCGCTGTAAGAGTTGCCTGGATTAGTGCAAGGTGCATCACTTGAATAAGTATGCACCCTATACTAATAAGCCTCCTACAAATAGGTTCTGACTACTTCCATACTGGAGAGTCACACACTGCTTGCTTTCTTTTCTCCCCCACAAAAAAGGAGGATTGTCTCGAATGATTAATTGATTGATTGGTTGGACCTTCAAAGGGCTTTGAAATCTTATATTGGTTGTACCAAGACCCATGGAATGATCAATCAGCTCTTGATGGGGTTTTCTTAAGCTAGAAAATGGAAAGCAGTACCGTAGAGGATGCTATTGAGATGGATAGTCCTCTGCAAAGAGGTCTGCAAGGCACTGGCCACAAACACCCCTCCGATGGTCTGAGAGCCCACTCCACCAAGGCCACAAGCGCTACTTCTGTGTTCGCGTGAGGGGTGTCAGTCCTTGTAACCTGCCAGTTTGCGACTGAGGTGTTGGAAGTTATTTCCACGAAGCACTACCTGCTTTGACGTCCAACGACAAGGACACTTTATCACCTGGGTTCACCATGTTTTTTAGATTTGAATCCACTCCACCACCTTTGGGAGGTACATTATTTTTTCTAAAAGTGAGGAATGTGTAGTTAGACATATTCATCAGAAGACCAAGTTACTTACCATTGGTAACACATTTTTTTGTGAATGCAGTGTCTTGCTGCTCATTCCTCGCTGCCCTCCACCTTTCCTTTTCTGTTAAGTGGCCTCTATTTAACATCTAAATAGATACCTTATTGGAGATCAGCACACGTTCCCCATCAATTTGTTTTGACTTCCGCGTCTAATGGAACAGAAACAGATAAGAAACATGACATGAACATGCAGAGGTGGCACTTACATGAAGCTCCACTCTGACACTTCTGGGCTGAATGGAGTTAGTGCAGAACCACCCATGCTATCTACTGGTGTACAGGAGCTTTTCCGAAAAATTCTCCAGATCCAGTCTGGCACATGTAGGATATTTTAAAGGTGAAGTATCTGCGGTTGGATAGGGTCTCCACCAGGAAAGGCATTTTTGAAGCTAAATACTTTCTCCTCTGTATTAACATAATTCTCTTTTTAAAACTGTATTTGTTTACATTGAAAAAGTGTCCCAGAATTTAGATCAGGGTCTGTACAATTGAGATGTTTCAAATCAACGAAGAGTCCTACAATGGAGAAGTAGGATTGCCAGTAAGTTACTCTTTTATATGACAAGACTCCCACTGTCATCTAATTATAAATAGTTTGTGTTGCTTTTGGGGTACTCATTGCAGGAAAGAGAATCCCATGTAACATAATTATCTGTACTAGTGCTTGCCAGCTTCATTCTTTGTTTTCCCCTCCACAGCCTAATTGCTATGCCAAAGTGATCACCATAGAGTCTCAGAAGAAGATTGTCATCTACTCCAAGCAGGCCATTGGCATCAATGAAGAGATCACCTACGATTACAAATTCCCCATTGAGGAAAACAAGATCCCCTGCCTTTGTGGGACTGAAAACTGCAGAGGCACGCTGAATTAATATCCAAGACTTTCCCCAAAAACGCCTGGCAATCACCGAAGATTGGGTTGCTGCTACTGCGCCAAAGAGATGTCTGTACTGCTTGGGCTCCTGAATCATGCCACACCTTTGTGCGGGTGCAGATGGGCTCATGTGGGACAGAACCCTATTTGAGATGAGAGAAGCAGGTGTTTGCCTCTGAATAATGGCACAGTCAGCTACATCGAGGGTTGGACCCAAGCTTTGACGTGGTATAAGCCCACCCCATTCTGAAGGAAACGATGGCATTTCTTTTATTTCTTAAATTTTAACTTATTTTTAAACTATTTTTTATTTTGCACTGAAACCTCCCAGCTTTTATACCATGGAATTTCCCTTAATGCAGTCTTTTGCATTTGCTGTGTTTTTTTAATGTTTCATCAAACTTACGGAAAGCTTTTGTACATACACCCTACCACTAAACTGCAGGGAAATGGGCGGGAAGGGATGTTTCCCTTTGTGGTTCAATTTCTCTCTTGTCTCTCCAGTCCAGATAGGTAACCTGTCTCACGTTCCTAGTATTTACACACTGTCATAGAGCAAGTCAAAAATAACTTGTTTCCTCTACTTTAGGTAACGGCACTGTATGAGTGTGCCCTCCTCTATAAGTCCTAGGGACTCCAGGAGGTGTGTACTTTAAGAACATCACATTAACTGGACTGGCAGTGGAAGTAGATTGTGTCAGTAAATTAGGCAGAAGTCCTCCACAATGAGTTTGCAAACTAAAAACCCAAGTTTATGCAATAACATATCTCCAGCATTTTTTAGCAGTCCAATTCACTGATGCGCCGTAATGTCTGAAAGATTAGTCCACTATGACTCTTCCTCGTGTGTTTACCATCCTCACCCTTTACCAGATGCACTTTATTTCTTGTCTCTTACAAGGCCTTTGCCCAGCTAGTCAGTAACCTCTAACCGTTGTTCATTAGCAATATATTCCTTGAATTTGCATGGCGGTTTTATGTTTTTCTGCACCTGCTGAAGCGAAATAAGCAGATATGACATTTTTGTGTGGGCTCTGTCACTTTTGTATTCGTTAATAGACTGGTTAAGAGTTGCTTGCACTTCCGTCTGTATCTGCAGTCTGATTTCAACCTTTTATTTTTCTTCTTCTTAAAAGAAAGAGTAAGGATAACTCAGTAAAATTATTGTAACCATGACTCAGTAAAATTATGGTAACCTAGCGACCAGGAACTGATTAGGGAAATGGAAAAGATTGGAGATACTGATGAGCTGAAAATAGAAAAACAGGGATGGCAGAACTGTAGAGAGGTGATTGAGACTGACATGCATTTATTGTAGCCAAAGAAAACATTGCTGCATTTTAGTTGCAATCAGGATACTCTAATAAAGCTAGTAGGCTGTGATCAGGTGCCCCTTTGAGATATCCCATTTTTACTGTTTTACTTGTTAGAACATCTCCGACAGATTTTTCATCTGGCCAAAAGCTTCAGCACCAGCAGTATGTGTCACAAACCTTCTCAAGCTTCAAAATGTGGTTAATTTGAAGTGAAGCCAAGGGCTTCACTTTTGTATTCTTTCGGCTAGACATATTTTCATGCCTTGGATTATGAAAGTTAATTATTTCGGTTGCATCCCAACCAGAAGTTAATGTTTACTAAATGTTGTGCCTCTAGCGGTAGGCATTTCCATAAAGAAAACCTTTTGTATCGAATGGCTTTGGCCTTGATTGATGTGTTTTTCTCTACTCAGATGTTGTTGGCACTTTTCAATATTCTCATTCACACGGAGCAGAAAAATCTGAAAGTCTATTGAAAAAAGAAAAGTAATGCGCTCAATTCCTGATGTGTGGTGGTTTTGGGAGTCTTCATTAAACACTGGCGAATCTAAGCATCTGGGCCTGATGGAGGGGCAGAGGTCTAGCGAGACAGACAGGTGGTGCTACTGGCTAGGGTATGAAATACAACCAAAAATATTAACACAACTCCTAGAGCTATGCTCCTTGTGCATATATTAGCTGACATGCGTATGTACCTGATATTAGGTGACAGAAAACGCAAACACTGCTACTATTTTCACATTTCTGCTTGTTGGGATCTAAGTCTTAGTCTTTAACTATAAGGAAAACTGTAACTCACTTGAAAGTTCCAGCCTTTCCCTTAGGCTATGGTGTGTGTCTAGTCTGGGCTCCAGGCCAGTTATATGCAGATATGCTTCTCTTATTGGCTTGTGGTAGGAAACTACATTCTTGCCTGTGGAATTTTCAACAGTGTTTTGTTTAGCAAAGCTTATCTCCTCAAATTAACAGTCTGAAAAATTAGATTTAGTCACACAACTGTCTGCCCACTCGATCAGTCTGTGTGATGTTCCCTTCAAAATAGACCATTCCTCTTAATTTGGAAAGACCTGAATTCCAGGGTTTTCTGTGAATCTTGGGGCTGTTCTGATTGTAAGACAAGCCAACACCCGAGAGAGAAAATATATTCTCTGAAAAATTCAAGTTAAACTTTGGGTTTGTGAACAGCACTCTAAAATGATCCAATTGGAGTGAAAGAATGTAATGTGGACCAATGCCTGTGTTTTCAATTGATGTGGATCATGTATCTGCCATGTTGATGATGTCGTTTCTGGACTGACTGCCCAGATAGGACAAGAAGACGTCTTCATTCCCAGAAAGGGACTTAGTAGCTTCTGTAAAGTATCACCTCATTGCACGTACCCTCTAAAGATTCATAAGCAAAAACTGCATTTGTATCTGATCTCCCGTGCCATTTCACCTCATTCCACCCCTTCTAAAATTACATAAATGCAGTCCTCTAATTGCGGACCTTGACCCCCACTCTTGGTGTTCCCTGTATTAGTCCCTTTTATGAGCCTACTTAATACATTAAGCATACTTCCTATGTAATGTCCTAACGTTGATGAGATTTTATTTTTTTCAACCAGTCGACAAAGCACGATGTTCTTCTTCTTTGCCTTAGGAGGGATCTTTATAATGTGGTTTTGACAGTCTCTGGTGTATGTTGCCAATGAAAAGGCATATTCATGTTATATATTAACATGGGATGTCCTATAATTTTAATACCTAGAGCAACTCCGCAAACAGTTGTCATTGTGTTTATAATTACCACAAGGATCAGTCCTCCAGTGTTAGTAAGGATGGACCAGTCTTCTCTGGTTTGTACTTCAAAAGCCAAGGCTCAAGGACTTCGCTCCCCTCCAACCCTACATAAAGCTATATTCTGCTTCTTAGGTTAGTGGACCTGGTAAGCAGACAATCATGTGTATTAGATACAAGGAGTGCTTCCACAATCGTGTGGTCCAAACGGAGTGCGAGGGTCTGAGGGAAGTCTGATTGACAGAGACTACATGCGTCATTGGTTCTGTAGTGCTTGAATGACAATTATAGACATTGGATAGTGCAATAATCTTATAATTTACACTGTTCCTTCTTCAACTCTATTTGCTGTTTCTGTCCTTTGTCCAAATGATTGATCCTTTTTGTCTAGGTCCTCTGTGCAGTGTGGTTTAAGGGGATCTGGCATAGAAACAAAGTTTGAGACAAGGTTTACTACTAATACCTATCTCAAAACAAATCTGAACCCTATATGAAACCTCAAATCTCAACTGATTGTAATGAAAAAACTAAGCCGCATGCTGTGGCTAGTATGACTTTTCGACCTTTGAAAAATTGATTTCTAATTTTAAAACCACTTTTAGACTAGGAAGAGCTGTATACTTTTTCAGAAAGAGCTGGAAGCCTCAGAACAATAACATGAACCATCTTCTGTGTTAAAAAAACAGTGTTAATATTTCTATTTCGTGTCTACAGTCTCAATTCCTCCGCTCAGAGTTCGAGTTAAAGTGTGGTTTGATGATAGTTGCATTTTGCATATTTCTGTTTATCGAAGTGCCCTTTGCAGTAGTTAATCTTGGCTTTAAGCCAAAGGGTAAAACAAATGCTTGGTTTAGTTATATGGACAGCAGGCGAACAAAGCATTTAAATAAAGTATATGAAACAAATCTAATTTACTACAACCATTCCCTTCCCAGGTCTATATCTGCATAAGCTTATTTTTTATTGAGACAGAAAAATATATTTTTAATTTTACTGCAACAGATTAACATAAAGGAGGAGGCAATATGAAATGTGCATTGTGACTGCAGTTTTTTTTTCTTCTTCTTCGAATGCCATTCAGGGTACCTGAGCTGACAGGAAAAAAAGGACATAATAAAGTTTTTCTTTAGCAAAAAGAAATTTGTGAATATTGTACATTGAAAGGCCGTTTCTTGTAGAAACACACATTATTAATATGTAAATATTTGTTTCCATTCATACTTAGAAGATGTAAATAAATTGTATTGTTTTTTCTACTGCTGTTGAACTGAGGGTTTGAAATGCCTGATCCATATTCTCCCTACCCTCCTCCCTAAATTGATTGGTGCATTTAAGTACTGTAACGGAATCAGTTTTTCAAAGATGGAGTCTGTTTATTCTTTTTCCATTTTGTATCTTCTGTTCATTGAAAATTGTCTAACGTTTGAGCAGTGACTAGCTCTGGATTTGTTTTTTTTATTTTTAGTTAGTGGGGCACACACGTTGGGCCATTGATCGACATTCTACTATTGACCATCCAAAAATCTAAAACTCTGGCAGTTCATTCCCCACTAAGGGTTCTTTGACATGGATAAACAATGTGCCTCTCAGACCAAAATAATTTTAAGTTACGTACCACATTTGACCTAAAACACTCACCAAGGTAAAGGATAAAATGGAACACTTTACTGTTTTACAGAGAATGAACATAGATGTTTAATTTCAAATAATGTAGGCTATGAGAAACTAACACTGTTACATTTTGTTCTGTGTGCATACTTCAGGCAGTAAAACTTGAACTGAAGTTAGCCCTCCATGGCTGCTTAATATATTCTACTTTTTTGCTCCTTTCAGAGCACCCCAAATTTAGTGGTCTTCTTGTCGCAACAAACCAGTGGGTGGTATTTCTAAGATACAGAACTTTTCAGTCAGCTATTTATGTCCTTGGCTGCTCTGTATAAAAGTAATGCAAGTGCATCCTAGAACTGCTTGCATTGCATTGATCTAAAGTCTTTAAAATACAGTCTACCTTTTTCTAGCATTTCTCTGTATGCTCTGTTTTTGTGTCTACTGCAACTTTTGATTTCTCTTACTTTGAGATTTATAAAATGACACAATCTAGTTAGTTACAAACAGATCTTGATTGGCAGAAGGGTACTCACTGAATTATGCAGTACCTGTAGGACGTTTGGCAAGACTATGCTGATTCTTCTTAAGCCTCTTAACCACCCATTATAAAGTGTCTGAGTTAGCTGGTTGCTTCTGTCAAGACAACAAAAAAAAGCAAAAATAAGTATGGTAAAATAGCACTTCATATCCTGCTGCCAACCTTCCGTTGTAATGTGGTAACCCCTTTCACATACATTTTTAACAGTATCAAAAATGGCTTTGTGGAATGGGTGGGTGACAAAATGCCATCACCAAAATTAAATTTACAATAAAGATCCTTCTTTGAAAGCTGAGCTCCTCTTCCCTTTCCTCCTTCCCCATACGTTTTCTAGTGTTAGGTTAGGTGGAATCCTAATGTGTAAATATATACATATATATATATATATATATTTTCTTGTTACCTTTCGGAGAGGCTTGCAAAGCTCTGTATCTCGGTTGAGAATGCATTCTCAAAAGAAAGGCTCCTGGTTTCTGTACATATGTTAATATCTTGTGGATTCAATACTTGGTACCTAATAGCACATTTTTTTATAAATGTCATTAAAATTTTATTGCAAAAAAAAAACTTGTCGTCTGATTTCTCAAGAAGCTGTTAATTAACATATTTTAACCCCTTGCTCTACAAAGTAAAGCTTAAGATTATAACCTCTTCTTTGTTCCAGGACTCGTACCCAAATTATGTGGTTATGATAGTGATATGTGTCTTTGTTCCATATATGTGTGTATTGCTTTACTAGTTTTTCTTATTGGAATCTTTTGTATGGTCTCATTTACCACACTCTGTACTCAATATGTGTTTGAAGTGGCTATCTAAAGGAGATCTCTTTTGCATCCTTTGTTTATATAAATTCAGTTTTCTTTTTTCTAAGATGTATACTAAATAAATGCAAAAGAATTGCATTGGACCACTTTCATATATTGCTAGACAAGATCTCTCCAACTTTGAAGTGTTCATATATAGATACCCTTGCATGAATTTTGAAGCGCAAAATTTGAAGCTTGAGATCTCTTCTAGATTCACATTTTCTGCATAACCCGCCATGTAGTAGTTGGGTGCAGAAGGGTTCATAGTCCTTTTTTTTGTGTTTTGTTTCGTTTTTTATTAGTGCCACTTAGGTGAAGCCTTATGACTCACTATGCAGACCCCCCAGGATATAGCGGCATGGACTAGCAAATTTAGCGGCACAAAAATGGAAATTTAGCGGCACAAATATGGAAATTTAGCGGCAATTTTGCGGCATTTTATTTGGCCATATTTCCTACAACAAACACAGATATCTTAGTTTTTTTCGTTATTTAACAACATGAAGCTATGTAGGTATACTAATGTAAGCATTTCTCCCTAGAAACACTCTTGATTGTGGGTTTAAGTAATTCCCTTTTCCTACAGCTTGACAGTTACACGAAATGAATGTCCACAATGTAGTGGTAAAGCTCTGGTTTAGGGGTTACTTTTTGTTAAAACCTCCTGAACCTCCATCTTTCCCTTCATTCTCTGCTCAACCTGCCGTTCTTTCTGTACTTGGCCTTTCCATCCTACCTTCTCTCTTCCTTCCTCCTTTCCTCTCCTCTCCCATCCCCTACCCCTCTTCTCCTCTCCTCCTCTGCCGGTCACCCTCCCCAGCCCAGCCCGCCCCTCCTCTCCTTAGCTCCACTTGCTTCATGTACTCTCCTCCCCTTCTCTACCCTTCCCACTACCCTCCTCCCCTCCCCTCCCCTCAATTCTCCTCTCTCTACTCTTCTCTCTCTTCTCTCCTTCTCCTCCTTCCCTCCCATCCTGTCCCCTCCCCTCCTCAGCTCTCCTCTCCCTCTCTTCCCTCCCTTTCTTCCCGTTTCCAGAAGGGGCCCTGGCACTCGTCTCGCAGGCCTCAGTCAGTTTTCCAGGCCTTATCTTCAGAGGTGCGAGCCGGCAATTGAGGTGGTCACAGTGACGACGTGACACACTAACACTCACCAAGCTAAATCTCACAACAACAACAACAACCAAAATAATATTAATCACAAAGGCGAAACTGAAAGCATTTAACAATGCTTCTTATCCCTTATTGTGTCCTTTGCACCAGGCATTTCACTGTTTTCAACCTTCAGAGAGGCCGGGTCGGCCTTGCACATCTGTATGTTTCACAGGGTCACTAAGCTGGGAATAGCTCCTCAACCACTCGAGGCCCCTGTTTGAGTGACCACAGCATTAGCACCTCACCTTCCTGAATAAAGCTTTGTTTGCTACAGTCCTGCTGCTTGTACCCCCGATTCTGCTGCCTTCACGGATTTATCAAGGATGAGCAGAACAGCTACCGCAGGGGCAGAAAGGTCAGCAGGCATGGTGTGTTCCACGCATGGAAGACACGGAGAGATAATAGCTGAAGGTGAACCTTTTCTGTTTGCCTGGCATAAGCCCTCTGGAAATGACTGCGCCTGATGAAAATTCCACACGCCCCACATAGAAGAGTCCTTGACCCCCTTCCAGCACATGGTCTAGCGTGACTGTGTGCGCGCCGGTGACATGGCTGTACTGCGCCTGGGGGGGGGCACAGTTAGCATTCGCCCTGATCGCCCATCAGGGCCTTTCATTCCCATATTGACCCTCGGCTCCAGGGGAGAGGGCGGGGGCTCGCCCCAGTCACCGGGAGGGTCTCCAGCGGGGAGCCAGGCGCGGGAGGGGCACTTCAAAGCCCTTCACAGTGAGCTGCTAATGCCCCATTAAGCTGCCCCATTAAGCCCGGAGAGTTATTCTTTTGTGTCCTTCCCGCCCGCCCCAATAAACAATGTAAGTGGGCCCCCAGGATATGCCGGCTTTTGTAAAAACGCTGCGATTTCAACAAAAGTGCCAATTTCGCGGGCACTTTTGTAAAAATCGCGGCATTTTTACGAAAGTGCCGATATCGCGGCAAATCGCGAAATCGCGATATCCTGGAGGGTCTGACTATGATGTCAACAATCTGAAAGAAAAAGGTTAGTGTTAGATTCTTTACCTTAGAATATCCCCAGGCGTCAGACTGGATCCGTAAAGTTTTGCGTAGCAGTACCCCTGCGCGTCGGTAGGTGTCTTCTGCGGCTCCGCGTCCGTCGTCGGCGTCGTGATCGCCGGGATGACGTCGTCGGAGTACTTAGACGCCGACCTCACGCGCTGATGTCAGTTCTTCTTTTTTCCGCGCCAGCAAGCGCAGATCCTGGAAGAGCAGTACTCCTTGTCACTTTTTGACTAAACTTTTTGATCTCTTTTGGATCTTCTCGAGTCACTACTTGACTCTCAGTGCCGATAGAGATGCCCGGGTTCAAACCCTGCGACGATTGTAACCGCTTGATGTCGGATACCGACCCCCACTGTCAGTGCCTTTACTGTCTCGGGGCCAACCACGATGACAAGCCGTGCCCCAACTGCCGGGCCTTGACATCGAAAGCTAGGCGGGAGCGGTCCCGCAAGCGCCTCGGTCTCCGGCAGTCAGCCCCGTGCCGCTCAAGGTCCTGGTCCAGGAGGAGGTAGAGGGACCATTCGAGGGGCCACAGTAATCACAGCTAGGTGAGTCAACACCACTCATTGGGCTCCAAGTCCTCAGGTAAGTGGAGGCACAAGAAGTTGAAGAAGCGACATCGCTCTTCTGACACCCGACGCTCACGCGGTGTGGCCGGGGGTTCGGGCGACACCGCCCACACGGCTCAACCGGAGCTGCAAGCGCCGCGTCTAGCTCCATGCCCGCCGGTCCCTGGGCTGCACGCGACGCCGGAGGAGATCAGCGCCTTCCTCACGGCCATGAAGTCGCGCTTCCCTCCGTCGGACCCCGCCAGGGCGCCTTCGGACCCCGCGGATCCATCTGGGAGCCCAAGCGGGTCGGCGGCTCTGGCCCCGGCGACGACTCTGGTCCCGACGACGCAGGGCTCTTCAGGATCCAGGCCTGGATCCGTGACGACGCCGGTCGATCTTAGGACCCCTCCGCTGGCGCCATCACCAAGGGTGTCATCCCCGATCCCCGGTACGGATCCGGCGCCGCACGGCCCCATCTTCGCCGATTGGTGAGCCCTTCACCGACGACCCGGTTCCATAATTTTTTCCTGACTATCAGGAGATGGATGACGAGGGGGATTGGGAGAAGTCTGAGGACCCTCTGGCACTACAGTGCCAGTTGAGCCAGGACTGGGCAGACGAGCTGGGGGAGGCCAGTGGTCTGGACTCTTCGCCCGACACTGGATTTGTCTCCCCTCCTACCGTGGCTACAGAGGAGGGGGCTGCTTACAGCGTGGTGTTGACTAGGGCAGCCAAGGCCTTGGCTCTTGAGCTCCCAGTTGCGGCCGTGAGGACTAACCTCCTCACTGAGGTGCTCAAACCGCAGGCAAGCTCCTTGGAGCCTCTCCTGCCGTTTAACGAAGCCCTCACTGACTTTCTGTTGGGCACCTGGTCCAAGCCCTCTACAGGCCTCCCTGTAGATTGGGACGTGGCCCGACGCCACCGCCCGGCTCCGGGCGACCCCAGCTTCCTGTTCTTTCACCCCACCCCTGAGAGTCCAGTGATCCAGGTCTCTACCTCCCAGACCGCATTCCCGACCGCTCCTCCGGATCGGGAATCCAAAAGGTACAATCAGTTTGGGAAGAAACGGTTCTCCTCACTCAGTTTGGGGTTGTAATCTGCCAACACCGCCTGTCTTTTGGGCTGTTACTCCCACTCTCTGTGGGATACGGTTGCGGAAGTGCTGCCGCAGTGCCCGGCGGAGGTCCAGGCAAAGCTTACCCAAGCCCTTGCAGAGGGACGGGATGCAGCACGATATTCGATTCGGTGTGGACTGGATACCACGGACTCGCTGAGCAGGGCGAGTGCAACTACTGTGGTGGTCTGCCGGCCTGCCTGGCTGAGGTCCGCCAACTTTTCGGGGGATGTCCAAGCCTCCCTTATGGACATGCCCTTTGATGGCCGTCGCCTCTTTGGCGACAAGTCGGACAATGCGCTGGAGCGTTTCAAGGACTCCAGGGCTACGGCCAAGTCCTTGGGCCTCGGCCAACGCCAGCAAACTTCCGCCTTTCGTCCCTTTCGAGGCCAAGCAAGGGGCGCCCCCGCACGTCCAGCTAGCCACAGGCTGCAGAACCAACCTCAACACGGACGAGGTAACCGCCGTGGCGGTGCCGGGGGACACCGGCAAGGTCAGTCCACACCCGCCCCTGCAGCATCTGCCTCAAAATCCTCCTAGTCCGAATTTTCAGGCCCATTCGACGCCAGTGGGGGGCAGGGTTTGCCATCCCCTCCTTCACTGGCGCTCCATCACATCGGACAGGTGGGTGCTGCAAAACGTCCGAAGGGGCTACTCCCTCCCCTTCGAGGCGACCCCTCCAGCCATGCCACCTCAGTACCACCACATGGGGGATCACTTGCAACTTCTACAGGAGGAAGTTACCACCCTCTTGGACAAGGGAGCTGTCGAGCGCGTTCCTGGGCCAGAAGTAGGACGTGGTTGCTATTCCCACTACTTTCTGGTACCCAAGAAGGGCAAAAGAGGCCTACTCCCTATCTTGGACCTTCGGAGTGTCAATGGCTTCCTCCGGAAGGAGAAGTTCAAGATGCTGACTTTGGCTCAGGTCCTGGCTGCCCTGGACCCACAAGACTGGTTGGTAGCGTTGGACTTGCAGGACGCATAGTTCCACATCCCCGTCCTGCCGGCCCACCGGAGTTACCTGCGGTTCATGGTAGGCCCACGAGCACTTTCAGTTTACCGTGCTCCCCTTCGGCCTTACCAGCGCCCCACGGGTGTTCACGAAAGTGATGGCGGTGGACGCAGCTCATTCGCGCAGATTGGGGGTTTCAGTCTTCCCCCTATCTCGACGACTGGTTGTTGAAGGCGGGCTCGCCCCAGACAGTCGTCTCCAGACTACGGCCAACCTCCTTCACTCGCTGGGGTTCTCCATAAACGTGCCGAAGTCACACCTGAGTTCCTCTCAGAAGCTCCTTTTCATCGGAGCGGTACTGGACTCGGGTTTATCCCCCCGAACAGCGAGTTCAGAATATTCAGGCTCTGATTCCGATCTTTCAGCCTTTATCCCGGGTCTTGGTCAGGTTGACACTGCGGCTCCTGGGGCTGATGGCCTCCTGCATCCTTCTGGTGCATTATGCCCGGTGGCGGATGCGGGCTCTGCAGTGGGACCTGAAGTTTCAGTGGCCACAGCATCAGGGCAACCTGTCCGACCACGTCCGGATCTCGGAGGGCACTGCAAGACCGTTGTAGTGGTGGCTCACAAACCGCGATTGGGTCAGCGGCAGATCTCTCTCTCCCTTCACCAACCGGAGCATGTAGTGGTGACGGATGCGTCCCTCCTGGGATGGGGGGGCCACAAAGGAGAGAGGGAGATCAGAGGCCTCTGGTCTCCGGCGGAGTCCCGGCTCCACATCAACCTTCTGGAGCTGGGGACGATCCGGCTTGCACTGAAGGCATTCCTTCCCTCTGTCCGGGGAAGTGTAGTGCAGGTGTTCACGGACAACACCACCGCCATGTGGTACTGCAACAAACAGGGTGGGGTGGGGTCATGGACCCTTTGTCAGGAGGCTCTGCGCCTCTGGCAATGGCTGGAACACCAGGGCGTCACCCTGGTGGTTCAACACCTGGCAGGTTCCCTGAACGCCAGGGCAGTCGAACTCAGCCGCTGGTGCATGATGGATCACAAATTACTTCTGAACTCAGACGTGGCGCAAGGCCTCTTTCAGCAGTGGGGAGAGCCTTGGTTAGATCTATTCGCCACCGAAGAGAACGCGCAATGTCATCAGTTCTGCGCGTTGGAATTTCCAAGGCGGCACTCGGTTGGAGGCGCTTTTCATCGCGAGTGGAGCTGCAGTCTGTTGTACGCCTTTCCGCCTATACCACTTCTGCCCAGAGTGCTGAAGAAGATCAGGCGCAACCGTGCCCAAGTCATCCTTGTGGCTCCGGACTGGGCAAGAAGATACTGGTATTCTGAGCTACTCAGCATGTCAGTCGATCCCCCCCATTCGTCTGCCTCTTCAGGAGGACCTTCTGTCGCAGCAGCAGGGGACGGTCCTCCACCCGAAGCTGTCCAGCCTCCACCTCCATGCGTGGAGATTGAGCGGCGGCAGTTGAGGCCATTTGACTTGCCTCCTGAAGTTTGTGATGTGATTCTGGCAGCCAGGCGTCCCTCCACAAAATCTGTATACGCCTGTAGGTGGAACAAATTTGTGGCATGGTGCACAGCAAAGGCTGTGGATCCACTCCCTGCCCCTCTTTCTGAGGTTCACCTCTTCCTCCTGCCCAGCAGGGCTCTGCTCTGGGCTCTCTTAAGGGCTACCTCTCTGCCATTTCAGCCTTCTTGAGGCTTCCTGATCAGCCTTCTCTTTTTAAGTCCTCTGTTGTAAATAGATTCTTGAAAGGCATCACACACATGTTTCCTCCTGTTCCTTTCGTGATGCCCCAGTAGGGCTTGAACCTTGTTCTAACCTATCTGATGTGCGCTCCTTTCGAGTCACTTCACAATTGCCCTCTTCGTCTTCTGACCCATAAGACTGCAATCCTGGTTGCCATCACCTCTGCCAGGAGAGTGAGTGAGCTCCAGGCTCTATCTTCTAAGCCTCCTTTCCTTTCTGTCCATCCGGACAAAGTTGTTTTAAAAAGTCGTCCTTCTTGCCTGCCCAAGGTGGTTACGGGCTTTCACATCGGGCAGTCCATCACCTTGTCCACCCTCTTTCCGCCTCAGCATCCTTCGGAGGAAGAGAGGCTTCACCGTCTGGACCCAAAACGTGCGCTCTCCTCCTACATTGATCACACACGCCAGTTCCGGGTGGACGACCAGCTCTTTGTTGGTTGCGTGGGCGCGAAGAAGGGACAGGCGGTGCACAAACGAACCATCTCTCGGTGGTTCGTGTGTGCATCAAGGTGTGTTAATCCTTAGCTAGAAAGGAGCCCCCTGTTGGGCTGAGGGCCCATTCCACTCGGGCCACGGCGACTACTAATGCCCTGGGTCGGAGAGTCACCTTGCAGGACATCTGTCAGGCAGCTATGTGGGCCTCGCTGCACACATTCGCTAGACACTATTGCCTGGACAGCCAAGTCCTGAGAGATGGCTTCTTCGGCTGTTCCGTTCTCCAGGACTTTCGGGTGTGACCTTGGTACGCAGACCCACCACCGGGGTTGGTATTGCTGGGGTATCTATTCTAAGGTAAGGAATCTAACACTAACCTGTTTCTTTCAGATGCACAAGTTACTTACCTTTGGTAACGATATATCTGTAAGAAACAGTAGTTAGTGTTAGATTCCTTACCCCCCCAGCCCATCCTCCCCGTTCGGCGAACCGATATCTAGGGTTAAGGACATCCCTTTCGGGGCCCTAGTTTCATGGCACCACTAATCACTTTTGGTATACCTTTCGATAACTTATAGATTACATCGACTACTTAGGTGGTGTGCCTAGATACCACACAAGGATCTCACAATACAAGGTACGTAAGGCTTTTGGGGGTTTGCAGTTTAGTTACTTTTTCTTTCATACAAAGTCAGCTCAACACTTAAAACATTTTTGGAACAAAAACTCGTAACATTGGGCTTGAGGCATGTGAGCTGTACATCACTTGCTTTGCATACTCCGGCTATCTAGTGTTGAGTCTGGATGTTTGCAGCAAGTTCTTTTTCTTCAAATAAGTCTTTCCAGTGATAGTGCGCATGGACATCGACTCCATTGTTAGATTGTTTTTTTCTCCATCGGGTTCGACGTGAATTGCTGCTCTCCGGTTTGAAGCTGTACTTCGGGTTCCCCTCGGTGCACAAGTCTCAATACCTGCGGTATTGTTTCATACGTGTAAGCCACCTCTCCGAGTATCGTATTGGTCGAAGGAAAACTGTTTCAATCGGAAGACTCATGGAAAGCTGTCTCACAGTTGATGAATCGTACTCCATTCAAATTCTGCCTTCGGTTCCACGCAAAGTATCCATGCACCGACTCGCACGAAGTGTGCAACTTGAGCTTGACTCCGGAGCACAAAGAAAAAGACAGCGACGTGTGCAGATCGTTTCAATCCAAGAAGACGCTTCTCGATCGCCGGGCTCAACGTTGTGAAATGCAGAGACAAAACATCGAATACAAATCGGAGGTCTTCAGGGAAGGATCCCAACATGACTAATTTAATGCACATGGGGCTGAAGAGGAACAGAATGAGCAGCCCTCATCTATACCTGAATCTGGTCAAGGTTCCTTGAGTGCCGAATACCCCTTGCCCCGAAATCCAATTCCACTAAGCAAAAGGCTTCGGTCCCTCCTCCTCTGGGCCACGGTCGGCACCGAGATGATGTTTCCGATGCCCCGCCTCTCGGCATTGAACCCCATTGTCAAGCCTTCCAGTTCAGGATCAAGCCGGCCAAAGTCGTGCACAGAGCTGAAACCTTCAAGCTCAAAACCAAACACTGCTTCGGAGCCGAAACCCTTGATGCCGAAAAGCATAATCACTTCAGAGCCGAAACCTTCCGTGTCGAAAGGTTATTCCATCCCGGTACCGAAATCCTCGCTGCCGAAACCGAAAAAATGCTCCTCCAAAAGCCGCAGGATCCGATTCTTGATTTACCAGCCCCATAATCGGATCCTAAACAAAAGGAACTTTACATTATTCCTGAAGGAGGACATATTCTTACTAAACTCACAAATGCAAACCTGAGTCAGAGGACATACATGATAAGATTGCTTTAAAGAAGAGGAATGTTGGTACTAACCCTTCTCCTCCTCTTCCACCACATTCCCCTACACCTTGACCACCTTCTCCAGTATTGAAACATTTACATATCACTCTACACAATTCTCCACCTTCACAGCCTGATGATGATGATGGAGATATTCAGTTACCTGTAGATCCTTTGAAAGACCATACCATTGTTTCACCCACAGATAACGATTCAGACCTTTACCCTGCAAAGCCTTCCCCTCCTGAAGACAATGTAGGTTATTTAGAGTTGCTTGCCAGGACTGCACAATATCATGGGGTGCAACTACATAAAGAATCCTTAAAAGAGGATTTCTTGTTTGAAACTCTGTCTAGTACAGACAGATCTAGTCAGACTCTTCCTATGCTCAAAGGCAGGATGAGACATGCCAATGTCATTTTTAAAGACCCTGTTCGTGCTCGCATTCTAACTCGCAGAATAGATAAAAAAGTATAATCATGCTCCTTCTGATCCACTCTTCATTAAAGGACAGTTACCCTAGACTCACTTGTTGTCTCCAATGCCTATAAACGGGCTGATTCACAAACCTCTGGGATGCTTCCCCTCCAGACAAAGAGTCAAAATTAATAGACGCCTCTGGCAAACGAATAGCTGCTCAGGCAGCAAATCATTGACGCATTGCTAACACCCAGGCCTTCTTAGCCTGGTATGATTGAGCCCACTGGGACGAGATGGAGCAATTGCTCTAATAACGTTCAGATGAGCACAAAACTAAAGCACAAGATTTAGTACAAGAGGGAAAGCTCATCTCCAATTCCTCTATTAAATGTGCTTTAGAAGCTGCTGACACCTCAGATCCAGAGATTAACACTAGTGTGTTACTAAGGAGACCCGCCTGGTTAAGGATTTCCGGGTTCAAACCTGAAGTCCAGCAGTTCATCTTAAACAACCCATTTGATAAAGAGCATCTTTTCGGGCCTGAAGTTGATCAGGCATTGGAGAAGATGAAAAAAGAAACTCAGGTAGTTAAGCCTATGGGGAGCTCTACAGTCTCCTTCAAACAGGGGTTCTTTTCATCACTCCTTTTAACATGGGGGGTCCAAGACCATATCCTCGTACACCAATGTTTCCTCCTATAAAGGCAACAATCAATCTTCCTCCACTAGAGGTTTCTTTAGAGGAGGATATAGAGGGAACAATGGCAAAGGCAGAGGAAAGGGTTCCACACCCCGTAACGCCCCTTCCACTAACAAGCAGTGACTTACCTACTCTCCCCCCGATAAGTTTAACACCTGTCGGGGATGTCTTCTACAATTCCTCCCTGTTTAGCCATTTATAACAGAAAAATATGTGCTAGGAATTATCCAACATCGTTTTTACCTGAAGCTTACTAGCAATCCTCCAAACATCTACCTCGTTCTCACAAACTCTCACCAGAACATTTGCTCCTCCTCAAACAGGAATCCCAGTCTCTCTTGCTAAAAGGAGCCATAGAGCTGGTACCATTACAATATCAAAGGTAAGGTATTTTATCCCTGTATTTTCTAATTCCCAAAAAGGACAGCTTGTTAAGACCTAATCTGGACCTCATTGAACTGAACCTCTTCATACTGTCAAAACATTTCCACATGGTGGCACTTCAACTAGTGCTCTCACTGTTACAACAGGGTGACTTTGTCTACTTTAGACTTAAAAGATGCTTATCTTCACATCCCAATTCACCCCGCTCATCACAAATATCTCAGATTTATGATAGTGGATCAACATTACCAATTCACAGTACTACCGTTTGGAGTCACAAGTGCTCCCAGAGTATTTACCAAATGCCTGGCAGTAGTCGCAACTCATCTGAGAAGACCGCATATCCACATCTTCCCTTATCTAGACGACTGGCTCATCAAAGCCAGAACTTGGCACAAGTCTCTAGCACACTCAAGCCACAATTCACTTACTACACCAGATAGAGTTTACAGTGAATGTGCTAAAATCTCACCTGCAACCTTCAAACACACATACTTATTTGGGAGCCACCTTAGACACTCAGAAAGCTCTAGCCTCTCCAATTGCAGCCAGAATTAACACCATTTCTAAACTCTTTTTTTTCGGATAAAATTAGTGCCATCAAACAAAGCCATCCCTATTACTCAGTCCCCGCTTTTATTGACTGACAATTCTCACAACACTACGACCTTGAGTTCGCTTCCCCCTGTTGACAGCACTACGCTGCTCAAACTCCTCGCCAAAGTTACATCAGGTTCTCCTGATGATATCTGCCCCCCTTTTATCCTGAAAGAAGTGGGAGCCAGTATTCCGGAGGGTATACTCTCCTTACTGAATGGCACGCTCTCTCAGGGTAAAGTCCCGGAAATTTTTTAAAAAGCCCTTCTCATTCCACTGTTAAAAAAAGTAGGCGCTAATCCGCAGGACCTGCAAAATTACAGGCCCATATCCCTGCTACCTTACTGTGCCAAACTTTTGGAGGCTCATGTCTGTAACAGCATCTCCAAGTTTTTGGAAGAATCAGAGTATTTTGCGCCGAATCAGGCTGGATTCCGCCCATGTCATTCCACTGAGGCGGTCATCCTCTCGGTGCAGAATACTCTGAGACGGAATGCGGATGAGGGAATACATCAGGCTCTGGTGCTGCTGGACCTCTCAGCCGCTTTCGACACGGTCGACTATAACATCTTGGTCGACCGTGTCGAGCAGGCAGGTCTCAGGGGCCTGGCATTGAGCTGGATCCGCTCATTTATTACTGGGCGCACTCAGGCTGTCAGACTAGGACCTTTCACTGCCCCCACTATATCCTCTACTTGTGGAGTCCCGCAGGGTTCCTCGTTATCACCCCTGCTTTTTAATGTATATCTACGCCCCCTATTGTACTCCCTTAGGAGGGCCAAAGTTACGATATTCAACTATGCAGACGATTTGCAGTTGATTTTCCCGTTAAACACCAAGGATGCTGTGGTTGAATTTCAAAACACTATGTCCCACATTTTAAAATGGATGAACTGCAGTCATCTGAAGCTTAACCCTGGCAAGACCGAATTGGCCTTGCCGGGACTGAGCGCCCACAGCTGGAACCCCAGCTTCTGGCCTTCCTGTATGGGAACTCCTCCATCTAAGTCATGTTCGGTCAAGAGTCTGGGAATACACATTAGCGAAGACCTCTCCCTTAAAAAACAAGTCGGAGCAGTTGTCTCAGCTACTTTCTTCCAGCTGAAGAAAATCAAGAAAATTGCCAGCTTCTTTTCCCCGGCCGCTCTCACTCAGATAGTCATCTCCCTGGTTCTGTCCAGACTTGACTTCTCCAACAGTCTTTACCTTGGCATTCAAGCTGGAGAGCTCAAACGCCTTCAGCTGGTTCAGAATCAGGCCGCCAGACTCCTCCTGAACCTCTCAAAGAGGCAGTCTGTAAGATCTGGCCTGAAACAGCTACACTGGCTGCCTGTGGAGCAGCGTGTGGCGTTTAAAACAGGGTGCATTGTATTCAAATCTCTGCACGACTCTGGCCCCCTCTTCATCAGAGACATGTTTAAGAGATATACTCCCTCACGTAATCTCCGTTCTATTCATAAATTGCTTCTGACTGTTCCATCCTACAAGAGGAAGCGTCTTGGAGGCAGCTGCTTTGAACTTCTGGCAGCTGGTTTTTGGAACTCCCTTCCCCTCCATTTGAAACTGAATGACAACATCCTCAGTTTTAGACATTCCTTGAAAACCTGGCTCTTCACTCAGGCGCACGGTTGAGCTGCTCCCCCTCCCCTGTGACCCTGCGCTTGCTCCTTCCTACAGCGCCATGAAGCCCCCAGGCGTACGAGCGCTTACAAATACCTATTAACATTAACATTAACATTCAGTCTCTTCTCACTCAGTTTCAGACCAACCACTCATTACCAGACAGATTCTTCATGCAGCTGCTGGGAAGTATGGCCTCTTGCATTATTGTCGTCCCTCATGCAAGACTTCACATGCGTCCCCTCCAAGAATACTTAGCTCGTCAGTGGAACAAGTCGCAGGGTCAATTAAACGATCTAGTGTTGATCGACGGCTGCACCCATTGCTCTCTGCACTGGTGGAGCCCACAACATGTATCCAAAGGGCGACTTCTCATCGACCCTGTTCCACAAACAGTGCTAACAGCAGATGCATCGCTCACTGGTTGGGCGGCTCACTTTCAGGATCACACAATCCAAGGACTGTGAAGTCCGAAGCACAAAATTCTGCATATAAATCAACTAGAACTCCTAGCATTCTTTCTAGCGCTCAAAGCCATTCAAATTCACCTTGTAGGCAAAGCTGTCCTAGTCCACACGGACAACATGACAGCTATGTACTATATCCAAAAACAGCAGGGGACACACTCTCCAACTGTCACGCCTAGCACAAGCCATTTGGAAATGGGCTATACATAACAGGATTTATATCCTAGCAGAGCACCTTCCAGTTTTTAACAATCAGTTTGCAGACCTTATCAGCAGACAAACTCAACAAATTCACGAATGGGAACTTCATCCTCAGGTTCCCCTCACTACTTTTAGGAGTGTGGATTTCCTCAGATAGACCTGTTTGCCACAGCAGAAAATGCAAAATGCTCAAATGTTGCCTCCATGTTCCCACACCCACTCTCCAAAGGCAATGCCTTATGGATGAACTGGTCAGGGATATTTGCCTATGCTTTTCTGACTCTCCCACTTATTCCTCTGATAGTTCAGAAGCTCAGGCAAACATCCCTCACACTAATTCTCATAGCTCTAACATGGGCACGTCAACCCTGGTTCACCACCCTGCTGGAACTGTCAATATTTCCACACCAAAAGCTGCATCTCACCTCCAGTCTCATCCCTCAGAGCCATGGAGAAACCCGGCATTCAAATCCCAAAGAACTCAATCTGGCTATCTGGATCCTGAAGTCAGAGTTTGGATATTTGCACTTGCCACCAGACTCTATGAATATCCTAAAAGAGGCTATAAAGCCTACTACTAGAGCATGTTATATGCAGCTAAATGGAAACAATGTATCTATTGTAACAATAATATCTGATAGACTACTAGCCGCAGATTCCTTAATGTAGAATTGTCCCCCGGCATGAGCCTGGAGCCGGAAAATGTTCTTTGCCACAGCATCTCTGTGCGCTGGGGGCAGTACCCCATGACTCTTCCATGACGTCGTCCGCGGGCGTGACGTCAGCGAGGTCACATAAGCTCCACCCTGGCACGCTGACGTCAGTTTCCTTCTTTTCCGCGTGCAGCGTGGATCCGGATCTTGTCCCTAACCTGTTTTCAGGCCTTCTTTTCACGCTTTTGCGTTTGAGAACAGTGTGTGAATGCCTTCGGGCTTCAAGACGTGTACTTCTTGTACGGGTCAGATGTCGGCGACGGACCCTCACCCTATTTGTATGTGGTGTTTGGGCGAGCACCATGATTCTACGGACTGTGACACCAGCATCTGAAGCTGAAGTCGCGGCAGGAGCGCCGGATGAAACTTCTTTTGGCCCGCTTGTCCACGTCGGCCTCCTCGCCGCGTCCGTCACCTACCTTGGAAGGCTCCAGAAACCGCTGATTCAGACTACGGCATCGTCCTTCGCCGAGGCCCCCTGGGCGCCACTCTCCCACTGGTAAGTCTTGCAGCCTATCACAGAGGCCTGGTCCCCGTCCTACAGAGGGAGTGGGTTTCCCTCGGGACATGCGGCCTCACTCGTCGCCACCATACCCGCCGTTTCCTAGCTTCAGGGCGACTAGGGCCCAGATGGAGGCCTACGCCATGGCTCTGCAGGCTTCCTTGTCCCCTCCCCCTCTTCCTGAGACGTCCACGGATTCCTTGCCATGTGCGGGGCCTTCCGCTGAGTCGCCGGCGCCTTTGACCCTGACGAGTTCGGCTTCAGGTGCTGGGGGTGTGGTGTCGTCGAGGTGCCGCCCTACGAGGTTCCCCTCTTCGACCCACGGCGCCTCTGCCTCGCTGCAAATCCCAGAGGGGGTCCCTGTGGTGTCGCAGGAGGACGCCGGGACTCACAGTTTGTCCCTGAGTCACCCTGGGTTCTCTGGGCAGGCGGCTGCCTTGCCAGGGGCCATGCAGAGAACGTTCCGACGCCAACGGCTTTCCTCCCTGGCCCTGGCGGCACCGTGGATGGTAGCTCTGGTCCGGGGTGCTTCCCCGGATTCCTCTTGGCCCTCTAAGCAGGCGGCTGCCTCATCAGAGGTCGAGTCGGCGCTGTTTTTTAGCTGCCCCGGCTCCGACCCGCCCCATTCTCCTAGGACGCAAGTGGTGGTGGAGGTCGACTCGGCGCCCCCAGTGACGGCGCCGATCGACGTCACACCGGCACCTGTGGCGGACTCCACGGCACCGTATCATCGACTCGTCTCCAGAGGTCCCCTCCTCTCTGGAGGTATGTCATCTCCTGGTCTCCTCTTCTCCGGTCACGGGATGCTGCGTCGTTACTTTTTCCCCGGCGTCTTCCAGAGAGGACTCTTCTCTGTCTCCGTGGCCACAACCCTCGGACCCTCTCTTCCGCAACTCGCTGTTCCCCGGAGGCCCCTCAGACCCCCCCATTTGTCTGTGGATCTTCCACTATTCAGGGGCTGCCCGTTTCTTCCACCAGCTGGACTCTGGGATGGACGGTTTAGTTTACAGCCGTCACCCACGGAGGAATTGCTTTCTCCCCCGCGACACCCTACGGAGGCGAGTGTAGCCTTTGTCCGGGCCATTCCACGGCCGCTCGCATTTTGCGAATGGGTGACCTTGTCACCCCATTCCCTATGGATCATTTGTTAGAAGGTCTCCACCAGGACTCTGGTGGAGTGGAGCTGCTTCTTTCATTCAAAGCTTCGCTCCACAATTCTCTTCTGGGGGCGTCCTGCCACGGGTGATCCGTGCCTCAGCCGCTCCTACACCGCCACTGTCCTGCTACGCACGATCCAGTCTTCTACCCAGGGCCCTCTCCTGCAGACAGCTTTTCCTTCCTTGCCCTCGGTATTGTTTCCTCCGTCACGAGTGGCCCGGTGGTTGGATTCATGGGGACGTAATATCTTTGCTTCCTCTAGTGCTGCAATTGCGAGAGCTCAACACACTTTGTGTGTTGGCCAGGGCTACCTCCAGCCTGTGGGATTCTGTAGAACCCCTTCTCCAGTATTAGGGGTGTCTTTCATAGATTCACATGCCTGAATCATTCCCTGTCGTCGGAGTGGGAGTCCCACGGTACATAAAAAAGCAATAAAATGCTATAAATATATAGTAATACCAATAGAAATGAACCAGGAAGTAAAACAGCCAATGGTACAGTAGGCAAAAACTTCCACATCTATGACCCTCATAGTCATTATGTATAGTCCAAACTACAGCCAATCAGGCGCCAGCACCCACTAGAATGTTCTCCCCAGAGGCTCAGGCTCTCAGATTTTCTACCGCACGTCGTGTGAAGGGAGTCTCCCTGAGCTCTGCTCAGTTTTCTAACTTCTAACTTCATCTGTGTCTTCTCTTCAGGATGTCTTCAAAGAAATCTCTCTTTAGAGCCTGTGACTGCTGTGGTAAGCCTCGGCTTTTTGAGAAAGATCCACACAAAAAGTGTATCTATTGTCTCTACCCAGATCACCAGGCCTCTGATTGTAAGATCTGCAGAACCATGCCTCAGAAGACTCTCAGGGATAGAGAGGGTCGTTTACTGCTGTGGTTGAAGAGGCTAAAGGATTCTTCTAATCCTGTTTCTGAAGTAGGCAGTGTCACCTCTGCTTCCACTTCAGCCTCCAGGAAGAGACCTGCGCCTGAGGGACTGTCATCTCCCAAGGCTAAACTGCCTAAAAAACAACCACCTGCTAAGGGACAGGATCAGCCTTCCACTTCTCAGGCTGTCCCCACCTCCAAGGGCATGGAAGGCGCTTCTGCTTCCACAAAGGGGAAAAAAACTCAAGCTTTCCCTATCTTCTGACAGGATGTTACCACAGACTTCATCTCCGCCTCCTGTGAAGTCCTCTTCAGCTTCCTCGTCGACGAGAACGACGACTTCAGTGACATCTACGGTAACATTTTCATCTCCTAAACCTAGTATGGTTATGTCCTCGTCTACGGCGTCTCCAACGATGGTTTTTGTTTCTGTGAGGCCTATTTCGTCGACGTCGGTCGTCGACGCCTCGTCGTCGACGCCTCTAAAGGCTTTACCGCCGACGAAAAAGACTCCGTCGACGAGCTCGTCGTCAGGCTCTACGCCGTCGACGAAAATAACACCGTCGACGAAGAGTGACTCGTCCACGAAGACGGTCCCGTCGACGAAGAGTGTCCCGTCGACGAAGGGTGTCCCGTCGACGAAGAGTGTCCCGTCGACGAAGAGTGTCCCGTCGACAAAGAGTGTCCCGTCGACGAAGAGTGTCCCGTCGACGAAGAGTGTCCCGTCGACGAAGGGTGTCCCGTCGACGAAGGGTGTCCCGTCGACGATGGGTGTCCCGTCGACGAAGGGTGTTCCGTCAACGAAGACTGTCCCGTCGACGACGAGTGTCCCGTCGACGAAAGGTGTCCCGTCGACGACGAGTGTCCCGTCGACGACGACTATTCCGTTGCCGAAAAGTGTCCCGTCGACGAGAGGTGATCCGTCGACGACAAATCCATCGGGAGTTAACCCTCCGACGACGCCGCAGTTATCCTCATGCACGGCACTACAGGTGTGGTCTCCGTCGACGGTGTTTTTAACACCACGGCAAGCAGCAGACCAACTGCGCAACACTGTAATGAGACTTTCGCCTCTTCGTGTTTCACCTCACAAGGTGTCATCTGAAGTCCCAGACCAACTGCTGGATTCTGACAGTGACAATGAGATGGTCCAGAATACTTTTGGGCAAGCCACTAGTCCATCGGAGTTACATATTAAACTTCAAGATGATGAAAATGAGGATTCTCACTCTCCTGCTGAGGTATCGATGCCTGTGAGTACCCCTGTTGCTCAAGTGCCTTTGGATTTAATATCCAACTTACAGTTTATGTTGGACGATTACTATCGGAGGTTTCCCCCTTCGGAATCGGCAGGTTCTGGACAGGCAACTCCAATTTCGGAAACGCCTCCACCCGTGCTCCCATCGGTGTGTCCACCTACACACCCACAACCTGCTCACGAAGAGGACCCACAATCCTCGGAAGATGACGACCAACGGGAAGAAGGAGAAGTGGATGATTTATCGGAGTGGGAGGACTATCAGGTACAATCTCCTTCAACATCTCCTCAGACTGCGTCGGCCTCCCCTCCTGTTGATGTAGCGAGTTTTCACTTGCTGATGGAGCGTGCAACCGCACGTTTTCATATGAAAATGGAGCATACTCAACAAGAATGTTTCCTTTACGATTTTAAAGATCAGCCCAGGCGACAAATTAGGACAATACCCAATGTGGAATTCATCTGGAAGGAAGGTGTTAAGGTGATGTCAACGCCGGCTTCTATTCCTCCAGTCTTGCCAAGAATTGATAAGAAATATAAAGCTCCAGACAAGACGCCTGCCTGTCTCATTGGACAAGCAAAACTTGACTCGGTAATTGTCCAGGCGGCCCAGAAAAGGGCCAGAAATCCGTCCTCTGCAGTTACTGCGCCGCCGGATAGAGATGGCAGACGCCTAGACTCAATAGGAAAACGAGTTTCCACCATGGCTGCAACGACTGTCCGTGCTGCCAACGCATTGGCCATCTTAGGTCGGTACGACCGTCAAATGTGGTCTGACATCTCACCATTTATTGATCTGCTCCCTGAGCCATCCAAGGCGGAGGCACTCCAAATTCTCCATGAAGGTCAAAGGACCTCTGAAGAGATAATTGATTCAGCTGTTGATGTGGCATCTACAGGATTTCGCCAATTGGCAGGAGCTGCGGTTCTACGTAGACAGGGGTGGTTACGTTCCACTGCCTTCAGACAGGAAGTACAAAACCGAGTTCTAGACATGCCATTTGATGGCGAATATTTATTCGGCCCCAAGGTAGAGGAGGCCTTACAGACTATCAAAAAGGATACCGAAACAGCCAGATCCTTAGGCACTCTACAATTCCACAAGCCGCCCTTTCGAGGAGCGAGAGGACGAGGAACGTCCTTCAATAGAGGTGGATACCAGCAACAACATCAACAATCCTCATGCCGTCAGAGTAATCAGCGCTACCAAAATCAGCGCTACCAGTCTTATGGGCAGAAAAGATCTCAATACACCCCAAACAGGGGTAAGGCTACCTACCGCGGCAAGGACAAGCGACAATGACATTTTTCACCTGCCACCACCGTCTTTCCACCCTCTCAAAAGACTTGGCGGAAGAATATCCAAATTTTGCTCCAATTGGCAGTCGATAACAACGGACAAATGGGTCCTGGATATTGTCGCCAGGGGCCATGCCCTAGAATTCGAAAAATTCCCCCCGAATGTACCACCAAAGGGCCCGCCTCCAGCTCACCTGAAGGAGCTGCTTACCCAAATCAAAATGATGATACAAAAAGGAGCTATCGAGAGCGTTCCTCAGAGGATGAGAGGACTAGGATTTTACTCCAGGTTCTTCCTGATCAGAAAGAAGAACGGGGAGTGGCGCCCGATCCTCGATCTTCGTGCATTAAACAAATATCTAAGGAAATTGACATTCCGGATGCTCTCTCTTCAAGAAAGTTTGCATCTTCTAACAGCAGAAGATTGCATGGTCACCCTAGACCTCCAAGATGCATATTTCCACATCCCCATCCTACCTCGCCACAGGAAATTCCTTCGCTTCAGGGTGGCTGGCAGGGACTACCAATTCAAAGTCCTTCCTTTTGGACTACGGTCAGCTCCAAGAGTTTTTACGAAAGTTTTAGCTCCAGTAGCTGCGCACCTCCGCCTGGAGGGAATACAAATTTTCCCATATCTGGACGATTGCCTTATAAAGGCCAATTCTCATGGCACCGTTCTAAGTCATCTTCAACAGTGTCTCCACCTGTTTCAGTCTCTAGGCCTGACAATAAATTTCTCCAAATCCCAAATGCAATCGTCTCAAAGAATAGCATTCTTAGGAGCAATGTTGGACACTCACAAATGCAAAGCTTTCGTTTCCAAGGAGAGACAATTGAAAATAAGTCGGCTAGCACAAGATCTCATGCAAAGAAAGTCAGTTTCTGTCCGACTATACAAATCCTTTCTGGGGATGGCATCGGCTTGCATTCCATTACTTCCAAATTGCCGGCTTCATATGAGGCCGCTTCAGGAGGAACTAGCCTTGCAATGTGTGAGAAGTTGGCCTGATGTGCAGTGCTCACTATTCTAGTGATCACTATATATCAGTCCAAACAACCCTTATTGATGATTGGTTGTAAGTCAACCTTATAGACCAGCTATCCTAGTAGCATGGATACGAGCAGTCTAAGGCTAAGACTCTAGAGGGCGTGTTAAGCCAGCTGTTTTACCATCACATTACCCCTTGAACACCCAGTGAAAGGACACCACACAAGTGTTATGAAAATAAACAATGTATTTATTAGAATCACAACAACCCTGTACTCTTTATGAGGACAGGGTGCTAAGCACACAACAAAACTCTTACGAAAATACTTTTAAGTTAGCACGTTACACAAATGCCCGAGGGGCACGAAAAACCATATACTTTCAAAGTGGAATGCGAATTACTAGCAGGTAAGTAACGATTCTCAGAGGCTTTGGGATCGCTAGGACTGGACTACTGAACCTTTAGATTACTAGCAGGAGGCCTAGGGAACTCGGGTGCAGAGTGTGCACTCTCACGCGGGATGCGGGACAAAGTCTATGGAAGCTAGAAAAGGCAAAGTTAGGGTTCACGGGCGAACCCGACCTGGTAGGAAGAAAACGACAGTGGATCCTGACCCTAGGATAGTGAGGCTATGCTGGGACACCGAAGTGCCGAAGTTACCTAGCCCAGGGGCTGCAGCTGCATAGGTCTGAAAAGACGTCGGGGATCTCGTTGCCGGACCAGGAGCCTGGAAGGAAGAAGTTGCTGGCAGGCGACCAGTGAAGGAAAGTTCGATGGATCCAAGCCTGGATCAAGGAAGAAGAAACCTGAAAGCAGAGGGGACCAAGTTCTTGAATCACTAGCCAGTGATTAAGTGGGCACCAGGATGGCACCGGGCGAAGTCACCGCAGTCAGGTGAGTGGGCGCTGCTGGGCTCTGCAGTCTCTCGGACCAGGAGGCGTTGTCGGCGACCAGGATGGAGGTGCGAGCTGTCCCACGGAGGATGAAGTCGTTGGCGTCGAAGTTACCCAGGATTGGGCAACAAGCCTTGGCTAATTCAAGCCCACGCGGTGGACTCAAAATGGCGTCTTGAGTGGACCAGGAGGGTCCGGGGTGCTCCTCTTCTGGGAGGGAGCAAGGGCCAGTCTGGAGCAACCAGACCAGCAGCAGAAATGTCGTCGGGCGTCGTCAGGGAGGCCACAAGCCAACGGGCTAGTAGCCAAACAACGCGGTGAGCAGCGGAAAGCAGAAGGGCCCCACGCAGATCGTGGAGATGCTGGGGGGCTGCTCTTCGGTGCTGGAGCTGCTCAGGGTGGGGGCTTCTCGGACCCCAAAGCACTCACCAGGAATTCACTCGGCGGGCTTGCTGGAAAGAAGTCGTGCAGTCTTGCAGATGGCCGGTCCCTTGAGGTCTCGTCGCACCCACGGTTCTCAGCTGGGCTGTAGAGGTGGGTAGAGGTCAGAGGTGCCAGGGAAGCCGGTTCTCGTCGAGCTGGGCAGTCGGATTCCGGAGGAAGGACTTACAGCAGACCGCAGTGTTCTTAGATGGTGCCTGCGGATGCAGGGTGACTACTCCTTAGTCACAAGGGAGAAATCTTAGGAAGAAGTCTTGAGTTCCTTTCGCAGAAAGTAGTTTCAGGATTCAAAGATGATCTGATTTGGAAGGGGGCCAGTCTCTACCTTTATCCTGTAAAAAGGGGCTGGCACGCGACTAAGTCCTGCCCTATGGGTGGGACTAGGAGGGGGGTGGTTACACCCACTTCCTTGGCGGGCTTTTCCCCAGCACAGGGTCTGGAGTGACCCTGGAACTGGTTCCAGCCAGCCTATGCACAGTGAGCACCGGGGTGCCACGTGCAGTCACCTTCCTCTAAAGCCCTGCCTACCTACAATACACAAAACCCTGTCTGGGACGGTGCTGGCACCGCCCCTGGCAGGAAACCCTTTGTCCTTATCTCCTGCTCTGGGAGGACTCCCAGCAGCAGGAGGGCAGACTTGTGTCTCGGTGGCAGCATCCATTTTGTGGATGCTAAGGCTCTGTCTGACTTTTAACCGGGTTATAGGTTACAGGCATGTCGTGTCCCTCTAGAAGGGTGGAATGCTAACCCCGTCGCCAGAATTGGCGAGGGGTTAGTATTCCAATTCGTATGACACCTTACTCGACATGTTTTGATAAAGCGATACCAGAGTTGGCACATAACCGCGAGGATTATAATGCACTTAAGAGTATATGGTATGCGATATCATGGAAACGGCTAAGGGATGGATCCCGAAAGCCGCAGACAGGCTTAGCTCATGCTAGAGCACCATCTCACACGATTCCAAGCACTCTGCCTTCAGGATTGTTAAGGCCTGCCATAGGAGTGACTGATAGGAGATCTGTGTGTCCATTTTAGGGTTAGATATAGGTATACTATATCTAAAGCAAAGGGTGATTACACCACCTTGCCCCAGCTGTCAAGCAGCCAGTTGTGTCAGATTTGGATGGCCAGCCAGGGGTGGCATAATACATGCTGCAGCCCCTGGTAGGCCCTGGGTACACCTATGCCCTGGGTACCTAAGGTACACTGTACAGGGACTGGTAAGGTGACTCAGTATCCAATTTAGATATGTACCTAAGGTACATGGAATCCATTTTACAGAGAGAGCAGTAGGCCTGGGGTCCTGAATAGCAGGGCCCCAGGTCAACTAAGTCAGAAAACCAGCAAAACACCAGGCAAAAAGTTGGGGGCAACCATAGTCAGGGGTCAACCTTCCTACATAACCCCCCCCAAACGAAAGGAGATAAGGCTATCCTTGTCCAGGTAAGCCTATATTGCCTAAGTGGCCATTTAAGGAAGTACCAGCACTGGCATGGTTACCCCCTATGTCATGGTCCACTAAGCAATCCCTCACCCTAAGGGTGTCTGAGGGTCTCCACCATAGGGAATCTCTACCTGTGGTGTGTTTTGTCAAAGAAAAAGGCTGGTGCTGAAATGGAGTACTGAAGTGAGGCTCCACTAATTTTGGGCCCAGCTTCCTCCAATCATTTTCCACCATATAGGCCTTTCTTTCCAAGACTGAGTTGTTTTGGGCTCTCAGGGTCAACCTCTGGCTACCTACAGCTGGAGGTTGGGTCCCTCTGTTTGGCTTACTGGAGGGACAGTTCAGGTCTGGGGCCCTCAGGTCCCAAGTTTGGCTGTGCCCAACAGTGTCCATCTGTGGGAGGTCCCTAACTAATTTTAAGGGGGATCCCTCAGGAGTGTGTCTTATTTTCACTTGGCTAGGTCTACTAGCTTCAGTGCCCTTAATCTGCTGATTGGGAAATTCTTTTGGACAGGGGGCCCCTTGGGGTCCAACACTGGCCTCCCTGACCTCTACAGCCCTGGGCTGACTGAGGCAGGGTAGAGAGGGGCAGGTTACCTGCTCCAGACTGGGTCCCACCTTGGAAGGGTCCACTGACATCAGGGGTTCTGCCAGGCTAGGCCTGACTACCTCTGTGGCAGTTTCTTCACAAGGGGTCAGATCAGTTCCCTGAGGAGGCTGATCCTTTCCTAAAGTCTGGTGGGAGGGAGATTTCTCTTCCTCCTCAATACTCTCTGTCTGAGTGGAGTGATCCATAGTTTCAGGCTTCACAACACTGTCATCTGTCTGAGTTTGAGCTGTGGCCATCACAACTCTCCCAACCTTTTCAGGAGGGGGCTCAGTTTGGGTGTGGGCTGTTACCATGACAGCCTTGACAACCTGTTCTGGGAAGGAAGTTGTCTGCGATGGGGTTGTGACTGGCACAACCCTCCTGACCTGTTCAGGGAGGACATCTTGGACTGGGGCTGTGGCTACCACTGCCCCACTAACCTTACCATGGGTGTTCACCATTCTAGAATGGGTCTCTTGCTCTACTTCAGCCCAGGCTGAGAGCTCTAAATCATTCCCCAGTAGGCAATCTACAGGCAAGTTTGGTGACACTGCCACTCTCTTGTGGCCAGTGACACCTCCCCAGCTGAGATTGACCACTGCCATGGGATGATCTCTCTGTACTCCATCAATATTGGTCACCTGGTATGTGGCACCAGGTAAAAGTTGCCTTGAGGGGACTAGACTCTCAGTCACCATAGTGATGCTAGCCCCTGTATCTCTATAGGCCTCAACTTTTATACCATTGATGAGGGGCTCCTGTCTGTACTTGCCCAAAGTGTTGGGACAAGTTGTGAAGTTGGCAAACCCCATGCCAGTCTCACAGACAAGAGTATCTAAGTCAGGGGACCTGGTTAGGCCAGAGTCCCCAGGAACTCCCAAAGTAAATGCACCCAAATTCTTGGGGGCACTCCCACCACCTGGGGGATTACTACTAGTAGTAACAGGAGGTTTGGGAATGTTACTTGGGGGTATGTTTTCCTTATTGTTATTCTTTGGGCAACTGCTGTCAGTTTTTAAATGACCCACCTGTTTACAGGGATAACAATAAGGTTTCTTCTGGTTGTTGGAAGGATTCTGGGACCCACCCCCCTCAGAGGATTTTTGGGGCCCTGATGTGGTTTGATCTGGAGATTTATTCCCACCCTTCTCTTGAGGCTTGGTTGATTCCTTTTTCTGGTCACCACCTTGGTTCTTGGGCCTAATCCTGGTTCTGACCCATTTGTCTGCCCTCTTACCCAATTCTTGTGGAGAGGTCAGATCAGAGTCTACCAGGTGCTGGTGTAATAACTGGTTCTGACAATTATTTAAGACTTGCTCTCTCATAATTAGATTATACAATCCCTTGAAATCAGTAACCTTACTACCCAGTAGCCAGCCTTCCAAAGCCTTAGTGGCACAATCAACAAAGTCTGACCAGTCCTGAGACTGAGTTTTCTGGGTGTCTCTGAACAGCAACCTGTACTGCTCAGTGGTTAAACCAAACCCATCAACCAGTGCATTTTTCAGGACCTGGTAATTGTTAGCATCCTCAACTCTAGTAGTGAGGAGCTTATCTCTACCTTTGCCATCAAAGGAGAGCCACAGTATAGCTGCCCACTGACTCTGGGGAATGCACTGCACAGTGCAGGCCCTCTCCAGAGCAGCCATCCATTTCTGGATGTCATCCCCTTGCTTAAAGGGGGGCACTATTTTAGTCAGGTGTTTAGTATCTAAACCCTTCTCTCTATCTCTTGGGAGATTGCTGCCACCAGTGGGAGCTAGCCCACTCATCTGCTGCTCTCTTGCCAGGGCAAGCTTCTCTTTGGCCAGGGCAATTTCTTCCCTTTCAATCCTCAGTTCAGCTTGTCTCATCCTAGCCTCATGCTCCCTTCTCTGAGGGGAAGTAAATCTCCTCTGTGGAGGATTCCTTCTCCCCTGAGAAGAGGCATTAGAGTGCAGAGATCTATTGGAGTCCCTAGAAAGAGATCTATCTCTCCTAACTCCAAGGTTAGGCCCACTTCGGGTTAGTACTGGGGGGCCCCCAGATCCTAGCCCAAGTAAGTCTAAGTTGGTCCTAGTTAGCCTTCTGACTACCTCAAGACCTTTGTCTACCTCATCCCCAGAGAGTACCTCCTGATCCTCCTCCTCTACTGCTGAATCAGTGTTGGGGAGGTCTGGATCCCCAGAGGTTCCCTCTAAGGCTGGCATGCTCTCATGTAACTGAGAGAGCTTTCTGGCATCATATGTCTCTAAGAGACCTATCAGAAAGGGAAGGGTGGGGTTAGACCCCTGCTTCAGTTTCCTGGAGACACAGAGTTGTCTCATCTCCTGAAAATTGAGAGCTGCATATCTTGAAGTGACCTGTGGAGGGTCAACACTGACCAGGGGAGTCTCAGTAGAGTCCCCCTGAGTCGACATGCTTTTCTAGTGAGGTGTAAGTGGTGCACTTACCTACACTATATGTTTGCCTACTGATCCCTTGCTAGAGTTGTAGTTTAGGGTGTGCTAGGCCCTAGGAGCTACAACAGCTGGTTCAGTAGAACTCAGAGTATTCTAAGCTAAGTTATATGTACCTTTAGTACTTATGTGATCTTTCACAAGATATTCTTAGGGCATGTGTGGTAAAAACAACAGCAAGCTCAAATCCCAACCGCTGCTCACCAATGTGAGAAGTTGGCCTGATGTGCAGTGCTCACTATTCTAGTGATCACTATATATCAGTCCAAACAACCCTTATTGATGATTGGTTGTAAGTCAACCTTATAGACCAGCTATCCTAGTAGCATGGATACGAGCAGTCTAAGGCTAAGACTCTAGAGGGCGTGTTAAGCCAGCTGTTTTACCATCACATTACCCCTTGAACACCCAGTGAAAGGACACCACACAAGTGTTATGAAAATAAACAATGTATTTATTAGAATCACAACAACCCTGTACTCTTTATGAGGACAGGGTGCTAAGCACACAACAAAACTCTTACGAAAATACTTTTAAGTTAGCACGTTACACAAATGCCCGAGGGGCACGAAAAACCATATACTTTCAAAGTGGAATGCGAATTACTAGCAGGTAAGTAACGATTCTCAGAGGCTTTGGGATCGCTAGGACTGGACTACTGAACCTTTAGATTACTAGCAGGAGGCCTAGGGAACTCGGGTGCAGAGTGTGCACTCTCACGCGGGATGCGGGACAAAGTCTATGGAAGCTAGAAAAGGCAAAGTTAGGGTTCACGGGCGAACCCGACCTGGTAGGAAGAAAACGACAGTGGATCCTGACCCTAGGATAGTGAGGCTATGCTGGGACACCGAAGTGCCGAAGTTACCTAGCCCAGGGGCTGCAGCTGCATAGGTCTGAAAAGACGTCGGGGATCTCGTTGCCGGACCAGGAGCCTGGAAGGAAGAAGTTGCTGGCAGGCGACCAGTGAAGGAAAGTTCGATGGATCCAAGCCTGGATCAAGGAAGAAGAAACCTGAAAGCAGAGGGGACCAAGTTCTTGAATCACTAGCCAGTGATTAAGTGGGCACCAGGATGGCACCGGGCGAAGTCACCGCAGTCAGGTGAGTGGGCGCTGCTGGGCTCTGCAGTCTCTCGGACCAGGAGGCGTTGTCGGCGACCAGGATGGAGGTGCGAGCTGTCCCACGGAGGATGAAGTCGTTGGCGTCGAAGTTACCCAGGATTGGGCAACAAGCCTTGGCTAATTCAAGCCCACGCGGTGGACTCAAAATGGCGTCTTGAGTGGACCAGGAGGGTCCGGGGTGCTCCTCTTCTGGGAGGGAGCAAGGGCCAGTCTGGAGCAACCAGACCAGCAGCAGAAATGTCGTCGGGCGTCGTCAGGGAGGCCACAAGCCAACGGGCTAGTAGCCAAACAACGCGGTGAGCAGCGGAAAGCAGAAGGGCCCCACGCAGATCGTGGAGATGCTGGGGGGCTGCTCTTCGGTGCTGGAGCTGCTCAGGGTGGGGGCTTCTCGGACCCCAAAGCACTCACCAGGAATTCACTCGGCGGGCTTGCTGGAAAGAAGTCGTGCAGTCTTGCAGATGGCCGGTCCCTTGAGGTCTCGTCGCACCCACGGTTCTCAGCTGGGCTGTAGAGGTGGGTAGAGGTCAGAGGTGCCAGGGAAGCCGGTTCTCGTCGAGCTGGGCAGTCGGATTCCGGAGGAAGGACTTACAGCAGACCGCAGTGTTCTTAGATGGTGCCTGCGGATGCAGGGTGACTACTCCTTAGTCACAAGGGAGAAATCTTAGGAAGAAGTCTTGAGTTCCTTTCGCAGAAAGTAGTTTCAGGATTCAAAGATGATCTGATTTGGAAGGGGGCCAGTCTCTACCTTTATCCTGTAAAAAGGGGCTGGCACGCGACTAAGTCCTGCCCTATGGGTGGGACTAGGAGGGGGGTGGTTACACCCACTTCCTTGGCGGGCTTTTCCCCAGCACAGGGTCTGGAGTGACCCTGGAACTGGTTCCAGCCAGCCTATGCACAGTGAGCACCGGGGTGCCACGTGCAGTCACCTTCCTCTAAAGCCCTGCCTACCTACAATACACAAAACCCTGTCTGGGACGGTGCTGGCACCGCCCCTGGCAGGAAACCCTTTGTCCTTATCTCCTGCTCTGGGAGGACTCCCAGCAGCAGGAGGGCAGACTTGTGTCTCGGTGGCAGCATCCATTTTGTGGATGCTAAGGCTCTGTCTGACTTTTAACCGGGTTATAGGTTACAGGCATGTCGTGTCCCTCTAGAAGGGTGGAATGCTAACCCCGTCGCCAGAATTGGCGAGGGGTTAGTATTCCAATTCGTATGACACCTTACTCGACATGTTTTGATAAAGCGATACCAGAGTTGGCACATAACCGCGAGGATTATAATGCACTTAAGAGTATATGGTATGCGATATCATGGAAACGGCTAAGGGATGGATCCCGAAAGCCGCAGACAGGCTTAGCTCATGCTAGAGCACCATCTCACACGATTCCAAGCACTCTGCCTTCAGGATTGTTAAGGCCTGCCATAGGAGTGACTGATAGGAGATCTGTGTGTCCATTTTAGGGTTAGATATAGGTATACTATATCTAAAGCAAAGGGTGATTACACCACCTTGCCCCAGCTGTCAAGCAGCCAGTTGTGTCAGATTTGGATGGCCAGCCAGGGGTGGCATAATACATGCTGCAGCCCCTGGTAGGCCCTGGGTACACCTATGCCCTGGGTACCTAAGGTACACTGTACAGGGACTGGTAAGGTGACTCAGTATCCAATTTAGATATGTACCTAAGGTACATGGAATCCATTTTACAGAGAGAGCAGTAGGCCTGGGGTCCTGAATAGCAGGGCCCCAGGTCAACTAAGTCAGAAAACCAGCAAAACACCAGGCAAAAAGTTGGGGGCAACCATAGTCAGGGGTCAACCTTCCTACACAATGGCAACAGGTTTCAGGCACTTTCGAGGACCTCATTCAAATCACACCACTCATGAAGGAGTCTCTTCTGTGGTGGACACAGAGATGTCATCTCAGTCAGGGTCATGCGTTCCTTCAAGAACCACCAAGTCTCACCATCACTACAGATGCATCCCTCGAGGGCTGGGGGGCTCATCTACGAGGCCTCACGATCAGTGGCAAGTGGACTGTGCAACAGAAACTGTGGCACATCAATCGTTTGGAACTGAGAGCCATTTTTCTTGCCCTCAAGGCGTTTTGTGCCATCATTCAGAACACCAATGTGTTGATAAGAACAGACAACACAACAAGTATGCACTACGTAAACAAACAGGGAGGAACTCGATCTCTTCTCCTGTCTCAAGAGGCGCAGGAATTATGGACATGGGCTCTTCACCACAATGTACAGTTGCAGGCGGTGCATGTTCCGGGAACGGAAAACGTACTTGCGGACGCACTCAGCAGGACAACGATCACCAACCACGAATGGGAGCTTCACCAGAACACAGTGGACCACATCTTTCATCAGTGGGGTTGGCCAGACCTGGACCTATTTGCGACAAGTACCAACAGCAAATGCCTGAGCTTCGCCAGCTGGCACCCCCACAAGAATTCTCTGGGGAATGCGTTCTCCATCGATTGGTCCCTGAGGTTTGCGTACGCTTTCCCACCGATTCCGTTAGTCCCCAAGGTTCTGCGGAAGATGAGGAAGGAACCTTGCCGACTGATCCTGATCGCGCCCAGATGGCCGCGCCAGTATTGGTTTACGGAGCTCCTCCTACTATCAGAGAGCAAACCAATTCAGTTACATCCAATCCCGAACTTGCTCAGTGTTCAGGAGGGTCAAGTCTTCCATCCGGACCCAGCATCGCTGAGATTAGCGGCTTGGCTCCTGAACACCATGAGTTTGCACACTTGAACATCCCGGCAGACTGTAAAGAGGTGTTGGCCAAAGCTAGAGCACCCGCTACCATCAAGACTTACAGTCTCAAATGGAAACGCTTCTGTATCTGGTGCCGTTCAGCAGGTGTTCACCCTTTTTTGGCAAAGCCTGAGGAAATTCTTCCTTTTTTCTTGCAGTTGGCACGAACAGGTCTGTCCCATGCTACCTTAAAGGTATTTCTGGCTGCAATATCCAGATATCGACAGGATGGGTCCAATTCTCTATATTCAGCAAGAATTATCCAACAGTTCTTTAAAGGCCTCTTTCGAATGTTCCCTCCCGTACGTCGTCCACCTCCTTTGTGGCATCTGAATGTGGTCCTGGGTCAACTCATGCGTCACCCATTTGAGCCCATCCATCGTGCTGACTTGAAGTATCTTTCGTGGAAGGTATCACTGCTTTTAGCCTTAACATCCGCCAAGAGAGTTAGTGATATCCAAGCTTTCACTGTTCATCATCCTTTCCTCCAATTCACAAGCGATTCTGTCATACTTCGCACAAATCCCAAATACATTCCTAAAGTACCTTCGGATTTCCATCTGAACGAACCTGTTGTTCTTAAATCATTTTTTCCAGACCCGCAAACTCCTGCGGAAAGAGCTTTACACTCGCTTGACATTAGAAGATGTCTTAAATTCTATCTACAAAGAACTTCTACTGTACGCACCTCTGACCAGTTGTTCATTACCTACGGTGCGATTCGTAAGGGGCAGGCAGTATCAAAACAGACTATTGCAAGATGGATATCTGCTGCCATTGCCTTTTGCCATGCACAGGCTGGGAGACCTTTACCATCTGCGCCCAGAGCGCACTCTACAAGAGCAGTCTCCTCATCTACGGCCTTATTTGCTGGAGTCCCTCTTCAGCAGATCTGCAAAGCGGCTACTTGGGCGAGTCGCCATACCTTTACCAGACATTACTGTCTAGAGTCCATCAGCGAGGCTGATACTTCTGTGGGTCGAGCTGTTCTACGGAATCTGTTTCATTAAGGTGAGCCTCTGTTTCCCACCTCCTTGTTTTCTGCTGTCAGACGCTTCTTATGTTATGTTTTCACATATTTTCATGATTGCATTATGTTATGCTTTATACCATAGGTGTATATTCACTTTGCATTGTTATTTGCATTACTAACTGACAAGCTGGGTGTTATGAGCGTCTGTTCAGCAAAGATATGTACTGCTAGCTACTCTGATTCAGGCATGTGAATCTATGAAAGACACCCCTAATACTGGAGAAGAACAATAGTTACTTACCTGTAATCTGTGGTTCTCCAGTATTGGTGTCTTTCATAGATTCACATGCAACCCGCCCACCTCCCCTCAGAGGCTTTTTAGGCTATTGTGGTTTACCTTCACTCCTTGCGAGAAAATCTGAGAGCCTGAGCCTCTGGGGAGAACATTCTAGTGGGTGCTGGCGCCTGATTGGCTGTAGTTTGGACTATACATAATGACTATGAGGGTCATAGATGTGGAAGTATTTGCCTACTGTACCATTGGCTGTTTTACTTCTTGGTTCATTTCTATTGGTATTACTATATATTTATAGCATTTTATTGCTTTTTTATGTACCGTGGGACTCCCACTCCGACGACGGGGAATGATTCAGGCATGTGAATCTATGAAAGACACCAATACTGGAGAACCACAGATTACAGGTAAGTAACTATTGTTCTTCTGTCTCGCGTCTCCCACGAAGGTGTCCGGGCTGATCTGCGGCACCATGTGTTAGATGGCCGGAAGTTTGCCGCGTTTATTCTCCGTTCGGCCTTGGGTGTTGTTGATGCTCTCTGCCGCACTATGGCAAGTTCGGTGGCTCTCCGGCGCCATGCTTGGTTGCGGGATGCTGTTTTTTCAGAGAATATTAGGGAATGTCTGGTTGACTTGCCTTTTGATGGGGTTCCTTTGTTTAACACCCACGCGGACTCTGCCATTCAACGGCTCCTTGCGGGGCTCCATCCTCCTCCCCCTCAGTAAGCTTTGGCTTGTCGGTCCTTAGGTGCTTTATGGGAGGCATTTATCCCACCTTTTTCTTTGGGCCTACTGTTTCGGTTGGCCGGTCTGTGTGTTCTGTGTGGTTTGAAGTGCTTTTGGGGTCCTTCGGATTGGCCCCTCTGTACTGTTGACTGCTGGTACAGTGGTCTGTGGTTCTACCCGGAGGTCCTTTATGTTCTTGTCCTCTGCTGCGGGGGTTTTCCCTAAAGAGGTATTCCCATGTTGTGTTTGGTACGTGGCATACCCTAAGTGGGGTACTTGTAGCTATTGTAAAGCTTTATCTTGAGCTGGGAGGGTGTGGACACCTTTTCGGGTTCCTCGCCTTTCCTGGCGTCACTGTATTCCGCTGGTGCGGTCTCTTTTGTGTTTTGTCTTAGCGCAGCTTGCTCTGCTCCAGGTGCTGTCCTCCTAGTACCCGCTAAATCGCCAGACTGGCTTTGGAATACCGTCTACAGCGTTGTGCAGTGGTGTTTCTGCCTTCTTGTCCGGCTTTTCGGCCTGGTTCTCTGCCTTGGGTTCCAGGGCGGCTAGGATATTCCCAGTGTTCTCCTCTGTTCTGATTGACGGCCTTACATTTGTCTTAAATGTTTCTCCTCTTCTGGCTAGTCCCACTTCTTCTAGTGGATCAGGTTGTGTCTCTGGAATGGTCCTTACCTGAGGCTTGTTCTGGGATTCCCTGGCCTTTGCCTTTTGCCTGGCTTCTTCTGGGTGCATACCTGGGTGTTACGGTCCGCCTCTGGGGGCCTTGGCGTATGCCCTTGTGCTCCTATCCCTTGTTCTGCTAGAGCTTTGCGCGACTGTGTCTTTCTTATCACAACTACATTTCTTGGCTGTGGGGCCGTTCCGGCCTTGCCCGCTGCTTTGGGGCAGATGCCTGTTCGGCTGTCCCCTTCGCTGATTGTGTGTGTGTGTCCTCCTGCGGCGGGCTCTGCCTACGGTTCCTCCTCTTCTCCTTGGAATTAGGATGGTTCTTTCTTCCTTGGTACTCCTCTGGCGCGGTCTATCCCTCTGGGGTTTTCTGACGAATGTCCCTTGTACCTCGGGTAGGCTTGGGGCCTTCCCTTCGCTTTGTTCTTGCTTCCTTCTGAGTGGTGGGAGCTGGGCAGCCCTTCCTGTCCTCATGACACATCCCCTGTTGGGGCCCTGTGTTTTCTCCGCGCTGGGGAGGTTCTCTCGCCTCTGGGTACAGCTAGGGTATCTATTCTACGTTAAGGAATCTGCAGCTAGTAGTCTCTATCAGATGTACAAGTTACTTACCTTCGGTAACAATGTATCCGGTAGAGACGATTGTAGCCGCAGATTCCTTCACAACCTGCCCTTCCTCCCCGTTCTGCAAGAACCTTCAGCTTTGTTTTTTTGCACTCGCCTCCATCCGGGTGGCTTGTCTTCTATGAGTGTCTGCTTCACTTCCTCCCTGACGGGAGGCTTTGTTCTGTTTAAGTGCTCTACCCCTTCCTTGCTGGTGCAAGGTGGGTTGGTTCATATGTACTTCTGCATCCCTACACCCTGGTTTTTTTCAGTGTGGGGGCCTACTTTTACTCTTCTTCCCTTATAATTGTTTTGGGTTTCTGATTCCTCTGCAGTCCTCTGAGTTGTGGTCTATTAGCTGTACTTCGTCTTTTGGTTCCTTCCAGGGGATACAACCCTCCTTGATGGTGTTGTCTTGGGGTAATTTGCCGTTACTTATCTGTTCCGGATTTGTTGCCCTTTGCTGTAGTGGATTGTGATCGCAGACTCTCAATCATCTGCTATGATGTTTTTCTACCTCCAGGGAGGATGTTGCCTTAGCTTTGGTCCTCAGAGCGGTGCTCTGCTCTTTCACTGCTATGGCTTTTTATGCCTGGGACTTTTTCAACTGGTGCTGTTCCTCACCTTTCGTTTCTCCCTTTTCTATTTTTATCTGCTTTTCGCACACTGTTCCCATACTCTCCACAGTTTTGTTTGTTATGGCTCCACATTGTAGCGCGTAAAAGTTCTCCGAAGAAGAAAACTGACGTCACGTGGTACCGCCCCGGCGTGCAGAGATGCTGTGGCAAAGAACATTTTCCGGATCCGGTCTCACTCCTGGGGATTGTGAGAAGTTGGCCTGGAATATGATGTCCACTATTCTAGTGGGCACGCCAGCCCAATCGACCCTTATTGATGGTAGGTTATGAAGTAACCTTATAGAAAGCTAGTGGTAGCTGTGGAGAGTAGCCTTCAGGCTAAAACTTGGAGACGAGTTAAGCAAGTTGTTTTACCATTTATAATCTCTTGAGTACCAAATGAAAGCACACCACACAAGGTATATATCAAATATGTATGTATTTATTTTAAACACAACCCCTCTGCACTCTTTATGAGGTCAGAGGTAAAAGTACAATACAAGGGACTTAATTACCATACGATAAGTTTGACCGTATAGGTTTTGCCCTAGGAGCCTCACAAACCATATACTAAAATAGTAGTAGAAGAACCACGTGAGAGTTAGAAAGCAGGCCTGGGGCCTGCGGAATCGCTGGGGCTTCTAGGAGGAACCAAAGGTTAGGATGTAGGAGGCTCACGGGAGACGCGTGCAGTGTCTAAATACAGCCACGGGTTACCATTGACTTTCTACGGGAAACGAACAAGTTACGAATTTACAATTTAAGGGTACTTCTAGGTGAACTACGATGGAACCCTTTTAGACTAGGACACTTCGAGAGTCAAGACCCACGGGAGCACCGGAGTACTCATGTTACCTCACTCAGGGAAGCCGGGTGCATAGGTGTCTTTTCGTGCCAGGTTTCGTCGATTCCAATGGAGAGCTGCGAAGAAGTGCTGCAGGGGACCAGAGGAAAAGTATCCGAGTGGATCCAAGGGTGGATCGGAGATGTGAAGAACCTGAAAGCAGAGGAGACCGAGTCTGGGCCAGTGACCAGGGCGGCGATAGGAAGATGCCACCAGATGTCGGATGATTTCAGGTGAAAAGATGAAGCTTGTCTCTTCAGCCACAGGGACCGGGAGGCGTCGACGACAACCAGGAGCTGGATTCGAGCTGTCCCGCGAAGGATCTAGTTGACTGCGGTTTCAGTATCCAGATTGGACCCAACAAGCCTTGGCAAACGCAATCCACGCAGGATGTCGAGATTGGCTTCGGTGCAAACCAGCAAGTTCTGACGAATTACTCCTTTTCAAGGAAGTTGGAGCAAGCCTGGAGCAACCAGGAAAGCAAGTTAAATTAAGGATTGATCTTCTTGGGGGCTCACTAGCCAACGGACTAGGAACCCCGAAGACGCGTCGAGCTGAAATGCACAAAGCGGGCTCACGGGACACTTGCGGAGTGTGGGCCTCTGAGCTTCGGTGCAAAAGCTGCTCAGGGCTGGGGCTTCAAGCACCCCAATGCACAACTTCGGGATAGCTCGGGTAGTCGGTTCAGGTAGCAAAATGCAGGATGTCCAGGAGTTCCGGTCCCACGTCTCTCGTGTCTGCCACAGGTCTCAGCTTTGCTGGGAGCGCAGGTCAGCGTCAGAGATGTCTGGAAGTCCGTGTCCTGTGTCGCAGATTCTTCGGGAGCCTCGAAAATGCAGACCGGCAAAGATCCTGTTGGTGCCTATTTGAAGAGGGTGGTCACTCCTTGACCACAAGGGAGATTTCTTCCGTCTTCCAGTCGATATGGAATGTCGAAAGTCCGGGATATATGTTGCAGAGTTTCTTCCAGGGTAATCTAATATTCTAGGGACAGGGGTTCTATATTTATAGTAGATTTAGAGGTTGGACTAACTCTAAGGTCCCTCCTATGGGTGGACCTGGGGAGGGGGTGGTTACACCCCTTCCCCTTTGTCCAGTTTCGCACCAGAGCTGGGGCTGAGTGCCCCAGCAACCGGTTTGAACTGGGAAATGCATGGAGCACCTTGTGTGCCCCAGGCAGTGTCTGGAAAGCATTCACTGAATGCAGCCCTAAATGCCCCAATACACTAAAGCCTGTCTGGGGAGGTGCCAGCACCTTCCTGGACAGGAAACCTATTGTCCAAGCCTCCCCTGCCGGAGTTTCGTCCAGCAGCAGGAGGGCAGACTTGTGTCTGTGGCAGCAGCATCCATTTTGTGATGCTGGGGCTCTGTTTAACTTTAACCTGGTTTAACAGTAACTACATGTCTTCTCCCTCTAGGACGGTGGAATGCCACCTCCGCCGCCAGAACTGGCTGGGGGGTAGTATTCCAAAGTGTTTGACACCTTACCTGACATGTATTGATAAAGCCAAACCAAAGTTAGCATTAACCACAAGGATTATAATGCAGATAAGAGTTTACGGTATGTCTATATCATAGAACAACTATAATGAGATGGTTCCGAAAGCTGCAGAGGGGCTCAGCTCATGCTAGGGCACCCTCTCACACAAAACCAAGCACTCAACCTCCAGGATTATCAAGGTCTGCCATAAGAGTGGCGTATAGGTTAATATGTGTCTATATAGATATATAGGTATACTATACCTAAGTAAGGGGTGATTACACCACCTTACCCAGGCTGTAAGAACAGACCTGTGGTGTCAGTTTGGAAGGCTAACCAGGGGTGGCACAATACATGCTGCAGCCCCTGGTAGGCATAGGGTGCACCTATGCCCTGGGTACCTAGGGTACACTATACAGGGGCTCACAAGCGTGATCCAGTAACCAATCTGGTATGTACCTAAAGTACATGGTATCAATTTAGAGAGAGAACAGCTAGGCTGTGGGCCTGATTAGCAGGACCACAGCCATTCTAAAGTTGAAAAACCAGAGAATCATAGGAAAAAGTAGGGGTAACCATAGGAAGCAGACCCTACTCTCCTACATGGATAATTCTACGTTTAGGAATCTGCGGCTAGAATCGTCTCTACCAGATACACCGTTACCGAAGGTAAGTAACTTGCTAATCAATCCTCTTGATGGACCTGTACAAAACATCATCTGTTACCTGTTACATTTACAGCAATGTGGATTACCCTACACATCCATTCGCTTGCATCTACCATTAGTAGCTGCATACTTACAAAACAGACAGCACTTATGTCTTTTCAGAGTACCAGTGATAACAGCCTCTATGGAAGGATTAAAAAGAGTGATACCACCAAGAGTCCCGCCTGCACCAGTGTGGAACCTAAACATAGTTCTTACAATACTAATGGGTCCACCATTTGAATCAATGCAAAATGGAGCCAATTACAATTACAATTCCTCTCATGGAAAGTTGCTTTCCTCATCGCAATAACTTCATTGAGGAGAGTTAGTGAACTCCAGGCATTAACTATACAAGAGCTTTTCTTTCAGATTCACAGGGACAAAGTGGGTCTTTGCACCAATCCTAAATATCTACCTAAAGTAGTTTCTGCCTTTCATATCAATGGATCAGTTGAGTTACCTGTGTTCTTTCCTCAACCAGATTCTGTGGATGAACGAGCTCTTTTGTTGTTGGAAGAGCTGTACTTTTATTTTTTGTTAATAACACCATTTTTTGTGAAGTTTTACGGATATATGAACCCAGGTTACATGCATTTTCAACTTATGAGCGCTTTGGTATCGCTTTGTTCGCCCTAAGTTGGTAGGGTATGCCCAGACGTGGGTCCCTTGCTCACTTTGCTACTGGATTCAAGCTAGCCTGGCTGATGACGGCTGATTAACCATAAACCGGTCCCAGGATGCTTATCTCCGGTCCAGTGAAGACATGGCTTGGCAGTTCGGGCTGGACTGTTCCCATGAGGCACAGGGTCAGACTGATGTGCATATCATGTCTGAACTGGGGTGGTGGAGTGAGCTAAAGAAGGATGATGAATTAAACCCAGATCAGTTGACTGGGAGTGAGTGTTTGATTTGCTCAAGCGCTCCGTCCATCATCCCCTTTGGTATCGCTTTGTTCGCCCTAAGTTGGCAGGGTATGCCCAGACGTGGGTCCCTTGCTCACTTTGCTACTGGATTCAAGCTAGCCTGGCTGATGACGGCTGATTAGCCATAAACCGGTCGCAGGATGCTTATCTCCGGTCCAGTGAAGACATGGCTTGGCAGTTCGGGCTGGACTGTTCCCATGAGGCACAGGGTCAGACTGATTTCCATATGGCCATGTTTGAACTGGGGTGGTGGAGTGAGCTAAAGAATGATGATAGATTAAACCCAGATCAGTTGACTGGGGGTGAGTGATTGATTTGCTCAAGCTCTCCGTCCATCATCCCCTTTGGTACCACCGAATAACCTCCTCCTCCGCTCATGCACCCTCCATTGGGGCTGAGTGAGACCTACCGCGCCGAGTGAGTATTCCTTTGGCCAATATTAAGGAGAGGTCCATGAAACGGCAGAGTACCCCAGTGTTTTTGGGGAACTGAGATATGCCTAATATACAGGCTTCGATAGAGGGCTCTATGGGACATTCCAAGATGTTCAAGAGTCCCACCATAACTGCCCCCTAATACCCTTGCATGGAGGGGCAGGTCCAAAGCATATGAATTAGCCCTAAATCAGGTGAGTGACAGGGAGGGCATCCTGCGGAGATAAACAGATACATTGCATGCTCCCTATATGGTGTGGGGTATACCCGGTACACATTTGGGGTATTCTAGATATTGTTCCCATTCTTTATCCGTAAGAACCCATGCAAGATCCACCTCCCATTTCTGCCTTTGTTCTCCTAGCGAGATTTCCAAATGCGCCCTTAGATTCCGGTATAGCCATCTCACCAAGTGACCTCTGTGTCCCATTACATGTAATGTTTGTAACTATTCGAATGTGGGGGACTCCTGCTGTTCCACCAGCCAGTGCATGCGTATATAGTGTAATATGCTAGCATGTGTCAGAAACAGTGTATCAGGTACTTCATGAGTTCGCACAAAATCAGCATGCGGCATTAAAGCCCTGTCTGCAAGCATGGCTCCAATTGTTGTGACTCCGAACTCTTCCCTTGGCGCCAGCCTACGAGCTGATAAGACCCCTTGCGGGGATGGTAAACCGCAGAGAGGGACATTAGAGGCATACGGGGAAGGTGTTTTAGTATATTTCATTGCTACTCTCCAATAGTATAATGCTGTCGGGAGAAGTGGGAGAATATCCGTCTGACTTTTTGAGTGGGGGCAGAGCAGTGCTTGCAGTGTTCCATTTTGTACGTGAGTAGGTGTATACCCGATTTCTAACAGGTTATAGCCCACCACTGTAATTCACTCACTATGCCATAAGCCTTAAAATCTGCAGCTCCCATACTCCCTCAGGTCGTGGGCAATTGTAATTTAGTGAGGGCTATGTGACGGCGCCCCGTTCCCCACACCAGTTCAGTCAATAAGGAGTCTATAGTTTAAAAAATCCAAGCTGATACCACTACTGGGAGATTAGCAAACTGATATTGAAGTCTTTGCAGCAACAGCATTTTTGCCACTGCCACTCGTCCTGTCGTTAAGGGCAATTTATTCCAAAAGGCTACCTGTGTCTTCAAGGAGTTTATAGTACGAACCAGATTTCCGTCCAGTATGTCAGGTGTCATCCTATAGATCTGAATTCCGAGGTATTTAAAGGTAACCAGCTCAACTGTGAGTTGTGCCGGGCCAAAAGACCAAACTGGCTGGTTGCAATTGTCATAAAAGTAGTACAATACAGATTTTGAGTAATTCCACTCTACCCCGATATGGATCCGAATCGGGCAAGTTACTGTGCAATGGCTGCAAATCCAACTCTGTGTGTTTTTAAGATACAACAACATATTGTCAGCATGCAGTGATACAGTGTGTATGATCGGGCCTATTGGTATACCGGATGTATGCATTGCTCAGCGTAAATGTTGAGCAAGGGGCTCCATCACCAGTACAAATAGTATCAGTGAGAAGGGGCAGCCTTAACGTGTGCCGAAAAATGTCTGGTATTTGGGGGAAATAATCCAACCTGTTTTTGCCCTCTTTGTTGGCAGTGTATACCATAATTTCACCCTTCGACAGTACTCCGGGGGAACCCTAAACTCCTCCAATGTAGCCAGTATGTGCGACCAGCTTAATGTATCAAAGGCTTGCCTGATATCTAAAGATAGACATCCTGCGTTGTGCCCTGTTTATGAGAGTGAAGAGGCGACGGATGTAGAGGGATTACTGCGGCGGGGTATAAAGCCACACTGATCTGTGTGGATCAGCCCAGGGAGGAGATGGCGCAGGCGAGATGCCATTATCTTACTAAGAAACTAGTATTCTGTGTTGAGAATGGACAGGGGACGATAGGATGCGAGTTCCATTGGAGGTTTATGTGAGAAAGTGCCCTCTTTCTGCATGGTAGCCCCCACTTTTTGCTGAACTGCTGATGTGCTTTGACTGAGTGTGCCCTTGGCTCCTGCCAATCAGGTGCCCAGGGACATGAGCCCTGAACCCCTATATTGTCTAAATCCATTCTTGGATCCGACCCTAAAAGTCACCCCTGCACCCGAGGCCCCACGGCCTTGGGTGACCCAACCGATGGTGCCTAACCAACCCCCAAGATCCCAACTTACCTCTTGAAGTGGTGGTCGCACCCAGAAGACCTTTGTCCCCGAGCCTGCAGTGCTTTTGCAGACCGGAGACTCCCCATTGAAAGCTACCAGCCTTCCGATGCCAAAACAGCACTCTGCACCCAGCCGACCCAGTGCCTCAGATGGTACATCTTTAGTGCTGGCCTAAACCCCCATTTGCCCTGATATTAAGTCCAGGAGCTTTGCTCCCACAACCCAGTGGCCTGCTTGTCAGCAGCTACCAACCGGAGGCCCCCTATCCCCCATTGGATAACTTTGGGCCTCAGCACTCTGCCCCCGGCCACCCTAGCGCCACTGAGGGTGTAACAAGAGTGCCTCCTTGACCCTGGGGGCCCCGAAGTCTAACCCCAGAACATCAACTTCCACAACAAAGTACTTACCTTAAAACCAATAACACTATTTTCCTCCACAGGATAACATTGACTTTTTTTCCATGAAAAGTTTGTACGTGTGGAGTTGGAAAACCTAAAGAAATTCTTTAAAATTGTATAACAGAAATGCTATACTTAGCTATTTACAGGAAATGTCCCGGCGCAGTATCCAGGCATACTGCACTGTATTAAAAAAGTAATCTCAAAAGTAACTTACCTGTAATTTTGCTAAAAATCCTATCCTATATTCTGAAAAGCATTGCATTACCAGTAACACTACATCTGAAAGAGACACGTTAGTGATAGATTCTTTACCTTAGAATATCTCCAGGCATCAGATTGGATCCAGAAAGTTTTGCTTAGCAGGACCCCTGCTTGTCAGTAGGTGGCGTCCTGCAGCACCACGTCCGTCACTGGCGTCGTCAGCGTCGAGATGACGTCACGGAGAGTATGCGCCTCTCATGCGCGCTGACGTCAGTTCTTTCTTTTTCCGCCCCAACAAGCGCAGATCTGGATTGAGCACGTACCTTCTTCATTTTTTGACTACTTTTGAGACTTTTGTCTCCCCACTTTTTTCTCCTGGTGCACGTAGGGATGCCTGGCTTTAAGTCCTGTGGGGTCTGCCACCATAATATGTCGTGGCGGATCGCCACAATGTTTACCTCTACTGCCTGGAGACTGACCACGACTGCTTGGACTGTCGAGCCATGGCCCGAAGCCTTGAGGGAGCGGCGCCAGAAATTGCTGGAGGTCCGGCATTCGTCCCACCGCTGCTCCGGGTCTAGGGCCCGTTCCTGGGACCGGAACCGTCGCTCCTCGGGCTCCAAGTCTTCACCTTCGGATTCGGGTAAGCAATGCCAAAAAACTAAGTCGAAGAAGCGTGTTCGCTCTCCCACGTCCCCCTGTCACTCCTCGGAGGCGGGCGAGGGGGACAGGGGCTCCCCCTGCGGCTCCTCTGGAGCCTTGGAGTCCCACGGTCTACCCGTCCTATCTGGGCCCGTCGGCGACTCCCGAACAGCTGCTAGATTTTCTTGCTGCCATGGACCGCCTTTTTAGGCCTCAGGCCTCACTGCGCATCTTCGGGCCCCGCGGTCCACGAGGTGCAGCATTGCAGGCCTCGGCTCCACCCTCGGTGCCGTTCCTTCCGCCCTTACCCCGGTTCCAGGACCATTTTGTTCTGACCTGGGATCCGCATTGGGTGGCGGCGGTCCGGCCCCCGGCCGGCGCCTTTCTTGGTGCCGTTTCCAAACCATTTGTCCCTTTTCCTTATCCGGCCCTGCCGCCACTACCGGCCCCTCTAGTGCCGGAGGCAGGGAAGGACTGGGAAGGATCCGAGGACCCCCTTGCCTGGCAGTGTGACTCCGAGCAGGATTGGGTGGACGACCTGGAAGACGCTGGCGTCCTCGATGTCTCTTCCGATTGAGGAGGGCGCCTCCCTTCCCATTTAAACCTACCCTCAGCGCGGACGCGCGCAGCAAAACCCGGAAAACTACGATCTCTATGCTGTTGCGCTAGTGCAGGGGTATTGAACTGAATTTTTTTGCACCTACCTGACTAGCAGGCACCGAAGTCCGCTTTAGAGGCAGCGTGTACTATTTTAAATAATTGTTCGCCATTTTAACTGTTCCTGTGTTTTATCTGCACTTTTGCACACTGCTGGTCTTTTGGTTGCTATTCCCCGGTCCGTCACGGCTTGTGCTGATTGAACAGAGGGGCAGATAACCAGTTGCAGCCAATCGTCTTCGGAGCGTCTTCACAACTGACCTGCCTCCCTTCCCCATTTAAACCTACCCTCAGCGCGGACGCGCGCAGCAAAACCCGGAAAACTACGATCTCTATGCTGTTGCGCTAGTGCAGGGGTATTGAACTGAATTTTATTGCACCTACCTGACTAGCAGGCACCACAGTCCGCTTTAGAGGCAGCGTGTACTATTTTAAATAATTGTTCGCCATTTTAACTGTTCCTGTGTGTTATCTGGGCTTTTGCACACTGCTCGTCTTTTGGTTGCTAATCCCCGGTCCGTCACGGCTTGTGCCGATTGAACGGAGGGACAGGCAACCAGTTGCAGCCACTCGACTTCGGATTGGCTAGCGTCATCACAACTGACCCGCCTCTCTCCTCATTTAAACCTACCCTCAGCGCGGATGCGTGCCAAAGGCGAGCCCGTCTGCACCAGGCCGTGCCAGGCCGCCGCCCGGAACCCTGCTCCTGTCATACTCTAAAACCCCTGGTAAGCTCCCTTGCAAAATGCTATGTTACACCAGCGACAAGCTGAAATCTTTAAATATCTTAAGGACCTTTAATACTGGAACAACCACCCTTATGGTTCAGCCCCCTACATATCAGTACACATCTCCCCGGACGGAGTCCTCAGTAGGCCCTCATATAGCCACCATTAAAGCGAATGGGACCTTAGAGCGTCTGAACGCTACTATAGCTAACAAGATATCGAATACGGTTTCCAAATCAGACAATACCGCAATACTGTCTTTTGATAGGAAAGAAAATATCAAACCTCTCACTGCAGTGTATCTTAATACACGATTTACTACCTAAACATGCTTTAGAGCTATGAAGCATCCTAGACGCCGATAAACCAGACATTTGTTTTGTCACAGAAACTTGGCTCCATAGCCAAGCCTCATCTGACATAGCATCTGCTTTTCCCCCAGAGTATTATCTAACCAGGCTAGTCAGAGAAGGGAGGTGGTGGCATAGCAATTGCGGCCAAACCTCCCTTACAGATTGAGTTGCTAGAGTCTTTTTCCAGCCCAACCGCGGAAATCATGGTTGTTAATATTGAAATTTCCAGCTCCGAAACATGGCGAGGGGCCTTAGTCTATAGACCTCCGGGTCCCAAAACCAAATTTGTGAACCATCTTTTAGAAATCATAGTCTCTCACACATTGGCAACTGATAATTTTGTTTTACTTGGGGATTTTAATTACCATGCCGAGCTCCTATCTGATCCTGAAACAAGCCATTTAATCAGAACAATGGAAAGTCTAGGATTGACCCAAAGGGTAATGGGCCCAACCCACCTAGCGGGCCACAGGTTAGAATTAATCTTCACTAACTCATCCAAAATGAGTAATGAGACCCCGCTCCTCATGATTTGGACCGTCCATTATCTTTTAAAGTTCAGTCTTCCTAGACCCACTCCGGCCTCATACGACCTTGGCGCAAATTGACGTCTGAAACTTTTCTTAAACATTTTAAACTTCTAATAAATCAGGGGGCCCCACTGGAACAAATGGTATCCAACTTAGAGACCTCTATCCTGCAAACTCTGAATGAGAGCATCCCTGAAGCGAAGGTCAATGTCAAATCCGTAGCTTCCCCTTGGTTCACCGCAGCTCTAAAAACTGACAAGCAATCTAGTCGAGCTGCTGAACGGCAATGGCGGAAAACAAAAAAGGAGGAGGATCATACGAACTATGAATTGCTGCATTCACTTCATGTAAAAAAAATCAAACTGGCTAAAAAGACTTACCTAACCGCGCGCATAAACAACGCGGCTAATTCAAGTAAAGAACTATTTAAAATATTAAAATAATTTTCTTCACCTCAGGCCGAACAGCATCCGTTTGTACCCAACCAAAAATGGGTCGATTCTATGTCCATCTTCTTTGATAATAAAATTAAATCAATTTATTCATCCTTCTCGAACACTGACTCTTGCCCACCCCAGCAAAATAACCTCCCACTAATAAAATCCCCTTCTGTTAATTGCAAGGATATTCCTTGTCTGACTGAATTTGACCCGATCCCCGTTATCGAAATTCTTGAGGGTCTAAACAAGGTAAAATCTGGTTCCCCCTTGGATCCCTTCCCCCCCACCCCGCAGCTGCACTAATAGTACCCCATTACTGGCTGACTCAAGGAATTTTTTAACACTTCATTAGAACAAGCCTTTGTGCCAACTAAATGGAAACACGCCCAAGTCGAACCTACTCTAAAAAAAACTTCCACTGATCCCACATTACCAGGCCACTACCAGCCTATTTCACTGCTACCCTATTTCGGGAATTTATTAGAACATCTAGTCAATAGACGGCTTACGGCTTTCATAGAATCCCACGGGGTTCTAGATCCCTCTCAATCTGGTTTCCGCGCCGCTCATGGCTCGGAGACAGTGGTCATTGAGATCGTAGACAACATCAGGCTCGTAGTGGATGCAGGCGATTCAGCTATACTCATCCTTCTGGACCTATCCGCTGCTTTTAATACCATCTCCCACAGCATCTTGAAACATCGACTGTGGGAGACCGGTATCGGAGGAAGGGCCCTAGGTTGGATTGAAAACTATCTCACTGACCACCTCACCACTGTGCGAGTAGACACTCTGGTCTCAAGTAGCCGCCCGGTTACCGTGGGGGTACCTCAAGGATCGATTCTTAGCTCTCTACTATTCAATGTATATCTAACTCCGTTGGCGAAGATCATCAATTCATACGGTTTTGTAACCGTATCGTACGCTGACGACACCCAATTGCTCATCACATACGGTACAGACCACTCTGGCACCCGTTCTCGTTTCAAGAACTGCATGATTTAGATTAGTAACTGGATGAATAACAGCAAACTGCAATTGAATGCCAGTAAAACCGAAGTCATTCTGTTTGGCAATGCTGAAAAATCCTGATCGCAAGACTGGTGGCCTCCTGAACTGGGAGCATGTCCCTTTCCAAAACCAGCTGTACGTAATTTGGGAATAACGATAGACTGTGCCCTATCCATGAAAAACCATGTCAACCAGGTCACAGGAATCTGTTATGGTATCATGCGCTATCTTCGGAAGATCTTTAGATGGCTTCCTATCGAAGCCAGAAAACCTCTGGTACAGGGCCTTATCATCAGCCATTTGGACTATGGCAATGCCCTGTACGCCGCACTCAACGAGGACCTGCTCTCAAAGTTCCAGACTCTCCAGAATGCTGCAGCCAGATTAGATCTGAAACTCCCTCCCAGAACAGCTTCTTCTCCATGCTTGAAAAAACTCCACTGGCTCCCTGTTCGGCTGAGAAGCCATTTTAAGATCATGAGTATGACACACAAAACGCTGTACAACACTGGGCCTGAATATCTTCGAAACAAACTCAACTGGTATGTACCCAAAAGACCCTTAAGGTCCAGTACCAAATCATTCCTGATTCAACCACGAGTCCGTACTTCCCGTTATGGCCACCATTCCTTTTCCTATCTTGCTCCTTTGCTTTGGAACAAACTGCCCCCTCACCTGTTATCCATCACTGAACACAAACAATTCCGTAAAACTCTCAAAACCTGGCTGTTCCCTATATAACCCCTGACACCTCCCTCAATAGCTACCAACGTTGTCTACCGTTTTTGCTGCAAAGCGCCTTGAGACCTCACGGTGAAAAGCAGCGCTATACAAAAACATATGACATGACTTGACATGATGGTGCTCCGTCTGGCTGCTGAGGCCCTCAACCTCGACCTCCCCACTGTCGCCCTCAAAACTAACCACCTCACTGAGGTGCTCCAAACGGCGTCTACTTCTTCGGAGCCGTTGCTTCCTATCAATGACGCCCTTACCGACGTCCTCTTGGGCACTTGAGCGCGGCCAGCCATGGGGGCTCCAGTGGATAAAAACGTTGCTAGAGGCTGGCGCCTGGCGACCCTGCCTTTCTAACCACCCATCCCACGCCTGAGAGTCTGGTCATCCAGGCCTCGACGTCGCAGAGTGCCTTTCCCACGGCTCCGCCGGATAAGGACTCCAAGAAACTAGATCAGTTTGGTAAGTGGTTGTTCTCTTCGGCCAGCTTGGGGCTGCGGTCGGTGAACACCGCCTGCTTGTTGGGCCGCTACTCTCATGCAGTGTGGGATACCGTTGCTCAGGTGTTGCCTCAGTGTTCTGAGGAAGTCCTGGCTGTCCTTTCTCAGGCGATTGCTGAAGGAAAGGATTCGGCTAAGTTCGCCATTCGGTGTGGTTTGGACACTGCAGACTCGTTGAGCAGGGCGAGGTCTACAACGGTGGCGTTGCGACGCCACTCCTGGTTACGTTCGACTGGGTTCTTGCCTGATGTCCAGGGCTCGCTCATGGATATGCCCTTCGACGGCACCCTCTTCTTTGGCGAGAAGGCCAACAGTGATTTGGAGCGTTTTAAGGGGTCGCGGGCCACGGCCAAGTCCTTGGGTCTTTCTGCTTAAAACCCGGCCATTCCTAGTTTTCGTTTCTTTCGTGGCCAGGGCAGAGGCACCCAGCCACGTTCCTCCAACAAGTCTGTGCAGAACCCGCCCCAGCGCGGTCGTGGCTTCCGCAGGGGCGGTTCGGGTAATCAGCGCACGGGTCAGTCCACCTCCACCCCTGCTGCTCCTTCCTCCAAACCTTCCTAGTTCGAGCTTTGTGGAGCACCCCACGCTGGTGGATGGCAGGATCCGCCACCACCTTCCCCACTGGCGCAATATCACGTCTGAAGAATGGGTGCTGCAAATAATCCGCAAGGGTTATTCTCTTCCCTTTCAGTCCTCCCCTCCGGCCATGCCACCTCGGTGCCACCGCTTGTCGGGGGATCATTTGCTTCTTCTCCAACAGGAAGTGTCGGCCCTCTTGGCCAAGGGGGCCATTGAGTGCGTTCCCGGGCAGGAAGTAGGGAGTGGTGGTTGTTCCCACTACTTTCTGGTCCCCAAGAAGGACAAGGGGGGTCTACGTCCCATCTTGGACCTCCGGGACGTCAATTGCTTCCTCCGGAAGGAGAAATACTGACTCTGGCTTAGGTCCTGGCTGCCCTTGACCCTGGAGACTGGATGGTAGCATTGGACTTGCAGGGCGCTTATTTTCACATCCCCGTCCTGCCGGCCTACCGGCAATACCTGCGGTTTACGGTAGGCCAGGAGCATTCAGGTGTTCACGAAAGTGATGGCCGTGCTCGAAGCTCACCTGCGCAGGTCAGGGGTGTCAGTCTTCCTCTACCTAGACGACTGGTTGTTGAAGGCGGGCTCGCCCCAGTCAGCCACCTTCAGACTACGGTTGACCTCCTCCATCTGCTGGGGTTCTCCATCAATGTGCTGAAGTCGCACCTGAGTCCCTCTCAGAAGCTCCCCTTCATCGGAGCGGTTCTGGAATCGACGCTGTGCGGGTTTATCCTCCCGAACAGCGAGTCCGGGATATTCAGGCTATGATTCTGATCTTTCCGCCTCTTTCCCGGGTTTCAGTCAGATTGACCCTCCGGCTTTTGGGCCTGCTGGCCTCCTGCATCCTGCTGGTGACACATGCCAGATGGCATATGCGGGCTCTGCAGTGGGACCTGAAGTTCCAGTGGGCGCAACACCTGTCCGATCATGTACAGATCTCGGGGGGCACTGCTCAATAATTGCAGTGGTGGCTCATGAATCGAGATTGGGTCAGGGGCAGATCACTCACCCTTCCCCAACCAGAGCACACAGTGGGGATGGATGCGTCCCTCCTGAGTTGGGGAGGCCACTTGGGCGAAACGGAGATCAGAGACCTCTGGTCTCCGGCAGAGTCCCGGCTCCATATCAACCTATTGGAGCTTCAGGTGATCCGACTTGCACTGAAAGCATTACTTCCCTCTGTCCGGGGAAGTGTGGTGCAGGTGTTCACGGACAACACCACCGCCCTGTGGTATTGCAACAAACAGGGCGGGTGGGGTCCTGGACCCTATGTCGAGAGGCTTTGCGCCTCTGGACATGGCTGGAACATCAAGGCATTACCTTGGTGGTTCAACACCTGGCCTGTTCTCTGAATGCCAGGGCGGACAAACTCAGCTGCCAGTGCACGATGGATCACTAATGGTGTCCCAACTTGGACGTGGCGCAAGGCCTCTTTCAGCAGTGGGGATAGCCTTGATTAGATCTATTCGCCACCGAGAACGCACAATGTCTTCAGTTCTGCGCGTTGGAATTTCCAATGCTGCTCTCACTCGGCAGTGCTTTTTGTCGCGAGTGGAGTTGTGGTCTATTGTATGCCTTTCCGCCTAAACCACATCTGCCAAGAGTGCTAAAGAAGATCAGGCGCGACCTGGCCCAAGTCATCCTTGTGGCTCCGGATTGGGCACGAAGATACTGGTATCCCGAATACTCAGCATGGCGATCGATCCCCCGATCCGACTGCCTCTTCGGGAGGATCTTCTGTCGCAGCAGCAGAGGACGGTCCTTCACCTGAACCTGTCCAGCCTCCACCTCCATGCATGGAGTTCGAGCGGTGACAGTTGACAGCTTTCGACCTTCCTCCTGAAGTCTGTAATGTTATTTTGGCAGCCCGGCGTCCCTCCACTAAACGGTTTACGCTTGCAGGTGGAACAAATTTGTGGCATGGTGCACAGCAAAGGCTGTGGATCCCCTTTCTGCCCCTCTTTCCCTAAGTTCTTCTGTTCCTCCTTTCCTTGGCCCAGCAGGGCTCTGCTCTGGGCACTATCAAAGGTTATCTTTTGGCCATCTCTGCCTTTCTACGGCTTCCAGATCTGCCTTCTCTTTAAAAGTCCCCGGTTGTTAACCGTTTCCTCAAAGGCATTACGCATACGTTTCCACTTGTGCCTTTCATTATGCCTCAGTGGGACTTGAATCTTATCTTGACCTTTCTGATGTGCGCTCCCTTTGATCCCCTTCATAACTGTCCCTTACGTCTTCTCACTCTCAAGACGGCTTTCCTGGTAGCTATCACCTCTATCTGATAGAGACTACTAGCCCCAGATTCCTTCACGTAGAATTAACCCCAGGCGTGAGACAGGATCCGGAAACATTTTGTCACAGCATCCCTGCGCGCTGGGGGCGGGGTGACATCACGCGACCGCGTACGTGACGTCAGTAAGGTCACATAAGCCCCAACCCTGCGCGCCTACGTCAGTTTTTTACTTTTCCGCGTAGAACGCGGATCCGGTCTTGCGGGCGTTTTGGGCCCTTTTTTCTTCACCAATTGTCTTCTGTACTGGTGGAACAGTGTGCGAATGCCTTCAGGCTTCAAAACTTGCATGTCGTGTGGGTGTCTTATGTCGACGACAGACCCTCATCTCATTTGTATGTGGTTTTTGGGGTAGGATCACTGCACCACTGATTGTGAGGCGTGTCAACAGTTGAAGCCGAAGTCGCGACGGGAGCACCACATGAAACTTCTATTGGCGCATCTCTCCAGGTCGACCTCCTCCCCTCGTTCAGCTTCGGCAGACGGCTTCAGATACGGCCGTGGTCGTCGTCCTCGCCCTTCCCCGATGTCGCGAGAGCCTTGCTCCCCAGTGTTGCAGTTTGTTCCCGGGGGCTGGTGTTTGGCCTTCCGGGGACGTGGACTCTCCGCAGGTGATGCGGCCCCACGTGTCGTCCTCCTATCCACCGTTTCCCTGTGAGGGGACGTCGAGAGTCCAGATGGAGACATACGCGGCGGCTTTGCAGGCCTCGCTGGCGTCTCCTCCTCCTTCCCTTCCTGGGGCGTCAACGGATCCCTTGCCTCGCGCTGGGCCTTCCGCGACGCCGCTGGCGGTTTAGGCCCCGGCGCCGACTGGTTCGGAGCCAAGCTTAGAGGATGTGGTGCTGTTGGGGTGCGGCTACTCTGGGGTCCCTCCTTCACGGCACGGCCCCTCTGCCTCGCCGCAAACTCCAGTTGGAGTCCCTGTGGTGTCGCGGGAGGTCATCTGGGCTCGGTTCGCATCCCTCGCTGGCGTCTCCTCCTCCTCCTTCCCTTCCTGGGGCGTCAACGGATCCCTTGCCTTGCGCTGGGCCTTCCGCGGCGGTTTCGGCCCCGGCGCCGACGGGTTCGGAGCCAAACGTGGAGGTGCGGCACCTCTGGGGTCCCTCCTTCAGGGCACGGCACCTCTGCCTCACCGCAAGCTCCCGTTGGAGTCCCTGTGGTGTTGCGGGAGGTTGTCTGGGCTCGGTTTGCGTCCCGAGCCCCACTCGGCCCTCTGGGCAGGCAAAGGCTGAGCTGACGCCGTCCAGCCGCCAGTGTTTGCTTCGGGCAGCGCCACAAGGGTTGGTGACCTCTCCTTGTCCCGCTTTGGGCCGAGGTGGGTTGGGGACTCCTTGTCCCCCTCCGGGCCTTTCTCGTTCCTCCCCGTGGGCGGCTGCCTCGTCGGAGGGCGAGTGGGAGGTTGAGTCGTCCCTGGCGCCACCACATGGGTCGCCGGACAGCCTCGCAACATTCTGGGCCGAGGCTGGCGAAGAACTTTGGGTCACTCCCCCGGCCCCTCCCGTCCCTCCACACAGGCGCTGCCTCGGCGGAGGTTGAGTCGGCGACGTACCGGCGACGCCCTTTGGACACTTCGGTTCCCGCCCCACTCCAGTCCCCGGTGCGGTGTGACCTGGAGGAGCCCTATCCGGACTCTCCTTCGGCGCCGGATGGTGCTGGCATCCTACCCCAGGGTGTGGACTCCACGGCTCCACACAAAGTTCGTATAGCGGATTTTGGACTCTTCCTCCTCTCCAGGGGCTGGCTGCATTTTGGTGTCCTCTTCCCCGGAGACTGGCCGCCGAGTGGTGTCTTTTTCACTGGCGTCAAAGGGTGGCTCCCCGCCCTTTCTGAGGCTGAGATGCTCGTCGGAGGAGCGGCAGGTACCCCATTCTTCGGTGCCTTCTGGCTTTCAGGTCTGGCCCTTGCCCGTCCCGCTTGGCTTCGGGGACGGCTGTCTTAGTCTACAGCCGTCACCCACGGAGGAGCTGATTTCTTCTCAGCAGGGCCCTACGGAGGCGGGCGGCCTTTGCGCTGCGGCGTCCATGGCTGTGGGCATTCTGCGCATGGGAGACCCCATTGCTCATTTTCCGGCGGACCATCTCTTGGAGGTTCTCTACCAGGGCTCTTGTGCGAGGGAGATCTTACTCCCCTTTGAAGGTTCGCTCTTTTCTTCCCTGGAGGGAGCTTAGAGGCGTCCTGCCTCAGGACCTTCTGCACTGTCACCTTCCAGCTCCACATGACCCAGCTTGCCTCTCCCTCCACCCCACTGCTGCCAGTCCACTCTTTAGGACCGCTCCCTGCCGCCACTGTTGACTCCGCCGTCCCGGGAGACCCGCTGGCTGAGCTCTTGGGGGCACTACATGTTTGCCTCGACCAGCGCGGCCCTGTGGGCCCTCAATACCTTGTGTGTATTGGCGAGGGTCGCCTTTTGTCCTTGGGACTCGGCTGAGTCTCTGGGTTCCGTGGCATCCCAGGAGACTGTTCAGGGGGACTTACGGCATCATGCTTTGGATGCCCAGGAGGTAGCGGAGTTTATTCTCTGTTCCACTCTGGACATCTTGGAGGTGTTGGGCTGGGCTCTGACTTCCTCAGTAGCCCTCCGTCGCCATGCTTGGCTTCGGGACGGCGTGTTCCCTGAAAATATTCAGGAGCGGCTCATTGACCTTCTGTTTGATGGCAGCCTGTTGTTCCATGCTCCGGCTGACTCTGCCATCCAGAGGTTCCTGGCGGGGCTCCGTCCTGCTCCACCTCCTACTCCTCCTCCCTCTTATTCTCCTCCTCCTCCTTCCCCTCCTCAGTGACTGCTGAGCTGAGCGGGGTTTGGGCCTTTTGGATGCCCTTGCTGAAGGTGGTGTTTGCTGGCCATTGCCTCCTTGCTGGGATTTTGGCATTGTTGGCTGCTGGAAGGTCCTTGTTGCCTGTGTGTGTGTTTTTGCTGGAAATTGTTGCACAGACTTGGCCCTGAGATTAGGCCTTCTGTTTTTCTTTGGACTGATGTGAAGCCTTCCGTGGGGCTGTTTTTTCCTGTGGCACTTTTGCTTTCTCCTCTGCTGCGGAAGTTCTTCCAAAGAGGGTTTCCGTGTTTTGGGACTTACCTTACCCTATGTGGGGTAGCAGTAGCTATTATATAGCTCTGCTCTGCTGGGGAGTGCTGGTTGCCTTCGGGTGCCCGTTCTCCATGGCATTCTGTATGTTGCTGTTGCTTCTTGAGGTTGTATGCGCGGCCCTTGTAGTGGTATGTCCGGCTATTCCACTCCTTCCTGCTATTGTGCTGAGAGCTGGGGTGCTTCAGTGCCCTTCATTATTCTGGCGGCTTATGGTTATAGCTGCCATTCTGGCTGACCTGTTGCCTCCCCTCTTGGTGGGCTTGCCTCTTCCTTGGCAGCCCGGTTGCCCTGGGGATGGAGTGGGGTGTTTCAGCCTCTCCGGCCTTGTCCTTGGTTCCTCTGTTGTGAGTGTATGGGCCTCCACTCTTCCTTTTCCTCCTACATCTCTTCTGGGGCTGCTGGCGTTTGACTTGTGGGGGTCCTCCTGCCTCTGAGGGACTAGTTTGCCCCCCTGGTCTACAGGGCTGGTCCCCTGTGGGCGTTCTGTCCTGTCCAGACTGGTGGGGTCCTTTTGCAGACCCTCCTTCCCCATGGGTATTGCTAGGGTATCTATTCTACGTGAAGGAATCTGCGGCTAGTAGTCTCTATCAGATGTACGAGTTACTTACCTTCGGTAACGATGTAAATGTATAGGCATTTATATAGCGCACTACTTACCCGTAGGGTCCCAAGGCGCTTCGACCGCTGCGATGTATCTGGTAGAGACAGTTCTAGCCACAGATTCCTTCACGGCCCGCCCTTCCTCCCCGTTCTGCGAGGACCCCTGGCTGGTCCTTGGTACTCGCCTCCTGGTTGGGGGGGGAGGGGGTATGCCCTCTGTGTGTACCTTCTTTTGCTCTTGATGGTGGCTCCGTCTGGTTGCTGTTCTTCCCTCCTCTGTGATTCTGGGGAGGTGGGGCTATGCCCCGCTGCTAGGGCTGCTCCAGGTCAGGAGGTTTCCTCTCATCTTTCCCTTCCTCCCTTCCTCTTGCTGCTAAGGGCCTGGCGCCTCTGCCACCTCTGGGTTGGGGCTCTCTGGTCGCGCCTTACCCTTGTTTCTTGGGGGGTGGATGCCTCTAGGCTGGGATGGGTGGCGGTTAGTTGTTCCTGCCTGTTGGGACGGTCTCCCCTTCCTTGTTTCAGGGGGTGGTTGTAGGCCCTCTACGTGTGACATGCCTTTTACGCAGGTTCCCTGTCTCCAGGGGAGAGGTGGGGGGTTGCTGTCTATGTATTGGTTGGGTGGCTGCTCAGGGCTCTGCTCTGTTCTTCCTCTTTGCCCTTGGACACTGCCGTGTTGCTCTGTTTCTATAGGGTTTCTTTTTTGTATGCTCTTTAGCACACTGTTCCCATGCTCCAACAGTTTTTTATTTGGTATCTCCGTGTTGTGGTGCGGAAAAGTTCTCCGTAGAAAACTGACGTAGGCGCACCGGGGTGGGGCTTATGTGTCCTCGCTGACGTCACGTACGCGGACGACGCCTGAGCAGAGTCGCGTGATGTCTCCCTGCCCTGGCATGCAGGGATGCTGTGGCAAAAAGTTTCGGGATCCAGTCTCACGCCTGGGGATAATTCTACGTGAAGGAATCTGCGGCTAGAATCGTCTCTACCAGATACATTGTTACCAAAGGTAAATAACTCGTACACCAGAAGGGTGAGTGAGCTACAGGCTCTCTCTTCTAAACCTCCTTTCCTTTCTGTTCATCCAGACAAGGTGGTTCTGAGGACCCGTCCTTCCTTCTTGCCAAAGGTTGTCATGCCCTTCCACATCGGACAGACCATCACTTTGCCTACCTTCTTTCCGCCTCCGCATCCCTCTAGGGAGGAGGAGAGGCTCCACTGTCTGGACCCAAAACGAGCGCTCGCTTTCTATCTTTAGCGTACAGAACAGTCCCGGGTGGATGACCAGCTCTTTGTTGGATATGTGGCCATCAAAAAAAGTTGGGCTGTGCACAAGCGGACCATCTCCCGGGGGTCGTTCTTTGCATCAAAGCATGTTACTCTTTGGGGAACCTTCTCTCGGGCTGTGTGCCCACTCCACCAGGGCAATGGCAGCCTCTACTGCCTTGGGATGCGGTGTTCCCTTGCAGGACATTTGTCAGGCAGCTCAGTGGGCCTCGCTGCACACGTTTACCAAGCACTACTGCCTTTACAGTCAGGTCCGGAGAGACGGCTTCTTTGGCTGTTCTGTGCTCTGTGACTTTCTGGTGTAATCTTGTTCGCAGACCCACCACCGGGGTTGGTATTGCTGGGGTATCTATTCTAAGGTAAGGAATCTATCCCTAACATGTCTCTTTTAGACGCACAAGTTACTACTTGTGTAACGATATATCTGTAAGAGACGTTAGTGATAGATTCCTTACCACCCCACCCATCCTCCCCGTTCTGCAAACTGATTACTAGGGTTAAGGTCTTCCCTTTCAGGGCCCTAGTTTTATGCACCAATGGTCAGTATCTTGCATGGCTCTGCGTTCCTGGCGCGGAAAGTCATGTACAGAACTAACGTCAGCGCACGTGGTTGGCGCTCTTTTGGGCACCTGGTCCAGGTCCAACACAGGGGCTCCTGTGGATAAGAACGTGGCCCAACGCCATCGCCCGGCTGACCCCATTTTCCTCTCCCAACAACCCACCCCAAGAGCTTGGTTGCCAAGCCTCTGCATCACCAAGCGTATGCCATTCCGCACCTCCGGACAGAAAATCCAAGACACTGGAGCAGTTTGGGAAGAAGATGTTCTCTTCCGCCAGTTTGGGCCTGCGGTCTGTGACCACCACATGTCTCTTGGGCCGCTACTCCCTTTCTGTGTGGGATACGGTTGCGCAAGTGCTGCCTTAGTGTCCGGTGGAAGTTTGGACAATTCTTTCCCAAGCTATTGCTGAGGGGAGAGACGCAGCCAAGTTCACCATCCGTTGTGGTCTTGACACTACTGAATCGCTGTGCAGGGCAAATTCAACTACAGTGGCGCTACGCCGTCATGCCTGGCTGAGGACGACTGGCTTTTCTGGAGATGTCCAGAACAATTTGATGGACATGCCCTTTGATGGCCCTCACCTGTTTGGCGATAAAGCAGACTACGCGTTGGAACGTTTTAAGGACTCGCGGGTTACGGCCAAGTCCTTAAGCCTTTCGGTCACAGGCACTCCTTCCGCTTCTGCATTTCGCTACTTTCATGGCCAAGGAAGGGGCGCCCAAGCACATTCATTTCAAAGCCACAGGCCTGCGCAGCAACAGTCTCCGCGCGGACGTGGTACCCGCAGAGGCAGGTCATGGGGCCAGTGTTGGGGTTAGTCCACCACCCCCCCTGCAGCTGCTGCCCCCAAATCGTAGTCCGGTGTTTCAGGCCCACCAGACGCCAGTGGTTGGCAGGATTCGCCATCACCTCCACCACTGGCGCACCATTTTATCGGACAGGTGGGTTCTGCAACTGGTCCGAAGGGGCATTTGTTGGACTACTTGGTTACCACCTGATCACACACAGAACTCTTAACTTGTCTTTAGAATTCTGTTTTTTTTTTCAAATTGGCATTTTGCAAAATTACAAAAAAAATTATCTGAAAGAGACACGTTAGTGATAGATTCCTTACCTTAGAATATCCCCAGGCGTCAGACTGGACCCGGAAAGTTTTTTCATCAGCAGTACCCCTGTGCGTCGGTAGGCGTCGTCGTACGGCTCCGCTTTCGTCGCTGGCATCGTAGTCGCCGAGATGACGTCGCTGGAGCTACTTAGGCACGCCTACGCGTGCTGACTTCGGTTCTTTATTTTTCTGCGCCAGCAAGCACAGATCCGGAGAGAGCGGTACCCCAGTCATTTTTTGACTGAGTTTTTGGGGACTTTTGTCTCTGTTTTCAAGAAATGTATGCAATCTACAGGTCCCCGCACGATGTCGGTTATGGACCCGCACCGTGAGTGTCTCTACTGCCTGGGGCGCGACCACTACTCCGAGTCGTGCCCCCACTGCCAGGCCATGGCTCCGAAAACTTTGTGGGAGCGGCTCAAAAAGTGCTGGAGGCCCGGGAGCCGGTTCCGTGCCGTTCACGGTCCCTGTCCAGAGGGAGGTCGAGGGCGCGGTGCCAACACCATCCCTCAAAGATTTCGCACTCTGAATCAGGTAAGACGAAGCATAGACAGTCAAAGAAGCGTCGTTGCTTTTCGCCTTCCCCTAGACAGTCGCGCGACGCAGCTAAGGGGGGCAGGTGGTGCAACCCTGCGGCTCCAGCGGAGCCTACGCAGTTGCCAATGGCCTATCCGCCCTTTCTGTGTCCATCTGCGACTCCGGGTCAGCTGCAGGAGTTCCTGTCCGCGATGGCACGTGTCTTTGGACCGTCCGGCCCCGCCGGTGTGCCTTCGCGCCCGGCTGTGGGGCCTCGTTCTTAGACGTCGCCGGCTCCGGCCCCGACGTCGTCGACAACTCTGGCGTCGACTCCGAGGGACCTCCTTGGATCCAGGCCTGGATCCCGATCGACGCCGGTCGTGACCACCGCCGACGCTGTCCCGGGCTCCCTTCCCGGCATGGGAAAGGCGCCGGAAGGGTGTCGACCGACGCCGTTTGGAATTTCTTTCCCTTTGTCCACCCACCTTCGTATGTTTCACCTGTTCTACAGGCTATGGGTGAAGGGGGAGGACTGGGAGGGGTCTGAGGACCCTCTCGCAGCCCAATGCGAGTTAGACCAGGACTGGGATGAGGATCCGGAGGGCGATTTCAACTACAGTGGCGCTACGCCATCATGCCTGGCTGAGGACAACTGGCTTTTCTGGAGATGTCCAGAACACGTTGATGGACATGCCCTTTGATGGCCCTCGCCTGTTCGGCGATAAAGCAGACTGTGCGTTGGAACGTTTTAAGGACTCGCGGGCTACGGCCAAGTCCTTAAGCCTTTCGGTCACACGCACTCCTTCCGCTTCTGCTTTTCGCTACTTTCGTGGCCAAGGAAGGGGCGCCCAAGCACATTCATTTCAAAGCCAGAGGCCTGCGCAGCAACAGTCTCCGCGCGGTCGTGGGACCCGCAGAGGCAGGTCATGAGGCCAGTCTGGGGGTCAGTCCGCCACCCCCCCTGCAGCCACTGCCTCCAAACCTTAGTCCGGTGTTTCAGGCCCACCAGACGCCAGTGGGTGGCAGGATTCGCCATTACCTCCACCACTGGTGCACCATTTTATCGGACAGGTGGGATCTGCAACTGGTCCGAAGGGGCTACGCCCTCCCCTTCGAGTCTACCCCTCCAGTCTTGCCACCACAGTACCACCGCATGTCAGGGGATCACTTGACACTTCTCCAGCAGGAAGTTACGGCCCTCTTGGCCAAGGGGGCCATTGAGTGCTTTCCCACGTCAGAAGTAGGTTGTGGTTGTTACTCCCACTACTTCTTGGTTCCAAAGGGGGACAAAGGCCGGCGTCCTATCTTGGACCTCCGGAATGTCAATGGCTTCCTCCGGAAGGAGAAGTTCTAGATGCTCACACTTGCTCAGGTCTTGTCTGCCCTCGACCCGCAAGACAGGTTACTAGCATTGGACCTGCAGGACGCCTATTTTCATATTCCCGTCCTGCTGGCACACCGGCGTTACCTGCGATTCATGATAGGGCAGGAGCATTTTCAGTTCACTGTGCTCCCCTTTGGCCTTACAAGCGCCCCTCGGGTGTTTACGAAGGTGATGGCAGTGGTCGCTGCTCATCTGCGCAGATCAGGGGTTACAGTCTTCCCCTATCTCGACGACTGGTTGTTGAAGGCGGGCTCATGCCAAACAGTCGTATCCTACCTCCAGACTACGGCCGACCTCCTGCATTTACTGGGGTTCTCCATCAACGCGCCGAAGTCGCACCTGGTTCCCTCTCAGAAGCTCCTCTCCATCGGAGCGGTTCTGACACGGCGCAGTTTCGGATCTATTCTCCCGAACAGCGAGTGCGGGACATTCGGGCTATGATTCCGATCCTGCATCCTGCTCACCAACCATGCCAGATAGTATGTGGGCTCTGCAGTGGGACCTGAAGTTCCAGTGTGCGCAGCATCGGGGTCCTGTCCAGATCTCGGAGGGCACTGCACAACAATTGCAGTGGTGGCTGACAAATCATCATTGGGTCAGCGGCAGATCCCTCACCCTCAACCAGAGCACACAGTGGTGACTGATGCGTCCCTCCTGGGATGGGACGGCCACATGGGAGAGGCCGAGATCAGAGGCCTCTGGTCTCTGGCGGAGTCCCGGCTCCATATCAAACTGGAGCTTCGGGCGATCCTTCGTGCACTGAAGGCATTCCTTCCCTCTATCAAGGGGAAGGTGGTGCAGGTGTTCACAGACAACACCACCGCCATGTGGTATTGCAACAAACAGGGCGGGGTGGAGTCGTGGACCCTATGTCAGGAGGCTCTGCGCCTCTGGACATGGCTGGAACGTCAAGGCATTTCTTTGACGGTTCAACACCTGGCAGGTTCTTTGAACGCCAGAGCAGACAAACTCAGCAGCCGGTGCCTGATGGATCACGAATGGCGTCTTTACTCAGTGGTGGTGCAAGGTCTCTTTCAACAGTGGGTAGAGTCTTGGTTAGATCTATTTGCCACCGAAGAGAACGCGTAATGTCAGCTGTTTTGCGCGTTGGAATTTCCAAGGCAGCACTCGCTCGGCTTCGCGTTTCATCGCAAGTGGAGCTGCAGTTTATTGTACGCCTTTCCGCCTATACCACTTCTACCCAGAGTGCTGAAGACGATCAGGCGTGACCGGGCCCAAGTCATTCTTGTGGCACCGGACTGGGCTCGAAGAGTTTGGTATCCCGAGCTACTCAGTTTGAGCATGGATCCCCCGATCCGAATGCCTCTTTGGGAGGATCTTCTGTCGCAGCAGCAGGGGACGGTCCTCCACCCGAACATGTCCAGCCTCCACCTACATACGTGGAGATTGAGCAGCGACAGTTGATGCCGTTTGACTTGCCTCCTGAAGTCTGTGATGTCATTCTGGCAGCCAGGCCCTCCTCCACTAAATCGGTATATGCCTGGAGGTGGAACAAATTTGTGGCATGATGTACAGCAAAGGCTGTGGATCCCCTTTCTGTCCCTCTTTCAGAGGTCCTTTTGTTCCTTCTTTCTTTGGCCCGGCAGGGCTCTGCTCTGGGCACTATCAAGGGCTACCGTTCTGGAATATCGGCCTTTCTCATGCTTCCTGATCAGCCCTCTCTTTTCAAGTCCCCTGTTAATAGATTTCTCATAGGCATTACTCACCTTTTCCCTTCTATTCCGTTTGTGATGCCGCAGTGGGACTTGAATCTGGTTCTTACTTATCTCTTGTGTGCTCCTTTCGAGCCCCTTCATAACTGTCCTCTGCGTCTCTTGACCCTGAAGACTGCCTTTCTGGTTGCCGTCACCTCCGCTAGGCGAGTGAGTGAGCTCCAGGCTCTCACTTGGAAGCCTCCTTTTCTATCAGTCCATCCGGACAAGGTTGTGCTCAGGCCTCGTCCTTCCTATTTGCCAAAAGTTGTTACAGCCTTTCACATTGGGCAGACTATTACCTTGCCCACCTTCTTTCTGCCTCCGCATCGTTCCAGAAGAGCGTCTCTACCGTCTAGACCCAAAAAGTGCGCTTTCATTTTATCTCAACCACACACAGCAGTTCCGGGTGGATGACCAACTCTTTGTTGGCTACGTTGGCACCAAGAAAGGTCGGGCGGTGCATAAGAGGACTATCTCCCGCTGGGTCGTCTTATGTATGGTTCTTACTTTTTTGATGCGTGCTCCTTTTGAGACGCTTTATAACTGTCGCCTTCGTTTATTAACTCTGAAGACTGCTGGTTGCCATTGTAGGAGAGTAGGATCTGCTTACTATGGTCACCCACACTTTTTGCTGGTGTTTCACTGTTTTTCGACTTTAGTCTTTCTGGGGCCCTGCTATCCACGACCCCAGCCTAGCTGCTTCCTCTCTAAATTGATTGCATGTACTTTAGGTACACTCCAGATTGGTAACTCTGTTACCCTTGTGAGTCCGTAGTATATGGAACTTTAGGTACTAAGGGCATAGTTACCCCAGAGGCCTACCAGGGGCTGAAGCATATATTATGCCACCCCTGAGAAGCCTTCCAAAATGGCACCACAGGTCTGCTACTGCAGCCTGGGTAAGGTGGTGCATGCACCCCTTTATTAAGATATAGGTTACCTAACTCTACCTTTAATCACTGACACATATAAACCTATACGTCACTCCTATGACAGGCCTTATCAATCCTGAAGGCAGGGAGCTTGGTTTTGTGTGAGAGGGTGCCCATGCATGAGCAGGAACCCCTCTGCAGCATTCGGAATCTCTTCTTTGATGCTGTTCTGAGATGCAGCCAGACCATACACTCTTAAGTGCATTATAACCTTGCAGTAAATGCTAACTTTGGAATGGCTGCATGGAAACATGTTGTGTTTGGTGTGAAACACTTTAGAATCTTATACCCCACCCCCCCACCCCCTCCCCGCTAATCCTGGCGGTGGGGGTAGAATTCCACCCTTCTAGAGGGAAAAGACATGAACACACTAACCTAACTGGTAATAGTTTAAAAGAGCCCCAGCATCACAAAATTGATGCTGCAGCCACAGACACGAGTCTGACCTCCTGTTGCTGGATGAAACTTCGGCAGTGGAGGCCTGGACAATTGATTTCCTGTCACAGGGAGGTGTAACTACCTCCCAGACAGGCTTTAGTGTATTGGGGCTGGGTGGGTGCATTCATAGAATGCTTCTCAGACAGTGCTGGGGGCACACTTGATGTCCCTGTGCATACCCCAGTTAAAACTGGTTGCAGGGGCACTCAGCCCCTGCTCTGGCGCGAAACTGGACAAAGGGAAAGGTGTGTAACCACCCCCTCCCTGCTTCCTCCCCTAGGTGGGACCCTAGAGTAAGTCCAACCCCTAAACTTAGTATAAGTATAGGAACCCAGTCCTTAGGACTTCAGCTTACACCTGGGTGAAACTCTGTAACATATATCCTGGAACTTCGACATTCTATTTCGACTAGAAGACGGAAGAATCTCCCTTGGGGTCAAGGAGTGACTCCCCTGTTCAAACAGGCACCAAAGAAGCATCTTGTCGGTCTGCATTTCCAAGGCTCCCGACGGATTTGCAACTCAGGACACGGACTTCCAGACTTCTCAGAGGCCGACATGAGATCCCAGCAAAGCTGAGACCCGTAGCCCTCACGAGTGACGTGGAACCGGAACTCCTGAACACCGTGCACATTTACAAGTTCATCGACTTCCTGAGCTTTTCTGAAGGTGTGCATTGGGCTACTTGTAGTCCAAGCCCCGAGCATCATTTGCACCGAAGATTGTGGGCCTACACTCCACAAGTGTTCCGGGGGCCTGCTTCTAGCATTTCCGCTCAAGGCTCCTTCGCGATCCCTGGTCCGTCGACTGGTGGGGATGGTAACTCTTCTGTTTCTTGGGCTTTCCTGGTTGCTCCAGACGTTCCCTGACTCCCCTCCAAAGGGTGAGTCCCTCAGACCTTGCTGGTCTGCATCAAAGCCAATCTTTGCCTTCTGCTTGACTTGCTGTTGCCAAGGCTTGTTGGGTCTAATCCGGATACCGACACCGCAGCACTGGACATCCTTCGTGGGACAGCTGGAATCCAGCGCCTGGGTGTCATCGACGCCTCCTGGTCCTCGTGGCTGAAGAGCCAAGCTTCACCTTCTTCACCTGAAATCCCCCAACATCAGTGGGCATCTGTTCATCGCCTTCCTGGTCACTGGCAAGTGACCCAGACTCTGTCCCCTCTGCTTTCAGGTTCTTTAGATCTCCGATCCACCCTTGGATCTACCCGGACACTTTCGACATGGTCGCCAGCAGCACTTTGCAGCAGCTCGCCATTGAAAATGACGATAAAACCAGAAATCAAAAGACACCTATGTACCCGGCTTCCCTGGGTGAGGTAACTTGAGTACTCCGGTGCTCCTGTGGTTATTGACTCTAGAACTGCCTAGTTCTAAAGGGATTTGCTCCAAGTCCTCTTCCAAGTGTCCTTAATCTTTAATTTTCCACCGCGACTGTCCCCATAGAAGTTATTGGTGATTCGCGGCTTTGTTTAGACACTGCACGCGTCCCCCGTGGGTCCCCTGTGTCACTACCTTGGGTGGTTCCTGGTGGTCCCAGCGGTTCTGAAGACCTTGTATCTATGTCAGTCGTGGTTCTTATAACACTTTCTTAATATATGGTTTGGTACGCCCCTAGGGCTCAACATATTTTGTACTGATTTACTGTGTGCTAAATAAGTTTACTGTATGTACTTTTGCCTATAGCTCTGTAGAGGCCTAGCATCAGCTAGGTCTGAAAACCGGGAGCTCAACCTATTGTCCCTAAGGTTTCAAGTAAATTAAGCGTTTTGATACCATACAATCATAAATTCAACTTAGTTATTTCAGTCAATTCAATTTAAACCATTTTATTAACTGGTTCACTAACCATTAATTCGGTTATATTCATAACATTTCAAAAAGATAAATTTATATGCTGAAATGACAATTCGATATTCAAATAATTCATATTCACAATGTACATAATAAACAAAATCTCCACATTTCCCAATGCATTTCGGGTCGATTCGACCCTTCTTCAGGGGAATTACTCTTGCACGGATGTGTTCCAAAAAACTTTCATGCACTTCAATCCGATATTGGGCACTACAAAATTAATAACAGTAGTTGATTTACAGTATGAAACAACAGAGTATATACAATTTAAAAGTGTCCCTAGAATTAACAACCATACCCTCAAGGAGACATTACAAGTGTTAGTATAGACCGTGCTCATGTTCCAAAGAAAATGGAATTTAGGTGAAACGCTCAACTCGAATGTGCTTGTTCTAAGTAACTGATGTATCCATGCAATAAAAGGTCATGGTTATAAGACAAAATAAAAAAGAAAGTTGGTGCAAAGTGCAGCCCCTCCATAGTGATGGGAAAAATGAAATAAATAATGGTGATGATTGTGCGCCTTAAGTCATGCGTGGCAGCTAAGGGGAATGTACCTGTCCGTGACTTCAGGGTTGTCTCTCGGGTTCAATATAAATAAATGCGAGACCGGTCCTGTGGAAATCATAAGAATTGTAGGTGGTAACTAATTTATGTATGGATAACGTGCTCGAGAGAGTATTAACAAGAAACGAGTCTTACCAACAACTCTATTGCAAGAAGTTTAACCAACTCTAGAAACCGCTGTGTATTCAACCGCTACCAAAGACAGCTATAAAACAACAAAAAGCGTAACAAACGCTATAAAAGATATATTCAAGATTCCTTGTGTAATTGTCTCTCTACCAACTTCACTGATAGCTTTGCTTACCGAAGGAAATATAGCTGCCTGTATGCCGAAGCTCTTCTTCCCGTAGTATCAAAGCCCCCTGGTTAACCGTTCTATTCAAAAAAACGTGAAAGCAGACAGTTAAGACCCAGTATTACAGCTAGTGTGTGAGCCGTTTAGTTAAGCGCCATTGCTCCTCTAGAAGCCTACCTTCTCTCCCGCTCTGTGTTCCGACCTCTGACTCCAAAATGACTTCCGCTGTAAACATCCGGTAAACAGCAACCTCTCATTAAATGCCGTGCCGTCGTGCGTGCACTGAACGCTTTTCTGCGTAACTGACTATCACCATAGACATAAAAGACTGCTTAACTGCACAATCTAAATCACAACGTTTACTAAGGTATCCCGAAAAGCTAATAATTGCATTTGGTGTGAAATACGCGTGTCTGGTGTAAAAATGCATCAAAAAAATAATAAAAAATTTTTAAAAAAACCTGTGTAAATAAATAACCATAAGCTGGTGAGAGCATGTTGCAATTAAGGAAATGTTTTATAAAGTAGTTAAACCAACCTCCAGTGATTATATACAAGTGAAGACCACGTGCTCCCCACCATATGTGAAAAAAGGGTAGATTGTCAATCCTGTACAATAACGATCCAGGGGATCTATATGAAACCTGGTAATGTCATAAACAACTGTGCAATCTTTACAGTTTATAAGAAACATACCATCTCGTATTGGTCATTAAGCCCACCTGGTGTCAGTGTTCCTAACTTTTTTATCCAGCTTGTCTCTCTACGTGCCAGAGCTGTATTGTGATTTATACCCTTATGTTTCTCAACCACTTCTAAAATGGTAAATCTCAGTTGTGGTATGGTATGACTGGAAGTATTCCAGTGTGTGGCTAAGCAAGATGTAGTTGACTTATTGCGTATAGTGCTCTTATGCTCGATAATACGAGTTTTGATTTTGCGCGATGTTCTCCCCACATAGGTAAGTCCACATGGGCATAGTATAGCGTATATCACTCCAGTAGTGTTACAATCTCCAGTGAATTTCAACTGGATCGCTTTGCCCGTATGAGGGTGTTTGAATTCTCTACCAACAATAGTGTTATTGCATTGACCACAATTGAAGCATTTCCTCATGCCTTTATGTTGTGCTTGTGGTTGATATTGAGGTTTCTTTAATATTTCCCTGATGTTTTTGGCTCTGGTGTGTGCTATAATAGGAAACGTCTTGAATAAGTTAGCGAAGTCTGGTTCATTCGCTATCATTTCCCATCGCTTTCTCAGAATTTGTTTTATCCTTTGCGATTGTGTAGAATGTTTCATTACGAAAACTATGCGGTCGTTTGCAGATTTCTGCCTTTTTTTTAGTAAGGTATCTCTGTTTAATGTGGAAACCTTTTGTTTTGCCTTTTCCAATACGTCAATTGGATAGCCTCGATCCTTGTATTTATCAATTTGTTCTTCCATCATCATTTTACAGTTAAAGTCATCCGAGGATATTCTTTTGATCCTTATCAATTGTGAGGTGGGTAGGTGGTCTTTCAAATTTTTAGGGTGGGCACTTGTATAATGTAAGGCATTATTTACATCTGTTGGTTTCCGGTATACTCTAGTCGAAATCCCATCTGCGGACTTCCGTATTTCAATGTCCAAAAATTGTATGCATTGGTCTTGTATGTTAAAAGTAAATTGTATTCTTTGGTTGCAGTTGTTGAGCTCCCGGATCAGTTCTTCCAATTGACTCCTAGTGCCGCCCCATATTATCAAAATGTCATCAATAAACCGTAAAAATAAAATCAAATTTGCTGTCCATCTGTTGTCAGACAATATGTGTTGCTGCTCAAAATATGCCATAAACGTATTGGCGTATGCAGGCGCCCCCGCAAAGCCCATCGATGTTCCAGTCTTTTGCAAGAAGTATTTAGATTGCCATGAGAAATAACTGTGATATAACGAAAAATGTAAAAGTTCTAACAAAAAAATCCCTAGTGTCTGATCCACATCTGATTGAAGTAACCTCCATTCTATGGCTTCCAAGCCCTCCGTGTGTACTATTGAGGTGTAAAGTGCCACCACGTCAATGGTGCACAATAGTGTTGTTTCTTTGATCAAATGGTTAACTGCCTGTAACTTCAGCAGGCAATCTGTCGTATCTTTTAAATATGTATCCCAAGATTGAACCAACGGCTGTAAATGATGATCAATGAAACGACCTACTGGTTCATGAATAGAACCACATCCTGCCACGATGGGTCTAAATGGTGGATCTGTGATGCTCTTGTGAATTTTTGGGAGCATATATATGTGCGGTATCTGTGGTGTGTCTGTTCTGAGATATTTACCAGTCTTGTGGTCGATGGTGCCTGATTCCTCCGCTTGGGTAATGATTTTCTCCAAAATTAGACTAAATTCAAAAGTGGGATCTTGTTCCATTTGTATATATGTCTCAGGATCCAAGACATGTTCATCCACTTTACGATCATAATGGTTTGTATCCATCATCACCAGAGCTCCGCCCTTATCTGCCGGTTGAAATGTTATTGACTTATCCTGTCTTAAATCATTGAGGATTCTCTTTTGTTTGGTAGTTAGATTTTGTTTCTTCGGAGTAACATATTTGATTGCTTCAAGGTCCTTTTTTACCAGAGTCTCAAAGTTGTCCAAGATTTTGTGAGAGGTTGGAGACATAAATTTGCTTTTAGGCTTGAATTTCTGTTGGATCATTGTCGAGCCATCCGCCATTGTGGTTGAAAAGAACCACTTAAGTCTAAGTTTGCGTAAAAATTTGAAGAGAGCAATCTCTGTTTCTAAGCTGTTAGACACATAGGTCGGCACGAACGATGTCCCTTTATTGAGTACAATCACTTCCTCAGATGTCAATTGTCTACTGGAGATGTTAACTATCAAGTTTTTTTCACTTGTTTCTGTGGTCGACCTGTTTCTGTGGTTTTTTTGGAGCCTTGTCCCCGCCGGGTGCGTCTGTTCTTAATTCTATAGACTGGTCTGGTGGCTGAACTGCTGATGGGCCCTCCGCTAAAAAAGACGGTGGAGTGAGTTGTAACGTTCCAGACGTGGTGGCTTGTGGTGTCGCTGTGATCGATGGGATAGACGCTGGTGGTCTCTGTAGTGAAAGGTCCTCGTCCTGTACCACACTTTCTTCAGAAGAAGTGTTCCTGGTTGGCTTACTGGTAAATCTCTTCTGTGCATAGGCCTCCGCCCATGTGTAGACCTCGTCCAATTTATAATCAATCGTATCTCTACGAAACTTCCTTATCTTCCTGTCATGAACTTCTTTCGCATGTATATCCAATCTTTTGTTGATGTCTTCAAGTATCTTTGTCCAATCTTCTGACGGAAGGGTTTTAGATAGTTCTTGATGTAGTTTGAAAATGTCCTCCTTTAAATCATTGAGAATTTGTGACAGTTCCTCTATGATCAATAAAATAAGGTCAAGTGAACATTTGTTTAGAATCGCTTGCCATTTGATGATAAAGGCTTTATTAAATTTAAACAACATGGGTTTGAGAGCAATTCGAAGTCCCCTTGGAATTCTCTTCACTTTGTGATACTCGATGAGAGTTGTCGCGTGCAAGCGTTGGTTTACTTCCTTACGCATGATGTATTCCAATTGCTTTAACATCTGAGTTGTAGTGCCTTTTGACGTGCTGAATGTGCGTACTTGTTCTATGAGAGAGTAGATCGATGCCGCCTCATCTGATCCATATACTTTTATTTCTGCTTGATTCAAAGTAAGGTTTGCTATGTCATGAAAAGACGCCATGATCCAAAGTGCTTTGTGGGTGCAGGGTAGTTAGGGGCTGTAGTTAAACTGCACTGTGAGGATCTATCCTGCACTCCTTATTTTGTATGCCTGCTTTATCAATGATACTGTTAACTTAATGTTTTTATTGGGAGCTACCCAGTGGTTAGTTGAGCCCACAACTATGACTATAATGCTCTGTAGAGGCCTAGCATCAGCTAGGTCTGAAAACCGGGAGCTCAACCTATTGTCCCTAAGGTTTCAAGTAAATTAAGCGTTTTGATACCATACAATCATAAATTCAACTTAGTTATTTCAGTCAATTCAATTTAAACCATTTTATTAACTGGTTCACTAACCATTAATTCGGTTATATTCATAACATTTCAAAAAGATAAATTTATATGCTGAAATGACAATTCGATATTCAAATAATTCATATTCACAATGTACATAATAAACAAAATCTCCACATTTCCCAATGCATTTCGGGTCGATTCGACCCTTCTTCAGGGGAATTACTCTTGCACGGATGTGTTCCAAAAAACTTTCATGCACTTCAATCCGATATTGGGCACTACAAAATTAATAACAGTAGTTGATTTACAGTATGAAACAACAGAGTATATACAATTTAAAAGTGTCCCTAGAATTAACAACCATACCCTCAAGGAGACATTACAAGTGTTAGTATAGACCGTGCTCATGTTCCAAAGAAAATGGAATTTAGGTGAAACGCTCAACTCGAATGTGCTTGTTCTAAGTAACTGATGTATCCATGCAATAAAAGGTCATGGTTATAAGACAAAATAAAAAAGAAAGTTGGTGCAAAGTGCAGCCCCTCCATAGTGATGGGAAAAATGAAATAAATAATGGTGATGATTGTGCGCCTTAAGTCATGCGTGGCAGCTAAGGGGAATGTACCTGTCCGTGACTTCAGGGTTGTCTCTCGGGTTCAATATAAATAAATGCGAGACCGGTCCTGTGGAAATCATAAGAATTGTAGGTGGTAACTAATTTATGTATGGATAACGTGCTCGAGAGAGTATTAACAAGAAACGAGTCTTACCAACAACTCTATTGCAAGAAGTTTAACCAACTCTAGAAACCGCTGTGTATTCAACCGCTACCAAAGACAGCTATAAAACAACAAAAAGCGTAACAAACGCTATAAAAGATATATTCAAGATTCCTTGTGTAATTGTCTCTCTACCAACTTCACTGATAGCTTTGCTTACCGAAGGAAATATAGCTGCCTGTATGCCGAAGCTCTTCTTCCCGTAGTATCAAAGCCCCCTGGTTAACCGTTCTATTCAAAAAAACGTGAAAGCAGACAGTTAAGACCCAGTATTACAGCTAGTGTGTGAGCCGTTTAGTTAAGCGCCATTGCTCCTCTAGAAGCCTACCTTCTCTCCCGCTCTGTGTTCCGACCTCTGACTCCAAAATGACTTCCGCTGTAAACATCCGGTAAACAGCAACCTCTCATTAAATGCCGTGCCGTCGTGCGTGCACTGAACGCTTTTCTGCGTAACTGACTATCACCATAGACATAAAAGACTGCTTAACTGCACAATCTAAATCACAACGTTTACTAAGGTATCCCGAAAAGCTAATAATTGCATTTGGTGTGAAATACGCGTGTCTGGTGTAAAAATGCATCAAAAAAATAATAAAAATTTTTTAAAAAAACCTGTGTAAATAAATAACCATAAGCTGGTGAGAGCATGTTGCAATTAAGGAAATGTTTTATAAAGTAGTTAAACCAACCTCCAGTGATTATATACAAGTGAAGACCACGTGCTCCCCACCATATGTGAAAAAAGGGTAGATTGTCAATCCTGTACAATAACGATCCAGGGGATCTATATGAAACCTGGTAATGTCATAAACAACTGTGCAATCTTTACAGTTTATAAGAAACATACCATCTCGTATTGGTCATTAAGCCCACCTGGTGTCAGTGTTCCTAACTTTTTTATCCAGCTTGTCTCTCTACGTGCCAGAGCTGTATTGTGATTTATACCCTTATGTTTCTCAACCACTTCTAAAATGGTAAATCTCAGTTGTGGTATGGTATGACTGGAAGTATTCCAGTGTGTGGCTAAGCAAGATGTAGTTGACTTATTGCGTATAGTGCTCTTATGCTCGATAATACGAGTTTTGATTTTGCGCGATGTTCTCCCCACATAGGTAAGTCCACATGGGCATAGTATAGCGTATATCACTCCAGTAGTGTTACAATCTCCAGTGAATTTCAACTGGATCGCTTTGCCCGTATGAGGGTGTTTGAATTCTCTACCAACAATAGTGTTATTGCATTGACCACAATTGAAGCATTTCCTCATGCCTTTATGTTGTGCTTGTGGTTGATATTGAGGTTTCTTTAATATTTCCCTGATGTTTTTGGCTCTGGTGTGTGCTATAATAGGAAACGTCTTGAATAAGTTAGCGAAGTCTGGTTCATTCGCTATCATTTCCCATCGCTTTCTCAGAATTTGTTTTATCCTTTGCGATTGTGTAGAATGTTTCATTACGAAAACTATGCGGTCGTTTGCAGATTTCTGCCTTTTTTTTAGTAAGGTATCTCTGTTTAATGTGGAAACCTTTTGTTTTGCCTTTTCCAATACGTCAATTGGATAGCCTCGATCCTTGTATTTATCAATTTGTTCTTCCATCATCATTTTACAGTTAAAGTCATCCGAGGATATTCTTTTGATCCTTATCAATTGTGAGGTGGGTAGGTGGTCTTTCAAATTTTTAGGGTGGGCACTTGTATAATGTAAGGCATTATTTACATCTGTTGGTTTCCGGTATACTCTAGTCGAAATCCCATCTGCGGACTTCCGTATTTCAATGTCCAAAAATTGTATGCATTGGTCTTGTATGTTAAAAGTAAATTGTATTCTTTGGTTGCAGTTGTTGAGCTCCCGGATCAGTTCTTCCAATTGACTCCTAGTGCCGCCCCATATTATCAAAATGTCATCAATAAACCGTAAAAATAAAATCAAATTTGCTGTCCATCTGTTGTCAGACAATATGTGTTGCTGCTCAAAATATGCCATAAACGTATTGGCGTATGCAGGCGCCCCCGCAAAGCCCATCGATGTTCCAGTCTTTTGCAAGAAGTATTTAGATTGCCATGAGAAATAACTGTGATATAACGAAAAATGTAAAAGTTCTAACAAAAAAATCCCTAGTGTCTGATCCACATCTGATTGAAGTAACCTCCATTCTATGGCTTCCAAGCCCTCCGTGTGTACTATTGAGGTGTAAAGTGCCACCACGTCAATGGTGCACAATAGTGTTGTTTCTTTGATCAAATGGTTAACTGCCTGTAACTTCAGCAGGCAATCTGTCGTATCTTTTAAATATGTATCCCAAGATTGAACCAACGGCTGTAAATGATGATCAATGAAACGACCTACTGGTTCATGAATAGAACCACATCCTGCCACGATGGGTCTAAATGGTGGATCTGTGATGCTCTTGTGAATTTTTGGGAGCATATATATGTGCGGTATCTGTGGTGTGTCTGTTCTGAGATATTTACCAGTCTTGTGGTCGATGGTGCCTGATTCCTCCGCTTGGGTAATGATTTTCTCCAAAATTAGACTAAATTCAAAAGTGGGATCTTGTTCCATTTGTATATATGTCTCAGGATCCAAGACATGTTCATCCACTTTACGATCATAATGGTTTGTATCCATCATCACCAGAGCTCCGCCCTTATCTGCCGGTTGAAATGTTATTGACTTATCCTGTCTTAAATCATTGAGGATTCTCTTTTGTTTGGTAGTTAGATTTTGTTTCTTCGGAGTAACATATTTGATTGCTTCAAGGTCCTTTTTTACCAGAGTCTCAAAGTTGTCCAAGATTTTGTGAGAGGTTGGAGACATAAATTTGCTTTTAGGCTTGAATTTCTGTTGGATCATTGTCGAGCCATCCGCCATTGTGGTTGAAAAGAACCACTTAAGTCTAAGTTTGCGTAAAAATTTGAAGAGAGCAATCTCTGTTTCTAAGCTGTTAGACACATAGGTCGGCACGAACGATGTCCCTTTATTGAGTACAATCACTTCCTCAGATGTCAATTGTCTACTGGAGATGTTAACTATCAAGTTTTTTTCACTTGTTTCTGTGGTCGACCTGTTTCTGTGGTTTTTTTTGGAGCCTTGTCCCCGCCGGGTGCGTCTGTTCTTAATTCTATAGACTGGTCTGGTGGCTGAACTGCTGATGGGCCCTCCGCTAAAAAAGACGGTGGAGTGAGTTGTAACGTTCCAGACGTGGTGGCTTGTGGTGTCGCTGTGATCGATGGGATAGACGCTGGTGGTCTCTGTAGTGAAAGGTCCTCGTCCTGTACCACACTTTCTTCAGAAGAAGTGTTCCTGGTTGGCTTACTGGTAAATCTCTTCTGTGCATAGGCCTCCGCCCATGTGTAGACCTCGTCCAATTTATAATCAATCGTATCTCTACGAAACTTCCTTATCTTCCTGTCATGAACTTCTTTCGCATGTATATCCAATCTTTTGTTGATGTCTTCAAGTATCTTTGTCCAATCTTCTGACGGAAGGGTTTTAGATAGTTCTTGATGTAGTTTGAAAATGTCCTCCTTTAAATCATTGAGAATTTGTGACAGTTCCTCTATGATCAATAAAATAAGGTCAAGTGAACATTTGTTTAGAATCGCTTGCCATTTGATGATAAAGGCTTTATTAAATTTAAACAACATGGGTTTGAGAGCAATTCGAAGTCCCCTTGGAATTCTCTTCACTTTGTGATACTCGATGAGAGTTGTCGCGTGCAAGCGTTGGTTTACTTCCTTACGCATGATGTATTCCAATTGCTTTAACATCTGAGTTGTAGTGCCTTTTGACGTGCTGAATGTGCGTACAGGACGAGGACCTTTCACTACAGAGACCACCAGCGTCTATCCCATCGATCACAGCGACACCACAAGCCACCACGTCTGGAACGTTACAACTCACTCCACCGTCTTTTTTAGCGGAGGGCCCATCAGCAGTTCAGCCACCAGACCAGTCTATAGAATTAAGAACAGACGCACCCGGCGGGGACAAGGCTCCAAAAAAAACCACAGAAACAGGTCGACCACAGAAACAAGTGAAAAAAACTTGATAGTTAACATCTCCAGTAGACAATTGACATCTGAGGAAGTGATTGTACTCAATAAAGGGACATCGTTCGTGCCGACCTATGTGTCTAACAGCTTAGAAACAGAGATTGCTCTCTTCAAATTTTTACGCAAACTTAGACTTAAGTGGTTCTTTTCAACCACAATGGCGGATGGCTCGACAATGATCCAACAGAAATTCAAGCCTAAAAGCAAATTTATGTCTCCAACCTCTCACAAAATCTTGGACAACTTTGAGACTCTGGTAAAAAAGGACCTTGAAGCAATCAAATATGTTACTCCGAAGAAACAAAATCTAACTACCAAACAAAAGAGAATCCTCAATGATTTAAGACAGGATAAGTCAATAACATTTCAACCGGCAGATAAGGGCGGAGCTCTGGTGATGATGGATACAAACCATTATGATCGTAAAGTGGATGAACATGTCTTGGATCCTGAGACATATATACAAATGGAACAAGATCCCACTTTTGAATTTAGTCTAATTTTGGAGAAAATCATTACCCAAGCGGAGGAATCAGGCACCATCGACCACAAGACTGGTAAATATCTCAGAACAGACACACCACAGATACCGCACATATATATGCTCCCAAAAATTCACAAGAGCATCACAGATCCACCATTTAGACCCATCGTGGCAGGATGTGGTTCTATTCATGAACCAGTAGGTCGTTTCATTGATCATCATTTACAGCCGTTGGTTCAATCTTGGGATACATATTTAAAAGATACGACAGATTGCCTGCTGAAGTTACAGGCAGTTAACCATTTGATCAAAGAAACAACACTATTGTGCACCATTGACGTGGTGGCACTTTACACCTCAATAGTACACACGGAGGGCTTGGAAGCCATAGAATGGAGGTTACTTCAATCAGATGTGGATCAGACACTAGGGATTTTTTTGTTAGAACTTTTACATTTTTCGTTATATCACAGTTATTTCTCATGGCAATCTAAATACTTCTTGCAAAAGACTGGAACATCGATGGGCTTTGCGGGGGCGCCTGCATACGCCAATACGTTTATGGCATATTTTGAGCAGCAACACATATTGTCTGACAACAGATGGACAGCAAATTTGATTTTATTTTTACGGTTTATTGATGACATTTTGATAATATGGGGCGGCACTAGGAGTCAATTGGAAGAACTGATCCGGGAGCTCAACAACTGCAACCAAAGAATACAATTTACTTTTAACATACAAGACCAATGCATACAATTTTTGGACATTGAAATACGGAAGTCCGCAGATGGGATTTCGACTAGAGTATACCGGAAACCAACAGATGTAAATAATGCCTTACATTATACAAGTGCCCACCCTAAAAATTTGAAAGACCACCTACCCACCTCACAATTGATAAGGATCAAAAGAATATCCTCGGATGACTTTAACTGTAAAATGATGATGGAAGAACAAATTGATAAATACAAGGATCGAGGCTATCCAATTGACGTATTGGAAAAGGCAAAACAAAAGGTTTCCACATTAAACAGAGATACCTTACTAAAAAAAAGGCAGAAATCTGCAAACGACCGCATAGTTTTCGTAATGAAACATTCTACACAATCGCAAAGGATAAAACAAATTCTGAGAAAGCGATGGGAAATGATAGCGAATGAACCAGACTTCGCTAACTTATTCAAGACGTTTCCTATTATAGCACACACCAGAGCCAAAAACATCAGGGAAATATTAAAGAAACCTCAATATCAACCACAAGCACAACATAAAGGCATGAGGAAATGCTTCAATTGTGGTCAATGCAATAACACTATTGTTGGTAGAGAATTCAAACACCCTCATACGGGCAAAGCGATCCAGTTGAAATTCACTGGAGATTGTAACACTACTGGAGTGATATACGCTATACTATGCCCATGTGGACTTACCTATGTGGGGAGAACATCGCGCAAAATCAAAACTCGTATTATCGAGCATAAGAGCACTATACGCAATAAGTCAACTACATCTTGCTTAGCCACACACTGGAATACTTCCAGTCATACCATACCACAACTGAGATTTACCATTTTAGAAGTGGTTGAGAAACATAAGGGTATAAATCACAATACAGCTCTGGCACGTAGAGAGACAAGCTGGATAAAAAAGTTAGGAACACTGACACCAGGTGGGCTTAATGACCAATACGAGATGGTATGTTTCTTATAAACTGTAAAGATTGCACAGTTGTTTATGACATTACCAGGTTTCATATAGATCCCCTGGATCGTTATTGTACAGGATTGACAATCTACCCTTTTTTCACATATGGTGGGGAGCACGTGGTCTTCACTTGTATATAATCACTGGAGGTTGGTTTAACTACTTTATAAAACATTTCCTTAATTGCAACATGCTCTCACCAGCTTATGGTTATTTATTTACACAGGTTTTTTTAAAAAATTTTTATTATTTTTTTGATGCATTTTTACACCAGACACGCGTATTTCACACCAAATGCAATTATTAGCTTTTCGGGATACCTTAGTAAACGTTGTGATTTAGATTGTGCAGTTAAGCAGTCTTTTATGTCTATGGTGATAGTCAGTTACGCAGAAAAGCGTTCAGTGCACGCACGACGGCACGGCATTTAATGAGAGGTTGCTGTTTACCGGATGTTTACAGCGGAAGTCATTTTGGAGTCAGAGGTCGGAACACAGAGCGGGAGAGAAGGTAGGCTTCTAGAGGAGCAATGGCGCTTAACTAAACGGCTCACACACTAGCTGTAATACTGGGTCTTAACTGTCTGCTTTCACGTTTTTTTGAATAGAACGGTTAACCAGGGGGCTTTGATACTACGGGAAGAAGAGCTTCGGCATACAGGCAGCTATATTTCCTTCGGTAAGCAAAGCTATCAGTGAAGTTGGTAGAGAGACAATTACACAAGGAATCTTGAATATATCTTTTATAGCGTTTGTTACGCTTTTTGTTGTTTTATAGCTGTCTTTGGTAGCGGTTGAATACACAGCGGTTTCTAGAGTTGGTTAAACTTCTTGCAATAGAGTTGTTGGTAAGACTCGTTTCTTGTTAATACTCTCTCGAGCACGTTATCCATACATAAATTAGTTACCACCTACAATTCTTATGATTTCCACAGGACCGGTCTCGCATTTATTTATATTGAACCCGAGAGACAACCCTGAAGTCACGGACAGGTACATTCCCCTTAGCTGCCACGCATGACTTAAGGCGCACAATCATCACCATTATTTATTTCATTTTTCCCATCACTATGGAGGGGCTGCACTTTGCACCAACTTTCTTTTTTATTTTGTCTTATAACCATGACCTTTTATTGCATGGATACATCAGTTACTTAGAACAAGCACATTCGAGTTGAGCGTTTCACCTAAATTCCATTTTCTTTGGAACATGAGCACGGTCTATACTAACACTTGTAATGTCTCCTTGAGGGTATGGTTGTTAATTCTAGGGACACTTTTAAATTGTATATACTCTGTTGTTTCATACTGTAAATCAACTACTGTTATTAATTTTGTAGTGCCCAATATCGGATTGAAGTGCATGAAAGTTTTTTGGAACACATCCGTGCAAGAGTAATTCCCCTGAAGAAGGGTCGAATCGACCCGAAATGCATTGGGAAATGTGGAGATTTTGTTTATTATGTACATTGTGAATATGAATTATTTGAATATCGAATTGTCATTTCAGCATATAAATTTATCTTTTTGAAATGTTATGAATATAACCGAATTAATGGTTAGTGAACCAGTTAATAAAATGGTTTAAATTGAATTGACTGAAATAACTAAGTTGAATTTATGATTGTATGGTATCAAAACGCTTAATTTACTTGAAACCTTAGGGACAATAGGTTGAGCTCCCGGTTTTCAGACCTAGCTGATGCTAGGCCTCTACAGAGCATTATAGTCATAGTTGTGGGCTCAACTAACCACTGGGTAGCTCCCAATAAAAACATTAAGTTAACAGTATCATTGATAAAGCAGGCATACAAAATAAGGAGTGCAGGATAGATCCTCACAGTGCAGTTTAACTACAGCCCCTAACTACCCTGCACCCACAAAGCACTTTGGATCATGGCGTCTTTTCATGACATAGCAAACCTTACTTTGAATCAAGCAGAAATAAAAGTATATGGATCAGATGAGGCGGCATCGATCTACTCTCTCATAGAACAAGTACGCACATTCAGCACGTCAAAAGGCACTACAACTCAGATGTTAAAGCAATTGGAATACATCATGCGTAAGGAAGTAAACCAACGCTTGCACGCGACAACTCTCATCGAGTATCACAAAGTGAAGAGAATTCCAAGGGGACTTCGAATTGCTCTCAAACCCATGTTGTTTAAATTTAATAAAGCCTTTATCATCAAATGGCAAGCGATTCTAAACAAATGTTCACTTGACCTTATTTTATTGATCATAGAGGAACTGTCACAAATTCTCAATGATTTAAAGGAGGACATTTTCAAACTACATCAAGAACTATCTAAAACCCTTCCGTCAGAAGATTGGACAAAGATACTTGAAGACATCAACAAAAGATTGGATATACATGCGAAAGAAGTTCATGACAGGAAGATAAGGAAGTTTCGTAGAGATACGATTGATTATAAATTGGACGAGGTCTACACATGGGCGGAGGCCTATGCACAGAAGAGATTTACCAGTAAGCCAACCAGGAACACTTCTTCTGAAGAAAGTGTGGTACAGGACGAGGACCTTTCACTACAGAGACCACCAGCGTCTATCCCATCGATCACAGCGACACCACAAGCCACCACGTCTGGAACGTTACAACTCACTCCACCGTCTTTTTTAGCGGAGGGCCCATCAGCAGTTCAGCCACCAGACCAGTCTATAGAATTAAGAACAGACGCACCCGGCGGGGACAAGGCTCCAAAAAAAACCACAGAAACAGGTCGACCACAGAAACAAGTGAAAAAAACTTGATAGTTAACATCTCCAGTAGACAATTGACATCTGAGGAAGTGATTGTACTCAATAAAGGGACATCGTTCGTGCCGACCTATGTGTCTAACAGCTTAGAAACAGAGATTGCTCTCTTCAAATTTTTACGCAAACTTAGACTTAAGTGGTTCTTTTCAACCACAATGGCGGATGGCTCGACAATGATCCAACAGAAATTCAAGCCTAAAAGCAAATTTATGTCTCCAACCTCTCACAAAATCTTGGACAACTTTGAGACTCTGGTAAAAAAGGACCTTGAAGCAATCAAATATGTTACTCCGAAGAAACAAAATCTAACTACCAAACAAAAGAGAATCCTCAATGATTTAAGACAGGATAAGTCAATAACATTTCAACCGGCAGATAAGGGCGGAGCTCTGGTGATGATGGATACAAACCATTATGATCGTAAAGTGGATGAACATGTCTTGGATCCTGAGACATATATACAAATGGAACAAGATCCCACTTTTGAATTTAGTCTAATTTTGGAGAAAATCATTACCCAAGCGGAGGAATCAGGCACCATCGACCACAAGACTGGTAAATATCTCAGAACAGACACACCACAGATACCGCACATATATATGCTCCCAAAAATTCACAAGAGCATCACAGATCCACCATTTAGACCCATCGTGGCAGGATGTGGTTCTATTCATGAACCAGTAGGTCGTTTCATTGATCATCATTTACAGCCGTTGGTTCAATCTTGGGATACATATTTAAAAGATACGACAGATTGCCTGCTGAAGTTACAGGCAGTTAACCATTTGATCAAAGAAACAACACTATTGTGCACCATTGACGTGGTGGCACTTTACACCTCAATAGTACACACGGAGGGCTTGGAAGCCATAGAATGGAGGTTACTTCAATCAGATGTGGATCAGACACTAGGGATTTTTTTGTTAGAACTTTTACATTTTTCGTTATATCACAGTTATTTCTCATGGCAATCTAAATACTTCTTGCAAAAGACTGGAACATCGATGGGCTTTGCGGGGGCGCCTGCATACGCCAATACGTTTATGGCATATTTTGAGCAGCAACACATATTGTCTGACAACAGATGGACAGCAAACTTGATTTTATTTTTACGGTTTATTGATGACATTTTGATAATATGGGGCGGCACTAGGAGTCAATTGGAAGAACTGATCCGGGAGCTCAACAACTGCAACCAAAGAATACAATTTACTTTTAACATACAAGACCAATGCATACAATTTTTGGACATTGAAATACGGAAGTCCGCAGATGGGATTTCGACTAGAGTATACCGGAAACCAACAGATGTAAATAATGCCTTACATTATACAAGTGCCCACCCTAAAAATTTGAAAGACCACCTACCCACCTCACAATTGATAAGGATCAAAAGAATATCCTCGGATGACTTTAACTGTAAAATGATGATGGAAGAACAAATTGATAAATACAAGGATCGAGGCTATCCAATTGACGTATTGGAAAAGGCAAAACAAAAGGTTTCCACATTAAACAGAGATACCTTACTAAAAAAAAGGCAGAAATCTGCAAACGACCGCATAGTTTTCGTAATGAAACATTCTACACAATCGCAAAGGATAAAACAAATTCTGAGAAAGCGATGGGAAATGATAGCGAATGAACCAGACTTCGCTAACTTATTCAAGACGTTTCCTATTATAGCACACACCAGAGCCAAAAACATCAGGGAAATATTAAAGAAACCTCAATATCAACCACAAGCACAACATAAAGGCATGAGGAAATGCTTCAATTGTGGTCAATGCAATAACACTATTGTTGGTAGAGAATTCAAACACCCTCATACGGGCAAAGCGATCCAGTTGAAATTCACTGGAGATTGTAACACTACTGGAGTGATATACGCTATACTATGCCCATGTGGACTTACCTATGTGGGGAGAACATCGCGCAAAATCAAAACTCGTATTATCGAGCATAAGAGCACTATACGCAATAAGTCAACTACATCTTGCTTAGCCACACACTGGAATACTTCCAGTCATACCATACCACAACTGAGATTTACCATTTTAGAAGTGGTTGAGAAACATAAGGGTATAAATCACAATACAGCTCTGGCACGTAGAGAGACAAGCTGGATAAAAAAGTTAGGAACACTGACACCAGGTGGGCTTAATGACCAATACGAGATGGTATGTTTCTTATAAACTGTAAAGATTGCACAGTTGTTTATGACATTACCAGGTTTCATATAGATCCCCTGGATCGTTATTGTACAGGATTGACAATCTACCCTTTTTTCACATATGGTGGGGAGCACGTGGTCTTCACTTGTATATAATCACTGGAGGTTGGTTTAACTACTTTATAAAACATTTCCTTAATTGCAACATGCTCTCACCAGCTTATGGTTATTTATTTACACAGGTTTTTTTAAAAATTTGTTATTATTTTTTTGATGCATTTTTACACCAGACACGCGTATTTCACACCAAATGCAATTATTAGCTTTTCGGGATACCTTAGTAAACGTTGTGATTTAGATTGTGCAGTTAAGCAGTCTTTTATGTCTATGGTGATAGTCAGTTACGCAGAAAAGCGTTCAGTGCACGCACGACGGCACGGCATTTAATGAGAGGTTGCTGTTTACCGGATGTTTACAGCGGAAGTCATTTTGGAGTCAGAGGTCGGAACACAGAGCGGGAGAGAAGGTAGGCTTCTAGAGGAGCAATGGCGCTTAACTAAACGGCTCACACACTAGCTGTAATACTGGGTCTTAACTGTCTGCTTTCACGTTTTTTTGAATAGAACGGTTAACCAGGGGGCTTTGATACTACGGGAAGAAGAGCTTCGGCATACAGGCAGCTATATTTCCTTCGGTAAGCAAAGCTATCAGTGAAGTTGGTAGAGAGACAATTACACAAGGAATCTTGAATATATCTTTTATAGCGTTTGTTACGCTTTTTGTTGTTTTATAGCTGTCTTTGGTAGCGGTTGAATACACAGCGGTTTCTAGAGTTGGTTAAACTTCTTGCAATAGAGTTGTTGGTAAGACTCGTTTCTTGTTAATACTCTCTCGAGCACGTTATCCATACATAAATTAGTTACCACCTACAATTCTTATGATTTCCACAGGACCGGTCTCGCATTTATTTATATTGAACCCGAGAGACAACCCTGAAGTCACGGACAGGTACATTCCCCTTAGCTGCCACGCATGACTTAAGGCGCACAATCATCACCATTATTTATTTCATTTTTCCCATCACTATGGAGGGGCTGCACTTTGCACCAACTTTCTTTTTTATTTTGTCTTATAACCATGACCTTTTATTGCATGGATACATCAGTTACTTAGAACAAGCACATTCGAGTTGAGCGTTTCACCTAAATTCCATTTTCTTTGGAACATGAGCACGGTCTATACTAACACTTGTAATGTCTCCTTGAGGGTATGGTTGTTAATTCTAGGGACACTTTTAAATTGTATATACTCTGTTGTTTCATACTGTAAATCAACTACTGTTATTAATTTTGTAGTGCCCAATATCGGATTGAAGTGCATGAAAGTTTTTTGGAACACATCCGTGCAAGAGTAATTCCCCTGAAGAAGGGTCGAATCGACCCGAAATGCATTGGGAAATGTGGAGATTTTGTTTATTATGTACATTGTGAATATGAATTATTTGAATATCGAATTGTCATTTCAGCATATAAATTTATCTTTTTGAAATGTTATGAATATAACCGAATTAATGGTTAGTGAACCAGTTAATAAAATGGTTTAAATTGAATTGACTGAAATAACTAAGTTGAATTTATGATTGTATGGTATCAAAACGCTTAATTTACTTGAAACCTTAGGGACAATAGGTTGAGCTCCCGGTTTTCAGACCTAGCTGATGCTAGGCCTCTACAGAGCATTATAGTCATAGTTGTGGGCTCAACTAACCACTGGGTAGCTCCCAATAAAAACATTAAGTTAACAGTATCATTGATAAAGCAGGCATACAAAATAAGGAGTGCAGGATAGATCCTCACAGTGCACTTTTGCCTATAGCCTCATAAAGCGACTAGAGGGATGTATTTAGAATAAATACATATATTTTATATATATATATATATACCTGGTGTGGTTCTCCTTTCATTTGGTCATTCATGAGATTATAGACTGGTAAAATAAGCTGCTCTACATTCCTTCAAGACTTAGCCTGAGGGCTGCTCTCCTCAGCTACCACTAGGATAGCTCTCTATAAAAGTTATCTTTAAGGAGGGCGGAGCTTGCCGGCATCTATGGTGGACGTGTGAGTGCTGGGCTCCTCGCCTTAGCCCCATTAATATCCTGCAAAACCATCCTAGGACGTGCCTAAGCTGCCCTAACGGCTCTGTGCACCCCCCTGCAGCCCCCGGGAGCCCGAGGCGGGGACTTGGCGGCCCGTCCGACGGTAACTCGGATCGCCCTGGAGAGAGGGCTCCGGCGGCGGCGGACGAGGCCTGAATCCACGGCCTGACCTGAGTCACCAGCCGAGCGACGTCACGCGACGTGCGGCTGAGCTGCGCTGCCTGTGCCAGGGGCACGGACCCTTCGGCGGAATTGGGATATTCCGCAGCAGTGGCCGGTGTTTCCCCCCCTGGGACGGCGATGCTCCGGTAGCAGAGTTTTCTTGCGGGCGGAGTCCTAGCAGGCCGCTTTGCAGCGGAGACGTGTTGTGGATCGGGAAGCACGTCGGGGGACTGACGCCGGTGGACCTTCCCTGCCCGGGTCGTCATTGGAGACCGATCGGACGGCGAGGGGGCATACGCAGCGGACGGGGGCTTTGCTGGAAGACTGTGACTCGGGACACTGCGGAGTCAGCGAGCGCGGTGGGGGACCTGACGCGATCTCCGCTTCGGACCTGTGCGCCAACAGTGAGTACCTGCGGGGACCCGGCGGCGCTGCGGAGATTCAGCTTGGGACTGTGCTCATTACGGTCCCCGTTATTGTGCCCAGTACGAGGCCAGGAGGACACGGTAGAGAAAGATGCGGTGAGTGCGTGTGGGGACAGCGCCTGCTAGTGGCCTGTTGCTGACACCCAGCCCTCGCGGCAGCCGCCATTTTGATATCCGGCTGCACTTGGAGCAGATCCACTGCGGGGGTGATTGTGGTCAGCGACTGTGGCTGGGCACACAAATTGACTTGCAGCAGTGCTGGGTTTTATGGACCTTGGCTACTGAGGAGACAGCGGGGGCTGATTCGGCAGGCTTGGCCGGGTGTGTCTTGACCCCTGGGACCCTGAGATGTAGTGGGAGCCCTGCACACAGATGGTCTCCGTGCCGGACTGGGTCCCTTGCGTGAGAAGTTAAAGGCAGAGGGGCTGCGATACCCTTAAGGTCGCTGAGTGCCTGGTGGGGGAGCACCGCGGCTGACGGCTACTTGGCGCCATTTTTGCGAAGAGGGTTACAGGATCACGAGAGCGGCTGCACCTATTCCTGGGAGCTCACCCGTGTGGACTGGACTCAGGCGCAGAGCCACCGAAACACGCGGAACGACACTAGAGCACTCTGCCAGGGTGCAGGCGCCGGCGGGACAGGACGCTTTGATGACCAGCAGAATAGCCATGGGTAAAAATGGCAGAACGCAAGCCAAGCTCACCTTTGAGCAGCGCCGGACCAAGGGGACGGAGGTGCCGGCTACAGAGGCGTCCCCGAGGGGCGCCACCTCTGATGGATCTGTGGGCGCAGATATCCGAGAACTGTTAGTATCCATGGAAAAAGGGCTACAAGACAGTATAGCTACCATTGGAACTAAAATCGACGCACTGACATACCGCATGGACGGCATGTCGGAGCGTGTTGATAAGCACGATGAACGTATCGACATGGCGGAAAGGCGATTGACAGAGGCGGAGGAGGCGCAGACGGAGTGGGACAAAGACCGTAAGCAGTTTAGCAGACTTCTGCAGGTGATCCAAGACAAGTCAGAAGATTTGGAGGCGAGGTCACGGAGATCCAACATTCGCATCACGGGAGTGGCGGAGACCACACAGACTGGCAAAATGGAGCTTTTCGTGGAGAGACTCCTGAAGGCACTTCTTGGTGAGGACGTCTTTTCACCTATGTTTATAGTTCAGAGGGCCCATCGCACCCTGGGACCTAAACCGAAGCCAGGTGCATTCCCTCGCCCCATAATAGCGAAGCTTCTGAACTATCGAGATAGGGACACGGCGCTCCGCTTGGCCAGGGACAAAGGCAAGCTGCAGTATGAAGGCATGGATATCTCACTCTACCCGGACTTCACTGCTAGAGTACAGGAGGAAAGGAGGCAATTTGCTCCTTATAAAAAACAGCTTCGCGAATTGGGATTGGACTATGCCATGATGTATCCTGCGAAACTCTGCATCAACAAACAGGGACACTCACATTTCTTTACGGACCCCAGGGAACTCCAGAAATCTTTGAAGGAATGGTCCAGAGAGCGCAGGAACGAACAGAGGAGCGACCGCGACGACACCAATGCTTCCTCGCAAATGGATGAGCAAGACTGAACGTACAGTGACAATGAGCCATGGACGTAACTTTGTTAGGTTTGGATTGTTCTCCCCCTGTGGGCTCGCGCATCACCCGGAGCAGCAAGCGGGAGAGATGTACCGCACTGACGGCATCCAATGGTCCGGGCTTTGGGGGAGCCCTGTGGGTGAGACTGTTCTGCTTTTTCTTTGTGTTTGGGTGGGCCGGGAGGGTTCCTCGCCCTGAGCTGCTGCTTCACGCCAAGGATTATGTTAATTGGGGAGGTGGTTTGGGGAGCAGAAGATCCTGGGTAGACCCGGGTTACGAGCAAAAGGGGGGTAGATTGTACCTTTGAACTTACTGATCTGGGACTCGTATATGGCACTGAACTTTTAGCTGGGGCTTGGCACGGGGGCGCATCAGCTTTGTAGGAGTGGGCTGGTGGATAACTGCTTCTGGCTGGTAACGTCTGCCCTTGTGCTTTTGGCCTAAAGGCTCCTTTGAGAGGCAGTTAAGGGACTGTTTGAGTCTGTTTCTTCTGGGATGAAGGGGGGTGGTTATGGGCGCTGTCTGGCCAGGTTGGGGGTGGTCGGCTGTGGGTGGGTTGGGGACTGTCTGGCCGGGTTGGGGGAGGCTGACTTGGAGAGGGGGGGGGGTCCTATGTTGGGGATTGTAATTGTTGTCTTGACTGTGGGGGTTTGAAACTACTGCCAAGCAATGTGTTGCCTGATTTCAAGTCTCCAGTGAGAGAAAGGCATGGTGATACAGCATTTTGCGTACTATGGTGGTCACTGTTGGGATGACTAATGCTAATGGAGGGAATGTTCCGCGAAACCTGCAGGAATTGAAGATGTTGTCTTGGAACGTGAGAGGGCTCAATGATTACCGTAAATTGCGGAAGGTACTCAGTTACTTGCATAGACACCATGTTGACCTTGCTCTCCTCCAGGAGACTCACCTTCCACTTAATAGCAGGATGCTGCAGGCCAGGGGGCTTGGGGGGTCACATTGTGGCGGCGGGATTTACTACACACTCCAGAGGCATACTTACCTGGGTCAGCCCTTCCTCTCAACTAAAGCTGGTACCACTGGTGTCGGACCCGGAGGGTCGTTTTGTTATAACTAGGTGTGTGGGTAGGGGTCTTGATCTACTTGTGGTTAATGTTTACGGACCAAATTATGATTGCCCTGACTTCTACAAAAAGCTGTCGACACAGTGCAGAACACACGCTTCTTCTATAATGCTGTGGGGGGGCGATTTCAACTTTGTTTTCAACCCTGACCTGGATAGGTCGACGGGACCTGCTCGGAGGCCGGTGGCCTCGGCCTTGCACATGAAGGCGGAACTGATTAAATTGGACCTAGTGGACGTGTGGAGGAGTAAGCACCCCACGAAAGGTGGTTTCACTCACTACTCTGCATTCCACAATATCCACACCAGAATAGATTACTGGCTAGTGTCTCAGGCTCTAATAGATAGTATTAGGAGATGCGAGGTGCTCCCCCGTACCCTCTCGGATCACTCCCCCGTACTGCTGCACATAGAGACCCCAAGGAAAACAATTCCCCCCTTTACCTGGAGATTCCCTCCCTACTCCCTACTCGATGATGCTTTCCGGGGTGAACTGGCGGACGATATAGACACGTTTTTTGAAACAAACCTGGGGACTGTTGACAGTTTTCAGACTGTGTGGGACGCATTTAAGGCCTACATCAGGGGTATGGCGATGACCAAACACTCGAGTGTGCTTAAATCTATTAGACATGACTTGAAACAGCTTGAATCCCAACTGTCCGAATTGGAGGGGCATCTACTGGGTGTTCCCGATGCTAAGGCCGACTCCCAAATCAAACTCCTGCTGACGGAATACCATGCACTGGCCGACAGGGAAGTGCAACACATGGGCAAATACGCTACGGCGCGAACTTATGGGGAGGGGGACAGACCGGGCGCGCTTCTAGCTAGAATGATACGCGGTACCAGGAGACCCCTGGTGGTGGACGAACTACTCACGCCAGAGGGTGAGGTAATCTCGGACGAGGAGGAGATCCTCCAAACGTTTAGGCAGTACTACGCTGAGCTGTACAGGTCCAGATCGCTGCGGGTCGAGGAGGAGATTGATGACTACCTTGCGCATATCGACATGCCATTTTTGCCGGACTCAGTCAGGGAATTCTTGATGTCCCCTATACAGGAGGACGAGGTATTGGAGGCGCTGGCGTGCATGCGATCAGGTAGTGCCCCGGGGCGGACGGCTTGACGGCTGGCTTTTATAAGTCTTTTAAGGACCAGCTGGTCCCACACCTGATCACCCTTTTCGATGACATCTGCGAGGAGGGTAGTATGCCCCACTCAATGAGGGAGGCCCTACTTATCACCATCTTAAAGCCAGGGAAGCCTCCGGAGCATTGCAGTTCCTACAGGCCGCTCTCCCTGTTAAATGTTGACGCAAAAATCTTTGCTAAAGTTCTGGCCACACGGTTGGCGCTACTGGTGCCGGATCTGGTAGCTCCCGAACAGGCAGGATTTGTTCCCAATAGGAACCTGACATATAACATCCGCACGGTGCTAGGGACGATGCAGCACGTCCGTCAAGAAAACACTGCCTTAACGGTTTTCCTGGATATGGAAAAGGCCTTTGACTCTGTGGAATGGCCTTTCATGATCAGAGTTCTTAGGAAGTTGGGTTTGGGAGAACCATTCTTGCAAATGCTGGGGGCCCTGTACTACCGGCCCACGGCGCGGTTGAAGATAGGGAATAGAGTAACGGACCCGTTTGATATCAGCAGAGGTACCAGACAGGGATGTCCTCTTTCGCCCCTCCTGTACGCGCTGGTGGCGGAGCCGTTGGCTTGTGCGGTCAGAGTGTGGTAAATTAAATATTACCCTGGCATAATTTCTAGGCATTAACAATTAGCATGTATCAAATGAGAGGCAGAGAGTCCGTGGTGTCCAAGTTAAAAGGGCTTTATTCCAATAACTCGAGTTAAGGGAGAATCTGTTCCATCACCACTGAGGTTCAGGAAGGGTCTTCTAACATTATTTACAAAGAACAACACATATATACATTTTTCCTTGTACATAGGGAGGAGCGCTCCAGGCAGAGCAAGAAAGAAAGAGATAAGAGCATGTGGGCGTGCATGAGAGTGTACACTTGATGAGTCACAGGTGGGTGATAGGTGGGTGGCTACATAGAGGAGGAGTTACATGGCAGGCTGGAACTTTGCCCTACTTGTGCACGCAATTTGATCATGACGTGCAATTGACGTGTAACTGGGAGGAGAGCTGACTTTCAGTCTAGTAGAGGGATCTTTAGTGTCAGGGCGACCAGCACGTCTGGTACTAACTGATATCTTAAGTCAGGGGATGTATTATCTGAAGCAAAGGTTGCTCATCACTAAGAATTAGAAAAAGCATATATTTCTTCGTTCATTGCGTGGGGGCCGTGGGCTTTCTACGGATGCAAGCTCTGTAATTTACTTAAACGGAGACAGAAAGGCTAGGCCCTATCTCTGAAGACGGGTTCTGTTTACCTTCTTCACTGGTCAGGAATGTAATTCTGTACAACAAGCAGATAACTATTTTGCAAAACACTGTCTTGGCACCTCTTTCGGCTGAGCCACAAAACGGGTTCATCGTGACTTATTTAAAAGTGCACAATGCAAATACATGGGCTTTAAATGCTAACTTAATATTTCTTACATGGGAGACTTGATGACTGGCATCCTAATGCAGGACGTAAATGCAGAGGCCTTGTGATTCAGGCCACTTAAGGGAAAATGCATGTATGACATGCATATACATTAAACATAGGGTACACGCAGGGGACATATTGGTCATGTAAAATTTCATTTTCCTCATTCCCTCCTTGTCCCCTACGTTACCCTTCAGGACACATCTATATTCATGAGACCGTATAGTTGATCATACAGCATCATTTGTTCATCTTTGATCCTTTGTACTCGTGGGTGTGGAACACATGCAGTTGCACACAGGCCGCAAATGGCCGGGCCACACTGCAGACAGAGACAGCAACCAAATATCATAAGTAGGATCACTCCTAGGAAGGACAACACTTTCCATCCCCAAGCAGATATCACACCCCAGAGCCAACTGGACCAAGTCCATGTGCCTGGGTCTTGATGTATGCTATGAGCAATCTTGTGGAGCCTTGTTATCGCTGCATACACAGATGGCGCGTTATTTGGGATGAAAATGCAACAACTAGATCGGATCACGCTACAAGCTCCGCCCCTATCCGCCAAGATGACGTCTAGAACGAGGCGATTTTGAAGAACAACAAGTCTCATAGCAGACTGTTCCTGGGTCAAGTTCGCCAGGGCAGATGCAGTCACATTCACTACTGCCTCAAGAGTCCTTGTTAACTTGCGTATCAGTTTACTGTTTTGGACGGGACCTATGAAGAAAAAGAATCCTTTGTTGAAATCTGTATATTGCTCCCAAGCTGTTTCAGTCTGATCAATCCCTGAGGCATCTGTCTCTCTCCTTACTCTAACATGTTCTAGTCGTGAATCTCTATGATAATGGGATGGGGCCAAGAATACAGGTGGTAATAAGAATGCTATATAACAAGTCCCACCCCAGTCTAAGGGCAGATGTACATAGGCTGTCTGACCGCAAATGAAATAGGTATGGCGTGATGTTTTGAAAGAAGAAAGTCCTTTATCATTAAACTCTACTACAACGTTACACTCGCTGTGTCCCATATGTACTGAACCTTTCTTTCTAACACATAAATCACCTTTTACCGGTAGGACTGAAATAAATGGTGGACCTATATTTTGCATGGGCTGAGCGTTCAGCATTATAAAACTAACAGATGCATTTCCTTGCTCGTACTCTTCATTTTCTAGATCTGTTCCCTTCCTTTGGGGAAATCCGTCTTTGTCTGGAAAACATGCTTTATTCATTACTTTATTCAGGTTTCCATATATCCAGCCACCTGGATAAGCTATGTACTTTCTATCTATTGAGGTCATTAAGGCAAACCATGCTCCACATGAACCATTGTGTGAGAACGGTAGAGGATAGAAGGGCAGAACTCCCTTCGTCTTTTGATAAGGAGGCAGTTGGCCACATACCCAGCAATCAGTCGCATTGCTGGTCTGGTGAGAATGGTGTAACATTCGAATAAAAGTATTGTTACGCAAGAGTGTATATGTGAAGAAATAGGAAAGAAAACATGTAGTAATAAACTGACACAGATTATAACAATGCACAGAATAAAAAGAATGATCAAAGTAACTATACATCTACTGTGTAATAACTTGCAGTATTTTGCTTTCATCTTGTTTTTCTTACTATTCTCGTCTGTGATCTTATACATGTCAGAAATCTAGTCTAACCGATTCACCACCGAGTGGACTTAAACAATTAAACTACGTCTGACTTACTAGATCTTAACTTAGACCTATACTCCTGCTGTGGAGTCTTTTCTAGTAAAGGCGGCGCAAGCGGCGCAAAGTCTGTATCGTTTTAAATGTCTTTAGTGTCTGTATCTTTTTTTCTAAAGTACCGGATTGTCCAAAGTATTTTTTACAGTGCTGAGCGTGGATCCATCCTTTGCGTCCCTCCACCTTCAGCGCGGTCCTTGTTGTAAGAAGCACTAATTTCGGGGTCTTCCAGCGAGGCTCGAGGGGGCTTGAACGATCAAAATTCCGGACACATACAAAATCGCCTGGTGATATGGCATGCTCCTTGACCTGGGTGTTGTCAGGGAAGGCGGCAGCAACCTGTGAACGACAAGAAAGTAGTGCAGACATCAAGGAAGCCAGGTAATCTGTCAGCATGTTACTGTCAACATCAGTTATTCTTTTAGGCATAGGCGTACCCCACATATTTGGCGGTCTACCGAAGACTACTTCATACGGGGATAGGCCTGTTCTGGAATGAGCTACCATACGCATGTAAAAGAGGGCAACCGGTAAGGCTACCATCCAATCCACGCCTTTTTCTGCACATATCTTAGCTAGTTTTGTTTTGATTGTCTGATTATGTCTTTCTACAAGGCCTGCTGCTTCAGGGTGTCTTACACAATGGAAGTTCCAAGTATATCCTAACAGAAGAGACACTTGTTTCATTAATTCAGAGGAGAATGGCTGACCGTTATCGGAATATACGACCGAGGCAATCCATACCTGGGGAAGTACTCGCGCACTAATTGCCTGGCTGTTGTCACAGCAGTATAATCTGGAACTGGATATGCTTCTGTCCATCTAGATAGTGCACACACAACTACCAAGACATACTTGTAACCTCTACATCTGTTCATTTGGATATAATCCATCTGGAGGACCTCAAAAGGGTGGTCAGGAGGATGAAATCCGCCTTGTTCCACCGGAATGCCTTTACCTGGATTGAACTGGCAACAGATCATACATGTTCGTACTTTCTGTTTCGCTGCTGCACGCATGTGCTTGTTAAACCAGATATTCTGCAAGCTGTCTATCATTGCCTTTTCTCCCAAGTGTGCTGGACTATGTGCTGTGTTTATGATTACTTGTACCATAGAATCTGGAAGAAACCATGAGCCTTTTCCCTTAGTCATCCAACCTTGGTCAGTCTGGACCACTCCTTGTTCAGTCCATTTCTTTATCTCATCTGTAGTGGCATGTGTCTGTATGTCGAGTACATCTTGAGTGGGATCCCTGACTGTCATACATGTTGTCAGTAATGGTACCTCTGTCCTTGTCGTGTCTGTTGGTGTCTGGACTGTCTGGGCTGTAAGTTTAGCTGTTCGGTCTGCCAGGTCATTACCCTGAGAAATGGTGTCTGTAACTTTGGTGTGAGCTTTGCACTTCAGGATAGAAATGGCTGTAGGTAAATGTATTGCTTCCAACAGGGCTTGAATGAGCTGGCCGTGCTGGATCTTGGTCCCATGGGAGGTCAAGAAACCCCTCTCCCTCCATAAGACCCCGAAATCATGAACAACGCCAAAAGCATATTGTGAGTCAGTATAAATGTTTACTTTCAAGTGCTTAGCTCTTATGCAGGCTTGTGTCAGAGCGATGAGCTCTGCTGCTTGTGCTGATAGTGTGTCTATTTTCTGTGTCTCTATGACTTTAGTAGCAGTGGTCACAGCATATGCTGCTACTAATTCTCCTGCACTCGTTCTCATGCATGATCCATCTACATAGAGCGTTAAGTCTGGGTCTGGAAGTTCAATATCTGTCAGGTCCTGTCTTGGTTTCGTCACTATATTCATTACTTCCACACAGTCGTGTGGCGGTGCATTTACTGTACTTGAGGGCAAAAGTGTTGCAGGATTCAGAATATTACAACGTCTGATCTCTATGTGTGGTTGAAATAATGTCAGTTCATATCCTGTCAGTCTTGCTACAGTCAAATGTTGTGTCTGTGTCCTGTTTAAGAGAACCTCCACTGCATGTGGAACCTGTACTGTCAGAGGGTGTCCCAGCACTATTGAGTCACTTTGTCTGATGGCTAGGGCTGTTGCTGCAACTGATTTCAGGCACGCAGGCAGAGCCTGGGCCACTGGATCTAGTGTACTAGAAAAATAAGCGCAAGGCTTGTGTTTTCCTGCTTGATCTTGTGTGAGGACAGATAACGCTGTTCCATCCCGTTCAGTTATGAAAAGCATGAAAGGTTTACTGTAACTTTGAGTCTCTAAAACTGGCGCTTGACATAATGCTCTTTTTAATTCCTCAAATGCCAAGGTGTGTTCTTGTGTCCAAGGGAGGACAGTCGGAGTGGCTGCCTCCTGTGTAGTTAACTGTATGAGTGGTTTGGCTAGATATGCATACTGGGGAATCCATTGCCTACAGTAAGAAGTGAGGCCAATAAAAGCACGTACCTCCTTCTGTGTCTTGGGCTGTGAAAGGTTAGCAATGATCTGTATACGTTCTCGTGTTAGCTGTCTACCCTCCTTGGAAAGCAAGTGTCCAAGGCACACCACTTGCTTTTCACAGAATTGCAACTTGGAAGGGGACACCTTGTGCCCCTTGTCAGCCAGAAAATGTAAGACTGTCAGTGATGCATTCTCGCATTCTGGGTCTGATCGTGCTGTAATTAGGATGTCATCTACGTACTGTAGTAGAGCAGTGTTGGGAGGCATATAAATACTGTCCAGCTGTGTTTTTTTTTTTTAATGCCTGACTGTAAATGCTAGGACTCATTGCAAGAGCGAAACTCCTTCCAATTATTCTGTTTACACTACGAGGGAAAAAACTATTCATTTGCAAGCATGCCTTATCCGAAGCCAATGAAGCTTTCAGTGCTGGCTGTAAGGAAGAGCAACTTGACCCCCTCCTTATATAAACAATTTCTCCGTGGCTCATCAAGTTTTTTTTCTCTACACTGCCTTCCCCTTTATTGTGATGTCACCCACAGGGCTGTTCCTCCACCCTTTCAAAACTCTGAGAGCTAAGAACAGTTGCAAAGTTACTGGAGAGAGAACTTGGTCAAATTGCAAGCATCCTTCATCTGCATGCGAAGGAAGCCTGAGTCAGTTGGAGGACTGCCAACAACTTGTCCGCGGAAAAGAATTGGAGTATGGCCAATGATAACAAGACAGGCACTGCTCGGTGCTCCAAGAGGGAAAAGCCCTCCCTTTACAAAATATCTTTCCCCGGGAGTCAGGCGCCCTCAAGGTCGAAAAACACATTCTCTGCAATTCAAAACACATCTGTACCCAGGCCAGAGAGCTAACCAACATTCTCTAACTTAACTGAAGCAAATTCAAAACGTGATAAAAAACATCCTAAAATCAGTAATTAATAAGGACATATTTTATTTCGTAACCTAGACACATGCTAGCATTTTAAAATAGTTATACCATAAAATATTGTTACTAGCTGCAAAGGAAAAAAAAGAAACAGAACAACATGACATGGAAACACATCACATTTTACTTTTTGAAAATAACATGTGAAACACTATAATTTTGCATTGCAGAACCAAGATTTTCATAATTAAGTGTGCAAGCTCTTCTACTCTACCTATTAAAAGGGCCAGATTCATCATTTTTCAAAAAGCCATGTTTTCCAATTGAGTGGATTAACTGTCACACGCTATTCTAAAGGGCAGCTTGCATTGGGAAACATAATAATGTATATTTTGTAGAACAAATTCTAATTTAAAAAACACACGGTTGCATTACACTAATTAAAAGCACATTCTATGATGGGTCTGTTTTATATTTCCTTCTCAACCGTGAAAACATTAAAGCACCCTCCGTGCAAACCCTTATCTCAATCCGACTGGTTTATTTACAGCTTACCGACCTCTGAGTCAAACACATTAAATCAAGTGTTCCAAGGCAAACCCACACAAATACACGGACGCATTTGAAATAGAATGTTAAATGAACACTTCTTTACTCTCCATGCAAGACGTTACCATTCAGTCAGCAAACTGACAAAGCACATAGGCAGACCCAGCAACCAATGAAAAAGTTAAATCAAACCATCAATCAACTAAATACTCACTGACTTTTAGTGTCAGCTCACATAACCATGCATGTTAAACAGCATGTTAAAACAAATACTGCCTTCTCAATACAAGATATTAACTCTTTGGCAGCTGAAGCACAATCTTTCCCCAATGACTGCAGTACATGGGAAAGTCATGAACTCATCTCTCCACGTTATCACATAACACGTACGCACATCTTCAAAATGTTTTCTCCAAGCACTTGAAAGAGATCCAGCTCTCTCCTGCCTACCGTAATGATAACATGCTCTGCACAAACCATAACTACATGGCGCTATTCACAAGCCATATTCACAAGAAACTCAACAAGTTATAATAATGACATGCTCTTCATAAACCATATTTACAAGGAGCTATTTACAAGGAACTCCACAGCCTCTGATGCTGTCGGCTTCTTTCTACATACTCTAAAGGGTACAGGTGGTGGCGTTCGCGACCTACTGGGTGTTTCTGAGGGGGTCACTCTAGCTAGTTCTTCTGAGAGGACGGGGTAAATGCCAGTAACGACGGCATTGCTTTCTCTATCAACCTGTTCTGTTTTGACCTGTTCCCCCTCCTCCCGCAATTCTTTTCTTTCGCTTTTTCCCCTGCCTGTTTAGTTCTCTCTGCTTTCTTCAATTCTTTCTCTGTTCTCCTATGTGACTCTTTGCGCCACAATTCAATGGCATCTTTCTGAGAGGGTCTTGATTTCTTTTTCCATAGCGCTTCCTCTACTCTCATAATGCATTCTGAATCCCATGTTCCTGAGATAGGCCATCTATACTTTTCCTCCAGGTCCTTTGTATAGTCTACCCATAAATCTAAAAACAAGATGGCGTCTAATCCATGCTTATTATACATATAATGACCAGGTGTGTCTCTAGGCGGGATGTTAATTGACTCTTCTAGTATACCTTTCCTGGTCCCTATTTGACGTAATTTCGAAAACAGTGGCATGTTGAAACCAACACAATGGAAATACAATACACAAAAATAGACTGAACCAATCAACAATCATTCACACTAAAACATCATAACATTAAAACAAACATGATCTAAACCAATACAGAGAACTAAACATGTACTTGAAAAACTATATGCACTGGGATACAGTACAACCATACCGGTCTCAAAAATTGAGACACGTCTTTACCGTGCCCACGTTTTACCATGGACCTGTCTTGACCGTGCTCGTGTGAACGAACCCGTCTTTACCGTTTTCACGAATAACGTGAACCCGTCTTTACCGTGCCCACGTTTTACCGTGGACCCGTCTTGACCGTGTTCATATAAAATGAACCCGTCTTGAAACTTTATGCATTCCCCATAGTGGTACTCACCGAGAAGCAAAACTTGAAGGCCTCGGACTTCTACGCATCTACGTCTACGTCTACGCATGCGCCTCGGAACGGGTGGACCTCTGGAAACCTCGGACCTTGCTCTCTCACAGGTCGGGCTCTGGTTGAGACGATCCGCAATCCTCACCACCTCGTATGGATGCCTGGTCACAGTCCGTCCTCCTCCTGGGCCTGAGGGAGTAACGGGAAATCCCGATGGCGTGTACACTTTAAAGTCCGTCACGGCTGTAGAAGGGGGCAAAGCTGGACCTACAACTCCGGCGCGTGGGGAAAGGGATATGTCCCTGTAAGGGCGCCAAATTAATGTGGTAAATTAAATATTACCCTGGCATAATTTCTAGGCATTAACAATTAGCATGTATCAAATGAGAGGCAGAGAGTCCGTGGTGTCCAAGTTAAAAGGGCTTTATTCCAATAACTCGAGTTAAGGGAGAATCTGTTCCATCACCACTGAGGTTCAGGAAGGGTCTTCTAACATTATTTACAAAGAACAACACATATATACATTTTTCCTTGTACATAGGGAGGAGCGCTCCAGGCAGAGCAAGAAAGAAAGAGATAAGAGCATGTGGGCGTGCATGAGGGTGTACACTTGATGAGTCACAGGTGGGTGATAGGTGGGTGGCTACATAGAGGAGGAGTTACATGGCAGGCTGGAACTTTGCCCTACTTGTGCACGCAATTTGATCATGACGTGCAATTGACGTGTAACTGGGAGGAGAGCTGACTTTCAGTCTAGTAGAGGGATCTTTAGTGTCAGGGCGACCAGCACGTCTGGTACTAACTGATATCTTAAGTCAGGGGATGTATTATCGGAAGCAAAGGTTGCTCATCACTAAGAATCAGAAAAAGCATATATTTCTTCATTCATTGCGTGGGGGCCGTGGGCTTTCTACGGATGCAAGCTCTGTAATTTACTTAAACGGAGACAGAAAGGCTAGGCCCTATCTCTGAAGACGGGTTCTGTTTACCTTCTTCACTGGGCAGGAATGTAATTCTGTACAACAAGCAGATAACTATTTTGCAAAACACTGTCTTGGCACCTCTTTCGGCTGAGCCACAAAACGGGTTCATCGTGACTTATTTAAAAGTGCACAATGCAAATACATGGGCCTTAAATGCTAACTTAATATTTCTTACATGGGAGACTTGATGACTGGCATCCTAATGCAGGACGTAAATGCAGAGGCCTTGTGATTCAGGCTGTTGGATAATCGACTGAGTGTTGTGTTGGAAACACTCACCCTTGGGAGACTGCTGCTGCTGCTGGGCGCTGGGCTGCTGACGCCGTCAGTGATCCCTGTGGACGGCGCCAATCACCATCTCGGGTGCCGAGGGGAGGAACTACGGTTCCCAGTGTCCCTAGCGGCCGTGCACCACCACTTCCTGTCCCGCGCACCAGGAGGTGCTTAAAACCACGGAGCTCCCTCGGTGGAGCGGGGGCTGTTGGATAATCGACTGAGTGTTGTGTTGGAAACACTCACCCTTGGGAGACTGCTGCTGCTGCTGGGCGCTGGGCTGCTGACGCCGTCAGTGATCCCTGTGGACGGCGCCAATCACCATCTCGGCTGCCGAGGGGAGGAACTACGGTTCCCAGCGTCCCTAGCGGCCGTGCACCACCACTTCCTGTCCCGCGCACCAGGAGGTGCTTAAAACCACGGAACTCCCTCCGCGTCGCGGACGCGCGCGGACGGCGCCGGGCAGAGCCCGGGCAGAGGGCGGGCCGTCTGTGGCCGTCAGTGGACTGCAGTGGTCGGGCGGGCCACCTCCCCAACATTGTATACCAAAGGTGAGCTCACTATCAGATCATTAAAATGGGCGATTGTCCTGATACCCAGGGTGTTGATACCTTCGTCTCCCTTTGTACATCTTTTGAGACACTGATAGATACAGCCTTTAATGAGATTGTGGAGACCGAGAGGAGGTTCTCCATGGGTCCATTTACTTTCAATACTAAATCGAGTGATACAGGCAGCACTAGCTGTACAAATGGGAATATACACATAACCCCTGCAGTTATTGTGGTCAAACCGTCTCATCCTCCTGTTAATGTGCCCACCGTCTTGGACGACGAAAATACTGTCACTTATATAGCACCAGACTCTGCCTCCTTAACATCAGCTGTTGTTATCCCAAACACGGTATCGATACCAACACCTCCTGTATCTTCATTGATTGATATCGTTCCTACTAGTACTATTGCTTCCCAGGCCGACGTTATCATCGTGGATAGCATGGAAGAAAGCAACAATCAGGGAGGGGGAAAACGCAAAAGAGGTTCTACTAAGCACGGTGCCAATAAAAGGAAACAACCTATAACCCATAAGAATCAGCCGACACCACAAAGCCTGTGGAACAAACAAAAAATCTCGGGGGCTGAAACTGGTGTTATTACGGAGGACAAAGATTTATCAGACACGGACAGCACTGCTGCAGTTTCCATTATCCACTCGAGTGGGAACTATAATTCTGTATGGACCCAAACTACAATAATGGGAGATAATTATAATCTCTGAAAACAAAATGTGAATCTCATAGAAACTATAGTGGACACTGTTTTTAATCGGTTAGAAAAGCAAATGATCGTCAAATTTAATGATGTTTTTTAAAGACTTGACAGACTAGATAACCTGGTTAAAAATGGAGAAACAAAAAGGAAGGGGTCCGTCATTCTGGATCAAATTAGAGCCGACCGTCTCCTAAAAGAATTGGAATCTGTAAATAACATACTGTCATTAAAGAAACAGGAAACTACCACCATTTTGGGTGGGGCTATGAGTAATCTTGGAACTTTACTGCCGCCTATTGCATTATCTACTACTCAACCCCGACCCTCTAATGGAGGGTTAAACGCTACAACATCCAATTTACCTATTAAACCTACACCTACACCTGCTCCAAGGAAAAATATCACCCCCACTATTAGCAACAACATCGCTGCCAACCGTAGTAATGGTCCAACTCAACCTACTATAGCATCAAGACCAAAGGTTGCTAATAACAATGAGGGTAACGGCCAACAAGGGTCAAGCAAACCTTTTAAACACCAAGGGCCTGCCTTACATCTGCCCCCGGATGCATGGCCTTTTGTTTTGGTCCTTGCAGGTGTACCGCCTTTGAGGGAGGACCAGGGGGAATCATGGGTGCAACTGCGTAATAAAAGCATAGACTGGCTGACCAAGCATAAAGGCGTTGGATATGAGATCTCTAGAGAGATTCTATCAGTCCGCAGGGTGTCGTGGGTCGGGCCCCTGTTTAAAGATAAAGAAGGTGATTGTATAGTCCTCAATTTTCAAAATCCAGGGACTGTGAGAAACCTCCTTAGCAGGGATAGTAACTGTTCCGCCATTTCTACTGTTGTTACTATGTTACCTCTGAGTTATTTCTACAGACAAATGGCAATACAATCCCGGCCCCCTTTCATGCGACCTCAACCTTACTCAAAGCAGTTTCAACCATCACCTATGTACTGTCAGCAACCGCCCATGCAATTTCAACCTGCCCCATTCCAATTTAAGATGTTTAACAGATTTGCACCCTTGTCGTATCTGGATATGCAAGATTGACCTTCCCTGACTAACCTTGCTGCATCATTCTTGTTACCAAACCCAGAACCGCAGGTTGCTCCACAAGCTTTGCCACGGACTGTTCCGAGTCAAAAACCTTTGACTCATAGACAACCGTCCTTGGATTCGGAACTATCCCTTGTCAGCTGGAATATAGCAGGACTAAAATCCAAGCTGAAAATTGGAGAATGGATAAATTGGGTTGATAGTAACTGTGACATACTAATGCTACAAGAAACCTGGTGTTTAACGGAACCAATAATGGGGGGATTTTGTTGTTACAACGTAAAGGCTTCCCCCTCTAATATGGGTCGGCCTAGTGGGGGCCTATCCATTTGGTCCAAAATAAAATCCGGGGTGCAAACTAAATTGATCCCCACACCGGGTAACCATTTTATGGCTATGAAGTACATTAACAGAATGAAATTGTGCATTATCAATTTTTATAATAATGATTTTGTAACTTGGCCTAATGTTAATTTTATTTTATTGTTTACTTTTATTGACGATATTATGGAAGGCCATAAGTACGGACCTTTTGATGGTATCTGCATCGGAGGGGATTTTAATGCCCATATGTATCGCAGGAGCCCACCGTGTAAAAACGGTGAGGAGCTGAAAAACCATCTAGCATCCCGTGACCTAGTAAACGTAATGGAAATTGCAGGTTCCAGTGCAAATAGCATAATAACACCTACTTTTATAGGTCATGGTTGTGCTTCTACGATAGACTACATTTTCACATGCCCAACATTAAGTGATATAATCATAAAGGCAGAAGTCATCTGTTCCGCTTACAGCGATCATTATCCGCTCAGAATATACCTACATATTCCACAGACCTTGAAGGTTGTAGCAAAGCTAGAGACTGGACTACAAAATCTGGCATTGTCCACCGACAGGATAAGACTAGTATGGAAAGGGGTGGATAATAAAGATATTCTAGCAAGAGTAATTAAAAAACAACCGGAGATAGTAGAGACCTGTCTGTCACACACGAGTTCTGGTAGAGATGTGGTTGATGCTTTTGGCAATCTATGTGGGGCAATTAAAAGAGAATCTTCAAAACCATTTAGGCAGAACACAGCTCGTGGTCCCCGCTGGTTTGATTTGTCCTGTTCTAAGGCCAATAGGGACCTGAGGGCTGCTTTAAAAACTAATCCTAGGGATGTTTTAATTGTGAGGGAACTAAGATTAAAATACAAAATTGCCCTACATATTAGATCTGAGGCTTTAGTGATTAATCACTGGGAATCTCTCACGCGTACTGCCTCATTAAAGGATACCACAGGTTTTTGGAGAGAGGTTAAGTCCTTAAGATCTTTTGGCTCTAGCATCAACCCAATTAATTGTAACATAACGGGTGAGGCATGGGTAGAACATTTTTCTCAAATTTATGCTACATCAGATACTCTTTTAGACATTGTTCCCCTACCCAATAGCGCTGAACCTCTGGCCTTCACACTAATGGAGGTCGAGGATGCTATAACTGATAGCGCCAGCAACAAAGCCCCCGGCCCTGATGGTCTTTCTATTGACCAGATTAAATCAGAAATTAACTTTTGGGCCCCCCTGTTATGTAACCTATTCAATAATTTGTGTAACAGTTCAATCCCCGAATCTTGGTCTAACAGTGTCATCGTCCCGATATTTAAAAAAGGCGACAGGTCGGACCCCGCCTGTTACCGTCCGATCTCATTGATCGATAACACGTTAAAGGTTCTTGGAAGGGTAATTTTTAAACGGATAAGGAATTGGGCAGAGGACAATAATGTGCTCCATTGTAGTCAATTGGGTTTTAGAAGCCAAGTAGGCACAGTCGAACAATGCCTAAACTTAAATTTAATCATGGCCAAATACATTATTGTAAAAAAATCCCCTCTTTATCTAGGTTTTATGGATTTGAGTTCCGCCTTTGATTTTGTTAATCGTTCTAGGTTGTGGTCACTTTTGCTTGATTATGGTTTGGATGACTCACTGGTGTATTTTCTTTCTGACTTACATCGCGATTTAAAGGCGAGAGTACGAATTAATAATGATGGCGATTTGTCCAATTGTGTTTTAATTAGCAGAGGAGTTAGACAGGGCTGCGTACTCGCCCCACTGCTTTTTATTTTATATATTAATGGGCTGAGTAGCACTCTGTGTAAGATCTGTGAGGATGTCCCAATTATAAATGGCTCCCCCATTACCACCTTACTTTATGCGGACGACGCAGTATTAATGGGGCGCACACCGAATGCTTTACGCATTTTAATATCTGGGTTTGTAGCCTTTATGTCAGATCTTGGTTTAAATACCAATTTTAAAAAATCCTTTATCATGAATTGCGGACCAAAAAAGTACAATATTACTTCAATTAAATCTGGCAATAATATTTTAAAATGTACCAACACTTTCCCCTATTTAGGGCTGTTGTTTTCTAACTCAGGCTCATGGCAGCCTCATGCTGCCCATGCGAGGAATAAAATTAGTAAGTCAATTAATTCAATTTTATCCCTCCGACAACCCAAATTGGCTGATGTTGTGACCCCCTTGCTTAACATTTACCGTACTCAATGCCAGCCAACTGGGACATATAGAGCAGAAGTGTGGGGTTATTCTAACACCTCGACTCTCCAGTTGGAGGAAAATAGATTTTGCAGGAGGGTGTTGGGGGGAGTTCCCAGTGCCCCTACTTTTATTTGTCACAACGAACTGAGGTTGCCATATATTGTTGATTTCATAAGGTCCAGGCCTGCTCTTTTCTGGATCAAAATATGGTTAAATCCGGCAGCATCCTTAACGCGCAGCATTATATCTGACTGTTTGTTAAGTGATAGATCCCATCACATTCCCTGGTTAAATGCAGTCAAAACTAGCCTGCAGAGTGTGGGTCAAGGTTCTTTATTTAGTTCCCCCAATTCTATTGTACCCGCCCACAAGAATAATATCAAACGGGCATTGTTTGCCTCATATAAAGAGGAACGTATGAGCTTAGAATCCAGTAAACCTGCTGTCATTAGATATCTGCGTATTATTGACCCAGGTAGTGATAATCTGGATAGTTTTTACAGATACCTATCAACACCATTAGGGAAGTGGAATCGGAGCCTTTTGTTTAGGTTTCGGGATGGAAGCATAGTAAATTTGCTTAGCTTCCCCCTTGGCTATAACAAAGGACTCGAAGAATTGAAATGCCCCTGTCCTCATGGTGGAAAACAAAGTCTGTTGCATTATTTCTTCTTTTGCGGCCATTACAAACTGTATACTTGTAAATATGTAACCCCGATTCTCCGCAAATATAACCTCAGAGACTACAATCTTGCATTAAAATTTTTCCAAATGTTGCACACTGATGATGTTATATATACTGTAAGCTGCTTTATAAAAGCTTGTGTGAGATCGAGGGCCACTATGGAATATGGATAATGGATAACAGTATTGTGTAACCTGACGCATCCCTTGCACTTTATTAATCTGCTGCTAATTGACTTTTGATTTAATTGTATAAGTGTTTGCATATAAACGATCATTTTTGGAAAACATAAACTGAATTTGGTTATTATGTATCCCAGAGATTATTGTCCCTATTTTTACTATGTATTTTGCACTTTATATTGGTACATTGCACTTTATGATATATATGCTGCTTAGGCCCTATTTTATAATCTGTTTTTAATTTTTTAAAACATGTTTTTAATTTGTTTTTAATTGTATTCATTCTGTATGTACTTTTATGGATGTACTAAAATCCGAATAAAGATCATTTGACTTTGACTTGACTTTGATTCAGGCCACTTAAGGGAAAATGCATGTATGACATGCATATACATTAAACATAGGGTACACGCAGGGGACATATTGGTCATGTAAAATTTCATTTTCCTCAAGAGAATATCACAGCTTGGAAGGTATTAGTTTTCCAACATATAAAATAGGCATCTCAACGTATGCTGATGATACTCTCCTATATGTCCGCGAACCGGAAACGAACCTTTCGGCCGTCCTGCGAGAGGTCGTGCGTTTTGGCGCTCTCTCTGGGCTGAAAGTGAATTGGGATAAATCAATTGCCTTCCCACTGACGCCTGTGACTCAGCCCTTTGAAATGGAGTACCCCCTGAAATGGACCACTGACTCAGTCAGATACCTAGGCATCCATCTACATACTGACCCGGATGTTTTAGTTAGGGAAAATTATGGCGTAGCATACGTAAGACTGGTAGAGGATGTGGAAGCATGGTGTAAACTACCACTGTCCCTAATGGGCAGAATAGCTATCATGAAAATGATAGTGCTGGCTAGGTTCCTATTCCTCTTCAACAATATACCGGTGGTCTTGTCAAAGGCTTTCTTCAAACAGCTTACACAGGTACTTACCAGGCTGGCATGGGGGGGGGGAAACAGCCTAGAGTTAAGTGGACGACTCTGCTGCTCCCGTGTGAAATGGAGGGGCTGGGAGCCCCTGATATGGAAAGATACTACCGCATTGCGCAAGCGGCCCATTTACACTCGTGGATCCATGGGGACCCGCGCATACCGCATGTGACTTTAGAGCGCTTGTTTGCGGAGCCTCTCCCCCTACCGGCCACCGTCTGTCTTCCGGAGGACGGCGCAATTGGCCGACTAGACTCCCTCAAGTCTACCAACCATGCATGGCATGCGTTGTCCCGCGCGCGAGACTGTAGACTCTTGTACTCGCCACTAATGCAGGTCGACTGGGTACTGTGGCTAGGTCCACTTAGGGAAAAGGGAGTTACGGAGGCAATGCGTGCGCTGGGACTCACGAAAATGGAAGATCTGTTCGCTGCAGGGGTCGCGAAGACCTGGGAACAGCTATCCCCCACGCCGATGGGGTATACGCTCCTACAGCGATTTCAGTTCCATAGAGTTCGGAGTGCGCTCAGGGACGTACTGGGCCCTGCAATGGAGGAACCTCCGGAGGTCCCTGAGCTCACCTATGTCATTAAATCCACATCATCACGCAAACTACTCTCCAATCTGAACAAGCTGGGTGTTGCACACCAGCAGATCCAGCATTCCAAAGCTAGAGAGGAGTGGCAAAAAGATTTGCAGCTGCCGATCGAGGATGGCATGTGGAGATACTGCTGCTCTAGCACGAGAAGACTTTCCCTTAATGGGAGGCATAGGCTGGTGCACTTTAAGTTTCTACAGCGGGTATACTATACCCCGGAGAGGCTGCACCGGTACGGACTCAGGCAGTCGGCGGAGTGCGAACGATGCCACGCGCCGGTTGCAGATTTTATCCACATGGCATGGTAATGCCCTGGTATTCAGAGATTTTGGGCGGAAGTTTTCACAGAGCTTAGAGCGATCCTGGGCTCGGAGTTGGCTAATGGACAGGCGTTGGCGCTACTGGGGTACTCTAGGCCACTTCCTTCTTCCCAGCGGCGAATTGTAGATATGGCTCTACTGATGGACAGAAGGGCAGTGGCCCGGTGTTGGATGAGGGGGCCACTTCCCACCAAAAAGCGATGGGCGGGTGATTTACTCTACTGTTGCACTCAGTCAGAGCTCTATAGCGAGCTACTCCCCCCTAGGAGTAGGCCCAAAAATTTCTGGGGTCTCTACCAGGCATACAAACAGCAGAGTAGGGAGGAGAACTCGGATGGCGACATGACACTGGACCTCCCGGAAACCCCGGAGGGCCAGGTGGAACAGTTGACGTAGTTTCCTTCGGAGGGGGCTGCGAGGGGGGATGGGGTAATTGGTGATAGAACAAGCAGAGTCCCTTCCAGGCAACCCAGATCAAGGAGCAGAGATCCCGGGGTGATAGCTGTAGGTTGTGAAGTATGTCCTTGCTGATAGCACCGATTGGAGTACACTACTAGGCACATTATTGCTGGCACACGGGGGGGTGAGGGTTGGTTGGGGTTGCTAGTTGGTTACTGGACCTTTTTTCATATACCTACGGTTTTGGACACGAGTGAACATCAGATACTTGCAAACACCCATGGCCCTATTTATTCTGCTGCATTGATGTGACTGAGCACTGTTGGCTATGGCAGCTTGCTGCATTGTACGCCGCCGGGCCTTTGGGATGCCGGCTTAATGGCTGTGTTCAACATAATTAAGCTATGCAGACAGGTTGTGTTGTTTTGACCACTCAAACGAATCTGTGTGATATGCAATGTACGCTATGTTTCATGAAGAATAGAGGTCTTTAATAAAAAATAAAAAATAAAGTTATCTTTAAACCTACCATCAATAAGTGTCATTTGGACTGGTGCAAGGTGCCCACTAGAATAGTAGACAGCATATGCCATGCCAACTTTTCACAGCCATCACCTCCGCTAGGCGGGTGAGTGAGCTCCAGGCTCTGTCTTGTAAGCCTCCCTTCCTTTCAGTCCATCCGGACAAGGTTTTGCTTCACACTCATCCTTCCTTCTTGCCAAAAGTTGTCACTGCTTTTCACATTGGACAGACTATCACCTTGCTCACTTTCTTTCCGCCTCTGCACCCTTCCAGAGAGGAAGAGAGGCTCCACCGTCTGGACCCAAAACGTGGGCTCTCCTTTTATCTGAACCGCACACAACAGTTCCGGGTGGATGACCAGCTCTTTTTTGGCTACATGGGCACCAAGAAAGGCTGGGCTGTACACAAGAGGACTATCTCCCCCTGGGTCGTCTTGTGTATCAAAGCTTGTATTCTCTGGCTAAACAGGAACCTCCGGTAGGGTTGCTCGCCCATTCTACCTGGGCGACAGCAGCTACTACTGCATTGGGACGTGGTATCCCCCTGCAAGACATCTGTCCGGCAGCCACGTGGGCCTCATTGCACACTTTTACCAAGCATTATTGCCTTGACAGTCAAGTCCGGAGGCACAGCTTCTTTGGCCGTTCTGTTCTACGTGACTTTCTGGTGTGATCTTTGTTCGCAGACCCACCACTGGAGTTGGTATTGCTGGGATATCTATTCTAAGGTAAGGAATCTATCACTAATGTGTCTCTTTCAGATGCACAAGTTACTTATTTGTGTAACGATATATCTGTAAGAGACATTAGTTAGTGATAGATTCCATACCGCCCCACCCATCCTCCCCATTCTGCGAACTGGTTTCTAGGGTTCAGGTCATCCCTTTCAGGGCCCTAGTTTCAATGCACCAGTGGTCAGTATCTTGCATGGCTCTGCGTTCCTGGCATGGAAAGTAATGTACAGAACTGACGTTAGGGCGCGTCTAAGTAGCTCCAGCGACATAATTTCGGCGACTACGACGCCAGTGATGTACGTGGAGCCGTACGACGACACCTACCGACGCACAGGGGTACTGCTGACGAAAAAACTTTCCGGATCCAGTCTGACGCCTCGAGATGTTCTAAGGTAGGGAATCTATCGCTAACTAATGTCTCTTACAGATATATCGTTAAACAAGTAAGTAACTTGTGTGTTAGGGCCTTGGTTAAGTCCCTTTGGAATTTTAGGAAAAAAAGTCACTTTATCAAGGGTTGGAGGGGGTTAGAATTTTTTACAATGCCTCTAAACAAGAACCCAGCTGTTAGTGAAATTAACCACAATGCCTTAGAGGACCTGGTTGAGGAGCTTGACCTCACCCCTTACCCTCACTTATCTTTCAAGGAGGGAAGGACCCTATGTAAAATTAAAAACATAGCCATCGGGTCCCATCTCACCAAACAAAAGTTCCAGCAGCTGTTGGCTGGGTATGCTAAGGTAATTAAAGAAAAAGGGGTAACCCTGTGTCCCTCAGAACCTGGGTATTTATAGTTATACAAAGAGTGGTTCTGTTGGGTAAGACCAATTGCTTTGAAACATGCTTATTAATGCAGTCAACAGAAGCGTTCTCTGGTACACACCGAATATTTAAGAAATAAGTGCTCAAAATACAAAGTTGTGCGATCAAGAGATTGAATTGTACAATTTACAACACAATTCATTCATTTAGTATCTGAATTTAGAATCATTCAAGAAAAACATTCAATGCATGAAATGACCGTCAGAAAAAGTGCAATAGCGTGACTTTTTAGTGAATGGTGCTCAATGAGTGAAGAAATATACAGTGTAACAAGATTTCCTATGTACAACTATATACAAGTATTTCATTGGCCAGATGCCGATTTTCAACCAAGGGTTCCTAGTGTTCCTATCAGGATCCTGGTTGTTCTGGACCTATGATATGCATCGACGTTTCGACCCTCAAGCGCCCCAGTGGGTGGTCGCAGCGGGTCTTTCTCAAGACAAGGTGATGAAGCTACGAACGTATGCAGCTGACGGGAGGGACTAAGCACCTCCATCTCGGCAGATTGATTTTGCGAAGCTAGATATGACTGGCCACTGCGCCGCTCTGATTCAGGCTGAGACTAGCTGGTCTGAAACTCAAACTGTCATCACCTTGTCTTGAGAAAGACCCGCTGCGATCACCCATTTGGGCGCTTGAGGGTCGAAACGTGGATCCACGAGGTCCGGTAGCAGGAGACGCTAGGTGCTGAGCGGATGCAGGGCGTTGCGGGCCGTGTGCCATTGTCGCCCCACCCACGTCCCGAGACCTATGGGGCGTGGATCTTTTGGCTCACAAACTATACAGGTTCCTCTAAAGTAGAGGTAATTCCCACAACTTGATGGTTTGTCTTTTTGCACTTATTTTTACACTGCAAATTTTTAACGTTCACGTCCTCTGGTAGGGTGGACCTTAGCGCGCCCACACCGCCGAAGTACACTTTCCATGGTCCTGAAGAAAGCCCAGTAATCCCACACATAAGGGCTGAAACATGTCGACCCCACTTTAAGTGGAAATAACCAATACATTAATTGGCACATTTCCCTACACATATTTTAACCTTGTCAGGCTGACCATTGAATAAAAAAAATTTCTTTATGGTACAGTCCTTTGACAATTTTAAGTTCACATAATTTTTCACATCACTGTCACAAAAAAATCCAGCTTCGCAGTAATCTGGCGTTGTAGCACACCATGGAGGCACTCGGCTTCTCCTGGTGGGCCCGATGATGAAGCATGTCACCACCCAGGGTGGTGAGTGAGGGCTTCTAAGAAAATCCCTATTGATTTCCAATACAAATCCATTAGGAATATTTCCTTCTCTGATTTTGTGCTCTTACCATTTCTTTTGACACTCTCTTGTTGTTTGATTGAGATTGCCCGGGGGAATGAGAGTGCTCCTTTCCCTCACTCTCATATTTTACTACCGTGACATGCGTAACCCCACAAAGGTGAACCATAGGTGGCAATTGGGATACGTTTAGTGTTATAGACTTTTAAAAGAGCCTCCATGGGCCTGGCCCCTAGCCTTTTTACAAAACCCAAAAGGGCTGACGTGGATCGAGCCACGGATATGCTTATAGTCCTGATTTGGGGCGCCCACGGCCCCTTCTCTTCGAAGAGGACCCCCAAATAAGGGAAAACAGCAACCCTTGAAACCACCTCACCCTTGCAGACAAAGGTTTTAGATTTGAACTTGGGTCTATGGTGGCCAACCTTCATCGAATGGGATTTTTTAGCATTTATCTTTAGATCTAGTTGGTCCATAAAAGCCCCAAATAGGTCCAACAGTCTCTGGAGTCCTATATCAGTACGCACTATTAATACTGCGTTGTCCGCGTATAGGAGAGCCGGTATTGTTACATCTCCTACACGCGGAATGTCCACCCCTGCTACCTCTAGATACTTTCCCAGACCATTAATATAAATGGTGAAAAGATGGGGGGCCAGGATGCAGCCCTGGCGCACTCCTTTCACTGATTTAAAATGACTCGTGCACCTACCTTCTTTGGTGACCCTAACCGAGGCAAACAGCTCCTGGTGAAGGGACGCCATAAAGTTAACAAGTGACGGGTCAATCCCAATTTCAAGTAGGATTGACCACAACTTAGCCCTGTTTACTAGATCGAAAGCCGAGGAGAGGTCCATGAATGCCAAAAATAACGACCCCTCCTTGGCTACCGTATATTTAGAAATTAAGAGGTGCAAGTTGGAACATTGGTCCAAGTGCCTCTTTTCTCTCTAAACCCATATTGTATGTTTGAAAGGCCCCCACTGCTCTGTATGTTGGCCCTTAGCTTGAGCAATAGAACTCTGCCTAGTATCTTAATCGCAGAGTCTAGGAGGGAAATGGGTCTGTAGCATGCAGGGTAATCTCGCTGCCCCTTTTTGAAGATTGGCACAATAATTGAGGTGACCCAGGTAGTAGGAAAAATGTTACCATTTGCGACGCGAAAGACGTTGGTTAACACCTTTGCCCAAAGTTTCGGTGAATGTCTATAAAGGTCTGCCGGTACACCATCCGGCCCCGGCGCCTTGTTTTTCGAGGTCTCTAAGATTGCTTTCTCCACTTCGTCATGACTGAAGAGTAGAGGAGCAAACTCCGAGGCCGCCGGTGAACAACCTTGAGCACTGGTGTCTGAATCGCCATAGACTTCTTTAAATTGAAGAAGCCATTTAACGTCAGGGATGACACAGTCCATGACCGAGTTATCTAGGTATGAAAAAAAAGGCTGATTAATTGCGGCCCAGAACTGGCTGCTATCGCGCAATACATCCATTGAAAGTAGTTTGTCCCATGCTTCCTTTTTTATGGCGTTTTTCCTGCCACTAATGGTTAACTTATATTCCTTCCTCAGATTGGCGATAGCAACCATATCTCTCGGGATACGTGTCAATGCCTGTTTAAGTGCCTTATGGGCTCTTGAGCAATTAGAGTCAAACCATTTATGTGGCTTATTACCTCTCTGACTAGGGTTGGCCGTCAAATCATTGGAGATTTGGGCACATATTGACTTGAAGGCCCCCATGATTTCTAAATTGGTAGCTTTATGGTTCTGACAGATAGCTATGTTACCCTCGATTTTGGGGAGTAATTTTTCAGTAAAACTTTCGGGTACCACCTTTGCCCACTTAAGCCTTCTCCCTTGGTCTGTGGGTACTAGGGCAGCCTCCATTTGGGAGGAGCAAGACTTATCACCCATAAGGTCTCCCCAGGACAACTCAAGTAACACCGGGTTGTGGTCGCTGTATATCGAGACAATTACTTTATACTTCACAACCCTATGTAAGATACCGGGGGTCAGAAAGATATAATCTATTACTGAGCCATGGTGGGTGCCCTTATAAGTACTTGTTCTTATCTCGCCATCTGTGTTAGTCGGTTCAAATATATTAAAATTGGCCAGCAACTCTTCGAGGGCCTCTCCTGACTTAGTATGCTCAAAATGGGGGATCGTCGTACCTGATGGTCCCTCATGCTCTCCTGTGTAGCATAGATCGCTACAGGGATGGATATTAAAATCGCCCATTAAAATGAGCTCGAAATTAGTGTAGTTATTTAGACTGAGGTTAGATAAAAACTTTCCAGGGAAGCCATGTGTTCGTTACCATCGTCCCTTTCCCAGGAATTATAAAAATTGATAAGGATAAATTTGCGGGTGGGGGAAACTACCCATTCCACAATTAGAAGATTAGGAGAACCCACCTTAATCGGGATTAGTATCCCTAAGAGTTTTAATGAAAAGAGGGAAATGAGGCCACCCTTTGCTCTGCCCGCACTGCTTGGGATGGCTGGAACGGCAAAATTTGTAAAGCCGTCCAACCAAAAACAGGGGAAGGGTCCCACGACTCCTGGATGGCTATAATGTCGTGGCTGGCGACAAAATCTACCCAGGCTGTATCTGCCCTTTTAGCTCTGATGCCAGCAATGTTCCAACTAATGATTTTACAGGCCGCTGTCACGTTGGGGTTGGGAGCCCCACATGTGGCAAGCGTCGTTGTGGCTAGCTGTCAGTCAATTTCCTCTATATCTGAGAGAGGGGAGAAACGGTTACTCAGAACAGGCCCAGGCCCCGCGCCAGATGTATGAGCTGTCTGAAGGTGGAGTGCCATCGGGACACCTTGGCCCCCCTTTGTGGAATGCGGGCATGGATTCCCACCTGAACTAACACCTCCTAATGCTGAGCTCCAACCCCTCCCTGCCATAGCTGGACGACGTGCCCCGTAGTAAGTATCTGAGGGTGGGTAGAAGGTATCTGGAGGCGGATAGAAAAAACCCAGGGGAACCGGTCTCATGTTACCAGTTTCTGAGATCTCCGAGCCATCCCAGAACAATCTGTCGGCAAAATCAGAGCTATCAAAGTTTATTATAATACAGTCCCACTCTATGAACTTGGTACGATTTCCCATCCAACCCACCCTTCTTGCCATGATTATCCTGTTAGAGATATTCGTCACTCCACAACAGGAGTCAGCACACCATTTTCTAGCCTTATGTATTAGGTCAGACACGGGTTCGGACTCTCCCTTTTTGAGTGGGGCAACTCCAATGAAAATTGCAACTAAGGGAGCGGCCTCCGGGGGAAGGTCTAATTTTAGTTGGCAACCCCTTACCCATGTACTGATGGGTGGGCGAGGTAAATGAACATGGCTGTCTAGGGGGCTTGAGTTGGGATGAATAATATCTAGACTATTAGGAACTGTGCAAGGGTCCCGGGTCCTGAGGTTATCTACGGCCATCCCATCGTTAGTCAGCATGGGTTCAGAAGGTTTAACTACATCATTAACTCTGTTGCCTAGGGGGGCCACGGCCACCTTGAGGAGTTCCTGGGCTTGGGCCTGTTTGTTGACCGGGGTATCAATAAGGGCACATTTCTTTAATAGTCCAGCAAGGCAAGTATTCAATGTCTCCACAATGTCTTTTGCTATGCCCACTAGCAAGGGTTCGATGCGGGCAATAAACAGAGCTTCTAACTGGTCGCCAAGATTGTCCTTCGACACAGATGCAATATTTGAAACACGTTCTACCTTTTTGAGATCGTCTTTGGCTCGTGGCCGGTCGCCTGGGTCCGCTGTAACAAAGGCAGAGCAGGGGGATTGCCAGGGGAAAGAAGGGCAGTAGTGGCTACAGTGGGTTTGGGTTCAGCACAACCACCTCCGGCTCTAGTGGAATGTGCGGTGCTTGGGCAATGTCAGTAACATGAGATCTATTTAAGGGGCAGGGGGATGCCAAACCCAGCTCCTGTTCGGCATTTGCAATTTCCTTTGAAAGGGCCCCGACAGCTAATGAAAGGTAGGAGATAACAGACTCTGAGTGTCTCGGTACTTTGGCCTTCTCCCCCCCCCTCCTCGGCATTTGTTAGTTTCTTGCGCTTACCCATAGTTGGTTGTTGGAGGGCTGGCCCAGCCCTGCCTCCTCCTGCCCCGGACAGCCACAGACAGCCCGCCCTTTGCCCGGGCTTAGCCCGGCGCAGTCCCGCGCGCGATCCCGCGATGCGGGGACTGTGATCCTTTTTGTGCGCCTCCTCGCGCGGGAAGTGCGTGTAGCGGCGTCTTCTGCCATGGAAAGGTCTGAGATGTGTAGTCCCAATGCCCCTGAGCCCCCTCCTCACTGTGGCCGCTGGTGGATGTAAGCGCTGCGGCGGCAGGAGGGGAGACAGCTGCGGCAGTCAGGAAAAGCGGCAGATGAGGCTCAGAATGTGCCCCCGATGTATTAAGGTCCCCCGCTCCGCCGGGGCTGTGATCCTTTTTGTGCGCCTCCGGGCGCGGGAAGTGCGTGTGGCGGCGTCTTCTGCCGCGGAGAGGTCTGGGATGTGTAGTCCCAATGCCCCTGAGCCCTCCTCCTCACTGCGGCCGCTGGTGGATGTAAGCGCTGCGGCGGCAGGAGGGGAGACAGGAGACAGCTGCGGCATTCAGAAAAAGCAGCAGGTGAGGCTCAGAATGTGCCCCGGATGTATTAAGGTCCCCAGACGCCAGTCATTCCAAGCGGCCAAGGCCCGCCTTCGAGACCTTAAGCTCCCATATGCTCCCCTCTTTCCAGCCCGCTTGAGAGTGGTGTTTCAATCGCGCACTCATTTCTTTGATACCCCGGAGGAGATCTTCAAGTGGACCAACGAAACAGTGAGAATGCGAACACATACACCGCCGGGGCTAGATGCTGACTCTTCTGTTAAGGGGGCCCCATTGGGGAATGCCCGGAGCTCCCGCCGAGAGGGGAATTGGCGGTCCCGATCACGACAGCGCTCCGCCTCTGGGGGGGCCTCGGACCGGGGAACCCGGCCTCTGAACATTGAGCAGCAAACTTGTGATTTGTGTGATATGTATATTTTGTAGTGGTTTGCGGGCTCCCCTCTACGAGCGTTCTGTGGCTGAGTGCTTTAGTTGCTGGCTGTGGGAGATGTATACGATATGGGCCGCTTTCCCCCCCCGTTGTCAGGGTTTGGTGTTGGGTGGGGGTAGGCCAAGGAGATATGGGTTGTTGGGTGGGGATTCATAGGCATGGGGGACCTCGGGCCCATGTTTAGATAGGGGTGCCCACCTAGCCGCGACAGGTACTTCAACGGTTCTGAGGTATGGGGGGTGGGAGTGAGGAGTTGCTTGTTGGCGGGGGGGTTTGTTTGGGCCGGGGTGGAGTTGCACAGCTTGGGGGGGTCCAGTGAGTGGGGTTTTTTTTTGTCCGCATGTCCGTGAATTCCTTGAGGCGACCCTCAGATGACGCATTGCGCCGATACTCCCCTGGGGCCTCATAGTACCCTGCGTATCCTTAGCTGGAATGTTCGTGGTATATTGGACACGATCAAACGGGGTGCTGTATTGCGACAGGCGAAGCGCCTGGGGGCGGATGTTTTTCTGCTCCAGGAAACCCATCTGATGGGCACTAAGGTTCCGTGCCTGCAGAGATTTGGCTACCAACAGGTCTACCATGCTGGATTTGTGAGGGGGTCCAGGGGCGTAGCTGTACTCATACACCATAGAATACCCTACACCCACACAAAGCTCTGGCTGGACACGCAAGGTGGTGCAGGGTATGGTGGGAGAGGTTCCCCATGTCTTGGGTTGTGTCTATGCCCTGCCACCATTGCAGTGGTCCCTGATTGAGAAGCTTTACACGGTCTGGGCGGACATCCCAGGTGTATTGATGGCGGTTGGTGGTGACTGGAATGATGTTCTGGACGCCACTAAAGATAGATTTCGGCGGGGAGGGGTGCACCCATGGGCCACCCCACAGGGCTACAGCGCATGGTGAGTGGGATGGACTGGGTGGATTCATGGAGGCATACACACGGCGATGCACGAGAATATACATTTGTCTCTGCTGTACACGGGTCCTTTTCAAGACTAGACTATATCTTTATTCCTCGGGCGATGACAGGACATCTGGAATCGGCAACGATTTTTCCGCGAGGTCTTTCAGATCACTGTCTGGTGTCCATGGTGCTTCGTTTGGGTTGGAGGAGGCAGCCATTTCGGTGGCGCATGTCGGTATGGCACCTTCAACAGGAGGATTACAGACGACACATGCGCGAAGCGATCTCCACTTATCTCACTGGTAATGTGGGTTCTGTTGCGAGTGCCGCTACGCTGTGGGAAGCCCTGAAACCTACATTGCGCGGGAAAGATATTGCCTGGTGGCGCGGAAGCGCAGGCGGGAGGCCTTGGTGCGTGCGGAGGCCGAGGTGGGGGCCTTGGAGCGTCGAGGACGGCTGACAGGGGTGGCTTGTGATGTTAGTCAACTTCTACTGGCGCAACACTGCTCATGGACGAGGCCCAACAGGTGTGGCTTGCCACGCGCAGCAGAATCTGCCAGTGGGGGGATAAATCTAGTAAAATGTTACATAGGTTCTGTCAAGGGTTCTTTCATGCGCAGAAGCTGCCCGGGATATTAGATGATACAGGGAAACCGTTAACGGACCCAAAAGGACTGGCAGAGAGTTTCGCTTTGTATTATGCGGAGCTCTATGCCCCGCTGGAGTGTCTTCCAGCTGATCAAGTTGACAAATTCTTGGCAGATCTGCCCCCTAGAGCGGTGACGGATGACGTGCGGGATAAGCTGGACCTTCCCCTGACGGATGAGGAACTGGGCACCGCACTGGGGGAGTTAAACTCTGGGAAGGCCCCCGGTCCGAATGGCTTCCTCAGTGAATTTTTTAAGAAATACAATTCCCAGTTGGCCCCGTATTACCGGGCGGCGTTGGAGGAGGCCAGAGATCAGGGCAGGCTCCCCCCGGATTGGTGGCACGCGGAGGTGGTAGTATTCCACAAACCGGGATGCCCCCCGGAGCAGCACTCCCCCTATCGCCCAATCTCGCTCCTCAACGTGGAGGCCAAGGTGCTGGCCAAGGCTTCTTCCGTATATCTCGGACCTGGTGCATCCGGACCAGGCTGGTTTTATGCCGCAGAGGGCCTCGGAAGCTTGTTTCTGGTCCAGGGAAGGCATGGCTTGGCAGTTCGGGCTGGACTGTTCCCATGAGGCACAGGGTCAGACTGATTTGCATATAGCCATGTCTGAACTGGGGTGGCAGAGTGGGCTAAAAGACGGTGATGGATCAAACCCAGATCTTTTGACTGGGTGTGAGTGTTTGATTGGTTCAGATGCTCCGTCCATCACCACCCCCTTTTGTACCGCAGAGGGCGACCAGGCACAATATCCGACGGGCACATGTGGCGATGGAGGGAGTTAAGGGTACCGGGCGGCAAGCGGCGCTTCTCCTGGCCGATATGGATAGGGCATTCGACTCTCTAAGCTGGGTATATCTGTTTTCCTTCCGCGGCTTAACCTGGGCCCTCGCTTCCTGTCCTATTTGCGCCTTTTGTACACCGACTAGACGGCCTCGGTTCGTGTGGCGGGAGTTGTGTCTTCTACATTCCAGATCCTGCGCGGTATCCGGCAGGGATGCTCTCTGTCGCCCTACCTGTTTGCCTTGGCTACGGAGCCGCTCGCGGCGTGGGTGCGGATAGATGCACAGCTGCATGGGTTCGACTGGGAGCGGGGCCCGTCGGACAAAATTGCGCTCTACGCAGACGACGTCCTCTTCTTCCTTACGGAACATCATAGGTTGGGGTTGCGCCTTTTGGAAATCCTACAGATCTTTGGTGAGTCCTCGGGACACTATATGAATCCCCGCAAATCTACCTTGTGGGTATTGGGAGAGCAGGCTCACGTGGCAGAGGACTGGGCCGCTCCGCTCCAGATAGCAGTAGGAGGGCTTCAATACTTGGGGGTCTTCTTGTCAGATGTCCCGGACGTGTCTTGGGAGCGGAATTTGGTACCGGTCTGGGATCGCGTACGAGCTGACCTCAAGACCTGGTCGCGTATGCCGCTTACTATATATGGCAGTTCGTCAATTTTCAAAATAGTGGCGCTCCCGCGCCTGCTGTATCAGCTGCAGAACCACCCGTATCCAGTTCCCCCGGGCTGGTTTCGCCAGGTCAACTCCATTTTGGGTCAGTTCCTATGGGAGGGGGGAGCGGTTCGTGTGGCGTTGCGCACATGCTTCCTCTCCACCTATTGTGGGGGGCTAACGACCTCGGATATGCTCTCCTATTACCAAGCCACCCATCTCCTAGTGCTAAATGAGTGGTGGTACGGGGATCGTACGGACCCGGCCTATGCAATGGAACGTTTCCTGATGGGCTCCAATACACTACATACCATCCTCTACTCAGCATCCCTGCGTAATGCACTACCAGCGGCCACCCGGGTAGTGTTTCTCATCTGGAGGCAAGCCATACGACGTTTAGGGTGGTGGAACACTCTGGCAGCGGAGACTCCTTTGTGGCACAATGGCCGGTTCCCTGCTCTGGTTTCCCTACCGGGATTTACGGGGACGGACAGCATCGGCATTTCAACCTTAGGAGATGTGATGAATGGCACAACACTTAAATCCTTCCAAGAGCTTAGAGATGGCATTGACATGCCCAAATCCCAATTCTTCCGATATCTTCAATTTCGCCACGCCCTGTCCCCCAGCCTGGTGGGGTTGGAGACTATTCCAGAATTCAGCCCCCTGGAGGCAAAAGTGTTTATGGGAGAACTTGAAACAAAAAAAATATCTCGCATATATCAGACGCTAGTCACACACAGCTCCCCCACATTACAGAAGCTTAGGGTACATTGGGAAGGAGACGAGGGTGGGCTAGAAGAGGAGGATTGGAGGGAGGCGTTGGACGCACCCAGGGGTGCCGCCATAGCAGTGCGCCTTTGCCTCATCCAGTTCAAATACCTGCACAGGGTCTACTATACGAGGGTTCATCTTTGGTGGGCGGGTCTGATTGCTTCACCGGACTGTCTCCGCTGTCACAGAGAAGAGGGGACGTTCCTACACACTATCTGGAGCTGCGGTGCTATTGCTCATTTCTGGAGTGGAATCCTTGCCTGTTTGTCTGAAGTGTTGGGGTGGGAGCTCCCTAGCACGCCACAATTTGCCTAATTGCATGTCATGGATGGGGTGGGGGGCAACATACACAAGAGACACTTGATGTTACTGGGCCTCACCACCGCCAAGAGAGATATAGCTAAAGGGTGGAATGACCCGCGGGCCCCATCGGTGGCCGTCTAGAATAGGGGACTTGATTTTTATATGGGTCTGGGTCGTCCGATCTTTGTAGCCAGGGGCTGCCCGCGGAAGTATTTTTAAATTTGGAAGCGCTGGACAGATTACAGGGGGGTATGGCTGGAGCCCCCGGTGGAGCATGATGACCATCCTCAGGAGGGGTGAGGGGGACTATGTAGTGGAGTATAGAACATGGAACGGACCGGACGAATGGATTACCTACACCTTTCTATTTATGTTGCATGTTGTATGCTGGAATAGTTTAGGACCTACTGAGAGCTGTGCGATTGTTGGGGGGGGGGGGTGGAGGCGGGGAGTTTTGGGGGTAGGGGGGTTGGGATGGGGGTGGGAGGAGGGGGGTTGGGCAGGTGGGGGGTGATTCCTGGTTTTATTTGTAATGTTTGATTGTACCATGAAAACGTCAATTGCAACTGATGCTGTGATGTTTATTGTGGCAGTCTTCCCTGGATGACAGGGCCCTGCACTGCTTGTGCAAATACGACAATAACATTTGTTTAAATTTTTTTTTTTTAAAACACTAGATGTTTGTTTAACGGGACACAATGTGTATGATTTCAATGGACTTTACAATTTGTTTATGAAAGAACATATTTTAAGTAATTGCATTAATGAAAAGTTACATCAGCATTTGGTAGACCTAGGTCTAATTTCTCCCCAATAATTGGGAAAGAAGGCAGACCGCTGGGTCAAGCCAAGAGTGACAAAAACAACCACTAGGGTTGACCAAAAGAAAGGGGTTACAAAACCTCCCCAGGGGAAGGGTGGTGAGAATCCCCAAGATAAAAAGCATTAGTCTTCAAAAGGGCCCTAAAAACCTGCACAGGGGGGTGGGTCCCAAAACTATTCCCAATCTACTAACAAGTACAGGGGAAAGAACTTTTATCCTTTAAAGGCCTGGTGTAACAACTGTAGAAAATTGGGACACTTAAGTGGAGATGCTACTTTTCCTAACAAGTAGCCCCCTTGTCCTAGTGCAGCTATTCCTGGGGTAGCCAGTCTCCAGATGGGATCAACAGTGTGCCAAGAGCAAATCGGGTTGCACACAGAAGCAGTTCTAGTTTAAGAAGGGAAAGTTGAGTTTGTCGTTGTAGCTGTGTGGCCACCCAACTTAAAGAAGTATTTGCAATACCCTTGGATAAATGGAACTAGGATAGAAGCTCTGATGGATACATGTGCCAGTGTCACTATGGTGAGAGATAAACTGGTTTCCCCTGAGCAGCGCTTGATTGGGAGAACATACCCAGCCACCAATGCTGACCGTGTTACCACTAACCATGCAATGGCTATGGTGACATTAGACAGGGGGGTTACTGGCCTGAAACAGATAGTGCTCTCCCCAAAACTACCAGGTCTATGTCTGTTTGGCAATAACTTGGAAACCTCAGCATGGGCTGAGTTTGAACTGAAAACCCATGCAACAATGCTGGATATCCCTGAGCTGGTGTATGTAAAAACAAGCGCCCTGAGCAGAAAACATGGTAGAAAAAAATGTGGGGCCTGAAAGTATGGCCCAACCTTCCAAGAGGAAAGGTAAGAAGACTGGGAAACCAGCTTCTGTACAGCAAAAAGGATCAGGACCCCTCTCCTCAGTGGGGGACAAGGACACCCCAGAGGGAACTGAGCCCATGGAGCTTGACCCTTACCAGGTTGAACTCTTGGGCCCAGGGGGGCCCAAGAGGACTGTCCAACTCTTGAAAGTCTTAGACAGCAAGCTGATGCACAGGAAAAGGGAAATGCCAGTGTTACCCTACAGAGTTTATTGGGAAGAGCGACTACAGTACACTGAGGCCAGAGACCCCAACCCTGGAGCCACTAGGAGAGCGCTAGTGCCTCAGAGGTACAGGGAGGTCCTCCTAACTTTAGTTTATGACATCCCTCTAGTGGGACATCTGGGCTAAACCAAAACCTGGGAAAGACTAGTTAGCCACTTTTACTGGCCCCATATTCCTCAGAAAGTAAAGGAGTTTGTCAGCTCCTGTGTTACCTGTCAAGCCAGTGGCAAAGCAGGTAGACACCCAAAGGCCCCCTTGATACCACTACCTGTGGTTGGGGTTCCCTTTGAAAGGGTAGGTGTGGACATAGTGGGTCCACTATAATCTCCCAAAGCATCAGTAAACAAATTCATACTAGGGATAGTGGATCATGCCACTAGGTATCCTGAGGCAATTCCCCTTAGGATTACCACTGCTCCTGCAGGAGCCAAGGCCCTCATTGGTGTCTTCACAAGGGTAGGGTTTCCTAAGGAGGTGGTTTCAGACAGAGGTTCCAACTTCATGTCTGCTTACCTTAAACCCATGTGGAAGGAGTGTCGAGTGCAGTACAAGCTTACTACACCCTATCACCCACAAACCAATGGCCTTGTTGAGAGATTCAACAAGACATTGAAAGGTATGATTATGGGGCTGCCTGAAAAGCTCAAAAGGAGATGAGATGTCCTCTTACCATGCTTGCTATTCGCTTACAGAGAGGGAGTAGGGTTTTCCCCTTTTGAACTTCTGTTTGGCCATCCTGTGAGGAAACCACTCTGTCTTGTAAAAGAGGGTTGGGAGAAGCCTCTCCAAGAGCCCAAACAAGATATCGTGGACTATGTGCTTGGCCTAAGGCCCAGAATGCCTGAGTACATGGAAAAAGCATCCAAGAAGCTTGAGGCCAGCCAGGTGCTTAAGAAGCACTGGTATGACCAAAAAGCTGCACTGGTAAAATTTAAGCCCAAATATACTAATGACTGAGGCTCTCACCAGGCCGTGCTGAACACAGCTAAACTGGACCGTAGGATGCCTGTTACTTATGCGCTGCTCTAATCCCATTTGACATATTCTAATACACTCTGAAGTGCGCAGCATAGTCTCAATAAAAAGTGACAGAACTTTTGTTTTAACAAATACACATTTTCTGTGTGATTTGGGTATATATAACATTCACCCAGCTCCCAATATACAGGTGCACGTAGCCCATCTATTGCTCCCCAATTAAATTATCATAATCTGAAGCGATAATTTTTACCTTTTACTTTCATAACCCAACTTTATTGTTCCTCAACTGAAGAAAATAGTACAACACATAGTGAGGTCTTTCCTCTATGTCTACCTACACAGTGAGGGCCTAGTCTTTCCTCTATGACTACCCCTCTTCTCCCACTGCAGACGCTACTCACACAATTGAGGAAGTGGTTCCAGCTGGCACATGGCGGGGAATATTTAAGCCTGAGCACACAGAGGGGAAACATCCACGGAGATCCGATGCATACCAAGTAGTTGCTGATGCAGGGACCGAGCTTCACCCAAGTAAGTAGGGACTGTCAGGGCTTGCTGACACTCGAGGCCACAGGAGGTCCTCTATTTGATCTCTAGGCGACTTCACTCACCTATTTGTATGTCTTCTCTTTAACTTATTGGAAGGCGTTTCTAAGCCGACCCCAATGCCGGATACTCATGAAGCTTTGCTCTGATAATCTCAAGAGTAAGCATTTATAATCTTTTAACTGTCCGCCACAAATTCGGCAGCATGGCGTGATTCCGCTATTGATTATGTGCACATATAGCTTTTACCACCAACCAACTACCACGTCACAGCCCATACCGCGCCACTATTTTAGCATATGGTTACTACACAGACACGACTGCATTTAAGCACATAAGATACATGTGCATTCTGGGATACTAATTTCCATTAGTTATGTGTTTGTTTGTATTGTTTTATGTCCTTTGTTTTTACAGGTAGTAAGCACAGAAGGAAGCACCCTCTTACCCATATTGCACCTTAGCGAGTGCAACACATAGCAGGTCACTTACACTCAATTCCTGACCCTGCCTTTTTTTAAATCACTTCACGAGCACGTCACACATTCATAGGTCCTGAAGAAAGCCAGCTCATTACCAAGGCCTGGCTTGAACATGTTGACCACACAGGATGTGGGAGACCATAGATAATCATAGACAACACATCCATTGCCTTGTTTTTAACACTGCCAAGGGCCCACTAATAAAATTACCTAGTATAGGAATTGGGACCCGAGGACAGTTTTTAATTCACACTCACATGCTATCACTGCACACTCATTCACCACAAAACCAGCTCCGCTGTAAACAGGCGTTGAATGACACCCAGGACACATTCGGTGTCACCGGGTGGAGCCCGATGATGACGCATGCCACCAACTAGGTTGGTGGGTGAGGGCTTTCAAAAGAAATAATATTTCTTTCTTCCGTACAAACGCTCTATCCCTGTGCCCTTAGAGGCTAGTGCCAATTGATAATACATATAGTTCAGGGGAAGTGAATTAGCCCTGCTGTTCTTCCCTCTCCTCTTGATACCTAATAAACTGGTAACATTTCAACCAGGGCAAACAATGTGGGTTTTGGAGCCAGCGACACCAAGGGCTCTCCAGGACAGATGGAGTGGCTCTTACCCTAGAAAAGAAAAGCGAGGTCACCTACTTGGCTGACCTGGGCACAAGCAGGACACCCAAAAGGGTCATCCATGTGAACCGCCTTAAGCTTTTCCCTTATAGGGCTGACATCACCATGCTGATGGTGACTGATGAGGATCAGGAGACAGAGAGTGAACCTCTCCCTGACCTCCTCTCATACAGCCCAAAAGATGGGTCAGTGGATGGAGTTGCCTTTTCAGACACCCGCTCTGCCCAACAGCAGACTAGGTGCAAGCAAGTCTTGCAGCAGTATGCAAAGCTCTTTTCCTTGACCCCTGGTGAGACAAACTGTTGTACCCTTGATGTGGACACTGGTGACAGTTCACCTGTCAAAAACAAAATCTATCACCAGTCTGATCAAGTCAAGGAAAGCATCAGAGCTGAAGTCAGCAAGATGCTGGAGTTAGGGGTTATTGAACCCTCGGAGAGCCCCTGGGCCAGCCCAGTGGTTCTAGCCCCCAAACGTCATCCACTGGGTGGAAAGAGAGAAATGAGGTCTGTGTGAACTATAGAGGGCTCAACTCTGTCACCAAGACAGATGTTCACCTTATTCCAAGAGAGCAGACGAACTAATAGACAAACTAGGTGCAGCCAAATTTCTAAGTACCTTTGACTTAACTGCAAGGTACTGGCAGATTGGCATGGCACCAGGAGCAAAAGAAAAGAGAGCATTCTCCACACCTGATGGGCTTTATCAGTTTACTGTTATGCCCTTTGGTTTAAAGAAAGTCCCTGCCACCTTCCAGAGTTTGGTGAATCAAGTCCTTGCTGGACTGGAATCCTTTAGTGCAGCTTATCTAGATAATATTATGATATTACTGTCTTTATTTCCACCTGGCTGGATCACCTGATCCACCTTGGAAAGGTTTTAAATGCCCTGCAAACTGTAGGCCTAACTATCAAGGCATCCACATGCCAGATAGTGCAGGAAACTGGGGTGTACCTGGGTCACCTTGTTGGTGGAGGCCAAGTACAACCTTTGAAGCCCAAGATCTAGGCTATCCTGGACTGGGCAGCTCCAGCAACCCAGACCCACATCATGGCATTCCTTGGCTTACCTGGGTACTACAGGAGGTTTGTGAAGGGATATGGGTCCATTGTAGCTCCCCTCACAGAACTTACCTCCAAGAAGATGCCCTAAAAGGTAAACTGGACAGTTAGTTGTCAAAAGGCTTTTGACACCCTGAAAGAGGAAATGTGCACAGCACCAATTCTCAAAGCTCCAGGCCATGCAAAGCAGTTCATTGTGCAGACTGATGCCTCCGAGCTAGGGATAGGAGCAGTCCTATCTCAGACCAGTTATGAAGGCCAAGACCAACCTGTTGCTTTCAGAAGGAGGAGGCTTCTCCCCAGGGAGCAGCGTTGGAGTGCCATTGAAGAAGCTAAGACCATACTTGTTTGGTACTCACTTCCTAGTTCAAACCGATCACAGACCTCTCAGATGTCTAATGCAGATGAAACGTGAACACCCTAAACCTTTAAGGTGGTCCATCTCCCTACGGGGAATGGACTTTGTAGTGGAGCACATACCTGGGACTACCCATGCCATTGCAGATGGACTTTCCAGGTTCTTCCATTTAGAAAATGAAGACTCTCTAGGGAAAGGTTAGTATCATCCTCTTTCATTGCGGGGGGCGTTCTGTAAGAAAGTGCCCTCTTTCAGCATGGTATCCCCCACTTTTTGCTGAACTGCTGATGTGCTTTGACTGAGTGTGCCCTGGGCACCTGTCAATCAGGTGCCCAGGGCCTATGTTCTTTCCCTAAGCCGGCATTAAAAACAAAACCCAATTGGCATCTCTGGCCACGGGTCAATCCCTGGTAAATGGTACTATAGGTACCCAGAGCACTGTGACCAGGGAAGACCTCTAAGGGATGCAGCACTTATTTGCCACCCTTAGAGGCCCTGTACCATTACACTCACCCACTACCTTTGCAGACTTCATGTTTTGGTGCAGGACAAAGTGAAGAGTCAACATGGCACACATGGATGTGTAAAACAGTGGAAAGTTGTGTGATGCACACCTTGTATTCTCTAAAGTCATCATGAATATTCGTCTTCTTTACTGGTTTAATCTTGTCAAGGCGTGCAAGCACGGTCCGCGCCTTGTCCCACTGCGCATACAATGTAAACTCAACACAGAGGAATCCCATTAGGGAACCCTTCTGGCTGCACAGCCAAATCCTGAACTATTATGAGTCCAATAAATCAAGTAGTCAATTCTTCTTCTTTGTACACTTCTTTCTTTCATGTATTCAAATTGCTTCTTCCATTTTATAATCAATTTATTTTACTCATTTTTCTGTTTGTACTGCAAAAAATGACCCAAACAAGGCAGGAGTGTACGTTTCCACATGTCGCGTTTTATTAGCAACACCCAATGTATTTCGGAAATATGTATTCCCTTCGTCAGGGGTATCTACAAAACAAAAGATCAAAGGTCACCCTCAGTATACAGGATTCTTTTACTAGTTTCTGTTAAAAGGCTGCATTAAAGAATTTAAACTAAGAACGGTTTAACTAATTCAAGTTAACATTCACATCATCGTGAATTTAAACATTGCCAATTTCTTCATTTTACTCATGTCTCAACATAACATCCCTGCGTCTTTTTTGGTGCACATTCTATTCAAACCCCCCACATAGCTGTGATTGAACAAACCTCTCACTCCCCTCTTTTCATAACCTCTTTCTGAAATGTTAACCCTTAATTCGACATTCCCACTATAACGACAATGTTTTACTGAACTCACCGTGACATGTGTTTCATTTAAAATCCCGGCTGCTAAAAGATCTTACATCATACCAAAAAAGTCCTTTGCTTCCATCATGCCGCTCAATATAACCTGTGCGCCTAAGTGCATTGCTCTATCTGAAAGAGACACTTTAGTGATAGATTCCTTACCTTAGAATATCCCCACTTTTTTGATCTTTTGATCATTTCTCTACTCGAGTCTTCGACTCCGACGGTGCTGGTAGGGATGCCCGGGTTTAAACCCTGCTCCAAGTGCGACCGACTGATGTCGGTTACCAACCCCCATCGCCGGTGCCTCAAGTGTTTAAGCCTCGACCACGACGACCGCACCTGCTCCGACTGCCGGGCCCCGACGTTTAAAGCTAGGCGGCAGCGCAAGCGGCTCGAGCTCCGGCAGTCGGCCCCGCACCGCTCCAGGTCCCAGTCCCACAGGAGGTCGAGGGACCGGTCGCGGGGTCGGAGTCCTCGCAGCTCCGGGAGCGGACATCGGTCGTCAGGATCCAAGTCCTCAGGTAAGAGGCATGAGAGGTCAGAGAGACGTCATCGTTCCCCCGACCCACCCCGACGCTCGCACGATGCGGCCGGGGGTTCGGGTGACACCACCCACGCGGCTCCGACAGAGTCGCAGGCGTCGCCGCCTGCCCCACACCTTCGGGTCCCTGGGCATGATGCGACGCCAGAGGAGGTCGAGCAGTACCTCATGGCCATGAGGTCCCTCCCTTCTCAGCCGGGTCCCGTGGCGCCTCTGGGCCCAACGGCCCCGGCTGGAGGGCCTTACGGGTCGGGTGCTTCGGCTCCGACGCCGTTGGGTGCTTTGGCCCCGGCGCCGCCGGCGACTTCGGTCCCGGCGCCGCAGGACCTCACTGGATCCGCTTCCAGATCCGGGTCGTCGCCGGTCGAACTCACGACCTCACCGGTGCCGGCCCTGCGGGTGTCGCCCCCGGCGCCCACTGTGGACGCCGTCCCCAATCCTCCCTTTGGTCCGGCTCTGGCGCCGGAACGGCGCCGTTGGGCGCCGCTCCTGACGGCCTTTGGAGATTTCTATTTCCACGAACCGGCCCCGTCTGTTGACCCTGATCTGCAGGAGATGGGTGACGAGGGTGATTGGGAGGGGTCTGTGGACCCTCTGGCACAAGAGTGCCAGTCTCAACAGGACTGGACCAATGAGCTTGGGGAGGCCAGTGGAATTGACACTTCGCCAGACACTGGATTTGTCTCCCCTCCCACCGTGGCTACGGAGGAGGGGGCTACTTACAGTGTAGTGTTGACGCGGGCGGCCATGGCCTTACACCATGAGCTCCCTGTCACGGCCGTGAGGACTAACCTCCTCACTGAGGTCCTTAAACAGCAGGCACGCTCCACTGAGCCTCTGCTGCCGTTTAATGAGGCCTTGTGTGACGTTCTTGTGGGCACTTGGTCCAAGCCCGCCACATGTCCGCCTGTGGATAGGAACGTAGCCAGATGCTACCGCCCGGCCCCGGGCGACCCTTGCTTTTTGTCCACCCATCCCACCCCCGAGAGCCTGGTCATCCAGGCCTCCACTTCCCAGACCGCATTCCCGACGGCTCCGCCCGATCGGGAATCCAAGAGGTATGAACAGTTCGGGAAGAAAGTGTTCTCGTCCCTGAGTTTGGGACTGCGGTCTGTCAATACCGCATGCCTCTTGGGCCGCTACACCCACACCCTGTGGGACACGGTCGCGGACGTGCTGCCACAATGTCCGGAGGAGGTCCGGGCTAAACTCGCCCAAGCCCTTGGGGAGGGTCGGAGGGTCAAGATGCAGCGCGATATCCCATCCGGTGTGGGCTGGATACCACGGACTCACTGGGCAGGGCGATGGCAACGATGGTGGCGGTTCGACGCCACGCCTGGTTGAGGTCCGCCAACATTTCGGCCGATGTCCAGGCCACTCTTCTGGACATGCCGTTCGATGGCCGTCGCCTCTTTGGCGACAAGGCAGACCATGCGCTTGAGCGTTTTAAGGACTCCAGGGCTACGGCCAAGTCCTTGTGCCTCTCGGCCACACGCCAGCAATCGGGTGTCTTTCGCTCCTTTCGTGGCCACGGAAGGGGCGCCCCCACACGTGCTGCCAGCCACGCACCGCAGAATGTTCAACATCCCGGTGGCGGCCGTGGAAACCGCCGTGGCGGCGGTCGGGGACAACGGCGAGGCCAGTCCACACCTCCCCCCGCAGCACCTGCCTCAAAACCTTCCTAGTCCGTGTTTTCAGGCCCATGTGACACCAGTGGGAGGCAGGGTTCGCCATCACCTCTTCCACTGGTGCACTGTCACGTCGGACAGGTGGGATGAGCAAATCGTCCGAAGGGGCTACTCCCTCCCCTTCGAGGCGACCCCTCCAGCCATGCCACCGTAATTCCACCGCATGTCGGGGGATCACTTGCAACTTCTGCAAGAGGAAGTCACGGCCCTCTTGGCCAAGGGGGCCATCGAGCGCGTTCCTGGGCCAGAAGTAGGGTGTGGTTGTTACTCCCACTACTTTCTGGTACCCAAGAAGGGCAAAGGGGGCCTACGCCCTATCTTGGACCTCCGGAACGTCAACGGCTTCCTCCGGAAGGAGAAGTTCAAGATGCTGACTTTGGCTCAGGTCTTAGCTGCCCTGGACCCTGGAGACTGCATGGTAGCGTTGGACTTGCAGGACGCTTATTTTCACATCCCCATCTTGCCGGCCCACTGGCGTTACCTGCGGTTCATGGTAGGCCACGAGCACTTTCATTTTATCGTGCTCCCCTTCAGCCTTACCAGCGCCCCACAGGTGTTCACGAAAGTGATGGCGGTGGTTGCAGCTCATCTGCGCAGGTTAGGGGTGTCAGTCTTCCCCTACCTCGACGACTGGTTGTTGAAGGCGGGCTCACCCCAGACAGTCGTCAGCCACCTCCAGACTACGGCCGACCTCCTGCACTTGCTGGGGTTCTCCATCAACGTGCCGAAGTCGCTCCTGTGTCCCTCTCAGAGGCTCCTCTTCATCGGAGCGGTTCTAGACTCGGCGCAGTTTCGGGTTTATCCTCCCGAACAGCGGGTTCGGGATATTCAGGCTCTGATTCCGATCTTTCAGCCTTTATCCCGAGTCTCGGTCAGGTTGACGCTGCGGCTTCTCGGCCTGATGGCCTCCTGCATCCTTCTGGTGCCTCACTCCCGGTGGCAGATGCGGGCTCTGCAGTGGGACCTGAAGTTTCAGTGGGCCCAGCATCAGGGCAACTTGTCCGATCATGTCTTGATCTCGGAGGGCACTGCAAGACAGTTGCAGTGGTGGCTCACGGACCGCGATTGGGTCAGTGACCGATCCCTCTCCCTACCCCACCCGGAGCACGTGGTTGTGACGGTCGCGTCCCTCCAGGGCTGGGGAGACCACATGGGAGAGGCAGAGATCAGAGGCCTCGGGCCTCCGGCAGAGTCCCGGCTCCATATCAACCTTTTGGAGCTGCGGGCGATCCAACTAGCACTGTAGGCATTCCTCCCCTCTGTTCGGGGGAGTGTAGTGCAGGTGTTCACGGACAACACCACCGCCATGTGGTACTGCAACAAACAGGGCGGGGTGGGGTCGTGGACCCTATGCCAGGAGGCTCTGCGCCTCTGACAGTGGCTGGACCATCAGGGCGTGACCCTGGTGGTTCAACACCTTGCAGGTTCTCTGAATGCCAGGGCGGACGAACTCAGCGGTCGGGGCATGATGGATCACGAATGGCGTCTGAACTCGGACGTGGCGCAAGGTCTCTTTCAGCAGTGGGGAGAGCCTTGGTTAGATCTATTTGCCACAGAAGAGAACGCGAAATGTCATCAGTTCTGCGCGTTGAAATTTCCAAGGTGGCACTCGCTCGGAGACGCTTTTCGACGCGAGTGGAGTTGCGGTCTATTGTACGCCTTTCCGCCTATACCACTTCTGACCAGAGTGCTGAAGAAGATCAGGCGTGACCGGGCCCAGGTTATCCTTGTGGCTCCGGACTGGGCACGAAGATACTGGTATCCCGAGCTACTCAGCATGTCAGTTGATCCCCCGATTCATCTGCCTCTTCGGGAGGACCTTCTGTCGCAGCAGCAGGGGACGGTCCTTCACCCGAACCTGTCCAGTCTCCACCTACAAGCTTGGAGATTGGGCGGCGGCAGTTGAGGCCATTTGACTTGCCTCCTGAAGTCTGTAATGTCATTCTGTCAGCCAGTCGACCTGCAGGCGGTATACGCCTGCAGGTGGAACAGATTTGTGGCATGGTGCACAGCAAAGGCTGTGGATCCACTCTCTGCACCCCTTTCTGAGGTTCTCCTCTTTCTTCTTTCTATTGCCCAGCAGGGCTCTGCTCTGGGCACTATCAAGGGGTACCTTACTGCCCGTTCCGCCTTCTTGCGGCTCCCTGATCACCCTTCCTTGTTCAAGTCCCCAATTGTAAATAGGTTTTTGAAGGGCATCACACACATGTTCCCTCCTGTTCCTTTCGTATTGCCCCAGTGGGACTTGAGCCTTGTTCTTACTTACCTAATGTGTGCTCCCTTTGAGCCGCTCCATAACTGTCCTCTCCGTCTTCTTACTCTGAAGACTGCTTTCCTGGTTGCCATCACCTCTGCCAGGAGAGTGAGTGAGCTCCAGGCTCTTTCTTCCACACCTCCTTTCCTCTCTGTTCGTCCGTACAAGGTTGTGTTGCGGACAAGACCTTCTTTCCTGCCCAAGGTTGTCATGGTCTTCCACATCAGGCAGTCCATTACCTTGCCCACCTTCTTTCCGCCTCCGCATCCCTCTAAAGAGGAAGAGCGGCTCCACCGTCTGGACCCAAAACGTGCACTCTCTTACTATCTGGATCGCACACGCCAGTTCCGGGTGGATGACCAACTCTTTGTTGGTTACATGGGCGCTAAGAAGGGAAAGGCAGTGCACAAGCGGACCATCTCTCGGTGGATCATCTTGTGTATCCAGGCATGTTACTCCTTGGCTAAGAAGGAGCCACCTGTTGGATTGAGGGCTCATTCCACTCGGGCCACGGCGACTACCACTGCCCTGGGCCGGGGAGTGCCCTTGCAGGACATTTGCCAGGCAGCTACGTGGGCCTCGCTGCACACGTTTGCAAGACACTATTGCCTGGACAGTCAAGTCCGGAGGGATGGCTTCTTTGGCCGTTCCGTCCTCCAGGACTTTCTGGTGTGATTATTGGTTCGCAGACCCACCACCGGGGTTGGTATTGCTGGAGTATCTATTCTAAGGTAAGGAATCTATCACTAACGTGTCTCTTTCAGATGCACAAGTTACTACTTGTGTAACGATATATCTGTAAGAGACATTAGTTAGTGATAGATTCCTTACCGACCCACCCATCCTCCCCGTTCTGCGAACCGATATCTAGGGTTACGGTCATTCCCTTTTAGGGCCCTAGTTTCATGGCACCAGTGTTGGTTCTATCATGGCTCTGCGTATCTGGCGCGGAAAAGCTGTGTATCAGAACTGACGTCAGCGCGCATGGGCGGCGTCTAAGTACTCCGACGACGTCATTCCGGCGCTAACGATGCCGACGACGGAGGCGGAGCCGCGGACGACGCCTGCCGGCGCGCAGGGGTATTGCTACACAAAATTTTCCGGTTCCAGTCTGACGCCTGGGGATATTCTAAGGTAAGGAATAAATCACTAACTAATGTCTCTCACAGATATATCGTTACACAAGTAGTAACTTGTGCGTTACAGCGCAACCCTCCTGAACTGCTGTAATTTAAATTCTCTATGAAACCCCACTTATAATTGTTCTCAGGTGGTCATTCACAGAAGTGTAACCTAAACTCTGGCAAGGATTCCATGTCTTTTCTCGTTAACCCATATTACGTGCCTATGTGTAAAAACTGCAAATCCCAGCATGCCTCTCAACATATTCTTACAGGCACTAATCAGCTCATACCCAAACCTAATGCCCTTAAATTATTACAAAATAATATATTAACATTTTGGCAACAACAAAATGATGTCTTAGGGAGGACCTGGCTTAGCAGCTCGGGCTGGACTGTTCCCATGGGGCACAGGGTCAAGACTGATTTGCATATGGCTGGGTTCGAACTGGAATGGCATGGTGAGCAGAAAAACGATGGATTTAGGCCCAGATCCCTGTACTGGGGTGAATGTATGACATTGTTCTGCATTCTGTCCATCAACTGTTATTTTTGCTAAACCCCCATTTGCCCTGAGCGTAAGTCCAGGAGCTTTGCTTCCACAACCCAGTGGCCTGCTCGTCAGCAGCCACCAACTGGAGGCCCCCTATCCCCCAATGGATAGCATTGGGCCTCAACACTGCACCTGGCCGCCCTAGTGCCGCTGAGGGTGTAACTAGAGTGCGTCCTTGACCCTGGGGGACTCCTGAGTCTAACCCCAGATCACCAACTCCCACAAAAAAGTACTTACCTTAAAACCGATAACAATATTTTCCTCCAAAGGATAACATTGACTGTTTTTCTACGAAAAGTTTCTACGTGTGGAGTTGGAAAACCTAAAGAAATTCTTTAAAATTGTACTAACTAACAAAAGCGCTTTTACTTACCTGTTTACAGGAAATGTCCTGGTGCAGTATCCAGGCATACTGCACTGTGTAAGAAAAGTAATTTGAAAAGTAACTTGACTGTAATTTTACTAAAAATCATATACAATATAACGTACTATATTTTGAAAAGCATTGCCTTATCAGTAACACTACTGTAATCAAATCAAAGTACATTTACAATAACAATTCAAACTATTTGCAAACTGCATTTCTACTGTAAAGTTATATTGCTTGCCTGTGCCATGCTTGCTTGGTTCTAGAAAATAAAATAACTAAGAGAATATTTTCATACAAAAACACTTGGTCTGAAGTTCAGTCTTTGAGTGTGTGAATTCATTTGCTGACTGAGTGTCTACAACAAATGCTTAACACTGTCCTCTGATAAACCCTCACTGCTCGACCACACTACCACAAATAGAGATTGAGGTGCTATCTACTTCACCACTGTCTACCTTTTGGGTTCCACTGGACTCTGTGCATATTATACCGCACTTTGGTATAGTATAATCTGAAAGAGACACGTTAGTAATAGATTCCTTACCTTAGAATATCCCCATGTGTCAGACTAGATCCAGGAAAGTTTTGCTAGCAGTACCCCTGCGCATCAGTAGGTGGCGTCATGCGGCTCCGCGTCTGTCGCTGGCGTCGTATGCACCGAGATGACATCACAGAGACTACTTAGGCACCGCCCATGCGCACTGATGTCAGTTCTTTCTTTTTCTGCACCAGTAAGCGCCGATCCAGTGTGAGCACTTACCTCAGTAATTTTTTTACTTATCTTTTTGAGACTTTCATCTCGTGTTGGTTTTCTCTGGTGCGAGTAGAGATGCCTGGTTTTAAGTCCTGCGGGACATGCCATCGCAATATGTCGGTGGCGGACCCTCACTACGGCTGTCTCTACTGCCTGGAGCATGACGACGACTCCCTGTCCTGTCTGGACTGTAGGGCTATGGCCCCGAAGGCCTTGAGGGAGGGGCACCGGAAGCTGCTTGAAGTTTTGCACTCGTCCCTGCACCGTTCGAGGTCCAGGGGTCGTTCGCGTGACTGCTCGCGGAGCCGTCATCACCGCTCCTCGGAAACAAAGTCTTCACCCTCGGATTCGGGTGAGAGACGTCACAAAAAGAAGTCGATGAAGCGCTTTCGCTGTCCGACGTCCCCTCATCGGTCCTCGGATGCAGAGGAGGGGGACAGGGGCTCCGCCCCTGCGGCTCTTTTGGAGCCTGGGAGTCCCGCGGCCTACCTGCCTTACTCGGGTTCGTCCGCGACTCCCGCACAATTGCAGGAATTCCTTGCTGCCATGGACTGCCTGTTTAGGCCTCGGACTCCCGCCTTTGTGCCTTCGGCCCCTGCGGGCCTGTGTCGGGATCCTGCTGGTCTGTCCACCCCTCCAGTAGATCCAGCCCCGGCACCGTCTGTGACTCTGGCTCCGGTGCCGCAGGATCCCGCGCCCCTGGCTCCGGCGCCAAGAGGTCCCATGCTGCCGGCTCTGGCTCCGGCGCTGCCCTCTGCTCCGCCGGCAGCACCGCAGTGGTTACCGCTGGTTCCGCCTCTGCCCCGGTTTCCAGGCGGTTTTGTCCCCACCTGGGATCCGAATTGAGACACCGTGCCGGCTCAACCCCGGCCGGTGCCTTTTCCGGCACCATTCTCTCCCTCCCCAATCCCCGCTGAGGCCTGTGCCTCCTCTGCCAGATGTGGAGGACGATTGGGAGGGGTTTTGAGCAGGACTGGGTGGATGATTTGGAGGAGGCCGGGGGCCTTCACGTCTCCTCTGAACCGGGGTTTGCCTCTCCTCCGTCCACTATGGAGGAAGGTGCCTCGTATATGGTGGTGCTCTGTTGGGCAGCTGAGGTCCTTAACCTCGATCTCCCCACGGTGACCCTTAAGACTAATCTTCTTACTGAGGTGCTCCACTCGGCCTCCACTTCATCGGAGCCACTGCTGCCCTTTAACAATGCCCTCACTGAAGTCTTGTTGGGCACTTGGTAGCAGCCGGCCACAGGGTCTCCTGTGGATAAAAACGCCGCAAGGCGTTGTCGCCCGGCGCCGGGTGATCCTGTCTTTCTGACCACCCACCTCACACCTGAGAGTCTAGTCATTCCTGCTTCAGCGTCCCAGAGTGCTTTTCCCACGGCTCCACCGGATAAGAACTCTAAGAAGTTGGAACAGTTTGGCAAGTGGTTGTTCTCTTCGGCCAGCTTGGGGCTGGGTCGGCCTTTTGGGCCGCTATTCCCACATGGTGTGGGACACCGTTGCTGAGGTGTTGCCTCAGTGCCCGGAGGAGGTCCAGACTGTGCTGTCTCAGGCTGTGGCTGAGGGTAAGGATGCGGCTAGGTTCGCCATTCGTTGTGGCTTGGACATCGCAGACTCCCTCGGTAGGGCAATTTCCACGACCGTGGCGCTTCGTCGCCACTCCTGGTTGAGGTCCACCGAATTCTCCCTGGACGTCCAGATCTCGCTATTGGACTTGCCTTTCGACGGCACTCACCTATTTGGTGATAAGGCCGACACTGCACTGGAGCGTTTTAAGGACTCTCGAGCTACGGCCAAGTCCTTGGGCCTTTCCACCACACGCCCGGCAACGTCTACCTTTCATTCCTTTCGTGGCCATGGCAGAGGCGCCGCTGCCTGTTCGTTCAGCCAAAAGCCTCCATAGAAGGCGTGGAGGCAGCCGGGGTGGCTCCGGGTACCGGCATGAGGGTCAGTCCACCTCCGCACCCGCGATGTCCACCTCGAAACATTCCTAGTCTGAGCTTCAGGTCGCACACCACTCTGGTGGGTGACAGGATTTGACTTCTCCTTCCCCACTGGTGTTCTGTCACTTCCGACAAGTTGGTGCTGCAACTCGTCCGGAGGGGTTACTCCCTCCCCTTCGAGTCTACCCCCCCAGCCATGCCACCTCAGTTCCACCGCATGTTGGGGGATCACTTTGCGCTTCTCCAGCAGGAAGTTATGGCCCTCTTGGCCAAGTGGGCCATCAAGCGAGATACTGGGCCAGAGGTTGGATGTGGTTGCTATTCCCACTACTTTCTGGTCCCCAAGAAGGACAAAGGGGGCTTGCACCCCATCTTGGACCTCAAGAATGTCAATCGCTTCCTCCGAAAGGAGAAGTTCAAGATGTTGACTCTGGCTCAGGTCTTGGCTGCCCTCGACCCTGGAGACTGGATGGTAGCGTTGGACTTGCAGGGCGGATATTTTCACATCCCCATCCTGCCGGCCCACCGGCGTTACCTGCGGTGCACGGTAGGCCAGGAGCATTTTCAGTTTGCCGTGCTCCCCTTCGGCCTTACCAGCGCCCCTCGGGTGTTAACAAAAGTGATGGCGGTGGTCGCAGCTCACCTGCGCAACTCAGGGGTGTCAGTCTTCCCCTACCTTGACGACTGGTTGTTGAAGGCAGGCTCGCCCCAGGCAGTTGTCACCCACCTTCAGACTACAGCCGACATTCTGCACTTGCTGGAGTTCTCCAGCAATGTGCCGAAGTCGCACCTGAGTCCCTCTCAGAAGCTCCCCTTCATCGGAGCGGTTCTGGATTCGGCACAGTTTCAGGTTTAATCTTCTCAAGCACCGAGTCTGGGATATTCAGGCAATGATTCTTATCTTTCAGCCTGTATCCGGGTTTCAGTCAGGATGACCCTCCGGCTCCTGGTGCTGATGGCCTCCTGCATCCTGCTAGTGCAACATGCCAGATGGCATATGCGGGCTCTGCAGTGGGACCTGAAGTTCTAGTGGGCACAGCATCAGGACGACCGTTCCGATCACGTCCAGATCTCGGAGGGCACTGCACAACACTTGCAGTGATGGCGCACAAATCGCAATGGGGTCAATGGCAGATACCTCTCCCTTCCCCAACCGGAGCACACAGTGGTGACAGATGCGTCCCTCCTGGGATGGGGAGGTCACTTGGGAGAGGCGGAGATCAGAGGCCTCTGGTCTCCGGAGGAGTCCCGGCTCCATATCAACCTTTTGGAGCTTCGGGCTATCCGACTTGCACTGAAAGCATTCCTTCCCTTTCTTTGGGGAAGTGTGGTGCAGGTGTTCACGGACAACACCACTGCCATGTGGTACTGCAACAAACGGCAGGGTGGGGTCGTGGACCCTATGTCAGGAGGCTCTGCGCCTCTGGACATGGCTGGAACATCAAGGCATTACCTTGGTGGTTCAACACCTAGCAGGTTCTCTGAACGCCAGGGGAGACGAACTCAGCCGCCGGTGCATGATGGATCATGAATGCCGTATGAACTCGGACATGGCGCAAGGTCTCTTTCTGCAGTGGGGAGAGCCTTGGTTAGATCTATTCGCCACCAAAGACAACGCGTAATGTCATCAGTTCTGCGCATTGGAATTTCCAAGGCGGCACTCGCTCGGCAACACTTTTCGTCGCGATTGGAGTTGCAGTCTGTTGCACGCCTTTCCACCTATACCACTTCTGCCCAGAGTGCTGAAGAAGATTCGGAGCGACCGGACCCAAGTCATTCTTGTGGCTCCGGATTAGGCACGAAGATACTGGTATTCCGAGGTACTCAGCATGGCGATCGATCCCCCGATCCGACTGCCTATTCAGGAGAATCTTCTGTCGCAGCAGCAAGGGACGGTCCTCCACCCAAACCTGTCCAGCCTCCACCTTCATGCGTGGAGATTGAGCGGCGACAGTTGACAGCTTTCGATCTTCCTCCCGAAGTCTGTGATATCATTCTGGCAGCCAGGCGTCCATCCACAAAAACGGTATACATCTGCAGGTTGAACAAGTTTGTGGCATGGTGCACAGCAATGGCTGTGGATCTCCTTTCTGCCCCTCTTTACGACGTTCTGTTGTTCCTTCTTTCTTTGCCCCAGCAGGGCACTGCTCTGGGCACTATTAAAGGTTATCTTTTGGCCATTTCTGCCTTTCTACGGCTTCCTGATCAGCCTTCTCTTTTTAAGTCCCCGGCTGTTAACCGTTTTCTGAAAGGCATTACGCACACGTTCCCTCCTGTGCCGTTCATCATGCCTCAATGGGACTTGAACCTTTTCTTGACGTTTCTGACGTGCGCTCCCTTCAAGCTCCTTCATAACTGTTCTTTGCATCTTCTCACTCTCAAGACTTTCCTGGTAGCTATCACCTCTGCCAGAAGGGTGAGTGAGCTCCAGGCTCTTTCTTCTAAACCTCCTTTTCTTTCTGTTCATCCGGACAAGGTGGTTTTAAGGACCTGTCCTTTCTTGTCAAAGGTTGTCACGCCCTTCCACATCGGGCAGACCATCACTTTGCCCACCTTCTTTCTTCCTCCGCATCCTTTCAAAGAGGAAGAGAGGCTCCAACGTGCACTCTTGTTCTATCTGAAGCGCACACAACAGTTCCAGGTGGATGACCAGCTCTTTGTTGGCTACGTGGGCGCCATAAAAGGTCGGGCAGTGCACAAACAGACCATCTCTCGGTGGGTCGTTCTCTGCATCAAGGCCTGTTACTCATTGGCTAAGAGGGACCCTCCTGTGGGGCTGTGTGCCCATTCCACCAGGGCAACAGCAGCCTCTACTGCCTTGGGATGCAGCGTTCCCTTGCAGGACATTTGTCAGGCAGCTACGTGGGCCTCGCTGCACACGTTTACCAAGCATTACTGCCTTGACAGTCAAGTCCGGAGAGACTGCTTCTTTGGCCGTTCTGTTCTCCGTGACTTTCTAGTGTAATCTTATTCACAGACCCACCACCGGGGTTGGTATTGCTGGGGTATCTATTCTAAGGTAAGGAATCTATCACTAACGTGTCTCTTTCAGATGCACAAGTTACTACTTGTGTAACGATATAGCTGAAGAGACATTAGTTAGTGATAGATTCCTTACTGCCCCACCCACCCTCCCCGTTCTGCAAACTGATTACTAGGGTTGAGGACATCCCTTTCAGGGCCCTAGTTTCAGGGCACCAGTAGTCTGTTTCTTGCATGGCTCTACGTTCCTGGCGCGGAAAGTCATGCACAAAACTGATGTCAGCGCACATGGGTGGCGCCTGAGTAGTCTCCGTGGCGTCATCTCAGTGCATACGACACCAGCGACGGATGCAAAGCTGCACGACGCCACCTAATGAAGCGCAGGGGTACTGCTAGCAAAACTTTCCAGATCCAGTCTGACGCCTGGGGATATTCTAAGGTAAGGAATCTATCACTAACTAATGTCTCTTACAGATATATCGTTACATAAGTGGTAACTTGTGCTACAGAACCAGATTCCTACAGTTTACCTGTGTCATGTTCCTTAGGTTAGTACCATCATGTATATACTGGTTACATACATTACGTCCCATCCACACGACATAACGGTCTTACACAGGTGACCTTTTACCCAGTAGCTGACTTCTGTCTCTCCTACAGCAGGCTCTTTGTACCATATCTTAATGACCACTTTAGTATAAGAGACTCTCACTCAGACAAGCAGAGGAAGAATTCCTTCCAGGCTGTACCCATACTATGCAGGCTGATCCTTCGACGGGCTGAGATCTGACATCTCTTGCAGGGTGCCATCCTCGACGCAGAGACGGGGTCCTTCATTCAGAGCCATCAGGTGAAGGGTTAGCACTTCCACTGGGAATTCATGGGTCCATTAGGAAAAATCCTAGCACTTACACATACATGCTTCACCTACACCTCTAGGCTAGGCATGGTTAGGTAGGATACGCATCGTGGGAGTACTCCAGTGCTATTGTTTAATGTAATATGCTTTTATTCATCTTATTCGCACTATGGTAGAAATGTATCTACTTTTCACAGTATTAGTACTAGCAAATATATTAGTCTGGTCCTGTCTTTTGATTGTTGCAACTAACATGTTTCATACTAGACTGATGCTTAACAAATAAATACTTATTGAAACCATTCCAATCGTCATTCTATGTATTGTGAGAAAAGCAAGCACGAGTGACTGAATGAAAGGTACTGTAGTGTTTCGATGATACCGGAGGAATCGGGGTTGTCATGTTCAGTGGTTGCCAGAAACTAACCACCACACTGTGTAGTACAGAGGGGTGATAGTGGCCCTTATGAGCTAGCAGGTCTAACGGCTGACTCATCCTGTGGGAGTATCCAGAGTCTGTCTTCACACCAAGCCCTCATTTTAGGTCATCCAAAACGCTCAGGTCCTGGGGGGTCCTAGGAACTACACGACATGTCGCTGCCAACATTGGTTCGGTTCTTATATTAATAGTAAAATCTGAGTAGTTAAGTCTTACCTTTTCTCAGAGAATCCCACTTAAATTTTTCAGAGACGTCTGAAGTAGGAAGAGTAATCAGCCTCAGCTGAGCAGGCACACCCTGTGTATTGGCTGAAGGTTTTAGACAAGTTTGTAAAGGAATAAAAGTTCCCAATCGTGCTGAACACTATCTCTTAAAGATTTACTTTCTTCTCCTTTGAAAATGACTGTCCCCGCAAATGGCAGTGGAGGCGAATTTACAAATACCCTTAACATTTCAGAAAACTGCCGACAGTAAGTCTGAAATTATTAGAACATGGGTTACCTGCAACAGGTGGCCATGTTACCTTCGTGATTGAGGCACACAAGGTGTTCAGATCAGAGGTATTCTATTCCTGTGTAAAATTTCCACCTGCAGGTGCACAATCACACATAGTCCATGAATACATTGAAGTAGATCCACCTGAAGAATACATCCCATATAAGGTCATTGAAGTTCCGTTAACTTACCAGCAACATAAATACTGATTTAAAGGTGCCCTAAAACTCACAACTTCAGTCGTAAGACTAGGTCTGCTCAGCATAGAAGGAGCGATGTGGCCGGTCTTAGCGGCTTACACTCCACATCCTGAGATAGACACTCTCCCAGTAGGGGTAGTGCATATACTTTACAAAGAAATAGTCTGGTTATACAGATATACTGTCAAGTTCGTCACGCGAACACTCACATTTCAACCTGTGAGAGCTGCTCCATCTGGAATAGTTCAGCCCCAGCCCACACCAATAATTGGTCCACAAACACTAAAAACAATAATGGGTCTGTTCCCATTGTTGTATAGCATTTTAGGAACGTAGTGTAATTTTCCCTATTCATGCCCTTATATAGGTATAAATCTCACCTTGTCCTTAAATAGGCATAGAAATCATAACCATATTTAGACATGGCTCATGCAGTCCAAATACAGACATGGATACTTCCACTAGTTCCGAAAAGCCACAACGATTTCTTGGAAAACTCAGCTTCAGCAGTTAGGGACTTCCCCTTGCTTGAATATTGATTTGTCCAAGAACTCATGGAGTTTTCAAAGAACTGCGACTCTTTGATGACGTTATTATGTCCACCTTTACACCAAACTCTGCACCTTCAACGTATAAATATGCTCACACTTGCCCTAGCAAACACACGGTGGTTTGGAGCAGTTCGACTATCTACTTGCCCGACGCATCTCGCTACAGCAAGTGCCGAAGGAAGCCGACCCTCCAGCTGACGCACTGAGAGAGACGCTGTCTTTTCTCTTGCCGAGAAATCCAGCTCCAGTGTTTCCAAGCTCCCCTCGCGGGGTGTTGGGAAATCGAGTCCGGAGACAAAGAGATACCAGACCTCCTTCATTCTAAACCAAGGTACGGAGCTGATTAGACCCTAAAAGAAATCATGGATAGATTCTTGGCAAAAGAATACTAAACTTATGCTATACCATACTTACTTATTCCCTCGTACTAGTCTTAGGTTAGGTACATCGGTGTAGGCGTATTTTAGAAGCACCAGTTGAGTACTTTTAGTCTTTATTTATTTATGTATGTATTTTATGGCTTAGAAACCATACCATGGTTTTACAGTATTATTTTTTAATACTCCTCTTGCTGTATGCATTATACTTTACAGCCAGTATTACGATTGTAGCAGTTCATTTTTTCTGTATGAAAAAGAAGACTGTTCAATAAATACTTTTTATTGAAAACGCCCGTCTCTCTATTTCTCTGCACCTCTGGTGAAACGAAGCATGCACGAATGACTGAGTGAAATATTTATGTATTGTTTACACGACTCTGAAGATACATTTTATCTTGGGGAAACAAAGTTGTCATGTTTATGCGGTTGTCAGAAACTAATCCCTTCTTGTTTATTCAAGAAAGTTTCTCGTGACCTCTGAGGTAGCTGGCACTCACAATTAAGTCTAATATATTCGATAGAGACCTAGTCGACCTATAGGATATATTATTCCAATGCGCAGAGCCTATTGGGAATATAGGACCTACACTACATGGCGCCCAACGTTTGGTAAGGCACTAATTCAACGCTAGATACTAGAGTAACTCAGTCGTGCTTTTCAGAGAGACCCTTTTTTCCCATAAAATACTCCAAGAGATGTCTGGAGTGGGTTAAAGGATAAAATATCCGCCATAACTGAGTAGGACGAAAATCCTATGTATTAGTTTTTGGTTTTGTTCAACGTTGAAGGATACAGTGTTCCAAAATATTGTGCAGATAATCTTTGTTTCCTTGAAACTTGCTCTGCAAACTTTCAGTCAACAAAATGGCGAATAGTGACGAAGAAACGGTGGAGATGCATTAAATGCAAACCAACTGGGTTTAAACCTTACAGGTTTCCAAGAAACCGATGCGGATGCTGTATATCATCAAGAGGTGGTAGGGAAATTTTTGTCATAGAGGCACACGAATATCGGCAGACAGAGGTATTCTATTCATGGATTATCTTCCCTGAAGCAAATCCAAGAACACATGTGTTCCACTTCTAGAAGATAGAGGAACCTCCAGCGGAATACACTCCTTTCGAGGATATTGAAATTCCATTAACATACCAAGAGCATACGCTCGGGTTTAAAGGCGCCCAACAACATCAAAATCACATTACCAGGCTCGGTCGTCTAGGTAGACCAGGAGCCACATGGCCGGTACTAGCCAACTCTACACCACATCCTGGCATTGAAAGAATGACAGATGTAGAACTATTAGCTCAGCTAAAACAATGAATTAAAATACATAGACAATTGGTTCAATATGTCATGCGAACTCTAACAGTCCAACCTGCTATAATAATTCCACAGCACACCCCTCTTCAGGGGAACACAAAAAAAATTACACCACAGACTATACAATCAGTCATTGGTAAATTACCCACAAGAAGGGAACAAATTCCATTCTGGTTAGCTCAAAAAATTACTCAAATCGAGGCAGTATTTCCCGATAATACACCTCATGATAAACACAGGATTCTAACAATCTGTTTACCAATGGGGATCGCACCACACCTGGAGGACTGTGACACTTTGAGTACAGTCTTTGCTGCAATCTACACAAAAACACATGGTAATACCAGATTGAAAATGAATACAGAGCTTTAAATCTCGGTATGAAGTTACTGAAGGATTTCAAACAGGTCTCAGCTATAATATTAGCTAATATTAAAGGTAAAGCAGCATCCGTGGAAATCCGCCGAAAACTAAAAGAACTTGATGTAACTGAGCAACCATATGAACTGGCCAGAATAATAGACAAATCCTATGAAGAACTAGGTAGAGATAGTTTGGGTGGGAAACCAGTAAAGCCCAAACTAACAGAAAATCCTGAAAACGTTTTTATTAAAAACACTCTCACTACTCCTAAAAAGAAGTGGGAAAATACTAGACAGATACTTCCTAAAGAGAAGCGTTCTCAATCCAGAGGTAGGTCTCCTCAAAAGGAGCCCTCTGAAAAGAGGTATAACCTCAGAAACAGGGATAATTTGAGAAAACCTGATAGATATCAAGATACTGATACACGTTCCTCTCGTACCTTTCAGACGTCCTAACAGAAATCAGAAAGAAGAGGACGATCAGAACACAAGGAAGAACACATGAAGTCCAAAGACGATCAACACGTTCCAAAAAATAAGAAAACCCAATTCACCAAAAAGAAGGTAGCAGGTCTAAAAATCAGACATGCAGAGGATCTTGAGGACACAACCCAAGAACGGAGAGTGGGCCCAGACAATGTTGGACAGCGTAGCAGAAGTTGACATAGCTTGCACGATCCTGAAGGATCATCTGGAGACAGTGGACTTGAATGAATACATTCAAGTTAAAACTGCTGATACCAGGGTTAGTGTACCCCATAAGTTATATGAAGTAACACTCCGGATAGAGGGGGACATAACTAGAAAAATAAGAGCACTCTTTTGGGAAAAACTCTCTAAGGGTTATGATATCCTTCTGGCTGAAAAAGATTGGCCACCTGAATTTGTCAGGGAGTGCCCACATGGCGAAGAGATCTTTATGCCAGCCTTCTCAAATCATATTCCTATTCATAAAAATGAACAATCCTTTGTTTCCTGTCTCCAAACCAGACAATACATATCGTCTAGTTTTGGACTACAGACATTTAAATTCTTGTTGCAAAACCTTTGCAGTACAAAATGCACACAGTGCAGCACTGATGAATAACATCGTACGCAAAAAATATAAAACCACATTAGATATTTCTAACGGTTTCTTCTGTCAAAACATTGTACCTGAAAGCAGGTACTTGACTGCTTTCTCAATTATGGGGACACAGCGTCACTTCTGTCATCTCCCCCAGGGATTCAAGAATAGTCCAGGGTTATTTTCAGCCAGAGTAACAGAGTTACTACAAACGTATGCTGATGAGGCATTATCTTATGTCGATGACATCTATCTTACAGACGATGACTTGGATAGGCACATGAATAGAGTGAATACAATAATACTTGGTTTCGCATCTGAAGGGTACAAATTCAACTTTAAAAAATCAAGAATTGCCCATCTCAACCCTTGGCTTACAAGCTAGCTCCTCCAAATGCAATGCAAGCACTGCGACTGACATCCCGCAAGCAGAACAAAAAAGAGGACATAACTCTAATAAACCTCTATCTAGACCTCAGGGAAAAAACCAAGGGAGCACAACAGCTGAAGGAAGAACTCACAAAACTAATAAAAACTGAGAAAACGAACAGCTTGATAATTACAGGGGATTTTAACTTAAATATGCTCAGCAATACAGCTTCCGATAGTACCAATGACGAGGACCCCTTTGCTTGGGAGCCAAGCCTCCAAGACAGCACCTCAGGAGGCAGAAGCTCGAGAACAGCTAGGAGTCTACTGGCAAAACTAGAAGAGCTGGGTTCCCGAGCACTAAATGGCAGATTCTCAGGGGATCGACCCCAATCTGCTACATTTCACAGCACTATGGCTAGCTCTACAAACGATCGAGGCACTGACTAAGCCCTCCTGGTGCCAACAGACCAGGCCTAGATTTCTCAACAAATGAAAGGCGGGTAAAGTGTAAAACTAATGACCCACAAAGCCTTTTATTTCAAGCGAAACAAGCATTATCAGAGGCACAATCAGCATCCTCAGATTTAATTATATGCTGGGAGGCGTTCACAAAAATCTTTTGAGAGAAAGCCGAAATAAATAAAAGCGCAAGGACCGATGGAATGGTCAACGCCCTGAAACACAAGAACCGTTACAACTTTAGAAACGACATCCGGCTCAAAAAGTTAAAGACCCAGATTAACAATACTCTCCGAAGAGTAAGGACAGACCCTGCCGCCTGTCAAGCACTGAGACAGTTAAAAGATAGCCGCAGGAAACTGATATGGCGACTTAAAAAAGATGCTGATGAGGTCTTTTGGGTAAAACTCCTATACAACGCCAAAACGAATAACATCGTGCAGTTTTGGCAAAAGATTAACAGTTTGATCATTGAGCGAAGCCAGGGGATCGCATCCCATGCCACTGAAGAGGCCTGGATAACTTTCCTTGGTGCACACTTTAACCTCAAATCATCACTAGAATCAACCAACCTGGCCGCACTTTGGGAATCCAAGCTTCCGGTGCTTTCCTTTAAACAGTTGTTAAAAAAGGCTGCCAACAGGCATTCGTTGCTCAATGATAAAATAACTTTTAGTCATCGGTCCCACGCCTGGATGACAATTCAATCTTATAAAAAATTAGCACCAGCAGCCTACCTAGACCTTGCTTTCTCGCCATTCATCAAACGGAAATACCTCAATTTAAGGCTGGGTAGCCTACCAACAAATGCTGAGTCACCAAAATGGAAGCCCCAAGAACGTGACGGATGTTGCTTATGTGGTGCAGGAAGACAAGACTTTATCCATCTGATCTGTATTTGCCCGGCCCTGATTCAGGAACGTCAGAGTTGGTTAAAGACCAAGTTTAAGGAATATGCAACACGTACTTGCCGGTCTGCGATCATGCTAATCCTGTGCTCAGTAGATCCGCAACTCATTTGCAGGGCAGTCAAATTCATTGACAATTTCGATAAAAAACAAAAAACACTGGTAAACTCTTGAACCCTGAACACTTTTACCTTCTTAACCTGAAAGGCGTTCTCCTTTTATAACATTTTTTATTCACTCAGCAGTGTAAATTTTCGTGTGTTTTAATATTGCCGTATTCACATTTTGTAATGGTTTTTACTAACTATACAATAAATATTGTTATTATTATTCACTTTAATGATGCCCAAGAACTGTGGAAAGAATCAAGTAATCCTAAAAATGTTTCCGAAGCACAGATCTCTCCATATAAAGAAATTCTCGCACAAGGTGAGGAATTCCCAATCACGAACGCAATCACGAACGCACAAATATGCAATAGAAACTCGAAAGGGAGACGCAAGAGAGCACCAGGCCCAAACGGCACACCCCAGTCATATTCAAACAAGAGCCAGAATACTGGGCCGTCATTTTCAAACCAATGTTTGAAAAAATCTTGCTGACTTCAACAATCCCACGATCTTGGAGGGGAGCAATTATCTCCCCAATCTTCAAAAAAGGAGATAGGAATGATCCAAGAAGCTATCGCCTTATAGCCTTAGTCAATAATGAGGCAAAATACTACGCTGGCCTCCTACTCTAGGAGTTAACATCTTGGGTGGAAGATACAACAGCAATCCCATACAATCAAACCTGCTTTCGGAAAAATATGGGGACGACCACTAACATACTAGCCCTATCGCTTTTGATTGACTCGGCTCTTGTGGCAAAACAACCTCTATACCTGTGCTATATTGATTATAGCTCCGCTTTCGGTTATGTAAAAATAAACATGTTGTGGCAAAAACTAAAGAAAATGAAAATTCCATCACTGCTGCTGAACCAACTAATTCTCTTGCACAGCAATACCTGGGTCCAGGTCAAACTAGGAGCAGGGTAATTTTTTATCTCAGAAGATGTAGTGTAGTTCCTATATTCCCAATAGGCTCTGCGCATTGGAATAACATATACTATAGTTAGACGTACGACTGAGGTCGACTAGGTCTCTATGGTATATATTAGACTTAATTGTGAGTGCCAGCTAGCTCAGAGGTCACTAGAAACTTTCTCGAATTCACAAGAAGGTATTAGTTGCTGACAACCGCATAAACATGACAACTTTGTTTCCCAAGAATAAGAAATCAATCTCTAGAGTCGCGGAAACAATAGATGGCTATTTTACTCAGTCAATCATGCGTGCTTCGTTTCACCAGAGGTGCTGAGAAAATAGAGAGACGGGCGTTTTCAATAAAAAGTATTTATTGAACAGTCTTCTTTCTCAAACATAAGAAATGTACTGCTACAATCGTAATACTGGTTTTAAAGTACAAGGCATATAATACGAAAAGTATTATAAAGTAGTACTGTAAAAGCATGATATGGTTTCTAAGCCATAAATTGCCTAAACCATATAAAATACACACACTGATAAAAATAATGACTAAAAGTACTCAACTGGTGCTTCTTAAATACGCCTACCCCGGTGTACCTAACCTATGTCTAGTACAAGGGAAGAAGAAAGTGAGGAGTAACTTAGGTTTAGTATTTCTCTGCCAAGAATCTATCCAAGAATTCTCTAAGGGTCTAATCAGCTACGTATCTTGGTTTAGAATGAAGGAGGTCTTGTATCTCTCTCTCAGGACTCGATTTCCCAGAAACCCGCAAGGGTAGCCTTGAAACACTGGAGCTGGATTTCTCGGCAGGAGAAAAGACAGCGTCTCTCAGTGCGTCAGCTGGAGGGTCGGCTTCCTTCGGCACTTGCTGCTGCAGGGCGTCGGGCAAGTAGTTAGTCGATCTGCTCCAAACCACCGTGTGTTTCTCTGGGAAAATGTAGGCATATTTATACCTTGAAAGTGCTGAGTTTGACGTATGATTGGACATAATAACGTCACTCAAAGACTCAGTTCTTTGAAAACTCCATGATTTCCTTGATAAATTAGTATTCAGGCGAGGGGACGTCCCTAGCTGCTGAAGGCGGGTTTTTCTAAGAAATCGTTGTTGATTCTCGGATCTTAGTGGAAGTAGCCATGCCGTATTTGGGCTGCATAGGCTTAGTCCAAATATGGTAATGATTTCTATGCCTATATAAGGATCGGGTAATTTATACCTATATATGGGCATGAATCGGGAACAATTACACTGGGGTCCTAGATTCCTACACAACACCCACTCCACGATATTAAGTTCAATGAAACTAAATGTATAAGCACTGAACATATCTAAGGCAAGTGTTTACGATCCTACCCAAAATACAAATTGCATTTGAAAGGTTTGTTCACATGAAATGAGTATAAACTGTATGAAAAAATAGGTCTCAACCGATATGAAGCATAGTATACATTCTAACATTATGAAAGACAAAATTACATTCATGAAATGTCTCTTTAAGGTACAGAAAAAAAAACAGTTGAGACTATCTCATAGTATAATATTTAAACTGTTTCGTTTTTTAGGACAAGGCCAAATATTGTCATTAGGAAGTTTTCAAAAGAAATCTTGTTCTCTAAGAATAGTTCTACTTTAAGCAGATTACTCTGTGCCAACAAGTTGGAAAAAGTTCAAATTTGTTAGTCGGTTTGTTTTGAAAAAACGAAGGCCGAATTTCAGAGTTCAGGGAACGCTGTGTGAATTAATTAAAAGTTATTCTCAGTGTCAGGAGAAAACATCAGATCGAATAGGTTGGCAAAGAAACCGTCTAGCATAGTTGGCGAAAGTGGAACCACTTCAGTTAGCAGGTCGAATGTGCATAGATGAGTGTCATCGCCGTCAGTGTTTGATGCATTAGCAATGTCCGCAATAGGTGGTACCTGTGTGCCTGTAGTGTCTCGTATCTCACCCTCAGTTAGACCTGCCGGTGAGACCTCAATGAATGCCGTCATCAGAATGGGCAGCCGTTGGGGGCAACATGATGCATGAGTCGTTAGCGGACCTAGCAAAGCGTCAACATCCGATGGCAGGACTGATGGTAGTGTAAGCCAAATATCTGAAAGAGACACGTTAGTGATAGATTCCTTACCTTAGAATATCCCCAGGCGCAGACTGGATCCGGAAAATTTTGCATAGCAATACCCCTGCGCGCCGGCAGGCGTCGTCCGCGGCTCCGCGTCCGTCGTCGGCGTCGTTAGCGCCTGAATGACGTCGTCGGAGTACTTAGACGCCGCCCATGCGCGCTGACGTCAGTTCTTCTTTTTCCGCGCCAGCTAGCGCAGATCCAGAGAAGCTCTACCCCTTAGTCATTTTTGGACTAAACTTTTTTGATCTTTTGATCATTGCTCTTTTCGAGTCTTCGACTCCGACAGTGCCAGTAGGGATGCCCGGGTTTAAACCCTGTTCCAAGTGCGACCGACTGATGTCGGTTACCAACCCCCATCGCCGGTGCCTGAAGTGTTTAGGCCTTGACCACGACGACCGCACCTGCTCCGACTGCCGGGCCCTGACGTCGAAGGCAAGGCGGGAGCGGTCCCGCAAGCGGTTCAAGCTCCGGCAGTCGGCCCTGTGCCGCTCAAGGTCCCGGTCCCATGGGAGGTCGAGGGACCGGTCGCGGGGTCGGAGTCCTCGCAGCTCCGGGAGTTGACATCGGTCATCCGGATCCAAGTCCTCAGGTAAGAGGCATGAGAGGTCGGAGAGGCATCATCGTTCCTCCGACCCACCCCGACGCTCGCGCGATGCGGCCGGGGGTTCGGGTGACACCACCCACGCGGCTCCAACTGAGTCGCACCACACCTTCGGGTCCCTGGGCATGACGCGACGCCGGAGGAGGTCGAGCGGTACCTCATGGCCATTAGGTCCCTCCTCAGCCGGGTCCCATGGCGGCTTCGGGCCTAACGGCCCCGGCTGGAGGCCCTAGCGGGTCGGGTGCTTCGGTCCCGACGCCGTCGGGTGCTTCGGCCCAGGCGCAGCCGGCGACTCCGGTCCCGGCGCCGCAGGACCTCACCGGATCAGCTTCCGCATCCGGGTCATCGCCGGTCGACCTCACCGGCCCCGCGGGTGTCGCCCCCGGCGCCCCCTCTGGACGCCGTCCCCAATGTTCCCTTCGGTCCGACTCTGGCACCGCTTCTGGCCTTTGGAGATTTTTATTTCCATGAGGAGGCCCCGTCTGTTGACCCTGTTCTACAGGAGATGGGTGACGAGGGTGATTGGGAGGGGTCTGCGGACTGGACATATGTGCTTGGGGAGGCCAGTGGTATTGACACTTCGACAGACACTGGATTTGTCTCCCCTCCCACCGTGGCTACGGAGGAGGAGGCTGCTTACAGTGTAGTGTTGACGAGGGCAGCCAAGGCCTTAAACCTTGAGCTCCCCGTCGCGGCCGTGAGGACTAACCTCCTCACTGAGGTCCTTAAACCGCAGGCAAGCTCCAGTGAGCCTCTGCTGCTGTTTAATGAGGCCTTGTGTGACGTTCTTGAGGGCACTTGGTCCAAGCCCGCCACAGGTCCGCTGTAGATAGGAACGTGGCCAGACGCTACCGCCCGGCTCTGTGCGACCCTTGCTTTTTGTCCACCCATCCCACCCCCGAGAGCCTGGTCATTCAGGCCTCTACTTCCCAGACCGCATTCCCGACGGCACCGCCCGATCGGGAATCCAAGAGGTACGAGCAGTTCGGGAAGAATGTGTTCTCGTCCCTGAGTTTGGGACTGCGGTTTGTCAATACTGCATGCCTCTTGGGCCGCTACACCCATACCCTGTGGGACACGGTCGCGGACGTGCTGCCACAATGTCCGGAGAACGTCCGGGCTAAACTCGCCCAAGCCCTTGCGGAGGGTCGAGATGCAGCGCGATATTCCATCCGGTGTGTGCTGGATACCACGGACTCACTGGGCAGGGCGGTGGCAACGACGATGGCGGTTCGACGCCACGCCTCGTTGAGGACCGTCAACTTTTCAGCCGATGTCCAGTCCACTCTTCTGGACATGCCCTTCGATGGCCGTCGCCTCTTTGGCGACAAGGCAGACCATGCGCTTGAGTGTTTTAAGGACTCCAGGGCTACGGCCAAGTCCTTGGGCCTCTCGGCCCCACGCCAGCAAACGGGTGCCTTTCGCTCCTTTCGTGGCCATGGAAGGGGCGCCCCCACACGAGTTGCCAGCCACGCACCGCAGAAGGTTCAACAGCGCGGTGGCGGCCGTGGAAACCGCCTTAACGGCGGTCGGGGACAACGGCGATGCCAGTCCACACCTCCCTCCGCAGCACCTGCCTCAAAACCTTCCTAGTCTGTGTTTTCAGGCCCATGTGACGCCGGTGGGTGGCAGGGTTTGCCATCACCTCTTCCACTGGCGCAATGTCATGTCGGACAGGTGGGTGCTGCAAATCGTCCGAAGGGGCTACTCCCTCCCCTTCGAGGCGTCCCCTCCAGCCATGCCACCGCAATTCCACCGCGTGTCGGGGGATCACTTGCCCAAGAAATGCAAAGGGGGCCTACGCCCTATCTTGGACCTACGGAACGTCAACAGCTTCCTCCGGAAGGAGAAGTTCAAGATGCTGACTTTGGCTCAGGCCTTAGCTGCCCTGGACCCCGGAGACTGGATGGTAGCGTTGAACTTGCAGGACGCTTAATTTCACATCCCCGTCCTGCCGGCCCACCGGCGTTACCTGCGGTTCACGGTAGGCCACGAGCACTTTCAGTTTACCGTGCTCCCCTTTGGCCTTACAAGCGCCCCACAGTTGTTCACGAAGGTGATGGCGGTGGTCGCAGCTTATCTGCGCAGGTTAGGGGTGCCAGTCTTCCCCTACCTCGACGACTGGTTGTTGAAGGCGGGCTCGCCCCAGACAGTCGTCATCCACCTCCAGACTACGGCCGACCTCCTGCACTTGCTGGGGTTCTCCATCAATGTGCCGAAGTCGCACCTGTGTCCCTCTCAGAAACTCCTCTTCATCGGAGCGGTTCTAGACTCGGCGCAGTTTCGGGTTTATCCTCCCAAATCAGCGGGTTCGGGATATTCAGGCTCTGATTCCGATCTTTCAGCCTTTATCCCGAGTCTTGGTCAGGTTGGCGCTGCGGCTTCGGGGGCTGATGGCCTCCTGCATCCTTCTGGTGCATCACGCCCGGTGTGTCGGATGCTGGCTCTGCAGTGGCACCTGAAGTTTCAGTGGACCCAGCATCAGGGCAACCTGTCCGATCATGTCTTGATCTCGGAGGGCACTGCGAGACAGTTGCAGTGGTGGCTCATGGACCGCGATTGGGTCAGTGGCAGATCCCTCTCCCTACCCCACCCAGAGCACGTGGTTGTGACGGACGCGTCCCTCCAAGGCTGGGGAGGCCACATGGGAGAGGCGGAGATCAGAGGCCTCTGGTCTCCGGCGGAGTCCCAGCTCCATATCAACTTTTTGGAGCTGCGGGCGATCCGTCTAGCACTGAAAGCATTCCTCCCCTCTGTCTGGGGGAGTGTAGTGCAGGTGTTCACGGACAACACCACCACCATGTGGTACTGCAACAAACAGGGCGGGGTGGGGTTGTGGACCCTATGCCAGGAGGCTCTGCGCCTCTGGCAGTGGCTGGAACATCAGGGCGTGACGGGCGATTGTAATGGAGCCTCCTAGCTGCCAAGTGAAGCCCCAGTTTCTCCATGGGCCCCAGTTTCTCCATGGGCCTCTGTGGGCGAATACACGGCTCGCAATGATTCATTGCGAGCCATGTATTCGGCCTCAGAGGTAGAGAATCCGGTCCGGCCGGTTTGCGAAGCAAGGGTTGAGAGGAACCCACTGACTAAGGCAGTTCCCTAAGAAAGCGCAGCCACGGATCCACATAGCGTGGACACATAAATAGCCCATGGAGAAACTGGGGCTTCACTTGGCAGCTAGGAGGCTCCATTAAAATCTCCTGTCTAATAACAATAGGGATTTAGAGACAGATCCACCACATACGAAAGCGGTTGCTGAGAAGACTTAAGTGTCTTTTTGGTCCTGATGAGAACCCCACCAGTTTGAGGGTTCGAAACGCGTCGACCTGGTCCCAGGTCACACAAACTGAGGATTCGTCATTGTTTCATTAGTTTAATTCACAGTCAGAAATTAAAAAATTGCTTTAAATGTTTTATGACAATCTGTTTCATTCTTGATGCGTAATTTTTGACTTTATCATGGTGTACCTTGAGACTAGTGTGCAGTATGTATGTTTGAAGTTTGAAAGAGGTTTGCATGTGGTGTAAATGCAATTTGTTCAATTGTAAATGTCTTGTATATTGTGTATATATTTGTATATATAATTAGGATTTTGTCCTGTAAGGTTATGTTTGCACAAAGAATATTTCCTTTAAAAATTTACAAAAAAAGAAAAAATGCGAGCTACATCATTAAATGATGCAAATGATTAAGCAGACATTTATGTTTCATTCATAAGGGTCTTTTGGAGTGTTTGTTTTCAACAAGTATCAGTCCTGGCACACATATTGTTCTTCAGGTTATCCTTGTGGCTCCGGACTGGGCACGAAGATACTGGTATCCCGAGCTACTCAGCATGTCAGTCGATCCCCCGATTCGTCTGCCTCTTCGGGAGGACCTTCTGTCGCAGCAGCAGGGGACGGTTCTCCACCCGAACCTGTCCAGTCTCCACCTACAACCTTGGAGATTGAGCGGCGGCAGTTGGGGCCATTTGACTTGCCTCCCGAAGTCTGTAATGTCATTCTGGCAGCCAGGCGTCCCTCCACAAAGTCGGTATACGCCTGCAGGTGGAACAGATTTGTGGCATGGTGCACAGCAAAGGCTGTGGATCCACTCTCTGCCCCTCTTTCTGAGGTACTCCTCTTCCTTCTTTCTCTTGCCCAGCAGGGCTCTGCTCTGGGCACTATCAAGGGCTACCTTTCTGCCCTTTCCGCCTTCTTGAGGCTACCTGATCAGCCTTCATTGTTCAAGTCCCCTATTGTAAATAGGTTTTTGAAGGGCATCACACACATGTTCCCTCCTGTTCCTTTCGTGATGCCCCAGTGGGACTTGAACCTTGTTCTTACTTACCTAATGTGTTCTCCCTTTGAGCCGCTCCATAACTGTCCTCTCCGTCTTCTTACTTTGAAGACTGCTTTCCTGGTTGCCATCACCTCTGCCAGGAGAGTGAGTGAGCTCCAGGCTCTTTCTTCCACACCTCCTTTCCTTCCTGTTCATCCGGACAAGGTTGTGTTGCGGACAAGACCTTCTTTCCTGCCCAAGGTTGTCACGGCTTTCCACATCGGGCAGTCCATTACTTTGCCCACCTTCTTTCCGCATCCGCATCCCTCGAAAGAGGAGGAGAGGCTCCACCGTCTGGACCCAAAACGTGCGCTCTCTTACTATCTAGATCGCACACGCCAGTTCTGGGTGGATGACCAACTCTTTGTTGGGTACGTGGGCGCTAAGACGGTAAAGGCGGTGCACAAGCGGACCATCTCCCGGTGGATCATCTTGTATATCCAGGCATGTTACTCCTTGGCTAAGAAGGAGCCCCCTGTTGGATTGAGGGCTCATGCCACTCGGCCACGGCGACTACCACTGCCCTGGGCCGGGGAGTGCCCTTGCAGGACATTTGCCAGGCAGCTACGTGGGCACACGTTCGCACGACACTACTGCCTGGACAGCCAAGTCCGGAGGGATGGCTTCTTTGGCCATTCTGTCCTCCAGGACTTTCTGGTGTGATTATTGGTTCGCAGACCCACCACCGGGGTTGGTATTGCTGGGGTATCTATTCTAAGGAATCTATCACTAACGTGTCTCTTTCAGATGCGCAAGTTACTACTTGTGTAACAGTATATCTGTAAGAGACATTAGTTAGTGATAGATTCCTTACCGACCCACCCATCCTCCCCGTTCTGCGAACCGATATCTAGGGTTAAGGTCATCCCCTTTCAGGGCCCTAGTTTCATGGCACCAGTGTTGGTTCTATCATGGCTCTGCGTATCTGGCGCGGAAAAGCTGTGTATCAGACCTGACGTCAGCGCGCATGGGCGGCGTCTAAGTACTCCGACGACGTCATTCCGGCGCTAACGACGCCGACGACGGATGCGGAGCCGCGGACGACGCCTGCCGGCGCGCAGGGGTATTGCTACGCAAAATTGTCCGGATCCAGTCTGACGCCTGGGGATATTCTAAGATAAGGAATCTATCACTAACTAATGTCTCTTACAGATATATCGTTACACAAGTAGTAACTTGTGCGTCTAAAACGCATTCCTCTCCGCAAAGCAGGCATCGCAGAACAGGTAAGATGCAATCTTGCCACATCGGTCTGAACGAAAGGAACCAAGTTGTGTTCAGATCCCTTAAACGAGCCAAGCCAAGCCAAGAATCTGTGTAATTCTCTCACGATACCTCATGGCAAGGAGGGCTTGTTCCATGGTACTCTGGGTATTGCTGGTGATTGGACTTGCCATATCGGAGCAGAAGGAATACAAATAGAATTCCTGCTACGAGTCCCAAGATGAGAGGCAGGCCGCCGAACACAGAGTGCACGAAATTTGAAAAAATGCAGAGGACTGCTTCAAATGGTGCTTATAGTCCCGAAAATATCGTCTTAAATACATGTGCGATGCCACTGGTATCAGACATATTTAAGATTTGACTTAACATTTCTGCGAAATGTACTGGGCAGTTTGTTGATAATAATGCATGTATCTCTGCAGAAGTCCTTGCAACTTGCAGATCATACGTTTCCCTAGACGAGGTCAGTGGCACAGTTTTTTGTAAAAGAATGACTTTCATTCTGCTTAAAGTATCAATTCGTATAGAAGAGATATTCAGTGAAGGCCATAACGCCGTCTCCCTTCCTGTCTTGCTCTTTGGATACAATACTTGCATTCAACAAGTGACCCTGGATGACACACTAACTAGATACGCTTTTCTTGGCAACATGCCACAACAGCTGTGGTCATTGAGCATAACGTAGCTGCCTGAAAATTGGTTCTATCACTGTGGAGGGTGAACCGTGCAGGTGGCATGAGAGGTTATTTGCAGAACCTTCGCAGGCTCCGTGTAAATTAATACCTTGGCACAAAAGTGTACCACTTAGTGAGTTCTTACAATTTTTACCACTAAAGAATACCTCCTTTCCCCCATTCCAACATTTGTGTGTGTAAGGTAAAGTCCAGGTCGACTTAATGTATTCTTTACCCAACTTTTCATACAGGCCCGCTGGTATATGCTGTAGACAATACTGAAATTGGAAAATCGTCACTGGTATCGTGATGGTGCCATGTATTATCCATTCAATGACAGGCTTCTCAGAAACTGTCAATGGTAACCTTTCCAGTTTCTCAATGCTCAGCACCATATAGTCTGCTCCTCTTTGTGCCAAAGAGATTTGTTTATATGTAAGGTTAAACCCAGTAAACAATGACGTGGTATTGATTAAACGCCATGGCACGTCGCCTGAATGGAGATTTTGCAACGCCCAGCCTAGCAGTATTATAGAACGTAAGTGAGACTGGCCATGTTGTAACATTAGCAAGTCTTGCTCTATTATGTCAATTACAGATGATACGATGCTGTCCAAGGAATAAATTCTGGAGGACAGAGTCGTTAACCCATTGTCCACTACAGAGAGGCTTTCCTCTAAATTAATACGATCAATTTCTCGTATTCTTTCTGCAGTTTCCATTTGCGTTATTTTCCATGCTTCGTTGTAAGCAGCGTACATACCGGCGTATATGAAACGTTTTTGACGTGGTTTGCAAGGCACCATTAAGAAATCTCGCTAATCATTGCCTTCTTTAAGTAAAGATAAGTGTTGTTTAATTTCTGGAAGTGTAGATTTATGTAGGCATAGCTTTCCTACACTGTAAGTAGTTACTATCCCTGGAGGTTGTCTCTGGGAATATCTTGGATCTGGCCTATTCACTGTGAACCCTTGTGTTTTGTTCAGGAATCTATCTTGAAAGTTATTCGTGTCTGTGGGCCAGATTAACCATTTTTCCAATCAGGATTAGTTCTGTTTTGAATTAAAACCTGTTTTACGTCTACCTCCTCATCCGCAGAGTTATTACTGTCAGATGTGGGCTTTGGTATGGACGGTTTGTTTAAATCTTTTATCTTAGCCAGGCCAAGACAAGAAGTTTGTTGAACAGTGTCATTTAAAAACATTATTTGTTCTGGTATAATGCAGGCTCTGAACAAGGCTTCTAAACCTTGCACCTGCCAATCTTTTGTGCCCCAGACAGTTTTTGTCTCAATGTTGTCTTTCCAAAAGTCAAAACCTAATGTAGACAGCTGAGCATAAAAGTTTGCAGAATACATTTGTTTAGTATTGGTCAACATTGTTTTCATTCCATTCTTATTTATATTTTTAAAATAAAATGTTTCTGGATTTGTAACATTAAACCCTGAGAAGTACGGAAATTTTTCATAAAATGTTTTTGAGCTACCCCTTGGCGGTGTTGGACAATGTTCCCATTGATTGTAAGTAAAAACATTTCTAGGGTTTGCAGATGTATGCAAATAATGGTGACCATAATGATTATAACAATACATTTGTTCATAATCTGATGAACCTTCTAGGTATTCATGTTTTGTAAATTTAGCTGACATTTCTAAATCTGTCATCATGTTGTTAACAGTTTCAAAGTCCCAATCATCAGAAAATGTGCTGTGTGATACAAAGGCATTTAAAGAAACCTTGAACTGGTGTGGAATCTTCAGCAGTTCCACCTGGCCATAGATGTCATAATCAGTTCTGTCCCATGCTATACCACCAGGTATAGGAACGGCTGTGATGTTCACTGATGAGAGGTCTCTTCGTTCACGATGAGATGATTTGTGAGGTTTCAGGAGCAAGTTGATTTTCTTACTTGCTGTGTCCATTGTACTGTATCTTCCATCTATCATCTTTCCCAAGCTTAAAACCAGAATGAGCCAGAGCAGGCGGAACCGTACACCTAACACAATCCAAAATTCAATCCATGGTGAAACCAGATATGTTTTTTCAAGTTGATGAAAGAGTTCTGTTATTTTTTCTTTGAAAGTTTTATTGGCTGGCTTATCTTCAGGTTCACTGGGATCCTCAGAAAATGTATCAAAGTTGATGAAATAGCCAGAGGCAGTTCTGTCAGTTGTTGGTATTGCATCAGGATTCTTATTAATCTTTGGAGTTGCTTCTTTCTTTGTCATATTTGTATAGTCAGAGGCTACATCATTGTAGACAGGAGTTTCTTGACAAACTGTTATTTGGGTCTCAAGAGGCACATGTTCCATTGCGTTGTTGCATAGTCCTTCTTTTCTTACTGCAGGTTTATCAAAGGTGATGAGTCTTTCAGTTTGGAACTCTTGGATTGTAGCAAGATTTGGTCGTCTGCTACATCTTGGGAGTCCACTTGGCCTACTACTTATTATCGGCCACATGTTGTGGTTTGACCAGGTCGATGGGCACAACTCTGTTCTCCCTTTTACCAGCAAGGGGCGGTAGTACTACTGATCTTGTTCCTTGGATTGTCAAGACAGGTACTGCTTTTCTGTAAGAAGGCCCAAATTCCTTCTTTACTGCGATCTTTTCCCTGACTAGATCCCCAATCTTTGGAATCCAGACAGGTCTTGCTGGGACAGGTGGTTTTTCTTCAGTGGTTGTTGGCTTCTGTATCGTGTTACTCAGACTTCTTCTTGTTTCATTTAAGTCCTGAAAAACAGCCAAACGATCTTTGACATCAAAGGGTTTTTGTTCCACCACTGAAGTTTGACAATCGAGGTCCTCGATTATCATTCTAGTACCAAATAGTAATTCATATGGAGTGATTCCATCCAGAGAATTTCTTGGCAGATTGTTAAGACTACGTTGGACACTTATTAGATCTTTGACCCACCCATCACCCGAACCTAATACCTTAGCTGTTATGGATTGCATTATGTCACGTTTTTTTCTTTCCACTACCGCATTACCCTCAGGATGGAAGGGACTAGAGGCCCGATGTAGGTAAATCCCATTTACCGATTTTGAAATACCGAATCTTACCGATTCGGTATTTTAAAATCGGTAAATGGGATGTAGGTCCCAACATCTGGATTCGTTACCGAATCCTTAACAATTCTTTAATTACCGATTCGGTAAATACCGAATCGGTAATGCCCATTCTTTCCTATGGGCTTTGAAGCCCATAGGAATGATTAGGCATTACCGGTCGGTATTTACCGAATCGGTAATTAAAGAATTCACAAGGGTGCAGGGGGTGTCACTTTGACACCCTCTAGCACCCCCAAAACAGCCATGTGTGCAATGTGGCACACAGACATGCCCTAAGGGCACGTCTGTCTGTCACATGGCACATGTGTACATGCACAGATGTGCATGTACACAGGAATCGGTTTTTTACCATGGATTTGTATTCCATGGTAAAATACCGATTCTGTAAGCCATGTGCTGATGGAACATAGGCTACCTACATTGCATTTTCGGTAATTTTACCGAATCGTTATCATTACCGAATCGGTAAATATTACCGACTCGGTAAATTTACCGATTCGGTAATGATAACGAATCGGTAAAATTACCGAAAATGTGCCCCTACATCTCCATAGCCCTTTACCGATCGGAAACGGCCGAAAATCGGTATTTTCGGCCGATTCCGATCGGTAAAGGGCTACCTACATCGGGCCCTTGAACACCGCAATGCAACGCCCAAGCTAGCCATGGCCTCTTTGTAAGCTTGAGAGCTAAACGCAGGACCCTGGTCAGAATGTAGCTTGCCGATTGCATATGTGCAGATAAAGACTCGCAAATCCTTTATAACAGTTCTGGCATCAGCCGAGCACTGTGGCCACATCCAAATAAATCTTGTCCTAGTAGTTGTGGGACCGCATTCGTCCATTATGACGTTTGCGTGTAGATAGTCTAATGCTGTCTAACAATGATGTCTGAACTGGGCTGGCTACACAGTAGTCAGGTATCTGGTGATCTTCAAAGCTATGATATCTGTAACAGGTATCACAGTTTATTCCAAATTCGTAAACTTGGACACTCATTCCTGGCCACCAGTGCATCTCTTCTAATTCTATTAGAGATTTTAAGATCCCTTGATGTGTCAGACCCTCTCCCATATGTGCTTCTTGAACCAAAGCACCTCTCCGGTTCCTGTTTGGAATTACTCTGTCCCCCACTCCAGGGATTCGAGCAAAAGGAACGGAGTTTGCATCAATTATGTATGTATAAGTGAGTGAATAGTTTAGAGGTAGCGCTGCATTGCTGCCTTTCATTGAGGCTTTTACTGCTAGCAACGTTTCACCATCTATTACTCTTTTTGAGCGAGCAATTGTAGCTACGGAAGCCGTTTGCACAGCTGCCTTTGAGGCTTCATCAGCCAATGAATTCCCTGCAACGTGAACGCCATCACGCTGATGACTCAGTGTATGAATCACGTGAGACTTTTGTAGTTCTTTTTGTAAAATAACTACTTGTTCCCAAAGCATTTTATGCTTGATTGTGCCACCTTTTGCATTTTTGAAACCGTTTCGAACCCAGTTCTGCAAGTGCTCGTTGTAAGATTCAACGCAGAAATATGAATCGCACACTATCAGTGTGGGGAATTCGCGATCGGTATTTTCAAGCGCCATCTTGAAAGCCTGTAGTTCAGCACGCTGAGCTGTACAGTCTCCGAGTGATTGAGTTTTAGTGACCATAGGTCTAAATTTACCTTTGTGCCAGCGACCTTTAACAATCGTGCATGCAGCATTATAGGCTTGTTTACCCCCAATTGCGGGCTGTGCTGATCCGTCTGTATAGATTATACATCCGTAATGTTCTAGAGGCAGAATCTGGGTCGGCAGAGGACATTCGTATTCGTATTGTAGGAACTCTTGTGTCTTCAAGTAGGGGTCAAAGATGTATTCAACGTCTGTTGCAGCAAGAGAATTAACCCATTGTATCCATCTCGGATGTAAAGCTTTAGCATTGGGAATGCTTGCTTTCGTCACTGCCTCTAAGGCAGGTACAGGTGTAACGATCATTATGCGTTTACCCTGTGCGAGAGCTCTCTCTTTTGCTACTACAGTTTGAACCGCTGTCAGAATTTTTTCTGTAGAAGTGAATTTTATTTAAACTTTTGTGTACAAGTGTGATTTGTATGCTATTGGTACCTTTTCACCTTCATTAAAGGTCAGGTATGTGAACCCGCATCTCCCTGGGATGATTCGGATCACAAGATTGCACGCATTATTGCGTGTTTCTAACTGTGTTTTTGCTAACATGTCTGTACTGAACGCAAAATGTCTGTATGGCTTTGAGTCCAATTTGTTGGTTTGAAATCAGGTTTGATTAGTTCGTAGAGAGGTTTATCCCTTTCTGCGTAATTTTGAATCTTAAGTTCTTCCAAAATTCAGGAAACCTAGAATTGATTGTAAGTTCTTCAGCGTCTTTGGTGGTTGGGGCAGCGCACATTTCTCTAGGAAGTTGGCTGCCAGGCTTTTGCCTTCACTTGATAACTCGTATCCTAAGAATAGGACGTTGAGGTGGGCAATTCTTGATTTCTTAAAATTGAATTTGTACCCTTCCGAAGCAAACCCAAGTATTATGGTGTTCACTCTTTTCAACTGCACGTCCAAATCATCTTCTGTAAGATAGATGTCATCGACATAAGATAATGCCTCATCATCATACGTTTGTAGTAACTCTGTTACCCTGGCTGAAAATAACCCTGCACTATTCTTGAATCCTTGGGGGAGACGGCAAAATTGGTCTGTGTCCCCATAATTGAGAAAGCGGTCAAATGCCTGCTTTCAGGTGCAATGTTTTGACAGAAAAACCCATTTGAAATATCTAATGTGGTTTTATATTTTTTACGCACACTGTTATTCATCAGTACTGCACTGTGTGCATTTCGTTCTGCAAATGTTTTGCAACAGGAGATTAAATGTCTGTAATCCAAAACTAGACGATATGATTTGTCTGGTTTGGAGACAGGAAACAAAGGATTGTTCATTGACGAGGTGCATGTTTCAATCACCCCTTGGTATTCAAGTTGATTTAAGATCTCCCTGACTTGTTTTTTTGGCTTCTTGCTTAACTGGATACTGCCTCTGTGCAGTAGGTTGATTTTTTAACTGGTTTTTATGGTGAGGAGAGTCCTCATCCCATTCCACATGATTTTTATATAATGCTGGAGCCTGGGCCACAGCCCATTTTCTGGCATAGGTGAATAGGAATTTGATTTGAGAAGGCTGTCATAATTATCTCTTCGCCATGTGGGCACTCCTTGACAAATTCAGGTGGCCAGTCTTGTTCAGCTAGAAGAAATTCATAACCCTTAGAAAGCTTCTCCCAAAAGAGTGCTTTTATTTTTCTAGGTATGTCCGCCTCCATCCGGAGTGTTATTTCATATAACTTGTGGGGTACACTAACCCTGATGTCGGCAGTTTCAACTTGAATGCATTCATTCAAGTCCACTGTATCCAGATGATCCATCAGGATCTTGCGAGCTATGGTGACTTCTGCTGCACTGTCTAGCATTGTCTGAGCCCACTCCCCGTTCTTGAGTTGTGTCCTCAAGATCCTCGGCATGTCTGATCTTTACGCTTGCTACCTTCTTCTTGGTGAATTGAGTTTTCTTATTTTTTGGAACGTGCTGTTCTTCTTTGGACTTCACGCGTTCCTCTTTCTGTTCTGACCGTCCTCTCCTCTCGGATTTCTGCGAGGAAGTCTGAAAGGTACGAGAGGAACGTGTATCAGTATCTTGATATCTATCAGGTTTTCTTAGATTATCCCTATTTCTAAGGTCATATCTTTTTTCAGAGGGCTCCCGTTGTGGAGACCTACCTCCCCGTTGGGGAGATCTTCCTCTGGATTGAGAACGCTTTTCTTTAGGAAGTGTCTGTTTAGAATTTTCCCACTTCTTTTTAGGAGTAGTTAGATTATTTTTAATAAAAACCTTTTCAGGATTTTCTGTTAGTTGGGGTTTTAATGGTTTCCCACCCAAACTATCTCTACCTAGTTCTTCATATGATTTTTCAATAATTCTAGCAAGCTCAAATGGTTGGTCTGTTATATCTGTTTCTTTTAGCTTTTGGCAGATCGCCACTGATGCTGCTTCACCTTTAATGTTGGCTAATAGTATAGCCGAGACCTGTTTGAAATCTTTTAGTAATTTCATACCAAGATTTAAGGCAGGTTCTGGTCCGTATTCATTTTGAATCTGTCTCAGAACGTCTGGTATTACCGCCATGGACGGAACACCATGTGTTTTTGTGTAGATTGAAGCAAAGACTGTACCCCAAGTGTCACAGTCCTCCACATGTGGTGCTATCCCCATTGGTAAACAGATTGTCAGAATTCTGTGTTTCTCATGAGGTGTCCTATCAGGAAATACTGCCTCTATCTGAGTAATTTTTTGTGCTAACCAAAACGGAATTTGTTCCCTTTTGGCAGGCAATTTACCAATGACTGATTGTATAGTCTGTGGTGTGATTTTGTTTGTGTTCCCCTGGTGAGGGGTGTACTGTGGAATCCTTACAGTAGGTTGGACTGTTAAGGTCAGCATGATATATTGAACCAATTGTCTATGTATTTTAATTAACTGTTTCAGCTAAGCTAATAGTTCTCGACCTGTCATATTTTCTATGTCAGGATGTGGTGTATAGCTGGCTAGTACCGGCCATGTTGCTCCTGGTCTACCTAGTGGACCGAGCCTGGTAATGTGATTTTGATGTTGTAGTGCGCCCGAAACCAGAGCTGATGTTCTTGGTAAGTTAATGGAATTTCAATGTCCTCGTAAGGAACGTATTCCTCTGGAGGTTCCTCTACTTTGTAGTAGTGGAACTCGTGTGTCCCTCCATCTGCTGGAGGAAAGTGAATCCATGAATAGAATACCTCTGTTTGCCGATATTCATGTGCCTCTATAACAAAGATTACTTTACCACCTCTCGATGATACTCCATTGTTTGAGTTTGTAAGTTATAGTTTTTCTTACATTTACCGGGATGATTAAAACATCCAGGTCATTCTGTAGGAGATTTCTGTCATCTAAAACTGCTTGTGCTGCTGCTGCAGTTAATTCTTCGTCAGAAATCATTATTTTACTGACTGAAGAGTTTGTAGAACAAGTTTCAAGGAAAGAAAGATTAGATGCACAATATTTTGAAACACTGTATCCTTCAACGTTGAATAAACCAAAAACTAATACATAGGATTTTTCATCCTACTCAGTTTTGGTGGATATTATTCTTTTACCCACTCCAGACGTCTATTGGAGTTTTTTTACCGGAAAAAGGGCTCTGTGTGAAAAGCATGACTGAGTTACTCTAGTATCTAGCGTTAAATTATCGCCTTACCAAACGTTGGGCGCCATGTAGTGTAGTTCCTATATTCCCAATAGGCTTTGCACATTGGAATAACATATACTATAGTTTAGATGTAGGACTGAGGTCGACTAGGTCTCTATTGTATATATTAGACTTATTTGTGAGTGCCAGCGAGCTCAGAGGTCACTAGAAACTTTCTCGAATTCACAATAAGGGATTAGTTTCTGACAACCGCATAAACATGACAACTTTGTTTCCCAAGAATAAGAAATCAATCTCTAGAGTGGTGGAAACAATAGATGGCTATTTTACTCAGTCAATCGTGCATGCTTCGTTTCACCAGAGGTGCTGATAAAATAGAGAGACAGGCATTTTCAATAAAAAGTATTTATTGAACAGTCTTCTTTCTCAAGCATAAGAAATGTACTGCTACAATCGTAATACTGGTTATAAAGTACAAGTCATATAATACGAAAAGTATTATAAAATAGTACTGTAAAAGCATGATATGGTTTCTAAGCCATAAATTGCCTAAAACATATAAAACACATACAGTGATAAAATAATGACTAAAAGTACTCAACTGGTGCTTCTAAAATACGCATACCCCGGTTTACCTAACCTAAGTCTAGTACAAGGGAAGAAGTAAGGGAGGAGTAGCTTAGGTTTAGTATTTCTCTGCCAAGAATCTATCCAAGAATTCTCTAAGGGTCTAATCAGCTCCGTACCTTGGTTTAGAATGAAGAAGGTCTTGTATCTCTCTCTCAGGACTCGATTTCCCAGCAACCCGCAAGGGTAGCCTGAAAACACTGGAGCTGAATTTCTCGGCAGGAGAAAAGACAGCGTGTCTCAGTGCATCAGCTGGAGGGTCGGCTTCCTTCGGCACTGGCTGCTGCAGGGCGTCGGGCAAGTAGTTAGTCGATCTGCTCCAAACCACCGTGTGTTTTTCTGGGCAAATGTAGGCATATTTATACCTTGAAGGTGCTGAGTTTGACTTATGATTGGACATAATTACGTCACTCAAAGACTCAGTTCTTTGAAAACTCCATGATTTCCTAGATAAATTAGTATTTAGGCGAGGGGAAGTTCCTAGCTGCTGAAGGCGGGTTTTTCTAAGAAATCGTTGTTGATTCTCGGAACTTAGTGGAAGTAGCCATGCCGTATTTGGGCTGCATAGGCTTAGTCCAAATATGGTAATGATTTCTATGCCTATATAAGGATCGGGTAATTTATACCTATATATGGGCATGAATCGGGAAAATTACACTAGGGTCCTAGATTCCTACACAATAAAGATCCCCACAAGCACAGGGGTAAAACAAGGATGTGTGCTTGCGGCAACATTATTCAATCTTTTTATGGCTGAACTATCAATCTTGCTGAATGAAAGCAATTCCCATGCACCCAAGCTAGGGGGCACTCAGCTGTCCACTCTATTCTACGCGAATGACTTGGTGCTGATCAGCCGGACTCCGATAGGCCTACAGCGGCTGTTAGATATTACCTCGCATTACTCTAAAACACACAAACTCAGTATCAATCAAGAAAAAACTAAAGTCATGTGCATCACCAATAGCAAAAAGAAATCAACGTCCAGCTAGTTCCTGGATACAAGGAGGCTGGACGTCGCAAGTAAATACAGATATCTGGGGGCCATTCTAGACCCCAGCGGCAGCTTCAAGCCACAACGCAAGGAAATAAAAAAGAGAGGACTAATTACAGCGGTATCTCTAAGAAATTAAAAAAATAAGATCGCTGGACCAAACCTCGTTCCTCTAATAAAGGTGAGTCAAGCAAAACTGATTCCATTTATCACCTATGGAAGCGAAGCGACGAGAGGAAGGGACGCCAAACGGTAGACGGAACAGTAACAAGAGCGCTGTGCATGATCTTTGGCTTGCCGAGGTACACTTCACCCGCACAGGTTAGACTCAAATTTGGGCTGGTAAAGGAAGAGTTGGCACGTAAAGGAGTATACCTAAAAAGCTGGTATAAAATAAGCAGGGGAGAAGCAAACACACTCAACGCTCTCCTTTGGAAAGAACTGCAAATTAAAGAAAACAGCCCGGCAAGGCATTTCCTGGAGGACGCAATAAAACAACTGGGAGTGCAACAACTGTGGGATCTACAAGGGCCTCTGGCAGGTTTTAAAAAAGCAATAAACAACATTGTCAGAAAAGAATCTCTCCTGCAGGACAAAGCTTTACTGACGGAGCGAGCACACGGCTGGCTAACTATACAATCTTATACCAAACTTAGACCACAAACATATCTTCAGACCAGCTTTACCAAAAAAAAAAGAGAAATTCTTGAAATACTGGCTAGGACTACTGCCCTCTGCAGACCACATGGCCCCTTGGCTGCGTCCCTCAAAGCCAGCAAAGTGCCGCCTTTGCGGGAAAGACGAGGAAAACATCTTACACCTCTTTACCATCTGCAAGGAGCTGCAGCAAGATCGCCGGAACATTCTGAGACCATTGTTTAATAAAAAAAAGGGATCAGGTCATGCAGGCAAGCGGTCCTGGCATGTTTTTCGGGTGACGAAGTTCAAATGACCTGTTGACTGGTAAAATACATTGAAGTTGCAGAAACCCACCTCAACAAAAAGAAAGAATAAACAGAAAAAGCCAAGCTGATGGAACCCAGTGCATCGCTTGCATCCTCAGAGCTAAAATAATCGGATTATACTGAGGCGCAGCAGGCATCTAGGAGTGCACCGGGACTCATTACTATAAAGTATACATTCACGGGGAGGAGAATGACTTGCCACCCACATGGACTGCGGACTGCAATAATCAAATGTAATTTGAAGGGGTAGTAGGTCAGCCTAACTATGCAAAACTCTTCAAGGGAAAAATTGAAGTGACTCAGTAGTAGGCCAATTTTCCTTCCTACCTGCTTTCTTTTTAATAGTTTTAATTTTAGTATCTTTTAATCGTAGTTTTTTACGACCTACCACAGTATTAATATCATTTTCTATGCTGTTACAGACGTACAAAACTGTTTTTATTGATGTTGATTTGAAATGGTTTTTATTAACTGTACAATAAAGTATTACCTTACCTTACCACTGAAGAAAAAACACCTGTTCCAGCAAGACCTGTCTGGATTCCAAAGATTAAGGACCTGGTCTGAGAAAAAATAGCAGATAAGAAGGAATTTGGGCCTTCTTACAGAAAACCAGTACCTGTGCTAGCAATCCACGGATCAAGAACAGTGTTACTGCCGCCCCTTGCTGGCAGAAAGGAAAAACCGGTTTGTGTCCATCGACCTGGTAAAACCACATCATGTGGCCGATAATAAGTAGTAGGCCCAGTGGACTCCAAATATGTAGCAGAAGACCAAATCTTGCTACTATCCAAGAGGTTCAAACTGAGAGACTCATCACCTTTGAAGAATCTGCAGTAAGAAAAGAAGGACTGTGCAACAAAGCCATGGAACTTGTGCCTCTTGAAACCCAAATAACAGTTCTTCAAGAAACTCCCGTCTATAATGATGTAGCATCTGACTATAATAATATGTCCAGGGACCAAACAGCTCCAGCGATTTCAAACAATCCAGATCCAATACCAACAATTGACAGAAGTGCCTCTGGCTATTTCATCAATTTTGTTTTCTGAGGACCCCAGTGAGCCTGAAACAACTCCAACAAATAAAACTTTCAAGGAACAAGTAACAGAACTTTTTTACCAGCTTGCAAATACATATCTGGTTTCACCATGGGTTGAATTTTGGATTGTGTTAGGTGTACTTTTTCTCCTACTATGGCTCATTCTGGTTTTAAGTTTGGGAAAGCTGATAGATGGAAAATATAGTAAAATGGACACAGCAAGCAAGAACATCAACTTGCTACTGAAGCCACACAAATCATCTCATTGTGAACAAAGAGACCTGTCATCAGTGAACATCACAGCCATTCCTCTACCTGGTGGTATAGCATGAGACAGAACTGATTATGACATTTATGGTCCGGTGGAGCTGTTGAAGATTCTACACCAATTTAAAGTTTCCTTGAGTAACTTTGTTTCACCCAGCACATTTTCTGATGATTGGGACTTTGAGACTGTTAATAACATGATGGCAGACTTAGAAATGTCAGCAAAATGTACAAAATATGAATACTTAGAAGGTTCATCAAATTATGAACAAATGTAGTGTTTTAATCATTATGGTCATCATTATTTGCACAAATCTGCAAACCCTAGAAATGTTTTTACTTATAATCAATGGGAACATTGTCCGACGCCACCGAAGGGTAGCTCAAAAACATTTTATGAAAAATGTCCATACTTCTCAGGTTTTAATGTCACAAATCCAGAAACATTTTACTTTAAAAACGTTAATAAGACAGGAATGAAAAGTATGTTGACTAATACTAAGCAAATTTATTCTGTGGCCTTTTATGCTCAATTGTCCACATTAGACTTTGGCTTTTGGAAAGACAACATTGAGAAAAAAACTGTCTGGGGCACAAAAGACTGGCAGGTGCAAGGTTTAGAAGCCTTATTCGGAGCCTGCATCATCCCAGAACAAATAATGTTCCTAAATGAAACTGTTCAACAGACATCTTGTCTTGGCCTGGTTAGGTAAAAGACTTATACAAACCGTCCATACCTAAGACCACACCTGATAGTAATGGAACTACAGATGAGGAGGTAGACGTGAAATATATTTTACAACAGAACAGAACTAATCCTGTTTGGAACAAATGGTTAATCAGGCCCACAGACACGAATAACTGTCAAGATAGATTCCTGAACAAGACACAAGGGTTTACAGTAACTAGGCCAGATCCAAGATATATCCAGAGACAACATCCAGAGATAATAACAACATGCAGTGTAGGAAAACTGTACCTTGAGTGGCTACAAAAATCCGCACTCCCAGATATAAAACAACACTTAACTTTACTTAAAGATGGCGTTGATTCGAGAGACTTCGTGCTAGGACCTCATAAACCACGTCATAAACGTTTCATATACGCCGGTATTTATGCTGCTTATAATGAAGCATGGAAAGTCACGCAAATGGAAACTGCAGAATGAATACGAGCAATTGATTGTATTAATTTAGAGAAAGCTCTCTCTGTAGTTGATAATGGGTTAACGACTCTGTCATCCAGAAATTATTCTTTGGACAGCATTATATCCTCTGCCATAGACATAATGGAACAGGACTTGCTCATGTTACAACATGGAAAGTCTCAATTGCGTTCTATAATGCTGCTAGGCTGAACGTTACAAAATCTTCGTTCTGGCTATGTGCCTTGGCGTCTAATCAACACCACGTCATTGTTTACTAGAGTTAACCTTACAGATAAACAAATCTCTTTGGCACAAAAAGGAGCAGACTATACGGTGCTGAGCATAGAAAAACTGGAAAGATTACCATTAACCGTTTCTGAGAAACCCGCCGTAGATTGGCTAATACATGGCACCATCACGATGCCAGTGACGATTTTCCAGTTTCAGTATTGCTTGAAACACATACCAGCAGGCCTGTATGAAAGGTTGGGTAAAGAATACATAAAGTCGACCTGGAATTTACCGTACACACACAAATGTTGAAGTGGGTAAAAGGAGGTATTTCTTCGTGGTAAAAATTGCAAAAGCACACTGAGCGGTATACTTTTATGTCAGGGTATTAATTTGCATGGAGCTTGTGATGGCTCTTCAACCAACCTATCCTGCCACCTGCAAGGTTCTCCGGCAGCAGCAATGGATCCCATTTTAGGCAGCTATATAATGGGAGCTACATAATATTGAATGATCACAGCTGTTGTGGAATGATGCCGGGAATAGCCTATCTCGTTAGTGTGTCAGCCAGGGTCTCTTGCCGTATGCAAGTATTGTTTCCCAAAACTGAGACAGACGGGGAGTGGCCGCTATGGCCTTCTCTGAACATCTCTTCTATACGGATTGATACTTTAAGCAGAATGAAAGCCATTCTTTTACAAAAAACTGTGCCACTGACCTCGTCCAAAGAGACGTATGACCTGCAAGTTGCAAGGTCCTCTGCAGAGATACATGCCCTATTATCAACAAACTGTCCCATACATTTCACAGAAATGTTAGGGCTTATCTTAAACATGTCTGATACCAGTGGTATTGTACATGTATTTAAGACGATTTTTTCGGGACTGTTAGCACCCTTTGAAGCAGTCCTAGTCATTTTTCCAAACTTCTTGCACTCTGTGTTCAGCGGCCTGCCTCTAATTTTGGGACTCGTAACATGGATACTATTTTTGTTCCTTCTGCTCCAATATGGCAAGCCCAGTCACCAGCGATACCCAGATTACCATGGAGAACACTCTTCTGGTAATGCAGTATCGTGAGCGCATAACACAGATTCTTGGCTTGGCTCGTTTAAGAGAGCTGAATACCAGGTGGTTCCCACCGTTCAGACCAATCTGGCAAGATTGCATCTTACCTGTTCTACGATGCCTGCTTTGTGGAGAGGAATGCCTATTGTATATTTGTCTGAGACTTCCATAAGCACTGCCAACGGATGTTGACGCTTTGCTTGGTTCGGTAACGGCTCATGCATTGTGTTGTCCCCAGCGGCTACCAATCCTGATGACAGCATTCATTGAGGTCTCACCAGCGATTCCAGATGAAGGTGAGATACGTGGACCAACAGGCACACAGGTACTATCTACTGCGAACATTGCTAATGCGACTGACGCTGACGGCGATGCTTCTCATCTGTGTACGATTGATCTACTTAATGAAGTGGTTCAACGTTCACCTACTGTGGTAGACAATTTCTTAGTCAGCTTAGAAGATTTAATGTTTTCGGCTAACACTGAGAATAACTTTTCGAATTAGCACACAGCGTTCTATCAACTTTGAATTCGACCATCGTTTTTCAAAACAAAAAACTTCTAACTTTGGATCTCTATTTTTCTACGATTTGATTTGACTTTTTCCAAAACTGAACTTTGCCACAAAGTAATCTGCTTAAAGTAGAACTATTCTTAGAGAACAAGAATTATTTGAATACTTCCTAGAAACAATATTGACCTTATCCAGAAACTAAAACAGTTTATATATTCTACTATGGGATGGTCTCGACATTTTTATTCTGTATTTAAGAGCCATTTCATAAATGTAATTTTCATGATTCATTCAGTTATCATTGCCGATATCATGCTAAATGCTTAAAATGAAATCATTACTTTTAAATGCGTGCAGTACAATTACTAATTTTTTCGTGTACAACCATTTCAAATGCATTTTTATGTATTTTTGGGTGAGATTGTAAACACATGCTTTAGATATGTTTTAGTGCTTACATTTAGTAATGTCAAACATAATAAAGTGGATTGGGTGTTGTATAGCATTTTAGGACCTTAGTGTAATTTTCCCGATTCATGCCCTTATATAGGTATAAATCACCTTGTCCTTATATAGGCATAGAAATCATAACCATATTTAGACATGTCCCATGCAGTCCAAATACATGCATGGATACTTCCACTAGTTCCGAAAAGCCACAACGATTTCTTGGAAAACTCAGCTTCAGCAGTTAGGGACTTCCCCTTTCTTGAATATTGATTTGTCCGAGAACTCATGGAGTTTTCAAAGAACTGTGACTCTTTGATGACGTTCTTATGTCCACCTTTACGTCAAACTTGGCACCTTCAAGGTATAAATATGCCCACACTTGCCCTAGCAAAAACACAGTGGTTTGGAGCAGTTCGACTATCTACTTGCTCGACGCATCTCGCTACAGCAAGTGCCGAAGGAAGCCGACCCTCCAGCTGACGCACTGAGATAGACGCTGTCTTTTTTCTTTCCGAGAAATCCAGCTCCAGTGTTTCCAAGCTCCCCTCGCGGGGTGTTGGGAAATCGAGTCAGAAGACCTCCTTCATTCTAAACCAAGGTACGGAGCTGATTAGACCCTCAGAGAAATCTTGGATAGATTCTTGGCAAAAGAATACTAAACTTATGCTACACCTCACTTACTTCTTCCCTCGTACTAGAGGTTAGGTACATCGGGGTAGGCGTATTTTAGAAGCACCAGTTGAGTACTTTTAGTTTTTATTTATTTATTTATGTATTTTATGGCTTAGAAACCATACCATGCATTAACAGTATTATTTTACAATACTCTTCTTGCTGTATGCATTATACTTTACAGCCAGTATTACGATTGTAGCTGTTAAGTTCTTCTGCATGAGAAAGAAGACTGTTCAATAAATACTTTTTATTGAAAACGCCTGTCTCTCTATTTCTCTGCACCTCTGGTGAAATGAAGCATGCACGAATAACTGAGTGAAATATCTATCTATTGTTTCCACGACTCTGAAGATACGTTTTATCTTGGGGAAACAAAGTTGTCATGTTTATGCGGTCGTCAGAAACGAATCCCTTCTTGTTTATTCAAGAAAGTTTCTAGTGACCTCTGAGCTAGCTGGCACTCACAATTAAGTCTAATATATTCGATAGAGACCTAGTCGACCTAAGTCCTCCGTCACATCTATAGGATATATAATATTCCAATGCGCAGAGCCTATTGGGAATATAGGAACTACACTACACCATCAAGAAGGGATCAAGTACCTTTCTGGTTTGCTAAACATATAACACAGTTGGAAGCAGTATTTATCCGTATTGGTCCACAGGAAAAACACAGAATGTTAACAATTTGGTTGCCAATGGGAATGGTTCCCTCAATTGAGCATTGTACCACATGGGGAACAATCTTTGCTGCAGTATACATTAGAATACACAGTACTCCAAACGTATCAGTTATTTCTGAAGTATTAAGACAGAATGAGTACGGGGAAGGACCTGCCCTGGACTTGGGGATGAAACTGATAGGTAATTTTGACCAAGTCTTGTCAATTATGCTGAGCAATATAAAGGGGGAAGCAGCAGCGGTGGCCATACCCCAGCGCCTAAGGGAAACAACTTCTGCAAATCAGGAGCGGGCATTACCAAAAATGATCGAAGAATTCTATGCTTCATTAGGCAGAGATAGTTTGGGAGGCAAACTCAGGAAACCATTAGTGGTGAGTAGTTCTGAAAAAGAAAACTCAAAGCAAGCACACAATTGCTCAAAAAAGAGGTGGGATAATAGTCAACCTAAAAATAATAACAGAAACATTTCACGATCAAGGGGTGGGTCTCCCCAACGGGAGTCCTCTGAAAAGAGGTACAACCTTAGGAATCGTGATAACATTAGGAAACCTGACGGGTATCAGGATACTGATACACGTTCCTTTCAGGGTTCATCAAAAAGTTCGGAGAGACAAGGACTGTCAGAACAAAACATTGAAGATCGACCAAAAGGAAAAAGGGAGACACATTGCACTTCCGATTTCATTATCTAACAGGAAGAGCAACCTAAAGCAAAGACTCAGTTCAAAAATAAGAAGGTAGCCGGCTTAGAAATTAGAAATGCCCAGGTTACTGAGAACTCAGGTTCTGAACGGGGAATAGGCTCTGACGATGCTAGATAGCATGGCAGAAGTAACAATAGTCCGCCAGAACCTGAAGGAATTTCTGGTGACGGCAGTATTGAATGAATACATATAACACGTTGGAAACACCAGATACACGAGTAAGTGTCCCACATCATCTACATGAAATTAATCTCAAAATTGTGGGAGACATCTCAATAAAATGTAAAGGTCTTTTTAGGGAAAATTTGACATTTGGATATGATATCCTGTTAGCAGAAAAAGATTGGCCGCCTGAATTTATAATGGATTGCCCAAAAGAGTAAAGCGTAATTTTGCCTGCCTTTTCCGACCTCGTTCCTGTTTCCTTAAAACACTCATATGCGCAGGAGTGGGTGCAAGCACTTGCTCTGGCATTATACCACAAGCATGTAGGGTGGGACGTGGAGTCCAAACGTCACTAAATCCCTTTAAAAATGACTCCAACTCCACAGAGGCAGTACCCTATTCAAAATAAAAAAAAACAGGTCAAAGAAATCTTAAACTAACTTGAATACTAAGGTGTGATTGAAACTTGCACTTCATCAATGAATAACCCTTTATTTCCCTTAATAAAACCTGACAACACATATTGTTTGATTTTAGATTACTAACACTTGAACACATGCACAAAAACATTTGCAGTTCAGAACGCACATAGTGCCGCACTGATGAATAACATCGTGGGGAAGAAATACAAAACAACACTAGTTATCTTAAATGGATTCTTCGACCAAAATATAGCTCCTGAAAGCAGATATTTGACGGGATTTTCTGCCCTTGGCAATTAGGGTCAGTTTGGTCGCCTGCCCCAAGGCTATACGAACAGCCCGGGCTATTTACGGCAAGGGTATCAGAGCTATTACAAACTTACGATGAAGAGGCAGTGTCCTATGTAGATGATATTTATCTGAAATATGATGAATTACCTGATCACTTGTGCAGGGAGAATAACATAATTGTTGGTGTTGCCAATTTGGGCTACAAATGTAACTTTAAAAAATCAACAATTGCCCATCTCAACGTCCTATTTTTGGGATATGAGCTGTCAAGTGAAGGCAAAAGCCACCTGGTAATACGGGCCGTCCCTGGGTATACTTATATCACGTTCAATGAAGGTGAGAAAGTCCCTAACGCATACAAATCTCATCTGTGCACAAATGCTGAAAATTGATTTGCAGTTACAGAAAAAAATGTGACAGCTGTACAGACTGCAGTAATGAGAGAAAGAGCACTAGCACAGGGAAACACATCATTGTTGTTACTCCAATACCGACTATAGAAGCAGTAACCAAAGCCAGCATTCCGAATGCAAAGGCACTGCATCCACGATGGATACAATGGGCTCATTCCCTCACTGCACCAGATGTAGAATACAGATATGATCCAAGACTTGGAACACAAGCATTCCTGCAGTACAAACAAGAATACCCTCTCCAGAATGAAATCTTGCTTTTAGATTAGTACGAATATATCATTTATACTGACGGTTCTGCGCAACCTGCCATAGGAAATAAACCGCAGTATAGCACATGCGCTATAGTTAAAGGTCAGATGCGGGTTGGTAAGTTCCACCCGTGCAATACGACTACGCAATCTCTAGGAGATTGTACCATGCAGCTAGCAGAACTAAACGCCCAGATACTAGCACCACAGTATGGGGATCGGGAATTCCCCACACTGTGTGCGATTCATTCTACTGTGCAATTCTACAATGAATATCTTCACTACTGGGGCCAGAATGGATTTAGAGACGTCAAGGGTGGCACGATAAAACACAAATTGTTATGGGAACGAGTGGCAAAGCTGAAAGCAGGCCTGCCACAGGTTCAAGTTATTCACACCTTGAGTCATCAGCGTGTTGGCATACACGTTGAAGGGAATTCACTGGCTGATGAAGCAGGCAAGGTGACAGTGCGAACTGCTGCTGTTGCCACAGTCACTTGTTCACACACGAGAATAGACAAACCTATAATAGTAGCTATCAATGCCTCAAGCAACAGCTCACCATTCCTGCCTAAAGGCTTTCCATCAAGTACTCCTACAAGTTAGATGTGAATAACACACCGTATGCTCAAATTCCAGGAGAGGGGAATAGAGTAATTCCAAATTAAGATCGCAGAGTAGGTTTAATACTAGCTGCACACGAGGGTCTGGGCTCAGCACACGCAGGAGTCATTGCAACAATTTCATTATTGAATCAGAGTTACTGGTGGTTGGGTTACCAAAACAAACGAAGGACAATGTCCTGAAGTGCAACCTTTGCCAGCAGATGAAGGGTTCCACCATTCACAGGCCGCCACAAACGTCATTACTGATTTTAGACAGACCACTTGCATGTGTCTATTTGGACTACTGCAGCCCCTTAAATTCTGACGGGCTTATAAGTACATCTTGGTGGCAGTGGATTAACGCTCTAGATTCCTATGGGTTTGGCCCCAGCGATCAGCTGACGCTCGAACATTTATAAAGGATTTGCGAGTCTTCATCCGGACATACGAAATTGGCACGTTACATTCCGACCGTGGTCCGGCGTTTAGCTCTATGGCTTACAAGGAAACCATGGAAGCTATGGGCGTGGATTTGCGATACTCCTCCCCCTACCGTCTGGGGGGAATTGGGTGGTGGAGAGGAAAAAACGGGAACTAAAGTAATTATTAACAGCAAGGGTATTTAGGCGCGGGCGGTTCATGGGTCAGTCACCTATATGGGGTCCAAAGGGCACTTAACAACATGCCAAGAAAGTCCTTGGGAGGCTGTACCCCTTATGAAATCCTGTTTGGGACAAGAATGTGGGTACTGATCTCGATTGTGCCAGCACAGTGGCGGATGCAAAACCATTTGAACTGAATGACCATTTGGCTGTTTTACAGGAACTCAATTAATTCCGAGCACTACAAAGCAACGTGCAGGTCAAGCGCATAGCCACGGGGGAAGTGAAACTAGTTCCGGCAAGACCTGCCTGGGTCCCGCAGATTGGGGACCTGGCCAGGGAAAAGATCTTGGACAGGAGAGTTTGGACCATCTTTCAGAACATCTGTACCTGTCCTAACGGTAGTGGATACAAAAACAGTACTTCTTCCCCCTCTTGCTGGCAAAAAAGAAAAAAGATTTGTCTTCATTGATATGATCAAACCACATCATGTGGCCAATCCTCAACAGTAGGCCACGTGGGGTCCTGAGTAGCCACAGATCTCCTCTTTCTACTATACAGGAAGTTCATATGGAAAGACTAACAACCTTTTTAAGACTCCGCAACACAGTGTGAGGGAGCAATGATTAATGGGGTACAGATCACACCAGTTGAAATTATTAAGCATCAAGAAGACACAACAATGCAAGTTGCAATTTGGCCCAACAATGATGTCTACATTAATGTACCTTCAAACAACACATCTGCCAGTTCTACAAAACCTGCTGATATAACAAAGATATATCGAACTGCGTCTGGCTACTTTATCAACTTCGATGATTTCTGTTCAGATCCAAGTGAACCTGATCAAACGCCACCCACTTCAGAGAAAGAAAAATGTAGCCAATTCTATCTTTTGCTCAAAAAGACTTACTTGTGCCACCTTGGTTGCATATTTGGTTCTCAATAGGGGTAGTATATCTGTTAATTTGGACTGGCATAGTGACTATCTTATTTATGCTTCTGAACGGACATTATCTCCCAGAAAGCTCTGCAGTACAATCTGTGAACTTTATCCTTAATCCACATACGTCATCACATCGTGAACAAAGAGACTTGTCCCTGGTGAATATTACAGCAATTCAATACCTGATGGTAATGAATGGGACAAAGTATCATATGATTTATATGGCCCCACTGAACATTTGAAAACCTCACATGTTTTTAAAATCTCTTTAAATTCTTTCATTACCCCCAATGCACTCTGATGATTGGGATATTGAAACTGTAAATACTATGCTCACAGATTTAGAACAATCTCCTGCATTTTCTTACAGGGATTTGTATGAAGATACAACTGACTACAATACCATGTTTTGTTACCAGCATTATGGTCATCAATTTTTGCAACAAGCGAGTGTACCACACACTACTAATATGTACCATCAATGGGAAAATTGCCCTACACCACCATAAGGTAGTTCTGCCACATTCATACAGAAATGTACATACTTTTCAGGGTACAACACATTAAACCTAGAATAGTTTTATTACAAATTTGCAATGGCAAATGCAACAGCGAAAAAATGATGCTGACAAATACTAAGCTGATGTCCCAACTGTATATACAGGGTTTCGACTACTGGAGAGACACCATAAACACACAATCCATCTGCGGACAAGAGGGGGGCAGGTTCAGGGAACTGAGGCATTATTTAGAGCTTGCCAAATACCATTACAAATGATTTTCCTGAACAGAACAGCGCAACAGACTACCTGTTATTGGTTTGCAAAAATCAAAGACCTAAAAACACCGAGCATCCCTTCACCTACACCTAGTAAGGATATTGCAAATAACACACTTACAAGTGAAGGGAAACATGGTACAAGTACATACATTGGAAGGGTTGGTTGGTTTGGCCGGTAGACACAAATAGGTGTCACTCAAGATTCAGGGGAACAACCGAAGGGTTTAGTATCCATATGCCCGACCCACGCTATGCACACATAGACGACCGAGGTGTAGTGACTTCCTATAGTGTCGGGAAGTAGGGCCTAGATTGGGTAAAGACCTGAACCTTATAACAGGTGAAACAGCACTTGTCCCTTTTGTCAGACAGCATGGATCTTAGGGATTTCTTGTTAGGTCCCAAGAAACCAAGTAGGAAACACTTAGTGTATACCATCTACAATGAACTGTGGAAAATCTCCCAACAGGAAGCTGCTGAGAGACTTTGTGAAATAGGATTAACTTAGAAAAGGCCTTAGCTGTGGTAGATAATGGCACAACCACACTTTCGTCTCCTATGTATTCACTGAGCAACACTGTGTCCTCAGCTATTGACCTAATGGAACAAGATTTGTCTATCTTACAACATGGACAATCACAGCTATGCGCTATTATGCTCCTAAGCTGGACTTTTCAATCATTGAGTTTTGGCCTCGTTCCATGGCGATACATAAAAGAGACACGTCTGTTTTTAGCTTACAACCTGACCAACAGACAATTTACAATGGCACGCAGGGTTGCGAAGTACACTATGCTGCTAATTGAAAAACTAGAGAAGTTACCTTTTACTGCAGCAGAGTCATCTTCTACAGAATGGTTAAACCATGGCCACATCACACTGCCAATCACAACATTCCAGTTCCAATACAGCCTGAGATACTATCCAGTAGGCAGATATGAAGCGTTGGGCGAAGGGTACATATGAGAAACCTGTGAGTTAAGGTACACATATAGGACGTTTTTCTGAGTGGTTCAAACTGGGAAAAGGCCTTAAGAGGGTCTTTAGTGTGTAAAGAAATATTGCTGCACGGAGCATGTAATGCGTCAATAGCGAACTTGTCCTGCTACCTTAAACGTTCCCCAGTTTCTGTATTTCAACCGGTTTTTGAGTCACTTTCAAATGGGAGTTACTTGATCCTGAATGACTAAGGCTGCTGTGGAATGACGCCCGGCATTGCTTACTTAGTGACCGTCAACCCCAGGGTTGTTTGTTGTAAGCAAGTATTGTTTACCCCAGCTCGCACAGTTAGGGAGGCACTACTGTGGCCTTCACTGAATGTATCCAACATAGGGTTTGATTCTCTGAGCAGACTGAAAGCCATGCTGTCTCAGCATAATGTGGCCTTAACTTCAGCCCAAGAGACTTTTGATCTCCATGTGGCAAGGTCTTCGGCGCAGAGATACAGGCGTTGGTCCGTACAAACTTTCCACTCCATTTCGGGGAAATGGTCCATCGTATCTTTAACATGTATGATACGAGGGGTATAGTACACTTATTTAAGAGCATTGGATCAGGTCTGTTAACCACCTTTCAAACCATTTTCAGAGTGATTCCATCTTTCATCCATTCCGTATTTGGAAGCGTTTTTGGAGGGCTTCCTTCGCTCCTACTTTCAATGGCAGGCATTCTGATTTTACTACTATTGCTTCGCAATGGATGTCAGCCTCACTCAAGACATTGAGAGAGCATTGCTGTAGCGACGTTGTCGTGAGCGATTGGTGTTCTTATTGGGGTTACCTCGGCTTCAAGAGATGAATGAGCATTCGTTCCTGTCTTTCAGACCAGCCTGGCTTGATTGCATTCTACCAGTATTCCGCTGCCTCTTTTGCAGATTCGAACGCATGTTGGGCCTCTGTTTAACACTTCCATCGGTTGCGCCGCCGGACATAGACATGCTTCTGGCACCTTTACGGGCCCATGTGTACAGTTGTCCACAGCGCATTCCATGTTGATGATGGCCTTCCTAGAGCCTCCACGGGACACTTCAGCTCCTGTTGGACATGAGAACGGCTCTACAACGGATGTGCAAGCATCAGCCTCAGGCACGCAGGCATCTGCTTCCTCCCTGACGGCTGCCATGGTAAACAAGATGACAACCTCTGCCCACTTGATATCATACTAGGTATTGGAGGGATTGCCTCCTGCGGATGCCATGTACAGTGTTGTTGAGTCTTCAGCGCAGGATTCATAAACAATCTGGCCTTTCCTGTGCTGTGAACCGAAACATGTACCAAATTGAAGGTCGAACAGACTTTTTTTTTCTTCTCTGCTCTATATGAACATAGTGGCTTTCAAGGTTTATAAAAACAAATGACAATATATCCAAATATACAATGGACCCTTTTTTGAACGCTTTGTAGGGAAGAATACGTTCATTATAGACTTGACCTTTTTGGACAGTTTTTTTAAACGCTTTTAAAATATGCTTTCACTTTGAAGGATATTTATGCCTTTTTATGCGTTTACTATCAGTACCTAGCTGACATTGTTGATCTTTTTATGAGGAGTCAGTGTCATGTCCATTAGGTTAGTACCATCATGTATAAACCCATTACTTACACTACGTCCCATCCACACGACATAACGGTCTTACACAGGTGACCTTTCACCCAGTAGCTGACTCCTGTCTCTCCGACAGGAGCCTCTTGGTACCGTATCTTAATCCCTGTACCTGACGTACACAAACATGTCCCCAGGCAAAGTAGATTTATTCTGTACAAGGGTCACCACTTTTTTCATTCATGGCTAACAGCCATCTGCATGTGCTCATGTTTGTTTAGAAAAAGATTAACAGGGGATTAGCAAATGTTTTCCAAACATATTGATTCTAGAAAAACCCAGAAGTGACCACTTTAGTATAAAAGACTCTCACTCCCAAATAACAAAGCAGAGGAAGATTTCCTTCCAGGCTGGACTGAGAATCTGCAGGCGGATCCTTCGACAGGCAGAGATCTGACATCCCTTGCGGGGTGCCATCCTCGACGCAGAGACGGGGTCCCTCATTCAGAACAATCACGTGAGGGGTTAGCACTTCCCCGGGGAATTCTTGGTTCCATTAGGCTCCATTAGGACATATCCTCGCACTTACATATACATGCTTCACCTACACCTCAAGACTAGGCACGGTTAGATAGGATACGCATCGAAGGAGTACGTCAATGCCATTTTTATATTTAATATGCTTTTATTCATCTTATTATCACTATGGTAGAAATGTATCTACTTTTCATGATATTGGTACATTTGTCTACTCCTTTCTTTTGATTGTCACAGCTAAAATGTTTCATACTAGACTGACCAATAAATACTGATTGAAACCATTCCAATCGTCATTCTATGTATTCTGAGACAAGCAAGCATAAGTGACTGAACGTAAGATACTGTATTGTTTCCACGATACCTAAGGAATCGGGTTTGTCATGTTCAGTGGTTGCCAGAAACTACCTACCACACTGTATAGTGCAGAGGGGTAATAGTGGCACTGAAGAGCTAGCAGGTCTAATGGCTGTCTCCTCCTGTCGGGGTGTCCAGAGTCTGTCTTCACACCAAGCCCTCAGTTTAGGTCATCCAAAATGCGCAGGTTCTGGGGGGTCCTAGGAACTACACAATAACTGGTTTCAGTAAGGAGGCCACAACTACCTCCCTAGTTGTGGGGGGCAAATTTCCCTCTTCTAGCGATGTGTTATATAATTGTAGCAGCCTGGGAACTAACAGTGTTGCATATGTAGAATAAAATTCAACAAGGACTCCGTTGGAGCCTGGCATTTTGTTGCAGGATCGTTCTTTATTAGCTCGTCGGATTTGCATTTGAGTAATTGGAGCTTGTAAGCAGCTTCTTCATTTGAAACAACTGGAAGTAGTATGTTCGTTAGGAATTCAGCCATTGTCTCCGCTGAGGGTTGGAATGGCAATGCGTACAGGTGCATATAGTGGTCCTGAAATGCTTAGTTAGTGCCTATCTGTGTGGTAACCAGTTTATTATCTCTAATAAGTACCACTAATATTGGTGTCGGGATGTTGGGGATCTTATTATGTGTGCCAGCTGTGTGCTAGATGTATCCGCTTCTGCATGTGTGCACTTTGTATATGCGCTCATGTCTGTTATTTGCAAGCACTCAAGATATTCCGCATACTTCACCCTGGCTTCTACTAATTTCTCCTCATCCTGGCTGTCTGACTGTGCCGCTATTTCCAATGATTTTAATGTCTCGAATTCCGTATTTTCACTTGACCCCCACCACCTGCCCTATTGCGCCTCCCGAATCGACACTTTAAAGGCCTCCCACTTTATTGATCTTGTTGTGGCCGTGTACTTGTTATCGGTGAAATAGAATGTAATCGATGTGGCTATCATGTTCCTAAACACTGGGTCTTCCAAAAGTGACAGCTGCAACCGCCATGTTGGAATTGGGGAGGGGATGCGGCAAAGAGCTCTACTTCATTAGGTTGAAAGAACAAAAGAATTTCACAGAACAAAGCAACTCTTTGTTGCTTTCTCTCCACCACACAAAGGCAATCCCATATCTAAATCAGGCATTGCAAGATGGATCGTAAAATGTATCCAAGCATGTTATGCTAAACCAAACCAAAATTATCTTTATTCGATTTTCATATTCTGGTAGAAAAAAAACCATAAACGTACAATTCAAAAGCAATAGTTAAGAACAGTTTTCCAGTCTCATTATACATTAGGTTTTAAAAATTCAGTTTGATTGGTAAAATTCATAACGTCATTATAAAGCGAAGTAAGCAAGCAAGAAGTTTTGAGGAAAAACTGGTGCATAATAAAAAAGAAAGAATAAGAAACGTATTCACAGTACAGAATTCATAATAAAAACATTTTTCAAAGATATTTTCTATGCCTAATACTGGTTTTCAAAAATTGTGCAATATTTCTCGTGAAGCATTCTGCATCTAAGAATTGCAGTGCAAGATAGGCTGGCCGACATTGTCTCATGCCCCAAATTTTTAAAATAGGTTTGATACATTTTTTCTTGGTTCTTTAAAAAATGTACAGAACAGGACCACATGCATCGGTGTTTGGGGTGATACCTCATCACACGGGCAATTTGATAGATTTTTGGCCCAATCATTCATTTTATGGAAGCTGACCAAGCGATGAAATACATTTAGCCTAAAGCGTGTTAGCACAAATCTATCATGCCCAATTAAAATGAACCTTAAGTAAGGTGGATACTAAGGCAAGTTTGCATAATTTTATTTTTTTGAACTGTTCGCTTATTTGCCTCTGCGGCTGTTAGTTCTACGAAGGACATGTACAGTTTTCCCCCCTTTCGCATTTACATACTTTCCCATGAGGAGATTCAGGTTAAGGCCTTGCTCGGTAGTACCCAATCCTTCCCTGAATCCAAATTGGAGATCCGACTGTACATTATTGTCCTCTGCCCACTGTTGGAGACAATTGAGGACTATACGACCTGCCACTTTGCCCAATGAGTCTAACAATTAGATGGGGTGGTAACAGGCCGGGTTCTGTCGGTCTCCCTTCTTAAATATCGGGACCAAAATAGGTTCCGACCATGATTCAATAAGCCCGGCTGAACAGGAAGCTTCTAACACCCTCGTTAATGTTGGGGTCTATAGCTCCATGTTGTGCTTCAAGAGATGAACCGGGACCCCATCAGGTCCCGGAGCCTTTCCCCCTTTACTGGCCTTAAGGGCTAGCTCGACCTCTGTTAAGGTGACGTCAAGGGCTATAGGAAACTCTATCGATCTGGCACAGGAACTGATGTTAGCCATACCTGCTATCACGTGATTCTCCTCAGTATGCAAGCCGAAGATCTGAGAGAAATATTCCAGCCAGTGTCTTTCGTCTATTGCGATTTCTATGGACAGTGTTTCCCCAGCTGCTGAGAGAAAAGGGGATTTGACCACTCGCCAAAATGCGGTGCTGTCCTTATTTATACAGCTTTGGGTTGTTTTTTTATTGACCTTTTCTTAATTTCACAGCCTGATTATATGCCTTTCTGAGCTGTCTAATGTCCGATCTATCCCTGTCCTTTTTATGTAGGGCGAATTTTAGATCAGCGTATGCTTTTGTACAGTTCTGGGAAACATCCTTTACAACGCAACTTTTACAACGCACTACCATTGAAACGCAACTTTTACAACGCAAGTGCTTTTACAACGCATGTATTTACAACGCATGCCATTACAACGCAGATGTCATTACAACGCATGCCATTACAACGTAAGTATGTTTTAAGGTAAGTTTTTTTGTTTTTGTTTTTTTATATGTTTTTTGTTAATAATATTTAAGTAATAATTTAATTTTTGAGTAATGAGCACATTTTATAATTTTTATTTTTTAATTAATACTCAAGTAGTAAATACATAATGAGTAATGCGTATATTTAAAATATTAATATTTTATAACAAATAATACTCAAGTATTACATTGAAAAAAGTAATGAGTGCATTTAAATAAATTTAAATTAGTAATATTTTATGAAAATTAATACTAAAGTATTAAATTTAAAAAGTGTAATTTGTTAATATAATTAAATTTTAATTAGTTATATTTATTTAAAATTAATACTGAAGTTTAAAAAAATATCAATTAGAATATTAAAAAATATTTAATTTAAATGAATAAACAAGTAATTAAATTTTGAGTAATGAGTAAATTTAAAAATATAATTTTAAAATTAATAATACATTTTTTATTAAAAGATTAATTGTTTTATTACAATTTTTTTAATAAAAAATAATACTTTAGTAAAAATTAAATTAAGAGTAATGAGTAAATGTTAAAATATATATTTATTGAATGTAAATAAATAAATATATATTTATATTTTATTTAGTAATGTTTTGTTTTTTGAAAATATCTTAAAAAAATGTTGAATAATGTATTATAGAATATGTTAAATTTATAATATAATTTAAAATAATATTTAATTACTGATTAGTGAAATATATTTTTAAAAAATAGTTGAAAAAATATTATGGGAAAATTAAAACTTTGAAAAATATGTATAAATGTAAATAAACATTTCTATATTGTTGTGTATTTTTTAAATGTTACTATTATATGTTTTAATATTAATGAATGAAATTTTCCCACGCTTTTTCATTGTATTCAATTGGGAGTGTTGTCCTTTATTTATTTCCATAGTTGAAGTTAAGAGTCCCGCGGAACTACTTTGCAAGCTGTAAAAAAGGTACTTGTGACAAGTATTGGATGGAAATGGCATCAGTATAGATGTAAGTAGCATTTATCATTATTTTCTATGTAATTACATTTAATATAAAAACATATTTATAATAATTACATTGTTCAAAACATTGACTCGATATTTTTCGTTTAGTTTTTTTATTGAAAAAATCATGTAAAAATAAAATAAATGTTATTTATTATTATCAAATATCTTGTAAATAAACATTATAAAATAAATTTGTTTTATTAATACATAAATATAAATAGTCCTTTTTTCATCTTTGTAGCACTGGATGACGTCGATGCGTAAACGTGTATTCAAGTGGCCATTTTGAGGAGCCTCGAAGCTGGAAGCAGCAGGAAGCTGATCTGCGCTCAGGTAGGAAACTCTTAAAATTTTATTTGAAACATAATAATGTTAATTAAGATATATATATTGTAAAGAAAGGATAAGGAGAGGTTGCAAATGTAAATGTATTGTATACGATGTTATTTCAGCATGTCGTCGATCATGTTACTATAGTATGCCTATGTCGGGTCGCTGTAAATAATAGGGAAATGTAAAAAATTGATTTTTTTTGGTTTAATTAAGTAATAGAAAATGTTACATTATAAAGGTAGACTTTTTATTGCTTATTAAAAGTTATAATGTGAAATGCATTGGAAATATAAATCTGAAAGTGCAGGAAATACATGTAATTTGAAAAAGGAAAGATCGCGTTTCTCTCTTAGCTGGTTTCGTGGATTTTTGATTAATTTGGTGTGGTTGTTTATAGAAAATGTATATATTTAAATTGTGAATCGTATTGCGTTTTAGAATCTAGAAGATATTGCTATAAGGACAGATCAGAAATCGTGCTAAGTTGTTTCGCATACTGATAGGTCATAGTAAAAATTAATATTTATAAAAAATAATATTATTTTTAAGATAGAGTTTGAATGTTTTAGGATATTGTGCATGTTGTTTTACTTTTTGGACGCATCTGGAAAAATAAAAACTTTCAAAAATGATTTTATCGAATTATGGATTTCTTTGACTTTGGATTGCTATCACGAAGCATATGGTCACATGGAACATGCAATATGTATTTCGTGAATTTTGAATTGTTTCCAGGATGCAGTGGGGAAAGTCATGGATTTCGTGGTCTATGGTTTACTATTAGGATGTAGACGGACTTTAGAAATCTTTGCAATTGATCTTGGAAAGAACATGCAATTCATGGTCTATGGATGACTTTCAGCATGTTTTCGAACTTGGAGAAACCTTTGCTGAATGGTCTTTGAAAGAAAATGCTTTTTGTGGACTTTCGATTACTATCAGGATGGATATGGACGAAAGAAACCGTTCAGGAAGGACTTGGAAAGGACAAGGATTTTGTGGAGTTTGGGCTACTATTAGGATGCATATGGACGAAAGAAACCTTTCATGATGGACTTGTATAAAGTATGGTTTTCGTGGACTTTGGATGGCATTCAACATGTACATGGTTGTTGAAATCTTTATCAAATGGTCTTGGAAACAACATGTTTTTGTAGCATTTGGATTGTTATTAGGATGTACATGGACTTTACAAACCTTTCAAGATGGATTTTGGGGAAAAAAGGATTTCGTGGAGTATGGAAGATTTTCTGAATTAATTTTGAATTTGGAAACCAGACCACATTGATTTCAATAGAACGTGGATTTCGTTGACTTTGGATTAGTTTCAGAAAGGAGTTATCAAAAATGTGTATTTCGAGCACTTTGGATTTTATAAAAGATGCATCTGGATCTTTGATAATTTTCAAGATTGACTTTGATAAATTATGATTTTTTGGGATTTTGGATTTTTGCTTTTTTGGTTTGGTTATTTCGGTTTTGCCTCCTAATGGATTACTATTGGAGAAACAAGAGGAAGAAAAAAAAAAGAAGACAACTAAAGGTAAGCTGACCCGACTTTTAATTTTTAAAAATAATTTAGAAAATAATAAATGCCAATTGAATTGAATCTTTAATTTAATTTAGGTAAAAGCAGGAAAGTAAGGTGTAGATTAAAGTTAGAAATGTAGTATGTTAGCAACATTATCAAGGTAGTCTAAAGCCACACACAACGAAAACTGTTGTAGAATAGCCAATAGTCTCTCAGACATTTCCTAGATTTTTTGGAAATGCGTGGGTTTAGACTATCAGTTAATGTTTGAGAGATTCTCAATTCTTGAAAACTTTGCTCCTTCTTCAAAGTTTCAAAAAATGAGTAGAAGTTCGGGTGTGGTTTGCCAATTGTATGGTTGAAGGAGTTATGCCATCCCTCTATGGCATTGTTTGTTTTGCCTTCTCCTTCTATGCAGCTTGTGTAGCAGTTCCACCACTCCACATGGAAACGTGGCTTCCTCCTGCGACCCGATCTGCTTAGATGTCCAATCCATGTGTCCTCAAAATAATTTAGTAAGGGTGCCAATTTATCTTCATTTTCATTAAAATAATCAGATTCTGTAATAGCTGTGTAGTACTCTTCTTCACTTTCAGGAGGGACAAAACAAAGAGCGGTAAGTTTTTTAAATTTAAACTGTAGTTTGCTATCAGTTGAGTACTCTGCAACCAGGGATGTTTTTTGTAGTTTACGCCAGAATGCCTGGGAAAATGGAAAAAACATCCCTGAATTTGGGTATCCGTGTACGTTTTAGTGATCACATTGATCATAGCCAATTCAAAATCAATAATTATCTTCCTAGGACTTTTATTGGATGTTTTGCTTTTAATCACTGATAAAAACTCAGTGTAGGTTGAAGATTGCTTATCTGGTAGCAAACTATATACTAATGGAATTACATTATGGTTAATCTTTGCTTGAATAGTGTAAATTTGGGTGAAAGGATGGGGTGTACTTTTAAACGTCCCATCCATCATCCAAATTTCACTATTTTCTAACTTAACAAGGTTGCGGGGTGTACTAAAGATAAGAATACGTTTATGAGGGTTTTGGTTGTCGTGCAGGAGGAAAGGTTCATTAGAAAAAGAAATAGTGAGTTCATTAGGAATTTTAATGTCAGAAAAAGTATGAGGAGTTGAAGTTTGAGTATTACTTGCCTGCTTTTGTCTTTGTATAATTCTTCTCAAATTTGGAATAATAGGCATACTACTAGCAACATGACTAGGAACATGCTGTGCAACCTCTCGTAATATTGATCCAGTAGTGTCATTGGAGGTGCATGCAATTTCTTTCATTTCATTTAAGGTTTCCCTTACTTCAATCTCCATTGCAGAGGCAGAGTGGTTATGTTCTGTTGTTTTAATAATGATATCATCATGGGTAACCGCTCTGCCGCTGCAATGGGATGAGTAGTATTGCACACACCTCCAATGTCTACGTGGTTCACTTATCCTTTCTTTACAATATATATATCCTGAATGTTTTAATAAACGGTTTCCTTTTCTAGATTTAATGTATGTTGCTGTTTCCTGAGTTTACATTTTCTGTGGAAAAAAAGAGATTTCTTTTAGTATGTGTATTTTATAAAGTTAATAAGTTACTACAACATTCAACACTTTCCCTACTGCTGCACCTTCCTGGAGTTAGAATAGTAAATACAGCCACTTTACTATCTCACACTTACCCTACTGCTACACCTTTCTGGAGTTAGAATAGTAAATCCTGCCCCAACACTATCCCACAATATCTCTACTGCTGCACCTTCCTGGACTTAGAATAGTAAATACAGCCCCTATACTATCCCACACTTTCCCTACTGCTGCACCTTCCTGGAGTTAGAATAGTAAATCCTGCCCCTACACTATCCCACACTTTCCATACTGCAGCACCTTCCTAGAGTTAGAATAGTAAATCCTGCCCCTACACTATCCCACACTTTCCATACTGCAGCACCTTCCTAGAGTTAGAATAGTACATCCTGCCCCTACACTATCCCACACTTTCCCTACTGCAGCACCTTCCTAGAGTTAGAATAGTAAATACTGCCCCTACACTATCCCACACTTTCCATACTGCTGTACCTTCCTGGAGTTAGAATAGTAAATACTGCCCCTATACTATCCCACACTTTCCCTACTGCTGCACCTTCCTGGAGTTAGAATAGTAAATCCTGCCCCTACACTATCCCACACTTTCCCTACTGCTACACCTTCCTGGAGTTAGAATAGTAAATACAGCCCTTACACTATCCCACTTTTTCCCTACTGCTGCACCTTCCTGGAGTTAGAATAGTAAATCCTGCCCCTACACTATCCCACACTTTCGCTACTGCAGCATCTTTTTTGAGTAATAATACTGAAGTACTGTCATTTCTTTTTTTACAATTTTTGAAATTTTCATTTGAATTACCTTCTGAGTCAAGTGTTTTTTTCCTTGTTCGGTTCTCAGATTCCCTGGGTTTTGACTTTCTTTTGTTCTTTGAAGAGTTCTTTCAAATTCTGTAAACAGAGAAAAGTATGATTATGTAGTTCTTTGTTTCAATGTATTTTGAAAAAACTAAAATGTCTGCATTTCTGTGCAAAAGCTTTATTTTTCCTAACTGTGACCATACATTATCTCACACTTTCCCTACTACTGCACCTTCCTGGAGTTAGAATAGTAAATACAGCCCTTACACTATCCCACACTTTCCCTAATGCTGCGCCTTCCAGGAGTTAGAATAGTAAATCCTGCCACTACACTATCCCACACTTTCCCTACTGCTGCATCTTCCTGGAGTTAGAATAGTAAATACAGCCCTTACACTATCCCACACTTTCCCTACTGCTGCACCTTCTTGGAGTTAGAATAGTAAATACAGCCCTTACACTATCCCACACTTTCCCTACAGCTGCACCTTCCTGGAGTTAGAATAGTAAATCCTGCCACTACACTATCCCACACTTTCCCTACTGCTGCATCTTCCTGGAGTTAGAATAGTAAATACAGCCCTTACACTATCCCACACTTTCCCTACTGCTGCACCTTCCTGGAGTTAGAATAGTAAATCCTGCCACTACACTATCCCACACTTTCCCTACTGCTGCACCTTCCTGGAGTTAGAATAGTAAATCCTGCCCCTAAACTATCCTACACTTTCCCTACTGCAGCATCTTTTTGGAATAATAATTCTGAAGTACTGTCATTTTTTTGGTTTCATTGCTTGGAATTTTCATTTGAATTACCTTCAGAGTCTGATGTTTTTTCCTTGTTTGGTTCTCAGATTCCGTTGGTTTTGACTTTGTTTTGTTCTTTGAAGAGTTCTTTGAGATTCTGCAAACAGAGAAAAGTATGATTATGTATTTTTTGTTTAAATGTATTTCTAAAAAAACTAAAATGTCTGCATTTTTGTGCAAAAGCTTTATTTTTCATATCTGTAACCATACATTATCTCACAGTTTCCCTACTACTGCACCTTCCTGGATTTAGAATAGAAAACCCTGCCCCTACACTATCCCACACTTATCCTACTGCTGCACCTTCTTAGAGTTAGAATAGTGAATACAGCCCTTACACTATCCCACACTTTCCCTAATGCTGCGCCTTCCTGGAGTTAGAATAGTAAATCCTGCCCCTACACTATCCCACACTTATCCTACTGCTGCACCTTCTTGGAGTTAGAATAGTGAATACAGCTCTTACACTATCCCACACTTTCCCTACTGCTGCACCTTTCTGGAGTTAGAATAGTAAATCCTGCCCCTACACTATCCTACACTTTTCCTACTGCAGCATCTTTCTGGAGTAATAATACTGAAGTACTGTCAATTTTTTTGTTTCATTGCTTTGAATTTTCATTTGAATTATCTTCTGAGTCTGGTGTTTTTTCCTTGTTCGGTTCTCAGGTTTCCTGGGTTTTGACTTTGTTTAGGTTTTTTGAAGAGTTGTTTGAGATTCTGCAAACAGAGAAAAGTATGTTTATGTCATTTGTTGTTTGAATGTTTTTTAAACAAAGAAAAATTTCTCCATTTCTGTGCATAAGCTTAATTTTTCTTTACCCATACACTTTCTCACACTTTCCCTACTGATGCATCTTCATTTAGTTAGAATAGGTTTTTTTTGCCCCTTCACTATCCCTCACTTTCCCTACTGCTACACCTTTCTGGAGTTAGAATAGTAAATACTGCCACTATACTATCCCACACTTTCCATACTGCTGCACCTTCCTGGAGTTACAATAGTAAATACAGCCCTTACACTATCCCACACTTTCCCTACTGCTGCACCTTCCTGGAGTTAGAATAGTAAATACAGCCCTTACACTATCCCACACTTTCCCTACAGCTGCACCTTCCTGGAGTTAGAATAGTAAATCCTGCCACTACACTATCCCACACTTTCCCTACTGCTGCATCTTCCTGGAGTTAGAATAGTAAATACAGCCCTTACACTATCCCACACTTTCCCTACAGCTGCACCTTCCTGGAGTTAGAATAGTAAATCCTGCCACTACACTATCCCACACTTTCCCTACTGCTGCACCTTCCTGGAGTTAGAATAGTAAATCCTGCCTCTACACTATCCTACACTTTCGCTACTGCAGCATCTTTTTTGAGTAATAATACTGAAGTACTGTCATTTCTTTTTTTACAATTTTTGAAATTTTCATTTGAATTACCTTCTGAGTCAAGTGTTTTTTTCCTTGTTCGGTTCTCAGATTCCCTGGGTTTTGACTTTCTTTTGTTCTTTGAAGAGTTCTTTCAAATTCTGTAAACAGAGAAAAGTATGATTATGTAGTTCTTTGTTTCAATGTATTTTGAAAAAACTAAAATGTCTGCATTTCTGTGCAAAAGCTTTATTTTTCCTAACTGTGACCATACATTATCTCACACTTTCCCTACTACTGCACCTTCCTGGAGTTAGAATAGTAAATACAGCCCTTACACTATCCCACACTTTCCCTAATGCTGCGCCTTCCAGGAGTTAGAATAGTAAATCCTGCCACTACACTATCCCACACTTTCCCTACTGCTGCATCTTCCTGGAGTTAGAATAGTAAATACAGCCCTTACACTATCCCACACTTGCCCTACTGCTGCACCTTCTTGGAGTTAGAATAGTAAATACAGCCCTTACACTATCCCACACTTTCCCTACAGCTGCACCTTCCTGGAGTTAGAATAGTAAATCCTGCCACTACACTATCCCACACGTTCCCTACTGCTGCATCTTCCTGGAGTTAGAATAGTAAATACAGCCCTTACACTATCCCACACTTTCCCTACTGCTGCACCTTCCTGGAGTTAGAATAGTAAATCCTGCCACTACACTATCCCACACTTTCCCTACTGCTGCACCTTCCTGGAGTTAGAATAGTAAATCCTGCCCCTAAACTATCCTACACTTTCCCTACTGCAGCATCTTTTTGGAATAATAATTCTGAAGTACTGTCATTTTTTTGGTTTCATTGCTTGGAATTTTCATTTGAATTACCTTCAGAGTCTGATGTTTTTTCCTTGTTTGGTTCTCAGATTCCGTTGGTTTTGACTTTGTTTTGTTCTTTGAAGAGTTCTTTGAGATTCTGCAAACAGAGAAAAGTATGATTATGTATTTTTTGTTTAAATGTATGTCAAAAAAACTAAAATGTCTGCATTTTTGTGCAAAAGCTTTATTTTTCATATCTGTAACCATACATTATCTCACAGTTTCCCTACTACTGCACCTTCCTGGATTTAGAATAGAAAACCCTGCCCCTACACTATCCCACACTTATCCTACTGCTGCACCTTCTTAGAGTTAGAATAGTGAATACAGCCCTTACACTATCCCACACTTTCCCTAATGCTGCGCCTTCCTGGAGTTAGAATAGTAAATCCTGCCCCTACACTATCCCACACTTATCCTACTGCTGCACCTTCTTGGAGTTAGAATAGTGAATACAGCTCTTACACTATCCCACACTTTCCCTACTGCTGCACCTTTCTGGAGTTAGAATATTAAATCCTGCCCCTACACTATCCTACACTTTTCCTACTGCAGCATCTTTCTGGAGTAATAATACTGAAGTACTGTCAATATTTTTGTTTCATTGCTTTGAATTTTCATTTGAATTATCTTCTGAGTCTGGTGTTTTTTCCTTGTTCGGTTCTCAGGTTTCCTGGGTTTTGACTTTGTTTAGGTTTTTTGAAGAGTTGTTTGAGATTCTGCAAACAGAGAAAAGTATGTTTATGTCATTTGTTGTTTGAATGTTTTTTAAACAAAGAAAAATTTCTCCATTTCTGTGCATAAGCTTAATTTTTCTTTACCCATACACTTTCTCACACTTTCCCTACTGATGCATCTTCATTTAGTTAGAATAGGTTTTTTTTGCCCCTTCACTATCCCTCACTTTCCCTACTGCTACACCTTTCTGGAGTTAGAATAGTAAATACTGCCACTATACTATCCCACACTTTCCATACTGCTGCACCTTCCTGGAGTTACAATAGTAAATACAGCCCTTACACTATCCCACACTTTCCCTACTGCTGCACCTTCCTGGAGTTAGAATAGTAAATACAGCCCTTACACTATCCCACACTTTCCCTACAGCTGCACCTTCCTGGAGTTAGAATAGTAAATCCTGCCACTACACTATCCCACACTTTCCCTACTGCTGCATCTTCCTGGAGTTAGAATAGTAAATACAGCCCTTACACTATCCCACACTTTCCCTACAGCTGCACCTTCCTGGAGTTAGAAAGGTAGATCCTGCCACTACACTATCCCACACTTTCCCTACTGCTGCATCTTCCTGGAGTTAGAATAGTAAATACAGCCCTTACACTATCCCACACTTTCCCTACTGCTGCACCTTCCTGGAGTTAGAATAGTAAATCCTGCCACTACACTATCCCACACTTTCCCTACTGCTGCACCTTCCTGGAGTTAGAATAGTAAATCCTGCCTCTACACTATCCTACACTTTCCCTACTGCAGCATCTTTTAGGAGTAATAATACTGAAGTTCTGTCATTTTTTCGGTTTCATTGCTTGGAATTTTCATTTGAATTACCTTCAGAGTCTGGTGCTTTTTCCTTGTTTGGTTCTCATATTCCGTGAGTTTTGACTTTGTTTTGTTCTTTGAAGAGTTCTTTGAGATTCTGCAAACAGAGAAAAGTATGATTATGTATTATTTTGTTTAAATGTATTTCAATAAAAACTAAAATGTCTGCATTTTTGTGCAAAATCTTTATTTTTCATATCTGTAACCATACATTATCTCACAGTTTCCCTACTACTGCACCTTCCCGGATTTAGAATAGAAATCCTGCCCCTACACTATCCCACACTTATCCTACTGCTGCACCTTCTTGGAGTTAGAATAGTGAATACAGCTCTTACACTATCCCACACTTTCCCTACTGCTCCACCTTCTTGGAGTTAGAATAGTAAATCCTGCCCCTACACTATCCCACACTTATCCTACTGCTGCACCTTCTTGGAGTTAGAATAGTGAATACAGATCTTACACTATCCCACACTTTCCCTACTGCAGCATCTTTCTGGAGTAATAATACTGAAGTACTGTCAATTTTTTTGTTTCATTGCTTTGAATTTTCATTTGAATTACCTTCTGAGTCTGGTGTTTTTTTCCTTGTTTGGTTCTCAGATTTCCTGGGTTTTGACTTTGTTTAGGTTTTTGAAGAGTTGTTTGAGATTCTGCAAACAAAGAAAAGTATGTTTATGTCATTTGTTGTTTGAATGTTTTTAAAAAAAACAAAAATGGCTCCATTTCTGTGCATAAGCTTAATTTTTCTTTACTTTACCCATACACTTTCTCACACTTTCCCTACTGATGCATCTTCCTTGAGTTAGAATAGTTATTTTTGCCCCTTCACTATCCCTCACTTTCCCTACTGCTATACCTTTCTGGAGTTAGAATAGTAAATACTGCCACTATACTATCCCACACTTTCCATACTGCTGTACCTTCCTGGAGTTAGAATAGTAAATCCTACTCCTACAGTAACCCATACTTTTCCTACTACTACACCTTCCTGGAGTTAGAATAGTAAATACAGGCCGTACACTATCCCACACTTTCTCTACTGCTACACCTTCCTTGAGTTAGAATAGTAAATCCTGCCCCTACACTATCCCACACTTTTCCTACTGCTGCACCTTCCTGGAGTTAGAATAGTAAATCCTGCCCCTACACTATCCTACACTTTCCTTACTGCAGCATCTTTCTGGAGTAATAATACTGAAGTACTGTCAATTTTTTTGTTTCATTGCTTGGAACTTTTATTTATTTTACCTTCTGAGTCTGGTGTTTTTTTTTTCTTGTTCGGTTCTCAGATTTCCTGGTTTTTGACTTTGTTTAGGTTTTTTGAAGAGTTGTTTGAGATTCTGCAAACATAGAAAAGTATGTTTGTCATTTGTTGTTTGAATGTTTTTTAAATAAAGAAAAATGTCTGCATTTCTGTGCAAAAGCTTAATTTTTCATTACTGTACCCATATACTTTCTCACACTTTCCCTACTGATGCATCTTCCTGGAGTTAGAATAGTTATTATTGCCCCTTCACTATCCCACACTTTCCCTACTGCTGCACCTTTCTGGAGTTTGAATAGTAAATCCTGCCCCTACACTATCTCACACTTATCCTAGTGCTGCACCTTCCTGGAGTTAGAATAGTAAATACTGCCCCTACACTATCCCACACTTTCCCTACTGCTACACCTTCCTGGAGTTAGAATAGTACATCCTGCCCCCTACACTATCCAACACTTTCCCTACTGCTGCACCTTCCTGGAGTTAGAATAGTAAATACAGCCCCTACACTATCCAACACTTTCCCTACTGCTGCACCTTCCTGGAGTTATAATAGTAAATACTGCCCCTACACTATCCCACATTTTCACTACTGCTATACCTTGTTTGAGTTTCATTAGTAAATCCAGCCCCTACACTATTCCACAATTTCCCTACTGCTGCACCTTCCTGGAGTTACAATAGCAATTTTAGTATGAACACTATCCCAAACTTTCCCTACTTTTGCACTTTACTGGAGTTATAATAGTAAATTATGCCCCTACACTATCCCACATTTTCTCTACTGCTGCACCTTCTTGGAGTTACATTAGCAAATGTTGTACCTACACTATCCCACACTTTTCCTACTTTTGCTACTTTTTGTCGTTTGAATATTTAAATGTGTCCCTATTCTTTCGTATTCTTTCTTTATTTTTCCTTATTTTTGAAAAAGCTTCTTTTTCTGGCTCTCTATTTTTAAGATGTATACTGCATTTCTGTTTAAATAATTTACCTATTTTAAAAGTTGTCCTTTTTTTCACAGAAGAAAGTCCTGGTTATTTTCTTACTTTTTTCTGTGAGAATGCTAATAAATGTGTGTATATTAGAAGTAGTTCTCGTAGTTTTGGTAATTTGTGAATTGACCCAAAAAATATTTACAAACAGTACCTTTTAATTTTAGTTGAAAAGGAGTGTCGTTCTTTTCTCAAAATGCAGTTTCTAATTGTTATCCTCGCTAATCTTTCTGTTGTGCTGTTTTAAAAAATAATTTATATTTCTTAAATTAAAAAAAAATATATTTCTATTGGTTTACATCACACTCTATTCATTTATATTTCATAATCTTTAAAAAAAAAGTGGCATGGTAAAATATATTGTGGCTTTTAAAAGGTTTACTTTCTGTAACCTTTATTTTACTAATAGCGTTATACTGTAAATTTAATAAATGTTGAAAAATATAGATTAATATGTATATGTACTTACATATTTTATGTAAGTTGTTTAGCACGTAGAAAATCGTTTGTCTATTCCGGAAAGTTTGAAAATTCTGTAAATTAATTTTTAAAAAGTATTACTAATAATACTGATTTCTATTACTTTTAATTTAAAAATGCTGGTATTTGTTTCTACACTTACTTGAGTGTCGGAAAATATTGGTTTTAGAATCAATTCGGGTCGTAGCTCGGTGACTAGGTCAGAGGGTCAGGTTTTGGCGTCTGGTCACTCTGGGAGTTGATAATCAACTGGTTTCAAAATGGTGTCTTGCTCGTATTTATAACTTTTTCTTAGTGTCATTATAATTTTTGAGAAATACAGCGTTTTTATGTGCTTTTTAAATCGTTTAATTTTCTGGGGAAACTTACAATTTAAAATGTTGTTTTAAAAAAGTGTTGTTTTAACTTTCACGTTACGTTTTGGCATCCATTTTGTAATTCATGTTGTGGTGTTATTTTCATGAAAACAGTAGTAGGACAATTACTTCATGTTGCCTTTTTAAAATGCCGACTTTTCGAATGAAAATTGTTTGTAATTACCAATAGTAATTTCATTATTCTGCTACTTGTATTGGTTATGTTTTTTTTAATCATTATTATTTTGTTTAAAAATTTAATATTTTTGAAAATCAGTGAGTACTTATTTTAATACTCGAGTATTAATTTTAATACTCGCGTATTAATTAAAAAAAACTTTGCATTTCGTTATATTTACGCTCAGTTTCTTCCCACATTTTAATAGACTTCCCCACCCAAAACCCCTATTTTCCCTGTATCCCATGCCAGGGTTTATTTTACAAAATAAAAAAAAAATAAGTTTAGTTTTTTTATGCGTTGTAACGGTATGCGTTATAAGTGATTTCGTTGTAATGGTACTTTTACATTACTTTTACTATTTTGCGTTGTAAAAGCATGCGTTGTAATAGTATGCGTTGTAACGTCATACATCCACAGTTCTTGTTGAACCATCCCTTAGGCTTGGCTTTCCTCTGTTTTAGTTGGACTCTCAATGTTTCCTTAATTTCATTAGTTATCTCCCCATAGCTTCTTAAAACTTCATGATGTGGAGTTAAAGGATCTAAGCACTTCATAATGGAGGTTAAGGATTTTTTAACCACCACTTATGTAATCTCCTGTGGTTCAACATTGTTCCATTTTAGGGAATACCCGTTTGTTTTATCAATTTCCAAATTTTTGGGCCCATGCATCCTCTTACTTCTGGCAATTTTGAACGGACAGCATAATGACACACTCATTGGAAGATGGTCACTGATGGCCCTTTTATGCGTGCAGAAATTCAGCAGGCGGGAGGCATACCATTTTGATATTAGGACAAAATCTTTGATTGTACTTTCTCCTCCGCCATTAAAAGTCTGTGTAAATGGAAATGGTGGGGGGGACAGTTCATTCGCAAAACCTATTTGCAGAACAAATAACATCTCATTAAGACAGTCACCATTGGTTGTGTGGGGAAAATGTGGTAAATTACTATTGTTCTCGTCAGTTAGGCTGCATGTTAAATTATTATTTTTTCCACACAGAGGTAGATTGAAGTCCCCCCCAGATGAATAATACATGTTGAATACAATGATTCTGAATTTCTAACAGAGCATTTCTAAGTTGTTTTAGGACCTCTACCAAATATTCCTTCTGTACATTGTTGTAGAAATTAATCAATACAATTGCCAACCCACTGGACCCTCCGGGCCATCTTGAACTCAGTAAAGAGTTGTTCAGTGAGCCCGACTTTCATACTTATCCAGTGTAGTGCTTTGTTTCTGAGCGTTTCCCAGGTTTCATTTTCTGAAATCCCCAGTTTTGGTACATTTGCTAGAATGACTATGTACGGTGTTACCGCGGGTGGTAGGTCTAGATGTTGATTTCTGCTAGGGTGTTCATTTTCTGATTCTGGATTTAATATCCCGGGTTGTGACACAATCTGTTGGAGTAGAATAGTTAGGCCTACACTCCAGTGCTTTATCTATACTTCTACCCCTTCTATCCCTCTTCTCTATGATGTTAACGTGGTGGCCAGTTGTGTTCAGTTGCTGAGTGTCTAACTTGATTCAGAAAAGGGGGTGGTGATGAACAGAGTGCCTGAATTAAGCAGACCACTCTTACCCAGTCCAAAGATCAGGGCTTGATCCATCACCGTTTTTTAGCTCACTGCACCATCCCAGCTCAGAACTTGGCTATATGCAAATTAGTCTGTTCCTGTCCCAGTGCATGATGGGAACAGGGCAAACCAAACTACCAAGCCAATTCTTATACCGGGAAGGAAACAAGCTTCCGGGGACCGGTTTCTGCCATTTCAGGCGTCGTCGGCCCGGCTTGCTTGAATCCTGATGGTGCAATGAGCAAGGGACTCACATCTGAGTATACCCTTCCATGCTTATGGTGGACAAAATGATTCAGAAAAGGGGGTGGTGATGAACAGAGTGCCTGAATTAAGCAGACCACTCTTACCCAGTCCAAAGATTTTGTCCACCATAAGCGTGGAAGGGTATACTCAGATGTGAGTCCCTTGCTCATTGCACCATCAGGATTCAAGCAAGCCGGGCCGACGACGCCTGAAATGGCAGAAACCGGTCCCCGGAAGCTTGTTTCCTTCCTGGTATAAGAATTGGCTTGGTAGTTTGGTTTGCCCTGTTCCCATCATGCACTGGGACAGGAACAGACTAATTTGCATATAGCCAAGTTCTGAGCTGGGATGGTGCAGTGAGCTAAAAAACGGTGATGGATCAAGCCCTGATCTTTGGACTGGGTAAGAGTGGTCTGCTTAATTCAGGCACTCTGTTCATCACCACCCCCTTTTCTGAATCATTTTGTCCACCATAAGCGTGGAAGGGTATACTCAGATGTGAGTCCCTTGCTCATTGCACCATCAGGATTCAAGCAAGCCGGGCCGACGACGCCTGAAATGGCAGAAACCGGTCCCCGGAAGCTTGTTTCCTTCCCGGTCTAAGAATTGGCTTGGTAGTTTGGTTTGTCCTGTTCCCATCATGCACTGGGACAGGAACAGACTAATTTGCATATAGCCAAGTTCTGAGCTGGGATGGTGCAGTGAGCAAAAAAACGGTGATGGATCAAGCCCTGATCTTTGGACTGGGTAGGAGTGGTCTGCTTAATTCAGGCACTCTGTTCATCACCACCCCCTTTTCTGAATCATTTTGTCCACCATAAGCGTGGAAGGGTATACTCAGATGTGAGTCCCTTGCTCATTGCACCATCAGGATTCAAGCAAGCCGGGCCGACGACGCCTAAAATGGCAGAAACCGGTCCCCGGAAGCTTGTTTCCTTCCCGGTATAAGAATTGGCTTGGTAGTTTGGTTTGCCCTGTTCCCATCATGCACTGGGACAGGAACAGACTAATTTGCATATAGCCAAGTTCTGAGCTGGGATGGTGCAGTGAGCTAAAAAACGGTGATGGATCAAGCCCTGATCTTTGGACTGGGTAAGAGTGGTCTGCTTAATTCAGGCACTCTGTTCATCACCACCCCCTTTTCTGAATCAGAGTGTCTAACTTGGGCGCTCGGGTTTTGTCAAGGGAATTACTCACACTGGGGGCTACTACCTCTTTTCTTTGGGTAATAAAGGGATGAGTAACTGACGGGTCGGCTTTCCTACTTGTTTCCTGATTCTCGTTACTCTCCTTTGTAAGATCAATGGGTATATGTTTATCACTACTTCCCTTGTGTAGGTGGTTGGTCAGGCAGGCTTCTGTTAAAGATATGCTTTCTCCCATTTTATCTAGCGAAACTCGTAGATCGAGATCTAATCTTTCAACCAAGACTGTTAGACTTTTTAGGTTGTTACCATGTGGATCGATCTTTCTATGAGTTTCTTCTTTAGATTTCCAGGAGCCTTTTCTTTTTTTCCCCTGCTTAATTTATTTTGGGATAGTAGCACCCAAACCCTTAGATAATTTTGTGTGCTCTGACCCTCCTTCGTGCTCATCATTCCTTTTGTCTATTATGGTTGTTGTTTTTCTTTTTCTGTGGAGGATGTGAAAAGGAATCAGAGTCGCTAAGTATTATTTCTTCATATATATTTTGAATGTAGCCGTTCTGAAATGAACTGTCCTTTAGTCTCTGTCCTGTGATGTTATGCAAAAGCAAAAATAACTTTGCTAATACCCCCTAGAGCTCATTCCACTCGCAAAATAGGGGCTACTATGGCCTTCTTAGGGAAAATTCCCGAGCTGATATCTGTAAGGCAACAACATGATCTACTCCTCACACATTCACCAGACACTATTGTGTAGATGTGTTAGCAAGGCTACAAGCTAATGTAGGCCAAGCAGTACTTAGAACACTGTTTCAGACAACTCCAACAACTACAGGTTAGCCACTGCTTTGTGAGTATACTGCTGTATAGTCTATGCAAAGCATGTGATCTACAGCTCACATGCCTCGAACGGATAATGTTACTTACCCAGTAATCACCTGTTCTTAGAATGTAGAGCTGTAGATTCACATACGCCCACCTGCCTCCTTGGTCTCCTGTAGTTGTTGCAGTTTCTCAGTTTACATACTTATACATGGATATCTCTATTCTACACTTTCTAACTCAATTCTCAATCTGTACGGGAAAACAATCTTAACAATGGAGATGATGCCCATGCGCACTATCACTGAAAGGAGGTGTCACCTTACCTCGTGACTGAAAAGACGTTTTCGAAGAAAAACAACTTGAAAACATCCGTACCCAATACTAGATGGCAGGAGTACGCAAAGCATGTGAATCTACAGCACTAGGTTCCAAGAACAGATTCTTTCTGGGTAAGTAATATCATTCCTAAGGGAGAAAAATGGTTATTGGTTTCATAGGTAAGTAAGCGTCTTACAAGTGGACGTTTTGGAGAGTAGGACCAAGGTTCCCTGGGGTCTAGGTAGGCACTCAAGTTGCAACACCAGCGGCACTGGGTTGGCAATGTGCAGAGGCCCTATATTAGCCAATGGGGTTAAAAGTGCCTTCGGTTATGGACTGTTCCCAAGCAGGCCACTTGGCTATGGTAGCAAAGCTCCTGGGGTTAAGATCAATACTGCAGGGGACAACAATCCGCACAAGAGCTGCACCACCAGCAGTACAGGGGTGGCCGGGTGCAGTGTGCCAGGAAGACGTCAGGGACCCTGTGAATTCCAATGGAGACCTTCGGGTTCTGCAGAGTTGCTGCAGGCTCAGGCAGGGAGACTTCCTGAGGGCGACCACCGGCTGGAGAGGTAAGTTGGGTACTCGTGGATGCCTGAACACCGTTGGTTGGGCCACCCAAGGCCACTGGGCATCAGATGCAGGGGTGTCTTTTGTTGTCTGCTTTCTTTACCAGCTCTGGTCGCTATTAGGGGGACCATTCAGGTTGAGGCTGCAGGCGTCTGCTTGAGGGAGGTCGGGGATCACCAGATCTCAGGTCAGGATCATTGGGGAAACCTCCTTGTGGTGTGGGGCCACAGACGTGGGCGTCTGGTGCAGAGTGGTGCTGAATCACGGGGCCGCCTGGATCTGGATTCTGTAGGTGAGTCTTGGCTTGAAAAAATCCAGTGCTCACAGGAGACAGTCTGTTAGATGAGTGCAGGACATGTCCTCCAGGCTCTGGAGGTTTCTGGCTGCTGGAATTCATGGAGTTCTCGCCGTAGCCAGGTCGAAGTCGGGACAGGTTGGCAGGGCTGGGGCCAAAGCAGTTGATGTCTTCTTTTTCCTGGGTCAGCATGGCTCTTCGGTCCATCTTCCAACTTCCTTGAATCTGATGAGGCAAGGCTGAGGGTTGCCCCTAAATGCAACATGTAGGGGCATTAAAAGGGGTGTTCAGGTCAGGACCAATGGGGCCTTTACTTGGGGTTGGTATACCCCCTATTATGCCACCCTCCAGTGGAAGGGGGGAATGCGCCTCTCCCTAATTAGCTGGGTCCACTCATCTTCAAGATGGAGGGGACTGGGGGAGGAGCTACGCTAGCAATCAAGATGGCCGCGTAAGCTCCCGGCTCCTCCGACCTCCGCCAGCAGCTCGAATATCCTGCCATTAATCCTGAACTCACACCAGATTCCCGTGTTCGTGTAGTTTTTCTGCTTCTAAAGGTGCAATCCCGAGTTTTTTATCTTATCGGATGGAGATGATACGCCGTGTTTCCATTCTCGGCCTAACAACGTGTGGAAGCCGGGGCCTCGATTTCTAGCCTATCCGGGTTGGAGTTGATCAACATCGGCCGCGGGACCTGGACTGAGCCCGGTCTCCCGAAGGGTGCCGTAAATTGTTGATTTTTGGGGACGATACAGTGTACGATCTACACCGAGGACTCACCAGCGTGCCGCACCGGCTGCCGTGGTCGGGGGTCCGGCGCCCGGAGACCCTGCTACCTTCCCGGGGTGGACGGGCTGGGGCCCTCCCTAACGGCGAGGGTGTCGGTTTTGCAAGGCGAGGAGCGCCCACTGTTACATCGGATTTGCGTGACCTGTTACCCCGGAGTAGCCGGCCTCCGGGGTTCAAGTCCTGCTCTATTGCCTACTGAGAGGGGATGGGGCAGACGGAAGGCATGCCATCGCTGCAGGCCGTCATGGCCGCCATTGGGGCGCTCCATTCGCACTCCATCGCTGTGTTCCGGACACTGATTGTGAAAGTGGACGGTATCTTGGGACCGAATGACGATTCATCGTTAAGTTTTCAGCTAGCTGTGGTACCAATGGTGCACTGTACGCCTGAGATCGAGGACCCCGTGCGGAACCCGGATTTAATGAGCTTTGTCGGTTCCCAATTAACAATCAGCAAGCCCGTGATTATCGCCATCGTCCCCTGCTCGATCCTGCTGCCGCCTAATAAATATGTTGACGGTCTTCTGTGCTGTAACAAGTTCCTCAGTGACTATTGGAGATACTCGCAATTCTTGGACACTTTTCCTTGCCCGATTACTGGACATCGTGAACTTTTATCCTGTTCTCGATCCTGCAGCACTGACATGAACTTTGATGAACGCTTTGCCTTTTCCAGCAAGATGGCGGTTCGAGTAAAAAAGACTCTTACAAAATATCGTACTGGCCAGGGCTGAACTTGACTGCCTGGGTTTGATAAAATACCTTTTTTCCATGCCGGAATTGTGCCTATAATGTGACGGGAGTCGGGTGGTTATTTGCGAAACTCCCCCGATTGGTTTGTATATTTTGCTGAATATTGTTTGACTATGTCTCGGGGTGGTCGCTTCTGGCGGGGGGGGTATGGGAGACCGGGGGTGTATTTGTTCTCTCCTCCTCCACTCTATCTTTTCTCCTTCTTTTAGGGCAAGTTCTTGGGCGACAGGCACGCTGCTAGTGGGGTTAGGCCGTAGCCTTTGCAGGGGTGCAGGGTGGGGGGTTAGGGGAGGGTTTTTTATTTTGCCTTTGTTTTGTTCTATGGCTCCTTTTTTCTTTCCTTTTTCCTTTTCACGAGAGGTGGGCTGTTTATCCTTCACTGGTTCTTTATTCATCTGGGTGTCTACACTGGCTTTAATTATCCTGTTGTTATATAGTACAAGGGATACCCAAAGGAGCAGTAAGTGAGGGACCTTGGGTGCATATATTATTTCAAGGAACAGTGGTCCCTAACAAGCGCAAAATAATGAAAAATCATATAGATCAAAATTGAAATCCATATAGTCTGTCCAGCCGAACAGGGTTTAATAACAAGAATGTAGGTATAGTCAGTAAATTCAGTACAATATCAAAAGTGGGAAACAGCCTGTATCCTACTACTGTACAAAGACATTTGTGACATACATAGACAAGTGAGGCAAGCATAGGCAGTCTGGCATCAGGCCTTTAAAGCTTCCACTTCGTGGACCCAGCCCATCCTATTGGAAGAGGCATGACACCTCTGCCCAGGATGGGCTTTGTTTCTGAACCTGTGGAGCATAGGCTCCCTACCGAGGGTTCCAGAAACCTGTCTGGTTGTAGCAAATGGCAGGCAGCCATTCAGGAACCACACCAGGTTGGTCATTGTTCAGGGGGCATCTCTAAGCTGCCCTCTAAGTGCATTTTACATTAAATCTCCCACTGGCATCAAGTTTGCTACCAAACTTTCCAGGTTTTAGTAAAATCTTTATGGAGCTGTGAAGTTCGTAATGACAAACTCCCAGAACATATACTCTTTATGGCTTTACTACATTTACAATGTCTAAGAACGGACTTCAACACTGTAGGGGTACAGGGCTTATGCCATTGTATCATCGCCTGAGGGCTAGGGCACCCTGCTAGAGGGGTGTCTTACCTAGGCCTCAGGCAGTGTGTTCCAGGCATGGAACACAGGGATGCGTTCCATGTCCACTCTTCACTTTTCTCTGCACCGAAACATGCAACCTGCAATGGCAGGGTGTGAGTTTTAAGGTACAGGGCCCCTAATGGTGGCACAATAGGTGCTTCAGCCCTTAGATGCCTTCTCTGGTCATGGGGCCCTTGGTACCCATGGCACCTTTTACAAGGGGCTTACTTGTGGCCAGAGATGTGCCAATTATGGGTACAAAGGTACAGTTTTGAGAAGGAACACAGGCCCTGAAAACCTGATTGGCAGGGACACAGGGCACATCAAGCCAGGTTGTATCAGATGTCAGGCAAAAAGCGACGGGGTAACCATGCAAAAAGGGGCACTTTCCTACAGATAATAAGAGCAACAGATACTTGTGGGATGCAAATGCGCCCTTTGAGCAGGGTAGCTCAAACGTTCTTCTTGAAATGTTATCTCCACATCATAGAAAGTATTGTTATATCCGTATGTAACCAGCATTCTGTAAGGGAAAGGGCTGTTATTAAGGCCAGTTACAGCAAGACTAGTAATATTAATGATAGGAAAGTAGTAAAAGCTCTATATACATGGCCTTTAATACATAAAAGCACCTCCAGGAGCAAACTGTTAGGAAGACGGTTTTATCAACAGCCATACATGCTCCGCATGAGAGTTAAACATGAGAGGCAATAGACAGGGAGATAGCAGCTACAGATAGGGGGATGCATAGCCAGTTGGAATGCTTTGTTAAATTAATATGCCCATCAGTAGTGGGTTTGAGGAGAGGGTGAGAATGCTGCAAAGACTAATTTGAAATCCGAACTATTTACGAAGACAGTTCTCAGAATACATGCTCGGTTACTCATTTCAGTTTTTGAACAAGAGAGACTGGCCTATGTTATAGGAGGTCTTTAATAGAAAATCTATTTGACCCACGGGTTGCCAAATCTTTAGAGCGCATGAAATGAAAGGCAAATGTATACAGCGCACTAAACCTGAAGGTGTCAAAGCGCAAAGCCAGTCAAGGGACATGCACCTGCCACAGGAGGCGGCTCTCCAGAAACTCAAGATTAAGATGAAAAGAGCCAAGTTTTAAGGTGTGTGCGAAATGAAGGCGATATGAGCTGGTATTGTGTTCCAAAGTTTTGCTGCAGAGAAGGAACGTCTTCCCCATCTAGCTTTGCAGAATCTTCAAACAATCACCTTCCTGCGAGATGCTGATCTGAGCAATCAATCTACGTGGTACAAACCACTGAAAAGACGATCTGATGAGCAGGGGTCCTCTTTTGGCGTAGAGCAAGAAAAACTGCAGAGAGCTTTACAAAAGGCATACTCTGACAGAAAGATGTTTCGAGGTATTTAAAATAAGGTGTGCAGCAGTGTTTTGAATAACCTGAAGTTTATTCAATGAAGCATGATTAGTGTTTAAGTAAAGTGCTTTGCAGTTGTCTAATCGTGAAGTGATCAAGGCAATGACTACTGATTTGCAAAGTTCAGCAGGAATAAAAGGAAAGATTTTGTTTGAGAGTTGTGTGCTGCAGATACTCGTGCTGTGCAGAAGTCCGTCATCGATTGTTGAGCTCGGATGATTACAAGTTGTGGCTTCTCCTCTTGGTAATACTGGGCGTGGTCATCGACTCCATTGCTAGAATGTTTTTTTCTGCCGACTGGTTCAGATGTAATCTCTCGCGCTCTAGTTCGAAGAGACTTTTAGGCTCCCTTCGGTTCGCTCGTTAATCTTCGCTCGACGTAGTTATATTTGAGCTCCTAGCAATTCCTCTTTTTGCGTCATGTCTCTTCAACTCGCCTCCTCGGCCTATGAACCACACCCGACTGGGCCTCCTTCACTTCGACGATTTTATCGGAGAGTGATCTGCTAATGTAACGCACTTAGGGCCATATGTATCAAAAAGTCATTTTGCGATTCTCAAATAGAGATTTTTTGCGAATCGCTATTTGAGAATTGCAAAAGGCTATGTATGTAGGATTTGCAATAAATTTTGCGAATCCTACATATTCCTTAATTGCGAATCGCAAATTGCGTTTCGCAATTAAGGAATACCTCCCCATTCATTCCTATGGGCCAAGAGGCCCATAGGAATGACTGGGAAGACATTCTCAATTTGCGATTCGGAATTAGTGAATCGCAAATTGAGAATGCAATTTCAAGGATGTAGGGGTGTCAAAAGGACACCCTGTTGCACCCCTGAAATAAGCATGGGTGCACATGTGGCACACATGCATGCCCTAAGGGCATGTATGGGCTTCACATTGCACTTTGAAAAATGCAAAAAAGTGCATTTTTCAAACAAATCGCAAATTACCACCAACTTGAAGTTGGTGGTGGTAATTTGCGATTCCTTATGGCCAAATTGCACTTTTTGGGTGCTTCTTACATTGCATTTAAGAAATCGCAAAATTTGCGATTCCTTAAATGCAATTGCAAAATAAGGAATTGCAAAATTTGTGATTCCTTATTTTGCCTTAATACATACCATTTGGCAAAATTGCATAAGCAAACGCCGAAATTCTGCGAATTTCGGCGTTTGCGAATGCAATTTTGCTTGATACATATGGCCCTTTTTTTCTGTTCCTGTTTGAAGTGTCACTCTAAATGTAGCCATACCGACCAACTCTTCATTTGTAATCTACGCCTCTCGCCTGATCATCGAGAGGAAAGCTGTGAGGCTTGCAAGTCATTTCGATCTAAAAAAAACTTTGAGATCAACATGCCCGACGCCAGGAGCTGCAGCGTAAACAAGCACACAATGCACTGGACATTTTCCGGCAACAACAGGAAGAAGATGAGGAAGCATCGGCAGCACAAGAGGAATCCATATCGATACATGATTTAGAGTCAGACTCCGAACAAGACTCAGGCACCCTCCAGCCAGCACAGAACACCTTCGCTTGCAATTACTAATAAAATCCCAAGACATTCTGGGGATCCAGCTTGCCTTCCCAACGGGCCTAAACATGACCGTGCTTAATATCTATGCTAGGTCAGAACCATATAGCAGCGAATCTCCAGCACTATAGTTGCTAGACGACTTGGCTGGAGTGTATCAAATTAACTCTAAAATCATCGTTGCCGGGGACTTTAACTCTTCCTTCGAGCCTTTGCCACTACTAAGCACCTTACAAGAGGATGAGGCGTGGAGCATACCTAGTTTGGTAACTAGTAATCATTGCCATCGTCTAACGTCTGTTTCCCTGCAGATAGCTTAGTTGATCACAGAAAGGAGCCTGAGGGCATGTAATGGGAGAACTGCATCTGACTTAAACGGGCAGGCCACTATAAAACGGGGTGCCAGTACCAGTGTCATCGATTACATTCTAGTTGATGTAAGAATTTGTTTTTTAGTGGAGGATATGACTATTGCCCAGAGGTTTGACCGTGACCACAATCTTTTGCTGTTAAAAATGATAGGTAGTGCCCTGGACAGGAATCCTCCAAGGTTCATTTCCAGAATAGATGAGCCTCCTGTAGCCATCAAACGCAGAAGAGTCACCTGGCCTAAAGTTTTAGCAGACCAGGACTCATATACCAGAATTTATGAGCTATTTCCCCATTTTCTGTCGGGCTTGGTTAGCAGCTTGGATTATGCACATCCTTTTGAATGAATTCCTATTTTATCAGTGCACAGGGAATTCTTTGAAGCCCTTCAAACTGTCTTCATCAAAAATAGCTCTGGCAGGAGGCCCGCTGATACAGTGGACAGTAAATGGTTTAACAGCTAATGCAAGCTAGCAAAGGGGGTACTACATCTAGCAGTTAAGGAGCACAGCCATTGTGGGGTAGCCCTGGCTCGCAAAAGATACAAAGCTGCATTAACCAAAGCTAAGCATGACTTTTCAGGCACAAATTGGCAAGACTTGGGATTAGCTGCAACGTGTAATGATAGTCGCTTGTTTTGGCATATTATCGCAAATAAACCCAGAGGTTTGGGTGGAAAATTTTCCCAAACGATACACCAGGGCTGAGGATTCTGACAACCTAACCGGCCCTAGAGGCGATCAGAACATTGTTAATAGTCTTCCTGCTACGATTACGACTGGCACTGCACTGGTTTTCAACTTAGAGGACACCTTGTCGGCGAATAATAGATTATAGGCAGGGAAAGCCCTCAGCCCGACCAGATACCAGGCGATTTGTATAAATCATAACCTACGATATGAGCCCCATACATACATCTTTTGTCTAATTGTATATTGGCTGGTGGGGATATCCCGGCAACTTGGAGGGGAGCTGAGATAATTACTATATATAAAAAGGGAGATGCCTCCATCCTCTCCAATTATAGCCTGATTGATAATTTGCAAAAGATTTTTGCCAGAGAAGTTCTAGGACTGGATAGATGATAATGTGATACTGTCCTCATACCAAGCAGGTTTTCGATCTAAAATAAGCACATGCGACAAGGCTTTCAGATTTACCCTACTAATGTGGAAATATGTGCTTCTAAAAAAAACTGAAACTCTATGTAACATTTGTTGATCTGAGAGCAGCTTTTGATTTAGTACCGCGTGATCCGCTATGGGAAACAAAGCTTGGTTTAGGTGTTCCAGTAGATCTGGTAACCTTGGTAGCTAGATTACACAAGGACAACTATGCCCAGGTCCGGTGGGGGAAAAGCGGTGAATTGACAGAGAGGATACCAATACAGCAAGGGGTGCGCCAGGGGTGTGTCCTTGCCCCCACACTATTTACTTAGTTTATTAATGGTGTGGCGAACAGATTGCTGGATTGTAGGAATGATTCTCCCACCATGAATGGCGCGAAAGTCCCAATCCTGCTCTTTGCGGATGATTTTTAACTTATATCCACAACTCCCATGCTTACACATTTTAGTGGATAGATTTATAGACTCCTGCAAGGACAGGAGTTTGGAACTTGACTTTGCTAAAACGAAATACATGATGTTTGGGAAAGTGCAGGGGTACTACGTGAGATTAGGATTGCACATGAACCTCTTGATTAGCTTGGGATAAGACTGAGTGACTAACTTATCTGGGAACAACAGATAGACAAGAGTTACCTTGTCCTATTCCAGAGGTTTTAATCAATATTGAGATTCCATGAACTCAATCCTTAACTCCAGCAATGGAAGTCTATCATGCTAAGGCTCAAAGTGGAGCCTTGTATTGAGAAGAGATATGGGGCCACACTAATGTAAACAAATTAATGATCTGTGAAAATATTTTTGTTAGATCACCACCCCATTGATTCCTTTGTTTTGTGACCTAGGGGTGAAGAGAATAGGTGACATGGCTTCCTAGAAACCATTAATTTACTGGCTGCGTATGTGGACAACTCCTCAGCTTTCTGATTATTGTAACTCTATGAGTGAGGTATTGATGACCAGCGGTGCCAAAACACTACTGTGGTTTAAACACATCACAGATTGGTGTACATCAATGAATATGCTGGATCTATGGAAATGCCCAGAGAAGGCGAGGGATCTCTATCATGGCGAGGGATCTCTATCACTGGCGAGGGATCTCTATCATTGGCGAGGGATCTCTATCACTACTTGCTGACTGTATCCCGTTTTGCTGTGCCTGAGCTGACGCTCTCTTTCCTCATTGCTCCGTGGTGCGCCTCCCCTTGACTCGCTGGTGTGAGCGTGAGCTGCAATCCGCACGCTCTGCCTATCGCTCCCAGCTGGAGTCAGAAGGGTTGAGGCCAGGGAGAAAAACTACAGCGCGCCAAGCCTGGGGGACTGCGAGGACCAGAAATCCCAGCTGGGGTCAGCTGGTTCCTCTTCCCCCAGGCGACACGCCCACGGACACGCCCACTGACGAAACGTAGAAAAATCAAATCGCCTCCCGCGACGCGGGACGCGCGCGGGTCTAAGCCCGGACAAAGGGCGGGCCGTCTGTGGCCGTCCGGGGACGACCGAGGACGGGACGGCCTACCCCTTTTTCATCTAATCTAGGGATTTACGAATACTTGAAATAGAAAAAGGATTCGAAACAACACAATCTAGGTAAGCCAGATCTTCTTTACATGTTCATGTATAGGAGCTGACGAAAATTGAGGAACTTACATAGCAATATACGGATAATCACCGGAAAACAAAAATTCCATTCATATTAAATATCCCTTACATCAACATCCGAAATAAATTGATCAAAACATCTGAATAACCAGCTGTGACGACTATAATTAACAGCTGATACCCGGCCCCAACATGAGGGCACTAAAACAATTACGCTCACGTACAATCTACATGAAACGCATGGGTACTGACGCAGCTGTTAGAAAATCAACAGATAAATCCATGAAACCGGGTCAATTATCATATACTCCAGCCATAAATAAATATTTTTCTACCCTTTCCAAGAAAAAATATTCATCCTTTTTTACATTAGAAGAACAAGATAAGTTAGACCTTACAATAGATAGGGTACAGCAAGAATTGCTACTTTCCTCCGATCAGAGACTTCACAAACAAGAATCCTTAATTATAGAGAACAGCTTGGCAAAGACTTCTTTTCTTGTAGAGCGCCAAAACTTCGCTACTAGATATGTCCCAAATAAAGTCTATAACACCAACAAAACTACAAGATAATGCACTATTTTTGGAGGTATCGGTAAGCAACATCACGAAAGGAGAACACGAAAAATCAGAAATATCACTTAGTCAAAATCAGCCATTAACCAGCTCACCAGAAAAATCACCCAAATTCTTCTTCAATCACGCTAACTCCGTTGACCCTAACTTTACTAATTTAAATTTAAACTCTGTAAACACTGTTCCTCCCTTGTCAAAAGCATTATTTTCACTGCAGGAAATCCTAGAATCAGTACTTACCCATCTTGGTCAAATTCTAGCCAATTCTGACGATACACTAGACGTGCAAATAGGAATCTTAAAATTTTTGGTCGAAGAAAAAAGGAAAAAAGATTTAACCAAAGCAACACCTAATGAACATGAATCAGTCAAAACGTCTCTAAAAGAAGACTGCCATACTAATGGAATAAAAAATCTAAACCAACTGGAAGCAAGCACTCAAACGACTGATGTGGTAATAATCGAGACCAAAACTAAGGATACAAAAAATAAGAAAAAACATCCTATTACCTATTCACTTAGAAAACTGTTTAGAGAAGATCCGGAAAACACCATCGAAAATGATATTAAGTACTATCCCATCTTCTCTAATAAAGAAATCAACACCAATTCAGATCGGATAGCTCGGGATACGAAATTAGAGTCATCAATAGTTATCACTGATCAGGAACCCAGTCAGATAGAAAAGACCGAAAAAAGTAATGAGCGGGAAAAAGCAAGAGGGAAGAAAAAGAGAAGAAAGCCTCTGAGAAGAATACAGAAGAAAAAAGGGGATAAACTTAAATTTCAAAAATCTACACCACCAAGTTCAGTGAGCTCTCAAATAATTAAAAAAACACCTCAAGCAAAAACTCCGCTGGCGAACTCATTGAATCCAAAAGCAGAAGAATATTGTCCGATAATAGAAAACCGATCAACTCCGCAAAAGTCCATGGATATAAATAATTCATATGAAAAGAAATCTCAACAACGGGAAGAAATCTCATCTAAACATATAATAATAGAAGAACTCTTTCCAACAGACAAAATGCCGTTCAATCGTAGTAGAATAATTAATCTTTTACAAGAAATTCCATCTTTGACCTCTCTCACAAGCAAAGAAATTGACCTAGTACTCTTTCCAAATAAAGAAAATAATAAATTAGTACAGGTATCCTTTTTTTCTCCAGTTCTTCCTAGAATAATAATTAGAGAGAAGGAAATTCTCCATAGAAACGGCTACGATGTAATTTCAGCACCAGACTTCAAAATCAACATACAAACTAATTGCACAATTGGACAAACTCAAAGAAGAAATGATAACTTTGGCTTAAAAAGGGGAGAAGCTGTATTAAATACCAAGAGAAAAGACACACTTAAAATACAAGTAACGCATGGCGAAAGGTCAGTTTGGTCTCGGGAACCAAGATTAAGTGACACAGAGAACCCTATAACATCCTGGGCATGGCTATCAGAGACTCTAAACAGCCAAAAAATGGATAAACCTCAACAACATCAGGTTTAGCAAAGGTTTGTCGTTATTAACTTGAAACCTGGCTGGGAAATCTGTGAAAAAAATGAAAAATGCAATTAAGGATTTCCCAGACATTATAGCCCTTCAGGAAACATGGTCAACTGATCCCTTTATACAAAAAGGGTACTATGTTTATGAAACTCTGGCAAAAAAATCTAAAAGAGGACATGCCAAGGGAGGTCTGGCCATTTTATTAAAAGAAGAATATTCCTGGTCACAAGAAATAATTAATACTAATACTGATAATCTACAATGTGTAAAGGTGTCACTTAAAACTCAAACATCAGTTACTTATGAAAAAATACTACTTTTCAATATTTATGCGCCCCCCAATAGTAATTATGACTTGTTGTTTGACCATCTAATGGAGACTATTATGCACATTATTGAAGATCAACTTTACATGCCATATATCATTATGGGAGATTTAAATGCTAAAATCTCAAATAGTGAACTTAAGAAATGGGCACTCTTATTTAAAGAGGAATCTCTGGAAATATCTCTTCCAGAGTTACCGAAAGGAGTTAAATCAGATAAGAGAGGACGCTCATTATTATCAATTCTTCCGAGTATAAATGGGATAATATTAAATGGTAACGCCAACGGAGACAAACCGGCATCTTACACGAGGCGGGGAAATGGATCTCCCTCTATCCTTGACTATTTTATATGTGGGATTGAAGAGAAAGAACAAATTATCCAACTCTCGATTAAATTTAACGAGGAAAGTGATCATGCACTATTATATTTAACAACTAAATGGAATGCACAGTCTTCTTTTCAGAACCAGTTAATATTTCACAAACCCAATACGGAAGTAAACACAAAGAAGTGTCGTATATATTGGAGCACTGAAAAATTAGACCATTTGAATACTATACTTTCTCATACTCAGTTATTGACTACCATCTATTCAGATGACCCTATTGTGAACTTTGAACTTATCATTGACAAGCTTAAGCTTGCCTTACAAAGTAAGTTACAAATAGATACACAGATAAAAAGTAAACGTAGCAGTAAAAATAAAAATTGGAATCAACCCAATATAAAAAAACTTAATCGGTTGATTCGAGCCCAGTATTTGAATTTCTCATCAGAAACAAAAACGGAAATTAACAGATTAAAGAACCAAATACGACGAGAAAAAATTAAACAGAAAAAACTGAAGCAGGACGCTAACTGGATAGATATCCAACTAGCAGCCAAGCAAAATAACCAACGCAAATACTGGTCCTTGATTGCAAAATTTACTGGAACCAAAAAAAAGCTGGAAGCAACTCCTGTTTCAGAGGAAGACTGGGATACATACCTTAGCGAGCTGTACAAACCAAATCAGATCAATAAGGCAAGAGAGGCAGATGAACGACTTATGGAAACGAATGATTCTAAAATCAACAAAACTTCGGCAGTATCTATCGCCATGAATATAAGAACGGCAAGAAGCACGGGTGCCTCTGGCCCTGATCAGATCCCTATTAAGATCTACCAACTCGACCAAAAAAAGTGGGGTCTGGTGCTTTCACCACTATTTAATTACATATTCGACACCGGCAAAATACCAAACTCCTGGAAGGGAAGTATAATTATCCCGATTTACAAAAAAGGAAAAAGATCTACACCAGGGAATTATAGACAAATAGCGCTCATGGACGCAGCCGGGAAGATATTTGCAGCAGAAATTCTGAATAGATTGAAAGCTTGGGCATTTACAACCGGACAAATTCCTATGTTTCAGTCTGGATTTCGTCCGAACCACTCTGTTACAGATAACATAGCAATCTTCCAGACAATTTTAGATAAATACGCATCAGGGAAAAAACAACCCATATATGCAGCGTTCATCGATTATTCTACGGCCTTTGACCGTGTCGATAGACCGACACTGTGGTCAAAGTTAAGAAGGATGGGCATTCCTGAATCACTATTACAACTTATAGTGAACTTACACAGTAACACCTGGTGCCGGGTTCAAATGGGGCGAGATAAGGGCCTGACGAAGAAAATATGGACATTCAATGGTCTAAAACAAGGGTGTCTTCTGGCTCCAATTTTATTCTCTCTGTATTTAAGTGACTTACCATCCCAACTTCAATTAGGATTAAGTACTCCTCCAAAGATTGCCACCGAGTGCATTCATACGCTGCTGTACGCGGACGACATTGTCATGTTTGACCTAACACCGTTCGGACTTCAAAATCTTTTAGATATCTTACATAACTACTCGAGGAAGAACTTTCTTATCCCAAACATAAATAAAACCAAAGTGGTCGTATTTTCAAAAAAGAAGAAACGTGTAAGGTATGAATGGAAGCTAGGAGGTGAGAAATTAGAGCAGGTAAAGGAATATACATACCTTGGCAGAATTTTTTCACATAAAATGAATAATACCAAACAAATTGAACATCTTAAAAAGAAAGGTGATCTACATGCTGGGGCCCTGTCACGCTTATATTCAGCCGCTGGGAACAGACATTTCTCTGCACTAATACAAGTCTATAAAGCCAAGATTCCACCGGTTTTGTCATACGCCTCGGAATATATCCTTTTAAAACAATGGGCATATATGGACCTACAAGAAGGCAAAATATTAAAAAAATTAATGAAAGTTTCTACATCTACACCAGTACAGGCGTTGAGACTAGAATGTTCCATCACGAGCGCATATGTCACAGCGATAACAAGCATCATCAGGTGGGCTTATAACCTCCTTCATTCAAAAGAAGGAACTTTACGAAACTTGTTAAAAGTTGAGACATTTAATAAAGATTCTGTCCATCTCACCTTCTCTATAAACATGAAAGAGGCATTCCAGCTTGCAAAAATTAGTTTGGAAATTTTGTCAACATGGACACCTGCACAACTAAAACTTTTTTTCAAAAACTTTTCCCCCAAACTGAGCTATGAGCTTGACCATATTTACTGTAAACAACTATCTGTGTATAGGATCTATGCAGACTCCCAGGAATATAAACAAAAACAGCCGTACCTAGGTTATACTCTGGCACACGGCGCAAGGCGAGTGATCATGATGTTGCGTCTAGGCATACTCCCAGTATTAACCTTTAGTTCTTCCTGGAGTCTAGATAGCTCCGCGCTATGCACCCTCTGTCAGGGGGGCATACAGAACTTGGAACACCTTCTTTTCATATGTCCAAATGAGAAAATTGTAAATGCAAGGTTAACATGTATTGAACCCATCTATCGGTCCTGTAGGATTGTTAATACTAAAGATTTTTTAACATTATGTAAAAATCCACCTAACGAATATGTCTGTTACAGAATTTTTAAGTTCTTGAAAATTTCACTGAAAATGTATTAATTTGTATGGAAACTTAAGTGTATTTTTATATTTTATCAAATTTGTGGTCCTCAATAGAGTACCGTAACAAATAAAAACTTTTGACTTTGACTTTGGCCCAGAGAAGGCATCTAGTGGTGATCTCTCGAGACTGAAAGCCAGGTATTGGGCGGTGGTGTAGTAGCGTTATGCTACTAGATCACCCAATGGCCAATTAACAATGTAATTCTTAAATGCCAAGCAATGTCCACGATTTGAACACTTTTTGGATCAAATCACACCTCCTCTTGCCAAATGTTTATACGTAAGATTCAGATATGGCAGTCTGCTCCTAATGCTCCCCGGAAATGAGGCTACAGGGTTATCAACAGATCTATGCCCTGCCTGCGCTCGAGCAAAAGAGACCGAAGAACATGCATTTTTCTTTTGCCCTAAATACCACCTGACACGCAGGAGGTGGATAAGACGGAACTGCTTAAATCTTGGAGTCAGGCAATATCAGATAGCATATAGATGGCATATAGAATTTAAAAATGGATACATCAGGGCCACTAGTCTTCACCGTTAGTCGCTTTTTACGTTCCTTCTCGATAATTTGCCAGAAGTTTTTACCCTTGGCCGCATTGAGAAAATAATTTCTCTCAACTATGACATGTTGCCCAATAGAATCAATGTACTGTGTACTGTATATAAGCTTCTTTTTAATATCTTTGTATGTGGCATGGCTCTTTAGCTGGGAGGTTGGTATACTGAAGCTCGCCCTTTATGCCTTATAATGTATGTTTTTATTTCTACCTCTCTTTACTGCATATTTCAAATGTAGCCTTTGAAACTTATTCTTCTGTTTTAGACTGTATAGTTTGATGGTTTAAACAACTGAATAAAATTATTCGATTCATCAGACATTGTGTACACTTTCCTCTGATCCAAAGCCCAAAACGTCGGATCCATCTTAAAACTGCTTTCGGTCCACCACTGCGAAAAAGGTATGGCGCGCACCCCAAACTGACTGGGAAGCCCCACCCTTGAACTCGGCTTTAAACTTTCAGCCTACCGCAGGGACCTCCACCTTCTCCAAGTAACCACTCAATGATCAGTTTCGGCACCAAAAGAGAAACATGGTACTTCAGAATCAAGCACAACGGCACCGGAAGCAAAACATCCTTGGGCTCCGAAATGTTTCACTTTTAAATCGAAATCTCCACTGGAACTGATCCTCGATGTAATGCAGGAGTAGCTTGAGCAGAGGCAGAAAACTCTCCAAATTCATCCCGGAACAAAGAAGATCATTTTTCAACCCACAAAGGCTCACACTTCTAAAAAAAAACTAATAACATTTCATGAGGCTTTAGACATTCCTGTACAGCCTCCAAAGAAGAAAAAAAGGATGTTGCTGCTAGCCCTGTACACATTCCTTTTCCACTTTCACCTAACCCACCAACACCACCCCCAGCATCCACTCCACCACCTCACTCACCACAACTATCTGAGGCAGAGTAAATATTCCCTCATTCACCAGTCATAGAAGAGGATGATGACATGCTACTAGACATACACCCTGGGGATGCTTGGGATGATAATGATGTTGAACCAGAGAGGGAATATTTATTTATTTAAGAGATTTGTACAGCGCGAACAAATGCCCTAGGACGTCTCGGCGCTGTGGACAGTGCAGAATGAACGAGAGAGGAGAGAGATTTATTGGTTAAAGAGCCAGGTTTTTATTTTTCTTCTGAACATGGTCAGGGTAGGGGATGACCTGATATCAGGATCGAGGGAGTTCCAAAGTTTGGCTGTAGATACAGTGAATCTGCGATCGCCCCAAGAGACAGTTCTGGTTCGTGGGACAGTCATGATGGATGTATTCATTGATCGTAGTGATCGGTTAGGAATATAAAGTGCCAAGGAATTTAAAAGAAATCGTGGACCCTGTTTGTGTGAGGCTTTATAGGCGATGCAGAGGGCTTTGAATTGTATTCTATTTTTTACTGCTAGCCAATGATAGCCTTTGATGGTATGGTTGATAGGTTGGAACTTTGGGGTGCCTGAAAGCATTGTTGCCGCAGCATTTTGTATGGACTGTAGCCTTTTGATGACCTTATGTTGGGCGTTGACCAGCAGTCCATTACAATAGTCCACAGAGGACATTACAAAGGCAGTGACCAGGGTCTTGCCTGAGTTGGGGGGAAGGAAAGGAAGAATCTTTTTTATGGTTTTGAGCTTATAGAAGGATGAGGAAACAATGGAATTAACGTGTGCAGAGAAGGTGAGTTTGTCGTCAATGAGTACTCCCAAATTTTTTACCATAGTGACTGGGAGGGGGGGTGGGCCTAGGTCAGTGGGCCACCAGGCATCAGGCCAGGTAGGGGTGACCTTGCCGAATGTCATGACCTCCGTTTTGTTGGAGTTAAGTTTGAGACAATTTGTTGTCATCCAGTGGCTGATGGCTAGCATGCCTGGCGGTGATTATGTCTCCGTTGTCTTTGATGGTGAGGACCAGTTGGGTGTCATCTGCGTAGGATGTAAGGCTCATCCCCCAGTCTTTAATGACCTTGGCTAGGTCGGTTACATAAATATTGAATAAGGTTGGACTGAGGGATGAGCCTTGCGGAACGCCACACGGTAGCATCATTTGTTCAGATTGAAAAGTTCCTAGCTGGACCGTCTGTGTGCGGTGGGCTAAGAAGGATGACAGTAGATCTTTGGCTTTAGCTTGAATGCCTATAGCATTGACACGGTCGATCAGGATGTTGTGATCGACCGTGTCAAAGGCCGCAGTAAGGTCCAGTAGGATGAGCACCGCTGCTCCGCCCTGGTCAAGGGCAGTTCTTATCTCATCTGTAGCTTTGATGAGGGCGGTTTCGGTGCTGTGGTATTTCCGAAAACCGAACTGGGTGTCGTCGAGGAGGGAATGATCTTCAATGTATTGGGAAATTTGATTATTCATCAGTTTTTCCACAATTTTGGCTGGAAATGGCAAGCTAGCTATGGGTCGGTAGTTATTGGTATTGTCCGTGTCAAGGTGTTTTTTTTTTAACAGTGGTTTGAGGAGGGTGTCTTTCCACATAGTGGGGTATATTCCCGAGTTAAACATAGCATTGAAGATATCAGTAAGTTGAGGTCAATGAGTACTGAAATCGGGAGGAGTATGGCTGATGGACAGGGGTCCTTAGCTGATCCAGATTTGATGGCTTTCATTGTATTAGCAACAAGAATGGGGTTGGTGTTTTGAAACTGCAAAAAAGTAGGGTGGTTTTTGATGGGAGCAGTGAGAGAGAGGTCTGTGTTGGTTTTTTCAGAGAAATTTGTATAGATGTTGTTCACTTTATCGAAGAAGAAAGTGGCCAGGTTATCGCAGAACAGTTGAGAAGGTTTGGGGGTCGATTGAGGGGGCAGGTGTGATAGTTTGCTAACCACCTGGTAGAGTTGTTTGTTAGAGTTTCTGGCTTGCTCAATTTGGGATGAGTAGTAGCTGCTCTTTGCTTGCAGGATTAGGGATTTATATTGGGTGAGTTCTTTTTTATATGTTTCTTTCTCTTTGCTTAGGTTTGTCTTTCTCCAGTGAATACACACCCCTTTCTCTTTCCGATATGGCCATCACCACCTGACGATGCCCCTGCATATCAAGGTTTAATAGCAAGGGCAGCAGCTTTCCATCAAGTACCTTTATATAAGGACACACTAGTGGAAGATGACCTTTTTGAAACTCTATCTAATGGTCAATAGGGGGCACAATATCTATAAGTCCTTAAGGGCATGGTAAGACATACAGAGGACCTTTTTAAGGACCCTTTCTAAGCTAGAATAAGAACACCACGCATTGACAAAAAATATAAAACTGCAACTTCTGATTTCAAGTACATTAGAGGTCAGTTAACTCCAGACTCCTGAGTGGTGTCTAATGCAAGGAAAAGGGAAAACTCTCAATCGGAATGCACTGCACTGCCCCCTAGAAAAGGAGATCAAATTGATTGATGTCTCTGTGAAATGTATAGCTACACAATCCATTAATCATTGCCGTATTGCCAACTTGCAGACTCTATTAGCTCGCAATGATTGAGCTCATTGGGACGAGATGGAGTGGCTCCTCCATCATCTATCAGAGGAACACAGAAAAGGGGGGCAGGAAACTGTTAATGAGGGAAAGCTCATTACAAATAATTCAATAAAATGTGCACTAGATACAGCAGAAATACCAGTCTAGCTCTGTGTAAAAGACTTTAAACCTAAAATGCGGCAGGCAATTTGGAATCTTGCATTTGATAAAGAACATTTTCAAGTAGACTCAGCCATTGAGAAAATGAAAAAAGACACAGAGATCGCAAAATCAATGGGCTCTCTGTAGACAAGTACTTACTGCGGTTCATTTTGTTGACCCAACTATAAATAAGGTGCAAGATCTGCCTCCTCAGACAACACAGCGTGAGCATATAAAAATCAGGAACAAACCTCTACTGCTGAAACCTTTTACAGCGGCGCATACAGGGGAAACAACTTTTAAAGGAAGAGGTTGCAGGAATAATGCCTGTAACACAAACACAAATATCTTACCATTCCCCTCGACCATTTCACACCTGTCAGAGGTCCTCTTCAAAACATTCTCCCAATATGGAAGTCAATCACAACAGATCAACGGGTGTTGAATATTATCCAACATGGTTACTGTCTGGAGATCATTACAACAACTCCAAATATTCCATCTTGCAAACACAAATTGTCAATACAGCATCAAAATCTACAACAGTAAATATCAACTCTATTACTAAAAGGAGCAATAGAACCAGTCCAAAACAGTATCAAGGAACATTAAACTTCCTCATTCCTAAAAAAGATGGAACACTACGACCCATCCTCGACCTCAGACCATGCAATCATTACATCCTATCGGAACACTCCCATAGGGTTACTCTTTAAGAGCTCAATCTCTTATTACAAAAGGGCGACTTCATGGCTGCCATAGATTTAAAGGATGCCTACTTCCAAATACCCATCCATCCTGCACACAGTAACTATCTAAGGTTTCTAGTCCAATGCAACCATTATCAATTCAAGGTTCTTCCCTTTGGAATTACCACCGCACCACAGGTATTCACAAAATGTCTAGCAGTAGTTGCAACACATCTCCGCAGACAAAACTTCCATGTCTTTCCATATCTAGACAATTGGCTGATAAAAGCAAACAGCCTCAACCTTTGCAAACAGCATACACAATAAACGCTAACTTAACTGCATCAATTGGGGTTCACGATCAACCTACAAAAGTCAGATCTACCACCAGCTACAATACAACGATATCTAGGAGCCATCTTCAACACTCATTTATGTTGGCGTTTCCAAAGGCAGACAGAATAAACAACAATGTAACATTGATCGAATATATTCAAACTGGGACTCAAATCTCAGTCAAAATATTCATGCGACTCTTAGTCATGATGGCATCTTGTATTTCAATAGTTCCACATGCCAAACTACACAAGACTGCTCCAAAACTGTCTCTCACATCAATGGACACAATCACTGGGACAACTCAAGATCTAGTGTTGGTAGGCAGCTGCACACATCACTCTCTGCAGTTGTGGAATCCACAGAAATTATCCAAAGGGGGCCGTTTCAAGACCAAGTTCACCCAAATAATTTTGACATCGGATGCTTCCCTTGTGGGTTGGGGAGCTCATCTCTAAAACCTAACAATTCATAGAGTATGGGATTCCAAACATCAGGTTCTCCATATCATTTACCTAGAGCTGAAAGCTGTTCAGCAAACAGTAAAAGCGCTCCTACCTCATCTACACACAAAGTTGCCCTAATTCAAACAGACAATATGACTTCTGTGTATTATATCCAAAAACGTGGGGAGGGCAAGCTCTACAATGATCACTTTTAGCACAGAAAATATTGAGTTTAGCAACACATCACAACATTCATCTCCTGGGGGAAACAACCATTACAACGCAACTTTCTCAACGCAAAGCAATTCCAAGGCAACTTTTACAACGCAAGAGGTATTATAACGCATGCCATTACAACGCAGATGCTATTACAACGCATGCCTTTATAACGCAAGTATGGGTAAGTATTTGTAATTTTTTTTTATTTAATATTTTTTAATTGTTTTTGTAACCCATAGACTATCCAACACTTACCCTACTTTTACACACCCATAGAGTTAGAATAGTAATTTTAACCCCTATACTATCCAACGCTTACCCTACTTTTATACCCCCTGGAGTAAGAATAGTAATTTAAACCCCTACACTATCCAACGCTTACCCTACTTTTATACCCCCCTGGAGTAAGAATAGTAATTTTAATCCCTACACTATCCAACACTTATGCTTTACGATGCTCCCTTTCCCGGACCACAAATCGAGGGGCACACCAGGGGGAATTTTCATCTGTTTATTGCCGCAAACAAAAAACCCGACAGACGCGTTTCGGCTACACGCCTTTGTCAATTTCGGGGAGGTAACTGTTTCATATGTTTTTATAAACAAATAAAGTTCACTGCCGTGAAAAAAGATTCGGTCTGATGTAATAGAAGAGGGGCAAACAAATCAGATCCCTTTACACTTCTGCGGGGGCCATTTTGTAGTGTATAGACAATTCATTGCATTCTCTATGTTCCTCCTATCTCGCAACCATTTTATCCAATTATATACATTTATTTACATGCTATCTATATTGTATGCATGGGTATATTTTATCACTCACTGTGTCTCATAATTCCTAAGACATAATTCATTTTTAAGACATTCAAATTTTTACTTTCTACGTCTACATCTTTTCGTGAACGTTTTCGTAATTAATTCTGGTCAGAGATCCTCTTTCCCTGTTGCAACAATCTAGCCCTGGATGGGCATATACTCCTAGCTAATGTACATGATTCATCAGTCCTTTCCGAATGGTTGCTATGGTGTACCCCTTTGTCATCACATGTGGGTCTGTTGAAATTACAGAAGGGCAAACAAGTAAGATCACTATGGCTTTTCGCTGGACCATTTTCTGATAAATAGACACTTCATTGTATAATCTATATTTCTCCCATCTTGTAACCATTATATACATCTCTACACATTTATATACACTATGTACACACTGTTTACCTAGGCAAGTTATTACCCCTGGGCGTGTCCCATAATTACTAGGATTGCTTCATGTCAGAGATCCTCTTTTCTCTGTTTCAACAAACTCGCCCTGGATGACCTTTCTTTACTTTCGTGTATTCCAAGCCAATGTGTATAAATCATAAATCCTTTCCTAAATGGTTGCTGTGGTGTATCCCCTCTAATCCTCACACCTGGTGTTGGATGCTGCTCATTCCCTTAAGTCAGTGTCTGCACTTTGTTAAGATGTAATACTTCTGATTCTTCGTATTTCTAGCCTCTTCTTCCTTGCACTGACATCATATGTGTACCCATACTTCCTCCTTATTGTTCAATCCTGTGGGACTCTTGGATTGCATTTCTATTTTATACTTGGACTCAAGTTTCCTCAATTTCTTAATTCTGTCCCCACCTCTTTCATCTTTTGGGATATAGTCCATACAGAAATATTTAAGTAGGTTGGAATTGGACTTGTGGTGCTCCTGAAAATGGCGTGCTACCGGATATGTAATATCGCGATTTTTGATAGCACGCATATGTTCGAGCACCCTTTTCTTTGCCGGGTGAATCGTACTTCCTACGTAATTCAACCCGCAGGGGCACGTGAGGCAGTACACTGCATATTCCGTGTTGCAGTTCATGAGTTTGTTTATTTTCCTTTTAGTTCTCCTGCCTGGGATAGTGAATTCCTTTACTTTCTGCCCGTTCCTACAAGCTTTGCAGCTCATACACAGAAAGAACTCTGTCACTGCGTCTCTTCTTTTCGAATTCTTGGAAAAGTGACTTCTCACCAGATGGTCACTCCGGGCTGGCCCTCTCCTATAACTGATCAGAGGTGCCTCTGGTAGGTGCTTCCCTATGACGGTATCTAGTTTTAGCACTTTCCAGTTTTTTTCGGAAGATTTGAACGATCTCTGACGATTGTGCTGAGTAATTAGTTATCATCCTCAGCTCATCGTTGGGTTTGGTATCTCGCCCTGTCCTCTCCCCCATGATCAGATTCTTCCTCTCTAGTTGCTCCCCTTTCTTTTCTGCCTCATTCAGGGTCCTTTCCTTGTACCCCCTCTCTCTTAATCTCTGGAATGATTCACTCTTGGCTTTTTCAAACTCACTTTCTGTCATGCAATTCCTCTTAATTCAGACAAGTTCTCCATATGGAATCCCTTTGATGACACTCTCAGGATGGAAACTGCCCGCATGAAGTGTGCTGTTTCCTGCTGTGGGTTTACGGTACAAAGCTGTTTGTATGTTTCCTTCTTCAATGTATACCCATAGGTCCAAGTACGCTACTTGTGTTGCGCTAATGCATTCTGTGAATTCCAAGTTACAATCATTGTTATTGAGGGCCGCCACATAGTTTTCAACACCTGTTCATGATCCCTTCCAAATAATGAACAGATCGTCTATGTAGCGAGCCCACAGTACAATGTTGTCCAGCCATCTCTCGTGTTCCCCTGCCCATGCCACGTGCTTCTCCCACCAGCCCACAAACAGGTTTGCGTAACTGGGGGAGAAGCACGTGCCCATTGAGGTCCCTTGTTCTTGTCGATAAAGTTCACCTGCGAAAAGGAAACTATTATTTCTAAGGCAGAATGAGATGAGTTCCATCAACATCAGGTTGTGCTCATAGTATTTCGCATCACGTTTTTTTTTATAGAACTCAATCGCTTTTAGTCCCTTGTCATGTTGTATGCTTGTAGACAAGCTTGTGACGTCCAACGTCACAAGGAGCATATCGGACTCCCACTCAATGCCAGATATTATTCGCAGGAAGTCCTTGGTGTCTTTAATATAAGAACTTAAGTCTCGGACCAACGGGTTGAGAAAGCAATCGATGTCGATGTGGATGTGTTTTCCAGTAGACTGTTCAATGAGGAGACTATGGGTCTCCTCGGTGGATTAATAGTACACTTGTGCACTTTGGGAAAGTGATAGAAAGTCGGAATCTCTGGTGTTTCACAGCGAATGTATTTGTAGTCCAAATCTTTTAAGATTCCCTTGTCATGCCATTTATCAATTACTTCATGGAAATTCTTAATACTTTTCTCATATACCGGTCTCGTGACAGTTTTGTAGCATTCTTTATTCGTTAATTGTCTCCATGCCTCTTTTTGGTATTGCTTCCTCTCCATGAGGACAATGTTTCCCCCTTGTCTCAGGGTTTCACAATCAAGTTATCGTCGTTCTTCAAGCCATTTATTGCCTTCCATTCATCTCTTGTGATGTTTTCTTTACTGAGATCCGGACCCCTCGCTTGTAGTTTCTTTAGGAATCATGTATTAGTGGGACTTTGGTCAAGTCTGGAATACAGGATGCCGATACTGCCTTAATTCCTGGCTCACCCAGTGATGAATGTTTCTTCTCACTTAATGATGGCGAGGGTGAGGAGGAAGGGGGAGTGGAGGCTTCTGAGACCGGTTCAGAGACGGGCCCAATATCTACAGGTTCTAACAGCGATTTTGTACCCTCTGATTTAGATTCCGACTCAGATACCTCAGAGGTGGAAGAGGATACGGTGCATAAATCCTCCCCCGTCATAAATCAAGGAATGTTATGAATAGGGCACGGAACAGATCGAAAATGGCTTTGAGCCCCCCACAGTCTGAGGTGGTAAAGAGACTGGACTGGGATTATTCGGCGACCTCACAACTATATAAAGAAGGGGCAGGGGCTAATACAGGGGCTAATACATTACAAGAGCGCTCACAGGGGCAAGGACAGGCCTCAGAGTTTGACTTGATCTTTACAACTTTAAAACAGATGCAGGGGGAAGACAGATCTGAGAGCCGCAGAGCAAGGCAAGAAAGCAAGAAGATACAGGGGTCCCTGCGGAAAGTGAACAAACTATACGCTGATTTAGCTGGCAGGGTTACAGAGGTGGAGGAAAGAACTGGAAGATTGGAGGATAATGCTGGCAAATGGCAGGAGTTTAAACAGGACCAAGAGAAGACTACATCAGATGTATTATGGAAACTCGAAGATTTCGAGAATAGACAAAGGAGGAACAACATTAGACTTTTGGGTGTGGAAGGCCAGGATGTGCGGGCTTTTGTGATTGAGCTGCTTAGAGGAGCTTTACCAGAGATATCAGGGTGGAATTGGGAAGCTGAAGTTCAGCGGGCACACAGATTCCCATTTGCTCAAAGTAAGGGCAGCTCGACAGGCAAACCGAGAGCAATATTGATATATGTAGGGAATTATCTACTGAGAGAGGAGATTATGGCAAAAGCAAAACCGCAGGCTAAATGTCACTATAAAGATGTGGAATTTTTTGCAAGGCCTGATTTTTGCCACACCACAGTGGAAAGGAGATGGAGGATGAGGGAGTTAATAACACCATTTCGTAACCTAGGGTGTGAAGCGTATCTAATGTTTCCCAGTCGAATCAAGGTGGTCAGGGATGGTCAGTTCAAGATATTTTTTTCTGAGATTAAGGCGCAAGAATACCTGGCATGGCTAAAAGATAATAGAGCTCGGCCTGGTACATTGGCCTTAGTGGCACAAGGCAATAGTAAGGCATAGCAACAGAGAGCTCAATGAATGAGGCCAGATATAGGCTTCAAGATGCCTTAAGATGGAAGGAGAAAGGGATATGGTGTGTCAATATTAATCAGAGGGAGGATTTGGGACGAGGGAGTGGAGTGGGGGTGGCAATTACAGAGGCCCCAGCTGTCACACATAGGTCTCATGGACCTATTTGCCAGTAAGGGGGGAGGGCACGTCAGGGGGGGCTCTCAGGGGAGGGGGAGGGGTCAAAGGGAGGTTACAGGGCACAGCACAGGGGTACAGAAGGGAAACATTAAAAAACAAAAAGAATGGAATGTCCGCGGTAAGCAATCTCAGAGTGTACAAGTCTTGAACGAAATTCTTAGGTGGAAGTGGTTAGGCCAACTTCCAGATGTATTTTAATGGGCACTCGGATAATGTCTTGGAATGTCTGTGAATTGAATGACAGGCAGAAGAGACAAAAGGTCTCCATTTTGTTAAAAAGTAAGAGGATTGATTTCTTATTTCTTCAGGAGACACATATTATGGCAACAGAAACACAATATCTGGAGCAGTTAGGGTTCTCAGTATTAGCCTGTTCAAAGCAGGGGTCTAGAAATAGGGGGGTGGCCATATTGTCAAGACGCAGGGATATTCCCACTAGGAAAAAGATGGAAGACGAATGGGGGAGGTGGGCTTTGGTAGAATGTTTAGTTGGTGGAGAATGGCTAACCTTTGGATCCATATATGGATCAACGGGGGATGATCCGGAGATTTTTGAACTTTTAGATATTGAGTTAGCCACCTGGGCCCCATGTACGATTCTTGCAGGGGATTTTAACATCAATGGAGCAGGAGGGCTGGGGCTGGGGCTAGGATCTTGCCCTCTTTACCAAGGGAGAAAAAGGAGGGTGTATCAAGCAGTCCGCACATTGGCAAGAAATAACGCTTTAACAGATGTATGGGACAGCCTTAAGCCAGGAGAAAAGGGCTACACATACTATTCTGCACCCCACAAGGTCTCTGTAAGATTAGACTACTTCTTGGTTACTAGTGGGTGTGTACCTGCATCTCAGATTGAGAGGTTACCGCGTTTACTATCTGATCACAATCCCCTAGTCTTAAGCTTACCAAAGTCGGTCAATAACACTGGGGCAAGGATGTGGACCTTCGAGAGAGGGCTTTTGGAGGATGAGAAATATATACAACATATGAAGCAGTGGATTGAGGGATATCTGGAGATAAATAGGGGTAGTGCAGAAGCAGGCATGGTCTGGGATAACTTCAAGGCGGGGGTGCGGGGAGAAACCTTGAGTTATAATGTAAGTAAACGGAAGCAGGAACAGCAGAAGAATTTGGAATTAAAAAGGGCGATGCTTCAAGCAGAGGGAGAGTTGAGTGAATGTGCTGCATCTGGTAGATCAGTGGAACAGGCAGTTCATAAATTAGCGAAGATAAGAATGGATGCAGAGAAGGATTTAGCAAATAAAGCGGCTAAAACATATACGGCAAATAGGGAAAAATGCCATGAGGTCAGTGAAACGGTGGGGCGTACTTTAGCGGTAAGGGCGAGGCAAAAGGCTGCTGTGGGAGAGGTAAGGGAGATTAAGGACAGGTTAGGGAATGTAATCACGGATCTCCAGGGGGTCAGAGAAGTATTTAGACAATTTTACACAGAACTGTATAATGAACAACAAGGGAAGGATTTAGGGGAGATAACATTGTATCTTCAGAATGTGTCGCGGGTGGTTTTAGGAGAACAAGAGCGAGAGAGATTGGATATTCTTTTGGACCCAGAGGAGATAAAAGTAGCTATGATGAGCCTCCCATCTGGTAAGGCAGCGGGACCAGATCAGATACCACTAGAGTTCTTTAAGGTTTTTTGGGAGGTACTTGCTAAGGATATGATAAGTACGATGCAAAAAGCGCAAATGGGGGTATCTGTCCCAGGCTCCTGGGCCAGCGCCGAAATTGTTATCATCTTATAAAAGGGGAAGCTGGCTTACGAACCTGGCTCTTACAGGCCAATAACTCTGATAAATGCTGACACTAAGATCTACTCAAAGGCACTTGCAATAAGGTTTGCAAGTGTTATAAGTGTATTAGTTAGCAGTAACCAGCATGGTTTCATACCAGGGAGGGGGACTACTCATCACACCCGGAAGCTGATTACTTTATTTGACACCATGGAAGTCTCAGGGGGCCCGATGGCGGCAATGCTTTTAGATGCTGAGAAGGCGTTCGATCGGGTCTCCTGGGACTATCTATGGTGTGTCTTAGTTAGAGCCGGGTTCGGTGAGGGGTTTGTCAATGCAATAAGAGTTCTGTACAGAAATCCGATGGCATCTGTCAGGGTAAATGCAGGTGTAACTATGCCAGTCCAAATTAAGAGAGGAACTAGGCAGGGGTGCCCATTCTCCCCCCTGTTGTTTGCTATGTACATAGATCCTTTGATCCGGAGGATGGCAGCGAATGAGAATATAGTTCCCTTAATAACGTACAGGGGGGAGTGTAAGATACTTGCATACGCTGATGATGTGGCGGTCCTCACATCAAACCCCATGGAGGCTATTGGACACGTAGAATTGGAGGCAAAAAACTTTGGCAGAGTCTCAGGGTACTCTCTTAATACCACTAAAACACAAATAATTAAGAATAAAAATGTGGTCTGTCAGGATCACCGTGTGGTGCAGGAAGGTACATATCTGGGGATTACAGTTACTTCAGAGTTAGATAAAATAGTGGAACTAAATATAACCCCTATTATAACTAAAGTAAGAAGGGACTTAGATAGGCTTCATAATTTGCACCTGTCAATAGTCGGCCGAACTAATATAATAAAAATGTTGGTTCTGCCCAAATTGTTGTATATTTTTAGGGCAATACCTTTATTTTTTTTAAATATATGGTTTAAGAATTTAGAAGTTATGATTAATAGATTTATTTGGTCAAAAGGTAAAACTAGGAGGGCACTGCGCTTTATGGCATTGCCCAGAGAACGTGGTGGTTGGGCATTACCAGATTTGAAATTTTATTATTGGGCTGCCGCTCTTCAGTACATGGTGGGTCTGATAGGTGGAGCGGAGGCAGAAGGGGAGAATGACTTAGGAACCATAGCAATATATGCCTTACTGCTGGGGGGGGAGGCGCAAAATGTGTTGCTGAGGCAATTCGATTCAAGCTATTTTAAGAGAACTCATTTCAAGACTATTATGGCAGCACATAACACCTGGAAGGCATCTACCAAGAGATATGGCTTAGGTCAATATAACAGATACACAAGAATGATCAATAATCCAGCATTTCCTCAGGACATTTTTTCGGATGCCATTTTTAATGAATGGGCTAGAAAGGGAATTATTAAGATAGGAGATGTTATGGGGACGCAGGGTTTACTGCAGTTCTCTGAGATCCAGTTAAAATATGGTGTCGACACAAGACATTTCTTTAAGTACCTGCAAGTAAGAAGCTTTTTAGCAAATAAAACGGGGGGACTTGGGATTTGCAATAAACGCTATAATGGAGGTGGCACAGGGTGGAGTGAGTTGTACTATTAAGAGGTTTTATTATGAGCTAATAGAAACTAAACAGAATGATTTGGAGAAATGGGGGGACAGCTGGGCAAATAAGCTGGAGGTAGAAAGGGACTGTTTTAAAATGTCATTAGAACTAGGCCAGAACGTTTTATGTTCTGCAGCCCTCCAAGCGCAACACTATAAAACACTGTATCGGCTATATTATACCCCGGCGAAAATAGCCCAATGGGGGGGAGTAACAGGCACTAACTGCCCAAGATGTGGAACTTTGCATGCGGATATCATACATATATTTGCAACATGCCCCCACTTATCTATGACGTTGAAAGGAATTGAGGCATTTATGCAAAGCGTGTTAGATGTATCGTTTAACTTAACGCCTTCAATAATAATGTTGGGTGTGAACGCGGATGGCAGTCAGAGGGAAGATGGCTATTTCATTTTTGTGGCTATGGCAGTATTAAGATTATGCATTGCCTCAGCATGGCTCGACCCAGTGCCACCAATATATCAACAGTGGTTAGCCAGGGTACTCAGGATATATAATCTGGAAAGGGCGATTTATGTAAGAAAAGGGAAGAGGGGGAGGAAGCTGGGATTCAAAATTTGGGAACCAATAACTAGATGGAAAGAAGAGAATAATGAAATTTAGTTTTGTTTTTGTGGTTTCCTTATTTATTTATTTTCTTTCTTCTTGAAGGCGCTCTAAATTCAAGAAGAAGTAATGTACAATTGTAGCGCAGGGGAACTGAGAATGTATATTGAGATATATTGAGATATATGATATATTGGCTGATCTCTTTTTTTTCTTTTTCGGTATAGTATGTTGTTTTTTCTCTTTGTTTGTGAAGCAGAATTTATGTAATGTTGTGCTCTGTAACCAATAACAAAAGGGGGTAAAAACTCTAATAAAATTACTTTAAAAAAAAAGATCATTAATAATTAAGTCATGAAAAGTGTCTATGGGGTCGTTTGCAGTCTGTGGGATAGTTTTAGATTTCACCTTTATTTTACTGGTTGCACCAACTTGTGTTATCCCAGCTTCCTCCAAAGTTCTTGTTATGTCTGCTTGGCTCAAAAAGGTACTTTCATACTCTAGTTCCCTAAGTAATCGAACTGTTTCCATGTCCGTGCCCTGGTGCTTTCTTCTTCTTGTGATTGCACACCATCCATTGTGCCTTGTGGAGTCCTCGGGTGCAATATGTGTAGTTTTTTTAGTTTCAACTTCCTTATATATTTATAGAGGTCAATCCGTACACTGGCATAGTCAAATTGTGAAGTGGGGCAAAACGAAAGTCCTAGTTCCAATATTCTTTCCTCATCCTTTGTTAACTTTCTTTCCGTCAAATTGACAATCGTTTGTTTGGGGTTCGTCACTTTCTCTTGCCCCCGCGCTTGCTTCTCATCACCATGTACTCTATTGCCGGGGTTCTTGCCTTTCCTGCCCCTTCTTATTCTCCATTTCCTTTTGCTCTTGATGGTGGGTGCGTCCTTGCCGCCGGTCTTTGCTGTGCTTGCCTCAACAATTGATACTCCTGAAAAAAAGCTGGGATCACTTCTTTTTCTTTCCGGGCGGTTTGCTCCCCTTCGGAGACCTCTGACTCGGAAGTTTCTCTAAATGACACTTCTTGCGATTTTTGCTGTAGTAACAATTTCCTTGCACCCTCAAACTTTTTTGCGAAGGTCAATATTTTCCCCGATTCATAATCTTCCTCGTCACAAATACATTTAGTTTGTTTGTGACGTTTGATAACACCTTCGTACTCCATCAGGCGTTTTTTCATTCGGTCATGCAATTCCTCCTTAAGTTTGTTGTCTTTTTCCAACGCAATTTCGGCTTCGATATTCTTGATTTCTTCTAGGAGTTCCTGCCTGTCACTCCACGCATATTTTATTAGGATTCTTACCATCCCGCTTGAACTTTCATGAGTATACTCTGCCCACTCTTGTAACAATTGTGGGTTAGGATTTTCATATGCGGGGGTTGTGTAGATCCTAAGCCCCCTTGGGACTCGTTTGGCATCCAAATACAGCTGAACTTTTGTGTTTCTTTCTCGTAGGTTTTTTCAAGTTTCACAAACAAGGTTCTTAATTTGTTTGTTTTTCCTGTCGCACCCGCACCATTCGGTGCCTCGCTGTTCGCCTTTTTCTGTCCTTTTGTAAACAGACTGTCTGCTGCCTCTTCCCTTTCACGGTCCGTGAACATTCTCTCCTTCTTACTCCCTCCATTGTTTCTTCACTATTGCGGCTTATTTATTAAATACTTGCTTTGTCCCCCAACGTGCCTGTCACTGTCGGATGATGCGCACAATGCAACAAGAGAAACAGCAGCTCTGCTTACCGGAAAAGGTTTCCGTCGAGCACCCAAGCGTCCTCCGACCCCCGGCATTTGCTTTCCTCCTCCTCACGGTTTCGCGTTGCCCGCTGTCTCTCCCAGCTTTATTCCTCCAGTTGGAGTCTGTGTGTGCTCACAGTTGTCAATTCAGTGACGGAGCCAGCAGCAAACTCGCTAATTTTCCCATATGATCACCAGCTGCTTCTCCCACGACACGGGTGCTGGAACCTCCACGTTGGTGAAACGCGAACAATTTTGCTTTACGATGCTCCCTTTCCCGGACCACAAATCGAGGCGCACACCAGGGGGAATTGTCATCCGTTTATTGCCGCAAACAAAAAACCCGACAGACGCGTTTCGGCTACACGCCTTTGTCAATGTCGGGGAGGTAACTGTTTCATACGTTTTTATAAACAAATAAAGTTCGCTGCCAAGAAAAAAGATTCGGTCTGATGAAATAGAAGAGGGGCAAACAAATCAGATCCCTTTTCACTTCTGCGGGGGCCATTTTGTAGTGTATAGACAATTCATTGCATTCTCTATGTTCCTCCCATCTCGCGACCATTTTATCCAATTATATACATTTATTTACATGCTATCTACATTGTATGCATGGGTATATTTTATCACTCACTGTGTCTCATAATTCCTAAGACATAATTCATTTTTAAGACATTCAAATTTTTACTTTCTACGTCTACATCTCTTCGTGAACGTTTTCATAATTAATTCTGGTCAGAGATCCTCTTTCCCTGTTGCAACAATCAAACCCCCCTGGAGTAAGAATAGTAATTTAAACCCCTACACTATCCAACACTTACCCTACTTTTACACCCCCCTGGAGTTAGAATAGTAATTTTAACCCCTACACTATCCAACACTTACCCTACATTTACACCCTCCTGGAGTAAGAATAGACATTTTAACCCCTACACTATCCAACACTTATCTTACTATTACACCCCCCTGGAGTTAGATTAGAAATTAATACTCTTAATAGTAAATTACTTTTGTTATATAAATATTATATATTTAAAAATTAAAAACCTGTGTAAAAATTATTAAAAAAACATATCTTTTAATTTATGTTTTAAAAAAATAATAGATAATAATTAATTATTTTTGAATATTTTTTTTTACAAAATTCCCACTCTTTTACATTGCTATCAATGTAAAAAAAAGTCCTTCATTTATTTTCAAAGACGTCTAGGTGAGGTCTATCTAATATGAAGTCATTTAAAGAGTAACGCGGGAGGGAAAAGAAGCCTAATGGAGCATCCTAAAGGTAAGAATGATAATTAAAACTATTATACATTAATTTAAAATTGCTAGTACATTTGCAATTTAAATTAAAAAAAATTATACTTACAATGCATGAATGTGTAATTTAGTGTATTTATTAAAATACTTTATTTTCAAAGTAGATATTTTTAACAAATTATTAAACATTTTATTAACATATCAGTAAACTTTATTTATAAATAACATTTGTTTAAGAAAATAAATTAATACCTAAAATAAATAGTCCATAAATTGTCCGTTTTCTTTTTCACTAGCTCCAGATGACGTATACGCGTAAACGTGAATCACAAAAGGAAGCCATTTTGAGGAGCGTCGCCGGACAGAGCAGAAGCAAGGAGACCTGCGCTCAGGTAAGAAACTTTTAAAACTAATATACAATTGTAAATGAAGGTGTGAGTGACATTTATTGTAAGGAGAGAAGAGGGAGGTTTAGATAAGTTTATTATATGTATATTTGGTATATTTTTAGCATGTCCCCGAACTTGTTGTTAGTGTATGCCCACGTCGGATCAAGTGTTAACTTATGTTTAAAAAAAGTGTTTGTAAAATAGTATAAAGTAAGTTTATATATTTGTAAATATTGAATTTTGAATGAGGAAGAGCAAGAAGATTTTTTTTTCAAAAGACCGGAGAAAGAAGATCGATTTCCGAAGAATGGATTATTTTTTGGGAAACCGATTTATTTTTGGGGTTTTTTGGATTCTTGAAGGACATCAATGTTATTCGGATTTTATTGCCATGAAACATTTTCAAGCAACTGGGGATTTTGAAGGTTTGGATTTCTTTACGAAGAAAGAAGATAAATGGTTATATCGTTTGTTTGGCTTTGAGAAAATTTGGATTTGAAGAAGAAATATTTTTGGGAATTTTTTTTGTAAATCGATCTTTTTCGAAAGGATTGATTTTTTGGAATGGAGTACCAATTTTTTGGAATGGTTATTTTTGGAATATGACTTTGTAATTGAAGAATTTTCTAATGGATTTTCGTTATGTGGATTTTGGCTTGGATTAAAAAAAAATAAAGAAAAAAGAAGACATCTAAGGTAAGGTGATCCGACTTTAAAGTTAAAAAAAAGTTTTGAAAATGCCAATTTAAATGTAAATTTTTATAATTTAGGTAAAAACAGGAAAGTAATAGAGTAGGTAGAGTTAGTAATGTAGAATGTGTGCAACATTATCCAGGTAGTCTGAAGCCACACACAACGAAAATTGTAGTAATGCACCCAATAGTATATCAGACATTTATTTTGACCTTTTAGAAATGCATGGGTTTAAACTACCTGTTAATGCTTGTGACATTCTCATTGCTTGGAAACTTTGCTCCTTCCTCAAAGTTTCCAAAAAATGATAAAAGTTGGGGTGAGGTTTGCCAATTGTGCGGTTGAAGGAGTTGTGCCATCCTTCTATGGCATTGTTTGTCTTTGCTCCTCCTTTTAAGCAACTCGAGTAGCAGTTCCACCACTCCACATGGAAACGTGGTTTCCTCCTGCGACCCGACCTGCTTAGATGCCCAATCCATGTGTCTTCAAAATAATTTAGTAAGGGTGCCAATTTTTCTTCGTTTGATGTGTAAAAGTCTGATTCTGTTTGCTATCCGATACGTAATCCACAACTAAGGATGTTTTTTGTATCTTACGCCAAAATGCCTGGGAAAAATGGAAAAAAACTTCCTTGAATTTGGGTCTCCGTGTACGTTTTAGAAATTACATTCATCATTGCGAATTCAAAATCAATAATAATTTACTTAGGACTTTTGTTTGATGTTTTGGATGTTATCACTGTTAAAAGTTCAGTGTAAGTTGTGGATTGTTTATCAGGTAGCACACTGTATACTAAGGGGACTACTGTATTGTTAATTTTAGCATGAATAGTGTATATTTGGGTAATTGGATGGGGCGTGCTTTTAAATGTCCCATCCATCATCCAAACATCACTATTCTCTAACTTTGCTAAGTTATGGGGTGTGCTAAAGATAAGTATTTGTTTTTGAGGGTTTTGGTTGTCATGCAGTATGAAAGGTTCGTTAGCTATAGAAACAGAGAGTTCAGGAGGAAGAAGAATATCAGAGTATGTTTGAGGGGTAACTCTTTGAGGGTTACTTGCCCATTTTTTGCATTGTAAAATTCGTCTCAGCTTGGGTATGATGGTCATACTGCTAGCAACATGACTGGGAACATGCTGGGCAACCTCCCTCAAAATGGAACCAGAGGAGTCATTGGAGGTGCTTGCAATTTCTTTCATTTAATTTATTGTTTCTCTTACCTCAATCTCCATTGCAGAGGCAGAGTGGTTATGCGCTGTTGTTTTGACAACTGTGTCACCCAGAGTAACCACTCTGCATGTGCAATGGGTTGAGTAGTATTGCACACACCTCCAATGTCTCCTTGGTTCTGTAATTCTCTCCTTGCAATAAATGTACCCTGCATGCTTAAGAAGTCTGTTTCCTCTTCTGGATGTATTATAATGGGCTGTCTTATTCCTTGACAATGTCTGAAATGATAAAAAAAACAAAAAAAGATTGTTAGAATTATTTTTATATTATTTGTTATTTTTTTGGGTCTGATTATTTTGGAACAGTAGTTTAAATACACATAAATTAAACATTAGGTGCTTGCTTGGTTTATGGTCTGAGTTTTTTCTTTTTTCCTGTTGATAAAAATGTACATTGTAAAATTTGTATACGTTTTTTTCACCTTTTTGGTTTGTTGCTTGTTCGTTGCGATGGATTATGTTGGTCTGCTTGTTGTTTCGTTGACTTTTCAAAAATTTGTGCTGTAAGATAATAAGATATTTTTTGGTTACATCTTTTTTGTAGTATTGCTATGTTGCTCTATCTGTAGAAAAAGGGGTTCATTTTCTTTTCTTTTCATTTTTGAAAAAAAATTACCTTTAGTAATGGATGTAGGTTGTAGTGAAGATGCTGCAGATTTTCTTGAGAAGGTGTTCTAAAGCTGGTGTTTACTTTTTGTTAATAGAGTTCTGTTGCAAATGTTGATATCTGTTGTAGGATAAAATATATGTAGAATATTTTGATTTATTAAATCTCTATTCATAGGAATAAAAATATTGCATTATTTCAAGGTAACAAGGCATTACGTTATTTAAAAATGCAATTTTGACAGCAGATATTTTTCAAACATATTTGTAAAAAAACAGAGGTATCACTTAAGAATAAGTTGCTGAAATGTATACGATTTTATTTAATAATTTTGTCACATTGCTTCATTTTTGCACATGTTTAAAGAGTTTATTATTAATTTTTTTACCTTCAACAGAGATGTCGTTCTTTGGTATTTCTTTAGTTTGTTCTTTCAATTTAATATTGATATGGTCAGAAATATTTTCTGGCTGCTGGAATGAAGTGAAAATGATAGCAATTAGAATTTTAAAAAGAAATTATGAGATGTTAAAAACCAATGTAATCATTCGTTTCCAACACCTCGGGGCCCATTAGGATGGGGGCCCGCCGCAACGGGCCCCTAAAGCAGACTCCGCATGCCATTGCCGCCACGGAAAGTCATTGGAAAAAGCCCATTCTAATATGGCTGGCGGTGTCTGATAGACACCGCCACCATATGGAACCAATTGGAACCCTTTTCCGCCCGGTCGCAAGGCGACCGGTGCGGAAAAGCGACGGACGGTCTTACCGTCCGCCGCGGACCCCCTAGCCATAATAATATGGCGGGGGGTCATTCTGGCACGCAGGGTGGGTTGATCGCCCCAGCCAGGCCGGCGGTGGCTGGCGGTCTTACCTTTTTTTTTTAAATACGCATTTGTGTAAAATGACACGTTTCTTTTTTTACACTCCTATTAACTTTTAATTGTGAATGTCACAAATCCATTTTTTGTTTTTTTCTGCACTCTGTTTTTATGTTTGGAGCACTATTACCATTTTAGTCAGACACTTTTGAACAAAATAAAAAAACTTTAAATAAAAATAGCTTAAGCACATTTTATACATTGGCTTCATTTTGAATAATTTAAAAAAATGATTTTTTTGTTTTTTTTACCCCATTTTATGCAAAGAAAGCAGAGTACAAAACAAGCATATTAGATAAGTCCAACATTTGCAGTCCAATAAAAAAAACAGAGCAGCAAAAGAAAACAAATTGACCATGAAAAAACATTATTATGGCGAACAGCAAAGCAAGAAAAAAAAAAGAAAAAACCAAAACACTATCTAGACAGAATTCCATATCAAAGCAGTTTCCATTAAATCCATTCCGTTATAGGAGCCCAGATCTTAGCTCCAATGGCCCTCTTTTTTCTGCCTTTAGTCTTATATATAGCTAGTTCCAAATTATACATTGCTAATAGCCGAGCACGCCAGCTAAAGAAAGAGGGGGGATCGGGACTGAACCAATCATTTGTGATACATGCACGTACTACCGCCATACAAATGAATACAAAATATTTCCTAGTCTTAGACGTTGAATAAACAGATGTATCTGAAATAACACCCATCAAAACCAATTCCCCAGTTATGGTTATTGGAAGACCCATTATTAACCCTAAAAATTGTTCAACAGATAAAAATAATTTAGCTAATTTAGAGCAAGAAAAAACATATGTACAGCGTCAGCAGCGAACTGACCACACTTAGGGGCCTATTATGATTGCGGTTTTCCCGCATCCTCCGGGTCGGCGGCGCCATATTAGGATGGCTGGTGGGTCTTGCATTCCGTCCGCAGCTTTTCCACCGCGGTCGAAAATGTATGCTTTTCCGCGGCGGCTTTTCCGCCGTGGAAAAGCATACAGACTTTCACTTCGGGGGCCCGTTGTGGGCCCCCTGAGTGAAGGGGGGTGGGAGGGTGCACATGGGGGGTACCTATGGTACCCCCCTGCATTTGCGTGCCTGCCGCTTTGTGCACGCAAATGCGATGCAATTTTAACATTGCGGCGGGTGCAGCTTGAAGCTGCACCCGCCGCAATGTTAAAGATAGAGGATGTGACCGCCACCCTGGCGGTCACATTCTAATCTGCACGGAGGGAACGCCACAGCCCATGCGGACGTTCCCTCCTACTCTGGGGTCGCGGACGGACTCAAATCCGTCCGCGATCCTAATCGACCCCTTAGTCCCAACGGTAGTTCCCCATTTGGATATCTTTCCAGGAGTATAATACAGATCATATAAGGCCATATAATGCTGCGTACGCATCCTCCCTGTCATCAAGACACGATTTGCTAAACTTAGTGATTCCACAATATTGACTCCCTCTATACTTAGCTTCGTTGCCCACTTGTTTTGACAGTTCTCAAGATCATCTGGAAGTGCTGAAATAAGATAAGAGTAAAATTGGCCTATCAATGTTTTCCTAGTCATACTCTCAATAAGGGAGATTTTCCTCAATTGAAACTCCATCTGAGGGCCTAACGTGTTAAGGTAACTACGGATTTGTAGAAACTTTAAAAAATCGTGTTTTGACAAACCAAACATAGGGGCCGATTATGATTGCGGTTTATCCGCATCCTCCGGGTCAGCGGAAGCCACCGCCGGCCCGGGGGATGCGAAAAACCGCAGCGGAGCCTTCAAAGACCCCCCCGCCAGATTAGGATGGCTGGGGGGTCAGGAAGACCGTCCGCAGCATTTCCGCCGCGGTCGCCTTTCGACCGCGGCGGAAAAGCTCTAACATGTTTGGCGGTCGCTATCAGACACCGCCAGGCATATTAGGATGTCTGCAGTTCTATGCCTTTCAACGGCGGCATTTCCGCCGTGGAAAGGCATACGTCTTTTGTTTGGGGGCCCGTTGCGGGCACCCAGGGGTGAAGGGGGGGGTGGTTGTTAAGCGTGCACGAAGCGGCAGGCACCATGTGGTGCCTGCCGCTTCGTGCATGCAAAGGTAAACATGCGTTTTTTAACCTTGCGGCGGGTGCTGCTTCAAGCAGCACCCGCCGCAATGTTAAAAATACAGGATGTGACCGCCACCCTGGCGGTCACATCCTAATCTGCTTGGAGGGAACGCCGCAGCCCCTGCGGACGTTCCCTCCTCCTCAGGGGTCGCGGACTGACTCAAGTCCGTCCACGATCCTAATCGGCCCCTTACTTTGCATCTCGGTGAACGATACTAAGTGTCCATCTTGCAGTAAGTCGCCTAAACACTGTATTCCGTTGGAGCACCACATGTTAGTGATTTGATCCCGAAAGATAAGGGGTAGTATATCTGGTGCTGCAAACGGAGTATAAGCATTAATCTTTGAAAGCCCCAACTGACGCTTAACAAGTCTCCATACTGTGTGGGCTGCTTTCAGAATTTTAAATTTAGTTTTTTTGAAGTAGCTGGGTTCTATAATTTTGACCAAACAACCTCTACTCGCCTCCCCCAACCCAAATTCATAAATTGAAGGAGCATGGCATGGCAAGATTTGGGCCCTATCCCCCACTCCCATTGGACTAATAAATTGCAATACAGCCGCCAAATAATAAAACATTAAGTATGGTATACCTCAACCGCCACTATCTTTTGTCAAAATCATCTTTTTATATGCTCTTCTTTGTCGCTTGTAACCCCACAAAAATCTAGAAGAGATCCTCTCTAATTTCTTGAAGCAGCTAGCAGAGAATTCAAGCAGAATTGTTCGGAACATATATAAAAGCTTGGGTAGTACCATCATTTTTAAAACGTTTGATCTCCCATACAGAGATAACTGTAGATGATCTAATCTCTCAAGTGTTGAATTTACTTTAACCAAGACAGCATTCATATTTAGCTTTGGGATGTTAGAGACTGGAAGTGAGATTTTGATTCCTAAATAGGTTACCTCTGAGACAGTAATGACATTTGCGGGAGGGTCCTCGCCAACATAAAGAATTTGAGTCTTGGAGATATTTAACTTATAACCCAAGAAGGATCCAAACTGGGCTGCTAATTCATCAATAGCTGGTACCGCATTGCGGATGTCCGAAGTAACCACAACGATATCAACCGCGTAAGCGAGAGCTCAATAATCTGTTTGACAGACGTGAACGGGTTTGATGTTCTCAGCCAGATTCAACTTATTTTAAAAAAGATCTATGTATAAGGCAAATAAAAGCGGGGAGCACGGACATCCTTGCCGTGTTCCGCGATAAATTAAAAAAGAGGCAGATTCCTGGCCAGCTAGACGAGTAGAGGCAGTTGGGAAAAATAAAGAACCTTCAATGCCAGGAGCATCTTTGGGCCAAAACCTTTCAAACTTAAAAAAAATATTCTTTATTCAGTAAAGTAACTCGAAGAACCTTTTTCTATTATTTAAAAGAAAACTAATTCTTTTGTGAACAAAAACTCATTTTTTTTAGCAAAACAACTCTAAACTGTTTGAAATTAATTCTCTTACTCTTAAGTTTTGAAATCGTTTTCTAATATTCGGCTCCTTGAATAAATGTCTGTCAAGTTTGAAAAAAAATGAAAAGTAATATATATCTATTAATTTCATTTTTAAAGGTATAATAATTAAAGTTATTATTTTACTAGCAATGTATTATACTTACTTGATTGTTGAGAATTGTTGAAATGCTATGCCACTGCGTTTGTTTCTGTGGGAGAGTGAGAGGTAGCGTTAGATGCGTGTGCTCTCGCTGGTAGTCAGATGAGCACTGTATTTCAAAATGGTGGGCAACCATTATTTATACCTTTTTTGTTTTATCACTTTTATTTTTGTAAAAATATTCGTTTTGATTCTATTTTTTTTGGGGTTGATTTCATGTGAGAACTTATAATTAAATGTATCTATGAAAAAGTGCCTGTTTATTAGGTTCGTCAGTGTTTACTCCTCCATTTTGTTTGCTGGTGGTTCTAATTCTTTTCTTCGTTGAGTATGTTTATTTTCGATTTGTAAATGTATTTATGATATTTACATTTTAGTTTCTTTTTTTTTTCGGAGTAAAAAATGATGTTTTTTGGACGTATTTTATGTTACTCGATTAATACTCGAGTATTATAATTAATACCCAAGTATTCCGAAAAATACGTTGGTTTATGTAAAATGTTGTGCTCAGTTGCGTACCATATTTTAATACACTTACCCACCCAAAACCCCTATTTTCCCTACATTCTGTGCCAGGAGATATTTTACAAATTTAATTTAAAATATATTTTTTTGCGTTGTAATGGTATGCATAGTGTTGTTTTTCATAGTAATTGCACTTTTAATGCATTGTATGTATTGCGTTGTAATGGTATGCCTTGTTCCAGGAACAAGCAATCAAGTTGCAGACCTTTTAAGAAGGATGCAGCAACAAGTCCACGGATGGGAACTCCACCCCAGAGCCCTCCCTACCATACTTTCAGAGATGGGGGTTTCCACAAACAGATCTGTTCGCAACCCCAGAAAATGCAAAATGTCTACACTTTGCAAGCAGGTACCACCATCAATCCAAGGGCAATACTCTATGGATGAACTGGTCATGGATATTTGTCTATGCTTTTCCTCCTCTCTCACTACTTCCATCAGTGGTCAGAAAGCTCAGATAAACGTCCCTTACTATGATACTCATAGCACAAAAATGGGTTTGTCAACCATCGTTCTCAACACTATTGAAGCTCTCCCTAATCCCACACAAGAAGCTTCACCTCAACCCGTACCTTCTCACACAGAACAAAGGTACACTAAGATACCCCAATCCCAGGGAAATGAACCTTGCAATATGGCTCCTGAAGTTTTAGACTTTGGGTATAAACTTACCACAACAGTGTATGCATATTCTTAAAGAAGCTTGGGCGCTCGACCTCGGACCTGGGGATCTGGGTTTGAGTCTCGGTAATGACGCCAAAACCTCCTGTGATTCTGGGCAAATCACTTAATCTCCTCGGGCCTAAAATGATCGTGTGTCCTCATGTAACATAACTGGTGCTATGTAAGGCGCTCTGATACCCGATTCGGTTCGAGTCGAGTTTGCGCTATATAAAACTCTGCAAAAAAAAACCCTCTTGAATGCACAAGTATAAGCAATACTTACTTATTGCATTTACAACCCACAGAGTTAGCTTATACTTCAATACGATTACACCTGGTGGCTATTGCAGCCTATTTGCAAAATATACAGCACTTATTGTTATTTAAAATACCTGTTATTAAAGCTTTTATGGAGGGGCTTAAAAGAATCATTCCTCCAAAGTTTCCACCTGCAATGGCATGGAACTTAAAAATTGTATAACACGACTTATGGGGCCTTCTTCTTTTGAGGCACTGCGCCCTTGCTAGTTGCAATACTTGTCTTGGAAAGTTGCCTTTTTAATTGCTATCACTTAACTTAGGGTCAGTGAAATTCAGGCATTAACCTTGGACGAATCATTCTTCCAGCTTCATAGAGACAAAGTAGTGCTTAGAATGAGCCCAAAATTACTCCACTATTGGTACTTTCTTAGATTCACATGCTTGAATCATCCCCCGTCATCGAGATGGGAGTCCCCGGTATATTAAAATAGCCATGTGAAGTTAACATAAACTGGAAAATGCCCTAGGGCCCTTAAGTTATGTAACATATGATAGTCATTTGTAAAAAAAAAGAGACTAAATACAGGTTTCAACCTATCAGAATGCCCTACCCTCTAGAACACTTCGAACAAATTTCCAGCCCTTCAGATGTTCTTCTGCACATCATGCTAAGGAGTCTTCACTGAGCTCTGCTCAGTTTTTCTCTTTTTCTATAATTGCTTGGAACTATTTGTCACCAGCTTTCTTCTTGATAGAGGATTTTAGACTTCTAGTCCCTTCATCTACAACCCTTAATTCCTATTTTCCTGACTTGGCTATGTCGGATAAGGAAAGGAAGAGACCCTTCAGCGTTTGTGCTACCTGTGCCGAGAAAAGGCTTTAGACCGATGACCCCCACAAGGAATGCATAAATTGCCTTGATCCCAACCATAAGGCCAAAGAATGCAAGGTATGTCATACCTTTTCTAATGAAACTTTAAGAGACTGTGAGGGGCTGTAGGAAAGTGCCCCTTTTTGCATGGTTACCCATACTTTTTGCCCGACCTCTTAATTACCTTGACTTGATGTGCTCTGGGCCCTTCCAATCAGGTTCCCAGAGCCTGTGTCCTGTCCCACAACCTGTACCTATGTACCCACAATTGGCACATTTCTGGCCACAGGCAAGCCCCTTGTAAAAGGTACCATGGTTACCAGGGCACCTTGACCAGGTAAGGCCTCTAAGGGCTACAGCGCCTATTGTGCCCCCTTAAAGATCCTGTACCTCAACACCCACACACTGCCATTGCATGCTGCGTGTTTTGGTGCAGAGAAAAGTGAAGTTGACATGTCACAAATCCCTGTGCGCCACGCCTGCATCCCACAGCCTGAGGCCTAGGTAAGTCACCCCTCTAGCAGGATGCACTAGCCCACAGGTGAGGGTACAATGACATGAGCCCTGTACCCCTACAATGTTTAAGTCCATTCTTAGACATTTTAAGTTTTGTAAAGCTATAAAGAGTATATGGTCTGGGAGTTGGTCATTACGATCTCCACAGCTCCATAATGGCTACAAAGAAGACTGGGAAGTTTGGTATCAAATTTCTCGGCACATTAAACCCACACTGATGCCAGTGTGGGATTTATTGTAAAATGCACTAACAGGTCATTTTAGAGTTGCCCTCTGAACAACGACCAGCCCTGTTGTGGTTCCTGAATTGATGCCGACCACCAAACATGTTTCTGGACCCCTAGGTAGAGAGCCTCCGCTCTCGGGGTCCAGAAACAAAGCCCATCCTGGGCAGAGGTGTCATGCCTCCTCCCCCAGGATGGGCAGGGTTCACGAAGGGGAAGCTTCAATGGTCTGCCACCTTTGTAAGCTGTCCCTGCCATTTGCTGCCCCCAGCAACTGTCTCCCACCGGTACTGCCCCCCATTTTGGGCAGGAGAATCGGCGGGAAAAGCAAGCTGGAAGGAGAAGTTTGACTCCCTTTCCCAACCCCACCCCTCAGGTAGAGGAAGCGAGGTGAAGCACACATCTCAGTGCCATCCATCTTGAAGATGAGGGGAGCCAGATAATTAGGAAGAAGGGCAAGCCCCTCCTCCCACTGGAGGGTGGCTGCTTTGCTGGGGCTGGAGAGAGCAGGCACAGACTCCCAGTCTGTCTGGGAATGCAAGCTGCCACACTCAGGCCAATCCAGACTCTGCTTTCATGCAGCGTCTGACTTGGCCACAGTGCAGTCTGGAAGCCTGTGCCCAGAATCAGGAAGAGCGTTATGCGGCGGGAGATGACGGCAGCGTTCAGGTAAGTGTAAAAATGTTTTTTAGCCCCAAACCCCACCTCCCTCGGGCCCCCGACACTTTGGCGGGGGACGGGCTGCTACTGGTGTGAGTACTGGGGCAGAGGGTACTGTAGGGAGTGGGTTAAGGAAGAGGGGGTAATGTGGGGCACAGGTCACTTGGGACGAGGGGAACACACCTTTGACAAACTGGCATACCATGGAGTATATAATTGAAACTAGAGACTACTAGTCCCCGGAGGCCATAGTAAAAAACGTGTTTTAAAACCTAGGAGAGCAGCGCTGTTAAGGAGAGAGAATTACAAAGGTCTATAATTTTTTTTTTTTTGTGACCCTTATTTTGCCCTAGTAAAGTTGGATGATCTCTGGACAAGAGAGCCTATTATTTAAAAGGGGACAGACCCAATTTTCTGTCTTTCTGTTTTTTTCTCCTTTTCATTCTTCCTTCACCCCAGTTTCACGAATAAGCAAAGGGGTGTTGTTTCCTCCCACAGGCTGGTGTTGGTGACGGATAGCTATAGACAGGAATTCAAAACCTGTACTTATCACTCACTTTCCCTTTTTTATGGAGAACATCCCGGGGAAGATCCAGCCATGCCTGACATCCTGAAAGGAAAAGAAGAAGAGATCCATTATTCATTGAATGTTTCTTATTTTCAACCCTCTCTATTGTGTTATCAAACCTATACCAATAAAACAGGCACTATTGCAAAACCAGATACGCCTCCCCGCCTTTACCAACTACCCAGTCTCCTAAAAATACCACAGGCCTAAAAAGACTTTACATGAGTCTTAGAGGTGAAGCTCTTCAAAATCTCATCACAAAGATCCAAGTAGGTAAAAGAGCATAATTATGGGGAAAGCATATAAAAAAATCCAGGTCTGGACCGCCTACACCATCCCCTCAGGTGAGGCATCATTTTAAGAAGCCTTCTTCTGTATCCCCTCCTGACAGATGGACAACGAAAACCTTACTATCAACAAAATAGTCGTAGTCAACGAAGAAATCCATGTAGTCAATTCCGGCATCGCCGATGAGTCCTCAATCGCCGATGACACCATCATCGGCGAAGAGTCCTGCTCCACTGACACCTCCGACAACCTCTACAACGTTGCGTCCATTAACGACTTCCATGGTCTCATCTGCTTTGGTTACATCCGCGTTGACAGCTCGGCCTCAACAATAGCTGAAAAATCTGGAAAAAACGAGCAGGACAAATTAGGATATCTTACACTAGAGTGCACCCCTCCTAGTAAAATGACAGCATCTGTTCCTTCTCAACATTTGGAGGAGCAAGAGTCCGATGACAACTATCCATATGGATACGCCCACAATCCGTCAGAACTGCACGTAAAGTGCCAAGAGGAAGAATATGAAAAGGTATGATGGTCAGCACTATTAAGCTCCTCCAGAACAATATCATCAACAAATGAGGAGGAATTGGTCTGTATGCCATCTTCTGTACTCATTGACTTACAAGTGTGAAAAATTGAAAATTAATTAGCCCTTTGAGGAAGGGATATATTAAAATGAACCGTAGTTTTACATTAATTTCTGTGTTTCACCTGCTTGCAAATAACATGAGCCCACTAATCATAATGAAAGGCAGCTCCATGATGTACACAGGGTTAAACTAAATTGTCTGAAATTCAGCTAAAACCAAATGGATTGCAAATGAAAGAGTACGTGTCCCTTCTGTTGTAACTCCAACATGTGTAATGGCTCACTAGCCTTCACCTGTGTACAGAAGCCGGTTCAGAGAGTTAATTCATAGAACTGGCTCTCTGAACTAGGACATGTCAATCTGCTCTGCCCCTGCTTGGGTAAAGTGTTTGCTTAGGACAAATATCGTGTGTGGAAATTGTGCGTAGAAAGCAGAGACCACGAGCATCTGCTGACTACATCAAACAGTGCATGTTTGACAAAAACAAGATAACAGACTTAGGCTCTAGGTCAGGAGGCAGTAGCGTAAGAGATTGGCTAAATATTAGCATGGTCATGTGCGTCATGTATAAAGCAAATGTACACGTGGACATATCTGTAAAATACTCACACCATGATGTTGATGTTAATGATTAATGTGTCCAGGTTCTGAAAAATGTATATAAGGACAGATTTCCTTTCTGTACAGCAGATCTCTTTGCAGTCCTACTAGCAAATTGTCTCAACTGCAGTTCATTGGCAATAGAGAGCCACTCTTGAAGCCTTTGTGTGTGTCCATCTTACTTACCCTTAAAAAACTGTGCTTTAACACAAGCCATGTTGTCAGACTATAAAAGAAGGTTTACTGCAACATCTGCTGCCACTGGGCAACCCTCGCTACCGCCTCCCATTCTGTCTATTCATCCACTCCACAATAAGACACAACATTGTTGACTGTCAATGTGCACCTTTCACCACAGGCCCCTCTCCAACCAGAGCCTGTAACTTCTGATGAAGACCACAAGGGGGGGAAATTATGAGGCCCAAATCAAGAATGGGATGATTCTCATACCCACACCATCGTCTTCTTCACCAATTCCAATTGACTCCCCACCTGAGGATATTGGTGGGTTCCATAAATTGCTTGAGAGAGTGGCTAAACAATTTGACTTGCCTTTGTCTTCCTCACAGAGTATTTCAATTATGCCTTTAAGGAAGCTTTTAGGAAGACTGATCGTGCAGTGCCCATTGTTAGTTAAATTTGGGAGGAAGGTCTCAAGGTTCTGAAGGCTCCAGCCAGAGTAGCAGCGGTCCTTCCCCGACTGTCAAAAAAAAATATATATATAAGGCTCCAGACAATGCTCCTGCTGGGCTTGTAGGCCACCCAAAGCTTGATTCAGTCATATCGCAAGCAGCGCAATGGAAGTCAAAGAATTCATCCGCTCCAGTAACAGACCCCCAGATAAAGAAGGCTGACACCTCGACAATGTAGGGAAGAGATTCTCTTCTATGTCAGCACTCATGGTCAGAGCGGCCAATGCTCTAGCAGTTTTGGGGCGATATGATTGCCAGATGTGGTTCCACATACCACTGTACTTGAATCAACTCCCGGAGGAGAGCAAAGTAGAAGCCAAAAGATCCTCCAGGAATGGGAGCATATATTCTCTGAGGTTATCCACTGTGCTATGGAGATTGCCACAACAGCTTTTAGATCATCTGCAGGTACAGCTGTCTTGTGCCGTCAGGGCTGGCTCAGAGCTACATCGTTTCGACCGGAGGTTCAGAACAAAATTATTGACCACCATTTTGACGGCGAGGCATTTTTCGAAAAATATGTTGATGAGACGCTTCAAACTATCAAGGCGAATACTGACACTGGGGACTCTTCAGTACCGAAGGTACCCTTTCAGGGAGCTTGCAGAAGGGGTCTTCCATCATACAGGGGAGGCTACCAATACTATTGGTACCCCTCTTACACCTCCTCCTCACAGACCTATCGTCATTAATACTCTCAACGTCAGCCACTACCAGCGGCATACAGCAGATTTACCCCAAGAGTAAAAGCAGGAGCAGGACAACAAAGAAAGGATTCGGCTTGTCGCCAATGACAACCTTCAGGCTCCGGCTGTATCTCTTCCTTCACCAGTCAATTTAGGGAGCAAAATATCTGCACACCACCATCACTAGCAAAACATAACCACGACTACTGGATCTTGAACCTGATTCAATTTGGCCATGCTCTCGAATTTCTCCAGGTTTCAACCCATACTTCACCTCTACCAGTGGTTGTAAAATATCTTCATCTCTTGCGCTTCGAGATCCTTAAAATGCTGGAGAAAGGAGCAATAGAACCAGTTCCTGTATCACAGAAAGGGAAGGGGTTCAACTCGTGTTTCTTTTTGGTCCACAAAAAGTTCAAACAATAGCGACCTATTCTCAACTTCAGGGCTCTCAACACCTACCTCAGGAAGCAGTCCTTCACATAATCACCTTGCAGGAGATCCTCTTGCTCATGAATCCAGGGGACTTCATGTCTACCCTTGACCTACAAGATGCATACTTCCATATCTCCATTCATCCATCTCACAGGAAGTATCTGCAGTTCACTACAGCCAGGAGCCATTATCAATTCAGAGTCCTACCATTTGTCCTAACGTCTGCACTGAGAATATTCACAAAATGCTTGGCTCCAGTAGCAGCTTTCCCAAGAAAACGAGGACAACACCAAGTGTTCCCCTATTTAGACAACTGGCTGATCAACATGCCATCCACCTCCCCTGCTCAGATGTCCACAGCAGCTTGCACCAAGCTGTTCAGCAGATCTGATAGAGACATCTAGCTGCATATTCTTTACCTGTGAACTTCCCAGGCGTTTGACTTGATCTGGAAGATTTTTCTTGAGCAGTACCCCTGCTCATCGATAAGTGGCATCGGTCGACTCCGCGTGACAGCGTTGTCTGTCATTGTGACGTCTGCGTCATCTAAATAGGTGCCACCCCGCGCGCTGATGTCAGAGCTTTTACTTCCGCATCAGCCAGCGCAAATATGTCGAAGAAAGCTACTCCCTGCCATTTTTTTACTTTGTGTTCATTTTTTTGGTGTGTAGGACTCCATGTCAAGAAAGGCTTTCGGGATTCAAACTGTGTGGTACCTGTAACCGTGCCATGTCGGTCAAGGATCCCCACCTCATGTGTTTTTGGTGCCTGGAGCGCAACCCTAAGTCATGCTCCGACTGCTGGGCCATGGCTCCTAAAGCTTTGAGGGAGAAGTCCCTAAAGCTGCCTGCAGCCCGGAGTCAGGCACCTCGGAGGTCTCCTCTGAGTTCTCGTTCCTGGTCGAGAGAAAGGTCCAAGTACTGCTCTGAGTGCTCCAAGTCTTCGTCCTCCTATTTGAAGTCCTTGAAGGGGTCAGGTAAGAAGAAGCATAAAAAGTTGAAGCGACATGCGACAGAGGAGTATCGACGTTCAAGGCCTCATTCTGCAGAATGTGTACCAGAGTCGGCTCTACATTGTCCTCCCTTTTGGGGAGCCACCCCCGCCCAATTAAGAGATTTATGATGCCATGTGCACCATTTGTGGGTGGCCTAACCCTGCCGGCAAGCCTTTGGGCCCACAGGAGTCTCATTGGGTTCTGAACTGACAGCTCCGGCCCCCATGGTTCCTCATGCATCCCTTACCGGATCCGGACCGGCGCACGTCACATCTCTTCAACTTTCCCTTGCGACGCGTCCGATGTGAACGCCCAACCGGGAACTGGTCGGGCGTTCACATACGCCAAGACCAGTGCCAACGGAGACTTTGGGCTCTTTCGTATTCTCAGCCCTATTCGGGAGGGCTAGAATTGGAGGAAGATTGCGAGGGGACAACAGACGAAATGGACCGGTAAGAGGAACTGGATGATGCAGGTGGCTTGGATACCTCTCCAGAGCCTCTCATGCTTTCCCCTCCTAACCTGGCTATGGAGGAGGGAGCTTCCTTCCTCTTGGCGGTGCGTAGGTCTTAGACCTGAAGGTTCCTGCTGTGGCCGTCAATACCAATGTCTTGACAGAGGTCCTGCTGCCTGGTGTCCCCACTATGGAACCCTTGCTGCCATTTAATGAGGCCTTGACTGATGTTCTTCTGGGGACCTGTGAATGGAACAATCGCCCACCGCCACTGCCCTCACTGGGTGACCCATCTTTCCTCACCTCTCACCCAACCCAAGAGTTTGGTGGTCCAAGCCTCTACTTTCCGTGGTGTGTTCCCTTCAGCACCCCTGGATAGGGCATCCAAGAGGCTGGATAGCTTTGGAAATAAAATGTTTTCTTTTACCAACATAGCATTGCGGTCAGTAAACACTGCATGCCTCTTGGGCCTTTACTCCCATTTCCTGTGGGAGACAGTTGCGCATGTGCTGCCACAAGTCCCAGAGGAGGCATGGGCTGTCCTTTCCCAAGCTGTTGTAGATGGAAGAGATGCATCAAAGTTTACTATACCCTGAGGCCTTGACAATACAGACTCGCTGGGCAGAGCAGTTTCCTACACTGTGGCTGTTAGGCGCCACATCTGATTAAGAATGTTTGGTTTCCCTGGGGATGTCCAAGCCAGTCTGATGGACATGCCCTTAGATGGCTCTCTTCTCTTCAGAGATAGGGCGGATGTGGCGCTAGAGTGCTTCAAGGATTAGCAGGCTAAGGCCAAGTCCTTGGGTCACTCTATGGCATCCCAGCCTGCGTCTGCCTTTCTCTACTATCGTGGCTACGGAAGAGGCTTCCAGCTGCGCCAGCCCTATCGTGGCCAGACGACAGCACAAGTTACGCAGCCTCTATTCCGTTGTCGGTCGGGCTGCCAGAAGACGGGTCCGGCCACAAACCCCCTCTTCCTCCTCAACCTGGAAGCCCTCCTAGTCCGATCCTCCCAGGTTATGGGCATCGAGTTGGTGGCAGGATGCACCATCACCTCCACCGCTGGCGGGACAACACCTCGGACATGTGGGTTCTACCAATAGTCCAAAGGGGCTACTCCCTCCGCTTCTAAACTACCCCACCCCCCATGCCTCATATGTGCAATTGATTGGTGGAGGATCACCTTGACTTGCTTCAAGAGGAAGTCACGACTCTTGGCCAAGGTGGCCATTGAAAGAGTTCTGCTCCAAGAAGTAGGCTATGATTGCTATTCTTGCTACTTTCAGGTCCCCAAAAAGGACAGAGGCCTTCATCCTATCCTTGAACTCAGAACCCTCAACTACTTCCTCAAGAAAGAGAAGTTCAAGATGCTCACTCTTGCTCAGGTTCTGTCTGCCCTGGACTTGGGAAACTGGATGGTAGATTTCGACTTGTAGGACACTCTTTTCCATATTCCCGTCCTGCCAGCCCATCGGTACTACCTGCGGTACACGTGGGCCTCGAGCACTTTCAGTTTACTGTGCTCCCCTTCGGTATTTAGCCAGGTAATGTCAGTGGTTGCACCTCATCTGCTGAGATCAGGGGTCCCAGTCTTTCCCTATCTCAACGACTTACTGTTGAAGGAGGGCTCATCCCAGGCAGTAGTCTTCCACCACCAGATTATGGCAAAACTCCTGCACTCGCTGGGGTTCACTATCAATGTGCTGAAGTCACACCTGATGCTCCCTCTCATTGAAGCTGTTCTAGACACAGTGCAGTTTCAGGCCTATCATCCCAAATGGAGAGTCCAGGATATTCAGGCTATGATACCGATGTTTCAGCCTCTATCTTGGATTTTGGGAAGACTGACTCTGAGGCTGCTGGGCCTCATGGCATCTTGCTAGTGAATCATGCCAGATGGCACATGTGGGCTCTGCAGTTAAATCTGAAGTTCCAGTGGCTGCAGCATCAGGGGAATCTCACCGACCTGTTCCAGAATTCGGAGGGAACCGCGCAAGATCTGCAGTGGTGGCTGATAAACCACAAATGGGTCACAGGCAGACCCATCTCTCTTCCCCAACCAGATCTCACAGCTGTGACAGATCCGTCACTTCTGGGATGGGGCGGCCATCTGGGAGAGGTGGAGCTCAGAGGACTCTGGTCTCCAGCCGAAGCCAGGTTCCACATCAGGCTGTTGGAGCTTTGTGTGATCCTTTTTACACTGAAAGCATTCTTGCCATCTCTTAAGGGAAGGTTTGTTCAGGTGTTCATGGATAACACCACCGCCATGTGGTACTGCAACAAACAAGTCAGGATGGGGTCATGGACCCTCTGTCAGGAGGCCCTGTGTCTCTGGAATTTGTTGGAACAACAGGGCATATCCCTGGTGGTTCAACACCTGGCCTGTTCTCTGAACGCTAGGGCGTATGAACTCAATCATCAGTGCCTAGAGGATCATGAATGGCGTCTCCATCCAGAGATGGTGCAAGGACTCTTTCAGTGGTGGGTAGAGACTTGGTTACATCTGATCGCCTCTGAAGAGAACGTGCAATGTCTGCAGTTTGGGGCGTTGGAGTTTCAAAGAAGGCTCTCACTCGGCGAAGCTTTTTGTCACAAGTGGAGTTCAGGCCTTCTTTACGCCTTTTCGCCCATACCACTCCTGTGCAGAGTACTCAAGAAGATCAAGATCATTTTTGTGGCTCTGTGCTGGGCACGGAGAGTCTGGTATCCAGAGCTTCTTAGATGAGCATCGATCCACCAATCATGCGGCCCCTTTGGGAGGATCTTCTGTCGCAGTAGCTGGGGAGGGTCCTCCACTTGTACCTCGGCCTCCTTGTGTGGAGATTGAGCGGCAACAGTTGACGGCATTTGATTTACCTCCCGAAGTATGTGAAGTTATTCTGGCAGCCAGGCAGCACTCTACTAAAAATGCCTGTTGATGGTGAAAAATGTTGTAAATATTGTATAGCGAGCTATTGACCCTATGTCTGCCTCCATCTCTGACATCCTCCTTTTCATTCTAACTCTTGCCCAGTAGGGCTCTGCATTGGGCACTCTAAAGGGTTACCTTTTAGGCCTTTCTGCATTCCTACGGTTGCCAGATGAACCGTCACTATTGAAGTTTCCTATTGCCATAGATTGTTGAAGGGGCTTACTCATTTGTTTCCCCCTTCACCTTTTGTCATGCCCCGGTGCCCCTTGGTCCTCACTTATCTAATGTGTGCACCTTTCAAGCCATTGCACAATTTCCCCCTCTGCCTGCTCACCATCAAGACAATTTTTTTTTGGCAATAACTTCTGGCAGGAGTGTGAGCGAGTTTCATGCATTATCTTCTCAGCCTCCTTACCTGAATGTATTCCCGGACAAGGTAGTGCTCTGCACTAGGGCTTCTTTTTTGCCTAAGGTGGTGACACCTTTCCATCTAGAGCAGTCTGTCACCTTGCCAACCTTCTATGCCCTGCCACATCCTTCTAAGGAAGAACGTCTCTGCTTTCTTTACCCAAAAAGAGCGTTATCGTTCTACCTTAACCGCACTAAAGAGTTCCGGGTGGGCGACCAACTCTTTGTGGGGTATCTTGGATCATAAGAAGAGACGTGATGTGCAGAAGAGGACCATCTCCTGATGGGTTATCTTCTGCATCATGATCTGTTACACTCTGCCAAAGCAACCTCCTGATGGCCTCAGACCTCATTCTACCAGAGCTAAGGCAGCCACTCCAGCTCTCCAGCATGGTGTCCCGGTCCTAAACATCTGCCAGGGGGTAACGTGGGCATCCCTGCACATATTCGCCAAGCATTATTGCCTGGATAATCAGGTCCGTAGGAACGGCCTCTTTCGATGTTTGGTAGTACAGGACTTTCTGGTTTAAACTTTTCTGCAGTCCCTCTTCCGTGAATGGTGTTGCTTGGGTATCTGTTCATAGGTAAGGAATCTGCAGCTAGATCATGTCTCTACTAGACAAGGCATTTTCGAAGGTAAGTAACTTGTCCATTAGACCCTACCCTAAATCTGGAAAAATCAGTCTTGCATCCTTCAAAAAACATCACCTTCTTAGGGGTATCACTCGACACAACTCTCAACAAGGCTTTACCCTAGGTTAAACTACAAATTCAAACTGATATCTGTGGCTCAACTAATCCCAAAAAAAAGTCCCTTTCAGTTCGCTGTTGCAAATCTCTCCAAGGGATGATGCCATCCTACATCCCTCTTATTCCATTCTGTCTAAGAATGCATCCTTTCCTAGACCAACAATGGTTGCTGGTAGCTTTCGACAATCTGAAAACAATTACACCAAAAATGGTTCAAGCCATCTCCTCGTGGACCCAACTAAAAATATCTCAGTCGGTCTGTCTTTCCTGCCCACTCCCTCTCTGCTCATTATTACCACTGATGCTTCCCTAGATGGATGGGGGGGCATTTCTTCAGGATCTACAAGTCAGCTGCCTATGGCAACAACATCAGCATCTCCACATCAACTTATTGGAACTCAAAGCAGTGCATCTGGCCTTACAGACGTTCCTACCAAAGGTAAATGATTCAGCAGGTCTTGTCCGGATGGACAACACAACCACAATGCACTACATCAAGAAACAGGGTGGCACGAGATCTCGCCTTTTTTCTTAAGAGGCGCAGTGCATTTGGGAATGGGACATTTTCAACAGAGTAACCCTAAGGGCAGAACGCCTTCCCAGCAACCAGAACACAACAGCACGCACTTTCAGTAGACTAAGATCGCCATGTCACGAATGGGAGTTGGACCAGACAATGCTCAACAGAATCTTACACCAGTGGGGCAAGCAAAGTCTTGATCTTTTTGCAACCCCAGAGAACAAAAAATGCCAGTTCTTTGCAAGTTAGCATCACCAACGGGGATCATGGGGCAATGCATTTTTTATGGCATGGTCTGTCATTTTTGCCTATGCGTTTCCTCCAATTCCTCTTCTACAAAGGCTGTTGACATAGATAAAAGCACGAGTGACTGAGCGAAACGTATTGTACTGTTTCCACGATCCCTGAGGGGTCAGGGTTGTCATGTTTGATAGTTGCCAGAACCTATTCGCTCCTTGGAAAGATTGTGGGGCTCATGGTGGCACTGTGAGGTAGCTGGTCCACAGACTAACATATCCTTTGGGGGTGTCTGGACCACGTTTGGTACTGAATCGAACGCAATCAAAAAGATAGTGACAAAGAATTGGCACCTTCTACAGAAAATTGAACCACAACTTAAGTCGCCACGTTTTGCCTTTAAAACATCAAGAAATTTAAGGGATCACCTGGTAAAAGCGTACAGAGAACCAATCTCTAGTACATTACAACATATGTGGGTATTAATGCCTGTTCTTGGTCACTGCCCTTGCGGACATTGTGCAACATGTCCAACTACGTCTATGGTTAAGTCTTGTATTTTAAATTGAAAAGATTGGGTACTGCAAGAGCACTCTAACTGTTTAACCAGAAATGTCATTTACTGTATACAATGTCCTTGTTCCCTGTATTATGTAGGCAAGGCAACGCAGGAAGTAAAAAAACGAATAATGCTATACCAATCCCGTATTCGTTGCAAAGTTGCCACATCACCGTTGGTGGAACACTATCTAGAAAAGCAACATTCCCCGTTAGACATGAAATGGTTTGTTTTGGAAACCGTTAAAAATTCAAGAAGGAGACAAAATGTGGATCGTCTGCTTATACTGAAAGAGAACAGGTGGATTTGGGCAGCTAAAACTGTGGAGAAAGGGTTGAACTTGTTTGTGGAATGGCAAACTTTAGCAACCCTGTAGAGTTCCTTATGGAGAAATTGGCTGGATTGTGATATTGTCACACTTATTGTGCGATAGTATTTGAGTTATAAAGAGGGGTCTTAGTTATTCAGACTACATGGAGGTATTTGGGAAGCTAATACTTCGGAGAAAGGGTTGAACTAGGTTGTAGAGAGGCAAATTGTAGTAACCCTGTAGAGTTCTTTACAACGAAATTGGGCTAGATGGTGATATCGTCACACTTCTTGTGCGATAGTGTATTAGTAGAAAATAGTGGTCTGTGTTATCCTGACTACATGGAGTTATGTGGGCCCGATTGTTTGTCCAATAAAGTATCTTCTGCAGAAGTGGTTGTTTAGCAAATGCGAAGACTTTTTGATAAAGGTGATATTTTTGAAAAAGGTGACATTTTGTGTAATCATGTAAGTCGATATTGTATTAATACCATGACTACCACTTGGCAGCTTATAGAGCGGAGGCTTTTCTAAGCAAAGGGATTTTATGTGTATCGTTGGAAGTAGATCCAAAGCGGTACATCTAGAGGTGCATTGCCTGACTAGCTGCTGGATTGTATGACGGGTTAGGCAAAATGTTAGTCCCAAAATGGCCGACACGTTTTCTGACGCCCAATCACGTGATGCCAGAATGATCATAGAGCGCCTCAGACGCCGCGGCCGTACTAGGTCAGTTTGTCGAGCACGTGACGTAGTAACACAGTTTTCCCCAAGTAAGTTGGCAGCTCTCGATATAATTGATATATTTGCAAAAATACTGAGAATTTCGGTGGAGCAATTGTGAACACGATTGTAATTTTTGCTTGTTGTGTTCACTTTACAGATAAATATTTGCAGATTCATGGGCAGTCTTCGTGTGTAAGTATTGTGCGCTTCTGTTTAAACGCTCACATATTGATAATGTGACTGAACTTTTGTCCTAACATGCATAGGCTATCAAGCAGAGTGTGACTCATGGGCATATATGTGCTTTGTTTGTAGACCTAATTAAAAAGTGGTGGAAGGTAAGACAAGTTGACTGTCACAAGTGGTGATTAGAGGTGGTTTCAGTTAGGTAGACATGGAGTAATTGATTGTTGGATGTGGTTGTCTTTTAGGACACTGCGGTTCATGTCTTAATTACCTTTTGTCCCTGTGAGTAGCGTTTTTCATGTTTTTACGTATTTTGTGTGTACCACCAATGTAATAGGTAGTGTATTTCACCGGTGTCAGTAATAGAAATAAAAACACATAAAATACATGAGAATTGATGATAGATTTTGGTTGAAAGGGCTTTACACTGTTTTTACCACACTGAGTTATAGGTGGAGTGTACTAGTTCTGGTGTCTTGTACACATAGGAGCACCTAATTTTCACTTTGGGTGTTTTCTGAATATGTAAATATTGTTTTATGCTAGATTCATGGTACAACATATGTCCTGAGGATGGTCTCGTGGATTTGATTTACCGTGTATGAGACCGAAACGTCAACGCAACAACACTTCTTTTGTGTATATAATTACCAGTGAATGCTTATTGAACTGCATTTATACAAAGGAATTAATTGCAATATATGGCTGAGTGTTTACATTGTCCATATATTTTTGTACAAAAGGTGTCTATGTTGTAAATAATGAGGCAGTAGTCATTTGGTTGCCATTCATGATGTGATTTATGGATTATTATCCTTTGTTTTATCATGAAAAGATATTTGAATATGCTTTGAGATTAAGTCTAAGATAAAATACAACTGTTTTGATAAAAAACGTCTTGAGTTCTGTGGTAGTGTGTTCACTGATGTGACGAATTTAAAACGTTAAAGTTAAATGAATCCTCAAGGATCACTTATGCTCTGTTATGGAATCAGCCTGGACACCAATCCCTTAGTTTATGTTGTCTAAAATGCACAGGTCCTATATAGATTTGTAGGAACAACTTGACATGGCACCACCGACGTTGGTTTGGTGCTTATTTAATGGTCAAATCTGAGTAGTTCAGTCGTGCTTTCTCAGAGACCCCTGCTTCCATTTAACCAGAGACATCTGGAGGGGTTGGAGAAACCTGCCGCAGCTGAATAGATATACCCTATGTATTGGCTGTAGGTTTATTCAAGCTTAAAGGATTATAGTTCCTTACATTGTGCATACAACTTTATCTCAATTTCCTAGAAACTCCTTTAACAATGTCTTTCCAAGATGACGCTGCAGCCGCATTAAATGCGAATGCAGCAGAGGAAGGAGAGCAAGAAAGTGCTATAAACATTTCAGAAAATTGCAGAACTGCACTTACAATAAAAATAACAGATTTAGTCTCTCATCATTAGGTGGGACCATTACCTTCATGATTGGGGCACATGTGGCATTGTCAGGATTCACCGAATCGCCACCATCTGGACTCCCAAACGGCGGTTTAAGACTTCGACAGTGTCTCAACTCAAGCGGGCAAATGTCTGGTATGCTTGTCCTACATAAACGATTCAGTTCCCTTGTATAACGCCCCTTTACTGTTGTGTAAGGTTTCCAAAGATACTGTACATAGTTCACCCCTCCCAAGATGGCCGCCGTAAGGTACCTTAGAGTTTTCTTAGTAGCCCGCACATTCTAGTGTTCATGGAGAAGGCGCGAGTTCCTAACTGCGCACTTCAACGACGTTCGTGAGGAGTCAGCAGCGAGGAAACCTAACTCTGCGTCTATCCTTCATGACGGGAGTGTTTATAGAGGTTTCAGTTTGGGAATAACTTTCGGAGTTCAGAGCAAGATATTCAGGGGGAATTCCTCATAGAAAGAGTCATTCCTGTAACTCCCGCAGCAGCAGCGCCAGAGACGATATTCATAGTGAGAGTGTCTTCAGGAAGCGTATGCTGGAAGAATTGCCGAGCAGAAGTATTCGCTCAGTTTTCTGTAGTTCAGTGGCAGAATTCAGCGGAACTACGGCAAATTCGTGTTCGTCTCAGCCCAGAGTCAGCTATTCAGTCTGTCGAAGAAACCAAGCAAAGACAGTAAGACAATCTGCTTGACAGAATAACGTAGCGTATTCAAAGTATTTTCCCCTTCCTTTCTTGCGCTTGCCCTCTCCTTTCCTTCCCCCTCTGATCCTTCCTTGTACCTTTTTTGCGCGCCAGAAAGGATTGTGTACTTGAAAGACTGCTACTGCAACTAAAGAGTTACCTTGACTTCTTACCTGAAAGGAACAGTACACCACTTCACAGGAAGCTTTGCAGGTAGCTATAGTTAGATGAGTCAACATAGGGAGAATAACAGGTATTGAGCTATTAGTAACCAGTTCTCCTCTTTGCAGTTAAAAGCTCCTGTCAGAATATCACCTAAAATACAGAAGAGTAGCTAGACCTTGGAAACAGCTGGTAGGAGTCGACTAATTATTATTTTTCGAGAATGTTGTGTTAGGAAAGGTAGGTTGCTGTTGTTTACTCTTCCCTTCTGTGTATTAGGCACCCCGCTTCATTGAACAGACAGCAGAAGAATACTGAAAGGTCAAGCAGCACAAGTGGGTGACAGCAGCTTACAAGGTGTCTCTTCTTTCTCTTCCACTTCCCCTTTTCCCCCTTGCTGGTGCACTCAGCTGTTAGCAGAGGCACTGGGAGGTGGGCGATTGGGATCGGCTTCTAGACTGCCTCTGCGAAGAGTTGGAGCCTTCTCATAGCCCTGACAGTTTGAAGTGCCCATGTAGTCACTTCGCCCAGGCAGTATGGCTGAAGGATTAGATTTAAAGGTCTTGGGAAATATGCTTGAAGGAATTCAAAGAGAGATAGGAGCAGTGAGGGAGGAGAATAAAAATTTTAAACTGGAATTGGTGGCATCCCGTCAAGAGACTAGAACATTAGCACAGAAGGTAGATGGGTTAGCCATGGGAAACCCAGTTAAGAGTTCTCCAGCTCCTCGTTCCAGTAATCCCACTCCTAAGACTGTGGCACAGGTTATTCATTCAGTCTCACCTTTAATTCCCTTAGCAGCCCCAGAAAGATTCACAGGAGATCCCCAAAAAGCTCAACTATTCTTAACTCAGTGTTCTTTACACTTTATGTGTCGTCCGACACTTTTCCCAGATGCCCAGTCCAGGGTAGCTTTTATTTTATCTTACCTTGGAGGAGATGCTGCCAATTGGGCCATGCCATTAGTGAGTGGGTTGATCCTCTCCTTTATGATTTTGCCAAATTCAAGAGTGAGTTTCTTAGGATTTTTGATCGGAGAAGGATTTCCCAGGCCACAGATAACGAGTTGCTAGAGTTACGTCAGGGTTCCAAGGATTTAATAACTTACCTCACTCAGTTCAATAAGCTCCTTCTAGAAACCAATTGGCCGGAAGAAAAGAGAGCAGCTTTGTTCTACCGTGGATTGAGAGACGAGATTAAAGATACTTTAGCCCAAGTCCCAAATCGCCCAACTGAGTTATCTGCATTGGTCGACTTGGTTTTGGAATTGGATTTTCGTAATTCTGAACGGAAAGGAGAAAGGAGGAAGGACTGGAAGGTTAACTACCCTTGTTTTGATCGTATACGAACAGAGAAAGGAAATAGTAATGAACCTGAACCCATGCAAATCGGAGCAGTTAGAGGTCCGTTGAGTAAAGAAGAAAAGGAACAGAGGCGGTTGAAGAAGTTATGTCTTTATTGTGGTGGTTTAGGCCATTTTGTAAAGGAATGTACCAAGCGACCCAAGTTACCGTTTAAGGGAAACGATGCGAGCCATCAGTAGGCGGAGTCGCACTGGTGGTGAAGGATGAAAAGTCGACTCCAGAACCTCATTTGATTGTGAATACACTTCAGACTTTGACTCCACATGTGATTCTACACATGACCCTGAAGTTTCGGGAGCACCAGATATTGGGAGTGGCTATAATGCTAGATTTCGGGGCGACAGGAAATTTCTGTGACATAAAATACGCAAGACAAATGGGAATTCGAGCTATCAAGAAAGAAAGACAAGAACCGGTTCGGGCAGTGGACGGAACCAATTTGACTTCAGGTCCTATCACCAGTCATACAGAAGATTTAGAGTTGATTCAAGCGGATGGACATTGGGAGATTTTGCAATTTAATCTGATTGACGCCCCACAGTTTCAGTTGATTCTAGGACTACCATGGTTGACTCTGCACAATCCGACCATTGATTGGGAAAATCGCACAGTCAGCATGCAGTCTAAGTTTTGTTTGGAGCATTGTTTTGGTTCTAAAGAAAGTGAAGAAGGTCTGTCTCAAGCATCTCTACTTTCTTTTGGAGGTCAGTCCATTGGAGTCATAAATACTTGTGAAATTCCTTCTGAGTACCGAGACCTTGAAGCAGTCTTTAGTGAGCAAGAAGCAGAGATATTACCACCTCATCGTTCTTACGACTGCACCATTGATTTAGAGCCTGGGGCTGTCCTTCCTTGTAGTCGGATATATGCTTTGACGGAAGCTGAGAATGATCATCTCAAGGAGTATTTGGATCGTTATCTCGTTAATGGATTCATCAGGCCTTCTCAGTCGCCAGTATCTTCTCCCCTCTTTTTTATACCTAAGAAGCAAGAGGGAAGTTTGAGAACTTGCATTGATTATCGCGCTCTGAATCAAGTAACTATCAAGAACAGATATCCATTACCTTTGATTTCCGTTTTGTTGGATCAAATTAAAGAAGCCCAAATTTTCACCAAACTCGACCTAAGAGGTGCTTACCACCTTATACGCATGAAAGAGGGACACGAATGGAAGACCGCTTTTCGAACTAAGTTTGGTCTATTTGAATATTGTGTGATGCCCTTCGGTTTGTGCAATGCACCTGCAGTGTTCCAGCATTTCATTATTGATATCATGGGTGATCTTATCGATAAAATTGCCATCATTTATTTGGATGACATTTTAATGTATTCCAAGAACCCACAGGATCATCCCAAACATGTCAGGTTGGTTTTGGAACGATTACAGTCTCACCATTTATTCGTCAAATTGGAAAAATGTGTGTTCCATGTATCGCAGGTGGAGTTTTTAGGATTTGTCATCTCCCCTCAAGGCATCACAATGGATCCTAAAAAGGTGCAAGCAGTGGAAGATTGGCCAGCGCCACATAATAATAAGGAAATTCAAAGATTTTTGGGTTTTGCCAATTTCTACAGGCGATTCATTCAAGGATTCTCTCAGTTAATTGCTCCCATTACTCGATTGTTGAAAAAAGGGGTCCAGTTCGAGTGGAATACAATGGCTGAACAAGCATTTCTTGAATTGAAGAAGAAATTCATAACTGCTCCCATTCTGTTGCATGCCGATCCTGCAGAACCCTTTTTCGTGGAAGCAGATGCATCGGATCAGGCTATTGGAGGAGTTCTCTCTCAGAGACATCAGAAGACTGGACAACTTCATCCAGTGGCCTACCGATCCCGAAAATTGAATCCAGCTGAATTGAATTACACAATCACGGAAAAAGAGCTGCTGGCAGTGAAGGATGCGTTTGCAGACTGGAGACATTACTTGTTGGGGGCCAAACATACCGTTACGGTATTTTCGGATCACAAGAATCTTCAGTTTTTAAAGACCGCCAAGACACTAACTCCACGGCAGCTACGTTGGTCTTTATACTTTGCAGACTTCGATTTTGTTATCACCTATCGTCCTGGCCCGAAGAACGGGAAAGCAGATGCATTGTCCCGACTGAATACCGAAGATTCCGAACATCCAGTAGAACCGAGACCCATCATTCCTGAGGCGAAGATTATTTGTACTCTTTCTTTAGACAATTTTCAGGAAGAGGTTCGTAAGAGTCTGTCTCCGGAAGAAATTCAACAATGGATCCAGCTTGGAGGAGGAAGACGTTTTCATCAGCAGCTGCCTTACTATAAGGAAGCTTTATACCTCCCTACGACAACTCTTCAACAGAAAGCGCTACAAAGTTGTCATGACCCTCTATTAGCGGGGCATAAAGGAATTTCCAAGACCTTGGAGCTTGTGCAGCGTTATTTTTGGTGGCCTGGGTTGTCCTCTCATGTCAAACAATATGTGCAATCTTGCGAGTTATGCGCTCGAAGCAAACCGAGTCGACAAGCTCCGCAGGGATTTTTGCAACCACTTCACACTCCTACACATCCTTGGCATACTATTTCCTTGGATCTCATTGTAGACCTGCCAGTTAGCAAAGGTTTTGATACCATTTTGGTGATTGTTGATACTTTCACTAAATTGAGTCATTTCATTCCAATGACCGGTACTCCTACCGCTCCTGAGTTGGCCCGAGTTTTTAGTGAGAATGTAGTAAAGATACACGGAGTTCCCGAGATAGTGGTTTCAGATCGAGGTCCTCAGTTTATTTCCCATTTTTGGCAGGCTTACCTAAAAGGGTTGGGAATTGAGAGTAGATTGTCCACTAGCTATCATCCAGAATCTGATGGCCAGACGGAAAGAATCAACCAGGAACTTGAACAATATCTCCGTCTGTTCCTCATTGATCAGGGAGGTGATTGGTCTGATCGGTTGTGGATGGCAGAATTCGCCTGTAATAATGCGAAGAGTGCTTCTACGGGCTACTCTCCGTTTTATTTGAATTTTGGTCGTCACCCGAGTTTCTTTGTAACTCAGGAAGAGTTAGAAGTACCTGCAGTAAAGAATTTGTTCACAAAATCTAATTAAAGCCAAGTCCTCTTACAAGAAGTTTGCAGACAGGCGTAGACAGTCAGCTCCACAGTATCAGGTGGGAGATCAGGTGTGGCTCTCTACGAAGAATATTCGTTTGAAAGGAAATAGGAAGTTTCAACCGAGATTTGTAGGCCCTTACCAGGTAGAAAAGGTTATGGGACCGGTGACAGTGAAATTGAAACTACCAGCTAAAATAGGAATTCATCCAGTCTTTCATGTGTCCATATTGAAAAAGACCAAACCCCAAATGCGTTTGAATAAACCTCCAGATCCACTAAAAATTCAAGGTCATTCAGAATATGAAGTTAAGGACATCTTAGATTCAAAATACAAGAAAGGTAAACTTTTGTACTTAGTAGATTGGAAAGGGCATGGCCCTGAGGACAGGTCTTGGGAACCAGTAGCTCACCTTCATGCCCCTCAACTGCTTAAAAGATTTCATGCACGATACCCATTCAAGCCAGGACCGATAAATCGGTCTTTGAGAGGGGGTACTGTCAGGATTCACCAAATCGCCACCATCTGGACTCCCAAACGGCGGTTTAAGACTTCGACAGTGTCTCAACTCAAGCGGGCAAATGTCTGGTATCCTTGTCCTACATAAACTATTCAGTTCCCTTGTATAACGCCCCTTTACTGTTGTGTAAGGTTTCCAAAGATACTGTACATAGTTCACCCCTCCCAAGATGGCCGCCGTAAGGTACCTTAGAGTTTGCTTAGTAGCCCGCACATTCTAGTGTTCATGGAGAAGGCGCGAGTTCCTAACTGTGCACTTCAACGACGTTCGTGAGGAGTCAGCAGCGAGGAAACCTAACTCCGCGTCTATCCTTCATGACGGGAGTGTTTATAGAGGTTTCAGTTTGGGAATAACTTTTGGAGTTCAGAGCAAGATATTCAGGGGGAATTCCTCATAGAAAGAGTAATTCCTGTAACTCCCGCAGCAGCAGCGCCAGAGACGATATTCATAGTGAGAGTGTCTTCAGGAAGCGTATGCTGGAAGAATTGCCGAGCAGAAGTATTCGCTCAGTTTTCTGTAGTTCAGTGGCAGAATTCAGCGGAACTACGGCAAATTCGTGTTCGTCTCAGCCCAGAGTCAGCTATTCAGTCCGTCGAAGAAACCAAGCAAAGACAGTAAGACAATCTGCTTGACAGAATAACGCAGCGTATTCAAAGTATTTTCCCCTTCCTTTCTTGCGCTTGCCCTCTCCTTTCCTTCCCCCTCTGATCCTTCCTTGTACCTTTTTTGCGCGCCAGAAAGGATTGTGTACTTGAAAGACTGCTACTGCAACTAAAGAGTTACTTTGACTTCTTACCTGAAAGGAACAGTACACCACTTCACAGGAAGCTTTGCAGGTAGCTATAGTTAGATGAGTCAACATAGGTAGAATAACAGGTATTGAGCTATTAGTAACCAGTTCTCCTCTTTGCAGTTAAAAGCTCCTGTCAGAATATCACCTAAAATACAGAAGAGTAGCCAGACCTTGGAAACAGCTGGTAGGAGACGACTAATTATTATTTTTAGAGAATGTTGTGTTAGGAAAGGTAGGTTGCTGTTGTTTACTCTTCCCTTCTGTGTATTAGGCACCCCGCTTCATTGAACAGACAGCAGAAGAATACTGAAAGGTCAAGCAGCACAAGTGGGTGACAGCAGCTTACAAGGTGTCTCTTCTTTCTCTTCCACTTCCCCTTTTCCCCCTTGCTGGTGCACTCAGCTGTTAGCAGAGGCACTGGGAGGTGGGCGATTGGGATCAGCTTCTAGACTGCCTCTGCGAAGAGTTGGAGCCTTCTAATAGCCCTGAGAGGCATACAGAACAGATGTGTTTTATTATTGGGTTAAAGTCTGGCCTGTAGATGCACACACACACACACATATTTCATTCTTACATTCTCACACTCTGGGTGAAATACCAGATGAATTCTCAACATAAAATGATATAGAAGTCCCACCCACTTACCAAGAGCATATACATTGGTTTAAAGGTGCCCTCCCCCATATCACAGATAAAGTGAGACTGTTGTAAATGAATCTAGGACCCTAGTGTAAATTTTCCCAATTCATGCCCTTATATAGGTATAGACTATCCTATCCTTATATAGGCATAAACATCATTACCATATTTAGACTGAGCCTATGCAGCCCAAATACGGCATGGCTACTTCCACTAAATTCCAAGAATCAACAACGATTTCTTAGAAAAACCCGCCTTCAGCAGCTAGGGACATCCCCTTGCCTGAATACTAATTTATCTAGGAAATCATGAAGTATTCAAAGAACTGAGTCTTTTATGGCGATAATAAGTCCAATCACACGTCAAACTCGGCACCTTCAAAGTATAAATATGCCTACATTTGCCCAGACAGACACACGGTGGTTTGGAGCAGATCGACTAACTACTTGCCTGACGCCCTGCAGCAGCAAGTGCCGAAGGAAGCCGACCCTCCAGCTGACGCACTGAGGGACTCAGTCTTTTCTCCTGCCGAGAAATCCAGCTCCAGTGTTTCCAGGCTACCCTTGCGGGTTGCTGGGAAATCGAGTCCTGAGAGAGAGATACAAGACCTCCTTCATTCTAAACCAAGGTAAGGAGCTGATTAGACCCGTAGAGATTTCTTGATTAGATTCTTGGCAAAAAATACTAAACTTAAACTACTCCTCACTTACTTCTTCCCTTGTGCTAGGCTTAGGTCAGGTACACCGGGGTAGGCGTATTTTAGAAGCACTAATTGAGTACTTTTAGCCATCATTTTAACACTGTATGTATTTTATCCGTTTTAAGGCAATTTATGGCTTAGAAACCATATTATGCTTTTACAGTACTTCTTTATAATACTGTTCGTATTATATACCCTGTACTTTATTACCAGTATTACGATTGTGGCAGTACATTTCTTATGCTTGAGAAAGAAGACTATTCAATAAATACTTGAATTGAAAACGCCCGTCTCTCTATTTTCTCAGCACCTCTGGTGAAACGAAGCATGCACGATTGACTGAGTGAAATAGCTATCTATTGTTTCCGCGACTCTAGAGATTGATTTCTTATTCTTGGGAAACAAAGTTGTCATGTTTATGCGGTTGTCAGAAACTAATCCCTTCTTGTGAATTCGAGAAAGTTTCTAGTGACCTCTGAGATAGCTGACACTCACAATTAAGTCTAATATATAAGATAGAGACCTAGTCGACTGCAGTCCTACGTCTAAACTATAGTATATGTTATTCCAATGCGCAGAGCCTATTGGGAATATAGGAACTTCACTACATGGCGCCCAACGTTTGATAAGGCGATAATTTGACGCTAGATACTAGAGTAACTCAATCGTGCTTTTCACACAGACCCCCTTTCCCCCGTAATAACTCCAAAATACGTCTGGAGTGGATGAAAGGATAATATCCGCCAAAACTGAGTAGGACGAAAATCCTATGTATTAGTTTTTGTTTTTTTCAACGTTGAAGGATACAGTGTTCCAAAAATATTGTGCACCTAATCTTTGTTTCCTTGAAACTTGTTCTGCAAACTCTTCAGTCAGTAAAATAATGATTTCTGACGAAGAATTAACTGAAAACAATGGAATTTTATCAATGGGTAAAAGAAAAAAAAATATTTTTTGTTAATTTTCAAGAATAAGGAGTGTGAAGGGCTGATCTTTGCAGATGGCAAAGGCAAGCACTATGTGTTTTTAAAATACCCCTCACACACTATGAATCCCATAGTGTCATGCTTCATCATTGGGGTCTTCCCGTCCCTCTACGGGGCGGGGCGTGCTACGACCTACTAACTGCACTGGAGCACTTTATATTTTTGAGAATAGGCTATGTGTGATGTGAAAATTGTGTAAGTGAATGGGGGTGTAGGGACTTATGTGTATAAATGTAAAAAACTTTTTTTTATTTCCTGGCTAGTAGAAAAAATGATTTATTTGCTGCTCTTGCTGGAAATGTTAAAAAGGGGTTGTGGTAGGGCTATAATGTGCCCTACTTGGTCGAAATGTTTCGTAAGCAGTCCCCTACTGCTTACTCATCAGGACCTCTGTTAGTCCCTACTAAAAAACTCAGGTAACTCACTAAATGTAGTATGCCTATTGTCCTAAAATAGAATAGCAAAAATCGGCTATTCTATTTCGCACTAGGGCATGAGTTGGCCCTGTTTGAAAAAAAGTGGACCCAATTTGGTCTCTAGAAGGAAAGAAGGGAAATGGAAAGAAAACACATGTGGTCAAAAAATATATATGTTTGACAGACTTTTCACACGATAATTTACAGTCAAGAGGTTTTATATTTGACCTGAAAAAGAAAACGTGATATATTTTTCTCTTAGTCTTTTTTCTTTCTTACATTTCATTCTGTGTGTTAGCCTATTAGTGCAAAACACACTGTTATTTCTGGTGATGATTACTCATTGGTAGTGATACACGGTATCATGTGAATCGCATTCCACACACACACGAAAAAACACTAATTTTCAATGGAACGATTTTAAGATAAATCGGGTGGGAAAACGGCGCTGCAACTGAAGACTTATTTATTTCCGGATGAATAGCTTCTTCTTCTCTGAGTTCCCCTCCTCTTCGTGGCCTGCTGTTGGTTCTGTGTGTTGCACCACATCTTAGCGCGGAGACACACTGTTTTAGTGTATTCAGGCGCTTAATAAATGTTTTTATTATTATTATTATTACCTGCGATCGTCGCAGTTTGTTGTACGAGAAAGGTAGCACACGTATTGAGCATGGGGGTTGCATTGTCATTTGTCGGTGGTAAGCAAAGATAAGGCTAGGGAATCATGTTTCTGTATTAGCCATTCATAAAACCTAAAATGCGTTAGATATACATACATAAATCAGAAATTATCGTGCCCCAAGAGCCAGCATCAGAGGATTGTCCTAGCGATCACTGTGGAGAAAAGGGAACCAACGTTCTGAGGTCAGTCATATGGAAGTCTCTATGTAGCCATATTTTAAAGACTTCCGGCTGTAGTCATACTCACTTCACCGCCGAGGAGATTCTCCTCAATCCTGCCCCTGTGCTGCTCCGTGGGATGTTGGAGGATGTCTCGGGCTCCCTTATTTATGTTATGGAATTGCTGCGCAAAAACTGCATCTGTTGAGTCACTGTCAACCCGGACGTGACGGTAGTTGCTTACCGGCACTAGAGCGCTAACAAAAAATGCCAGCCAGGATCGGCAACTGCACCTACTCCTGGACGCATTAGTATTCCTTCTCTTTCTATTGCGCATTGTAATCGCAATTGTTCTTGCAATTTCATTAGAAACCCATTGGACTTTATTATGAGAGAAAAAAAATGTTCATCCGTGCTTTGTAAAAGCGAACGATAACGATAATTCTATCTCCCTCCCTGGGCATCTGACTTAATTGTGAGAGAGAAAAGGTTGATCGTCCGAACTTTGTAAAGGCGGACAATAACGCTAATTTCACCTTCCTCCCTGGGCATCTGATATTTTATTATTAATAGACTTAATGCTGTGGTTGTAATAATATGATTCAGAAAAGGGGGTGGTGATGAACAGAGTGCCTGAATTAAGCAGACCACTCTTACCCAGTCCAAAGATCAGGGCTTAATCCATCACCGTTTTTTAGCTCACTGCACCATCCCAGCTCAGAACTTGGCTATATGCAAATTAGTCTGTTCCTGTCCCAGTGCATGATGGGAACAGGGCAAACCAAACTACCAAGCCAATTCTTGTACTGGGAAGGAAACAAGCTGTCCATCACCACCCTCTTTTTGAAATTATTGTGGTTGTAATAATAGTCATCTGCTATGAGGCGTGAAAGGCTAGGCCTCTTACTGTACCTATGGTTTGTACATCAAGGCCAGAGGTAGAAAAATGTACGAGGAGCTGTACAGGTGGTTAATTGATTATAAGCAGAGGCCAGAATTTAGAGGTCGATTGGGGGCAGTGGGCGAAAGGCCAAAATGCATATGGCGTGTTAAAAAAACAATGGATATTGTTTTCAAAACCAGTGTGCCTTGGCTTATTGAAAAAATGGTGGTGAGCATTTGGGCATACATTGATTCTTGTGTGTTGTGCCAATACTGATTCATAAAAATCGGTCAGATTGACTATTCTGATGGAGGAATTGAGCTGGTTGAGCGATATTGGCACAGTGATAGTGCCTGATGATACCAATTTGCCATGTGGTCCGTACCTCCTTACAGTTGTCCCCAAGGTATATCATCATTGAGACCCACTTGGTTGGTGTTAAGGCGGAACGCCCATCTCTATTCTTTCTCGAAAAGGTGTTTGTCATTGGTCACTTGTTCAATGACGGTCCATGTGATGTCCTCAGGTTTATGTCCCTTCTCTAGGAAATGTGTCGCCATTTTTGTGCTAGTTTTTTTACACTTAATGTTACTTTTGTGCTCACCTATTCTTATTTTCACAGCCCTGCTGGTTATACCAACATACTCCAGTTTGCATGGGCATGTGATTAGGTAAACTACATTGTGACTAGGTGCTAAGTGCTAGAGAAAGGCTTAGGATATGTCCCCACGGCGAACATGGACACATTTTTACTTTGCAAAGAAGTACAAGAATTCATGAGACGTCTAAAACTACAAGTCTTTTTCAAAGATAAGGAGACTGAAACCCAACAAGGTGATACGGGGCTAAAACCAAAATCCAAGTTTACCCCCATGGACAATACTCTACCCATAGAATTACTTGCCTTTGAAAAAGCTGTAATGAAAGACCTCAACGACCTGGATTCACAGAATAAATGGATCTTCCAAAACATCTCCAATGAGGAAAGAAGAGCCATACAAGAACTCAGCAACAACGTCCAACTAATAATAAAACCTGCCGATAAGGGAGGAGCAACGGTCATACAAACCAGACAACAATATGGCCTAGAGTGCAAGAGACTTTTACAAGATCAACGTAACTACAAAGTACTTCACACTGACCCGACAGACAGGATAAAAGTGAGAATCAACACCATGATGGAGGAAGCTCTAGCTCACAATTGGATAACGAAAAAAGAGGGTGAATTTCTATGCCAAAACAATCCTAAGATACCATACCTGTACACGTTACCCAAAATACAAAAACGCCTAGACAACCCACCAGGACGTCCGATTGTATCCGGAATTGGATCTATCCTAGAACCTGTATCCAAGTTCGCCGACGCCTTCCTAAGGCCAATGGTCCAAAGAACTTCTACCTACCTCAGAGACACCAAAGACGTCCTCAATCTTTTGGAAGATCGGACATTCAACCCAGACACCCAACTACTAATTAGTTGTGATGTTGAAAGTCTCTACACGAGTGTCCCCCACAACGAGACACTAAACATCATCGAGAATGTCCTTTTCGAGGATGATTGGGAATACCAAACTCCAAGGAATGTAATCATGGATTGCTGCAGCCTGGGGTTAAAAGGAAATTTCTAAGAGTATGATGGGACCCTTTATCTACAAAAACATGGGACCAGCATGGGGAGCACCTTTGCTCCCAGTATTGCTGGTCTCTATGTGCATCACTTGGAGACCACGAAAATACTACACCCCATGAATCCCCACAGAAAACACATTAAGACCTGGAAAAGGTATATCGATGATATCTTCATTGTATGGGATGGGGACATGACCACATCACAACAATTCATCACGTGGCTTAATCTACAAGATGATTTTCTCAAATTCACCAGTACCAGTTTCAACAACAATCTAGTATTCTTAGATCTCAACATCTTCCCAAAGAACGGAAGATTAATGACAACTACCCACTTCAAAACCACATCCAAAAATTGTCTCCTGATGTATCCGAGTTTTCATCCTTAACATCTGAGGGATAATCTTCCCTACGGTCAATTTCTTCGGCTTAGGCGCAACTGAACCGAGATTGACAATTTCAAATCCCAATCAAAAGATCTGCGAAACAAACTAGAAGCATGCCAGTACCCTGAAAAGATAATCAACCAGGCTTACAAACGGGCGCGCAATAATTGAAGAGAAAGCCTACTGGACGAAAAACAACCCAAAGAAGAGGACAAAAGGCCATTTTGTATCACCACATACAATACGAATTCAAACCAGGTGATGAAAATTGTCAATAAACATTGGAAAATACTAAACAGCGGCGGCTTAGATATTCCGAAACCCATGTTTTCCCACAGAAGGGGAAGGAGCATACGAGACATGCTGGTCCATACCAGACCATTCAAGAAGGAAGACGCTCCTTCTTCACTGAACACAGGACCCGTCCAAGGTCATCATCCCTGTGGGAGATGCAAAGTGTGTAGCCTCACAAAAAAGAGCAGAAAATTGAAATTCCAAATGGAACCTCATGGGAACAAAGAAGATTCACCACTTGCAATAGTCACAATGTAGTTTACCTAATCACATGCCCATGCAAACTGGAGTATGTTGGAAAATAAGAATAGGTGAGCACAAAAGTAACATTAAGTGTAAAAAAACTAGCACAAAAATGGCGACACATTTCCTAGAGAAGGGACATAAACCTGAGGACATCACATGGACCTTCATTGAACAAGTGACCAATGACCAACACCTTTTCGAGAAAGAACAGAGATGGGTGTTCCGCCTTAACACCAACCAAGTGGGTTTCAATGATGATATACCTTGGGGACAACTGTAAGGAGGTACGGACCACATGGCCAATTGGTATCATCAGGCACTATCACCGTGCCAATATCGCTCAACCAGGTCAATTCCTCCATCAGAATAGTCAATCTAACCGATTTTTATGAATCAGTATTGGCACCATACACAAGACCCTGAGTGGGTTGAACTGTAGACGATTTCCGTATAACCATCAATGTATGCCCAAATGCTCACCACCATTTTTTCATCAAGCCAAGGCACACTGGTTTTAAAAACAATATCCATTGGGTTTTTTAAAACGCCATATGCATTTTGGCCTTTCGCCCACTGCCCCCAATCGGTCTCTAAATTCTGGCCTCTGCTTATAATCAATTAACCACCTGTACAGCTCCTTGCACATTTTTCTACCTCTGGCCTTGATGTAAAAACAGAATCTTGCTAATTACAAAACATCGGTACAGTAAGAGGCCTAGCCTTTCACGCCTCATAGCAGATGACTATTATTACAACCACAGCATTAAGTCTATTAATAATAAAATATCAGATGCCCAGGGAGGAAGGTGAAATTAGCGTTATTGTCCGCCTTTACAAAGTTCAACCGATCAACCTTTTCTCTCTCACAATTAAGTCAGATGCCCAGGGAGGGAGATAGAATTATCGTTATCGTTCGCTTTTACAAAGCACGGATTAACATCTTTTTTCTCTCATAATAAAGTCAAATGGGTTTCTAATGAAATTGCCAAAAACAATTGCGATTACAATGCGCAATAGAAAGAATACTAATGCGTCCACGAGTAGGTGCAGTTGCCGATCCTGGCGGCCATTTTTTGTTAGCGCTCTAGTGCCGGTAAGCAACCACCGTCACTTCCGGGTTGACAGTGACTCAACAGATGCAGTTTTCGCACGGCAATTCCATAACATAAATAAGGGAGCCCGAGACATCCTCCAACATCCCACGGAGCAGCACTGGGGCAGGATTGAGGAGAATCTCCTCGGCAGTGAAGTGAGTAAGACTACAGCCAGAAGTCTTTAAAATATGGCTACATAGAGATGTCCGTAAGACTGACCTCAGAACGTTGGTTCCCTTTTCTCCACAGTGATCGCTAGGACAATCCTCTGATGCTGGCTCATGGGGCACGATAATTTCTGATTTATGTATGTTATTCTAACGCTTTTTAGGTTGTATGAATGGCTAATACAGAAACATGATTCCCTAGCCTTATCTTTGCTTACCACCGACAAATGACAATGCAACCCCCATGCTCAATACGGTGCTACCTTTCTCGTACAACAAACTGCGACGATCGCAGGTGGCAGCACTGTTTTCCCACCCGATTTATCTTAAAATTGTTTCATTGAAAATGAGAGTGTTTTTTCGTGTGTGTGTGGAATGCGATTCACATGATACAGTGTATCACTACCAATGAGTAATTATCACCAGAAATAACAGTGTGTTTTGCACTAATAGGCTAACACACAGAATAAAATGTAAGAAAGAAAAAAGACTAGGAGAAAAATATATCGCGTTTTCTTTTTCAGGTCAAATATAAAACCTCTTGACTGTAAATTATCGTGTGAAAAGTCTGTCAAACATACATATTTTTTGACTTCATGTGTTTTCTTTCCATTTTTCTTCTTTCCTTCTAGAGACCAAATTGGGTCCACTTTATTTCAAACAGGGCCAACTCAAGCCCTAGTGCGAAATAGAATAGCCGATTTTTGCTATTCTATTTTAGGACAATAGGCATACTACATTTAGTGAGTTACCTGAGTTTTTTAGTAGGGACTAACAGAGGTCCGGATGAGTAAGCAGTAGGGGACTGCTTACGAAACATGTCGACCAAGTAGGGCACATTATAGCCCTACCACAACCCCTTTTTAACCTTTCCAGCAAGAGAAGCAAATAAATCATTTTTTCTACTAGCCAGGAAATTTAAAAACATTTTTTTACATTTATACACATAAGTCCCTACACCCCCATTCACTTACACAATTTTCACATCACACATAGCCTATTCTCAAAAATATAAAGTGCTCCCGCGTAGTTCGTAGCACGCCCCGCCCCATAGAGGGATGGGAAGACCCCAATGATGAAGCATGACACTATGGGATTCATAGTGTGTGAAGGGTATTTTAAAAACACATAGTGCTTGCCTTTGCCATCTGCAAACATCAGCCCTTCACACTCCTTATTCTTGAAAATTAAAATAATTTTTTTTCTTTTCTTTTATCCATTGATAGAATCCCATTGTTTGTATATATAGTCAAGGAGGGTGGTTCTATCACCACCACCTCTACACTTCCTCTTTTGTTCATTTGAAGAATTAACTGCAGCAGCAGCACAAGCAGTTTTAGATGACAGAAATAGGCTACAGAATGACCCGGATGCTATAATCATCCCGGTAAACGTAATGAAAACTATAACTTACAAACTCATAAACAATGGAGTATCATCGAGAGGTGGTAAAATAATATTTGTTATAGAGGCACATGAATATCGGCAGACAGAGGTATTCTAGTCATGGATTCACTTTCCTCCAGCAGTTCGAGGGACACACGAGTTCCACTACTACAAAGTAGAGGAACCTCCAGAGGAATACGTTCCTTACGAGGACGTTGAAATTCCATTAACTTACCAGGAGCCTCAGCTTTGGTTTAAAGGCGCCCTAAAACATGAAAATCATATTATCAGGCTCAGTCCACTAGGTAGACCAGGAGCTACATTGCCGGTACTAGCCAGCTATACACCACATCCTGACATAGAAGATATGACAGGTCGAGAACTGTTAGCTCAGCTGAAACAGTTAATCAATACATAGACAATTGGTTCAATATGTTATGCGGACTTTAAAATTACAACCTACTGTAAGGATTCCACAGCACATCTCTCACCAGGGGAACACAAACAAAATAACACCACAGACTATACAATCAGTCATTGGTAAATTGCCTGCCAAACGGGAACACATTCCGTTTTGGTTAGCACAAAATATTTCTCAAATTGAGGCAGTATTCCCTGATAGTACACCTCATGGGAAACACAGAATTCTGACAATCTGTTTACCAATGGGGATAGCACCACATGTGGAGGACTGCGACACTTGGGGACAGTCTTTGCTTCAATCTACACAAAATCACATGGTGCACCGTCCATGGCGGTGATACCAGACGTTCTGAGACAGATTCAAAATGAATACGATCCAGAACCGGCCTTAAATCTAAGTATGAAATTACTGAAAGATTTCAAACAAGTCTCGGCTATACTATTAGCCAACATCAAAGGTAAAGCAGCATCCGTGGCAATCCGCCAGAAGTTAAAAGAAACAGATATAACAGACCAACCATATGAGCTTGCAAGAATTATTGAAAAATCATATGAAGAACTAGGCAGAGATAGTTTGGGTGGGAAACCATTAAAACCCCAGCTAACTGAAAATCCTGAAAAGGTATTTATTAAAAATAATCTCACTAATCCTAAGAAGAAGTGGGAAAATACTAAACAGACACTTCCTAAAGAGAAACATTCTCAGTCCGGAGGAAGATCTCCCCAAAGGGGAGGAAGGTCTCCCCAACGGGAGCCGTCTGAAAAAAGGTATAACCTTAGAAATAGGGATACTTTAAGAAAACCTGATAGATATCAAAATACTGATACTCATTCCTCTCGTACCTTTCAGACTTCTTCGCAGAAATCCGAGAGGAGAGGACAATCAGAACAGAAAGAGGAACGTGTGAAATCCAAAGAAGAACAGCAAGTTCCAAAAAATAAGGAATCTCAATTCACCAAAAAGAAGGTCGCAAGCATAGCGATCAGACATGCCGAGGATCTTGAGGACACAACTCAAGAACGGGGAGTGGGCCCAGACAATGCTAGACAGCGTAGCAGAAGTCACCATAGTTCGCAGGATCCTGATGAATCATCTGGAGACAGTGGACTTGAATGAATGCATTCAGGTTGAAACTGCCGACACCAGGGTTAGAGTACCCCACAAGTTATATGAAGTAACACTCCGGATGGAGGGGGACATAACTAGAAAAATAAGAACACTCTTTTGGGAGAAGCTCTCTAAGGGCTATGACATTCTTCTAGCTGAAAAAGACTGGCCACCTGAATTTGTTAGGGAGTGCCCACATGGCGAGGAAGTAATTATGCCAGCCTTCTCGAATCACATTCCTATTCTTAAAAAATACCCCTATGCCAGAAAATGGGCTGTGGCCCAAGCTCAAGCATTATATAAAAATCATGCAGGATGGGATGCGGATTCTCCTCACCATAAAATCAACCTACTGCACAGAGGCAGTATCCAGTCAAGCAAGAAGCTAAGAAACAAGTCAGGGAGATTTTAAATCAACTTGACTACCAAGGCGTGATTGAAACATGCACCTCGTCAATGAACAATCCTTTGTTTCCTGTCTCCAAACCAGACAATTCATATAGTCTAGTTTTGGATTACAGACATTTAAACTTCTGTTGCAAACATTTACAGTACAAAATGCACACAGTGAGGCACTGATGAATAACATCGTGCGGAAAAATATAAAACCACATTGGACATTTCAAATGGGTTTTTCTGTCAAAACATTGCACCTGAAAGCAGGCATCTGACCGCTTTCTCAATTATGGGAACACAGCGACAATTTTGCCGTCTACCCCAGGTATTCAAGAATAGTCCAGGGTTATTTTCAGCCAGAGTAACAGAGTTACTGCAAATGTACGATGAAGAGGCATTATCATATGTCGATGACATCTATCTTACAGATGATGATTTGGACAGGCACTTGAAAAGAGTGGACACCATAATACTTGGGTTCGCCTCTGAGGGCTATAAATTCAACTTGAAGAAATCACGAATTGCCCACCTCAACGTCCTATTTCTAGGCTACGAGTTATCAAGTGAGGGCAAAAGCCTGGCAGCAAACTTTCTAGAGAAATGTGCACTGCTCCAACCTCCAAAAACGCTGAAGAACTTACAGTCAATTCTAGGTTTCCTGAATTTTGGAATAACATATGTTCTGAATTAAGCAGTGTGGAGATGAAACCCTTACCTCCCGGCAGCCACGTCCGAGCGTGGGGGTCCTGTCCCCCCGCGCCCGGTTCCTTAACGTCCCGGTCACCCAGGACTCCTTCTCTCTTGTTTCCCCTGCAGGTATCTTTGCCGACAACGGACCCCGGAGGACCGGAAGTGACCTCCCGCGACCCCGGAAGTGACGACCCGGAAGCCGCCACCTCTGACCCCGGAAGTGCTGCTACCGTATCCACCCCGGAAGGTAGAAAAACCCACGGCAAAGAAGGAGAAGCGTTCGAAGCAGCCGACTCGTGGCAGGAGACAGCGGGAAGCGGAGAACCTCCGACGGTGAGAAGAGCAGAGCGGGAAGAACGAATCGAGGAAGAGGAAGAGGAGGACGTCTGGACTGAAGACTGGTGGCGTCCTCAGGAGGTGGCTGGAGAGCGGCCGCAACTGGGATGAGAGTTGCGGCGGGGCACGTGAGTACACACCATCCTTTCTCAGTGCCCCTTCCTTGTATTTAATTGTAGATTTTGTAGATAAAGCTGCACAAGCACACGCACTGTATATTGATCTCTTTCCACGTGCACTGTAAAGAGCCCGAGCACCGCCCAGCACCAGTCATCCCCTCTTTTTCCCCAACCCTCTCTTACTAGCCTTGCCCTTCCTCCTTGACCAACCCTACCGCACGGCCCGTTTCTCGTTCCCTCACTCCCTGGTGTGGGTGGAAGTACTCCGACGTCCATTTCTGGTCAGGACTAATGCCCGTACACTTCTCTCCTTTTCAAAGCCTCCGAGGAGTCCCAGTACTCAAGCGGAAGACGACTGTACCCATCAAGAGGAGAAGACCGGAACCCCTACATCACCTCACACCGTGTCATCAGCCTGCAGACCCCCCCCTACACCTCCCGCCGGAATCCCGAAAGCAACCCACCACCCCTTAAGACTTTGTTCCTCCTTGAAATAAAATAACTACTGAGCATAGCTCACTATATCCGGCCTCCTCGCCTGTTATTCCGGTCCGCCCAGCCCACAGCTTCACAGGTGGTGTCAGAAGTGGGATTCTCCGGACGCATGGAGGCCGCAGTCAAACAACTGGCGGAATGCCAAGAACAGCTGGGAAAAATGATGGAAAGGTTCCTCAAAACAGCGGAGGACGATCGGGGACAATTGCACGACGTCCTGAAGGGTCAGGGCACCGCACAGGACCAAGCCCTGGATAGGCTCACTACCGTTATGGGGCAACAAAGACCGGTTACCACTCTTCCTTCCGTAGTCCTGCAGAAATACGTGCCAGGCGAAGACCCCGATTACTTTTTTACGAACTTTGAGCGTCTAGCCCAGGCCGCTGCATGGCCTGCCGACCGGTGGGGCCACTACCTGGGTCCCCTGCTGACTGGCGAGCTGCAAGCCGCATACCAACAGGCCAACATCCAGGGTCAAACCCCCTACCAGGATATCAAGACCTGCATCCTGGAGAGACTGGGAATAGATGAAGAGACGTACAGGGTTCGACTCCGTCAGGCAAGGGAAGGAGCCCAGGAAACGCCTCGTGCTTTATCCTTCCGCATCCAGGACCTGGCAAACAGATGGCTGAAGCCCGCCACAGCCACCAAAGAGGACATCATGTCCAAAATATATCTGGAGCAGTACCTAGCTTCCCTGCATCCGACAACCCAGAAGTGGGTGCGCCAACACGCCCGCCTCACCCTCGACAGCGCCGTCGAGATCGCCAGCGCGTACAACAGAGCGCAAGAATCCCAGCGACCCAAGGAGGAGCATCCTCCCCGTATACCGCATGGCAGCCATCCCCGGGCCCAAAGACCTCCTCCCGTGGCCAGAAAACCAGAACCCGCTCCACTGATGCCCTACCCTGTCATATCTCGGCCACCCCCTCCAGGACCCCAATGCTTCCATTGTGGTGGGTACGGACACATTGCACGCATATGCCCACAAAAGGAAGAACCCATGGACATAGGTCTGGCCAGGAACTACGTATGTCTCACCACAGACACCAACCCTCCCCCTTTTCGGTGTCCGGTGAAGATCGAAGGACACAACATGATGGCACTATCCGACACCGGGTGTAGACAGAGTGTTCTACGGCCACAGGAGCTGCCCCACACCGTTGGACCCGTGACGGGCACCGTGGCCATCAAGTGTGTCCATGGTGACACCAAGACATATCCGACAGCCAGAGTCCGGGTACAACGCCCTACTGATGTGGGGAGCCTGCTAACAGTCGGCCTGATACCCAATCTCCCTGAACAAGCAATATTGGGTAGCGACTACAGCGGTCTGCCCCATCTCCTGAAAGACACGACGGATTCTTTAAAGAAATGGTGGGCCGAGGCCCCTTTTCCCCATGAGCCTCCTTCTGCTGATCCTGAGGGCAAGTCGTCCAAGACCAGAAGGCAGAAAAGGAAGGAAAAAAGAGACTATGCTATGGCTTTCCCCGCTCAGGTGGATATCCATCCATGGGAAACGGACAGAGAGTTCCGCGCCGCACAACAAGAAGACCCGGTGCTACAGGAGGCCTGGGGGAGAGCCCTGGACGCCGAAGACCCACTACAAGTAGGTCCTTACTTCTTTCAAAAGAACGGGCTGCTTTACCGAAAGGGAGGACCACAACGGTCTTCCCCTCAATTGGTTGTTCCCGGACTATTTCGGGAGAAGGTGCTGTTCCTGGCCCATAGCCACTTGCTCGGCGGTCATTTCAGTGATGAGAAAACCGGACAAACGATCTTGGAGAAATTTTACTGGCCAGGGGTGCACGGGCAAATAAAAAGATACTGCAGAGAATGCCCGGTCTGTCAAAGAAATAGCCGCTATCGTCCCCCCAGGGTCCCTCTCCAACCCCTCCCTCTCATTGACATCCCGTTCACCAGGGTAGGGATGGACATTATAGGACCACTGCTCCCCTCTAGGAGTGGTTGTAGGTATGCGTTGGTGTTATGTTATGTTATGTTATGTTATGCGTTTTTATTAGGCGCACAGATGCTCCAGCCAAGGAGCGTCCTGGCGCCCGACAAGGCAGCTGCACAGCACAACGAAACAATATGTCTGACAAATTTAAACTAAGGGAATAAAAAAGTTTTCACCGCACGGCGAAAGGATAGCAGATCCCTAAGAGCACGAATCGCCGGGGGAAGGGAGTTCCAGAGCACCGCCGCACGAACCTGAAAGGAGCGCCCACCAGCTCTGCTTCGCTTAAAGCGAGGGACAACAGCCAGTTCTAAATCAGCGGATCTTAAAGCTCGGGCTGGAATGTAATGGGCCAAAAGTGTAGCCAGAATCCTAGCTGGGGACCCCTTCAGAATCTTATAAGCGACACAGAGGACCTTAAACTGGATCCGCTGGGCCACCGGGAGCCAGTGCAATGAACGCAGAGTACCAGAGGTGGGGCACGATCTAGGTTATCCTACCACCGATCTTGCTGCGGCATTCTGGATCCGTTGCAGACGTCCGATCTCTGCTTGGTTCAGGCCTACCAAAAGGGAGCTCGCATAATCCAGCCTAGAGATGACAGTAGCTTGGATCATGAGCTGCCTAGTGGAGGCATCAAAGAACTTTAGCACTGGACGGAGCCCACGCAGGATACCAAAGCAACAGGCCGCCGTACGTTTGGTATGACAGGCAAACGTAAGGGAAGGGTCCAGCCAGACCCCGAGGTTTTTGAGCTCGGCAACTGGGATGGGAGTTGGACCCAGATCCCCAGGCCACCATCTCTCTCCCCAAAGTTCCGGTTGTTTGCCAAAAATCATGACCTCGGTCTTACTAGCGTTCAGCTGGAGACAGTTGGACGTCATCCAGCCGGCGACCGTCCGCAGTCCTTGTTGGAACCTGGGGGCATCGACATCGGCATCCCCGCTGATCGTAACCGCTAGCTGGGTGTCATCGGCGTATGACACCATTGTCATACCCCATTGCCTGACAACCTCAGCTAGCGGCCTTACGTATAGATTGAACAACGTAGGACTCAGCGAGGAGCCTTGGGGAACCCCCAGGCCCAAAGGATGGTATTTGGACTGGTACGGCGGGACGGTCACGCTAAAGGCCCGATTGGCTAAAAAGGACCGGAACCACTGGAGAGCGATGCCGGTGACGCCAACTTCCTCTAAGCGACGCAGAAGGATCGGGTGCGATACGGTATCAAAGGCGGCGCTCAGATCTAATAGCACCAGCGCCGCCGTTTGTCCCGCATCGAGCACGGAGCGAAGATGCTCCACCATATACAGCAGAGCCGTCTCCGTGCTATGCCCGGCCCTGAATCCATTCTGTGTCACATCGAGGACATCAGCATGAAGTAGATGTTCCGAGAGGACCGCGTTGACATGTGCCTCCGTCACCTTAGCAGGCCACGGTAAGAGTGAGATTGGCCGATAACTCTCGGGCTTACTACCATCCAAATTAGGTTTCTTAAGGATAGGACGAACCATAGCTCGTTTCCACTTCAGTGGAACTACGCCGGAAGTAAGCGACGTATTGATCAAAGAACATAACGGAGAGATATCATGTACCGCTAAGTCTTTGAACACAGCCGAGCAAAGCGGATCCTCTGGGGACCCCGACTTCACTTGGTGAGCCAATTTGTCGAGGCTTTCAGGTGTTAAAGTAGGAAAAGAATGCAACCCCTTTGATGTTAACGGCTTAAGAGGTGGATTAGCCGAAGGAGTGGCCAGCGGAAAAGCCCGATAAATGGCATTGACCTTTTCCAAGAAGAAATCTGCTAGTTTTTCACAGCGCTCAACAGAGCTCTGGTAGATCGTCGTTACCTTTTTGGCAGTGAGATCTTTCAGCACCTTGAAGATAGCCTTAGACGGGTTAGAACTAGTCCTGAATTGTGCGGCATAGAAGGCAGCGCGGGTTCTGCACACTGCCCGGTGATACAATTTCACCGTAGACAAGTACAAAACTTTCTTCACGCTATCATAGGATTTGCGCCAAGCCCGCTCTGCACGCCTACAGGAAACCTTCAATGCCCGCAGTGAGTCATCGTACCAAGGGCTGGATTTACCAGTCCCCACCTTACAGCATACAATAGGGATGAGGGTGTCCAAAGCCCTAGTTACCCAGTTACAAAACCTATCGTAAACCTGATCTGCCGACCCAGTTGTATCAAATGAGTCGGTCGATAAGAGATGAAAAAACTCATCCAGCTTTAGTTTATTCCAGCGCCGCCTCGGGATAGAGCACACCACTGACTTAGGTTGTATAGCCGGTGTAGGGCAATGGATCTGTATCAGATAATGATCAGTCCATGCCAATGGTGTATGGCTGGAAATACAGGCTTCCGTAAGGTTGGTGAAAAACGGATCGAGGGTGTGTCCCCCTGAATGGGTGGGCTGTGACACCAGCTGAATCAGCTGGAGCGCCTCAAAATCTGCCAGGAAACTGGACACCGTAGGACTAGCTAGGTTATCAAAGTGCATATTTAAGTCCCCAATGATGGAGAAGTTGGAGCACCCTGCAGCCAGTACACTAATGGCGTCTGGTAGCGCCGCTCTAAAAGCCACTTCACTCCCTGGGGGCCGATAGATCACTAGCCCCGACAGGGTGAAATTAGGCGTAATGGCTACCCTAAACATAGCGCTTTCGCAGCCAGAAATTCTTTGACCCTGCCAGGTGCACGAATAACAGGATTTAACTGCCAGAGCTATCCCTCCACCTCTGGAGGCTCGGTTAAGAGTAAATACCGAATATTCCGGCGGAAAGGCCAAGTTGACAACGGCCGTATCGGCATCCTGCAGCCAGGTCTCAGTTAGGCAAAATAGGTCTGGAGAATCGTTGCCTAGCAGGTCGAAAATGTCTAGATGGTGCTTGACAAGCGACCTAGCGTTTAGATTCCAAATGCTGATAAAAGGCTGTGAACTAACAGCCGCAGTGATGTCATCCCTACTTACCCTACTTAAGGGGGCAGAGAGAGTGAAGCATCCGCACCCACACGTAAAAGGGCCACTTAAGGGATCAGCCCGAGGCGTACCACAGACCCCCCGCGACTGATTGATGGCAAAAAGACTATCTCTTGTATAACACAGCATAATGGACATGAAAACAGCCGGGAGCGTAGTCAGAGCCCAGCCACGTCCAGCGCGTCCTGTCGCAGACGGGCAGGACTCTGGCACGACTCCGGCCACGCGAGGGCGCGCCCGCTACACGAACCCGCTACGCTAGGGGAGGAGCATTAAGTAGGCGTCCCCTCGGTGGCTCATGCGCAGTCAAGCGCTGGCGGAAGGAAGCTACTCTGCCCCTCTCAAAGATGGCGAACCACCCCGGTACCAAGCCCGCCAAACGGCGGTGAAGGACACGATTTAATGTGCAGGTAAGGGGGATTTAAAAACCCAGCAGTCTGCTGACGCACAAACAATAAGCAAAAGGAAATAACAATTTTAAAAACGGCAAACACGCCAAGCGCTCCTGCATCAAAGCGCTCCTCTACCTTGTCTCTGGTGGTGGACTATGCCACACGCTTCCCGGAAGCCGTACCTTTGCGCCAACCCACCACTCAAACCATAGCCAAGGCCCTCATCTCCATCTTCACGAGAGTCGGGTTTCCCCGGGAGATCTTAACAGATCAGGGGACGCCTTTTGTTTCTTCCCTTATGCGCCAGGTCTGTGCCCACCTGGGCATAAAGCAAATAAGGACCGCAGCCTACCACCCCCAGACCGATGGGCTGGTGGAACGCTATAATGCCACCCTTAAAACAACCCTTAAGAAACTTCTAGGTCTTGAAAGCAGGAGATGGGAGGAGAGGCTTCCCCTCGCTCTTTTTGCCATCCGGTGTAAGGTGCAAAGCAGCACAGGGTACTCACCTTATGAATTGTTGTATGGGCGGGCTCCTCGGACCCTGTTGGACATGGCTAGGGAGGCCTGGGAAGCGGAACCCGACCCCTACCTGAATACGTCAACAATCTGAGGACCCACTTGGGACAGATACGGGAGATCGTAAGGCAGAATCTCGTGGCCGCACAGGTCACCCAAAAACGGCAATATGATAGGGGAACCAAAGCCCGTACGTTCAACCCAGGGGATCTTGTACTATTGCTCATATCGTCTTCCGACCACAAGTTGCTAGGGCAGTGGCAGGGCCCCTTTTCTATCCTGAAATCCGTGACCCCTGTTACCTATGAAGTAGAGACAGACCACACCCGAGGGACCACCCAAATCTATCACGTGAACCTCCTAAAGAGGTGGGAGGGGCCCCGTCCTGTCCTGTCAGCCACAACTGCCAGTCCTTTCGAAGAGTGTTTTGACCCCGACCTTCCCGAACAAAGCAAACAGGACCTTAGAGGTGCCTTGTCCTCCGTGCAGGCGGTATTTTCAAACCAGCCGGGACACTCCACCGTAGTGGAGCACGCCATCCACACCGAAGCGGGTAAAGTAGTGAGACAAAGACCATATCGTATCCCCGAAGCCCGTAGAGCCATCATCAAAGAAGAGACAAACCAGATGTTAAGAATGGGCATCATAGAACCCTCCTGCAGCAGTTGGAACTCGCCTATCGTTCTAGTGCCCAAACCAGATGGCTCCACCAGATTTTGTATAGACTTCAGAGAAGTGAATAAGATTTCGGCCTTTGACACCTATCCCTTGCCCCGCGTAGATGAGATGGTGGAGCGCATTGGCAGAGCCAAGTACATAAGTACCCTCGACCTCTGCAAGGGGTACTGGCAGATCCCACTCAAGGAGAAAGACAAACCCAAAACGGCCTTCTCAACCCCTGAGGGCTTGTTTCAGTTCAGGGTGATGCCCTTTGGGCGTCACGGTGCTCCGGCTACCTTTCAGAGGGCCATGAACTTGGTGCTACAGCCACACATACGGTACGCCGGAGCATATCTGGACGACATCGTCATACATAGTGACAGTTGGGAGCAGCATCTATGTCATTTGCGGGCCATCATCACTTCTCTGGGGAACCATGGCTTCACCATCAACCCATCCAAAACCACCTTAGCGGCACAGAGCGTTAAGTATCTGGGATACCTGTTGGGGGAAGGACTCATACGTCCGCAGAACAACAAAATCAAGGCCATACAAGCCATCCCCTTCCCTCAAACCAGGAAGGAACTCCGTGCCTTCCTTGGTTTGTTGGGGTATTACAGGAGATTCATCCCGAATTTCTCCCAAACCGCAGCCCCTTTGACCGATTTATTGAAGAAGGCCTCAAAGACAGAAGAGCAACTCCGGCAGCCCACTTCCCTGGTGTTACGGGCCTTTGACCAACTGAAACAAACCCTGATCTCCGAACCGGTGCTCATCAGTCCGGACTATACACAGCCCTTCATCCTTCAAACTGATGCGTCCGACCAGGGCTTGGGGGCTGTTCTCTCTCAGAAGGACCCACAAGGGGTCGAAAAACCGATCCTATACCTCAGCCGGAAACTCTTTCCCCGAGAAGTGAACTATGCCGTAGTAGAGAAAGAGGCCTTGGCGATCAAGTGGGCAGTAGAAAGCCTGCGATACTACCTGGAGGGGCGCGAGTTCCTCCTCTACACCGACCACGCCCCTCTCGAATGGATGGCCCGCAACAGGGACCACAATGACCGAGTACTCCGGTGGTTTCTCTCCCTACAGCCATTTCGATTCAAGACGCTGCACAGGAAAGGACTGCAACAGGGCAACGCTGATTACCTCTCTCGGTATCCACCACCCTCTACCCCTACAAGAAAGACTGCTAGGGAAAGGGGATGTGGAGACGAAACCCTTACCTCCCGGCAGCCACGTCCGAGCGTGGGGGTCCTGTCCCCCGCGCCCGGTTCCTTAACGTCCCGGTCACCCAGGACTCCTTCTCTCTTGTTTCCCCTGCAGGTATCTTCGCCGACAACGGACCCCGGAGGACCGGAAGTGACCTCCCGCGACCCCGGAAGTGACGACCCGGAAGCCGCCGCCTCTGACCCCGGAAGTGCTGCTACCGTATCCACCCCGGAAGGTAGAAAAACCCACGGCAAAGAAGGAGAAGCGTTCGAAGCAGCCGACTCGTGGCAGGAGACAGCGGGAAGCGGAGAACCTCCGACGGTGAGAAGAGCAGAGCGGGAAGACCGAATCGAGGAAGAGGAAGAGGAGGACGTCTGGACTGAAGACTGGTGGCGTCCTCAGGAGGTGGCTGGAGAGCGGCCGCAACTCGGATGAGAGTTGCGGCGGGGCACGTGAGTACACACCATCCTTTCTCAGTGCCCCTTCCTTGTATTTAATTGTAGATTTTGTAGATAAAGCTGCACAAGCACACGCACTGTATATTGATCTCTTTCCACGTGCACTGTAAAGAGCCCGAGCACCGCCCAGCACCAGTCATCCCCTCTTTTTCCCCAACCCTCTCTTACTAGCCTTGCCCTTCCTCCTTGACCAACCCTACCGCACGGCCCGTTTCTCGTTCCCTCACTCCCTGGTGTGGGTGGAAGTACTCCGACGTCCATTTCTGGTCAGGACTAACGCCCGTACACTTCTCTCCTTTTCAAAGCCTCCGAGGAGTCCCAGTACTCAAGCGGAAGACGACTGTACCCATCAAGAGGAGAAGACCGGAACCCCTACATCACCTCACACCGCGTCATCAGCCTGCAGACCCCCCTACACCTCCCGCCGGAATCCCGAAAGCAACCCACCACCCCTTAAGACTTTGTTCCTCCTTGAAATAAAATACCTACTGAGCATAGCTCACTATATCCGGCCTCCTCGCCTGTTATTCCGGTCTGCCCAGCCCACAGCTTCACAAGCAGAAAGGGTTAAACCTCTCTACGAACTAATCAAACCTGATTTCAAACCAACTAATTGGACTCAAACACACACATAAATTTTGCGTTCAGTGCAAACAGACATGTTAGCAAAAACAAAGTTAGAGACACGCGACAATGTGCGCAACCTTGTGATCCGAATCATCCCAGGGAGATGCGGATTCACGTACCTGACTTTTAATGAAGGTGAAAAGGTACCAATAGCATACAAATCACACTTGTACACACAAGCGGAAGTAAAGTTCACTTCTACAGAGAAAATTCTGACGGCGGTTCAAACTGCAGTAGTAAAGGAGAGAGCTCTAGCGCAGGGTAAACGCATAATGATCGTTACACCTGTACCTGCCTTAAAGGCAGTGACAAAAGCAAGCATTCCCAATGCAAAAGCTTTACATCCGAGATGGATACAATGGGTTAACTCTCTTGCTGGAACAGACGTTGAATACGTGTTTGACCCCTACTTAAAAACACCAGAATTCCTACAATACGAGTACGAATGTCCTCTGCTGACCGAGATTCTGCCTCTAGAACATTACGGATGTATAATATATACAGACGGATCAGCACAGCCCACAATTGGGGGTATATTATAGTGCTGCGTATGCGATCGTTAAAGGTCGCTGGCGCGAAGGTAAATTCAGACCTATGGTAACTAAAACTCAATCACTCGGAGACTGTACAGCTCAGCGAGCTGAACTACAGGCTTTCAAGATGGTGCTTGAAAATATCGATCGCGAATTCCCCACACTAATAGTGTGAGATTCGTATTTCTGCGTTGAATCTTATAACGAACACTTGCAGAACTGGGTTCGAAATGGTTTCAAAAATTCAAAAGGTGGTACAATCAAGCAAAAAACGCTTTGGGAACAAGTAGTTATTTTGCAAAAAGAACTACAAAAGACTCACTCGATTCACGCACTGAGTCATCAGCGTGATGGCGTTCACGTTGCAGGGAATTCATTGGCTGATAAAGCCGCGAAGGCAGCTGTGCAAACGGCTTCCGTAGTTACAATCAAACGCTCTAAAAGAGTAATAGACGGTGAAACGTTACTAGCAGTAAAAGACTCAATGGAAGGCAGCTATGCAGCGTTACCTCTAAATAATCCACCCGGTAATACATACATAATTGATGCAAACTCCGTTCCTTTTGCTCGAATCCCTGGAGTGGGGGACAGAGTAATTCCAAACAGGAATCGGAGAGCTGCTTTGGTACACAAAGCACATATGGGAGAGTGTCTGAGACATCAAGGGGTCTTAAAATCTCTAATAGAATTAGAAAAGATGTACTGGTGGCCGGGAATGAGCGTTGATGTGTATAATTTCGCAATTTATTGCCCTAATTGCAGCAGAGACCGCAGCAGCGAAAGCCACCAGATACCTGACTACAGTGTAGCCAGCCCAGATCAGATACCATTGCTAGACAGCATTAGACTATCTACACGCAAACGTTATATTGAACGGATGCGGGCCCACACCTACTAGGACAAGATTTATTTGGATGTGGCCCCAGTGCTCAGCTGACTCCAGAACTGTTATAAAGGATTTGCGAGTCTTTATCGGCACATACGCAATCGGCACGCTACACTCTGACCAGGGTCCTGCGTTTAGCTCTCGAGCTTACAAGGAGGCCATGGCTAGCTTGGGCGTTGCATTGCGGTATTCTAGTCCCTTCCATCCTGAGGGTAATGCGGTAGTGGAAATAAAAAACAGTGACATAAAGCAATCCATAACAGCTCAGGCATTAGGTTCGGGTGATGGGTGGGTCAAACATCTAATAAGTGTCCAACGTAGTCTTAATAAACTGCCAAGAAATTCTCTGGGTGGAATCACTCCATATGAATTACTGTTTGGTACTAGAATGATAATCGAAGACCTCGATTGTCAAACTTCAGTGGTGGAACAAAAACCCTTTGATGTCAAAGATCGTTTGGCTGTTTTACAGGACTTAAACGAAACAAGAAACAGTCTAAGTAACGCAACACAAAAGCCAACATCCACTGAAGAAAAACCACCTGTCCCAGCAAGACCTGTCTGGATTCCAAAGATTGGGGATCTAGTCAGAGTGAAGATCGTGGTGAAGAAGGAATTTGGGCCTTCTTACAGAAAAGCAGTACCTATCTTGGCAATCCAAGGAACAAGATCTGTAGTACTACCGCCCCTTGCTGGTAAAAGGGAGAACAGTGTTGTATCCATCGACCTGGTCAAACCACAACATGTGGCCAATAATAAGTAGTAGGCCCGTGGACTCCCAAGATGTAGCAGAAGACCAAATCTCGCTACTATCCAAGAGGTTCAAACTGAAAGATTGTCACCTTTGATAAACCTGCAGTAAGAAATGAAGGATTATGCAACAAAGCCATGGAACTTGTGCCTCTTAAGACCCAAATAACAGTTCGTCAAGAAACACCTGTCTACAATGATCTAGCCTCTGACTATACAAATATGGCAAAGGAAGAAGCAACTCCAAAGATTAATAACAATCCTGATGCAATTCCAACAATTGACAGACCTGCCTCTGGCTATTTCAGCAACTTTGATACATTTTCTGAGGATCCCAGTGAACCCGAAGATACGCCAGCAAATAAAACTTTCAAAGAAAAAATAAAAGGACTCTTTCATCAACTTTAGAAAATATATCTGGTTTCATGGATTGAATTTTTGATTGTGTTAGGTGTATTTTTCCTCCTGCTCTGGCTCATTCTGGTTTTGAGCTTGGGAAAAATGATAGATGGAAAATATAATACAATGAACACAGCAAGTCAGAAAATCAACTTGGTCCTGAAACCTCATAAATCTTCCCATCGTGAAAGAAGAGATCTGTCATCAGTTCCTATACCTGGTGGTATAGCATGGGGCAGAATGGAGTATGACATCTATGGCCCGGTAGAGCTTCTGAAGATTCCGCACCAGTTCAAGATCTGTTTAAGTGACTTTGTATCACCCAATACATTTTCTGATGATTGGTACTTTGAGACTATTAATAATATGATGTCAGATTTAGAGATGTCAGCTAAATGTACTGAACATGAATACTTACAAGGTTCATCAGATTATGAACAAATGTATTGTTTTAATCATTATGGTCACCATTATGTGCATAAATCTGCAAGCCCTAGGAATGTTTTTACATATAATCAATGGGAACATTGCCCAATGCCGCCAAAGGGCAGCTCAAAAACGTTCTATCAAAAGTTTCCATACTTCACAGGGTTTAATGTTACAAATCCAGAAACGTTTTATTTCAAAAATGAGAATAAGACAGGAATGAAAACAATGTTGACCAATACTAAACAAATGTATTCTGCAAACTTTTATGCTCAGCTGTCTACATTAGGGTTTGACTTTTGGAAAGACAACATCGAGACAAAAACTGTCTGGGGCGCAAAAGACTGGCAGGTGCAAGGTTTAGAAGCCCTGTTCAGAGCCTGCATTATACCAGAACAAATAATGTTTTTAAATGACACTGTTCAACAAACTTCTTGTCTTGGCCTAGCTAAGATAAAAGATTTAAATAAACCGCCTATACCTAAACCCACATCTGACAGTGATGATACTACAGAAGAGGAGGTAGACATACCCTATATTTTAAAACAGAACAGAACTAATCCTGGTTGGAAAAAATGGTTAAACTGGCCCACAGACACTAATAACTGTCAGGATAGATTCCTGAACAAAACACAAGGGTTCACAGTGAATAGGCTAGATCCAAGATACTCCCAGAGACAACATCCAGGGATAGTAACTACTTATAGTGTAGGAAAGCTATGCCTTGAGTGGCAACAGAAATCTACACTTCCAGAAACCAAACAACACTTATCTTTACTTAAAGAAGGCAATGATTTGTGAGATTTCTCAATGGGGCCTAGCAAACCACGTAAAAAACGTTTCATATACGCCGGTATATACGCTGCGTACAACGAAGCTTGGAAAATAACGCAAATGGAAACTGCAGAAAGAATACGAGAAATTGATCGTATTCATTTGGAGAAATCTCTCTCTGTAGTGGACAATAGGTTAACGACTCTGTCCTCCAGAATATATTCTTTGGACAGCATTGTATCATCTGCAATTGACATAATAGAGCAGGACTTGCTAATGTTACAACATGGCCAGTCTCAATTACGTTCTATAATGCAGCTGGGCTGGAAGTTGCAAAATCTTCGTTCAGGCTACGTGCCATGGCGTCTAATCAACACCACGTCATTGTTTTCTGTATTTAACCTTACAGATAAACAAATATCTTTGGCACAAAAAGGAGCAGACTATACGGTGCTGAGCATTGAAAAACTGGAAAGATTACCATTGACAGTTTCTGAGAAGCCTGTTATTGAATGGATAATACATGGCACCATTACGATACCAGTGACGTTTTTCCAATTTGAGTATTGCCTACAGCATATACCAGCGGGCCTGTATGAAAGGTTGGGTAAAGAATACATTACTTCGACCTGGACTTTACCATACACACACAAATGTTGGAATAAGGGAAAGGAGGTATTCCTTAGTGGTAAAACTTGTAAGAACTCACTAAGTGGTACACTTTTGTGCCAAGGTATTAATTTACACGGAGCCTGCGACGGTTCTGCAAATAACCTCTCTTGACACCTGCACGGTACTCCCTCCACAGTGATAGAACCAATTTTCAGGCAGCTATCCAATGGCAGCTACGTTATGCTCAATGACCACAGCTGTTGTGGCATGTTGCCAAGAAATACTTATCTCATTAGTGTGTCATCCAGGGTCACTTGTTGTATGCAAGTATTGTATCCAAAGAGCAAGACAGACAAGGAAACGGAATTATGGCCTTCACTGAATATCTCTTCTATACGAATTGATACTTTAAGCAGAATGAAAGTCATTCTTTTACAAACAAATGTGCCACTGACCTCGTCTAGAGAAACGTATGATCTGCAAGTTGCAAGGACTTTGGCAGAGATACATGCATTATTATCAACAAACTGCCCAGTACATTTCGCAGAAATGTTAAGTCAAATCTTAAACATGTCTGATACCAGCGGCATCGCACATGTATTTAAGACGATTTTTTCGGGACTGTTAACATCATTTGAAGCAGTCCTCTGAATTTTTCCAAACTTCGTGCACTCTGTGTTCAGCGGCCTGCCTCTCATCTTGGGACTCATAGCAGGAATTCTATTTTTGTTCCTTCTGCTCCGATATGGCAAGTTCGGTCACCGACGATACCCAAACTACAATGGAAGGAACCCTCCTTGCCATGAGGTATTGTGAGAGAATTACACAGATTCTTGGCTTGGCTCGTTTAAGAGATCTGAACACAACCTGGTTTCTATCGTTCAGACCAATCTGGCAAGATTGCATCTTACCTGTTCTTTGATGCCTGCTTTGCGGAGAAGAATGCGTGTTGGACATTTGTCTTACACTTCCATCAGTCCTGCCATCGGATGTTGATGCCTTGCTAGGTCCGGTAACGACTCATGCATCGTGTTGCCCCCAACGGCTGCCAAATCTGATGACGGCATTCATTGAGGTCTCACCGGCAAGTCTAACTGAGGGTGAGATACGAGAAACTACAGGCACAGAGGTACCGCTTACTGCAGACATTGCGAATGCATCAAACGCTGACGGCAATGATCCTCATCTATGCACATTTGATTTGTTAACTGAAGTGGTTCCACTTTCACCTACTATGGTGGACGGTTTCTTTGCCAGCCTAGACGATCTAATGTTTTCTCCTGACACCGAGAATAGCTTTTGATTCATGCACACAGCGTTCCCTGAACTCTGAAATTCGGCCTTCATTGTTTAAAAACAAACCATCTAACTTGAGAACTTTTCTGCGATAAAAATTCAAACTTTTTCCAAAATGGAACTTTTGGCACAGAGTAATCTGCTTAAAGTAGAACTATTCTTAGAGAACAAGATTTCTTTTGAAAACTTCCTGAATGACAATATTTGACCTGATCATCATAAGCAAAACATTATGCTATGGGATTCTCTCGAAAATTTTTCTGTAAACTTCAGAGACATTTCATGAATGTAATTTTATACTGTATAAATGTATAAATGACAGAATGAATTCCCCACACTAGGCTTCATGTCTGTAGAAAACTGTTTGTACATACAAGTCTATGCTTGTTACATTTCAAACAAACCTTTGCAAATGCAAATTGTATTTTTGTATTATGAGTGGGATTGTTAACATTAGCTTTAGACATGTTCAGTGTTGATGGGGGCGTGGCTAAGCAAGCCACGATGGCGGTTGTGTCCCGCTGAGGCTCCGCGATCGGGCCGGCATCCTACCCGGTTCCCTAGGTCGCCGAGAGCCACACACGTCGGAATCGGTAGTCGGAACATACCCGACATCTGAAGCGATCCCGCAGTCCCTGGCAATCTGCATAACAGCAGTGGAAAAAGACATTTAACCCACCGGAGACGCGGACCGAGTCTCAAGATGGCACCTGCAGCCTCACTCGGACGTCGGGAACTTCACATCTCCCAGCTACCATCTCCGCGACAACTGCGAAGCCGTCTGGGGCCCGTTATCAGGAAGCCCTCCTGCACCGGACCCGTCCGCACCGAGGAAACCAGGTCCCCGGTGGATACGACCCCGCCATTTTGGACGAGCCGAGCTGCCGCCTTCCCAAACCGTGTCCCGACCCAGGTGAACCACGCAGCGGCACCACAATATAAAAGGATACCTGCTCGCAGACGCCAAGACTTGAGGTCCGCCAACGATCATCGTGCTGCCAATATCCTCCTGGGGGACTCTGCTCATTCGGCTCGCCTGACCCCAAGATGGCGCCCGGGGAGCGCCGCGAGTGAAGGAACGAACGTGGCAGTCCCCAGTCAGCGCTCATAAACCTGCTGACTGAAGGTGAGCCGAGCGCCTCACTTTCCCTTCCGCAGCGCTTCCCTGAGTGAACAGCCCGGCGAGGCCGCATTACCGAACTGCCAACCTCCTCCTATGAATGCAACAAGCGCTGCCTGACCCTAAAATGGAGGAGTAATAGCTCTCCCTGCCTCATATATCGGACTACCTATACCACTGGGACACAGAACTGGGGCCCATGCTCTACATACCGGCTACATATTATCTGGGGGTCCTATCTATTGTTCCCCCCGCCCATCCAGAGCACGCTGCTCCGAAGGACCTGGGGGCAGCAACGAACCTACGCTGACAACTCGAGCCACGTGCTAGTCTGGTGGGCACCGATCAGCCCCTCACCCCCAATTACCTGGGCAGGAAACCCGCAGAGCGACACACTCCTCCTTGCCTCTGACACCGAGCAATATCCCCCGTGATTGTAGCCATGGGAAAACCGAAGGTTACACAGACACCCTCTGTGCCAGAAACTGTTCCAGAAAATATGCCCCACACACGAGCATGGTCGCAAACCAATACATCGCAGGCTGACCCAACTGTATCAGCAAAACTAGACCAAGTGTTAGCGGCCATCGAAATATCCCGGCTATCCATGGAGGAGCGACTCGGCACCCTGGCAACCGACATCAGCCTAATCCGCGACGACCACCGGAAACTAGCGGATAAAGTAAAGATGGAGAGAAGACACTAGCTGACCTACAACCCATGGTTAAAACGCATCAAACCACACTACAGGAGGTCCTACACCGCATGGTGGTCATGGAAGAGCGCGCAGATGATTTGGAAGGACGGTCGAGGCGCTGTAACATACGCCTGCTGGGTCTGCCAGAGGGAATTGAGGGTTCGAACCCCCTGGACTATATGGAGACAAGGATAAAATCTTTAACCCCAGCCACGGACCAAACTACATTCTTTTCCATTGAACGTGCCCACAGAATTCCTGCCCGGAGACCCCCGCCAGGATTTGCACCCAAGACCGATGCTTTCAAAGTTTCTACACTTCTGCCACCGGGGCGCAGTACTCCGAGCGGCCCAAGTGGCAGGTCTCCTACAAGTGGAGAACAAACAAATAATGATTTTCCCGGACTATGCACGCGCAGTTCAACAACAGAGGTCCTCCTTCCTCGATGTAAAGAGACGACTTCACACAAACAATGTTCAGTACTCCCTGCTGTACCCAGCTTGCCTCAAGGTCCTACACAAGGGCTCTGCCATCTTCTTTACCACCGCCGAGGAGGCACAGGACTGGGTGGACCAGCACTGCCCTCTACAGTCCAGAGCAGAGACCCAGCGCAACTCAAGCCCCAAGCCACCACGATCTAGGAGACGCGGTCCGAAGCGACCCCATAATGGCACCACCAGAAGGTCCGGGTCCCCTCCCCCAGAGTCTCCAGATTTGACACAAATAGTACGGGAACGCCGGGAGGCCCTACAGGCGGTGATTGATCTGCAAGCATCGCCCCTCCCGCAGGACATTGTTCGACCCCCACACATATTCACATCGGAGGGGGAAAACGACAGCGACGACACATTGTCCGGCAGAGGCTCCACCACTCCCCCCCGGTCACACCACAAACAGCTGATGCTATCCTGGATGGACAATTGGCTGCCTCTTCAATGTGAATGGACCCCACAGACATTATCACGGGTGCCCGGCTCACACTGGACTCTCTTAGCATTGCGCATGCGCTCTCATTATGATGTACTGGCTCAAGCGCGACATTCACTGATCCTCCAAAGGCCCGATCCGCGCGCAGTCTCGCGTGCACACACACTGCCACCCCCGCATATTCTTGTCACACCTTTCCGCTAGCAGGGAATTCATTTGGATATATCGCCACCGGCGACGTCTCCTATGTATTGGGACTGTTTCCCGGCCCCAGTTCCGTCAGTTCTAACCCTAGTTTGGTTTTGCCCCACCCCCCTCATAGTATGGTACGAGTCAGGGCACATGCAACGCATTAGACAGCACTATGACGGGTCACACAGGTGCTTCCCCCAACAGGAGGGCTATCGGATCGGGGATCTTGTTAACTACAGGCCCCCCTGAATGCCGTAACGATAACATTGGATAATGGCAACACAACAGTCGGACATTAATGTTCTTACACTCAATGTCAGGGGTCTACACACACCGAGAAAGCGCTACACCGTATACTCATACATAAAACGCCAAAACACCAGAACCGCATTCCTCCAGGAAACCCACCTTACTGGCACTGAAGTGGACAAACTAAGGACTAAATGGTGCGGCACGGTCTGTGCCACGACTTACTCAGCATATGCACGCGGCGCCTTGATCTGGGTTAGGCCCGGGACTCCCTTCCGGGAACTCAGACGGGTAGTGGACAAAGAAGGCAGGTACGCTTTATTAGAGGGGCTCCTAGATGGTCAAGCAGTCCTCTTGGGTAGCATTTACGCCCCCAACCTGGAACAGGACAAATTTTAGGACCATCTCACGGGGATCCTGGCTCAATTCACCGCTGTTCCCTGGCTCTTGTACACTTGACATCTCCCTGGACCGCTCACACCCCCCACCCCTGCACTCCCCGGCTCCCAAGCAAACGGAGAAGTTTTGGGCCTGGACCTCACACTGGGCAGATGTATGGCGACTCCATCACCCACACACCCGAATATATTCATTCCACTCCATCCCCCATAACTTGCGGGTGTGCCTGGACACGTTCCTCTGCTCCGCGCCGATCCTCCCCAAGATTTTATCCACGGATTATATGGGCAGGATCATCTCGGACAATGATGCCCATATACTACGACTAAACTGGCGTCCCCCACACCCCCCGGTCCTCACCTGGCAACTGCCCCGAGAGTGCCTAACTGACCAGGTCTTTAAGCATGATCAAAAACAAAGCATACAAGACTTCTTCACCCACAACACAGGCACGGCTTCATCGGTATAAGTGGAATGGGATGCATTCAAAGTAGTAGCCCGTGGAGAATGCATTAAACAAATAACGGGGGTTCGACGGACACTAGAGCAGGCACTCATTAAAGCAGAACAGCACCTCGCCACAACCACTAAATGAGATGACCTCTCCGAGGAACAAGCTACCCTCACGGCCAAAGCCAAAAAGGCCTACCAAGCGGCTTGTGCTGACCTTCGTAAATATAATTTCAGAACTTATGCCACCCGGAAGCACGATGCTTGCCTGGTTAGCGCGGCAGGACACCGACATTAAACCGATTACCGAAATCATCAACCCTGGAGGCACCCTGGTGCGCTCCCAGGACGAGATCCTTTTAGCGTTCCAACACTATTACGAGGCAGTTTATAGCACTCCAATCCCACTCTCACAGTCCTTAATAGATCATTTCCTTGATCCTCTAACGCTGCCCACAATCACGAAAGCAGACAAGCTTGCGCTAGACACGACGATAGCGGCCGCGGATGTCACCCAAGCGCTACATGCCCTGTCTCGTAACAAGGCACCAGGTCTGGACAGACTCCCACTGGAGTATTACACGGTCTTTTCTCCCCTATTAGTCCCACAGTTAACACTAATGTTTGCGACGGCCCTTGAACAAGGGATCTTACCCAAATCCCTTAGAGAATCTGTAATTGTAACCTTTCTGAAGCCGCATCGGGACCCACAACTCATGGCATCATATCGTCCCATTACACTTCTATCCACCGACTGTAAAATTATAGGGAAAATATTGGCCGATAGATATATACAAATAATACGTCCCCTGGTTCACCCTGATCAATGCGGGTTTGTCCCCGGCAGAAACACATCTCAGAACATCCGCCGCATCTTTCATGTGCAGGATCAGGTGAAAGACACGCACCCACGTTCAGCCTGTCTCATCTTAGACCTCGAGAAGATTTTCGACACCCTCACTTGGCAATATATATTTTCTGCTCTACACCCTGAATTGACATCGGCCCCGTTCTTCTAGCGTACACACGACTATTATATACAGGACTTACCACGCGGGTCCGGTTAGGGAGGCACATTTCCACGGCCTTCGAGGTCTGGAAGGGCACAAGGCAAGGCTGCCCTCTCTCACCCCTCCTCTTTGCCCTCGCGGTCGAGCCACTGGCTATAAGATTACGCCAGGAAGGCATGCAATGGGGCATTCCACTCGCGGACGTCACTCATAGCGTCTCTATGTACGCTGACGACCTCTCAATATATGTGCGGGACATCACAGACGACCTGACTCCTATATGGACAACGCTCACGGAATTCGCGGACGCCTCCGGACTCAAGGTAAATTGGGACAAATCCACGGTGTACCCTTCCATCCGGACTTACCCCCTCGCGACATATGGATGGGGACTCAGAGAGTGTCCTGGAACACGGAGGCCCCCCGGTACCTCGGGATCCGTCTTTACCATTCTCCTGCCGATATATTTGAGGTCAACCATTGCAGAGCGCTCGCTAGCATTAGGTCAGCGGTCGGATTTTGGAACAGACTCCCGCTAGCCCCAATTGGCCGAGTGGCTTTGGCTAAAATGATAATGCTCCCCCGGCTCTTATATCACTTTACGAACCTACCGGTGATCCCACCCAAAACCTTCTTTTGTGACCTCAACTCCCTTCTTGGCACGCTCCTTTGGGGATCGGGCAGACACAGAATAGCACTGAAGACACTACAATTGCCTACCACTCAGGGAGGCCTAAGAGCCCCATCCTTTGAGTCTTACTTTTTAGCAGCACAACTTCAATGGCTATCTTACTGGACAGTGGGTCGACACACGAGTGAGACACACACCCCGACAGGTAGGGTTCCCACTCCGGAACTCACCCGCCTCCTCCTCCCCGGCACCAAACCGCGACGTACATACCACTTACAGGTAACGATTGCACGCCAATGCATGTTACGAGTTCACCGCATGTCGCCCGGAACGCCCCCATACTCTCCATTACTCCCAGTGGTTGGTTGCCCTAGGCTCGAAACATACTATCCGGTCAACACACTAACGGCATGGACAGCGTACGGTATCACAGACATGGAGTCCCTCTTCGAAGACGGGCAGATGAAACCATTCCAACGCCTTGTGGACGAGTACGGTCTCCCCCCGGGTCAGTTCCTACGGTACCACCAACTCCTCGAAAGCTTCCGTCCCCATCACAACCTCCAGGCCGGAGAACCGAACACACACCCGGTCATACATACAATGTTACACATGGGGGTTGGGCGACATTTAATGACCTGGCTATACAAGGCGCTTTGTGAACTCGCAAACGCACCCCTAACAATCTTACGTGCCACCTGGGAAGACGAAATCGGACGTCCACTGCACGAGACGGAATGGACCAGAGCACTTGAATCTCCAAAAAAGGTGTCCAGGAATGCCTGATTTAAAAATATACAATTTTATATACTCCACAGGGCGTATCTGACACCGACGCGCTTGCAAAAATTCTACCCCGACACTCAGTTCCTCTGTCCCAGATGCCACTCCCCAGAGGCTGACTTTCACCACATGTTCTGGAGCTGTCCCGCACTTCGGCCCTTGTGGCAAACTGTCCATGATACTCTGAGAGACCTCACGGGGCTAACAACCCTGGACACGTGGGAAGCTAGCGCACTGGGCATATTCAGGATACAGAAGCATCTTAAAGCACACAAGCGTTTCATCTCACTAGCATTATTACTAACAAAAAGGAGTATAGCCATGCACTGGCGATCCCCCACGGGCCCCTCTCTAGCGGCATGGGCGGGAGCGGTATATAAGTGGGCGGCGGCGGCGGCTACGCGAAGAAGAGGTCAAGGGAATCCGAAAACACCCCATCTCCATGGAGTGGGCCATGCTATTACACCGTTTTAAACATTCAACACATAGTAAGAAACTGGATAGTAGTCCATCCAACCCCACTACCCCCCACCCACCAACGCAGGCGCGACTGCAGACCTTGTACCCCTCTGACGGTGCACTCGTACTGCTGACAGATGTACCCCACATCCTGTCATATTAGACGATTGAACCCCGCCATTGGCCCAACATAGCCCCTTCTCACGTGGCACTACTATGCTGCTACGCAACCCAGCGAGACACACGTCACCCAGACCCGTTAAAAAAAAAAAAACCTATACCCGCACTCTACACTTACATGCTCCTCTCCCCAGTTTACGCCCCAGTTTTAAATAATACTGTTGCATGAAGCCTCCAGATCCGCTCCACATACCACTGATATCATTATGGACTTATATGAATGCAGTATGTTTTATTGCTTATATGTCTGAATACATGATTTGTAGTGTTCAAATAACGAAATGCCAATAAAAACAAGTTTAAAAAAAAAAGACATGTTCAGTGCTTATACGTTTAGTTTTATTGAACTTAAAATCGTGGAGTGGGTGTTGTAAATGAATCTAGGACCCTAGTGTAAAGTTTCCCGATTCATGCCCTTATCTAGGTATAGACTATCCTATCCTTATATAGGCATACAAATCATTACCATATTTAGACTGAGCCTATGCAGCCCAAATACGGCATGGCTACTTCCACTAAATTCCAAGAATCAACAACGATTTCTTAGAAAAACCCGCCTTCAGCAGCTAGGGACATCCCTTTGCCTGAATACTAATTTATCTAGGAAATCATGGAGTTTTCGGAGAACTGAGTCTGTGATTACGTTATTAAGTTCAATCACACGTCAAACACGGCATCTTCAAAGTATAAATATGCCTAGATTTGCCCAGACAGACACAAGGATGGTTTGGAGCAGATCGACTAACTACTTGCCCGACGCCCTGCAGCAGCAAGTGCCGAAGGAAGCCGACCCTCCAGCTGACGCACTGAGAGGCTCTGTCTTTTCTCCTGTCAAGAAATCCAGCTCCAGTGTTTCCAGGCTACCCTTGCGGGTTGCTGGGAAATCGAGTCCTGAGAGAGAGATACAAGACCTCCTTTATTCTAAACCAAGGTATGGAGCTGATTAGACCCTTAGAGAATTCTTGATTAGCTTCTTGGCAAAAAATACTAAACTTAAACTACTCCTCACTTACTTCTTCCCTTGTGCTAGGCTTAGGTCAGGTACACCGGGGTAGGCGTATTTTAGAAGCATCAGTTGAGTACTTTTAGCCATCATTTTAACACTGTATGTATTTTATCCGTTTTAAGGCAATTTATGGCTTAGAAAGCATATCATGCTTTTACAGTACTACTTTATAATACTGTTCGTATTATATACCCTGTACTTTATTACCAGTATTACGATTGTAGCAGTACATTTCTTATGCTTGAGAAAGAAGAATGTTCAATAAATACTTTTATTGAAAACGCCCGTCTCTCTATTTTCTCAGCACCTCTGGTGAAACGAAGCATGCACGATTGACTGAGTGAAATAGCTATCTATTGTTTACGCAACTCTAGAGATTGATTTCTTATTCTTGGGAAACAAAGTTGTCATGTTTATGCGGTTGTCAGAAACTAATCCCTTCTTGTGAATTCGAGAAAGTTTCTAGTAACCTCTGAGCTAGCGGGCACTCACAATTGAGTCTAATATATACGATAGAGACCTGCTCGACTTCAGCCCTACGTCTAAACTATAGTATATGTTATTCCAGTGCGCAGAGCCTATTGGGAATATAGGAACTACACTACAAGACTAGGTCCGCTCAGCAGAGGTGAAGTGATTTTACCGGTTCTAGCTGCTTACACACCGCATCCAGAAATTGACACATTGCCAGTAGCAGACTTACGTCCACTTCACAAAGAAATATAGCTATACAGAAATCTTACAGTTAGTTATGAGAACACTCACACTTTAACCTACAAGGCTCACTCCAGGAGGTGAACTACAAGGGACTGCAACTAAGATCACCCCACAAACGCAGAAACACAATTATGGGAAGAATGCCCCCTAAACTTGATTAAATACCATTCTGGATAGCACAGAAAATGGCACAGCTTGAAGAAGTTTTTCCACACACATGCCCACAAGAAAAACACAGAATACTAATGATCTGCTTGCCAGTGGGGATAGCTCCCCAGATATAGGATTATACTGCTTGGGGTACAGTCTTTACTGCCATCTATACCAGGACTTATGGTACCCCGTCAATAGCTGTTATACCTGAAGTATTAAGACGAATACAGAATGGGTAAGGGCTAGAACCAGCCCTGGACTTAGGGATGAAATTGATTGGCAATTTGGCCCAGGTATCTACAATTATGTTAGCAAACATAAAAAGGGAGGCACCAGCGGTGGCTATACACCAACTTCTCAGGGAATGCACTCCTGCACAACAGGAGCAGGATTACCTAAAATTATCGAAGAGAACTATGCTTCGCTGGGAAAAGATAATGTGGGAGCTAGACCTGTGAAACCACAATTAATGGGTTATCCTGAAAAGGATCATCCCATACAGACACCCGATTTTCCTAAAAAGAAATGGGATAGTACACAATAAAAAAACAAGCAAAATTCATCACAATCATGGGTTGGGTCTTCTCAACAGGAGCCATTTGACAGGAAATATAACCTTAGGAATCGTGATAATATTAAAAAACCTGACCGGTATCAGGATACTGATAAGTGTTTCTCTCGTTCCTTTCAGGGTTAATCAAAAACCTCTGAGAGGGAAGGACTGTCAGAACACAGATCAGAAGAGCAAGCAAAGCCAAGAGATACACATCGCACTTCAGACTACATTATCAAAAAAGAAAATGAACCCAAAAGTAAACCTCAATTTAAAAAGAAGAAAGTGTCTGGCCTTAAAATAAGAAATGCCCAGGCTACTGAGGACTCAACTTCTGAATAGGGAATGCACTCTGATGATGCTAGACAGCGCAGCAGAAGTAACAATAGCTTGTCAGAACCTGATGGAGTTTCTGGGGACAGTGAAGTTGAATGAACATTTCATGGTAGAAACACCTTATACAAGGATAAGCGTTCCACATCAGTTACATGAAATAACACTCCAAATGGAGGAGGACATACCGAGGAAAGTGAAAGGTCTCTTTTGGGAGAATCTTACCTTTGGATGCAATTTATTTTTGTCTGAAAAAGAATGGCCTACTGAGTTTGTTAGATACTGCCCAAAAGGAGAAACTGTAATTTTACCAGCTTTCTCAGACCTCGTTCTAGAACCACTAAAACATTCATACGCGCAGGAGTGAGCAGTAGCACTAGGTTCTACATTATACAGCAATCATGTAGGTTGAGTCACCTCCCCATAAAATCCCACTAAAAAATACTCCAGTGACCTCGAGAACCCCTGGAAGGAGTGACTGCCTTAAAAAAAGACAGGAACTCCTGTGAACAGCAGCTCTGTTCCAAAGAGGCGCCAAAGAAAGACTCTGAGCCTGCTGAGGACGAAGAAACGTAATACCTCGAACCACTTCTGCACCCGTCGCCTACGGCCTGAGTCCAAGTGGCCCTCCCTTCCCAGCGAGATCCCCCAGCACTCCAGAGCCCGAGTCCAACATGGGTTGACCCTTCCAGGACTCCCCGACATCGCCTACAGCCTCTGCACGGAGACTCCCCCAACCGCAAGTGCCCTGGTAAGGTGAAATTCACCTCAAAAGGCAGCCCTGCATCCGGCCGCACTCTGCCATGGAGGAGAGGACCTGAGGTGCACCTACGTCTGCGTGCCCTCCACCTTACCTGCTCTGCAGTTGGTTCCTCCTGGAAGACTTCCTGGACTGAGCCTGCAGCCGTAATCCAAAACCAGCAACCCCCATATTGCATTGAGCTCCCGACACCTCATAAGCACCTTGCACCCGGACGCCCCTGTGCTGCTTTCGGTGTGGACTTGCTGCTGACCTGGTACCCCTTTTGCCCTGACAACCCTAGGAGCTTGACTCCCAATACCGAGGGGCCTGCACGTGAGCAGCCCCAACCGAGGTGCCCAATTGGCCATTGACAACACCCGGCGCCCTAGCGCTGCTGGTGGTGCAATTTGAGTGCCTAACTGGACCTTGGGGAACCATAGAAATAAAAGACATAAAACAAATTAGAAAGCTGCACCGTACCTGGCTCAAAACAAACGCCAAACAAGACAAACTTCACCTACAGAAAATTAACAGATTATACAAGTCGGCTATCAAAAAAGCTAAGAAAAGGTACTTTTCAGACAGAATTCAAAACGCTAAAAGTGCAAATAAAGAATTCTATTAAATACTCAATGAATTTCGCAAACCAAATTGCCTAGATGGAACTCATCCTGTTACTCAAGATTTCACAGACAAACTGGCAAATCATTACACGGACAAAGCAGACACGTTGGACTCGTACTTAAATCAGAAACAAAGCACCAGCACTTGTACAAAACAACAATCCAAGAATGCCCTACTCAAGCCTCTCCGTTCCTTCCAACACATCTCACACAATGAATTTATGGACCTGGTCAAAGCAAGCAGGTCTGCCGCCAGCCCTTCTGACCCCTGTCCGCCACAAACTTTCAAGACAATTATTTTAACAACCTCTGCTGCCATTCCAGTAAGAAGAATCATCAACGATTCCTTAACTACTGGAATATTTCCAGAAGAACTCAAAAAGTCATACATACGCCCTTTACTGAAGAAAACAAACTTGGACCCGCCGAACCCTGACATCTACAGACCCATTAAAAATCGCCCTTTCCTTAGAAAACTGATAGAAAGAGCAGCGTTTGCCCAGATGTCACAATTCATTGAAGAGAATGACATACTCTCAGACTTCCAAACAGCATTCCGTCCGGGAAGAGGCACTGAATCTGCCCTCCTTGCCATCTGGGATGACCTGAAGAATACAGTTGACCGCAACGGGGTTGCTGCGCTCCTCCTCTTGGACCCCTCAGCTGCCTTTGACACGGTTGACCATGACACTCTGAAACAAAGACTCTATGAAGCCAGCATAGAGGGAACTGCTCTAGACTGGATCGCGTCCTACCTTCGAAACAGAACTAATGTCATCCATACCCCACCTGTCTCGTCCAAAACCAAACTATGGAACTCTTTACCCCCCAACATAAGGTCCACCAACAACCACCTTATCTTTAGAAAACTACTCAAGATTTGGCTCTTCCCCACATAAGCACCATACGCAAACAGAAATTTATAGCATATCCCTCTGTATATAAGCATTTGTTTTTACTATAGATATGTACCTATCTTTGTGTATTACTTTGTATAAACATGTAAAATAATTATGTTGTTGAGAGGAAAAAATAAATAAATAAAAATCATCTTTGGTCTACATGTACATACTTCCATTGTTCATCTATGTACCTTCCATGTACTCGGATCTGTGTGTCTGTTACTTTTCTCCTGAAAAAGCATATCCAATGCACTACCCTATTTCTCATCCTGTGCCTCCTATCAATATCTTTAATCTACATATACTTATCTCCTTTATGTACCTATATACTTTCAATGTACTATATATTTATAACTTTCTTCTAATTTAGCATTACCCTATTTCTCAGCCTATACTTCGCTCAATATATGTTCTAGCCCAACCTTCTGACTCATCTCAAACTTATTTCTACTACTCTTTTCAATGCACTAACTACCCTATCGCTCATCCCATACATCTATCAATATATCCTCTACATCCACTCTCTCATTTCTCCCAAACCCCATACCACTACTATGATCGCTAAAATAACCCTTTCTAGACTCTCTCCTACTCTACCCCTCCTTGCATTATCTGGCACCTCTTTTTACTATACCGATCCCCTAAAACAAACCTTTCTAAACTCTTCCCTCTGACTCCTCCCCTCCAAAACTCCTTTTTAATCATCCGAAAGCCACCTCCTTCTGCTAAGACCTAAAAAAAAAAAATCCTTCACTATTTTAACACTCCACTATCCTTTTCAATCAAGATTAACAGACTAACATGTTCACTTCTCAAATTCCATATTCAACTATACTAATTCATCACAAATCCTTTATTGGGTTCCAGAGTAGCTTGCTACTCGCCAATGAAGAGTCTCAACACCCCATCAGGGTTACAAGTGCTATATAAATGCAAACCTTTTTCCTTTTCTTACCCTCCCCAACCCTTCTCAATCCAAATATATGACTGACATATCCACCACTAAAATTACTGTCATGTTTCACCATACTAATTCAACACTAATCCTGATGGGTTCCAGAGTAGCGTGCTACTTGCGCTTCAAAACCCCATCATGGGTAGCAAGCACTATATAAATACAAACCTCTTTCCCTCTTCTATACTGCCACCTACCCTTCTCTACCCAAATAACTGAATAACATATCCACTACTCAAAGTACTTCATATTTTACTATACTAATTTTCAACACTAATCCTTTATGGGTTCCAGAGTGGCGTGTTACTCACCAGAAAAGCGCTTCAACACCCATCAGGGGTAACAAGTGCTATATGAATGCAAACCTTTCTTCCCCTTTTATCCCTCCGCTATCCTTCTCACTCCAAATAACTGACTAAATATCCACCACTGAAATTACTTCGTATCTCACCATATTAATTCACCACTAATCCTTTATGGGCTTCCTGAACAGCGTGCGTCAACAAGCGCTATATAAATACAAACCTTTTTCCTCCTCTATCCTTCTGCTATCATTCTAAATCTAAATAACTGACTAACCTATCCACCACATAAAATGTACTTGCATGTTACACTAATCTAATTCAACACTAATCCTCTATGGGTCCCGGAGTAGCGTGCTACTCGCCGAAAAAGCGCTTTAACGCCTCGTCAGGGGTAGTAAGAGCTATATAAATGCAATTACAATACAATACAATATTCATAATGAAACTAAGCAGTTTGCTTTATAAATATACTCTAGGAAGTAACTGACCTTTAACAGTTCGCCTTGAGACAAAAAAAAAAACCGTGACCAGTAGTGCAGCACAAGCTGTTACAAATGGTTGTGTGGACTTTGGATAATGCAAAACAGGAGCAGTAATAACCTTTAGGATTTTTAAACACCAGGTCACCTTTGATTGTCCACATGAAAATGCCCCTTTTTTTAGAATTCTGGTGTAGGAGACATGGCAATTGAGAAGTGATCTACAGAACACCTATCAAAATTGGTGATTCCAAATATTGAATATTTCGTCGAGGTAGGCCCATAAGTGCTTGTTCTCTTTCTCTGTACGTGTGTAGATGGCACTACATGATATCTGAGCATTAGGGTTTAGATCAGTTGAGGTGGAATTATGATCGCATTTTCTGAAGAAAATGTCACCAAAATCCTGGTATTCCAAATTTCTCCTTACTGGGTTCAGGCTGACTAGTTGAAGGCCTGCAGAGTCACTTAAGAAAGAAAAATATTATGCAGCCTATCGGAGAAGTCTACACTGGCCAAATTCTTCATTTTGTACTTTAAAACAGTGCCAGGCGAGCTGTCTATTCATATCAATGCATGATGTTGTTGTAAAACAATACAAATGTCTTTCACAAACCCTTTTTTTAGCAGAGTATAGAAAAGAAGGCGCATAGGACAGTGTAGCCCCATAGGATGCCATTATAAGAGTTGAAAATAGATGTGTTGCCTTTAGTAACCTCCAGTATCCTATCATGTTTAGCTAGAGGCAGTTACTGTGGGAAATGGGGTTCTGTTGCAGTACCCCCCACTTTTTGCCTGGTTTCTGATGCAACTTTAACTGAGTGTGTACTGGGTCCCTGTTAACTAGGCCCAGTGCATGTGTTCTTTTCCCTAAACTGTACCATTGTTTCCACAATTGGCAAACCTCGTGGCCACATATAAGTCCGTTGTCGAAGGTACCCCTGGTACCAAGGGACTTGTGACCAGAGAGTGCCTCTAAGGGCTGAAGCATGTATTGTGCCACCCTCACATACCACATAAACCCTACCATTGCAGACTGTGTTTTGGTGCAGCTAAAACTGAAGAGTCCTCGTAGCACACATCCCTGTGTGCCATTCCTACAAAACCCTGCCTGTGGCATAGGTAAGCCACCCCTCTAGCAGGCCTTACAGCCTTAAGGCAGGGTGCACTATACCACAGGTGAGGGCATAGCTGCATAAGCAATATGCACCTACAGTGTCTATGTCCATTCTCAGACATTGTAAGTGCAGTGAAGCCATATTCAGTACATGGGGTGGGAGTTTGTCATTACGAACTCCACAGCTCCATGATGGCTTTACTGAATGCTAAGAAGTTTGGTATCAAACTTCTCAGCACAATCAACCCACACTGATGCCAGTTTTGAATTTATTACAAAATTCACTCAGAGGGCATCTTAAAGATGTCTCCAGAAAAACAACCAACTCCCTAGTGTGTAACTGACTGGTCTGAACCAGCCTGCCGCACATAGACATGTTTCCGACCCCCTGAGGTGGGAGCCTTGTCAGAAACCAAGCCTACTCTAGGTGGAGGTGCCTCACACCTACCCCCGAGCAGGAATAGCATTCAAGGACGGCAAACCTCAAAGGCTCCCTGCCCTTTGTTATGCTAGCCAGGGCCTCTCCAGCTAGAGGAGATGTCCCCTGCCCTGACCAAGCTCCACTTTTGGTGGCAAGGGCGGCGGGAAAATTAGTAAGCAAGAGAGGTGTGTCCCCTCTGAGCCAGGACCACCCCTAAGGACCCCTTAGCTGAAGTGACCCCTCCTTTGAAAATCCTCCATATTGGATGTGAAGATTTTAACCAATAGGATTAAGGGTATGCCCCCTCCCCAAAGGGAGGGGTCTACAAAAGGTATAGTCACCCTAAAGGTAAGCAGCCCATTGGCTACTATCTGCCAGTACTGCCCCTAAATTCAGTATTTAGGGGCCTCACTGAACCTTGATCCTCCAATCTGTGACAACCTAAGAATTAAAAAGACATCTGTGGAAAAGTAAATTTTGCCATGTTCTGTGTCCCTACGTGTTCCCCATCTTATGCTATATGTGCATGATTAATATGCATATGTATTCCCCATGATCGATTAAAGACGCAATTACAGTTGTGTCCATCTCTAGTATGCCAGTTTCCAGTTCTCGTGAAAGCTACGAGTATTAGGCCTATGTAAAACTACATTGCCACGTTTCTCAGTGTGCACGTTATTTCATTGAAAGTCCCCGTTTCTAGGCCTCAAAAGGGCCCGGACTCAGATTCAGCTCCTGTCTCCTGAACCCTCTCCGAGGAGCGATACAGCCCCCACCTGTATCCCTGACCCTTCACTTACTTCCTGCCTCACAGTGCCCGGCTCGGCCTGGCTCTGCCTGCCAGTCTGCCAAGAGTATGTTATGATTCCAGTTATCAGTCCAGCTCTCCTTCTCTGCATTCCTAAGCTACTGAATCGCATCAATAGTTTCAGTCATCGTCTAGCCTTTACGTCTCCATGTAAGAGAAATACTGTATTTATGGTCATTTAATATTCCTCAACACACACTACATGTAGAATAACGCATGCACCAGTCTTAGTGTCTGTTAACCTTTGCCCTGATAACTTTTGGATTCTATCAACATGTTCTCTAAACATCAGATACTAGATAGTGTTTAGGTACATGTCGCTCTGACTCTCCAGACTTTCGTCTCTCCTTCTAGCTCAGAAGTCATAGCCCCCAGCTTCTCCCTAGTAACACGTCATTGCCAGCTTGCGCGCACCACTAGGTTAGAGGTCCCGGCTCCTTAGGTAGCCCCCTCCATGTTTCCGCCCCATTTGTGACATATTCCGTTACGTTTACATCACATGTCTATGTATACGCCCTGTTCACGCCTCTTGTTACACCTACTTTCTGCCTTATCTCTCGCGACTGCTATAGGCCCTGCCTACTGTTACGCCTATTGTATTGAATACCATGTATTTTGTTTAAGTATATATACTTGTGCACTGTTATTAAAAGTTGCCATGCCATTCCTTTGTCCCTGCCCCGTGCAGCGCTGCCATCCTATTCCCGTGCAGGTTGTCCTGTTCCTGTCCTTTATGCTGTATTAAACCTGCATACTCCTACTACCTCGAATCTTGACTCTTATTTATTGAGCTATCTGTTATTGTATATCCAGTCAAAAATAGAGGTATTATTTATTTATTTACCACATAATGGCGCCCGAATAGGGACTTGCCCTTTCCCCACGCGCCGGTGAAGCCACGCAAGCCCCCTGATCCTCTGCAGCCGTGACGGAACCATACCGGCCACGTGCAGATATTTCTGCTTCAAGTATCCCTCAGGCCCACGGAGGAGACGGAGGTTGCGGTCCAGCGTCCAGATGAGGCGGTGGAGGAACGCGGCGAGTCCCGACCAGAACCCAAGCCGAGAGTCCAAGGTCCGAGGTATCCGGAGGCCCACCTGTAACTGAAGTCCGAAGTTCGTCCGTCCGTCGTCGTAGCAGTCCAGTCCAGTCCGAGGCCTTCCGTTCTTGCTGCCCGGTGAGTACCGTTGCTGGGGTAGTATCTAGTCAGGGTCAATTGCATTGTCTCTGGTCCGTGGGTTTGGGTACACAGATCCAACACGAAGTGTCCACTTAGGTGGATGCGGGTCCTGACGTGTCTCTTTATGAGACCGGTAAGTTTCGTACTGTTTTAGCAGTGCATCTCGTTTCTGTTCTAGTCCGTTCTGTTCTCGAGAAATTCATGTATTCTGTTTCCAGTATTCCAGGTAGTATTTTGTCCGAACTGTTATTTTAAATGTCATTCATGTATTTCAATGTCGTGGTATGAAAGTGGTGTACCTTCAGTAATTATCGTGTTCATTGTGTATTGTAATTGTGTCTAGACTCCAGCCCAGTCATGCCATTGTTTTCAAAGTTACGTCAGTTAAGAACTAGAAAAGGTCTGTTAGAAGAAGCAGTTCCTGTCCCGCCTAGGGACAGTCCAGGTCATTTTATGTATCAAAAGCATGGCATAAGTGCCATATTATATCTAGATTTGTGGGTGGAGTACACCAAACAGTTAGAAGAAAAGTATAGATGGCCCGTATCGGGTACATGGGATGCCGAGTGCATCATGCGAGTAGAAGAAGCATTATGGAAAAAGAAAGCCAGACAGTCACAGAAAGATGCCATCGAGTTATGGCGCAAAGAATCTCATAAAAGAACCGAAAAAGAAATCAGAAAGTCAGAATTAAGTAGAGAATCCTTAGAAAGAGCCCAAGAAAGGGAATTAATCGAAATAGGTGAACGAGTTAAAACCGAACAGTCAGACAGACAGAGGAATGCCCTCATTAAGGGTATGTATCCTCTTCTTGCCGAGGGCTTGCCAAAAGCAACCCCGGAAGCATCCAGTAATTTTCCGCCACCCTTAGTTCCGACCAAGCTACGTCACAAACCGACCGCAGCTGATATTTTTCTCTCGTCCTATTTGGACGACACAGTCCCAGAATATGCAAATCCTGTTCCGCCAGCTCCTGTAAATAATGTAAATCCTGCTCCTCCAGTCACCGGGGCACCTGTTACAGCACCTGTTACGGTACCCCCGGTCCAGCCTACATTACAAGTACCCGCTACACTGGTCACTCTGCCAGCACGAAGAGTATCAGTCGACGATTCCAGTTTAGGGGCCGCGGGAGGAGGTCCTCCGGGAACCCCGCCGCCACACAAACGTGTAACGTCAGTCGAGTTACATGAACGTGCGTTACAGCGCACGCCCAAACATCAGTCTGTTGCAGATATCAGACGAGCTCTTACCGAATGCCGTTATGATCCGGTCCCAGGTGATGATAGTATGGTTATATATTCATTACGTGTAAGACGGGTGACCGAGTATTTGGACACCCTACCGAATATGAAAGAAGATCTAGACAGAATGTATCGTTTCATTCGTACAGGACAAGATCCAGAAAGTATTGGTGAAGTCATGTCTCACAGAAAATCTGAGATCCAGTTCATGCTGTTAAAGTTTCTGATCAATTGTTTAATTAGGGAACAAGATTCCCCGACTAAAGATCCGACCGAAATGAAAATTCTGACAAAGTGGAGTGATAATATAGCCGAGGGTAAGCACAAGACACTCAATAGTATAGAGAGTATGTACAAGAAAATACGTAAAGAAATAATAAGGTTACACGAACAACGCAAAGAAGCTCTAGGAAGCGAGAAAGAAAATGACTCTCCTACTGAAGAGGTAGACGACGAGAACACCGCCAGAATAGCGTATGTAGGTAAATCTAGATTTCCAGACCGACATTTATGCCTAGAACACAAGAAAACTGTTCCTCTTCCAGCACCAGAACAAGGTTCTCTAGAACAAGTATTTCAAGCTACCGATCACATTCTGAAATCACGAATCGGTTATAGTGAGTTAAGTACCATGCATGAACAAGAACTAGCCCGATCAGCAGTCCGATGGATTACTGATTCTACCACTTTTCCAGACGAAATAGTGGCACAAATGTTTCTGAAACTGCCCCCAGCCGAGCAGCGACTGGTGGGTATGTATATGATCCAACACCTCATTACTCTGTATGAGGGTCAACATTCTGATCCAGGTCCGTTACATGATGTCCTGAACGAGTTACTCCAGTATAGATGGAAAGGTTTAGGCACCGATTTAATTAGTGTCATTCTAGAACAGCGCCACAAATATAGAACGTTCCTAAATCCGCATTTTGTTCATGTCTCACCTCCAGAAAGTAAACCGTTTTATATAGATAGACAGCATCCGTTACGAGAAGTACACCCAGTTAGGACAGCGGGTGGTGAAATGCAACGAGTATTTGTTTACACCCCAGTTACCAAGATGGAACTCTTAGAGATGAAGAAATTAATTCCCTGTCACGACAAAGATCCAGCAGGGTTCCACCGAGAATTAAAAGACATGCTCCGTATGGGAGAATACACGTATCCAGATATTATTAAAATGCTAAAAGTCCTGTTGCCTGCGGGCATATACGAAAAACTCAAGGAAAAGGATTGGGAGGTGGGAGAGAAAAAGATCGATTGGACAGCTCTAGAAGCTGAAGATAAGATACGTGTACCAGGTACCGGTCTTGGAGACAAATGTAAAGAATTACCAGAATTATTGATACAAGTTTTGCCTAGGTTATTAGCCACGAAAAAGGAAGACTGGGATGCAATCTCAGCCTGTAAACAGAAACCAGACGAAGATACTAGTGATTTTTATTCTAGATTTGAGAAATGTTTTATAATAAACAGTGGTTTGAAGACGAGTAGCGAGTCATACCCTCATCTTTTTGTTACTAAACTAGTCGAGAATTCAAGTCCACAAGTTAAAAATCGAGTTTTGAAAGTCGAAAGTACTTGGCAAGCTAGTACCCCGTCCCAGATGCTCCAAATGCTCCAGTATCACCAGAATAGAATCAGAGAAGAGCAAGAACACGAGAGAAGACGTATGAAAGACACGAAAATGAAAGTACTAGTTGCACAATCTGTTCCACAAGACAGTCAGAAGAGGGGTCCGAATCAAGCCAGTCATCCTGCAGCTCCCGTTAAAGGGACATGCAATTATTGTAAACAGCCAGGTCATTTCATAAACGAGTGTGCAGTTCTGAAACACAATATAGCCACTGGTAAAACTAAAGAAAGACCACGTCCGCCTAGACAAGAACAAGTTTCACAGACTTCTCAGTCACCACAGAATGCACAACAGACAGTTCCAGCACCGCAGCCTATAGCTGCAACACAGCATGTTACACAGCAGATGTACCAGTATGCACAATCCGAGTATCCAGAGTATCAAGCGTATTCATGAAACAGCCTAGAGAGGGAGGTAGGCTTGCCTCTCATCGAGATTCCTGTAGATCAAGAAGGTCCCTACGTACACAGTCAAGTATTAGGGAAAGACAGAAAGTTTCTGATTGATACAGGGGCAAGTAGGACTACCATTAGTCACGACGAGGTTCCAGGGGCTCCGCTCTCAGGCTCTAGAAATGTTTCCCTTGGATTTTCAGGAAAGCCTATTGTAAACGAGATATCAAAGCCAGTTACTCTAGAAGTAGGTCCATTGTCCCGAACTACTGATCTATTGCTTACGAAGTCATGTCCAGAAAATTTGTTAGGTATTAAGACACTGAAAGAATTAGGTGCAGTTATTTGCTGTTCCCCAGAGGGGATACGTTTGTTTTTACGTGACTTCAAGGGTCACTATGTATTACGAGATTTTGATCCGAGATTGTCAAATGTCCCGCAACATCTATGGGCGCAAGGTCCAACTGATGTTGGTTTCATGCAAATCACACCCCATCGTGTGACTCTCAAGCAAGGTGTAGTGTTACCACGAATCAGACAGTACAGATTGCCACCTGAGGCTGTAGCAGCCTTATCCAAAATTATTGACGAGCTCATTGCTCAAGGAGTAGTTGTAGAAACTGACTCCAATGTATGTAATTCTCCTATCATTCCAGTCATGAAACGTACTGATCCAAATGCACCCCCAGTATATCGATTAGTGTTTGACCTTCGAGAACTCAATAAATGTATCATTCCTCAGTACCCAGTTGTTCCAGATATCTCATCTCTATTGACAGCCATTGATTCTGAGGCAATATTTTTTACAGTAATCGACCTCAAGAATGCATTTTTCAGTGTCCCCATTCATCCAGACAGCCAGTACCTTTTCGGATTCTGTTTAAATGGAAGGAGCTATAAATTCACACGAGCTCCTCAAGGTTTCACAGAAAGTCCTAGTATTTACAGTCAAGCACTTAAGAGACAAATAGACAATATTCACATGCCAACTGACACTGCCCTGCTCCAATATGTCGATGATCTACTGATCACTGCCCGTTCTGAACGTGCTTGCGAGCGAGCGTCACTCACAGTTCTGTATTTCCTAGCTGAGATGGGGCACAAGGTGTCCCCTTCAAAACTTCAATTCTGTGTCCAGCAAGTGATCTACTTAGGCCACTTACTGTCCAAGTGGGGTAGGCAGTTGACACCCGACCGTATCCAGTTAATAGCGAGTCTCCCTCAGCCCAAGACACAGAAGGAGGTACGTGCTTTTATCGGCCTTACTTCTTATTGCAGACAATGGATTCCTCAGTATGCATTTTTAGCCAAGCCACTGATACAGTTAACGACACAGGAGGCAGCCGCATCGACTGTCCTCCCTTGGACATCTGAACATACACTTAGTTTTAATGTATTAAAGAAAGCTTTATGCCAAGCACCTGTTCTAGCTACACCGAACTACAGTAAGCCTTTTACGCTTTTTGTCACAGAACGTGATGGTACTGCATTATCTGTTCTCACCCAAGATCAAGCAGGACAATACAAGCCCTGTGCTTATTTTTCGAGCACACTAGATCCAGTAGCCCAGGCTCTGCCTGCGTGCCTCAAGTCAGTTGCAGCCACAGCACTAGCTATTAGACAAAGTGATTCCATAGTGTTAGGACATTCCCTGACAGTACAAGTTCCACACTCCGTGGAAGTTCTTTTAAACCGAACACAGACTCAGCACTTGACAATTGCACGTTTAACAGGTTATGAATTGACACTATTCCAGCCACACATAGAAATCAGACGCTGCAACGTTCTAAATCCTGCTACACTGTTACCGTCAGTTACTTCAAATCCTGCCACACATGACTGTGTGGAAGTAGTTAACACTATGACTAAGCCGAGACAAGACCTGACAGATATTCCATTACCAGACCCCGACCTGACACTTTATGTGGATGGTTCATGTATGAGAACGAGTACAGGAGAACTAGTAGCCGCGTATGCAGTGACTACTGACACTGAAGTTATTGAAACACACCGTATTGACACCCTGTCTGCTCAAGCAGCAGAGCTAGTTGCTCTGACTCAAGCCTGCATACACGCCAAGAACCTGAAAGTTAATATTTATACAGATTCACGCTACGCATTCGGAGTTGTACACGACTTCGGAGTGCTCTGGCAGGAGAGAGGTTTCATGACTTCTCATGGAACCAAGATTCAGCATGGGTTCCTTATTCAAGCTCTGTTAGATGCAATACATTTACCGACATCTATCGCTATCATGAAGTGCAAAGCACATACGAAAGTTACAGACATTATTTCTCAAGGTAATGATCTAGCAGATCGCACAGCCAAGCTTACAGCACAGACACCAGACATACCAGTTAACAAGACACCGACATCCACTCTCGAACAGACTACTTGTATGACAGTTAAGGACCCTACTCAAGATGTCATAGATATCCAGTTACATGCTACTCCCGAGGAAATCAAGAAATGGTCCGAACAAGGAGGGGTCCAGACAGATCAGGGATGGTTGACGAAGGGAAAAGCCACATGGTTTCTCCCCGACTCAATGGTTCAAGTCATTATCAATACCGCACATAGTCCTGCACATTTAGGAGAAAAAGCCATGTTAGACAGTATCCAGAACATTTGGTTTAACAAGCATTTACGAGCTGCAGCCAAGCAGAAAGTCCGTACCTGTATGATATGTTGCCAGTTCAATCCAGGTAAAAGTGTCCCGGTGGAACAAGGTGGATTCCAACCTCCTGACCACCCTTTTGAAGTCCTCCAGATGGATTATATTCAGATGGAGCGATGTCGAGGTTTCAAGTATGTCCTTGTAGTTGTATGCGCTTTGTCCAGGTGGACAGAAGCATATCCAGTCCCAGATTACACAGCCGCGACCACTGCCAAGCAGTTGGTTCGTGAATTCTTCCCCCGTTATGGACTCCCTAGGGTCGTGTATTCTGACAACGGCCAGCCATTCTCATCTGAACTAATGAAGCACGTTTCCCTTTTGTTAGGGTACCAGTGGAAGTTCCATTGTGTACGCCATCCAGAAGCAGCCGGTCTCGTAGAGAGACATAATCAAACCTTGAAAATCCGCATTGCCAAAATCTGTCAAGAAAAAGGTGTAGACTGGTTAGTTGCTCTGCCAGTCGCTCTGTTCTATATGCGCATGATCGCACATTCCAGATCAGGTCTGTCTCCTTATGAGGTCGTATTCGGCCGCCCCCGAATATGTGGGGTACACCTAGACCCCGAAGTATTACCGATGTTTCCAGTAATATGCTGACAGATTACCTAGCTTCCTTGATGTCTGCCCTACACTCTTGTCGTTCACAGGTTGCCGCTGCATTTCCCGACAATACTGAAGTCAAGCCACACGAGATCCTTCCCGGCACCCTGGTCCTCGTCCGCAATTTTGATCGTTCAAGTCCGCTGGAGCCTCGCTGGAAGGAGCCGAAGTTAGTCCTCCTGACCACCCGTACTGCCGTCAAGTTGGAAGGCAGGAAGGGGTGGGTGCACCTGTCACACGTCAAGAAATTTCACGGACTAAAAACTGTTTCCAAGAACATTTCCAAGGATTGTCAAGATTTTAAAGACTGCCAAGATACTATTCTTAAGGACTGTCCCGCAAATGACATTGATATCAAGCCCTCCCTGTTAGAGAAAACTCCGCAGCAGGAGTATAAAAGTAAGCTCCGGTCTAGTAAAATAAGTCAGCCAGTTTAATTGTCTAAGTCCTCCCCTAGGTGAAACGGTTAGACAGGTATCTGACATGTATGAGATAGACCCCCATAGTGAGAGAGTTAGTCAAAACTCAATCCGATGTATCGTTTTTCTAAGTTTTATATTGTTTTTAAGCTTGATGATTACCTGCACGAGTTATGCATTTCATTTATGTTTTCCAATTTCTCATGTAAATAAGTTTTCTAATGCTACAGTAGAGCACACATTTAGTGATCTGCCTCCTCACGAGCTATCTTATCGTCTTGCTATGCGCAACAATACCTTTATCCGTATGTTGCATTATTCACACCAGACCAGCAATGCCACTAATTGTTGGGTGTGTGGTCGACTCCCCCCTTTCCAGACACCGAAGGGAGTTCTGCCACTCTTTCCTTATCCGTTTTCACATAATGGTTCATGTGGAGCATGGTCCACGTTAACGTCATCCTCAACTGATATGTCCCTTCTGAACAGTACATGTTTTCCAGACAAGCAAGGTCTTCCCCACAGAACAGGGTTAGATCTAGAAAATGAAGTTTATAATTTAGGTAATTATTCTTCGAATTTTATGGTCCTGAATGTTCAGTCTGATCCTGCTCCAGACTTACCTGCTATTTCAGTATTACCAGTCAAAGGCGAATTATGTGTCCGAAATAATGGTTCCGTACATGTAGGACATAGTGATTGTACTACTATTGTTAAGTATAGTGACAGTGGGAAATCTATTTTCAAAGCTTCACGTCATTCATATTTTGTGTGTGGTCAGACCGCATATGTTCGTCTGCCCCTCGATTGGGATGGAACCTGTTACATTGCCTTCCTACTGCCACCAGTTTTCCTAGCCCCGTCCGATTATCACAGAAACACACATCTAATACACATTAGACATAGAAGGGAGATCGAGTCCCCGATTGTCGATCAAACTGAAACTGCTCTAGAACAGTATACAGATTTCAATAGAGGATTCTTTTTCTTTATAGGACCTATCCAGAATAGTAAGTTAATCCGTAGATTAACCAGAACCCTTGAAGCAGTAGTGAATGAGACTGCCTCTGCTCTAGGTAACTTAACCGAAGAGCAATCTGCTATGAGATTTGTTGTGCTCCAAAATCGTCTCGTTCTTGACGTCATACTGGCCGATAGAGGAGGAGCATGTAGAGTCATCGGATCTAGTTGCTGCATTTTCATTCCTAATAACGCGCCGTCTGTTTATTCAGCTATAACCAGACTTCATGAAATTGCCCATCAGTTACACCAGAATCCAGGCACCTGGACATGGTCCGGTTGGTTCTGGAGTATAATTTCTGCCTGGGGATGGAAAGTATTGTCATTTCTAGGTATTGCAGTAGCGATCATATTCAGTTGCTGCCTCTGTATACAATGTGGCCCTGCGATTTGCGGCATTTGTGCTACCTCTTGTATTCCTAGTCCCAAGTCCCGTCCTAGATCCCGTTCCAAGAAATTTCGAGACGAGCAAATGATACTGTATGAAATGATAGATGGTATCATGAATATTGATGTTTCCTGATGGAAACGTAGTGACAAGGAGGGAATGTGGAAAAGTAAATTTTGCCATGTTCTGTGTCCCTACGTGTTCCCCATCTTATGCTATATGTGCATGATTAATATGCATATGTATTCCCCATGATCGATTAAAGACGCAATTACAGTTGTGTCCATCTCTAGTATGCCAGTTTCCAGTTCTCGTGAAAGCTACGAGTATTAGGCCTATGTAAAACTACATTGCCACGTTTCTCAGTGTGCACGTTATTTCATTGAAAGTCCCCGTTTCTAGGCCTCAAAAGGGCCCGGACTCAGATTCAGCTCCTGTCTCCTGAACCCTCTCCGAGGAGCGATACAGCCCCCACCTGTATCCCTGACCCTTCACTTACTTCCTGCCTCACAGTGCCCGGCTCGGCCTGGCTCTGCCTGCCAGTCTGCCAAGAGTATGTTATGATTCCAGTTATCAGTCCAGCTCTCCTTCTCTGCATTCCTAAGCTACTGAATCGCATCAATAGTTTCAGTCATCGTCTAGCCTTTACGTCTCCATGTAAGAGAAATACTGTATTTATGGTCATTTAATATTCCTCAACACACACTACATGTAGAATAATGCATGCACCAGTCTTAGTGTCTGTTAACCTTTGCCCTGATAACTTTTGGATTCTATCAACATGTTCTCTAAACATCAGATACTAGATAGTGTTTAGGTACATGTCGCTCTGACTCTCCAGACTTTCGTCTCTCCTTCTAGCTCAGAAGTCATAGCCCCCAGCTTCTCCCTAGTAACACGTCATTGCCAGCTTGCGCGCACCACTAGGTTAGAGGTCCCGGCTCCTTAGGTAGCCCCCTCCATGTTTCCGCCCCATTTGTGACATATTCCGTTACGTTTACATCACATGTCTATGTATACGCCCTGTTCACGCCTCTTGTTACACCTACTTTCTGCCTTATCTCTCGCGACTGCTATAGGCCCTGCCTACTGTTACGCCTATTGTATTGAATACCATGTATTTTGTTTAAGTATATATACTTGTGCACTGTTATTAAAAGTTGCCATGCCATTCCTTTGTCCCTGCCCCGTGCAGCGCTGCCATCCTATTCCCGTGCAGGTTGTCCTGTTCCTGTCCTTTATGCTGTATTAAACCTGCATACTCCTACTACCTCGAATCTTGACTCTTATTTATTGAGCTATCTGTTATTGTATATCCAGTCAAAAATAGAGGTATTATTTATTTATTTACCACACATCCCTGAAGCAGAACCTGCAGAGAAGCCTGAAGACGACTGCCTTGGCCCTAGCCTTACGGGCCTGTAACAAGATTCGAAGAGCCTGCAACAAAAAGGCAACCTGTCTTGCAACCAGCGACCTCTGAAAACCCTGAGAGGAATCCTGCTTTAGAAAAAGACTCCAGTCTCCCTTGGACAGCAGACCAGTCCAGAAGAGATTAACTCCAAGGTCTCCTGTGCTATCTGGAACCGCGAGTCCTGACCACTCTGCACCTGACGGCTATGGCCCATGTCCAGGTGGCCCACCGGTCCAGTGAAGGTCCCCCAGAGATCCTGACTTTAAATTTAGCGTTGGCTGACCTTCCCAGACCTCAACGATGACGCCTACAGTGTGAATCCAAAGGTTCGCCCCTACTGCAACCAGCCTTGTAAGAAAAATGTTGACATCTAAAGGCACCTCTGTACCCGCATCCCTCAGGCTTTGGGGAGCTTAACCAGCGGTGCCCCTGTGATCTCCAACATCCCAAAAATACCTGTGCTGTTGCTGATTTTCTGCCTGCACCCTCAGGTTTGACGCCTGCAGCCTGTTTACAAAAATAAGAATTTGCATAGGATTGCATTGGATGCCTGATGCTGTTTCGACCCTGCACCCGGCCACCCCTGTGCTGCTGGTGATGTATGTATGCCTTGTGACCCCCCCCCCCGCTGCTTGCCTAAAATCCCTGGGCCTGCGACCTGAAACCACGGGTGCCTACCTAAAACCAGCACCTCTATGGGTGCCCCCAGCCTCTATTGACTAACAATGGACTCAGTGACCTCTGCACCCGGCCGCCCAGTGCTACTGGTGGTGCGCTACCTACCTTGATCTGACTCTTGCCCAGTGTTGGTCTAAACCTCCAAAGACTGGATGCGTAAGTTGAGTACTGACCTCTAAATGTACATAAATGTTTTCCTTTCATAGGATTGCATCGTATTTCTTCCTAGTTGCATTAAGCATCTATCTTTTGCTTTTGTCAAGTTCTGTTACTGTTGATTGACACCCCAAAGTATTTTCAGTACTTTTTTAAAGTATTTCTGCAACACAATTCCAATTCTACCTGGAATTGATTGCTATTTTAAATTAGTACTTTCCTACAACTGAGTTTCTCTTGGTTCTAGAAATAAAAGTAACAAAGCAATATTTTTATACAAAACAATTGATCTTAGATTTAGTCCTTATGTGTGTATAACCATTCCTTGCCTGAGTTTGTACAACAAATGCTCGACACAGCCCTCTGATAAGCAGATCAATGTCAAGGCATCACAGGCGGTTGATGTCGAGGAGCAAGTCGACGTCCAGAACACTCCAAAGGAAGAGTCAAAACCACCAGGGTCTGGCTATTCCAGGATGTACTCTCCATCTTAACCTATAGTCTTGCCAGCCTCTCCACCACCTCCACTGCATTTAGCTCCAAATCCAACTGCTCCTTCACCTCTTTTGGAGCCATCTCGTCCAAAGTCAAGATTGCATTCCAGAACACGCCATCGTTCACCACCATAGACCACTACATTAGTCATCAAGATGGACCGGACCTCATCATCGCTGTCAGTCACATAGATCCAGATCACAATCTCAGCATCACTAAGGATATTCATCGTCCAGATCTACAGGACGCTACTCGCCTACCCTGACAGACTCCCCACCACCTAGAGTCTCCCCGGTAGATATTACCACCTTTCATCAGGGCTTATTGAGAGGAGCGGCAAAATTAAACATCCAAATGTCGGTTCCTACTCCTGTGACATCTCTGATATTCGAGACACTCAACCAACACACAACGTCCAGACCACTCCTTCCTCTAGTTCATGACCTCTTGTAACCAGTTATGGAACTCTTCTTGTTGCCAGCCTCAGCCAAGCCTGGTCTGTTGAGGCTGCTAAAAAAGCGCAGACCTCCTGAGCAGGATCCACTCTTCCTGCAGTCGGACCCGTCTTCAGACTCTGTAGTCATAATAGCAGCGAAGAAACACCACACTGCTACTCCTGCATCCTCCCTTCCACCAGGTAAGGAGAGCAAGAAGTTGGATTCAATGGGCCGCAAAGCATGTGATACTGCTGCCACTTCCATCAAAGCAGCAAGTGCCACTGCTCTTCTTGGACGATACGACAGGGCATTGTGGGAATCTGTCCAGAGGTTTGCTGAAGATCTGCCCAGAGACAAGCAGAGGATTTTCTAGAAATAGTGAACAAAGGTTTAGTGGTCTCAAACAAGATAAGTGGGGCTGCTGATTCCTCCCTAACAGCTCACAACTATTGCCATGGAGTGGGCCTCCACAGACATGCTTTGCTCCGTCTCACATCTTTAAACCCAGAGTCATATCAACGGATCCTAAATCTGCCATTATCTGATTCTACCCTATTTGACGGCCACACAGGTGATGAAATGGCTTGCATGAAAGCAGAAATGGCCACACTTATGGTGGATCAACCTTGAGAGGCCCAAGGAACAAATAAAATCATTTCGGCCTTACCAGAGGCGGTACTATTCTCAGAGGGTTCAAACCCCTCATTGGTATCAAGGGCGACAGCAAAAATAGCAGCAACGACTCTATACCCAACAGCAACAGCTGCCTAGGGGAGGAGCCTTCCAACAGCCAGCACAAGGCGAAAAGCCTACCACAGGCACAAAACGTTGAATTGTTCCTTCCCCCTCTTCAATTAATCACTCCTTTAGGGGGAAGTATTTTGCATTTTCTTGCAGAGTGGCAAGAAAAAAGAAAAAACGCCTGGGTAATGAATATTGTTCGACATGGATACAGTCTCTAGTTCACATGTCCTGCTCCGATTGTACCACCAAAGCCATCCTATCACCATCTGAAGATGCTAAGAATCAGAAGTCAACATCTTGCTTCAAAAACATGCGGTGGAGGCTGTTCCTCCCCATCAACGGGGTACAGGCATTTATTCCAGATACTTTCTGGTACAGAAAAAAGGCAAGAAAGAATTCAGACCCATTAACTACCTCAAATACGCCAACAAATGGATTTGTCCAGAAATGTTCCGGATGCTGTCCTAGCATCAAATCTATCCCCAACTCCACCAAAGGGATGGGCTCTGCTTGAATGACCTCCAGGTTGCTTATTTTCTCATCTCAGTTGCGAAGAAATATTGGAAAATCTTGAGGTTTGTGGTAGGGGGAGGACAACTACCAATACTGAGTACTTCAGTTTGGTCTAAAGTCATCACCCAGAATATTCTCGAAATGCATGACACTCATGGCTGCCTACCTCAGGAAACACCGGATCTTCATCTATCCATATCAAGATGATTGGCTCAAAAAGACGCCAACTTTTCAAGAAGCACAGCTTCATTTCAACTGGGCTTGCGACCTCCTACTACACTTGGGGCTTAATGTCAAGCACAGCAAATCACAACCAATCCCTATTCAGACCTTGCATTATTTGGGAGCCTCCATCGACACCGTCCAAGCAAATGTGTGTCCTTTGAGGGGAGACGTTTATCGATCCTTCAGAAATTTCTCTTTCTTATGACAGCATCTCATTCCAAGGTGAGGACGTTCTCATCCCTCCTCTGTTCGATGATCTGAATCTTCCTCACTCCGAATGCCCATCTCCATATGTGACCTCTCCAAGAATGCTTCGAGAACCAGTGGGATCACCTAACGGGCAATTGGGACGACAGGTTGGAATTGTTCCTCCATGCAAATGTAAATGTAAATGTTGGATACTTGTAAAGCGCACTGTTACTCTACCCGAGTGTCCTGGCGCTGTAGACCGCTGGGGAACCCGTCCTGGTTTTCCCTGTGAGATGGTCCCTTTCTGGGTATCTCCAGGGTGAAACCAGGCATCCCCGGCGTCTGTGGGGGGCCGTTGTAGAAATGAGGCAAGCTTAATGCCCAGAGTTACCGAGTGTATTCCCTGGTTAGAGTAGGCACTGAGGCGAGAATTATCAAGTCCGTTGACCCTGGTCCAAGACCCTGCCGCGTCGGGAATTGAACCCTGGTCCCGGGCCGTTCTTTGCTTACAGGTCTGCCGCCTCTTACCAGTGAGCCACACCTCTCAAACCATTTCCTCAAATGGTGGTGTTCCCTGCCAATCTGCTTCAAAGAATGCCTTTTCACCAACAGGTTCTTTCACAGACCATAGTGACGGATGCATCACTTAGGGATGGGTAGCCCATATGGATCATCTACAAGTTCAAGGCATGTGGTCACTGAAGGAGATGTTGGATCACATCCACCTCCACGAACTTTGGGCAGTCCATCTATCTCTCAAAGCCTTCCGTCCATCATTCAAATCACAGACCCTGCTTGTTCATATGGACAATACCACCACAATGTACTACCACAACAAGCAGTGGGGGCATAGGGGCAAGGTCTAGGCCATTGTCATTAGAAGTCCAGACAATATGGAAATGGTTGATCGCACAAAACTTATGAATCACAGCAACTCACCTTCCAGGTGTGTAGAATGCACAGGTGGATGCCCTCAGCAGTTCTGCAAGAAAACCACAAATGGGTCTTGCCCGATGACATCGTTCAGCAGGTCTTTGAACTTTGGGGCACTCCCACCATTGACTTGTTCGCCACCACACAAAACAAAAAATTGCCACGGCTTCGAGGTACTACCACCGAGGGACATGGGAAATGCCCTATGGATCGACTGGTCTGGCAAATTTCTTTACACCTTTCCACCATTATACCATACCTGATTGCTGCAGTCCTAATCAAGCTGTCCCACTCCAAAGCCAAGATACTCCTCATAACTCTGGGTTGACCACGTCAATAGTGGTTCCTGGATCTGCTTCACCGGTCACAGCGTCCACATCTCAATCTCCCATGCAGACCAGATGTGCTGAGGAAATTCAATGGCAAGATGGTACACCCCAATTTCTCCTTGAATTTGGCTGAATGGCTGCTGAGCTAGTGCAGTATGGACATTTAAACCTGTGGACTTCATGGAGATCCTGAAGGAGGCCAAGTGACCATGCATCAGATCAGCATATGCCTTGAAGTGGAAGATATTTTGCATTTGGTGTTCATGTCATTCTTCCGTCTGTCAGTCCTATTACATCTTGCAAAATCTGGACTACAATTCTCTTCCATAAAAGTTCACTTGGCAGCTCTTACTGCATACACGAAATGTCCTTCACCAACTTTTTTTCCCTCAAAATCCCTGTCATCAAGGGTTTCCTAGAAGGGTCGAAGAATAGTTTTCCACCCATTAGGCTCCCTTCCCCTCCATTGGAGCTTAATGTAGTCCTTTCACGCCTTATACAAGACACATTCAAGCCCATACACAAGGCATCTCTCTAACACCTATCTTGGAAAACTGCTTTCCTTGTAGCAATAACATCAGCACGCAGTGTTAGCGAGATCCAAGCATTATGTTTTAATGAACCATACACAGTCTTCCTCTCTTCCATAGTGGTTATGAGGACTCACCCCAAATTCTTCCCTAAGGTTGTTTCGGATTTCCATGTTAACCAAACCCATATTTTTTCAGAACTTGGAATTTTGGTGGCGTGAGGAATTCAATAGGGGTTCAAGCGTCCGACGGCCTCGGCTCCTGGATCACGATCACGCCACCGAAATTCAGGTGTGGTGTACTCGAGAGAGTTTCCTTCCTCAAGTCATTAGCAGGCGGGGATTCCGGAACTGCCCGTTGTGCTACCTAAACTAAGACTGGACCTCATGCGAGAAGACGCTGTATCCCTCTCGGCAGGGGCCGATACCATCTAATATGTGACGATGTCTGTCACAACCTCCCCCTAAAACAGCCCAGACATAGAGAGAACCTCTGAAGCAGCGAACAGTATTCTTATCACGACCTTTTGAATCCCTGGGTTGATAGGAACGAGTATCCTGTGTTATAGTTGTGTTGTCCCTCACGCCGTGGTATCCCATCGCCCTGACGAAGGTGCAGCCCTATTTGGGCCTTACACCGAAACGCGCGTTGGCGTATTTCCTGTTGGCGACAGAACTCCATCTGGTCTTGATGACTTATTCTACCTCTGCCCTGCCCAAACCAATCCTTCTCATCAGTGCAATATTGTCCACACTGATTGCACGCTCAGGCATTGATGTACCCCTTTGTTTTTTAATGTGATGGATGAATGCGAGTAGATATCTGGTATGTGTGATAGTGGAAATTGAGTGTTGATATGAGCGGTGTGTTTTTGGGACTCCTTATATCCTCTTATGTTATTGTATATATTTTAAACTTACATAATGTCGTATTTACTCTAACTGAATCACTTTGATATTGTTGAAAAGAAAAAAAAATTCTATTGTGATCAAATGATGAAATGATTAATAAAGCCATGTCTAAATAATCTTCATGTGTTTTTGGCTCTAATGCTATCCATTGTCACCCATTTGTTCATTTAGGGATCCTTTGATAGGACCCATATGCGTCAATCTTCATTGTCCGCTTCATCCCTGTCCATTCTAGATGTTTCTAGTGCTCCAGTTGCTTTATAAACTGCATAGCATCTTTGGGTGTTGTGAGGATCCTGGACTTACTACCATGTTGGATTTTGAGTCGCGCTGGATAAAGCATGGCGTATTGTATTTTAATTGCTTGCAATTTCTTCTTTACTTGCTGAAATTCCCGTCGTGCTTGTTGCACCACTGTCGTCAAGTACGGCAACAGCACGACCTCCATCCCTTGGTACTTAGTAGTGCCCATTTCTCTGGCAAGCCAAAGCGCCACGTCTCTGTCGTGATAATTGAGAAGTTTGGCAATTATCGGACGGTGGGGGCACTCCCGGGACAGGGCGTGGTGCAAGGGAGAGATGTGCCCTCTCCACAACCAGCATGTTAGAAAAGTGCTCCGCACCCAACATAGTTTTGAGCATGACCTCAACGTAGAGTTCCATTCCATTTTACCCGTATTGGTGGACTCAGGCACACCTGTAATTGAAGATTATTATGCCGTGACCTGGCCTCCAAGTTTTTAGCTTGCATCACCGCTAGCAGCTTCCCCATCCGGGTACAGGACTCCGTAATGGACTCTACTTTGTCCTCCATGTTGGGGATGCGTTGTTCCGCCTCCGTTATGTGTACGCTATGCTTGTCCAGCTTCGTTGCCATAATATCCATGCGGAGATTAAGGTTATCAATTTTACTATCAATCGTGTGCAGACTTTGCTGCATGGCCAGCATCATGGCTCCAGCTTACTGCTACCACCAGCCTCCATATCCGTCTCTTAGTCCGATGCAGCCTGTGTGTGCGGTTTTTTAGAGCGTGGAGTCGAATGAAAGTTTGGACTGCAACTGTTTATCAGGCTTGCCATCTTCTCTCCTGTCATGTGCCTCCAAGTGCTGAAGTACACCCTCTCTCCCGAACACCAGGACAAGAGAACCCAACACGATCTCAGTGTTCCCGCAATGGCCAGAGGACTCAATGCGTGATCTTCGCGTGCAGTATTAAAAAATTAGACTACCTCACCCCAGCGGGATCAGAAGGGTCTGACTTGATCAGAGCCCCCACAGTGCTTTGTAATCTGTGGCCTTGCTTTGCACAGTCCAATTTTACCTCACAGATTGCAGCAGTCCACCCCTCACTCATTGCACAACGCCAACGTCAGCAGCCCAAGGCCCAATACAGTCAAAATGGCCTGCTGGTCATTGCAATGGTGCGCGCTCCCCACGTGTTCAGCACCTCCAACAAGGACTGACCTCCAGTGTCCGAACCTGCACAGCTGCAATCTCCGGTACTGCTCTCCAGCCTAGTTTTAATCTATACCGCTCTCTCACCACCGCTGGGTTCCGACAGGTACACTTCCAGCGCCGGCGACCACCCAAGTCCCCAAGATGGTGGATACAAACAAAGTACCGAGTCCCCAGGCCTAAACATGTCCGGCAAGTTCAAAGGGACACCACAGCATACAGATAAAGTTATTTGCACCAATGTCTCTGCAGCACCAGAGCCCGGAATCACCGTATCAATGTCTTTGCCAAATATTGGGACGCACCGTCTACTCCTCTGTAGCGCATTCCCCTACCTGAGTTGTGGAGGCGTTCAGGCAGCTGATGCTGACGGTATACAGAAGCGCCCGTGTCCTGAACACTTTAATGGTGGAAGCAACTGTTCTCTCTCCGCCTCTGCGCTTCTCACGTCGATCCGCCCCGGGCTCCGACTGGTGCTCCAGAGACCTCCTTGCCCAGTCCCCGAGCGCACCACGCCACCAGGCTCATCGCGGTCACCGCGCCGCCGCAATCACCACGCTACACACCCGATCCACTCTTCAGTCGCCTTCCGACATAAGTGACTCGCTGGCATGCCGCAAGCTAAGTTCTTCTCCAGAGACTGCGGCGATCAGCAGTCCGTGGGCGCCGCCATTTTGACAGCGGTAAACGATAATCCGCGTTTATATTGTAAAACATGCGCAATGGTCATCGAAGCTATATCGCCATGATCAGTGCAGTCAGGGGTCCGAATACGCCGTATCTGGTCACAAGATTTTGTATCGATAATGGCCCGACCACCAGAGCTGCACTAACGTGCAGCCATCTTGCTTCGGGCTCGTTAGCGCTCCCTCCAGAAAATGTAAACCTTAAATGAATAAGAACAACAGAAATATAGAGGTAATATCAACTACAGCTAAAGACCGATACAACCAAGGAAAGGACAACTGAACCCAGCCATTGGAAAGTTGGGGTCAATTTGTCACGTCCCTTGGTGATACATTTTCAACTAGGTCAGACCCGAAACAGGGGAACACAACAGCCGTTCTAAAAAATACTGCAAAGAGTCCAGCCTCTATAAAACAAAAGCATACCATAAATCTAACCTTAAGGCAACTCCGCAAATCACCACACGAACTGAGATTGCAACGTACCCTCCGCAAATCGAAGGCACTACTAAAGCAGAGGAGATGGGAAAACAAAAGAACTAAGGACAACGAATTATGGGCAAAACTCTTCCATGACGTAAACCGGAATAACAGTGCCAAGTTTTGGCAATCAGTCAATAGATTACAGAGGCCTAATCATCCCGGCATAAACTCTAATATAACCTAAGTCACCTGGGTGGATTATCTATTTAATCATACGGGGAACAAAAGAGATTGTAGCTCCATAAAGGAAGGAATAATCCAAAACTTTGCCATCGTCGAGGAAAGTAGTCACCCTGGGTTAACACAACAGCAACAGGAGATGGAACTGTTATCAGCCCTTAACCGCCAACTTAGCACAACAGTGCAGCACAACCGCCCGCAGATTCGCTGATAAAGAAACAAATAGCAAGAGGAAGACCGGCAGGAGCTCCTGGCCCTAAAGGCATCCCGCCAATGCTGTACAAACATGACCCAGAATTTTGGAGCAAGGCATAAGTTCCAGTTTTTAGACATGTGCTTAGAATGTCTATAATTCCAGAATCATGGAGAGGCTCAATCATCAGCCCAATTTACAAGCAAGGCCAGATGTCCGCTCCGAAAAACTACAAGTTGATCGCCATCATAGACACTGAGGCCAAATATTATGCAGGAATCATTTTAAGTGAACTGGCTTCCTGGGCTGAAAATCACATAATTCCAACTACGCAAACAGGGTTCCGCCAAGGACAAGGCACCTCAACTAACATCATTGCCTCAACCATGCTCATGGATGCTGCGAAGCAGGGAAAATACCGCCTATTCCTTTGTTTCATAGATTCCTCAGAACCACGTACATCGAAATAAGCTCTGGCAAAATTTAAACGGCTGGGGGATACCAATTTTTCTTTTAGATCAACTCAGGCACTTGCATACCGACACTTGGATTAGGATAAAGCTAGGTGCCGGGACACATCTATCGAAAAGAATTCCTACTTCAAAGGGGGTAAAACAAGGGTGTGTCCTTGCCCCGTTTCCTCTCTTCCTAGCGGAACTACCTAGGAAATTGGACAGATGCACATCCCACGCCCCTAATCTAGGAAATATGACATTGTCAAATTTATTATATACCGACGATTTAGTTCTGATAAGCCGGACACCCATCGGACTCCAACATCTACTGTATGTGATTTACAACTTTTCACAACGGAATGCCTTAAAAATAAATTAAAAAAACGAAAATTCTGACAATAAACTACCACAAGAAGAAGAATCTCAGTTGGTTCCTGGACTGGAACGGTTTAGATCAAGACATAAGTTATATAAGTATTTGAGACTACTTCTCGATCAAAATAACTCCTTTAAACCGCAGATGGAATCTCTGAGGAGGAAGGGGGTCATGACATACTTTGCCATAAAGCCCTTGGAAAAGAAGCTGCCGGACCTAACTCTCGACCCCCTGTTAAAGGTTCTACGAGCCAAACTACAGCCCACAATAACCTACTGAAGGGAAAAGGTGCAACAGTCCTAGACAAAATAATACTAAATTCCTATCAAGTGATCTTTCAACTCCCCAAATACGTTTCCCCGGCCCAAATACGGCAGGATTTTGGACTATAAAAGCAGTCTATTGAAAGAAGCGGAGCCTATGTAAAATGCTGGCATAAAATCAAAGGACTTAGCTGTGTCACCCTAGAAAATCGCCAGTCAAAGAGTACTTTTCTGAATCCATCAAGCTTCTAGGCTGACAGAGCTCTGAAACACTCCACTGGCTCACTCATTAAAAAAAATAGTTACAAAGGCAACTCAACTAATATCTGCCTTAGAGGATAAAAAGGCACTAGCCAAACAAGCTCATGGCTGGGTAGTACTTAACAACTATGGATCTCATAACCCCCAACCTTATTTTAAAACGGGAACAAAAATAGCCACCAAGGAAAAAAAAATTGAAACTTCGCTTGGGAGTTGGTCCTATCAACTCGTTTTTACCCCCTTGGGAAAGAAGAGGAGGTGACCAGCCCTATCGCCTGTGCGGTTGAGCCGCGGAGGACCTTATCCATGTTATTTGTATTTGCAACTACTTAAGAGATATAAGGAATACCTTATTAAAACCATCATTCAGACAGCATGGAGTTAGGTCCTGCAGGCAGGATGTAATGCTGTGCTTTAATCCATCGTTAGTGCAGCTAAATTACTGCCTTACAAAATTCTTTGACATTACTGCAAAGAGACTGAAAAATGTGCCCTCGACTGCTAAGCATCATCCAATAACAAAGAATTCGGGCACCACCTGAGCCAGTCCAGACAAATTTTATTAAGAACATTTTATTGTGGCATCAAGACTATAAAGCAGGTGTTATTTTAAGGTAGTCATCCTAAGCTTAGGAAGAGCACTCTGATGTGACCTAGGCACTACTTAATTAACCCAAGTGCAATAAACAGCCTTGTGGAGGAAATCTGATGGCTTGATTGCCCACAATAACATACTTCATTGATCCGAATACTCAACTGTTTAAGTAATCTTTGTGAAGAAGTATGTGATAACCATGAGACCATCTTTTAATGTCCATTTTCAAATTGTTTTATTGCAGTACAATTTGGGTGTTTTTTTATACTGTTTTAATTCTCTGCATTTAGCAGGTAATCTTATTTTAATGTATTTCAAAGTATGTAACGGTTTTAATTAATCAAGCATAATAAGATTTACTTACTTATTTAGTAGTAAATTAAATGTGCTAATTGGGTGTAAGTCAATTGGAGAGGTGTGGCGCCGCAGCCAGGGCGACTGATGCTGGAATCTGGGAATCAGGGTTCGATCCCCGGCTCCGGCGGCAGGTTAGCCCAGCACCATGTGACTCTGGGCAATAGCTCGCTTAATCTTCCCGACGGCCCCCAGCGCCTAGAGACCCTAACGGGTGATTGTGCGCTTTACAAATGTGGATTATTATATTTAAAGGAATGAGCGCAAGCACTCAAGCATTGGTTAGCGGTGGTAAAGTGCACAGAGTTCTGAGGCCAGCAAAAATGAAATTCAGAAAATAGGCGGGGTGAAGGCAAAAGGTGTGGGGATGATCCCGCGGCCCAACATGCCTTTTTACAGGAAACCTATATTTATGGCTCAGAGGGTCAGGCCTTGGAGAAATGATGGAGAGGTTGAGTGTATTACACTTCATATTTTGCATTCCTCAACTTATACACTCCTAATGTGGACCGACGAGCCTTCTTTGATAGTTTGGCGCTACTGTTAGTGAGCGTGCTTCAACATACTATACTTGGTGGGATTCTATTTGTGTCATGGACACAGCAGTAGATAGGTCTCACCACCCCTTTTGCGGCACCCCACAAGACTACCAGGTGATTTTGAGAATGGATGTTGCAGTGGGGTTTGTGGGATACTTGCAGGTCCTTCATCCCAGTAAGGGTGAGTATTCTTACTGCTGTGGGATGCATGCCCTGTGTGGTGCCTATATAGGTTTTATGCAGTGTGTCCATGAAGGAGAGGGTGTTGGAGACAGAGTACTTAGCAAGGACTCGCTTGGACCACGCCGCTCCTACTACTGAGCATTGGACCTGTTAATCCTGTGCTGGAAACTAAATGCTTGCTAGAAGATCCAGTGCTCCGGGAAAAGATGGGGGTGGCCATTTCACTGAGAATGCGGGAACAGCGACTACCTGCCGGTTGAGTGGGAAGCTTTAAAGGTGGTAGTACAGAGGAAATGCATAGCAGCTACTCCTGGTGTCTGGGCACAGTTGAACGCAGATATACTAAAGTGGGAGGAATTACTTTAACATTTGGAGAAGAATCTGGGTGAAGACCGTTCTGGTGAAGTTAGATTGCACGAGGAGCAAGGCAAGCTCTTGGCTCTTATTGAGCACCTGTGGGGATATGCTTACGACCTCTACTTATCTAAAGCTCATGGTGAGCAGGATAAGGCCGCAAGAATGCTGGTGTAGCTAGCAAACCATGGAAAAAGGGGTTCCCCGATCTTTAGCAAGAAAGGTAATTGTTCGGCAATAGCTGAAGGCCTGGGGGAAGCACAGAGCATGCAAGCGATACAGGACAACATTATCAAGGTTCAGCTACAGCGGCTACCTGTTGTGGAGGTAGGTTCACTGGGGGAGACCATTATAAGCAAAAAGTTAGAGGGCCATAAAAGAAATGGCAAGAGGGAGGGTGTCGGACACAGATGGGTTTCCATAGAATTTTATGCGGCCTCAAGATCTTTCTGCAAGCGCTGCAGCAATGTCAGTCCTGACAGACGCACTAGATCATTCTCTCCAAGATGTATCAAGAGCATGTCAGGGCAGCCCCTCTGTGGTACCAACTTTGTCAACCATGGTAGTTTCGCCCCCCATCGTGCCCCCTTTTCCTGGAAACACCTCATGGTGGCTGCTCCTCAAGCCCAGATTACATCCATACACCTGTTGGTCCGCATACTTGGCTGCCCCAGTGTACGAAGGAATGTTCTAGGATCCAGGTCACCGTCTTGGTTCCTGGTCAGCTCACACATCCTGCATTATATAAAAAAAGACGATTAGCTCTGGAAACCCCATTCCCTTTTAACTTCCACCCCCCAGCCCTGGTAGTTGACCCTTATTTGCATACATATCTCTCACAACACCTTGGCCTCCATCGCCCAATCTGGGGAATTCTGCCCCAGGAGCACCCCAGACGCCCCGCCGCCGTTGCAGGGCCAATTTGGAAAGAATGAGTGCTGAAGCTGGCTGGTTCCCTGCCTACCATATGCTGCGCCATGCGCAGTACTGAAGCATGACAGAAAACCCACAATACGGACCTCCCCGGTATTGACATAAAATTCCTCCATTCCCGTACAGGGCACACGTTGCTGCAATTACTCTCAGTCAACCACACTCAACTCCCATTGCCTGCCTGATCCGTCTTAGAGAAAGTCAATAAAATCCCCAGCCTCCCCTGTTCCAGGCTCACCTCCCCATATGACACCCCCACTTGCCGTGCTGTCCCAACAACTCTGCGACCCAGAAAGCCCAAAAAAACATCCAAATCATGCATAATCGAAATACTGACACATCAAATGAGTCATAACAGTACAATGCCAAACCCACCAATAATTCTTGCAACAACTCAAACATAATGGCCTCCCTAGGAACTCCCCCCCCCCCCCCACCTTTCACCCCTTTCGTTCCCTTCCCCAACCCTTCAACATTTGGCTCAAAATTTCGTCCTTGGCTGGGTCAAAACCCAAATATGGCTTGCCGTAAAAAGAGAACCCGGCTAACTTGCCCATAATGGTCGAATGTGATAAACCCTTATCCATGCAAATTAAAATAATACTCAACGCTCCCTGCTCGGTGACCTATCGCTCGAGGCTCATTGCGTCCGTGGATCGACCCACAAATTCTACAAATTTGGGCCAAGCCTGTCTGTAGCTCCTCCTTGTGGATTCTGCCAAAGATTTCTCGACCAGGCCTATCACCCTCATTCCCCCCCAGGCCCAGATGTCGTCCGGCAGTTTGATCTTGCATTCCTCGGCTCTGGGCGCCAGTCTGCAGAATCGCTGCCACTGCGAATAAGACAATGCATCAGCGATGTCATTGCTGGCCCCCGGTACATGCTTTGCTCTGAAAACAACATTAAGCCGCAAACAAACTAGCATGAACCTCCGCAACACCTGCAACAACCTCAGATCCCTTGCCTTTTGCCTGTTCACTAGCTCTACCACAGTGTCACAATGTTCCCCCATGTAGCGAGACAGAGGAGGAGGAAGCTGATACTTTACCCCCCTTCTTCTCCCCTTCTTTACAGCGGATCCTGACATTTACAGGACCGAGGCAGCTCCATCAGACCCGGCTGCCCACGTGATTGGGACTCCGCTGCTGCAGGAAGGATCTCGAAGCGGTGCTGGCCCTTTAAGAGCAACCCCGGAAAAAGAAGGGGGCAGAACACTAACATTCAAGAAGAGAGATGTGAGGGACGCGGAAGACGGGAGGTGAGAGGAGAAGGTGGTGCTGCTCTGCAGGACGTCCAAGCCAGAGACCGAAAGAGACCAGCGCTGGAGAGAAAGAGACACAGTGCCCCACCACGTTCCCGGAGCAGCGTGGCTCTCTCAGGTGTGTGGCCGGGTCCGTAATTGGTTTCGGGCTGTTCGTGGGCAGAGTTAATGTGGAGCTTGGGGATAGGCGAAGGGGGGGAGGAAATATAACTAGAAACACTTGTGCACTGGTGGTAGTTGGGTGATAGGGAAAACCTCCCCCACACTCCCCTACCGCACAATGTAAAGTAAAGAAAATAAATTACAAAGAAAATAAAGCAAACACTTACCTGGGCTCTGTTTTCTCCCAAGGGAATTGTTGGAGGGAACCAGAGAATTCCAGGAGCAAGCCGAAGAACTTGAAAGAGAACAGAGAAAGAGGACTGTTGACAGACTATAAAAATCTGGAAAAGAGGATAGAAAAAGAAGACTGTAAAAAGAGAACTAATAGTCTATATTTACAGAAGGAGAGACTGCAATAATTTACTTAGATTAAAAGAAATAAAAAGGAAATCAGACTCAGGTAAAAACACGCTTACCTCTTTGTTTATTAACCTGAAAATAAGTATCAGCCAAAGGTGTCACATTTTGGTGCCGAAACCCAGGAATTGCTATCCATTTGACAGACAAAATGGAAAATCTCTTACAACACGTTATAAGAGGTCAAGAAAAATTGGAGTGGGCGGTAGAACGCTAGATGACCTCCGCCCAAGCTGACCGGGACCTAATAAAAAACTCAATGACGCAACAGTTGGAATGTTTTCAGAGGGTGATAGAGAAACAAGGTCAGATAGAACCAAGACTACATACCACCCCTAGTAGTCAAACAGGACTTCCTGGTGTCGCTCTTCAAAAATACGTACCCGGTGAAGATCCTGATGCTTTTCTGTTAAATTTTGAACGTGTAGCCAGGGCGTGTGCTTAGCCTGAGGCGAAATGGCCATTCTTTCTTGCCCCCCTGTTAACTGGTGAAGCGCAGGCGGCAAATAAGGTTGCTAACCCTACAGGTACAGCCATTTATAATGATATCAAAGAAATAATATTGGACCATTTAGGTATGGATCAAGAGGCGTATAGGGTGAAATTTAGAAAAGAAAAAGGCGCCCCAGGAGACAACCCAAAGACATTATTTTTCAAACTAAAGACAGCTGCCGACAAGTGGCTTCGTCCACAGGAAAACAGCAAGGAGGACATAATGAATTTAATCTATTTAGAACAATATTTAGAAGCCCTCCTCTATTCTAGCCAGCAATGGCTGAGACACCAACCTCACCTCACAGTCCAACAGGCGATAGAAATGGCTTCAACCTTCTCTAGGGCCCAACCAAAACTCCTTTCTATGGAATCAGAAAAACATTCGCGATCTATGACAGGACAGGGAAAGGGTGAAAAACGGAACCCCAAGCCATGAAACCAGTTAGAAACCAGAACATCAGAACAGAGGTTCTACTGGCAAAAGGTCCCCAATGTTTTGATTGTGGCGAATGGGGCCACATAGCCAGACTCTGTCCGTGCAAGAAACAAACTGAAGAACCCATGGATATAAGTTACATACCCCGATCCCTTTTATGTACAGGAGAACTGGGTTTCTACTTTTATGTAAGTCTAATTATCAACGGGGAGAAAGTTTCTCACTTGTTAGATTCTGGGTGTTGTCATTGGTAGTACATAAAAGTATGATAAGAACTTCCCAGGTATCTTCCGGTATACAAATATCCATTTGTCGTGTCCACAGAGATATTAAGTTTTTTCCCTTAGTGGATATACTGGTAAAAACATTAGAGGGAATAGAGATGCAAGTGAAAGTAGGGGTAATGGACAATCTCCCTGAAAAAGTTATCTTAGGAACAGATAACCCCGCTTTCCTTTGCCTTATGACAGAACAGTTGCAGCATAAATGTCGAGGACAAGAGTCCAGACCTGCTTTCCTTTCTCAAGCCCCCTGGGTGTCTGATAGGAGTTTTCATTTCGCCCAGACTCAAGATCCTACACTGAAAGCAGCCTGGCAACAAGCAAAATACCCCTCTCTCTCTCACAATGTGTCATACCCCCATTTTCTCATACAACATGATCTATTGTATCGTATAGGGAAACAAGGTGATGTGCCTCAATTGGTTGTTCCACAATCATTCCGTGAACAAGTGCTCTTTTATGCCCATCTCCTTGCTGGACATTCGGGAGCCGAGAAAACCACACAAACAGTTTTACGATATTTTTATTGGCCTGGCATCTACACACATATAGTCAAGTATTGCCAAGAATGCGAGATCTGTCAAAGAAGAAACCCTTAAAAGCCTCCTCCTGTCCCTTTACAACCCCTTCCGATAATAGGGAAGCCTTTTGAGAGAGTAGGCATGGACCTTATAGGTCCTCTCCCTCGATAAAAAAAGGAACTATATATGCCCTAGTAATAGTGGACTATGCGACGAGATACCCAGAGGACTTTGCTTTAAGAGCCCCCACTACAACCAATATTTGTGTTAAGTTAATGGACCTTTTCTCTAGAGTCGGGTTTCCCCGAGAAATACTGACCGACCAAGGAACCCCATTTGTCTCCGCCTTATGCACCAAATTTGTAAAACCCTTAATATCTCTCATATCAAAACATCTGTTTATCATCCACAAACGGACGGTTTGTGTGAAAGATATAACGCTACGCTTAAAATAACTCTCTAAAAGATGTTTTCCACTGAGGGCAAAGAATGGGACCTTCTTTTACCCCTAATACTCTTTGTTATCCGGAGTCAAAAACAAAGTAGCCTCGGGGCTTCCCCTTTCTAACTTATATATGGGAGACAACCCCGAACTCTACTAGAAATGACAAAGGAAGCATGGGAACAAGAAAAACCTGAGGATACCCTAACCCCATTAGTTTATACCCAGGGACTAAAAAAACATCTAAGTAAGCTGAGGGGGTTTGCACACGCTAATCTCGAAAGAGCCCAAAAGAGACAACAGATCATCTATAACCGGGGGAAAAAATGGAGGAACCTAGAAGTACATGACTGGGTTCTGTTTTTACAACAATCCCCTTTAACAAGAAAGCAACCCGAATGGAAAGGACCCTACAAAGTAGTCGAAAAAATTGGTCTCACAACATATAGAATACGAATGTCCCAACATAGAACACAAACCTATCACATCAACCTTTTAAAAAAAATGTTTAGGTCCTACTCCTAAGGACAATGGTCTTCTAACAACCGTTTCTTCCCTTGACTATCTTGTTATTAATGAGGCTTTGAATGAAGATCAAAAAGCCTCTTTTCAACGTTTACTTGGTTCCTTTGCGTCCATCTTTTCAGACCTACCGGGAAAAAACAATCTTGTTGTACATGAATGAATGAATACGCATTTATATAGCGCATGGCTACCCAGCGCATTGGTGATACCTAATCATTCTTCACTGATCAAGGAAAGAGAAAGGTTTTCAGCAATTTCCTGAAACGGAGATAGTTAGGTTCCAGACGGATGGAGTCGGGAAGCTGGTTCCAGAATTTTGCGGCATGAAGTGGAAAACATCGGCCACCCGTCCGTGCCTGTTTAATCCTAGGGACTGTAAGAAGTTTTTTATGGTTTGATCTAAGAGTCCGGGGGATCTGATATAATTGAAGCATAGGCTGAATCAGAGCAGGTCCGTGGTCAGTAATGTACTTATGAACAGTACACATGGCCTTGAACCAAATCCTTTGCTGCACTGGCAGCCAGTACAACTGACATAGTGCTAACTTAGCAGAACTTCGCTTTGGAACATTCATTAGAAGTCGGGCAGCGCAGTTCTGAACAAGCTGTAGGATTTTAATGGTTCTCTGAGGTGCGCCCAGATAGACCGCATTAGCGTAATCGAGCAGCGATAAAATAAGGGCTTGAACCAACAGACGTCTGGCTTCAAAAGGAAGAAGAGGCAGAATCTTCCTTATCAATCTAATCAGGCCATAGCAAGTAGCAGCAACCTTACGTGATTGTACTAAGAAGCTAAGATTAGGGTCCAGCCATACGCCTAGACTCTTAATTTGTTTCTTGGGTGAAGGGGTAGAGCCAAGAAAGCTAGGCCACCAGGGATTTAGATTAATGGGGGCCATGTGTCCTAACATCATAATTTCCGTCTTAGAACCATTAAGTTTAAGAAAAGACGAATCCATCCATTCAGCTACTTTGCTAAGTCAGGATGTAAGGTTCTTGTCGCAAGTATCATGCCGGCTGAGGGACACCACCAGCTGAGTGTCATCAGCGTAGGTGACCAACTGGACCCCCCAGGGAAGCACCACGCCCGCCAGGGACCTCATGTAGAAGTTAAACATGGTCGGGCTTAATGAGGATCCCTGGGGTACGCCTTACTGCAAAGGGATCTGTTTCGAAAGAACATCTTCTTCGAACACCGCAAAGGATCTGTCAGAGAGAAAGGACTGCAACCACTTAAGGGCAGTCCCTGCTGCACCCACCTCACTCAATCTTTGAATCATGATAGAGCGATTTACTGTGTCGAAGTCTGCGCTGAGATCTAACAAAATAATAGCAGCGCAGCCTCCGGTATCCACGATTTTCCTAGCTTCTTCGACTACGGCAAGAAGGGCAGTCCCCGTGCCCTGCTTGCTTCTGAAGCCTGTCTGGGTGGGGTGCAGGCCTCTGTTGTTCTCCACAAACACTGCTAATATAGAATTAACATGTTTTTCAGCAAGTTTGCCACTACCTGGTAGTAGAGAGATGGGGCGTTAATTCGCCCAGTCCTCAGGGTCTAAATTAGTTTTTTTCAGTAGGGCCTTAACTCTTGCCTGTTTCCATAACGTCGGGACCAGCCCGGTTGCAAAGGAGGAATTAATTACATCCCGAATGACTGGGGAAACAGTCTCCGAGACCAACTTATGAATGGGGGGGGGGGCGCGCCGTCGGCCGGGGATCCCTACTCATGATTCCCCAGGAGTTGCTGCAAATATTGTGTAGGTCAAGCGGGGCGACTTCCTCCAGCCTAACTTGTTGAACGGGTGGAGGGAGATGTACTTCAGGCTCCATTTGCTGAAACAGCGAATAGATGTTAGCGACCTTAGTGGCGAAAAAATGTGCTAATTCAACACAGCGTTTTTGAGCATTCACCGGTTCAGTCGAAGGACCAGGGGAGGTCATAAGAGATTTAAACATTTTAAAAATTTCCCTAGGAGAATTGGAGGCAGAGACAATCTTCTCCTGGTAGTAGCTGGCTTGTACAGCTTTTATTTTACTTTTATAAAGCCTAAGTGCAGTTCTGTAATTGCACTTACTGGCCTCAGAAAAATCCTTCCTCCATTTCCATTCGGACTGCTTGCATGATTGTTTAAGCAGTCTTAATTCAAGAGAGTACCACGCTTTTTTATTAGCGCCAACTCGATGGCAGAATTCATTCTTAGGGAGGGTGAGGTCCAAAGAGGACTCCAGCCAGCTGTTAAAAGATTCATTCGCCCTAATAGGATTAGAGCAGAATGCAGGGGTAGAGTTGTTAAGGTTAGCTGCCCATTTTTCCGCTGAGAGCTTAGACCATATGCGACCCAATTTTTTAGTTCTTATAACAGGTTGTGACCGATCTAGGGGGGTCCAAACAAAAGATAACAAGAAATGGTCCGACCAAGGTACAATAACGGTCTCACCCAAAATAATGTTTTCAAGATTGGTGAAAAAATGGTCGAGCAGATGGCCTAATTTGTGGGTGCGGCCAGTAACGATTTGTTTCAATTGAAACGCTTCAAGGCCTGCCATGAGATGGTGCGATGGGGAGTTGTCAGGCTCGTCGAGGTGAATATTGAAATCACCCAAGATAGAAAAATTGGAGGTGAGACTGGCACAATTTATAGCAGTGTCTGGCAGATCATTACAAAAATTGGCATGTGCTCCTGGTGGGCGATATAAAAGAATTCCTGAGAAGGTACAAGTAGGAGAAAAGCCAATAGCAAAGGAAACACTCTCACAATCCGATAAAAAACACCTAGTTGATCTACAACTATAAGTATTTTTGAATATAATGGTGATCCCCCCACCCCGACCACTGTCTCGATCTTGTCTAATAATAGCGTAGTTTGGTGGGAGGGCCTGGACTTCATCGGCATCCGAGGCCGTATTTGTCCATGTTTCAGTAAGAAAGAGAGCATCAGGACTCCTCACTTCCAAAAGCAGGCATATTTCACTCGCATGCTTGGGGAGGGAATGGCAATTAAGAAGTAATAAAGAAAAAGACTTTACTTTCCCAATTTCTAAAGGGGGGGATTCTTTCTAAAAGCTTGCCTTCAGTTACAAAGAAGGCAGAGGTTGTGTTCCTTCTCAAAAGACATAATATGTGTACATATATTCATCCTCTCACCTCTGAGCCTCAAAAGCTGCTCCCTATTGTAGCAGAGATTACCGGAGGGAATTTGTATAGGGGTTCCGTCCCCTGGCCCCGTCCTGGCGCGGACGGGCGCTGACTGGCTTGCTTTTGGCGTGCCGTCGGCGTGCCCATTGTGCTGGATATGGTGCATACTGTTTGAATAAGCAGGGGTGACTAGAGCGCTAACCTCACTGTCCCCGCCCCTCGCCAGCCGGCTGAGCAGCAATGGAGCCGCCTGCACCCTCCACACAATCGGTACAGACCGCGGTGGACTGGGGTGCGCGGCAGAAACAGGAGAAGATTAGGCAGGTAAGAGAAAGTGCAAGTGGTAACAGTAAAAGCACAACGATAAAATGTATATTTAAAAATAGCCCCCAACCAAATTGATTCCAAGCCCAAGAAGCCTGCGCGTAGTGTGTCAATGACGCGGCGGCTAAGCGATCTGCCTTAAATAAGTTAGGCTCACTAGAGCGCTAACCTCCCTGTCCCCGCCCCTCGCCAGCCGGCAGAGCAGCAATGGAGCCACCTGAACCCTCCACACAATCGGTACAGACCGCGGTGGACCGGGGTGCATGGCGGAAACAGGAGAAGATTAGGTAGGTAAGAGAAAGTGCAAGTGGTAACAGTAAAAGCACAACGATAAAATGTAAATTTTAAAATAGCCCCCAACCGAGCTGATTCCAAGCCCAGGAAGCCTGCGCGTAGTGTGTCAACGACGCGGCGGCTACTGAAATGAAATGAAAAGGAGATTTATAGAGCGCGGTAGCTGTCCTGAGGCGTCCTAGCGCTAGGAAAGCTGTTCCTTCTGGTCAGACCGTTAACAGGAATTTATTATACTTTTGTGAAAAGGAAGGTCTTTAGATGTTTGTGGAACAGGTGTAGGTTGGGCTGAGATCTCAGATGAAGGGGAAGAGAATTCCACAGTTTAGCCGCGTTGTAGGAAAAAGATTGACCCCCGCATCTTGATCTTTTAATCCTAGGAACTGTAGCAAGAAAGGACTGAGCAGAACGGAGCTGTTTGGTAGGGTGGTAAGGGGTAATCAGGAAGTGGTTAATAGCAGCACCTGTTTTCCAGAACGCTTGGTGGGAGATGCAAAGGGTCTTAAAGTTAATTCTCTCCCTAACCGGAAGCCAATGGAGACTTCTGAGGCCGGGTTTAACTGAGAGACGGCGGGGAAGCTGCAGCAGAGTGCGTCCCTCACAGTTTTGTATTATTTGCAGCTTTTGTAGGGTTTTTTCAGGGGCTCCTAAGTACAGGACATTACCAAAATCCAGGCGGGACTGGTTTAAGCCTTGGATTACAATCTGTCTTGCCTCAAAGGGCAGCAGGGGGAGAATCTTCCGGATAAGCCTGAGAATCCCAAAGCAAGTGGCTGACAGTTTGGTCGCCTGGCAATTGAAGCTGAGAGATTTGTCCAGCTAAGCGGTCTGCCTTAAATAAGTTAGGCTCACTGGAGCGCTAACCTCCCTGTCCCTGCCCCTCGCCAGCCGGCAGAGCAGCAATGGAGCCGCCTGCACACTCCACACAATCGGTACAGACCGCGGTGGACCGGGGTGCGCGGCGGAAACAGGAGAAGATTAGGCAGGTAAGAGAAAGTGCAAGTGGTAACAGTAAAAGCACATCGATAAAATATATATTTTAAAATAGCCCCCAACCAAGCTGATTCCAAGCCCAGGAAGCCTGCGCGTAGTGTGTCAACATACCATTATTACTCCCCCGGGAAAGGTCGTGAAACAGCGCCCTTACCATATCCCAGCAGCCAGAAGAACTGCTGTTGATAAGGAAATAGAGAACATGTTACAAATGGGAGTTATAAAGCCTTCACAGAGTAACTGGTCCTCTCCTATTGTAATTGTACCAAAACCAGATGGCTCGATCCGTTTTTGCATAGACTTTCGAGCAGTCAATGCTATTTCAAAATTTGATTCTTATCCCCTTCCCCGGATTGATGAGTTAATCAAAAAACTTGGTGAGGCCCAATATATCACCACCCTAGATCTTACAAAAGGATATTGGCAGATCCGGTTGAGAGCAGAAGACCAAGAAAAAAACGCTTTCAGTACCCCTATTGGTCTCTTTGAGTTCACGGTCCTTCCTTTTGGTTTACATGGGGCTCCTGCTACCTTTCAAAAACTCATGAATAGGGTTCTCCATGACCACCAGTCCTATTAATCATTATACTTAGATGATATCGTAATCTTCATCCCCAATTGGGACCAACATCTAATACACTGCCAAAAGATATTCCAAGCTCTCACCCCTCAGGTCTCCATGTAAAAGCAAAGAAATCTAGGGTCGCCTTCAGTAAGGTTAGATATCTGGGGTATCTTCTAGGGAATGGTATCATCGCACCACAACAAGAGAAGATCAAGGCAATCCTAAACACTCCCTTTCCAACCTGCAAAAGAGATGTGAGGGCCTTTTTGGGCTTACTCGGATACTACCAACGCTTTATAACCCAATATTCTGAGATCGCAGCCCCTCTAACAAATTTAATAAAAAAGGAAGTGAAAAAGAAAGACCTACTAAACCCCTCCTATGAAGCTCAGAGGGCATTTCAACAACTTAAAACAGCCATAACATCCAGCCCCGTTCTAATCTCCCCCAACTTTAAGGAACCTTTTATATTACAGACTGACACCTCAGACAAAGGACTAGGTGCCGTCCTCTCCCAGATAACCAAAGAGGGAGTTGAGCGTCCAGTGTTATTCATTAGCCAGAAATTACATCCTCGGGAACAAAGATATTCCGTCATTGAAAAGGAATGTTTTGCTATTAAATGGGCCATAGACAAACTATGCTATTATTTAGAAGGCTTATCTTTTACTTTATGTACCAATCATGCCCCCTTACAGTGGATGAGTCGTAACAAAGGGAATAATCCTGTATTATTGCGGTGGTTCCTTTCGCTACAGCCCTTTTCGTTTGAGATCAAGCATCGCAAAGGCTCAACCAACGTGAATGCTGATTTTCTTTCACGATTCCCTCTCTTTCCCGATTGGGAAGAGACTGGGGGAGGGGTATGCCACGATGTGCCCCCATGTAGCGAGACAGAGGAGGAGGAAGCTGACACTTTACCCCCCTTCTTCCCACCTTCCTTACAGCCTACAGCTGATCCTGACATTGACAGGACCGAGGCAGCTCCATCAGACCCGGCTGCCCAAGTGATCGGGACTCCGCTGCTGCAGGAAGGACCTCGAAGCAGTGCGGGCCCTTTAACCACTTCCATGCTCATGACGGCTCCCGGCCGTCATGAGTCACGGTGGGCGTGTGCTGATGATGGCCGGGAGCCGTCATGACCACGCCCGTGATTGGAATGCTCAGCACTGCGGCGGAATTCGCGCCACAGCGATGAGGTTAAGAGCAACCCCCGGAGAAGAAGGGGGCGGAACACTAGCATCCAAGATAAGAGATGTGAGGGACTCGGAAGACGGGAGACGAGAGGAGAAGGTGGTGCTGCTCTGCGGGACGTACAAGCCAGCGACAGAAAGAGACCAGCGCTGGAGAGAAAGAGTCACGGTGCCCCACCACGTTCCCGGAGGAGCATGGCTCTCTCAGGTGCGCGGCCGGGTCCGTAATTGGTTTCGGGCTGTTCGTGGGCAGAGTTAATGTGGAGCTTTGGGATAGGGGAAGGGGGGAAAAAGGAAATATAACTAGAAACACTTATGCACTGGTGGTAGTTGGGTGATAGGGAAAACCTCCCCCACACTCCCCTACCGCACTATGTAAAGTAAAGAAAATAAATTACAAAGAAAACAAAGCAAACACTTACCTGGGCCCTGTTTTCTCCCGAGGGAATTGTTGGAGGGAACCGGAGAATTCCAAAAGCAAGCCGAAGAACTTGAAAGAGAACAGAGAAAGAGGACTGTTGACAGACTATAAAAATCTGGAAAAGAGGATAGAAAAAGATGACTGTAAAAAGAGAACTGATAGTCTATATTTACAGAAGGAGAGACTGCAATATTTACTTAGATTAAAAGAAATAAAAAGGAACTCAGACTCATGTAAAAACATGCTTACCTCTTCATTTATTAACCTGAAAATAAGTATCAGCCAAAGGTGTCACACTCAGTCATGTTGTCCACATGATAAATCACCGTCTGGTTTTTCAGTTCTTCGCCCCACACTGCCTTTGCCACCAATAGTGGAAAGAATTCCAAAAATGCACTACTTCATCCCTGCCTCAACCAGTGTGGTGGCTACTTCTCTGCACACCATCGTCCGTCCTAAAACAGTCCAAAAACCAGAGATCCTGCTGCATCCGTGAAAATCTACACCTGCCAGGCCGTGTTCTCCGCCAAAAATTCCAATGACACACCATTGAAATCAACCAAGAACTTCTGCCACACTCCCAAATCTGCTCTGACCCCCAATAAAATCCTCACTGCCCCTGATATGCCATGGCCAGGTGCCTGCAAAATGCTCCCCCCCCTCTCACCACCCTGCATGCAAAGTTCAGGAAACTCAGCAACTTCTGCACAGCTCTCAACTCGATCTTCCTCTCTCCAACCACTTGCATCAGAAAAGCCAGGCTATCCTCCACCTTTTCCCTGGGCAGCCGAGCCACCCAGTGCACTGAGTCCAGCTTGACTCCTGAAAAAGTTAGTCTGCAACTGGGCCCGGCCGTCTTCTCCTGTGCCAGCGGTACCCCAAAGGCTTGTGGTAGGCCTTCAAAATGGTGTAACGCCCAAACACAGCCACCGGAGGCTCCTTTCCCTACAAACAAAAAGTTGTCCAGATAATGAGACACCTGACAGTGACCACAGCTTTTTGTGAATACCCACTGCAAGAACGTACTGAATATTTCAAACATTGCGCAGGAAATGGTGAAGCCCATTGGCAGGACTTTGTCCACATAGATGGCATCCCCAAATTGCATACCTAGCAGGGGAAAACATACTGGGTGGATAGGCAGTAAGCTAAAGGCAGATTTTACATCACATTTTGTCATTTCTGCTCACTGACCACACACCAGCACCAGGCAAATAGCATCATCCACCGAGGTGTACAGCACCCTGGAATCTTCCTCCACAATGAAATGATTGACTGACCCCCTTCTGGCCAAGATAGGTGGTGTATCATTTTGAACTCTCCCGGCTCCTTTTTTGGCACCACACTCAAAGGTGAAATTATCAAGTACTCCATTGGCCAATCTGTGAATAAACCAGCAAGTCTACCCTCTTCAACTTCCTTTACCAGCTTAGTTGCCACCACCTGCAGCAGTTCCTATGCTGACTTCGGGTTTTCCACCCATCTGTGCTCCCTAGGACCCTTGTATCCCACCCGAAACCTCTCAATAAAATCCCACTGTAATCGCAATGCTGCTTCCTTGTCGGGGTAAATCGAGAGCCACAGGCTCATTGCCTCACCTCTATCTGGGGTAGGAGCCCTCTGGCCCAGATGGCCTTGTCCTCTAGAGGCCTTCCACTGTTCCGCCAGAGCAGCCAAAGTAAAGCACTTTGTGATTGGATGCCACCCCTTGATGGATTTAACCTAGATCTTTTGACTGGGGCAGAATATTTGCATTGTCAGCATTCCGGCCATCATTTGTTTACTGTACCACTTTTCGCCCTAGGTGGGATAGGTATGCCCAGACGTGGTTCCCTTGCTCACTCACTGTGCCACTGGATTCAAGATAGCCTGGCTGAAGAAGGGTGACTTACCCTGAAACCGGTTCCAGGATGATTGATTCTGGTCCAAGGAGGGCCGACCTGGCCTGGCAGTTCAGTCTGGACTGTTCCCATGGAGCACAGGGTCAAGACTGATTTACATTTGGCTGGGTCCAAACTGGGGTGGCGTACTGGGCAAAAGAACGAAGGACTTAACCCAGATTTTTTGACTGGGAGAGAATGTTTGCATTGTCAGCATTCCGTCCATCATTTCTTTGCTGTAACACTTTTCTCCCTAAGTGGGACGAGTATATGCAGACGTGGGTCCCTTGCTCACTGTGCCACTGGATTCAAGCTAGCCTGGCTGATGAAGGGTGTCATACCCTGAAACCGGTCCCAGGATGCATGTTTCCGGTCCAGGGAGGACCTGGCCTGGCAGTTCGGTCTGGACTGTTCCCATGGGGCACAGGGTCAAGACTGATTTGCATATGGCTGGGTCCAAACTGGGGTGGCGTAGCGGGCAAAAGAACGAAGGATTTAACCCAGATTTTTTGACTGGGAGAGAATGTTTGCATTGTCAGCATTCCGTCCATCATTTGTTTGCTTTAACACTTTTCGCCCTAAGTGGGCTGGGTATGCCCAGACGTGGGTCCCTTGCTCACTGTGCCACTGGATTCAAGCTAGCCTGGCTGATGAAGGGTGACATACCCTGAAACCGGTCCCAGGATACTTGTTTGAGGCCCAGGCAGGACCTGGCCTGGCAGTTCGGTCTGGACTGTTCCCATGGGGCCCAGGGTCAAGACTGATTTGCATATGGCTGGGTCCAGACTGGGGTGGCGTATTGGGCAAAAGAACTATGGATTTAACCCATATCTTTTGACTGGGGGAAAATGTTTGCATTGTCAACATTCCGCCCATCATTTGTTTGCTGTAACACTTTTCGTCCTAAGTGGGATGGGTATGCCCAGACGTTGGTCACATGCTCATTGTGCCACTGGATTCAAGCTAGCCTAGCTGATGAAGGGTTACATACCCTGAAACCAGTCCCAGGATGCTTGTTTCCGGTCCAGGGAGGACCTGGTCTGGCGGTTTGGTCTGGACTGTTCCCATGGGGTACAGGGTCACGACTGATTTGCATATGGCTGGGTCCAAACTGGGGTGGCGTAGTGGACAAAAGAACGATGGATTTAATCCAGATCTTTTGACTGGGGTAGAATGTTTGCATTGTCCGCATTCCGTCCATCATTTGTTTGCTGCAACACTTTTCACCCTAAGTGGGATGGGTATGCCCAGACTTGGGTCCCTTGCTCACTGTGCCACTGGATTCAAGCTAGCCTGGCTGATGAAGGGTGACATACCCTGAAACCGGTCCCAGGATGCTTGTTTCTGGTCCAGGGAGGACCTAGCCTGGCAGTTCGGTCTGGACTGTTCCCATGGGGCACAAGGTCAAGACTGATTTGCATATGGCTGGGTCCAAACTGGGATGGCATAGTGGGCAAAAGAACTATGGATTTAACCCAGATCTTTTGACTGGGGTAGAATGTTTGCATTGTCAGCATTCCGTTCATCATTTGTTTGCTGTAACACTTCTCGCACTTGAAGCATTCGTGTATGAACTTACATGGGTCCCGGGAGCAAAATCCCTTGTTAAAATTCCAGCATGCCCCCATGGTGGGTCCTGCCGGTTTTGGTGCAAAACCAGACCCCCCACTCCCTGTGGAGCGAGACGCGACTGAAAGGACCGTAAGGTCACTGGCAATCCACTGGCAGTATCAGTAGACACTGAGGATTGGGTGGATCACATCCACAGCATCCAGAGCTCCGAATTCCACCTTGCTCCATGGTTTATCTGGGTTAATACTGACCCTGGCCCTAAATCCCTCATCATAACTCAACCAGGCGTACCCCCCAAAATGCATCTGTGCCTTTACGCATAATATCCATGTATTTCAACAAGCCAATTACCATATCCAAATGCTGCTCCCAGTAAATGCTGGCATAAATTAAGAAAGCAGAGGTCCAGTTCTTCATGTTAATGGGCACCCTCTGCCTCCTCGTCAACTCCCACTCCTCCTCTTTAGAGCCCTCCTTCACCTGTATCTCCCTATGAGTAGTTTGAACAATTCAACATATTCGTGTTTCTAAAATTCAATTTTTTGTATTGTCTGACTCCGACAGACGTGCTCCTAATGGCATCGTCAAGCACATATACAGCAATTTTTTTGTGATGATTGTCGTCTGTTTTCTCCTCTTTCCCCTCCGCCCCAGCAGTACCGTCTATCTTGACACCAGTGCCCACTAAGCACTTGTTGCCGTCTTTTTCCTTGTATGTCACAGGCACCGCAGCTTCAACTGTCTTTGCTGCCCCCAATTTCCTTACCACCTCGTCTCCCACTCCCACAGACCGGCAGGCCTTCCCTTTGGAACCCGTATCTCCCCTATCCCATGCTGTCCACCACTCCCCATTACCTGAAAGCCCGCTATTAACTGCTTTGTCCTTGCACCGGCTGCTGTTGCTCTGTTGTCCTGTGGGTTTCGCTTTCTCCTTGGCCGCACTTGCCATCTGTAATACACCAATTTTTTCAGTTACCTGCGCCGCTGCCCCAGATCACCATGACCTCTCCATCCTCATCACGTAATTCTCCCTCTTCCCATTCGTCGCTCTTATCATCATAATCTAGCACCAGCTCAGCCTCACTCTGAAATACACCACACACAGACTCCTGCACCACTCTCTTCCTTCCTTGTACAGATGTTTCCTTCCACCCTAGGCAATCCTTCACTGCTGGTCCAATTGCTAGAGCCCTTGCCGGAGGGTAGGCTGTTGTAAACCCCCTACGGCATTGGGCCATCATCCCTGGGCCGTCTTGCACCCCGCTGGCATCACCACCTTTCTACTGGCATCACACGCCGGTCTCGCTCTCCCTCTCCGGCCAGGCTGCTCCAACCTGGGGGTCCTATGCACCACCGGGCCTCACCGCCATGCTGGCTGTCCCTGTCACCTTCTCGGGGGTCTGACTGTACAGAACTCAGACCCAGTGGCCCCCACCTACTTGCCCATCTGCCTTTCTCCCCCCTCCTCTCCTGCTTGGGGTCCCACCCACCCAGGTGAGTCAGCCACAGCCCCTCACACATCCTGGCCCACTTCTCCTCACTTTCTTGTATTGTGTGGCTCCTCCCTTTAATTCGTGCCTCCAGATCCAACCCCTCCCATCTGCTTAGCAGTGGTGGCATAACTGACCCCCCCCCACCCACCCACTGGAACCCTCTGTTCCCAGGTCATCCCTCCTGACTGGGGCCTCTGCATTGCTAGTCTCTCCTTGGGCACCAGCCCATCTAGATTTTTCAATTATGGGGCCCAGTGCACCGGCTCCTATTTCCTTGTCAGCATGAGGATGACAGTGCCGGTACTCATCAGCGCTGGCTCCATGTAGGAATGCCCCGCCCTCCTCCTTCTTGCAGGGCTCATTCTGCTCTTGCAGCCACATGGGAAGGCTCTTTCTCCAGCCGCCTGTGCTTGGCTCCATTCAGCACCTTCTTTCCAGCCCGCCCCCGGCCTTCAGATGGTTTCGCAGTGGGTGGCAGGTCAGGCATGCAAGCCGCCACTGCTGCAGCAACCCGGCCTATCGCGGAGCTTGTCGGGCTTCACATACCCACACAGGCCTGATCAAGGATGCCGGGCTGTAGCAGGTCTGACCTGCCCTCCCTACCCAGCACGATCAACGCGGCCTGGACTGCCTCACTGTCCTGCTCAGCCATCGCCTCCCTCCGACCACATAGTCAGGTAGGCCCAATATTCCTCCCTATACCGCAACAAATTCTAGCACTAACTTTTACCAACCCTTCCCTCCTGGTGGTACTTGGTGTCAGAAAGAGGCTGGATCCTCCTCTCCTAACACCTTTATAGCCCTGCCTACTATCGCCCCTTTCCCTAGCTATCCCTAACCCCCCACCCTGACCTTCCGGTATTGCACAAAGTCCCCCGGGGCCAGCATTCTCCCCAGGCTGCTATATTTCTTTGCAGCCCTTCTGATGTCAGTTGCTAGAAAAATATTCAGAAATATTGATGTCTTACTGTTACAGCTTATCTGGGGTCCCACGGGCAGAGAACATCGCTGGCGAAATTGTGCTTAACCACTCTGGAAAAAGAGGATGGCAGTCCCGGACTTCGAGCTTTATTATCTATCGGCACTGCTGAAGTGGGCTGCATGATGGCAGGATCTCTGGTAGGGTACAGGTTATGGAGATGCCTCTGCGACCACCACCACCACCAAAGGATACCCTGGTTCACTTTCTGTTGGCCCCTCAGGCAAATCCCGCCCACCAGGCAAGGGGATCTTGGTAAGTACTCTCTGGTAGGTGTGGACTCATGCTCTACAATGCACCCTGTGCCCTCGATATTCTGCTTACGGTTCTTATGGCCCTACTGCTCTTGGGTAACTGGAGTGGACTTCATGATTGGATGGTCCTGGGGTTACCACGCTTGGCGATCTCTATTTGAATGGAAAGGTTGCATACTTTGCTGGCTTGATGGGGCAGCATGGGATACCAGTGCAATATTTCCGATTGTATGGGGCAGTTGTAGCAGAAATGCACCAGTGGTGGCAGGCCGGAGCAGCTGAGCAATTGGTCCATGATCCACCTTCATCAGGTCTATGAGATTAGTAAACGTGGGGACTTTTGTCACATTCCAAACGGTGGGCTAGAGGCTTTCCAGGAGTGCTTGGCAGTGGATATAGGTTCCTCTATCAGTGACACAGACTGGGTTGGAATACTTTTACATCCCCAAAATGTATCGCGCAATGTGTGCTTTAAGTAGGTACAGAATTATTTCTGGCATAGGGAGTATATTACGACCAAGCGAGCAAACTTGGTGTTCCAGGGGGCACAGGCGAAGTGCCTCAGATGTGGGAAGGAGGGCGCAGAGTTTTATCACATGGTCCGATAGTACCCTCGCCTTGGACGCATATTGGATACCGTGTTGAGAGTCATTAATGTGGTCCACTGCTAGGACCGTAGGGTTATAGCTTGTTGAGGTGGTACAATAGAATGAAAGCTAATGTAGTCACATCTAGATTTACCGACTTGGCGATGATCCTTCCTAGACACCAATTGGCAATGAGCTGGAAGTTCTTGGGGAATCAGGGGTGGGGAACTGGTAAGCCGAACTCACCGAATGGGCCAGTTGAGAGAGCTCAGTGTTGCAGCGGGAAGTAAATAAGGGGGTTGAGGACATGAGGTTGGATTGAAGCCTGGTAAATGATGATACAGGATTTGCCAATGCTGGATAATGGAATAATCTACCCTGAGGGGGGTGAGGACACAGACTAGTTGAGCACCATGATGGTGTGGAGTTTTGGGGGGCGATAAAACCTGGCAGGGTCTGGATCAGACTCCCCGATCTTGCATCTCTGTAGACTCGCATGCAGCTATCATGACATCGATCTTCTTTGTGTGAGGTTTCTGTTATGCACTCTTAAATATGGACTGTCTTGTCTCAGCTAGGCACGTTTCTATGGGCTTAAGTTTGGAACACAATGTTGCCTGTGTTGAAAGTTGGGCTGAGACCGTCAACATTATCGGCGCCCTCTTGCTCTCCTTAACCTTTTTGTGCGCGTAAAACAGCCGCCATCTTGAACACCATGGTTTCCCTGCTCTCGCCGAGAGCCAGCGCGCCTTCTCCCCCTCCTAGCTTCGCCGGCATCCCCCGCATACTGACAACCCCCCTGCCTGCACCTGCCGCGAATCATAAAACCCCTCTTCAGCGCTGCTCTGCCCCGGGCCCTCGTCCTGTTCTCAGCGCAACACCTCCCCTCTTCCCATTTATGATCCCCGGCCCTTTGATGCAAACCCCCTTTTTTCCCGTGTGCCCGTTCGTCCTCCTCGTTCCCAAGCCGACACCCAGCTCTGCCGATACTGTTCCTTGCCCCTCCCCGTACAATAGAAAGTTTCCCCCCAGCAAGGGATCCCCGGGTTGATCAAAGCCCCCCGCCCTACGAGATCCGATCGAACCCCACACACTCCATGAATCGGCGGAATATCCAGCTGCGCGATGATCACCACCTGTTGTGAACGGGGCAGGGACTTCCACTGTAACCTTGCGTGGGAACGGGTTGGGAAGGGGGGAGTCTGAGGATGTCTTTCCGTACATCAAAGTACCGACGAGAATGTGTTACGTGCAATAAAGAGATAAACTTGTGTATAAGAGGCCAGGCCTCGGGGATGCAGTTAGAGCACCTCAGAACGATACCTTCTGTCCGTTTCGTTGTGTTCTCCTCCGGAGAGAATAAAAATCTTGTTTCCTGCCTTCCAGTCTCCAGCGCCTGCCTCTTCAATAAGTTTAACTTCTTTATGGGTTCAAGAGGCGACACCGCCGGGCAATACTTAAGGATCGTATATTCTGGTTGGTAGTGCCACCCTTTTTTCAACAATTGGCGTCCCAAGCGTGGGGCCCATCAGCGACCCATGGATCCAGTGGGAGAGGTCCTGACGACAAAGTGAACGACTGCAACGATCGGGAACGCGTCTGTCCGATAGACCCTCGTCTGACAGCCGATCATCCGAACTTCACTGGTTCCGAACAGACCTCTCTCGGGTGATCTACGGTCCTGACTGGGAACCATAAGGAGTGCCGCGAGGATAACGGAGAAGAGAGGACGATCGGGCGCTGGATTCGGAAGACAAGAAACTGTCCATGCGGTCCGGGTAAGGTCGTGTAATCACGACAAGTTGCGAAATGATTGCTTGATTGCTTGATTGTTTAAAAATACTAGTATTGCTCTTTTTATTTATTTTGAGATTCACTGTCTGCAAACGGAGAAACAACGGGCTCTCTCTTTGCAAGCAGTGGAGGATAGGTAGGGCAGCAGCCGTGCTTATTTTTTTCTCCCCCACTCAATAATTACTTGAAACTGAACTGTTGTTCGCAAAACTATTGTTTCCTGGAGATTCCCTGTCTGCAAACAGGGAAGAGACCACCCTTTTTGCAGACAGTGAAAAGGGTAGGTAACGCAGATCTTTGCGGACCTACTCATTCTCCCCATTGTTATTTATTGGTCTTTTGTTATTTTGATCCATGAGGTATTCACTGCCTGCAAACAACGTAGAATAGAAATATTCTGTCCAGTCTTTGCACCTAGTGATAAGATAGGCAGTGCTGACTTTTTAGTCCCTCGTTACGAGCCGTCATGTCTGTCTTCTCCCCACTGATTAGTAGCCTGTTTAGCCCGGACCGCTTATTAGAGATGGACCATCCAGCCCCACTGGAAGGCACCCCTAATAAGGACATGTTCATGAAGCATGGATTGACCGCCATAGCCTATAGTAAACTATGGCATAAATATACGAAAAAGGGTCAAGAAAGTCAGTGGCCCCTGATAGGATCCTTCGATGATGATAAAATAAAAACGCTAGAAACTGCCCTGGGTAAAAACAAGACAACACCCACTATGCTTGACAGTTTCGGCATGTGGCGAAAAGAAACTGAACAACGTAAAAAGAAAACTGAGAGTAGGCTGGAAAAAGAGCTGCGAAAAGCAGCCCACCTAGCTGCCCAGAACTTAGAAAAAGAGATAAAGGAAAGAGAGAAAGCTAAACAGAAACTAGAAATGGAAACGCCAAGCCAGTGTCCGGTTAGAACTCCCTCCATGCTCTACCCTGATTTACCCTCGAAACAACGAGCCAATGAGGACCTGCTGTTAGGTCCTCCTATCATCTACATGCCCCCTCCATATGCCCCTTCTCAACCCTTGGCGCAGCAGGCGCCACCCCCAGGTACAAACGAAGGTACCGCCACAGCGTCGGCCCCAATGGCCTCTGTGCCAGCCGAACCCCTTGTATTAAAACCCGCATCAACAACAACGTTAGACGACCATGAGACTCGAGGGGCTGGCCCTGCAAGAACAAACAGACTAGACAAAGATGAGCGAGCGGGGATCGACAAAATAGCAAGGACACTGGTAGAAAGGAAGGATGATGAAGAGTACATCACAGATATGTTCAGCTCGTATACAGGGAGTCACAGACGACATTTTACCGTACGACTGTGTTATCATGTCTTGAATGCATACGAGGACCGATATCGAGACAAAGGTCCCGAGAGCCTAAGGACTCTGTACCGGAAGGTCGATATCGGGGATGAGGGCGAGTGTGATGTGTCGGACCTCCTTACGCGTACGCTTGAGGTTTTCCGCCACCTCACTGAACGAAAGCCGGGAGCTAAATCCGCAACCTCCGTAGTGACCGAACCACCAACCGAGCAATCTAACACCATGATGCCGATACGAGAGGCTGCCCCTTACTGGGTTCCTCCTCGGGGTACAGGGACTCACGATGATGCAAACAACCAAGATGCGAAGGGAAGGGTAGTGTTAAACTGGGTCTACCAGCCATGGGACCGGCAAGAGATACTGACATTCCGGAAATCTCTACCCGACCTACGTAAAAACCCCACTGCCTTCTATACTGAATTGGGTACAGCCCTGGGCTCAACGATTATGACCCTGGCTGACATCGACTTGTTCTTCGGGTTATGTCTACCAGCTGATGTGTGGAAGCAAATCCGGAAAGTCGACCACCTTGAGCTGTTTGGACATACCTGGTCACAACTCAATGACCTGGATAAACAACGGGGACCAGGACAAAAGCCTTTGAAATCCATTCTAGACCTTCCAGATAAAATCGTAGAGAAATTAAAAACCCTAATCCCAGAAAAGAAAGTGGACTGGTCGATAGTAACAGCCTGTCGCCAAAAACCCCAGGAGGATGTATCGGAATACTTCTCCCGGTTTGAAACGGTGTTCTCCGATTACAGCGGCCAGGACATGACCACTGCAACCGGACACCATCTGTTTGTCCAGAATTATGTTAAGGGCCTATCATCGGAAATCTCCCAGAAACTACAGGCCAGCGAGAGTAGTTGGGCAGCCTCCAAACCTACAGCGATTCTCCAAATGGCCCAATATTATGAGCATCAGAAAAATGAAAACGATAGGGCGACAGAGAAAAAGAAGAAGGACTTAAAAGAGAGGGTGATGATTGCCAAACTGCAAGGGGTGACTATAGGACGAGACCAATACCGGGGAAACTACCAGACAAACGTCCCTAAGACTACATTTCCCCAGGACCGCACTCTGACTTCCTACAGTGGACGCACAGACCTTAGAGAAAACCAGTGCGCTTTCTGCAAAGGGACTGGCCATTGGAAATCCCAGTGCCCAGTTCTTCTGGAAATGATCAGAAACAAAGACCCCAGGGATGTAGCAAACGGACCGAGACCTAAGGGACAACAACGAGGGCCCCCAAATGACGCGACTAACGACAGATCAAGCAGACCAAATACGTTCGATCGACCCAGGCAGAACCAATATCAACAATCTGACTATGACGACACTCACACCTTCGCATAGGACAGCCAAGGGCGAGGGAGGGATCCAGTCGAGCTCTATGTTGACCAGCAGGGCCCTTATGTCACTGCTAAGGTCCTGGGTACCAAGTCTCCATTTCTGGTAGACACTGGCGCAACACGTAGTGCGTTATCTAAACGACTGATTCCAAGGGCACCCTTGTCTGGCTCACTCATAACATCGACAGGTTTCGATGGAACGCCCTCCACCAACCCTTTGTCTGCCCCGATTCTCTTTGACGTAGAAAACAACACCACCGACACCACGTTCTTGCTTTCCTCCAATAGCCCTGATGCCATTATGGGACTTGACTTACTGAAACACTTCCGAGCGACGATCAGGTGTTCTCAAGATGGAGTTCGAGTGTTTCTTTACGACAACCCCGTTCTGCTTAGACATTGCTCTCCCCGACACATGTTTTCCATCACCGACGTTGACGCGTCCCTGCTTGACACTCTACCTCCGTATCTGTGGGCCAAAGCGGATTCGGACGTAGGGCGTATGTTAATTGACCCAGTGCACATTACTGTCCGACCAGACGCAACACTCCCAAAACTCCCACAATATCGGATATCGCCAGAGGGCGAGAAGGCATTGGTAATGATTATCCAGTCACTGATAGACGCAGGAGTGGTAGAGGAAGTGGTTGGCAACGTTTGCAACAGCCCTATCTTGCCCATTATCAAGAAGCAGGGAGAGAGAGATGAGAAAGCATACCGTTTTATCATCGACCTCCGAGAGATCAACAAAGTGGTGGTACCCCAGTACCCTGTGGTCTCAGACATCACCACCATCCTGACTTTGATTCCATCCACTGCCACCACCTTTTCCGTCATCGACCTCAAGAACGCATTCTTCTCCATCCCCATCCACCCAGACAGCCGATATCTCTTCGGCTTTACCCTAAAAGCCCGCTCATATAGGTTTTGCCGAGCGCCTCAAGGCTACACGGAAAGCCCTAGCATTTACAGCCAGGCCCTCAAAAGACAACTAGACCAAATCCAGTTACCCGACGGAGTGGTGTTGGTACAATATGTCGATGACATCCTTTTGGCAGCCGACACCACCCCTCTAGCGGTTACCGCCACCATTCAACTCATGCACTTCCTTGCGGAAACTGGCCACAAGGTCTCCAAGAAGAAGTTGCAATTCTGCCTACCCCAGGTCACTTACCTAGGCCACCTTTTGTCCAAAGATGGAAGAAAACTCACCCCTGATCGAATCCAAACCATTCTAGATACCCCTGTCCCTAAGACCCAGAAGCAGGTTCGCTCCCTATTAGGCCTCACCTCCTTCTGCCGACAATGGTTACCAAACTTCAGCCTCGTTGTAAAACCACTGCTTTCTCTGCTAAACAAAGACGTCCCTTTCCCACTCCCTTGGACCCCTGAGTGTCAAACTTCCTTCACAGAACTGCGAGATGCCCTTTGCTCAGCCCCTGTCCTAGGTACCCCTGATTACAAAAAGCCCTTCTCCCTTTACACTCACGAAAGGGAGGGGTGCGCTTTATCTGTACTGACCCAGGCCATCGGCCCTAAGCAACGACCGTGCGCTTACTTCTCTGCCACTCTTGACCCTGTCGCCAGAGCCTTGCCTGCCTGCCTTCGAGCTGTAGCTGCTGCTGCAATCTCTATCCGACAGAGTGAGGGGATTGTACTCTCGAATTCCCCCACGGTACTGGTACCCCATGCAGTCGACACCCTCCTGAACCAAACCAAGACGCAACATCTGACGAGTGCACGACTGACTGGATACGAACTGACCTTGCTTGCCCCCCATATCACCCTGAAAAGATGCACCACACTGAACCCAGCAACTCTGTTACCCTTGCCAGAGAAAGATCCCAATGTGCACCCCGTACATGACTGCGTGACTCTTACGGACGAACAGACCAGGAGTAGGGTCGATCTCAGAGACACGGCTTTCCCTGACCCCGACGGGGAGCTGTGGGTGGACGGTTCTTGCATCAAACTCTCCGATGGTACCACTTCCGCTGCCTATGCAGTCACCACGGCTCGAACTGTAGTAGAAACAGCCCGCATCACCCAGCGATCTGCCCAGGCAGCGGAACTGATTGCTTTGACGCGAGCCTGCATCCTGGCAACAGGAGCCACAGCGAACATTTACACCGACAGCCAGTATGCCTTCGGGGTGGTTCACCATTTTGGGCTCCTCTGGAGGGAGAGAGGATTCTTGACCTCACACGGCACACCCATTTTGCACGGGGATTTAGTCTCCGCCTTAATCGAAGCTGTCCTCCTCCCCAACAAACTTGCCGTTATCAAATGCCAGGCACACAAGAAAGTGACAGACATTATTGGACAGGGAAATGCACTAGCCGACATCACCGCCCGAACGACAGCTGAAAATAGAACGACAACACGTATGTACGTGACCAGGTCACAAGCAGAAAACTGGACTGACGCCAAGGACACAATTAGAGACATACAAACGGCTAGCACACAACACGAATTGACTGAATGGACACGGGTGGGATTGAAAGACGATGAAGGCTGCTGGCGGACAAAAGACACGAACAGATGGTTGCTACCTGATTCATACTTGATTCCCATATTAACCATGGCACACTCCCCTGCCCACATAGGATCAGCCCCCATGATCGAACTTGTCTCCAGGGTTTGGCACAATGACAAGATCCCAGATTCCGCCAAACGCCTGGTCCAACAATGCTTAATATGCCTGCAACACAACCCCGGGAAAGGAACTGTAGTACCCCGGGGGGGATTTGGGGTCCCAAACCACCCATTTGAAGTCCTGCAGATGGACTACATCCAGCTAGACAGATGCCAAGGCTTGAAATATGTGCTCGTCGTGGTGTGCGCATTTAGCAAGTGGGTGGAAGCATATCCAACCCGTGACAACACCGCTATGGCCACTGCAAAGGTTCTGTTAAAGGAGTTTTTCCCCCGTTATGGCCTCTGTCGTGTTTTATGGAGTGATAATGGCCCCCACTTCGTAGCCAAAGTTATCCAGCTCATCCTAAATGGGCTGGGTATTAAACAGAAATTCCACGCAGTCTTCCACCCTCAATCTGCTGGGCTTGTCGAACGACACAATGCCACACTAAAGCTTAAACTGGCCAAAATAGTGGCTACCACGGGCCTGAAATGGCCAGACGCCCTCCCATTGGCATTGCTATCGATGCGCTCTACCCCCACCCGACATCACTTAACCCCTTATGAAGTTGTCTTCGGTCGACCCATGAGCGTCTGGTCTGCCCCGAAACCAACTTTCATTCATGACGTTCCGGACGTCCTAATGTCTGATTATCTGTACAAATTGACTGAAACTTTGTCTGTCCTTCATCAGCAGGTGCAGCAGGCCATCCCCGATGCTTCCAGGGGTCCGGGTCACGCCATCCAGCCGGGGGACTTCGTGCTGATCCGAAATTTTCAGCGATCAAAGAGTTTGGAACCCCGGTGGACGGGCCCCTGGCAAGTGCTGATCACCACTCGGACCGCACTTCGAGTGGAGGGGAAGAAACACTGGCTGCACGCTCATCACTGCAAAAAGGTCTCTCCAGCCCTGGCCACGACAGACACCGTCAACACCCAAGAAGAGCTCCTGAACCAGGACCGACCATCGTTGAACTGCTATCCTGATACTGAGACACTTGAACTTTCAAAACATCCTGACCCCACTGTGCCATCTCGAGAAGGGTATTTCCTGCGTCGAAAGGAGGGAGCTTCGGCTAAGTAGGCCACGGACTAGGTTAAAGGATCTCAGAACGGTGACCCAAACTACCAAGGGTTACCTGGAGAGAAGCTAAAACTAAGTCTGTGGTCCTGCCCACTACCGAGCACCTTGAAAACGAAGATGATGGAAGCGCCAGATAAGAAGATGATGGAAGCGCCAAACAAGAAGCCGACGGGGACAGCAGGAAATACCCACTACAGAAATCCGAGAACAGACAGACTCCATAGCTCAAAGACAATTGCACTCTTCATCACAATCCTCTTCTGTTTTCTCCTCATGACCACGCTCTGGATTTTGGAAGAACATGCACCTGCTCACGAAACATTCCTAACCACTGCTCAGCCTACCACCATGAAGGACCATTATCTAATTTCGCTCTCTCCTCAACTAAGAGAGAGGCGAAAGGAGTTTTGGAACAACTCTTTCGTGCAGCTACTTCACCAGCACAATCTTGCCACCAATACCACCAACTGCTGGATCTGTGGGTTGCTACCCCATGCCACTGGACATTCAATACCATTCATCCCTTCACCCTTCTCTGTCCACGGCTCCTGCCTTGCTTGGCTGATCCTCCTGCAAGAAAGCTATACGGGCAATGCCACCTCCAGCAGAACTGCAGCACATTCTTCTCACGGGGCCGGGCGAAACAAGACAAAGACACACTTCTGCCCGCTGACCCCCAGCGACTCGATCCAAATGGACATCCCGGCTAAAGAACGAATCGAAATGCAGGTGTTCAACAATCCAACCAGACCCACCTTCTCCTATCTGCGGAAACGAACGGCTGCCACTCTGACTGTGGCCCTGTCGGTCATCAACGTCACAGGCCACATGTGTGTAGAAGGACTCGGGACACAGCTGGTGGGTCGCAGCGCTTGCCGCTTTACCAGAACTTTGGATTCCACGGATCCACCTTCCTTTGTGTCATCCCCAAACATGTATTTCATCTGCGGCACGAAGGCCTACACCTGGCTCCCCAAAGGCTGGGGGGGCACTTGCTACATCTCCTTCGTCCTTCCTCCGACTTATGTAGCCCCAGCGAATCACCACAGGCAAAAACGAGCCAAAGACATTGAACAAGCCGACTCAACAGGGGCGCAGTTCCTCGATGCTATGAAAGGACTCGTCCCCCTCTGGGGCCCGATGGCAAACAGCCGTGCCATCCGACATTTGACTCAGGCAGTCGAGACGACCATGAACATCACAGCGGGCATCTTTGCCAACAACACTGCCGAGCTCCAAGCGGTCCGTTTGGTGGCTCTTCAGAACCGCCTCGTTCTAGATGTGGTTCTGGCGGACCGTGGAGGAGCATGCCGCATTATTGGGTCCAGTTGTTGCACATACATACCGGACAACTCACCCTCAGTGTACAAAGCCATCGAACATCTTCACAGACTCTCTTCGGAAGTTCACCAAGAGCAAGAAGAATGGTCGCTTGGTGGTTGGTTCTGGGACACCGTCAAAAGCTGGGGCTGGAGACTGCTCACCATTATCATGATTCCCGTAGTTGTAATATGTGGCCTGTGCTTGGGAATTCAATGTCTGCCACCTATGTGTTCTTTATGTGCGAGTTGTATTTTTCCCAAAACTGTGGACTTTGGAAGCGAACACATGAGAGCATTGTATGATACCGAAGTTAGGAATTTGATGAAAATTGACATTGAGTAAAGCAAGTTGGCTAGATATGTTGAAAAGGGGGGACTGTTGAAAGTTGGGCTGAGACCGTCAACATTATCGGCGCCCTCTTGCTCTCCTTAACCTTTTTGTGCGCGTAAAACAGCCGCCATCTTGAACACCATGGTTTCCCTGCTCTCGCCGAGAGCCAGCGCGCCTTCTCCCCCTCCTAGCTTCGCCGGCATCCCCCGCATACTGACAACCCCCCTGCCTGCACCTGCCGCGAATCATAAAACCCCTCTTCAGCGCTGCTCTGCCCCGGGCCCTCGTCCTGTTCTCAGCGCAACACCTCCCCTCTTCCCATTTATGATCCCCGGCCCTTTGATGCAAACCCCCTTTTTTCCCGTGTGCCCGTTCGTCCTCCTCGTTCCCAAGCCGACACCCAGCTCTGCCGATACTGTTCCTTGCCCCTCCCCGTACAATAGAAAGTTTCCCCCCAGCAAGGGATCCCCGGGTTGATCAAAGCCCCCCGCCCTACGAGATCCGATCGAACCCCACACACTCCATGAATCGGCGGAATATCCAGCTGCGCGATGATCACCACCTGTTGTGAACGGGGCAGGGACTTCCACTGTAACCTTGCGTGGGAACGGGTTGGGAAGGGGGGAGTCTGAGGATGTCTTTCCGTACATCAAAGTACCGACGAGAATGTGTTACGTGCAATAAAGAGATAAACTTGTGTATAAGAGGCCAGGCCTCGGGGATGCAGTTAGAGCACCTCAGAACGATACCTTCTGTCCGTTTCGTTGTGTTCTCCTCCGGAGAGAATAAAAATCTTGTTTCCTGCCTTCCAGTCTCCAGCGCCTGCCTCTTCAATAAGTTTAACTTCTTTATGGGTTCAAGAGGCGACACCGCCGGGCAATACTTAAGGATCGTATATTCTGGTTGGTAGTGCCACCCTTTTTTCAACACCTGATAGGTTAAAGACGTACGTCTTCTGCAGTCAGAACAACCACTGTGGAACACGGGGGGAGATGGACAAAGCGCACTGTGCTGACAAGGCGAGAAGGGAGTGACAGGTATGTGGTATATAATCAAATATTAGTTTTGCACTCAACTGGGGGTATGCAGCTTACTAACGGGCACAGTAAAGCAGTAATGATGAGCATTGACATCCATCATCATGGCCTGTCTTGTAATAAATCAATAAAGTAAATTTAAACAATTTTTTTTCCTAATACCATGACACTACAAAGGGCAATTTTAAGTATGAAACCGGGGAAAGTCCCAGTACCAGATATCATCGTAGGCGATCTGTAGAAATATCAGTCAGTTGTAAGTCAATTATGAGCAATGCAGACATACCTGAATCTTGGAAAGGAGCCGAGATCATCCCCATACATATGAAAGGGAAAAAGGATAATCCAGCATATTATAGGTAAATATGTCTTCGGATAATTTCCAACAAAAAGATTTGCAGGCAAAAATTGGGTAAGCTCAGCGAATGGACGGATAAGCGTCACATCTTAATTCTACCCAGCAGGGTTTCGGACTAGGATTAGAATGACAGACCAAGTGTTTCCTTCTGCCTTCCTATGTTGGTGCAGAGATTTGGGGTTGTGGTTATGTTCTCCCATTGACCGGGACAGAAAATGCATCGGTAAGATCCTGTTTTAATTCACCTAAAAGCACGCCACTGCTTCCACTATTTTTAGCCTTGGACATAAACAGGATCTTGGATATTGCCCGGCTCCGCTCTTTATCGCACTGGATCCGTATTTGGTCCATAGATGAGCTTGAGCCCCATAATGCACTGAAAGATCGCATAGCTTCTGATACAGTTTGTGCTAATCCCTGGTTAGTTCATCTAAACTCATGCCCTCGCTGATATGTGGGCATGCTCGGATACTATTGCTCCGGATGCAAAGAAATGTCTTCAAATTGAGTACTGGTGTTTCAGCGGAGAAACTGGATATGTAAAGAAAGGGAAGGGGGTCAAACTGATCGTTTTTTAAACTTGTGTGTGCCTAAATTTGAAACCTATTTCAAAGAACCTTTACATAAGGTTTAGACTGGGTATCTAGCTGTTAAATAACTTCACCGGTTTTTGTCCCCAAGAGTTGCTTGCGTCCTCCGTAAGGATGCCACTAAAACAGAGTTTGCTCACGTTTGCTCTTTTGCCCGGCCTACCAAAATATTAGGAAGCGAAGGCTCATCCCTCGATGTCGGACATTAGGTATAAGACATTTTTATGAGGCATTCCATATTTCTAATTGTGTCACCAATGCGCTGACAGTTTTCGGACCCTAGATTTTTATACATATGTTGTGGATTTTAAGAAAACGTTTGCTCTTTGTTGCAACATTATGTGAGTAATGTGTAATCATTTTCTGGTTTTAGACCCAATTTGATGAGATTCCATATGTTTATATTTATCAAATATATTTTTTATTTTCCGTAATTTATGATGTTTTATGGGTTGAAGCCCGAAAAATAAACATTTATTACTTATTTACTTTAAGACTGATTTAAGGGCCAGTCAGCCATCACAGTATATCTTGAGGACTGCACATAACAAATAGGATTTAGAAGCCAGGGCTCCTCTGGCCCAATAGGGAAATGCCAAAACCGGTTTCTGACAGAATCTTTTTTGCCCACCTGAATGCCAAGTGGATGTTGTATGGCCCTGTGAAGCTAACCAGAAGAAGTGGCTCAGTCCAGTAGATCTGGGACAGCAGTGAACATGAGCAGATAGCACCACAGTGGGAGTTGTAGGCCCTCTTGGCTGAATCCTGGACTCATGCCAGCAGGGTCTCTTTGATTGTGGGATGGTGGTGTGTTGGTGATGGGGCGTTGTCGGGCTCAAGTGGTTTGGGTGGGAGTCGGGAAGACGGGAATGTTGATACTGACTTGGATTATGATGAGGTGGAGGTTGAGTTGGGAGAGATTGCTGGAAATGAATGGAGACAGACATGAGAGTCCTGCATAGTGGCTTTGGTGGACTGAAAGCTCGGCAGAAGCCTATGAGATGTAACATGAAAGGCGCAGTTGGTGTTTTTCCAGGAGCAACAAGTCATGAGGCCTAAGGTGGCGTAGAAAAGGACGTTCGTTGAGTAGACAGTTCCAGAGGGACAGTCTTAAGTGCAGGCCTGGTCTTGAAACCAGGTATGCCAAGGAGCTGGAATCTAGATTAATTAGAGTGTGGGGGCAGCGTGGTAACAGTGGAGGTGGAGGGGTGGCTGTCTAAAGGCAAATAAGTGGTGGAGTAAATAGTAGCAATAAACTTTGATCCACTTATAATTTCTTCAGCACTTTTGAAAATATTCTCTCTTTATTATCGTTTATCCTTAGTTGGTTTGTGTGGCATCCGCAATATCATGTTGAGCCCCATACATAGAAGATAACGTCAGGATTGGATTGTTAGAAACCACCACATTTTAAGGTAAAAATGCAGAATACGCTCCTGTAATCAAACAATCAATAGAGTTTATATGTATATGAGGCCTCTAATAATGAAGCCATTTTTGACATCTATTGAGCCTCCTTAGATCAGTGAGGACACTAAAAGTATCCCCAAAGTCCTTTCTTAATGTACCTTTTTATAATTCAAGACCCTCTGATAACACATGGGATCATTATCCCTTTCCATCCTCATTTTCTGGCCTTATCAGTTTCATATACACTTTGAGCAATGAAATCCTGTAAATAAAGGCAAATATTGTTTGTCTACTTTTGGCTTGTATAATGAGAGGTTTAATGTTAAATGAATTGCTTTGTTAGAATTGTTTTTAATTAGTTATTGCATCATCATTTTTTTATTTTTTTGTTATATTCACAGAGAATACGTGGCTACTCTTGAAGAAGGCGCTGGTCGCCGAAACGCGCGTCGAGATAACCAAACTATGCCACTCATTTCTTTTTATGTGAATTTGTGCTTATGTTGATATAACTGTATACATTTGTGAATTTTATTGTGTATTATTTTTTGATTTTCGAATAGGTAATATTTCCATTAATGTTACTTAATTTTAATGTTTTAACTTGTTTTTTGAATTTATGGAATCAATAAACAAAAAAGCAAAGAATTTTTAAGTTATTTGATGATTGACCTCACATAGTTTATCATTTACAAGCCCTTTGTTAATTGCCTAGGTTGTTACTCTCACACGGATACAAATATGACCACAAATAAAGTGATTATGTTGAGTGAGAGCAAAAAAGAAAATAAGGTTGGGGGTTTGGAGAAGGTGAGAATACAAGATAAGACTGAGGACATACAGAAGAAAGAGCAAAGAGGGAAAGCACAGGAAACTGCCGGACCTGAGAACTACAAAAGCATTGGGGGAGTCATTTAATAGCATTGACAAGAGGAAATATTTTAAAGTGGGAATATGTGAAGGTGTTCATGTTGCTACAAAGAAATGCAAGGGCAAAGGAAGGGTCAAGTTAGGAGGAATGGAAGCTGTCTCAGCAGTCTAGAGTACAAGTTATGATTGAAAACTGGAAGGCAAGGGGCGTGGCTAGCAGCCGAGCATGGCGGCAGCTTAGAGGACGAGCTCCGTGAATAGAGCGGCCTCTCCCTAAATCCGACCAGTCATCCGTATATTTCAAGGCCTCCTTAGGGGTGTACCTGAAGCCCGAGACCGGGCGGAATCGAAGGCGGTGACTCCGGCGGAGATCGCGATCCGGAAGGCTGAGTAATCCCGGAAAACCTACGCGGCGATCCGGATCCAGGGGCTGGAGTGCCCGACTATCCCGACAGGAAGTGGAAGGCGCGAGGGCTGGCCGGACCGGAAGTGCCCGATCACCGGAGAGCGGAGCGGCACCGAGAGGAGCATAGACCGGAGGAGGCAGCCAGACCACAGCAGAGACCCCGACACAAGACGGAGCTGTCCACAAAGGTACGGACGACAGAGAAGGCGGCAAGACGGAGCGCGCAGGACATCGTGAGTGGCGCTGTCAAAGCGCCGTGTGTACCGCACCCGAGAACCAGCATCTACGGCTCAGGCGGGTGGTCATAGCGCAGAGCGCCCTCGGCGGAGAGTGCGGGGGCCAACTACCAATTCCAATTCCAAAAATTCTTTATTTCGGCCATATAGGCCATAAAAGATACAGTAAAATACAATACATACATTTAAAACACAGTATTTTTACATATAAAAAGTCTCTACTGGACCAGCGGGGGATAGGGGGTGCAAGGTAGTACCAGTTCAGGGGGACATTTCCTTCCTAATTATCCACGCTGCCAATAAGAATTTTGAAACAGCAAACACAATATGGCCCAGAGTATTAGTTTTCATGACCCTGTAAGCCTGGCAGTAATTCCTGAACCCCAGGTTCCGGCAGAGCGGTGCTAACCAGCGCTTCCTGGGTCTCTGGTAAGCATGGCATACAAACATTATATGTAGGTCATCTTTGTCCTGGGCTTTACAGCATGGGTAAAGTTTGTCACCCCCTATGGACCATTTGCAGGTAAATACTTTGGTGGGGAGTGTACCGAACCTCCATTGCACAAACAATTTCCTCGCCAGGACAGGAAAGATAAAATCCATAAAAGGTTCGAAAACATAAGAATTTTTGGATTCCATAAAACGTGCCGTCAGGGTGCCACTATTATAAGCATTTTCCAAGTAAGACAGGTTTTTGTTCTTGTACAACTGGGCCAGAGTTTTACGTGTGATCCTTTGGCAACCCTGAGCTGGATCATCCCATAAGTCTGGCAAGTTCATACTGAGCAATTCCGTCTTGATAAAAGCCAGCCAGGGAATTTTGTTGTTGCCATTCAGGCTCATTACATGAATAAGGTCCTGTCTGTAATGGTGCAGTTCCTCAGTAGTCCATATCCGATGCCAAAACTTCACAGGTTTTGACAGAAGATCTTCAGCAATGGAGGGAAGACCCATATCTAGTCTTAGAGGCAGAAGTGGCGTGCCTTGCGGGAGACCAAGTAGGCGTCTTAAAAAACTATTTTCCACTCCTGCCAAAGCCTTCCCTGCTTTGTGTCCCCATAACTCGCTACCATACATGGCTGCTGCCTTGGCTTGGGACCTGTATGTTTCCAGGGCCGGGCTTACAGGCTTAAAGGTGGACTTGTTGGCCACCTTCAGCATTGCACCCGATAACTGGGACAGTTTTAGCCTGGATCTAGCTATCTGACAGTCCCATGAGAGGTTTTCCTGGAGTGTTACCCCCAAATATATAAGGGTCGAGACCCTCTCAAGACTAACTTCCCCCAGTGTGGGATTTGGTCTAGTTTTGGTCGGGGGATTGAAGATCATGAACTTGGTCTTTTCCGTGTTCACCTCCAGCCCATGTTGGCGACAGAAAAGGCCAAAACCGTTCACGATCCTCTGAATCCCCATGGGGGATTTGGAAAGCAGGAGGGTATCGTCAGCAAACATTATTGCTGGGACCCTCCTGCCTGCCAGGAGCGGGGCATCATTATCCTTAACGTTATCAAGATGTAATATGACGCTATTGATGAAAAGGCGTTCATTTTACAATGTGCAAGGATGGCACTAAAAGAAAATTATTTTGAGTACAAGGGACAACTGTACCTTCAATGCACAGGGACCTCTATGGGCAGCACCTTCGCTCCAAGCGTAGCGGGGCTGTACGTGTACGATTTTGAGACTAAACACATCCTGCCCCCTTCCAACCCTTTCGCCTCTTCCATAGGCTTATGGAAGAGGTACATAGATGATATTCTCATACTATGGACGGGCACTGAAAACAGTCTTATTGAATTCCTAAGCTGGGTCAACACTCTTGACCCCTATTTAAAATTCACAAACAACTACAGCAAAGAATCAATAGTTTTCTTGGACGTGGTGATAAGGATCAATGGGACAGCTCTCACTACTGTGACCCATCACAAACCAACAGCAAGGAACAACCTTCTACAATTCAGTAGCTTCCATCCAAGACCACTACGCGAGAACCTGCCCTACGGGCAATATCTCCGCCTTAGAAGGAATTGCAGTAGCACTACTGACTACAAGACACAGGCAGAGGACCTAACTGTCAAACTGAAACAAAGAGGCTACCCACAAGGCATCCTCAACAAAGGACAGACTAGGGCCCGGAACCAACCCCGGGAAGCCCTTCTGGAAGAGAACGAAAAAATCGACACAGAGGTCCCTTTGACGTGTGTTACAACATATAGCACACTATCAGACAATGTAAAAAAGTCAACAAACAAAAATTGGAGAATTATCACCAGTAGCATTGGCAATTGGGAAAAACCATTGTTCTCTTTCAAAAAGGGCAGGAGTATTAAGGATGCCCTGGTACATACAAGGCCCTTAGCATGTCCATCACCACTTATCAGATCTGTTACTGAACCATGGAGTTTACCCCCCGTTACCGGACACTTCCCATGCACCGACTGCAGTGTCTGTCATTTAACCACCCACACTAAACAGTTAAATTTGGAACCGGGTAAAGTATGGACGCAAATGTCCCATACCAACTGCAATTCCACTCATGTTATTTATCTGATTACTTGCCCGTGTGCCAAGAGATATGTGGGCATGACAACTCGGAAAGTGAAGACCCGCATTGGCGAACATCGCAGCAATGTTCGCTGCAAGAAAGTAACGACCAAACTCAGCGAGCATTTTCTGCAGGTAAATCATACCCCCAATGATATGACCTGGACAGTAATAGAACAGGTCAACAACTCCAGGAACAGAGAGAATATCCTGTTTGAAAAAGAGCAGCGCTGGGTCTACAGACTCAACACACACAATCAAGGTCTAAATGACCAAATACCTTGGGCCAGCGTTCTCAAACATTAATATTGTCCTACTCCCCAATTCAGGGCACTGCCCATGATGTATGCTCTTTACTGATGATATCGCTCTTTTTGCTACAGTCCTCAGTATACCAATACCATAGATCACAAGAGTAACCCTTGCAAATATCATCTATGATGGTGGGTACTCACCACTATCGTTATGTGTGCCGTTCATATTGAATAAATGTACCCCCGTGTTACAACCCACAGTACACAAATATGACTGAGCATAACTTTTTCACCCTCTAATTATATCTCTGATGGTGGGTACTCCAACACCTTGTTTGGTATTTCTCCTAACTGTCAATGAACCTATACCCACCCACAGTGTCAATTTATTTTAGCGTGATTTTTAACACCTTATCATAGCGGACTTCTGCTTTATGACCCATTCAGCCGGTCCGTCCTTTTGCTTGCGTGCCAAGCCTCTTTTAGTATCCCGGTCGGCAGCTTGCGTGCCAAGCCTCGATCTGGTTCCAACTCTGTTCATGTGCGCGCATGCGCACCCAATGTGCATTCCAAGCCTCGTTTTTGATACGGCGTGCGACAGTGATCTGCACGCGACGACGCGAGGCTTGCTTCCCAAGCCTCGTTCTAGTCAACGCTCGTGATTGGACGACGTCCCGACGCCTCCCTCTCTTAGCGCCGGGCTTGTTCCTCGCTCGTGATCCACGAGATCCAGCGGGGACAGCTAGGTGCCGAGAGGGTGCTGAGCGTTGCGGGCGTATGTACAAGCGACCTGACATCTTAACAAGCTAAGTGTTTGTGTGTGAACTTCTGCCTACTCTCCTTGAACTCTCCTTTGTGTGTGTTTTTGTTTTTACCCTGACAGGGTGTGCCATTGTCGCTCCCACCCCCCCTCTGAATCTATGGGGCGTGGTTCATACTGAATACAAGTGAGGACTCTGCCACCGATATTCTCAATTAGTGTGCCACTTTAAGCTCTCTAATTCACGGCCAGCAGGGCTGCGCATTACTATTACGTAGCTTTGTTTTATTACATCACTCTTCGGGGAATATTTCTCCGTACTCTTACCATAGGTAATGTTACTATTATGGGCAGCCTACCTGGTTTCCCACACGGACGGACTTAGCACTGCAAGCCCCCGTTGCATTACCTCATTATTTTTACTGCGCCAGGTCACACTACCCTGGCCCTAGTTGAGGCCCATCACCAAGGGTCTTGGGCACAACTTCCACTCTACAACGTGATCCCCCCCGACCACGGCCATTGATAGGTCTGTTAGCACGTATCACGCCACACCTTAAGTTGCATGGCATCAAACCATGATCATTAATGACCATTTGCTCATTTTTGTGTTTTGTGTTTTGTTTGTCTGTCTGTCTTTTACCTACCTGCAGACTTCTGGGCTCCTCGCAATAGAGGCAAATCCCCAAGCCTTTTGGTTTGTATTTTCACGCACTTATTTTTACACATAGTGCCACTGTTTTTAACTTTCACAACCTACAGCAGGGTAGGCCTTAGCGCGCCTATACCTGTTGAGGTAACACCCACTTACTGGTCCTGACGAAAGCCCTGTAAACTCACACACTTAAAGGGCAGAAACATGTTGACCTTCCCCTAACAGGGAAACACCTGTATTTCTTGTGGATAGTTTCCCTGCACATAGCTTTTACTTTTAATATGTCAAGTTGACCAGCGAATAAATGATTTTTTGGGACAACCGCTGACATTTTTAACTACACCCTTTTTTTCACATTCACTCTCACAACAACCTGCTCCGCAGTCTCCTGGCGTCGTAGCACACTCGGGAGGTACTCGATCTCCCTAGTGGACCCGATGATGAAGCATGTCACCACTAGGGTGAGTGAGGGTTTCTTGAAGAAATAATGAGTTTTTTCTTGAAAGTTAGCCCAGCCTTCTGACCAACTACAGCTGGCCTCATATTAATACGTGCTATCTCGATCACACTCACGCCTTACTGACGGACACTCTTCCTTTGTTTTTGTAGCTATTGATGAAAAGACAGAACAGGGTCGGCACCAAGACACAGCCCTGTCTGACTCCTCGATGGACCGGAAATCTGGACGAGAGCTTGCCCTCCCTCCCACACCTCACTTGTGCATAGTTGTTCTCATGCAACCTGATGATAATGCTGAGTAGCTGAGGGGGTACTCCTAGCTTTTGCAAAACCTCCCATAATTTCCTTCGAGGGACTAAATCGAAGGCTGACCTCAGATCCACGAAGACCATGTACAGTCTTCCCCCCTCTAACGTCACAGTCTTCCAATAAAGGAGGAGGAGGCGGAAGATCTGGTCCATGGTCGACGTGTTCTTTCTGAAGCCAGCCTGGAGGGGGCTCATGATGTCATTGTCCTCCACCCAATCCAGCAGATGGTTAAGGATAAGGCGCGCAAAGAGCTTTTGGGGTACATCTATTAGGCTAATAGGCCTATAGTTGACCGGGAGCAGAGTGGACCCCTTCTTGTGAATCGGTACAATCTCTGCCCCCAGCCAAGACCCGGGGATTGCCATACCTCCTAAAATGGCGTTAAAAAGAATAAGGAGGTACGGACCCCAGATGTCCGGGTGATGCCTAAAAAGATCCCCGGGTAGCTTATCCAAACCCGGCGCCTTCCCCAACGATAAATGCTCCAGAGCAGCCTCCACCTCCCCTAGGGATAATTCCAAGACAGAGTCCTGGGAGCCTATGGGCACTGACAGGGCTATGTCAGGGCAGGTGTTCATGTCTTGATAGAGTGTCCCAAAGTGATCCTCCCAAACCGCGGGGGCAATGTTGGGTTCAATTGCTTCCTTAAGTTCCCCCCTCCCATAGTTTACCAGGGCCCAGAATTTCCGGGAATCCCTGGCTTTTAGGGCATCATGAAGGTCCTGCCAGTGGTTCCAGTCCCACTCGGTCCTAGCATTTGCCATCACTGATTTATACTCCTTCCTAAGGTCACGTACCTTGGTCTTATTTGACCCCTCCTTGATTGCGGCAATAAGCTCAGATTTGACTGCCCTGCAGGAGGAGGTGTACCAGGTGGGAACGTGGGTCTTTTTCTTTCGGGTTGGCACCACAGGGTGAAATACCTCCTCCAGATCCCTCACTAATTCCTGGTGTATGCTACCCAGTTTCTCGTTAAATTCTGGGATTCTTGGTTCATTTAAAAGCACGTCCACCTCCATGAACCTTGGGAGTGCCAACTCATATAGCTTATTAATGGCATCTTCTGAGCTCAGGAGCTTTCCCCACTTAACCCGACGCCTGTTTGTTGTAAGAAGCAGCTCCCCCATATCTTCACCTCCGTTTTCTTTGGATGGACCCGCTTGGGGCAGGGGCTGCTGGATGTTTAAACAAAGGGCGTTGTGGTCACTATCTGACCTATTTATTACCCTGAAGTCGAGGACTTTTGGCCAGAGTGTGATATCTATCATGATGTAATCTAGCCTCGACTCATGGCCCCTTCAGTTGAAAGTACACACTGAGGGGGTATCGGAAGGGGTACGACCATTACAAGCCCTCAGTGCGAAGTTCAAGGTGAGGGACATGAGTTGTATTACTAGAGGGGACCAGGCTTTAGGGTGGGGCGAGGACGAGGGTGGAACCCCCCAGTAGTCATCCTCGGCAGTGGGGGCACCCTCCAGTAGGCCTTCCAGGGGTTCAAAATGGCAATTAAAGTCTCCTCCCAGCACTACCTTGAAGTCTCCTGGCAGTTGACCCAGGAAGGAGGACAAATCGTTTAGGGTGGGCGATTCGTTTGGCGTGGCAACTGGTCGCGAGTAGACATTAACAATAGCCCACGATGGTTTGCCAGGCCATGTGAGCAGTACACACTGGATGTCCTGCGAAAACGTATGCACCTGTTCCGCCTGGCACCCAGTGTGACTCGCAATCCAGATTGCCAAGCCTCCTGACGGCCTCCCCTTCCCACTCCATTTTGCAGGAATTTCAAATATTTCGAACCCTCTCATGGTTTGGGGTTCCCTCGCCCATGTTTCCTGGAAAAGGAGGATATCATTAACACCCAATAGTTGATCCCACTCCGGTGTGCCTTCCTTATTTGCGATTCCTGCCACATTCCAGGAGAGGATTCTCAACCCAGGATCTGGTAGTAGTGTACCTTGACCTCCAGTAGGAGGTTGCGCGGTAACTATCGGTGGGTAGGTGTCTGACAGAGCAATGTTACAAACCGTGGTGGTGGGTGGACCATCCACCTCCGCCTCCTCAGGTTGCAAACTATGGTCAGACCCAATGTTCGGTGGAAGCCCTTGTTGGCCCGGACTATCATCCAGGGTAACCATTCGTTCTTTATCGGTATCCAGTGGGCCACTTTCAGATACAGGGGCAGCACTCAATCCCGCCCAACATTGCGCCTCACCCACCGGCTTTCCATGGCTGAGGAGAATCTCCCCAGTTTGTGGTCAGTCGACCTGGTCTAGGCAGGAAAATCTATTGTGATGTATGATATTGGCCGGAACAGGTGGTAAGTATTGCCTTGGTCTATAATGTGAGCCATCTACAGCAAAGCCTACTCTAGTCCACCCCTTCTCCCTCCCCACCTCCGTGTTGCAAGCATTTGGGTAGAAGTGTGAGAGGGGTACTAATTCAATGTTGGACTTATCAGGCCTTACAAGCCAATTGCAGATGTAGTTGGCGACATGTGGGCTTTTGAAACTTACAATGATGCAATCCCCTGCCCTGTTCTTTGGGGTAAGGCCAATCCATGGGATCCTCCTGACCATCAGAACCTCACCTTTCAGGTTTGGGGGCAGCGGCCTATTAATACTAAGCCAACTTATGACCTTGTTGCGTAAAGAGTCCTGAGGCTCCCTTATGTCACCCGTTAGCTCGGGTACTCCCACCATGATTGCTGTGTATGGAACTGCTTCTGGGGGCAGATTTACCACCCTGCGCCTGTCATGGGGGGAAGTAGTGTTACCAGTGAGACCGTTAGTAGAGTTCTCAACTCCCCTTGGTTGGGGAGCAGGAACTGGCTTAGATCTCCTAGGGGCCGGAACCGGGGGCCTAGGCGTTGGAGCTAGCAAAGGGTGCGTTTGAGAGACAAGCGCACCATTTGTACTAGGCGGGACCAAAATTGGGACCTGGGTCAACGCGGAAGACAACGGTCTGTTCCCAGGTGGATCCCGGGGGACTAAAGGAGCATTTGTAGCTGACCCAGGGCTATTCCTTTTGTGAATGTTTTCCAAAGCCTTGAGTCTAGACTCTATGGCGTCCAGTTTGTCTGAGATGGGGATTAGCAAGTTCTTAAGGGTGTCTGTAAGTGAGTTGATTATCATGTCAGTGCTATTGAAAGTTGCCCCACCGAATATAAACGGACCCGAGTGCAATGGTAAGGCCGTGGATACTGGAGAGCCTATATGATCCGACCTAGACCCTGGTGAAATGAGCTCAGGGGAGGCCGAGATGTCTGTGCTGACATCCAGATTTAGCTCAAATGTATCAACTTTGGCCCTTTTTGCCTGCTTTGATTCCCTGGACCTTTTCCTTTTTGGTGGTTGTTCCACTCCACTACCTGCCGGCTCTGTGAGCAGGGCAGCCTGTCCCACTTCCTGCAAATCTATTCCCGTATTGACCGGAAAAGAAAAGTTATTGGTGGTCCCAGATGGCCGGGGCGAATCACTGTCCCTCTGGGGGATTGATGGAGATCTTAACTGCTGTAGAACCGACTCAATGGTCTGATCAATACTGTCCAATAATGACATATGGGTGGCATCCAGTAGTATAGGCGTACTAGCATCCATAGAAAAAGTATCCCCATTGACCAAAGCCACGCTTTCAGATCCCAGCTCCAGGTGTGTTTCCTTGACTGACTGGCATTTGTTGGCTAGAGCACTCGCTTTTGGGAAGAATTTTTCCAGTGTACTTGAACACTGTTGGGCGGGCTTGCTCCTTAAGGCCCTAGTCGTCATTTTGGAGTTAAGCGGGGAGGGGCTGAGGGACAGGGAGCGTCAGAGGGGTGGCCCAGTCCTGTCTCTACCGGCCTCTAACGGCCTAGAACGGCCCGCTCTTTGCCCGGTCTTCGCCCCGTTCTCCGCCCCACGCGCGTCCCGCGATGCGCGTGCCCAAGTGCTCCTAAGTATAACAGGGGGGCGTGGCACTGGGAGGGGGCGCGGCGCGGCGGGAAGAGGAACCAGCTGGCGGTGTTATTCAGGAATGCTGGTCCTCGCAGTCCCGTTCGCCGCGCCTCTCACCTCCACTGCGGCCGGGTCCTCCTTTGAACAGCTGCAGAATGCCCCCAAAAGGCGTGTTGGCTCCCAGCTACTCCTGTAGCGAGCAGGCAGACACCAAGGGACAGAGTCTTACTCTCGAGTGGCACCCGCGAAGCGGGGGCCGCGAGAGGTAATGAAGGCTCAGGCGGGGGGGCGTGGCACTGGGAGGGGGCGCGGCGCGGCGGGAAGAGGAACCAGCTGGCGGTGTTATTCAGGAATGCTGGTCCTCGCAGTCCCGTTCGCCGCGCCTCTCACCTCCGCTGCGGCCGGGTCCTCCTTTGAACAGCTGCAGAATGCCCCCAAAAGACGTGTTGGCTCCCAGCTACTCCTGTAGCGAGCAGGCAGACACCAAGGGACAGAGTCTTACTCTCGAGTGGCTCCCGCAAAGCGGGGGCCGCGAGAGGTAATGAAGGCTCAGGCGGGGGGGCGTGGCACTGGGAGGGGGCGTGGCGCGGCGGGAAGAGGAACCAGCTGGCGGTGTTATTCAGGAATGCTGGTCCTCGCAGTCCCGTTCGCCGCGCCTCTCACCTCCGCTGCGGCCGGGTCCTCCTTTGAACAGCTGCAGAATGCCCCCAAAAGACGTTTTGGCTCCCAGCTACTCCTGTAGCGAGCAGGCAGACACCAAGGGACAGAGTCTTACTCTCGAGTGGCCCCCGCGAAGCGGCGGCCGCGAGAGGTAATGAAGGCTCAGGCGGGGGGCGGGGCACTGGGAGGGGGCGCGGCGCGGCGGGAAGAGGAACCAGCTGGCGGTGTTATTCAGGAATGCTGGTCCTCGCAGTCCCGTTCGCCGCGCCTCTCACCTCCACTGCGGCCGGGTCCTCCTTTGAACAGCTGCAGAATGCCCCCAAAAGGCGTGTTGGCTTCCAGCTACTCCTGTAACGAGCAGGCAGACACCAAGGGACAGAGTCTTACTCTCAAAAGACAGAGCAAGGGCCAGATCTCCCTAGCGTGGTGGGTAGGAGCGGCGGAGCCTGCCAGACGCACGCAAAGGGTCCACGCACTCGGCAAAGGGACACAACACACCCTCACCGGGATACTGAGCCCCCGTAGTCCAGCGCACAGTCGTCTACGGATCCACGAGGCGTACCATCTGACACTACACCCCCCCCCGCCCAGGCTGGCAATGAGCATCGGGCCGCTGGACTAAAGTTGACAGGAGCACCTGGGGGCGTCCTCGGAGTGGTGCCCCTGCATCTGGCAAAATAATATACGGACAGAGTGGACCCTAACACAAAGACCGGTATCCCATATTCGGCGCGACCGGCGTGGGACGACCACCAAGGGACGTCACTCGGGGGGGTGAGCCAGACAAGACTGCGTCCGCAGCGGAGCCCTCGAGAAAAGTGCACCACACTGCGTGACGAAATGGCGGGGAAAGGGTCCAGAGGGGGCACGGCGCAGACACGCCTGGAGAAGTATGCCTACAATAAGGGAGCACACTCGCATCCGGAGGGAAGGCACTCCGGCCGCAAATCAGCAGACGGGGATGGTGAGGGGCCGAAAGGCGACGCTGGATGACGTTATGCGCACCTTGACACAGGTGCAAACCACAGTCGGCTCTATCTCCACGGAGATCACACTACTCAGAGCGGACCTTCATAAAATATCGGAAAAGGTGGGCTCGCTGGAAGTGGTCACAAAATCGCTGGTGGAGGACGTGTCGGAACTACAGACGGCGATGGAACGTGTCACGGCGGAGAACAGAGCGCTGAAAGAAAAGCTGGACAATCAGGAAGGACGCTCGAGGAGAAACAACATAAGGATCCTGGGAGTTCCGGAATCGGAGGGCACTGAAGCGACAGATCTATTAGTTGAAGAACTGATCAAAACGGACTTGAAACCCAAGGGATTGTCTACGTTCTTTTCGGTGGAAAGGGCGCATAGAGTACCAGGGGGCAGACCAAAACAGGGAGCGCCTCCGAGACCCATTCTGGCCCGCATATTTAACTTCCGTGATCGAGACGCCATCTTGCAGGCGGCCCGGAGGTCCCCCCCGATCAAAATACAGAATGCGACACTTGCCTTCTTCCCGGACTACACGGCGGGGGTTGCCCGTCGAAGGAGAACATTTCTGGAGGTTAAAAAAGACCTGAGGGCACAAGACATTCCGTACTCTATGATCTTCCCGACCAGACTGCGTATAGTGGCGGAAAACAAAACTTGGTTTTTTGACACGCCCGAGATGGCGCGGGAGTGGCTTGAAGGGTGGAGGCCAGCCTCCCAGCACCACAGACCAGGCAGGACACAAGGTGGCCGAAACACTAGGGGTCGCGCGGGCTCGCGGACTCCAGACCACGCCGAGAGGGTACACTCACCAGCGACGGAGCGAACGGAGGTAGACCCAGGAACGGGACAATGATCCACCGGAGGGGTAAAAGCCGTTGCCGCGCGCGAGGGCTGCCTGAGAGACTGCCATTGGACATTGGGCGGAGGGCCCCCAGGGAGAGTATGAGAGGCCGCCGAGCACGGGGCATTCCTCACCTCAACGAGCAAGTATACTGTTTGGGTTAGGGGCTAAGCACTCTGCTGAGTTGGGGGGGCGGGCAGTTACGAGTCCGTATGGCATGAGGGCAGGGAGGGGGGGAGTTCAGGGGGGGTGAGTTGGGAAGTTTATAACTCAACGTATGGGTTTTTGTTGGTTGACGATTTGAATCGAAGTAGAAGAACAAGTTGCAAGGTTATTATACACACTGACCTACTCCGGTGCGCAGGTAGGGATCCCCTAGTGGCGGACAAGAATGCCCAACTTCACATTACGCCATGGCACGTGATACACAGACAGACACCCCAGGGTTAGACCCCCAAATGGCACCAGTGGCGCCACTGCAGCTCATGTCATGGAACGTCAGGGGGCTGGGGGATAAAATTAAGCGGGGTCTAGTGGTGCAGGGCATTAGGAGAGCGAATCCTGCCCTGGTCCTTCTCCAAGAGACTCACTTAGTGGGAACTGCAAGCCAGGCACTGAACAGGAAGGGCTATCATATGGTAGTACACTCTGACTTCACCTCGGGATCGAGGGGAACGGGAATCCTACTGAGGAAATCTTCCCCGTTCTTGCTCACATCTACGAAAACTGACGACCAGGGCCGCTTTGCGGCAGCATGTGGCCAATGGGAGGGGAAACCACTGACTATAGTTTCGGTTTATATTCCCCCGGCATGTCATGTCCGGAGAGGGCATATAAGAGAATGTATCAGTTGCGCCCGGGATATTTAGCGATTCCGGCGATAATGAAGGAGCTGAAAAAGGCGACCCGGCAATATTTCACTGAAAATGTGGCATCGGTGGACTCGCCCACGACTTTATGGGAAGCATATAAAACAGTCCTGAGAGGGCAGGCCATATCGACCATACAGGGGTACAAACGCACGCAGGCGAGAGAAGCCACGCAACTAGAAGTGAATCTAGCAGAGGCGCACAAAGCACACATGTTAGACCCATCAGCAGACACCCTACACTCGCTAAATCTGAGTCAACAACTTCATACATACCACTTACGAAAGAGGGCCGTGGAGCACATTGCAGCAACGGCACAGACAATCTACGATGTTGGGGACAAGGCCAGTAAGCTTCTGGCCTGGTTGGAAAAGAAGGGGGGAGGAGCCAGGAATATATTGCAACTGAAGGATGCGGTTGGGGGGACACACACACGTCCTGCGGCAATGGTAGGACTGCTGGTAGACCACTTCCAGGAGGTCTACACCCCAGACACTTGTGTCACAGAAGAAATAGCGGTGGCAGCGCTTCAGAACGTCCCAACGCAGACTCTGTCGCAGGACGCAATAGATGAACTCGACTCCGACTTTACGATAGAAGAAGTGCAAGAGGCCATTAATAAGATACACTCCGGGAAGGCTATGGGCCCCAGCGGCATTCCGATTGAATGGTGCAAGGCAATGTCGGAAATGTTGTGCCCATACTTGTTAGCAATGTACGAAGACAGCCTAGCTGGAGGGACGTTGCCCCGAGACCAGCGACAGGCCACCATTGTGGCAATCCCGAAACCAGGCAAACCGCCTGAGGAGTGCGGGTCTTACCGCCCGATATCACTTCTCAACGTAAAGGCTAAAATATTGGCAAAACTACTGGCAACCAGGTTGATGCCGCACCTCACACAGCCCATACACCCCGATCAATCGGGCTTTATGCCGCACAGAAGTACAGCATTGAACCTCCGGAGAGTTCATGGTGCGATAGCTAGGGCTTCGCAGTTGACTGAACCGATGGCCATTCTGTCGCTGGACGCCAGGATGGTGTTTGATGTGGTGGAGTGGCGCTACCTCTTTGCGGTACTAGCTCATATGGGCTTTGGCCCTAAGTACATTTCCTGGATTCAGCTTTTATATACTAATCCGGTGGCAAGAGTTACGGCCAATGGACATGTCTCCAGGGAGATACCACTGAATAGAGGTACGAGGCAGGGATGCCCGCTCTCGCCGTTACTATTTGCACTAGTCCTGGAACCGCTGGCTACAGTCCTTAGAACCACCCCGCTGCTCAGAGGAATCATATGGGGAAACGGCTGGGAAGACAGAGTTTCCCTGTACGCTGATGATATGCTGGTCTACCTCACAGACCCCGAAAGGGGAATTCCAGCACTCCTGGCAGTGTGCGAGACACATGGTCAGGCGTCTGGATATAAGATAAACTGGACCAAATCTGTCCTGTACGAGCTGAGGGGACCCCCCCGGTCCTACCGCCTGACTGCCCACTGCTGACGGCGGACGAGTCATTCAAGTACTTGGGTATACATGTCACACGGGACGCCGCGGCATTCCATGAGAGGAACCTACTTCCACCGCTGATTAGATTGAAAGGAGACGTCAGACATTGGAAGACACTTCCACTGACGTTGCTAGGGAGAGCAGCGTTGTATAAAATGATGGCGCTACCACGTTTCCTCTATGTGCTGGAGAACGCCCCAAGTGTGGTGTCCCCGAGTTATCTACGGAAGGTGACTGCCGTGGTGAATAGCTTATTGTGGGGCGAGCGACCGCCCAGAATAGCGCATGTGAAACTCACCAGAAGTTGGTATGACGGCGGGATAGCCCTGCCTAATATACAACTGTACTATTGGGCGGCGCAGCTTAAGGTCATCAATTACTGGCTACATGCCCCACAGGATGACCCGGCCTATTTGGCGGATAGATCTCAGCTAGGCGCACATAGCCTTCTTGCACCGCTGTACCATAGGGGAATGGTGAGGAAGCTACTGGGGCCGACCAAACACACAGTGACGCTCTGGCATAGCGCACAGGCTAAGCTCAAATGGAGGGGAGTCATAACGAAATTGACACCTTTGTGGGACACCAGGGCACTGGGGAACCTGCGACATACTAAGGGGTTCACCGCATGGGACAACATAGGTATATCTACAGTGGGAGACATGTGGACGGCGGATGGAGTGGTCCCGCTCTCCCACCTTCAACAGACCTATCACCTGGGCCCCAACGAAACATATAGATATATCCAAATTCGGCATGCCCTAATGACTGCAATACCAGCTGGAACCACAGTCCCAGAGTCCTCTCCGTTGGAGGACAGGCTACTGACAGAATACATGCAAACTGGCGCCACTTCCCTCACCTATCGTAAACTGCTAAATAATATGCCTGACCCATTAATCAAGCTGCGAGAGAAATGGGTGGAGGAACTAGGTGACATGGATGAAACAGACTGGAATGCGGCGCTAGCGTCCCCGAGGGAGGCGGGCATATCAGCAAGGTTTCGCCTGGTACAATTGAAGATCTTACACCGCATATACTTCACTAGGACAACCCTACATAAACTACAAAGGGCGGAACACCCGAATTGCCTGAGAGGCTGTGGTGGGGAGGGTACTTACCTGCATACACTTTGGGAGTGCCCTAGAATCTCAGATTATTGGAGACACATAGTTCGCACCATCTCACAGACACTAGAAATGACACTGATTCCAGACCCCCGTATGGCCTTACTACACATTTGGGTACCGACGGACATGACACGTCAGGGTCAGGTGTGGACGACGGTGGGCTGCATGGTAGCTAAACGGGATATAGCCCAAAAGTGGGGGGCGGCAGAGACTCCAACGTTAGACCAGTGGTGCAGGAATATGGATATGATTGTGGTGACTGAGAGGGCGGTGTATGAGAAGAGAGCAAACCCGCGCAAATGGAATGCAGTGTGGACACCCTGGAATAAATACCGGGGAGACTTATGCGAACCGCTGGCTGAAGATGATAATGACAGTTCAGGGGATGACGATTCGGATGAGTGAGTGGTGATGAATGCAGATTTAGGGAGCGCGCGGGCGAACACCATACAAAAGGGTGAAATTCAGAGGACGAACACGTTGCTTAGGCTTGAACGTTGGGAGCAGGGAAGGTCCGCCTGAGGGGTACATTGCACAAACAGGGCAGTAGGAAGAATGTTCTTCGAACCAATGATTCAAAGTGTTGAAGTTATGTTTACAAAAATTTAAAAGTAAGAAGTTGATGTGAATCCGTAGTCACAATTGATCCACTGTACAACTGACCCAGAGTAATACGCTGCCGGACCGCTGGTTGTCGGCTGAACAGCTGTGTAAAGTACAACTACCATGCATGATAATGTGGTGAAGCCGGCCAGTGGGTTGGAGGCGACTGAAATTGTAATGATGATAAATGCCAATAAAACTCTTACGAACCAAAAAAAAACACCAAAAAAAACTGGAAGGCAACATTATGCAAGTGTATTATGTGAAAATCTCCCAGACCACTGTGAAGTTCTGTCCATGTATATGGATGTCATTCGCAAGGCCCAAATAACAGTAGGAGATTTGACCAGGGCATGCCATGATTAAGAATTCAGAGCAAACTTAGTGAAGGATGTGGAAAGAAATTGGGATGAGCTGGATAGAGATTTATTGCTGCAGTGGACAGCGCCTGCTAGATCGCCCCAACCACTTACACTGCAAGTGTGTTACAAGTGATTTATGAGCTGACCCAAACAAGAGTAGACAAACAGGGGAGATTGAGCATGTTGGGCCTTTAACAAAAGCTTGCTCAACTGTGAGTTTTGCAAATTTAGTCCAAAATGTTCAAAAGGTGAAACATTTACTGTTCAGGCGCGGGAGTATCAGGTCTACAGTAGAGTCAAGGGCAGTAGGACGGGCACAGACAGGGTGGAGTGAAGGTGGTCAGGGTGCACTGTGAAAATGCTAATACTTCTGTTAAGCTGGAGTCTTTGGTGGCTTGGTTGAAGATTTAACCCTGAACAGGCTGCTAAATGGATGTAAGATGGTTTTGCCAGTGGGTTTAGGTTGTGCTATGAGGGTCCCTATGTGAGGAGATAGGTTGAAAATGTGAAATTGGTGAAGAAACATTCTGGGGTGGTTTTTGGAAACTACATAAGGAAGTATGGAGGGCAGGATGGAGGGATGTTTTAATAAATGGCCATTGGTAATGGTGTTCCCAATAGGTGTTGTGCCTAAGAAAGACAAAGGACAATTTAGATTGATACAGCATTCATCAAAGACTGTGGGACATCAGTGAATAGCTTTATCCCAGAGACCTTTTTAACAGTGCATTATGTGTCCGCAGATATCATCACTGACCTAGTGAGGAGGTGGGGGTGTGGGCCTTTATGGTGAAGTGTGACACTAAGGGCCCAATTTATATGTTGGTGGTTGTTGCAACGGTGAAGGGAGTATGCTTACTTCCCACATAATGCTCTGAATTTAGATGCAGGCAGGCTTTTGGTTTATTCACAGCAGAGACTACTCCATCTCAGCCATGATCAAAACCTTCGAATGCCTTGTGGCGTAAGGGCCATCGGAGGCAGACCTCTAATTCCACCCACCTAATTTAGATGGGCAGAATTAGAGGTCAGTTTTCGCTGCCTGTCATTGCCAGGAAAACCGTGGCGGTAAGGGGCAGTGAAAACTAAAATGCGCTCCTCGCCATGGGAGAGCACATCTGTGGTGAGGGGATCATTATATTTTTTATTTTCAAAAGGAAAATCCCACTTCAGGACTTTCATTAAAAAATAAAAAATAAAACTGTTTCATGTTGACCGAACCCTGCACCAAACTGCAAAAAGCACTGACAGGAACCACTGTGATGGCGATTCCTGGCATGCTTTAAGAAATAACTTTCTGCTTGGTGGTAATTTCTAAATCTTGCAGACGTACCCCCTGCAGGGCGACTATGTAATTTACTTCATCGCCCTGGTGGAGAACAGGCTGTCCGCTAGATCATACATCTGGCCCTAAATCTGCGTTTCAGCTGATGCCAGTTCCCCCTGGAGTTGCTGGATATCCAGTTTAATTGTCGGCTCTACATGAATAAGGCTCTTTCCAGGTGGTGCTCTGTATCTTGTGAACTGTTTGAAAAGTTTAGTACATTTTTGCAGTGGCATTTTAAACAGGTGTCAGGTACTGAATAGCTGACACATTTACTCAGATGATTTTTTGTTGGTGGGGTCAGAACAGGAGTCATGTCAGTTGGCTTCATACATTTTCAGTTCTTAGATGATGAGTGATTTGGGGTTCCTTTAGCACCAGAAGAAACAGTTGGCCCCGTAACATTGCTTACGTTTTTGGGCATTGAGACTGATTGAGTGCAGATGGAGGTTAAGCTGCTGGGAGATATAAAGCAGTGAATGATTCTGTTTCTGCAATTCCTCATTGGGAACAAGCAGCATGAGGTAAAGTGTATACAGGTGTTGCTGGGCCACCTGAACTTTGGTTGTAGGGCGGTTATGGCTAGGAGGACATTTTGCAAGAGACTGGTCTTGGCTTTGACAGAGCAGTGGTTGCCTCCTCATAGGGTGTGGTTGTTAGCAGGCGTGTGAATAGATTTGAGGATGGGGTTGGCCTTTTTGGGACATTTTAATGGTGTGAGTATGGTGGACTTGGGTGATGATGCCTTATGGGGTGTTCAAACAGTTTTGGATGCAGCTGGAGTTTGTGGCTTTGGTGTTTTTTTGGGAGGGTAAGTGATGTGCTTCACAATGGCCAGAGCAATGAAAGTTGACAGGGTGGGCTATTGCCTTCTTGGAGTTGTTTCCATTAATGTAGGTGGCACCAGTTGTGGCTTTTGCCTTAGGGCACCGGAGCACCACCACTATGAAGTGCAGGCATGTTTCTCAACATTCGTTATTCATCTTTCTGGAACGTGTTACTTTTGAGGTACAACACTTCCTGACTCTCTGGCCTGAGGGTTATTGTGAGACAGCCAGACACCAGCAGGCCAGTCATGTCCAATTGCTAACGCATCACATCTCGATGTAATTCTGCTGAGTTTACCTCTTTAGAGCCAGTGTTTCTCCTGAGGAGAACTGGAGTCTCCATTTTGTTCTTCGCAAATGAACTTAAGCCTGGTCGGGCGCTGCACTCTGAAGCTCTGTCTGCTATAAACCGCATAAAGCTTGGGCAGACACTCTGCTGCTTCTACACTCACAAGACCCTCCAGACTTTATGGCAGTTTGTCTTCACTTTTTACTATAAAACAGATTGTCCGCCACTGGGGTTGTTTTTGCATAGTCCCATTATAGGCACAACACCCCACCCCTACCACAACAGAGTAGGCATGCATGAATAAATACACAGCACAATTTCTGTTTGGAGAAAATATTGCTGCAGGTTTATTCCATACAAAAGTATGCAAATATGGTGGGTTATCTTACGGGCGATCCAAGGGCAGGCAGCTGAACCAACCTATGCTGCCCTGCTCGCCTGATGAGCCAAGCACTGTGGAGAACCCAATCAGTGCTACCCTTATGGGGGTGATCCCCTTACTGGATCACGTGTCACATTGGCCCCTTATTACTCACACCCCTGTCAGGGCAGAGCATAGCAAGGCAAACCCCCGGTTGTTCAGGCCCACAGCCGCCCGAAGGACTAACTGGGTGCCGAAGTAGTTGAACCAGGACCCTCCACACAAGGTTCCTGTGATTTGGCTCTGGCACCCCTATTGTGCTCTTGCTCAGGTACCCTTCTGTACCCATCATGCTTCCAGATCGCCCTGTAACTCCGCCTGCAACGACAAACAAAACTTTACAACGTCCTCTGTACTTCGCCTGCCAACCCCACCCCGGGTAAGCGGTCAGGTGGGAGATGGCGTGCCAGGCGACAAAGAGGACCAAAAATGGCGGGGGGAGGCGTAAATACCCTCCTCACCCCACAGCGCGCCGGAAATGACGTGCCTGGCACGCCCGGTAAGGGGACTCATCCTGGAGTCCCACTGTAGCAATGGGGGCGGGGGGTAGTGCCCAAATGCCACTAAAGGGGCAGCCCTTTTAGGGTGGTCCCCTGCAGAGGCAGCGAGCAGCCGCATTTTCTGCACCCCAATCGTTAACGTTGAGTGTCTTTTCCATTAGGAAGCTCTACATTAGAAGACAGAAAAGTCTGATTGATGCGACCAGAGCATCTTGTTTCAGAAATGTTTTACGGCATAGGCAATGTGGCTCCGGCCAGGGCCCCAGCCTTTCAGGGGCCCCTGAAGGAGCCAGCTCTGTTCTTGACCAGATGACCTTGAATAATTTTTAACAGCTTGGTTTGAGTACAGTTTTTCTTTAATGTACTTTTAACGTGGGTGATGTATTGGAGTCAATTACAGACAGTTCACAGAGAAATTTTGTTTTTAACATATGTGACAGCCATAAAAACAGTGTCTTTTAAATCAAAACAGGACCTCATATATGAGAAATGGCAGGGGGCCACAAAGATTATTAGCAATAATGTTAGTGAGCTGCTGCTGAATTATAATATTGAAAACACGCTTTACCATCCCTGAATATTAAATGTAAATACATTTAGAATTTGGACCAATGTGCCAGTGCCATATCAGTGAACTGTCCAAAGAGGACATATAGGAGCTGAAATTGGATCATAACTTCAAAACTGTCACGAACAGGGCCCCCCAAAATACATTTGGCCCAGGTCCCCCAAAATCCTTAAGATGTCCCTGCCTGATTTAACCTCTTGGGACAAAGCTACTCCAATGACAGTGGGTACCCTAAAAGGGCTGTCCCAGGTAGGGCTTTAAGTGGGCCAGGTCTCACCGGGTCTGAGCACCAGCAGTTTTTTAAAGGAGGCTTCGAAACGGGTCTCTATCGGGCTCTGTTTTATGCCCTGGCACAGCCGGTCCATGTTTTTCCCAGACTGCAGTGGCAGCAGGCACATCGATGTGTGAGCTCTCACACTGCTCATTTATCACGAGTGGAGAAGTTACGACATGACGTCATGCCAGGTGAGCGTTGTAGAGAAGGGAAATCCTTTAAAGAGAGTCCTTTTCTCTCTCAATTTCCCTTTTCTTTGTGAGACTCAGGAGCAGCAACATTGTCGTGGTGTCACCAGGGCTTTAAGTGGAAGCTTTTTCAATATTATATGCACAAGCCATAGTTGCTGCTTATTTATCTTACGCAACGAAAAACCATTGACAAAGCCAATAGTCCTGACTTGTTGAAGGTATGATGTTTCTTGTTGTATCATATGTCTGGATGCAATGACAGAAACATACAAGTCGGGCGGCACACTATGCTAAGCACAGATTTTTAACTTGTGTGTTTTTAAGCCTCGCCCTTAATTACATTAGCCACGCCCCTTTAGAGACCCCTCCCCCCCCCAAAAAAAAGTTGAGGTCTCAAAGCAAGAGCTCACTCACAGCTATAACCGTCTTTTTTAGCTTTGAACGGGTGCCCGAAAATGTCTATTAAGCGACTTTCTGCCGCTGGCAGCGCGACACGAAGGGGAGCATGGGCGGGACAGCGCCCTAGTCCCACACGTCGGGCGAACGTAGCCTGCAGCGCGCCCCCCCTGAGCCGCCCCCCTGGCCAACAGCCAATGGGGAGGGCTCTCCCGGGACGGGGGAGGCGTTCCCGGGGGGTATAACCAGGCCCAGCAACGAGGCTCGGCCTTTCTTCCCATGCTAGCCGTGGCTGCTCTGCGCTGTAACCCACCCTGAACCCAGACCCAGCTGCAGAGCGGCTGGCACCGTTTTGAATACCTTAACGATCACCCATTGGACGAGGGGCAGTAGGGTCGCGAAGTACGAGCCACACCATGGTAACACGGTGTCATGTAAGGGAGAGACAAGTGCATTGTACAGGACGTTTGACGGTTTATTGTTCTTTCAGATGACAATTGGAACACGTTGCGAGGAATAGCAGCTATGTAGGAGGAGGGCGTAGATCAACAGGTAACGGCTGAGGTCAAGGTCCATTGGGCCAGCTCATTGGACGAGGGGCAGTGGGGTCGCGAGGTACGAACAACACCATGGTAACACAGTGTCATGCAAGGGAGTGACACATTCGGAACACAGGTCTCTTCACACGGTTTCATGTAAGGGAGTGGCACGATTGACGCAGGTTTCTTTACAGGTGTGCTGGCTCGTGACACGGTTTGATGTTGAGTAATGCAGGGTTGTTTTACAGATTGTACGCCAGTTTCTTTACAGGTGTGCTCGCTTGTGACACGGCTGATGTTTAGTAACGCAATATTGTTTTACAGATTGCGCTTGGGAAGGCGGTCAAGAATTGGAAGCGGCTAGGATTTAAAGTAGAACAGGTAATGCATGAAAAGAAACAAACGACAAGGACAGGTGGCTGCCAGCGGGACGGTTGGTCGCGGCCAGCAGACCCCGCTATGAAGGCATGAAGCCGCGGGGGGATAGCGGACACGGTAATATGTGGCTAACCCCCTTTTACTTTCTCGTCCGTAGGAACCCGGAAGGGTAGAAGCCTTCACTATGAGCACCCGTGGCGCCGCTTTGCCACAAGATGGGCTGTGGGCCGAATTCCTAGCGGTCGCGCAGTCTAAAGGGCCAGCATGGGCACAAGGTTTCATTGAGGCGCGTAGGCTAGAGGAGGCTGGCCGACCTGGGGCCCACGAGGAGGCACCGAGCACCTCGGGAGAGGGGACACGTCGGTCCAATCGCAAGCGGAAGGTCACCCAGAAGGATTTTCCGGCCGTACCGGCACGTAACAGTCAGCCGGCTTTACCACCACCCCCCGCTGCTGCTTTGACGGTGGAGATGCCCGTGGTACCTGCCGTGGTACACGAGACAGCAGCAGATATTACGAACTTGGCCCAAATGGGTAAGACAGTGGATGATATGATGGGTTTAATGACTATGTTTCAAAGACGTTTAGACGCCATGGCAGCAGCACAAGGGTTGGCCCCACTTCCGGGTCTGACAGCGGCGGATCCAGTGAGTCAAGTATGGGCTCAGCCATTGCCAGCAGGGCTGCCGCTGTTAGCAGGGTCACCTTTGCTGGCCGGTCCACCAGTGCTGCCGCCTGCCAACCCGGTCGTCAACAGCTTTAACACTCTGAGTGTCTTGCCAGTCACCCAACAGAGTGCAACGACCATTGTTCCCCAAAGTGTCGCCCCTATTCTGACGGTCACCCCTCAGATTGTCAATACCTTACACCCGCCGAGTGTTCCAGTAGTATCCCAACAGATTGCCACTCCCATTGTTCCTCTATGTGTCTCCCCCACGTCCCCCAAAGTGCTACCCCCATTATACAGCATGTTGCCACCCCTACCATGCCGCCGGCTGCGGGTCAAGTGCCTGCCAGAGAGGGGGCAGCACCAAGCACGGCGAAGGTCACAAGTGGGGGGGTGGGTCCAGGTGGGCCGGCTCAAGCCACATTGGGAGGGGCATTGGGGAAACATGGTATGAAGTCAAAAGGCGGTTGTTCCCTGGCTAGACAGGTACCTCAGGCTGCTAAAGAAGGTATATGGAGGAGGGAATTTATCGACATATTGACCTTGTTAATGCATGACAATGCAGGTGCAGACACCAGGAGGATGGGTAAGAAAGAGGAGGATAAGGTTAGATTTCAGCGTTGGCCGGAAAAAACTATTGAGAATTGGACAGAGGCATTCAACATATTGGCAGCTATCATTGTACAGAAGGACCCAGCTCAGAGCGAGGCCCTGATGGAGTATGCAAACTCCATCCAGCAAGGGGCAAGGGAGTCCGGAGGGATGGGTTGGTTTTCTTACGATCAGGAATTCAGGAAGACAATGGCCAGTTGCCCAGACATAGGATGGGACCACACTGACATCCAGCTCTGGTTTAAACATATGTGCAGGACGGGGAATAGCAAAAGGGAGACAGTGCATAAAGCTCAAAGCGAGGGCGAGACAAAAAAGTGGGAACACGAGCACAAGTGGGAGCAGTTTCCAAGGAGGTCCTTCCAACAGCCCTTTCGGGGGGGCGGGGGAGGGGACACGGAACTGAACAAAGACGTTTTAACTCAGGAACATGCAGAATGTTCAATAATGGAATATGCACCTGGGGTAGGGCTTGTAAGTTTGCCCATGAATGCAGCAAATGCGGTGCCCAACATGCAGCAATTGCTTGCACCAGCGGACATAACACCCCCCCCGCTACGTCTCAAGGAGCGGACAGCGCGCGACAATAAGTTACCCGAACAGCAGAAAGGACAGACTAATCATGACAACGAGATAGGCTTCAATTTCCCTTCACAGCATAGAGAACGGTCAGAGCACGCTAAGGGCCCCCTTTCCGTAGGACAGACTGATCATACCAGCGAAATAGGCCTCAATTTCCCTTCACAGCATAGAGAACGGTCAGAGCACGTTAAAGGCCCACTTTCCACAGGACAGACTGATCATACCAACGAAATAGGCCTCAATTTCCATTCACAGTATAGAGAGCAGTCAGAGCACGATAAAGGCACACTTTTAGTAGTGTTACAGGAAAGAGGACGAACTGAGGCCAGCAATGTGTTTGGCAATGACGTAGTTTCTAAGCCAGGGAAGGGGGCAGAGCATACTAAAGGTCCATCCCCCATAGTGTTGCAGAACATCTTACCATTGCTAAGAGTGTACCCGTTGGTGAAAGAGCAAATGCTGTTGGTTGATGGGTTTGTTGACGGCTTTAGAATTCCGTACAGAAGCCCTCTTGGACCCAGGGACGCCTTGAATTTGAAATCGGCCAGGGACTTACCACAGGTGGTCAGTGACAAGATCAGGAAGGAGGTTGACATGGGGAGGGTGGCAGGACCATTTCCTTCACCCCCGTTAAACAATTTCTTAGTTTCACCACTAGGTGTGGTACCAAAGAAGCAGCACGGGGCTTACAGGTTGATCCACCATCTATCTTACCCGGAGGGCAATTCAGTCAATCATTGGTTAGAGGAAGGGGCATGTTCGGTCTCCTATTGCTCGCTGGACATGGCCATTGACTTGATTAGGAGAACAGGCAAGGGAGCGTGGTTAGCCAAGGCAGACATCGAGTCAGCGTTCCGCCTCCTACCAGTTCACCCAGACAGGCAACACTTGCTGGGTTTCAAGTGGGAAGGGGCATTCTTTTTCGATCGTTGCATGCCCATGGGTTGCGCGGTCTCATGCGCCTACTTTGAGGCATTCAGTTCCTTTCTCCAATGGGCCCTCACGGCCAGGCATGGTATTCACCAAGTCACTCACTATCTAGACGACTTCCTCTTTTTTGGCAGGGAGGGTTCTCAGGAGTGCGCAGAGGCCTTACAGGCCTTTGAAGTCATGTCGGAACATTTAGGTGTTCCATTAGCACCTGGAAAAACAGAAGGTAGATACTGACATTCCTGGGCATAGAACTTGACACAATCAAAGGTGAATCCAGACTCCCAGTGGAGAAAGTGTGTGACCTAAGGCAGGACATTAGTGCTATGATTGGTAAGGGTAGGGCAACACTCGAGGAGGTCCAGAGGCTGTTGGGCAAATTGAACTTTGCAGCAAGGGTCATACCGGCTGGTAAGGTGTTTTCCCGCAGGTTGGCAAAGGCAACGGCCAGCGTGAGGAAGAGGCACCATTTTGTACGGCTGGGACCGGGGTTGCAAGCAGATCTTCGAATGTGGGACGAGTTCCTGAAGAGTTTCAATGGCACAGTGATATGGAGGGCCCCCTGGGAAAGTAGCCAGGGCTTATGTCTATTTTCAGACGCATCCGGTAGAGTAGGATTTGGGGTGATTTTTGGAGAAAAATGGTGTGCCATGAAATGGCCGGATGCGTGGCGTAAGAAGGGAGTGACTGCAAATATCACGGTTCTGGAACTATTCCCCATTGTGGTGGCAATGCATTTATGGCCAGAGGGATTGGCCAACAAGAAAGTGGTGTTCTGGTCGGATAACTTAGCGGTAGTCCAAGCCATCAATGGCCTGAGTGCCAACTGCCCGTTAGTCTTAAGTCTGCTGAGGGAGTTGGTGAGGGCAGGGTTGCGAAGTAACATTGAGTTCAGGGCTAGGCATGTCGAAGGTGTCAAGAATGTGGCAGCTGACGCTCTCTCTCGCTTTCAGCTGTCACGATTCCGGGAGGCCTGGCCGCAGGCAGGGGAGGAGATGACACCATTCCCGACCACGCTATGGCGGCTCCTTCAGTGGGGGAACGGTTGAAGAGGATGGGACAACGTTCCCTGGCCCACACAACCAGGAGAAGATATGCGGCACAACAGACAACTTTCAGCGATGTGATCCTGTCCCTGGGAGCATCAGCATTAAGTAAAACGGAACAAGTCGAGACTTTTGTAGTATGGGCAAGGGAGGCTGGCAAGTCACACTCCTGGGTGTGCGGCCACCTGGCAGCACTGAAACATGAGACTCAATTAAATGGAGAACAGGATCCAACGTGCTCATTCAAGATTAGGGCAGCACTGAAAGGGTGGGCCAGGGAGGAAGTGAGGATTCCGGACAAAAGGGCTGGAATTGAGTTCCCGGCTCTCCAGCGCATGTTGGATACAGTACCGTCTGTCACGAATTCGGCATTCGAGGCGCAGCTCTTCTCAACAGCCTTTTGCTTGGCATTCTTTGGGGCCTTTAGGGCCAGCGAGCTAGTGGCCAAATCCAAATCTGACAGATCAGGGAGAGCATTAGACATGATGGACGTCTGCGCCAGGGATCCATTGGTACTATGGCTACGAAAGTCCAAAACAGATCAAGTGGGGAAGGGTGTGTCCATCACTTTACATGCATTTGAGGATCCCAGGTATTGCCCGGTCACCTTGGTCAGGGATTACCTGAAAATTAGGCCTCTGTTAGCAGGCACCTTCTTAATTCATGCAGACGGCACACCATTGACCAAATTCCAGTTGGAGCGAGTGATGGCCTCAGTGATGGCCAGGGCAGGGTTGGCAACCATCAACACAGGTCAAAAATTTTCCAGCCATTCCTTTAGGATAGGGGCGGCCACAGCTGCTTACAGGGCCGGGCTGGGTGAAGAAGGTGTAAAGAGGGTGGGAAGGTGGTCATCCTCTTGCTATCAGCGTTACGTACGCCCCTGAGTTCCTGTGGCCGCAGAAGGCCATGCCTATCCACGTGTATAAGGAAGAGGAGCCTTTCTGGCGGCAGGCAGATTTTCCACTAAAAGCACGTCAGAAGTAGAGATTGTGAGTGTTGCCAGATATCTATTCAATGCCAATTTTGTTTGCGTGCAGCAATTTATTTGTAGATGTGATAAAAAAGTAAATATTTTCGTTTGGAGTGCAGTGTTCACTTATAAATAAAACAGTAATGCCAATGGTGTCTTTTCTTGCAGCTGATTGTTGCGTGTGGGTGATGGGCCATTCTTACGTTGCCAGGCTGGAGCAGTGGGCGATGCGCAAGAGATGGGATCTGACCTTAGCGAGGACACGAATTCTATGGCTGGGTTTCCCGGGAATGAGATGGGGTCAGCTTAGGTGCAGGCTTCAGCAATGTCTAGCAGCACGGGGCGGTCCTCCCAGCATCCTGATTATCCATCTAGGGGGGAATGACCTGGTCAAAGTGGGGAGGAGAGCCTTAATGGAAGCCATGCAGAGGGATGTGACAGCTATAACTAACCAATTGGGAGCCACGGAGGTAATATGGTCTGAGATTGTCCCCCGCAAGGCCTGGAGGGGAGCACGGTCGGTAGTTGCAATAGAGCAAGGCCGGAGGAGGGTCAACAGGTCCATGCAGAAATTCATGGAAAGGAGAGGCCTAGGGTTCATTAGGCATGCGCTGATACAAGAAAGGACTGAAGGATATTACGAAAGCGACGGAGTGCATTTGTCCGGGCTGGGAATGGATGTCTTTCTCCTAGACTTACACGAAGCCCTGTCGGCGGCAGGGACGCCAGTAACTGGGTAGGTGGGGGGCTCTGTCATCGACGGGGGCCTCCTCCAGAGCTGAGGCGGAGTACAGGGCGATCTGGAAGCAGATGGACAGTAGGGGTACCTCTGCGGCAGAAGGATACAGTCTAAATATCTCTGCCTGGCACAGTAGGGTGCCCGAGCCAAGAACTTGGAGCCGAGGGGGTTCCATGAAACAGCGTCGGCGCCCCGTTAGTCCTTCGGGCGGTCGGGGGGGCCTGAACCGACCGGGGGTGTGCCTCATCTCCCCGCCCTGACATGGGGGGCGGGAGCTAACGAAATAAAGTGTTAATGTACTGCACCGTCTGAGCATCACCTCGCCGTGCAAGATGGCTCCTTGGGCATGCGGGTCAGCGAGAGGCTGCCGCATTGGATCGCCTGTAAGATGACCCACCTACCAGTACCTGTGTTGTACGAAATAAACCTGCATCACTGCTTTCCCACAAATATGTCACATGGTTTCCTTGGTATGTAAGTGTAATGTGCGCAGGGCGGAGTAAGCACTGATGGTGTGGGCACTATGCCGCTGGCAGCGCGACACGAAGGGGAGCATGGGCGGGACAGCGCCCTAGTCCCACACGTCGGGCGAACGTAGCCTGCAGCGCGCCCCCCCCTGAGCCGCCCCCCTGGCCAACAGCCAATGGGGAGGGCTCTCCCGGGACGGGGGAGGCGTTCCCGGGGGGTATAACCAGGCCCAGCAACGAGGCTCGGCCTTTCTTCCCGTGCTAGCCGTGGCTGCTCTGCGCTGTAACCCACCCTGAACCCAGACCCAGCTGCAGAGCGGCCAGCACCGTTTTGAATACCTTAACGATCATGTTTTATGTTGCAGGCGGAGTCATAGGGCGATCTGGAAGCAGATGGACAGTAGGGGTACCTCTGCGGCAGAAGGATACAGTCTAAATACCTCTGCCTGGCACAGTAGGGTGCCCGAGCCAAGAACTTGGAGCCGAGGGGGTTCCATGAAACAGCGTCGGCGCCCCGTTAGTCCTTCGGGCGGTCGGGGGGCCTGAACCGACCGGGGGTGTGCCTCATCTCCCCGCCCTGACAGGGGGGGCGGGAGCTAACGAAATAAAGTGTTAATGTACTGCACCGTCTGAGCATCACCTTGCCGTGCAAGATGGCTCCTTGGGCATGCGGGTCAGCGAGAGGCTGCCGCATTGGATCGCCTGTAAGATGACCCACCTACCAGTACCTGTGTTGTACGAAATAAACCTGCATCACTGCTTTCCCACAAATATGTCTCATGGTTTCCTTGGTATGTAAGTGTAATGTGCGCAGGGCGGAGTAAGCACTGATGGTGTGGGCACTATGTGGCTTGCGCGGCCATCCATTTTGAGCACACACCCTCTCTCCTTCCTCTTCAAGCAATACACTGAATGGCCTTTGTGACCAGTGGCATGGGTGGAACACTTGTTGACTGTGGCCTTAGACAGCTTGCTGAGCTCGCTATCTTTGAGGTTCGTGTCTTGGCGCTCCATTGCCTGCATTGAATGCCCTGCTTTTGAGAAAACCGAGGCCAAGTCAATCTGAAAAGAAGTTCTTAGAATTAACTTAGACTTTCAGAATCATGTCAGTGTTCCTATGTGTATCCATTCACAACTCTTCATGAAGCGTGTGCGCCTCCCGAGAAAGATGTTGAAGTGTGAGTGTGCAAAGTGTGGGAATGTACAAAGTTCTTGGTGCATTAATCTATTTTTGCTATAGTGGCATTTGAATTCCAGACCTCGGATGTGCATCGCTGCATGAAATAGCTCTGGCAGCTTGCAGGTTCTTTGAATTAAAGTTAATTGTATGGATAGCTGACTGATAAACAATTTGTGGGTTATATTTTAACAGGCGACAGTTTGTTTGGAGCGTGCGGTCAAAGTGAAAGAAACAGGAAGGAGCGAAATGAGTCTTTGGATCAAGTAACAATAAGGTAGCTCAGTGGAACAGTGTGTTTGCTGCAGAGAACTGTGCGCATTGCATAGCTTGGAATGCCAGCAGACCGCTCTCAACCTTGTGGTATTTCTGAAGCATAAGTTAAGAGAGTAATAGCAACTTCTGACTGGCCAGGACCCAAGTTATTCAATTTACTAGCCATATGATCTTCATTATGTTGTTCAAACTCGGTTAAGTGTGCAGCTCTGTTTGCACATGCGTAGCTGTGACTGAATGTGCGCTTGTTTGTATGTGTTTGATCACTGCTAAGTAGATTCAACTTTGGAGCCTATTTGTGAAATTTTTGGGTAGAGACATTTTATTATCTTTATTGATAAAAGTTGTATTGTGTGATCAGCAGTACTCTCTGAGCCATGAGTATGTATGGGTGATGTATTCTATCCCCTGCCTGATCCTGGAATTTCTTTGTAACAAGGCCGTAATCGATAGATAGGCCAGAGTGAATTTGCATACCCTGTTTTTCTTTACTGTCTGGAATGCACAATATTGTAACCAACTTTTCTTGGAAATTACATTGCAAAGTTCATGGTTTTTGCCTCCATTTTGTGACGGTTTTCTTGGGGAGTTTCAAGACGCCTTAGTGAAGGTAAAGCTTGCTTGGAACAGCACAAAGGTGCCCCTTCAGAACTTCTGTGTTTTTTCAAAAGCAAATGTATGTTTAAATTGTGTTGTAAATGCCCTATTTTGCAATGTTTATTTTCCAATATTATCAGTGGAGAACCGCATTAGCCCCAAACATTCTACAAGGACTTCAGGTTCGCTCACTCCACTTGCTTACCTGTTCCATTTGATGAAGGAATTTTCACCCCACTACTTTTAAAGTTCACTAGCCGCCATTGTGTGGCACTGGTGTTGTGGGAAATGTATTTTGCGATCAAAAAGGTGTTTTTTAGTGTGGATAATGTGGTGGCAGTTCATATTGTTGGCGAGACATATGGTTTTGCAATTGCTGAGAGTTTTTGTGCTGAGATGTTTGATTTATATTGAACTAGCTTACCCGTCGCGCGTTGCTGCGATCTCAGAAGAAAGGAAATTTAAGGAAACTTGTTATGATACCATTCAATTTACATTGTGTCATTTTTACTGAAACGTATTCATTTTAATATGGAAAACATTTTAAAGTGTTGTTTTAATTCTGTTTATTTATTCGAGTTAGCTTGTGTGACCTTTGATGGGAAGCTCTTTTGGGATTATATGCCATCAGCGTGGGAAATAGGGTAGAGCATTTTGCAGGGGTGGTCAAGGGAGCTTCACCAATGAGGAGGCCTAATACGATGGAGTTGTTGGTGGAAGCAGCTGGGTTATTACTGGAGGGTTGAGCTGTTCAGAAGTTGTTTTGTTCCCTTTAGTAATGTTATGGTTGTTCTTTGGACTTTTAAATTGTCTGAGTTGTTTTGGCTGACAGTGAGGGACATGCTTTGTTGAGGTCGGGGGTGAAGGTAATAGAGGCAATGGTAGAGATTTGATTGAGGAAGGGGAAAATGATGGGAACATTAGTGTGGTTGCGTAGTTATCGGGTCATGGACATCCGTCCGGTGGTGTGTTTGAGGTTACATGTAGCGGCAGGCTTAAATATAGGGCGGCAGGATATTTGTGCATAAAGATGCTTCAGGGCTTCCAGTTTCCAGTTGCTGGGAATGTTGAGATGAGCAGTGTTGCATTTGAGCATTTTGGCATTAAAGATTGCCAGTCATTTATTTCATATAGGGGTAGTGACAGAGACAGATTTTAGGGGTTGTCCTTAGGACATCATGAAGGAATTATGGTAGATGGAGGCTGATCTATTTTAAAAGATATGTTCTGCCGCAGTGGTTGGTGATGTGGGGTCAAATGAGGCATGGTTAACTTGCTCTTTTTTCTTTCAGGTTGTGTGGCTGGTACTGATACAGACAGTGATGTGTGGGTTTAAGCCCATTCGTTCATAAAGTGTGCAGCCAGACAGTTGGAGACCAGGCATGGCAGGTAACTAGGTTGATAAAGCAATAGATTTCCAGTAACGTGGTGGGTAGGGTGTAGTGGGAGCAGGTGTTGCCAAAATTTGGTTACTTGGTTAAGAATAGTGGTTCTCTGGAGGTTTTGGTGATTCATCTTGGAGAGAATGATTTGGCGCAGCTGAATTATTTAGCCAGTGGGTCATTTGTAAAAAAAACATATGGGCTGGGGCTCTCGTCAGGAGGCAGCTTTCACCAGCCCATTTCTCCTGTTAGTGCCACCTAAACAGTACCAAGTACTAATCATGAAAGTGGTGGGGGGGCGGGGGTATAATGGCCAGAGCTGCCGACTTTACAGCTGGGGAACCAGGTTCAAGTCTCGGCATCGGCCCAACATTCTGTGATTATGGGCAAATCACTTAATCTCTCCGTCCCTAAATTAATGTTTCCTTCACTGGTGCTCATGAAAAGTGTCTGTGTTGATGATTAAGTGCAGATGCTGAGCACTGGAAACCACTGGCTCAAATAAAGCACTGTGCTTAGCACTGCTAAAAATTTTGAAGCGTGATATAAAGGAGCGTAAGGATTTTTTACCAGGGACCTCGCTGTAGTGGACTGAGTTTATTCTAATGAGGTGATGGTAAGGTGCCTTTAAGCAAGAGGCAATTGATGGCTAGCGAATAGGGAAATTAGGAATATTTGTACAGATGAAGGGATTGGAAGAGTGAGGAATGGAGAAATATGTTATGGGAACAAGAAACATCCTAGGGAGGGCTGGGTACATTTGTCAATGATGGGTTTGGAGTTGTATTTAATGGAACTGAGAGACACTGTTGCTACTTTGTTGGGGAGAAGTGATGGGCATAAAATCAAAAGAAAGAACAGAACAAGAGAAGGGGCTAGGGCAGAAAAAAATCCTCAGGATGGATTTCTTTTTTCTGAGTGGTAGGTTTTTAGGCGTAGGTCACAAGCATTGGTTGGTCCTGCTACTGGTCAGGCAGTCCAGTTCCAGGGAGAGAAATACAATCTGTTTGGAATAGATTTTAAGCTTGGGGCATTAGTTAGGGATGGGAGGGAATATTTTGAGAGGTTAAGTGAGGAAAATAATATTTTTGTGTTTAAGGGTTAGTTTGTTGGGCAGAATTACATTGATGTTTAGTGCAGTTAATAATTGCCTGTAAGGCATCTGCCAAGTTTATACGATGTGATATGCACCTTTCATTTAGGCAGCCTGTTTCCCACTCATAACAGTCTGCGTTTTCGTGTCATGCGTTTTCACCTGATTGGGCCTTGAGGAAGAGGTGACAAGTAGGCAGTAGCAGCCCGTTCCCTGCAAAAGTGGCGGGGAGGGCTGGAGGAGGGAGGTGGGGAGGGGGGTACGGGGACAAACAAATATATAAAATATAACTTAACAGAACACCATCAACGCTGCCCGCCACATTCACTCCTTCAGTCTTCTTTTTCTAGGCACAGGCTCCCAGCCTGCACTGCGTCCAACTCTGACACTGCATGGAAGAAGCATCAGGATTGGCCTGAGCGCTGTCAACTTGCGCTCCCAGACAGACTGGGATCCTGTGCCTGCTCTCTCCAGCCCCAGCAACGCAGCTAAGGATGGAAAGAGCTTCAGTGCACATGACGGTTTTGCCGGCCTGAGACCGCCGGCCAACCCGTAACAGTGGCCACCACTCCCTCACCAGCAGTGTCATCACCTGCACCCACCTGAAGACTTGTCAGAGTCCTGGAGGCAGTTCCAGGGGGATTCAAATAAAACAATATTAAACGGGTTTAAAACCGTTTTATTTGAGGTTGGTGGTGGGGGGAGGGTAGCGCTCCTCCACCCTAATGGAGAGGCGGCCGCGGCAGGTGGGACTCTCCCCCCTCAGCTTTTTGGGTGAGTTGGAGAGGTTAAGGGGCATGCCATGTGTGTATTGTGGGGTGTCCTGGGGGATGAGACTTAGGGGACATTTTAGAGAACTTCCCGGTCCCAGGAGGTCATCTTTCTGGTAAGGTAGTGGCGCTGTTGGGGTTTCTTGCAGGAAAGGAGGGTAAAAGCCCACCACCCCTCTCTTTTGTTGCCTTTCTGATTGGTTTTTGGTTGCTATGGGTAGGTGCAGGTGGCTTGAATGACAGAAGTGCAGAGGCCAGAGGGCTGTAGGTAGTAATGGTAACTACTTTGTTGCTGATGAATAGGTGCAGTTGGTAGGTTTTTAGATGCAGGTCACAAACAGTGGTTGTCTTGTTACTGGTCGGGCTGTCCAGCTCGAGAGAGGGGAAATGAGCCTAGTGTTGGGTAAGTTGTGAAGTTATTGTGTGTTGAAGAGCAATCTGTTGGGAGTGGTTTTTGATCTTGGGGCCTGAGTTTGGGACGGAAATTTAAAAAGTGGAGATAGTTCAAGATGTTTAGGAGCAAAGTAACATTTGCGTGTTTAGGAGAGGGTCTAGTGAGGTGGGTTGAAATGAGACTGAGGTTGGGGGGGGTCTGAGATTTCATCCCAGACACTGCGTCCTAATGCTGGTGCCAAATAGCATATGGCACAGCCCACTTGCTTGTTTTGGAAATAACTTAATTGCTGCCTCCAATAATAACATGTCTGGCTTTCTCACAACATTCTGCTCTCTGTATCACAGGGAAGCCTTTGTACGTGGGACATAATTTATCTGTAGACTTGGCAGCATGTAGAAACCCATAACATTATATGTTGGCCGTTGGTCTGTGGGAGAGGTGAGAAATTGGCTTGTCAGTCAAAACCGATGTCGCATAAACATTGCTCCTCCACGTGCACTAAATGAAGGAAACCCTTGTTGGGAATCGAAAATACTTCCATCCCAAAATGTTGAGGATCTCTGCCCTAAAAAAACAATCTTGTTTTGATGTCACTGGGTAGCAGGCACTCACTCTCCAGTGAGAAGAAGCACACTTGGTGTCAGTCAGTCAGTAATACATTATTCGACAATTTAAAACCACATATAGCCAACAGCCATTAAAAACAAGTATGTTAAAAGAAAATACATAAATACGAATACAATCACATATGAGGCCATTTCTTTTCATTAGCTATAACATTATCCAAATGAACAAACATAGAGGTACCGGTTTAATTCTGAAGATTGCTAGATGTTGGTTTTTCACTTATGAACCTGGAGAAAGGTGTGTTTTTACTGACGCTCCTTGGAAATGTAGCACTGTGAATCTCTGTAGTGAGGACCACTGCTGGAAGGAGGTGGATCCAGCCAGATCCCAGATCCGGCAGCTGTTATTGAGCCGGATCTGAGCTGCCTCCGGGAAATGTGCTGACTGCGTCCTGATGCAATTCGCTGACACCAAATACATTCAGCAGCGCCCGCACTTTGTGTGCTTTGAGGTCCGAGCAGCAACGTCCACATGGTGGGGGAGGGCTCTTACTTTCAGCTCAAGCCAGGCCCAAAACAAATGCCTTACTTAAAGGGCCAGTGCGGCGCTCCTTTTGTTCAACTTACATCCTGGCCAGGAGCACGCTCGTGCCTTCCACCTTGACGCCTCAGGCAGTAAGGAAACGAAGTCAACCAGGCTGCCTCTTCATGGGTCTTGAAGAGATAAACAATGATTGGGGCAGGTTTTTGTAGTTTCCAAGCTCTGTATGTAAGAGAAATGAATGTAAATGTAAATGTATTGCGACTTATATAGCGCACGTATCACCCGAAGGTATCAAGGCGCTTGCTTAGGGAACCCGTCCTGGTATTCCCCTGTGAGATACCCCGGCAGGGTATCCACAAGGTGAAAGCCAGGCATCCCGCCGCGAGGGGCCGTAGTGGAGATTAAGCAAGCTATTGACCAGAGTCGCAGAGTGTGACCCCGTGAGTCGAGTAGGCACCGGAGCGAGAATTGTCAAGTCCGTGGAATTTTGAGCCCAAGACGAGGCGGGGAATCGAACCCTGGTGCACGGCTGATCTCAGCTTCCGGGTCTGCCGCCTCTAACCACTGAGCCACGCTTCTCCACTGTACTGAAATAATGTCAAATGTAGGTGTCTGAATGATTAATTACACTACTTGCCTTTTTTTTTACAACTCTTTGTAATAATTGTTTTTAACTACCTAAATTGAACCATTTTTACAGTGGTGTAGCTGGGGGCAGGGGGCGGTCCAGCTCAGGCGGCGCTTATTTTGGGGGCGGCGGAGGTGAGCAAGATGTGCCTGTCGACTACCACCATCTCCCTGCGAACAAGTCGCCTGTCCGCCACCAGACCCCCTCCACGAACAAGTCGGCCATCGGCTGCCACCCCCCTCTTACCTGCACCGTGTGGCATACTTAGAGTCCGCCCCTGGTGGACGTTGGTATAGCTATGCCACTGCATTTTTAGCTGCCTTGCACTAACAGAAGATGAAATCAACAGCAAGGTTTTAAACCTATGCCTTTCAATTTGTCTCCAGTTCATTGAAGCTGGGTAATAGTTCACTAAACTATGCTACAAGGATTGTAGATACCGACCTGCAATTAATTCAAAATGTTCTGTAAATAAAGTAGCAACCCACTAACACAAATGTGTGACCTGCATGATACATTCTGTACTATGTTGCAGGCACATTAACGCTTTATTCTGTTTTATGACTAGTCAAACTTGTGACTACTCTGCACACGGGAAACAACCTTTACTACGAAGTTTTTACTTTGTATTGGATTTTACATGCACTTTTTACATCCTGAAAACTGTTGGCACCAAAGCTTTACAACGCAAGACAAAACCACGCATTTAGGGTAATTAAAAAAGGGGGTTTGGGAGATTTCCCCACAAAATTATAAAATGTTCAAATAGTAGCAAACCTGTAAACGACAAAGGCAATGAACTAAATATATTAAGATTTAATGTATAATTTTTTTACATTAGGCGGCAGTGTTAGACACTGACAGTTTTTTTCAGAACCAGTTTGCGCGGTAAAAGTATGCGTAATAGTGGAATGCATGGTAAATGTGTTTCTAATGTGAGTGAATGTAAATGCGTGGTAGTGGTATGCTTTGTAAAATCAGCAATGTAAAGATGTGCGTGGTGAAGTAAGGCGTGGTAATGTCATTCAACCCTGCACACAGATCTCGGTTATGTTAATGAGATGATACCCTGGAATTTGGTAAGACATTGCAAATAGGAAATCTCTATTTGTGATTTCCACAGTGGTGTAGCAAGGGGGGCAGTCCGCCCTGGACAGAAGATTTGGGGGCAGCGGCCTCCCCCCTCTCTTACTTGAGGCCGTCACAGGGCAGCGAAAGCAGGAATTGCCAGCACCCCCTACTCTTACTTGCAGCCGCCGTGGTGCGGTAAACACAGGGGCCACCGCGGGCTGGGATACATCCTTTACGACGCAACTTTTACCACGCAGTGCCTTTACGACGCAACTTTTACAACGCAAACCATTACAACGCATTGCGCTGGGGGGGCGCTCTAGGATAGGGAATACGTTTAATTTACTATCCAACACCTTCCCTAGTGTCCACGGGGACTGGAGTTGGAATAGTAAATTAAACTATTCACTATCCAGCACCCCAAAGTGCTATGCGTTGTAAAGGTTTGCGATGTAAAAACCGCGTTGTAAAGGCATGCGTTGTAAAAGCATGCGTTGTAATGTCATACATCCCCGCGGGCTGCAAAAGGTCTAGCTACGCCACAGGGTAGAAATCGCATTTTGTGATTCTCTAAAGGCCTTTGTACATAGGAAAAGGTTGTGTTCCATTACTTAAAGAGGCGAAATTGCAATTCGGCTGTTAAAAAATGCAATAGGTCTTTGTACATCTGGCCCTTTGTTACGAGTAGGTGAATCTAGCCATATTATGCCTATAATTATATGCGATGACATGTACAGCCCCCACATATCTATGAGCCATTAGACCTGAATTCAGAGACCCTTCTATCAGCATCCTTCTAGAAACTGGTCTACCAGCCTTTGTGTGCTCCATTCACCATTGTCTTTTATAACTTTTTGTGTGATTGTCCATGGTGTAATGAGATATTCTCTCAGCTTGGCTCCTGCAGGATAGTTGAACAATGCCTCCATTCTGGTTTCGGAAAGCACACATAACCTGCTACTTGTTGTATGTCCTTTGATTCCTCTGATACGGAACTGCACAAGGTCATTTTACACTTATGAAGCAGGAGAGGTTGTGGCTCAACGGCCAGAGCGGCCGACTTTGAAGCTGGGTAACCAGATCCGAGTCCGGCGGAAGGCTTACACATCCTGTGAATCTGGGCAAATGACTTCATCTCCCCCTGCCTAAAAAATGAAGGTGTCCCTCTGTAATTCAACTGGTGCTCATGTAAAGCGCTCTGATACCTTCGGGTCGAGTTCACGCTATGTACAGCAACAACAACAAAACTCAATAGCAATATAATGCTAAATGCTGAGGAGAGCGGAAAATCCCTTCTTTGGCCTGTTATTGTATTTGTAAGTCTCCATAGAACTGGCAAGTTCACCTTAGCAATGAGGACTGTCTTCTTAAAACTTCTTATGCACCCACAGACAGGCTCGTGTTAACATACAGCAAGACCCCCGCTACATGTAAACATGTGAATAGCCATGCCATACATGTCACTCACAAACCCTGAAGATGTATGTCCCTACTGTGTGAACAGCTTACAGGAGCGTCGAGGTTAGGAAAATATGATGCTTTGACCTACCAAGCACTATGTCACTTCCATTTTGCTGATGTTCATCTAAACTTAAAGTAGTGAAGAGATGTGACATGAGTGTGACATGTCTGACTTTTTAAATGTGTAACACGTGTGAAGATGGACTTCTTATAGGTTCAGAGCCATCACATGAATTCGTACTACATGAAGCAGGTTTCTGAACGTGGAAGACAGCAGGAAATGTACTCATCAGCAGGCTGCTGTTTGTGGCCCAGTGTTCTAAGGAGGCCTGGCCAGGCCTTCTCGAGGACACTCCTCTGAAGTGGAAAGAGGGGGGGACGGGGGTGTGCTGCCAAGTGGGCCTCCTCAGGGCCTTCAGAACCTTGATCCTGGAGGAGTGGCAAAATCCTTGTGGTACTTTCATAAATCTGCTCTTTCGGTGGAATTCCCAAACGCGGTAGTGGTGTTATATATCTCCTGAAATCCACTCTGAGCCAGCTGGGTTTCAGATCCCCTCTGAGGTTGATACAACCATTCAAGGACCCTCTGCCAAATGATAGTTTCTTCCTTGGGGAAGCTGGGCACTTCTCGGTCCTCTCCTCAGCCATTTGTTAGTTTTCCTACAAGAACAGCAGCCTGATGGAGATTGATAGTGTTGTGTGTGTACATGGCTCAGGATGTCCAACCCACTTACGCTTCATTCATTTCCATGCATTGCAGTTGGCAGAGTAAACATTTCATGCTGCTGGGAAATGGAAGAAACTGGTGACAATCAGGTGCGAGAGGGAGGCATCACCTCTTGATACACAGAGGTTTGCCTAGGAGGTCTAAAACAGCAACCCTACCCACACACTGCATACTGTTTTGTATTGTAATTGCATTTATATAGCGCTTACTACCCCTGACGAGGCGTCAAAGCGCTTTTTCGGCATGTGTTACTGCACACACGATGTATACCTTCTGGTTCTTGCCACAAACGTAGGTGTGACATGACACATAGATGATACCGGCTGATTGACTTCTCTTTGAGAGTCCATCCGTACCCCAGTAAGAAGTAGACTGCAACCAGTATCTTGACATGGGTATTGATGACATGGATGACATGGATGTGGGCTGTTGGAAAATGTGAGCTCCTGCTCCCATTGTGCAACAAGCATCAATACGGACATTGTGAATAGTCCAGTCTGTGCTTCGCTTTCGTATAGTGCTGACCTATGTGTGATTGATTGATTGTTTTAATGAGGCGTAGCTGGTGAGGGGTTTGATGCAGGTGCTCTCAATGGCCCACCCCACTCATCTGGGAGGAGGTCATTTATATCGTGGGTTTCCTTTTCAGGTGCTTTTTCATGTTTGTATACTTAGCAGTGTTCTGATGTTTAATCTGTTTTTTCGTGTGTTATACTGTCAGCTGTGGTACTTGTATTTCTTTGTGTTTGCAAATTCATGTGATAGATAGAGTCGTCTTCACTCGTCACTGTTTAATTTGTTTTTTTCTTTTGTGTGTCTGTGTGTGCGTGTGTCTTGTTCTGGTGCCAACTCAGGGTGTGTCCACTGTTCTGTCATTTCATGTATTTATCTCCATGTGCCCCATCTTGTCCTTCACATTTTTCATTAGATATTCCTGTTTTTTTTATCCTTCAGCTGCCCACATTCACATTTAAACCTTGGCACTATTCTTTCATGAGCTGAGTTTTCGGCACTTCTGCCAGATTATTATGTTGTAGCAGTTAGGCTTCTACTGGCCGTATGCTTCTGAATGGGTATGTGTAATTTGCAATTACAAACACCTTTCTGTCATTTGATTAATGTACAATTACACGCGAACGTAAATGACTTTGTGAATGGGGCCTGTATACAAATACATGTTTTGTCTGCACCTCGGTAGATATTGTTACCTCTGTAAAATGCAAGAAAATTACCTTTCTGAGCAAAGTAATCTTGAAACACTTTTTATTCTCAATTAAAACAACTCGTCCTATAAAACCACGTGCTGTACTAAATCGGAATAAAACACAAGGACCCTAAAAAGTATAGCTACTAAGCGGTTTAATACTTGGAATGCTGATTCACTAGGTGTGTGCTCGCGCACCCTTTCGGAAGCGGATCTTCTGTAGACGTTGACTGTCAGTAGGATCACTTGTTGACGGGCAAGATGGGTCGGGAACACTGCCCCTGCCTCTGTCACCCTTACTATATTTGCCTTACCCTTCCTGTGCCTCAGTCCTAAAAACCATGAAATTGTTCCAGCCCCTAGGTTAGGGAAGGCAGAGTCTGACACTGTAGTCAGGGTCACCCCAGGTTTTTAGGTCGAGCCTAGTGCAGCGCGCATGGGCTGATCTAGGAGATGACCTTTTGGAATCAGTCTACACTTTTCAAACACTCGTGCGTGTGGCGGCATCCACCTTACGGGAGCGAGCAGCGGCGCACAGGGGCCATCTGTTTCTAATTAGTGTGGCCGCGGGTGCTTGTTTACATTTGCCTGTCTCGCGGTTGCTTTCATGCCCTGTAGTCTATGTGCCTAAAATGTCGCTGTACATGTCCCTACTCCTGCAAGTGTGTATTCTTACGAGCCCATATGCCCAAGCGCCTCATCCTAAGACTCAGCATGTTACCGATCCTATGTTGATGAGATGCAGACCATTTCTGATGTACATGGAGTTGCTAACATTTCACTTAATTTTAGTTTGTTGTTTTTCGCTTTCCACTCCCACTCAGCCGTGTTTTTTCTCCCCACCACTCCACTCCAACCATGTTACTTCTTCCCCTACTGTTCTAACTTCTGGGTCTCTACACATTATAAAACGTGAGTAAACACGTATTTCTTCATTAAAGCTTGACTAGAATGCACAATTTTAAGTATGCAAACGCTAACGCCATGAAAGCAGTGTGGTGAAACACTGTGAGAATGATAACACCAACTTTGCACAAAAATCACCACAAATATAGGGGCTTATTTACAAGCCCCATGCGCAGCTGGTAAATCACTTTTTCCCATTTTAAAAGTGACCTACCAGCGGCGTAAGGGGCTTGAAAATAAGCCACATAGCATTTGACTACACTCCAGTAGTGATCTTAAAAAAGCCAAATACGCACATACCTACAGCACGTAATAGCAAAACACATGCATACACAAAAGCAAAGTCATGAACGCACAAGCACACACACTCACACCCCCAAACACACTCTCTCCCAACTTCCCACACACACTCTCTCACCTTCCCACACACACACGTGCCCGTACACACACTCACTCAAACACACACACAAATTCGCACACCCCTGCGCTCCCAAACACACACACTCTCTCACCTCCCCACAAACACACACACACACACTCTCAAACACACACGTAATCGCAAAACACACGCATACACAAAAGCAAAGTCATGAACGCACCAGCACACACACACTCTAACACCCCCTCACACTCTCTCTCACCACCCCACACGCGCACACACATAACTCCCAAACACACACTCTCGCTCACGTGCCCCTCAAACTAACACACAGAAACAAAACACACATAAACACACACAAACTCACGCACACACAAACACACACAGACTTCGTACAGACTCCATGTACCCATTAGGTTCTCCTTGTCTTGTGTACCCATACCAACAGCCGACTGTAATCAAATCAAACAAGATATGGTAAAGAAACTCTCTGACAAACATTTGGTTAGCACATAAGCTAATTAAGTTACTAATTAACTAATATGAAACCGGTATTGCGTAAAAACGCACGAGAATCTACGGCGGAGGGACGTGCATTCTCCGTTTAACTGGAATTGCTTTACAAGGGTGAAAAGTTCAACCTGAGGCCAACGCTCCCAGCAAATAAGGGTTAAGACATTCTAAGGCTGACACCAAACAAGACGTCGATGCCCAGAGATGCGGCTTCTGTAAGCTCCCCTCCGACATGTCAAGCCTCGGTGATTCTAGGGTTTGGAGACAGCCATCAGCGCTGAATGGGTCTGTGAGCCTCATTATTCAGGCAGAGACCCATCAGTGTTATCTGCAGCAAGCATCTTTTGTTGACAGTGGGGTCACCTTCCGCGCCCACAGTTCCTGTGGCAGGCAGCAGGCCAGGCCTTCTCCAACAGATTATGACAGGGCCACTGACTGACGGCTCTGCTCCCTCCTAATGCCAGGTCAGTCGTTAATTAGAGCCGTGTTGAACTGAGCAGGGGACATCACAGCATTCCATAGAATGCGCATGTCTTTTCCAGCTCTCTCCCTCTTTAGCTTCTCCACCCTGCCAACTACCCCTCCCCATGCTGCTCTCTCCCTCGTCTATTGCTCTGTCTCTCTAATGTGCTTCTCCCCCCTAAACACCCAGCCCTCCATATAGCTCACTTGTTGATATACTTCTCCCAATAACCCATGTTCCTCTCTCCCTCGTGTGCTGATTTCCCACCCCACAGCTTTATTTCTTATTTTACCCCCTACACTCCTCTTATCCCCACCCACTGGCCCCCCTTAAGGTCATTACATTTTTTTTCAAATTTTGGGCGGGTGCATCAACACACTTTCAGCAGCCCCTTCTCTTTACAAACAAGAATTGGCAAAGCCAATAGGTCTCGCCTTTGGGACCTTATACGTGTTTAGCCATGCAACAGTTGATGTTGTTGCACCAATGACATTGTGCTGCATTAACTAAATACTTATAAGGTCCCAATAGCGAGACCTATTGGCTATGCCAATGTTTGTTACATATGTCACGACTCCAGGGATCAATGAAATATCATATCACACTGGCAAGGTACTCTGAAAGTGAGGAAAGCAGGGTTGTTATATTAACCTTGCAGAAATAAGAGGAAAACCCAAGTACATGAAAGGTCTTAGGGGAGCACAGAACAACAACCCTCAAAGGGAGTCCTGAGGAAAGGAAACCATCCCTCTGTAAAAGGGGCACACGGATCGGAGACACAAGACATGCAGGGATCTCAATGTTTGGACAGACAAGAAGGAACTCTTCGTGAAGCAGATGAAGTAGACCACACATTTGCATTATCTTTTAAAAATAATGATCTTGAAGCAGTTAGTAATAGATATTGTAGTGTGCCACCCGGCACACACACACACACCATCAACGATGAAACCGTGCTCGCTGATGCGGAACGTGGTGTCAGGAATGGTCACCTGAGTGCACAGGCTCAGATGACACCTGCAGAACTGACTCCATATCATTTGTAGGGTGTAAGTCAACATCACTTTCTACGGTAAAGAGAAAGTGTCGGTCACACCAATGGCTCGAAGATCTCTCTTACAAATTAAAGAAGTGCAGGCACTCAGTATCGAACAGTACCTGCCCATTTAAAGCACTGGCTCTGATTCAAGCCCAACACTTCCTGTGGAAACCGCAGGCATATATATGACTGACACTACGTCTGGATGCCAGGATCCCACGCAAGGCCAGTGTTGACCTTGAGGCGGGGCTAGACCAAGCATCCTAGCCGCCATTTAAAGCATTACTGTGACCAGTGCTCAATTTATATTTTAAAAAAAGCATGTGCCAAGGCCCCTCTCAGGAGGCCCTGCAGCTTGCACCTCATGGTGCCCCTGCCTGCACTGTCAATGATTGAACCAACACAACCAGTAGACATCACAGTCCAACAAGTGTAACAATTTAGACTATTCCAGGCCACCCGAAACTATATTGACAAGCATTGACAAAGCCAATAGGTTTTGTCTAAGCAAAATCTAGTGGCGTTGTCAGTTGTTTTTTTACATATTGCACAGCAGTTGATCTACTCCGCAATATGGTTTGAATCTAAAAAAAAAGCACTGTGACTCAGTCAATGCCGGCCACGTCATAGTGCTTTTTGACTGCATCATAGCGCTTTTTTTACTTTAAGCCATGTTACACCGCAGCACAACTGCTGTGCAACATGTGAAAAACATAAAGTAGGAAAGTAGGATCTGCTTTCATTGTTACGCCCACTTTTTGCCTTGTGGGGGGACTCAAACGCCGCACGGAGCACAGGCTGCCACACTCACCTTGCCTACTGGATACTCCTGGGGCCCTGACGCTGTTGGTCTCCGCTGCCGCCGCAAGCACCATCGCGCGGCCGCAGAGGAAGGAGACTACAGCTCCCAGGCTCCTTTGCCCGCCCCACCCACTTCCGCCGGTCAGCGCGCCCGGAGGCGCATAAAGGACAGGAGCTCCCACGGAGGAGCGGGGGACTCAAACGCCGCACGGAGCACAGGCTGCCACACTCACCTTGCCTACTGGATACTCCTGGGGCCCTGACGTTGTTGGTCTCCGCTGCCGCCGCAAGCACCATCGCGCGGCCGCAGAGGAAGGAGACTACAGCTCCCAGGCTCCTTTGCCCGCCCCGCCCACTTCCGCCGGTCAGCGCGCCCGGAGGTGCATAAAGGACAGGAGCTTCCTCCACGTCGCGGACGCGCGCGGGCGGTGCCGGGCGAAGCCCGGGCAAAGGGCGGGCCCTCTGTGGCCCGCAGTGGTCAGCAGTGGTCGGTCGGGCCACCCCCCTTGGCACGCACTACAGAGGAGGTAGATAGATTTATACATTCACATTTTCAACACCTACCTATTGATTATACCAACGGACCTGACCCTTCTTGTATAAATACTCAGACTGTGTTACTACGCCATATTCCCTATAGAGCTAAGTCATAACTAAATTAGACTATGACTCAGCAAGGGTTCACCAATAAAGCTACCCCACAGAGGGGATTTTGCAAAGGGACATTAGACTTTCATCTTAATAGGACAACAGTGCTTACTCCTGATGAAACAGCAGAAAATGATTCTCCCCTGTTCATAGTTGGTACACCTGCCACACCCAGTTTACAATCTTCTTCACATACAGCCGATACTACGCAATGTCTCGCACTGTGGGAGGAATTAAATAGCCTGTGTAAATCCAGGTACGTCCCATTGGAACCGTTAAACGAACAAAGCATTGTTCCATCCTGTACCACAATCAGTGGCTGTACATTACCTATTAATGACTGCCCGCAGGAATACCCCCTCTCACCTAAAAAAGCTAACACTCAAAGCATAGTACTCCCACAGATCTCTTGTGTTAAAAGGAAGTGCGATCGAGTCAAACAAAATGGGAACCATCTAAAGTTACAAACATTGTGCCTAAGCCCCTCATTGTCTTCTAATAATTCCCCCTTAACCACAGAAACAGCAGTAAAGTTTGACCACACAGTATCTTCTTCAAAGCAGCCTTTACTCTCTCAGATTGAACTACTGGTCAAATCCCTTTTATCACCTTTGTTGGAAAAAATTAACACTCTAGGGGATAGGCTGACGGGAATAGAAGAAAGGATCAAGGATATCTTCCCACCCACCAAAATTATCAAAACATCTAATTGCTCTCAGCTATTAGCTGCTTCTAAAGAGTCCAAGCCACTTACAACAAGTAAAAGTGCTCAAATCCTGTCGCTAGACTCTGATACAACAATCTCAAAAGCTTGAAGGGTCACCTCAACGCAGCACAACCTTGCTAGAACAGAGACTAAAAAAGTTGCCCATATTCATTTACCCCCAGAGGCTGCCCCATTTGTGTCTGTCCTGGCGGGAGTACCAGCACTCCCATATGGTAAACCCGAAAGTCAGCAAGACCTACTTAACAAGGTTACGTTTTGGCTAGCAAAAAATAGACCCCTTCCACCCGACCTTGATGGACGAATATTGAGTGCTAGAAGGGTGGGTTGGCTGGGTTCCTTACCAAAAGACATTCCCGGTGACCTAGTGTTAGTAAAATTCAGGAACAGATATGTTGTCCCATACTTAAAAACTTGGCAACCTCAAGAAGGAGATGGTCTTATATCCACCTGGGACTTATATGACTTTTACCCTAGTGTGCAATACATCTTGCCTTTAAGACCAAAGGAAAGGTACAACTATCTGATGGGTAGAACCGCCTGTGCATGGAATGGTAGTGGCCCTTCTGCTTTCAATAGGCCGGAATCACTGTACAATAGTAATAAGCACGGAAAGAGCTATTAATTGTTAATATTATGGGATAATTTCCTCCTTCTTTTCAGAATTATGTAACTATGTATCATGATGTTTCTACAAGATTAGATAGAAATGTATTGTGATTTTATTATGGTTTGTGTATTTTTAAATTGATGTATACTTTTATGATTTCCTTGAGGAATCGAAATAAAGTTATTTGAATCGGAATCGGCCTTGTGGGTGTGTGTTTTTGACCTAACCTGCTAGTATCCTACTATTCAGGAGCCAGCAACTGTGGTTTCTCCCCTAAATTGACTTGGTAAGTTCTTTTGTGCCTCTACAATTGGCCACTGGTGTAAACTTAAAAGTCCCTAGTATATGGTACTAGGCAGGACACCTCTTCAAACCCTTGAGTCGATTCTCCAGGCTTTGTAAATGTGGTCAGCTATTTTCAGAAATATAGTGGACATCAGTCTTTACAAGATGTCGAACTATATAAATATAATGGCTGCATTGAACATGATCATGTTTGGTATCAGACATGTTGGAATCATACCCCAACACCGATTCCAGTGTTGGAAGTATGATCCCATATATGGGGGTGCTTCCTGGGGGACCACCCTGTACTGCTGGTAACAGCCTTTCAGGGTCTGCCGGCAAGCTGGTGCTGCTGCCGACCACAGACACAATTTTGCCTTCCTGTAGTTGAGCCAAGCTCCAGTAGGGGAAGGTAGGACAATAGGTTTCCTGTCACAGGGAGGTGTGACCACCTGCCAGACAGGACTTAGTGTAGTGGGCTTGCTAGTGCCACCAGACTGCTTTGAAGGGCACGGATGGTGCCCTGCTTGCATACTCCACTTTGACCCAGTTCAGGAACCCTTGGTTCCCGCTCTAGCGCAAACCTGGATTAGGACATGAGAGTATACTCCCCTTTGTCAAGCCACTCTTCTGGAAGGGACTACTGAGTTGTTCCAGCCCTTTCCTTAAGGTACATAAGGGCTCCTCTTTGGGTGGGTCTTCAGATTCATTGTGGTACAAGACTCAACCCTGAAACAATCTTGTTCTTCAATCATCTGGACACTTTGACTTCGCTGGACTTTGACTGGAACCAAGACTTAACCTAGGAATGCTTCTGCTGCTCCTGGTCTCTCTGTTCTGCAAGTCTTCTTTGTCATATGGGTCTCTGCTTCATCCAGGTTCTTTCAAGTGACCTGTGGGCACCAAGGAAACCCAATTAAATCTCCCTTAGAGTGAAGGAGTGACTCACATGCATCTGCAAACACCACAACAAAGCTGACCTGTCTGGTGCTCCTGTAATCCTACGGAGTTCCCAGGGCCCAGCAACACATGTGGTGGTTCTGCAGCTCCCTAGAAGCCTGACCTGTGTTCTCAGCGATTTTGAGGACAGTAACGCTTGTCGGGGCCGCTGGGACCAAACCCCTGTGCATCACGTCAACTTGCCATTGCCAAGGCTTATTGGCTCTGCACTCCAGAGATCTTTGGGCTACAGGAAGCTCCAACCTCCAGTGTCACGTTTCGCTCACTGTGTTTTCGTGCCCACCACCAGGAGACCGCATAGTGCGACTTTCCAGTGTTCTAATAAGCTTCCAGACACTCCCATGCATGCATATCCTGACTTCCAGCCATTTGGACACTATTTGGAAATTGACATCTATTCTCAATTCATGCCAGGTTTGGTGGAAGTCAGCCTGCGCATGCCTGAAACTCCATTACCTAGAATTCCATGCTCACTGCTTTGTCTCCACCCTGCAGGCCACGGATGGGTGGAGGATTTCAGCTCACCTGTGGCTGGCTTCTGCTAGCCTGCTCACACCTGTGCATGTGATCTCTTTTAAGCCCCAGCTCCCTTCAGTCCAGCGTTGGTCATTGTAGCTGTATACCAGTGAGACCGACCCTTGTTTCCTGAACTTTTGTTGTCCTTGTGTCCAGAATTCCTGAGCTATAGCTATTCCTTGTCCCGGAATTAGCACTGCCTGCAGTGCTACCTTGTTTCCTGAGTTCAAGAGCTATAGTTATTCTTTGTTCCTGAGCTGCATCTATTTCTTGTTCCTGATTTGCACTGCTTGCAATGCTCTCTTGACTCCTTGATTCCTCAGCTGTAGCTATTTCTTGTTTCTTGAACTAGCACTGCCTGCCAGTGCTACCTAGATTCCAGAGCTATAGCTATTCATTGTTCCTGAATCAGCACTGCTTGCAGTGCTTCCTAGATTACTTGATTCCAGAGCTATTGCTATTTCTTGTTCCTGAACTAGCACCTTCTTCAGTGCTACCTCTTTTCCTTGATTCCTGATCCAGCACTACCCTAGTGCTCCCTTGAGCTTCTCTCCTTCTGCATTTACCTTTTCCCAGTCCCTGCCTTTCTTCTCATTACCTGTGTTCCAGTTCCTAGTTCATCGTCTTTCTATTCCTGCTGGCTTGTTTCTATTACTTTATATATGTGTTACTTGCTTTCTGCCAAGTGTGCCCTGTGATTTCTTTCTTTTCCTATTAAGCACTCTTCCTTGCTAGCTCCTTGTCTATCGTGCTTGTGTTAAGTTCTACCCCCTTGCTGTTATTACCGTGCATGTTTCTGTTTGATTTCCAGGATCCATGGGCATAGCTGACAACCTAGGTGGTGTTTCTTGTTCACTGTGAGTATTGTCTTTGAGTTACATTTATAACATCACCATTGGTATCCGCTCCACAGACCCTGCCTCTGCATGCATATCCTATATGTCGATATTTGCAGTCAGTATCTGTAACATCAATTGTGATTGAGGAACTTACTGAGCTTCAGTTTTACTTTGTGGAGCTGCTGAGTCCTTTATCCCACATTCCCTTTATTGTTAATGTTGTTGTGTGTGTATATATATGTCTTGCACATCCGTTCGTGTAGTTATTCTGAATACTAAATTGCCTCATGAGTGCCTCTCCTTCACGAGTCTTAGCCATCTTGTTCCTTTGTGCAGGCTTCCCCTTTGGGTCCCTTTTTTCCTCTGACTTACTGTGTGATCCTAGGCAGTGATGTACTCCTCGTTCCTCTTATGTTTTCTACCCAATCACCAATCCTTGCCCAAGTCGCTGACTGTGTCCCAGACAGTCCTGGACAGTCCCCGACACCCAGCATCTAAATTCCTGAAGAACAGAGTCCTCCCTGCATCTACTGTATCGTGGACCTCCAACTTTGGTGAGCTGCTTGAGGTCCTCTTGTGACTGCTGTGCCTTTGGGTCCTCCTGAGGGTCTTCTCTTGCTTCAGTGTGCTCACCTGCTTGCTTGGGACCTGCTCTGACTTGCTTACATTTGGTGAGTCCCTTGTACCTTACTTGTCCCAAGGTTTGCTTCTTTTCATCTTCTGTGCCAGTTGCGGCTACCAAGGCTTGTTGGTGGTTCCGCCAGACACCGACATCCGACGTGGGACAGCTTGTGAACAGCTCCTGGTCTTCCTCGGTGTCACCTAGTCCTCACAGCTGCAGCAATAAGGTCACTGTTGTCTCTTCGGACCACCCAACATATGTGGGCATTGTGTTTCTGTGCCTCTCGGTCACCCAGAGTATCATAAACTCTGTCCTCTCTGCTTGCAGGTTCTTCACTTCCAGAATCCACCCTTCAATTTCAACGGACTCCTTCATAATCTTCTCCAGAGGCATCTTCTTTGAAGTCTTCCATTGCTGTTTAAGGCCGGTTCCGATGTCACTTCACCCCTATGCACCGGGCATCCGTGGTGCAGGTAACCTGGTTCCTGTAAAATCCACGGGTAGGGTGACTCTCCGAACTTCTGTCTTCCAAAGGGTTTCTTTGGGGTCATCATGGAAGGGTGCTTCTTCTTTAAAACTGCAACTGACCCTTTTCCATTGACTCCCAATGGGCGTGCGTCTGTGTTTCCACTCTGCACAAGCCTCCGTGGGTTCCTGGGTAACTTACGTTGGGTGGTTCCTTGTGTACCCGGCTCCTCTGGGTCTTCTGGTCCAAGTCTCGTTCTCCTTTGCAGTCTGCATTCCACTTTCTTAACATGTGATTGTTCTCCCCCTGGAGACTAATATATATTTATACTACTTATCTGATTATTGCACAGTATTCTTTTGTTTTGTGTTGATATCTCCGGGTAGGAGATATAACAATGTGTTGGTGATAGTGTGTGTAATAAATAAGACCTATTTTTATAAACACTGTGTGGTTTCTTTTCATCTAGCCTACACTACAGATAAAAGTTGGTAAAACAAGCTGCTTTACACTCCTTCAAGATAAGCCTGAAGGCTGCTCTCCACAGCTACCACTTTGAGAGCTTTTCAAGGTTATCAAAGGCCACTAAGATCACCATAAAGGTTGTCTGGATTAGTGCAGGGGGCTACACTTACATAAGTGTGCACCATATGCTAAGCCAGACTCCTACACACAACGTTGACAGAGTCGATAGATTTCGCATAGGCAAAACCTATGGATTTGTCCATGCTTGTTTTTCGGTGTGTCCATGCATAATGCATAAAGCACAAAATGATTGTGATGTGGCGCCAACACGCATTTGATAGAAATACAGGGATAGATGCGCTGTTAAGGCAATCTCAACTCTACACCTTATTGCTAATTTTCTCTGTTTACGAGAATATCCCAAGTGGAACACTAAGGAGTGCAGCAATTTTATTTTATTTTAATTTTCTCTGTTTTTTTAATTTCAGTGGAAGCATCGGTCCAGAAAAGGCAGTGATTCGCAGGCCTTCCGCATGCTTCTTTTAGCCCTTCATAACATTGCACCTCGCTCATCCCTGACCTCTCATCCTCTTCCCCGCACATAACTCACACAAGGCGTCCCATGACCTGGCCAAGTCTGCTGGCTGCAGCCAGATATGATCTTTTATCACATACACTTGTTACCTGGCATCGGCCTCGATCCTCCCACCGAATATAGGCTCATCATAACCCGTCAGCAGATTATAAATAAGATTGTGGGCGGCATCTGGCAGAGAGAGAGGCCTGCCCCTCTGTCAATGAGTGAGTGTTTTGGAAGGCGTCGAGAAGACTGCAGAGCACAAAGCAGCGCTAAACCATGAATGCAAGACATGAAATAGCGAGGTACAACAGATGTGGAAGAGTTATGTGAACTAACATAGAGGAGATCATGCATTCGCCTAGAGCTGTAGATAGTCATACATAATTATAGTGTGTAGCATTGTCAGTTCACACACATTTACTCGTTCAGTGCCCATCTGCTGTATACAAACACTCACACTTCATACACACACACAACACGCTCACATCCTCTTTATAAGTCTGTCTACTGTGAAGTTAAAATAAAAATTAAAAAAAGAGTACACAGTGAAGCCTGCGTTGGAAGGACTCTGGCCACCGAAAGCAGTACTTAGGCTAGGCTCCGCAGCAGGAGGAAGACTCGTAGCCCAGGAGATAAACAGAGGCAAGGAGGTGGTGCTAACCAATAGGAGGCAAGGAGGCAAGGAAACAAGAGAGACGTGGGAGTCAGGTGGGAGGCAGTCAATGTTATAAAAAGTGATATGGGAGCCACCAATGGTAAGAAAAGGTAAGTAATGGGTGGGCTCTAAGCCCCAATTAAGATTTCTTTTTTTAACTAAAAGAGAATTTGCAAGCACAGAACAAGAGTTGTGCAGCCGAACCCTGTAAAATGGCATGGGCAACATGTATTAATATTTAATGTACATTGAATTATTAGACAGCTGCCCATCTCAAAATTGGACAGACAGCGCCACCATGTGGTGGACTATCATAAGTGCTTGTTTTGAGAAGTAAGTACCATGCCAAGCACCAGAAACCATCTCCTCAAATTAAGCAATGAGTCTGTGGCCTCTGGGGGGAACCTCAGTGAATGCTCATGCCAGCCTGAGGCCACGACTGCAACTTTAAAGAACGGACAAGCACATTCACTGACACACAATCTTGTATTGTATGCACTGAGCAAGCTAAGAGTCGGAAATATTGAAAGCACGTGCCTCGCTCTGTCGGCAGGCTGGCCTGCAAGCTGGCAAAGTATTAAAGGCACTAGCATGAACTCATGGGCAGTGTATTCCTGAGAGACGAATGCCAGGCCTGCAAGGTCATCCAGCATGTCATCCTCCAGTACTACAGTGAGAGCATATAAAGCCTCACACAGTTGCAAGATAGGACTACTAATTGGCCAACAATTATCGCCCACATATGAAACAGAGATAACTTGATAGCACCTGTACAGATACGACCAGAACAAGGAAGCATGGGGGAGATCATCGAGGGCTGCAAATCAGAAGTCCTGCATTGACTTGTCCTACGGAAGCCTGGCATCTCATTGGATGAATTACTCCAGGGCTAGGCAGGTGGAGTCTGGCATAAGAAAATTGACATTCAAAGACAAACAGGAAGACTCTTCACTGCTCAAGATGGAGACAATAGATTCCATCAGCAAATTGCATTCTCCCAAGGCACGAGAAAACCCAGAGAGATGGGAAAAACAACAGGAAGCACTGTGTATAATAATGCCGTAATTCTCCATGCAGCAAATGAGTGACCCCTATGATGGAGAGCATGCTCAAACTATGGCCAGCCCAATTACTTCACCTAAGTCTGCCATGTAGGGAAATACCAAGGTACCACAAGAGTCTGATGCACCGCTGACTGGGAGCTTCATTTGGTCCTAAATATAATCGACAAAGAGCAGCCCTACTAGAGCAGGTTATACCCAGTGATGGACAGAGAAGAGGACAATGAAGTGGAAGATGCGCTTCCGATCACGTTCGCAAGTGAAGGCCTGAGCCAAAAGACAAGGCTACCAATGTCTAGAGAGTGAGAATGCATAGATTAACTATCATACCAGTCTAACACTGGGGCATCTTGTTAGGTTTGAAATTCCCATTCCTGCGATGCACTTGTTCCATGCCATATTAGGTTAGCAGTGCATGGCTAAATAGATGCCATTTGTATTCACATTATGCAACCCGCTGAGTTATGCCCGTAATGTGCAGGCTTCAGTTAGCAAGTGTGACTCCATTTTGCATTTTGCAATTCCTATTAGGCTGCTTAGACTGGGCCCGAGTTAGGCCTCGTTGCTCATGTTGCTTGCCTCAGCAGAACACTGCATTTCGTTATTATTTTTCTCTGCTGCTCAAGGCTATTTTCTAACTTGATAATGAATAGACCATTTTTCCCATGCAATGGTTATCTGAATGTGTAGTTTCTCCTCCCACGATAGGAGATGCTGAGACCCAGCTCCGTGGCCTTGAGGCCTTGATAACGTGTACCCAACTGGCAGGTGTTAGCTCACCCTACAGTGCCTCTTTGTTCATCTTCGGCTCAGGCTGGTAGTTTTCTATTATGGGCGTGGTTGAGGGCTTCATGAGAGGAATGATTATCCACTGTAGACTGTTGGGGCTCAGTCCCTCGGCAAACATCTTAGGGTGCAGGTCTGATTGGACTCCTCTGCAGAGTATTGTCAATAAACATGTAAGTTTGTATTCTCTACTGTCGGACCGACTCTTCAGTCTTGGGAAGGCATAGCAGGTCGTTGTAAGTCCTTCAGTTGACCCCGCAAGGTGATTTGCAGGGTTCGGGGGTGCGTTTGGTCGGTCGGGCGGATCGGGATACCCCACACAAGACCGAGCTTGGTTCTCTGGGGTGTGGCTAGGCACGCAATGGCGGCGGTCGCACTCGGGTAGAGCTCCGAGCCGAGCTCCCCTTCCCTTGGCCAATTCTCCGCTCATTTTCCCTGCAGCCAGCTAAAAAAAGCAAGCGGACCATCGCGGAGATAGCCCCTGCATGCCGGCCGACTTTAGTGCCGAGGAACCTATCCTGGCCGCACCGGCCCTTCCCGGAGTCTTCCTGCGGGATTCCTTGCCGCCCGGCCGGCTGGCGCAGATGCGCGAGACCGCGGCCCTGGACTGACTGCTGGGCCTGCGCATGCGGCCTAAGAATTAATGCGCGGGGCCCTCCTGCCTACCGGCGTCAGGACTCGGAGCCCCTCTGCCTTTCCGATCGGGGAATGTGAATGAATCTGGGCATTCCTGAGGACTCGCCAGAGATCCGGACCTGAGGGGGAAGGAGACTTCTTCCTCCTAAACTGCCTGTTGCTCCGGTGAGGGCCCGGAGCGAGAGCGCTGCCACCCGGCTGCGGTGCGCCGCCGCTGGGCACGCCGCGATCTCCTGGGGGACAACGCTCATCGCCGCGACGGACTGAGGCGCCAGGGGAGTGGGCCTGCCTCCAGAGTTTGCCAAATGATTGCCGGCGAGTGATGGGGCCCCTCCTCACTCGCAGGTGCAACCTGAGTGGCCGGAAAACCTTGCTAGGCAGCTGGATTGCGCGCCGCGGCATGCGTGGAGAAGACGCCGGGGGGCCTGCCGGAGCCATCATCCAGAAGTAAGGCAATCACTCGCGGATCCTGACTAGCTGGAGCGCTACCTGGCCCCGGTCACCTCGAGACTCCCCTGAGCCCCCTACGACTAACCAACCAGGGGAAGACTGGACAATGGTGTCCTGCTGGTCCCTGGCGGAAGATCCGGGCTGCCGGAGGCGCGACAGACAGTGAGACACGACCCTGGTGTTGGTGGGTGAGACGGGGCCCCGCATAAACTGAGAAGACTTGCGACGCCATTTTCACCACCGGCGGCCACCTGATCCCCTGCGGTTAGCCGCGGAGTCACGCTGCCGTGATCACGAACCCTCCGATCCTCCAGGGGACCCCCCGTGGACCTCCCGTTTGCAGCAGCTGCCCTGCAACTAGTAAGACTGCGAGCCTCCCTCTGACCGTTATTGCTGTCCACACCATGACGAGGGCGAGAACTGGCACCTGCTGGTCAGGCTGACACGCCTGCCCGGTCCGAAGGCCGGTGGCGCCCATTGTCGTCCATTGTTGCCGGCAAACGTGACCACACCCTGCTGACTGCGCTGGGGACGTTGCATACCCTAATACCTATCTGACCTTAGGAACCACTGGGCCTTTTGAGACCATGAACTAGGAAGCGCCTCGCTGCCAAGGCCCCCCGTGAACTCTGTCTGGCTAATAGTCTCGTCGCCCTGCCCATGTCCGGAGGGGTAAGGACACGCACTGGCACTGGGGGTGCCCCACTGAAAGGGAAGACTGACAAGGCATTGAGGAAAATGGACGCTGACCAGGTGACCACGAGGTTGGACAGCGTGCTCGCTGCTATGGATCGCCTGGAAGAATCGCTCCAGTTGGCCCGAACCTCATTGGAAACTAAAATAGACAGTGTCGCAATTGACCTCACCCATATGAGGGAAGATCATAAAAAACTGGCAGATCGCACCAAGGTCCTGGAGGGGACGGTGACAGACCTTGAGCCCCGAGTCAGTCAGACGGACAAACATGTGCGGGACCTTCTGAACAGGGTCGAAATTTTGGAAGACCGTGCCGAGGATGCGGAAGGACGGGCACGGAGAAATAACATCAGACTCGTGGGAATACCGGAAAAATGGGAAGGCAACAATCCCGCCCACCACGTCGAGGACTGGCGGAGGACCATACTGCCGGAAGGCACGCTTTCGCCCTACTTTGTGGTGGAAAGGGCGCACCGAGTGCCGACGAGACCACTCCCCACAGGCTCCAACCCGAGGCCGTTGCTCCTCCGGATACTAAACTACAGAGACCGTGATTCCGTCCTGTGGGAGGCTAGAAGACTTGGAGAAATCCGTATAGACAACGCCACGGTGATGTTCTTCCCAGACTACACTGTCCAAGTGCAACATCAAAGACATTCCTTCCTTGAGGTGAAAAGGCGGCTTCGCACTGCAGGTCTCAAATATTCCCTCCTTTTCCCCGCAAAGTTAAGGGTGGTGGCACGAGATAAAACTTATTTCTTTACTAGCCCTGAAGAAGCGGATGCCTGGCTTGATGGCGGCACTGACACAGCACCCAGACAAGATCACGGACTCGTGGACCGAGACGTCGCCGCAGGAACAGAGTGCCTCAGACTCAATGCCCGGAGGACACGACGCGCCACTCCCCACCTGCGGAACAGATTATCCAGGAGCAGCAAGATGCACTCCGCAGAGTCACCGAACTTAGCAGCTCCCCGACATCAGGCGCCGCGCCGGACACCAGCCCACGGATGATTCTGAGTGATGATGAAGCAATTTATGGGATACCAGATTCTCAACTTTCTGCGGATCTACCGGATATCACACCACAGACGGCAGACCTACTCAACTGAGATCACACGAGGAGACCCTGATGGAGCTCACCAAAACAACGATGTCCTGGCTATGGCCTGGATGGACACTGCTGTGCCGTTGGAGCTTGGGGACGTCGGGGCGACTTCCTTGCCCCCGGTAAAGACGACGGAAACAGGACGCAGTGAGTATCACCCTAGTCACCCAAATACTGACACGGTGCTGTAGTGGGAGGGCCCCCCTACACCTCCTCTGCCTATCGGCCTTTGTCTATGGGAGACTGACCATGCATATGGCTTGGGACATGCAGCCTAATTTACTTTGTTCCGGAGTGGCTGGCTAGGCCGGGACTTCTGCATAGCGGGCCAAGCCAAATTCGCCCAACAAACTCTGGCTGTGTGATGCCTAAACCGAATGGCCCAGGGAGGGATAGTGACTTCCCTCTTTGTCCGGGTTGCTGAACTGCTGAGACTGTGCCTAGCACGTAACACCCCCTAGACTTGAAAGGTTGTTCCTCTCGTTTGAGAGTCTGGACGGTGGCATGTTTGGCTACTGCCCTTTTGGTATTTACCAATGGTTCATCCCCCTCTGGTTAACTTTGTTATTTAATCTCTGCCCTTTTTGTATATTCCCAGGATATGATATTTGTGTCAATGGAGATGACTTTAGATGTGGTCGATGGGGATGTATGGCGGGTCTGAGGTCAGCTGATGTAATGTGGAGGGGGGGAAATTGCCTGGATTGGTACCATGACTGCGATAAAAATTTGTACCTGGAACATTAGGGTATGCACACACCATCACGCCGCTATCAAATATTCTCATACCTCAAACGACACCGGGTCCAAATTGCGCTCTTGCAGGAAACGCACTTGAACAAGATGGAAGCGATAGCGCTACACCGTCGATGGAGGGGGCAACTATACGCTACAGAATACTCCTCATATGCCCGGGGGGCGCTGCTATGGGTAAGGCCGGGCACCCTCTTTGCAATGACACATTCTCACACCGACCCGGAGGGCAGGTTTGTAATTGTACATGGCAGGCTAGATGGGCAACCTGTGGTTTTGGCATCCATATACTCTCCCAATATAGATCAGGGGGGCTTTCTTGCACACCTATCGGAGGAACTGGCGCCCAGGCATGGAATCCCCTGGATACTCGGGGGCGATTACAATTGCATACTGGACGCAACACTAGATCGTTCTGTTCCACCCCGACCGGACGCCCCGACACATGGCACCATGAGGGCGCTCATTCAGTGGGCCGCACAGTGGGACTTACAAGACGCCTGGCGCACTCGCAACCCCAACACTAGGGTATACTCCTATTACTCAGGAGCACACGCACTGCATGTACGCCTGGACAGATACATGGTGTCGTCGGAACTATTACCCCTCATCACAGACACACAGTACTTGGGCTGAACACACTCGGACCATAACCCGCACACACTGGACATAGCATGGGAGCGCCCACACCCGCCCATCCCTACCTGGCGATTACAGCCCGCCCTATTGCTGGATGCCCCTTTCCGAGATTCCCTGCAAGCCTGTGTAGCGCAATACTTTGCAGACAATTCTGGCACAGCGTCCTCCCCACAGATCGAATGGGACGCCTTCAAGGTTGTGATTAGGGGGCATTGCCTGGGCACACAGGGACATATGCAGAAAATACTGGACAAAGATCTGCAACGTGTGGAGGCTGACCTGCTCCGCTGAGAGCAGGAGGCGTTGACAGGGGCCGATGGGCCGCTACTTGCAGGACGCGAGGAACATACACGACTGCTGGAACGGCTATGTCACCTAAACTATGCGGCGCACTTGGCACGCACGCACCACCTTAGTGACAAACCTGGGAAACTATTGGCCTGGCTTGTCCGACAGGAAGACCGCACTACGCCAGTGTCTGCCATTCACACGGCTGAGGAAGGGGTAGTGTACACTCAGAGCGGAATACACCGAGCTTTCGTACAACACTACCGGGCTTTATACCGGTCACAGCTGAGAGTCTCTACTGAGACTATCACAGCCTACCTCTCAGATATACAACTGCCACCCCTCACAGCTACGCAGCAGGGAGACTTAGAGGTGCCACTCACGCCGGAGGACATGCGTGAAGCCATTTTTGCTCTTTCTAATGGCAAGTCGCCTGGCCTGGATGGGCTGCCTGCCGAATTTTTCAAAGCGTGCTCAGAAATCATAATTCCTGAGTTGCTTAAAGTATACGCTGCTGCAATAGATGACTCGGCGCTCCCTACCACGCTTAATGAGGCCACTCTCGTCTCGCTCCTGAAGCCCGGCAGGGATGACACAAACGTGGGCTCTTATAGGCCTCTCGCCCTGTTAAATACCGATTATAAAATCTTCACTTCTATTTTAGCTCGACGCCTAGCCACTGTGGTCTCCACCCTTGTCCATCGTGACCAGAATGGCTTCGTACCTGCGCGAAGCACTTCTTACAATATCTGCCGCCTCTTCCGGATACAGAAAACTGCTACGCTACGCTGTCCAAGATCGGGGTGCCTGGTGCTGGACCTTGAGAAGGCCTTTGATTCTGTGGAGTGGCCCTACCTCAAGGCAGTGCTGGAGAAATTCAGCCTGGGTGACGAATACGTCGACATGGTTGGATTGCTATACCAGAGACCCAGTGTGCGAGTACGAACAGGAGGGCTGCTTTCGGACAAGGTGGAAGTGCGTAGGGGAACCAGACAGGGCTGCCCCCTGTCGCCACTCCTCTTTTCCCTGGCCGTAGAGCCCCTCGCGGCGGAGTTGCGGGCGCGGGGAGCGGACTGGGGAATCCCAATGGCGGACGGCTTACATGTGGTCTCGCTTTATGCAGACGACCTGCTTCTGTATGTGCGCGACCTCACCCGCGTGCCGTGCTTATTATCAGATATATTCCGAACCTTTGAGGAAGTGTCGGGACTGAGGGTCAATTGGGCCAAATCCGGCGTATACTCGTTTAGTTCTGACACACAGGAGTGCGACGTCCGTATCGGTGGTGTGAGGCTCGCCTGGTATACCACTACGTTTGAATATCTCTGGATGCATATCTACAGAGGCCCGTCAGACATAATGGAAGGGAACCTGATGCGCGCGATCTCCTCGCTACGCGCACAGATAGCCTTCTGGAAGACGCTGCCCCTAAATTTGCCCAGCCGGATAGCGCTGTCCAAAATGATAGTGTTACCAAGGCTGTTATACCATTTCGCCAATATTCCGCTATACGTCCCTGCCCGAGTGTTCCGCGACCTAGATAATATGCTCCGGAACCTAATCTGGAACGCTGGGCGACCTCGAGTTGCACTGACGAAACTCTACTCTCCCACTGAGGCCGGAGGGTTGGCAGTCCCCAATTTAGAACTCTATTACCTTGCAGCACAGCTGCAATGGGTGTCGTGCTGGCTGGGTGGCAAGAATCTGGATGACACCACCACCGACATTACTGTATGGACCCACACACAAATATGCGAGCTGTTCCACCCCCTGACCAAAGGGCCCCGCCCGTTACCATTACAAGTAGTGGTGGCTCGCAATGGTGTCATCGACCATGCTGGAGAACTGGACGACGGCTGGTGTGGAAACCATAGGAGACCTTTATGCAGGTGGAACCAGGCTCCCTTTTGCAGAGTTGGCAGAGAGCACGGGCTTACCGGCCGGACAATTCCTCCTTCACGCATCACTATTGCGTACCTACATAGAATCCTGGGGTGACATGCATGAGGAATTGCCAATGCATCACCTCATACAGTACCTGCATGTCATGGGCAACAGCTCCCATATTATACACTGGCTAGCACAGGCCCTTCTCGTGCACACGCAACGATCCATGCAGCCACTGCGAGATAAATGGGCGGCCTCCCAAGGGAGGGGATGGACAGACAAGGAATGGACGATGGTATTGGCCAGCCCCGTAAATATCCAGCGCAACTCCCGTTTCAAAATAATACAGTTTTATATACTGCATCAGGCATATCTGTCACCAGATAAGATTAATCGGTACTTTGCAACCACCACCGCTAGCTGCCCCCGATGTACTCTGACTGGCGCGGACATATTACATCTGCTCTGGCACTGCCCCACTCTTGCCACATATTGGAATGAGGTGACATCCCTCTTGACGCAAAGTGCTGGTGCAGGCCTACCCCATACATGGGAAGCATGCATCCTAGGGTTGTATAAGAGGACCAAATTGAACAAAGTGCCTGCCAGATTTTGGGGCCTAGGGCTCATTACTGCCAAGCGCTTGCTCACTAAACACTGGAAGAAAGGGGAACCTCCACTCACTAAATACTGGTGCATTTCCTTCCTTAACCGGGTGAGAGCAGAAAGCGCCACACTACATCGAGAGGAAACTGCGGGTTTGAGGAAGTTTCCAATAGCACAACTCTGGGACGATACCCTGAGCTCCTTCCGACAGGAAAGCTCGGCTAGGGGGCTCACTTAGGCGATGGCGTATTTGAAGTAGACACACACCTAGGAGATATGGCGACACCACAGGAATGGGCTGTGCTGTCCCCCTGACACCAACGGGCATTGGAGGCCGACGCTAAGGCACCTCCTGGTTGGTGATGGCCCGACCTCCCCTGCTCCATTTGGCAACAATTACAATACACTGAGGTTCTGTGAATCCTGAACCCGTGGGTTCCATTTTGTGTATGGCAGCCATTTTGTGGTTGCCCTCACATAGGCCATGATTGTGGCTGAACTAGTCTTTTAAGACATGTAGACCTTAGCTCGAGTTCATGCTGACTCCTGTTTGACCTGAATGAACTGACCCTGTTGCCTGAAGCTGACCTTGTTAAACCAGTTCCTGCCCTTTAGCTGATCAAGATTGAGGATCAAAGCACAGGACATTGTAGAGTTTGGTATGCACACACACACACCCCTTAACCTGTTTCTTATCTGTTTCTGTTCCTTCTTTTATGGTCTGTTTATGATATGGGTTGTGGTCCTTTTATTATGGGTTTGTCCGGCTTGTGTAAGAAGGAATGTTAGGCATTTTGCATGCTTGCAAAAGCTAGGACTGCCCCTTTACTTGTATGCTGAAGTTTGTAACCCTAAACATATAAAAGGCCTCTGTTTTCTGTATTCTTCAGACTACCTCATTCAGTTGCTACGGCTTCTGTGTGACGTGGCCTCACTTATTAAATTTAATAAAGATGTCTTTTCATATTTTCAGCTTCTGTGCCAAGTTCTTTTTATTAGTAAGTATTCCCTGAGAATGAAGATTACAGTTCTTCAAATGGCGCGGCCAACGTGGGCTTCATCAGAGAAGTGACTTTCTGTGGGAGTGATCTTGTCAGGAGACTGAAATCTACTGAGGAGGAGAGGATGGGACTCTGCTACTTTGTGCACAAGGATTCTGGAGATTCTCTGTCTTCGCAGCCCGGTATATTTCTGATCTTCCTGATTTTGATCCTCCACATGATGTCACTCCTAACTGAGAACCTTTTTGGCGTGAGTATTCTAGAAAAGACCGTTAGGTCATGTAGAACATGACAGTTAGAATTTGGATAACCTTTTGATTAGTAAGAATAAGAAGTACAAGTGGGTCGCTCCCACGACTTTGATGGTTTCTTGGTTTTGATCTGGTTATTGCAATTACCAAAGCCGAGAGGTTTGGTTTCTTGGTTTTTGATTTGGTTATTGCAAATTACCAAAGCCGAGGGGCTCGTATATTTGCGAGTGTATTGGTAGAGATAACCCCTTGAAGTTTGAAGCTAGATTAGTGAGCTATAAGATGCCTAATCTTAGCAAATTTGGGACTGTAGCTTAGGAACTTTGGAATTTGTGCTGGCCAACTTTGAATTTGTATAGGTTTGGATATGCGAATTGCAATTTGTGTAGGCAGGTAATGAGGAGATATTTCTCCATTTGGTTTAGTTGAACAGTGCACGTACGAAAAGTACCATAAGCACCACTGTGATTATAATACATGCGTATTCCGCAGTATTTTTGGCATGCCTGTTTGTAAGCTCACATGGAAAAATGTGTTGCTTTTTTGGAAGGTACCATAGTGTGATGTGAAGTAAATTAGCCGCCCCCCCTTAAAGGGAATATCTAAATAGGTTTAGATTTACAAACATATTTCTTCCTTGGTGATTTTGTATCCCCAGGGAATTAAAATATGACATAATACAAAACAAGGATCCTTTGTTCTGCGCAGTTTTATAAATGAAGATATGCAGAACGATTTTGTTTGATGTTCTGCTAGCCAAAGCTAGTGAATTGAGTGTATTTTCGCTTCTTGGACATACATCAGTCTGTTGGGCTGTTTTTGCAGTCTTTTTGAAACACAATTGAGAAGCGTTTCTTGTAAATATGACTTACAACTAGTATTTACAAATGGTTTGGTTTAAGTACAGTCTGTGGGCCGTCCTTGGTTTCTGTCCCGAGTATTGATTTGTGGGTTAAATTTGTGTTTAAATGTCTATGTGGTTTTCACATTAGTGCAAACTTTTGTAAGTGAATTGCGATGGCGCTATTTACGAGATGCATGGCTAAAGCGCGCTGTATTGTGTGTCCTGAGTGTTTTGACCCCCTTTCTGTTTATGTCTGAAATGAGCTCAATGTCTGTTCGTGGTTTTTCTTGATGTTTTCAGTCTATTAAGCAACATTTTGTAAGCATATTCTTGGGTCTGTTGCTAAATAAAATTGTCCTTTTTAGAAAGAAAAAAAATGGCGCAAACATTTTGTCATGTTTCAAGTTAGGCATCTGTGCTTATAAATGAATGCGTCTAAAAATGATAGGCAAGGGATGCAGCTTGCTCTTATATGTGGAATTATCAAAAATAATTGGGTTTATTTAAAAAAAATTATTAATTATGAAAAATAATTATTAAAAATAAGTGCTACAAAATTCATTTTTTATTATTTATGAAGCTTAATGCTCATACTATGACATCCTAGTATTAAAATTTAATTTAAGTTGTGCTATACCGCATAATGAGCACATTAGCATATGGAATTTCACTTAGGGCAGGCGTACACAACTAATTTTTCTAAAGATTTACATGGGATATGTCTGATTAAAAATCTCTGTAATTTGTGAAGAACAGGATGATTAATATGTATCACAAGTATAGGATATTTATTTTTAGGTGCCCCAAACATCAAAGTCGAATTTGGGTAAAATAGACCATTTAAAACAGCATTCTTGCCATTTATGATAGCTTTAAAGTGCTTTAGGCTTCAGTAAATGCATACATTTAGGCGTAATACAAATTTGCAGACTGTCCCCATTTGGGGTTTGCTTTTAAATGACCCAGTGAGATCCAATTAAGGTTGATGAAATGAGTACCATTGCAACAAGCATTTGTTCTAAAACTGGTAGAATTATTTTTCACAGTGGGAAATTGTAGGTGCCAAATTAATATGGAGTGTCAGTGTAACAATTTTACTTTTAGGAAGGCAAAACTAAGGTGGCTTGATGTTGCAAGCTGCCTGACAAGATGGTAACAGTTAAGTAATGGAAATTTATTTTTGTGTCTGTTAATGTGTATTATGTTTTGTCTTCTGATTAAAAGTTATAATTGATGTCTGTTTTTATGAGATATGTCTCTCTTTTGTGTATTGTGTATTTTTTTTTTGCTTCTGCCAACAGATCATTCATGGATTGTTCTGGGTGATTTTACGGCTGACAAGACACGTGAGTTTGGTTGGTTGAAATGAGATGTGTTTTTGCGTAACTCCTTTGGAAAGAAATGTCCATGCGTTTTTCATGTTTGTGTATTTGGTTCTATCATGAATTGTTCTTGCTGGTTCTGTGTGTCTGAAAGTTGTATTTGATAGCAGATATCCACTAATTGATGATCTACTGTCAAAAAGGAGGGTAAGGATTTTAAACCTGACAAATTAAGAAGGCCTCAATAGTGGGTTTTGGGCTGCAGGTTCACAGTGCACAAAGTACAGGACTTGAAGTGGGTGCGTCACCGCTCATTTACATATGTTATTGTCTTGTCTATGTTTTTTGTGCTTGATATACAGCGAGTATATCTGATGGCTTGACATGTCCGTTTTGTGCGGTTTTTTTTTCATGTTTTTTGTTTTATGTTGCTGCTTATGATACTATTACAAGTTTACCTGTGTTGTGAAGGGATACACATGACGATGTGTATCCTGCAAACAGTTGGGTAGATTTGCTTTGACACTAAATTTCACAGAAAAAAAGACAACACTTCATCAGTGTATGTCAAATTTGGCTTTAATGGTATTTGAAGGAAAGTAAAAAAGAGATATACAGAATCAAAGTGTGTCACATGCTGTTAGTCACGTACTGCCCCTCCCCTTAAGGAACAGGCAGCCCTAAAATTATGTATCCTGAATTGGACGTAAGGATAAATTATAGATCTGTGACTTTTGTGCATGGTGACCTAATTTTTATATTACATTAGTCAGTTTTGTTCTGCTTCCTAAGTAGTGTATGGCCTTGTACCATAAAGGAAACAAGGTTTAATTTTTTCCCTGAAGAAGGAACTGGAACATTAGCTGAGATTACCGTATATGGTGTAGCGGCCAGCGGTAGAGTTTAAATTTGTGTATTATTTTGACATTTTGTTTATCACCCATACTCTTGGTATTGTGTCACATGCCTTACTATCACCCAAGCGCATTGTGCCTAGTTATTGGGATTTTAGCTGTGTCCTAGTTCCATTTCCCTTTTCCATATTCTTTTCACCAGTTAGCCCATTTCTTTATTGTTGGTGAATTATTCAGGTTCACACTTTCAGATTGCAGTAATGTACCATAGACCCCCATCTTATGTATAATTCCCTTTTGTATAACCAGACTGTTTTCCCTGATAATCTGTATTGTGCGATTTTTCTTTTGAGATGTTCTAGATAAGGAATTTAGGAACACCTATATGTAATCATTGAGATAAAATGTGTTTACCCCATTAGATGATGCCACTATGTGTGAGGACATCCATTCAGATAGAATTCCCATGTCGCTATCTACCCTTAGATGGTGAAGGATATGCTCTCACACGGAAACCCAATTGAAGAGCCTAGAGGCACTGTTTTGCCTACTGCCTTTGTTTTTGTATTGCCTTTGAGAATGACAGTGTATTTCAACGCAGAATTGTCCCATGGCGTATGGCCACTCCTTTGAAGATTGCAGGCCACCTGTTTTTAGTCCCCTTGTTATACAATGAACTGTTTAAAGCATCGCACTTGCTCCATCAGACGGCATTGGACATCACAGAACCAGAATTTCAGTGCAAAAGAGCGCCTGTCATGTGCTGGTAACCTTTGACAGTGTGCAGTCCCTTGAGCCCCTTGGCCTGAGTTTTGGCCACACCCCCCCCTTTTCCTTTGCTCCAACGGAAGTGCAGTGCACTGGAGGATCCAAGATTGGCAAAAGGCACTCCATTCTGGTGCCCATGAAAGAGCAGCATGAGCGTCCTCTGACACTGAATGATGAGTGTTGGAGTCTGAGAATGGTCCCGGGTCTGCACGAGATGATTTGTGCTCATGATCAATGAAGATCATGCTATCTGTAGTGTCTGCCGCAGAGGAGAGATACTGGTGCACTGCCTTGAGACATTGAGACTTTCGAATGAGCTATGAGTGTTTGCCAGGAGGGCACTCCAACGGATACTGAGAAGCACCATTTACATGAAAGGCCTGAATGAAGAGGCCCATGTGGAAGAAAACAACAAAAGAAGATTTGATGGACAATAGAAGCCTACCAGAGAGGCTTTTGAACGGACTCTGGGCATAGTTGGTTTCACAAGTGGTTTCCGTGCGATTGCATATAATGGGTGTTAGGAGACTAATTTTTGCTGTTTTGCTGGCATTGTTTTAAAGTAGTATTCTGTTTAGCAAAAGCAGAATAAAGTCCATTCTTTGTGGAAGAGTATTCCCTTTTCACCTCTCGCGACTGTTTCACCTGAACATATAATAAGTTACTCAAATGCATAGGAGCCATAGAGCCATAAAAATGTTACTAGATAATTTTAGGATTTGCTTTCTGCTTAGGGTTGTGAAAAACGATAAATTTTGTTTGTAATAGTGGTCATTACTTTCTCCTGTTGTCTATATGTTCTTAAAAACGTGTTTTCTAGTGTTTTTAAGCATGATGTTGTCTCTGATGGGTGGGATTGTTTTTGCTACCCAGTTGACATCTGTACCCACCTCCCAACCTAGGTCTCTTCCTACTACTACTTCTTTGCATTCTTTCCATACTTTACCTGAACATGAACTGGTTAGGAGGTCAGAGTTTACTAATAATTCCTTTGTACAGCTTCTGCATCAACACCAGTTAGTAATGAACACCACAAATTGTTAGGTGTGTGGTTTTATGCCACATACTACAGATAGAGGTATTCCCTATTTGGTTCTGTCATTTAGTTACAATGGGTCTGTATGGGCATATCAGACGATGTTTATTTATGCCAACAAAGTCTATCCCTTGTGTGCCATGAAAGATAACTCGAGTAATAGTGCCTTAGTGAAGGGAATAACAGATAATATTGATATCGATTCAGACACAGACTGAGTGATTGCCTATGTAAGGGCAAAAGGAGGTTCTGTGAATCCTGAACCCGTGGGTTCCATTTTGTGTATGGCAGCCATTTTGTGGGTGCCCTCACATAGGCCATGATTGTGGCTGAACTAGTCTTTTAAGACATGTAGACCTTAGCTCGAGTTCATGCTGACTCCTGTTTGACCTGAATGAACTGACCCTGTTGCCTGAAACTGACCTTGTTAAACCAGTTCCTGCCCTTTAGCTGATCAAGATTGAGGATCAAAGCACAGGACATTGTAGAGTTTGGTATGCACACACACACCCCTTATCCTGTTTCTTATCTGTTTCTGTTCCTTCTTTTATGGTCTGTTTATGATATGGGTTGTGGTCCTTTTATTATGGGTTTGTCCGGCTTGTGTAAGAAGGAATGTTAGGCATTTTGCATGCTTGCAAAAGCTAGGACTGCCCCTTTACTTGTATGCTGAAGTTTGTAACCCTAAACATATAAAAGGCCTCTGTTTTCTGTATTCTTCAGACTACCTCATTCAGTTGCAGTGTGACGTGGCCTCACTTATTAAATTTAATAAAGATGTCTTTTCATATTTTCAGCTTCTGTGCCAAGTTCTTTTTATTAGTAAGTATTCCCTGAGAATGAAGATTACAGTTCTTCAACACTCCTGCTACACTGACCGCGGATCCGGGCACTCGCCTACACGACCACATACTGACATATCACATGACACTATACTCCCAACGACACGTCCTATCCTCCCTGCATTCCCCCTTTCTTATTCTCCTTTTCTTTTTTTTTCCCCCGTCTCACTCGAAGGTCACTTAGTGGCACCTGAGACCTTGCCTTTTTCACGATTTTTTGCCCTGTTTGGCCATTTGTCCTCGATTGGGACTAGTTTGGAAGTTAATGTGGTGGATCCAACTGCCGTATTTGTTGAATATTGAATATATTGACCCGGCGGATTGGACACATCCAATATTTGACACTCCTGCTCACACGACACATCTGGCGCTACCACACGCTGTCAGCCAGGCATGAGGTGAACACGTAAAAGAGTCACAAACACATGCCACCTCCTGCAGGGATTCACCCCACGTTATCCCATAAGTACATTGCCCTGCATTCAGAGAGTTATTGCATACAATGTAGCTATGTTACTCAACTATAATGCTCTAGCCTCACTGTTACAAGACTTGATATCTGTAGAGACTATCTTGGTGAGCAATGTCTTCGGACTACCTTACTGTGCTGCAATTTCTCTTATGCAATTGTATGTGAAAAGATACTGATCGTTTTATATTGGCAATGTATATCCATGTATCAACGGATTGTTTACATAAATCAATAAAATATATTCAAACAAAAAAAGACCAAGCTTGGTTCTCTCAGCTGCCCCGCCCGGCCGATCGGGCAGCTTCTCGTCTGGTGATCACCGGCTGGGGTAGTGAGAAGGCAAAATATGGGAAGATGATGAGCAAAACCCAATATGATTGGCTATGACCATGCCCGAAGATATCTCCCACAACACTATGGTACTTAGCTTACTGTTTTTTGGGTCCCTTAACGCTGACGGACATGTCCAGCACATGTCATTCATGGGAAAAACCTGTGCTCCATGAATTCTTTTGTGACCACCATGGGAGCAGACGCTCTGCTTAGGTACTTAACTTCAGTGGACTTAGGCTAGATACGCTTTACCCATCCTCTGCCAAGAAATTGATAGAGTAAAAAAATTATTTTTCAACCTGTTCAGCTGCCTAAGATGTCTGAAATAACTTGCTGCAAAACTGAATATATGCCCAACAGTGAAATCCACAGAATTCTGTCATTGAAAACTAGCTTTACATTTAAGACTGACAGTCGAGGCCGAGCTCAGAAAACTTGAGGAACGGGGAGCCTTCGAAAAAGTGTCAGGACCTACACCATGGGCACCATCAAACTAAAGCATTCATGCACCATTATGGCTATGTGCCAATATGAAACTACCAAACAGGACATGAAAACCAAAAAGGCATCTCATGCTCACCATCCATGACCTTATCAGTACCCTGAATGGGGCTAACTGGATTTTGAAGTTTACCTCAATGACCAATTGAGGCTGAAAGAAAGATGCCAGTATTCTGCTACTTTTTCTACCTACATTGATCGGAGGCAACACTAGAAGCTACATTTTGGGATTTCCTCAGGATGGAGGTATTCCAAAATGCAATCAGAGAAATAAAACAACCTTGTAGGAGTGTTGAATCTCATTGAAAACGCTCAAGTCTACACCTGCATCAAACCAGAGCACCATAAATGCATGAGAGCGATTTTGCACAGGCCTGAGGACATGGAGTTGACATTGCATAAGAAGAAGTGTGGATTCCCAAAAACGCAGATGCAGTTTTATGGTTATGTCTTCGTCATTGCAGGGCTGCAGAATGTTCCAGACATCTAAGATGCAGCCCCTCATTGATCAGCAACTGAAGTACGAAGTTTCCTGGGGATGGCAACTTATTGTGGGAAATTTGTTCCGAACCTGGCAACTATCTCCGGACCTCAGAAGGAGCTGGTACAATCGCCCAAGCCGTGGCAGTAGAGCGGTGAAGAACAAAAAGGGTTGTAATCCATAAAAATGTGTGTCCTTCACAAGACCTCGACGCGGTACTTCAACTCAGTAATCAGAGCTCATTGTCGATTTGAGTGGGTTTTGGGGCAATTTTGAAGGCAGGCCAAATGACGGGCTGAGTGGACGTACGTTGTTTTAATCAGCTAATCCCTCTCACACACGGGGCAGTGATATTTACAAATTGAGAAAGAGGCATTAGTCACCATTTCGGGTTTCACCTATTTTTATTGTTTTATTTGTAAGCTTCACAGACACAACCCCCTACTACCACTGTTTGATTGAGCTGTGCCAAGCCCACCCACATGGATTGCAAAATGAGCACTACAGTTACAAAAATATCAGGTCTTGGTGTCATATAGGCTTGGGTGCAATAACCTGGCAGATTATTTGTCATAGTCATCTGCCTGGATACCTCTGGCAGACCTGATGCTAGCACCAAAGCTGAAGGACATACCGAGCTCATAGCACTGAAGGTGCTGTCATTAGAAGGCATTGCATAAAACACTTGACATGACTAATTCGTACAAAAAGCGAAGATGGCAGCTGAATCAAATTTGTGGAAATGCATAACAAGGACGAAGCAAGCCAATTAAATCCTTGAACACTGTGGAAATTCCAGAATGAACTCAGAATCACAGGAAGGGGTGTACTACTTCGGGGGTTCGCCATGTAATTTCCCTATTGTTTCAACACCGAGTGATGCAAGCCCCATGCATCAAGTACACCAAGGTGTAGTGAAAACCAAAGGCAGGCTAAGAGAGAAGATCTGGTTTCAAGGGATGGATGTCCTGGTCAAGCAGGTGGTGAGTGAGAGAAAGCTGGTGGTATCAAGCTGCAGGAGGTTCAGACACTCGGCTGCCTTCATCACCAACGATTGCAAAAAACACAGTTGATGGACAGAATGTAGAACAATGTCATACATTCACCCAGGTACAAGGATCTGGGCCTAAATCCATCGTTTTTTTTGCACTCCACACCACCCTGGGTTAGACACTGGCTATATGCAAATCAGCTCTGACCCTGTGCCTCATGGGAACAGTCCAGTCCGAACTACCAAGCCATGTCTTTCCCAGACCGGAATCAAGCATCCAAGGACCGGTTTCTGGCTATCAGCCTTCATTCAGCCTGGAAAGCTTGACTCCAGTGGTGAGGAGAGCCTGGGACTCGCGTCTGAGCATACCCAGCCCACTCGGGGTGAAAATTGCAAAAAACACAGTTGATGGACAGAATGTAGAACAATGTCATACATTCACCCCAGTACAAGGATCTGGGCCTAAATCCATCGTTTTTTTGCACTCCACACCACCCTGGGTTAGACACTGGCTATATGCAAATCAGCGCTGACCCTGTACCTCATGGGAACAGTCCAGTCCGAACTACCAAGCCATGTCTTTCCCAGACCGGAATCAAGCATCCAAGGACCAGTTTCTGGCTATCAGCCTTCATTCAGCCTGGATAGCTTGACTCCAGTGGTGTGGAGAGCCTTGGACTCACGTCTGAGCATACCCAGCCCACTCGGGGTGAAAATTGCAAAAACACAGTTGATGGACAGAATGTAGAACAATGTCATACATTCAACCCAGTACAAGGATCTGGGCCTAAATCCATCGTTTTTTTGCACTCCACACCACCCTGGGTTAGACACTGGCTATATGCAAATCAGCTCTGACCCTGTGCCTCATGGGAACAGTCCAGTCCGAACTACCAAGCCATGTCTTTCCCAGACCGGAATCAAGCATCCAAGGACCGGTTTCTGGCTATCAGCCTTCATTCAGCCTGGATAGCTTGACTCCAGTGGTGTGGAGAGCCTGGGACTCACGTCTGAGCATACCCAGCCCACTCGGGGTGAAAATTGCAAAAAACACAGTTGATGGTCCCTGCCCTTCCATTCCCTGCCCTTCCCTTCCCTGCCCTTCCCTTCCCTTCCCTTCCTTTCCCTTCCCTTCCTTTCCCTTTCCTTCCATTACCCTTCCCTTCCTTTCCCTCCACTTCCCTTCCCTCATCTGCCCTGCCCTTCCCTCATCTGCCCTGCCCTTCCCTCTTCCCCTTCCATTCCTCTTCCATTCCATTCCTTTCCCATTCCTTCCCCCTTCCTTTCCCATTCCCTTTCCCTTCCCTTCTGTTTAATAGATTTGAAAACCACGGTTCCTGAACCTTTGAAGAACTGGTTTCTTTGATCAGCATCCAAATGAAACGTTAGACCTCTAGGGAAACTTTCTCACAAGGTGGTGCGAGCCACACGTAACCACCGAAGGGGGAATATATACATTAGAGACACACCTGTTTCTTTCTCATCAGCCTTCAAAGAACAGAGTTCTGTTATTTCATCAGCAAGGAAGCTTCTAGTTTCAAAGAGGAGAGGCTGAGCAGGAAGTTTACAGATACACATTTTCATTTTAGCATCAGTGTATTATTCAACCCTCCGTCCCCCCCCGCCCCTCCCTGTCATTCCATCTGACAGACTACACACCCAAAGGGCTCTGCTCGGATAGTGTCAACAGCAGAATTATCATGAAACTTTGATGATATAGCAGCACTGCACAACAATTCTAAATGAAAAAATATATATAAAGCGTCATACAAATATAGAAGAATGTTACCAGGAAGGGTATCCTCTCACGTTTAGTGTTAATGTCTGTTTTATGCATCTCATCAAACAATGGCGGTGGGTAGGGATGGGGCAATAGCTTTTTTCATATTGCATGTAATATGATGTTTCCTTGCGCAGTATCGCATAGTTTGGTACAGTGAGGAAGCTGGGGTGGCTTTGACTGAAACTTTAGGTTTCATCACCCGCCGCCCCCGCCCCCCTCCGGTAAAATATTAACTAGGCAACATCTGGGAGGTGTCGAGTACACCCGTGTTAATCAACGGAAGGTGCAGCCAGTCACATCCAATTGTTACAAGAACCCTTCCGGGCACGGGCCTGATGTATAAACCACTGTTTGCAGTAACGCAAAAGTGTCTTTAAATGTACAAAGGAGCTCTTTTGCGAGTCTGAAATGTCTTACTGACAAACAAAATAAGTTCTATGGCTAGTGCCAATTGCCATTAAGAGGGTGCATGAAATTAGAATCCCCCTTGACTGCGATTCGGAAGGCAGGGTATTAATGCTTTGTGTGACCTCAGTTGCCATTGCGTACCATTGAAAAGTTACCTACTCCGCTGTAGGGCTAGTAATGGATTTGGAAAGGGGCAGCTCATGCACGTCAAATCACCAAAATGCCAGGGGTCGCGGAAGTGACATCACACGCCATTTGACCTTCACTTACATTCACACTTACACTTACACATGCATTTTTTTACAGACCTCAGCTGCCAAAGAGGATATATATATATATGTGCAGACAAACCCCTCCATTACCGAAAGAGAGAGGCCACACGGGGAAATTTCACTTGGAAGCCTTTTATTTAAACAGATGTCTGGCACGCTGCATTTTGGCTGGTTAGCCTTCCTCGGGTGCCTCTGTAATGCCAGGATGCTGCCCCACCTGTGTTTTAAATAGTCCTGCATCCCTCCGATTGGTGGAAGCGCACAGTGCTCCTGGTCATGTGCTCGCCCCTCACAGTGTAATGCATTACACACTACATCTCCCAGAGTTCCTCTTGCCTGGGTGGAGGTTGCGCGGTTGCGCGGAGCCGGATCAAGCATCATTCCTCCCTTCTCTGCTGGTGCACTGCAGGGGAAACACAGGTGACAGATTGAAAGTGTCCTGGTTACCGTTTAAAATCACAAAGTGCTTCCTTAAGTCCCCTTACACTCGAGCCTCTTGAAGATAGTGTCCACTGGGCTGCGGGTATATATATATGTATGTATGTATCCTATTAGTGTAATAATATACTGACAGAATACAAAGAGAGTGCAGCTCCAAGTGAAGTGTTCCTGGCACTGATTTTGCTACCTCTGAGGCCAGTGGTCTTAAAGGCAGTGCCAGGGTAGCACAGGGCAAGCCAGGGGTCACAACAGCGACCCCTAAATGACGTCCTAGGGTCAGATATCTCCCTGAGACAGCTTCCCTTTTCGAATCGTATCGGACCGCCTCAAGGAGAGAAGACAATGGTCCACTGATCACTTCTAGCTTCACCTTTAGCTACCCAACATTTTAAGCAAAATATGTCTCTTTAACGAAGAGGGACCGCTTTAAAAAATATTCCTATTTGGGAATGTAAATGTAGGGGTGGAGGCCTGCTGTACCTTCCCTGCCTTCATAGGCAATCACAGCGGGTTGCACATTACAACCTACCTAATTAGTATTCATTAAGCAGATCGCTTTGCAACCTTTTATAAATGGGCATTTTGAGATACAAACCTTTAGTGCACAGATTAGATTGCAAAATGACAGACAGGTTGCAAAAAGTCATGGCCAATTTGCATCAGCTAGATGCGATCTACGTTTATCTACATTAGACCCAGCAAATGCTGCATCATTATTTGAAAATGAGCAATGCCAATATGATCATAGTGCCAGGAAATCTACAATAAACGGGGTGGGGTGTGCGGTGAAAAGAAATGCACCTTTGGGACTGATCATAGTCTTTTCCTACAGCTACATTACACGCAAGCTCACAGGCAAATCAGTGGCCTGAAGGCATTGCCACAAAGCAACCTTTTTTTGAAGTTTAAAAAAAAAAACGATTTCATAGCTAACAGTACTGGCATTCAGACATTTTTAATTTGACATTTTTTAAAATTTGTTTTAATAATTAACCAGAAAGGTATACAAAAGGAATACCTTACATACGTAATACTATCATGAATAAATAAATTACATAATTCTTGCATTATTACATAGCTACATATATATCCACAGAAATACTGATGAGACTTTCTTAATTCATCCTATATCTATAAAGTGCCCCGTGCCTAGTATAGAGAAGTGGGGGAGCCCATATGGGTATTTACCCAGACGGCGATTTCCGTCCCCCCAGATTTCTCTGTCCCTTCAACTTCTGGGGTTTCTCATCTCACATGTTCCACTAGCTAAATCGCGTATTGAGTGGGTCCTACTATATCAACGATCTTGGGCCTAAACACATAAGTTCGAAACTGGATCCCACAGCAGACCCTTTCTCCTGTCGCTTTATTTCTTAGTGATCATAGCTTAGATTTCCCCCCTTTTACCCTGTCCTGTTATTAAGCCATACTGTCAGGGGTGTCCAGATCTTTCGTCCCCTGTCCCTAGTCTGTGGGCCTTTGCATTAATAGAGTTCTGTTTCTTGCCCATAGATGGGGCAGCCAAGCCTTATATGTAGGGGGATCAGCATCTTTCCATGCAGTAGCAATCAGTAGACGGGCCGCAGCAATTCAGACATTTTTCGAAGTACTCCTCATTTTGACAGTTAAAGGCATTCAGGTACATATAAATAAGGCAAATATTTGCTTGGTGATAGTACCTAAGTGGGCATTTATGATGGCTTACATTATTATAAAGATATAGACATGTTATATATATTTATGCAGTTACAGCTCTTACTTTGACAGTACTCTAAGCACTATGGGCCTGGTTACGAGTTTGGCGGACAGGCACTTCATCACAAACGTGACAGATATCCTGTACGCCATATGAGTTCCATTATATCCAATGGAACATACTGGAACTTTTAATGTGTCGAACGGGGTATCAGTCACGTTTGTGATAGAGCAACCCGTCTGCCAAATTCATAATCAGGTCATCTGTGTAACCATAGCCTGGAACGCCAGAGTTGTGCTCTAAATTGTGTTTTGTTCCGAGCCTAGGCACGAATTTGAAGCAAAAAGTCTTAAAAGCTAGAACTATGCACTAGATGGTAGGGTATTGATGGATAAAGAGTGTGTGAGCAAAAGAGCCTATGCGGCAAGTGTGTTGCTGGCATCTATGGCAGATACTGCACAAACCATATCACTGAAAGATTTTAGCTACGCCTATATACTGATGTATGAGACGTGAGAAAAGATGGAGTCGGGCATGCAGAGATACCTGGCAATTTTGGATTCGTCTGTATCATAGAGTTTAGACTATGTTAAAATGGGTATAACAAGTGCTCATCAGTAGCCCACCTTGGGGGAGAGGTGCAATTTTGCACCAACTATATATATGCTCTGGGGCTGTATTACGTATTGTCATTGTTTGCATCCGGCGCACCTTTTAAAAGGCACGCCGGGTGCAAACAATGACATCCAGCCCTATTAGGATGTATGTGCTGCAAGGGGATGTCTGGGGGGGTCTGTAATATGGCGCAGGCGCAGAGTCAAAGGAATTCTCTCATTTGCATAGGACACGCCCCAATGCAAATGAGTGCAAAAGAAACAATTGATGGACGGAATGTTGGAAAATGCAGACATTCACCCCCAGTCACAAGGATCTGGGTTTAATCCATAATTCTTTTGCTCACCACACCACCCAGTTTGCACCCAGCCAAATGCAAATCAGTCTTGCCCCTGTTCCTTGTGGGAACAGTCCAGCTCGAACTGCCAAGCCAGCTCCTCCCTTGACCAGAAACAAGCATCCTGAGACCGGTTTCAGGGTATCACCCTTCATGATTCAGGCTAGCATGAATCCATTGGTGCAGTGAACACGGACCCACGTCTGGGCATACCATTCCCACTTAGGACGATATATGCAAAAGAAACAATTGATTGGCGGAACGTTGGATAGTGCAGACATTCATTTTTGCTCTCCCTAAGTTGGTAGGGTATGCCCAGGCGTGGGTACCTTGCTTACTTTGCCACTGGATTCAAGCTACCCTGGCTAATGAGAGTTGTTAGCCCATAACTGGTCCCAGGATGCTTGTTTCTGGTCCAGGGAAGACATGGCTTGGCAGCTCAGGCTGGACTGTTCCCATGAGGCACAGGGTCAAGACTGATTTGCATATAGCTGTGTCTGAACTTGGGTGGCTGTTATTCCCCATAATCCATCAAAACATATACAGCTGCCTAAAGGAGTCACTAACATCCCGAAGCCATTCAACAGCGTGCCACTTCCCGATGTTAACGTCAGCAATCCTCATTCCCTGTCGAAATGATTAGAAATAATATGTATCATTTTGAAATAGAGTCCCCCTAAATGAAATTTTCTGATTGTTTTCCTTGATATGATTGGCAGTCTATATTAATGAGATGCACACTGATTGCATAAATGTTTGTGTTTTTTTCTTTGTGTATGTGTTGTCTTTCAGTTTAAATTCAGGTGTAATATCTGATTGTTTAGAGTTCAAATGACTAGGTAATTTTAAATATTTTTGTTTCATGTTATCATAGGGCATTACAAATATAAACCACACAGTCCTGAAGATGGTCTCACAGATGAACACATAAGAGACCGAAACGTCGACCATCGCCTTCTCCCACTGTGAATTGATTTATAAATGTTATGTATAGGAAGGGTGTTCGCAGTACCTACAGTGTTATATATTGATTTACTACTGAAATTCCTGTAGGTCTGTTTTTCTATATTTGTACATAAAAGTTTTTTTTAGCTCTTTTACTTGATGATAAACTCGACATTTTCATATACACCCGTCTAGTTTTGTTTTGTGTCTGTGTATTTGTTTGTTTACTGTCATTAATTTGCATTTTACTTAAAAATAATTTTTTGATTGTTTAAATCTTGGGACCATTAATTTGTTCTACTAATTAGCCCAAATTTATAGATATATTTGGAACAAATTCCCTTGAAGGCATCCTTTACCTTTTCACTTCCCGCATGCAGCAACAAAGCGGCGCCCCCCGCAGCCGCTCCCCAGTTCACGGGCGATTCCCCCTCAACCCGACTGCTCTGACTGCAGCTTAGTCATGCCCTGTGCAGAGCAGCAGACACAGAGCATTAGATGTCACACACACGGCTCACACTTCTGAGGCTGGGCCCGCTGGCATGTTATTGCAGAAATAGGAGGGAGCCTGCACGCCCCATGCAGAAGGGGGGAACACACTCACCCCCACAGTCTTACCTTCCACCACGTCCTTATCGATCGCCCCATTAACCTGCGAAAAGCACCACTGGAAGTCGTTGGCTCCACCGATGCCAGTGTGGGGGCAGAGGAGAGGTTAGGGTGCGTGCCGTATATACACATGCCCTAGCCGGCTTCCCTGCACCCTCCTACCCAGGACAGCAGGGGACCTCCATCCAGCTCACCGACCTTGAGTTTCCCGGCTGCTCACCTGCCATGACGTTGGGCGTGCTGCGGCAGGCTTGGTGGCGGCTCCTGGGCCCTTGCAGCACCCGCTCTCCCGCTGGATCCCCTTGTCGCGGTCGCTCGCTCGCAGAGACTCTCGGGCAATTAGAGCCGCTCAGGCTGTTCGTGATTTTTTTTCAAAATGGCGCACATTGCGAGTGTTGTTGTTGGACAAAAAGATGTACAATCTACTACAGTCTTCGGCGGTCAATGAGGGTTGCCTTGTGCAAAACTCTTATTCTCGAGCCACAAACATTTAAGAAGGAAACATCCTTCATGCACGCATCAGCTCTGCGGGGGTCATGTACACGCTGACCAGAAACGCAGGTGCCAGTGACGTTTTAAGCCCCGTCCTTTTCAGACTGGGGAACGTGTTTTTAAGCGAGAACGTCACTAGGGCGAACAAAACTAAAAGCATGCCCCCAATCCAAAAAAGACGGGACTCAGATCATCACTGGGACCTCTTCTCCAATGGCTGGCCGCCGTTTAGGAAGCCAGCCAATGGAGAAGAGGGGCGGGGTTTACCCTCGCTACTAAGAAACATAAAATCTCGCCAGCGAGATTGCGCATGTGCGCAGCCTACGCTAAACTGTGATGTGTTTACTTTCTACAGCTCCATCTGTGAACTGAGGCATTCAATTTAAAATGAACAAGGATACAACAGTGCAGTGTATACTCTGAATACAATTTGAAAAAATGAAATAAAAAATAAACGTTTTTGAGCAAAGTTTTGCATATTTTTCTTATTGTGAATATAAAGAGAATTGTATGTTTAAATAAAAACCTCGCCCATGTGCTGCAGTGAATCGCAATGCCTTACAAGTGATGCTAATACAAATGCATTAAGAATGCTAAAGAAGGATTTATATCAAAAACATTGCTCACATTGGTCAATATAAAGAAATATAAGTGGACAAAACCAATAATGTTTTTTAAAATCTTTTTGTGCTTCTTTCTATAACTTTCCAATAAATTTTAAACTTAAGGTATATACTAAGGAAACTACTTAATTCGGAGTTTGAGGAGTGGCTTCCCCGTGTTATTTTGTGTTTTAGTGGCATTATATTTTCCTCTTACAAACAGATATTGTTGGGCAATAAAAAAATAGAAATGTGTATTGTTCCTATCATATCAGCACCCTATTTAAAATGTAAGCAGTATACAAAATCTACATTTATACATGATAGTGAATGTGTTATTATATAATTGTTCCTGAGAGGATTCAGTGTTGGATCATATGATGTTACTTACTGTGATGCCATTGGGTCAAAGGGAAGTTACGTGATGTTACTTCCGCTACCCCTGGCATTTCTTTGAATTGATGCCCATGCCAGAGCTTTTATTAAATCGGGTCAGACATTGTATTATTCTGCACAATTGTCATAACATTTGCTAAAACTGTGATAGGCTCTGAAACAGAACACAATAAATATTGAGGTATTTCATGGTGTGCCAATGAGGCCCAAAGCGCATGCGATGTTGACCCATTTCTTCAAAATGTGTCATGGGTGCCCCCCATATGTCAACAATTACCTCAAGTGAGCAAGGGACAGCATTTTGTCACTGTCTCACACTCAATCACTGTCACAATCACGCTCAGACACTCTCTCCCACTTACAGAGACGACCTCTGCCACCATGCAGGCATGCATTTACCTTGCAAGCACATTTTTCACTTACTCTCAGTTGTCTTTGCTGGTCCTGCTTTAGCTCCTCTGCTGCTGTGTCTCCATTTTGAGTTGTCACTTCAAACCAATGTCACCGGATCCATGCTGATGCACTGCTCAGGCTCCAGCTTCCAAGCCTTTTGCTTTGTCACGCCACCTTTTTCTAAATCTGTGATGAGTTGAGAAAGGTTGGGTTGACAGGCTGTTGGTATGTAGCCCCAAGCACTGCAGGATGGAAGCTTAAAGGAACCTTGCTTCCTGTCCCAGTGACACTGCAGCATGCCCTAAATTGGGAGGCGCTGAGGCATGGCAAGCCCTTGAAGCTAAAGCTGGGACTTTGCCAGCCCTGACAGTCTCTCTGGTGGCTGGTGCAGGCACCATCATGGATCTGCACCACACAGATGTGACTGCCTACATTAGATTGCTGCTTGAGTCTCACCACAACAAGGGTAACCTTTTTTATACTATACTACTAGTGACTATTATTTCTATTTTCCCCCATTTATTCCATAGTGGAAAAAAGGGCAAAGAGTAAAGAGGGTGGAGCCCCGATGCCAGTATGATTGAGTCCCTCTTGCCTATAGGGCTCACCAAGATGTTAAGGAACCAAAGAGAGAGTGTGTTAACGGGTGATTCTGCATTTAGGTTTCAGAACAAGAGCGGAAGGTGAGCCAGCACCAATACCAATAATTGATCAGGGATTCAATACTCAACAACATCACTACAATGGCCCATACACATTCACCCAGTATCCCTGATGCGCTGGGGTCAATTTGTTTGTTCCATGAAATATTTCCTTTTATAGATCCCATTGGGACATCCGTTAAATACCTAATCTTGATATCAACTCTTCTTCTACTTGGTCGATGGACCAATTAGTTGAGTAGTTGATGGCAGTGATAATTACTATCTTACCAACCATTCAGTCAATTAATTACAGGCTCTTGATAAGGTTAATAATTAATTGTATCTCAAATTAAAAAAATCAATGCTCAATTGCATTAGGTCACAATTAGAAACATCGAATCTCATGAAAGGAGAAATCATGTATAACATACAGACTCTTTGCGCAATGACATTATGCAATGAAGGAGTGGATAGGGTAAGAGACAAAGGGGCATATTATCAAGGGGGTTTATCTCCGCTTTTTTGGCTTTAAAAGCCAAGAAAGCGGAGATAAAATTATCTCCCTATTACCTAGCTGTCGCTAACACCAGTTAGCGACAGCTAGTAGGAGATAGCGACCATCTTGGGCCCCACTTTGCATGTCAGTGATATTTATCACTAATGACCAAGTGCCAAGATGTTAGCGACTGGAAACAGTCGCTAACATCGCTATCTCCTATTACCAACTTTTGGAGATATTCGTGCTAAGCGCGAATATCTCCAAAAGCTAACACCTGCCCTGAGCAGTTCTTAGCCATGTTATCCAATGGGAGGTGGATAACATGGCTAAGAGCATTAGCTCGGTAATGCATGAATATCGCGGACTTTTCAGCGATATTCATGCATTGCGGCCGTTTTTTATCGCATTTGCGATAAACCTTGGTAATACCAACGTTTATCTGCGATAAAAATCGCCGCAGCTCAGCGGTAAATTTTTGTCTCTAACCAAGCAATAGCGATAATTATCGCTATTGCTTGGTAATATGCCCCAAAGTTTCATCAAGAAGTTATGCCAACATAGTATACCTAACGAAGGGATAGATGAAGAGAGAATAGGTTCATCTAAAATAATGCATATCAATATATTGTTGACGGAGTGGATAGTTGGAGAGCAAAAGATTGAGAGATAAATACATTAATACTGAGATTCTGAGAACGATATAGGCTAAATGCAAACCTATCGGTCTGTGGGAAAAACCGTCCCCTGGACCCAGGAGATGATGGAGGTTCCCCAATAAGGAAATCAGGGAACAAAGGTATAAGGACAGGAACAGGATAGGTCAGCAACAGCTAGGCTTCTCTGCAAACCGACGGACAGCGACGCATCTCCCCTCTTTCCTCCTGTCAGCCTAAGCTTTTAAACCACACCCCTAAAGGCACCCTAGTTATAGTATAAAATTGTCATGTCCATCCCTCAAATGTTGCATTTTACCCTCTAACTCGCACAGGGATTGGTGGGCTGGGGAGGTGGCGTTGTCACGCCACCATGACTTCACCTTTCTTCAAAAACTTTATTGTGTACAACAGTTCCCATTGTCTGAATCTCAGCTTATTCGCACTATCCCCACATAAGTTACCAAATGTACATTCTTTATTTATGAATTAAAGTTATTCGCAGAGAACATCTCCGGTCCCATGCTCGGGTACAGTAGTTGGCAGGCGACTTACTCACCGGCCTTCACTCCTTTTATGTTATCTGTGGTACACAGCGGATCTTGCTTTCCTTGTGACAGTACAGAATCACTCCTTGGAGCTCTCCCCCTCCCACCTCGGGCAACTTATGAAAAATGGAGGCGCCAAAACAATCGATCTGATTGCAGCCATTTCCGTGTCAATCATCAAGAACCCACCAGCAGCATCTGTAGATAAATGATCAACCACTGTGGACAATTCAAATTTTGTGTGAATTCAGAACGACTCCAATTGAGGGTATCAGTGCACCCAAAATAACATCTACTATTTCTGAGAAATTTGCTCTTTTGTTACATGTTGGTCCTTGCTTTATTTCGTTCAGTTTATGATTCCTTCGGTCCATATGATATACCTTAGCAAAAAACGATAGCAAACTAACAACTTTCATACCAATCTGCAGGCAATCTATAATAGGCTCTCTTGCCACACACATAATCAATTCCTGGAAAGACATGATAAGTTCCACCCTTCAATCCTCAAGCTTCAGTAATTTGGAAGGTATGTTCACATTCACTGGAACCAATAAAGTAATTATTAGAATTAGTTTTAGTTCTATGTAAACAAATCTTTTCTTTCTGTGACCAGTCCAGCGCCATTGCAGCGTATTTTTCGCCCTTCTCATAATTTCCTTCTCTAAAGTCCCATGGTGGTACTCTGGACTTTTGTTCTGCAGCTTTCTTTTGGAAACTTTCTCTTCTATTTTCTACCATTTCTATGAAAAGTTTCTCTTCAACCCTTAAACTACAGGTTAAATTATTCTTATACGCATATTCTATGTCTAAAGTTTTAGTAATATGAATAAATTCGCCCATATATCGTGCATTCTTACCACTTAACACCTTGTTTAATTCTTTGATAACAGGAATTTCAGAAAATACTAAGTCTATATTGGAGAAGTGATACTCAAGTTTCCCTGTTACATAGAACAGGCCAGTAAGTATACTACAAGACACACCATAGGTTAATGGAAGGTAGTGATAAGTCACCCCTTCTGAGACAGACGAAGGTAATTGCATGCACACGTAACATTCACTCACATTTATAGTTTCAATATACTCATAGAGTAATTTGGTAAAGATGTTTAACGAGAAATCACTAATTGATTTATCATGATGGAGAATGCTTCTATCAAAGGGTACTATATTAGTATTTGGGGTTTTGTTAGTGACATCATTCATTCTTTCGCTTGTTACATTATTTATTGTTTCTTTTGTCAGTTACCATTGGAATAGGTATAATGACAGTTAATAACATCCACATAAATGTTAATAACAAGACACTACATAAGCAAGCTTTAACACATCTACGTGTTAGTCACTTCTGCTTCAGCCATTTTCTTTCTATTAATAGAAAATCTATCTATACCTCTAAATTTCTAAAAAAAGAATTAAAAAATAAAATAGTAGTGTAATCCTACACTTCGAGGCTTTATTCTTTATTTCTTTTTCTTCAGTCTTCTTTGAAACTTTATTTCATTTTCTTTCAATCAACAAGGTTGCATCTTAATTTATCATGGTTCTTTAAAGAGGCCTTAGTTTGCTTTCATCAACTTGCTCAGTGTCAGAATTTTCTTTTTCTTCACTTGGATCTGAGCTTTCAATTTCTTCCAAAATTAGATAAGTCCATTCAGGTGCTCAGCATTTTCTACTTGGAATTCTTACTCTTCGTGTTTTCCATACTAATTCTTTTCCTGACTCTTCTTGATTTGTTTGAATTGAAATTTCATTACTTTGTTCTGATCTTTTTCTTAACCTTCTCTTCACAAGAGTGTATTTTATTCTTTTCACTCCACTTGGCCAATTATCACCTTTCCTTGGTTTCTTTGCTTTTACCACGTTTTCACCTTCTACATCTGGTTCACAGGTTCTTTTGTTTCCCTGTCTTCTGGCTGATTTTCTTCTTGATTTTCAGTTTCTTCAGGTTCTTCTGTTTCAACAACTTCTCTTTCAATTGTGAACTCACTTCCTTCTGATTCAAACACAGTTTTACCTGTTTCAGGTTCAACTGGAAGTTCATTTTCGTCTGGATCATTAGTGAACTCACTTCTTTCTGGTTCAATAACAGTCTCTGGAACCTTAGTATCTCTTGTCCACTCTGCTCGACTTGTGCTTGGCTGTTCACCATCTGTTTGTTTGTCAGAATCTGTCACTCTAGATTAATCTGCTTCACACACTTCAGCCACTGACCTTTGATTCTGATTCACCAGTTTTGGCTCTTTTGGTCTTTTAGGTGGCTCTAGGGTTCATTAGTGTGGCTTGCGTCAATCCAATTTGGCAAGCCAGCACACTTCCCTGCCGTTGTCATCACCAGGATGATTTAATCTGGTCCGTGCCACATGGGGTCTAAACACGATTTTCCTTACGTGTTTCTTGACGTAAACCTATTCACTGGGACTCAGATCATGAGCTTGATTCTGATGTATTGTTGTGACATCTTCTCCAACCTGGTGAGACACAGAACGTACCAGTTCAGCCAATCCTCTGCAATAGTCAAGCACCAGATCATCAGATATACTCATCATTTTGTTCTCTGGTATATATGCCTGTCCCAGTGCTGTTCCCATGAGAATTTCATGTGGACTCAAAACAGTCTTTTTGTCATGAATGCTTCTCAGACTCATCAGCACAAGGGGTAAAGCGTCAGGCCATTTCAGAGACGTGAAAAGTAGAGAACCAACGACGGACTCCAGTTGTCGCACTTCCCCGATGTGATCCCAAGTAATAGATTAATAGTATGATGAAAGTCGGTGTGCACAATCTGCTCCAGCACCCACCGTTGAGGGATGCCAACTGCCAAGCAGATATACAGTACTTTGAGAACAATGGAGAGGTGCACTCCCAAGTTAGTGTAACGTCAATAAAGAAGCTCGATCAGTGTCTTCATTGCAAAAATATGTAAATCTTTATTTTAAACAATCCATAGGATTTGCGCAAAGCATCAGCCAACGCGTTTTGTTCAAAGGTTGAACTTCGTCAGGGCTGAAAGAAGAGTGTCATAAATAACATAAATACATTGAATTATGTGAAACATGACATACACAGTATACAATACCAAAACATGACCTTATTTTTGAACACTACAAGACACTGGAAAAGACTGATGGTGCATAATGAAAACCCATACAATATATTGGGTGGGTCATGGCAATTACAACTACAAAACGAAACATATTATCTATCTGATTAAAGATTACAAATTACAGAATGGGACAATAGACGCTGGACAGACATAACATAACATTTAATAAAATCTGTGTTACCACACGCCTTGGAACCACTTAAATTGCAGAACCATGATTTCTCATTCTGTAAATATATACTTAAGTTTAGAGGGCAAGTGCTTATTGTTTAAGTCAATGTCCTGTGTTGTGAACCTAGTTGTTGGGGAGAAAAGGTACCTCTGGACAATTACAACTACCAAACTACACATATCAACTATCTGATTATTAATTTACAGAGTACAGAATGGGACAATAGACGGACAGATATTACATGACAATTAATAAAATCTGTGTTGCCACATGCTTAAGCAACAATTAAATTGCAGAACTAACATTTCTCTTATTTTTTATTTCAAAAGATTTTATTAGAAGAAGTTTTTACAAAACAGTACAGAGTAAGCCGGTCGAAGGCAACATTGGTAAGTGTAAACATACGTATCGGTAATAATGTATACAGGCTAGTTATGGCTAATGTGAGCTGGTTATACATAGGCTGCTTGAGTCCTTGTCTTTACATACCGGTCAATGCATTGCCCCCTACGGTCGGAGGAGATAGTGTGTAGAGGTAAGTAGGAGTGAGATGAGAGGAAGTGAGAGAAAGTATCGACACAGGTGCGATGAATAGAGGTTGTATGGCCAGCGATACTTTGCAGACGGGTTGCGTCACGGGTCGGGTGGTGGGGGGGGAGGGGGTCTGTGTAGGGACGAGAGGTGCATTCACTGCGGTTTTTGTAAGGCAAGGTATTTGTCCAGGGAGAGCCACATCTTGTTGCCGCGTCCAACTTGTGGTGTTTGGTTTTTCGTTATGTTGTCAGCTCCCCTTAGGAAGGTGACCCAGTTAAACCATACTTTGAAAGTGGCTCTCCCTGTATCTTTCCAATTAGACAGGATTGTCTTGGTTGCCGCCGTGAGGAGCAGGTCAATGAGGCTCCTGTCATTGGCAGATTGGATCTGCGGTGCCGTGAATGCGTAAACTATGCTGAGGATATCTATTTTGAGAGTGTACCCAGTTACACTGTGGATGAATTCCTTTACTTTCCCCCAGAAATTTTTAACTTTAGGGCAATGGACTATCATGTGTTCTAGGTCCCCTCTCTGTTTCTGACAATTCCAGCATAAGTCGTTGTCAGTTAGGCCGACCGCTGCTAGGTGTGCCGGGGTACAGTGCGCCCTGTGTAGGAGCCAGAGTTTTGTTTGTGCTAGTGTTGAGGTGACTTTGTGCTTGCTAGCCGAGGCCCAGAGGAGGGCCTTTTCTTTCTCGCTAAGCCGTCCCTCGTTTAGTGTCTCCCAGCAATCTATGACTTTCCTGTTCAGATTTGTTGTTTTTGCCCGAAGTAGTTTGTAGACGCAGAAAAGGCCTTTGACAGAGTTTCATGGCCCTTCCTGGACCAGTGCATGCAGAAGTTCGGCCTAGGCGAGAAATATAGGTCAATGGTCATTGCTCTGTACAAGGCACCCAAAGCCCGAGTCGTAGTTAATGGAGGCACATCAGAGTCCCTATCTCTGGAGAGAGGAACCAGACAAGGTTGCCCACTATCCCCGGCCCTGTTCCTACTGACTCTAGAACCCCTACTGACCATGATTAGGAACAATACCGAGATCAAGGGGGTGGAGGTCAACGGGAACACGGTCAAACTAGCAGCATATGCCGATGACATACTCATTGTGACAGAGGACCCCGAACCCTCAATAGAAGCACTAATGAACACCATCGAAGTTTATGCCAATGTAGCAGGGTACAAGCTTAACAGAAGCAAGTACGAATGCAAGCCTCTCAACGTTCATACCACCAAGGAGGTGTTAGGAAACTCCGGCCTACTCTGGCAGAAGAAGGCACTGAAATACCTAGGTATCTACTTTGACAGGGACCTCAGATCAACAATGGAGCATAACGAAAAATCAATACTAAACAAAATAAAAGACAGACTTGACACGTGGTCCCCCAAGTACGTTAGCTGGTGGGGCAGAGTAGAAACCATTAAAATGATGCTAACTCCAATGGTCAACTACCTGCTGAGTATGCTGCCACTGATAGTCATGGAAGAATTCCACAAAAAACTGAACACAATGATAAACTCGTTCCTCTGGAGGGGTAAAAAAGCAGGATCAGCCTCCAGAAACTCAGGCTCAGCAAGGACCTAGGAGGGCTTAACGTCACAAACTTTAAGACTTTCCAAACAGCCTGCTTGGCCAGACAAGGCATATACTGGCTCACGCAAGAACAGGGTTATACACTAGCCTGGCTGGAGCTAGAGAAAGCTCTGATGGGTGGCATAAACCCGGCGGCCCTCCTCACGGCTAACAAACACCCGGCAGCCACCAACATAATCCTAAGAAACACCAAACAGGCCCTCCTGCAAGTAGACAAAAGAATGGAGAAAAGTATAAAAAACACAAAAGACGAATCCATTTGGTTCAACACAAAAATCAAATACAAGAACAGCATACTTAATATAACCCCCTGGCTCCGGCGAGGTATTCAGACCCCATCCCAACTAGAGGAACGAGGGTCCCCGACCACCTTCTGCAATCTACAAAAGGCGCACGACCTTCCTGACATAGAACTATATAACTTCCTCAAAATCAAAGCGGCCATCACCAGAACTAATATTTCTCATTCTGTAAGTATATACATGAATGTAGAGGGAATGTGTTTAATGTATAAGTCAATGCCCTGTGTTTTGATCATGGTTGACATAGGAGAAAAGGTACCTAAGGGCAGCTGTGTCTGAGTAATATATTGATATGCTGCTTATATAACATGCACATACTTTTCCTAACCTAGATTTTATAGTGCCATTGATTTGCTCAACTTCTCCAGATGCTTCAGGTTGATAGGCACAATGCAGCTTCTGTTCAATTTTAAATGCTGCACAAATCAGCTGAATTATCTCATTATTAAAATGTGTTCCTCTATCTGTCTCCAAAGTGACTGGAATTCCAAATCTAGGAATCAGTTCTCTCAAAAGCAGTTTTGCTACTGTAAGGCTTGGGGTAGACTTCCACCCAGCGAGAGAACAAAAAAACAATGACTAGTACATATTTCAGCCGATTGCAAGGGGGAAGCTCGATAAAATCAAGCTAGAGTCGGGTAAATGGGCCTCCTGCCCTCCCAATATGTCCCCAACTTACAACTGTCTTTCTTCCTGGATTCCGCTGCTGACATATAATGCACCTCTGGAAAAGGCTCTCTGCAATGACCCTGAACTTCGTATTATACCATGTCTGCTTGAAGAGTCTGATCTTTGTATCTCTTCCAATATGTGCATGTCCATGGTAAACCCTGGCCATGTGAGAAAGCAAAGACTCTCGTAAAACTGGTCTCTCAATCTGATAAACCCATAGTTCAACATCTGCTCTTTTTCTACAGCCTGTAAGTTTCTAAATTTCCCTTTCCTCATCATTTGCTTTTTCTTGCATCTGCCTTACCTCATCCCAAGTTTCAAATGTTGTTGTAGTTTATAAACATAAGATGGCATTCGGTATTTCCCCTTTCAATTGATCTGTTTAAAGCCATTGTATTTTTTGCACAATAACGTGCAATTTGGTATGCATATCTATTGCCTTTTGTCACATAATCATCTCCTGTTTGATGTGCTGCACATTTGACTACTGCAATTCTTTTGGGCAATTGTTAAGCCTCCAATAGCTCTTTCCAAATTTTTCCATTTCGAATAGGGGAACCTGAGGAAGTCAGAAATCCCCTTTGCATCCATCGCTGGCCGAAATTGTGTACAATTCCAAATCCATATTGGCTGTCTGTGAATAAAGTTACTTTCAAACTTTTGTCAACATTGCATGCTCTAGTCAGAGCTATCAGCTCAGCTAATTGGGCGGAGTTTACTCCTTTCAGACAGGATGCATCAATGACTCCTTCTACGGTGCAAACAGCATAGGCAGTGCATAATTCACCTCTATCATTCCTCAAACACGACCCATCAACAAGTATCTCACAATCTGATTCTTCCAAAGGATTATCTTCTATGTCTGGCCTATCTTTGCTGCATAACTCTGTCACATCCAGACAATCATGATCTGCTTCCTCTCTCACTTCCTCACAATCAGAATTAGGCAATAGGGATGCCGGAATCACTGTAGTGCACCTGACCACAGTCACATTTTCAGCTCCCAGATCACTCTTTCGTACTCAGTCAGCCGACTAGAAGTGAAATACTGGGAGCTGGTGCAAGTCAAAAGAATCTCAACAGAATGTGGCACATATACTTTGACTGGATAACCCATCAGAATCGGCTCACTCTGTCCCAGACGTATACAAGTAGCTGCTACTGCTTTCAGACATCCTGGCAGGTTACTTTTCCAACATCCTTTTCTATGTTGTGTCCAAGGTACTGTACTTCCTGTTTACAAAATTGTAATTTTGCAAGTGACACCTTGTGTCCTCCTGCCAAATGGTTCAATAAGGCAATTATGTCTGTCACACATGCTTCTCGTGTCTTTGATGCCACCAGTAGGTCATCAATATATTGAACTAAAACTGAATTTCCTGACATGACTAGAGACTCTAGGCATTTTTTCCAGATCTGATTAAAGATTTAGGGACTCTCTGTGTACCCTTGAGGAACTCAGCACCATACCAAAACATGGTCTCTGAACCGGAACGTAAATAAATATTGGCTTTACGGAAGCAAATGAATAGGAAAGAATGCTTGGCACAAATCAATCACTCTGTACCATTCTGCATCATAAGGAATTTGGTAAAGAATCACTGCTGGATTTGGCACTACTGGACAACAGGGCACTACAACTGTATTTATTTTTCGTTAATTCTGCACTATCCGGTACTTCCCACTGGGCCTTTGATAGGCAAATTACAATGACTGCTCATTATTTCTTTTAGGATTTCCTGTTCAATCATTTGATCAATTACGATAGCAACTCCTGCAATCACTTTTGGACTCTTGTATTGAGGTATATTTGGATACACAGCACCATCCTTTACTATTTCCTGAATCTGACCTACTTTTGTCTTTGGGCTAATTTCCTTTCCTGTAAAGTCCAACACATCTGGATTCACTGCACTCTTTAATTCTTCAGGCAGATTCTCTTCTGTGAGACGTGAAAACAACTCATTCACTTCTGTCCCTTGCTTTGCTAGCATAATCTTAAACATCCTCATCTGAGGTCTGAAATGCAAGTCCATCTGGGGCACAATAGATGGTGCAGTTCATTTTGCATAGCAAATCTCTTCCCAAGAGATTTACTGGGCTCGAGTCGCATACCACAAACCGATGCATGTCTTTGAAGTTTCCAATATGAACTTCTATTGGGTTTGTGACTGGTGTTCTAATATGCTTATTTGAGACTCCTTCTACTTGGAAAGTTTCTCCTGAGAGGGTTAGGATTGGAACTTCTGCTGCTCTCACAGTAGAACGGGTAGCACCAGTGTCCACTAAGAATGTAATATCATTGCCTTCCACCTTTCCGTCAACAAATATAGCTGACTGATCTACCGCTAAGGATGCACCAAGTACGCCCTCTTCCTCCCCCCTCAGGTACTGTCATTGAGATGAGTCTGAATCACTTCCATGGCATTGCATCCAATACTGCTGAATCACACCTTGATTCTTACCAAGCGGGTCTCCTCCGAGATATCCAGTGTTCACATTGCACCTCTGCACTTGAGCATTCAAATTTTTGGGCATGGGAGCTTGTGGCACCTATAACTGTTGAGTAACTATCTGCTGCTGCTGTTGATTTACACCCACCTCATTCTGCATCTGTGGAATTAAATTTTGATTTCCCCCAATAATAATTTTATTAGATCTACACTCCTTCCTCCAATGTCCAAGCTTTCCGCATGCATGACAAGGAAATTTCCTCATAGCTTCTTCTTTATTCATTTTTCCCTTCCCTTTACATCCTCTGTAATTCTGTCAATTCTGACTGTCTATTCGTCTGACCACCTGTTTGATTATTACTGCTCTCTTGTTGCTCAGCTATCTTCACTTGCGCCCACATAATTTTCTTAACTTTTTATGTTTGCTATCAATATCGTCACTACAATAGTTTGCATACCATAGGATTTCATCCTCTGTCTTGCTCTGCCAGCCGATTAAATGTTGCTGTATCATGTTGCTAATCTCAGGCCTCAATCCAAACACAAAATGATACACAACTTTATCTCCAATATTTTCACAACCACGATACATTTTAAATACTTGTAATAACCGTTCATAGTAGGCATGTACTGACTCCTTTGGTTCCTGGGTAGTTCTGTCAATCTTAACCCAATCTGTTTCCTTTGGGGAAGTTTTCCCTTTAAGAAACATGATTACCTGATTGTGCTTTTCCATCAACTCTTCATATGGAGCACCTGTTTTAGCACCCCTCGGATACTTATCCTTAGGCCAGTCAACAGTGATCTTACATTCTGTCCATAAATTAGCAGGAACAACTATATCAAACAAACCATCTAAATCCTTTAACAAAACAAAACCTTTGATTCTTTTACAAACCTATTTACTTGCTTGTACCATTCAACCAGTTTTTCTCTTAACCTAGGAAAATCATTTGTGAAAGACAATATATCCTGTCTAGTCCAAGGAACATGAACATATGCACCACCGGGTACTTCTCTCATCCGTCACACCCTTTCAACCTGTTCTGTTTCTTTCATGGGAAACATGGATGCTCCTTTATTAGCTGCATCTTCCTTCTTTTTTGTCCATCTAACTTTCCAGCGATCTACGTGTCCCCATTTCTTCAAGATATTCATTAACTCCTTTATCTGCAACCTTTTTCCAGACGCATTCAAGCTTTCTAAATCTTTGTCAGTAAAAGCCAATCTGTATGATTTCTGCAATACTTTCAACTTCTCTATGTCTACTCCATACTCACTAGCAGCTTCTGATGTTTTCTCATGTAGATTCTTAGCCCTCCAAGTAATACTCTTACACAAAAACAACAATTCTGCATCAGGATAGGCCCCTAATCTGTCTGGACTTATTGTTCCAATAATCATTTCTTCCAAATCAACTTTCAACTGAATCACATTTCTACTCTGTGGTTGAAGTTTTGGCATCATCATTTCTTTTATCCAATTATTTGATTCTTCTGTTGAGGAACCTGCTGAACTCCCTGCTATTGGAGTGACATTTGGCCTAGACTCGCTCTTCGCTTCTGTGCTGAGTGGTCGCTCCCCTGTGGCTCTGGTATCGTTGTGCAGCGCATTGGAAACTGCTTGTAACCTATTGCCTGCTGTGTGCTTTTGACCTGCTGAACTCCCTGCTATTGGAGTGACATTTGGCCTAGACTCGCTCTTCGCTTCTGTGCTGAGTGGTCGCTCCCCTGTGGCTCTGGTATCGTTGTGCAGCGCATTGGAAACTGCTTGTAACCTATTGCCTGCTGTGTGCTTTTGACTGCCGCTTTGCTTATTTGTATTTGCATTTTTAAATTGCCAGCGCAACTTTCTTGCTGTATCTGGTATCGTTGTGCAGCGCATTGTAACGGAAACTGATTAGAATCTATTGCCTGCTGTTTGCTTTTGACTGCCGCTTTGCTTATTTGCATTTTAAAATTGCTAGCGTTTCTTCCTTGCTGTATTCGCGTTTTCCCCCAGGCGCTCTTGCCGTGCTGACCCCTCCGCCTCCATTTTGTTGTTGTTGTCCTCCTACGTTGCCCGCCCCGCCTCCCAGCTGAGCCGCCCTCCCACAAACTACAAACAGCGCTCCCTTACCTAGAAGCGCTGTGACTCGCTCTTCGCTTCTGTGCTGAGTGGTCGCTCCCCTGTGGCTCTGGTATCGTTGTGCAGCGCATTGGAAACTGCTTGTAACCTATTGCCTGCTGTGTGCTTTTGACTGCCGCTTTGCTTATTTGTATTTGCATTTTTAAATTGCCAGCGCAACTTTCTTGCTGTATCTGGTATCGTTGTGCAGCGCATTGTAACGGAAACTGATTAGAATCTATTGCCTGCTGTTTGCTTTTGACTGCCGCTTTGCTTATTTGCATTTTAAAATTGCTAGCGTTTCTTCCTTGCTGTATTCGCGTTTTCCCCCAGGCGCTCTTGCCGTGCTGACCCCTCCGCCTCCATTTTGTTGTTGTTGTCCTCCTACGTTGCCCGCCCCGCCTCCCAGCTGAGCCGCCCTCCCACAAACTACAAACAGCGCTCCCTTACCTGGAAGCGCTGTGACTCGCTCTTCGCTTCTGTGCTGAGTGGTCGCTCCCCTGTGGCTCTGGTATCGTTGTGCAGCGCATTGGAAACTGCTTGTAACCTATTGCCTGCTGTGTGCTTTTGACTGCCGCTTTGCTTATTTGTATTTGCATTTTTAAATTGCCAGCGCAACTTTCTTGCTGTATCTGGTATCGTTGTGCAGCGCATTGTAACGGAAACTGATTAGAATCTATTGCCTGCTGTTTGCTTTTGACTGCCGCTTTGCTTATTTGCATTTTAAAATTGCTAGCGTTTCTTCCTTGCTGTATTCGCGTTTTCCCCCAGGCGCTCTTGCCGTGCTGACCCCTCCGCCTCCATTTTGTTGTTGTTGTCCTCCTACGTTGCCCGCCCCGCCTCCCAGCTGAGCCGCCCTCGCCCCTCCCCCTCCACCATCTATATATGACAGTTGTTCCCGCGCGCAGCGTTTACGCGCAGCGTTCGTGCCCCAGTCGCGCCGAAGGTGCGCCAAAGGTAAGCCCGTCTACGCCCGTCCGCGCCTGGACCGCGCCCAGCGCCAGACCCCCTGGTCCTCGCATTGCCCAACATTCCCGCATTACCTACGATGCCACCACCCTCCTAGCCCTTAACCCCGGCCGCTCCCCCAACTGCGTCCAAGCCGCTCCTGGACACACCCATGGACCTTTCTCATGCCACTCCTGCAAATTCATCGGCACTGTCAACAACTCCGCAACGAACAAACCACAGATTCCCGACCCCAACCACCTACAATGCATCTTGCTCAACACCCGATCGGTCCACAGGCACGCCATTGACCTATGGAACCTACTAGGCACCATCTCTCCGGACGTCGCTTTCCTAACAGAAACATGGATGAACGCCTCCTCCGCCCCAGACATCACCATTGCCATCCCAGAAGATTATAAGATCATACACAAGGACCGTACCGGCCACACAGGAGGAGGAATCGCTATCGTCCATAAGAAATCCATCCACATCTCAACCAGCTCAGACGTCAATCTCGCCAACTCTGAACACCTTCACTTCCAGATCCACATCGACCCCAAGACCACACTCAGAGGCACCCTCCTCTACAGGCCTCCAGGACCCCGCGCACAATTTAGTGAGGACATCACGGACTTCATCACCCCACACGCACTCCCCTCCAAAGATTACATCCTCCTGGGAGACCTCAACTTCCACCTTGAAAAGAACAACGACCGCAACTCCACCACCCTTCTAGACAGCCTCGCCAACCTCGGACTTAAACAACTTGTCACTTCCCCCACCCACATCGCAGGTCACACCCTCGACCCTATCTTCTCCTCCAGCAATCATGTCTCCTTCAGCCACACTACGGCTCTCCTCTGGACTGACCACAGCTGCGTTCACTTTACCTACAACAAGCCCAAACCCAACAACCACCCCCAACCAACTCTGCAAAGAAACTGGAACAAAATCACCATCGACCAGATCTCCTCATCGCTTCTTCTTAACCCCCCAGCCCACTCCTCAAACCCCGACCAAGCCGCCACCAACCTCTCCCTATGGCTATCCAACAGCGCCGACATCCTAGCACCACTGAAAAAGCGACAAAGCAAACTTGGCAGCAAGAAGGCCTCATGGTTCAACGATGATCTTAAGAAATCCAAGAAACTCTGCCGCTACCTTGAGAAGGCCTGGAAAAAAGACCCAACCACCAGCACCGAGGACGCCTTCAAAAACGCCACCCGCATACACCACCAACTGATCCGTAAGGCCAAGAAAACCGCCTTCAAGGAACGACTAGATAACAACGCCCACAACAGCAAGGAACTTTTCAACATCGTCAAGGAATTCACCAACCCCTCAGCCAACTCCAACGACATCACCCCCTCTCAAGCACTCTGCGACTCCCTAGCCTCATTCTTCCACACCAAAATTGCAGACATCCACAACAGCTTCGACAACCAACCCGGAGTCCAACCCTCCCAACCATCTACTGGACCTTCACCCCCCTCGAACACCCTTAATGACTGGAACCCTATCTCCACTGAGGACACCATCCGCCTGATGAATTCCATCCACTCAGGATCCCCCACAGACCCTTGCCCTCACCACATCTTCAACAAAGCAGACTCCATCATAGCACCGCACCTCCGAGACGTCATCAACTGCTCCTTCAAATCCGCCACCTTCCCAGAAAGCTGGAAACACGCTGAACTCAGCGCCCTTCTGAAAAAACCCACAGCGGACCCCACCGAACTCAAAAATTACCGCCCCATCTCGCTCCTTCCATTCCCGGCCAAAGTCATCGAGAAAGCAGTCAACAACCAGCTCGCCGCCTTCCTCGAAGCCAACAAATCCCTCGACTCCTCACAATCCGGCTTCCGAGCAAAACACAGCACTGAGACCGCCCTCATCGCAGCAACAGACGACATTCGAACTCTACTGGACAATGGAGACACAGTCGCCCTCATCCTCCTCGACCTCTCCGCAGCCTTCGACACAGTCTGCCATAGCACCCTTCTACAGCGCCTCAGAAACATCGGAATCCAAGGAAAAGCACTGGAATGGATCACCTCGTTCCTCACCGGAAGAACCCAGAGAGTCCGCCTTCCACCATTCAAGTCAGAGGCTACTGAAGTCATCTGCGGCGTACCTCAAGGGTCCTCACTCAGTCCCACCCTCTTCAACGTATACATGAGCCCCCTCGCGGCCATCGCACGCCAACACAACCTCAACATCATCTCCTACGCGGATGACACTCAACTGATCCTATCACTCACCAATGACCCTAGCACCGCCAAAACTAACCTACACGAAGGAATGAAAGAAGTTGCCGAATGGATGAAACACAGCCGTCTGAAACTGAACTCTGATAAAACGGAAGTCCTTATCTTAGGTACCTCCCCCTCTGCATGGGACGACTCTTGGTGGCCAGAAGCCCTTGGAAAAGCACCCATCCCGACAGACCACGCACGGAACCTGGGCGTCATCCTGGATTCCTCACTTTCGATGAACAGACAAGTCAACGCCGTCTCTTCATCTTGCTTCAACATTCTTCGCATGCTCAAAAAAACCTTTCGTTGGATCCCCACCGAAACTAGGAAAACAGTCACCCACGCTCTGGTCACGAGCCGACTGGACTATGGAAACACCCTCTACGCCGGCACTACAGCTAAACTCCAGAAAAAACTCCAACGAATCCAAAACGCCTCAGCCAGACTCATATTAGACATCCCGCGTAAAGAACATATCTCTGGTCACCGGAAAAACCTCCACTGGCTTCCTGTCAATAAGAGGATCACTTTCCGGCTCCTAACCCACGCACACAAAGCACTCTACGAAATCGGACCAGAATGCCTCAACACACGACTGTCCTTCTACACCCCCTCCCGCCAACTACGATCATCCAACCAAGCCCTTGCCACTGTACCCCGCATCAACAAAACCACCATGGGAGGTAGATCCTTCTCCTACCTGGCAGCCAAAACCTGGAACTCACTTCCCACTTACCTTCGCCTTACCCAGAACCACCTATCATTCAGAAAGCAACTTAAATCGTGGATATTTGACAAGTAACTCCCCACCCCTCCTCAAGCGCCTTGAGACCCTCTGGGTATGTAGCGCGCTATATAAATTACTTGACTTGACTTGACTTGACTATTCTTCTTGACTCTAACTGGATATTTCTCTGAGGGGTTTCAATTATAAACTCACTAACTGGATGATCCAACAATGTATTATTTGCATTTGCCTGTCCATCCTCATTCATACCACTCCTAATGCTACTTCTTGGCATGGCTAATGCATGCACTTTAGACACATTCTGTCTATCTCCGTACAATGGAACTACAGGACCAATTGTTACCGGTACCATCAATGCTTCTGCAATCAAACTCAACTGTTCTAGTCATGCCTTATTCAACAATTTTTCTTCATTTTCTTTCATTACTTTTGCTATATCTGAAACTTGTGGAGTCAACGGAGTTCCCATTTGTGGGGCACTTGGAGTCACTACCCCTAAATTCTCTTCATATGGCGTAGGTCTTTTATTCATGATGACCTCTATCAATTCATCATCATCAGAATCATTCATATCACCTCTTACACTTGGAGTCTCTAAATGGTTTCTTTTCTCCTTACATTTACTTCCAGCCTGTTCATCAACTGTTAAAACTGAGTATAATCCTTCAATTACCACAGCTCTTCTCCATCTTTTCAGCTTTTTTTCCCTGCTCTCAAAAAGGTATCTGAACATCATACTCCTGTAACCTCTGTTACCAATTCTATATTTTTCTCTCTCAAATGCTCTACTTCCAATTCTAAGGCTTCGTACTGAGTCAATCTAGGATTTGGAACTAAAGAATTAATATGGTTTCTCAAATTCCTCAATATCCTCAGATTAAATGTACCACTTTGCGGAAAAGCTAAAACACCATCACCTTTCGTATACTCAATCCAATTTTCCAACCCCTACTCCATCAGAGGTGATGATGAATTCTTCATGAAAAGGTTAAGGGAGAGGTTGAATGGGAAGGGGCATCTGGGTGTGGACCCTAACTGTCTGTCCCAAATGGGGCAGATGCCACAGAAAAATGTCTTAACGTTTCCCATCATCTCGATGCTTGGTCAGGAGGCCATGAGAGAAGATGCTAAGGCGCTCTGTTAGCCAAGGTGGACATGGGGCGAGGAACAATCAGGAATCGTGTGACCTCCATGAATCCATTCATCAACCAAGCACCAGTCAAACTACTAGGAAGAAAGGGGTTTGTGTGGATTCGACTCAGTTGAAAGGGGCGAGGAGAAAACGGCTAGTGAAAGGCAAAGTAGACAAGGAAGGCAGAAGCAAAGGGTGCTCTGATCTCTGTTGTGTCACTGCTTAGTGATATTAGGGAAGGGCGAGAAATGGCAGTGTGTGTTTGAGATTTCTTCACAACCAACTAAATAAAAAGGATGATCAGACATGGGGTGGTTGACAGGAGGAGGGCTACGTGTGGTTGTCGTAGATGTGAGGTCCATATCCTGAAAAGTATGCAGCATTCTCAGCAACATTACTTTGCATAGTCAGAAAACACAACAGCTGTGAATGCAGGGTTTAGCAAAACTGCCTTTAATTTATTTTCAAAGTATATTATGACCAGCATTGAAAGCTGTCTTTTTATTTGGTTGTTTAAGTCAGAAGAACATTGTCAGTTAATACATCCCCAAGACACTCATACGCATTTTAAATAAACCTTTATAAAAGCAAGTAATATAGTACAGTGAATAGAATAGGATATTCTCCAGCGTGCTCAATGTCAGACACCGTGCCATCCACAGTGTTCCAAAGTATGCAGGAAAACCCACATACAAATAATGCCCACATTTTTTTGTTTGACAGAGCACAACCCAAGGCAAGTTACAAAGGTGGCTCTAGTGAGTCAAACAATTGGACCAACATCAATGGCACAACTCAATTGCTATCCACAATCAAAAAGTATCTCACTTTCAAATCCGGCGGTGATGAAGATTTGAAAGTGAGATACTTTTTGATTGTGGATAGCAATTGAGTTGTGCCATTGATGTTGGTCCAATTGTTTGACTCACTAGAGCCACCTTTGTAACTTGCCTTGGGTTGTGCTCTGTCAAACAAAAACATGTGGGCATTATTTGTATGTGGGTTTTCCTGCATATTTTGGAACACTGTGGATGGCACGGTGTCTGACATTGAGCACGCTGGAGAATATCCTATTCTATTCACTGTACTATATTACTTGCTTTTCTTCGCTTATATTCGTCCTTCTGTTTATCTTTGCTGTTTTGCACTAGCCTCGCACTGCCTTCTCTTGATCTAGATGTATGTATTACTTACTTATTTCGTGGTTCACTATATCGTAATATATACTGTATATATTTCTACTTGTCATGTAAAGCGCTCTGATACTCACAAGAGTCTTGTTCGCGCTATATAAAACCTTCAAAATAAAAATAAATAAATAAATTTATGGCTTTACACCTTAAACTCATTCAATAGATGTCTATTTACCAAACAGACTTCGGACTAGAAAAAATAAAGTTCGGATCTGCATGTGTGTTGACCTTGTCGAAATATTGAACCTGAACAACGGCAAATCTTTAGTTCTAAAGATTGCGTGTAGGGATCCTCGAAAAATGCGTCATCTAATCTAATGTTCACTTTAAATATTTCATAAAACTAGTCAAGACAAGGTCAAATTATGTCTCTGTAGGACTGTTGTGAGAAGATGACCTTGGTGAAGCGCTGTGAGGAGCCCCTCTCTTCCTTGTTATGGAAGTTCGAAGCCCGTTGTCTCTCACCGAGAGGGCTGTGAAAAGCTTTTTTATGCTCTCTAAATGATTCTCTGGCGAAAAATAAACCTGGTGACTAATGATGTCAGGTGGGAGAAATAAAATAAGAATTCACTTGCATGCCCACGTTAACGCCTAAAGTTATTATGACGTTCATCAATCTAAATGAATATATGAAGTAGAAGGATACTCTCAGTATGTACTTTAAATATAATACACGTCATTGCAGAATAATAAACATAAATGCACCGGCCATTACAACTCCTTGAGTTGCTCTGGTGGAAAGACAACATTCTTGAATACAAACATTTTTACTTTGTGCCATCCATATAAGTGTACAAGGAGGAGGGGGTCCCAGTGTGGACAGGGAGCAATTTACACAATTCAATGAATTAATCAAAAAACAACCGTTAGATCCACAGAGTTTTATTCACTGAGGGATCAAATGTAATGAATACACATAGCAAACAATCAACTGTATTCAAGGTTATACAGTGCCCCAGGAAGGGAGGAAGGAAGTGATAAAAGTGAGGATAAGGTAGTGGCGGGATTGTGTGACAGTAAAAATCAAACATTTGAAAATACGTTTGGCTGTAATTCATATAGCAGCAACGGCCATAATAATAATGGCGACCATTATTTAGAGAGGCATACTCCACAAGGTATAATTAATCTACACAGTTCTGGCGTGAAGTTGCCACAAAAAGAACAACAGTCGACGTTTCGACCCTCTTATCAGTGCAGGAAATAATAATATCCTTGCTGGGGGGTCTTCATCAGGACCAAAGGATTGGGGCAGGTAACCTAATGCAAATGAGTAGAATAAGCTAGAGTTAGAGGGGTGCAATTCCTGCCTCTTAGGTTATCACATCGGTAGTGTTATAATGCTATTAATGAGCAACCTAGTTAAGACTAATACTAGGATAAAGTCTATAAACATGGGAGTATTAGCTAATAATTAGATAAAGTCTCTAAGCATGGGAGTATTAGACAATTTATATTCCGTAAATTACAATAGTGTAAAACACGTCTATAAAATGAAGGACAGTATTACTGAGTATCTAAAACTATTTGAAGGAGGGACTCAAGCGTCGTGATCCAAAACATGGCACGAATGTTGGCGGTAAAGCAGTGCACACGAGAGACGTGTTGAATTACCTGAGATAAAATAGCGTTGGGCATATGGACGTTACTGACGTTCGGTCCCGAATGCCCTAGGAGAGCCTAAGACATAGTAAATAAGGCAAGTACATACTATTCCAAAAGTCATATCATGATGGTGAATAAAATAGGAGGAAACATACCACAGGGTTAGAAGTCCTCCATGGGGTCAGTGATTAATTATGGCGTCGTCAAAGGTCGGGCTGCACCTAAACAATAATGATCGTGAACTCAATAAAGATCTATACGAAGGAAAGCTAATAAAGTGCGATACGGTAATGTTCATGTCAAACCACAAGAATGAGGCTTACCGATCGCTGTACAAAGCACTCACTTGGTGCTAAACAATTTTAGGGCATCATGGGAGGTGAATCCGCTGTTAGTCTGGTGGGTCAAATAAGGGAGGGGGAATGAAACGTGGTTAAAGCGTATGGCATTAAACGCATAATGGATGGTGACAGACCGGGAAGGAATGATACTCACTATGGTCGATTTAATCGGAGCGCTCCGTAATGGGGTATGTAACGCGAGCTCGGTTTCCTGGATATTGAAGTAACCATGGTGACGTTGTCACGTGGTAAACCGGCGAGCAATGGAGCCCGAAAACAGACTATGTTTTGGAAAACTATCCTAATCGCAATGGTAGTTACATTTGCTGACAAAATTACAAAAAGCAGTTAAGTGGTCAATTTTAAGAGCGTAGTTAGTATTATAATGCTCTAGAGTCACAGAATCAGAGGAACAGTCTATCACATAGCAAGAAGGGGGTTTAGGCATGGCGTACCTCTCTGACATGAGGGTAAAGCACATTGCGCGTCCCAATAAAAAATATGACCAGATAGCATGTCATTAAATAATCAATCGTAGAGTACTTCATAGCCAAGAAGGTAAGGTCATACAGCTGATGCTTGAACATTGATAATGAGATACAAATAGATTGAATTATGATATACTGATAATCGTGCCAACACCCCAGGATCAAACTGTTAAAGGATTGAAAATTAGGCATAGTGTGATGGAGATATACTCCTTCATGGAAGAGTAGCTAATTGGGAAAATGAGCTGTCAAGTTCATTCAGGCCAGTAGCAATTGAGTCAAAGAAGTAGATCCATTTAAGTTCACGGGTGTTGAGAATGTCAGAAATATTTCCACCTCGTGGTCCCAATGTTGCCTTTTCAATGACGTCCCATCGTAGACTTTCAGGGAGATGGGAATTCAACTTGAAATGGTCGACCAGTGGTGCACCAAGGACCTCACAACGGATCCGGCTCATATGTTGTAAAATACGAGCCTTTACCTTTTGTTGAGTTTGGCCGATGTAGATTTTTTGACATGGGCAAACGATGGCATAAATAATGTTGTTCGAATTACAGTTGCTGAAAGATTTGAGCTTAACTGTGAGATGGTGATGTTGGAATTCCTTGGTCTGAATTACAGAGTCACAGGCTTTACAGTTGCCACATTTGAAATGGCCAGTGACGGGTGGCAAATTCCACAAGGAAGTGATAGTGGGTTGACTATCAGAAGATAGAAAGGAGCATACCACATAGTCCTTAATGCTCTTGGCCTTCTTGAACGCATGTAGTGGTGTCTCAGGTTGTTGGATATCGTCAGATACCAAATGCCAATGCTGGTTGATGATCCGTTTGATCCTGTTACTTTTGGTATTGAAAGTGGTGACACAAACAATACGGTTTTCTTGCTGGTTGGTTTTGTCTTGGGGTGATAGTAATTCTTCACGAGGATAGAACCAAGCACGTTTGCGTGCTTTCTTTATCAGACGTCTCGGGTATCCCCGGCTTAGCAGTCGACTGGAGAGATCCTCTGATTCTGAGAAATAATGATCTTTGCTGGAACAGTTTCTACGTATTCTCAGAAACTGCCCGAAGGGCAGATTATCGCGGAGGGCTCGCGGATGGTGACTGTTGTAAGCCAATAGGGAGTTTCTATCCGCCGGTTTGCGATACAGTTTAGTACATAGTGACCCAGCTTGATGATAAATAGTGACATCGAGGAAATCAATGGGGTCACTGTGAGACTGGATCGTAAACTTAACATATTGAGATTGTTGATTCAGCCAAGTAAAGAAGCAACTTAAATTGTCCTGGTTGCCATTCCAGATTAGTAAAATATCATCAATATACCTCATCCAGAGACCAATGTGGTCTCTGAATGGGTTCAATTGATTTAAGACTGAATCATCCTCAAAGGCTGCCATGTAGAGTATGGCTACATCCGGAGCAAAGGGAGCCCCCATAGCTACCCCGGATGTCTGGAGATAAAAATTGTTGTCAAATAGGAAAAAGTTTCTAGTCATCGCTATTTTGAGCAAAGCCACAATAAATTCTGAAGGAACTTGTACAGGAGCAGGGCGTTTTTGAAGACATCTAGCAATCACTGTCAGTGCTTCTTGTTGTGGGATGCAGGTGTACAAAGAGACTACATCACATGTAGCTAGTCTCTGGATCAGCGGGTCATAGGATACACTTTCCACAATGTTGATAGTGTGCATTGTGTCTCGTAGGTACGATGGGGTGGACTCAGCCAAAGGTTTGAGGAAAAAGTCTATATATTTCCCCAGTGGTTCGAGAATGGAACCACACCCGGAGACAATGGGGCGTCCAGGCGGGTTTGCCATGTTCTTGTGAATTTTGGGTAGGGTGTACAATGTTGCCAAACGAGGATGTTTATTGTTCAGAAACAGAAATTCTTTTTCGGACAGAACACCCAAATCAAGGCCTGCCTGGGTTACTTTATAGATTTCCAGTGCGATGGATTTAGTGGGATCAGACCTCAATAGTTGGTAACATGAGTCATCTTGTAATTGACATAGGATTTCAGATTTGTAGGCGGATGAATCTTGCACTACGATAGCGCCACCCTTGTCAGCGGGCTTGATCACGACTTGTTGGTTATTTGCTAATGACTGTAAGGCTGTCTTCTCAAGTTTGCTGGTGTTGTGTCTTATGAAGGTTCTGTCCTGGAGGACTCGTTGGACATCTCGCCAAACGACCGCTTCATATGCTAAAATCTGATTGGACATGCTGTTAGCATACGGAACAAAGGTTGAGGGAGGTCGTAGGCCTGTTACAGATGACTTGAACTGTGCTTCAGTGTTGCGAAAGAAGTACTTTAATCGAATCTTTCGAAAAAATTTATAAAGTTCCGTTCGTATGATGAAATTGTCTGGTTTGTACGTAGGAACGTAAGAGAGTCCTTTGCTCAGTACTTGAAGTTCAACATTGGTGAGTGGTTGTTGAGATATATTCACCACTGGGTTCAAGGTATCGGTAGTTTCTACCAGCGGTAGGTTTTGTTGCGTGTCACCCTCTCGCCGTGTTGTTCGGGTTAAAAGCGAACTTGTTTCGGAGCTTGGCCGCGTCCCCCATCCCAGTTGGTCTGATTGTGCTGTGGGCCACGTTGTTGTTGGCCGCGGGGCCAGATGTTGCCTCTGCCTCGAGGAGGTCGCCATGAGCCTGGGCCCTGTCCTAAAAAAGGAGAAAATTGATGGGGTGGGTAGTTGTAATCAGGATATTGGTATTGATAATTTGGACCGGCTGGATCCTGTTCACCTTCGGAGCTATAAGATGAATCGGAAAAAGTTTGGAAATTCCGTCTGCCCCGGTAGGATCCACGACCTCTATTGATGAAACGACCCTGAGTGTCTTGCCGATAGTAGTCCTCTTGCAGGTATGGGTATGTCTTCTTCTTGTCGTGTAGACGGATATCACGGGCTAGTTTTTCAAGTTTGCGGTTTTGGGTGGTTAAGTCAAAGTCTTTAAGTGTGGCTTCCAGATTAGTTAGCGTATCCTTGGCACTGGCAAAATTAGTATCGGCAGCAATCTCGGCTTTCAATGCCCTGATTTCAGCGGAAATCTGTTGTACTTGATCGGCTGCAGTTTCGACGCCGAGCACCATCCAATGGCGCGAACAGTTATTGGAGATGTGGCTGAACCCTTCTTTAAATTTCGGGACTTCAATGAAGATAGCCGGTTCAATTTTAATCTGCAGTCCCACAGGGATTATATTCTCTTTTAGATACTTTGTGAGCAAATGGCCATGCCACCGTGTCCGCACAAATTTCTTCTCAAGACGCTCGAGACGCGAGATCTTGTCCTTCAATGAAAAGTCAATTGATGGAATGTTAGAGGAGAAAAAGATGTTCTCCGGATTCTCCAAGAGTTTATCTATATAGTCCTCGGAGTAGGACAAGAGTTCTCTTTCTACCATATTGTGATGTTGAAAAATAAATTTAGAACAAAGGAAAGAAACCTCGCAGACAGCAGTCTGCTCGAAGTAGTGAATAAAACTCTGTGGATCTAACGGTTGTTTTTTGATTAATTCATTGAATTGTGTAAATTGCTCCCTGTCCACACTGGGACCCCCTCCTCCTTGTACATATTCAACCCAGGTCCCAGTGACTATGTTTGGGTAACCCACTTATATATAAACATCCATATAAGTGGCTCATTAAGTCGGGTCATTCCACTTTCTATGCTGCAAGAATTGACTCCATCAATATATTATTATGTGAAGTACTTACAATTGCAAAGGAATTTTGTAATCCTCCTACATGTTCCAATGCCTCCCCCCCCCCCCCCAGGAATTATGCTCCAACTTGGCTGACTTTTTAGACAACAAAATCAAGAATATTTATCTCTCCTTTGAGTTTCTTATTCCCTCTCTTTCAGATACTGAAGAGACCAGCTCTCTTTCTCAGTTCTCTCCTCTGTGCATGGCTATCTCTCCTTTTCTAATTTCCTTACTTCTATCAAAGTTGACCTCTGTTGTCTTCAGGTCTTGCCAGTGGCTATGGGCACTGTAAATTCAATGCTTCTTAGCCTTACTAATATATTGCTTACTAGTTCAATGGTACTGGATGCCAGGAAACAAACTATAGTTATCAACTTACTAAAAAAATAAACCTTCACCAGCCCTTCTGTTCTCGGCAACAATTAACCGATTTCTCTTCTTTCCTTTCCTACTAGATTTTTAGAAAAGGAAGCCCAACCATAGATTTACCACCTTCATTGAGAGCAGTGATCTTCTTGAAGTTTCTGAGACTGGCTTCTGTTTTCCCCATGATTCTGAGACTACATGTGTGGCTGTCTCTGTTGACATATGAACCGGGGAGAGGAGTTGGCCTAACGCAGAGCTTTCCAAACTGTGTGTCCCGACACAGTACTGTGCCGCCTGCAAATGGTGGGTGTATCACGGGCACTTAGCACATAACTGCTGCAAATTAATAGGCATTCCTTTGAAAGTTTTACACCAACGCAGCAGCGCTGACTCAGAGACTATCTGCTCTATGGGGCCGGGCTATTCACGACAAAGCCTCATCAACAAGTAAATGGTAGTTTAAAGACCTGTGAAGTACTTGTGTGTGTGTGGCTGTGTGTGTGCCCTGGAAGATGGTGTGAGGTGACAGAGGGAGACAGAGGGAGGGAGACAGAAGGAGAGGGAGACAGAGGGGGGAGACAGAGAGGGAGGGAGACAGAGGGGGACAGACAGAGGGAGGAGGGCGACAGAGGGAGGTGGGAGACAGAGGGAGGGAGACAGACAGAGGGGGGAGGGAGACAGATGGAGACAGACAGAGGGAGGGAGACAAAGAGAGGGGAAAACTGTGAGAGACAGAGAGAGAGGGAGGGAGACAGAGGGAGGGAGTCCGGGGTAGACAGAGGGAGGGAGAGGGAGACAGATAAAGGGAGACAGAGGGAGGAGACAGAGAGAGGGAGACAGGGAGAGGGAAACAGAGAGAGGGAGACAGAGAGAGGGAGGCAGAGAGAGGGAGACAGACAGACAGAGGGAGAGAGACAGAGGGAGGGAGACAGAGGGACAGAGACAGAGGGAAGGAAGCAGAGGGACAGAGACAGAGGGAAGGAAACAGAGGGACAGAGACAGAGAGAGGGAGACGGAGGGCGACAGACAGGGCGACAGACAGAGGGAGACAGACAGACAGAGGGAGGGAGACAGACAGAGGGATAGAGACAGATAGAGAGAGACATATAGAGGGAGCCAGAGGGAGGGCGACAGAGGGAGGGAGACAGAGGGGGAGACAGACAAGAGGGAGACAGACAAGAGGGAGAGGGGCAGGGAGACAGGAAGGGAGACAGAGAGAGAGAGGGAGACAGAGTGAGTGAGACAGAGGGAGACAGAGTGAGTGAGACACAGGGAGACAGAGAGAGAGGAAGAGAGAGCAAGAGAGAGATAGAGAGAGAGGGAGGGAGACAGAGAGAGAGAGGGGGAAGGAGACAGAGAGAGAGACAGAGAGAGGGAGTCAGAATTACAGCAAGATTTACTCTCCCCCTTCCATACTTCCAAAACATTGTTAACTATATTGCCTGTATATTACAGCACTTAGAAGCGGAGAGCGGTCCCATCTGAGTTCAATGCGCAGAGACCAGCTGATAAGTTGCATGATTGTTTTACCACTCACAATTTCTCCTTCCTGAACGTGATTTTTGTATAACTCATACTCAGCAAGGCAGCAGGCAGACTTTGTGCATGGTTGGAAGAGTTGGCAGTGCATGCACCCGCCCTTTTTGTTCCCTAAATCCCTGGGGCATGTGTCAATGTGTGCATGATTATATTCTTGCTTCAGGCTCAAACCTAACCTTACACCTAGTTTTGCCAGTCACTGTCTTTGTTAGAACAGATACACAATTGCTTTATTAACCTTGCTGCATTCCCAAATTTGCGTGAAAATGCACCATTTGTCCACTTTTTTTTCAAAATTTTCTCCGGGGGGAGAACCTCTCCCAGCTCGCTCGCCAGCAGACGGACTTTGTGCATGGTTGAAAGGGTTGGCTGGGCGTGAACTAGCCCTCTTTGTGCCATAAATCACTGGGGCATGTGTCAGTGTGTGCATGATTATATTCTTGCTTCAGGCACAAACCTAACCGTACACCCAGTTTTGCCACTTACTGTCTTTGTTAGAACAGATTCACAATTGCTTTAGTAACCTTCCTGCTTTCTCAAATTTGCTTGAAAATGCACAATTTGCTCACTTTTATTTCAAAATTTTCTTCCGGGGGGAGGACCCCACGAGCCGCCCCCTTGGGTGGTTCGGGGTTGCTCGCTCACTACACTGCCTTACTGTGTCCCAAAATAATGCATGTACAAAAAGTGTGTCACCAACATGAAAGGTTTGGAAAGCGGTGGCCTAACGGGGGGTCGACATAGAATCTGGGGAACTGGGTTCGAATCTCGGCAATGATGCTGAACAGCCTGTGATTCTGGGCAAATCAATCCCCCCGTGCCTAACAAAAAAATAAAAATGAACGTGTCCTCATATAACGCAACTGGTGCTATGTAAAGCGTTCTGATACCCGATACCTTCAGGTCAAGTTTGCGCTATATAACACTCTGTAAATTTTTATTTTTTTTTCAAACATATTGGGTCAGGCTGGCCTTTCTGACTTCTGTGCGGCCTTTGATAGGTCTCTCATGAGAACCTTATGACACTCCTCTCTTCTACTAGCTTTCATAAATATGCTCTTTCAAGGCTACAATCTTTCCTCTCCGGTAGAGCATAGGTGGTTCCTCTTTCACTGTTTCACTTTTTCTTTGTGTTATCTGGGGTGCTCTTCATGAATCTTCTCTCAGCCGGATCCTCTTTAACATTGATATTGTTCCTTGTGCTTTCTTGATTTGGTGGTTTGGCTTCAATCTCATGTCCTGCACTGATTACACTGAATTCATTGTTTCCTTCAATGAGAATCCTAACTGCACATATGACAAAGATTTATTTCTGGTATGATAGCATATGCCAGCTGGATGAAATATAGTTGCCTTAAGCTGAATGAACGACAAGACAGAGGCCCTCTTTATGGGCACCATACCGCCATCTGGTCATCCCTTCAGTAGACCCCCAGAGCTCAGATTCACACCTGACCCAGTCACCTCAACTAAGAATCTCTGCTTCCTTTGGACTCTTCCTTATCAGATCAAATTGGCCATGTGGGCTCCTCCAGCTTCTACTAAGTTTTCAAGCTCAGAAAAATCACTGTTCTTTTCCCCACTTTCACAGGACACAGTGGCCGGACCCTCTATTGTTTCTCCTCTTCTTTACGGGAAATTACTCTACCTTGAACTTGCCTTTTATCTGCCCTTTTGTCTTCAGGTAGCCAAGAACCTAGTAGGCCCGCTTTGTCTTGGGACTTTTCCCACAGTTCTCTACTTTGAACCATCTTAAATACCTCCACTGACTGCCAGTCACCAAATGTTACATCTTCAGAGAACTCTGAGATCGAGTTATCCATATCAATGGCCCTACGAATTTCAGAAATAGGTTCCAGGCTTGCTTCAATAGTACTGCATTCCTCTTGAGCCTACCTCCTTTTTCTCCACCAAATAAAACGTGAACTTCTTTGGGGCGGTTCTTAGGCAGGCTCCACCCGCAACTAGAGGTCGGGGCACCATTAGTCGCACCACAGGCATGAGCCCACCCATGGAACTTAGGTGTGCGGTTGCTGGTTGGTTGGGTTTGATGTTATTGCGGGGCGCAGAGATATCTAGGGGGCATTTAACCCCGGCATTTTCAGGAGCTGCCCTCTTTTCCCCCACCTCATTGCACTGTGGTATCTGAGGAATTGGTCCTTTTTCTGACCGGACTTGCTGGATCTCTAAGAGGAACTGATGGGCAAGAGCAGTATACATGTTTCCTTTGCTGTTTGTTTAATTTTGGGCCAAGTTAACACGATGCTCGGGATTGGGTAAGTCTTCCGAGCAGTCGCAGTAGATGGATCGTGCGTGCCATTCTCTGCTAAACTGTGCATGCAGTTAAGGATCTATTCCCAACCCAAGGGCTTGTATCCCACTCTAGGATTTTTACTAACCCTGGGCAGAAAACTACGCTATGCTTGTGGAGTGTGCGTGGTTTGCGCAACTACGCGCTACCCGAATTGCACGTAGCATAGTGCAAAAACGCGTAATGTAGCGTAGTAGGCATTATTTGCTCGCTCGTGATCCTCAACGTCAAGTTGGCGACCGCGAGCAAGCAAAATCAACATCCCGGCTGGACATTTTCCTCTTTCGCGATCAGCAACATCAAGTTGCCCATCGCGAGCGTGGAAAATAAACCTCCTGGCAAGATTCTCAACGCTTGGAGGTCAGGTTTCTCATTGCGTGTGGTCGGGTATGTTCGCTACCGCTCGCGATGAGAAACTACCAGTCCCCGTTGAGAAAGCTGCAGCTCAAGTACAAATCTACTCGAGTTGCAGAAAATGACCGCTTGCACTGTGCATGATGCCGTTCGCAATGATTGCACAGTGCTGACAAGCATCCGGGACTGTGCAATCATTGCAAACAGCATTTCCCTACCACACTACGCAGTTCGCGTAGCGTGCTTAGTGCAAAGTGCACTTCGCATAGCGTGCCTAGTGCGAGGTGCACTTCGCTTAGCTATGCTTAGCTATGCGTAGCTATGCGTAGCGCGACTACTCAAACTACGCCCAGGGGCAACTCTTAGTTCTGGGCTGTGCTACTCGGGAGCCGGTAAGTCTCTCCTTGCGGCCGCAGCAATGGCAGGAGGTGAAGCAGTCTATTGGCTACCACAATAGAGCATGTATTATGCTGGAACTGGGTCAAATTTGGCCTTTGATCATTATCCTGGCCAATCTCCTCATAGGCAACAGAATTGTGTTTTCTTTTGCACCAAACCTGGGTCGATTGCTTTGTGCAAACATAGCCACAACATTTGAGAGCAGGTACGTTTCTCTGATTGGCTGGCATTCAAAGGTGAGGTTGTCGCTGGTCAAGGTTTCTTTTCTTGCTACATGCAGGATAGCCACCTGTGGTTTGTTGACTCACATACTTGCCCAGGAAGTCGCACATGAAGTTACAAACATATTCTCGGGTAGCGTTGGACTGAATATGCAGTGGGGGTTGTTTAAGTGATGTAACATATACATTTCTCAGCAGGGCAGTTTTAAATACTATTATAGTGTTATACAGCGGGGCTCCTCTGCTATGGCAGGCGAGCGTCACCCCCCATCCCCTGCTTGAGTGCCAGGCAGCAGACAGAAATGGGAATAAAAATGATAATAAAACCATTTTATTATCATTTTACTTTTTTTCTGCTGCAGGCAGCCAAGTTTGGGAAGGGCCATGAGGAATTCAGGAGTAGTGCAAACTGTAAAGTGCACATGAGGGTTTGGCCGGCTGTTTACTGCCGTCCAAACCGTCATGCGCACTTTGATCTCTCTCCCCGAGCTGTGTTGTACAGCTGAATGGAGTAGAGACACAGGCTCCTAGGCTCTGGGTGAGCGTTAAACAAGCCTGTTCAGGCCAATCACTGCGTCGTGATTGACGTCTTGGAGCCTGAGCAGTGTGCAGGGACCCAGAGGAGAACAATCCTAAACGGCGGGCCGCCAGCGCAGCAGCAGGTAAGGTTTTTTTAAATTATTCGTTATATTTCCCCCGTCTCATCACTTATTAAGAAAGTGAACTGCCACTGGTATAGTATGATGTTCTTTCTGGATACTGTTTATGCTGTGTAATGAGAGGTAGTTTTTCTCACCAAAGGGGGGGGGGGGAAGTAGCTGTTTTCTGCATGCAATGGGTGTAGCTCTCACTTGAGATATTGTTGTGTGCCAAGGTTTGGATCCTTGCCAATGGGCTTCACATTAAATGGTTTGTTGCGCGCCAATGCTAATGTGTTCATGTGTCTATCCCCAGATTAGCGGCCATTGGTGGTATTCTAGTTTGCTCTCCTCTCTGTACTTCCTTGATTCATTGGATTTACAGGTAAGAGCAAGAGGCTCAACAGCGGGTTGGGGGGGCTTGGGGCATGAACCCGGGCAATCTCCCAGGGAGTGATGTAACGTCAACCTTGTAGGGGGCGCACAGCTTTGCTGGCATTGCACTATGTAATTCTAGGTGGGCCTAATCTTTTTGCTTTTTGTCTTTAGTCCTTGGGTTGGTTTTGCCTCACTCTCCCTTTCCTTCCTTCCACTTAGTATGACCCCAAAACATGTGAGTCTGTCAGTGGATACTCTCGATACACAGGAAGCTTTCCGCTCCTTCAGAGAGCCCTGGGAAGGGGCAAATATCCATGGCATCGATTGGGCCCTCAAGAAGGTGTCCGAAGGACCTGACAAGAAGCATCAGGAGGATACGACCATACGAACATTTGCTACGGTCTTTTTTATGCAGGATTTATCACACCTGTAAGCTTTCCGGTCTGTTCCAGTACAATACACTGGACTAGAATACGTATTCGACTCCCCTGACACTTGTTCATTGCCACTGTTTACATAACAGGTGTCTGAACTCTGGCTTTCAGAATCTGGAATCATATCGGGGAGTTCTCGCAGTACATGCTGCAACTGAACCCACATTTCGGCCATCTGAGCTATTATACTCCATCTTTTATTTCCTTGCCCTGAAGAAGTTCCCCGTGAGGGAATGAAACACATTGGCTGAACTTTTTGTACTGCTGATTTACTTATGAATTTGAAATAAAGATCTGTCTTTACACTACTATCTGACTACTGGACTTCATGACTGGCGCACCCCCATTTCATTAACTACATTGCACTAAGGGATTATAGGTGGGCCTAATCTTTTTGCTTTTTGTCTTTAGTCCTTGGGTTGGTTTTGCCTCACTCTCCCTTTCCTTAGTTCCACTTATTATGACCCCAAAACATGACAAGAAGCATCAGCAGTTCACACCTCTCCCCAAGCGACAGAGGAAGATGCTGACATGGTAAAAAGACACCCTCCCTGTGTAACAAACTGAAACTGGTTCTCAGCGCAGGTCCCGCACAAAAAGGAGGGTGAGTCAGTAGGACAACCGCCAGCATCCCTGGGGCCTATTTTTAGTGTGAATGTAGGGGTGGTGGATTAGAGCAACGTGATCAACTTCCCTGCAGTCCAGAGTGATGGTCTCTCTAGCACAGACAGCAGGAGTGTACTAAACCGCACAGATCACATCTCGACCCGCGGTCACTGCCACAGTGCCACTAGCATGCCACTGGTACCAACCGCACCAGCAGGGGTGGTGGTTGGCAGCTCCCACACCTAGCCAGGTTGCCCCCAGAACTGGGCATGATGGCGCAACTGATGGCCCAACCAGGGGCCGCCTCTTCCCCTTCTTCTGGCAACAGAGGTCAGTCCATGCTCACTGTCAGTTCCATGTCCTTTTGCTCAACATCACCCTTCTTGGCCCCTCCTTCAGCTATAGCCTGACATGTCCCAGAGGAAAGTAAAGAAAAGATCCATAGAAGTGAATATTGCGAGGTATTTGACTTGATTAATGCAGGAATAGCTCCAGGAAAAACCAAGCCCGGGAAGAATGGCGAACAAAAGCAAATGAAGGTTTGGGCAGAATGGTCCCTTAAGAATTGGGTGGCAGGTTTTTCAATTTACTCGGCCATCCTGTAAGAGAAGTTCCCTGCTTTGGTGTCCCAATTGTTTGGTTATATGTCCTTAATACATTGTGCTGCATCTGGTTTTCAGGGATCAGCCTAGTTGCAATGTGGCATCAAATTTAGCCAAATGAAAGCGGTCAGGACTGAAATAGCATGGAATCAAAGGGAAATTAACATGTGGCACGCTGAATCAACATGGTGCCCTACTCAGCAAAATCCTCACAGTCCTATTAGTCTGAAAAAGGGTTTGGGGGCAAAAAATCGGCTTGCTGGCAGTATAATAATGAGTGTCACAGCCTGTACGTTCAAACACCTTTGCTCTTTCTGCAGAGCTCAAGGTCTTCCTGCAAGTAACCCCCAGAATCATCATTGTCCCGTTTTGCGAGTCCTTAATAGCGATTATTAAGGAATCGCTATTAAAGACTCGCAAAGCGGGATTCATGTAGAAATCGCAATTTTATTAGCGATTCCTACAGCTTCCTTATTTGCGATTAGCAAATTGCTAATCACAAATAAGGAATGACTCCCCATTCATTCCTATGGGGAGTCATTCCTTATTTGCGATTAGCAATTTGCTAATCGCAAATAAGGATGCGATTTCAAGGGTGCCAGGGGTGTCCAAAGGACACCCTGTAGCACCCCTGAAATGTAAATGTAGACTGATGTTGCGCACACACATGTCCAAAGGACATGTGTGTGTGTAACATACAACTTAGAAAAATGCACTAAAGTGCATTTTTCTAAGTTTTCGCTATTTACCACGAAGTCAGACTTCGCGGTAAATAGCGGCCAAAAATAGCAATTTCGCAATTTTTAAAAGGTTCATGAATAGCATTTAAGGAATCTCAAATTGAGCGATCGAAATTTGATAATTCGCCTTTATTTGCGATTTTTCAAATTGCGAGTTCATGAACCATTGATGAATCTCAAATGCCATTTTTGCGGGCGCAAACAGCCGAATTTTGCCATTCGCACCGTTTGCGCTCGCAAAAATGCTTGATGAATCTACCTATAAGTGTTTTAAAAAGCACAAAAAAAACAAAGAACAGTCTGCCTCCAAACGTCAATGACCCTCTTCCCTTTGCCTACTCGTCTGCATGTGTTAGCTCACTTCCTTGGCAAATACGGAAACAAACATGATACACACATGCTATATATATATAGGCTTTCCTATTTTCAGTTTCTATTTTTGGTAAATTCTGGTTGGGTTTTTTCAGTGTTTTTAATATCTTCAAAAACAGTTGTTGTCAGTGGTTACACATTTTCGCACCACTAAAAACAACAGAAAAAGTGTTTTACCGGTGTTTATGGAACATTTTGCTTTTATTATTGCTTGCTTTCTGCACTGAAAGAACATGGTATATAGGCAGTGTACTTATAGTGTATATGAGGTCCAAATACATTTTTGCAAATTAATCTTATTGTATTACACCATACAATACTTCTTCAGTGAGTCTTTGGGTCATGTGCGCTCACTCTTTCCTTCCCATGTAAACTTCTGTGAAAAGGCCCTCTCAGCATTCTTAGCCCATTGGGCTGGAGACCCTTAGCTAAGGTACACAGTTGGGATGACTCTTTCTTTGAAGCCACATAAAAGCACGAAATGATAAATATTTGCGTTTTAGTTCCTGTGCATTAGAAACCAGTGCACCAGAATGGACTAAAAAGTCAATAGCATCCCTCATGAACTCTTAAGATTGTAAAGATGCTTTCAGCATACCATCTAACAAGTGGCAAAGATCTACTACAGGGAATCACTTCAGCTCGGGTATCAATTTTGACAGGTCATCACACAACTTTTTTATATACGTAGCTGAATCACTGCAAATACAAATATTATCACTCCAATCTTTGTTGAACTTGGAAAGAACCTTTTTTGCAGAGCATTACAAGTGACACTGTGTTCCATGTTTTCCAAAAGTCTGGTGTCATGTTTTCAACACTATCCCAGATGCTTGGTGATATATATACTTGTCACTATACCTTGCATTGAATGTTTAAAGCCTGAGGTGTTGGAAATTCACGTACTATCAATACTGACCCACTAAAACCTATGGTCTGATGTATTAAGGGTTTTTACCCATTCTCTGTGGGTAAATGTGATGACACATATTAGGAAAGATTTTTATGAAACCAGCCATTTTACCTATCGGTAAAAGAATCAAATGCAGCCAAAATATCAAATATGAGTTTGACATTTCCTGATTCTCTATACTTTATAAAATAATTAAACTAGACCTAAAACATGAAACTAAACCCTGCATCTTTAGACCAAAGGCCACAAAACTGAAAAAGTAAAAGGAAGAAGAAACAATATTTTAGTGGCATCCCTAAAGAACAAAACTCAAGCAGAATAATGTTAGCCAGTCTTTCTTACTGCTACTTGTATAACAAAGTTACATTGTATTGACCCCTTCAGGAAGACAAAAATGACTCTTTCACTCTCTTTTTCCTTTCTTTGAATGGCATTTAGTTAGTGGTTGTCCAGGTGTTTTTTCAGTGTTTATATGTTATCGCCTGTGAGGGCTATTTTTCTTTCAGTGGGGTTTTATCAGTTATTATAGGTTTAAACCTAAAACTCCACAGCCTAATTATGGTTTTAGGGATTATTTTGGCATTCCCTCCAGCGCTGCCTCAACCCCAGTACCACCCAAGAATCAAATGTTGGGGGTACGCCAATCATAGATTGCTAGAGAGAAGACCCTAAAGGAAGTGCGGGCTGGGTTGGGTGGCAGGCCCATTTGACTCCCCTCCATTTGCGACGCTGGTCTGCTTACTTCTAGAACTGGTCCTGAAGAAGGAGCCAGGCAAGTTCCGCCTAATCCACAACTTATATTTTCCCCCAGGGTCCTCTGTTAAAAGTGGTCTGGACCAGAGTTTATGCACAGTACAGTACAGTAACTTTGACAAAGCGATTACCAAGCTGCAGAAGCTGGGTCAAGCGGCACTGTTGGCCAAATCTGATATGCGATCAGCCTTTTGCCTATTGCCAGTTCACCCAGATGACATCCCCCTCTTTGGTTTCACTTTTGAAGGGCAATTCTTTGTTGTCTTATGCATACCCATGGGGTACTCCATTGCTCGTTCCTTCTTTGAAACCTTCAGTAGGCTCATGGAGTGGCCTCCAATGATGTGGTGCATTACTTAGATGATATTGTATTCATAGGGCCGCCTGGCTCTCTGGCGTGTAGGAAGGGCCTGCTGGGCTTCCGTAAACTACCACAGGCATTGGGGATACCGTTGACATAAGACAGAGGGTCCTAGGACTTGTATCTCCTTACTGGGCATAGAAATAGATTCAGTAGCAGGTGTGTAGGCTACCGCAAAGCAAGGTATCTGCCTTCAGGACCTCTATTGAGTCTTGCCTGACAGTCAAAAAAGTTTTCTAAGAACATCGCCAGGGCAATGGGCAAAACACCACCACACCAGGCTCTCACGCGAGGTCTGAAAGGATTTACACATTTGAAGGAACTTTCTTTCAAACTTCAGTGGGATGCTATTATGGCGGCAACCAGCACAGTCCAATGCAGATCTGGCCCTCCACACAGACGCTTCTGGCAGCATAGGTTTTTGGGCTGTATTGGGCAGTAGATTTCGTATTGTTTGGGTTCACCAACAGTATTACTTTTCTGGAACTGTTCTATATTGTTGTGGCATTGCAGATTTGGGGTGCCTGCTTAGCAAACAGAAGGATCATCTTCTGACCAGATAGCATGTCTTCAGTAATTTGGATCAACAATCAGATGCCTAGATGCCCTTTCATACTAAGGCTGCTCAAAACCCTCATCTGCAGCTGTCTTGTACCTAATGTGTATTTCTCTGCCAACCATGTCCCCGGGGTAGATAATACAGTAGCTGATGCCTTATCCCTTTTATTAAGTTGGCAGAGTTCAGAGCATTGTGGCTGCAGGCGGACAAAGTGATCATGACCTTCCATTGTCCCAGACTTAATTGCAGCATCCTTGGCCCCCAGGACTCAACGTACGTTTGAGGATGCTTGTCGAGTTTATGATGCGTCCTTTAGGTCACCGGGCGTTTCAGAGTATTTTTCCCCGGAGCAAGTGTTGCATTTTGTGGCCCACCTGAGGTCTTGTGATAAGTCGCTACCACTAGTCCGGAGGCAGTTATCAGCAATCACCTTTTTTTACAGGCCTGAGGGGCATTAGGGATCCAACTAAGGGTGTGGAGGGCCAGCAGAGGATGCATGCACCTGGTCCCAGTGGCAAAGACAGCAAGAGGCCCATTGATGTAGCCAGGCTGTCACACATTTTAGGAGTTTTGCACCAAGTCTGCTTGTTCCAGTACGAAGTATGGTTGTTTAGTCTCGCCTACTCCCTCGCTTTCTTTGGTCCTTCAGGTTTTTTGAGTGGGTTTCATATTCCAGGATGGGGTCCTGGGTTGACGTTGGGAATTTAATCTTGTCAGGGGGCTCCCCAAGTCTGAGGAGGTCAGAGACAGACCCATTGGGGAGATGGACATGGGTGCGCATTGGTTCACCTGCAAGGACTCCGTATTGCTCCTTAGCCTTGACACAGGACTTCCTTCTCATCTGCCCCACATGCGGAAGCACCAATCTACTGATGCACGCAGATGGCGCCCTACTTACACGTTTTTAGTGTACAGAGACACGTAATCGCTCTTTGGCCCTGCTGGGTGAAGCAGCATCACAATTTAACTCCCATTCTTTCCACATGGGTGCAGCCACTACAGCAGCAGCTTTGGGACTTCTTATGCATGCAATTGAGACCCTACGGGTAAGTAGTGCGCTATATAAATGTCTTTGATTGATTAGGCCATGAAAGGGGTGAGTAGTTGGAGGTTCTCATGCTTCAAGCACTGTTAGGTCACACATGACCTAGGATTCAAGCAGTCGCATGACTAGGGGCCGGATGTACGACCATGTTATTTTGTGAGTCGCAAATTGCGCTCAATTGCGAGTCATAATTTGTGACTTGCAAAATGACATGTACAACCGTGTCAGAGACACTGCTTGCGATTCTCAATAGGGTCGCAAATTGCATGCCTCATCAATATTCATGAGGCTGTCGCAATTTGCGACCCCATTGAGAATGCCTCACCTTCCCAGGTATGGTGGCCTGATGGGCTCAGCAGACCTCCATGTCTGGAACTGCTTTTCAATAAGCAGTTTTTTTAATGCAGCCCTTTTTCCTTAAAGGAAAACTGGATGCGTTTAAAAAAAAAAAAAGAATGAAACGTTTTTCCCTTCCCTTTTGTGATTGCATTAACACCCTCTTGAAGAGGGCGGTAAATTGCAAGTGTTTTGTGAGCGCAATTGCGGTCGCAAAACATTTGTAAATGGCTTTGGGGTCGCTATTAGGAAGGGAACGCCCCTTCCTAATAGCGAGTCGCTAAACACTGTTTTGCGACTCGCAATTTATTTGCGACTCGGAAAATAGTGTATAACCCGTTTGCGCATGCACATGCACAATCCCGTCGTACATCTGTCCCTAGGACTACTAGCTCCCGGAAACACTATTTCCTTGTCTTTTCCACAGCCGGCGAGCAGGGGCTGGTGAATGTGTACTGGTGTGGTCATTCTTTTATTCGCAGAGCAGCTGTTCAGTGTCACGGATCAAGATCTGAGAGGGCTCATCTAGATGCAGGAGTCAAACATCACTGGGTGGGTATTGGGGCACTCAGACTAGAGAACCTGTTTAAACCCATCTGGAGGAGGGTGGCCTGCCAACCCCTGAAATTATCATTATCCTCGTGGGGGGCTTATTTTAGAAGTAAAGAAGCGCTTGCCCCAGGCGGCAATACTGTAGTCTGAGGTCTTACTCGGTCAGTCTGGCCTGGGAGGGGGGCGCCCATAAGGGTGATGAATGATTCTGTGAAGAAGTTCAACCACTCAGTGCCAAAGACACTCGGGTTCATCCACGGGCACTATGGGCACAGTTTGCTTCAGTTACCCAGAACGGATTGCTTCATAGATATGGGTTCATCTTTCCCTTCAAGGGCCCGATGCTCTTTTCCAAGAAATCTTAGGAGCCTTTGCCAACCTCTGCCTGGCAGGGGGAGGGCGAGTTCGCCAGTGACCTCCTCGCCCTGTGGTGGTGTCCCTGGCAGCAGAATGAAGGAGATACCCAAGAAGTGGACTCAGTGACTGAACTAACACCTGAGCGGGGTGGTGCTTGTATGGGCACCGGGCTGGCGGAGGGGGACGTTTTGCGCGCACTATTTTCTTTTCTCACTGTAAGTACCTGAAATTTGCGCCTCCACATTTACAACTTCAATTACCATTTCTCCCTTCCAGAATAGCTTCAAAATGTGACTCTCCCAGCCATACGAACTACGGCCATTGTTAGCCTTCATCCAATCAGGTCAATGACGCCGTTTCGGATGGCAAGTCACCCTCTATAAGTATTTCTATTCATTCATATGTTCATTCTTTGAGTCATGGCATCTTGTTTGTTTTGTGTGTTATCAAAGGTTCTTTTTCTAATGACAGGGTTTCCTAAGCCTCCTTGTATATAGGTCACGTCCCACAACAAGGCCCTCGGTTTTAATGGTATAGTATTTCCGCCCAGATTTCCTCTGCGTAGATTTCATTTCCGTGATCTTTGTGTTTGTTTCTGATTCATTCACTTCAGGTGCATCCCATCCCGCCTGTTGTTCAGTGACGTAATAAATAGGTCATGGGCTGTAATCCAAGCAAGGAAAATGGAAACCTCCCCACTCCCCTCGACTGGTTTGTAAAAGACAGCCGAATTTGGTGCTTAATAGGCCCAGATACCCCCTAGGCCTGTGATACTTAACTTGGGGTCCGCGGACCACTGGAGATACCTGACTGTTTAAAAAAGAAAGAATTTTAGCATAATAATGATGTATATGTACATAAAAAAGCAAAATTGAACATTTTAACCTGATTTGTGAATGTGAAATAATTTGAAACTGGGGGGCTAAAAATTAGGCGCATATCCTTTGATGATATTGATTAGTGGGAGCAGTGCAGGTGCAGCAACAATGTACGATTAGTGGCCTCAATTTAAGTACTAGCTTGCATGCATAAAAAGAGAGCATGCATTAGGAGTATTTGGGGTCTAGTATATCACTGCATCTTTTGAAAGTAAAACTACATTTTGTAAAACGCTAAAACCTCATTAAAATTAAAAATTCGATTTTTGAAGACGTTTTTGTTAGTGCTTAAAAAGTAATATTTCATAATGTGTGTGTTCGTACGATTTATACTTGCTTCTGTGTTATTGTAGAAATTGCCTAGGCGGGGGTCTCCAGCTTCCAGTAAAGATTCAGCGGGGCTCTGTAGCAGTCAAAAATGTTAAGAACCCCTGCCCTAGGCCATGGTACCATTGCACCTGCCTCACCAATGGTAGCTACTTTCTTGCTATTGCTGTTGCTTTCCTATCGGTCTAGCATCAGGAGAGCGGTGTGCTGATCCAGTCCTGCATTACTGTGTGGAAGAGTGAAGAGCACGATCGAGGTGCATTGGAGGAGCTGAGTATGGACCACCAGGGGGTGCTGTAGGTCAGGATTGAGATCTGTGTAGGGTTTCTTGTACTGCAGTAGGAAGGGGGCTGCAGGTCAGGATGGCGGTGCTCTGGCAGAGCCTTTTGTGGGACTGAGTCAAAGAATGCAACTGGTGCTGCAGGACAGGAATAGGAGAAAGTTGGCACAACTGTGTGCAGTTTCCTGTATTGTAATACCGTGAATGAATGTGGGTATTGTGGTGCAGACATGTGTTCTGTTGCTGTCAATGTAGTGAAAATAAAAGACTGTAGAGTAGCACTGGCTGCGGTTTTCAGTATTGTTGTGGGGCACCGATAAATGTAAGGACTGAGGTACATTGGCAGAGGGATGTGTTGTGGTTGTATGGCCAGGGACTACCTATATCCCATCCTCCCTTATCAAACTTTATTTAATTGACATCAGAAGAATTTCTTTGGAAGCGGGGGTCGTACAACCCCTGGCCGTATTTATTAACCCCTTCGCTGGGGGCTCATTCCCCCGGGGCGCGGGGGAAGGGGGGCCGCGTGGCGCCGCGGTACTGATGATGAGCTCGGCTCGTCATGCAGCACGGTAGCAGTGTGCTGAGGACGAGCTGAGCACGTCATGGCCACGCCCGCTCAATGGAATGCCCAGCACAGCGGGGTAATTATCCCCGCGTGGGCTTTCCGCGGAGGCCATGACGAGCTCAGCTCGTCACCAGCACACGGCCACCGTGCTGCATGACGAGTTGAGCTCGTCATCAGCATGCAAGGTGTTAAACATAAAATTAAACAAAAATTGAAATAAACAAATATTTACATGAGTACGCTGAAAACACTTGCATTACATTGATTACAATTGATAAATACAGATGTCAGATGGCTAACCTTAACATAATTCTAGTACAAAGGTACTTCCTATCCAAATCTAACATATCATCCATAATCATACAGCATTTACTTTTCTGCGTATCCTATTTGGGCCTACAGCAAGGTCACTAACTGGTGTCAGATCCTTATCAATTAACCACTCCCACCAGTTGGAGTGCGCATGCGCAGAGGGCTCGTTTACCGTGAGGGTACTCCCCCCCCCCCCGGTTACCACCGTACGCTCTATTAACTCCATTTAAGGGGACCCGTGTGTTTCTGCGCTGTTTACTGGCGTCATTGTGCACGTGCGGGGTGGCCAACCAGCCTAGAGAAAGCGTGTCTCCCCACTCCCATCTAGCCAACCGGCTGTAACTGCCCCTGGAGTTCTAGGAGAGACCACTTGTCCCTCCTCTTGGGCGACCCCATTCAAGAATGACGCTGCCCTCTAAGGACCTTAAATTTACTGCTCAGCAATCATGACCTTACTGCCTGACCAAGGAATAGCACTAAATACCACGATTGATGACCTGTAAACGGGATAAAGTTCTAAGGAACCAAACATATTAATACGATACACCTGTATTCCATTACATATGCAACAAACCTGTGAAAAAACATCATTAATCCCAACACCAATAATCTGCTTTAGGGGACGGTGGGTGGGGAAAACAAATTACGGCCTCTGTAGAGGCTGGTGAGGCAGGCTGTGAAGCACGGAGTCAAGAGGAAGACTCTCGCGCTCCTCAGCCTTTTAACCCCTACCTGCCAGGCTGGTTTGAACCGGCCTGACCTTCCCTCCTCATGTGACCCGGAACTGATTCTATCACTTCCGGGTCACATTCCAGACCGGGGACCAACCAACCTTGAGGCGCGCCTGTCGCATCCTTACTGCGCGACAGGCTTGCCTCCGTGATAGAGAGGGAGGGGAACCGGTGCGCCCGCCATACTTGTGGCGTGGCCGATGTCGGCCCCGCCTTTCTCTATGGCCAGGGACTACCTATGCCCCCTCCTCCCTTATCAAACTTTATTTAATTGACATGAGAAGAATTTCTTTGGAAGCGGGGGTCATACAACCCCCGGCCGTATTTATGAAACATAAAATTAAACAAAAATTGAAATAAACAAATATTTACATGAGTACGCAGAAAACACTTGCATTACATTGATTACAATTGATAAATTCGGATATCAGATGGCTAACCTTAACATAATTCTAGTACAAAGGTATTTCCTATTCGAATCTAACATATCATCCATAATCATACAGCATTTACTTTTCTGCGTATCCTATTTGGGCCTACGGAAAGGTCACTAACTGGTGTCAGATCCTTATAAATTAACCACGCCCTCCAGTCGGAGTGCGCATGCACAAAGGGCTCGTTTATCGTGAGGGTACTTCCCCCCCCCGGTTACCCCCGTATGCTCTATTAACTCCATTAAAGGGGACCCTTGCGTTTCTGCGCTGTTTACTGGCGTCGTTGTGCACGTGCGGGGTGGCCAACCAGCCTAGATAAAGCGTGACTCCCCTCTCTCCCGTACCTATCTAGCCAACCAGCTGTACCTGCCCCTGGAGTTTTAGGAGAGACCACTTGTCCCTCCCCTCGAGCGACCCCATTCAAGAATGGCACCACCCTCAAAGGACCTTAAATTTACTGCTCACCAATCATGACCTTACCGCCACAGGCAAGCGTAGTTGACCGACTATCTGGCCCCCCCAAACTTCCTCACTGAAAGGTCATGCCCTGCCTTTGAGACCCCCAACCAAGCCACTATATTCTCTAACAGGAGTTCATTCAGTACCCTAGTCAGGTGGACCCCATCCTTTAAGAAGCACAGCTCCCCCTGATACACCCTTGGGCGATCGTCTGTAATTGAGGAGACCTGAACAATTTTCCTATTTTATTGTTGATCCTCCTTACTGAGTGATTCAACGCTTTTACAGAATCTCTCCCCCTCCATTTTAATCTATGTACCATCTGAGACCATACTATGGTGCACCCCTGGCATGTCTTAGCTAACAAACCCACTTCTGAGATTATGGCCTCCATTAACCCCCTTCTACCGAGGTTACCCAGATCGTTCCCACGCAAGTGCAAGATAACTATGCTAGGTGGGACCCCATGCTTACTCAAAATATCTGTGACGAAACCCCTGAACTGACTAAGGCAGAGACCCCCTTTTCCATGAAATGACCGGTCTGTTCAATTCTGTGTTTGTAATTTCCTGAAAAGAAAACTGCATTTAAACGTCTTACATATGAGTGGCCATTAACCCACACAACATGTGGTCCTGCTTCCTGTGGATGTGCCCGTCCTTGTATTCGGTCTTGCTGCTGATGCGCCGCCGCCAGTTTCCCCCCTGCGTGACAGGTTCGAGAAACTGTAAAATCCAAGCAGAGATGGAAAATGCATCAGTACATGTGCGAATTGCCCCACTCACAGCATGTGTAGCCGCACATAGTGCTTATAACAATTGGAGGACTACCTCCCAATTCCTTTTACATTGCTGCTGTGCAAACCTCTAGCTGTTGCTTAAGTGGCAGCCCCTATCCTGAACGAGTGCGTACCAAAACACCTAGAATCCAAACCTGCCCTGTTTATTGCCATCTCCATGACCCTTTTAAACTGGAACCTGGTGAGCAGGGTACCATCTGCATGTATCAACAATGCTCCCCCATTGTACTAGATCTCTGTTGTAGGAACGCTTCTAGCTGAGTCATGGGGCAGCAAGGATTACCATGCGCTCGGTGGAGTACTACCCCCTCGCCACGGGCTTCTTGATCTGTTTTGGATTTTCTAACAGATATTAGTAAGATGTCGCCCTGCACTTTTGCATATTCAAGCTGCAGCCCCCCTTTCACATCCTGCTTATTCTGCGTCACCAACTCCCCTATCCTAAAGGCTCCAGAAAAGGCCAGTGAAAAGGCGGCTTTGAATAGCAAAGCTTCTCTTGTAGAGCTGCAGATGACATCCAAAGCCTCCAGTAGAGATGTAGAGCAGCCCTATTCGAATTTGGCGTCTTGTGTCTGGTGCTGATCTCTGGAGGCGTTACCACCCTTTCAGGGCCTTCCTAACAATGAAACTGTTGGTAGGATCCCCCTGGCCTTAGTTTGCGCGAAGAAGGAGATTGCCGCCACGTCGCCTGGCTGCCGCCGCTGAGCGCCCCTCTTTATTCAAAGTATCTAAATAGCGCAGGAGCGCCCCTGTGTCATGCCAGCTTTCAGCCCAATCCTTCCCCAAAAAAGCGCAGTATGCCCAAAAAGCCCCTTCATAAGCTTTCCTGGTCTTGGGAGCTAGGCTAGCTGCCACGAGGTTCTGTAGTTGGGGGCACAAATCTGCCAAAGTACTTCCGGGAAGAATGTTGGGGTTGCCTCCACAGAGGGTAGGTGTTCCGTGAAAACATGCATCTTGAAGCGAGAGAGTGCATCAGCAGCATTATTCAAGACCCCCGGGACATGTTTAGTCTTAAACTGCATGTTCAATTTCATACATAACAACACTATCTCCTTCAACAGGCGGAGGATCATTTTACAACGTGCTGCTTGTTGGTTGATGCATTCAACTACACTCATGTTGTCCGACCAGAAAACCACTGATTGATTACGCACACACATTCTGGCCAAACTGTTAGTGCCACCCATATGGGAAATAGTTCCAGGAAACTATTGTTGGCTGTCACACCATTCTCCGCCCTCCACGCTGGCCAATGTTGAGCCACCCACTCATTACCGAGTATGGCACCAAATCCTACACTGCCCGCAGCGTCGATCCATAAACCTAACTCCGCAGAAGTAGAGGGTGGACCGGGCCACACCACCCTGCCATTGAAATCCTGCAGAAATGCCATCCAAATACGCATGTCCTGCCGAACCTCATATGACAGTATTGTGTGATGGTGTTTTTCTTGGAGACCTATTTATCAAAAAAGAGGGAGGAAGAGGAAAAAGGAACCAGGTTTTACCCTCCCCAAATTACAATTTAAACATAAGATCCTTGAGCCCAAGGATAACATAAAACCTGATTTTGTCAGTAAGTGGTATTCACAACACTCAATAGTGTCGGGATAGCTTTGATAAGCTAGAGGAAAGAAAAATGATATTTCTTTCTTGTGTCCCCTCACTCACCCGGGTTTCCCTATGGTGACATGCTTCATCATTGGGGCCATCCCAGCCCTCTACGGACTGGGGCGTGCTGCGACTAGCGGACTACACAGGAGCACTTTAATTTGTGGACTATGTGTAGTGCAAAGTGTATTGTGAATGTGGAGTGGTATGTGTACTGTGGATTAAAAACTACCTGCCTAGTGAGCTATAAATGATTTATTCTTGCTCCCGGGTGGTACATTAAAAACGGGGTTCTAGGGAGCCTACTAGCAATGAATTAGGTGTGCCTAGCGTTTTTTTGTCAATATGTTTCGAGCTCCCCAACCTCTTCTTCAGGACTACACAGAGACCAGCCCTTTGTTCGCCACTCCTAGATGTGCTCAAGTGGGATGCTAGAAAGTTAAACAATTATTTACTTTAGAATGCTGCAAAATTTAAGGCATGCATTAGTACATACGCTAGTATTGATCACGTAGTATCTGTAAGAGAAAGAAAACACTGTGCGGTTATGGGGTACAAGCCCCAGCCGTATAATGACATATTGCAACATACACCATCCTCAATTACATGTGTTATCTGTGCTTTGGAATCCATGCGATTATACGAAAAAAATGGGTTATTGCCAAGTGATTAAAATCAAGTGTCTGAACTGGCTTGCATTCGCACTCGTAATTATAGCATACACACCACACATAAAAAATGAAACAGACTATTACATACATGAAAAGAGCCCTAACTTGGCCCCCTTGGTCACGGAGTGTTGTTCGTATCCCCTCCAATCTAGTGGGAGAAAACAGGACAAATGTGGCCGTTTTAGTATATGGCAATACTCAGTAGTATAAGGTGCCGTGATTTCAAAGTCTGATAGCACTGCCAAAAAAATATATATGTTATTGCGTGATACAAGGATCATGGATGTCCTCTCACGTTCGGGACCTGTAGGGAAGAAAAACACTTACTTGGATTTAGGGATCACTCGGCTTAGTAACCTACACTGCAACCTCCGGATCGCATCTTGAGACGTGTGCGTCCGGGGGTCGAATATATGCATCAACTTCCGCATTGTCGTCGTGATTACGCGTGGGCCGTAGGCTCGTATCTCGTGTGAAGGAGCATTCCGTCGGCCATCTTGGGGGAATTGAATATGAAACAATTTCACCTCCATCACATACTAGGAGCTTCGTTTTTAAAAAGGGGTGAATTACGAGTGTAACGCTTGATGCACTGCTCCCGAAAAATTAATTTACGTTATTATTGAAAGATATGGTATCTTTGGGCGTGTTGGGCTGTTGATCATGAGGAAAATGTCCTCCAAGCAGTGATACTGTTGTTGCTGCCTTGTATAATGGAAAATAAAAAGAGTATACTTATCTAGTGGATGATCAGACGAGTATACTTATTAAGGGGCTGCCAAAGGGGTCATCTTGGAGTGGATACGTTTTAAGACTCACAGTGCTGTACTTGTGGTCACTAGTAATAATTGTCATTGGTAAATGAATTCCAGAACAAAAGTTAATAAAAGGGACGTCCTATAAGACAAGATTCAGGCGCACATGATATAGTTAAAACATCCATACTAAATATTAGCAGTTTTATGATGTGAATTGCCCCCATGGTATGTCGTCATTGAGCCCTTGGGTATCGGAGTGTAATTTAAAAACCTATCGTTGTTCCTTTTCAAGGAGTTTCTTGTCCATGTGTGGTTGGTTCTGCACAATTTCTAAAACCACCCCCCTCATGTCATTCGGTGTGTGTGTAGTTTTTCCAAGAAATGTGTCGTCATTCTGGTGTTGGTGCGTTTGCACCTGATGTTACTCCTGTGTTCAGTAATGCGTGTGCTGACCTTCCTAGTGGCCATACCTACATAGTGTAAGTTACACGTAAATGTGATCATATAGACCACACCAGTTGTGTTGCAATTTGAAAAAGATCTTAGGTCCCATTTTAGGCCATTATTGCAGTGGACTTGTTCGTTGCAGTGGTCAAGTGGCAGACACTGCAATTTGTGCAGGGATAATGACCTGCAGGTAGAGGGTGAAGGAGGCGAGCTGCGGCCACAGAGCCCTGTGGTTCTCTGGGCCTCGTGTGGACCACAAAATCTCTCAAATTTTTACCTTTTCGATGACTGAACATTGGTTTCTCGAAGTTCAATTCTCCACTATTAAGTGTTCTCCAATGTTTTTTCACTATTTTTGCTACTTGGTCGGAAGCCACATTGTAAGTTGTGATGCAGATCGTTCGTTTTTTGGTGTTTTCCGCAATGATTTTGGGTTCTAGAAGTGCTTCTCGGCTATTATTTGAGGCTCTTTTTTTAGCTTTTTGCACAATATGTTTGGGGTAGTTCCCGAGTAAGAGCTTTTCACTTAGTTCCTTGGCCTGGACATGGAAATCCCTTTTCTCAGAGCAGTTACATCTCAGGCGCAAGAATTGCCCAAAGGGTAAATTCTCCCTTAGTTGTCTCAGGTGGAAGCTATCAATTCTGAGAAGGCAATTTCTTGCTGTAGGTTTAAAATGTGTGGTTGTGATAAGTCTGCCACCTTGTGCTTGTATGTTCAAATCTAAGAAAACCAGGTTGGATCTACTCATTGATGATGTAAATTTCAAAAAAGGGTCTTGTAAGTTGAGCCATTGTAGGAATTGTGTGACTCCATCCTCATCTCCCTCCCTAATCAGAAGCACATCATCTATGTATTGTTTCCATAGTTGGATGTGACTCAAGTGGGGATTGTCCGGATGTAGGATCTTCTGTCTCTCAAGTTGGTGGGCGTACAAACCCGCCACACTCAGCGCGAAAGTACTCCCCATGCTCGTACCATGCTTCTGGCAATACAGATTGTTTTGAAATTGAAAAAAATTCTCGGTTAATGCAAGCCGACAACATTCAAGTACCACGTGTCTAGGGGTGTGGTATTCCCATGTTTCTTCAAAAAGGACCTCTTCCAAGATTTCTAGGGTCTCTTTATGTGGTAGACTCGTGTAGAGGCTTTCTACATCAAGGCCCACTAGTATGTGGGTCGTAGGGTTGTATTGTAAGTCTTTTATCAAGCACAAGACTGCCTTGGTATCATGCAGATAGGTGTCAGTCTTTTGTATTAGAGGTCTGAAAAACGTGTCAGCTAATTTGGACAGTGGTTCTAAGATGGAACCAATCCCTGAGACTATGGGTTTTACCTGTGGTTTTGTCATGGTCTTATGAATCTTTGGGATTATATAGAAGTAGGGGATGGTAGGGTCTTTATTCTCAAGGAAATCAGCCTCTTTTTTTGACATCCAGTCGTTGGTCAGGGACTCCATAAGCGTTCTGTGGGGTTGATGTCAATGATTTGATAATTACGGTCATCTGCTAGGAGGCGGAGGCATTCGATGTTGTAGTCTGTTGTGTTTTGTACAACAATGGCACCCCCCCTTATCAGCTGGTTTTATTGTTACTGATGTTTCATTTGACAATTGTTTGATTGCTTCCATTTCTCTTTTGCTAGTATTATGGAAATTTTTTGACATTCTTGGGTCTATTTCTGAAACTTCTTTGAGAACCGTTTTCTCAAAAGCTAGTAGCTCCACTGGCATACTGCTTGTTGGTGGTGTGAACCTTGATCTCTTTCTTAGTCCTGTGTCGCTACTGTTGTTATTTTCTTGTCTCTGAAAAAAATTTCTAATTTGATTTTGCAAATGAATTCCTTCAATTCGCAACATAGTTTGAATTTGTCCAAGGTAGCTGTAGGCAAAAACCCAAACCCTTTTCTAGTACCATAGTTTGGTCTGGCGTTAGTCTAGTATCAGATAGGTTTACTACGAGACTCAGTGATTGCTGGGTGATGGTACATTTGGGGGGCCCATGCTGCGTGTGTATCTCATGTTGGTTTCTAGAGGTTATGCCCATTGTACTTGTTGTCCTCGTTTTGTTCTTCCTCTTTGGGGCATTTTGCCTCTACCTAAAAAAGGCTGCTGTTGTTGTGCTAATGATTGAGTGTTATCCCAAAATGGGTGGGGTTGTTGTTGATAGGGTTGGTGAAAAGGTGGTGGTCCATAGTAATATTGCGGAGGAGGGCAGAAGGTTGGAGCTCCTTGGTATGTGGGCCACCTGAACCCTCCTCTGTTCCTCATTCGGCCACCCCTTGGTCTCCTATTCCTTATTTGGTTGCGATTGGAACCTGGATCTGACGTATCGGATCTGGTTTCTGATCCCTCGCTATCTGTATTGTAACCAGGGTTTCTTTCTGAGGTGGCATAGTCGTCTTTTATGTAAGGATACACTTTCTCATGTGAAAAAGATTTTTTATCTTTGTGAAATTTCACATATTTAGTGTCTTTGAGAGTGACCTCGAATTCGCTCATTGTTTTATTCAGTTCTTCTAGTCTTTTTTTGAGTTCTGCGTGAGTCTGGTATGTTTTTAGTTTGATTTCTAGATCGTGTAATCTTACTTTCCTTTCCTCAGACAGGCGTGCCGCCGTTTTTACAATGAGCACTAGCCAGTCTCTCGTACAGTGCCAGCTTATGAGGGACCAAGCTTTCTTGAAAGTTAGGTCGTTTTGGAAAATGAACGGTTCATTTCTGACTATTAACCACGTGGAGCCGCATTGGCTCTCAGGTATTCGCTCATCATAATACCGTGAACTATGTTTTTTATTTGGTTCCTCTTTAGTTCGGTAACCTCATCCCAGCATTGGCTAGCCTCACTGGTGTCTTTGTTGGTTGCGCCCACTAGTGGAAGCATGGATGCTATTATCCTGTCAACCTCTTCTTCAGTATAAGTGAGGCCTGTCATCTCCGCCATTATTGTGATTTTCTATCTCGAATTTCTGAAAATGTGTGCTAATTAATGAGTGCTTGCTTTTAAAGGATTTTGATCTCCAATGGGAGATGCTCCCACAGCTGCGCGCTGTACAAGATGTATTTATCAAAAAAGAGGGAGGAAGAGGAAAAAGGAACCAGGTTTTACATTCCTCAAATTACAATTTAAACATAAGATCCTTGAGCCCAAGGATCAAAAAAACCTGGTTTTGTCAGTAAGTGGTATTCACAACACTCAATAGTGTCGGGATAGCTTTGATAAGCCAGAGGAAAGAAAAATGATATTTCTTTCTTGTGTCCCCTCACTCACCAGGGTTTCCCCACGGTGACATGCTTCATCATTGGGGCCATCCCAGCCCTCTACGGACTGGGGCGTGCTGAGATTAGCGAACTACGCAGGAGCACTTTAATTTGTGGACTATGTGTAGTGCAAGGTGTATTGTGAAGGTGGAGTGGTATGTGTACTGTGGATTAAAAACTACCTGCCTAGTGAGCTATAAATGATTTATTCTTGCTCCCGGGTGGTACATTAAAAACGGGGTTCTAGGGATCCTACTAGCAATGAGTTAGGTGTGCCTAGCGGTTTTTTGTCAACATGTTTAGAGCTCCCCAAGCTCTTCTTCAGGACTACGCGGTCTCTGTATGAGAATTAGTAGAAAGAGAAAGGGGATTGCTGCGTAGAACCACGCTACGGTAGAAATAAACAAATTACTCATGTAACAGAATACGGAGAAAAGATGAGTGGAATGATAAAACAATAAGCCATCGAAAAGGTAAATATTTGAGAGATTTTGTGGTCCACACGAGGCCAAGAGAACCACAGGGCTCTGTGGCCGCAGCTCGCCTCCTTCACCCTCTACCTGCAGGTCATTATCCCTGCACAAATTGCACTGTCTGCCACTTGACCACTGCAACGAAACAAGTCCACTGCAATAATGGCTTAAAATGGGACCTAAGATCTTTTTCAAATTGCAACACAACTGGTGTGGTCTATATGATCACATGTACGTGTAACTTACACTATGTAGGTATGACCACTCAGCACACGCATTACTGAACACAGGAGTAACAAACGCACCAACACCAGAATGACAACACATTTCTTGGAAAAACTTCACACACGGAATGACATGAGGTGGGTGGTTATAGAAATTGTGCAGAACCAACCACACATGGACAAGAAACTCCTTGAAAAGGAACAACGATGGGTTTTTAAATTACACTCCGATACCCAAGGGCTCAATGACGACATACCATGGGGGCAATTCACATCATAAAACTGCTAATATTTAGTATGGATATTTCAACTAAATCATGTCCGCCTGAATCTTGTCTTATAGGACGTCCCTTTTATTAACTTTTTTTCTGGAATTCATTTACCAATGACAATTAATACTAGTGACCACAAGTACAGCACTGTGAGTCTTAAAACGTATCCACTCCAAGATGGCCCCTTTGGCAGCCCCTTAATAAGTATACTCGTCTGATCATCCACTAGATAAGTATACTCTTATTATTTTCCATTATACAAGGCAGCAACAACAGTATCACTGCTTGGAGGATATTTTCCTCGTGATCAACAGCCCAACACGCCCAAAAATACCATATCTTTCAATAATAACGTAAATTAATTTATCGGGAGCAGTGCATCAAGCGTTACACTGGTAATTCACCCCTTTTTAAAAACGAAGCTCCTAGTATGTAATGGAGGTGAAATCGTTTCATATTCAATTCCCCCAAGATGGCCGACGGAATGCTCCTTCACACGAGATACGAGCCTACGGCCCACGCGTAATCACGATGACAATGCGGAAGTTGATGCATATATTCGACCCCCGGACGCACACTTCTCAAGATGCGATCCGGAGGTTGCAGTGTAGGTTACTAAGCCGAGTGATCCCTAAATCCAAGTAAGCGTTTTTCTTCCCTACAGGTGCCGAACGTGAGAGGACATCCATGATCCTTGTATCACGCGATAACATATATATTTTTTTTGGCAGTGCTATCAGACTTTGAAATCACGGCACCTTATACTACTGAGTATTGCCATATACTAAAACGGCCACATTTGTCCTGTTTTCTCCCACTAGATTGGAGGGGATACGAACAACACTCCGTGACCAAGGGGGCCAAGTTAGGGCTCCTTTCATGTATGTAATAGTCTGTTTCGTTTTTATGTGTGGTGTGTATGCTATAATTACGAGTGCAAGCAAGTTCAGACACTTGATTTTAATCACTTGGCAATAACCCATTTTTTTCGTATAATCGCATGGATTCCAAAGCACAGATAACACATGTAATTGAGGATGGTGTATGTTGCAATATGTCATTATACCGTGGGGGGTTGTACCCCATAACCGCACAGTGTTTTCTTTCTCTTACAGATACTACGTGATCAATACTAGCGTATGTACTAATGCATGCCTTAAATTTTGCAGCATTCTAAAGTAAATAATTGTTTAACTTTCTAGTATCTCACTTGAGCACATCTAGGAGTGGCGAACAAAGGGCTGGTCCCTGCGTAGTCCTTAAGAAGAGCTTGGGAAGCTCGAAACATGTTGACAAAAAAACGCTAGGCACACCTAACTCATTGCTAGTAGGATCCCTAGAACCCCGTTTTTAATGTGCCACCCGGGAGCAAGAATAAATCATTTATAGCTCACTAGGCAGGTAGTTTTTAATCCACAGTACACATACCACTCCACCTTCACAATACACCTTGCACTACACATAGTCCACAAATTAAAGTGCTCCTGCGTAGTTCGCTAGTCCCAGCACGCCCTAGTCCGTAGAGGGCTGGGATGGCCCAATGATGAAGCATCTCACAGTGGGGAAACCCTGGTGAGTGAGGGGACACAAGAAAGAAATATCATTTTTCTTTCCTCTAGCTTATCAAAGCTATCCCGACACTATTGAGTGTTGTGAATACCACTTTCATTGAGTCCTGCCATGGCATGAGAGATGGAGCGGGAGAATGGTTGTGCCATTAGTATGACTCTCAGCGCAAAGTTCAACTGACCCACAATCTGTTGTAGCTGATGTAAGGTTACCTTATCTTTTGCCAGACATTGCTGTAATGCTGTTTTAAATTTCTTAATTTTTTCTGTAGGTAACCGGAAACACCCCTGTACGGAGTCTAACTCGATACCCAGGAATTCGATTGTAGTCGTTGGATCTACTGTCTTTCCTGGTGCCAGGGGAACCCCAAAAGCCTGCATGAGCACGCAAAATTCCTGCAATGCCCATGCACACTCCCGGGAGCCCGCTGACCCCAGAAAAAGAAAATCAACCACATAATGCATGACGTACTGATGCCTCGTGGCTTGTCTAAAAACCCATTCCAAAAATTCACTGAATTTTCCAAAGTATGCGTAGGAGACGGAGCCCCCCATGGGCATGCACATATCCATGTAGAATTTGTCTTGAAATGTAAAACCCGAAAGATGGAAATCCAGTGGGTGAACTGGCAGCAAACAGAACGCAGACTCAATTTCAGATTTGGCTAGCAGGGCCAGAGGCCCAAACCCCTGAGCATATCAACTGCCTGGTCAAAGGAAGCATATTTCACACTACAGATTTCCTCACTGATGGTGTCATTCAATGAATTCCCTCTAGGGGCTGACAGATTATGAATAAACCTGAACTCCCCTTCCTCTTTCTTGGGGACCACTCCCAAGGGAGAGCAGACAAAATTGTGTACAGGGATGCAATTAAAAGGCCCAGCTATTCTGCCCAAGCGCAATTCTTTTGCAATTTTTGCTGCTGCCACCCCAGGATTGGTCCTAACAGAGAGTTGGTTTTTGCAGTCTGGTGTCCCTATTTAGTCCAGTGCAGGGATCCTCAAACCGTACAGAAAACCCTCTTGCAATGTCCTAGCCGTGGAATGATCTGGGTATTTGTTTAACCAGGGAGTCATAGCAGTTACCTCAATGGGTGAGTGTGTTATAAGTTGTGTCCCCACCTCACTCTTGTTTCTTCTTTACCCTATATCCTGATTTTTTTAGGCATTTGGACTCTGGGTGAGATGGGTTAGCGCAGATAGAGCATGCATGCCTGAACTTCCACGATCCTGGGGTCCTGGTGCAAGTCCTCCTATTAAAATCCCAACATGTCCCCTTTCGCCCCCCGCTACCTGGACTAGGGGCAGTGCCCGTGGTTTGGGGTGGCTGAAAGGCCTGAGAAGATTGAAATGTCTGACCCCTGTTTAAGGTTTGCACTGAATTAGCAGGCTGTCCTGGCCCAAACTGATCCAACCATGAGATCGTGTCGACCCGGTCCCAGGAAAGGGATGGGTCAGATGCCCTAGCCTTCCTGAAATTTCTATAATACTCCTTCCACCCTATGCCCCTATATTTGTCATGAGCCATAATAATCCTAATCTGGTAACAAGCCATTTCTGCTTGTATGTTAGGGTAACGCTCAGCTGTTATTGCCATGAATACTGAGACAGCCCGAATCCAGTTGTTCAAATTCTCCTCTACCCTGAATTTCAACAATTCACTACACCATTCACTAGGAAGCATCTAATCTTTCTGTTTCCTTGATTCCTCCCTTTCCCTTTCATCCACAAGCAGAGAGAACATATTAACGTAACTTCCAGACCATATAATTTCTTTCACTTCACGTGTTACATGCCTGGCTAAATATTCCCTCCCGGTGAGTGACTCACGCACTCCCAGTAATGGCAATGTCACTTCCTTACCTATTGGAACCACTGCAGCTGGCTCCATCAGCTTCTCCTTCCCCAGCCTGCTCACTGGCACTTCTTTGCTGATTCCTAGTGGGGGAACCTCGCAAGTTGGTTGGGGAAGAGCTGGGGTCCCTGGCCCTTCGCCCGGCGCACCACCAGGTGTTGCAATAAACTGTGCCACCATCTTTTTTACCTCAGCCAAAGGGTCGTCCCCTACCTCTTTTGCCCCAACTGATGTTGGAAACATCCCCGCCCTCCCTAACCAAGGGAGAACCACCGCTAACTGTGCCAATAATTCCTGTGGGACCTGATTGGCGCCTGCCGGGGCACCTGATGGGACCTCATCCTGCAAGCTAACCCCTGCAGGGACCAGTGGGGCAAGAGTAGGGACCACTGGGACTGGCGTAGGGACCACTGGGACAGGTGTAGGAACCACTGGGACAGGCGTAAGGACCACTGGGACAGGTGTAGGGACCACTGGGACAGGTGTAGGGACCGCTGGGACAGGTGAAACCCCCCCTGCAGGACCCCCCCACGGGGACCACTAGGACTGAGACCCCACAGGGACCCTCCCCCGAAGGAACCGCACCCGATGGACCGGGCATTTCACCGAGATGGGGGATAGGCACAGGAGCTCCTGGCAGAATTTTCCCTTTCTTGGGCCTAGCCCGCCTGGGGATTGGATTCAATTCCCCCCTAGTGCGCTTAGGTCTCTCAACCACCCCACCCTGACCCTCAACTCTCTCTCTGAGATCTGCCAGGCTCTGCCCTATTTTATCAACCTTTTGCCATCTCCTATCCATAGTCACCATTTTGCGCATCATTGTCTCCATCATGTGTTCCATACGGGAGCGCTTCTTGCCACGTTTTGAATTACTGGCCATAACTCCTGTTACCACTTGCAGGGTTACTTATAAAGTTGATAAACAATAACACTGCATACACAATGCTATCTGCACTTAAGTAATTAATTACTCCTGCTGAGAGAGACCCCACAATGTATCACAGGCCTGGTACCTGGTCCAGGACCTTACCTTAGTACTGTTGGAGGCACACAAACCGGCCGTAAGCACCACCCAACTGGAGCCGCGCCATACCAGTTAACCTGGGTGTTGGGCGAGTAATCTCTAGCCTGTGCGGCCCACACAGAAGCAGTGAAATGCAGGCCTGTCTGTGTCCTCTTTAGGCGATGTTTTTTTTGCCACCGCTGACACCCTACCGCGTTGAGTTTCCTTGCTTGTGCTCTACAATGATAAGTGGAAAAATGCGTGTGCTGACAAAACCCCACTCAGCATTCTGTTGATGTATGTTATTGCAGACTCTATATAACACCAGTAAAGCGCTACATTTGAAAGACACACAGTATTCAGCAGGCCTAATATGCACCTTGGCAGTTAATAAGAAATTGGCCCAAAGCAATGCACAATTAAATTAACTGCTCTTGTTACCTTAAACAACAGCACACACTGTTCTCTAAATGTGCCATGGGTATCAAACAGGAGACTTGGCCCCCCAAAAACGTACTCAATCTCTAAAAATGGGGTGGGAAATGACACTCACTCTCACCCCAATGCACCTGAGACACACTGGTACCTTTTCACACGCTTCACGCGCTTCTTTAACATTTTTTTTAAAACATATTTTATTAAGTTTTATCAGCATACAAAGCATCTCAAAATACGTTTCATCCTTAGTCAGCAAAACATGTCTCCACATTACTTCCCAACAGAACCCCTGATCCCACCCCCAAATAACAGTTGGTGTGGGTACTTTCCAAATGGTCATCAATCGACTTGGCGCCAGTCAAATGGACATTGGTCTTGGCAATTGCGCATAGTTATTATCGCATGTACATTCTGTATACATTAACCCACATTCTCCCTTTGCGAATCCTGCAAAGCCTGCACGAACGCTTCCCAGGCCCTGGCCATGTCTAGCAATTTTTTATTTGTAGTGCGTTTGGCCTGCCGGAATCTGACGGTGCTCTCACTGCTAGCCCATTTATAAATTTCAGCTTTCCATCTCTTGGCCGAGGGCCCCTCTTTAGACTTCCAGTGCCAGGTAATTTCACGCTTTGCCAGCAGAAGCCCCAGATCAATAAATTTACTGGTTACTTTAGTTTTAGGCGTGTGCGGGAACCAGTTCAACAAGCAGACTGCCATATCATAGTGTAGGTGTCTATCCGTTATGACATTCAAGAGCCCCCCAACCTCTGTCCAGTATTGCCCCAACACAATACAATCCCAAAGCATATGTTCCAGTTCTACGCCCTGCTCCAGGCACCTAGGGCACGCCGCATCATGGACACTAAAATATTTTTGGATCCTCCAAGGGGTCAGGTAAGCTCGGTGCAGTATAAAAAATTGCACCTGTTGGAAACGCGCGTTTCTAGTTCCCTTCCACGTCCTTCTAATAACCTGTGCCCATGTCGTATCTGGTATAGGCCTACCAATGGTCTCCTCCCATTTGAGCTTCAGAGCCTCTAAAGCAGAGGTCTTCAAACTTTTGTAGGTTGAGCCCCCCCCAGCTGAATTTTTTTAGATGTTGGGCCCCCCCACCACCTGACAGAAATTTCTGGACACGACCGCCACGCGCACATTCCGGGCATATTCAGCGAATAACATTCAATACAATACGTTTTTTATGGTTGTTGCATGAAGCAAACATTTCTCTACAAATAGTAATAGACTCCCTCACATCAATTACATTAAAAAGAAATTAAACAAAACGGTATTTACAAGAATTTGTTTCGGAATTATTCCAGTCCATCAGGGAAAAAACAGAACTGTCTCTATCAAGGGGCCCCTGGAAAGATGTCCGAGAGACACGTAGTATTGCCGCTAATAGTTACCTCGATCATGCAAGTTACATGCACATACATGACACGGTCAAAGGCTACACACACCCATTCTACTGTTCACCCACTCAATCATACATTCTCATCTAACTACCCTTCCACTCATTCACCTAATTCACATTGCCATTCCCACTCACTGTTATATTTTCAGTCATTAAAATAGGTTATTGAAGACAGCAGGTTGAATTTCAGTCAACTCATGGTGTTTTAACAAGCTTTTGTCTATCCACCTTATCATTCTCACAGTCATCCACCCGGTTACTCACTCACCTACTCACTTAAGATCATTCCCCTACCTACCTACCCACATCCAACAATTATTTCACTTTCTCCCACCTTACATCATACACTTACTCACTCATATTCACCCATCCGTATCAAGCTTCCTATGGTTATCCAACCAATTCATACAACCAGTCGTCAAATTTACCTACCCACACAGTCAACCCACACATTCAGTTACTCACCCATTCACACTCTCATACACCAAACATCACCCATTGAGTAACCAACAATTTCCTTAATAAAAAGCTACACTAAGTGGCGTTGTTAGTGCCTGTTTTATTCTCCCTGCAGATTACATCTAGCAGTGTCTACTGCCACAACATTAAGCACATTTGATCTGCAAATGAGATAAAAGAACCATCTGTTGTTGTAACAGTAGGTTGCTTTGTACTGACCCCATTTGTGCTGCAGAGAAGAGAGCACAGCAGTTAGAAAGGAATAGATTTTGACTTTTTCTCCAGCTTTTTTGTGGAGTTTTTTTTGAAGGAGCTGCTTATCCGGTCATTTTACCTGAAAACTTAACGTTACCTCACACTCATCAGGATTTCTTTTTTACATTTTTTAACTTTTATTTAGTAGGAGCTTGACCCAAAGGGGTTTTATGGCTTTTTACATGAGCGCCAGTTATGTTACACAAGCACATTTGTGTTGTTTTTTTTTAGGCGGGTTGACTAAGTGATTAGCCCAGAATCACAGAATGTTAATTAAGCTGACCCTAACTAGGCTCTCCAGTTCCACAGTCTTTTCATCACACCTTTATTAATATTTCCAAAATGTACAGCTTTTTGTGTGGCGCGATATAAAGATGAAAAACGGTTTCAAGCCTGATAAACTTCACTAAACCAAGACGTCCAGAATGCAGGTTTGGACATTTCTCACCTCGGACAAACCTGTTCTACATAGTGAGGCGCATTCGTACCTGTATGATAATGTTTCTAGTGCCGTTCCTGCTTCATAAGTGAAACTGAACTCCCCTCAATGTGCTGTGATTCTTGCACTGTCTGTCCCGCTGTTTGTTCCGTTTCTTTATGTGACGCAGCTCCCACATTTATTTGCCTCCGTTATTTATGGTGTTCAGGCAGCTCGCAGTGCAGTATCGGATGAATTCTAAAATATGCAAGCTGCCACTAAGTATGAAAGAGCCCGTCCTGGGATGGCCGTAAACACAATAACTCAAGCCTAAATTGACGCCACGGACTGGCGTAATAGCTTGGTCTGTGGCGCCTTTCGCATGCTTCCTAAACCCACCCTTTCACAGATCGTCACAGGGTGAGGTGTGGTCTGTGAGAAAGTGTCACTCGTATTTATTGATATGTCACTCGAAATAACACTGAAATTATGAAAATGTCACACATAGCATTCTGACGCCTTGGCAGCTATGGATAGATAAGGAGCTACAGTATAACAATGACTTACCCAGCATTATCTCGCACATTCCCTGGACCCCAGGTTGTAATTACTCCCAGTAAAAGAAATGTGTTCCCAGAAGCACCTCACACGTACCTTGTTCTCCTCGGCACAGTCAGTCAAGCAGTACAGTTTGTAGTGAAAGCTGCGATCCCAGCAGTGCCTCACACATACCTTGTACTCTTGGGCAACCTCCTCTACAGGAACGATGGTGTGGGCCCGGTGGTCCCTGGACCGGTCACACAACGCACAGCGCCATGATGCAGGAAACAGACTAGTTTCGTTTCTGCTGCTTATAAAGTGAAAGTCTTCTGCATCCGGCGCAGCCGCCTCTAAAATCGTGCCGCCCGGGGCGGACCACCCCCCCCACCGCACCCCCCTAGCTACGCTTGCCTCCCACTGCAGCTCGAGCATGGCACCTACAAATTAACCCCCTCCTGGGAGACTTAGCAACACAAAAGATGCCATCGAACTTCCCTCCCTCCCCCTTTCAAATACCGGAGTCCTCCAAGAAGGCAGGGAACAAAGGTCAGCGTGGAGTGTGCACCCCCCCTGGGAAGGTGTCGCGCCCCCCCAGTGGGGCGCGCCCCACAGATTGAAGAACACTGCTCTAAAGGCCTCAACCCTTTCATTCAGCATCCTAGACTGAGGGCACGTGACTGCTTTATGTGTCCCTGCGGCCATCACAACATATTGGCAAGCCATGGTAGTCACCGGTTCCTCATGTCCCCCCTTCCAATGCTTCCGAACTGCCGCCAACACCGCTGCATGTAGCAAGAAGCCACCGTCAGGGATGTCATATCGGATGTATGACGTTACAACGCATACTTTTACATCGCATGCCTATACAACGCGGTTTTTACATCGCATACCATTACAACGCATAGTGCTTTTAGGCGCTGGATAGTGATTTATTTAATTTACTATTCCAACTCCAGTCCCCGTGGATAGTAGGGAAGGTGTTGGATAGTATATTAAATACATTCCCTATCCTAGAGCGCCCCCCAGCGCTATGCGTTGTAATGGTTTGCGTTGTAAAAGTTGCGTCGTAATGGTAGTGCGTTGTAAAAGTTTCGTTGTAAAGGATGTTTCCCGTCATATCTCTCCTGTAGGACTCGGAAGGGCAGCAGAACCCCGTCCTCATACAGGTCTCCCACCATTTGGAGTCCCAACATTTCCCACTCCATTAGAGGGGACCAGTCTCCACCGTGCGGCAGTGCCGTAAGCAATCCCAACTGAATCTCCGGAGCATATGGGTGCGCTACTACCGCTCTGCACTGACTCCTGTTCCAGCACAGTCGCAGAGTTCTTTCTTCCATCGTTAATTCCCTTAAGTTAAGCTTCTGTTGCATTACTAGAAAAGAAATGACATGCCTCTGAATGCCTGCGCCTCGCACGTGTTCCGGACCTCGAAACTCCGCCGCTGTATGTTGTGTGAGTACTTGCAGCTGAGCTGTCAAATAATAAAGCTCAAAGTTGGGCACTGCCATCCCACCCTCTGCCTTCGGTCTCATCAATGTTGTCAGCGCTACTCTCCTTCGTCCGGTCCCCCATAGAAACCCAGTGGTCAGTGAACGCAGTTCTTTAAATAGGCGCGGAGGGATCCAGATCGGCAAGGTCCGGAAATAATAAAGCAGTCGGGATAGCGCCACCATTTTGAGGAGGGCAACTCTGCCCACCACGGAAAGAGGGAGGGTGGACCAAAACTCCATACTGCCCCTCAGGGCCCTAATGCAGCGCCCTACATTCCCTTCCAACATGTCCGCTGCATCATGGTAAACGCGAACCCCCAGGTATGTTAGACATACCGGCTCCCATTTCATCTCCCTACAGAGCGGCGGCGGTTGCGCACAAGGCCGCACCGGGAAAAGGCAGGTTTTACGTCAGTTCACCTTAAGGCCGGAAAGTGCACCAAACCGTGACAGCAGATCCACCGCGCCCCACAGTGCTTCCTCCGTATCATCCAAGAACAGGAGCAGGTCATCAGTGTATAATGAGATATGGTGCGGCACTTCCTGCAACCGGAGACCCCGGAACATCTGCCCCGATCTAGCCTGCGCAGCGAGAGGCTTCATCGCCAAGGCGAACAACAGCGGGGACAAGGAGCACCCCTGTCTCGTTCCCCGCAGCACCGGATACTGGGCAGAGATCACTGCCCCCAATTTTCCTCTGGCCTTCGCAGAGGAGTACAATATCTTCGTCCATGCACCAAATTGTTCCCCCAGGCCGAAGCGCTCTAGCACTCTGTAGAGGAATCGCCACTCCAGACTATCAAAAGCCTTTTCAATATCCGCCGAGAGGGCAGCCGGTAGATGTGCGTCCTGATGGTCACCTCCCGGACTAATCTCCGAATATTCGAAGCCGTATTCCTAGTCGGAATAAATCCCGCCTGATCAGCGTGCACCAACATTGTCATAAACGGCAGTAACCTGGTTGCCAATATCCTGCTCAGGATCTTGTAGTCTTCCGTCAACATAGACAGCGGCCTATAAGAGGCCACATCCGCATCATCGCTGCCCGGCTTTAGAAGGGGAATGATCAATGCTTCCCGCATGGAATCCAGCAACTGACCCAACTCTCTGGCCTCCGCATACACCTCCTGTAAGCGAGGCGCCAATATATCCACGTATTGTGCGTAGAATTCAATTGGCAGTCCGTCCGCGCCTGGAGTTTTATTCCAGGCCATGTGCTTAATTGCACATCTGATCTCCGATAACGTGATATCTTTCCCCAGTTCCTCCGCTTGTTCGTCCTCCAAACGCGGGAGTGGTATCTCCTCTAGGTATTCCACTATGTCCGTATCTTCGACATCCAGAGTACTCTGGTACAGAGTTTCGTAATATTCTAAGAACCGGGAGAGCAACTCCTTCTGTGTGTATACCATGACCCCCGCAGACGTCTCTATCCGCATGGCCGGACCTCCTCTACGCGCAGGAGTTGCCATGCGCGCCAGCAGCGTCCCTACTTTGTCCTGCTCCGCATGGGCCTTCGCCGTGTAGTTCTTATAGTCAAAACTGCGCAGGCGCTCGATCTCACCCGCTACTTTTTCCTTTGCTTCAACGAGCGTCGCCTGCAGTGCAGGCTGTTCAGGCCTGCGCCTCTCTACGTCCCTCAGTTGTGCCTCCACCTTAGCCACATCGTCTAGTATTACCTGCCTAATCCCTGAGTATTTACTAATGCAGAGCCCTCGAACCACCACTGTAAAAGCCTGTCCCACTCTCCTGCTCTAGTGGAGGCTGTCCCCTGGTTTTCCTCAACCAGGGACAGGTTGGTATCGACGACCTCTCCTGCAGCATGTGAACCGTCAGTAATAGCGGGTTGTGGTCAGAGACGGTCCTAGTTAAATATTCAGTGTGGATTGCCATGGAGGCCAAAGAGTGGGAGCATAGTATCGTATCTATCCTGACATGTAATTCATGTAGAGCTGAGAAGAAGGAATAATCCCTATTTTGAGGATGGTGTTCTCTCCACACATCCACTAAACCCCAATGCCAACCGTTTCTTAGCTAAACGGTGGACTGGAGATTCCATCAGCGGGGATGCGACCTATCAAGAGCCACGTCCGTTATGGAATTAAAGTCTCCACCCATGAGCACTGGGCCGGTTAGATAACGTGCTAAAGCCCCTGACATTCGGTCCAGGAAGTGCGCCTGGTCCACATTTGGAGCATAAATGCTACAAAGCACCACATCCTTACCGTATAGCCTCCCCTCTACCGCTACATATCTGCCCTCTGTGTCTACAACATGGTTCGTGGCCTGGAAGGGGACACCCGCCCTCACCCAGATTAGCACCCCTCTTGCAAACGCCGAGTACGACGTGCTAAACACTTGGCCTCTCCATCTACGCTGCAGCGCCTGCCCTTCCGCCCTAAGAAGATGGGTCTCCTGAAACATAGCAATCTGGACACTTCTGCGTACTAGATATGCATGCATCTTATGCCTCCGTGCCATTGTATGCAGACCTCGTACGTTCCATGTGATACAACGCAGTTCAGGTAATGACCCCATGGCGACTGGATCTCCACCCCCCGATTCTCATCAAAGGCCCCCCCACACCAAAGTCGCAACTCCAATCAACAACACCCCAAAAACATCCCCCCACCTCCCCCCCAGAACAGGACCTAATAATAAACTATCAGCCCCCATCCAAACCATGTTGCTATGCACTCAACAAACTCCCGTAGTAGCCACTACAGGCCTGCCTTAAGGGCAATCGGGGGGGTAGCACTGCCCCAACAGGCAGCCGCGCCAGCCCCACACCCCGCAGCCCATGACCCTCCACGTACATTATCAAAAGTCCCCCCCCTACAGCAGCCCCAATCACGACCATGCACCTCACTTGTTCCAGTCCGTTAGGCAACCTTCAGCGGGCAACCAGGAAGATTACTCATCAAGCATACCCTTCGCCGTCCTGGGTGTAACCACTGGGCCTTTATTGCTGTCTGTTTCCGATTGTTCAGCTTCTGAACGTAGTTTATCCTCCTCAGTGTCTGTGTCTACCGTTGACTCAGTTCTCTGCGAGCCAGTGATTGCGGCCACCGCCGCCAGGGCCCCCTGTCTCTCCGCCGCTGTTTGCGACGCCGACCGGGACCTCAGACTCCTGTTTCGTCTCCGTAGCCTCTGGGACTTGCGCACCCGCAGCACTTTGGGCGGGTCCGACTGATGTCGTTCTCTGTGATCCGTACCTGCTCTATACGTTTCCAGCCAGGACCACGCCTCCTTCAGGAGTGAGAAAAAACTGTGTTGTGCCATCCAGAATAATTCTCAGCTTCGCGGGGAAAATCAGCGAATACTGGATCCCTTCCTCTCTGAGCTCCTTCTTGACTCCTAGGAACGAAGCACGACGCCGTTAAATGTCCTGCGTATAGTCCGGAAAGATTGTGACCTTGCTGTTCCCCACCCGAAAGGGGCCGGCCGTTCTAGCTCTATGTATAAGCAGATCTCTGTCCTTGTAATGCAGCAATCTCGCCACCACCGGTCTAGGGGGTCGCGCGGGAACCCTATGCGCTCTTTCAAGGGTAAAGAAGGTGGACAGGTCCTCCAGCGCAACCACTGTTTGAAGCCAGTTCTCTAAGTAAGCGATCATATCAGCCCCCTCTGCCTTCTCCGGTAGGCCCACCACGCGTATATTTTTCCGCCTATTACGGCTTTCGGAATCTTCCGCCTTTTTTTCCAATGCTTCTATGCGGTCCATAGCGTCCGCCATTTTGGCTGCCATGGCCTCGTGGGCCGGCGTCAGATTCCGGAGAGCACTCTCGTTTGATTTCACTCTCTCTGCCAACTTCGAGTGGTCCGCCCGCAACAGCCCCAGTCCAGTCGCTACCTGTGCTACATCTTGCTGAAGGGCCTCCTTCGATGCGGCTATTGCTTCAAGGATCCTATCAAACTGCTGCTGGAGGCCCCGCTCTGGGATCGCTTCAGAGGGATCCTGCCCCGCACCACCAGCATCATCCGCATCTGCAGCCTCATCTTTTTTCCCCTTGGGCTTCATCTCAGCCAGGTGTGTACTCCCAGGAGTGCGCTACATGTGCGCTTCCTCCAGGTCCTCTCAGGGTCCGATTCACTACTGACCGCGCAGCAGAAGGCAAGTGCTCCCGGGCCGTCACAGAGCACCCCTCAGGGGACCCGTGGATAGCGTGGGATCTCTCCGGACTGCAGCTCAAGGCCCTTCACCACACCAGTTCCTCCGCAGCACCGTCGGCCCCCGCAGGGAGTGCCGCTGGTCAGCGCTCTTCCAACTGCAGCACCAGTATTCGAATAGGGCCCAATACAACAAAGGCCTCTCAGAATGTTCTGGTATACTCAGACTTAGGCCGCTGCTCCCACGCCAGCCAGGGTCCAACCACAGATAGGAGGGCGTCGTCAAGGCATGAACCCCTAGCCGTCCAGGAATTCGAGCAATTTTCCCGGGGCTACCCCTACGCACTCAGGGCCTCACTCGGGGCTGCCATATCTACTTTGCCGCCCAATTCGAGCTGCCCCAGGGCATCCCGCTCTCTCCTCACTAGTGCCCAGGAGCCTGGGGAAGACACCCGCACCACGCACCTCCGTCCATTGCAGCTGATCGGCACTGCACTCGTGGCCCACTGCACTCAGCCACTCACCCCGTCCTGGTGCGTGCCGCTCCGATTGCCAGGCCTTCGTTTCACCCCCGCCGCACTAATCCGGGCTCCGCTATCGGGCTTCTCCGGGAGTTGCACTCTGCCGTGTCCGCAGTCCTCTCCCCTCCACATTGCAGCGATACAGCCCCGGAGGCACTCGATCTCCGCACCCGAGCAGCAGCACCCGACCTCAGCCTCCCGTCAGGGCATCCGAGGTCCCAATAGAGCTCCGCTGGAGGCGTCGGCCCGCAAGCACCACAGAGGCAGGCGGGGGTGGTCAACTCCTCCGTCCCTCCCCCGCAGAGCGACCAGCAGCCGCAGGGAAGCCACAATTCAGCCGCCACACACAGGGTCCAGTTAATGGCCGCCACCGCTCACAGGGATCTCGTCCCTAGGCTCGCCTCTGATGCTCTCCTCCTGATCGCAGGACGCGGGCAGGCCCCCAAGCTCCAGCGCACCCGCGCGTGGGCCACAGCTGATGTCCGATGGGCGCCGCAGCTCAGGGCCGCCTCAGTGGATGGACGCTGCCGCCATTTTGCCGTCACTCTCGGGCCATCTCAGCTAGGGGAATCCTCCTCCTGGGCCATGCCGAAGGCCCCCGCCGCCTCTCAACTCTGGGCCGTACGATGCAGGTGTGATAGGGACCCAGCTCGCCGGGTCCGGCCCGCTGCACAGGGGGATCTTCAGGATATTCGTAGGGATCGGGCGCGGAGCTCCGGGCTCATGCCGCCATTCCCATCGGCGTACAAACCACGCCCCCACGTGCTTCTTTAAGATGTGAGCGATTTCGCATTTAACTTCAGCAGAGGGGGCAAGCGCAGGTTCGCTTAGTGCTATAAAGCTGCCTTCCCCCTTCCGCCGCCCGTTTAACTGCTCTGGAGAAAACAAATCCTCCTTGCGGTACCTTCGAGAAGCGTTGTGTGCGCTCCTCGTAAACCAGCCGCCTCACTATCACCCTTCCGAGACGCTGGAGCGGGTCAGGAATCCTGTCTTCTTGCCGCCACCACACACCCTCGCCAAACGCTGCGTCTCTCGGGAGCGTTGAGTCTCCTGAAGCCAAAACAGGACGCACGGGCGACGTATCCGATCACCCGACACCGCTCCCCTTTATCCGCCGCACCTGTAGGGCAAAACAGAAACAAGGAGGGAAAAACGCCACCGCCTCTCCAGCGACGCTGTTATCCGCTGTCCAACCGCTCACTTGGCACCGCTCGCCTGTATATGCCGCATCTGCAGAACAAAAAAGAAGAGGGGGAAAAAACACCACCGAAGATGGTCCCTAATCCTGCTATGCACCTGAAAAACAAACCGAGAAAACAAATTACAGCCTCTCTAGAGGCTGGTGAGGCAGGCTCTCGTGCTTCTCAGCCTTTTAACCCCTACCTGCCAGGCCGGTTCTAACCGGCCTGACCATCGCTCCTCATGTGACCCAAAAGTGATTCTATCACTTCCGGGTCACGTTCCGGACCGGGACCAAACAGCCTTGAGCCGCGCCTGTCGCGTCATTACTGTGCGACAGGCTTGCCTCCATGATCGAGAGGGAGGGGGGCCGATGTGCCCGCCATACTAGTGGCGTGGCCGATGCCGGCCCCGCCTTACTCGCACTGGAATAGCAGGGAGTGCGGCAGTGCATGACTGCGGTTCATTCTCCCAGCGGCATGTGACTCCCAGTACTAGAGTCCCAGGTGGTGCGGCATGTCGAATATGCATTGAGTGTATGTCATACCGACAGGGTTTGGAAGAAATTTTGGGTCTGCCAGAGTCTTACAAAATCCCATTGATTAGATACATCAGAGATACCCTGAGAAAGTCTGGTAACGGGATTTTGTGGGAAGACCCGATGACAGCGGGGTCTGTCAGTAAGAATACATTCAAAGCCAAATTATGGCCAGTTCACAATGAACCTAATGCAATCACAACCCTCATTCAACCCCCTGACTGATGCTTTCCTTTTGGTGAAGGATGAGTTTAAGGCGGAGCGGTTCCTTGACGAGATTGAACCAGCTGAAGCCGGGAAACTGTATCTCCAGTTTCCTTATGGCACTCTTCCCCTTCCCCACATTTCAGTTCATTCCAGTATCTGTACATTATCAATGCCTAGGGTGCTGTTAGAAACTTTATTTTCTCCTATGCACTAGCACCACTCTTGTGTGCCCTTGTGACTCATTTTACTGAGTTTCTGAAAATCTTTTGGCTGTATTGATTTTATTCAATATTTTATGATGCATGTCTGATCTAAGCAGGTTTTATCTCTCTTTTTGGTGTATGCTTGTTTGAACTTAATGGTTTATACTATATTGTATTGCTCTTTTATGGCTTACAGCTAAAAAAAGATTTGAATACTGAATACGCATCGGCATATGTATGGGTGTGTTAAAATCTGGATTGTGGCGTAAACATTATCGGCGCCATCTTGTCCTTTTCAGATCCATACGTGCGCGTAAGCAGCAACCATTTTGATTGCCATGGCCTCTCTGCCCACTCCCGATAGCCAGCGTCTCTCTCTCCCCCTCACTCCCCAGCCTCGCAAGCATCCCCGACAAGCCCCCGGTCTCTCCTGCTTGGGTCATAAACGCACCTCCAGCGCGACCCTGCCTCCGAGCCACATCCCGTGCTGAACCCCCCTCACTCTTTCATCTCATTCATAGAACAGGCCCTTTTGATAACCTATTCCTCCCTGCCCGATTGTCCGGCCTGACCCCAGGCCATCACTTAGCTCAACAGATGCAGTTTATTGCCCCTACAGTAGGACCTCGCCCCACATCAAAGGAGCGGGGATTAATCAATGCCTTCACACCCCTAGATCCGACCGATCGTCCACATTCCTGTTCCCAGCGGAATGTCCAGCTGCGCGATAGCCATCATGCTGAGATTTGGGTGGGGACCTCTACTGTAGATATGTGTGAGAACGGGCCTGAACCGGGGATTCCAACGATGCCTTTGTGAACTTCAAAGCAATACCACGGATGTCATAAATGTAATAAAGCCATAAACCTGTGTATAAGAGGCCAGGCCTCAGAGATGCGGTTAGAGCACCTCGAGAAGATACCCTGTTGTCTGATTTGACGTGTTCTGTTCCGTCGGAAATAAACTCCTGTTTCCTGCCTTCCAGTCTCCAGCGCCTGCCTCTTTATTTGGTAATCGTGAGTTGGGTGAGAAGAGGCTAACGCCGGGCAAACCTAGAAAAGCGGTAAAACGACCTGATCTGCCTGAACCCTTTTTCATCAATTGGCGTCCCAAACGTGGGGCCCATCAGCGACACGTGGATCCAGTGGGAGAGGTCCCGACGACGGAGTGAACGACTGCAACGATCGGGAAGTGCACCTGCCCGATAGACCCTCGTCTGGCAGCCGATCATCCGAACTTCACTGGTTCCGAGCAGACCTCTCTCGAGGGATCTACGGTCCTGACTGGGAACCATCAGGAGTGCCACAGCAATTACGGAGAATAGAGGACGATCGGGCGCTGGAAGCGGAAGACGAGAAACTGTCCATACGGTCCGGGTAAGGTCGTGTAACACGACAAACTGGGAAATATTTGATTGTTTCATTGGAAAATACTAGTATTACTCTCCGAATTGTTGGTTCTCTTGGAGATTCTCTGTCTGCAAACTGAGAGGGATAAAAGTATTCTCTCTTCCTTTGCAGGTAGTGAAGGGTAGGTAACGCAGGCCTTTGCCCCCGTTGTAATCCGTCGTGCCTATCTTTCTCCCCCACTGATTGATTGTTTGCCCGAACATTGTTTGTTCGAGGATTGTTTTCTCGAGAATTCTCTGTCTACAAACGGGAAAGGATAAAAGTATTCTGTCCTCCTTTGCAGATAGTGAAGAATAGGTAACGCAGGCTTTTGCCCCCATTGTAACCCGTCGTGCCTATTTCTTTCTCGCCACTGATTGTTTGATTGAACGGACATTAATTGTTCGATATTGGTTCTCTCTTTGGGTATTCCCTATTTGCGAATACTGCAGAATAGAAATATTCTGTCCAGTCTTCACAAAGTAGTGAAGGATAGGTAGTGCAGACTTTTGTCCCCGTTGTAACCCGTCATGCCTATCTTCTCCCCATTGGTCAGTAGTTGGTTCAGCCCGGACCGCTTATTAGAGGTGGATCATCCGGCTCCTCTGGAGGGCACCCCTAATAAGGATATGTTTTTAAAATATGGACTAGTCGCCGTAGCTTATAGTAAGTTATGGAATAAATATACTAGAAAGGATCAGGAAAGTCAGTGGCCACTGATAGGATCCTTCGATGACACAAAAATAAGCGTGCTGGAAACAGCCCTTTGTAACAATAAAACCACGCCCACTATGCTTGATAGTTTCGGCATGTGGCGCAAAGAAGCAGAGCAACGAAAGAAAAGAGAAGAAGCGAGAATAGGAAAAGAGTTACGAAAGGCAGCCCACCTGGCCGCTAAGAAACTAGAAGAAGAGATAAAAGAAAGGGAGGAAGGCAGACAAAAACAGGAATCTGAATCGACAGGCCAGTGTCCTGTTAGGACCCCCTCTACGCTCTACCCTGAGCTGACCTCCAAACAACGGGCGAACGATGAGCTGCTGCTAGGTCCTCCGATCATCTATATGCCCCCCCCCATATGCCCCCTCCCAACCCCTAGTACAGCACTTGCCAGCTCCGAGTGCAAATGAGAATAACCTTGAATCTAGTGCCCCAGCCCTCACGGCCTCCCCTCCGGCCGCATTAGTAACGACATCAGATGAACACAAGACTAGCAAGCAGCCACCGGGTAGACTGAATAGATTGAGCAAAGATGAGCGAGAGGGAATTGACAAGATAGCAAAGGCACTGGTAGAACGGAAGGAAAGCGAAGAATACACGATGGATATGCACAATTCGCATGCCGGTAGCCACAGACGGCATTTCATTTTACGGTTTAGTTACCACACCCTGAACGCATATGAGGATAGGTATCAGAATCGGGGTCCTGCTAAACTGACAGCGTTAAATAGAAAAGTCGATATTGGGGACGAGGCCGAGCGTGACGCGGCGGACCTCTTCATGCAAACGCTTGAGGTTTTCCGCCACCTCACGGAACAAAAACCGGAAGTTAAGATTACAGTTCCCGAAACGACTGGGTCCTCATCAGAAGTAGGCAACACTATGATGCCTATCAGAGAAGCCGCCCCCTACTGGGTTCCCCCACGAGGTCAGGGAACGAACGACGATATCAACCATGCAGATGCAAAGGGGAGGGTTGTGTACAACTGGGTTTATCAACCATGGGATCGGCAAGATATTTTAACTTTTAGGCAAACCCTGCCCGATTTAAGAAAGAACCCGACAGCATTTTATACCGAACTAGGTACAGCCTTGGGCTCAACCATAATGACTCTAGCGGACTTTGACTTGTTTTTCGGGTTATGTCTGCCGGCTGATGTGTGGAAGCAAATCCGAAAAGCCGACCACACAGATCTGTTCGGACATACCTGGAATCAACTCAGTGAACTATATAGGCAACGGGAGCCCGGAAAGAAACCTGTAAAAGACATACTGCAACTCCCGGACAAAATAGTTCAGAAGCTAAAGACATTGATCCCAGAGAAGAAGGTAGACTGGTCGGTAGTCACGGCTTGCCGTCAGAAACCCCAGGAAGACGTATCAGAATAATTCTCCCGATTTGAGACGGTGTTCTCCGACTACAGTGGCCAAGACATGACTACTGCAACCGGACAACACCTATTCGTGCAAAACTATGTAAAGGGTCTATCGCAAGAGGTCTCCCAAAAGTTACAGACGAGCGAGAGTAGTTGGGGGGCCTCCAAACCTGCAGCTATCCTTCAGATGGCTCAGTATTACGAACACCAAAAGAACGAGAACGAGAGGGCGACTGAGAAAAAGAAAAAGGACTTGAAAGAACGAGTGATGATTGCTCAATTGCAGGGAGTGACGACAGGAAGGGAACGGTATAGAGGAAACTACCAACCGAACGCCCCTAGAAATTCACCCCCTAGAGACCGCACACCCACACCCGGCGCTCCACGAACAGACCTCGATGAGAACCAGTGTGCGTTTTGCAAAGGATTTGGCCATTGGAAGTCTCAATGCCCGGTCCTCCTGGAAATGATTAAAAATAAAGAGACAAGGGACATGGCAAATGGCCCCAAGGCTAGAGGGCAGGGACGAGGGCACACCCACGACACCAACAATGACAGACATGGCAGACCGAACACATTTGACCGCCCCCGACAGAATCAGTGCCAACAGTCTGACTGCGACAACGCTCACAACTTTGCATAGGATTGCCAAGGGCAAGGAAGGGATCCAGTCGAGCTCTATGTTGATCAGCAAGGTCCTTACGTCACCGCTAAGGTCCTAGGTACGAAGTCTCCATTTCTGGTAGACACTGGCGCGACAGGTAGTGCGTTATCTAAACGACTGATTCCAAGGGCACCCTTGTCTGGCTCACACATAACATCAATAGGCTTTGATGGAACGCCCTCCACTAACCCTTTATCCGCACCGGTTTCCTTCGACTTGGACAGTAACCCCACTGACACGACGTTTCTGCTTTCCTCCAATACCCCCGATGCCATTATGGGACTTGACTTACTGAAGCATTTCCGAGCTACTATCAGGTGTTCACAGGACGGAGTTCGAGTCATTCTGTACGATAACCCGACTCTGCTCAGACCCCATCATGCACGACACATGCTCTCCATCTCTGACACTGACGCATCCTTACTTGACTCTCTACCTCTGTATCTTTGGGCTAAAACTGACGCTGATGTAGGACGAATGATGATCGACCCCGTGCGCATAACTGTCCGCCAAGATGCGATACTCCCAAAACTCCCACAATATCGGATATCGCCCGAAGGTGAGAAGGCATTGGTAATGATTATCCAGTCCCTGGTAGAGGCAGGAGTGGTAGAGGAAGTAGTCAGCAATATTTGCAACAGCCCTATCCTACCCATTGTGAAGAAGCAGGGCGAGGGAGATGAGAAAGCGTATCGCTTCATCATCGACCTTCGAGAGGTCAACAAGGTAGTTGTACCCCAGTACCCCGTAGTCTCAGATATCGCCACCATTCTGACCCTGATTCCTTCCACAGCCACCACCTTCACTGTAATAGACCTCAAAAACGCTTTCTTCTCCATCCCCATCCACCCGGACAGCCGCTACCTTTTCGGCTTCACGTTAAAATCCCGCTCATATAGATTTTGTAGAGCTCCCCAAGGCTACACAGAAAGTCCCAGCATCTATAGCCAGGCCCTCAAGAGACAGCTGGACGCCGTTCAGCTACCGGAGGGAGGGGTGTTGATACAGTACGTCGATGACATCCTTTTGGCGGCCGACACCACTCCACTTGCAGTCACAGCCACCATCCAACTCCTGCACTTCCTCGCGGAAAATGGCCACAAGGTCTCCAAAAAGAAGTTGCAATTCTGCCAACCCCAGGTCACCTACCTAGGCCACCTCTTGTCCAAAGACGGGAGAAAGCTTACACCCGATCGAATTCAGGCCATTCTAGAAACCCCCGTCCCAAAGACCCAGAAACAAGTCCGCTCCCTGGTAGGCCTCACCTCTTTCTGCCGGCAGTGGTTGCCAAATTTCAGCCTCATTGTAAAGCCACTACTTTCCCTACTAGCCAAAGATGTCCCCTTCCCACTCCCTTGGACCCCCGAATGCCAATCCTCCTTCAAAGAGCTTCGAGACGCCCTTTGTTCTGCACCAGTCCTAGGAACCCCCGATTACACCAAACCCTTCTCTCTCTACACTCACGAAAGGGAGGGGTGCGCTTTGTCTGTCCTGACTCAAACCATTGGCCCCAAGCAACGACCATGTGCCTATTTCTCTGCCACCCATGACCCCGTAGCGAGAGCCTTGCCTGCCTGCCTTCGAGCCGTAGCTGCCGCTGCTGTCTCTATCCGACAAAGTGAGGGGATCGTACTCTCGAATTCCCTCACGGTATTGGTGCCCCATGCTGTTGACACCCTCCTAAACCAGACTAAGACGCAACACCTGACCAGCGCACGACTGACCGGGTACGAACTAACCTTGCTTGCACCCCACATTACGCTGAAAAGATGCACCACACTGAACCCAGCCACCTTGTTGCCCCTGCCCGAAAACGACCCGAACGTCCCCCCTATACATGACTGTGTGACCCTCACAGACGAACAGACTAGGAGTAGAGTTGACCTCCGGGACACCGCCTTCACAGACCCTGACGGAGAGCTATGGGTAGACGGTTCTTGCATAAAACTCCCCGACGGCACCACCTCAGCTGCCTATGCAGTTACCACAGCCCAAACCGTAGTTGAAACTGCCCGCATCGCGCAGCGATCCGCACAGGCGGCAGAACTGATTGCACTCACACGAGCATGTATTATAGCGACAGGGACTACTGCAAACATTTACACGGACAGCCAGTACGCCTTCGGAGTGGTTCACCATTTTGGACTCTTATGGAGGGAAAGGGGATTCTTGACGTCCCACGGCACGCCCATCCTCCACGGAGATTTTGTCTCCGCCCTGATTGAAGCAGTCCTCCTTCCCAAACGATTAGCGGTAATCAAATGTCAGGCACACAAGAAGGTGACAGACTTAGTCGGACAGGGAAACGCGCTGGCCGACATCACTGCCCGAACCACAGCTGAGAATAGGACAACGACACGTATGTATGTGACCAGGTCACAAGCAGAAAAATGGACTGACGCTAGGGAAACGATTAGGGACATTGTGGAAAAGTAAATTTTGCCATGTTTTGTGTCCCTACGCGTCCTCCATCATATGTTATCTGTGCATGATTAATATGCATATGTATTCCCCATGTTTGATTAAAGACGCAATTATAGTTGTGTCCACCTTTAGTATGTCAGTTTCCAGTTCTCGTGAATACTACGAATATCAGGCCTATGTAAAGCTACGTTGCCACGTTTCTCAGTGTGCACGTTATTCCATTGTAAAGTCTCCGTTTCTAGGCCTCAAAAGGGCCCGGACACCAGATTCAGCTCCTGTCTCCTGAAGCCTCGCTGAGGAGCGATACAGCCCCCACCTGTGTTCCTGACCCTTCACTTACTTCCTGCCTTGCAGTGCCCGGTTCAGCCTGGCTCTGCCTCTGAGCCTGCCAAGAGTATGTTATGATTCGAGTTATCAGTACAGCCCTCCTTCTCTGCATTCCTAAAGCTACTGAATCGCATCAATAGTTTCCGTCATTGTCTAGCCTTTACGTCTCCATGTAAGAGAAATACTGCATTTAATGGTCATTTAATATTCTTCATCACGCACTACATGTAGAATAATGCATGCTCCAGTCTTAGAGTCTGTTCGCTTTTACCCCGATAACTTTTGGATTCCATCAACATGTTCTCTAAACATCAGATGCTAGATACTGCTTAGGTACATGTCGCCCTGACTCTCCAGACTTCAGTCTCTGCTCCTAGCACAGAGTTCATAGCCCCCAGCTTCTCCTAGTAACACGTCATTGCCAGTTTGCGCGCACCATCAGGTTAGAGGTCCCGGCTCCTTAGGTAGCCCCCTCCATGGTTTCCACCCCATTCATGACATATTCTGTTACGTTTGCATCACATGTCTATGTATACGCCCTGTTACACCTCTTTTCACCCTTATCTTTCGCGACTGCTACGCGTCATGCCTATTGCTCCACCCACTGCTACGCCTATTGCAATGTAATGCTATGTGTTTGCGTTATGTATATATGCTCATGTACTGTTATTAAAAGTTAGCTTGTCTTGCCCCCGATCCTGACCCCGGCAGCGCTGCCAGGGCTTGCCATCCTATTCCTGTGCAGGTTGTCCTGTTCCTGTCCTTATGCTGTATTAAAACCTGCAAAACTCCTACTACCTCGAATCTTGACTCTTATTTATTGAGCTATCTGTTATTCATTTATGCATTCAAAAAGAGAGGTATTATTTATTTATTTACCACATAATGGCGCCCGAACAGGGACTTGCCCTTTCCCCACGCGCCGGTGAAGCCACGCCGGCCCCCTGACCCTCTGCAGCCGTGACGGAACCATACCGTGCACGTGCAGATATTTCTGCTTCAAGTATCCCTCAGGCCCACGGAGGAGACGGAGGAGGCGGTCCAGCATCCAGACGAGGCGGTGGAGGAACGCGGCGAGTCCCGACCAGAGCCCAAGCCGAGAGTCCAAGGTCCGAGGTATCCGGAGGTCCACCCGTAACTGAAGTCCGAAGTTCGTCGTCCGTCGTCGTAGCAGTCCAGTCCAGTCCGAGGCCTTCCGTTCTTGCTGCCCGGTGAGTACCGTTACTGGGGTAGTATCTAGACAGGGTCAATTTAATTGACTCTGGTCCGTGGGTTGGTGGTACACAGACCCACAAACGAAGTGTCCACTTCGGTGGATGCGGGTCCTGACGTGTCTCTTAATGAGACCGGTAAGTTTCGTACTGTTTCAGCAGTGCATCTAGTTTCTGTTCTAGTCAGTTCTGTTCTCGAGAAAATTCATGTATTCTGTGTTCCGTATTCCAGGTTGTATTCTGTTCGAACTGTTATTCTAAATGTTCTTCATGTATTTTGATGTTGTGGTATGAGTGTGAAGTAATTATCGTGTTTATTGTGTAATTACGTATTGTGTCTCAGTTACAGTTCAGTCATGCCCTTGTTTTCTAAGTTACGTCAGTTAAAAACTAGAAAGGGTCTGCTGGAAGCAGCAGTTCCTGTCCCGCCTAGGGACAGTCCAGGTCATTTTATGTATCAGAAGCATGGCATAAGTGCCATATTATATCTAGATTTATGGGTAGAGTATACCAAAGAGTTAGAGGAAAAGTATAGATGGCCTGTGTCAGGCACATGGGATGCCGAGTGCATCATGAGAGTAGAAGAAGCATTATGGAAAAAGAAAGCCAGACAGTCACAGAAAGATGCCATCGAGTTATGGCGCAAAGAATCTCATAAAAGAACCGAAAAAGAAATCAGAAAGTCAGAATTAAGTAGAGAATCCTTGGAACGAGCCCAAGAAAGGGAATTAATCGAGATTGGTGAACGAGTTAAAACCGAACAGTCAGACAGACAGAGGCATGCTCTTATTAAGGGTATGTATCCTCTTCTTGCCGAGGGCTTGCCAAAAAGCGACCCCGGAGGCATCCAGTAACTTTCCGCCACCATTAGTTCCGACCAAGCTACGTCACAAACCGACCGCAGCTGATATTTTCATCTCGTCCTATTTGGACGACACAGTCCCAGAATATGCAAATCCTGTTACTACTCCGCCAGTCCCTGTAAATCAGGCACTTCCCGCTCCTCCAGACACCGCAGTACCTGCTACGGTCCCCCCGGTCCAGCCCGCCATACAAGTCCAGTCTGCATTTCCATTTCCCACTCTGCCAGGACGAAGAGTATCAGTTGACGATTCTAGTTTAGGGGCCGCAGGAGGAGGTCCTCCTCAAACCCCGCCGCCACGACGAAGACATTAGTGATTTTTATTCTAGATTTGAGAAATGTTTTAGCATCAACAGTGGCCTCAAGACAAGTAGTGAGTCATACCCTCATCTTTTTGTTACTAAATTAGTCGAGAATTCAAGTCCACCAATTAAAAATCGAGTTTTGAAAATCGAAAGTACCTGGCAAGCTAATACCCCGTCCCAGATGTTACAGATGCTCCAATACCACCAGAATAGAATCAGGGAAGAACAAGAACACGAGAGAAAGCGTATGAAAGACACGAAAATGAAAGTACTAGTTGCACAATCTATTCCACAAGACAGCCAGAAGAGGGGTCCGAATCAAGCCAGTCATCCTGCAGCTCCCGTTAAAGGGAACTGCAATTATTGTAAACAGCCAGGTCATTTTATAAACGAGTGTGCAGTTCTGAAACACAACATAGCTACTGGTAAGACTAAAGAAAGACCACGTCCGCCTAGACAAGAACAAGTTTCACAGACTCCTCAGTCACAGAATGCACCACAGACAGTTACAGCTCCGCAGCCTATCGCTGCAACACAGCATGTTACACAGCAGATGTACCAGTATGCACAGTCTGAGTATCCAGAGTATCAGCCATACTCATGAAACAGCCTAGAGAGGGAGGTAGGCTTGCCTCTCATCGAGATACCTGTAGATCAAGAAGGTCCCTATGTTCACAGTCAAGTATTAGGGAAAGACAGAAAGTTTTTGATTGATACAGGGGCAAGTAGGACCACAATTAGCCACGCCGAAGTTCCAGGGGCTCCGCTCTCAGGCTCAAGAAATGTTTCCCTTGGATTTTCAGGAAAACCTATTGTAAATGAAATATCAAAGCCAGTTACTCTAGAAGTAGGTCCATTGTCCCGTACTACTGATCTGTTACTTACTAAGTCATGTCCAGAAAATCTATTAGGCATTAAAACACTGAAAGAGTTAGGTGCAGTTATATGCTGTTCCCCAGAGGGAATACGATTGTTCCTGCGTGACTTTAAGGGTCACTATGTATTACAAGATTTTGATCCCAGATTGTCCAATGTTCCGCAGCATCTATGGGCGCAAGGTCCAACTGATGTTGGTTATATGCAAATCACACCCCATCGTGTGACTCTCAAGCCAGGTGTAGTGTTACCACGAATCAGGCAGTACAGATTGCCACCTGAGGCTGTAGCAGCCTTATCCAAAATTATTGACGAGCTCATCGCTCAAGGAGTGGTTGTAGAAACTGACTCCAATGTATGCAACTCTCCGATCATTCCAGTCATGAAACGTACTGATCCAAATGCACCCCCAGTATATCGATTAGTGATTGACCTACGAGAACTTAATAAATGTATTATTCCCCAGTACCCAGTGGTCCCAGATATCTCTTCCCTGTTGACAGCCATTGATTCCGAAGCCTCATTTTTCACTGTCATAGACCTCAAGAACGCATTTTTCAGTGTCCCCATTCATCCAGACAGCCAGTTTCTTTTCGGATTTTGTTTAAATGGAAGGAGCTATATGTTCACACGAGCTCCTCAAGGTTTCACAGAAAGCCCTAGTATTTACAGTCAAGCACTTAAGAGACAACTTGATAATGTTCACATGCCAACTGACACTGCCCTGCTCCAGTATGTCGATGATCTATTGATCACAGCCCGTTCTGAACGTGCTTGCGAGCGAGCATCCCTCACAGTTCTGTATTTCCTAGCCGAGATGGGGCACAAGGTGTCCCCTTCGAAGCTTCAATTCTGTGTCCAGCAAGTGGTCTACTTAGGACACTTACTGTCCAAGAGGGGTAGGCAGTTGACACCTGACCGTATCCAGTTAATAGCGAGTCTTCCTCAGCCCAAGACCCAGAAGGAGGTACGTGCTTTTATCGGCCTTACTTCTTATTGCCGACAATGGATTCCTCAGTATGCATTTCTAGCCAAGCCACTGATACAGTTAACGACACAGGAGGCAGCCGTACCGACTGTCCTCCCTTGGACATCTGAACATACACTTAGCTTCAATGAGTTAAAGAAAGCTTTATGCCAAGCTCCAGTTCTAGCTACACCAAACTACAGTAAGCCTTTTACACTTTTCGTCACAGAACGCGAAGGTACAGCATTATCTGTCCTCACACAAGATCAAGCAGGACAGTACAAGCCCTGTGCTTATTTTTCGAGCACATTAGATCCTGTAGCCCAGGCTCTGCCTGCGTGCCTCAAGTCAGTTGCAGCCACAGCACTTGCTATCAGGCAAAGTGATTCCATAGTATTAGGACACTCCCTGACAGTACAAGTCCCACACTCCGTGGAAGTTCTTTTAAATCGAACACAGACCCAGCACTTGACAATTGCACGTTTAACAGGTTATGAATTGACACTGTTTCAGCCACACATAGAAATCAGACGCTGCAACGTTCTCAATCCTGCTACACTGTTACCGTCAGTTAATCCAAATCCTGACACACATGACTGTGTGGAAGTAGTCAACATTACGACAAAGCCAAGACAAGACCTGACCGATATTCCGTTACCAGATCCCGACCTGACACTTTATGTGGATGGTTCATGTATGAGAACTAGTACAGGAGAACTAGTCGCCGCGTATGCAGTAACTACTGACACTGAAGTTATTGAGACACACCGTATTGACACCCTGTCCGCTCAAGCAGCAGAGCTAGTTGCTCTGACACAAGCCTGCATACACGCTAAGAACCGGAAAGTTAATGTTTACACAGATTCACGCTACGCATTTGGAGTCGTACACGACTTTGGAGTGCTCTGGCAGGAGAGAGGTTTCATGACTTCTCATGGAACCAAGATTCAGCATGGTCTCCTCATTCAAGCTCTGTTAGATGCAATACATTTACCGACATCTATCGCTATCATGAAATGCAAAGCACATACGAAAGTTACTGACATTATTTCCCAGGGTAATGATCTAGCAGATCGCACAGCCAAGCTTACAGCTCAGACTCCAGACATTCCAGCTAACATGACACACACTCCAGATCCGACTACATGTATGACAGTTAAGGACCCTACTCAAGATGTCATAGATATCCAGTTACATGCTACTCCCGAAGAAATGAAGAAATGGTCCGAACAAGGAGGGGTCCAGACAGATCAAGGATGGGTGACGAAAGGAAAAGCCACATGGTTTCTCCCCGACTCTATGGTTCAAGTCATTATCAATACCGCACATAGTCCAGCACATTTAGGAGAAAAAGCTATGTTAGACAGTATCCAGAACATTTGGTTCAACAAGCATTTACGAGCTGCAGCCAAGCAGAAAGTCCGTACCTGTATGATATGTGGTCAGTTTAATCCAGGTAAAAGTGTCCCGGTGGAACAAGGTGGATTCCAACCTCCTGACCACCCTTTTGAAGTCCTCCAGATGGATTATATTCAGATGGAGCGATGTCGAGGTTTCAAGTATGTCCTCGTAGTTGTATGCGCTTTGTCCAGGTGGACAGAAGCATATCCAGTCCCAGATTACACAGCCGCGACCACTGCCAAGCAGTTGGTTCGTGAGTTCTTCCCCCGTTATGGACTCCCTAGGGTCGTATATTCTGATAACGGCCAGCCATTCTCCTCAGAGTTAATGAAGCATGTTTCCCTTTTGTTAGGGTACCAGTGGAAGTTCCATTGTGTACGCCACCCTGAAGCAGCAGGTCTCGTAGAGAGACATAACCAGACCCTGAAAATCCGCATCGCCAAAGTATGTAAAGAGAAAGGTGTAGACTGGTTAGTAGCTCTGCCAGTCGCTCTGTTTTATATGCGCATGGTCGCACATTCCAGATCAGGTCTGTCCCCGTATGAGGTCGTTTTTGGCCGCCCCCCTAACATGTGGGGTACACCCAGACCCCGAAGTATTACCGATGTTTCAAGTAATATGCTGACAGATTACCTAGCTTCCTTGATGTCTGCCCTCAACTCTTGTCGTTCACAGGTTGCCGCCGCATTTCCAGACAATACCGAGGTGGCACCGCATGAAATCGTTCCAGGATCCATGGTCCTGGTGCGAAATTTTGACCGCTCAAGTCCGCTAGAGCCTCGCTGGAAGGAGCCCCGACAGGTCCTCCTCGCCACCCGTACAGCCGTGAAGTTGGAGGGACGCAAAGGCTGGGTGCACCTTTCGCACATAAAGAAGTTTTATGGACTGAAACCAGTCTCAAAGAACATTTCTCAGGATTTGAAAGACTGCCAAAGTACTATTCTTAAGGACTGTCCCGCAAAAGACAATGATACTGCACCCTCCCTGTTAGAGAAAACTCCGCAGCAGGAGTATAAGTTGAAACTCCGGTCTAGTAAAATAAGTCAGCCAGTTTGATTGTCTAAGTCCTCCCCTAGGTGAAACGGTTAGACTGTTTCTGACATGTATAAAATAGACCCCCATAGTGAGAGAGTTAGTCAAAACTCAATCCGATGTATCGTTTTTCTATGTTTCATATTATTTTTCAGCATTATGATTTCCTGCACCAGTTATGCATTTTACCTGTATTTTCCAGTTTCTCATGTAAATAAGTCTGCTAATGTTACGGTGGAGCACACGTTTAGTGATCTGCCTCCTCATGAACTCTCTTACCGCCTCGCTATGCGAAATAATTCTTTTATCCGCATGTTACATTATTCACACCAGACCAGCAATGCCACTAATTGTTGGGTGTGTGGTCGACTCCCCCCTTTTCAGACACCGAAGGGAGTTCTGCCACTCTTTCCTTATCCTTTTTCACATAATGGTTCGTGTGGAGCATGGTCCACGTTAACGTCATCCTCAACAGATATGTCTTTTCTTAACAGTACATGTTTTCCAGACAAGCAAGGTCTCCCCCACAGAACCGGGTTAGATCTAGAAAATGAAGTGTATAATTTAGGTAATTATTCTTCGAATTTCATGGTCCTGAATGTTCAGTCTGATACTACTCCAGACTTACCTGCAATTTCGGTACTACCAGTCAAAGGCGAATTATGTGTCCGAAATAATGGTTCCGTACATGTAGGACATAGTGATTGTACTACTATTGTCAAGTATAGTGACAGTGGGAAATCTATTTTCAAAGCTTCATGTCATTCTTATTTTATTTGTGGTCAGACCGCATATGTTCGTCTGCCCCTCGATTGGGAGGGAACCTGTTACATTGCCTTCCTACTGCCACCGGTTTTTCTAGCCCCACCCGACTACCATAGGAATTTCCACCTAGTACATACTAGACACAAGAGAAACCTCCCGATTGTCGATTATACTGAAACTGCTCTAGAACAATATATAGATATCAATAAAGGTGTCTTCCCTTATTTGGGTACAGTTGTGAATAGTAAACTGATACGTAGGTTAACCAGAACACTCGAAGCAGTAGTAATTGAGACTACTTCTGCTCTAAGTAATCTAACCGAAGAACAATCCTTTATGAGAATTGTCGTGCTCCAGAATCGTCTCGTCCTAAACGTCATATTGGCCGATAGGGGCGGGGCCTGTAGAGTCATCGGATCTAGTTGCTGCATTTTCATTCCAAATAACGCGCCGTCTGTTTATTCAGCTATAACCAGACTCCATAAAATTGCCCATCTGTTACACCAAGATCCAGGCACCTGGACATGGTCCGGTTGGTTCTGGACTATAGTTTCCGCCTGGGGATGGAAAGTCTTGTCCTTTCTAGGTATTGCAGTAGCGATCATATTTAGCTGCTGCCTCTGTATACAATGTGGCCCTGCGATTTGCGGCATCTGTGCTACCTCTTGTATTCCTAGTCCCAAGCCCCGTTCTAAAACCCGTTCCAAGAAAATTCGAGACGAGCAAATGATACTGTATGAAATGATAGATGGTATCATGAATATTGATGTTTCCTGAAGGAAACGTAGTGACAAGGAGGGAATGTGGAAAAGTAAATTTTGCCATGTTTTGTGTCCCTACGCGTCCTCCATCATATGTTATCTGTGCATGATTAATATGCATATGTATTCCCCATGTTTGATTAAAGACGCAATTATAGTTGTGTCCACCTTTAGTATGTCAGTTTCCAGTTCTCGTGAATACTACGAATATCAGGCCTATGTAAAGCTACGTTGCCACGTTTCTCAGTGTGCACGTTATTCCATTGTAAAGTCTCCGTTTCTAGGCCTCAAAAGGGCCCGGACACCAGATTCAGCTCCTGTCTCCTGAAGCCTCGCTGAGGAGCGATACAGCCCCCACCTGTGTTCCTGACCCTTCACTTACTTCCTGCCTTGCAGTGCCCGGTTCAGCCTGGCTCTGCCTCTGAGTCTGCCAAGAGTATGTTATGATTCGAGTTATCAGTACAGCCCTCCTTCTCTGCATTCCTAAAGCTACTGAATCGCATCAATAGTTTCCGTCATTGTCTAGCCTTTACGTCTCCATGTAAGAGAAATACTGCATTTAATGGTCATTTAATATTCTTCATCACGCACTACATGTAGAATAATGCATGCTCCAGTCTTAGAGTCTGTTCGCTTTTACCCCGATAACTTTTGGATTCCATCAACATGTTCTCTAAACATCAGATACTAGATACTGCTTAGGTACATGTCGCCCTGACTCTCCAGACTTCAGTCTCTGCTCCTAGCACAGAGTTCATACCCCCAGCTTCTCCTAGTAACACGTCATTGCCAGTTTGCGCGCACCATCAGGTTAGAGGTCCCGGCTCCTTAGGTAGCCCCCTCCATGGTTTCCACCCCATTCATGACATATTCTGTTACGTTTGCATCACATGTCTATGTATACGCCCTGTTACACCTCTTTTCACCCTTATCTTTCGCGACTGCTACGCGTCATGCCTATTGCTCCACCCACTGCTACGCCTATTGCAATGTAATGCTATGTGTTTGCGTTATGTATATATGCTCATGTACTGTTATTAAAAGTTAGCTTGTCTTACCCCCGATCCTGACCCCGGCAGCGCTGCCAGGGCTTGCCATCCTATTCCTGTGCAGGTTGTCCTGTTCCTGTCCTTATGCTGTATTAAAACCTGCAAAACTCCTACTACCTCGAATCTTGACTCTTATTTATTGAGCTATCTGTTATTCATTTATGCATTCAAAAAGAGAGGTATTATTTATTTATTTACCACAACATCCAGATGGCCAGCTCACCACACGAATTGACTGAATGGGCACGGGTGGGATTGAAAGACGAGGAAGGCTGCTGGCGGACAAAGGACACAAACAAATGGTTGCTACCCAATTCATACCTGATCCCCATACTGACTATGGCTCACTACCCTGCGCACATAGGATCAGCCCCCATGATCGAACTCATCTCCAAGGTCTGGCACAACGACAAAATCCCCGACTCAGCCAGACGCCTGGTCCAGCAATGCCTTATCTGTTTGCAACACAACCCTGGGAAAGGAACTGTGGTACCCCGGGGAGGGTTTGGGGTCCCTGACCATCCTTTTGAGGTCCTCCAGATGGACTACATCCAACTAGAAAGATGCCAAAGCCTGAAGTATGTATTAGTCATTGTGTGTGCTTTCAGCAAATGGGTAGAAGCCTATCCAACCCGTGATAACACTGCCATGACCACTGCCAAGGTACTGCTGAAAGAGTTTTTCCCTCGCTACGGTCTTTGTCGAATTCTATGGAGCGACAACGGCCCCCACTTCATAGCTGAAGTTATCCAACTAATCTTGAAAGGGTTGGGTGTAAAACAGAGGTTTCATGCAGTTTTTCACCCCCAATCTGCTGGCTTAGTTGAGCGACACAACGCCACACTGAAACTAAAACTGTCGAAGATAGTGGCCACCACAGGACTTAAATGGCCAGATGCCCTCCCACTGGCATTGCTATCGATGCACTCCACTCCCACTAAGCACCATTTGACCCCCTACGAGGTTGTATTTGGGCGACCAATGAATCTCTGGACTGCCCCTAAACCGACCTCCATTCGTCCTACTGTCTGATTACTTGTGCAAATTGACTAAAACATTGTCTGTCATTCATCAGCAGGTGCAGCAGGCCATCCCCGATGCTTCCAGGGGTCCGGGTCACGATATCCAACCAGGAGATTATGTGCTGATCCGGAATTTCCAACGGACAAAGAGTCTGGAACCCCGGTGGACGGGCCCCTGGCAAGTACTGATTACCACCCGAACGGCTCTTCGAGTGGAGGGGAAGCGACACTGGCTGCACGCACACCACTGTAAGAAGGTCTCCTCGACCCTGACCACGACAGAAAACGTCAGCACCCAAGAAGAACTGCTGAACAAAGACCGGCCATCATTGAACTGTTATCCTGATACCGAGGCACTTGAACTTGCAAAATTCTCTGATCCCACTGTGCCATCCAGGGAAGGGTATTTCCTGCGTCGAAAGGAGGGAGCTTCGGCTAAGTAGACCACAGACTAAGTTGAATCTCAGAACGGTAGCCTAAACACAACCAAGGGTTACCCGAAGAGAGGCTAAACGAAGTCAGCGGTTCTGCCCACTACCGAGCACCTTGAAGATGATGGAAGCGCCAGATAAGAAGATGATGGAAGCGCCAGATAAGAAGACGACGGAAGCAACAGGAAATACCCGTTATCGAAACCCAAAGACTGACAGTATACACAAATCGAAACAATTGCTCTTTTCATTGTCCTCCTCTTTTGCCTCCTCCTCATGACTTCCTTCTGGATCATGGAAGAGAGCGCACCCGCTCATCAGATATTGCTGACCACTGCACAGCCAACCACTATGAAAGAACATCACCTGATCTCCCTTTCGCCTCAGCTCCGAGAAAGGCGTAAGGAGTTCTGGAACAATTCCTTCGTACAACTGTTGCACCAACACAACCTTGCCGCCAACGCCACAAACTGCTGGATCTGCGGGTTGCTCCCGCATGCCACCGGACACTCCATCCCTTTCATCCCTTCCCCTTTCTCAGTTCACGGTTCTTGCCTTGCCTGGTTGATCCTCTTGCAAGAGAGCTACAAGGACAACGCCACTTCTGGTCAAACAGTGTCACACTTCTACCACGGGTTCTGGCTGAACAAAACCGGAAGGACTTCTGCCCCCTTTTGTCCTTTGACCTCTGGCTCCTCCTTCCAGATGGACATCCCTGCCAAGGAACGAGTCAAAATGCAGGTGTTCCATAATCCAGCCAGACCCACCTTCTCCTACCTACGGAAACGAACTGCTGCCACTCTGACGGTGGCTCTGTCTGTTATCAATGCCACGGGCCTCGTGTGCCTCGAAGGCCTGGGAACACAGCTGGTGGGTCGCAGTTCCTGCCACATCACCAGAACATTGGACTCAATTGATCCCCCCTCCTTTGTTGCTTCTCCGAATATGTACTTTGTTTGTGGCACCAAAGCTTACACTTGGCTTCCAAAAAGTTGGGGGGGTACTTGCTACATCGCCTTTGTTCTCCCTCCAACGTACGTGGCCCCAGCAAACCATCACCGGCAGAAGCGCGCAAGAGACATTGAACAAGCCGACTCCACTGGAGCACAGTTCCTGGATGCAGTGAAGGGACTTGTTCCTCTGTGGGGCCCAATGGCAAACAGCCGCGCCATCCGACACCTGACCCAGGCAGTAGAAATGACCATGAACATCACGGCTGGCATCCTCACTAACAATACGGCCGAGCTTCAGGCAGTCCGCCTGGTGGCTCTTCAGAACCGCCTTGTTCTAGATGTGGTTCTAGCCGACCGTGGAGGAGCATGCCGCATCATCGGGTCCAGCTGTTGCACCTACGTGCCAGATAACTCGCCCTCAGTCTACAAAGCAATCGAACACCTCCACAGACTTTCCTCAGAGGTTCACCAGGATTAGGAGAAGGGTGGTCGCTTGGGAGCTGGTTTTGGGGTACTTTGAAGGACTGGGGATGGAGGTTGTTTACATTTATATTGATACCGGTCGTGGTACTGTGTGGGTGTTGCCTAGGTATTCAATGCTTGCCACCTGTGTGTTCACTCATTGTTAACTGCATGTGCCCTAAGACTCCGAATTTCGAAGCTGAACGTATGAAAGCTTTGTATGATATCGAAATACGTAATATAATGGGGATAGACATAAATTGACAAGCTGGCTAGATATGTTGAAAAGGGAGGACTGTTAAAATCTGGATTGTGGCGTAAACATTATCGGCGCCATCTTGTCCTTTTCAGATCCATACGTGCGCGTAAGCAGCAACCATTTTGATTGCCATGGCCTCTCTGCCCACTCCCGATAGCCAGCGTCTCTCTCTCCCCCTCACTCCCCAGCCTCGCAAGCATCCCCGACAAGCCCCCGGTCTCTCCTGCTTGGGTCATAAACGCACCTCCAGCGCGACCCTGCCTCCGAGTCACATCCCGTGCTGAACCCCCCTCACTCTTTCATCTCATTCATAGAACAGGCCCTTTTGATAACCTCTGCCTCCCTGCCCGATTGTCCGGCCTGACCCCAGCCCATCACTTAGCTCAACAGATGCAGTTTATTGCCCCTACAGTAGGACCTCGCCCCACATCAAAGGAGCGGGGATTAATCAATGCCTTCACACCCCTAGATCCGACCGATCGCCCACATTCCTGTTCCCAGCGGAATGTCCAGCTGCGCGATAGCCATCATGCTGAGATTTGGGTGGGGACCTCTACTGTAGATATGTGTGAGAACGGGCCTGAACCGGGGATTCCAACGATGCCTTTGTGAACTTCAAAGCAATACCACGGATGTCATAAATGTAATAAAGCCATAAACCTGTGTATAAGAGGCCAGGCCTCAGAGATGCGGTGAGAGCACCTCGAGAAGATACCCTGTTGTCTGATTTGACGTGTTCTGTTCCGTCGGAAATAAACTCCTGTTTCCTGCCTTCCAGTCTCCAGTGCCTGCCTCTTTATTTGGTAATCGTGAGTTGGGTGAGAAGCGGCTAACGCCGGGCAAACCTAGAAAAGGGGTAAAACGACCTGATCTGCCTGAACCCTTTTTCATCAGGTGGGTCTCGGGAACTACTCCCTGTAAGGTGACTGCATGAGCTGTGCACACTTTTCTTTATCTGCTGCTCACCACACAAGCTCTCCAGTCATAAAAGCAGAGCAGGGCCATAGCAGTGAATTCCCTATGTTTCCTCACACTGGTGTTGTCAAAATCAGTTATGTATTTAAGTGTCAAACAGAGGAGGCTGAGTCATAGAACCTACTACGCTGTTCCGGAGTCAAGTCAGAGGTCTGAATTGGCTGCAAAAACCAAAGCATCAACTAAGCCCCAGAAACAGCTGGTGATCATTAAAAGTGGGTGGGCGTAATCCTTGGTTCAAATTTCAGTGAGTGAACCTGATTTATATTCAGAGAGGGTTCACTCACACTCACTTGCACACAGTCTTACTCACTCACGCACTCATTATCACTCAGTCTCATTCACTTGATCACATTCACACTTGCACTCACCCAGTCTCACTCCTTTTCACTGGAACCAACTCGGTCTCACTCATTTCCACTTACTCTCACTAAGTCCCTCTCATTATCACTCTTGCTAATTCACTCAATCTCACTCTGACTCACTTGGTTTCACTTAGCCTCACTCAGTTTCACACAGCCTGACTCAGACTCACTCATTACCACTCAGTCTCACTCATTCTCGCCTAGTGTCCCTCAGTATCCCCCAGTCTCCCCCTGACTCACACGTTCTCTCTGATTCACTCAGTCATACTCTCTCCCATGCACTCAATCACGCTGTAACTCACTCATACTCACTGAGTCTCACTCGTTTTCACTGATTTACCCCAGTCTTACTCTCACTCACTCTGTCGCGTTCATTCACACTCATTCTGGCTCCATCTCACTATGACTTACTCAGACTCAATCATTCTCACTCATTTTAGTGCAATGAGTCTCGCTCATTCTCACTCTGACTCACTCTGTCTCACTCATTCTCTTACTCACTAAGACTCACTCAGACTGTGACTCTCTCAGTCTCACAGATAGTAAGACTCAGTTACACTTACTGCCATTCTCCCTCACTCTTCCTCATTCTCACTTACACTCTCTCTTCCCAGTGACATAATAAAACATTTGGGGGACGCCCTCAATCCCCCACAATGCCTATATACTCTCAGTAACCAACCACCCTGTAGAAGCCTGCATCAACACGATATCAGCAGGAATTACGGTGATACAGTTAGCATCAAAGAGAAAAAAAGTTATACTTGTGGGAGGCAAATGCTCTACATACATGTGCACTAAAAACCAAACTTCGTTCATATTTCTTTTCTATAATAATATTTTTATTAACAAAATTGAACTTTAGGGGTCGAGTGTATGTTCCTCTTACTGACACTAAAAAAAGGGAGTAGGTTTGTAAGGGATGTACTGATGCCAACTTAAATCTAGCACCAAAAGGTGAAGATTAAGTGGGTCATTTACATTTGGCAGAGCAAGTTCATCTACCTGAAATTCATGGAGCTCCCATTCTATGAGACTGGCAGTTCCCCTCCACATGTAAAGCCTTAGTCTGAGCTCCTGGTTGTAGCAACTGGTAATTCCGGTAATTCACACAGAGTATCCCACCTTGTTGCACTATAATTTTGGGCACTATTCTCTTATAAACGTGTGTTGTTTATTTCAGTTGCATGCTTGGAGGCAAGGATACCAGCCCCACTCAAAAACCTATTAGGGTCTGCACCCGATGCATGCATGCAATTGAAATAAACGACACACCTTCATAAGAGAATAGTGCCCACAATTATAGTGCAACGAGATGGGATACTCTGTGTGTTTTTTACTATATAGTCAGGAGGACATATCCCTCTTTTTTCCTTCCAGTACTGTGGAAGACCCTCTCTAACCTTCCGGCATTCAGCCAGAGTTTTTGAATTCCGTTGATTCCCCATCCCAGAGTTACTAATACAAGCGAAACCAGTAATTCTGGATGGCTGAGTTAATGGGTACTAAAAGTTGAGCCCTAATCTGCAGGCAGTCTTTCATAGGTGGTGGTCTATCCACAACAGGGTTCCGGCCACCAGTACGTCAGGGAGGTTTGTCCTTTTTAGGTCTCGCCTGAGCCAGCACATGCGCTGCTCTGCAAGACATTTAGTAAGTGGGGTTTTCAAAGTGCTACCCCCTGCTTTTGCTGGCCTAGGGCTTGCGGTCACGCGCGCAGCCGCCAGCTTTCACCATCCGAGGTGCCATCTGGACCGCGATAAGTATCAGTTCTGTTGCTGATCACTTTCACTTTCGCGCGCGCACACAACTCCCGTTCCTGGCCGCACGTCTTGTTGTTCTTTGCAAACATTCCTCTGTGGTTTTATATGAGAAAAACACGTTTTAAGGGCCCCCGCGGAGTCATTTTGCTCTCTTGCCCGATCAGGAGGTATACAACCTGTCAGAAAAATTCGAAAAATTCCCAAAGGCCTTTTCTTTGGAACAGTCTGTGCATGATTGTAAGAAAATGCGAGGAAAGAAAACACTTTTCACTATATAAGTGCTACTAAACCAAACCTACAGACTAGACATCCCTGACTATGAGAGAGAGAGAGTGGGGCGGGGAGATGAGTAAGTGTAAAACGTGTAACAGTTCCAAATGTTTGCCATTTTGTCATGTTCCAGACAGTAACAGCACACGGGACCCTTTAGAATTAGGAGTCTCCGTTCTGTTTTGCTGATACACTTTTTTGCTGCATCACGCCGTGGTACTTCATGAGATTCCACACTTCGCGGGCGTGATTGCTCCGGGCGAGGCATGCCCGAACCATCAGCGAAGAAAAGGTTGCAAACCCTAGACAGTACAAGGTGGGACCATGAGTGACAAGGAAGCAAGCCACGTCACCAGCCTTGACCCTTGACCTACATTTGCTGGTTAGCACGTGTAACCTTGCCTCAGGTCGCTTGGGTCATGATCTCGTACTTGTGCTTTAAATAACTTCTTGCCTTCTTAACAGTGGTCGAAAACCTCTATTCTGAAATCCCTGTTCTTGAAGGTTCTGGCTTTTCTCCTCAATGTTGCAATTATTTCATTTATGGCGCATTTACCGATATCTTTCCTTGTTATTACAGAGCTCTTTATCGGGGCTACACAAACTGAGGATAATTTGGGAAACTGGATTTAATTAATGGCATGGTTCAGCTATGTATTTACTAATAAGATTGAATTTACCAGGTGCCGGAACCAAGAAGTGGATTTTTCTTTCAAATGAATTCCTCACTGTTACACGAGACCATTCCTTTTACTGTACCTCATTGTCACTCAGTGGAACAATGTGACGGCTTTGGTTTTGTGATATCAATTTCAAATACTGGAGGCTGAAAGACCTATTCTTCCATCCACTGCTCGAAGGGTCTGGGTAGGTGTCGCCTGCGAGGAGAACAGTGCTCCGACTGGCCTCAAGTGTATACCACGGGTATTTCTATCTTTTTTACCGTAGTCTAACAGTATACAATATCTGCCAAGGGAGTTTGCCTTTGCCTTAACCGCATGCGTGCGGGCGGAATTCCGCTCGTACGCTGAATTTTGCGAAACCGCATGTTACGTGACGAGCTGGGCTCGTCATCAGCGTAGCAGGAGGCTACCTCATGACGAGCCCAGCTCGTCATCAGCGTGCAAGGGGTTAAATAAGTAGTTTTGCATCTTCATCAGTAAACTTGCTGATCCAAAAAGAATGACCACATTCTCCTGAAATTCATGGTAGATCCTTGTCTAAAGAACACATGTTTACATAGTGTTCTTGTATGTCTAAATCTGCTAAGATGACTTGCACGTTAATGCAAGTGAAGATTATTCCTTAGCTACACAGTGTAAAATGCTTCCTAGCCTGGCTAGGTATGTCAGGTTTGTAGCAGACCATTCCCGGAGAGTATGATTTTAGAGACCAGAAAGGAAGAAGCAGTTTAAAGCTAAGGAGCACACTTACGCTTCAGGGAGCGTCACATAAAAGTCAAGTGTAAAGTGCTTGCGGAAGGAAAGAAGCTCTGGGCTCTGCTTTTCTTGAGAGTGCAGAATTCATGTGGTGCTTTGTAAGGGCTGCAAGGGGGAGGCATGATATATACAACATCTCTCTGTATGGGTACCATGCAACAGTTAATGTTGTTGTGCCAAGGATATTGTGCTGCATAACTAAGGCCCAGATGTAGGTAAAATAGATCTACCGATTTTTAATTACCGAATTTTACCGATTCGGTAATTAAAAATCGGTAAATCTAAGGGGTGGATATGTAGGTATTCCAGATGTGCTGGAATACCGATTCTGAAGAATTCGGTATTTACCGATTCGGTAAATACCGATTTGCACAAGGGTGCAGGGGGTGTCACTTTGACACCCTCTGGCACCCCCAAAACAGGCTCGGGTGCCATGTGGCAGGCATACATGCCCTAAGGGCAGGTCTGCCTGTCACATGGCATAGGTGTGCATGCACACATGTGCATACACACCGGAATCGGTATTTTACCATCAAATTGGATTTGATGGTAAAATACTGATTCGGTAAGGCTTGTGGGACTCAGAAGAGTCCCACCTACATCTCAGATTTACCGAATCGGTAAAAATACCGATTCGGTATTTTACAGAATCGGTAAATTTACCGAATCGGTAAATTTACAGATTCAGTAAATTAATGCCCCTACATACCATTTCTGAAATACCGGTCGGTAACGGCCGAAAATACCGATTTTCGGCCGTTACCGACCGACCTACATCTGGCCCTAAATACTTATAAGGTCCCAAAAGCGAGACCTGTTGGGGATGTATGATATTACAACGCATGCTATTACAACGCATGCCTTTACGACGCAAGTTTTACAACGCAAGTCGTTACAACGTCTTGCGTTGGGGGCGCTGGATAGGGAATAGTTTAATTTACTATTCCAACTCCAGTCCCCGTGGATAGTAGGGAAGGTGTTGGATAGTAACTTAAAACTATTCCCTATCCTAGAGCGCCCCCCAGCGCAAGTCGTTGTAAAAGTTGCGTTGTAATGGTTGCGTCGTAAAGGTACTTCGTTGTAACAGTTGCGTTGTAAAGGATGTTTCCAGTTGCCTATGCCAATACTTGTTTAAGTGGGTTTCTTTTTTTTTTTTTTTTAAAGACCTTTATTGTCCACAACAAACACAATACACAGCTTCTGGCCAACAACCCCGGGGCAGGCCGCCATCAAATTGTCTGATACTTTGTTCAATTTTTTACACAGCCTTTCAGCCGCCATCCCTGGGGCGCGGCGGCAGGTCACTGTCACCCCTGTGGGTTTGACTACCGCTCAATTCGAATTTTAGAGGTCCATTTTCTCTTAAAACATTGAACACTTAACCAACTAGTAGTTACCACTTTCGGTCCCTTATGTTCCTGGCTTTGTGTATTATATCCCCGTGTGGTCCTGAACAGGCTCCCATGTGCCAGCGTGCGCTTGCCCAATGTTTGTGGTCCACTCTGACCCACCCTCCGTGTGTAGTGTCCTCCCCCATGCCTCCGCTGCCATATGTCCCCCCCCACTCCTCCCAGCTGCGTGTGTATCTTCCCTCCTGTGGAATGTGGCCTGCCTCCCCTCCCCTTACTCTAATGGGTCATCCTCTCCTTCCTCATCGGATGTCAGTGATTCCTCCTCTTCCAGTGGTTCACACAGGTCCCCCCTAAATGCATTCCACGGGAGCCATATCTTGTTCCACTTACGCGGGCACGCTCTAAGTGTATATATTGTTCTTTCCACCAACATGACCCTGTCCATGGTCACGCACCACTGTGTTAGCGTCGGGGTGGTTTCCGCCCCCCACTTCTGTGCTATGTCCCTTTTGGCTATCACCATACCTAATGTGGCCCATTGCCGCCCGTGTCTGGTGAGGTCTGTGGGTTCCCATAAGTTGAGTAGGCATCTCCAAGGGTCCGGAGTCAGGGACACCTCCAATGTCTGTGAAATGGTCCTCATGACCTGTCTCCAAAACTCCTGAATGCGGGGGCATTCCCATAAAGTGTGGAACAGTGTCCCTTCCTCCCCGCAACCGCGCAGGCAGTACGGGTTTTGTGTTCTGTGGATTGCGTAGAGCAACGTACGTGTATAGTACACCCTGTGTAAAATTTTGAGTTGCACAAGGCGAAATCTCGCTGATATGCCCACCTCCCTGGGTGCCGCCAACGCCTCATTCCATTCCGACTCGTCCATGTCCCCTACCTCCTCCACCCATTTGGCTTTTAGCGCTATGGTCGGGTCCGTCAGGTTATTGACTAGCTTGCGGTACGTGAGGGAGGTTGCTCGCTCCTGCATGAAGTCCGTAAGCAGCCTGTCCTCTAAGGGTGATGCTTCCGGGAGTGTCGTACCGCCGGGAATGGCAGTTAGTAACGCATGTCTCACCTGTATATACCGATACTGCTCCGTGGGCCCCATCTCATACTGCTGTCGCAATTGGTCGAAAGGGATCACAGTACCCCCCTCCCACAAATCTCCCACTGTGGATATGCCTATGTTGTCCCACGCTACAAAGCCCTTACTACTCCTCAGGTTACCCAGTGCCCTTGTGTCCCACAAAGGGGTCAGTCTTGTGATCTTCCCTTTCCATCCCATTTTCGCCTGTGCCCTATGCCACAGCGACACCGCGAGCTTCGTGGGCCCGATGAGTGTACGCGCCTTACGCAGGTCATAAAGTGGGGCCAGGATGGTGCTGGTACCCAGCTGCAGTCTGTCCGCCCGGTATGCCGGGTCGTCTTGGGGAGCATGCAGCCACTGGTTGATGGATTTCAATTGGGCGGCCCAATAATAGAGCTGCAGGTTCGGTAGCGCTATCCCTCCATCATACCACCCCCTATGTAGTTTGGCCTGAGCTATCCTTGCCGGGCGGTTACTCCACATTAGACCAGCAACCACCGCGGCCACCCTCCTGAAATATCTGTCGTGGACCGGGTACGGGGTATTCTCCAGAATGTACAGGAACCGGGGCAGCGACATCATCTTGTAGAGTGCCGCTCTACCCAGCAGTGTCAGCGGTAGCGCCGCCCAGAATTTAACATCCTGTTTGAGGCGTTCAAGGGGTGGCGATAGATTCTTACGGAAGAATTCCGCAGGATCTCTCGTAACATGGACCCCCAGGTATCGGAACGAGGATCCCGCCATTTTGAGAGGGCACATGTCTCCCATATCGGGGGACGGGCCCTGTAGTACATACAGCTCCGACTTGTTCCAATTCAGAGTATACCCTGACACCTTCCCCTGCTCGTCACAAATTTTCAGTAATGCCGGGACTCCCCTTTCTGGTTCCGATAAATACACCAACATGTCGTCTGCGTACAGTGACAGTCTGTCTTCCCAACCCTCAGTCCAAACAATCCCCCTTAGCAATGGGGTGGATCGTATCAGGGTCGCTAGGGGTTCCAATGCTATTGCAAAAAGCAACGGCGAGAGCGGGCAGCCTTGACGAGTGCCTCGTCCTAATCGGAACGTCCGGGAGATATGGCCGTTGGCGACCACGTGCGCCAATGGCTCGGTATACAGCAGACGAATCCAGGCCACGAATTTCGGGCCGAACCCCATACGTCCCAGGACTTCAAACAGGTACTCCCACTCCACCATATCGAACGCCATTTTAGCGTCCAGTGCCAGGATCACCGCCTGTTCTGTCAGCGTGTCGGCCTTCGCCAGTACGTTATGTACCCTACGTAGGTTGAGAGCGGTGTTTCTGTGGGGCATAAAGCCTGACTGGTCTGGGTGTATCAGGTGGGGCAGGACGGCCATCAACCGAGTGGCGAGGAGTTTGGCCAAGATCTTAAGCTCGGCGTTAAGCAGGGAGATGGGGCGGTACGACCCACACTCCTCCGGTACTTTACCGGGCTTGGGGATTGCAATTATGGCCGCCACCCTCTGATCTTCCGGAAGCAAGGCCCGTTCCAGGCTGTCGTGGTACATAGCCAGCAGGGGTCCGCTAAGCCCATCCGCCGCGTACTGGAACCACTCTATCGGGACTCCATTAGGCCCTGTTGCCTTCCCCGGCCTGACTGCGTGAATCGCCCTTTGGACCTCCTCCATTGTGATAGCCGCTTCTAGTTCCGCCCCCTCCTCCGGGGAGAGCGCGGGTATGGGGATAGTCTCCAGTGCTGCCCTTGCCATAGCTGTTGTCACTGCACCTGCTGGCGTGTACACCCCTTCAAAGTAGTCAGCTAGTGTCTCGACTATTTCCTCAGGGCACGTGCATAATCGCCCTTGTTTATCGCGAATGCGCTGTATTCCTCTGGCACTACCTCCCCTCCTGTCTAGCCATGCCAACATTCTCCCCGCCTTGTCCCCTATGTCGTATATTCTATGGGCCGTGTCTGTGATCTGTGATAACGTCTGCAGTCTAATATGTTCCCTAAGCTTTTGTTGGTGCAGTTGAACCGTCTGGGCGGTGTCTGGCGTGGGAACCGCCTCGTGTGTTGCCGTTGCCACTTGTAATGCCAGTTCCAATTCCGACCGTTCACGATGTTTCTCCCTTATGTGCCCCGTTATAGTGGCAATGGCCTGTCCCCGGAGCACCGTCTTATAAGCTTCCCAGAGGGTGGCCGCCGACTCCACTGACTCAGTGTTCTCCCGAAAGTAGTGGGACGTCGTTGTTTTAAGTGTCTTACTAACCTTAGGGATGGCAAGGTATGATGCGTGTATTGGGTATATTCTTTTACGCTTCCGTTCCTGCGTGGAGAGCTCGAGAGTGATGGGTGAGTGATCTGATATCCCTCTTGGGTGTATCTCAGCAGTGTCAATATGTGGTATACCCCCTCCCAGCGCCATGAAGTAGTCAATCCGCGTCAGACTATTGTGCACCGTGGAATGGTAAGTGTATTGCCTCGCAGCAGGGTGTAAATATCGCCATACGTCGATCAGTCCCAGTGCCGTCATGTACTTCTGCAACTGGGAGGGACCGGCCGCACGTGTCATCACTGGCACTCTATCTGCAGTGGGATCAAGTATTGCGTTGAAGTCTCCCCCTATGATCGTGTCTCCCTCAGGCAGGTCTAACAGGAATTTACCCAGCTCCGGAAGCATGACCGAGTGTAGTGCTGGAGGGACATACACGGATACCACATTCAGTAGCCTCCCCTCCCATTGGCCCTGGAGCGCCGCGAAACACCCCTGCGCATCCACCTTGGTGCTAAGTGTAATAAATTGTGCTGACTTCTTCAACAGAATGCCTACTCCCCTCGAACCTGTGGAGATTAAGTGGGTTTCTTGATGCAGACCCCTGTCAGGGTTTGTGGTGGCATGGTAATCTACCATGTGAGCATTTAATAGTAATAATTTTTAAATATTTATAAATATCTCTAACATAGTGATCTTTATGGCAATATACTCATTTATCCGACCTTCTCTCACATATCTTTTAGGATTCTAAAGTCATTGATTATGCACTTACAGATGACACAGTTATAGCGTCACTTGCTGATGAGGGTTGATAAGAGTTTACCATTACCAGATCTCTGTAGACCTGGGGTAGCCATAGGGAAAGTGTTATCAGTACAGGACTCCTAAAGTTATTCAAGAAGACTTGTGAAGAATACCAAGCTTGTTGATGAAAAGGTATGACTCAACTCAAAGTTTGGAGGTATGTATGCGTTTTGCACTTGTATTCTGCACTGTATTGTAGCATCAACAGTGACTCTTCAGTAGGGTTTCATGAACACTGGCAGAATTTGTGCTTCTAAAAGGCTGTCAGGGCTGGGGTAGAATAATGTATGTGCAGGAAGGATCTACTAGGCATGCGCTGCTTTGGCAAGCTGCTGTAGTGGAGTATGGAAGAAGTCCCACCCACTCTCTGCCCATACTTGTCATTGGCTTCTGTCTTTGTCCTTCATAAATGCAGGCTTCCGATTGTTTACTCAGTTGTCTCATTATTTAAAAAATGAAAACCTTGCCACCTCCAACCGATTTTGCATACTGCTGAACAACAGTAGACATTGCATGCTGTTTAATAACGGTTCTATTTTTGTTATGACACAAGTATTTTTCTTAAATTGACTGGCTCTGCAATTTGCTAAGTGATTTCTCTATGCCTATTGATGACATAGACACCTCTGGTCACCGGCGTTAGCATTGAGCGACTGTGCCTCTAACGTGAGCACAACCGCATGCACGCCGCCCCGACCTGCATGGAAGGCAAGACGGTTAAGAATTGCGCTGACTGTAAGGTATGTTTCTCGGATCTACTCACACTCTCTTAGCACCGTGGGCGAGCGTTTCAATGACCATATGTCAATCACGATGTCTTTCTCCCCTCATTTAGATGCTCTGTGATTCATTCTGCAACATTGTTACCAATGGATAGAAGTTGATTTCCAACACAGTTTCTCAAGAAACGAGCCTGCCCACTGGCAGGCATTTTATCTTGCAATTGTTTGAAGGTAAGAATTACTTTTTTTTGGTGACAAATAATCTTTTAATAACCTTGGTCGGGCCATAAATGGTCCTCCCTTCAAATCATTCATTATGTCCTCTCCTTCCCTTCCTTCTTAGATACACCGAGATTTATTCCAATTGAGGTCTAATTTCATAAACGACAGCAAGCAGCGTCCTGAATTTTCTACTGTGAGTATATTATTAGCAAGGGCATTATTTTGTAATTAATTAATGGCCCTTATGTTAATAAAGGATTTTTCCCTTTCCTTTACCCAGACCCATGTAGTCCACTGATGGGACTGAACTGTGTCTACTTACCCCTCTGACATAGGAGCCTATGGGCCTATATTTATATTGTGATTCCACCAATTGCATGGTTGGATACAAGGTGATCATTCATTGTCCCTGGTTAAAATAATCATTTAACAAGTATGTCCATTGCCAATATGAATTTGGTTTTCTTTTACTTTTTATGTAAATGTAGGTGTCTCCCTTTGTCCTGAAGAAGGTTTAAGGACTTAATGCACCTTTGTTTATTGATGGGGTCGAAACATCAACTGTAATTTAATGCTTGTACTGATTATGTTGCACAACTTCAATAACAGTAATTGTGTTACTAGGTGGCTCATTACCGGTCAGTAAACCCGAAATTTGGTAAATTTCAGGCTTACCGACAGGTATTGAGCCATTTGCTATGTAGGTGATGATTCACCGATTCTGTATTTACCGAATCATTATTTACCGATTTGGTATTTACCGAATCGGTAAATGGCATGTAGGAAGCACATTTAAGAGTGCTTATGTGCTTTAAGGATTCGTTATTTACCACCAACTATAAGTTGGTGGTAAATACCGAATGCCTTAGAAAATGCAAATCTGTGCATTTTCAACTGTGCCATGTAGCAGACATACATGCCCTTAGGGCATGTATGTGTGCCACATGTGCACACAAGCACGATTATGGGGTGCAACAGGGTGTCAAAGTGACACCCTGCCACCCTTCAATGTGCTCCCCCTTTTACCGAATCGATATTTACCGATTCGGTAATTCCCATTCATTCCTATGGGCCTCCAGGCCCATTGGAATGAATGGGAATTACCGAATCGGTAAATACCTTATTCGGTAATTACCGAATCTTACCGATTCGGTAATACTTACCGAATAAATACCTACATCCCATTTACCGATTCTAAAATACCGAATCGGTAAAATTCTGTATTTTAGAATCGGTAAATCTTCATTACCTACATGTGGCCCTTAATCTATTATATGATTGTATTTCCAATGGATTTTGGCTGTGCAGGCTATCAGACAGGTCTTTTTTTAAAAGACACTGTAAGTATTGTATAAATACCCCCTTTGCACACTTACACTCCCTCACAACGAACACTTCCTTGAGCACTATCCCACCTGGAGCACCTGTGTATAATTATATCTTAGATGCATGATTATAATGATGAGATAAAAAAAGACTTGAACTTTCAAAATTGTTTCTCTTAATTCTTTATATCGGTGATGTGATGTTTGTTTATTAGGCTTTCACTGTGACCACCTTATATTTGTACAGACATTGACCCAGGTCCGGTGGCCTTTTTGGGGACTCTCTATTGGAGTGTAACGTCTGATTGATTAATAGGCTTGTTAGTCCCTCCTTAGTACTGCCTTGTCTTCATTTGTAACCTTCCATGGTTACTGGCCCCTTTACTTCGGTTGTTTCACAGAACATCTTATTTAGTCTTGTAAGCACTATTTTCTTCATTGAGGTTCTGTTCCTGCAGGCATGACAACGTGCTTTGCTAACTTTCAGCGCGCCGTGTGCACTGCAAATATGTTTTTATCTTTATTTACGTTGGTTAAAATCGCCGCACATATTTTTATCTTTATTTTGTAGTGTAGTTCCTATATTCCCAATAGGCTCTGCGCATTGGAATAATATAAACAGTAGTGTAGACGTAGGACTGAGGTCGACTAGGTCTCTACTGACTATATTAGACTTAATTAGTTTTGCCAGCTAGCTCAGAGGTCACTAGAAACTTTCTCGAATGTTCAGGAAAGAGTTAACTCTCCGGATTTAGACAAGAAGGGATTAGCTTCTGACAACCGCATAAACATGACAACTTTGCTCCCTCAGAATTAAGAGTGTATCTCCAGAGTCGTGTGAAAACAATAGACGGTTATTTCACTCAGTCAATCGTGCATACTTAGTTTCACCAGAGTGCAGAGAAATAGAGTGACGGGCGTTTTCAATAAAAGGTGTTATTTATTGAGCAGTCTTCTTTCTCATGCAAGAGAAATGAATTGCCACAATTGCAATACTTATCATAAAGTAAAGTGCGTACAGTAAAAGGAGTATTATAAAATAATACTGTAAAAGCATTGATATCGTTTCTTAGCCATATGATACTTTAAAACGGATAAAATATATACATACATAAAAACATTGACTAAAGTACTCAACTGGTGCTTCTAAGATACGCCTACCCCGGTGTACCTGACCTAAGCCTAATACGTGGGAAGGAGTAAATAAGTTGCAGTTTAATTTAAGTTGGTTTTTGCCAAGGAATCTGAATCAAGAATTCTCTTAAGGGTTTAGTCAGCTCCGTACCTTGGTAATAGAATGAAGGAGGTCTTGTATCTTTTTCTCAGGACTGGAAACACCGGAGCTGGAATTTTCTCGGCTGGAGAAAAAGACAGCGTCTTTCTCAGTGCGTCAAAAGGGAGGGGCGGCTTCCTTCGGCTCTCGCATCAGCTGGGCTTCGGGTAAGTAGATAGCCGCTCTGCTCCAAACCACCGTGTGTTTGCTTAAGGCAACGTTGGTATATTTATACCTGAAAGGTGCCGGGTTTGACGTAAGGTTGGACATAAGACGTCACTAATAACTAACAGTTCTTTCTGGACTCTAGGAGTTCTTGTGCAAATCAAAACAAGAGCAGGGGGATTTCCCGGGCTGCTGGAGGCTTGGTTTGTTTAAAGAACGCGTTGTACTTTCTAGGAGTCTAGGGGAGTAGCCTTGCCGTATTTGGACTGCACGGGCTATTACGAAATATGGATATGATTCTTATGCCTTTATAAGGATACTATTTATTATAACCATATAAGGGCATAAATCGGGAATATCGAATTAGGGTCCTAGATAGAAACACAACAATTTACTTTGGTTAAAATCGCCGCACTTGCGCTCTAACTGTAAACAGCTTAAGCTAAAGCGCAGGTGCTGCGATCACAGGAAGTTGACCCCACTCTGGGATTTATTCGACCTCCCCATGCCACAAAAACAAAAAAGCATGCTTTCATGTTGAAAATGTGCTTGTCATGTTAAGCGCTTTAATATCGGCAGGTTATGTTCACGCGATATAAAGCAACAAAAAAGTACCAATTACACACTCCACATGTGACTCAAACTTACCCCCGAAGCGAGCCAGCTGCTCTCACAGACAATAGTAGTGTATTGTAACACTGGGTTGCAGTCTTACACTTTAACTGAAAGTGGAACAGTTTCCTGCATGGCTAAATACTTAGACCCCAAAGACGATTCCGATTGCATTGCAAATACTTTTTACTGTTAATTTTTCTGATGATACCAAAAACATTGCCTGTAGCAAGCATAAATGTATGCAATCTCCCTTGTCTGGCAAAGCACCTAAACGACGTGTCTTTACAAGTTCATATCTGTCCAATTTGCATTTGTTGGCCCCCTTTCTTTAGCTATCTGATTCACTAATATGACCCATGTTTATTTTGGTGCCCGGGCCTATATTCTGTACCAGTCTAACGCTGCTTGTCAGCCTGGCGTCTGGCTCAAAAGAGGTGAAATGAGGTCAGAGCCATCTTAGCGCATGGGCACGCTGGGCAGTTGCCCTGGGGGCCCCACGAGCATAGGGGCCCCAAGCAGCACAGAATTTAACACACATTTACCGTTAAACATTGTTATTCCTGTGAGTGGTTGCGTAGGCAGGGCCCAGTGCACTGCTTTGCCCGGGGGCTTGTAAAGCTGTTAAGACATCCCTGATTGAGGTCCTAGGTCTGTCATTCATATCAGCTACAGGACCTTTGGCTGATCCCAAGGAGTTATTCGTTGTCTAGAATCTCATGTGCAAGGTGCTGAAGAAAGACTGTGCGATTGTCAGTCGTGCTGATGTATACTAGAAATGGAAAGAAGGCACAGCTATGGAGGACAGCACAGGTTGCCAGATGCTTCAATGTGTTAAAGAGTGTTAAATGCCTTTTCACTTCATTAGCAGCCTGACCTTTGGTTCAGAGCCAAAAATATGGAATGAGCACCTATTCTCAGCAGAAGGCAATGATACGTAATTCTTGGAGAAGTGTGGCTCACTGGTTAGAGCGGCAGACTCTGAAGCAGAGATCAGGCCCGGGACCAGGGTTCAAGTCCCGACGCGGCGGACTCTATAATTCTCGCCTCGGCGCCTACTCTAATCATGGGTCCCATGCTGCAACTCTGGGCAATAGCTTGCTTAATCTCCACAACGGCCCCTACAACACTGGGATGCCTGGCTTCACCTTGGGGGTGCCCAGGAGAGACATCTCACAGGGAAAGCCAGGAAGGGTTCCACAGCGTTATACAGCGCCGGGACGCCCCGTTGGGGCAGCTGTGCGCTTTACAAAATACACTACATTACTCTGGGAATGTTCACATTAGCTTGTCCAATTACAATGTTTTGAATGTGGGCATTATATTCTGTTATTAGCCCGCACATCAAGCCTTTGGAAGGTTCCATATTCGTCACACAGACGATGTGGCTCTGCTCTCTACCCTCTTTCCTTTAGCTCTCCTACCTTCCCGTTGTCCTATTAATTCTTCTGTACAGGCTGAATGTGGTGTCTCTGTGTGCTCCTCCCACAGGGTGGGGATCTGGAAAGTGAGTGAGTGACCCAGCAGCCAGTGAGATTTGTGGCCTGATCTCACTTCAGCTATGGGGGGGGGACGGGGGACGGGGGGGGGGCACGACAGAGTAACTGAGGAAGACTGGGTGAGACTGAGGCGCCGAGCTGGGAGAGAGGAGGCATGGATCAGCGTGCATGCAGAAAGTGCTGGGTGGCCAAAGTGTTGGGCAGTTAGGAAGCATTAACCAAGGAGCAACTTAACGGATTACACCCAGTGCTTTATTTGAGCCGCCAGGACTCAGTTTTGGGAACAGGTACTTATTTTTCCGCATTAGATATTTTCCTAGAGCAAGCAAGGGAAAAAGACACACAAGACGGAAAAGCTACCTCAAAGGGAGAAAGCAGGAACCTACAAGTGTGAGATAAAGGGCAGGGAGTGCCTGGCAGTAGATTTAATAGGCCTCAGGTGGATTCAGCATCCCGCAGTCTTGGTATTCAGCTTGAGGACATTGAATTGAGAGGACTGCTGGCTTCTGAGCGATGCTTTGGTCACCATCTCTCGTTATTTTCCAAATAAGCGCTGAGTGCACCTTAAGGAAATCTACATACATTTCCAAACTCCTTAAAAGAAATTGCTCCTCAATCTTGCTACTAGAGAGTAATATCCTACCGAGACAACCACTGTGGGCATTAAATAAGACATCAGATCTGATTACCATCAGTCTCAACTTTACTTCCATTTCATGAAACACTGGCTACAGGGTGCTGTTAATATCGCTTCATACATCCCGAGTTTTATTTCCTAAACAGTTGACAACCAGCTACAGTTGAACCTTTGAAAAACGTGTTCCTTTGATCAGCACCCAAAGTAAACGGCAGATCACGATGAAAAATTCCCCATAAGGTGGTACGAGCCAAATTTAAATGCACTCCTTACCTGGGGGGAAGCTACTTAAGAATCATTCCTGGCTGAATAATTCTTCAAAGTGCAGAACTGAGCCCTTTCATCAATGACAGATCTACTGGTTTCAAGGAAGAGAACTGGAGTAGACAGTTTAGAGACACACTTTCAGTGCAGCGTCAGTTACATATGAGTAATGCAGAGCAGAAACAAATAATGCATTCTTCTATTTTCACATGGCTGTTTGGTAAGACCTTGTTAATCCACAAAATTAGCTTTGTCTTCTGATCTGGGCTAGTGCACATGTATGCAGTTCAGGGAGGCGAAAGAGGAATCTGACAAATTCACAACTTGTAAACAAAAAAATAATATTATTAAATAAGCAAGGGATTGCTGGGTCACAAAGTTTTTCATGGAAGCCTGACCAAGTCTTCATTCCAGCTCACGACTTATTCTTCCACCACCCTTCAACCACTTTACACTTCCTGTCTCTTGGTCTCACTAATGTAGTTTTTGTCATCTCTGCTTCTCCCTTTGTGACCAGTTTTCCGTCTTTCTCTTACTCCTTTCTCCCAGTGGTGTGGAGTGCCTGGGACTCACGTCTGAGCATCCCCAGTACACTTAGAGCGGTAATTGCAAACACAACAGTGATGGACAGAATGTGGATCAATGTCACACATTCACCCCAGTCCAAAGATCTGGGCCCAAATTCACACCACTGGAGTCAAGCTAGCCGGGCTGATGAGAGGTGTTACCTCGAAACCGGGCTGGTCCTCGGATGCTTGATTCCGTTCTGGGAAGGACATGGCTTTTGTAGTTCGGACTGGACTGTTCCCATGGGGCACAGGGTCAGCGCTGATTTGCATATCGCCATTGTCTAACCCAGGGTGGTGTGGAGTAGAAAAACGATGGATTTGGGCCCAGATCTTTGGACTGGGGTGAATGTGTGACATTGATCCACATTCTGTCCATCACTGTTGTGTTTGCAATTACAGCTCTAAGTGTACTGGGGATGCTCAGACGTGAGTCCCAGGCACTCCACACCACTGGAGTCAAGCTAGCCGGGCTGATGAGAGGTGTTACCTCGAAACCGGGCCGGTCCTCGGATGCTTGATTCCGTTCTGGGAAGGACATGGCTTTTGTAGTTCGGACTGGACTGTTCCCATGGGGTACAGGGTCAGCGCTGATTTGCATATCGCCATTGTCTAACCCAGGGTGGTGTGGAGTGGAAAAACGATGGATTTGGGCCCAGATCTTTGGACTGGGGTGAATGTGTGACATTGATCCACATTCTGTCCATCACTGTTGTGTTTGCAATTACCGCTCTAAGTGTACTGGGGATGCTCAGACGTGAGTCCCAGGCACTCCACACCACTGGAGTCAAGCTAGCCGGGCTGATGAGAGGTGTTACCTCGAAACCGGGCCGGTCCTCGGATGCTTGATTCCGTTCTGGGAAGGACATGGCTTTTGTAGTTCGGACTGGACTGTTCCCATGGGGCACAGGGTCAGCGCTGATTTGCATATCGCCATTGTCTAACCCAGGGTGGTGTGGAGTGGAAAAATGATGGATTTGGGCCCAGATCTTTGGACTGGGGTGAATGTGTGACATTGATCCACATTCTGTCCATCACTGTTGTGTTTGCAATTACCGCTCTAAGTGTACTGGGGATGCTCAGACGTGAGTCCCAGGCACTCCACACCACTGGAGTCAAGCTAGCCGGGCTGATGAGAGGTGTTACCTCGAAACCGGGCCGGTCCTCGGATGCTTGATTCCGTTCTGGGAAGGACATGGCTTTTGTAGTTCGGACTGGACTGTTCCCATGGGGCACAGGGTCAGCGCTGATTTGCATATCGCCATTGTCTAACCCAGGGTGGTGTGGAGTGGAAAAACGATGGATTTGGGCCCAGATCTTTGGACTGGGGTGAATGTGTGACATTGATCCACATTCTGTCCATCACGGTTGTGTTTGCAATTACCGCTCTAAGTGTACTGGGGATGCTCAGACGTGAGTCCCAGGCACTCCACACCACTGGAGTCAAGCTAGCCGGGCTGATGAGAGGTGTTACCTCGAAACCGGGCCGGTCCTCGGATGCTTGATTCTGTTCTGGGAAGGACATGGCTTTTGTAGTTCGGACTGGACTGTTCCCATGGGGCACAGGGTCAGCGCTGATTTGCATATCGCCATTGTCTAACCCAGGGTGGTGTGGAGTGGAAAAACGATGGATTTGGGCCCAGATCTTTCGACTGGGGTGAATGTGTGACATTGATCCACATTCTGTCCATCACTGTTGTGTTTGCAATTACCGCTCTAAGTGTACTGGGGATGCTCAGACGTGAGTCCCAGGCACTCCACACCACTGGAGTCAAGCTAGCCGGGCTGATGAGAGGTGTTACCTCGAAACCGGGCCGGTCCTCGGATGCTTGATTCCGTTCTGGGAAGGACATGGCTTTTGTAGTTCGGACTGGACTGTTCCCATGGGGCACAGGGTCAGCGCTGATTTGCATATCGCCATTGTCTAACCCAGGGTGGTGTGGAGTGGAAAAACGATGGATTTGGGCCCAGATCTTTGGACTGGGGTGAATGTGTGACATTGATCCACATTCTGTCCATCACTGTTGTGTTTGCAATTACAGCTTGAATCTAGTGGCAAAGTGAGCAAGGGACTCACATCTGAGCATACCCTGCCAACTTAGGGCGAACAAAGCGATACAAAAGGGGATGATGGACGGAGCGTTTGAGCAAATCAAACACTCACCCCCAGTCAACTGATCTGGGTTTCATCCATCACCATTCTTTAGCTCACTCCGCCACCCCATTTCAGATATGGCCATATGCAAATCAGTCTGACCCTGTGCCTCCTGGGAACAGTCCAGCCCGAACTCCCAAAGCCATGTCTTCCATGGACCAGAAACAAGCATCCTGGGACCGGTTTCTGGCATTTCAGCCGTCATCAGCCAGGCTAGCTTGAATCCAGTGGCAAAGTGAGCAAGGGACTTACGTCTGAGCATACCCTGCCAACCAGGGGCGGATTGGCACTGCGGGCATTCGGGCATCGGCCGAAGGGCCAGTGTCTCAGTGCCCTCTGTGGGCCGGTTTTTTCCTCCCCTTTCCCAGTCCACAGAAAGTGCTCTCTGCTGTCTGCTCTCTGTGGACTGGGAAAGGGGAGAAAAAAAAAACGGCCCACAGAGGGCACTGAGAAAGAGACAGAAATGAAAGCGCTTCACTGTGCGGCCATACAGCGATTATCAGCTGTGGCCTCTACTTCACCCCCTGCCCCTGCAAAGCAATCACGCTGAGGCTGGGCTGGGGAGGGGTGATTGTTTGCAAGAATCTGCCTCCCTGGGGGCCAGGTGCTTCTCAGGCCTTTGAGCCATTTTCACCTCGGCCCCCCAGGGGCCCACGCAGCCGGGGAAACAGTGTTAATCTTAACACCTCGCCCACAGCCCCTCACATTCAGGGCACAGTGGGCGAGGAAGAATGGGTCTCGCTGTGGGGGCCAGGTGATGTTTTGAAAGTGCACAATCTTCACCTTAGCCCCCCCTGGCTACTGTGGATGACCCAGCAGCTGTGTTTTGTGCTCCCCTGCCAGGACATTGCCCTGAGGTCTGGAGGGCTGGGGAGGGCTGATTAATTTACAAATTGCAGGGGCCTTACTGCTGTTCATGTGCTCCTGAGCTGAAGGTCTGAGGAGGGCTGAGTATGTTAGTAATAGCAGGAGCTTCGCTGCTTTTCAGGTGCTCCTGTGCTGGAGGGCTCGGATAATTTTGTGATGGAAAGGGCCTTGCTGGTTTTTCAGTTGCTCAGCATGTAGGCCATTGTCACCTTGGCCTTGTGTCCTGCGCAAGAACAGTATCCTCCCACTTTCATTCCTTGTCTGTGCATAGGCATAGGTGGCCTAACGCCAGAGTTGCAGAGATTGGGATTCAAGTTTGAGTCCCAGCGTCTGCTTAACAACCTGTGATTCTGGGCAGATCACTTCATCGCCCAGGCCCTTAAATATAAAATCAGATCATGTGTACTGTAATTGGTACTCATGAATAGAACTCAAATAGCCTTTGTCTTGGGCTGAATGTACACTATATAAAACTGCCAAATGGTAAAACAACTATAAAAAATAACCATTTGTTCATGCTTTATGATTCTGCAAAGGGACCATGATAATTAAAGAGGACACTTTATAAAAACATGTCCATATTTTTTAACACAGCTTTCCTGATGCAAATGTTTTATTTTTATTTAATTCCCCTTAGTGCCTCCCTGTCTGGTTTTCTTATGTTGTGGAGGCTGCACTCTGACCCTTAAGTCATTCTGTACCTCTTACTGGGTGCACCATTCTACTTCTATGTTCTTTTTGTTATTCTGGGCGAGTCTAAGCTTGCCCTAAGATAACATTTCATAGTATTCATAATTTCCAGTGACTCGCTCCTCAATGGGGGATCTTGTTGGGTGTTTGTGGCCGTCCTTTCCCTCCCCAGCTTCTGCCTCACCTCCATATGGACACACCCCTTACTCACTGCCTGCATGAGTGGGAAAACAGCAGGCCAATAGGTTTCTGTGATGATTGGAGTCTAGGACATAGCTGGTTGGGAAAGAGTATCTAACGACATTGTGCAGGGCGTTAAGACTGCAAGTAAGTATTCAGTGATCAGAACTGCAGTGCTCCTAGTCTTTACCAATGTTACTTGCTCTGTAAGCTTTAAAATGCTTAATTTACTAAATATTTCTCTACGAATTAGACCTCAAAGAGTAACCAAATAGTGTTTCATGAAAGGGCACGCCCCTTGAATATGGGCCACACCCCTTAACTGTAGGCCACACCCCTTAAATGTAGGCCACGCCCCTTGAATGTGGGCCACTTTTTTTGTCAGTGCCCGGGCCAAATTGTGATCCCAATCCGACCCTGCTGCCAACTTAGGGCAAACAAAGCGATACAAAAGGGGATGATGGACGGAGCGTTTGAGCAAATCAAACACTCGCCCCCAGTCAACTGATCTGGGTTCAATCCATCACCATTTTTTAGCTCACTCCGCCACTCCAGTTCAGACATGGCTATATGCAAATCAGTCTGACCCTGTGCCTCATGGGAACAGTCCAGCCCGAACTGCCAAAGCCATGTCTTCCCGGAAACAAGCATCCTGGGACTGGTTTCTGGCATTTCAGCCGTCATCAGCCAGGCTAGCTTGAATCCAGTGGCAAAGTGAGCAAGGGACTTCGCAGAATTTCATCGTTTGAGATAGCAATTTAGCAGTGTGCAACGTATCACACAAAAACCCACTTGCAAAAAAAGGAATAGCAAAATTTGCCATTCCCTATTTTGCGAATGCATTTAAGGAATCGCAAATTGCGATTCCTTAAATGCAACGTAAGAAGCACCAAAAAAACGTGCAATTTGGCATTAAGGAATCGCAAATTAACACCAACTTCAAGTTGGTGGTAATTGTTTTTGATTTTCTAAAAGTGCCATATGTTGCACATACATGTATGTGTGCAAAATGTGCACACATGCATATTTCAGGGGTGCAACAGGGTGTCCTCTTGCAGCCTTGCAACCTTGAAAATGCATTCTCAATTTGCCAATCGCAAATAGAGAATGTCTTCCTATTCGTTCCTATGGGCCTCCTAGCCCATAGGAATGAATGGGATTCGCAAATAAGGAATATGTAGGATTCGCAACATTTTTAGAAAATCCTACATACATTACATTTTGCGATTCTCTAATTGGGATTCACAAAAATTGCAATTAAAGATTCGCAAAATTTGTTTTTTATTACATAGGGTCCCATATGGTCATGCAGCATAAGTGAAACACTTGAAACTTTTAGGAGTTTGCGTAGGAAACCTGTACAGCAGCTTATAGCATGAACTAGCGGTTCATACTTGTATTTAGAACATTGTCAGTTTGTGCCCTGTCTTTCATACTCCCATGATTGGGGAATGTCTTCCATATCAAATAGCATAAAACAAAAGCGAACGGATTCAGTTTATAATTCCCAAGAGATGGCGAGTTTTAATAAACGTATTGCTGCTCCAAGCTTACCTTAACCCAGTTTCTGTGGGCCTGGTGTTTAAAGATAGTGAGGTCGTTTTTTCGTATTTTGTTCTTACTTCAGTTCCTCAAAAGTTTCTTAACTAACACAAATTATGTTCCCACGGTGGTTCACTATCTAGAAGCAAGGGGGCTGATGCCAGCTCCATAGCAAGGCACTGACTAGGAGACACATATAGAAACATGAGGGAAGCTGACTTTGTTGTGTCTGTGACAAGGCCACATTTTTAAAGAAAATGAACAATGCACTGACTTCCCTATCAGGAGGAAATATATTTGTTATCAGTGACTTAATTTTGGCTTACTATTGCAAGTAGGCATTTTTGTCCTGGGACTCTTGCGAAAACTAAAATGAATCTAAGTAAAACAAGAGTAATCTCGCAGCAAAGCATATTGCATCATGGCTTCAGGTTGGATAAGGAAAGGAAAGTTTCTCATGTACGTCATGCCAATGTCGGTGTGTGCTGTAGTACAGTTTAACGAGTAGTGGCAGCCAGGGGTCCAGCTATCAGTGGAGCAGCAGATACGGTGGCACCTGGCAGGGCAGGATTGTGAGGGGCACACTGCTATGTACTGTCAAACGAGGAATGTGCGCGAAAGGGAGAGAACTGCATGCTGGTCACTGTAGTCTGCCACTGTCTCCAAGGTACAATGGTTTGGCAACTGGCAAGTAACACACTCGTGGATCACCGTTGGGGGTTGGGTCTGAGGTGACGTCATAACCTCGGGTATAAAATAAAGGTGGGGACCGGACGAGATTAGTCACGCGGAAGCCCTGATACCAAAAGCACTTGGTCGGCGTCACAATCCTTTCTACACACTCGAGGGCCTGGTCGACACCAAAGGGCCTTCACAACAGTCACAGGTTCGAATCTGGGAGGGCCTAGCTCAGCTAGCCTGGGGATCTCTTCGATTCTGACCCCATGGCCACCTGAAAGGCGGACACTTCCACCAACTGTCAACGGAAAGATTACAGTAACTACAAGTATTCCTGAAATGGCCACAGTGTTCTCAATTGAGCACAAACATGGAGAAATATATTCAGGGATGAATGCATTGTGTGAGTTTTAGTAATACCCCTTGTTTACCCTGCTCTCCCTAGAAGGATAACTCCAAACCTTGCCTCCTGCCATAATTGTAGATAAAGGGTTGACAGTCAAAATGGCTAACTAAACATTGCTGCTCAATAACCGTTCCCACAATATATTTTCTTTAACAAATATTTGTCAATATCTTAATATAGTTTTAATAACTGCAAGTCAAGGCCAGACAAGTAAGGTGGGTACGACTCTCTCACAGTAGAAGGGTAAGCTTTAGTGCCCACGAGATGCAACCATCTAACAAGCTCTGAGCTAACACATTTCTAGCAAAGTGCACATTTGTGCACATTTGTTCAGAGTTCCTAGTTAGCAGGGCCCGTAACATCAATAGTAAGGCCCAGCAAGATGGGAGGGATTGTTCCAGAACAGGACAGCCATTATTAGGCAATGTGAACGCCATTGAAGCATGAGTAGTCTGATTTTCTCTAACAGTCCCTGATGGGACAAAAGGCCTCGGTGCCAAGGCTCAGGGCAGCGTCCAAACAAAGAAAGCTCTCAGCCGGCTGGAACCGTCATTGTGAGAGGATGACTCCGGTGCTGGTTACAAGAGAAGTCAAGCTAAGGCCTGACTTAAATGAGGTCAGATCCGAATTAATTGCACGGGGAGAGAAGGAAAGGGGCCACCGAGGGGAGAGAGAAATACAAGTTAACTTGTGGAGATGTAAATGGGCCTCATTTATGAGAAATGACGCATCGCTGCGTGAAAGCAGCGATGCGTCACTTCTCAGTGCGCACTCCTTGCGACATACCTGATGCGTCATATTTAATGTATGACGCATCATGTCGCAAGGAGTTACAGATACGTCAGTATTTCTGACGTATCTGTAAGCGCAAAAGTGACGCATTGCTGGAGAGTGTCACAAAAGTGACGCAACTCCAGCAATGCGTCCTTTCACATGGGGAAAGCCCCATGTGAAAGGGCTTGCGTCAGTCTTACGCCTGCTGTGAAGCAGGCGCAAGATTTTGACGCAACAGCATCCTAAAAGTGACGCAGTGAAATCTCATAGATTTCACTGCGTCACTATTACGAGGCTTTTTGCGGGGGAACGCCCCCTCTGCATACATTATACCTGACGCAGGTATAATGTAGCGTAGGGGTTTACAAAGTGACGCATCTGCTTAGATGCGTCACTTTGTAAATAGTGCGCAACAGGAGGCATGTTTTACGCCACCGATGCGTCACAAAAAGTGACGCATCGGAAGCGCAAAACTGACGCAAGGCCTCATAAATGAGGCCCAGTCTGACTGTTTCTTGCTGCTCAGAGAAAGCCTGGTCTAAAATTATTAAAATAAACCCCTACCAAATATGCACTATGCTGGCTTCGTAGCTCAAGCAATGGAAGGAGAGCAAGTCTATTTTTCCCTCATCCTGATTTATTTATTTATTTATCGAGTTTGGTATAGCATGAACTCGACCCGAAGGTATCGGAGCGCTTTACAGAGTTTGCACAGCAGCAATTACACAAGTTACATATAGAGTAAATAATACATACTAACAGCACATACAAGAACTAGATTTTTTTTTCCTGAGCTGGCATTTCGTCCTAAACTGAATGGGGAATATGCCAGGGTTTAATTTTTACCAGGGCACCCAGGATACCTTCTCTGTAAGCCAGACAAAGCAAGGGTCTCTGGGATGATAAAAGAATCATTGGGATGCATGGACCGGGGAGGATGGGAAATAACACCAGCTGCGTCAAGTTAGTCTTGTTCATCAGGTCAGTAGGCTGCCAACTGTTTCATAGCTCAGCTTTACATGTGTGGGGAACCCCGCCAGGGTTTGAGGGATGAACCGAGAGGACCCACCTACCTTCAAGAGTGTTTGGAAGCAAAATAACAGCTTGAGCAGTGGACCACTGCTCAAAATGTACCCTCCTTTAGGCCAGAATAACTTGAAACCTGGGCCTTTAATGGTAGTGTTGATTCTTCTCAATTGGTAACTCGGATTGCGCTTCCAGTCGTTACCTCACCCCTGAGGTGGATTTGTACAGGAGTAGGCATTATGTTTGCCTTTAAAAGGCTACATGGCCTTTTTGTTTCCATCTTTGATTAATGCTCCAATTGCTATATTGCCCATTTGTTGGCATGTTACTCATTGGCAGAAGCCCTGTGTTGCACATTTTGCCTTATGGATCACTTAGCCTTCTGTAATAATCGTTTTTTGTTTTAAAGGCATACCGCTCCCTGTTGGAAAATACCCCTTTTGGCATAGTTTTCCCCCAATTTTTGCACAACAACTTGATGTGCCCTGGGTTCCTGCCAATCAGGTTCCCAGGGCCTGTGTTCTTTCCCCAAAACTGTATCTTTGTACCCATAATTAGCACATCTCTGGTCACAGGTAAGCCCCTTGAAAAGGGTACCATGGGTACCAATGCCTCTGTGACCAGGGAATGCCTTCAGGGGCTGCAGCACCTATTATACCACCCTTAGAGGCCCTTTCCCTTACACCCACACCCTGTTACTGCAGACTGCATGTTTTGGTGCAGAGAAAAGTGAAGATTCGTCATGGTACACATCTGTGTGCCATGCCTACAACCCACTGCCTGGGGCCTAGGTAAGTCACCCCTTTAGCAGGATGCATTATCCCACAGGGGAGGGTACAGTGGCATGAGCCCTGTACCCCTACAGTGTCTAAGACCATTCTTAGACATTGTAAGTGTAGTAAAGCCATAGGGAGTATATGGTCTGGGAGTTGGTCATTACGAACTCCACAGCTCCATAATGGGTTTACTATAACCTAGGAAGTTTGGTAGCAAACTTCTTAGCACATTAAACCCACACTGATGACAGTGCAGGATTTAATGTAAAATACACTCAGATGGCATCATAGTGATGCCCCCTGAAAAACAACCAGCCCTGGTGTGGTTCCTGAATGGCTGCTCGCCTTTTGCCACCACCAGACATGTTTCTGGACCCCTGAATATAGTGCCTATGCTCTCTGGGTCCAGAAGCAAAGCCCATCTTTGGCAGAGGTGTTATGCCTCCCCCCAAGAATGGGCTGGGTCCACGAAGGGGAAGCTTAAAAGGCCTGCCACCGTTGTAAGCTGTCTCTGATGCTGCCCCCAGCAACTGGCTTCCACCTGTTCTGACCCCCACTTTGGGCGGGAGAATTGGCGGGAAAACCAAGTTAGGAGGAGAGGTGTGCCCATCTTTGCCAACCCCACCCCTCAGGTGGGGAAGGCGAGGGGGAAGCACACATCTCAGCCCCCTCCATCTTGAATATGAAGGGACCCAGCCAATTAGAGAGAGGCTCATGCCCCACTGGAGGGTGGTATAATAGGGGGTGTACTCACCCCAAGGATGGGACCTATTGGTCCCAAACTGCATACCTCTTTTACCGCCCCCAAATAAAGTATTTAAGGGCAACCGTGAACCTTGCCTCCTCAGATTCAAGGGAGAAAGAACAAGCATTTACAATGCAACGGTTTCGCCTTTGGAGAAGTTAGAGCTATTGGCATTGTAAATGACAAAATTTGTATGTATGTGTTGGTTTTGAAAACAGATAAATAAATGGCATTGTCATTTACATTGCCAATAGCTTAATCTCTCGCAAATGTGAGAACTATTGTACCCTACGGACGAGCTCAGCAGACAGTAATTACTACCACCCACACACACACCCAGAGCCAGCCACACACACCCAGAGCCAGCCACACACACAACCAGAGCAGTCACATACACACACCCACTGGAGCAGTCACACACACACACACACACACACTGGAGCAGCCACACACGCACACACACACACACACACTGGAGCAGTCACATACACACACACACACACTCTGGAGCAGTCACATACACACACACACACACACTCTGGAGCAGTCACATACACACACACACACTCTGGAGCAGTCACATACACACACACACACACCCAGGAGCAGTCACACACACACACACACACACACACACTCTGGAGCAGTCACATACACACACACTCTGGAGCAGTCACATACACACACACTCTGGAGTAGTCACATACACACACACCCTGGAGCAGTCACACACACACACACACACCCAGGAGCAGCCACACACACACACACACTCTGGAGCAGTCGCATGCACGCACACACTGGAGCAGTCACACACGCACACACACACTGGAGCAGTCACATGCAAACACACCCTGGAGCAGTCACACACACACACACACCCAGGAGCAATCACACACACACACTCTGGAGCAGTCACATGCACGATTTTGGAAAAGGGGGGTGGTGATGGACAGAGTTTCTGAATGATGCAGAATACTCTTACCAAGTCAATAGATCATGGTTTTAATCCATCACCGTTTTTTAGCTCACTGCACCATCCCAGCTCAGAACCTGGCTATATGCAAATTAGTCTGTTCCTGTCCCAGTGCATGATGGGAACAGGGCAAACCAAACTACCAAGCCAATTCTTATACTGGGAAGGAAACAAGCTTCCGGGGACCGGTTTCTGGCATCACAGCCTTCTTCGGCCCGGCTTGCTTGAATCCTGATGGTGCAATGAGCAAGGGACTCACGTCTGAGTATACCCTCCCACACATAGTGTGGATAAAACCGATTTTGGAAAAGGGGGGTGGTGATGGACAGAGTTTCTGAATGATGCAGAATACTCTTACCAAGTCAATAGATCATGGTTTTAATCCATCACCGTTTTTTAGCTCACTGCACCATCCCAGCTCAGAACCTGACTATATGCAAATTAGTCTGTTCCTGTCCCAGTGCATGATGGGAACAGGGCAAACCAAACTACCAAGCCAATTCTTATACTGGGAAGGAAACAAGCTTCCGGGGACCGGTTTCTGGCATCACAGCCTTCTTCGGCCCGGCTTGCTTGAATCCTGATGGTGCAATGAGCAAGGGACTCACGTCTGAGTATACCCTCCCACACATAGTGTGGATAAAACCGATTTTGGAAAAGGGGGGTGGTGATGGACAGAGTTTCTGAATGATGCAGAATACTCTTACCAAGTCAATAGATCATGGTTTTAATCCATCACCGTTTTTTAGCTCACTGCACCATCCCAGCTCAGAACCTGGCTATATGCAAATTAGTCTGTTCCTGTCCCAGTGCATGATGGGAACAGGGCAAACCAAACTACCAAGCCAATTCTTATACTGGGAAGGAAACAAGCTTCCGGGGACCGGTTTCTGGCATCACAGCCTTCTTCGGCCCGGCTTGCTTGAATCCTGATGGTGCAATGAGCAAGGGACTCACGTCTGAGTATACCCTCCCACACATAGTGTGGATAAAACCGATTTTGGAAAAGGGGGGTGGTGATGGACAGAGTTTCTGAATGATGCAGAATACTCTTACCAAGTCAATAGATCATGGTTTTAATCCATCACCGTTTTTTAGCTCACTGCACCATCCCAGCTCAGAACCTGGCTATATGCAAATTAGTCTGTTCCTGTCCCAGTGCATGATGGGAACAGGGCAAACCAAACTACCAAGCCAATTCTTATACTGGGAAGGAAACAAGCTTCCGGGGACCGGTTTCTGGCATCACAGCCTTCTTCGGCCCGGCTTGCTTGAATCCTGATGGTGCAATGAGCAAGGGACTCACGTCTGAGTATACCCTCCCACACATAGTGTGGATAAAACCGATTTTGGAAAAGGGGGGTGGTGATGGACAGAGTTTCTGAATGATGCAGAATACTCTTACCAAGTCAATAGATCATGGTTTTAATCCATCACCGTTTTTTAGCTCACTGCACCATCCCAGCTCAGAACCTGGCTATATGCAAATTAGTCTGTTCCTGTCCCAGTGCATGATGGGAACAGGGCAAACCAAACTACCAAGCCAATTCTTATACTGGGAAGGAAACAAGCTTCCGGGGACCGGTTTCTGGCATCACAGCCTTCTTCGGCCCGGCTTGCTTGAATCCTGATGGTGCAATGAGCAAGGGACTCACGTCTGAGTATACCCTCCCACACATAGTGTGGATAAAACCGATTTTGGAAAAGGGGGGTGGTGATGGACAGAGTTTCTGAATGATGCAGAATACTCTTACCAAGTCAATAGATCATGGTTTTAATCCATCACCGTTTTTTAGCTCACTGCACCATCCCAGCTCAGAACCTGGCTATATGCAAATTAGTCTGTTCCTGTCCCAGTGCATGATGGGAACAGGGCAAACCAAACTACCAAGCCAATTCTTATACTGGGAAGGAAACAAGCTTCCGGGGACCGGTTTCTGGCATCACAGCCTTCTTCGGCCCGGCTTGCTTGAATCCTGATGGTGCAATGAGCAAGGGACTCACGTCTGAGTATACCCTCCCACACATAGTGTGGATAAAACCGATTTTGGAAAAGGGGGGTGGTGATGGACAGAGTTTCTGAATGATGCAGAATACTCTTACCAAGTCAATAGATCATGGTTTTAATCCATCACCGTTTTTTAGCTCACTGCACCATCCCAGCTCAGAACCTGGCTATATGCAAATTAGTCTGTTCCTGTCCCAGTGCATGATGGGAACAGGGCAAACCAAACTACCAAGCCAATTCTTATACTGGGAAGGAAACAAGCTTCCGGGGACCGGTTTCTGGCATCACAGCCTTCTTCGGCCCGGCTTGCTTGAATCCTGATGGTGCAATGAGCAAGGGACTCACGTCTGAGTATACCCTCCCACACATAGTGTGGATAAAACCGATTTTGGAAAAGGGGGGTGGTGATGGACAGAGTTTCTGAATGATGCAGAATACTCTTACCAAGTCAATAGATCATGGTTTTAATCCATCACCGTTTTTTAGCTCACTGCACCATCCCAGCTCAGAACCTGGCTATATGCAAATTAGTCTGTTCCTGTCCCAGTGCATGATGGGAACAGGGCAAACCAAACTACCAAGCCAATTCTTATACTGGGAAGGAAACAAGCTTCCGGGGACCGGTTTCTGGCATCACAGCCTTCTTCGGCCCGGCTTGCTTGAATCCTGATGGTGCAATGAGCAAGGGACTCACGTCTGAGTATACCCTCCCACACATAGTGTGGATAAAACCGATTTTGGAAAAGGGGGGTGGTGATGGACAGAGTTTCTGAATGATGCAGAATACTCTTACCAAGTCAATAGATCATGGTTTTAATCCATCACCGTTTTTTAGCTCACTGCACCATCCCAGCTCAGAACCTGGCTATATGCAAATTAGTCTGTTCCTGTCCCAGTGCATGATGGGAACAGGGCAAACCAAACTACCAAGCCAATTCTTATACTGGGAAGGAAACAAGCTTCCGGGGACAGGTTTCTGGCATCACAGCCTTCTTCGGCCCGGCTTGCTTGAATCCTGATGGTGCAATGAGCAAGGGACTCACGTCTGAGTATACCCTCCCACACATAGTGTGGATAAAACCGATTTTGGAAAAGGGGGGTGGTGATGGACAGAGTTTCTGAATGATGCAGAATACTCTTACCAAGTCAATAGATCATGGTTTTAATCCATCACCGTTTTTTAGCTCACTGCACCATCCCAGCTCAGAACCTGGCTATATGCAAATTAGTCTGTTCCTGTCCCAGTGCATGATGGGAACAGGGCAAACCAAACTACCAAGCCAATTCTTATACTGGGAAGGAAACAAGCTTCCGGGGACCGGTTTCTGGCATCACAGCCTTCTTCGGCCCGGCTTGCTTGAATCCTGATGGTGCAATGAGCAAGGGACTCACGTCTGAGTATACCCTCCCACACATAGTGTGGATAAAACCGATTTTGGAAAAGGGGGGTGGTGATGGACAGAGTTTCTGAATGATGCAGAATACTCTTACCAAGTCAATAGATCATGGTTTTAATCCATCACCGTTTTTTAGCTCACTGCACCATCCCAGCTCAGAACCTGGCTATATGCAAATTAGTCTGTTCCTGTCCCAGTGCATGATGGGAACAGGGCAAACCAAACTACCAAGCCAATTCTTATACTGGGAAGGAAACAAGCTTCCGGGGACCGGTTTCTGGCATCACAGCCTTCTTCGGCCCGGCTTGCTTGAATCCTGATGGTGCAATGAGCAAGGGACTCACGTCTGAGTATACCCTCCCACACATAGTGTGGATAAAACCGATTTTGGAAAAGGGGGGTGGTGATGGACAGAGTTTCTGAATGATGCAGAATACTCTTACCAAGTCAATAGATCATGGTTTTAATCCATCACCGTTTTTTAGCTCACTGCACCATCCCAGCTCAGAACCTGGCTATATGCAAATTAGTCTGTTCCTGTCCCAGTGCATGATGGGAACAGGGCAAACCAAACTACCAAGCCAATTCTTATACTGGGAAGGAAACAAGCTTCCGGGGACCGGTTTCTGGCATCACAGCCTTCTTCGGCCCGGCTTGCTTGAATCCTGATGGTGCAATGAGCAAGGGACTCATGTCTGAGTATACCCTCCCACACATAGTGTGGATAAAACCGATTTTGGAAAAGGGGGGTGGTGATGGACAGAGTTTCTGAATGATGCAGAATACTCTTACCAAGTCAATAGATCATGGTTTTAATCCATCACCGTTTTTTAGCTCACTGCACCATCCCAGCTCAGAAACTGGCAGTCACATGCACGCACACACTGGAGCAGTCACACACGCACACACTCGGGATCCCTCATGTGTAGGCAGCGGGTGAGATCGTTGGTGTTTTCAAATATAGAAGTACGGGCAAAATGGAAGACTTTACTATGGTCTAGTGCTTATAGAAATAGTAGAAGTGCTATATAAAAAACATGAAAGTCGAGTGGTCACACAGCGGAGAAGGTGGACTGTGTGCATCGATGGGCTGGCGCTACCAGTACAGGATGAGCTACAGGACAAATTGCAGGCACCTAGTAAAGCGCACATCTAGAGAAGAACTTTAAATGAGTTTGTGACTTAGGGCGGATACTAAAAGGGAACGGGCGCCTGAGGGAAAATTCATGTGAGACGAGTACTTACACAGTGTTTATTTTACAAATGTTTTTCTCTAGATTACCAGTTTACCACCCTCTTTTCACGTCTTTTCTTAAACAGTGCGAAGCGCCTAAACGTACAAATCTTGATAAAAGCCTAGCACGCAGGGGCCATATTACTCAGTCATGCTCGAGGGGCCCCTGCATCGCCTTAAGTGACATCCTCGACTTGTCATATAAATCCGGTGGATGAAACGCTCACTGCGACATCTTCGCGCAATCTGCAGCCCACAGACTTAAATCACAGCGAGACTGTCAGTCTATCATTCTTCTTCCAAAAGTGGACATGATCGTTCACTTCAGTAACAGCAACACTTTTGACATGCAGTGCTACGAAACTCCAGTTTTGTATTTCCAAACGCTACCCTACATTTTCTTAAAGCTTCACTAGGCACCGGCACCGTAGAACATTGTTCATCCGCTTTTAAAAAACAAATACAATTCTTTACAACTACTCCCTCAATACGGCATGTGCCCCACGTCACGTGCACTGCGCGGGAATCGCCGTCACCCAATAATTGTTTAAGGGGCAGGGCTTTACTCAATTTTACTCGAAAAGCAGGGATGGATAACGAAGGGAAAGTCCCACCATGTTACCTCTTTTCAGATGTTTTAATGTTTCCTCAATGTTATTTTCTTTGCCGTATTTATCATGGTAGACTCGTGATTGGCCTCAAGGCAGGTATCAAATGGCCTCCGACTTTAAAAAGTCACCTGTACTCTGGATTCGGCTGGTACTGCAATCATCTGGGGGGCAATTGTCCCTAGACTTAACCTGCTGCTGTGGCCACCAAGTGACCCCGCCCTCACCCCCCATATGTGGCACATTCCGTCAGTCCTGGTTGGGAAGCCCTTGGAATGCTGAGGCCTGCAAGTCCACTTGACCTAGAAATAACCCCAAGAACAACAAGTCCAGGGGAATAAAGCACAGCACCTGAATGGTGAGAGACAGAAGAGAGCACGCATGACTGGCAGCAGGGGTGCGCTCGGCATCACACACCAGATCACCACAAACTATAACCACGTACAGGCGGCCGGAGTAAGGTCAAGAAAGCCATATGTAAAGAGCAGGCACGCAGAGATCAGAACACTGCGGACGGACACACCTAAGGACAGACACGTTTACCCCGTACACACAAATAGTATTATAGGAGCTATAACGTGCACACGCAGCGCTACAAAATAGGGAATTACTATTAAACGAGGAGGCACTGCAGAGGGGGCAGCAGGCGTAGTGGGGGTTAAGCACACCGGCACGAGGCTGAGGACAGCGGTCAGAGGTGAAAGGGCACCCAGGGTTGAGGAAGGGCACGGGTGCGAGGTCCAAGAGTGAAGGGTGGAGAGAGAGTGGGTAGGCCACGTTAGTGAGACAGAGGACAGGCAGGGTGGACACGTTAGTGAGACAGAGGACAGGCAGGGTGGACACGTTAGTGAGACAGAGGACAGGCAGGGTGGACACGTTAGTGAGACAGAGGACAGGCAGGGTCAGAGGACAGGCAGGGTGGACACGTTAGTGAGACAGAGGACAGGCAGGGTGGACACGTTAGTGAGACAGAAGGACAGGCAGGGTGGACACGTTAGTGAGACAGAAGGACAGGCAGGGTGGACAAGTTAGTGACATAGCAGAATAGGCAGGGTGGACACGTTAGTGAGACAGCAGGACAGTGGGGTGAGACAGGCAGGGTGGACAGTGGGGTGGACACGTTGAGATAGCAGGATAGGCAGGGTGGAAACGTTCGTGAGACAGCAGGAAAGGCAGGGTGGACATGTTAGTGAGACAGGACAGGCAGGGTGGACACGTTGGTGAGACAGGACAGGCAGGGTGGACACGTTGGTGGGACAGGCAGGGTGGACAGTGGGGTGGACAAGTTTGTGAGACAGCAGGACAGGCAGGGTGGACACGTTAGTGATACAGAAGGACAGGCAGGGTGGAGTGAAAGATGACACGCGAGAGCACCAGAGCGAAGTCGGGCCGGGCCTCACCTGTGCTGTAGAGCGCTCCGGGAGGGTAGCAGAGCGGGTAGAGCGGCTGCGGCTGCAGGACGGGGGCTCTGGGGAGCCAGCTCTCCTCCCAGCCCCAGCGGGCAGGACTGGCCCTGGCTGGCGGCGCAGGCGGGTCCGCTCTGCCCAGCAGGGCCTCGATGGTGAAGGATTTCCCAGGCTGGGGGGCTTTGGCTGCAGTTGATGGGTCCAGGGTGGCATCGGCTGCGAGAAGGCTTTGGTCGGAGGCTGCAGGGCCCAGGGTGGCAGCTGCTGAGCCATCATCGGGGTGTCCAGGCTGAAGGGAGTGCGTGAGTGTGTGCACTTCTGTGGTGCACGGAAGATCTGAAGAGGCAGAGGGCTCAGCTCGACCTTTTATGCAGGACCCGCCGCCCTCTACAAACAGCCCCGCTGGGGTGCCAATGGCCCCACTCAGGCCATGCTGGGCGCGCTGCCGCCGAGGACCACCAGAGGGCGCGCTGAGCACCACTGAGCGGGCCTGGGACTAAACTTTACACCCTTCACACCTCCGTCCCTGTCCTGATTAACACCCCGTCACCACCCAAAACAGAGCAGCACTGAAACCAACGCACAACAACGCCACTCAGATCGCAACTCGAGGGCTGACACAACATCTAAAACTATCACGACAGGCACAAGTCATGGCGCTGGGGCAAAATCACAACTCACCGCGGACCCGCGTTCGAGCACTGAGGAAAAGACACAACTTCACGACCACCCCGATAAAAACAGACGAGTCACCACAGACCCTAGTCCTGACCTTCGTACTCGACTACAATCACTCTAGTCCGCATCCTTGGCACTGGGACACAACGTAGTTAAATCCTGGCCTTAGCACTAATGTAAACCCACAACTCACCACGAACTCCAGGCCTGGCACTCATAAACTACCACAACATGCTCCGCGGTGAACCCCACAACGCTGGAGGGAGGCACACGGACAGCGGGAGGGGGCGGGAACGGGGAAAGGCACACGGACAGGGGGGGGGGGTCGGGAAGGCTTCCTCCGTTGGAAGGGGGTGCGGGAAAGCACTCACCTGGACTTCCTCCAGCGGCGGAATGACGAAAAGCAACCTCGCCAAAAACAAAAATAAACCCCGCCCACGGCCGCGATGACGACATCGCAGAGGCGGAGAGCGAAAAAATCTCGGGAACGCCCCCGAATCTGGTCCGGCCTTGACGGACAGATCCGGCTTCCAATGGCTAGCCTCCATTTATGGAGCTAGCCAATGGGAGCCGGGGGACGTTCCCATATCCCATATAGTAAACATTAGATTTCACCTGCGCGAACTGCTTGCGCAGTAACGCCAGGTCGAAACCTAAAAAGGACAGAAGAGTTGTGCTGACCCAGGAATAAAAGGACACCAACTGCTTTTGCCCCAGCCCTACCGGCCTGTCCAGACTCCGACCTGACTACAGCGGAAACCTCGGCATGTCCAGCAGGCTGCAGCCCCCCTGAACCTGGAGGACCTGCCCTATACTCAACTTACAGACTTTATCTCCTGTGAGCACCAGATTTGTTCCAGTAAAGACTTCTAGCACAGAACCCGGACCCAGGCGGCTCTGCGGTTCTGCACCACTCTGCACCCAACGCCACAGCCTGTGTTTGAGTAGCCGATTACCATGAGTAGGTCTTCCCAGCAATCCAGACCTGGGATCTGGTGAACCCCGACTCCCCTCAAGCCAACACCTGCAACTTCAACCTGAAGGTTGAGGGGGGAGAGGTGTGGCGCCGCGGCCAGGGCGACTGACGCTGGAATCTGGGGATCAGGGTTCGATCCCCAGCTCCGGCGGCAGGTTAGCCCAGCACCATGCGACTCTGGGCAATAGCTTGCTTAATCTTCCCGACGGCCCCCCAGCGCCTAGAGACCCTTACGGGTGATTGTGCGCTATACAAATGCGGATTATTATTATTATTATTATTATTAAGGTTCCCCAAACAGCGATGGGAGCTGGTAAAAAGACCTGATGCCAAAAGACACCCCTGCACCCAAGGCCCCACAGCCTTGGGTGGCCCAACCGATGGTGTCCAGCCATCCCCCAAGAATCCAACTTACCTCTCCAGTCAGTGGTCACCTCCAGGAAGCCTCCCTGACTGAACCTGCAGCATCTTCACCAAACCGGAGATCTCCATTGAAATCCACAGGACGCCCAATGCCCCCTTGGCACACTTCTGCCTCCGTGCCGCCAGAGGTGCAGCTCCTGTGCTGATTGTTGGCCCCTTCAGTACTGATCCAACCCCAGGAGCTCTGCTCCCACAGCCGAGTGGCCTGCCGGAAAGCAGTCCCTGACTGAAGGCCGCCTTAACCCCATTGGCTAACATTGGGCCCCTGCATTCTGCACCCGGCTGCTCCAGAACTGCTAGTGGTGCAATTTATTTTTCTTTTGAAAATTGTCATTGTGCCTGATCCATATCATCCAGCTGTTGTTCTAAGCAAGTTAGCGTTCCTCTTAGATCTTTCACGCCTGCATGTTTTGAAATGCTAACTCCCCAAATTAAAGCTTTAAATGCCTCTCAAATTACTGCCCAGGAATCCACCATTCCCGTGTTTATTTCAAAATATTAAATTATAGCCTCCCTGATCTCATTGAAGGATAGGTCATCATTCAGGGCTCTACCCGGAAACCGCCTCTGCCTTTCGAGACCCTTGGGCCTGGGAATGCGGAGGTGTTGGACCACAGGGGAATGGTCAGAACATGTTCTGGGGAGCGTCGTGGTAGACATGTACCATGTGGCTATGCACAAGGTTTTGTGTCTGGGGCCATTGAGGAGCCAAAGGTTAAGGTCTCCGCCCATTAAAATGAGGTCTGTGCCCGAGTGAAGAACCGGAGTTTGAAGAGCATGAAAATATTCTTGGCTATCAGTGTTTGGGGCATATAAACATACCAACGTGACAGTGTAGCCCAATCATTTCAGCAGTCACTATGATGTGACGACCATCTGCATCACAGTGCAAGTTATGTAAATGAAAGGGAAGGCGCTTAGCAATTAGTATCACTGTACCGCGAGCATATGAACTGTAATTGGCGAAGAAGCGTGTGGGCCCCAACAAGCTTCAAAATGACCATTTGTGGGTTCCGGGAAGGGGGTTTCTTGCAGGAATGCTACATCTATATGGTGCCTGTGCAGATATTGAAGAACATGTTTCCTCTTTTTATTATTGTTGAGGCCCCTAACATCCCAGGTAATCAGGGAGAGGCAGGTGTGGTCAGCCAAGTCAGCAGGTTTTGTCATTACCTCGGTGGAAGAGGTGGAGCAGTATGACAGTTGTGGAGAATTGTAACACAATATAGCAGCAATCTTTTCTTCGGAGTGTAACCTCAGAGAAACAGACCCAAAAACAATTCCCAACCCCCTCCCCCCACCAAACCTTATGCCAGTAGGCATTAGGAATACATCCCATCGAACTATAACTCCATGCATCCAGTAAACATCCTAGGTGTAATTGCCAACATTCAATACGATGCATTACCATCAAAATACAAAGCCACATGAGTAACTCTCAGGGAGGTGGCAACGGCCCGTCAGCCTCCAGCATTTTAAATTTCCTGTCCAGGATATAAAATCTGTCAATACAACTTATAATAAGACTGCTTTGAGTAAACTGCAATTCTGAGCGAATAGGACGTGTTATTACGTGGAGAAGAGGTCAATACTGGTGACCGACCCGCTATGAGGGGGGGAAGAGCCAGGGTCTGGTCCTCTCTGTTGACTATTATTTTCTTTGTAGGTCTTGCAAAATTCCTGCACTGCAGTAGGTGATTCAAAAATGTGAGAGCAGCCATTGATATCTACTCGTAAGCGGGCCAGGTATAAAAGTCCATATCAGAGGCCTAGGTTTCGAAGAGTAGCTTTCACCCCGTTGTATTTTCGCCGAGTTTCTTGCACCATGGCAGTGAAATCGGGGTATAGTGCGACTTTTGAGCCCTGCCAAACAATCTCAACTCATTCACGGGCCAGACGGAGTGCGGTGTCTCTGTCTCTGTAGTTCATGAGTCTAGCAATTATGGGTCTTGGCCGGCAGTGAGGATTGGGTCGCGGACCCAGGGAGCAATGCGCACAATCTACAACGAACCTTGAGGTGAGCGAGCCTTTTCCAAAGAGATCAGTGAGGAGTGACTCTACGAAGAGATCTATGCGTCCAGTGTTTGTGGATTCGGGAACTCCGAAAATGCGTAGATTATTCCACCTGCTTCGCGATTCAAGATCTTCGGTCTTTATAGCCATGTCCTTGAGGATTTTTCCATCCGGTCTACGCGTTTGGTGGATTGCACGGTGCCGTCTTTGAGATCCAATGTCCTCCCTTCCACGATGTCCAGCCAACGATCATGGGTGTCCAGCCTGGCCCCCAAGGTATCCAGCCTCTTTTCTAGTGTGTCGAATCTGCCATCTAAGGCCTTGAATCCCACCCTTAGCTCTGCGATCAGGGTTGACTGAATGGTGATTAACGGGGTCAGGATTAGGGGCTGTGTCCTGATCTCTCTCCACCATGGTGGCGTCGTGTTCACTTATTTTCTCCTCAGGTTTTTCAAAAGTTAGCAGTCGCTGCTTAGGGTCTTTACGGCCCATTCCTCCTAGGGCGCTTTCTTTGAGGGGAGGGACAGTGCTGGTGTGGGGAATTGCACCGGTGACACAGGCAGGAAGGAAATGGCCTTACCACAAACTGGGCATTGGCGAGAGCACATAGGAGAGGGAGCAACCACTGGTTGACCCCTGGCAAAATCAAATATCTATATGGGTGCGCCACAGGTACCAAAGAAGCAGCAATTTGCAGGCTTGCCGCATGGCTCCCCCACAATGGAGGCACTCAGGGGATCCCAATTGTTCCAGGTGGCAGGTACAACGTGGCAAAGCTGGTGCTGTGGACCAAGATGTACTCTGATCCTCTCCAGCAGTACCACCCCATCCAAATGGCAGCCGCAGTGCTGGCATCTCTCGTGATGATCCAGAGGCTCTGGAACACAGTCCAAAAGGGCCCCCAGACAGGCCAAAGGTTGCAGACCCCGGCGTGTGTCTTCAAATCGGCTGGTGGTGTGCACCAGCGGCCACGCCATCCCCAGCAGAGTATATCAGGCGGCCAGACGGCAGCCTACCCGGAGGCCCTCGGTCCCTCTCACCGCAGGGCCTCCGTGAAATAGAAAGGCCTTCCGCGCATACACCGGACCCAGCTGGGATCACAGAGAAGCGCCGAGGGTAGAGCGTCCGATAAGGCTGTAGGGGGGAAAGGCAACCAGGCGTTTCACTCACCAGGGAAGGAGATAGTGCCTACTTGGACATTGGGGAACATTAGTCCTAAAGCCAAAAAATCATACTCGTAAGTTGTTTACTACTTGTAAACCATTAACACTCTCTTTGTCATAGGAACCACTTATTTCTGTTCCTAAAATTGTTGTGTCGAGCTGAACTTTTGTATGAAATAAAAGTAACTGTATTTTAAATCTGAAAAGTCTTACTAACCTTTGCATTGTAGGATCCATGGTGTGATATCTAGGCATGTCACCCCAAGTACTCGATGTAATCCAAAAGTAATGCCAAAGTAATTAAAAGTAATTTCTATGTAATTTAAACAGTTTTTAAAGCTTAAGTACACCTGCAACAAATGCAAATTCATTCTCAATTACATTACTTTGTAAAGTTCTTGAATTGCAAGTACATTTTACCTACCTGTACCAAGTCCTGCTTGGTTCTAGAAATAAAGCATATGTATTTATATGTACCTAATTGGTCTGGATTCTCTCTCTGAGTGTGTGTAAACAGTCATTGCTTGAGTGAATACAATAAATGCTTGACACACCCGCCTGATGAGCCTAACTGCTCTGCCACACTCCCACAAAGAGAGCTGTTAGTGATGATCTAATTTATCCTCTGCTATATACCTGGGATCCCCTGGACTCTGTGTGTGCACACTTTACTTTACTTTGGTGTAGTTTATACTGAGCCAGCTTCCTACACTCTCCACTGCACACCTAACTTGATTAGTGCTTTGAAGAGGCCTATATGTTCTTAACATTCCCTCTTCCCACAGGATAACTCTACATGCAGCAGAAAGCAGAGAGGATGGTTGTGCCTCTGTTCACTTCTGCGTGGATCCTGCATGGTGTATAGCCTGGGGGCCGCATTTACAATATTTTGGCGCAGGGCAGTACCGCAAGCCTTCCTGCTGTGCTGCCGTGCATCAAAAGAAAAGGGCAGGAATGCATTGTATCTAAAAGATACAGTTAATTCCTGTCCTTTTTACATACGCTGGTGTGCAATGGGCTACCATGCACCAACACAGGCACCCCTGCACCTTGGGGCAAGGATGTCTGTGTTGTAGGGATTCGTGTTTTTGTGCAGGAGGGGACACCTTCCTGCACAACAACAATCACAAGATCTGTTTACCTCCTTCTATGTGTGCTGCATTCTGCAGCACACATAGAAAAAGGAAAAACAAGGAGAAATAAAGGTATTTCTCTTTGATGCACCTCCCTTACACTTTCACTGGGGAGGCGAAGGAACCTAACGCATTCTCAGGTTTACAAAACCTTGTAAATCTTGGAATGCATCTGGTTCCATGGATGTTGTGTGGAAACACCCACAGCAACACCCATGGAACACCCCTTTCATACAGAGTAATACGTGGAAGAGGGCCATATTTAGAAGGCCATGAAAACGCCATGCAGGGTGGCTTTACGTGGCCTTGTAAATAGGGGCAGGCACACAGCGCCGCCGGTGCATCCAAAAAAGTTATTCACAGGTGGTGCACTGGGCTTGTAAATAGGCCCCTGAGTTTTTAACAATACATTGAGGGGTCAGAATCTGTGTTACTTATTGATGTGCTCCATATAACATACTCCCTGCTGGACTCCACATACTATGCACTTTATGACTGTCTGAGTTTTACAATACTGATCACTCCTAAAATGGTCAGTATGCACAGTTGTGTCTTTCTCACACACTATGCACACCTCATGCTTTGGTGCAGCATTTTTTCCACTGCTTGAAGCATGTCTTTGAACCTTATGCACCTCACTCAACACCTCCCACATAGGCAAGACTACATCCAACACATGGGCTTGGGAAGAGATGTGGCCTAACAGACAGAGCTGCTGACTTTTGAGCTGCGGAGTATCCTGTTATTCTGCGCAAATCACTTTGATCTCCCTGTGTCTAAAGAAAATGAATGTGGCCTTGTGTTGTGTAATCTGGTGCCCAGTTAAATTGCTCTAATCCCTCATGCCAAGTTTACGCTATATAAAAACAGCAAAAGAGGCTAAACCTTATCAACTATGTCCGGCACATGGATGCAGGGATCCAGATGCAAGTTGGAGTGCTTCTTAACCTCATAAGGGGCACAAACCACTATTTGAGTGCTACAATATAAAAAAAATACTAATAATTTTTAATGCAAAAGGCTCCCCTTTCACATAGTAGATGTGTTTCTTAACGGACTCAAACAACTGATGGACCTACAACCAACCTAACACCTATATGAACAGTAAAACACCAAAATAAATGTAAAATATGACAAACTCATCACACGGACAAATTAACATGGCAATAGAGTCATACAGTTCCATGGGAAAACAAAGAGGACTTCTAATGATCCCACGTCTAAATCTATTCAGGAGCATCCTATCCCACGTCACTGAGGCCTCCTCCATTAAGGCAGAGTGTCGCACCACTGCTTTTCAGCAGTGGACGGGAAATCTAAAATGATAATAACTGAAACTCATTATCATTTTTTATTTTTTCCTGTTGCAGGCACGGCAGCTATCCAAGCGGGGCTGTTCTGCTGACAGAGCAGGGGAGGGGAGGAGTGGTTTGCACTCCCTAAAGTGCATATGAATGTTTGGAGCCAGCTAAACATTCATGAGCACTTAGCATGTTCTCCTCCTACAGGCTCCCTGGCCTTCCTAGCCAAATTTATTTATTGTTCAAAATTCCTACTGGGCAGGGCTCTGCATCACTTTCAACTTTAAAATGCCTGTTGTGATGGCTTTGGAGATACTACAGGAGATGTTGTCACTTTGGAGAGGATGCAAAAAGGGAGGAGGGGCCACTGTGGAATCTACAAAGTTACAGAGCAAGGTGCTGCCTCTAGCTGGATGTGGGTAAAGGTTTTACCCCTGGGTTTTTTCTATAGAGTCCATAGTCAATGCAGCCTCCTTGTAATCCACCCTCTGAGCCTTTTTCCCATGTCCAGTCATATCCCTACATATAATCTCTAATCTCTCTCATTAGACGAGCCAAAGAACGATTGACGGCTGGGGTTTTCTGTGTCTAATAAGCCTGTCACTCTGGCTAGGCTTTCTAATTTAACAATTACCCAATCATTCAAATTACCAATCACTAAAGATTATGAGATATGCTTATCTAGAAAGGGTTCTGTGTGACAGGACCCACATTTACAGTCAGACCCACACATTTCGCCGCTACTTGTATGCAACTTAATTAAACTGCTGAGTTGGAACATTGGAGGTATGATGGCCAAAATATGTTTGGATAACTCAACTGAATATATTAGCCTGGATGATATAATAATAAAGTATTATGACAAAATATCGAAACAAATATCGTTACTCCAAAATAGCGTGTCTGAAGTATCGTGATATAGAAATATAATCGGTGGTAGCAGGGTGGGGGACGTGGACGAGGGGTAAATAAAAAATAAAATTCAACTTATCCCCTCGCCACGTCCTCCTCGTCCTGTCTCTCCTTTGGCCAGAACAAGGCACAGGAAACACCCAGGCTGAGGAGCCAATCACAACGCTGCGTTGCAGCGTTGTGATTGGTCTGAGCGCAAAACCACAGCACTCAGACAGGGACAGGGAGCCTGTAGGTGGAGAACATGCTAAGTGCTCATGAATGTTTAGCTGGCTCCAAACATTCATATGCACTTTAGGGAGTGCAAACTGCTCCTCCCCTCCCCTGCTCTGTCAGCAGAACAGCCCCGCTTGGATATATAGCTTCCGTGCCTGCAACAGGAAAAAATAAAATGATAATGACTTTCAGTTATTATCATTTTAGATTTCCCGTCCACTGCTGAAAAGCAGTGATGCGACACGTCAGTGACGTGAGATAGGATGCTCATGAATAGATTTAGACTTGGGATCATTAAAAGTCCTCTTTGTTTTCCCATGGAACTGTATGACTCTATTGCCATGTTAATTTGTCCGTGTGATGAGTTTGTCACATTTTACATTTATTTTGGTGTTTTACTGTTCATATATGAGAAGATTTATAATTCCTGTTCTCAGAAGTACCCTGCGGACAAGATGCAAGCCTGCATTGCTATATCTCCAAATGCTTAATTCTCCTGAGGCATGTTGCTGTGTTTCCACCTTACTGAAATTCGCCCTGTGCTGTAGAAAATCTCTTTTGTTTTAAAGCTTTTTACAGAGCTGTGGTCTATTTGTGTTTTATTTATGAATTTCGATCTGTATTTTGCAGCATGAATCCTTTTCTGGATTCACATGCTGTGCATTGTTCGACCATTTAGTGGAATTGTCCTTTTTTTTCTTCTATTTGGGGTATCGTCGACCACCATTTGGAGCTAGGTCGATCCCTTTTGTGAAGTCAGATGGCGCCCCAGAAGTTTGTGTGTGTGGTAGCCATCTGCGGATTCTTTTTCTGCTATTGGGTCTGGAATCAAAGGGAGACACTCTGAAGTTTTGGACAAAATCCCAAAAAAAAAAAAAAAGAATTTGAAAGAAAAAACCATTGTTCCTCGACACAGGAGAGGGAGAGACCTCCGGACACCTTTGCCTGTCGGTGAATCCCGACAGAGCAACGACGCAGATGGATCGAAAGAGGGCAAGGTAGGGGCCATTGGAAATACCCCTTTCAAATGTTGCCCAAATTGCTACCACAAGTTTGCACAACGCAATCGACACAATGTTTGTAACCTCTGTCTGCCGAGGGTTCACAAGGATATGGACTGCGAGGCCTGCACGGTTTTCGTGCTGAAGACTTCAAGGTACGTCGAAAGCAGAAGGAAGACCATTACACAGTCAAGCTCCAAAGTTAGAAACAACCATCGCTGAGGGTCTTGGGCCTTTCAAGCGACAAGGACAATGAAGGAGTAGCCGCAGAATCAAGATCCTAGAAGGGGACGATGAGAGGAGGCATTCCACGAAAATGACGATGAAGGACACGGACAAGGCAAAAACCTCTCACCCATCGGAAACCAAGGGCCCTGAAAAGAAGGTGCTAAAGGCAGCCCAGGCGATGAAGAAAAGAACAGCTGAGGGTCAGCTTGACTGAAAGAAACCCACGGATCCCACACCAGGGATGCAGATGAGGGAAGATCATCGAAATCAACAAAAATAGGTGTCGAATGAGAGGCCGTAAAGGGAAAAAACATACCCTTGGAGGCAGAATTCACCACACCCAAGAAGAGGATCTCCCCGGCCTCAGACAATGAAAGGGCCCTCAAGGTAGAGAAAAAGAAAAGACAGCTGGAAGCAGGGATGGCGGCACTCCTTCACCAAAAGAAGGAGTTTGACGAGGTTCCGAAGGAATTCAGAATTCCAGTGAAACCCTCCATTGCCGCAGACACCTAAGAAGAGGCAGATACCCTCGAAGCTCTGGCAACCCCCAAACCTCACAAAGAAGATGTGAAAGAGTAACTCGATGTTCCAGAAGAGGAGGAAGCCTTGGGAACTTTTAAGGAAGAATGGAAATGACCTCGACACAGAAAGCCCACAAGAAAAGGACTGTAGCTATCCAACAAAGGCTACGCCACCAGACGACATAGCCTTCTACAACAGACTCATCAAGAGAGCAGCTGATACCTTTGGGGTCCTTTAGAGGATGAGAAAGGAGAAAGAGAAAGAGGCAGCAACACAATGGCGCCTTGCCAACTCTAATGCCTTCCTCAACAGGTATGGCCGCCAACAATGGGACGACATCAAAGAACTGATGAACAAGCTCCCAGAAGAGGATAAGAAAATAGCAAAATGCATCATACAGGAAGGAAGAAACATAGCAAACACCTGCCTGAAATCAGCTCTATATGCAGCCGATACAGCCAGCAGACAAATGTTCACAGGCACAACATTGAGAAGGCACACCTGGCCCTGAATTTCAGACTTCAAGCAAGAGGTCCAACTTTCATTAATTTACAAACCATTCATAGGAGACACACTCTGTGGAAGAGAAGTAGATGAATCCCTGCAACAAATAAAGAAGGGCAATTAGACAGCCAGGGCTGTTGGAGCCCTTCAACAGAGGGGCACCTTCAAAAGAGGAGGATTTACCCCCAGATTCATCATTGTCCCGTTTTGCGAGTCCTTAATAGCGATTATTAAGGAATCGCTATTAAAGACTCGCAAAACGGGATTCATGTAGAAATCGCAATTTTATTTGCGATTCCTACAGCTTCCTTATTTGCGATTAGCAAATTGCTAATCGCAAAAAAGGAATGACTCCCCATTCATTCCTATGGGCCTGAAGGCCCATAGGAATGAATGGGGAGTTATTCCTTATTTGCGATTAGCAATTTGCTAATCGCAAATAAGGATGCGATTTCAAGGGTGCCAGGGGTGTCCAAAGGACACCCTGTAGCACCCCTGAAATGTAAATGTAGACTGATGTTGTGCACACACATGTCCAAAGGACATGTGTGTGTGTAACATACAACTTAGAAAAATGCACTAAAGTGCATTTTTCCACGTTTTCGCTATTTACCACGAAGTCAGACTTCGCGGTAAATAGCGGCCAAAAATAGCGATTTCGCAATTTTTAAAAGGTTCATGAATAGCATTTAAGGAATCTCTAATTGAGATTCCTTAAATGCGATCGCAATTTGATAAATCGCAATAGTTTGCGATTTTTCAAATTGCGAGTTCATGAACCATTGATGAATCTCAAATGCCATTTTTGCGGGCGCAAACGGCCGAATTTTGCGATTCGCCCCGTTTGCGCTCGCAAAAATGATTGATGAATCTACCTATTAACCTCAGAAGACCCACAGAAGGGGGGGGGTCTTCACAACAGGTCAACAGCAACAACAACATCAAACACAGGGCAGCGGACAGCATGCATACCAGCAGTCCGTATACAAGCCTGGCAGCAGAAACTAAGGCAGTTCTTTTGTGGCAGAGGAAGAGGCAGGGGACAACCCTCGAATGGAGGAGGAGCAAACACAAAGTCACTTTCCCACAACGGAAGACCCCCACATAACACCAGTGGGAGGCAGAATAGCATAGCACCTAGTTCAGTGGGAAAACACCACCACAGACAGTTGGATTTTAAATGTGGTACATCATGGCTATTGTATAGAACTAACAAAAAATTCGCCACTAAACCCACCGAGGACATACCATGGAATAGAACTCTTACAATTAAGACTGGAAACGAAGGAACTCCTCAAAAACAAGCAAAATTGAGTGTACCAAGGAGGGAACACAACAAAGGAAACTACTCACCTTCTTTGTACAAAAGCAAGATCTCCTGTTAAGACCTATCCAAGACCTCAGATTAATAAACAAATACATTTGCATGCAGCATTTATTTCAAAATGTCAACACTACAGGAAGTAATACCACAGCTACCAAAAGGAATTACATGGCAACAATAGATCTAAAGGATGCCCATCTGCACATCCCTATGAACCAAGCACACAAGAGATACCCTCAGGTTCTTCCACAAGGACACTCACTGCCAATTCAAGGTCCTGCCCTTCGGAATAAAATCAGCACCAAGAGTCTTCCCAAAGTGCCTAGCAGCAGTAGCAGCATCCTTAATAATGAGAACAATCCATGTCTACCCCTACGTAGACGACTGGCTGGTGAAGACAAATTCAAAGCAAAGATGTTCCATACACGTTAAGCAGGTGATCAAAACACTGCAAAAATAGGGTTTTTCAATAAACCACAAAAAGTCATCAACAAAGCCAGAACAAGAAAAGACCTTTCTAAGAGCAAGATTAAACTCCAAGGTTGCATGGGCATACCCGACCCATAAGAGAATACAAGCTAGCAGACACCAATCTTGCCTCTACCAGAAGGGTCAGTCTCTGACAGTGAGGACTATCATAAAACTCATGGGCATGATAGCATCATGCATTCCTCCCATCACCAATGCACGCCTCCACATGCTCCCTCTACAGGAGTGCGTATGCAGCAGTTGGTCACAAGCCACAGGGAGTTGGGAGGATCTAGTGGTTGCAAGAGAAAGGGGTCAAATGGAGATACTATGGTAGCCATTCAAGAACATTACACTGGGCAGACCATTCCAACCCCCAGCTCCCTCAGTGACCATCACAACAGATGTGATCTGTGAGAAAGTGCCATATTTCTTGCATTGGTATGCTCCCACTTTTGTCTGACTGCTGATGTGCTTTGACTGAGTGTGCCCTGGGCTCCTGCCAACCAGGTTCCCAGGACCTGTGTTCCTTCCCTAAAAACTGTGTTGAAGAAAAACCCAATTGGCATCTCTGGCCACCTATCAGCCTGTGACGGTGGGGTACCGGGGGAGCCCCGCACTGACTCGGAGTGGTGGTCTACTACTGCTCTCTCACCCTGCCCATTGTCCCTACAGCTGCCCGAGAACGAGTGGCAAGAGATTCAGGACGATTGCTGGACATCCGCAGTAAAGGGACGTGGTACCTTTAAGTGGAACGACGAGGACGGCGCAGCTCCGCCCCCTTTCCAAGGCGCGACGTCAAAAGGCGGAAGTACCTCATCATGGACGGACGGCGTTTCCCTGAAGGTGGACGGTGTGGAGGGGACCCGAAGGAGCACGGAGGCGAAGCAGGAAGAGGTCGGAGAGCAGACGAGCCCAGCGGAGTTCTACAAGCCAGGAGGCCAACGTTTCCACCCATCGCCCCGCCACGGTCCCGAGGGAGGAACGTGGCTTAACAAGGTACGGGGCAGAGTCGCGGAGTGGGTGGGTCGGAATAGCCCTACCGAGTAAACGCATCCGCTGCCGAGAGTTTAAGGCGTCCCAGGTGCCCCTCCCTTCACGAGCACCGAGAGCACTGCGTGACGTTTTGCCTATAGCACTGACACTTGGTTTCCCTCACTTCCCCTACCCTCCACTGTATATATAGGACGTCTCAGTAACCCGATATATGTCCTTTGTTTGTTTTCTGGGTCAACTACCGTGCTGACGAGGGAGACGCCGGCGAAGGGGAATCCACAAAGCCAGGACCCTTACACCGAGGCCGCCTAAAGCACGGACTCCCCAGCCTGAATTACCTGGACTTGGAATTTGTTTCCCCCCCCCCCCTTCAAGAGACTTATATATCTTTCCTGAACACTGTGATTGGTATGCAGAGAAAAACATACATACCAATAAAACCCTCGTTGAAAGCATTGCTGAGAGAGCCCACATTTGTGTTTACTCCTAGAACGGAGACAGTAGAACCGCAGGTACCCTCAGTGCAACCCCCCCTGGGACACAGCCCCTAGTAAATAGTACCCTAGGTACCTAGGGCCTGGTGACCAGAGAAGACCGCTAAGGGCTGCAGCACTTATTGTGCCACCCTTAGGGGCCCTGTGGTGGTCTTTCCACAATTGCCAGCTGACTGTCTGCTTGGAAATGACCTGGAAACCTCAGCCTGGGCTGAGGTTGAGCAAGTAACCCATGCAGCCATGCTGGGTATCCCTAGACTGGTGTGTGTACAAACCAGAGCACATAGAAAAAAGAAGGGTGAGCAAGTGAGGTTGGAGCCTGATAGTATGGCCCAACCAACCAAGTGAAAAAGCAAGGAGACTGGGGAACCAGCTTCTACACAGCCAGCCTCTCATGACCCCTCTCCTCAGGGAGATGACTTGGAAACCCTAGAGGGAACTGAGCCCATGGAGCTTGAGCGTTACCAGACTGGACTCCTGGGTCCAGGGGGACCCACTTGGCCCACTTGAGGAGAGCTGTGCCAGGGTCAGCGAGACTGCCCCACTCTTGAAAGCCTGAGGCAGCAAGCAGCTGCAGAAGCAAAGGGAGATGTCAGTGGTACCCACAGAGCTTATTGGGAAGAGGGATTACTGTATGCTGAGGCAAGAAACCCCAATCCTGGAGCTACCAGGAGGGTGGTAGTGCCACAGAAGTACAGGGAGTTCCTCCTAACTTTAGCTCATGACATCCCCCAAGCTGGACACCTGGGGCAAACCAAAACTTGGGAAAGGCTAGTTAGCCACTTTTACTGGCCCCAGATGAACCAAAAAGTTAAGGAGTTTGTGAGCTCCTGTGTCTTGCCACAGGCCTGACAGGTGGCAAGCCAAAGGTGCCCCTAATACCACTGCCAGTGGTGGGGGTACCCTTTTAAAGGAAGGTGTGGACATTGTGGGTCCACTTGAGCCTCCCACATCCTCAGGGAACAAATTCATTCTAGTAGTAGTGAATCATGCTACTAGGTACCCTGAAGCAATTCCCCTTAGGGTTACTACAGCTCCTGCAGTAGCCAAGGCCCTCCTAGGTGTCTTCACCAGGGTAGGGGTTCCTAAGGAGGTGGTTTCAGAGAGAGGTACCAACTTCATGTCTGCTTACCTGAAACACATGTGGAATGAGTGTGGGGTGCAGTACAAGTTCACTACCCCATATCACCCACAAACCAATGGTCTTGTGGAAAGGTTCAACAAGACATTGAAAGGTATGATCATGGGGCTCCCTGAAAAACTCAAAAGGAGATGGGATGTCCTGTTGCCATACCTGCTTTTCGCTTATAGGGAAGTGCCACAGAAGGCAGTGGGGTTTTCACCCTTCGAACTTCTGTTTGGTCATCCTGTAAGGGGACCACTTTGTCTTGTAAAGGAGGGTTGGGAGAGGCCTCTCCAAGAACCCAAACAAGGCATTGTGGACTATGTGCTCGGCCTAAGGTCCAGAATGGCTGAGTACATGGACAAGGCATCCAGGAATCTTGAGGCCAGCCAGGAGCTGCAGAAGCACTGGTATGACCAAAAAGCTGTCATGGTTTAATTTCAACCTGGGCAACAGGTGTGGGTTTTGGAGCCAGTGGCACCAAGGGCTCTCCAAGACAGATGGAGTGGCCCTTACCTTATCCTGGAGAAAAAGAGTGAGGTCACTTACTTAGTGGACCTGGGCACCAGCAGGACACCCAAGGGGGTTATCCATGTGAACTGCCTGAAACTCTACAATAACAGGGCTGACCTCACCATGCTGATGGTGACTGATGAGGAACAGGAAGCAGAGAGTGAACCTCTCCCTGATCTCCTCTCTTCCAGCCCAACAGATGGGTCAGTAGATGGAGTGGTCTTTTCAGACACCTCCCTCCCCAACAGCAGACTGACTGCAAGCAAGTCTTGCAACAGTTTGCTAGCATCTTTTCCTTGTCCCCTGGTCTGACCAGCTGGTGTGCCCATGATGTGGACACTGGGGACAGTAACCCTGTCAAAAACAAAATCTATCGACAATCGGACCAAGTCAAGGAAAGCATCAAAGCTGAAGTCAGCAAGATGCTGGAGCTAGGGGTGATTGAGCCCTCTGAGAGCCCCTGGGTTAGCACAGTGGTTCCGGTCCCCAAACCTCATCAACAGGGTGGAAAGAGAGAGATGTGGTTCTCTGTGGACTATAGAGGGCTCAACTCTGTCACCAAGACAGATGTTCACCCCATTCCAAGAGCAAATGAGTTGATAGACAAACTAGGGGCAGCCAAATTCCTAAGCAACTTAACTGCAGGGTACTGGCAAATTAGCATGGCCCCAGGAGCCAAAGAGAAAACAGCATTCTCTACCCCTGATGGGCACTGTCAGTTTACTGTGATGCCTTTTGGGTTAAAGAATGCCCCTGCCACCTTCCTGGGGTTGGTGAACCACGTCCTGACTGGGCTAGAATCCGTCAGTGCAGCCTCTCTTGATGATATTGCTGTCTTTAGCTCCACCTGGCAGGATCACCTGATCCACCTTGGGAAGCTTCTACAAGCCCAGCAATCTGCAGGACTGACTATCAGGCATCCAAATGCCAGATAGAGCAGGGCACTGTGGTATACTTGGGCCACATTGTTGGTGGGGGCCAGGTCCAACCCTTACAGCCCAAGATCCAGAACATTCTGGACTGGGCAGCTCCAACCACCCAGACCCAAGTTAGGGCATTCCTTGGCTTGACTGGATACTACAGGAAGTTTGTGAAGGAATATGGGTCCATTGTGACTCCCCTCACAGAACTCACCTCCAACAAAATGCCCAAGAAAGTGAACTGGACTGTTAGCTGCCAAAAGGCTTTTGACACCCTGAAAGAAGCAATGTGCTCAGCACCCATTCTAAAAGCACCAGCCTACTCCAAGCAGTTCATAGTGCAGACTGATGCCTCAGAGCTGGAGATAGGAGCGGGCCTCTCCCAGATCAATGAGGAAGGCCAAGACCAACCTGTTGCTTTTATAAGCAGGAGGCTACTCCCCAGAGAGCAGCGTTCGAGTGCCCTTGAGAGGGAGGCCTTTGCTGTGGTTTGGTCCCTGAAGAAGTTGAGGCCCTACCTGTTTGGAACTCACTTCCTGGTTCAAACTGACCACAGACCTCTCAGATGGCTAATACAGATGAAGGGGGAAAATCCAAAACTACTGAGATGGTCCATCTCCCTACAGGGAATGGACTTTGAAGTGGAACACCGACCAGGGACTGCCCATGCCAACCCAGATGGACATTCCAGGTTCTTCCACTTAGACAATGAAGACTCCCTAGGGCAAGGTTAGTCTCATCACCTTTCGTTTGAGGGGGGTTGTGTGATAAAGTGCCATCTTTCTTGCATTGGTATGCCCCCACTTTTTTCTGACTGCTGATGTGCTTTGACTGAGTGTGCCCTGGGCTCCTGCCAACCAGGTACCCAGGGCCTGCGTTCCTTCCCTAAAAACTGTTTTGAAACAAAACTCAATTGGCATCTCTGGCCACCTATCAGCCCCTAGTAAATGGTACCCTAGGTACCCAGGGCCTGGTGACCAGAGAAGACCCCCAAGGGCAGCAGCACTTTTTGTGCCACCCTTAGTGGCCCTGTACCTGGATACAAACACACTGCCTTTGGCAGGGTGAGTGCCTAGGTACAGAACTAAACAAAGAGTCGACATGGCACACATCCCTCTATGCCATGCCCACAAACCCACTGCCCTGGCATACATCAGTCACCCCTCTAGCTGGGTGCCCTCTGCCAGTGGTGTGGGCCCAGGTGCATGAGCCCTGTGCCCCTACAGTACCCAGGGCCATTCCTGGGCACTGTAAGTCCAGTGATGCCATTAAGAGTATATGGTGCTGGGAGGATGTCATTACGAACTCCACAGTACCATAATGGCTACACTGAAGACTGACAAGTTTGGTACCAACCTTCTCAGCACATTAAACCTGCACTGATGCCAGTGTGAGATTTAATGTAAAATGCACCAGAGGGCATCTTAGAGATGCTCCCTGAAAACCTAACCTACAATCCATGTCTGGCTGAGTGGCTGCAGAGGCTGCCATACAGCAGACATGTTGCTGGACCCCTGGGTAGGAGAGCCCCGCTCTCCTGGGCCTGCAACAATGCACATCCTGGGCGAGGTGCTAGGTCTTCTCCCCCAGGATGGGCAGGGGGAAGCTTCAAAGGCATGTCGCCTCTGGGAGCTTCTCCAGACCATTTGCTGTACCCAGCAACCAGCCCCCACCAGTCCTGCCCCCCACTCTGGTGGTAAGACTGGCGGGAAAAACTACATCAGGAAGGGGGTGTGCCGGCCTGTGCCAACCCTACCCTTCAGGTGGGGGAGACGAGGTGAAGCACAACCCCGGGCTCCAGGGATCTTGAAGATGGGGAGCCCTGCCCAATCACAGATAGGCTCCTGCCCCCCTCCCACAGGAGAGGAGCAGGCTAGGGTGTCTACTCACCCCAGGGCAGGGACCCATTGGTTCCTGTCCTTGCCCTACCTGTAACGCCCCTAAATTCAGTATTTAGGGGCTCCCTGAACCTTCCTTCCTAAGATCCCGATATGAAAAGAAGAAAGACGATCAAGAAGAAGAAGACCCGCCGTGCAGCTGCTAACAACAGGACGAAAACAACTGACCTGGCCCCAGCCCTACCGGCCTGTCAATCCTGGAACCTGCTCCTGCTTAATCCTGGCAACTCCTGCTGACAGCAACCTTGGGACACCCGGAGGACCTGCCTGCCTTGACCCTCTTAAAGACTGGGACTCCCATCAGCAGAAGCTCTGCTGCAGCAATCCATCTGGTGCTAACCAGGAAGCTCCGGACCAGCCCACTCTGCACCCGCCGAGCCCGGGCCGGGCCCAACCGAACCAAGACCACGAGGACATCCCCCCAGTGACTGAGACCCGAAGTCCAGTGCCCAAAGGCCCTCCTCGACGAACCAGCCGACGCCTGCAGACTCAGAACCAGGGGCCACCCCAACTGCGACCAGCCGAGGGTTAGCTTTTCCGACACCCAAAGACACCCCTGCACCCGGCACCCTACAGCCCCCTGTGCCACCCTTTGGGGTACCTACCTGTGCTACAAGATCCCAACTTACCTCTCGAAGTGCTGGTCGCCCCTGGAGAGTCTCCGTCCCTGAGGCTGCAGCCTTTGTTCCTTTTTGACCTTTCCCAGTGGATAACATTGAGCGCCCGATGGCTCAAGAGCACCCTGCATCCAGCCGCCGGAGTGCCGCTGGCTGTGCCACCTTTGTCCTATCCGGCTTCCCCCCTTGCCCTGAGAAAGTGGCCAGGAGCCCAGCTCCCACAGCCTGCTAGCCAGCAGCCACCAACCGAAGGCCCCCTCCCCCTCATTGGATATCATTGAGCCTACCTACCTCTGCTGCCCCTGTGCCGCTGGGATTGAACTAACTGTACTTACCCAACCCTGGGGGACCCCTGAGTCTATGCCCAGAACCTTAACTTCACCAACCAAGTACTCACCTGGAAACCGGTAACTCACTTACCTGCCATTGGATAACATTGACCAATTTTGACTCGAAAATTTTCTAAGTGTGAAGTTTTGAAAACTAAAAATATTCATATAAAATCAGCCACAGACCGAATTCCGAAGTACTCACCTGTGATCAGGGAAGAAGACAGTACTGTACCTTTCAGCCCAGTACTGAACCGCAAAAGTAATCCCAACCGGGTTTACTAGTATTCTGTATTTTCTCCACAGGAACCCATTGTCTGCTTTTCTATGCAATTTCTTCTGTCTACTTTTGAAAACTTGAGATATCCTTTAAAAATCCTACGAAATACTGAAACGCAATTACCAACCTTTTCTAAGTTAAGACCCCAGTGCTGGCCCTAGGAGACAAGTGCTGGATTACAAAAGTAATGCAATCGTACTTTACCTGCATTCGGAATTTTCTCCCATTGAATAACATTGTCAGATTTTCATTAAAAAGTTTCTAAGTGTGAACTTTTAAAACAGCATTATATTCATGAAAATTTACTACAGTAACTAAAACGTTTTTGCTAATCTGGTTTCAGCTTAGACCCCAGGACTGAATCTATGATCTAGTCCTGGAACTACCAAAGTAATCTGCATAGTAATCAACTGTACTTGAATAAAGAAAACCCATTGAGCTCAATGCTATAGTGTGTTTTAGGATTGTGTTGCTTACTACCAATACAGTATTCACTGTGTGCACAAACTTTATTGCTCCTTTGCAAAGTAATTACATGAGAGTACTCATAACGAGATAAGTATATTTTTATAACTGTTGGTTCTAAAAATAAAACAATTATATCTGTGGATATAAAAACAATTGGTTTGGAGTTCAGTCCTTGAGTGTGTGAAACATTTTGCTGAGTGAGTGTGAACAACAAATGCTTTACACTGTCCTGTGGTACTGCCTTACTGCTCGACCAAGCTACCACTTTGGAGAGTATGGTCAGTTCTGACTTTAGCCTCTGTTATACCTCTGGCGTTGGTGGACTCTATACATACTGTACTTCATCCTAGCCAAGTATATATAGAGCCACTTTCTCACATGTTCCACAAGGGTTGGGGAGCTAATTCAGGAAACCTGAGGGTTCGGGGTCAATGAAACGATGCAGACTCCATAAAGCTCATAAAATTCCTAGAGATGAAGACGGTGTTCCTGGCACTAAAGGTATTCCAAGCTCACATAGGAGGGAAGACAGTATTGACCCAGAAGGGCAATACCACAACGATGTTTTACCTCAACAAACAGGGAGGAACAAAATCATTTACCCTAAGCAAACTAGCTCAATAAATATGGAAATGGGCCAATTCAAGAAAAAAAACAGCCTACAAACAATACACCTGCCAGGAAAACACATCACTGAAGCGGATCAACACAGCAGATAGAACAGCAGCTCATCTGAAATGGGAGATAAAGCAAATGAGCCTTCAACAGGTCTTCAACATCTAGGGAACTCCAGAAATAGACCTATTCGCAACAATAAAGAACAAAAAATGCCAATCCTTCAGCTCCAGGTTTCAATACCACCTATCAAAAGGGAATGCCCTGCTGCTAAACTGGTCAGGGACATTTTCATGTGCTTTTCCTCCAATTCCTCCACTGCAAAGGGTACTGGGGAAAGCTAGACAACCAGGAACAAATCTAATTCTTATAGCCCCTCAAGGTGCAAGACAAACCTCATACTCAGCCTTACTCGAACTGTCCAGGGGACAGATGATCAAATTCAAGGCAGACAAGGACCTTCTCATAATCCAAAAAGGTCACATTTTTCACCCGGAAACCGCAAACTCAGCCTAGCAGTCTGGCGTCTGAATACATAGAGCTCGAACATCTGAACTTACTGCAAAGAACAATGGAGATACTAAAGGAGGCTAGAAAACAGACCACATGACAATGCTACGCAGCTACGTGGAAACAGTACTCCACATGGTGTACAGAAAACAATACTCTACATTTGATTTTCACACAGGTACAGTGCTCATATATCTTACACACTTGCTTGACAGTAACATCAACTACTCAAGCCTCAAGGTGCACATGGCAGCAATTGTAGCCTACACCAGGGGAGATACATGTAAATGTTTCTTCACAGCACTAGCCAGCAAAAGATTCCTAGAAGGGTCCAAAAGGATTGCACCCCCAAGAAAGGCTCCAGCCCCGATGAGCAGCTTAACCACAGTTCTAATACAACTAATGACAGAACCATTTGAGCCCATGCACAAAGCAGAAATCAGATACATCACTATAAAGACTAGACTGCCTTCTTAATAGCTTTAACATCTCTATTAAGAGTAAGTGAACTACAGGCATTAACGAGTGAGGAACCATACATGCAAATTCACAAGGACAATGTAATCCTAAAGACAAACCCTCAACCCCTACCTAAAGTGGTAAGCAAATTCCACATGAACCAAAGCGTACAGCTAGCAGTCTTCTTAAAAAATGCACAAACATGACTAGAAAGAGGCCTTCATACCCTGGACGTAAGAAGGGCTTTACTATACTATCTACAGGAGACAAAACAATTCCGTAAAGGTAATCAATTGTTTGTTTCTGACTCATAGTCCAACAAGGAAGCACCCATGACAAAGGGGACAATTGCACGTTGGATTGTAGAGGCAATTCAAGTATGCTATGCCTCAGCAGGAAATACTCTAGGCTCATGACCAAAAGCCCACTCAACAAGGAAAAAAGGGCCAACCTTGGCCTTCAAGTGCCAATAGACACTATGAGGCGGATTACGATGCGTTAGCAAACAGCTCTGATCGTCAGTCGGAGCCATTTTCTAACACATCTAATCAGTCGGTTGGATTCCTTTCCGACCAACCCATTTTGATGGTGTCGGACTGAAAGGAATCAGATTGGTCATTTCGACTGGCTTCTAATAGGCTCAGAGAGCCTGTCCGCCAGACGGAATGACTTCAGTAATCCCAAGGGTGACTCTTTCCACATGAGGGATTACAATGTTGGATTTCGTCAGCCTTTCTGGGTCGGCCTTTCGACACAGAAAGGCTGTCGCAAGTTGACAATGGGTGCCCCCAGCATGGCCCCCATGGGTGCACTGCCTCCGGTTGATGGCCAAGGGTGCACCTATGTAGCCCCCTGTTGATCCCTGCTCCTGTGGCAGGCACCTTGAGGTGCCTGCCACGGGCTGCAGGGATGAACTGCACCTGTTTGTTTTACAATGACAGCATGCATTCCGGTCAGAATGCATGCTACCATTGTAAAGAATAGGAATGCGACCGAACACTGTTCGGTCATATTCTAATTGGTCAATTGGGACCGCCGACAGGGGTTGGGTGTTCTCCCGACATCATAATTTGGCCCTCTATGTGCAACTGCAACATGGGCATCCCCACACACCTTCACCAAACATTACTGCGTGGATATACATATGACTAAGGGTACTCAAGTGGGACAAAGAGTACTTCAACACCTGCTCGCAAAGTCTTCCTTATCTTACCATAACCACCAAAGAAGGGGGAAAGTGCTACATAATCTAATGCACAGCATGTGAATCCAGAAAAGGTGTTGTGTTGCAAAACTAAAGGGTCACTTACAAGTAGGAGTAGTTTTGCAGCTTGAAGAGTTTTTTCCGGAATTCACATATGACCCACCCACCTCCCCTCAGAGGAGGAATGCAAGCAGATGGGAAAGAAGATCGGGTAAATAAAGAACTAACATCTCAGGGCAACAGGATTTAAGACATACCCTAGGAAAAAGGGGAAAAAAGAATCAGAAGATGGCTAACACGCACAGGAAGTACCGGGGCGCCGTCTGATGGCACACAAGGGATGGACCTAGCACCAAATTGTGGTCGACGACGCCCCAAAAAGTAGAAAAAAAACAATGACAAATCCGGATCCAACCACTAGATGGCAGAATAATGCACAACAACAGTTGATGGACAGAATGCAGAACAATGTCATACATTCACCCCAGTACAGATATCTGGGCCTAAATCCATCATTTTTTTGCACTCCACACCACCCCAGTTCAGACATGGCCATATGCAAATCAGCCTTGACCCTGTGCCTCATGGGAACAGTCCAGCCCGAACTGCCAAGCCATGTTTTTCCTGGACCGGAATCAAGCATCCTAGGACCGGTTTCTGGCTATCAGCCGTCTTCAGCCAGGATAGCTTGACTCCAGTGGTGTGGAGAGCATGGGACTCACGTCTGAGCATACCCATCCCACTCGGGGTGACAATTGCAAAAGAACAGTTGATGGACAGAATGCAGAACAATGTCATACATTCACCCCAGTACAGAGATCTGGGCCTAAATCCATCGTTTTTTTGCACTCCACACCACCCCAGTTCAGACATGGCCCTATGCAAATCAGCCTTGACCCTGTGCCTCGTGGGAACAGTCCAGCCCGAACTGCCAAGCCATGTCTTTCCTGGACAGGAATCTAGCATCCTAGGACCATCAATTGTTGTTTTTGCATTTGTCACCCCAAGTGGGATGCTCAGACGTGAGTCCCATGCTCTCCACACCACTGGAGTCAAGCTATCCTGGCTGAAGATGGCTGATAGCCAGAAACCGGTCCTAGGATGCTTGATTCTATTGGCCAATAATACTTTTTTGTTTACACTGACCCTGGTGTGCGAGTTGTATACTTGGTGAATAAAGTACTAACTGGCGGTCGCCAGTAGGTATATATAGTTAGGATTTTTTCTCTATGGGATTTTTGAAAATTCTATGTCTAATAACTTTGGCGTTTGTGGACGGAATTGGCTGAAATTTTCAGGAAAATGGAACATTTTGTTTCTGAGCAGCCACTGAAAATGTGGAGGGGGTTCGTCAAGGGGGGGCCGAGAAAAAAGGGGGGTCCCAAAACGCGTTTTTCCCATGTTAATTTCCATAGGGCGGTTGGCCTCACTCTTAGCCCGAACGGCTGAATGGATTTGCACGAAACTTGGCAAAATTGTAGGGACTGTTAGCCCGATGTGCCTTTGCTAGGTCTCAAGATATGTACTCCAGTGGATTTTGAGAAATTAACGTTCAAAAAAATATATATATCTGTAACAGCGCTCCGGGCAGCGCCCCGGTTCGCGTACTTGACGCGTAACGGAACTTCGCGAAGCGAAGCTGATTGGCTCTCCGGTGTCTGTCAACATTCTAAACAGTCCGGAGCGGCCGCCATCTTGTCTCTCGGTAGGATCGAGAGACAAGAGGAGGCCAAAACAAAGGGGGAAATGACCATAAGGGGGCATAGTAGATCCTCCCTGACCCCCTAGGTTTGATGTGGAGGTTTTAAAAGGGCCCCGCGGGGCAAAAAAAAAAAAAAAAAGTTTTTTTTTTTTTGCGTGGGGAGCGCCCGGTTCGCGCACCGGGAAGCGGTCCGGGGAGCGTACTATAAGGAAAAAAGAATGATAGACTATGATATTTTGAAATATTGTATGTTTATTGATTGTTCTTTTTGTTGGTTTTTTTTTAATTTAAGTAGCAGTATTAATGATTATTAAATATAAATGTATTTTTGGAATTGTGCAGAGTATACTATAAGTCTGACTTTACATTATAATCAATTTGGTACTAGTTTATGAATTACATATAAAAATGATTAAAGACTCAAACAATTTTTTAATATTAAATATAATTTTATTTTTCTGATTCTTTTTCAAAATTTAATAGAACGTCTAACATTTGACTGTCCGATATGTCCTCTTGTTGAGTGAACATAACTTCCCATATTTGACCGTCATCATAATGAAGTAAATAATCCACAGATTCTACACATTGTAGAAGTTCATGGTCTCGTGATTCATCCATGAATTCCAAGTCAATGGGTTCAATTATTTCCTCATTATTCATGTCTAGGACAATTTCAAAGGAAACGTTCTGTTCTCCTTGCATTTTTGTGCTGAAATTTGAATAAAAAATAAATATATCAGTAGAGATAGGGCACTGTTGGGTTTAAGTTCAGACAGGTACTTTTGAGGCATGAAGTAGTACTATTAAAAAGTGCCTGTGAGAAAGCCTATGTAAATTCATAATTATACCACAGAAACCTAAATCAATCCATAATTATAATAAACAAGCCTTTCTCAATGTCTAACTCTTACAGAGGGATAGTATATAACTATCTGAAAAAGTTTTCAAATTTATGAAATAATATCTTACCTTTTAAAAACAAGTTTAAGTTGTGAGTGAAAATGATCTTGCAATGTAGTTCAGGAAGTAGTAGTCAAAATGGCTGTGTTTCTCTCTTTTTTTTTATATATATTAAGGTACATAACCAATCAAATGTCAGGTAAAAAAAGTAGAAAATGAAAGTAACATTTTAATTGGTTGTCAATTCCAACACTTCAGATGTGTTTTGTGAAGTAATTTACCTCAGGGTATTTAGAGAGGTCTACAGGCTAAATGGCTAAATGGAATTCCAACCAAATTTGTGAAAATGGTAGGGATTGGTATGTAGTATGAGCAAATCTATATTTGGTGAAAGTGTCTCCAGGGTTTCTTCTGTAAATTACTTTCCCACCTTTTTTAATGGAGCGCTTCCCGGTGAGCGCCCCGGTACGCGAACCTGCAGCGTTACAGGAGTCCACCATTTTGTGTTTCGGTCGAATTAAGATACAAGATGGGCGGCAAATAATGTTCAGAATGGGTAGAAGGGGACACGGTAGACGTATTTTGACCCCCTAGGTTTTCTGAGGATGGCTGAGGAGGCCCATATGTGCGAGAAAAAAAAAATTAAAAAAAATTTCGCGCGGTTAGCTTCCGGTTCGCGTACCGGGTAGCGCTCCGGGGAGCATACTTTGTTGAAAATTAGTGAAAAAAGTTAGAGTAAAATATTAATTGTGAGTGATCAGATGTAGGGTAGCTCTGAGAAGAGCTTTTGGGTTTATGGTACATTTAGGTACTTATAAGTAGGTACCAATGCGCAGTCTTAAATTCAGAATGAAAACTCTGTTCCCTTCATCTGAGAAGTGAACTCCATCTCCTCTGTAGATATCTTGCATGTAGTAACGCAAGTTATTGTTGTACATGGAGCCCATTCCATGGTCTCTCATGTAAGCTGAAACAGATTTGTTTACATGCTTCCTCGATTTCTCAATTTGTGGACAAAATTGGTTTGACCACCTCCATTTCTGTCTTTGGCATATATTTGAATATACCAAGGCAGTTTGAGGAAAAAGTGCCATCAATTGCTCAAAGGCGTCCTTTAAAAGCATTTCCAGACCTACCCCAGTCAAAGTGCCCAAGTCATTACCTCCACAGTGCAAAATTAACAGGTCAGGTTTAGGCAAATGCATAAAGGTTTTCACCAATGGTATCAATTGGTGACATTTTAATCCTCTGTTGCCAATCCACTTAATTTCCACATTTTGTAAATTGAGGTTAGGTAAATTTCTGTTATCAGCATACCTCTGAGCCCAGTAGATGTAACTATGTCCAACAATCCAGACAGAAAACATGGTGAGAGAAGGTTCTGCTGCAGTCAGATGAAGTGTGGCAATGAAATGGCAGTTGAAAAAATAAGAGTTTAAAATGAAAAAAACTGTGGAGTTTCTGTGTTAAGGAAGCAGTAGCAGTGATTGGTGGATTTTAATTGCTGAAAACAGAAAGTTAGGGTGCATGGATGAGTTCTTTGAAAGATGTAATTTGAATGGTCAAGAAAAAATAATTTTATGAAAGATTGCACTGGATATGCAGGTGCACTGAGAGTTCAGAGTTCAATTGAAACATTGTTGTGTGAACTTGCAAACATCAAAGGTCTTTCAGGAGGTGGTTGCTATGCAAAAAAGGCAGAAAGGGCAGAGGGGGGAAGGGTGTTGATTTGAAAAAAGTGAGGGAAGAGTTTTGATTGGGTGACATGAGAGATATGTGTGATGAATTACAGCATTTCTGTGATTTTTATGGCTGCAGACTCTGGAGTGCATACCTTTTGCTCTGCTAAAGACAAATTGGTGTGTTTCTGAGACTGTTTTGAAACTCATAAAGTATTTGCTAAGGTGAGAAAAGATTAATTTAATTTAGATAGAGAATAGTATGCTTTAGGGAGAAAATTATGAAGAAAGTTGTGTATTTAAAATGTTGCTTTGTGTCAAGTGTTTTACAAATAGATTTTGTTTCTTTGTGTTACATAGCCATGTTAAAAGTGACGCAAAAATAGTGCAAGGGTCTTACAAAAATGCTTTCATGTGTCTTAGGGTATTTTAACTCACTTCCCCTTGAATGTATGATTATAATTTGTTTACAAGATGTGTTTAAAAACGTTTTTTGAAATCAATTAGGTTTCTTGATATGTACTGCTAGAGTTTCATAGGTTGCTTGGGGCATATTTTCAAGGCTTTTGAGTTCCTTTGATGTTATTTTTCCCATTTTAATTTAAGACCTTTCCCCGTGGTGCAAGCTCCTTGTAAATATGCCCCCATTTGTGCTTGGCAAATTTAGATTTTAATTCTTTGACTAACATAGCCATGTTACAAGTGACCCAAAAATGTTGCAAGGCCCTTAAAAAAACGCTTTCATGTGTCTTAGGCCATTTTAAGTCATTTCCCCTTGAATGTAGGTATATAATTGATTTACATGATGTGTTTAAAAACGATTTATGAAAACAATTAGGTTTCTTGATATGTACTGCTAGAGCTTCATAGGTTGCTTGGGGCATATTTATAAGGCCTTTGAGTCTCTCTGATGTTATTTTTACCATTTTAATTTAAGACCTTTCCCTGTGGTGTAAGGTCCTTGTAAATACGCCCCCATCTGTGCTTGGCAAATTTAGATCTTGATTATTTGACTTACATAGCCATGTTAAAAGTGATCTAAAAATGGAGCAAGGGTTTAAAAAAAACGCTTTCATGTGTCTTAGGGCATTTTAAGTCACTTCCTGATGAATGTAGGTATATAATTGATTTAGATGATGTGTTTTAAAACGTTTTTGGACATCAATTAGGTTTCTGGATATGTAGTGCTAGAGTTTCATAGGTTGCTTGGGGCATATTTATAAGGCATTTGAGTCTCTCTGATGTTATTTTTCCCATTTTAATTTAAGACCTTTCCCCGTGGTGCAAGGTCCTTGTAAATATGCCCCCATCTGTGCTTGGCAAATTTAGATTTTAATTCTTTGACTAACATAGCCATGTTAAAAGCGACCCAAAAATGGTGCAAGGGCCTTAAAAAACGCTTTCATGTGTCTTAGGCCATTTTAAGTCATTTCCCCTTGAATGTAGGTATATAATTGATTTAGATGATGTGTTTAAAAACGATTTTTGAAATCAATTAGGTTTCTTGATATGTAGTGCTACAGTTTCATAGGTTGCTTGGGGTATATTTAAAAGGCATTTGAGTCCCTTTGATGTTATTTTTCTCATTTTAATTAAAGACATTTCCTCGTGGTGGAAGGTCCTTGTAAATACACCCCCATGTGTGCTTGGCAAATTTAGATTTTGATTATTTGACTTACATAGCCATGTTCCATACAGTTCTCACCTTCTGCGTAGTCTTTGATATGCTAGACTCCATCTGCACCATGAGATACCTAAGCAAAGGAAACACAGGTGATGTGATTGTGAAATGAGGAAAAGAAACTCCACATTTTTCAATTACATCACCTGTGTTTCCTAAGTTTACGAATGACATTGTGCAGATGAGGTTTAGGTCTGTCCACGGACACAGAAGAGGTCTGGCCTTTGTTCAAGAGTGAAGTGGATATGACTTACTTCATTGGTAGGCCTTCACATATATTATCTCCTCTGTACTCTTCAACAAGCGTAAATTTCATCTGCAACCCTGAGTAGGCCTCACCTTAAACAAACCTCTGGATAGGCCACACCTTATCGTCATCCTGAATCAATCATTTAAAATGTTAGGGACAGATTTATGATAGGTGTATGCCTGTTTTGCGTCTCTGTGCGTCATTTTTGTGACGCAGCGGCGGTGCAAAAGATTTGCTATGTGGCGACATATTTACAACTTGATGCATCTAGGCAGATGTGTCATGCTGTAAAGTCCCGTGCCACATGAAACCGATGCAGCAGTGATGCAAAAGATGCACCATGTTGCAAGACAGGCCTCACTTCATCTCCAACAAGATAAGAAGCTGAATCTTCTGTAAATGTCAAAATTGTTGTATACACTGCTGAACTTCTGTGTACTCTTTGATATGCTAGACTCCATCTGCACTATGAGATACCTAAGCAAAGGAAACACAGGTGATGTGATTGTAAAATGAGGAAAAGAAACTCCACATTTTTCAATTACATCACCTGTGTTTCCTAAGTTTACGAATGACATTGTGGAGATGAGGTTTAGGTCTGTCCACGGACACAGAAGAGGTCTGGCCTTTGTTCAAGAGTGAAGTGGATATGACTTACTTCATTGGTAGGCCTTCACATATATTATCTCCTCTGTACTCTTCAACAAGCGTAAATTTCATCTGCAACCCTGAGTAGGCCTCACCTTAAACAAACCTCTGGATAGGCCACACCTTATCGTCATCCTGAATCAATCATTTAAAATGTTAGGGACAGATTTATGATAGGCGTATGCCTGTTTTGCGTCTCTGTGCGTCATTTTTGTGACGCAGCGGCGGTGCAAAAGATTTGCTATGTGGCGACATATTTACAACTTGATGCATCTAGGCAGATGTGTCATGCTGTAAAGTCCCGTGCCACATGAAACCGATGCAGCAGTGATGCAAAAGATGCACCATGTTGCAAGACAGGCCTCACTTCATCTCCAACAAGATAAGAAGCTGAATCTTCTGTAAATGTCAAAATTGTTGTATACACTGCTGAACTTCTGTGTAGTCTTTGATATGCTAGACTCCATCTGCACTATGAGATACCTAAGCAAAGGAAACACAGGTGATGTGATTGTGAAATGAGGATAAGAAACTCCACATTTTTCAATTACATCACCTGTGTTTCCTAAGTTTACGAATGACATTGTGCAGATGAGGTTTAGGTCTGTCCACGGACACAGAAGAGGTCTGGCCTTTGTTCAAGAGTGAAGTGGATATGACTTACTTCATTGGTAGGCCTTCACATATATTATCTCCTCTGTACTCTTCAACAAGCGTAAATTTCATCTGCAACCCTGAGCAGGCCTCACCTTAAACAAACCTCTGGATAGGCCACACCTTATCGTCATCCTGAATCAATCATTTAAAATGTTAGGGACAGATTTATGATAGGTGTATGCCTGTTTTGCGTCTCTGTGCGTCATTTTTGTGACGCAGCGGCGGTGCAAAAGATTTGCTATGTGGCGACATATTTACAACTTGTGCATCTAGGCAGATGTGTCATGCTGTAAAGTCCCGTGCCACATGAAACCGATGCAGCAGTGATGCAAAAGATGCACCATGTTGCAAGACAGGCCTCACTTCATCTCCAACAAGATAAGAAGCTGAATCTTCTGTAAATGTCAAAATTGTTGTATACACTGCTGAACTTCTGTGTAGTCTTTGATATGCTAGACTCCATCTGCACTATGAGATACCTAAGCAAAGGAAACACAGGTGATGTGATTGTGAAATGAGGAAAAGAAACTCCACATTTTTCAATTACGTCACCTGTGTTTCCTAAGTTTACGAATGACATTGTGCAGATGAGGTTTAGGCTTGTCCACGGACACAGAAGAGGTCTGGCCTTTGTTCAAGAGTGAAGTGGATATGACTTACTTCATTGGTAGGCCTTCACATATATTATCTCCTCTGTACTCTTCAACAAGCGTAAATTTCATCTGCAACCCTGAGTAGGCCTCACCTTAAACAAACCTCTGGATAGGCCACACCTTATCGTCATCCTGAATCAATCATTTAAAATGTTAGGGACAGATTTATGATAGGTGTATGCCTGTTTTGCGTCTCTGTGCGTCATTTTAGTGACGCAGCGGCGGTGCAAAAGATTTGCTATGTGGCGACATATTTACAACTTGATGCATCTAGGCAGATGTGTCATGCTGTAAAGTCCCATGCCACATGAAACCGATGCAGCAGTGATGCAAAAGATGCACCATGTTGCAAGACATGAAACCGATGCAGCAGTGATGCAAAAGATGCACCATGTTGCAAGCCAGGCCTCACTTCATCTCCAACAAGATAAGAAGCTGAATCTTCTGTAAATGTCAAAATTGTTGTATACACTGCTGAACTTCTGTGTACTCTTTGATATGCTAGACTCCATCTGCACTACGAGTTACCTAAGCAAAGGAAACACAGGTGATGTGATTGTGAAATGAGGAAAAGAAACTCCACATTTTTCAATTACATCACCTGTGTTTCCTAAGTTTACGAATGACATTGTGCAGATGAGGTTTATGTCTGTCCACGGACACAGAAGAGGTCTGGCCTTTGTTCAAGAGTGAAGTGGATATGACTCACTTCATTGGTAGGCCTGCATATGTATTATTGAAAAACACGAGGTAGGGGGTTTTGCTGCATATGTATTATCTCTTCTGTATTCTTCAACAACCCTAAATTTCATCTACAACCCTGAGTAGGCCTCACCTCAAACAAACCTCTGGATAGGCTACACCTTATCGTCATCCTGAATCAATCATTTAAAATGTTAGGGACAGATTTATGATAGGTGTATGCCTGTTTTGCGTCTCTGTGCGTCATTTTAGTGACGCAGCGGCGGTGCAAAACATTTGCTATGTTGTGACATATGTACAACTTGATGCATCTAGGCAGATGTGTTATGCTGTAAAGTCCTGTGCCACATGAAACCTGCGTCAGGTTTCATATAGGTGTTTTGTTGCAGGGTGGGCATTCATTTGCATGAAAGCCCTGTAAAACTAACACAGTGAAATTTAGAAGATTTCACTGAGTCAGCTTTATAGCATTGCTGAATCAAATCCTTATGCCTGTTTGAAATAGCCTAAGGAGTGATGCACCATGCAATGTGTGGCTTCCTCCTGTGCATTGCAGTAGACATGTCGTGCTTATGACGTGATTCCTGCAATGTGCTGCTTTTGCGGCACAGATGCGTGACGCATCTGTGCTGTTTTTACTCAATGGTGCTCCACATTGTAAATGCGGCACACCATGGGTGGCAGAGCAGCGGTGCACGTTAACTGGTGCATCCCTGGGGATGTGCCAGTTAACATAAATCTGCCCCTTTACATTTAAGTATGTGCAGGGGACACAGAGTCGGTGAGGCTTATCCAAGGTTAAGAAGAGATGAGTCCTGTTCACTGAAAACTTGGACATAGGCCTCACCTCCTCAGCATCGCTGGACATGGCTAAATAATAGCTGCAAAATGTTACTCTTGTTAAACAATTTTACTATTATAGTCTCTGAGATTTGTGTATTACTCTGCAACATCTCATTGTTGTTCTCTTTTTTTAAAGATAACAACAACATCAAGCATGAGTGATAATGAGCAATCAGTTGATCTCGATCTTATCGTTGAACTTGTCATTGAAACGTCAGTGGAAGTAGATCCCTTAGATGATTTAAATCCTGAAGATGATGAAGAACATGATGAGGATGCCGATTTGTCAGAATTGTATGACATAGGGTGGGAAGCTGACCTGCTTGAGCCTATGGAACTATAAACATTTATTTTTAAAATGTAACGGAAATAAAAAGTAAAAATGTAAACCGTTTCATTTAAAATTAAACACAACTTCAAAAACAGGTTATGTGTAGTGTCTTTAATAAAATAGTATAATATGCTCATAAAATTAGATCAGATTCACATATAAAACAGCACAGGTAAAATGTAGAAGCATTCCATTTCTTTGCTACTATTTGTGAATACTAAATTTGCCTATGCACAAAAAATTATTCTAAGTGAAAATGACAAGTAGTGTGTTAAGTTTTTGACGACTGTTATTGATTTACTGTTTGGTAATAGTGGTTAATAACATTTTTTATTATATTTTACCACAGATTCAACTGCAGATCATTTCAAAAGTAGAGAATGCCGACTAAGGATAGAATCAGAAAGGCTACAAAACGTCAAAGACAGCAGGTTCATCAATTATTGCAGCAGTCCTCTACAATAAAAAATCGTCAAGTCACCAAGAAAGCACCGGGTAAGACAACTAAATCATTCATAAGAAACATTTGTAGAAAAAAAAGTATTACTACAGAAAATGTTTCAGTCCAGAAAAAGAGAAGCATTTTAAACGGAAAGGAAAGGCCAATCAAAAATGTTACTGCTAGAGCAAGAGATAACTCTGTGCATGATAGTAGAAGGAAACAACAGTTTAGGGACATTCGTAAACGAATGTTACGCAACAGGATAATTGGCAATTTGTTAAAAAATATTAAGAAAGGTCAACAGAAAGTGGTTTTTTATAAGAGAAAAAAAAAAGTTGAGAAAGTTATTGATCAGGCATTTGAAATTAAACGAAAGTTATTTATTTTGATAATCAATAGAATTAGGAAGCTAAACAAGGCAATTTATGATTTCAAAAGAAATAGTAGATGGAAGAGAATAGTTAATCGTAGTAATTTTTGTGAAGTTTTTTCCGGAGAATGGATGCATAGTTCAAGTTGTGAGGCATTTTTTAATGAGGAGAGTTATTTCCAGGATAATGATTTGGTGCATGCAGTTGTCACCAGTGGTAGAGCTTATGAGGTGAAAGATGGTTGTCCAGTTGAAAAAGAAAAACTTGTGACAACAGAGACAGAAGAGGTGTTAGGTAATGAGGTTTTAGGAAGACGTCCTAAGGGTCCTGTGTACACCTGGAAGTGTAGTAGTATTTGCAGTGTACGACAGGATTCCTTCAATTTGATTTGTGATTTTGTACGGACATTTAATAAGAAAAGTTTGAAGCAGAAAATGATGTTGTTGCAAGAATTAGATCCTTGCAGAGTGAGAGAAGTGACAGGTTTGCATGGTCATTCACTGGCTTGTCTTTCCAGGAGAGTTTGCCAGAGTGTTTTTCATCATTTCAGGGTGCTAGCAGTGCATCATAATAAAGTGAGGAAATTAGTTAGAATGTTGTATTATGCTAAGAGTCCAGCAATTATGCTTAAACAATTATGCGCTGCTCTTTTGCATGGTTCTGAAATAGATGTGAAGAATATTTGTGAAGAAATTGAGTTTTGTTACTTTGGAAGTAAAGAGGAGAATGTTGAAATTGACCCAGAAGAAGAGGGTAATGTGGAAGACAGTGTACAGGTTTCCAGTACAGATAATGTTCAGAAGGAAATTGCCACGTTTCAAGTGAAATCAAGTGAGAGGCCTAATTTCACTTGTGTGTGTTGTCGACGCACTTATTATAAGAATCAGACTAAGTTAGTGGATTTATGTGCAAAAAGTGAAAGGGAAAATAATAGTGAATGGAAGGATTTTGCAACATACTTGATGGTAGATAATTGTTTTGATTTGGGATCAGATCAACGTGTGTGTACTTATTGTTGTAACAAATTAAATCAAAACCAGATGCCTGCTAGAGCGGTTCATAATAATCTGGAATTGGTTGAGATTCCTTCTGAATTGAAGGATTTAAATACTTATGAATCTATTTTGATTCAAAGTATCCATCCCTTTCAGGCTATTGTAAGAATGGAGCCAAAGACAGGGAAATTGCCTCCATCAGATTTACAGAGAGGATTAAAGGGAAGAGTTGTTTATTTGCCTCTAGATTTGAAGAAAAACATTAATACAATTGGAGTAGAAAAAGTGGAAGAGGAACCTCTGGTTATCTTAGTTAATGGGGTTCCGACAAAGAGTAAGAAAATATGGCAAGATTTAGTGGATGTTAGGAAAGTCAAAAAGGCAACATTGTATTTGAAAAAAAATAATAAGTACTATAAGAATGTATATATTGCATAAGAGGAAGTAAGTGAAGAAGAGGATAGCAATTTGTGTGCTGGTCAAATTGAGAAAGTAGAACCCTCTAAAAGTGAAGAAATATATGAACATTATAGTGTTCATCCTTTGCATTCCAAGGAAGTCATGGGGAATGCTATTGAGTTGTTTCAAATGAAACAAGCCAAAGGGAGTCCCATTAGTGTTTGGGAGGAAAGTTTGGAAGCTCGGTGTTTCTCACAGCTATTTCCAACAGGTCAAGGAGGAAGATATGATGAGCGACCTCATCAAATTCCTGCTTCTGAATACCGGACTTTACGATTGTATGCAGAAGATGCTAGGTTTCGACAATGCATTCCCTATTTGTTTCATCTCCTGTTTGAAAGCGATCTGTCTGGACTGTCATATGCAGTGAACCACATCTTGAAAAGTGGTATACAGATGCAAAACATCTCTGCAAGTGACTTTATGGATAAAGTCAATGTGCAAGACAGTATTTTGGATTGTCACCTGATTAATCTCATGGCGTGTCAGCGTGGTACTAATGAGTACTGGTACCGTCGTCATGGTGATTTAAAATGTATGCTGAGGAACTTAGGAACTCCCACGTGGTTCCTCACTCTGAGCTGTGCCGAGTATGGCTGGGAAGACTTACTTGAATTTCTACGAGAGGCAAATGGAAACATTGAAAATATCGAATTCAAGAAACCCGGAGAACTGTGCTCTTTGGATCCAGTGAATGTATGCAGGTACTTCAATCATAGATTTGAAGCTATGATGTCTTTCATCATGAATAAGAAGAATCCACCTCTTGGAGAGGTGTTGGATTTCTTCTGGAGAAAGGAGTACCAAGCAAGAGGTGCTCCTCATATACATATGCTGCTGTGGATCAAGGATGCACCTAAATTTGGAACAGATCCAGAAGACTTAGTGATGAGTTTCATACAACAGTATTCTACGTGTGCTGTTCCAAACGCAAAGGAGAAGAAAAGCCTAAGAGAACAAGTTCTACGTTTCCAAAGCCATCGTTGTGGAAAGTACTGTCGTCGTAAATTCAGAAACAAGGACAAGTTCTACACCAAATGTCGTTTCGGCTTTCCACGACCGGTGATTTCTAAAGGAAGAGTAAACAGTTTGATGTCTTCGCTGCGACATAATGTGATGAAGAAATCACCTAAAAACACATACAATTTGAAAAGGAACGAAGAGTCCAAGTACATCAACGACTACAACCCAGTGATTTTGTCCATGTGGAATGCTAACATGGATATACAGTTTGTGGCTGATAACTGTATGGCTGTGGCTCGGTATGTGACATCTTACATCACCAAAAAAGAAAAGACAGAATTGAAGGATATGTGGGAGGACATTTCCCATGAAAAGAGCCTCAGCAAGAAGTTGTACAGTTTCAGTCTGAAGATGTTGTCACATCGAGAAATTGGAGCTTACGAATGTTCTGACCGGTTGTCTTCAGCAAGTCTCTATGCCAAATCCAGGAGTATCGTTTGGGCGAGTCTTGGTCTTGCTGCAACGCGTAATCGAGTTCTGAAACCTGTGCGGGAAATTGAGTATTTGGCGGAAAAGGAGCCGAACAGTACCGATATTTTGAAGACCAACATGTTGGATACATATTATCCAAATCGAAGCAGTCACCTCAAGAATGTTTGTCTGTATGAGGTTCTACAAAATTACATATTCAAGAGGAACATCAAAGAAGATATTGAGAAAGGAGTGTATGCTGTAATTGGAAGTGAGGGATGTCTGGTCAAGCAAAGAAAATGCCACTTGGTAAACCATCGTAAATTGAGTGGCGAATCTCCTGAAAAAAAGGAGTTTTTCTATTTAGCACTTTTGCAACTTTTCAAGCCTTGGCGTGCAGAAGAGGAACTGCTTGGAGATTTCCTCTGTTACGAAGACTCTTTCACTGCCGCCAAGGAGACCATAGAATGTCCTGCTTTTCCCAAATATCTAGAAATGTTGAATGCGGAAATCGAGCAGGAAGCAACGATTGCAGCCGAGATTGCCAGAGACAGTTCTCAGGACAGTCACAGTTCTGTTTCATTGAGTCAGGATCCACTAGGAGGACCTGTTATCGAAAATGAAGCTGCCACTGCCATGAATGAAGTGGAAAGAGCCATGGCACATGCTCAGGAGGATGCGGTTAACTTAGAAGACTTGGAAAGACAACTCAACGTTGAGCAGAGGAAAATATATGACGATGTTACCAAGCAAATTGATCATGGATTAAGTCATGAGAAGAAAGAGTGCTCATGTACGTCGTTGAAGCCTGTCCGACTGTACGTGAGTGGAGAAGCGGGAACTGGAAAAAGTTTCCTCATTAAAGCAATTTCATGTTATTTGCAGGAAAGGACTGAGTCATCGCTGTCTTGTGTTGTCACCGCTCCAACTGGACTGGCAGCACATAACATTAAAGGTATTACTTTGCATCGTCTACTGATGCTGCCAGTGGAGCATGACAACAAATTACAATACCACAAGTTATCTGGAGATGCTTGTTGTGAAGTTTCAAGAGTCTTGAGGAAAATGAAACTTCTTATCATTGACGAAGTAAGCATGGTTTCCAATGTCATGCTTGCCTTTGTGCATTTGAGAATGCAAGAAGTTCTTAAAACAGAGTATGATGTGTTATTTGGTGGCAAACACATCATTGTTTTCGGAGATCTTCTGCAGCTGACACCAGTGAAAGGACAACCTGTGTTCAAAATGCTCACGCATGAAGATACCAGGAAGTGCCTAGGGAGCATTGGCAACGTCAATATATGGTTAAACTTCAATTATGCTGAACTGCATGAAAATATGCGTCAGGCGAAGGATGAAGATTACAAGAATATTCTACAAAATGTTAGAATTGGAAAAGTGACCGAGCATGGGAAAGAAGCTTTACATGCACGATTACTGTCAAATTTATATCCAGAACAAGACGTTGTGCCTGAGAATATTTTTCAGAAAATTACTGAGAAGAAATCTGGAATATGTTTGATGCCAACTCTTGCAGAATGTGCCATCTTCAACAACAAAATGTTGCATTTAGAAAACCAAGAGTTTGTGAAACTGGAAGCTATTGACAGATTAGAGCATATGGGATCAACAATTATTTTGTCTGAGAATTTGAAAACAAAATTGGATTCATTAGAGAAGACTATATCTAAAACTGCAGGTTTTGAAAAGACTCTGAATGTGTGCTTAAACTGCCGTATAATTTTAAGAAGGAATTTACATGTTGAAAGAGGTCTGGTAAATGGATCAATGGGTAATGTTGTTGATTTTGTGAAATACAGAAATAGAGATGGAATTGAATTTTTAAAAATTAAATTTGATGGCATTGAGGTAGTACAGCTAATTGGTCGTTGTTCTGCTAGATTTTTGCTTGTAAAAGACTTATATGTTCGCCGTAAGCAGTTTCCTGTTTGCTTGGCATATGCGGTGACAATCCATAAATCGCAAGGTTTAAGTGTAGACAGTGCATTGGTGAATATTGGCAGTTCTGTGTTCAAGGAGGGTATGGCATATGTGGCATTGTCACGAGTTAGAACTTTATCGGGATTGTACTTGATTGAGTGTGATGTCACAAACATTTGTGCGGATCTAGATTGTGTTAAGGAATACAATAGGTTAAGAAGAGAGTATGCGCCACATTTGCCTCAATATCCTTTGTTTGAGAAACGTGTGGTAGGCCGGAAACAAAGAAATGTGACCAATACTAGGGAGGTTGTAGCAAAAAGACGAAAAGTCGATGAACCTGAAATTATAAGCAGAAAGAAAAAGGATTCTGTTGAAGATGTTGTTGGTTTTCAATTTGAAAACAGTTCTGGTGTCAACTGCTATGCTAATGTAGTGGTTAATGTTTTGTTTTCTCTAGAAAATGTAAAAGAAGAGATTGTGGTCAATTCTGATCAAAGATTTTGCAGTTTGTTAAATTCTGTGTTAGAGAAATGTAGCACTGATAGAACAAAAATAGAAAGTGTGTCTGAAATTCGAAATCTGTTAGACAGATGTTCAGGTCAAACACAATTCTCTCAAAATATTCAGCAAGATTGTCAGGAGTTTTTAATGTATATGCTTGATGTATTGCATGCTGAAGGTGTAGATGTAGATCACCTGTTTGGGCTTTCTTATCAATGGCAGCATGACTGCGAGAACTGTAGGGTATCAAGTACTACTAGTGTAGACTCAGAAAGATTTATATATTTAACTTTGCCAGACAGTAAATCAGTCTCCTTTAATAAGCTAGTAAAAGCAGCTGATCACAACATGGAGTGTAGCCAATGTAAATCTGAAATGATGTCAACATTATTTATACGAACATATGGCCAGTATGTCATTTTAATGTTCCAACGATGTAGGCCTGATGGAACAAAATTGACAACTTTAATTAAAAATGTTGTGGCTTCGCAGTTGTCAATATCAGGAAGGACTTTTGTAACTGCAGCAATTATATATCATGATGGTCCTTCAATAACATCAGGACATTACACAGCTTATTTAAAGTCTAGAAATGGCTGGTCATTCTGCAACGATTCTGTGTTATTTTCACAAAAAAATTGCCTTTTGACCTTAAAAATTCTTACCTGGTGTTTTTAAAACCAAAATTTTAGAGAAGGAATCTCGGGATTTGCTCTGAGGAATTTCAAGAGGTTCTAATGGCTCCTACACGATTTGGCCTTGAGGATAAGTGTAGTACAGAGGCAAAAGTTATTTTTGAGTTTTAAATAGTTCCTGGAAAAAAAGAAGATTTTCTTACAGAAAGTGGTGAGCAGAGATTAGTTGAAGGACAACAGAGTATTTCCCAAAGCAAATGGCGTTCTTACCATAACACTTGACGTCATGGAAAAATAACTGCACTTTGAATGAGTTCAGAAAAACTGTTTCTTTTTATAAGCTAATTCAAGCAGCCAATCAAAACATGGAGTAGAGGGAATGTAAGTCTGCAATGCTGTCTAGATTATTGGTCCAAACTTTTGATTATAATGTCATTTTAAAAATCCAACTATATAAACCTGATGAAAGTAAGTCTTCAACTTTAATTACAAATGTTGTGGCTACACAGTCGTTGATTTTAGGAAGAACATTTGTAACTGCAGCTATTATATGGCATGATGGTCATTTGACAAGATCCGCTTATTACACAGCTTATTGAAAATGTAAAAAAATGTGCTGTTTCGGAAATTATTCCCATTTGACTACGATACAATGTTGCCTTTTTACTTAAAAATATTCTTACTTTCTGTTTTCAGAAAAGAGAATTTAGGGTAGGTAACTGGCGTATAATGATTCTAGGGGTTGATATAATTTTATCTACTGTTTTATATTGCTTTGTGATTAAAAGTGATGTAGAGAATTAAATAATTGTAGTAGTCATAGAGGTAGTGTAAGTCTGCTTCATAGTAAGCAGTATCAGTGTCATAGGAAATGTAGAACATGAGTGAGCAAGAAGGGTAAGATATTACTAGTCCAGGATTGTGAAAGTGATCTTGAACGTTTTCTTTCTGAAAGTTGCGGAAATAGAAAATGACGGGATTTGCTTACAAGAATTCCAAGAGTTATAAATGGCTCTTACATGATTTGGCCTTGTGGAAACGTGTGGTAGAGAGCGAAAAGTCATTTATTGTATGTAACATATTTTTCAAAACGATGGAGGTTTTCTTTCAGAAAGTGGCGGGCTGAAAATAAAAACAGCACAACCGAGTGTAAGCTGTTCATAGGACATCCTTCGACGTCATGGAAAGTAAGTTACTTTTGAGGAGTTCTGATTTCTGATTGATTATGTTATATGGGTTTTTTAAACACAATCATTTTGATTGTGTTTTTTTTTCCCCGCTGTTATATGATGAATACCTTCAAGTCACTGTTTTTAGTGAAATTTGATACATTCTGAGAACAGCAAAAATAAACCATTTAACATGTATAATTAATTCTGTACTGTTTGTATTTATGATGTACATTTAGAACTGTGTAGGAGGCATGGAGAAGGTGAGGCTTCTGTAAGTGTCAAAGTTGTTGCATACAGTGCTCACATTCTACGTAGTCTTTCATATGATAGACTACATTTCCACAATGAGATACCTAAGCAAAGGAAACACAGGTGATGTGATTGTGGAATGAGCAAAAAAAAATGCAAGTTTTTCAATTATATTACCTGTGTTTCCTAACATTACACATCACATTGTGTAGATGAGGTTTAGGCCTGTTCCAGGAGACAGAGGAGGTCTGACATTTGTTCAAGAGTGCAGTGGACATGACTCACTTCGTTGGTAGGCCTGCACATGTATTATCTCCTCTATACTCTTCAACAAGCCTAAATTTCATCTGCAACCCTGAGTAGGACTTACCTGAAACAAATCTGTGGATAGGTTACACCTTATCAGCATCTAGAAACAATCATTTAAAATGTTAAGGGCAGTTTTATGAAGGCTGTGTGCCTCTTTTACGCCGCTGTTCCGTCACTTTTGTGTAAAAGATGCACCATGTTGCAAGATAGGCCTCAGTTCATTTCCAGCAAGATACCGTCAGTTTAAAATGTATATAATTAGGACTGTGTAGGGGGTATGGAGAAGCTGAGGCTTCAGTAAGTGTCAAAGTTGTTGCATGCAGTGCGTACTCTTTCATATGCTGGACTACATCTGCACAATGAGATACCTAACCAAAGGAAACACAAGTGATGTGATTGTGAAATGAGCAAAAGAAATTGCACGTTTTTCAAATACATTACCTGTGTTTCCTAACATTACGAATCACATTGTGCAGATGAAGTTTAGGCCTGTCCAAGGAAACAGAGGAAGTCTGAACTTTATTGGTTGGCCTGCACATGTATTATCTCCTCTGTACTCTTCTACAAGCCTAAATTTGATCTGCAACCCTGAGTAGGCCTCACCTGAAACAAACGTCTGGATAGGACACACCTTATTGCCATCCTGAAACAATCATTTAAAATGTTAGGAACAGTTTTATGATGATTGTGCACCTCTTTTGCGCTGCCATTGCGTCACTTTTGTGAGACAACAGCAGTGCAAAAGATGCACCATGTTCCAAGATAGGCCTCACTTCATCTGCATCAAGATACTGTTAGTTTAAAATGTATATCTTTAGGACTTTGTAGGGGGCCTGGAGAAGCAGAAGCTTCGGTAAGTGTCAAAGTTGTTGAAAAACTGTTTGTCCTTCAATCTTTTCCCTTGTCTTTTCTAATTTTTAAATACATGTTTTAATATTTTTCAAATGTTTGTTCTCTCTTTCACAGATTGAAAGTATAAAAATAACAAGTGACTAAGTTAACGACAATTATAAGGTAAATGTTTTGTACTCTTTTCATTACATTTCTATCACATTTAACTACTATTAGTTCCACTGCTTCATTTCTTTAACCCTCACTTTCCTGCCTTTGCTACTTCCCTCATTCCTTTCTCTATTACTTACTTACTCTACTCCTTCCACTCCTTTTCTCAGTCCCTCTCTTCTCATAGTTCCTCACTCTTGTTCACTCACTCCGTCTCTATTACTCTTAGTGTCTTTGACTGATCACTCTTTCACTACTTGTTCATTATGCTTTCTCTGTGTAGTTGAAGCACACTAAGGGGCATATTATGAACACAGCCAATAAAATTATTGCTGTTTTTATCGGCAGAAAACTGCTGCAAAAGCGGTTTTAGCGGCAGTTTTCTGCCGCAAAAGCGGCTTTAGCGACACATTTCTGCTGATAAAAGCTGCAAAACTTTTATTGCCTATGTTGATAATATGCCCCTATGTTATTTAGATTTCTTTGCTGTTTCAATTATTCTTTTTCTGTTACTTCTTCTTTTCTGCTTTCTGTTTTTTCTCTCTGTTATTCCACATGTTTTAATCTTATTTTGAACATTCACTCATATTCTCTAAGAAACTCTTCTTTGTTATTCTTCTACTCTCCTTTTTTCTTTCACTTCCTTATCTATTTTGTTTTTCACAATTATACCCTCTTCCATCTTTTCTTCGGTAAATAAATCTATTAAACAGTATCTCTGGTTTAGTCCCTATAGCTGTCTTTCTTTTAACATTACTCTCTGTTTACTTCCCTTATACTTACTCTTCTTTTTTAAATTTTTTTTGGTTCGCTCCCGGTTCGCGTACCGGGGAGCGAACCGGGAAGCGAACCAAAAGAAATAGAGGTTATATATATATTATTGGCCAATAATACTTTTTTGTTTACACTGACCCTGGTGTGCGAGTCGTCTACTTGGTGAGGAAAGTACTAACAGTACAGAGGTACTTCGATATATATATATATATATATATATATATATATATATATATATATATATATATATATATATATATATATATATATATATATATATATATATATATATATATACATACTAGCAGCCCGCGACGCGTCACGATGTTGATTTCTAACGCGGCAGTTGCGCAAACGGAACGTTTACCGGTTCGCGTACCGAGTCGCGGCACCAAATTGAGCTAACGGGAAGCTACCCGGTTCGCGAACCGGGAGCGAACCAAAACATAATAATACAAAAAATTATTAATAAACATATAAAATATATTTTTTGATTTAAAGAAGAATACATTTTACAGCTATAGATATTAGCTTTTAAAAAACCAATGAAATTCACTGAAAAAACCATAGGTTATAGACCATATATAGTTAGGAATTAGCATTTACAAAACCTTGAAAATTCACAGAAAAAACTATAGATTATAGACCATATATAGTTAGGAATTAGCATTTAAAAAACCTTTTTTTACTCACACAAAACCATTGAAATTCCATATATAGTTAGTTGCACTAACTATATATCGCGCACCTGCAATCCACTGCTGATGATGTCACATATTACATAATTCATGACACGGTCAGTGATGACATCTCAAATGACATCACTGATGACATCACTGATGACATCTCATTTGACATTAATGACCACATCACTGATGATATCATTCATGTGACAATACAGTACATCTCTTCACATTTTAATATAACCTTTGTTACACCCAGTGTTAAATACAGAGTATAATTTTTGAAACCATTCACACACCAATACTAGTTACTACATACGCACTCACTGATTCCTACGTCTACACACACATTCACTTATTCACCCATACAATCATTCATACATACAATCACTCATCTTTACAACACTATCATATGCACTCATACACCTATACAGATACTCACACTCTGCCACACATCCATGGAGTTACTCACACACCTAGTCAGTCCTGTAAAGAATCAATCACACTTCCATTTTCTAATCTATACAGTTAAACATAGAGCACCTTACATTTTCAAACATATACTAACACATACTTACTCTCTTATACAATCATTGATACAAGTACACATTGATCTGCACAGAGTCACACACCTCCCAGCCAGCCACACACACACTCAGTCTCCCATACAAATACTTGAGCAATCAATCAATAACCCATATAGTTACTCATATAGCTACTGATCAACACATGCAGCAGTTTACAGAACAACAGACATAATGATGCACAAATTAAGACAGTTTAGTCACCAACCCATGCACTCAGTGAGACACATTTAATCACTCACTCATACAGTCAGTCATGCACCTACTAAATCCTTCATCCAGACACTTATAAATCCACTCATTCTTCAATATGTAAGACATATTTTAACTTTACAGAAACATACAGTCACTGGATGTAGTCATCAGTGATGTCATCAGTAATGTCATTTGAGATGTCATCAGTGATGTCATCAGTGATGTCATTTGAGATGTCATCAGTGATGTCATCAGTGATGTCACTGACCGTGTCATGAATGATGTAATATGTGACATCATCAGCAGTGGATTGCAGGTGCGCGATATATAGTTAGTGCAACTAACTATATATGGAATTTCAATGGTTTTGTGTGAGTAAAAAAAGGTTTTTTAAATGCTAATTCCTAACTATATATGGTCTATAACCTATGGTTTTTTCTGTGAATTTTCTAGGTTTTGTAAATGCTAATTCCTAATTATATATGGTCTATAACCTATGGTTTTTTCAGTGAATATATATATATATATATATATATATATATATATATATATATATATATATACTACTATTATAAAGAGAGAACACACACCTTTGAGCCAGGTAAACTCGGGAACCACAGCGCCAATCCACACACCCGATACATTGTAGAAATTGTCAGGGTGTGCAGATGGACATAGGCTATAAAAAATAAAAAATAAGCGTACATTTAAAAATATAACTTTAAAAAAAAAGTAGTGCCCTGAAAGTAGCGCCGACCGTGACGCGGCGCTGGCCGCGACGTAGCGCTAGCCGCGACGTGCGTGATGACGAGAGGTGTGGCAGACATGGAGCGGCGGTGAGAAGCGGCGGCTCAGGTGCGTCATGGCGAAGAGAAGCGGCGGACATGGAGCGGCGGTAAAGTGAGGAGCGGTAGCTCAGGTAAGGTATTGGAGTTAGGGCGGGAGGGAGTCAGGGCGGGAGGGAGTCGGGGCGGGAGTGAGTCAGGGCGGGAGGGGGGCGGGAGGGGGGCAGGAGCGGGTGTGCACAGAGGGACGGGCAGGAGGAGTCGGGGCGGGAGGGAGTCGGGCGGGAGGGGGTCGGGGCGGGAGCGGGTTACGCTAGCATCAAATGCTGCCCCCAGCCCCTTTCTGCCCCAGGCAACGCTGGGGCGGGCTGCTAGTATGTATATATATATATATATATATATATATATATATATATATATATATATATATATATATATATATATATATATATATATATATATATATATATATATATATATATATATATATATATATATATATATATATATATATATATATATATATATATATATATATATATATATATATATATATATCGAAGTACCTCTGTACTGTTAGTACTTTCCTCACCAAGTAGACGACTCGCACACCAGGGTCAGTGTAAACAAAAAAGTATTATTGGCCAATAATATATATATAATCTCGAAGTACCTCAGGCTCTCCAAACCTCCTTCCGGCAAAAAGAGAGTCACGAACTCCAGTGGGTAAATGGCATAAGATCTTTTATTCCTCACAGGCCTCCGTTCAGGCGCATTTCGGAAAAGACGTGTCCTTGATCACATATATATCCACCCTACTGGCGGTCTCCAGTAGGTACTTATAGTTAGGATGTAGTTTAAACAGGAAGAGCGTTTATTCATTTGAAATAATTTTTACGTCGTTTGACAAGTCCTCTCTACATTTTTGTTCAAATCTGTTTTTATTGTGAACACAGCGGTAAGCCTACAACCCCTCGTCGGGGCCGGCCGCGCAGACAGTAACCAATAATAGGAGTAGGTAGCCACGTGGGGTGGAATTCTTAAACACAGCGCCTTGCCCACAACCCCCAAGGGGCCGGCCGCGTGGCCTAAGGGAGTAGAAAGCAAGAGGTGGCCATGTGCTGGCAGTGTGCCTTAGTACGGGGGAGGCGCGTATGGAAAGGAGAGCAACGGTGTCACATTAACAAAGGCCCAACAGGGGCCAAACTGCCCCAAAAAGGGGGGACGAAAGCCAGAGTGGCAAGACAAGGAGAAAGAGAAAGTCGGAAGAGGAAGAGCAGGGGAGAGGTGGAGAGGGGTCAGGGAGGTGTATCTGCGGTCGCCCACAAGAGGCAGAAGACGGGGAAGTGACTATGAGCCTAGTCTACCTGGGTCGGCGGGGAGGAGGGCATCCTCGAACAATTGCAAAGCGCGAAGCCTGGGAGGCATGCAGCGGGCATATCTTATGGAGCACAGGTGGCGCACGAGGGGTTCCCACACTGCCTTGAATCGCACCCCCCTTGATTGTATCCGTGCCGTGAGCAGCTCCATGGTCAGGACCTGCCAGAGGCGCACAAACCAGGAGGCTATCGGCGGTGCTTCAGTCCGCTTCCAATATAGTGCAATGAGTTGTTTGGCAGCGCCTAGCATGTGGAGGGTGAGGATCCAGTCGCTGCGCGTGAGTGCTTTAAGTGTGGGGGGTCGTATACCCAGCAATAGTGTGCAAACCTCCTCAGGGAGGGGAAAACCCAACACCTCTTTAATGTGACTGAGGACCTCCTTCCAAAAGACAGCCAGGGCAGGACACGACCACCAGATGTGTATGAAATCGCCAGTCGCAGTGCCGCACCTCCAGCACAGTGGTGAGGAGGCAGGGAACATTTTGCTCAGACGCAGGGGGGTGTAGTACCATTGTGTTAACATCTTGTATGCATTTTCCCTCTGCGGGATGCTGCGGTAGGATTTGGGGATGTCATTCCAGAGCCTAGACCACTGAGATGGCGTGATCACAGTGCCAGTTGCCGTCTGCCACTGCCTTTGGTAGGGAGGCGCAGGCGGAGTGGTGGGATGCTGCAAGATGTTGTAGATTTGGGAGATGAGTCGTTTCAGTCCCCCGAGGGAGCGTGCCAACTTTTCAAATGGAGTGTGCGCCCTGGAGGCGGCCTGATGCATGCCATCTCCCGAAGTCCAGTGGCGCAGCTGCGCGTACTGCAGGCTAGCAGTCGAGGGGAGGTTAAACTCCTCTTTGCAGTCCAGCCACGATTTAGGCGACCCGCAAAGAAAAAGATCCCCTGCAACTCTGCAGTCTCCCAGAGTCCAGCTCTCGAACGCCCGGGCCTGAGCAGCAGGGGGAAAGTGCGGATTGCCGGCAATGGGGGTATGCGGAGAGGGGAACGTGGTCAGCCCTTTGGACACTGCCACTCTGTCCCATACTTCGAGAACCGTCCTCGTGGGGACCGCCATGTACGCACTTCTGGAGCGCGCCACCCGCGGCAACCAGGGCAGGTCCCATATGGTGCGCCCCGTAACCATTCGGTCCATGTGGAACCAGTGCTTGTCGCTTTCGCGTGCACCCCATTCTATCACGAACCGGAGATGCGCCGCCCAGTAGTAGTGGAGGAGATTCGGGCAGGCTAGGCCGCCTCTGTCCCTCGGCTCCATGAGGACTTTTTGTGAGAACCGGGGTCGTTTGCCTCCCCATATGAAAGACGTGAGGTCGCGTTGGAGGGTCTTAATGCAGTGAGTCGGTATCGGGGTGGGGAGGCACTGGAAGACATATAGAATGCGGGGGAGGATCGACATTTTGACCGCGTTTAGCCGCCCTAACCAGGAGACCATCAAGGGTTTCCATTTCCGCAGGTCCGCCAGGACATCCTTCCGGCAAGCAGCCCAGTTCTTTGAGGACCACGAGTCGAGGCGAGGTGTGAGGTCCAGACCCAGATATTTGATGTGGTCATCCGCCCAACGGTAAGGCGTGTCCTCCCTCAGCAGGCAGACCTCTTCCTCGGGGATGGTGAGGTTAAGTGCCCAAGATTTGGTGTGGTTAATTTTAAGGCCAGACGCCCGCTCGAACAGCGCGAGGGCGTCGTGTACCGCTGGGAGCGAGACTCGAGGGTTCGTGAGAGTGAGGATCAGGTCGTCCGCAAACAGCGCTACTTTGTTAGCACGCCCCCCGTGGGGGATGCCATGGATGTCAGGGGTACGCCTAATCAACTCCGCCAGCGGCTCGACCGCCAGGGCGAACAGGAGCGGCGAGAGCGGGCATCCCTGCCTCGTACCCCTGTGGATCGAGAGCGGTGGTGACAGTTGGCCGTTGACCCGGATTCTAGCTTGCGGTCCAATGTAAGGGGCCATGCACCTGGAGATCATGGTAGGACCAAGGCCCAGCTTCTCAAGGACCGCCCTCAGGAAGGTCCAGTCGACCCGGTCGAAGGCCTTTTCCGCGTCTAGCGAGAGGAGGCAGGCCGGGATTTTCCAATGGTGGACCTTTCCTACCAAGTGTGCCAACCTGCGAACATTATCGGCCCCCTGGCGGTCTCGTATAAAACCCACCTGGTCCGGGTTCACCAGGCCCGGCATATGTGGATCCAGCCGCTTGGCCAGGATCTTAGTATAAATCTTAAGATCAGTGTTAAGGAGGGCGATGGGGCGATAAGAAGCACACAAGTCGGGGTCCTTCCCAGGTTTGGGGATCAAGGCTATTTCCGCCATGCCCATATCGGGGGACGGGCCGGTAGCATCAGAGAAGGATCCATAAAGGCGCAATAGATGTGGGCGGAGCTGAGTCAGGAACAGGCGATAGAAGGCCAACGGCAGGCCATCCGGCCCCGGGGTTTTCCCCACGGGGAGGTCCCCTATGGCCTCAGTCACTTCCTCTTCCCGCAGGGGGTCCTCCATCGTGGCTGCACACGCCGGGGACAGTGGGGAACCCTCGAAGTCCGCGAGCACGGCCTCCCGCGCCTCCGCAGAAGTGGGTGCCTCGGCGTAGAGCGAGGAGTAATACTCAAGGAACGCGTCCTGTTTGGCCCTCTCTGAGGTGACACAAGTGCCATCCTGCCGCCTGACATTAGCGATGTGGGCCCTAGCGGCTCGCGCCCGCAGTCTGCCTGCCAGCAGGCGACCCACTTTGTCCCCACCCTCATAGTACCGTTGCTTGAGCGCCAGCAAGGAGAATTCCGCCTTGTTAGTGCGCAGTGCACGAAGTTGTCCCCTAAGGTTGGCAAGGGCTCTCTTAGTCGCCCGAGTGGGGGCGTCTCGATCCTGGGCCTCCGCCAGCTTGATCTCGCTGGCCAGGTCTGTTTCCAACTTGAACACCTCTTTCCTCCGTGCCGCCGCCAAGGAAGTGATGTGGCCCCGAATGGTGGCCTTGAAGGCGTCCCACACTGTGTGGAAGGGCATGTCGGGGGTGTCGTTAACGGCGAAATACGAGTCTATGGCGTCACGGATGCTGGCAACGTCGTCCGGGTCTCGAAGGACTCCCGGCGGGAGCACCCACCTTCGTTCGCGAGCGGCCCGAGCCTGGGGGTCCTGCAGCAACAGCTCCACGTGGGCGTGGTCCGACAGGGAGATGTCGGATATAGCAGCTGCTAAGGAGTCTCGGGTCAGTTCAAGAGAGGTAAACAGATAGTCGATACGGGAGTACGTCCGGTGGGAATGCGAGTAAAAGGAGTAATCTCGGGACCCCGGATTATGGTAGCGCCATATGTCCACAAGGCCCAGGTCCAGAAGCTGCGTCTTGAGGGTAGAAGACATCGCTCCCGCGCCGTTAAAGGGGGCGCCCGCGTGGTCCAGCTCGGGGTCCCAAACAAGATTGAAATCCCCGCCCAGTATCGTATTAGCGGCGCCCAGTGGGAAGTGTTCCCGCAATAATGTCTGGAGGTACTTGTCCTGCGACTGGTTGGGCGCGTACACACACCCCAGAGTGAACTGTGTACAGCCTATCTGTACCGTGGTTCGGAGGAAGCGCCCATCAGTGCTTTTAAAGGGTTTCACGGGTCCCCGCCTAATGCCAGCCCTACAGAGGATCGCCACCCCCGCTGTCTTGGTGTCAGAGGATGCCCAGAACTGTGTGGGGTACCTAGGGTGTGTCATGCGTTTGACGTCTCCCCTGAGGAGGTGTGTCTCCTGGAGGAGAACAATGTCGGGGGAGTGGTGCAGGAGGTAGCGCCATACCTGACTTCGCTTGTTGGGAGAGTTGAGCCCCTTGACGTTAAGGGAAAGGACCTTCAAGGGCGCAGGGATGTTAGCTGTCATAGTGCCAAGGGGGTTTGGAGTCGCACAGATCCCGGCCTAGTAGACCTCCCCTCGAGCGGGACAGCAGAAGCGGCAACCCGTCGCAAGCGCGGCAACTCCCGCAGGACCCACCCTGCCACCCCTCCGCAAGCGCGGGGAAGGAACAGGAAGAGGGGGATGTGTAAGGGGGAAGTAGGAAGAGAGGAGAGGAAGAAAGAAGAAAAGGTGCAGAGGGGGAAGAGAACCAAATCAGGCCAACGGGCCCAGTGTACAGTGTCCCAGGCATCGGACATCCTCCACCCGAGGGTTAGGATGAACTCAGGAATGTCACTTCCTACGGGACAAAGGGAGGGAGCGGAGATCTGGGAAGGTAGTGTTCAAACAAGACGTCCCAGAGCCCGCCTACCCCGCTGCTTCAAGGTAGTTCGGGGGATTGCGCCGGGTCGTGGGGTCCATTCGGCCCGGTCAGGCACCCACAGGGCGCTGGAGCTCGGCGATGCGGTGCTCGGCCTGGAAAAAGCAAAAGGTGGTGTCCATGTCTAGGGCAATGGGGTCAGGCCACCATGATGGAGGAGGGTGAGACCAAGCGCCCAGTCGGCAAGCGAACGCCCAGGATAGCACGGGGCACAACAGCAGCGATCAGCAGCCATCCGGCGTTGAGGGGCGATCTCCACCCTCCGAGCCAGAAGCGAGGAGCTGGGAGGCCTGCCCCTCGCGGTCGCCCTCAAGGGAGCGGATGTGGGCGATGATGTCCTGCTTGGCCTGCGAGACAGTGAGTGCATCCACCGGAGGAGGTCGTCGACTTCTGCGCACCGTGGACCATTCCGGGCGTGGAGGTGTCTTCCCCGAGCGGGGAGGACGAGCCGGGCTGTGGTCCGGGGATTCCGGCATGCCTAATAGTTGTGCCGCCTCTCGGTAGGACCGGAGGGCCCTGCGCTTGCCCTCCCATTTGAAGATGAGCGCGAAGGGGTGGCCCCACTGGTACGAAATGTTCAGGGACCGGAGCTTCTCTGTGATCGGACGGAAGACCCTCCGCCTGTGGAGTGTGGTGGGGGCCAGGTCCTGGTAGATCTGGATCTTGTGACCCTCGTACTGCAAGTCAGGGTTGTCTCTAGCCGCCTTCAGGATGGCCTCTTTTTCAGTAAAATAATGCAGTCTAGTGACGATGTCGGGAAGGAGGCCCGCTTTCCCTCCCGCTCCAAAGACTCGGTGCGCGCGGTCAAGGCGCGGCGGGGGGGCGTCCTCTTCGCCCCACACCTCTTGCAGGAGTAGGGCCACGTAGGCCATGGTATTAGTCCCTTCTTCTCCGAGTGGCACGCCCCGAATGCGGAGGTTGTTGCGGCGTCCTCTGTTCTCCAAGTCCTCCTGCTTAATCTGGAGCTGGATGTGCTGCTCTTCAAGGGTCGCCACTCTCTGCCAGATCTGCTCCAGGTCCTCGGTGCGGGAATCCACTGTTCGTTCCAGGCCGTCGACCCGGTCGCCAAGATCGGTGACTTCTCTGCGTAGCTCTGTGACGCACGTATGGACCTCCGTCCTGAGGGATCCAATCTCGGTTTTCAGATCGGCCATGAAGGAGGACATGAAGGCCTGCGTCACCGGGGGGGAGTCAGCCTGCGTTGGGGGTTTCCCCTCGGATGTCGGCGGGGGGCCCCCTGAGGAGGATGGCGAGCCCGCCTTGCCCCACATGGTGGCCACCGACGCCCTCCTGGTCGTCGTGGATGGGGGGTCCGGTCTGTTCCCCTTACCGCGGGTCATGGTCTACTCAGGGCGTCGAAGGGCAGCGGGGGCCCGCCTCTGCCGCTGTGTACAACTCCTGGTCAGCGGCGCGGGATAGTGCAGGGGGGGGTGTGCTGGCGCCTCGGTGATCAAGCCCAGGTTCCACGGTCAGTAGCACAAGATCCCAGGGCTGGGGTCGGCGGTGCGTTTTCCGACAGGGCACGAGGTGCGTGTAGGCAATTGTTGTCCAGCAGAGATCCGGGCCGTGATGAGGCTGAGCCCGGGAGACAAGGCGGCGCGTAGGCCGGGGAAGCGTCAAGGAGGTGACGGTCGCGGGTGCTCCACGGCAGGTCTGGAAGAGATCCCACAGGCGGAGGCCCGGCACAGTCTCGTGGTCCCGCCGGGGCTAGGATCCACCCCCCGCGCGATGTCCAGGGGGCCGCGGCCAGGCGAGTCCCCCCGAGTCGTCCAGCAGCGAAGAGCCCAGGGCCAGGGGGGGCAGAAGGCGGGAGCCCCTAGTGTCCTCGCCGGCGCTCAGTAGGATCTCCTGGACTGGGGTGGCAGGTCGGCCAGGGGATGCGTCCAACAAAGTTCAGGCCCCCAGGGTACTGGACTGACCCACACGCAGCTTCAGGGTCACTCCCCAGGCCTCCGCCCGCACGCCCCAGGCTGCAGGGAGCGCTCAAGCGGCGGCCGCCAAAGCGCGGAAAGCTGCCCCCCACCAGAAGGGCAAAATGGCGGGCCGGTCAGTAGGCAGGCCCCGCAGGCGTCGGGCCCCCGCAGAGAGGCGGCAGGGCGGCCAGGGGATGCGTCCAACAAAGTTCAGGCCCCCAGGGTACCGGGCTGACCCACACGCAGCTTCAGGGCCACTCCCCGGGTCTCCGCCCGCGTGCCCCAGGCTGCAGGGAGCGCTCAAGCGGCGGCCGCCAAAGCGCGGTAAGCTGCCCCCCACCAGAAGGGCAAAATGGCGGGCCGGTCAGTAGGCAGGCCCCGCAGGCGCCGGGCCCCCGCAGAGAGGCGGCAGGGGAGGGGGGGCGTCTCACCTCGGCACACCAGGGCGTCCAGCGGTGGGCGGAGGAGTCGTGGCCCAGGCTCGCGGGCAGGGGGTCCTCAGCAACCCCTCCGGTCGGGGGCCCGTCGTCGCCTCCAAAGCCGGGGACTCGCGTAGGGACAGCACCCAGGCCGCTGATGATCGCCCAACCTCAGCAGTTCCGGCACGGCCCCGCCGACGTCAACCGGGCTCCGCCGATGTGGTGCAGCCGCCGGAGGGGTAGCAGCGATGTGGCGCCTCGCCCAGCCCGCTGCAGCGGTCCCTCTCGTGGCTGGCAGGCAGGTCAGGCAGGCAGGTCAGGCAGCGCGGCCGAGGGCCCGGCACCAAGATGGCGGCCAACAGCCGAGCACAGAAGCCCCGGAGCTCAGGGCAGGGGCCTCGGGCGCGCCTGCAGTCGCAGTCCGCCGATGGAGTGCAGCCGCCGGAGGTAGAGGAGCGACGAAGAGCCTCTCTCAGCCCGCAGCAGTGGTCCCCCTCTCGGCGGGCAGTTCAGGCGGCGCGGCAGAGGATCCTGCCAGAAGATGGCGGCCAGCAGTTGAGCCCGGGAGCCCCGGAGCCTGGAACAGGGGCCGCGGGCGTGCTCACAGCCGTGGATCGCCGCTTAAGAGAGCACCAGCAGGGTCAGGATAGCAGGGGGGTCCCCAGGAGCAGATGCCCCCCAAGAACTACGCTGTAACAAGCCGATCAATGCAGCGGGGCGACGGAGCTCACTCAGGACACGTCAGGTCACATCGCTGTCTCGGCCACGCCCCCTCTCTACATTTTTAAAACCATTACTTTAGCTGCTGTCTTCTTAATTTCCATCGGAAACTTTAAACACGTCTACAGCCCGGACTGCTGAACAGAATAACATCAAGGTTGGCAAAAAGATAGCTCTTGGAACAGAAGCACTCTTTTTGTTAAATGGTGTAAATCTGTTCAGTATTTGCTGAGGCCGTGGTGGATCCGTGACCCCTCCTGATCGTGTGCCTGAGATCTGATTGACACTCAACACTTCAAGTGTTGGCAGCCATCTTAGGGGAGAGGTGTGGCGCCGCGGCCAGGGCGACTGACGCTGGAATCTGGGGATCAGGGTTCGATCCCTGGCTCCGGCGGCAGGTTAGCCCAGCACCATGTGACTCTGGGCAATAGCTTGCTTAATCTTCCCGACGGCCCCCAGCGCCTAGAGACCCTTACGGGTGATTGTGCGCTTTACAAATGTGGATTATTATTATTATTATCTTGTGACTCGGTTGAACCAAGTCACTAGAAAAACAATTGAAAAAAAAGAAAAGGGGGCAGGGTAGAAACACTTTGACTCCCTAGACCTTCTGAGGAGGGGGGTATGAGGGTCCCACAAGGACACACCAGGCCCAAAAAAGCATTTAATTTTTTTTGTCTAGGAGTCACATTGAATTTGCGACAATTGGCCAAAAATGGGAGAAAAAAAAACGAAGGGTGGAATCCCGTGCTTCGTTTAATTTAGACCCCAAGGTAGGCCAGGTATTGGGGGCAATTGAAAATAATGAATGGTGGTGCCCAACCCGGGCCCCCTGTAGCTCCGGGGACCGCTACCTCCCCGAGGCTGAAGACAAGAGAAATGCCGGGGATCATGAGGACCCTCGCAGCCCCCTGGGACCGCCACCTACCCGGGGCTAATAATTCAAGAATTGCAGGGGAACCCTATGGCCTCCCCTGTGAGATGTTGGCCTGGTATATGCTGCCCACGAATTAAAGTGGGCACCTCGTACCTGTCCAAATGCCCCTTATGATGTATGAGGTCAAAGATAACCTTTAGAAAGCTATCCTAGTGGTAGCTGTAGTTAGGAAATGGAATTTTTAAAAAACATAGAAATTCAATGATAAAATGAAAGGTGTCAGACGTTATGGTTAAGCTAACATTTAACTCATACAAATCAGAGAAATTCAGCCGTTATAGTTAGTGAGCTAACTATAACTAGTGCCGCTGTAATGCACTGCTTATGAACACACATAACACAGACACACACACACACACACTCTCAAACCCATACAGCCGCTGACTCATACATTCACTCATCATCTACCCAGACAGACACTCAGACATGCATAGAGGTAGTGCTCACCCATACAGAAACTCATGCACCCACTCACACACCCATACAGCCACTTAGGCACCAATACACCTTGATATATAATTTAACACATTTAACTTTTTAAAAACACTTGCTGTCACCAGATGATGTCATCAATGATGTAATTTGAGATGTCATCAGTGATGTCACTGACCATGTCATGAGTGATGTAAGATGTGTGTTCATAAGCAGTGCATTACGGCGGCACAAGTTATAGTTAGCTCACTAACTATAATGGCTGAATTTCTCTGATTTGTATGAGTGAAATGTTAGCTTAACCATAACGTCTGTCACCTTTTATTTTTTTTGTGAATTTCTATGTTTAAAAAAAATTCCATTTCCTAATTATAACGTCCCTGTAACCGTTGTTTTATACAGTGAAAATAAAAGTATATATATATATATATATATATTTTTAAATAAAAATGGAAGGGGGGGGGGCGTGTGGGCAACCCTCCCGGGGCCCGGCCTTTTATTTATTTATTTTTAAGGAAGAGGGCATCCTGTGCCATTTTAGGCGTTAGGGATCCCGACATTACACACCAGCACACATCCTATTCACTTATGCAGTCATCCTACTCACTTATGCAAACAATCGATCATACTTACATTTACTCAGCTACACACTTAAACAAACACTACTTCATTTATCCATACAGATAGTAACTCATACTTAGTGTCTTATAAAATCACTATTATAAGTATACAGTTATCCATACAGTCAATTATACAATCACTTAGTCTTATGTATAGTTATTTCTATACAACAACTGTCATATACACTGCCTTTTATTTTCCTACTTTGTTGATCATGTACCATTGAGAAATATATTTGCTCATCACCACACCCATAAAGAGATTTACACACCCAAACAACTGTTTCCACATGCAGTCTTAACCTCATGTACCTACTGAAATAACTATTCACCCACCCAACCACACACGTTCACTCTCCCATACAAATACTCAGCTAACTAATCAATAACTAACATAGACTTTCATGTAGCTAGTAAACAACTGATGCAGCAGTTTACACAACAACAGACAGAGTGATACAGATATTCACAAAGTTTAGTCACTAACCCATATATTTAGTGAGACACTTTAAATTAGTCACTTAAACAGTCAATCACTCTGCTACTAAATACTCCATCCAGACACTTATACATCCACTCATTCTTCAATGCAGATTGCTATATATATATATAATACATATTTAAATATCGAACCAAACCACATTCACGGGATGATGTCATCAGTGATGTCATGTGAGATGTCATCAGTGATGTCATCAGTGATGTCACTGACCATGTCATGAATGATGTAATATGTGACATCATCAGCAGTGGATTGCAGGCTCGCAAGTTATAGTAAGCAGAACTAACTATAACAGAGGAATTTCAATAGTTTTGTATGGGTAAAATGTCCAGCTAACAATAACAGCCCTGAAACCTATGGTTTTTTCAGTGAATTTCTAAGTTTTTTAAAATGCTAATTCTGAACTATAACATGTCTGAAACCTATGTTTTTTTCCCCAGTGAATATATATGTATATGTATATATATATTCACTGAAAAAAACATAGGTTTCAGGCAGTTTATAGTTAGGAATTATTTTTAAAAACTTAAAAAATTCATTGAAAAAACCATAGGCTTCAGGGGTGTTATAGTTAGCTGGATATTTCACTCATACAAAATCATTGAAAATCCTCCATTATAGTTAGTTGTACTAACTGTAACTCTCGTGCCCGCTATCCACTGGTGATGATGTCACATGTTACATCATTCATGACATGGTCAGTGACATCACTGATGACATCTCAAATGACATCACTGATGACATCACTGATGACATCATCCAGTGAATGTGGAAAGGTTACATATTTAAATATGTATTATTATATAAATAGCAATCTGCATTTAAGAATCAGTGAATATATTCCTATCTTGTGGGATAATTTAGTAGCAGTGTGATTGACTGTTTACTTGACTAATTTATAGTGTCTCACTAAATATATTGGATAGTGACTAAACTGTGTGAATATCTGTATTATTTTGTCAGTTGTTGTGTAAGCTACTGCACCAGTTAGTTAGTAGCTACGTGAAAGTCTTTATTAGTTATTGGTTAGTTAACTGATTATTTGTATGGGAGAGTGAATCTGTGTGTGGTTCGGTGGAGGATCTGTGACTGCCCAAAGATATGTTAACTCCTTCGACGCTCATGACGAGCTGAGCTCGTCATGAGCCACGGCGCTCCGGTGCATGGCCCGTGGAACGCTCAGGTGCGGGGAGAATTCCCCCGCTGTGCTGAGCGTTCCACGGGAGCCAATGCACCTGTGACGAGCTCAGCTCGTCATGCGCACCGGAGCGCTGAAGCTCATGACGAGCTGAGCTCGTCATGACCATGGGGGCGCTGTGCGCGCCCCCTCACCCCCAGCACAGTGGGGGAATAACCCCCACAGCGAAGGGGTTAATAGTTAATTCAGTAGGTATATGACGTTAAGACCACATGTTATAATAGTTGTTTGAGTGAGTGAATATCTTTGTGGGTGTGGTGATAAGTGACTGTATAGATAACTGTATACTTGTAATAGTGATTTCATAACATACTAAGTATCAGTTACTATCTATATGAATAAATGAAGTGCTATTAGTATAAGTGTATAGCTGAGTAAATGTAAGTGTGATCAATTGTTTGCATAAGTGAGTAGGATGACTGCATAACTGAGCAGGATTTGTGCTGGTGTGTCAATGTCGATATAGGTGTATAAGTGCATTTGATAGTGTTCTATTGATCAGTGACAGCATGTATGAGTGAATCTATAGGTAATTGATTAGATGTGTGTGTAGATCTATAAATCACTGAGTAGCTTTTTAGATACTTGTATTACTGTGTCAATGGATTCAAACATCATACTCTGTATTTTTCAGTGAGTGATGAAGGGTTATACTAGTGTATGATGAGGTGTATATGATTGTCATCAGTGATGTCATTTTAGATGTCATCAGTGATGTCATCAGTGATGTCACTGACCATGTCATGAATGATGTAATATGTGACCTCATTACCAGTGGATTCCGGGCACGAGAGTTACAGTTAGTACAACTAACTATAACGGAGGAATTTCAATGGTTTTGTATGAGTGAAATGTCCAGCTAACTATAACACCCCTGAAGCCTATGGTTTTGTCAATGAATTTCTTAGGTTTTTTAAATGATAATTCCTAACTATAACCTGCCTGATTCCTTTGGTTTTTTCAGTGAATTTCTAAGGTTTTTTAAATGATAATTCCTAACTATAACCTACCTGAAACCTATGTTTTTTTCAGTGAATTTCGAACGTTTTCTAAAAGATAATTCCAAAGTATAACCTGCCTGAAACCCTGTTTTTTTCAGTGATTTTGAAAGATTTTTTCAATAACATTTAAATGTATTAATTATTACATTTATTTCTTTGACATTGATTTACATTTTTTTAAATACATTTATTTTTAGATATCTTATTTCTTAGATTACATTACACAATTGTAATATATTTAAAAAAAAGTAAACTATATATTTTTTATATTTTTAAATATTTCTATAATATTTTCTGTTTTCTTTTTTTTACAATTTTTTGAGCAGTCACACACCCAAAGCGCACCTCTCTTGATTGCTGTGCAAAACGTAGCTGCCATTTTACAATTGTTCTGTAGGATGAGCGCAGGGTGTGCGATGGGTGCGTATTTTCATGCACGATTGCTATGCGACCCGAACGTGACTTCAAGCGCATACGCAACATATACGTATCACGCCACACCGCGCGTGCATTTCCGCATGATGGCATGTACATGTTCAACGTGGTGGGTGCATGACTTCCGTGAAATTTTTCGATACAAAGATATATATATATATATATGTATTTAATATAAATATTAAGGGGAAAAAATAATATTCTTTTAGTTTTAATAAACTTATATTACTTTTAAATGCAATTTGGAGAAGTCGAGCTAGATGCGTGCTGCGTGTACGCACCCAACGCGGATCTCATGTGACCTCACCCTCCCAAAAGATACACATCCATCGTATGGAAATGTTTTACTTTTGCGGAGGGGCAAAAGAAATATAATGCCACCAAAGTAACATGCAAGATTTGCCAGGCAATGCTGTCCAGAGGAGATCCAAACAAGAAATTCTCCTGTGGCACTGCTAGTATGCGCAAGCACCTCCAATCCATGTATCCTGTGAACTAAGCTCACGAAGAATGTAGAAAACTGCGCCAAAATTCACCTCCACCACCGGCAATACCAAGTACCTCTGTGGCATCACCTTCAAAATCACCACCAGACATACGACCCGAATTTGTGAAAGTTAGAATGCACTGCGTGAAGAGCAATCATTTAATTTGTTATGGGGAGCAATCAGTAGACCTAGTTTGCAGAGCAATTGATAACCATTGATGCTAGTTTTCTTTTTTATTCCCTCAAAGTTCATGGTTTTGTTCGTCCTGTTGACTTTTTTTTTCTTTTTAAAAAAAACAAACAAAAGAAAAAACGTTCAAAAAATCAAAACAAAATATAAAAGTACAAAAACAAAAAAAAATATTTTCAGAACTAACTACTCTGGTTAAAGAAAGAGCTAAATGTATATGCTAGTGTGTGAAAGTTTACATAAATGTATACGTACTGCATAATTGACTAAAGAATGCATTTGTGGTATATGGTGAATGTATAACTGCAGAACTATAAGGAAGTGCTGTAGCAACATATACGTATCACGCCACACCGCGCGTGCATTTCCGCATGATGGCATGTACATGTTCAACGTGGTGGGCGCATGACTTCCGTGAAATTTTTCGATACAAAGATATATATATATATATATGTATTTAATATAAATATTAAGGGGAAAAAATAATATTCTTTTAGTTTTAATAAACTTATATTACTTTTAAATGCAATTTGGAGAAGTCGAGCTAGATGCGTGCTGCGTGTACGCACCCAACGCGGATCTCATGTGACCTCACCCTCCCAAAAGATACACATCCATCGTATGGAAATGTTTTACTTTTGCGGAGGGGCAAAAGAAATATAATGCCACCAAAGTAACATGCAAGATTTGCCAGGCAATGCTGTCCAGAGGAGATCCAAACAAGAAATTCTGCTGTGGCACTGCTAGTATGCGCAAGCACCTCCAATCCATGTATCCTGTGAACTAAGCTCACGAAGAATGTGAAAGACTGCGCTAAAATTCACCTCCACCACCGGCAATACCAAGTACCTCTGTGGCATCACCTTCAAAATCACCACCAGACATACGACCCCAATTTGTGAAAGTTAGAATGCACTGCGTGAAGAGCAATCATTTAATTTGTTATGGGGAGCAATCAGTAGACCTAGTTTGCAGAGCAATTGATAACCATTGATGCTAGTTTTCTTTTTTATTCCCTCAAAGTTCATGGTTTTGTTCGTCCTGTTGACTTTTTTTTTCTTTTAAAAAAAAACAAAAAAAAGAAAAAACGTTCAAAAAATCAAAACAAAATATAAAAGTACAAAAACAAAAAAAAAATATTTTCAGAACTAACTACTCTGGTTAAAGAAAGAGCTAAATGTATATGCTAGTGTGTGAAAGTTTACATACATGTATACGTACTGCATAATTGACTAAAGAATGCATTTGTGGTATATGGTGAATGTATAACTGCAGAACTATAAGGAAGTGCTGTAGCAACATATACGTATCACGCCACAACGCGCGCGCATTTCCGCATGATGTCATGTACGTGTTCAACGTGGTGGGCGCATGACTTCTGTGAAATTTTTCGATACAAACAAAGATATATATATATATATGTATTTAATATAAATATTAAGGGGAAAAAATAATATTCTTTTAGTTTTAATAAACTTATATTACTTTTAAATGCAATTTGGAGAAGTCGAGCTAGATATGTGCTGCGTGTACGCACCCAACGCGGATCTCATGTGACCTCTCCCTCCCAAAAGATACACATTCATCGTATGGAAATTTTTTACTTTTGCGGAGGGGCAAAAGAAATATAATGCCACCAAAGTAACATGCAAGATTTGCCAGGCAGTGCTGTCCAGAGGAGATCCAAACAAGAAATTCTCCTGTGGCACTGCTAGTTGCACCCTGTTGATTGAGAGCAGTGGCGCTTCATTTTTATTTGCTATTATTCTGTGTTTAACCCCGTTCAAAGTTAGCAGGAGACTAATTTTACTTACTCTTTTAGGGCTCGGTGGTGTGCGGGCGCCATCTTCCATTGGGCTGGTCAGGCGACCTAGCTCGGGGCCACACCCCCCGCGCTCCGCCCCTACTTAAGAGTGGCTTCTCATTGCTCGCTGTTGGAGGCAGGCGACCCCGGTGGCAGAGGGTTCGCGTCTGCAGTCAGGAGCGGCATAAATCTACTGTGTGTGACTGTTGCACCCTGTTGATTGAGAGCAGTGGCGCTTCATTTTTATTTGCTATTATTCTGTGTTTAACCCCGTTCAAAGTTAGCAGGAGACTAATTTTACTTACTCTTTTAGGGCTCGGTGGTGTGCGGGCGCCATCTTCCATTGGGCTGGTCAGGCGACCTATCTCGGCGCCACACCCCCGCGCTCCGCCCCTACTTAAACGCCCCCAATGAGGAAGCGCAGCGGACGAGCGCAGCGGGCGCGACGAAGGCGCGCCGAAGTGGCGCCTAAGTCAAGCCCGTCTGCGCCCGTCCGCGGCCGGACGGGGCTAGGGGCGCTTCCTCATGCCCTTCTTATCTCTTATTCATCTGAGGATTTAACAGCCATACAGGGCCATTGGTCGTTGCCCGATTCCATCATTAGCCACATCTCCTCTCTTGGCCTTGCTCCTCCATCCCCCCATTTCCCTTCCTCTCATCTGACCCCCTCGACGCAGTTCTTTCCTGATTCTGGCTCCTTATCTTCCTCCCCTCCTATGTCTATCATCTTGCTCAACACCAGGTCAGCGGTCAGACACCATCAGGAGCTTTTTGTGCTGCTCGACTCTCACAAGCCTGACATGCTATTTTTAACCAAAACCTGGTTCTGTGAGTCCTCTTTGCCCTCTCTTCTGGCTGCTCTCCCCCCCTCCTATGTGGCTCTCCGTGCAGACCGCCCGGCGGGCAAGACAGGGGATGGCGTGGCTCTCATTGCACGGTCAGAGTATAATTTCCAACTTCTTCCCTCCCCTCTTATTACTCCCACTGAGCATCTTGTGGTCCGCTCTCTTACTTTTTCTCCCCCGCTCACTTGTTTATTAATGTACCGTCCGCCCCAGTTCTCACACCTGTTCATGCCAGCCCTTCAGGACTTATTGGCCACCTTGGCGGTCAATTATGCCTCACTCCTAGTGTTAGGGGACTTTAATTATTGGCCCACGGACCCCCTTGAGTGTACTTCCTCAAAGCAGTTTACAGAATCACTTCAATCCCTGAATTTTGTTTCTCACATACAAGTCCCCACGCACATACACGGACATGTACTAGACCAGGTTTGGTCTCTTAATATTTCCGTTTCTTCTATGTCCGTGTCCCCATGTCCCTGGTCAGATCACGCTCTAATCTCCTTCTCCCTCCACTTTAACCCTGTAGCAAAGGTCTCGCTTGCCAAAAACACCTGGGTGCGGAATTGGAACCGTGTCGACCTCCCTCTGTTATCATCTTCCCTCCTGAACTCATCACCTAACCTGGTGGGCTTATCTTCCTCATCTCAAGACACCTCCATTAACACCTGGCTTGCTGGAGGCTGTGACTCGGTAGCCCCCTTACGTCGGATCTCAACTAGACGGCCTAAGGAATCAAATCGGTGGTTCAGTGAAGATCTGAAGGAAAAAAAGCTGACCTTTCGGCAGGCTGAGAGGCAATGGAGAAGGGACTATTGTCCTTTACTGAAAACCCACTATACCACACTATTAGGTGACTATAAAAGAGCCATACTAGGCGCCAAAACGGCCTACTTCTCAGCAAAAATGTTGGTGGCGGAGAATAAACCCAGGGAGATTTTCACAATTATTCACGACCTAGCCTTCTCTGACAGGGCTACATTAAACCTCCCCCTACCCAGTCCTTGTGTTATTCTATGAATTCTTATTTTCTGGAAAAAATTATTACCATCAAAGCCAATATTCCACCCCCCTCCCTTGCTTTTGTTGAACCCTTTCCCCCGACTGCCCAGTGCTGCCTTTCTTCGATCCCCCCTCTCACCAAAGAAGTGTTCTTGGCTATACTCCCTAAAGTAAAGTCAGGCTCTCCGGCGGACATCTGCCCGGCCCGTATTCTTCAACAGATTTATTCTGTCTGCACTAAGCCCCCGATTACTTTTCTTAACAGTTCCCTTGCCCAGGGGGTTGTGATCCCAGCACTTAAATCTGCCACAATAGTGCCTATCCTGAAGAAGCCTGGTGCGGATCCTTCCGCCCCAGTTAATTATCGCCCTATTTCACTGTTGCCCTATTTGGGCAAGGTGCTTGAGCGCCACGTAACATCGGTACTCAGCGCCCATGTAGAAGTGAATGGGGGCCTAGCGTCTCGCCAGGCAGACTTCCGGCCTAGGCACTCCACCGAGTCCGTTGTGGTGTCGGTCCTGGACAACCTCAGGGAGGGCATGGACCAAAACAAACACCAGGCCCTGGTGCTCCTCGATCTCTCCGCCGCTTTTGACATGGTGGACCATTCCATCTTGCTTTCGTGTGTCAGAGCGGCGGGAATCGGGGGCTCGGCCTTGGTCTGGCTATCGTCCTTCCTGAGGGACCGCACCCAGGCGGTCCGGTTGGGGGATTTCTCGGCCACCCCACTTTAACGTCACATGTGGTGTTCCCCAGGGTTCTTCTCTCTCTCCTCTTTTGTTTAATCTTTATATCTATCCCTTAATCTTCGCGCTCCAGCAGCTGGAGGTCACCGTTTATAATTATGCGGATGACCTCCAGCTCATCTTTAACCTATCTTCTTCTTCCCATTCTATTTCCAACTTTCAGACTACTATGAATTTTTTTTAGGGACTGGATGAACCACAACCATTTGAAGTTGAACCCGGATAAAACTGAGTTGGTTCTCACGGGTGGTTCTTCCAGTCCCTGGAACTCTTTATTTTGGCCTTCTTCCTTTGGTCCCCCTCCCACTCCCTCTCCCTCAGTCAAGACTTTAGGCATCAAAATTAACAATCATCTTACCCTCCACTCACAAATTAGCTCTGTTGTTTCCACCTGTTTTCTTACCCTTCGCACTATTCGTGCTGTTTCTCGTTTCTTTTCTCCCTTGGCACTTAAACTGATCATGTCCGCCTTGGTGATCTCCCGGCTGGATTACGCTAACGCCCTGTACAACGGCATTCCGGCATACAGCCTACGGAAGCTCCAACTGGTCCAAAACCAGGCGGCCCGATTAGTGTACGGCCTTCCCCTCTCTCACCACTCAACCCCTTTATTGAAGGCGCTCCACTGGCTGCCTGTCAGGGAGCGATCCCTTTTCAAAACAGGTTGTATGGTCTTCCAGGTGTGCCAGGGCCTAGCTCCCGCCTTTATTGCCTCTTTGATAAGGGAGTATATCCCCGCTAGAGAGCTTCGTTCATCATCTCAATCACTTCTGCAGGTACCCCGCTACAAGCGCAAAAAGTGGGGAGGAGCCAACTTCTCATTTTTGGCACCCTCTTTTTGGAACTCCCTCCCCGACCACCTACGGTTGGCCAAGCACTATCCTCTTTTCCGTAAAGACCTCAAAACTTTCCTATTCAATCAGGCTTTCCCTCTGTAAATTGTCCTCATATTTTTCCTTCTTTGTACCAGCTCTACTGCGTCTCCTCTGCTATTTTAGCCTCCATAGCGCCAAGAAACCGCATGGTGAATGTAGCGCTTTATAAATATTTTAAATTCAAATTCAAATTCAAGCACCTCCAATCCATGTATCCTGTGAACTAAGCTCACGAAGAATGTAGAAGACTGCGCCAAAATTCACCTCCGCCACCCGCAATACCAAGTACCTCTGTGGCATCACCTTCAAAATCACCACCAGACATACGTCCCCAATTTGTGAAAGTTAGAATGCACTGCGTGAAGAGCAATCATTTTATTTGTTATGGGGAGCAATCAGTAGACCTAGTTTGCAGAGCAATTGATAACCATCAATGCTAGTTTTCTTTTTTATTCCCTCAAAGTTCATGGTTTTGTTTGTCCTGTTGACTTTTTTTTCTTTAAAAAATAAATAAAACGTTCAAAAAATCAAAACAAAATATAAAAGTACAAAAAACAAAAAAAAAATATTTTCAGAACTAACTACTCTGGTTAAAGAAAGAGCTAAATGTATATGCTAGTGTGTGAAAGTTTACATAAATGTATATGTACTGCATAATTGACTAAAGAATGCATTTGTGGTATATGGTGAATGTATAACTGCAGAACTATAAGGAAGTGCTGTAGCATGACACTGTAAGCTCTTTAGCTACAGCGTGCTGAGCTACTTCCGAAGCACAGAGATGCAACATATGTACATAAATATGTTAGAAGTCCGTCCTTCCCTCTGTACTGGTACTTAAACTGCAGGCATGTGGTGATACAGGCACCCTTGCACAATGGTGCAAGAATATCTGTGTCATGTGGAGTTTGTTTTTGTGCAGGAAGACACACCTTCCTGTACAAAAACAATCAGTGAAGGCATTTTTCTCCTACAATGTATGCTGTGCATTGTAGCATATATTGGAAGAAAAAAATGAGCAGAAAAGAAAACAATTCTGCAGCAGATTAACAAGCTCTCTGCGCCACCAGTACGTCACTTTTTGTGATGTACTGGTTGTGCAGATGGCTCCTCCATATTTACAAAAAAAGAAAAAGTTACCCTGCGTGACTTTTCCTTTCCTTCTAAATACAGCCCCTTCATACACAGCTCTTTACACATATATATTACATCATTCATGAGATGGTTAGTGACATCACTGATCACATCACTGATGACAGCATCCAGTGAATGTGGTTTGGTTTATTATTTAAATATGTATTATATATAAAGCAATCTGCATTGAGGAATGAGTGGATATATAACTGTCTGGATGGAGAATTTAGCAGCTGGTTGACTGTCTGTTTAAGTGAGTAATTAAAAGTGTGAGTTACTATCTATATGAATAAATGAAGTGCTATTAGTATAAGTGTATAGCTGAGTAAATGTAAGTGTGATCGATTGTTTGCATAAGTGAGTAGGATGACTGCATAACTGAGCAGGATTTGTGCTGGTGTGTCAATATCGATATAGGAGTATAAGTGCATTTGATAGTGTTCCATTGATCAGTGACAGCATGTATGAGTGAATCTATAGGTAATTGATTAGATGTGTTTGTAGATCTATAAATCACTGAGTAGCTTTTTAGATACTTGTATTACTGTGTCAATGGATTCAAATATCATACTCTGTATTTTTCAGTGAGTGATGAAAGGTTATACTAGTGTATGATGAGGTGTATATGATTGTCATCAGTGATGTCATTTTAGATGTCATCAGTGATGTCATCAGTGATGTCACTGACCATGTCATGAATGATGTAATATGTGACATCATCACCAGTGGATTCCGGGCACGAGAGTTACAGTTAGTACAACTAACTATAACTGAGGAATTTCAATGGTTTTGTATGAGTGAAATGTCCAGCTAACTATAACACCCCTGAAACCTATGGTTTTGTAAATGAATTTCTAAGGTTTTTTAAATGATAATTCCTAACTATAACCTGCCTGATCCTATGGTTTTTTCAGTGAATTTCTAAGGTTTTTTAAATGATAATTCCTAACTATAACCTACCTGAAACCTATGTTTTTTTCAGTGAATTTCAAAGGTTTTCTAAAAGATAATTCCAAAGTATAACCTGCCTGAAACCCTGTTTTTTCCAGTGATTTTGAAAGATTTTTTCAATAACATTTAAATGTATTAATTATTAAATTTATTTCTTTGACATTGATTTAAATTTTTTTTAATATATTTATTTTTAGATATCTTATTTCTTAGATTACATTACACATTTTTAATATATTTTTTAAAAAAAGTAAAATATATATTTTTGATATTTTTAAATATTTTTATAATATTTTCTGTTTTCTTTTTTTTACAATTTTTTGAGCAGTCCCATACCCAAAGCGCACCTCTATTGATTGCTGTGCAAAACGTAGCTGCCATTTTACAATTGTTCTGTAGGATGAGCGCAGGGTGTGCGATGGGTGCGTATTTTCATGCACGATAGCTATGCGACCCGTACGTGACTTCAAGCGCATACGCAACATATACGTATCACGCCACACCGCGCGTGCATTTCCGCATGATGGCATGTACATGTTCAACGTGGTGGGTGCATGACTTCCGTGAAATTTTTCGATACAAAGATATATATATATATATATGTATTTAATATAAATATTAAGGGGAAAAAATAATATTCTTTTAGTTTTAATAAACTTATATTACTTTTAAATGCAATTTGGAGAAGTCGAGCTAGATGCGTGCTGCGTGTACGCACCCAACGCGGATCTTATGTGACCTCTCCCTCCCAAAAGATACACATCCATCGTATGGAAATGTTTTACTTTTGCGGAGGGGCAAAAGAAATATAATGCCACCAAAGTAACAAGCAAGATTTGCCAGGCAGTGCTGTCCAGAGGAGATCCAAACAAGAAATTCTCCTGTGGCACTGCTAGTATGCGCAAGCACCTCCAATTCATGTATCCTGTGAACTAAGCTCACGAAGAATGTAGAAGACTGCGCCAAAATTCACCTCCACCACCGGCAATAGTACCTCTGTGGCATCACCTTCAAAATCACCACCAGACATACGTCCCCAATTTGTGAAAGTTAGAATGCACTGCGTGAAGAGCAATCATTTAATTTGTTATGGTGAGCAATCAGTAGACCTAGTTTTCAGAGCAATTGATAACCATCGATGCTAGTTTTCTTTTTTATTCCCTCAAAGTTCATGGTTTTGTTCGTCCTGTTGACTTTTTTTTTCTTTTTAAAAAAAAGAAAAAAAAGAAAAAACTTTCAAAAAATCAAAACAAAATATAAAAGTACAAAAACCCCCAAAAATTATTTTCAGAACTAACTACTCTGGTTAAAGAAAGAGCTAAATGTATATGCTAGTGTGTGAAAGTTTACATAAATGTATACGTACTGCATAATTGACTAAAGAATGCATTTGTGGTATATGGTGAATGTATAACTGCAGAACTATAAGGAAGTGCTGTAGCAACAAATACGTATCACGCCACACCGTGCGCGCATTTCCGCATGATGTCATGTACGTGTTCAACGTGGTGGGCGCATGACTTCTGTGAAATTTTTTGATACAAACAAAGATATATATATATATATGTATTTAATATGAATATTAAGGGGAAAAAATAATATTCTTTTAGTTTTAATAAACTTATATTACTTTTAAATGCAATTTGGAGAAGTCGCGCTAGATGCGTGCTGCGTGTACGCACCCAACGCGGATCTCATGTGACCTCTCCCTCCCAAAAGATACACATTCATCGTATGGAAATTTTTTACTTTTGCGGAGGGGCAAAAGAAATATAATGCCACCAAAGTAACATGCAAGATTTGCCAGGCAGTGCTGTCTAGAGGAGATCCAAACAAGAAATTCTCCTGTGGCACTGCTAGTATGCGCAAGCACCTCCAATCCATGTATCCTGTGAACTAAGCTCACGAAGAATGTAGAAGACTGCGCCAAAATTCACCTCCACCACCGGCAATACCAAGTACCTCTGTGGCATCACCTTCAAAATCACCACCAGACATACAACCCCAATTTGTGAAAGTTAGAATGCACTGCGTGAAGAGCAATCATTTAATTTGTTATGGGGAGCAATCAGTAGACCTAGTTTGCAGAGCAATTGATAACCATCGATGCTAGTTTTCTTTTTTATTCCCTCAAAGTTCATGGTTTTGTTCATCCTGTTGACTTTTTTTTTCATTTTAAAAAAAAGAAAAAAAAGAAAAAACGTTCAAAAAATCAAAACAAAATATAAAAGTACAAAAACCCCCAAAAATTATTTTCAGAACTAACTACTCTGGTTAAAGAAAGAGCTAAATGTATATGCTAGTGTGTGAAAGTTTACATAAATGTATACGTACTGCATAATTGACAAATGAATGCATTTGTGGTATATGGTGAATGTATAACTGCAGAACTATAAGGAAGTGCTGTAGCAACATATACGTATCACGCCACACCGTGCGCTCATTTCCGCATGATGTCATGTACGTGTTCAACATGGTGGGCGCATGACTTCTGTGAAATTTTTTGATACAAACAAAGATATATATATATATATATATATATATATATGTATTTAATATAAATATTAAGGGGAAAAAATAATATTCTTTTTGTTTTAATAAACTTATATTACTTTTAAATGCAATTTGGAGAAGTCGAGCTAGATGCGTGCTGCGTGTACGCACCCAACGCGGATCTCATGTGACCTCTCCCTCCCAAAAGATACACATCCATCGTATGGAAATTTTTTAATTTTGCGGAGGGGCAAAAGAAATATAATGCCACCAAAGTAACATGCAAGATTTGCCAGGCAGTGCTGTCCAGAGGAGATCCAAACAAGAAATTCTCCTGTGGCACTGCTAGTATGCGCAAGCACCTCCAATCCATGTATCCTGTGAACTAAGCTCACGAAGAATGTAGAAGACTGCGCCACAATTCACCTCCACCACCGGCAATACCAAGTACCTCTGTGGCATCACCTTCAAAATCACCACCAGACATACAACCCCAATTTGTGAAAGTTAGAATGCACTGCGTGAAGAGCAATCATTTAATTTGTTATGGGGAGCAATCAGTAGACCTAGTTTGCAGAGCAATTGCTAACCATCGATGCTATTTTTCTTTTTTATTCCCTCAAAGTTCATGGATTTGTTCGTCCTGTTGACTTTTTTTTTCTTTTTAAAAAAAACAAAAAAAAGAAAAAACAAAAAAAATCAAAACAAAATATATAAGTACAAAAACCCAAAAATATATATTTTCAGAACTAACTACTTTGGTTAAAGAAAGAGCTAAATGTATATGCTAGTGTGTGAAAGTTTACATAAATGTATACGTACTGCATAATTGACTAAAGAATGCATTTGTGATATATGGTGAATGTATAACTGCAGAACTATAAGGAAGTGCTGTAGCATGACACTGTAAGGTCTTTAGCTACAGCGTGCTGAGCTACTTCCGAAGCACAGAGATACAACATATGTACATAAATATGTTAGAAGTATGTCCTTCCCTCTGTACTGGTACTTAAACTGCAGGCATGTGGTGATACAGGCACCCTTGCACAATGGTGCAAGAATATCTGTATCATGTGGCGTTTGTTTTTGTGCAGGAAGACACACCTTCCTGTACAAAAACAATCAGTGAAGGCATTTTTCTCCTACAATGTATGCTGTGCATTGTAGCATATATTGGAAGAAAAAAATGAGCAGAAAAAAAAACAATTCTGCAGCAGATTAACAAGCTCTCTGCGCCACCAGTACTTCACTTTTTGTGATGTACTGGTTGTGCAGATGGCTCCTCCATATTTACAAAGAGAGAAAAAGTTACCCTGCGTGACTTTTCCTTTCCTTCTAAATACAGCCCCTTCATACACAGCTCTTTACATATATATATTACATCATTCATGAGATGGTTAGTGACATCACATCACTGATGACATCTCATATGATATCACTTATGAAATCACTGATGACATCATCCAGTGAATGTGGTTTGGTTTATTATTTAAATATGTATTATATATATAGCAATCTGCATTGAAGAATGAGTGGATATATAACTGTCTGGATGGAGAATTTAGTAGCTGGTTGACTGTCTGTTTAAGTGAGTAATTAAAAGTGTGAGTTACTATCTATATGAATAAATGAAGTGTTGTTTGTATAAGTGTTGGGGGTAGTGTTTTAGAGTTTAGGGTAGTGTAGTGGTGTTTGTGTAGTGAACGGGTTATGCTGGGTATACACTTAAGGTTTAAGGTCGTGCATTGGTCTTTGTGTAGAGTAGGGTGTTGTCTTCGTGGTAGTCATGCTGGGGTACTGTTGTAGGGTTTAGTATAGTGCAGTGGTGTATGTCTACTGTAGGGGGTAGTGTTTTAGGGTTTAGGGTACTGCAGTGGTGTTTATGTAGTGGACAGGTTCATGCTGGGGATAGTATTTTAGGATTTAGGGTAGGGTAGTGGTGTTTGTGAAGTGTAGGGGTTGTGCTGGGGGTATGTATTAACATTACACTATGACCACCCTAAGCACAATTATCAGTAGTAACCACCAAAAAATTCCAGATGAAGTTATCAGCAGAATGCTAGGAAAACGTTTATCAATATCAAATGCTTCTAATCAAGTAAAATTCAAATCATCACATGCAGTGTCCCACAAATGGTATTACCACAGCAGTAAGTCTCCACAACTTAGATTTAAAGTGGGTTAACATGTTTCATGTGACAGACCCATAGGCCAACATTGCAGCTTCCACTTGCTTCAACACCTTCCACATACTCAGCAAGACCTTCAAATAGACCAACCCCCCGAATCAAGGAAGAACATCACCCATGCACTCATCATCAGCAGGCTGGACTACTGGAATGCCCTCTATGCCGGAATCAACAAATCAAACTTCAGACTGTCCAGAACACCGCAGCCAGACTCATCCTTGGCATCCCATGACAAGACCACATTGCCCAGCATAAACAAGCCCTCCACTTGCTCCCCGTCGAAAAAAGAGTGACCTTCAAGCTGCTTACACACACCTATAAAGCCCTCCACAACACCGGACTCCAATACCGTAATCTCCTACACCCCGAAAAGAAACCTCCACTCCGCCGACCAGGCCTTGGCTGAAATCCTCTGTATCCACAGAACCAGACAGGAGGCACACACTTCTGCTACATCATGGCCAAGACCTGGAATGAACTCCCCCTCAGCATCAGATGAAGCCCCACACTGAAAGCATTCAGAAAGAGCCATAAGACCTGGCTTTTCGAATGACCAAAGCTGCACAAATCCCCCCCCACACACTCCCCCAACGCCTGTAAACCCTCACAGGTGAGTAGTGCACTCTATACATCCCTGATTGATTGACTGATTGATACGCCACCACAGTGTGTGTTTGAGTGTTATCAACAGGCCCTGCCATTGGTTTGGCTGTCTGTAACTCTTAAGGGTAGTGAAATGAGCAGTGCTACCTTTTTAAATATACACAGAATCTCTGAGATTGGCTTGGTTTGGCTTCACCTCTGAAAGCTACTTTCAGGGTGCTGGTCAGCTACCAGTAGCTCCTGAGCTACTGGTTGGAGACCCCTGGTATTTAAAGTGAGTGGGGAATTGTAGTCCTGAAGCACAAATATGAAGGTTATTACACCACTACATGCATAATACATAGCATTTTGAATCACTCCATTCCCTAAAGCCTGGCTCACTGCATGAGTACATACTTACTGACTGAATGATTACATTAATATAAGTAAAGACACTGGGTGAATTCGTAATTGGTTGACTTTTACTTTAGTGAATGAATTACTACATGGTACTGAAAGAGTCATTATAAAATTGCAACAGCAGTCACACTATGTTTGCTGGAATATATGGATAGTGACTGGGGAATTGTAGAGCTGAAGCACAAATGTGAAGGTGGGTACACCACTACATGCATAATGCATAGGAGTTTGAAGAACTGCATACCCTAAAACCTGGCTTACTGCAAAAGTATATGTACTTATGAAACTGCAAACACGTCAACCAACCAAATCATTCTCTCTCAATTTTGCCAAATGGACACTGATTCATAGTGTGATTCTAGACAAATAATAGTATCCCTTGCAGTGTATAAAAAAGATTAAAAATATTAACTAAATAAATGTATTAAAACTTGGAGTAATGGAATTAAATAAATTAATATTTGTATATAGATTAGAATACTCAATGTTTAATAGAGAGTATCTCTGGCACGGGATGTAGGGAAAATAGAGGTTTAGGGTAATGAAGAATAATAAAAAAAAGTTTTACAAAAAAAGGGAAGTTACTACAATAATAAGTCAGAAAAAAAGAGGAATGAATGTTAATACTCTTATTAAAAAAAAGAAACATATAGAAATGTTTTAATAAGAAAAACGAGCTTAAATAAAGCATTTTAGTAATTATACGAAAGTTAAAAAGTATGGAAAGAGGCACGTTTACATAAACATGTGACGCACTAAAACAGTGGAAATGTGAACACCTGTCAACTGAAAAACGTGACTTAAAAGTGGGAGGAGCAATAAATTGATCCCATAGAGTGTTAAGTAACCAAAAAGTATATAAACCACACCCGTGGGATAATTAGTTTTGTTTCAGAGAATCAATACGGGTGAGGAAACTACGAGCAAGGTAATGATTCGGGGCTGCGGAAGCATCTTGAGAATATCTTTCATTTCCTAAGAGGGAACATATTGTTAATGTATATTTAAAAATACATTAAACATTATCTTCCTTCCAGAGGAGTTGGATGAATTTCGACGGAGGAAGGAAAGAATATCGAAGAGAGGTAAATAATCTGAATGGGTATATGTTTGATATTTTTTAAAAAGAAAGCAAAAATATTTAAATGATTATAGAATGTGGTATGATTAAGTTTAAATGGAATATAATAACGAGTTGACGAAAGAACCATTACAAGAAATATAGGTTAATTAAGGAATTAATACGTGCAAAGTAATGATTAGGAGCGATGACATTATCTTGAATTTATCTTTCATTTCCACAGAGGGATCATATTGTTAATGTATATTTTAATTTATATATAACTTTGTGATCCTTCAACTGGAGTTGGATGACTTTCAACAGAGGATTTCAAACAATAATAAATAATATTTTTTTTAGTATGCAAGTATTTCTTAATGATTGAAAAATGTAGAATAAATAGACTTTCAACAAAAAAACGAAATACTTTGGAATAAAGGAGAATACTCTTTATCTTCTTGAGTTAAAATGGGCTAAAAGTATTTATATTGAGTAGTGCTTTTACCAATTTTCACTCGTGAAAAACAGGAGGATTATCTTCGCAAGCACTTTAAAAAAAAAATAATATAATTGTCTTCAAACGTTAATGTTAATGTTAATGCTTTCAATTTTTTAAAATGATTGTAAAATGTAATAATGATATGAAATGTACATAAAAAAAGAAAGATGAAGTAGTGAGGCAGTGTTTGTCGTAGCACTTCCATGCTACTTTATCTGAAAGTAAAAAAAGCCCTAAGATTAAAATAAAGATGATGGGGCAACACTTATATAATGTAAACTTAAGGAATGAGTGCTTATGATAAAATAAAATAAAATGTGGTCCAACGCGTGATACCAATGAATCAAAAAAAGATTTAGCATTTCACCCATTTGATGAATATAAAAGACTCAATAAAAATATTTTAAAAACTTGTGAATTTTTCTTTCAAGGATTCTTTGAAGAATTATACATTTAATGAAAGGACAAAGTACTCCACGCTATAAGAGAAAAGTCAGCACAATTATGATACAATAGAAAATAGAATAATATTTTAAAATACTTTGACAATCAACAAACTCTTAAACAGAGTACACAGTTTAAGTTAAAAATACCCTACCACAACTAGTTATTGAAACGCATTGTAAAATAAAGTGCATCACAAAATGGGATACGTTCATGATGAGGGTATCGTAACGACACATAGAAAAAACGAGCCAATCAACATCAGGATCAGGAAGGTAGAGTTAACCACACAACAGCCAATCAAATGTTTTTCAAAATCTGCGCAAGGAAAGGGATTGGTCAGTAATACGTCTTCTTACAATGCTTCAAAACCAATGAAAAAGAAGTGTAGAAAGTTTCTGTTTTTAACATACAAGCAAATCAGATAACCTTGCAATTACACACAGCGAGAGGCAATTATTAAAGATGACTTGCCTTCGAAAGACCCCGAAAGGCTTCTTGCAGAATAAGTACGCACTTATCTGCCAGACCCCATTTAATGATTAACCAGGCTCTCAAGCCTAAACACGTCGGAAATCATCTCTCGTCACTTTTCACCGTAAAAGTGTGTGTCTCCTTCTCCTTTAACTCCTTTCTTTTTCATAATAATTGTTACTCATACACTATCCAGCAAATACTCCACAAATGCAACCCCCTATGTAACACCATAGTGTGTATGAATTTAGGGGGGGTCATTCTGGGACACCCATTTGGGATGCTCCAAAACACTCGTCCATGCCTTATCAGTTATGGCCATGTCTGTGTCATCCACCCATTTAGCCCTGAGAGTAGTGAGTGTTATAGAGACCTGTGCCCTAAAGCCAGCATACAGCCATCTCACTAAGTGTCCTCCCCTGCCCATGTAATAAAGTAGGTGAACTAGTTCGTATTGAGGTGGGTCAGTGCGCTGTGGTGCCCATGTCTCCTTAGTGTAATGTGCACATAATAAGTAATGACGATCTGTGCCCCTGTGGTCTGCACAAACATATCATGGGTCATAAGGGTGCCATCCCCAAAGAGCGATCCCACCTCTTCCACTCCCACCTCCTCCCAATCGTGTAGTCTTGCCTGAGTCAGTCCCCCATCTGGTAACGGTATACCTAATAGTGAGATGTTGCTCGCATATGGGACTGCTCCTGATGTGTATTGGATAGCCTTCTACCAATGTTGAAGGGCGGTCTTTAGCAAAGGGGGACCCTGAGGTGGGAGTTTGACTTTAGGGAGTAGGAATCTGTGTAGTGTCCCGCTTTCCAATTCCCTGGGGCCATATCCAATTTCCTGCAGGTTCCTACCCGCCATCCAGAAGGATAACCATTGTAGTTGGCACGCATAATAGTAGGCCCTGAAGTCTGGGACTCCAAATCCTCCTTTGCGGGGTTCCAACTGTAATTTCTGGAGGCTAATCCTGCGCCTACCCTTCCCCCATATTTACTCCAGTAGAAGCACATCCAGCATTCGGAATACCGCATGCAGAACTATTAGGAGTAGATTAACAAAAAAGTATAATAGACAGGGAAGCATCACCATTTTGGAAATGGCAATCCGACCCATTGCCGATAATGGGAGAGAGTTCCAAAAAGATATACTTGACTGTATGGCAGCGATTGCTCTCATTAGGTTGCCATCTAATTGATCAGTCTGTGTCCTATACACTCGAATCCCTAGGTATTTCAAAGTGTCGTGCGCAACAGGTAAGCTCTAAGTGCCAAAGGAGAATGTATCAGGATGCGTACCCGCTATGAAGTAGAAGGCACTTGACTTACTTCGTTTAAGGCGAGCCCCGAGACCTGCTCGAAGGTAGAGAATATGCTGGGAAGGGGTTCCACGCTGGCTAACACATTGCGTAGGTAAAGAAGGATGTCATCTGAATAAATTGAAATTAAGTGTGTGGTACCATCCAGCAGGATCCCTAGTCTGTCAGCTGACTGCAGCAGCGCAATCGCTAGGGGTTCAAGCGCCAAGACGAATAGAATGGGGGAGAGTGGGCATCCTTGACGTGTACCCTCTATATATGTTATATTCGCGCAAGATATGTTTCCCGGTACGAGATCTGGCGGTGGGATCAGTGTAGAGCAAACATATCCAACGGAGGTTCCCCTCAGGATGCCCAAATCGACTCATGGCTGTAAACATATATTCCCAAGTTATAGAGTCGAAGGCCTACCGGAGATCTAACGCTATGCAGCCCGCATCAGCGTAGTCTGGCGGTGTAGCCGCCATGACATGATGTAGTCGTCTGGTGTTCAGGGCAGTACTACGGGCCGGGAGGAATCCACATTGGTCCCTATGTATTAGGGCATTTAGGGCGGGTAGAATGCGGTTGGCCAAGGCCTTACTAAGAATCTTGTATTCGGTCGCTAGGAGCAATAGAGGCCTGTAGCTAGATAAATCAGTACCATCTTGTCCCGGTTTGAGTAGGGAAACAACCGGAGCCTGCATGGTAGAGTGTGGGAGGTGTCCAATTTCTAAGGCCGTACTGTATAATTCCTCAAGTTTAGGAACCAGAATGTCAGAGTATGTTTCATAAAATTCTATGGGCAAGCCATCAAGCCCGGGGGATTTGTTCCGATTGAGACCTTTGATTGCCACTCTTATTTCTATTTGTGTAATGGGGCCTGCAAGTTCCTTTTAAAAAAAAAAAAAAATTCTTTTTATTAAGAAAAAGGAACAAACTAAACAATAGCATCAGGTGAGCAACATATAACATTATTGCAGGGTTTAAGTTGTCATTCGTACAGGATCATAAATTACAATATGCATGTATTTTGGGATCACGGGGATTCCTGTGTTTCAACTTCTATTTGTCTCGTCGGGGGGGGGCGGTACACAAATTGCCGCGGTGACTATTCCAGGCCCCCCAGATTCCCCCACTTCTTCGGACAACCCCAAGCCACATACACAGCCCTCTCCCTAAACATACACCAGTCCAGATCCTGGGCCCACTTGGTAGGCTGGGGTGACTGGCTTGCTCCCCACAATTGAGCAATGTTACGCTTCGCCACCATACATGCCAACGTCACCCACTGTTTCTGATATCCATTCAAATCCGTGGGTTCCCATACATTCAATATACATCTCCAGGCTTCCGGTAGTATCTCCTCTCCCAGCACTTCTTTAATCACATCGTGTATTTTCATCCAATCATTTTGTATCTCATCACATCTTATGAAAGTGCCCAGTTCTCCACAACCTCTCCTGCAGTCTCCGCTCGTCGCTCTCCCCATGTGCACTAATCTAGGCCCTGTGATATATGATCTATGTAGGATCCTAAGTTGTACCAACTTAAGCCTCATCTGAACCGCAACCACTTTGGGGGAGGAGACAGCCTCTACCCAATCTTCATCCTCCAACTCCAATCCGTCCGCTCCCCACACTGTTCTAATATTCCCAAGTGGGTCTTCCATAATATTTACAAGCTTCCTATAGATTAGGGAAATGTTTTTTTCTGGGAGGTGACCGTCAAGCACTCGGTCCTCAAGGGGGGAAGCCTCTGGAAGCTCTGTGCCTCTAGGTATGTGGGTGAGAAGGGCGTGTATAATCTGCCGATATCGAAAGTGTTCGCTCTCATGTAAGCTGTATTGTTTTTGGAGAGATTCAAAAGTCTGCCCACAGCCCCTCCCCCACAAATCTTTAATCTGACTAATTCCGATACGGTACCACTTATCGAACCCTTTAGACTTCCACAAGCTCCCGAGCCTCTCCGAGCTAAACAGGGGGGTGGCCATTGTCAGTTTCCCTTCCCATCCCAAACTTCTGGTAGCTGCGTGCCAGACATGTATGGCATTCGCCGTCGGGCCCGACAACGTGAATCTTCCAGGCTTGGCATACAAAGCTTTAACAATTTAGCCACCTGGTGCCTGCCAACGGTCCATAGCATAGCCTGGGTTCCCCGGGGGGCCACAAATCATATGATTCACCGCTGCAAGATGCGAGGCCCCGTAGTATTTCTTCAAGTCCGGGAGACCAATGCCCCATCATACCACGGGAGAGTCAGCTTGACAAATGCTATGCGGGGTCTGCCGTCCCAAAGGAGCTGCCGTTGGAGTGCCTCGATCTCCCTGAAGTAAGCGACAGGTACTGGATCCATAGTGTTTTGGAGTATGTATAGGAACCGGGGCAAGGCCATCATCTTGAACAACACCGCCCTTCCAAGTAATGACAGGGGGAGAGCCTTCCAACGTTCCACATCATTTCTGAACCGACTTAAGGGGGTTTCTAAATTATTAGCATATCTCGCCTTCGGGTCTAGTGTTAAATACATGCCAAGATATTTAAATCCCACTAGCTCGATATGTATAGGGCATGACTGCCCGACCACAGGCGGCTCACCCGATATAACAAACAATACCGACTTTGTCCAGTTTATTGCAAACCCGGAGTATCTACCAAATATAGTCAGGACATCCAAGAAATTACTCAGGGACGCTCTGGGGTTAGTGAGATATAACAGGATATCGGCTGCGTAAAGCGAGATTTTATCCTCCCACTCTAATGTCCACCGCAAGCCACGTATCGACCGGTCCCATCGGAGCCAAGCCACCGGTGCGAAAAGAAGTGGGGACAATGGACATCCCTGTCTCGTGCCCCTCCCGAGGGTAAAATCAGCTGATTTACAATTATTTACGATCACTCTGGCCAAAGGAGCGGCATACAACAATCGAACCCATCCAATAAATTCCGAGCCAAAGCCCATCTTAGTCAAAACCGCAAATAGATAAGCCCATTCAACCCTATCTAATGCCATAGTGGCGTCCAAGGACACTAAGACCACCGGTTCCAGTATTTTCCGGGAGCCACCCAAAATCCCATGGAGTCTCCGCAAGTTCAGGGCTGTGTTACGACGTGGCATGAAGCCAGATTGATCGGGGTGTATTAGGCTTGTAATGACCTTGACCATCCTAGTGGCGAGTAATTTCGCCAATATCTTGGGCTCTGCATTGAGAAGTGAGATGGGTCGATATGAGGAAGGGGACGTCCTAATCTTGGCCTTCTTATGAATAACTACAATATTTGCCACCCGCTGGTCGTATGGAAGTTGTCCCGACTCTCTACTTTCTAGAAACATGGCACGGATGTGTGGAGCGACTTTATGGGCATTCAATTTATATAGCTCTATAGGTATTCCATTAGGACCTGTTGCCTTCCCAGACTTTAAGTTTCTAATTGCTGGCGCAATTTCATCATCCGTAATGGATGAGTCTAAATATTTCCTATTGTCCTCTGAGAGGTTCGGCATATCTATATCTCTGATCATTTCGCCATTCTTGGTTTAGGTAAAACCATTTGCCGAGGTATATACTTCTTTATAATACTCAGAAAAGGCGTCTGCCACTGCCTGTGGATCCGTGATGCTATCCAGTCCCGACCCTTTTAGCTCAGGCACCAAATGAGAGGCCCGCACTCCACGTTCTAACCAAGCAATTAACTTACCGGCCTTATCCCCATGTTAGTATACTCGACTTTGTATGTCATTGTTATGAGAGTCTGCCCTCACCCTGGAGAGGCCCTTGCATTCATCTTGTTTCAATTTCATCAGATGCAGGTCTCCCTTAGCAGCAGTCTCAGCCACCCATTTCTCCAACCCCACAACCTCCGCCTCTACCCTGGTTACCTCTGCCTGGTGTGTCTTCTTTTTGCCTGCAATCAAGGAGAGGACCTCACCCCGTAGTACTACTATATATGCCTCCCACAGAGACTGTGCTGAGTCAACTGTGCCCACATTCTCCTGAAAATAGTGTTCCGAAATTTGGCGTATCTCCTTCTTTGTGGCCGGATTCTTCAAGTGCCTTGTATTAATCGGAGCTACTCTGCCAACCGCTGATTGCCAGATCTCAACCTGTAACCACATTGGGGAATGATCTGAAATGCCCCTCCCCAGGTATCTTGCTTCTCTCATTGAGTCTGCCATAGCCGCCGGTATCAGTATGTAGTCTAATCTAGACATACTACTATGTAGGGCGGATATATGAGTGAAATGTCTCTAAGTCGGATTACGCACCCTCCAGCTATCTACTAACTCCAGCGATTCAAGGAAGTCAGGGAGCCACTTCTGTGATGGTGTATGAATACGTGCCGGGAATCTATCCACTCCCCCATCGAGTACCGCTTTGAAATCTCCCCCTAGCACCAGGAGACCAAGGGGCAGGATTAGAAAGACGGCACTCAAATCTTTAGAAGTATCGGATTCAAGGCCTGGCGGTACATATATGGATAAGAAGGTAACCGTCCCACCTCCCAGCTGCCCCGAGATACCCACATGTCTGCCCCTCTGGTCTGACCATGTAGCCTGTAGTTCAAATGGGAAGGAATTTTTAATGAGGATACCGACTCCCCTAGACCCGGATGTAAACCGGGTCTAGGGGCAAGACCGGGTCTTGAAGGCTGCGGAATCCGAGGAGCAGCACTGAGCCTACTGAAATCTTTCCTTTCTGACAGAGTCCAGGTGGTGGCCCTGGGAGATTTTGAATCTAGCCCTTTCAAACTCCCAGGAGGGGTTCCTCAGGGCTTCTCCCTGAGTCCTACCCTATTTAATATTTATGTCACTTCCCTCGCCCCGGTGATTCGCTCCTTTGGTTTTGAATTAACATCTTATGCAGATGATACTCAAATTGTGGTATCTCTGCTCCCGGGGCGAGAGGAAGGAATAGCGGCAAGATTCCAAGACTGCATGACTGCAGTAAGTTCATGGATGGCCAGGAACTGCCTCAAATTGAATTCCTCGAAAACAGAGGTTCTTCTTTTTGGGAATGAGACTAATCTTTGGACCCCCAATTGGTGGCCTCAAGAAATGGGAGCTCCACCCATTCCAGCCACGACAGTAAAAAACCTGGGGGTGCTTATTGATAAACAACTGTCTTTTAAATCACAAGCTAATGCTCTATCATCCTCCATTCACTGGATAATAAAAACTATTAGGAAAATTCTTCCGTTTCTCTCCATCAGTAACAGGAAAACGGTGGTGACAGCACTTGTGCTGTCCCGCCTTGACTATTGTAATAGTCTGTTTCTGCAAGCCCAGCAAGGGGTTTTGAACAAAATGCAGACGCTGCAAAATGCTGCTGCCCGACTAATTACTGGTCTACCCAAGTTTACATCGGTCACTCAGGAACTAAGAAATTTGCATTGGCCCCCAATACGGAAACGTATCATGGTCAAAGCACTCTGTACGGTGTTCAAGGCAGTGAATGGAACAGGTCCGTCCTTCCTTCAACAACACTTTCAACTGTACAAACCAGGTCGACAATTAAGATCAGCCAACAAAGGCCTGGTTATGACCGATCGTATTAGGAAAGCCCGATGGGGAGGGCGTAGTTTTATCTCAGGAGCATCCGCTATCTGGAATAGAATGCCCCTCTCCCTAAAACAAAGCACTGACCTAATGACTTTTAGGAAAAACATTAAAACATGGCTCTTTGACCTCTAGGGATAAATTCGCCTCACGGAGAAAGCGTATCGTTTCAGCGCCAGGACACCGCCCGGTAACAGCGCGCTTAACAAATGGTAAAAATAAATAAATAAATAAAATAAACCCAGCATGCGCCACTAGTTTATATCCCCCTCTATGGAGGGCCATGCACCGATTCCCAACAAGATGCGTCTCCTGCAATAGTGCAACTTCCGGGGAGTGCCTTCTAATTAGCTGATTCACCATCCCTCTCTTGATCTTGTCACCCAGACCATTGACATTCCAGCTCAACACTCTTATCCCCGATCCATGACTAGTACGAGATATTTACACCACACCGCTAGCATTGAATTGCAAAACTGTCACCTGATGCAAAAGAAAAATGTGTGTACATAATGAAAACTGAAACACAAAACGCCCCTCAACTCTAGACCAAAGTCCCCCCACCCTGCACCCCTGCATGTAGCTGACGCTCATCCCCAACTAGCAGTGTGCCTGTCGCACCAACCTACTCTACAACTAACTAAAAGAAGAAAATAGAGGAGGGCCCTCGGACAAACCCACCACTTCCCCCCCTCCCCTGTCCCACCATCTCTACCCCTGTGTATATCAATCCACCAAGATATCTTTCGGAACTCAGCAAGTCAGGGGATCCATTACATACCCGCCCCAACCCCCGCAACAACTTACTACAATTGAAGCCCATTCAGTCCCCATTTTGCACTAAATCATTGTTCATCCGCCTCTCCTCGGTCTTGGCTCTCCGAACCTGGCATGTGGGTACTATCTAACCAAACCGCCACCACCTCTGGATTGTCAAAAAAACAGACTTTCCCATTTAGTTCCACCCAGAGGCGGGCTGGGAACATCATAGCATATTTTATCCCCTTGTCCCGCAATTTCTTCTTCACCGACAAGAAGCCTTGACGTTGCTTTTGTACTGGAAGAAGGAGAGAGTCGCATTTTTAAATCTCAATGGAGCCCCAGCTCGGGCCGCCTGGAGGATCACATCTCTGTCCCGAAAGTTCAGAACCCCTGCAATCATAGGACCGGGGGGCGCCCCGGTCTAGGTCTGCCTCCCGGGACTCTGTGAGCACGTTTAACCGTGAAGAAATTACTTAGACCTTTAGGTTTGAGGTGGTTAAGAACAAGATTTTCAACGAACAGGTCCGGTGTTTGGCCTTCCGACTTCTCTGGCACCCCGATTATATGAACGTTGTTGCGCCGTGCCTTTCCTTCAGAATCATCCAGCTTGCGTTCTATAAAAACTCTTGAGGCCTTAAGATCACGCACCTCTTGTTGCAACAGGTTAACATCGTCTATTAAACTGGCTGTCTTGAGTTCCAGTGTCTTGACCTTCTCACTTGCCTTTGGGAGATCCGCTCTTATCAGCCCCACCTCAATTGCGATGGTGTCGAGTTTATTATCTAGAGCCTCCATCTTCTGGCCCAGGGATGTCTGAACTCCGGTGATGGCCGCCATGAGATCCGTCAGAGTTGGCTCATCCCTGGCAAGAGTGGTCTCTCCCCCCCCCCCCCCCCCCCCCCCCCCCCACGGGGGCCTTTTTTGATTCCACCGGAGACCCTTTAGGCTGAGTGTAGCGATCCAGTTTGTTGGATTGGATGTTTCTAGCCCCCTTAGATGACCGGGACAGGGACTTATCCAGGTTGGTTTTTGTAGCCATCTCGCCCCCTGATCCCAAATGTTTCCTCTCCACACCTGCCGACAAGGTCTCTGCTCCTCTGCCCACTTCCGATATTCGACGATGGGCCGTCTCCAATCTCGCCTCACTCGTCTCTACCAGGCCGCACCCGGCCGCCCGATCCAAGTCGCTCCGCGCACACTGCTCAACTCCCGGGGAGGTGTTTAGCGACCAAGGGTTCCCCGTCGCCTTTAAAGTCTCCCCAGCAGTCAAGGTATCTTGCTGACTCCAACGCAGTGGATTCACCCCCTTGGCAAGGTCCTCCGCTTCACTAAGCAAATGCTATGGCCGGCTCACTCTCTAGGATCTCTTTTTTTTCCCAAATTTTATTAAACAAGTTCAGAAGGCCGATACAATGTCAATGTAATTGCATAAAATTTCCATATTGACTTCGCTCATAACATCTAGCGTCTTTAAGATACATGTTTCATCTAGTATAAATTCCTGCAAGCTTAGCTGAGCAGAGTACTTTCATCTGTACATATTCCGCCTCCATAAAGTTAGGAGGGCCCCCGAACAAAGAGAAACAACAGCAAACAAAATGAAAAGAAAAGAAAAGTAAATTAACCGTTCACACCATGTACAATGTATTATTCCTAGTCATATACGTACGCAGCAGTTACCAGGCAATCTGTGGGAACCGATTCGAGCACTCCTCCGCGTGCTTCACTGAACAATTGCAGATTCTCCCCGACTGAGTAAATACACCCTCAGTGGCTCCCATATGTCCCTTGGTCTCGAAATCTCGGGTAGCTCCTCGGCATATGCCACCAAGTTGTCCCTACAATAAACTAGATCTGTGATCCATGTTTCTATCTTAGGCCTGTTTTTACTCCCCCATGTGATCGCGACCCGACGAGCTGTCATCAGCAGAGCCAGCCTCACAAACTTGCCAGTTACTCCTCGGATGTGTGGTACACAGCATAAGAGACAGGCAAGCGGATCACATCCCAGCTCCACACTCACCATATCTTTCAGGCAGCCCACAACTTCTTCCCAAAATTCCCAAACTTTCTGACATTCCCAAGCCAGATGCATAAAGTCCGCGTTTGCACGGCCGCAACACCTGCAGTCCGCCGTTGCACGTATCCCATACCTGTGCAGTCGCAGTGGAGTATAATAGACCTGGTGTACATATTTCAAATGGATAATACTCAGATTCCCATTCATACTAAGCGTCCCAGTCAAACCGCATACATATTTCCAATCCGCCTCTGAAATTGGTTCAGGCAAACAAGCAGACCAGCGCTCCCAACTCTGATCCGGGACCTCCACGCTTTCATTCTTTATCAGTTTATACAATTTCGAGATTATACTTTTATTGCTGGAGGCAGTGATCGCATATTGCAAAGAGGCCAGAGTAGGGGGTTCTTGTGGGTATGTAGTGTAATGTGTTTTGAGTGCATGTCTCAGGCGATGTAGCGCAAAACGAAACAAGAGCGTTTGGTTATTAACATAGGCCAAGTCCTCTTCCACTACCACAGATCCGTTCACATAAACATCTGACATGTATCTGAAACCTGCCTCTTGTAGTAGACGGAGCGATGGCGCCTCCTGTGTCACCGACAGGGCAGCGTGGTTTGCCAACCAGAGAGACGGGGCATATAACGGAAGTTTGCGTGCCAAGTGTCCGATCTTCCACCATGCAGCAATGGTAGTGTCAACTGCATTCATTTCCGTCTTTGGAGTGCCACGACTGCGCTGAGTGATCGCGCTACAGAGCGGAACCGGGGCCACATCTCCCTCCTCCACCGCGACGTGTGGTGTGAATGCATGTGGCATGTACCAATAATATAGATATTGCGCTTGCGCACTTAAGTAATGAATACAAAAATCCGGTGCTTCAAATCCCCCCTTCTCATAACTCTCGGCCAACGTAGTCCATTGCACTCGGGCATGTCTGCCTGCCCATGCCAGTCTAATCAGCTGACTCCTAATAGTCTTAAAAAATTGTAAAGTGAGCACTATGGGGATGTTAAGAAAGAGATATAGAAAACGTGGCAAAACCACCATCTTAATTAGGGCAATGTGGTCTGCCAGAGAGAGCGGGAGAGTTATCCAACCATCCACTTGACTCTCTAACGATGAATATGCTCTACCATAATTTTCTCTAACCACTGTCTTTGGGTCTCTATGAACCCACACTCCGAGGTATTTTACCGGATCTGCGGTCCACACCAGCGGGAACTCTAAATCCGGACAAGTGGTCGACTCAGTCAGTGGTATTACAAAAGACTTATCCCAGTTTATAGACAGCCCCGATAACTGACCAAAGCGTATATATTCTCTGAGCAAATGTGCTAGATACCGAGCTGGTTCACGGACAAAGAGAACCATATCATATGCATAGAGTGATATAGCTACTGGTCGGGAGTTAAAATTAAGCGCTGCTTCCCTGTGTTGCTGCCTGATCACACAAGCCAGTGGTTCTAGTATCAATGCGAATATTAACGGTGATTACGGACACCCCTGCCGCGTGCCTCTCCCTATATGGAAGGAGTCCGACGTGAGCCCTCCCACGCGCACCCGAGCGCTTTGCTTCGTGTACAGCACTGCTATCCACTGCAAAAATAGCGGTGGAAATCCGATGTGCCTTAGTATATGCTGTAGATATTGCCATTCGACCGAATCGAAAGCTTTGGCCGCGTCTAGAAGCACCGCCGGCGCCTGCAATTTCGGCTCCAGTACATGACACATTGAAAAGATCGTTCGCAAATTATAGGACGTGGCTCGCTCAGGTATAAAACCAGATTGATCCAGTAATACCAACTTCTGCATCAAGGGCTGTAATCTAGTAGCTAAGATTTTGGCCAGAATCTTAGCGTCAATATTAAGCAGTGACAATGGACGATATGAGTCGCACTTGTCCGACGGTTTATCCTTCTTAAGCAATGTGATCATCAACGCTTCTCTTAAAGATGAAGGGAGCTCCCCGAATTCATGAGCTTCCGCATACATTTCAAGCATTTGCGGTGCCAGAATATCCGCATATTTTTTATAAAACTCGACAGTCAGACCATCTGGTCCCGGCGCCTTTCCATTAGCTAGTGCCGCAATCGCAGATCTCACACCCTGTTCGTCTATAGGCAAACACAAGTATTGTCTGTGAGCGTCAGATAGCCAGGCACACGCAATATCATTTAAATAATCCTCAAATTCTGCCTCTTGAACCTGTCCACAGGACTTATACAGGTCCACATAGAAGTTCCGAAATTGTTCTAATATGTCAGTAGGATCAAGGTGCTCAGACCCCTGCTCATCTGTAATTCTGTCAATTCGTGGTTGCTCAAGACGTGTCTTAATCTTAAGCGCCTGTGCGCGTCCCGGCCGTCCTCCCTCACCATAACGCCTGGCCGTGTGTCTACGTGATAGATATTTTAGTTCTGCATCAGCCAGTTCCTCAAACTCTTTAAGCAGTTTCTGAAAATCAGCCACGGTATCCGCTCTAGGGTCCGCCTCATATTTGCGTTCCACCTCGCGCAGTTCAGTTTCAGTGTTACGTAATTTTGTACGTATATCTTTTAGGACACCCGCCACTGTACTAATACACACTCCCCTAATTGTGACATTAAAGGCCTCCCACAGCGTAGCAACATCCGCAACCGTGCCCTTGTTTAGTTCAAAATACTGTACGATGGCTTCTCTTACCGTCTTTTCAAAGACAGGGTCTAACAGGGCTTCGGATCGCAAGCGCCACGTGAATGGGGGGCATCCGGCTGTTGGAAACTCCACGTCTAGCTGAACTGGATTGTGGTCTGATAGTGTGCGAGCTAATGGCGTAACACCTCGCACCCAGTCCGCCACCCCAGTTCCCACTACCCAATAGTCTAGTCTCGACCAGCTTCCGTGTGCAGGTGTAGCGTGTGTCCCCTCCCTCACCTGTGGATTCCTTATGCGCCACACATCTATTAAATCAAATTCTTCAATTGCAGTAGTTAGTGCCTTGGCCACATGGGGGGTGCGATGAGTTAACGGATTCGACTTATCTAAATCAGCATTCAAATAGGTGTTTAGGTCTCCCCCCAAAAACACATGAGTCTCTGGCCACTCTTTCAATACCCTACACATACGGTGAACACAAGCTGAGTCATCCATAATGGGACCAGACATATTCACTACAGTGATCAGTCGTCCATTTGATCTACCACAGACTGCAGCACATCTGCCCTCGTCGTCTGTGTATGTGTGTAGAGGTTTTGAAATCTACTGCCCGTTTGATCAGTATCATGACCCCTCTAGCATAGGAAGAGTATGACGCAGCCAGTCGAAAACCCGCCCATCTGTTGGCCACTGCACCATCTGTGTGTTTGGTTAAGTGGGTCTCCTGTAATAGTGCCACTTGTATCATGTGGCGGTTCAGATAGGCCACCACCAGTCTCACTTTCTTAGAGGAGTTTAGGCCCCTGACATTGCAGGTCAACAATTTACATTTATCAGTCATAGTAATCCGGGCATCTAGTACTCCACTCAATTTGTCTAGCCATAGAAGAGATTCTCATACATCGGTTCAGTGTATTTACCATACATCCTCTCACTTTGCGTGCGGTAGTATTCCATTGATACGGCATGGTGTGAAACAAACAAATCAAACCTTGTAACAACCTTCTCCTTCTACCCCCTCCCCTCCTCCCACTCCAACCTCCCAATCAGGCTGAGAATAAGTCCCATCCCCCTCCCAACAAATTGCATTAGGTTCCATACAATCCCAACAGTCGGGGAACACCCGCTAGGGGCAATGGTTCAGCAGCGACTATCCACACCGTGGTGTGGTCACCGGTCTACTGTAATCCTCCCCCACACGTCAGGTATCAGAAGGGCATAACAGGTAATTCGAAACAGCATTCTTAGAACCAACAGTGTGTAGTATCTATTGGAGCTCGCCACTTTCAGTCCCCTTCATAGCAACTCAGCTAACAGCTGCACTACTCCCGAATCGTATTTTCCACGTTCTTGCTAAAAGACCTCGTCGACTGGATAGGTCAGCCTTTCTAGTCCGTGTCATTCAAACCAGACTCCGCAGATTCAGGTGTCCGTGCGCGTTGCGTTGATCTGCCCTTGCAAATGTGCTTGGTGAATTTCAAAGCCGATTTCGCATCTGTAAAGAAATGTGTTTGCTCCTCGTTTGTGATTTTCAGTTTAGCTGGGTAGAACATGGCGTACGGAACAGAGGCCTCCCTCAACAATTTCTTAACCAGTACAAACTCCTTCCTCGCTGCCTGAACTCCTGGCGTGTAGTCTGGGAAGAATGACAGTTTATCGCGTTTATATATTACCGGGTCTTTGGCTCTAGCGTCACAGAGCACCGCATCTCTGTCGGCGTAGTTCAGCAGTCTCGCAATGATCAGACGAGGAGGTGTGCCCGGTTTGGGCCTAGCAGCGAGCGATGTGCCCGTTCCACTATGAACATTGCAGAAAGCGTCGGACCAAAGAGTTCACGTAACAGGTCCTCTACAAACTTCTCCATCTTGGTAATGGGCGTAGGTTCTGATAAACCTAAAATGCGCAGGTTGTTGCGCCTAGAGCGCGCTTCCAAGTCCTTATTTTTTGCACTGATCACCTCCACAATTTTTTCCAGCTGCAGAATCTGTGTCCTGGATTCGGCCTGGACATCATGCGAGTCCGAGACTCGGTTTTCTAGGATATCTAATCTGTGCTCGTGTTTTTCAACCTTCTTCTTGACTATATCCAGCCCAGACGCCAGTGCATCTATCTTACTGTCTATAGATTTTAAGCCAGCCCGGAGTTCCAGAAGTATGGACCTATTGTCATCTTCATTGGTCTCCTCTGAGCCCTGAGCGACTGTTGGGTTTCCCTGATCTCCCATGCCATCCACAGCGCGGGTGTTGCGCCTGTTTTCAGATTGCAGTTTGGCTTGCCTGGGCTCCGATTTCCCCATGACTGTCTCTGCAGCGTCTGCGTGGTTCCTAGCACGTGTCTTGTCAATTTGTCTCTAGCCGCCACCGACAGTGCTATTGTATTGGGCACTCTGCTTGAAGCAAACTCCAGTGATTGCACTCTCGCCGCCGTAGGGTGTGCTATGTATCGTCTATGATCTTCAGGCTGGGTGAGCTACCAGTGGTACATGTGCCTCGGGGCGAGCCTTAGTGCCCAGACGCTCGACCGGTTATCGCCAAATGCGTGGTGCCCTCAGGCGGATCCAGCACCCCTCCCCCTCAGCAAGGCGAACACCTCTGCGTCCACATACCGCCTCCCAGCTAGCAGTTCAGCTCCGCTGGGGTCAAGATGCCACAGATATAGCCCCCCAGCCTCCAGAGAGTGGCCCGGATCCAGCCCCGGGTCCTCGCACCCGCAATCACAGGTCTGTGATCCCCGCTGCCCAGCAACCCGATCCCCGCCGCACACCACATAAAATGATGCCTGGCGTCGACCGCGCCACCCAGCAACCCGGGCCCAGCCCAACCAGTGATGTCCCTTACCTTGTCCGGGCACCCTCTGCTCCGCTCCCGTGTGTCAGCTGTAGCTTCCCCTCGTTGTGGCTCAGCACCTCTTCACATTTCCGTGCTGTGCTGAGGAAGCTGCAATCTTCGCGCTCACCTCTCCCAGCCCCGAGACTCTGCTGGCTGCCTCAACGCTCGCACGTTGCTGGCCCTCCGCTTGTCCCGGTGTCGCACAGTTTCTCTCAGCGGCTTGCTCAGCTACAGACGCCACGATCGGGCAGCCGCTCCTGAAAAGTGATCCAGGTCTTCGGGAAAGTCCCCTGTCCCAGGCGGATCAACTGTATGCCTCTCCGACAGTCCAAGAAGTATTCACTCCGCCGCCATCTTCTCCCCGGTGTCGCGTGAAACACCTTTGCTCGTTTCTCTAGCGATCAGCTTTTCACGCCTGTAATTTCGTTTCCGTTACTATCTTTGCCCCTCAGGCTACATTTTCCTGTGGTTTTCGGACGTGTGGGGGCACTTTAGAAGAATGGTTTCGTAGGATGGAAATACCAGCGAGCGGAGCTCCCTCAGCAGGCATCCATTCTGCTTCCCGCCGCAGCCACGCCCCCACTCTCTAGGATCTCTCCAAAGTTTCAGTCGGAGTCCCCGAAACTCTCCTGGGTGGCTCCTTACCATTCTTGAGGATATGTCCAGCAACACCGCACATCTCTTCCTGGCCTCATCTACCGTCACTCAGGTGTCTCCCATACAGGGTGCGCTTCGAGGGCACCCCCTGCGACCAATTTCTGCATCTGGCCACACACAAGACATTTGAAGGGGTTTCCCCCCAGGTCAGGCACGCCAAGATTCTCTTCTGAATGGCCTTTTTACATCGCCTCAGGCACCTGTGTACCTCCTCTGGGTGACGCCACCATCCCTGCTCCCCAGGCCGCACCTCTTTCAGGATCTTCCGGGCCGGGCTACCGCGATGGCCAACGCCAGCTCTCTTTCAGGCTCGGATCGAGCACTCTCTTTGTCTCGGGGGGTCCCGACCCACAAGCCAGTCGGACCCGTGCAGCCGGATCACAGCCGACACCAGCCGATCCCCAGGGGCAGCCAATGTCTTCTGGGGCTCCCACTCGGGAATTTGCAGGCAGGGCAGGCGCGTCGTCCTGTGCCCGTGCCCCTCCTTTACAGCTCCGCCGCTGCACTTATGCTGGGGGGCCCGCCGATTGACCCGGGCCAATCGCTATTTTCCTCCGGATCGGGCCGGCCCCTCCCGGCCCACGGCATCCGATGTTTACTCACTACCAGGCGGCCACACCGCCACCCGAGGCCCCGGCTTCCAGGATGGATCAGGCCTTAATCTTCCTGACGGCGTATCTAAGCCGCCGGACCTCGGGGGCGGCTCAAAACAACACCCACGGGCGTCGCTTCGGCTCCCCGTTACTGGAGTGGGATTAGGCCCAGGATAAATGGCAGGATATTGTGGCAGGAAAGGGAGGTCGGCGGAGCCGAGTCTCTAAGCGGCCATCTTGGTCGCCGGCTTGGCTCCCCCCCTGCAAGTTCCTTCTTAGCGGTGTCTGAGATAGTCGGGAATGGCAGGTCTTTTAAGAAGTCCTCCAATAGCGGGTCTTCATTGTGAGTGGGGGCTGCATAGAGTCTGCTAAGGTAGCTACAAAAGGTCTTGTTAATCTCATTCTGCGTATGTATCATGTTCCCTATAGAGGCCATAATATTGGTGATCATAGGTAGGTCAGGGGTATCCCTCAGGATCCGAATCAAAAATGTGCCAGACTTGCCGGCCTCTACGTGCTTCCGTTGTGTGAAGGCTCGATAATCTATTACTCTGAGATCCTCCAGTACCTCCACATGCCGAATACGGGCTTCCTGTAGGGATTCTCGTTTAACTGGGTCTAATACAGCCCCCTGCTCCAGATCCATCATCTGGGCTTCAATCTCTATGAGACGTTTATGTGTTTCCTGTCTAGCCCCCACAGTAGCCCCAATCACCGAACCCCGTACTACCACCTTAAGCGCTTCCCAATCTACGAGAATAGAAGAGGCTGTGTTCCGGTTTTCAGCTAAATAATTTGTGATAGTCATAGACAGAGTTGCACAGAATGGGGTACCTTCCAGAAGCTGAGGCCACATTTTCCAAGTGGGGACTGGGGTGGGGACCCTGTCCCATGTGAGTGTGATTTCTAAAGGATTGTGGACGGAGAAGGTCTTAGCTAAATAAGTGGAGTGGTGAATTTGTGTGAGTAGTGTACGGTACCCCAAAAACCTGTCAATCCTGTGTTGAGTTGGTGGACCGGTGAATAGAAGGAGTATTCTCTATGTGTAGGGTGTAAGAATCGCCAGATATCCGTCAATCCCCAGCCGCTCAGCCAGGTGTTAAGGAGATCTGCTTGTTTGCATGTGCCAGCACCGTGCAATGGTGGATGTGATCTGTCCAAGTCTACGTCAAGGACCGTGTTGCAATCCCCCCTAGGAGCCAGGGAAGTGTATCCCACCCCACTAGAGCCATGCTCAATCGTTGGAAAAAAAATTCTTGATCAAAGTTCAGGGCATAGAGGCTCCTTAACACTATCGGTAGCCCGTCTAACGTACCCTTCAGTAGTATGTACCTGCCTTGATCATCTTCTCGGCGATCTACTTCCATAAAGGGGACCCCAGGCCGAATCCATATTGCCGCCCCATGTGCAAAAGCAGAGTATGTGGTGGAGAAGACTTGCCCCCGCCATGTTTTGAGAGTCTTTAAGGCTTCAGAGGCAGTGAGTTGTGATTCTTGAATGAAAACAATATGGGCCTTCCTTCTGAGTAAATAAGCATGGACGCGAAGCCTTTTATGAACTGCCCGCAGGCCGCATATATTCCAGGTCAACAGGTTATAGGAATCCAAGGTAGTAATATTATTGGGCATAATTGAGCAAGGTGGATGGGACTCTTCTCAACTCGGAGTATATTAGTGCTTGCAGACCAGGAGTACCCTTTCCCCATCAAACCAACAATACTCGGCACAGCCATGGAACAGTGCTGGGCCAAACAATTAACAACAACATTTCTAAACATTTCTATTGTGCGTTCGCAGTGTGGCGGGTCGGCATCACCAGCCATAACAGTAGCGGTCAACTCTCGAACTCCGGCAGCTCGACAGAACCCGGGGGTATAAAATGATTAATAACTGAATATCCGTTGTCCCCTAATGAGGGGGGGGAGTAAGGCCCCCCATTAGGGGCATACCTGCAAGCGGTGGGCTCCATCCCACGCAATGGTCAATTATCTGTATCAGTACCAGGCCAGACAGAGTCCAGCTATATAACATTGGGGAGGAGCAATACCTCATGACAAGCCATAATCTCATGTTTGGTTCTAATTTTCGGACACATCGCATACAAGGACTTAAGACCAAAAAAGATACAAATACGTTGTATAGTCCTGCCACAATCTATGTATGATTCTTTCCATCTTGTTCCGACAAGTCAATGTATTGGGCGTTGTAAGTTATCTATCAGACCATCCCCGGTTTGGGCTGTACCAGAGGGGAATAAGGTGATACTTTGTTCAGAGTCCGAATGTATGGTATTACTGTCTTCCGAGTCTGATAGGATCTTGGCGGAATATTCCCTGAAGGATCCAGCTAATGCCAGCGCCTCTGCTCTTCCCGTCAGTCTCTGATCACTTGCTGGGCCCACCATCCCGGAGCCGGATTTGCCCGTTGCATGGTGCTACGTACCACTTCTCTGTGATTGCGTGAGTCCACGCCGTGAGGAGGCGAATTGTCTGTCCTGGCTGGATTCCAAGTCCATCACCTCTAGCCATACCACCACATCTGATGGGTTGTCGAAGAAATATGTCTGCTGGTCATGGATGATTTACAATGTTGCCAGGAGAGGAACTCATATTTGAGTTGAGCCTCTCGCAGTTTCTTCTTAACCGCATGATAGGAGGACCGCTGACATTGCACTAACGTAGTATAGTCAGGGTAGAGAGAGATTTTCTGATTCGCAAATTGAATTTGTTTTTTTTCCCTTGCTTTTTGCAGGAGTATATCACAATCTCTATAATTAAGTATTTTTACAATTAGCGGTCTGGGGGCGATCCCAACCTTGGGTCTCCAGTAGGAATCCTGTGTGACCTCTCAACACAGCAATAGGAGAGAGATCGTCCTGGGCCACATAGTCTTGGAACCAAGTCTCCATATAATCTGCCGGTTTCTTACCTTTGCTGCGTTCTGGTAAGCCAATCAGGTGTATGTTATTGCTTTGATTTCTTCCCTCTGCGTCCTCCACTCGTTCTTGCAATCCAGTCACTTGCTGCTGCAACTGTGTAATTTGTGTATCATGTTCTGCAAGTTTAAACTCAAGGGCGGACAGTGTTCTCTTCTGATCTTGGACGGTATCAGCGAGTTTCCCATGGTCCGCTCGGAGTAAAGTGAGGCCTGTCGTGAGTGACCCAATCTGCTGCTCTATTGGCCTGTGCGAGTCTCTGACTTCCTGCAGAATCAGGTCAAGCTTGTCCGGGGCTGGTGCGCCCAACTCAGAGGATGAGGCGCCAGGCGATAGGGGTCTAGCCGTGGCCCCGTTTGTTTCAAGGGACCCCCCTGCAGTCATGTGAGTATCTTGCACCTTCCCTTTAAGTCGTCCCATACTGGTTGTCAAGAGGCAATAGGTGCTGTTAGCACAGGAGGGGCGACAACAGCAAAGAAGACACAGGCCACGCAGCCCCAATCCAATGGCACAAACCTGTCAATGGAATCCCTGAGAGTGGAAGTTTGCTGTTCGTCACACACCTCGTGTCTCTAAGGTTGGCGGCCTCAATGGCTGATAAAGGCAGGCCCAGAGGTCAAGGGCGGTTCAGTCAGGCAGGCAACCCCCTATGTGCAGACCCACCCAGAAACTGTTCGCGGTACTGCACCAGGCCACCTACCCACATTAGTGTCTTCAGGAGGAGGCAGCATCAGGGGCCAGTGGGACTCCGGGCAGCAACCCCCCACTCCATAGGGTTGGGCCACCCATGTACCGTTCACTCCAACCTCTAATTCGTGGCTGCACATTCGCTGAGCCTAGCTATAGCATGTATAGGCTGGTGTGCCATGCAAGTTATGTCCCCCAGGTGACACGGTCCTGCCCTCTCAGCCTTCACCCAGCAGGCAGGCACTGTATCCAGTAAGAATGGGGGGGATCGGGGGGTTGGATTTACTCCCTGGCGGGGGGTGGGGCCCTGGCCAATTCCGTCCTCATAGACCGGTGGGAGTTGAGTGGCGGCGGGGGGAGGGGGGGAAAATGTCACCAGACATCGCACAAGTCTGCCCAGCAAGAGTGGGCACCCCCCATCACACTCCACCCGTCGCTGTGCCCCGGAGAGTGCAGTCTCAGGATATTAGACCCCCACTCGGCACGTCTGCTCCCCGCTGGTGCCCCTTCCACGCAGCTCCCCTGACACCACGAGGCCAGCCGCAGATCGCCTCCTCACCGTTCCTGGCAGTCGTCGTTCCCTGCAGGCAGGGCCGCGTCGTTGAGCCGGTCTCGCCGACACACCCTCCGGTTCAGCTCCTCCACAGCACCGTCTCCAGTTGCCCAGTGTCAAAACCCTCCGAGGCCATAGCTCTCCGCAAAGCACCCAAGGTACAGGGCGTGACCTTCCACTTCCTGCACACCCTCAGATAAGGCCGCGCATCTCACAATCTCCGTCCGATATGGCGTTCGATCGCCACAGTGTCCCCTGAGCACCGAGGGAGTCACAGATCACCACCAGAGGCCGCAGCAGCAGCCCCCCACTTCACAAGCAATGTTGGTTGCGCCCCGGGCGGTAAAGCACAGGATATATTCCCCTGGGGTCCAGAGCTTCACCAGATCGCGTCCGCCCTCTTAGGCGGTTAGCCATGCCCCTGCAGCCCTTTTTCCTTAAAGGAAAATGGGATGCATTTAAAAAATCTAAATGAAACTTTTCAGTTTCATTTTTAAGGGCAGGTAGCGGTCCCTGGGGCCACTGTCTGCCCTTAAAAAATATTTGCGCATGCATTCACAAATGGGAAAGGGTCCCCTGGGGACCCCTTCCTATGTGCGAGTGCTTTACCACCCTTCTGAGAAGGGCATTACACTGTGAGTGTTTTGCGACCGCAATCGCGGTCCCAAAACATTCCTACATAGCTAAAGGAGTCGCTATTAGGAAGGAACACCCTTGGAATGCCCCTTCCTAATAGCGAGTCGCTAATCCTATTTTGTGAGTCGCAAATCAATTTGTGACACGCAAAATAGGATTAGTACATGGGCCACAGGTTTTTTGCGGGTGCAAACGAGTCTAAAACCCATTTGCGCATGCAAATAACCTTTGTACATCTGGCCCCAAAACATTTGGATTGAGACTTCTATCAACACAGCTTACCCACTCGACTGGTCATCTTCTAGAACCTACATTTTTATCAATGGAGGAAATAAATATCCAGAAACTATTGCCCACGATATGGACAGATCATTTAGCCATTGTCTTTACACTCAATTTACTGGTTTTTAAAAGGAACCTTTCCTTTGAATTGTCTTGAAAATTGGTTGTCACTCTTTGGAAACATTTTCTGCTGATAAGATGAGCAAGAACATCCTCTCGGGAACTAAACACCAGACCAAGAGCAGACAATATTAGACCCTAGTGTCTCACTCATGAGGCTTAGTTCAATAACAACTCCTGTCTATGTATACTACATAAGACTAAACCTATCAATAGGAAAAACGATTCTTGATTCTCTGCTGACCTTGCAATTAATAAACTAGAGCTGTGACAACTAGAACACCAATGGCACAGATCTTACAACAAAGAACAAAATTTGAAATAATCTGCCAACAGAAAAGAATATCACCAACAGATCAATCAGGAAAAGCAATCATATTGTTCACAACGTTTAACAAAGCCCCAAATATGTCAAAGGTACTATTAAAATTGTTAAGGAACTAAACAAACATATAGTCAGTCACCTCAACTTAGCAAAAAAACTTCTCAGAGTATAAATGTAAAATTAGATATGATTTTGCAGCAAAAACTAATATTCAGCCTGCTTGTGTCAATTCTTCCCTACTATGGAAAGTCCTAACACCTCCTTGTATAAGTTGCATCCTATCTCTGAGTCTCCTCTCATTGAGGTGATATAGCATAGCCATCCTGCTTAATCACCCCAGTATATCTGCCTTACCACATTTATGCAAGAACTATCATTAGTATTGACTGTTGTCTTGGAACAGGATTAGTACTTAACTTATGTAAAGTAGTAGTAATGTCTATATATAAAAAATTCCAGAACATTCCACTGCCAGCCGGCCTTCGCAATTTCACAAAATGGAGCACGGACCACAGTTCAGTGCACAGAATCCTCTTTATTAGTTCCAAACTCCGTCGGCCATTACGCGTTTCGGCACCGGGGTGCCTTAATCACATGACACGTGAGTCAATCAACTGACTGTTTTCATACCGTTTTTTCCCAATGTGTTTCAATTTTTTCACCATGATGTGTAAAAGTGACAGCGCATTTACATATTTGTTACTGCAACCGGGAAAACCAGTATGTTACAAAGTATATATCATGGACAGTGGTCTTATTTGCAGATCATGGTTTATAATACCTTTGTCTGAAATCATGGTTTGAATACCAAACATTGTGTTGCGCCATCCTGACTCTCCGATCACTCCCTGTGCAAAATTTTGCAATTTGACAAAGTGCAAAATGGTTGTACATAAATAGATATAAATACATAAATATATAAATAGTTCTAAAAATATATCATAAAATCTATTTAAAATACCCTGTATAAGATGGAATCTGTGCAATTATGGGTATCAATACCCTACATTCAAATGTTAATGTACACTTGCGACTATGAACATTTCTGGATCTCAGATAAGTTTATGTAAAAAACAGCCACCAATTTAAAATCCCTGAAAGTCCATCCATAATGCTCTCTGATTTATCTCAACTATATCTATTGATTTATGTACTCTTAAGTTGTATTGTGTAGTTGTTTGTATTGTTTAACCAATGTAACTATGATACCTACTATTACTTTTTTTACCCCCTGTCCATGCAGTAACCCCTACTAGTCGACAGAAGCCTCTGTCTTTAGTAGTGTGCGTTTAGGCGAGATATAATTTTAAGTGTGTACAAAAAACATAAAATATATGCATGAAAACACAAGATAAAAGCCTTTATCCTTCTATCAGTTTATTCTATCCGTGAGGTTCTTATCTTTTGAGCTCAACAATGTACATATTACCCAGTTTCATGTTCTTCTAGCTAAAACATCATTACATTCCTGTTATTACTGTCCCTGATTTTAAGCAGACTTTATATAACCACAAAGTTGTAAGAACCTGTCTATTGTATTTTATCCAGGTTAAGAAAAGTATTAAAGTTCAAATCATAGACATGTGTATAGGTCTTCTGTAATATTGAGGCCATTGGGGTGTTTGGAATCCAGTTCTAAAATATACCTGGTTTCCAATTTACGCAGGGTTCCTATTCTGTTGCCCCCTCTTTTATTAAAAGGTACACTGTCAATTAAATAATACTTAAAAAACTTAGGGTCTGCTTGATGAAATTCGTTAAAGTGACGAGCAACGGGGTATACTGGGTCTCGATTCTTGATCGCTCTCATATGTTGTAGAACCCTCTTATGCCCCTGCAGCTTAGTACTTCCTACGTACCTAAGCCCACAGGGGCACTCGAGAATATACACAAAAAAATCTGTTTTGCAAGACAGAGACTTATTGACTTCTTCCAAATGCTGTTCTAAAAGTAGTGGTGTTGACGCCATGTTGACAGGCTTTACAGGTCTTACATTTAAAAAAGCCCTTTCTTTGGCTTAGCCAGTTCCCCTTTGGCTGTTCTATTGGATTGTTAACCACAAGTCTATCTCTCATGTTGGGGGCCTGTCTATTTGTAATAGAGGGTCTTGATGGTAATGTGTCTCTCAGGACCAGATCATTTTTGACCAATGGCCAATTTCTCTGAATGATACAATTGATCTCTTTGTGTTGCTTGTTGTAGCCCACAATCATTCTAAATTCTTTGTTGGATTTGTCTGTGGTTTTTGCTGGCTGTACAGCAATGTCTGTGTCAACATTTTTTTAAAAAAACTTTATTTTGAGTGTGATGCAAAAACATACATCGGAGTATATTAGTACATGGCTCCTCCTTGAGTCGAGGGCCCGGACGTTAACCAACAGGACACAGCCATTCAGCCCACATCCCGGGGGCCGGGCGGCAGTATGGTACCAGAAACATGGACTCCGTAGTCATGATAAGACAATAAACATGCCGCTTATACGGCCAGGTGAAAGTACATCATCACTTTTTTCTTTTTTTTTTGTTCTTGTTCGTTGTGTGGAAACACTGGACAAGTAAAATTTTCAAAGGAATTCAGGAATAACAAAAACTTTCCCTCCTCTACAAACTTGGCATAGTGAGAACACAGGCATATACATTCCATTCAGGTGAGCAGGGCCCATCCGGGCGCAATTATCAAATCAAAAATCAAACACAGATCCATATGGGACTCAGAGCAAATCACATATTTACAGAGGCTATGCGCGCGGTACTTGCAAGGCACTAGCTCATAGCAGCCCCATCATCCCCACTCCCAACCACCTCTTCCCCGGAGTCCAACCCCTGCGGGGTGAACAGCTCAGCGCTGGTGGCATCCGAGTCACTATCTACAGACCCCACAGTACACATCATGCGCCATGCCAACAGATCCTCCTGCAGCTTCTCATCCCTACGTGTGTGTTGCATATGTGTTTCCTCCGCCAGGGACCATTCCTTGAAATCTCTAAGCCAGAATGAAAGCTCCGGGGCTCGACTTCCCATCCAGGTGATAGCCACCCTGCGCCTTGCCAGAACCAATAATAGCTGCAACAGCTTATAGGACAACTTTCTCTTTCTAGGCTTGGGTACCAGGGCCAACAGACAATGTAGTGGATCCAAGGCGATCCGGAGACCAGTGATCCTCCGGATGCGCTCTACCACCTGCCCCCAGAAGGTCGCTACCGGCGGGCACTCCCAGGCCAGATGGAGAAATCCCGCTCCACCCAGTCCACATCTAGGGCAGTCGTCCCGTCTGTCATTTGAGATGCGGTGTAAGGATATCGGGGTCATATAGGTGCGGTGCATAAAATTGAAATGGATGAGCTTGAACCGTGCATTACATGATACCGTACGGGTCAATGCCCCGATTCGTTTGCATTGGTCAGGCTCCAGGGTGACACCAAGATCCGCCTCCCATGCAGCCCAAGCCGGGGAGACCGGTGGATCCGAGTCCCTGCGCATGGCTGAATACAACAACGTGATCAGCCGTCGGCCTCTGCCACAGGAAAGGAGGACGTTAAGGGTGTGTGACACCGGGGCGCCTCCGGGAACTGCGGCCAGGTCACCCGCGCCATGTCCTGCAGTCCCCTATAATGCAGGTAATGCCCCTCCGTCAAGCCAAAGGCGTCCGTAGCCCCCTCAAAGGTTACAAAGGCGTCATCTGGGTACAGGTCCGCCAGGGTTTCGCAGCCACCCCCCCCTCCAGGTCCGGAAGGACATATGTTCTTCCATCGACACCACAGGCGCTAGAATCCACACCGGCAATTCCCTATGGAAAGGGGCCCGTCTCAGGATTCTCTCTACGAATCTCTGCCAAATCCCTGCAGTGTGCCTCACCACATAAGGTAAAGACGTATCCGCTCCCCTCCCTTGCATCAGTGCTACCTGGGTAGTCTCCTCATCTGCTCTACCCGCCAAAAGGCTCAGTTCCCAATTCGCTGTGCCGGTGAACCAGCGTGCAGCTGGTTGAAGCTGTGCCGTGTAATAGTACAGGTCGAATCTCGGAGCCTCCAGACCTCCCTCCTCCCGACTCCGGACGACAGTGCGCAAAGCAACTCGACTGCGCTTGCCTGCCCAGAGTAGCGACGTAAGTAATGAATCAAACGTGCGGAACAGACCTGGCGGGATCGGGCACAGTGAATTCTGTAGGACGTATAACAGTCGCGGGAGCATCACCATTTTAGCCACCGCTAATCGTCCCATGAGGGAAAGCGGAAGTGTGTTCCAGAACGAGACCGACTGCTGAAGGGAGCGCACCACGTGCCCAGCATTGCGGACCAGCAACTGGTTGTTCGACGATGCCACCTGGATTCCCAAATACCGGAAGGCATCTAGTTCCCATCGCAGTCCCAGGTGTGGGAGGTTCGCCCGCTGGTCGGGGCCATAACCCACCAAGGGGAAAATGAGGGACTTGCCAGGATTAATCCGCAGACCCGAGGCCGCACCGAAACGATCCAATAGCCGTAGTAAAAGCGGCAGCGACTCGCTCGGGGACGTTAAATAAAACAAAGCATCATCTGCGTACAGGGAGACCACATTGACGGTGTCCCCCACCCTGATACCCCACTGCGCCATTTCCATCCTCACGAGGACCGCCAACGGCTCAATTGCCAAGGCAAAGAGCAGCGGCGAGAGGGGGCACCCCTGCCGCGTGCCCCTGCCCAGTGGACAGTCCTCCGATCGCGCCGAGTCGAACCCTAGCTCGAGGTTTCCCATAAAGGATCTGGATCCAGTTACAGAAGACAGGGCCCAGACCCACCAGATGGAGCACTTCCAGTAGATACCCCCAATTTACTGTGTCGAACGCCTTGGCCAAATCTATGGACACCAGGACCTGGGGGTCCTGTCTATCCCGTACTTCATGGAGAATATGGTTCAGGCGTCTGAGGTTCATCGCAGTGTTGCGGCCCGGAATTAATCCGCACTGATCCTGATGCACCAGATGCGCCATGTGCGGCGCCAGGCGATTGGCCAACACTTTCATGAGGATTTTAGCATCAGCATTGATGAGAGTAATGGGCCGATACGCTGCAGGGTCGCAACTGTCGCCTCCATGCTTGAGAATCATGCACACCTCACCCTGATTCATAGTAGGCGGGAGGGCGGCACACTCCAGCGCCTCCACATAAACCTGCAGGAGCCGGGGGGCCAAGGCCTCCCCAAACGCCTGATTAAATTCCGGCGGAAACCCATCCCCTCCAGGGCCCTGGCCCGCGGTAGACTGGCCAACGCGACCTTGATCTCATGGAGCGAGAGGGTCACCTCCAACTCCTCCGCTGCTTCCTCCGATAAAGTCTGGAGGGGCAATCCCCGAAGGTAAGCCTGAGAAGCGGACTCCGTCACCGAGGGGTCCGCAGTATAAACCACTTGCAGGTGGGCCTGTAGGACCCCCAGAATACCCGCCTCCGAGTGCACCAGGTCCCCCGCAGGGTTGCGCAGAGCAGCTATCTGTTCCGGAGCGAATTCCCGCCTAAGGATCCAGGCCAGCAATCTCCCGGCTTTGTCCCCTTCGCGATGGAGGCGCTGACGATACTGACCCAGAGTGTACTTATCTAGCCTGGTCAGTATGTCCTGGACCTCCTCCCTGGCCGACCTCTCCGACTCTAAATCCGAGTCGTCGGGGTCTGAAATAGTCTGGCAGCTTCGCAGGCGATCCTCCGCTTTACACAGATCACGGATCAACTGCTTCCGCACACCATAGGACAGGCCCATACACGCGCCGCGCACCACCGCTTTCATGGCATCCCATTTGACCGCATAGGACAAGTCAGCATCACCCCAGTTTAAATCCAAATAGTCAGTAAGAGCTGTCTCCACATGGGCCTTCCCTACTTGGTCCTCTAATAGGTCCACCGGCATCCTCCAGGTCCGAGGATGGGAGGGCTGGGCGAGCCACTGGGCCACGCATGTCACTGGGGAGTGGTCCGACAAGAAGCGGGCCTGGTGGGTGACCGTCAGGGAGAGGGGCACATCAATATTCGCAGCGAGGACCCTGTCCAGTCTACTATGAGTATTATGTGTCGGAGTGTAACAGGTATACAATTTTTGTAGGGGATGGCGCTGTCGCCACACGTCGACAACCCCTAGGTTAGACATCACTTCCCTGAGTTTCGCCGTCATGCGCGGTTTTGTGCCAGTACGGGGAGGATGCCTGTCCAGAGCCGAGTCTAACACGCAATTAAAGTCCCCAAACCAGAGGAGGGGGGCATCGAGCTCCAAAATCAGGACATCCTGAAGTCGGGAGAAGAAGTCAGGATCATCGACATTGGGCGCATACGAATTTAAGATCGAGAAATCCCTTCCATCAATCTTCACCCGCAGTAGCAGGTACCTACCCTCTATGTGAGCCTCCACGTACTGTATAGCGAAGGGTACCCCTGGAGCCACCCAGACCAATACTCCCCTAGCATATGTAGAAAAGGAGGAGTGGAACACCTGACCTCTCCATTTTTTGGCCAATTTTGGAGCACCCTCGTCTGTTAGATGCGTTTCCTGCAGACACGCGATGGCAACTCCGTGGCGGCGGAGGAAGGAGAGGACTCTATTTCTCTTGGTGCAAGTGCCTAGCCCCCGCACGTTCCATGACATCAACTTATATCCCATGACCTGTGTTGCTGCCCTTCCGGGCCACCAGTTGCATTCCAGTAGGTTCCCCCATCCATGACCCTGAACGGTGCCTCGATGCCAACAACAATCACCCCACTACACCCCACCCAACCCCTAAGAGCCCCAAACCCCACAACTCCCCCAGAACACACCCCACCACCCCCACCCACGAGCAAGCAGACAGCGAAAACAAAACATGCTACCTTGCCCTCCCTCTGCTGGTGCCAGGACGTGCACAGCCACCCCATCCGTTCCACACAACCCCCACACACACACAGCCCAACCGGTACCTCCCACCCACCCCCCTTCCAGCTCCCCGCTAGACCCAATCTAACATAGCAAACCTTAGGCGAAATACATAAATAGAACACACAGTTCCCCCGCCCGGGATTCCCCCCTCAGCAGTAAGCAAGTCCCCCCGCCCCTTCTCGTCATCCCGGGCAAACCTCCGAACCCACTGGCATCATGAAACATCAGAAAGGGTTCCAAAGTTCCTTCTACCCCAAGGATAATACTGGAGAGACCATAGGTACCTCAAGGTGGATCCGCCCCCGTCAATGGCTCGGATAGTCCTGTCTCTGGTACCACCGGAGCCTCGGTGTCTGTGCTAGGCACCGTATCCTGCAGGGTGTCCGGAACCAAAGTGTCCCCAGGGATAGACCTGACCAGAGACTCCGGGCCCGCCTCCTCACCGGGAGGTCTCAGCAATAGAGCACCAACTTCACCCACCATGATTCTAGGTCCTGCCGGGTCCTCTGAGGCAGATCGGCGTCTTCGTCTCCCTCGGCGCCGTCACTGAGGGCGGGTGCCCCACGTCTCCCGGGGTCCTCCCCGTTCTCCCGGTGGTAGATCATCGCCACGTATCTCGAGCCACTCCCAGACCTCCGCCGGGGATTCAAAGAAATGAGCACGACCTTGTGAGATCACTTTGAGCTTAGCCGGGTACAAGAGAATATACTGCAGCTTCATTTCCCGGAGCTTCTGTTTCACGGCCAGGTAGGACTTCCTCTGTTCCTGCTGGGTGTAGTCAGGATATATGGAGACGCGGCTGTTTTCAATAGTGAGATTCTCCGTCTCCCTCGCCGCCCTCAGTATACAGTCCCGGTCTTTGTAGTTCAGTATCTTGGCTATGAGCGCTCTCGGGGGCTCCCCCGGGCGCGGAGGCGGCACCAGGGCCCTGTGCGCCCGTTCGATAACAAAGACACAGGACAGGCCCTGCGGACAACGGTGGGTCCGAATCCAAGTTTCCAGGAAACGTTCGGCGTTGCCCGCCTCCAGCCGTTCCGGCACGCCCAGGACCCTGATATTGCTACGTCGCGCTCTACCCTCCGCGTCCTCGGCTCTCCGCTCCAGGGCATGCGTCGCAGCCGTGAGGGTCGTTACTGTCTTCTTGAGAGAGGCCACTTCGCCTTGCAGCTGGGTGATGTTGCCCTCGGCGTCAGAGACCTTATCCGCCACCTTCCGGAGATCCGTTCGCAAAAGGTTGACATCAATGGATACTGTCTCGATCTGCCGCTCAAGCGCAGTGTGGGAGCCCTGTATAGCCTTCAGCAGTTCGGCTCTGGATGGTTCCGCAGGCCCCTCCGCACCCTCCTCTTGGCCCGTCTGACGCGTAATTCTTTGCGAGGGCAGCCTCTGAGTAGTGTACTGTGTAATGGTGTTGGGCTGGGTGGACTTCGACATCCTGTCCTTACGCATCGCCGGTGGCGACAAGGTCTCAACGATCCTTCCCGGGGTGACGCAGAATCTTCTCGCTCCCCCCTGTCTTCCTGCCCGGGGGCTCCAGGCAGCTTCCTTAAGGATCAGAAAGACACCAGGCCGGGGCCAGGGCCTCCTCCTCCGCGGCCAGGCGGGCCCACACACCTGGGGCGAGGGCTATAATGTTCACTGTCGCCCCCTAGAGCAGCGGCGTCCGCGGGGGGCCGTTGAAGTGAACAATCCACTCCCCCTGGCAGCACCCGGCAATCCGTAGGGTAGGACAGGCAGGCCAGTTCAGGGGCCAAGGACGTCGTGGTGGGCCCACAACCCAATAGTTCTCCAGTCCCCTGTACTCTCGTCTCCCCCGGGATCACGGGGTGCCCGTCCAAAAAGCTGCGCCCCTGCGGGGAGACCGGGGCCACTATCAGGGCCACTCAGCCGAGGAGTCCGCCTCTCAGGAGTAGTTGCAGCCTGATCCAGCAGTCCAGCCTGATCCAGCAGTCCCCTCTTTTACCAGGCTGACGGTGGGGCCCGGGGCAAACAGTACATTCCAGGGGGCAGGGGCCCCAGCACCAGCGGAACCAACGGCACCACCAAGCGGCCCCCAGGGAGCGTTGAAGCAGGGAGGGAGGTCCGGGGCAGCCAGCCGCTCAAGCGGTGAGGTCCCTCCGTTTACCGACACCGCCTCACAATGTTCGGGGGCTCATATCAGGCCGGTGGGCACCAGGGACAGGCTCCCCTCATCCGTCGGGTGGCCCGATCCCCGGCCGCCCGCTCCTCCAGGTACAATCACGGCCTCGCCAAATTCAGGGCCACTCAGGCCCGGGGCCCCCGCGGGTGGGGGGGGGAGGCACTACAATGCTCCCGCCGGAGCCCGCGAGCCCCCGCAGTGCACAGGCTCCGATCTCGCCCGCAGCCTGCGTTCCTCCCGCTCCGCGGGCAAGATGGCGGCCCGGTCCGGCAGGGTCTCAATGCCGGACCTCAGAGCTGCAGGACGGGGCATGATGTAGCTCCGCCTCGGGCTCCCCGCCAGCTCCCAAGTCCCACAGGTTCGTCAGCACTGGTCCCAGGGGCACCGATCCGGGCAGGGATACTCTCCGGCAGCCCCCGGGGGAGAGGACGGGCGCCGCGTCTCACCTCCGGGCCTCCGATCTGGGTCCGGGCCGGGCTGTAGATCCCCAGAGCCCTCCGGTAATGCACAGGCGTCAGGACGGAGGAGCCCCAGATGGCAAAGGCTCCGCCGAGGAGGAAAAGACACTACCGCCGTCGGAGAGTCCAGGGGGGCAGGGCCACTCCCACCGCACCTCTCCGCACCAGGCCGTGATCCCCGGCCTCACGTAGGTGCTCGGCCGGCCTCCGCTACACCGGTCCGTCTCTGTCAGGATCTGCGGACGTCGCCACGACCAGCCGCCAGCCAGGGGGTCTCCAGGACAGGGGGGACCCTCGGCACTCAATCTGGTCCGCTATAAACGCCTGCACAGGATATTTTTTAAGGATTTACGGGTCCGCAGGACGGGAGTCGGCGGAGCTCACGTCCTGCCAGCCATGCTGCTTGGCCACGCCCCCCGTCTGTGTCAACATTTGATCCTGGCCCAGATATTGTAAATTTTAATAGCTTATCTCTGTCTATTGCCTTGCTTTTGAGAATAGCTGCATCAATGCATTTAGCAGTATAACCCCATTCTAAAAATCTCAGTTTACTTTCTAGTTGGGCTTTTTTCAATTCACTTTCGGTACTACAGATGCGCTTTATACGTAACATTTCCCCATAGGGGATGCTTTTGACCAGGTGCTATGGATGGAGACTGTTTGCATGTAGAACTGAATTTACCGCGGTGGGTTTTCTATGCATTTTAGTTTCCATCTTACCTCCCTCTATATATATTTCTACATCTAGAAAGAGGACCCTGTCTGCACTGATTTCTGTTGTGAATTGTAAATTGATGTCATTTAGGTTCAACTCATGAATAAATGCAGTTGCTTCTGATTCCGAACCATGCCAAATTAAAAACTACATTTACATCCACCTGACCTCAATAAGTTCTTCCCAATATCACTTCTACTTGTTGATTCAAGTTATTATAATTTTTGAATTTTTATGTGTGTAGGAAGGTAGGATCTGACTGCATAGTTACCCCCACGTTTTGCCTGGTGTTTTGCTGTTTTTTGGCTAGTCTGACTGGGATCCTGCTAATCAGGACCCCAGTCTATCTGCTTTCTCCCTAAATTGGTTGTGTTATGTACTTTGGTACACTCCAGAGTGGATACTGGGGTACCCTTATCCGTCCCTAGTATATGGTACACATGTACCCAGGGCATAGGTACCCCAGAGGCCTCCCATGGGCTTAAGCATGTATTATGCCACCCATGAGAGGCCATGCAAAATGGAACTACAGGTCTGCTACTGCAAACTGTATAAGTTGGTGCTTGCACCATGTACTTTAGAAATAGGTTCACTATATCTATAGGTCCCTACACGTAAAACATATAAGTCACCCCTATAGCAGGCCTTAACAATCCTGAAGGCAGGGTGCTGGGTTTTACATGAGAGGGTGCCCCTGCATGAGCAGAGCCCCTCTGCAGCCTGCAGAGACCATTCTCCTGGGTTGTCTGTGACTCAGCCAGGCATATAAGTAGAGGTGCATTATAACCTTGCGGTAAATGCTATCTCGAAAACGGCTGAAATAAAACATGCCATGTTTGGTATCAAACACCTTGGAATCATACCTCCACACCAGTAACTGGTGTGGGAAGTATGATCCCACCCTTCTGAAGTGAGTGCCAGCCTTCCCGACCCGGTCAGCACAAAATGGATGCTGCCGACCAGAGACACATTTCTGCCCTCTTGCTGCTGAGCCAAGCTCGAGCAGAGGAAGGCAGCACAATAGGTATCCTGTCACAGGGAGGTGTGATATGCATGGGGACACCAAATGAGCCCCAGGTGCAGGCTTTCAGCCTCTGTCAGAGAACACACACCCAGCCCCAATACACTAAATCCTGTCTGGGAGGTGGTCACTGTAGGAGAGTAGGGTCGGCTTCCTATGGTTACCCCCACTTTTTGCTGTGATTCTCTGTTTTTTCGACTTTAGTATGGCTGTGGCCCTGCTAATCAGGCCCACAGCCTAGCTGTTCCCTCTCCAAATTGATACCATGTACTTTAGGTGTATCCAAGATTGGTTACTGGGTCACCCTTGTTAGCCCCTGTATAGTGTACCATAGGTTCCCAGGGCATAGGTGCACCCCAGTCCTACCAGGGGCTGCAGCATGTATTGTGCCACCCCTGGTTAGCCTTCCAAACTGACACCACAGGTCTGTACTTACAGCCTGGGTAATGCGGTGTAATCACCCCTTACTTAGATACCTATATCTATCTATACATATAGACACATAGTAACCTATAAGTCACTCCAGAGTGCTTGGTTTTGTGTGAGAGGGTGCCCTAGCATGAGCTGAGCCCCTCTGCAGCTTTCGGAACCATCTCCTTATAGCTGTTCTATGACGTAGCCATACCATATACTCTTCAGTGCATTATAATCCTCGCGGTTAATGCTAACTTTTGTTTGGCTTTATCAAAACATGTCGTGTAAGGTGTCAAACACTTTGGAATACTAACCCCCCCCCCCGCCAGTTCTGGTGGTGGGGGTGGCATTCCACCCTTCTAGAGGGAGAAGACTTGTAGTTACTGGTTTACCCAGTTAAAGTTAAACAGAGCCCCAACATCACAAAATGGATGCTGCTGCCACAGACACGAGTCTGCCCTCCTGTTGCTGGACGAAACTCCAGTAGGGGAGGCCTGGACAATAGGTTTCCTGTCCAGGGAGGTACTAGCACCTCCCCAGATAGGCTTTAGTGTATTGGGGCAGGGTGGGTTGCATTCAGTGAATGCTTTTCAGACACTGCCTGGGGCACACAAGGTGCTGCATGCATTTCCCAGTTCAAACTAGTTGCTGGGGCACTCATCCCCAGCTCTGGCGCAAAACAGAACACAGGGGAAGGGGTGTAAACACCTCCACCCCAGGTCCACCCATAGGAGGGACCTTAGAGTTAGTCCAACCTCTAAACTTGCTATCAGTATAGAACCCCAGTCCCTAGGACTTTAGATTACCCTGGACGAAACTCTGCAACATATATCCTGGATCTTCGACATTCCATTTCGACTGGAAGATGGAAGAAATCCCCTTGTGGTCAAGGAGTGACCACCGTGTTCAAACAGGCACCAACAGCATCTTTGCTAGTCTGCATTTTCGAGGCTCTCGCCGGACCCTGAAGAATGTGTGACAAAGGACACGAACTTCCTGACATCTCTAACCCCGACCTTCGCTCCCAGCAAAGCTGAGACCTGTGGCGGACACGAGAGACGTGGGACCAGAACTCCTGGACACCCTGCATTTTGCTACCTACATCAACTTCCTGATGTATCCCAAAGTTGTGCATTGGGGTGCTTGAAGCCCCAACCCCGAGCACCTTTTGCACCGAAGCTCAGAGGCCCACACTCCACGAGTGTCCCGTGGGCCTGCTTTGTGCATTTATGCTTGAAGTGTCTTTACGGTTCCTAATCTGTTAGCTAGTGAGACCACAGGATGACCAATCTTAAAACTACTTTGCTTTCCTGGTTGCTCCAGATTTGCTCCAGCTTCCCTGCAAAGGAGAAGCGCCCCAAACCTTGCTGGTCTGCAACGAAGCCAATCTTGACATCTTACGTGGATTGCGTTTGCCAAGGCATGTTGGGTCCAATCCGGATACCAACACAGCAGTCAACTAGATCCTTTGTGGGACAGCTCGAATCCAGCTCCTGGTTGTTGTTGATGCCTCCTGGTCTACATGGCTGAAAGGACAAACTTCACCTTTTCACCTGAAATCACCCGACATCCTGTGGCATCTTCCTGTCGCCACCCTGGTCACTGGCTAGTGGCCTAGACTCTGTCTCCTCTGCTTTCAGGTTCTTCATATCTCCAACCCACCCTTGGATCCACCTGGACACTTTTCCTCTGGAGCACTTCTTCGCAGCTTTCCCTTGGAATCGACGACGAAACCCGACACGAAAAGACACCTATGCACCCGGCTTCCCTGGGTGAGGTAACACGAGTACTCTGGTGCTCCCGGGGGGTATTAACTCTCCAAGTGTCCTAGTCTAAAAGGGTTCCATCACAGTTCACCTCCTTGTACCCTTAATCTTTAAAATTGTAACTTGTTCGTTCTCCATAGAAAGTCAATGGTAACCCGCGGCTGTGGTCAGAAACTGCACGCGTCTCCCATGGGCCTCCTACATCCTAACCTTTGGTTTTTCCTAGAAGACCCAGCGATTCCCCAGGCCCTAGGCCTGCTTTCGATTCCTCATGTGGTTCTTATACCACTATTTTAGTATATGGTTTGTGAGGCCCCTAGGGCAAAACGTATACTGTGCCACTTATCGTATGCTAATTAAGTTCCTTGTATTGTACTTCTACCTTTGTCCTCATAAAGAGTGCAGAGGGGTTGTGTTTAGAATAAATACATATATATTTTATATATACCTTGTGTGGTGTGCTTTCATTTGGTACTCAAGAGATTATAAATGTTAAAACTACTTGCTTAACTCGTCTCCAAGTCTTAGCCTGAAGGCTGCTCTCCACAGCTATCCCTAGGATAGCTTTATATAAGGTTGACTTTATAACCTACCATCAATAAGGGTCGATTGGACTGGTGCAAGGTGCCCACTAGAATAGTGGACATCATATACCAGGCCAACTTCTCACAGTCACACCTTCCTGTGGCAGGATGCCTATTGTGCTGCCTTCCTCTGCTCTAGCTTGGCTCAGCAGCAGGAGGGCAGAAATGTGTCTCTGGTCGGCAGCATCCATTTTGTGCTGACAGGGTCGAGAAGGCTGACACCGGACAGACCAGTGACCCCGCGAAGCTCACTTAAGAAGGGTGGAATCATACCTCCCACACTGGTTACCAGTGTGGAGGTATGATTCCAAGGTGTTTGAAACCAAACACAACATGTTTTATTGCATCCGTTTTCAAGATAGCCTTTACAGCGAGGTTATAATGCACCTCTACCTACATGTCTGGCTGAGTCGTGAACAGAGGGGCTCTGCTCATGCAGGGGCACCCTCTCACGTAAATCCCAGCACCCTGCCTTCATGATTGTTAAGGCCTGCTATAGGGGTGACTTATAAGTTTTAAGTGTAGTGACCAATAGATATAGTGAACCTATATCTAAAGTGAGTGGTGCAAGCACCATCTTATACAGGTTGCAGTAGCAGACCTGTAGTTCTATTTTGCATGGCCTCTCATGAGTAGCATAATACATGCTTTAGCCCATGGGAGGCCTCTGGGGTACCTATACCCTGGGTACAGGTGTACCATATACTAGGTACTGATAAGGGTACCCCAGTATCCAATCAGGCATGCACCAAAGTACATAACTGTCACGAAGCTGATGATGTACGATTTTTTTTTCCTTTTGAGGTTCCCAAATCAGTCACTCACGCCATCCCGCCTCTTATAAAGGAGGAGCCGAGGCCCTTTAAAAAAGACCTTTCGGAGGATTCCCAGGTAACCTGGCCGGTGACCGCATCAGAAACCAGCCAATTGGAAGAGCCGCCAAGCACAACAAGAGGGGCAGGTTTTTCGAATGCGGCGGAGTTGTTTCCCGAGGCGTCGTTCCACGGAGAGAGAGAAGAGCTCGTGGCGTGGACGGCAGAGGACAAGACGAGAAGACGTCCTGACGCGAATGAAGCGCTTCCAGGAGAAGACACCCAGACATGAGAGGCTGTTCCCGAAGACGACAGCAAACCAGAAGGCGTCTCGTCCAGCCACCCTCTTGGAAGGGGGTGGCTTGCCAAGGTACGGGCGAGACTCCGGGGGTTTGCGGGACACGGCAGGGGGGAGGGTACGAATTAGAAGGGGAGGTCGCACCGAGATTCACTTGGGAAAGGGTTAGTGGTGACCTCAACCCTCACTCCGTATCCCTCACTAGCAGTAACCGTATTTCTTCAACGACTGACTCCCGTTTATTTATTTTTTTCTTTCTCTTTGTTTGTTTCGTTTACCTTATTGAAACGTCCTGCAATATCGCCTCCCCTCTTGAGCAACTGACAAGACCTGTTGCCAGCCACAAGAGCAAGAAAACTCCTGCTGAAGGTGGATCCCCACGATTGCACAAGGCGACCTTTTGTTTCCTGAACTGGAAACACCGATACATATTTTTTCTTTTGGTCTGAACAAGAATAAACATCCTAAACCTGCCTTCTTCTCCCACACTTTCCTTTCGTATTATTAATGATTACACCCGCTGACAATAACACAACCAATTTAGGGAGAAAGCAGATAGACTGGGGTCCTGATTAGCAGGATCCCAGTCAGACCAGTCAAAAACCAGCAAAACACCAGGCAAAAAGTGGGGGTAACTGTGCAGTCAGATCCTACCTTCCTACAACGGGTACAAAATTAGGTTGAATCGAACTCCGTATTAGTGTCCCATCAAGCAGGATTCTGTACAGAACTTATGGTAGTTCTCAGTTCTTTATGACCTGCATAGATTGAAGGATTTCAGGGGGTCAGGTGCTTCTGTCCTCTTGGACTTCTCAGCAGAATTTTATAGTATTGATCATAGCATTCTTATCACTAAACAAACAGAAATTGGACTGAAGGGGGTAGTTCTGTCATAGAATGCATGAATCCAACAATTAATTTCTTGTCCATCCTTGTACTCTCAGCAGAGAAAAACACAATATGGTCAAAGGATGTATCAGGGGATTTGATCATTGTTAACTTTAAGGATAGGCGCGTAATCCCTTATTTGCAAAGCTGGCCTTTTCAAAGAGGTGATGGAGGTATATCTACGCGGGTCTTAAGTTACTTTTACCCCAGATCCCCAGCCATGCCCCTGGTAAGATATCAAACAGGAAATCCCTATATAGGTAGATCAGCTGACTTTAGCCGTAATGGCCTTAATATCCCAACTTTCAACCGATTTGCCATGTTCTTAGGACTAGAAGCGGTTGACTGACTTGTCAGGGAGATACCCAACTACTGTGAAAAACAAACTACATGGGAAAGTTCAACCGATAGCGCACAGACGGAAGTGAGGGTTCCCTGGGAGCGGTTAGCAGAGCTGCAGGATGTTGAACAGGATCCCTTAGTGAGAGGGCCCCCACAAGAGGATGAATCCTCTAATTCCATATCTGTAACTGTGACTGATAACGTTGGGGAACCTGGAGTACCCAGGAGTGTAGGCGCAGTGGGAGATTTGGCTGGGGTGCCTTACATAAGGAACGATCTTGGTAACCCCATTAGCCGCACTGATAATGGGGAACTATGCCGCTTAATGTTCTGGAACGTGGCAGGTTTAAAAGCCAAAATAAATAGCATCACATTAGATAACATCATAAATAGGTATGATATCTTAGGATTGCAGGAGACATGGGTAAGAGAGCCCTTACATCTTTGCGGATACAGAATTCGGTTTACACCAGCAGTGGGTGTATCACATGGCAGGGCTAAGGGGGGTTTGTGTATATACCTATCGAACCAGCTTAAATATGAGAAAGCACAATTACTATCTCATAATAGCCTTTATCAGCTGGTGAAGATAGGTATTAACAAGGTGGCGTGTGTCATAATCATTAATTTTTATAACAATATTCCCGTTGTTGATATTGAAGTGATGATAAAAAAAACTGGGTACTGAACTAAAAAATGAAATGGATATAAATTTTATAGAAGTATCGGTTATCTGGGGGGGATTTTAATTGTGCAATTTGTAAGAGGGGACGTCAAGGAATCTGTGGCATTATGTTGGACCAGGATACTACCTTAACTCATTTCGAACACACTGTATGTGGGGATTTGCTAAATGAAATTTTGTTCCCCTGTGACCTGGGCTATGCTAATGAAATTAGTCAAATAGAGTCTCCCTTTGTGCCGATATTTATTGGCAGTGGTGCGTCCACGACAATTGATTTTATTTTATTTCCTGCTAGGTACGGACGCCACTTAGCGACCATTTACCACTGACTATGGAGATTGCAAATCCATTTCGGGATTTAGACAGGGAGCAGATGTCTAGACAGCTTGTCCCAGATGTAACCATGGGAAGACAAAATGGTAATTCCCTTAAATGGAGTAAGCTGGCCCCTGATGATTTTATACACAATTTGATGACAAAATGTTTAAAGAGTTTTCTGATCTGTCTGGACGAGAATGCAGATAGTCAGAGTATTATTAAACATTTTCATTTATTGCAACCTGCATCAAGGATAGTTTATGGGTCGAACTAAAAAATCGTACAGAAATAACTAGGAGCTGGTTTGACTCAGCATGCACAAAGGCACATTCGAAACTTAAGAATGCTCTACATGTTGTCCCCCGCGATCTCCTACTGGTTAGAGAGTCGCGGAAAACTTATAAGGAGGCGCTGAAATAAAGGAGGGCTGCTATAAAAAGGGACGCTTCGGAGTCATTATGCAAGGCCTCGTATAGCAGAGATTCATCTGCTTTCTGGAAAGCGGTGAATGCCCCTTTCCTTTTTGATAATACCAAGGCACGTATTGAAATAGCGATTACAGAGGACGAATGGGTAAACCATTTTTTCCAATTGTACAGCATCCCACAAGGGGTACACCAAACGCTGTCTCAAACTCCTGGAGACGAAAGGGCTAAGGATATGAAACTAGATGTTACTCTGGAAGAAGTAACGGCGAGTCTTAAAGCTACTCGGGGAGGTAAAGCTGCGGGCCCAGATGGCATACCAGCCGATCTTTTAAAAATAATATCGAGTTGTGGGGCCCTATATTACTACAACTATTTAATGCTACCTCGGAGAGGGGTCTAAACACCTCATGGTTTACTTCTGTTATCGTGCCCATATTCAAAAAGGGAGATAGACAAAACTGTACGTGTTATCGACCTATTTCTTTATTGGATTCGTCCATAAAAATCCTTGGAAGAGTTATTTTAAGTAGACTTCAAAGCTGGGCGGTAGATAATACGGTAAAATTAGCAACCTGCAGTATGGGTTCCAGAAATGGGTAGGAACGGTAGATCAGGGCTTATATTTATTTATTTTACAACAAAAATATACCAGGGCAAGGGGGGAACGCATCTATTTTACATTTGCTGACTTAACGTCAGCGTTTGATTGCGTTTCACACAGTAAATTATGGTTGATATTAGAAAACCTGGGGGTGGAAGAAAATATAATTTGTTTTCTAAGGGAACTATACTCAGGTGCCACTGCATCAGTACGCTATCGGAGAAATGGAGCGTGCACAAGATCTTTTGGCATAGGACGCGGGGTACGCCAGGGGTGCATTTTGGTCCCCATTTTATTACTAGTCTATATAAATGACCTTGAGAGAACCTTACTTCAAGAGTGCAGGGATATGCCTATGGTAGATAAAAGATCAATCCCTGCACTTGTATGCAGATGATGCGGTCATAATTGCTCGGACTCCCCTCGCCCTACAAGGTCTGATAACATCGTTTAATACCTTTATGTCAAATCTAGATTTGAAAATTAACTGCACTAAAACATTCTCAATGAGTTGCGGCCCTGGTACTAATAAACAGAAACAAGCATTTGCAATGCAATAGGTCTCGCATTAGGAAAGTTTGAGCTATTGGTATTGTAAATGACAATTTTTTTATTCATGTGTTGATTTTGAAAATAGCGAGATTAATAGCTTTGTCATTTACAATCGGAAAAGTTATGAGTAGGGAGCTACCCTTTCTGTCAGGAAAAGGATTGGGTCGACAATTGTGCAAAAACGGAGTACCTTTTCCTGATTGTACCTTATGTTCGGTGTGCCTTACCCTTTTGGGGTGACCACTGACATGCAAAAAGGACTGTGCAGTATTGTCTAGGTTACCAAATTTACAATGTAAAATATCAAGACCCTTCTGTGCAATGGGAAACCGTATATGAATCAAAGACTTATTTTTATAAAAAATATTTGTGCGTTTATTAATAAAATTTCGTTAAAAAGATCATAGTATCACAATCCTATTACATGAGAAAACACTGTAAGATATATATTCAATTAGTACAAAACATATTCATAACACATTCATTAAAACAATTCTAAGTTTAAAAACTGCTTGTATAGCTATGTTTACAAAAGACATATTTATACATAGTAGTAGAATAATATCTTAGTAGGAACAAAACTGTCGACGCGGCGTTTCGGTGCCTCTTTTATTCTTGCACCTTCTTCAGGACTCGTTCCCTGATTGATCACATCCAGGTCATATTCCCTGGATCTTTTTCTAGTCTTATGAGTCCGTTTTGCATCTGCTCATATTTTTCATTCCTTTTATTATTATGGAATTTCTTATCGTTCGATATTCTCGATCGTTCCTCAGAATGTATGGAGTTTGACCACTTCAGTACGGTCCTATTTCCATTTATCTCTTGGTCATAAGGAGGACGCCTCTGGAAGCTCCCTTCTGATATTTCTTCTCCTTACTCCGTCTTACTGTGTGACAAGAGCTACTTTTACTTTACTTCACTCTTATGTGTATCAATCCACTCTGGAGTTGGCAATCTTTATGTTAAAGCCTTTTGACTTGGCTTATATCTTTGATGGTGGGAGCTGAACTGCGTGGCGTCCTCCTTGCCTTCCGAGTCTTCTTGATCTGAATAAACAGAAACAAGCATTTGCAATGCAATAGGTCTCGCATTAGGAAAGTTTGAGCTATTGGTATTGTAAATGCCAATTTTTTTATTCATGTGTTGATTTTGAAAATAGCGAGATTAATAGCTTTGTCATTTACAATGCCAATAGTTCTAACTTTTGCAAATGTGACACCTATTTAAAGTACAAGAGCAGATATTATATATATAATGGGCACGTTTGTTAAGTTTACTAGTATGCGGGGGGGGGAGTTGTAAATGTGATAATGCTTGTGACTGGTAAAGCAGACACGGTGCCAGAGACACAGTCATTAAAGTTCCCCCAAGACAATTTTAACAGTTGTGCTGAAGAACAAAGCAGAAAAGGAATTAATGTGGCATGGCGGAATTTTGAAGCAAAACACACGCTGTTTTACAACAGCACATGCTAGTACGTGTTTACGAGTGTCCTCCGTGCCCCACGGTAACCAGATTACAGGAAGTATTGCGGGGTCTATTAGAGGGAGATCCTTCCAGAGCCGAACTGAAGCTCGCTGCGCAAGTGAAAGAAGTGTTGTTTTTTATTTTATACGCAGTTATAGTTTGTTTAAATATTTTATGACAGATTTAGAATGGCACATGACAGGCAAGTAATTATAACTGTAATAATGTACGGCAAATATATAATATACGTGCAGTAATTGCAGGCTTTTCAAACGATAGTTAGTAAAACAAGTATTTGTGCGAACTAAATTTGTACTCGGCAGAAGTGTAAAATAAAACGGAGTAGGACTTATGCACGCAAGCTTGTATGTGTAAGAGAGGGAGGATGACTAAAACAGAGAGGAGATGGAGGTGAGGAGGAGAGAGATATGGAGATTGAAAAGAAATGAAGGGGGAGAGGAAAGATGTTGAGAAGGGATTCAGAGAAGGGAGGGAGAGGACAATGAGACCAAAAGGAGACGCTGGAAACTAGAAAGAAAACAATGAGAGAAAGTAGGAAATGGAGATAGAAAGAAAGATGACGATGACAGAAAAGAAGAGAAATAGGAGGCAGAGAGCGAGAAAAGCGAGAGAGACAGTGAAAAACAAGACGGAGAGTATTGCTGTGGGGAGGGGGGAGGAGAAATGCGACACGGCCGCAGCAGGGGGCGGAGCGGGGAGAGCGGCGATGAGGGAGAGTGAATAGTGTGAAGCAGCAGGGGCCTTTGAAGTGAAGCTAAGCTTCACTTCAAAGGTGTGGGAGGAGTGCGGGTCAGGCAGAGCGCACGCTGGGGGAAGCTTGTGGGGCGGAGCGGGAAGAGCTGCTGGGGAACAGATGGCTGGCGATTTGATGCTGTGCACGCGCATTTTAGGTCAATGCACTTGCGCATTGACCTAAAAGCGCACGGGCACAGCATCAAATCGCCAGTTAGTTAAAGTCTGTTTAAGCCCCTATAGTCTCGCTCCGCTCAATGCGCATGCGCATTGACAGGTCGCGAGACCTAAAAAGTTATGTACATCAACGATAGTCCCTTCGAATTCACCCCCACCTTTCCATATTTAGGTATTTTGTTTCATGAAGCCGGCACATGGGCAAGTGCAATAAAAGCAAGAAGATTTATGTTCTCTAAGTCAATAATGGCCTTAGAAAATGTATCCAAAAAAATGGGGAAAAAGCCAACTGGTGAACTCTTAAAAAATGTTAACGCTACATGTACATCAATTGCTGTTTATGGCTCAGGTATATGGGGATATGCTAACATAAAATCCATCCAGCTTGCGGAAAACATGTTTCTGAGATACATCTTAGCTGTACCTGAGAGTGTCTTAAGCTACATCTGCCACACGGAACTCGGTCAACCATACATTGAAGACATAATCAAGGCCCAGCCAATACTTCTCTGGCATAGGGTCTGGACTACCGACGAGTGTGTATTGAATCGCACTATCATGATGGATGTTTTAAGTTTAGAACATGTGAATAGGATAAGATGGCTGGCTTACGTAAAAGATCTTCTTGTAAATATGGGCTGCCAGAAATACTATGATGATCCTCTCTCAATGTGTAATATCCCGAGGAAGATATTGAAAAAACAGTGTATGAAGTATCTGGAAGATAAAAGAGCTAGCGAGGAAATAAAGAAAAAGACAGTACTAGCACATCAATTGATACTGACCCAGGGCAAATTACAACCGTATTTAACCCTTTTTATGAGTGAACATGAGAGGTTTGATTTGACACGGTTTAGGTTAAATATTCTTTTTAGAGTTTTCAGTTTCCCTGTCATCAACATCTGGTCACGTGATCTAATTAAATGCATGTGTGATGATCTATCCGAACAATCGGACATTCATATTTTATTTTTCTGTAAGTTTTATACAGTTCCTCGGATGAGACTGATTATTCCCATACTAAAGGAGATGGAAGTCAACCGCTGTCGCCCAGCCTTTTTAGCAATGCAGAAATTAGATCCATTTCTGAATTTTATAAAAATGTTTTTAGACTACGAAAATCAATTTGTATGTGAGGAATCTCACTTTTAATTATTGTCATCTGTTTGTGATTGCCCCCCCTTTTGCAAGGTAATTTTATGTTGTATTCTTCTTGTGATGAAATTTTTGTGTGCACTTTTATGGTTATTTCCTATTAACCGAATAAAGTTATAAATGAAATGAAAATATGGAGTCCCACATGCAGTGCTTAGTTTGAGCTGGTGGTTCCGGTGCTCTGCACTTAGGACAGTCTGCCACATAGCGGCCCTTCTCATCTAATTTAAAGTTGAGTAGAACAACAGTCATTTATTAATACAATGTACATTAAAAATGACCAATGCCTGTCTAACCAGCCATTTCTTAAGCCTTGGAGATCTGGAATAATCTGGACTGTCGCAGTTGCAGGTGAGAGAGATGGTTACTAGCTATCGCATCGATGACCAGGGCGATGGCTGGTGCAAGCTGCAGTGGCCTCTTGGTCAGGGCCCTGGCACTTATTATTTTACATGTTAAGCACTGCCCACATGGATCGATTCTGCCGCAAACACTCTTTAAGATAAATATGTATATATGCACCCTTTAGCACTCCTACATCAGATGGGTGCAAAATTATTTATGTATACAGGCGACACCCAAATAATCTTTGACTTGTCACCCACTCAAATTTGAACTACAAAGTTGAATCTGCTTTGGCGGTCCTTCAGTTTAGGTATACACATAGACTACAACATGCAACAATTGTGGTGACCATTGTTGCAAAAATATTCCTAAATTATAGATTTTTTCACTTAGAAAATGCTCTGTACAATCCTTCCCATTCTAAAAAAAAGTATTTGAGAATCTCGTTGCTCTGATTAAATCCAGAACAGATTATGGGAATACTATCTTTCTGGGTGTCGTCAAAAACCCCATTCCCCACCTTTAATGAATACAAATGCAGCTGTACGCCTTTTCAGTCACCTTAAAAAAAATTGAGTCCATTACTCTGACCCTGAGGAACATTCATTTGTTACCTGTCCACAAAGGATCAATTTTAAGGAAATTACAATTGTTCGTGGTACAATTTATTCCAGCATTCCGGAGTTTGTGGCAAACAAATGCATGTGGTATAAGCCCACAAGACATCTATGATCAGTCCAACACCTTCTCGCACAACTATCATCAGCGTATAATATAAATATATATAGTCATTTTGTAGTTATGGTTCAGCTGCACTTTCCATTGAAAAGGCATTTCTTGATTTCCCTATAATGTTGTCTCCCTTGCTTGTATCTGCACCAAATGTGGCACTCGCTTTAAATATATAGCTACCATCCAGCATGCCAATCTTTTGTCCCATTCTGTGCAGGGCGAATAAAGTTAAGGAACGGGGAAAAAGATGTGTGTTCCCCTTTTACCTCCCAAGTGGAAACTTTCCTCACCACTACAACTAAAACCACTGAACAGATTTACACCAGCCATGGCATGAATGGAGAACTTCACTCAGATACGTGTGTTTCTTGGTTAGCTATAAATCCATCATATTTTTGTTCAGATATTAGCATTTGGAAAAAGTGCCTGGTAGACTTCAATGAGTTAATACTTTTTCACATCTTGACACGTGATAACGAATATTTTGATTTGTTTATTCCATCAGCACTGTATGGTGATTATGTAAGACATTTGGCAGACACTCAGCAGACATAGCCTACTCTTGGTATTTATTTCAAACTCCTACAGATCCACCAAGGAAAGGACTGGGTAAAAAATGGGAAACTAAACTAAAGGTTGAACCAAAGTGGTCATTTATTAATCATTTTTAAATTGCGTGGTAAACCTGCATACACCTTGGGAGAACTTTACAGGGAATCATTTTTTATTGTCGTTTCATTTTATGCCAGTCTTTCAAGGAAGACCTTAGTTAAAGGTGGGGTGCATTGACATTTGAATTAGCTAATAAGTTTAGAAATCTTGAGGTACTGGGTTTTTAAGAACCGGCACAGAACCGGTAACCCAGCGGTGCCAGGGGATCAACACCCAGAGACCTCGGGTTCTCCTGAGTCAGACCTACAGAAACTCGGAGTCTTCTAGGTGAAGTCAAAGATTAGTTTATTGGTTGCAACCAAGGTAACAGGGTCCTAGAAGTATAATACGAGTATATTCTCAGGAGACTGCACACTTTCACGAAGTCAGGCTTCTCTTCTTATACGTAATTTTCAGCCTTGGGCAAAACATTCCTAGAATTCGTGGTATTTCATTTATAGTTACTGATTACAAAAGAAAAGCAGAGTCATGATGACATGTACATATTTCACGTCGTGCTGCCCATAACAAATTATCCGGCAAGGCCCAACATTTCATCAGATATCGCTGGACCCCTAATAAAAACGGTCACCTCCCCATCATAAAGTAAGTGAAGAAAAGGAGTGGAGAAAAGATGTGAGCGAGATATGGCAGGTGTGCGCGCTGAAATGGTTTTATGGCTGGTTGAGCCTAGATGCTATCTTGCTCGGCCACTGGGAGGGAACTGACCTAACGAGTTCGGCCTGGGGCAATGGTTCTAACTTGTACTGGGGTCAGGGAGAAGTCGATTAAGGAGTATGTGTCCTTGTGGAATCAAATTCAACAGGATTAAGGCCTATGTAAAGGGCAACATGTAGCTAAGGGTTTTTTAGAATGTAAATGACGATTTCGAGGTGAAATCGTCACTCGAATACGCCGAAAATACATGTACTTGATGTACTCGTCATTCTCGGTCTTTTGATACCAAATTCGTCCTATTTCGACGAAGTTTTTATTCTCGAGTCCAGTACTATTAGATGAATCCAGATTTTTCAGAACCACAGACCCTCCTTTTGCCCTTACATAGGCAATTAATCTATCCTCATGTTAATCTGAGTCCAGATCTATATTCCTAAAGTCATTGAGATGTTGCTGCAACATCATTCTAGTGCTGAGCTCATGTCTTGACAGAGGCTTCCTTACACATAATGTAGCGCAGAGGCCACATATTGCAGGAGCACACTGTATGCATAGACAGAACAGGAAAAGAATGGCTAAGACCATCCCAATGACCATCAGAATTTTCCATCCCCAGGCAGATATCAGTTCCCAGAACCATCCCATTAACGACCAATCTCCTTTATCCACATGAATAGATTCGGAAATCTTATGCAGTTTGGAGATGGCCTTGTACACTGTTGGAGCATTATCTGGAATGAAAATGCAACAACTGGACTGGATCAATTTGCATACTCCACCTCGGTCCGCAAGTATTACATCCAAAGCGACCCGGTTCTGAAGGGTCATAAGTCGATCCGACTGGAGCTCAGCAGTCAGGTTACTAAGGGCACCAGCAGTTTCAATCACGGTGGATTCAACTACCCTTGTCAATTGCCTTATGTTTCTGCTGTTAGCCATGGCTCCCCAGAACGGCAGAAAACCCATTGCAAAGTCACCGAATTCTTGACCTGCAGTGTCTTCTTTACTCAAAACACCTCTAACTACCCTTGTCCGATGGTAATCCGCCGCTGCTGTGTAGGTGGGAGGTAAAAGGAATGAAACAAAACATGAGCCCGAGAAATCAGGGGGCAACCATGTATAGGCTCTATCATGGCAGATGAAATAAGTACCCTTAGCGGCTAAAAAGGCAGGGGAAGTCTGAGATCCAAAAACATACGTTTCCGTACAGACACTCTTCCCTAGCTGAGCTCTGGGATTCCTGCCAATACCTTGCAGACACAGGTGACCTTGATGTGGTACGATCCAGATAGGGGGCGATCTTTTGGCTTGCTGTTTCTCACTTAATGTAGTGCCATATCCGGTCACATTCCAACCTACATATGCAAGTATCTCATCATCCGGGGTATCTTCGTAAGAAGTTACTTCCTTGATCATGTCAACTATACCTTTGACTAGTGCGCTAGTCTTGAGGTTGTCTTTTACAGAACGTAGGGGTTGGATTTCTCGTGCATATATGAACATTGTCCTATATGCCCATACTGACCCATTGCGACTAAATGGCAGGACCAAATAGGGGATACCTCTATCCGTGGTGTGGGGCATGAGACCACACACCCAACAGTTAGTTGTGTTCATTACAAGTTGGTGTTGGTGTAATAACTGAACGAAGGAGTTATTGATGAATTCTAATCTCCTATTTGATTCGTGGTCAGGCAAAGGGTGGAAAGAATGAGAGGAAACAGTAGGAGGAGGTATGGGTGATGTAGTGGGCGCAAATGTCACGTGAAAAGAGAATAAAACATAGCTTATCAAAAAGACCATTACGCTGAATAGCATAAAAATACACACTACTATAAAATTTTTCTTCGTCATCGTGCTCAAAAGTCTCTGCTTAAAGTTCATTTGTTTGGCAGGCCTCTCCACATCAGGAAACTCCATCCTCTCTAAGGTGCTGCCCGCGGTGGTAGGTTGTTTCTGCTAAAGGATGCTTCCGTCAGTCTAGGGCAGCTCCCTTGGACCAACTGGAACCAGCGACCTAACGTCGTCAGCTGCACCCAAAAGTCTTTAATCAACCGCGACCCTAGCAGCGGAACCCGGATGGCGGTTCAAGAAAAACAAAAATAAGCAAGTTACCTAGATGGGAGAATCTGCACTTTCAAAAATAGGATTTGGGGAAAAACGCATTTTTTATTAGTCCACAGGTTTTTCTCTCGGATCATAAAATAAATCACTTTTACTTTAGTCTGTTTTTCTTGGTCGTAAATTGTAGCGCCTTTTCCCGGGTACTGTCTGGTCCAGAAATAGTAGTTCAGGTTCCACAGAGTTCAATTGTTCTGGTGGTGGCGCAGTTTCTTGAAAAATGTTCCCACTTTCACAATCAGGATTGGCTTCTTTTACACGTTCATAAGTTGTGCGCTCTGAGTCAGTGCCTCCTTTCCGGACCCATTGGTCATGTGGCAGAGGGAAGGGTATCTTCTTACAATGGATCCCGTGGACCCAATTTGCCTTCCCCTCCACCCTAACAGCCGACCTTGTAGACAGGAGGACGAGGTGAGGCCCGGTCCATCTGGGCTGGTCGTTTCTTGTCCTCTGGAAGTTTCGGACAAGCACCCAGGAACCAGGGTCAATGGAGTGACCCGGTGTCTCAGAGACCGGAGGCAAGGTGTTGTGGACCTGTTGATATAAAACACGCAATTTAGCCGTCAATTCATACAAATAGTCAAGCAAAATGGGGTGTTGCAGCTCGCTAAACTTTGTGGGCCTAGGCACTCCCCATATGTTGGCTGGCCGACCAAAGATTATTTCATAGGGGCTGAGTTTCATTCGCGAATGCACAGTCATTCTGGTGGATAGGAGTGCTAAGGGTAGAGCGTCAGGCCATTTAAGACCTGTGCTCGCTTGGATTTTGGCCAATTTAAGTTTAAGCGTGCCATTGTAACATTCCACTAATCCAGCTGATTGGGGGTGATTTGCAGCGTGGAACCTCTGCCTAATGCCTAGCCCTTCACACACTCTTTTCATCACACAGCCCACAAATTCACTTCCGTTGTCAGACCAGACCATTCTAGGCATTCCGAACCTGGGGAAGAACTCTTTCACAAGGGCTTTCGCTGTGGACAAGGCAGTATTGTCCCTTAGGGGATAGGCTTCTACCCATTTTGAGAAGGCACAAACAACCACGAGCACGTATTTTAAGTTGTTGCACCTCTCCATATGTATGAAATCTAGCTGCAAAACCTCGAACGGATACGTAGGAGGTGCAAAATGACCAGCTGGAGTTGGGGTTCCCCTACCAGGATTGTGCTTCAGACATACCATGCAATTCTTGACAACATTCTCTGCACACTTGGGAATCCCTGAATTCTTCCACACTGGGGCCAACAACTCGCAAATCCCTTTCGCGCTGATATGGGCCATTCCATGAGTCATTGTAACCACTGCAGGCACATATGCATCAGGTAACAACCATCTCTGTTGCTCTGTCGATTCGATCCAAAAACCATTTGCATCCATTCTCCCTGTACTTTCTCTCCACATGCTTAACTCTTTCTCCGTGGCCTCAGCTTGGATGGACTTCACACTTTCTATCGTGTCTTCACATATTCCAACATCACCAGTCCATCTTTCTGGGCTCGCAACATACATTCGGCTCCTCATATTCTTTGCAGTTTCCTTAGCAGTTTCATCAGCGAATGCATTTCCACGACCAACATCATCAGTCACTTTCTTGTGAGCACTACATTTCACGATCGCTACTTTCAGGGGCAACGTCAGTGATTCAAGAAGCTCATTCACCAACTGACCATGCTGAATCTTAGCTCCATGCGAAGTCAGGAACCCACGTTCTCTCCACAATCGTCCAAAACTGTGAGCCACTCCAAAAGCATACTGGCTGTCGGTATAGACAGTCACTTTCATTCCTTTAGATAACACACATGCTCTCGTCAGTGCCACGAGTTCAGCGGCTTGAGCTGAACCATGTGGTATTCGCGCAGTTTCAATGACTGTGTGCAAAGTTGTGACAGCATATGCTGTAGTCACGTTACCATTTGGGAGTTTAAAACATGAACCATCCACCCATAATGTACCATCACATTCAGCAAGAGGAGTGTCGAACAAATCAACTCTCCCTTTCGTCTCTTCCTCTGTTCGAAGGAAACAATCGTGCTGTTCTGAAGCATCCGATTCCTCTGCAATTGGTAACAATGTGGCTATGTTCAAGGTACTGCACCTTTTTATGTGCACATGGCTCGCTAGTAGTGTCAATTCATAACTGGACAGTCGAGCACTAGTTAAGTGCTGTGTCTTGGTCCTATTTAACAACGTGTCTACTGCATGCGGGACCATCACGATTAGTGTATTATTCATTACTAGACCTGCAGACTGTCGAATAGAAACAGCTGCTGCTGCTGTGGCCCTTAAACAACTTGGCAATGCTCGTGCTACCAAATCCAAAGTTGACGAAAAATAGGCGCATGGCCGCTGTCTATCTCCGTATAACTGAGTCAGCACAGACAATGCACAGCCCTCCTTCTCGTGGACATATAATGTGAAAGGCTTACTGTAGTTGGGGTTACCTAACACAGGGGCCGAACATAATGCTGTGCGTAATTCGAGAAAACTTTTCTGACACTCATCAGACCAAGGAATGGGATTGGGTGTGTTTGTACACGTTAGTGCCAATAAGGGTTTGGCTAATAATGAAAAATTTGGAATCCACTGTCTACAGTACGATGTAATGCCCAAGAAAGCACGTACTTCTCTCTGTGTTCTTGGCACATTCAATTTTGCTATTGCCTGAATTCTTTCTGGGGTCAGTTTCCTTCCCTCCTTCGATAAGAGATGACCTAAGTAGGTCACTTCTTGTCGGCAATATTGAAGCTTGGAAAGTGACACCTTGTGATGCAGATCACATAGATGACGCAGTAATGTCAAAGTGGCCATTTTACAGATTTTCTCAGTATCCGCAGCGATGAGCAAATCGTCCACGTACTGTACGAGAGTGGCACCTTTGGGCAAAACCATTGTGTCAAGCTGACTTTTCAGAGCTTGACTGTATATTGAGGGGCTTTCACAGTAGCCTTGAGGGGCGCGTTTAAAGCGGAAACTGCGACCTCCTAAACTAAAGGAAAAAATATCCCTGCTTTCCTCAGCAATCGGGATACTGAAGAAAGCATTCTTCAGATCAATCACCGAAAACCAAGAGGCAGAGACTGGAACCATAGTCAATAATGTTGTAATGTCGGGGACAACTGGGAATTGTGGCACCACTATCTTATTTACTTCTCTGAGATCAATCACGAATCTATACACAGGTGGCTGAGAAGGGTCAGTTCGTTTTAAAACAGGCAGAACAGGACTATTGCAAACCTTGCCTCGTGTTTCTTCAATTTCGTCTTTTTCAATCAATTCGTAAACAATCGCTAGCAAAGCTTTTTCGCCCTCATTGGATATTCTGTATTGGGGAATTCGTGGCATTTTGACATTCGACTTCAATGTTACAACATATGGTGGAATTTCTAAAAGGCCTACATCATTTGGACCAGTAGCCCAAAGAATATCTGGGAGAAGTGCCAATTCTGTTGGAAGTGCATTTCTCGACAAATACATGGGAGAAACCACTTTCTGACCTAAAGTAAGTTGTACTCCCGAGGGAGAACAGTACAGAGTCGCATACAATCTTTTTAGCAAATCCAATCCTAGCAAATTTTCACCACAACCTGTTGTCAAAATAAGGGGTGCTTTGAATTCACAAGGACCAACAGAAAGAGATAAAGGGTCAGAAATTGGATTTCTAACCGGGGCGCCAGAAAAACCTACGGAAACGTTCATTTCGCCAGACAAAGGTGCGCCAGGGAGTTTGGAGTGCATAATAGAACTCTTTGTAGCACCAGTATCCAACAGAAAAGGTTCTGACACACCCGATGTAATCACCTCAACGTAAGGTCCACTCTGATCTACTGGAACTGAAACAACTCCCTCTCCTTGTCTAAGGCTGTCCTAGCAATCATTATTCTCCCACTGCTCATTTTCTGTGTAATACTCATCAACGTAGTATTGGGCTGTCCTGTCAGATACGTTATTTTGCTGGTCAAACCTGTTCATAGAGTTTTGTGGTGGAAGGGGACGTGCGTCCTGAGGGGCGTTTCCACGCCCTCTACCTCTAGGCGCTTGCTGACTGCCACGACCTCTTACGCTAGAAATTCCATTTGCACGTTGTGGTAGGGCAGGACAGTTATATTTGTAATGACCCTCTTGTTTGCAATATAAACACTGGTTGGGACCTACGCGGTTTTGATTGTAATCGAATCTTTGCAAGTTTCTCTGATATTGTTGAGGCTGCTGAAAAGTGTTCTGGTAGTGATTCTGACCATTATTATTTTGATTACCACCACCACGTGCCGGATAGGCTTGCTGTAGCAAAACCTTCGTTTTGAGTTCTCTAGTTTTCTTTTCTACTTTATCTTTCTCATCTTTGTCTCTATTCTCGTAGTACTGTGCGGTAGCTAATATCTGGGCTGAAGATGAGACTGCCCAAGAACTTTCCGAATCTTTTAATTTCCTACACAAATCTGGAAGCAGATTGTGCACAAATTTATCGACAAACAGTCTCTGACCACCTTCTGTGGTCATATCTTGACCGCTGTGGTCAATGAATGTTTCTTCAAATCTGGTGAAGAAATCTGAAACGGTTTCTTCTTTCTTTTGCTTGCATGCAGATAACTTATCCCAATTTACGCGTATTGCAGGCATTATCGTTTTCATGTAATCTACTATTCTACCAGGTAGTTCCGCTATCAGAGGCTCAGGCTTGGCACCACCAACTTGTCGTGCATCTGCAGCAGTAATATTAGCCCACGTGTCACCTAATTCCTGGTCATGATCTACATGACGAATTTTTCCCATAAAGGCTGTGGAACAACGTTCCCGAATAACATATCGATATCGGCCAAATTCATTATACATGACCCAGCAGTTTGCGACAATTCTTTATAGTACCCTGCAGGATTTTTACGCGGATCTGGTAGTGTTTGTTTGAGTGCTAAAACTTCAGCTCGCTTCCATGGGACATGTACCCATACACGGTGAAAGTGTGGCAGGACAGGTGGGACAGCTGTCGCGTCACCCTCTCTCCACTGTGGGGGAACTTCTCTCATAGGGTATTGTCGTGCCTTTTTCCTACTAGATGCACTAGATTCCGATGGTGACCCAGAACTGCTTCCCTTACTTCGATATGAAAATAGCATTTCAACTGCTCTTTCCACATCGGGACCTACAATCATACCCTCTCCAAATTTAAATCGTACACGACACATCTCTTGTAGGATGCATTCTTGATCATTGTCTTCTAAATCTTCGCCAAGAAAGACGCACATCTGTTCGAACACATATCTCTGTGTCGCTGCTTCCCATTGGTGGAAGACTTCCATGACAGACTGTACATCATATTTTGCAGTGTCCATGACCCATTTCCGAGCTAAACTATTCAGGGAATCTCTCTCTTGATAATCAGGCAGTTGACTTCGCAACTGTCTTCTTCCTATGTTAGGGGTCGTAGCAGGCGACCCAAAAAGAGGTAAAAGAAGATTAGTAACAGTGCTGGCCATTTTCTGCCGAAGGGAAGGTGAAACTGAAGGACAAACAGATGAAAAAACGGGGTGAGATAAGGCGGGGTAGAGATGGCAGAAGAGGTATCAGGAATAATAGATGTGGTACTAGGCAAAATCATAGAGGGGGCATTAGGAGATGTAGAAAATACAGTAGGCAAAATCGTAGAAAACATAGGTGAAACAGAAGTGGCCGGTGGGCCTGGAGGAGGCTGCACCGGAAAAGTAGGAGCCAGCTGAAGAACAGCTGGTGGGTGCTGTGGAAGAGCCAGAGGCGCAGCTTGTGCAACTAAAGGTTGCGGGGGTGCTGTGGCGTTCTGCGCATAGGGGGGTGGTGAAGTTAATAATTGCGACATTAATGGGTCTTTCTCACGTTCTTTTGCTGCCCCTTGCTGAAGAGACGGCAAAACTGGATAACACTTATCTATTGCCATTTTACGTTGCCTGTGCAACTGCTCATTTATCTGCTCTTCTTCATTATCTTTAAACTGCACGGCAGCTTGCATTACTGAAAGTCCCCCTTCTCTCTTATTTTTCTTAGCTAATTTAATTTCTTTTTGTTTGGCTCCTTTGCGCCATAAGCGGAAAGAGTCAAACATCGCCGGCCGGGCTTTCTTTTTGAAGAGTTTAACTTCAAGGTTGTCTAAGATTTCAGAATCGAAGCTACCATATTGGGGCCATTTTAAAACACCATCTTTCCTAGTGTATTTAATCCATACCTCGTTGTAAACGATGGGGCCTACCCCATGTTTAACGTATAGTTCGTAAGTTGGAGTTCCAACTGGAGGAACCGGACATGAGTCCTCCAATCGGGAGTCCCTATTATTACTACCAAGAAAAAACCAATTCCCGAGTCTAAGACTAGGCATCCTCGCTCTCTAGTCTAGTTCCAAAACTTCAAAGGATTTATCGATTACGATATTTCTCGTGAATACACGAGTCCTTCGGTTATGGTGCTTGCAAGAACCAATAAAAACCTTTTGTATCTCCAAGATACCACAAAGTAAGTCCAACTAAGGACTGGGAGACGCTCCACTTATACTTAACTGAAAAATATCGATGGAGTCACCAGAAGACTCGTCTCAGCGTTTCGCTCTACCGAAAATTTCAAGGGTCCAACATCAGGGCGATAGCCAGGGCAGCAGTCCTTGTAGCCGTCGGGAAGCGTGGAACCTCGCAGCAAAGACCTTCGGACCACGTCGACATGCAGGGGTCGATGAGGTGGTGGGCCCTCCTCCGGAATTTCCACACGAAGCTCCTCACGATCTTCAGGCTGACTGGTACCACTGGAATCGCCCCAAACGCTGGGCGCCAACTGAGGTACTGGGTATTTAAGAACCGGCACAGAACCGGTAACCCAGCGGCGCCAGGGGATCAACACCCAGAGACCTCGGGTTCTCCTGAGTCAGACCTACAGAAACTCGGAGTCTTCGAGGTGAAGTCAAAGATTAGTTTATTGGTTGCAACCAAGGTAACAGGGTCCTAGAAGTATAATACGAGTATATTCTCAGGAGACTGCACACTTTCACGAAGTCAGGCTTCTCTTCTTATACGTAATTTTCAGCCTTGGGCAAAACATTCCTAGAATTCGTGGTATTTCATTTATAGTTACTGATTACAAAAGAAAAGCAGAGTCATGATGACATGTACATATTTCACGTCGTGCTGCCCATAACAAATTATCCGGCAAGGCCCAACATTTCATCAGATATCGCTGGACCCCTAATAAAAACGGTCACCTCCCCATCATAAAGTAAGTGAAGAAAAGGAGTGGAGAAAAGATGTGAGCGAGATATGGCAGGTGTGCGCGCTGAAATGGTTTTATGGCTGGTTGAGCCTAGATGCTATCTTGCTCGGCCACTGGGAGGGAACTGACCTAACGAGTTCGGCCTGGGGCAATGGTTCTAACTTGTACTGGGGTCAGGGAGAAGTCGATTAAGGAGTATGTGTCCTTGTGGAATCAAATTCAACAGGATTAAGGCCTATGTAAAGGGCAACATGTAGCTAAGGGTTTTTTAGAATGTAAATGACGATTTCGAGGTGAAATCGTCACTCGAATACGCCGAAAATACATGTACTTGATGTACTCGTCATTCTCGGTCTTTTGATACCAAATTCATCCTATTTCGACGAAGTTTTTATTCTCGAGTCCAGTACTATTATATGAATCCAGATTTTTCAGAACCACAATCTGACAGGCAAGAATTGGCTCCACTAACGCACGTTATTAGCATAAGTGCAGTTGTTGGACGGGTATCGATATAAAATGTGTACTGACCTGTGTGAGAATTAGGTCCTCCCTTCCAGGAGTCTGTGGGTGGGTGCCATTAGGCAGGAGATACTAAAAAAGACATAATTGTTTTGTTGCTCGCCAGTTAAACTAATATTTTTGAATGGTAGTCACAAGCTCTTACATTTTAAATTTCTCGATCCTCTGTGCTACACCTTGAATTGATGTCAGGGGCGGCCTGCATCGCTTTCATGTAGGGAGACAGGTGCGGGGGCTGCGGTGGTGTCGTGGAGGTGTCGCGCAGAAGGGGTGCGGGGTTTAGAAATAAAAAATTACCTCAAGGCCGGGTCCCGCGTCTTCTGTGCTCCTGCTCTCCTGAGTCCGCTTCCAGGAACAGGAAGCAGGCAGCCAGGCTCCTTTCCTTAAGCCAATCTCAACGCTGCAGTGCTGTGATTGATCTGAACTCTGTGACACTGCGCTCAGTTAGGGGCTGTAGGGGTGGGCATCATTTCCATGCTGGTTGTAATGCAGCCTGCATAGAGAACAGGGAAGTGTGCATGACTGCTTTGGGCAGCCTGAGAGTGCCGACCAAACAGTCATTGCGCACTTGAGTGGGCAAACCAATCCGCCCCTGCCCTGGTCATTGAGCAGTGCAGCCCCGCCCACCCTCCCGCCCACAAAGAAAACATAACATGATAATCACTGAAAGTTATTATCATGTTTTTATTATCATGTTATGTTTCCTCTTCTCGCACTGCTTGGAAGCAGTAGGGTGACGCTCCTACGCCATAGTGGGAGAGCCGCAACTGATTGTTGTGTACATTTGATGTTTCTATAAGGGCAAAATGTCGACGGGGTCCCATTAATACAGCAGATTTCTTGTACTTGGCTTGGCTAACCATATCTGCTTTTTGGGAGGAGATGAACGGACTGCTTGTGGATATTCTGGGTTAACCCATTCAACTTTACCTCTGGTGGCATTGGTGGGGTCTGTGGCAGCCATTTCCCAAGCTGGAGCTAAGAGACTCGCATTCCTTTTGTTGCTCCTGGCCAAAGGCAGAGAGGCTGTGGCTTGGTTAAAGCACCCCTCAACACTGCCCTCATTAACGATTGGATGCAGGATGCGGACTTTTGCAGTGACTGCAATAAGCTCAGATGTATTCCAATACATGGTCACCCCCGGGCCTTTGGGGATACTTCTGGACTTATCCTTAGAGATGGGTTTTGACTGAATTACAGTTGTGTTCTTCGCCAATGATAGACTCAATGTGATTGATCTGGCCTCGTTTTTCTTAGGCCCTGATAGTGATAATATGACACTTGTCGATGGGGAACTTTATTGCTTTCTGTAGTAAATGGGACATGTTATGCTGTCTGATCGCCATTGATAATTGAGTTGTATGGTTACACTTAAAATACTAAATAAAGGTTTACAAAATATTGCAGGCAATTAGCAAGTCATGCAGTCTCAATAAGAAGTGGCAAGCTTAAATGGTGTCGTACATTTTTTAATCGCGAATACCTTTGGTGCAACTTGATGGATCTCCACGAAATCTGGCAGAGACATATCATGTTTAGCTGACTCTTTTTATTTCTAAATTCATGCAGGTTCCTCAAGGTGGGCACATTTAGCCACATGTTCATTTATAATAAATGTGGCACGGTTTGCAAAATCCACACAAAATTTGACATACATTTATCACTTTCCGCTTTCAGTTGATATGTCAGATTGAGCAAAACCGAACCAACAAAGAATAAAAGCTAAGTGTTAACACCAGACTATAACACAACATGAAAAACAAATACTATCAGCATTGCTTCTATTGTATATTAGGGTACAGCCACCATATACCAGGCCTTATCCCTAAATAGCTAAGTGATGGTGAAATATTTCTTGGGTGCTGCCTATAACGTCAGTGACCTTTTCAAATATTCCCAGATTCTGCTAATTGAATGGCAATTACTGTGACAACCTGCCAGATGCAAAGGCGTTTTAATGAATGGGCAAAGTGGGCAATTGCCCAGGGCCCCCACCTTCCAAGTGCCCCTGATATAATAAGTGGACAATCCAAATTCCTGCCAAACATATGAATCCTTATAAAAAAAGGTTTTTTTTCTACTTTTACAACCTAGCATGCTTAACAGAAAGTTATGCCCACATTAACTAAGGATTTGCACCAGAGAAAAGTTACACAACGCAGCACAAACTCTTGCAAGCGTATTTACATTTCAAAGCAAAAGCAGTTTTGTGCAGGGAAGGTGCCCTTGTCTCAGCGCAAATAGCACTTTGCTCTGTTTTGCATAAAGGGAGCAATACTTGAGTGGATAAACGCAAGTACCCATGTTCTTTTTTTAATTTTAATGCTAAGCCTTATCTCCTAAGGTAGTCAGAATGGACTTTGCGTCACAAAATAATGCCTCCTCGAAGCAGGCACTAGCAAGGAGAAAGTTTACATTTTGTTGCGAACATTCTATGTGTGATGCACTGTATAACACACATACAGTGTGTGGCATGTTTAAGAATTTGCCTATGCATAGTATATTTTACTGCTAGGGTATGTTTCCAGTACAAATCCTATGCTTGACAGCACACACCCCTCTGCGCCATGGTGCAAGGTTGTTCACTGGCATAGCGGTAGTGAGCAGCAGTCAGCAATTTTTAGTAATATAACTCTGTGCTGCTATCTTCCCCTGGAGCATCTCAGCACCGAAAATTTGGTTTCTGCCATGAGTTGCACAACAATAATCTGCCCCCTTGTGTGCATCCGTGGCCTGCCCATCCTTAACCCTCACACTCTCAAGTCTTTGGTGGATTTCCATGTTGTTTCTCTCTCCTTACTTCACCTCACCTTATCTCCCTTAACCATGTCTCTTAACTTTTCTACCACCACTTCTCTATGTACCATCATCCTCAATTTCATCTCTCTCTACCCCACCTTTGTCTTCCTCTCTCACAATATACCCTAAATACCTCACTCAACGTCACCACTGCTTCTCTCTCATGACCTGCTCCTCTCCCTATCACTCTGTGCCTTTGTCTGTGGGGCAATGTCGCTCAAGTTGCAAAGGTAAAATGGCAGGCTGTTCTTCCTGTACATCTCCACATTAAATGTTGACCGGTTCCAATCCGAGAGTAAGCTGAAAATATATATTTTTATGTCCGGGGCATTTTTCAATTTCCTGGCATCGTTCTATTCTTGTTGCACATAGATACCCATTGTATTTTTCATTTATATTGCGAGTTGACATAACATCTGCCCAGGACTTCCAAAGAGTAAACAACGTGTGGGGAAAGAGAGAGCACCACAGGTATTGGGTAACCATTATGTGCACATGTTCCAGATTAACTGCAGTCACGAACATTTTCCCAGGGGCCAAAAAAGCATGATCTCAGGCATGACCAAAGGCCTCAGTGATGCCAATAGGTTGAAGGTCAGGGAAGGTGTAAGGTGGGCATAGGGGAAGCAAAGCATTACTTCATGTAGACAGTGAGTCGTGAAATCATTTTGATGGTTAAATCATGTCCATCCTATACCTTTGCCCACTTAATTGCCATTATGTAAGCTAGATGCCTGCCTCTGGCTCAGCTTGAGGTTTTCTTGGATCTTCGAGCCCAAAGGGACCCGAGCTTTCATGTGGTTTCTGTCTATCACCCACCCTTCAACTTCATGCACCAACAATTAAAGACAAAGCAATAACTTTTGATTTAAACCATGTAAAGGAAAATGATACACATCTAGAGGCTGAATGGTACAATGCGAAATCAGAAAACCTGGGCTCAATCTTAGGTTCTCCACTTGAGCATATTGAGTTATCCCAGGCAATTGGTTTCGTTCATTTTGCCTCGTTTTTCTACATTATCACATTTGAGAACATCTTGAAATATATGAGTTCAGGATGTGCAGTGTACAAAAGCTCGTCTTTTGTGTAAGTTTATTAACTAAAATGTCGATTCAAGTATGACAATAACCTAGGTACCCACAGAGTGCACATGAAGAATGTCTTCCCTCTTGGTTCATTAATGGCATTGTAGGTAAGGTAGGAATATTTCTAAGTTTATGTCTGAAAACTGTCACTTCTCACAAATGCCTCCAATGCAGTGAAACTAGGGTGACAACGGTCTGCATGTTAATGAAATAATTGTAATTTTTTTGATTTTGAAGAGGTTTGGTCATATTTCTACATTTCTTGCACAATGTTTAACATTGATCTTCACGTGTAGTTGTTAGGAGGGCCGCACTTTGAGTATCCCTGTTCCAGATGGCCCTTAGTGGAGGTTCGTATTGTTGGGCAAATTCACAGGCGGTAAAGGCTACAACCCAACTCAGAGCTCCAAGTACCCCGTGGCATAGGACCCTGATTTAATCATCTACGGAAGAGAGCTACGCACTTTAAATTTTTCTATCCCTGCCTTTTCTTTTTTCAAGTCTTGCTAGTTTTGACTGCATTCTATCTTTTTAATACGTTTCCCCTTGCCATTTATCTTTCTGCTGATTGCACCCTCTATCCATTCATTTTCAATTTCTCTCCACTAAAGTTCCTCTTCTCTTGATTTCCCTTTTGTTCTTCATTTTTAATTATCCCCTGGAATAGTTTCTCACCTCCTGTTTGTCTCTGATGTTTGTATTCATTTTCTATTGTTTATGGCCATAAAGGGTAGTTTCTCCACAGGTGCAGTGGGCCCTTGAAAGGCTGGTAGGGGTGGTCAGTTTCAGTGATATGTCCCTTGCAGCCTCTTCGTCTCAGTCTCGCAGATTCCTTTACATTTCGCCTTTTTTTCCCCTTTTGTCACTGTTTTACCTTTGGTGTTTTACTTTCTCCCATTTCCACTATACACTTTCTCTGTGTCGCTCTTGGTCGAAGCCTGGTAAAGCAAAAATAAGTTATGGTCCCCACCACCTGCAAATATCGTCACAAAGTAGGTACTGGGGCTAACGCCGATGAGCGAGGGTTAGTCCTGAACAACTCTAGTCACTCGTGTTTAAAACTGTGTCTGCCGACAAGTCTCTTATATCACCCTATTTACTGTAACCATCTGACGTCTTGCCACATCAGGAACTTGAGAAACCTTGCTCAGGCACACAGGGCAGTCAGCGTTTTAGGTGTGACATTAGGTCGCCAAATGGACAGATGGGCCTGGATATTCACGCAATGACACTCGGCAAATTCATTTCCTTAACTTTAATTTCGTTCAGGTTAGTTCTGCCCATCTGTCCCAGAGTTCCTGTCAAAACAGGTGTCTGAGGTATTTTCGTGCCAGTTCTTCCTCCGAGGCTGGCAAGTTCACTGACACCACGTGCCATATACCGGAAACCAAGCACTTACTGCCCGGAAAAGTGAGCATTCAGAAACTGACACACCGGAACGGAGGGAGGAAATCATCTGTGTCCGCAAACCGCTCAGTCGCGTGGCCTGCTCTGCGCATTTGCTCGAACCCTAAATACTCTTACGTCACTCAACTCGTCAAGGGACAAAAGAGTCCCAGACACGTGTTTCCAGCCACCGGGAAAAATGTGCCTAGGAAACGCCCTGGACTGCTGCCATGACAGAAGGTCACATTGGTCGCAATTAATAATGTCATTGCATTCGTCCATTTGCAGCCGTCACCGCGTTCTGCCCGTCAGTGACCTCAGCGTGCAACGTCCGCCTTAGCTGCAATTGCAGGTTCGCATCCTGCCCACGGTGAGGACATTTCTCTCTGCCAGTCACCGGGTCAGACTGCTGTCTTCAACTTTCAGCTGCTGCCGCGTTCGCCTTGGATATCTATTAAGTATGAGTTTATTTTGTGCATGATATTGTCAGCATGCTAAAACCGAACGTTCGCTTTTCGCTCTCTTAAAGCGTATTCTTGTTCTTTGCGGGCTTTCGCTAACCTCAGGACCAGAAATATAGGCTCTAGGGTGAGATAGTTGGGATGTATGTAAGTCTTAGGATAAATATGTTGTTTACAGCTTATAATAGTATATCTCTAGATCCACTGTACATGGTCTCTCATACCTACCAGGGGGTTTGACAGCAGGACCCTGGGATGATTTCCAGCTGACAGGAGTGACGTCCACGTGTGTACTTTCTAAGTAGATTGGGACATCGCTGTAGGACTTCATTCCAGCCTGCGATATCACTATAGGAACTATATAATACTAAAAGTCTGCACGTTCAAACCCTTTTTTAGTTTTGGCTTTAGTGGTGGTTTGGTGTTATAGGAGTGGCTTATTGCTTTAGCAGCAACAGACAGTAAGGAAGTGAAGCTGTACACAATCCTGCATGCTGGTGTGTCTGTGCTTCAGTGAAACTGGCGCGTTATTATTGCTTGGTTTATGGGGGGACTTCAAGAGCGAGAATATACCTGCGAGTCATACTAATGTCCTAATTACTTTCTACTAGTCTTCCTTACTGAAAGACATGCTCTTCCTCCTGACAATGACGCTAGTATGCGGGTGGTCCACTGAAGAAAACAAAACAATTGATAAGTGGAATGCTTCAATTAATCCCAACCACTTTGTAATTACTCAGGCCGTATCCGATCCATCAGTTTTTGCCCAGCATGCCACCTCACAGAGACCGTACACCAGCCAATTTTGTTACTGCCCCAATAGAAACAGGGCATTCCAAACTGACAGAATATGTAATGTAATGTAATGTAATGTAGATCCACTTATATATCGCACTATCACCCAAAGGGTATCCTGGCGCTTAGAGTTACCAATCAGCTATTGCGAATACTACCCACAACAATAGGGAGCTAATCTCTGGGAAACAGGCTAGTTTTCAGTGTTTTTTGGAAACTTGACAAGGTATTTTTTAGTCTCAGCTCCAAGGGTAGGGCATTCCAAAGTCTGGATGCTGTGAATGAGAAGGATCTACCGCCCATACGGACCCTAGTCACACAGGGAACACAGATCAAATTAGCTGAGGAGGAACGCAGGCATCTAACAGGAGAGTACCATGTGAAGTTCCTTTACCGCATCTTTGGTCCAATTTTATGTATTGCTCTAAAGACAATACAGAGTGCCTTAAATTGGACTCTTTGTGCAATGGGCAGCCAGTGTAGATCCTTTAAGGCAAGTGATGTGGAGGCTCTGCGTGGCTGATTAAGTGCCAGCCTAGCCGCCACATTCTGCAGTCTTTGTAGTTTTTTTTTATCAAGGAGGCAGGAGTGCCCAATAGGAGCGCGTTGCAGTAATCCATTCTGCCTAGGACGATACTCCCTACCACCATAGATGTCGCTGCGGATAGTAAAAAAGGGAGTATCTTCTGAAGAGCTCGAAGCAGAGATAGACAGGTGTTCCCAGTTTTATTTACCTGGGAGTCTAATTGTAGATTACTGTCTAACATCACTCCTAAATTACGCACTGCCTTAGCCAGCAATAGGGTGTTATTAGCCGGACCTGGCCAAAAATCCCCAGGGAGAGGACGAATATGTAATATCTGAACGGGAGTACAAACAACCCTGTGGCTTTTTTGGCCTATTTGAGGCTCTGCAGTAAGGTTAGAAAGCTACCCAGAGCGATTGGCAGTGGTTTCGCTTTTTGCAAGTCTTCCTCTCATCACCCTTTGTGCAGGTCACCAACTCCTCAAGAAAAGCATGTTGCTAACTCACACATAAGGAAATAAACCCTGAACACTGTTTCACCGCTATGTTTTTCTTTCTTTCTTTTCCTTTACTACTCTCCTTCCTGGGGGAGATTAAAAACGGGCCTCTTCTATGACCACAACTTGCATAATCTACCACTGCAGTATCACTAGTGACAAAATGAGATGGCAGCCACTGGGAGGCAAGAAGGAAGTAGAAGTGTGAAAATACTTAGTCATGGCATTACCACTTTGTCCTTTTTCCTTGTCGCCGGTTAATATGATAGAAGTACTGAATAGGCAGTGATCGAGAATTTTGTCACAAACAAACACTGACATCATACGAAGCTGCAACCATCTATGTATAATGTCACATAGAGAATTTACAAAGTATCTGATCTGTTAACTGACAGGCCAAAAGTGGCACAAACAACAAGGTGATGGAAGGAATGATTAAAGTATTTCAAACAATGTTAGTCACTTAGAGTCACATTCTAATCAACTGTTTTTCATCCATTATTCCACCGCAGAAAGATCAGTCATATGTGAAATAATTTTACCATATGCACATTGGGCCCATAAATTCAATTCACCATATTTTATCAATCGGTAACCTACACTCTACTACCAGAAACCCAGTTCCTTCCTATTTATTTGTAATGTACCCAACTTCCCAATCCACTGTCACGGGTACCTATGATCACCATGGATCAGGGAGCTAGCTGTAGAGGAAGGCAACACCAAAATACAAATACCATTTATATTCTTTGCACTCATGTAATAGCCAGAGACACGAGAAGTTTTCAAAGTCTTTATCTAATCTTCTTCAAGGTCAGAAAGTAAAATGTTTACAGCAATCAAACTATCAATGATAAGAAGTACGAAAATTGTATAGCTATGCAAGAAAAGGATAAAGCCAACCATTTAGGACTCTAAAGGGAAGGAAAAGAAAAGGAACATATACTATATGGAAACAATTTATCAATTGACTAAAAGTGTGGAAAAATGGAACACACTAGTATCAATGGAAACACGTGAAAATATGCATTTACCCAAGGACGGGGAAAAGAAGGAACATATGAAATTTAAGCAGTTTGCACAATTAAGGTAGGGAGAGAGAAATGAAATACACAATAATACTTCAAATACCCACACAGACTTATATTTACCTAGGATAGAGTGAAGACCAACCCTGGCCACGGGTTAGTTGGAAAGACAGGAAGGAACCCCAAGGATTTAGGTGTCAGTTGACGAGCAGGTGCAGCTCATGGACAGTCAGGACAGGATAACCCCAAGATTTTGGATCAGGACCGGGTTCACCAAAGGGTACGACCAACACCTGCAGCTTCGGTTGCAACGCCTGCGCTACTCCCTCTCTGCAAGGAATCTGCCAGTAACCCCGATTGGGTTCTCGAACCTCCCAACAAAGTGCTTCGCCAGCACTTAAGGTTTCCAAAACTCCGATTGGGTCTGTGGAAAATTCGGACAGAGTGCTCCGCAGCTCTCTGTACCAGTCACCTATAGAGTGCGTTGGGTCAGTGACAGGTCAGCTATTCGGACAAGTCGGACAAATTCTCTAGCTAAACCTAGGCTAGTTATACTGTTTTCGGGTCAGTGCACCCCCCCCAAATGTTTCAAGAATCCCCAAATTTGATTGGACAAGAGGAAAGGTTAAGTCATCACACAACCTAAAATGTATACTTTCTCAGGCTTAATATTCAATTTTCGTACCCACCCCTTAAATTCTAGTTTCCCATGACACAAGATGTACAGTGAACAATAGAGTATACAGCAGTTATTACAAATGTATCGAAATCAGGTAGAGTTCAGCTGCGCCGGCTGGGTGTTAGGTCGATTCCCAGGAGCATCTTGGCTGTGGCTGCCAGCTGGCTGAGTTCCACCACTGCATGGGTTTCTTTTCCTCATCACGTGACAAGTACCATACGGGCTCTTCAAGATGGAGTAGCAAGCGCCTCCCAGGCCCAAAGAATATGATATATGAAAAGCAAGCAAAAACAATTTAGAAATACAGAAAAAAATGATTACACTGTATACCATGAATGGCTACACTACATCCCTTACTTCATAATAACTACAGCATTAGGATAAGTGCAGAACAGACAGCTTTGCGAAAGCGGCAATGCAAGCTCGGAGCACATGAGAAAAAAGCGGCCATTTTAGCTGTATTGCGCATGAGCAAACATTTTCCCACCAGAACTGCGAGTACGTCACATCACATGGGTATGACCGACGCATGCGCAGTCTAAATTCTCGCAAAGCAGCGGCCATTTTAGAGGCAAGCGTATTAGGAATGAGTAAACACATAAGCAAGCTTCACTGGGACACCCGTGTAGTGTAAAATATGCAATATTAGTAACACAAACATATTGATTTAGTTCAATTAACATTATTTGAAGTTCATGAATACAAGCAAGTCGCATAACGTGTGAATCCTTGCTCCATCAATCCCCTCTTTGATGAGATTTACTATCATCACTATTAATGGAACCAGATGCCAACTTTTCACATTTCATCCAATTCAATTTCTTCAAACTTTCTATTATGTCTTTTTCCATTATCCTTATTAGGATAGAAATTCTTTGCTCTTTTGTAAATCTGATTATTCAGCTCTTCTAATTCGAGTTCATCAACATTTCTCTTCACTCCTCTCTTATTCACAGCATACTTCTTTTTGTGTTTTCTACATTTGCAGCAAATAATTATAGTAAGTACAAATAACCCTATTCCCGCTATTGGCATCAGTATTTTACTCACAAGACTTTTACCTAAGTTAGAAAACCAACTACCTATAGAGGAGAGACCATCAGTTAGTCTCTTCCATGCACTGTCAACTTCCAGTGGTTTGAGCTCTTTTTCCAAATTCGTTATGTTTCCACATATTTATGAATTTCAATACTTTTGTCAGGAATGTAAGTGCAACAATGTTGCGCTTTCAACACTCTGCAGACTCCACCCTCTTTTGCTAATAAGGTATCAAGAGCAAGTCTATTTTGCAAAACCATAGATCTGATCGCAACCATTTCGGTATTGACCATCAGAAAACCTGCAGCAGTGTCAGTTGATAACCGATCTACTACTGTAGACAATTTGCAGATTCTGTGTGTATTCAGAGTCACTCCCACTGAAGGTATCAATGCACTAAATATATCACCCATTATTTCTCCTACACTTTCTCTTTTACTACGTACTAATTCATTAGTGTTTTCATTGCTTCCAGAGACTTCTTTCACATGGTATATTTTTGGGAAGACAATTCCAAAATAGCAGCTTCCATACCAGTGATCTGTCAATTTGAAATAGGCCTTGTTCCCACATATATAATATATTCCAGGAAACACAGGTTCTGACCCATTTTTGAAACCCCAACCTCCAATTACCTTATAATTGTGTTCGCATTGACTGGAACCAATGAAAATGTTATTATAATAACTAGTATTTTCTCTGTTTCCCTTTCTTTTCGAAATCCAGCAACAATGCAGCATTTGCTCCACCATTTGAGGTGCTCCCCATGTTTTCAGCCCACTTAGGAGTTTTCTGCCTTTTATCATTCGCTTTTCTTTGGAAACTTTTTCTTCTCTTCTCTGCCATATTTAGAAACATTTTCTCTTGTTCGTGTAATGAACAGGTCAAGTAATCTCTATGAGCTTCTCCTAAATCTATTGTGCCTATAGTTAGAAAATATTCTCCCATATAACGTGTTACATCACACTTATTATGTTCAGGGTTCAGATTTCCACGTATAGGAAGTTCAGAAAATATTACATCTGAGTAAGAATAATAGTACTGTAACGGTCCTCTTTTATAGAATAAACTAGCTAAAATACTACAAGAAATCCCATATGTTAGTGGCAAGTGAAGATAGGTCTCTCCCTCAGCTACAGAAGTAGGTAGCTTCATACAGACATAACAGTCTTCTATTTCCATTGCTTCTACATAATGTACTAAAAGGTTTGCAAATACATTTAAATGAGTTCTATTCTTTATTCTGTGATAATGTAGTCCTTCCTCATCTGGTGCATCTAGGTCCATTCTAGTTCGTCTAAGGCTAAGTGCTTTCTCGTGTCCTTCTATATTTTGTGGTGTATCTTTCGTTTGCAGCTCTTCTGTGTCTTTTGTCACTGTCTTTGTATGGTACAAATTAGTATCTTTACTCATCATGTAAGGAATAGCTATAGTTAGACCTATCCATAATATAAGTACTAAGGCTATACTACATAAACCTACCTTGCAGCAGGGGTGCTGGGGAAAAAGGACGGTGAGCACTTGAAAAATGTCCGCATCTCCGAGAGACACGTAGTATTGCTGCTAATAGCTGGAAGTGCACACATACACTGATTTGTGTGGGTTTGTGTACATTAAGCACCCTTTAAATGAACCATAGAATATTATGCACATCATAATCAATGATTTTTAAGGGTTGGAGTTCAGCAGAAAACTAAAGAAATGCACAAACCCACTGGGCCATGAAAATAGGAGAAAGACAAGTTCTATGGAAAAAGTATAAAGACATAATAAAATAGACATAGGTAAACATCCATTGGATCCAATGTCTCGCTAGATTACAGTGCCCACTTCAGATTTGACAATCTGAAACTAGACAGACTAATAGCGTGTCCATCTTAAATTCAGGTTTCCACTCAAGCAATGATAAACCAGTGAAGAAAATGTCTTCTACAGGAAAAAAAGAACAAAGGATGGCTTTGCTTACAAAATGGATTTATGTGATAAAGGCTTGATTGATGTTACCCTTCAGGTGTAAAATAGTCCCTTTTGAATTGGTAACAATGGAGTTACCTCAGGTTAGCAGTGAAAGGGTACACAACATCCCATCAGAATACTGTGAGAGTTAAATGTTCCTGAGCAGAATAAACGCAAACATAGAGTGACAAGCCATTAATAACTGAGATAGACAGCATAGCCAATCAAAGATGAACAGGGGACTGACCCAAAGGCTCTCTAAGCAAATGTTATTTAGTTGAAATAATAGGTCTGTCAACAGGTCCCATCTGCCGTGAGGTATGGAATTTATTTTATATGTGGATGCCAGAGGTCATCATTCCTTGATACTGCTACTATTCACCCCCCAAAAACCTATCAGTGTTACCATTTTCTCAGGCCTGTGAAGAGTTCAAGGTGGCCAACCTCACAAGATACAAGCTTGGGTAAAATAATGGAGAGTATATGCGTCTAAGAGCACAGCAAAGGGTGATCTTGGTCTTTCGTCTCTACAATAAAAGAATATCATTCTGAAAACAAGCATAGTATCTTGTAAAGGACATACAACACAACATATTTTCAGATAATGCCCACTGGTGGATCCAGATCCATTAAGGTCTTACAAATAATTGTCTAAAGTCCAAACAGAGACATGCACTTTAATCAATTATATTTTTTTAAAAGAGAATTTTACACCACGCATAAATTTCAAATAACTTATAATGAGAGGCAAATAAACTTGCAGTTGTGTTTTCAAGGTTAGACATAGTAGTTTATTCATTAAAATAAACTACTTGTGGTATAGGGAGGTGAGTAACAGGAAGAGAATAGTGAAAACGGAATTGTGAAGTACAAAGCAGCATCAGCTCACTTTAGAAAGCATGTGTGTTTTTGGGATGCATACTTCAAAGAATTTGTCTCTAAGTGCCTGTCACCATATCATTACCTAGGAGACAGACCTTGGAAAAGGGGATTTTTTTCCCAATGTTCAACCCTAGATCTTTAAATCTCCAGCTTTCCAACATGGGCACCTTGCATTTGACTTGGCCCAAGAAATTTGCCTCTTATGACCGGATCACTTTATTTACGACACTACCAATATATACATGAGATAAAAAATAGTTTTAGAAGAAAAGAGCATTAACTTAAAACAGCACAGTTCTTTAACTTATTAGCTGGAACTGGGGAAAAAAGGTTCACCTCCATCACTTCTTTGAAAATGTAATGCATGATTTCACCGCAAGTATAAACAAAAAAAATCTTTTAAGTATGATAAATAACTCTCGTCTGAAAAGATTGTTTTTGTCAGTCAGTGCAAGAAGAAAAGCAAATAAGAGAAAAACTACAAAAAATAAACTAAGTGCACAAAATGCAAAAAGAATAAGGCACACAACAGCATTAAAAAGCACTTCTTTTCATGCATGCAAATTCATTAGACAAAGACCAGGTGTTTTCTTCTTATTCCCAAAGTACCCGTGTTGCAAAGTAGATTTGTTTCATTTTTAGAAAGTTTAGGCACATTTAAAAGTCAGTTTTCCGCAGTGGAGATTAATTGAGCATATCATTTGGGTTTGTTAGGTGTGATTATTTTCCCTTATGTGAGTCCAGGTTCTGAATTTACATTATAAAAGGATGTACAAAGAATAGTCGTTCCCGTTGACTTCCTCATTGCTTACTATAGCACCTACGCCATCGCAATGAAATCTGAGAGTTGTAAAGTAGCAGATGTTGTTTGTTGTTATCTGAATAAAGATTACTCAATGAAAAGCAAACCTACTTACAGCACCACATGTGCTTTTCAAAGCAGGGATTCCAGGATCATTTACCCATACTATTACACAATTTCTAATTAGCCACGTTTAAACTAAAGATCAAAGGGAGAGCTTGTGTACACAGCGCCAGAGTATTATATAGGTATGCAGGCTCTTGAAGATGCTCTGCCAGGGGCGATAGTAAGAGCAACAAAACACCTCCAGACACTGTCTGACATACAAATCTAACGGGCCGCGGCAGAGTGCAAAACGAGTCTGGGTGCGGTTCTTTATTCTTTCTCTCAGCCTCACCTTGAATTATTTTATCAGTAAGCTGCAGGCAAGTCAGAATGGTGGTCTCCACGGGCACTCTGACTTCTCGACACGACGAGAGGCGGGCGAGCGAGCGTATGGGGCAGTGAGCGCGTAACGCGTCACACTGCTAGAGGGCTGGCCAAAAATGTCCTCCAGGGCCGTCATTGGTGGCGCTCACGCACTCCGCACTCGCTACCACTGATTGACGGCCCTGGAGGACTAGTGTCTGTGCCAACTTGATGGCTGGGTAACGGCCGGGTGTATTATCGAAGCGCCCTACAGTCACAGAGGCCGTTGCCTCGGCTCGGCATCCCTGCAGTCCAGACAGTCAGTGCCGGCCCGAGCGGCCGCCTCAGGAAAGGTGCCGCCTGGGGCGGACCGCTCCCCCCCCCCGCACCTCCCTAGCTACGCGGGTGCCCACTCTGTATCTAAATAGATTTGTCTTTTGGTTCTTATTGGATCGAGTGTTAGGTCGATTATCGGGACCCAATCATCTTGACTGGTTCTCGGCTGTTCTTCCTCAGCTACGTCAGGATCCGCTTCTGGAGACCCCTCAGCTGCACAACCTTCAGCCCCAGTTTCTTCGTCTTCTGTCACCTTTTTCGTATGGCTGGCATGGATCCACTGTGGTACACCTGCACACTTCACCGCTGTTGTGGTAACAAGAATCACTTGTCTTTTCTTTCCCCACTTCGGTGCAAGGCAACTCTTCCGAGTGTGTTTCTTAATTACAACCCAATCACCAGGTTGCAAATCATGGGCTGGAGCTGCTGGCCTCGCGACGGCGTCTTCCCCAATCTGGCGAGAGATAGAACGCACTTGGTCACCCAGTTGCTTGCAGTACTCTAGCACTAAATCATCAGAAATGTTTATCAGTTTGTGTCCTGGCACCCATGCCTGCCGCATTACTCTTTCCATCAGAATCTCGTGGTGACTCAGGCCTGTCTTCCGATCTGGAATACTTCTAAGTCCCATCAGGACAAGGGGCAAAGCATCTGGCCATTCCATTCCAGTAGATTCACACATTTTTCCCAATCTTGACTTGATAGTGCCATTCAGTTGTTCTACCACTCCAGAAGCCTCTGGGTGATATGCACAGTGTAGTTTTTGTGTAATTTTGAATGCTTCACAGATCTGGCCCATTATTTCGTTTTGGAAATGACCACCTCTGTCTGATTCAATTGTGACTGGAAAACTGTACCTGGGTATCAGTTCCCTCAGTAACAACTTAGCTACAGTGATGCTATCATTTCTGCGTGCAGGATAAGCTTCTACCCACTTTGAAAATAGGCAGACAATGACGAGAACGTACTTCATTCCTCGACAGGGGGGTAACTGAATAAAGTCAATGTGTAATCTTATGAAAAGACCCTCAGCTTTTCCAATGGTACCTGGTAACACTACTGTTTTCTTTCCGGGATTGAATAGCTGACATACTAAGCATCTCTGGCAGAGGGCCTCTGCTATGTTTCTGAATTTCGAATTAAACCATGTCTGTCTGAAGACACGGACCATTGCATCTCTTCCTACATGTGCATCCCCATGTATCAATCTAGCTATAGGAGCAAGCAAGCAATCTGGCAACACAGGCATATCATCAATGTAAAAAATGACACCATCCTCATCCCTTTTTCGACAACCAGAATCTCTCCATCTTTTCTTTTCCTTTGGTCCTGCTGCCTTTTGCAAATCTATCAGTTCTTCCCACGTTTGTATTTCTTCAAACACCATAAGTTGGCAGCTGTTTCCACCTAGCCCCAATTTGGTATTGATTGCTATTTTATGTTTAGCACAATGTTGGGCCAGTTGGTCAGCATACCGATTACCTGCTGTCACTTTGTCATTGCCAGATTTGTGAGCAGAACACTTGACCACTGCCAGTTCTTTTGGTAACTGGATTGCTTCCAGTAATTCTTTCACGAAATTTCCATTTCTGATAGGAGTACCTGAAGAAGTCAGGAACTCTCTCTGCAGCCACAACTGGCCAAAGTCATGCACAACCCCATCCCCATACTGGCTATCAGTGTATATGGTTATTCTCATGTTTCTCCCAAATTTACAGGCTTTTGTCAAAGCAACCAATTCGGCTATTTGTACAGACTTGACTCTGAATAAATAGGATGCTACCACCGGGCCTCCTAGAGTGCATACAGCATAGGCGGCACTTAAGCCTCCATCCTCATGTCTCAGGCATGAGCCGTCTACAAACAGCTCATAATTTTCGTCAATTAAAGGGTTTTCTTTTATATCTGGGCGAGGTTTTGTACTGAATTCAGTCAGATCAAGGCAATCATGCTCGACTTCAGTTCTGCCGTGAGAGAATTTGGTAATAGGGTAGCTGGATTCAAAATATTACTTCGGGAAATGTTTGCATTTGCTGCACCTACAAGGATTCTCTCGTACTTAGTCAGCCGACTAGGTGTGAGATACTGGGTTTTAGTTCTGGTCAGTAAAATTACAACTGCATGTGGAACATACACAGTTACAGGATGTCCCATAATGATGGATTCACTTTGTTCAAGACTCATGCAAGTTGCAGCTGCTGCTTTCAGACATCCAGGTAATCCAGCAGCCACTGGATCCAAAGTAGCAGAAAAATATGCCACTGGACATCTGGTTAGACCATGAATTTGGGTCAGGACTGAAAGTGCACAATTGTCTCGTGTGTCACAAAACAGTGCAAACTCTTTCGAGTAATCAGGCATTCCTAATGCGGGAGCTGTACACAGACATTCTCGTAATTTTGTAAAAGCTGTCATGCTTTCGTCATCCCACTCCACTGGGTCTTTTGCTCTTTTCTTTGTCATTTTTATCAATGGTCTTGCTAGGACTGCAAATCCCACAATCCACTGCCTGCAGTATCCTACAACTCCAAGGAACATTCTGATTTCTTTCTGGGTATTGGGTAGTTCTGTAGGTCCTGTACTACCCTGTACTTCCCACTAGGTTTCTTGATTCCAATTATGGGCGAATTACAAGGACGGCTCATCACTTCTTACATGATATTTGCTTCTAACAATCTTTTTATTTCAATGGCAACCCCTGCTTTTACTTGGCTATTTTAATTGGGTCAACATTTGCCATTAATCCTACATCTTTTCCAGTAAAATCCCATACCTCTGGTTTCACTGTCTGTTGGAGCTCTTCAGGTAAGTCTTGTATTGTCAGTCTTTTAATTTCTGAGTCAGGTCTTATTAACATTAATTTGTATATTCCATCTTCATCTGAGGTTTGAATTTCGACGCCTTTTGGTGTGCAAAAGATGGTGCAATTCATTTTGCACAGCAAATCTCGTCCTAACAGATTCACAGGACTGGAATCACAGACAACAAATCTATGCATTTCTTTGAAATTTCCAATTTTGATCTCCATAGGTTCTGTAACTGGGGTACTAATTAACTGATTAGAAACACCCACTACTTGGATTGCTTCTCCCGAGAGGGGTAGGTTTGGAACGTCTGCTGTTCTCATAGTAGAACGGGTAGCACCAGTGTCCAACAGAAAGGTGACGTCATTTCCTTCAACCTTTCCTTCAATGTATGGTCCTGACTGGTCTACCGGTAAGGAGGCGCAAAGCACGCACTCCTCGTCCTCCCCCCTCAGGCACCGTCAGTAAGGTTCATCACAGAGGAATGTATCATTCAACAGAAATTGCGAAGTTGCTGCATTTCTATCTTCCTTTCTTTCCCAAACCTCTGCTTCCTCCCCCTTTTGTGCTTTGCTTCTATAATTCGGCCTAGGTGCGCCAGGCAACTGATGCGGTTTTACCTGTTGCTGTGTCTTTCGTGGTCCCTCATTCTGCGCCTGCGGATTTAAATCATTAATTTGCACGTTATCATTCTGCACATCCTTGCACTCATCTCTCCAGTGCCCTATCTTTCCGCACCCGTGACAGAGAACTTTTTTTGTGCTTCTTCTAGGCTCATTTTTACTCTGGGCTTTCCTCCACCCCCAGGGCCTTGATTCTGATTATTTGCCATTTTACTTAACTGCTGTTCTTGGTGCTCTGCTAATTTTACTTGTGCCCACATGACCTTTTCTTTTAATTCTTTTCGTTTATTTTCAAGCTCATCTTCACAATATTTGGCATACTTTAGGACTTCATCAATAGGTTTAGCTTGCCGACAGATTTTATTGTCTTTGATCCACTGCGAAATCTCAGGTCTTAACCCTAACACGAATCGATAGATGAAGTGGGTCATGTCCTTCATCTCAATATTATCTAGCCCACTGTACGTTTTGAACACTTGTAAAAGTCGTTCATAGTATGAATGTACAGTTTCATCACGATTTTGGGTAGTTCTATCTATGCGGGTCCAATCAGTTTCTTTTGCAGGCACCTTTCCTTTCAAATACAGTATGACCTGGTTGTATTTCCTCATTACGTCTTCTGAAGGAGCTCCTGTCTTTGGGTCTCTGGCATATTCTTCACTTGGCCAATCAACAGCAATTTTACATTCTGTCCATAAATCTACGGGAACTACAATGTCAAAGAACCCATCTAGATCTTTCAGGAGGTACTTTTGGAGTTTAATAAATCTCTCAAACTGTCTGTACCATTCTACAGGTTTTTCTCGTAATTTTGGGAAGGTCATTTGTAAATGACACAATATCCTGTCTGGACCATGGCACATGTAAAATCCTCCACCTGGCACTTCTCGCATAGGGTACAGTTTTTCCACTTGATCTGCTTCCTTTAGAACAAATTCAGATGTTGTTTGCCTTGATCTACTCTCTTCCTTTTTTTTGGCCCACCTGGTTTTCTATTTTTCTAAATCTCCCCATTTTTGCAACAGGTTTAACAGTTCTCTGATCTGTACTTTTTTTTCTGACACATTCATGTTTTCCAAATCTTTGTCTGAAAATTCTGCTCTATAGGGTTTTTGCAACACTTTAGATTTGCTGACATGTATTCCCATGTTAGCTGCAGTGTCCATTAATTTCTCATGGAACACTCTGGTGTTTCTTGTAATACTTTTGCAAATGAAGAGTAACTCCTCCTCACTAAGGGTGTTTAGTCTGTCCAATCCCACAGTCCCAGCCATCAGTTCTTCCAATTCTATTCTTAATTTGTATATATCTAATGGTTTTGGCTGAGGATTTGGTTTTTCTAATTCTCTTGACCATCTTTCGATTTCTTCAGGAGTCACTACCGTAGCACTTCTAGTACCTGAAGATGACTCAATCTGAACTTCTCTTGACCTAACAGGTGTGCTCCTTTTCTGTGAACGGTTTTCTGGTTCCCTAATGGGTAGATCCATAAGAGAAATTGCAGATTCGCATTCACTTGCCTGATCATCCACTATTAAGGGCTCTTTTCTTGGCTGCACTACAGATGGTGTAATAACTGGAGTTTTTGGACTAGCCTGTTTATCCCCATATAGAGGAACAACTGTACCAATAGTTACTGGAATTGTCAGAGCTTCTGGACTTGAATTTAATTGGGATATTTTCTGAATGAGTTCAGCTCTCTGTTTAGCTAAAGCTTCTCTTTCTCGATCCTGTAATACCGTTTCCATGGTGGTTTCATGTACTACTTGTGGAATCAAGGGAGGGTAAAGATTCGGTGCACTTGGATTTGCCATACTTGGTCCCTCACTACAGGATGGCCTATAATATGGAACAGTCAACTTGGACGTGCTCAACTCCTCATTACCGATAGGCCTATAACACGGACCAGTCGGATCAGATGTGCTCGCTCCTTTATTACAAGGAGGCCTAAAGAATGGATTTTTCGTGCTCAGGGACCTAGATTCCTCATTATATGGCGGTGGATTCTTCATTAATAAATCCTCCAAGTATTCATCTTCAGAATCACCAATAGTCATTAAGTGTCTAGTTTTCTCTGTCCTTTTACCTCCTACGGGTTCGTCTGCAGTAAATACTGGGAACATTCCTTCTATCATCATGTTCTGTCTCCACTGCTTCATTTTTTTCTCTTTTGCTTCTCCATGCATTTTCGGGTACCATTTACTTATTCCTTTGTCAATTCTAGGTCTATCTCGCTCAAAGGCCTCAATCTCCCATTCTTCTAAAGCCTCATATTGCGTCAGTCTGGGTTTCGGATGTAAATCATTCATTTGAGTCCTCAAATTAAACAAAATTCTACCATTAAAGGTACCGTCTAAAGGAAATGCAAAAATTCCATCATCTTTTGTATATTCCACCCAATTTTCCAACCATACACAGGTATGATACCCTTTGTCAAATAACATGAATGATGCAGGAGTATTAGGTGTTGGAATAATTATACCTTCTCTAGTTTTGATGGGTTTATCCTTTTTGAAATAATTTTTAACTTTTTCTACGAAAGTCATCTTTCTCTTGCTTCCGTACATATTATAAGGTCTGCCTTTTAGCATCTGCTCCTTAGCAAACCCTAAGTATTTCGGATCAGGTAAAAATTCTGGATACCACATATACTTCGTAAACCTAGATCGTGCGTGAATATGTACTCCTGTTTACTATATTCTTCCAATGCTAGCGCGTCTTTTAGTTTTCGGCAACCAATCAACACTGTGGTTGCAAACAATTTCGACCAATGGGTGCGCGGCCTTTTCGTGAGACAAGTTCTCACACTTCTGCGCTCACCCCTCCTTCACAATACCGCTCCGCTACACTCCCGCTGTTTCGACCAATACCAGCGCGGCACAGAGTGACGTCAGCGCAGCTCCGCAACTGACTCCCTCCTTCACAAGGTAACGGAAACTCAATTTCTTTTCTTAAAGTGCGAGTGCTTTATTTAATTTACAACGTAAATACATTCGCCACTGTACTGGAGTGTCTAGAAAGGAAAGATTTGTTTCACTGCAAGTAAACCTCTTCTGTCTACTTTTCATACACTACAGATAGACCTCTTCTGCCTACCCTTCATTCAAGCATTAGAGAACCTGCTACTTCTTCGACTCATCCACTCTTTTCGGGATATATACTAAGTCTAAAGTTTCACTAGAGAACTCCTTTGCTATCAGTCAAGCTCAGGCGAACCTGCTACTCCTCCTGTGTGACCCTTACTAGGTTGAATCACAATGGAAGTTTCGCCAGTGAACTCTTTGCTATCATTTATTCAATTATTCATACAGAAAAACCCTAATTAGTGCTTCCAGTCCTACCTAACCTGCACCGATTTTTCTCGAGCCACTGAACTCACTTGCGAGGTGGATTCTCCTTACCACCCGCTATTCTGCCCCCGGGGATTCCAGACAAACATATAACAATCACTAACGAATTGTGTTAATACATATATCACTATAGCAGCATTTCAGAGAAAATTTTTAAAACACTTCATAACATTTCAAAACAAAAAAACACTTTCATTTGATCGATCGATACTTTTAGCAGCAATAGAATTTTAGCAGCAATTTTATTTCATACAGTTATTAACCTACCTATCTAAACTAGTCCTTAACCTTTAACTAGTCCCTAACCTTCCTCTGCTACCAGAAAATTACTGATAGAGCGCGCAGGTCACCCGACTATAATTTTACCATATGCACATTGGGCCCATAAATTCAATTCACCATATTTTATCAATCGGGTAACCTACACTCTACTACCAGCAACCCAGTTCCTTCCTATTTATTTCTAATGTACCCAACTTACCAATCCACTGTCACGGGTACCTATGATCACCATGGATCAGGGAGCTAGCTGTAGAGGAAGGCAACACCAAAATACAAATACCATTTATATTCTTTGCACTCATGTAATAACCAGAGACACGAGAAGTTTTCAAAGTCTTTATCTAATCTTCTTCAAGGTCAGAAAGTAAAATGTTTACAGCAATCAAACTATCAATGATTAGAAGTACGAAAATTGTATAGCTATGCAAGAAAAGGATAACGCCAACCATTTAGGACTCTAAAGGGAAGGGAAAGAAAAGGAACATATACTATATGGAAACAATTTATCAATTGACTAAAAGTGTGGAAAAATGGAACACGCTAGTATTAATGGAAACACGTGAAAATATGCATTTACCCAAGGACGGAGAAAAGAAGGAACATATGAAATTTAAGCAGTTTGCACAATTAAGGTAGGGAGAGAGAAATGAAATACACGATAATACTTCAACGGGTTAGTTGGAAAGACGGGAAGGAACCCCAAGGATTTAGGTGCCAGTAGGCGAGCAGGTGCAGCTCATGGACAGTCAGGACAGGATAACCCCAAGATTTTGGATCAGGACCGGGTTCACCAAAGGGTACGACCAACACCTGCAGCTTCGGTTGCAACGCCTGCGCTACTCCCTCTCTGCAAGGAATCTGCAGGTAACCACGATTGGGTTCTCGAACCTCCCAACAAAGTGCTTCGCCAGCACTTAAGGTTTCCAAAACCCCGATGGTCTGTGGAAAATTCGGACAGAGTGCTCCGCAGCTCTCTGTATCAGTCACCTATGGAGTGCGTTGGGTCAGTGACAGGTCAGCGACTCGGACAAGTCGGACAAATTCTCTAGCTAAACCTAGGCTAGTTATACTGTTTTCGGGTCAGTGCACCACTCCCCAAATGTTGCAAATGTAAGAATCCCCAAATCTGATTGGACAAGAGGAAAGGTTAAGTCATCACACCACCTAAAATTTAGACTTTCTCAGGCTTAATATTACATTTTTGTACCCAACCCGTAAATTCTGGTTTCCCATGACACAAGATGTACAGTGAACAATAGAGTATACAGCAGTTATTACAAATGTATCGAAATCAGGTAGAGTTCAGCTTCGCCGGCTGGGTCTTAGGTCGATTCCCAGGAGCATCTTGGCTGTGGCTGCCAGCTGGCTGAGTTCCACCGCTGCATGGGTTTCTTTCCCTCATCACGTGACAAGTACCATACGGGCTCTTCAAGATGGAGTAGCAAGCGCCTCCCAGGCCCAAAGAATATGATACATGAAAAGCAAGCGAAAACAATTTAGAAATACAGAAAAAAATGATTACACTGTATACCATGAATGGCTACACTACATCCCTTACTTCATAATAACTATAGCATTAGGATAAGTGCAGAACAGACAGCTTTGCGAAAGCGGCAATGCAAGCTCGGAGCATATGAGAAACAAAGCGGCCATTTTAGCTGTATTGCGCATGAGCAAACATTTTCCCACCAGAACTGCGAGTACATCACATCACATGGGTATGACCGACGCATGCGCAGTCTAAATTCTCGCAAAGCAGCGGCCATTTTAGAGACAAGCGTATTAGGAATGAGTAAACACATAGGCAAGCTTCACTGGGACACCCCGTGTAGTGTAAAATATGCAATATTAGTAACACAAACATATTGATTTAGTTCAATTAACATTATTTGAGGTTCATGAATACAAGCAAGTCGCGTAACGTGCGAATCCTTGCTCCATCATATGAACATCTTGGTCCTGCTCCAGTAGGAACAGTGCAGCCTAATTTCCCTCTAAATGGGAAAACAAGCAATCACCTCCTTAGGCCTTATATGTTAGGCGAGTCTGGGTGTACAGTGAGCATGGGGCCCATATCTGGGTATACCCATCACACATAAGACTTGTACAGTAACAAACAGCTAGGTGGTGGAAAGACTGCTTGAACTAATTTTACACACTAGGAAGTGCTTGGGCTGCATTCCAGTGCATCCGTTTCATCCACTGTGGCACTGTAGATGGTGACTAGTGGCATCAGAGAATTCCACATGAACATTGAAGGAGGAAGGTAAGATATAGAAAGAGGTACAGTCACCGCACAACTGATATCCTCCATGAAACCCCATGGCGCTAAAACTAAGAATCAGCAGTACAACACATAGAATGTCCGTAGGCAGTAACAGGTAGGATCAGAGCCTGCTTTTACATTATGGACATCACCAGCTGCACAGATCCACTGAAGATAGTAGTGGAAAGTTATAGTCCATTATGCACATGACCATAAGTAACAAAGGGAATGGAAACCAGGTAAGGAGAGGAGCTGGCCTAACGGCTAGGGCGGTTGACCTCGAATCTGGGAAACTGGGTTCGAGTCTCGGCAATGACACTGAACATCCTGTGATTCTGGGCAAATTACTTAATCTACCCGTGCCTAACAAAAATGAATGTGTCCTCATGTAATGCAACGTGTGCTCTGTAAAGCGCACTGATACCCGATTCGGGTCAAGTTTGTGCTATATAATACTCTATAAAATAAAATCCAAGTATGCCTTCACCGCCATCGAGGTATGGCAACTCAGCTCCCGCCACTAAAGACGGATGATAGAACAATGTGCTAATTGGAAAAAAAAATTTGCCTTGACCTTGATGACTACAGATGGATAAGGATGAATAAAAATAAAAAAAAACTGTTGTTCCCGTCAAAGCAATTCTGTAAGCTTACCTAAGGAGTATGCAGAAATGACTGCCACCTGGGTATGGTCTTTTGCAAAACAATCTTCCATGGGCACAAAAGGGAAAGGCTAGAGAACTTGGAGAAACAATCATTGGCAATGCAATAGGTCTCGCATTTTAGAAACGTTGACCTATTGGTATTGTAAATGACAATGACTTTCATTATTGCAGGTTTTTTTAAAGACATAAATAAATGGCACTGACGTTTCCAATGCCAATTGGTAAAAATCTTGCAATTGCAAGACCTATTGCATTGCAAATGCTTGTTGTTTACAAGCACCCCAAGCTGCGCTCATACAGCATGCCTCACAGAGCAGCGCATGCGCTGCCCAGGCTCGACCTAAAAACGGAGATGAAAGCGGCTGTCTGTGGGGGGTTGGCTGCTCCTGGGAAAAACAGCTCTGGAAATAGAGTATGTAAGAAACAAATATTCGCAAAGGCTCCTTTCCCAGTGGAGGTTGAGAAGTGAGAGCATTATACAATAATAATCACTTCCCAGATGATAACGGGCATCTCTTCCAATTACAATAATCTACAAAGGAGGGGGTTTTTAAACCTTCAATCGACAGAGAATTCATGTGCATTGTTTTAATTCTAGGAAACAGTTGCTTAAAAAGCAGCTAGATGTGAAGAAGTGTTGTTGTTTTTGTACTTGTATAGCGCACAGCTACCCGCAGTGGGTTTCCCGGCGCTTGTACGACTACCGCAAGGGAACGCTTCCTGGCTTTCCCTGTGAAGTGTCCACTCCTGGGCACCCCCATGGTGCAGACTAGGCATCCCTCGCGTTGTGGGGGCCATTGTGGAGACTAAGCAAGGTATTGCCCAGTTGCAGCACGGGACCCATGATCAGAATAGGCACTGAGGCGAGAATATCCGGTCAGGGGAATTAATGAGCCCGAGACCCGCTGAGGCGGGAATCGAACCCTGGTCCCTGGCCAGAGCTCTGCATCAAGGTCTGCCTGCTCTAACCATTGAGCCACACTTCTTGAACAGGCTCGAGTTGACGATCACATGTGTCGATCTCTGACTAAGGAATTCGTTTCTCCCATTTCACACAGGAACAGAAAATATGACGCAGTTCGACTGGCCCCCACTCCAGAAACAACATGCGCTCTGACTTGTGTTCAATCTTGGTTTTAAAATGACGCATTAATATTACTTCCTAATACGTTGTTTCCAATAACAACCGTGCATAAATGCTCCCAATTAAGCGTTGTAGGCAGCGCTTTTACCCAAAAAAGCATTTTTTTGTCAAGTTGACACATGCATTTTGAGTGTAAAAGCGCCCTATGAAAGCACACATGGCCCGCTGAATGTTGCAGGAATGCGTGTTGTGCCTTCAGTGAGAGAAACTCATTAAAGAAAATAGTGCTTACAGACTAAATAACAAATACCATGTAACAACCGAAGTAAATGGGCCAGTCCTCATGGGAGGTACACACTCAGAAACACTGACTTTAAAAACACTCCCCGGCAGAGGCCAAATGAGAACGCCGGGAGACGCAGGACCGAAATAGGTTTTTATGGGGCAGGACCTTTGACAAAGTAAGTTGGGACCGGGTGGTTTTCCTCACGGACAGAAGGAGCACATCTTTGGCATCTTTTACTTTAGCGAACCACACCCGATACATGAGTAAGGAATTATGTGTTTTCTCTCCTTTTGTCTCCCACTCAACTTGAACTTACGTTAATCGCATCACAGAGTGTGACTAAAAAGCTACCCTTATTACCGCTCCCCTTTAGATATTTGCAATCCACCATAATTGGGTAAGGACGGCGTGGTGTATGAATTATCAATGATGAATGAATAGTGATATTAACATGATGTGCATGCGTATGGCTTGTCATGGTATGATTTTGTGATTATATATATGTTTAAACGATGAGCTTTCTATAAATTGATGTTCACGGATTGTTAATAACATGCGGGCACTTTACGCACGCCGCATAACCCGACCAAATGGGACAAATAAGTCCTCTATGAGCGCACCATGGGTGACCACAAATCATCACGTGTGTTCAGAATGAGAGCACTTGATGACACCTGGTATGTTGTTACTACACGGGTGAAAATATTATATATGAAGTGTAATATATTAAATGTTTTTGTTCGCCTTTCTCTTACAGGTGGATCTAAGACATACGAAATGGAATGGAAGATAAGTATATCTTCCATACCAGTTGTTGAGAAAGTAGCTTTCTGCTTTCTACATTCGAAAAGTTAAGGAAATCCCTTTTGAGTACAACCAGGGAAGGAACCTCTATTTGCCCTAAGGAAAGCCCAGGACCTAAGTGGCCTCTTTGAAGGGCTGAAACATGTCGGCAAGGCACTAGGGTCATAGGACTATTACCTCCTGAAGACCCATGGTATATATTTTTTTTTATCCCCTACGCCTCCAACAATAGAGGGATACCTGGAGTCGGAGACAGATTTTTATCTTTAGACCGCATGGCCTATCTCTCCTCAGTGCTCACTTGAATATGGTTGAGCCCACCCTGACCTTTAGGAGTCAAGGTGAACCTTATGATGAAGCATAGAAACAGTTTACAGGAGTATAACCCGTTAACCTAGATGAGACCGGGTAAAGTTTGTAACATACGACAATGTCTCAACTGGAAATCATTTAATTAGGACAAAGACAAAAAAAGTGTTGTAGATCACAGCAGGAAGGGGAGAAAGGAAGGAAGACCACAACGGGGATGGTAAAGAAAGAGATGTATTATTTGTAAGTAGTTATAACAGGACTACAGTACATATTAATATACAGTGACCAATAACACACAAAGTGAGCACTGGACATGCTAGTGATAGTGAGCGGCTCAGTTACACAAGGGTGAGGATAACAGCATAAACGGCGAACAGAGTGATACTAGTACAGTGGTCAAAATAATGTAAATGAGGGTTTTTATACAGTGTAGATATTTAGCATTCAAGACAGGTAAAATGACCACATTAGCGCCGATGTTTTTACACAATTACATTTATCTAAAGATGATGGTGCCAAATTTAGTAATGATACACACATGATTATTGAACTTCGGCAGGGCTCTTCAATTTTATAACAATATGGGCACAATACAGTTTGTTTTGGGATTTCATTCAAGATGACATAGAAGGACAGCCTGGCCTGTAGGCCTGGGAAGATGGGTAGTTGTAAATCAGTGCTACAACTTTCCATAGTATTGCAGTGGTTAACTCTTCGTTACTCTCTGGTTATCTAGTAATTTTAAGGTGCCACATTTTAAAACCATCTTTGAATATATTACACACCTCTAAATATGACGGCAGGCTGTCTGATTGTCTCCTTCCACATCGGCCACCAAATCTTACTTCACCGTGGGCCAGATGTAGGAAGCGTAATTCCAGTCGGTAACGGCCGAAATTACCGAATTACGGCCGTTACCGACCGGAATTAGTCTTTTCATATGTAGGTGGCTTCATTTCAGATTCGGTAATTTACCGAATCGGTATTTAAGAATTCGGTAAATTACCGATCCTTAAAAATACCGAATCGGTAAATTACCAAATCTGAAATGTAGGGAGCACTCAAATGAGTGCGTTTCCCATTTTAGGATTCGTTATTTACCACCAACTAGAAGTTGGTGGTAAATAATGAAAACCTTAGAAAAAATATTTTTTTTGCTTTTCCAACAGTGCCATGTTGCAGACATACATGCCCTAAGGGCATGTATGTCTGCAACATGTGCACCCATACACATTTGAGGGGTGCAACAGGGTGTCAAAGTGACAACCTGCTGTCGTATTGTGCTGGTCACCTGTAGCGCATAGAACACAGGATAATAGGTCTGTGATTATATCTTCTTTTATTCGTCGAGTGGGAGCGTGTCACAGCACGTCTGTCCTCTTCATTGGTCGAGGTTATACTGTCCTCTTCCTGTCCCTACAGGATGTGGTGTCCAGTGACCTGGTCACTGCCCTGCGACCCACAGGGTCCTAATGCCCTACGTCTGTGGTCAACCTACTGTCAAGCTATTACATCTCCCCTTTTGTCACAACAAAGCTTTTGTCACATGCATGAACATCAGTGTTCTTTATCGTCGTCTCCTTTTCGTTTTCTTTAGCTGATAAAGATAAAGAGAGAGAGAGAGAGAGAGAGAGAGAGAGAGAGAGAGAGAGAGAGAGAGAGAGAGAGATTCTTCGTTCTTCTTTGATGATCAGATTCTGCCGTCACCATTGATCCCTTTACTTTGGTCACTACTAGCGGATCTTTTGAAAATGGGCTGTCCGACTTCCGTTGTTGTCTCTGTTTCACCAACACCAGGTCCCCTTCCTGTAACTGATGTTCTGACGCGTGTCTCTTCTTGTCAGCATATTCTTTCATTTTTCTCTTAGCTTCTTGATCTCTTTCCATTATGTCACTTCGATCCGTGCTCCCCTTTGCATCTATTTGAGGCAGTCTTGTTTTGCTTGATCTTCCCAATACTAGTTCCGCTGGACATCGACCTGTGGAGCTGTGAGGGGTATTTCTGTAGTCTCTCAGCACTTGACATAATGCTTGTCCAATTGATATCTGTGTCAGTTTTGCTCGCTGGACTGCTTTCTTTATAGTTCCCATAAATCGTTCTGCCATCCCGTTGGCCTGCGGCCACAGGGGTGTTATTTTCCGATGCTTTATTCCCAGATATTCCATAAATCGATGGAATTCTTTTCCTGAAAATGGAGGTCCATTGTCTGTCTTTAGTGTTTGAGGGGAGCCCCAGGCAGCAAATATATCGTCTAATGCTGGTAACGTGGCGTTTGCTGAGGTCGATGGTATTTCTCTCACAATTGGGAATCTTGAGAATTAATCAATGACTACTAATAGATACCTCCCGTTCTCTAGTGGACCATAGAAGTCTGCTGCCAACTCTGTCCATACCGCTGGAGGCAGTTCTGACATTTGTAAAGGTGCTGGTTTGGAGGGTGGTCCCGTTACTTGACAGACATGAAAGTGTGCTACTTCTTCTTCCACCATATTGTCTAGTCCTGGGAACCACACCTTTTCTCTCAACATCTTCTTTGTCGCTACAATGCCTCGATGCGATTCGTGAGCTAGTTCAATTGTTCTTTTTCTTAGTCGGTGAGGTATCACTATTCTTGATCCTCTCATCAAAATTCCGTTCTCGGTTTCAGATAACTCTTCACTTATCTTTTTGAAAGCCAGTAGTTCTTCTTTTATGACTCCTTCGCCTGCGGGGCTGTTGTTGTTGATGTGTCTCCATCTCTGCTGCCGCACCACTTTCCCGATTGCCTGCATTGTCGGGTTTCTTTTTGTTTCTTGCTCTAGTTCTGCAATCGTTATTGACACCGGAGTGTTTTGTTGTAGGACGAAATTTAGGTATTCCTCTGCCATGGTGGTGCCATTTTCTCGATATGGTAGTGGGTGTCATGACATGTAGTCAGCTGGGTTGTGCTCTTTTCCGGGCTTGTGGACAATTTTGAAGTTGTAGTCCATCAGCCTGATTCCCCATCGCTCCATTCTTGGTGGTATCTTGGCATTTGGATTTCCGTATATGGTAACTAGTGCTTGGTGATCTGTAACAATCGTGAATGGCTTCCCATAGACGAACATGTGGTAGTGCTCACATGCCCATACTACTGCCAGACTCTCTTTTTCTGGTTGAGAGTATGCTCTCTCGATGTCTGACAGGCTCTTGCTTCCATATGCTACAATCCGTCGTGGCGAGTCTCGTCCAGGCTCGTGCTGCGCCAGTATTGCACCCAGACCTACTGGGCTGGCATCCACTGTCAACTCGGTGCATAAGTTCGGGTCAAAATATGCTAGGTGGTCTACTGCCGTTACTGACGCCCTTATCTCTTCAAATGCCTTGCTGCACTCTGCGGTCCATTCAAATGTTTGGCCCTGCTTCGTGAGTTCTAGTAGAGGGGTGCTTACTGTTGCGAAGTCCTTTATGTATCTCGCACAGTAGCTGGCAAGGCCGAGGAATGAGCGAACTTCAGCTACATCTTTTGGTTCTTTTGCCTTTTCTAGAGTGACCACCTTGCTGCGATCTGGTCTCATTCCTTTTTTCGAGAAGATGTGTCCAAAGAACACCTGCTCCTCTCTTCCCAATTCACATTTCTTTTCATTGACTGTCAGGCCCACTTCCTCTAGTTGTGAGCATACTTTCCTCAGTGCTTTGTCGTGTTCCTCATCTGACTTGCCAAACACCAGGATGTCGTCGCTGTAATTCAGGCTGTTTTTTATTGGCCTAATTATTTGTCTGATTGTTTCCTGGAAAATTTCAGATGCTGACGATATTCCAAAGCTTAATCGCTTGTAGCGAAACAGACCTAGGTGTGTTGAGAATGTCGTTATGTACCTTGACTGTTGGTCCAGCTCTAGTTGATGGTACCCTTTGCATAGGTCTAGCTTGGAAAATCTTCTCATTCCCGTCAAGCAGCTAATCATGTCATCTAGATGTGGCCCCGGATGGCGTTCTCTTTCAAAGGCTGTGTTGGGAGTTCTCATGTCCACACATATCCTTATTTGTGCACTGTCCTTTTTTGGTACAGCAACTATTGGGGACACCCACGGCATGGGCCCTTCCGCCGGCTCTATGATGTCTTGCTCTAGCAGTGCCTTTATTTCCTCTTCTACCTGCGGTTGTAAGTGAATCGGTACCCTCCTGTGGTGTTGGGCGACAGGCCTGACTGACTCGTTTATGTGCAGGGTGATCTGTCGTCCTTTCAGCTTTCCAAGTCCTTTTGTTAATCTCGGGTACTCCTCTAGGATGTTTCCTTTGTCGGACACGTGATATGTCATCTGTAACAGGCCCATGACCTTCGCTGTGACATTGCTCAGTAGACATGGTGCGGGGATATCTCCTCGTAGTACATGAATTTCTTCTGTGACTGTCTTGCCCTTGTGCGTCATGGTGTCCGTGAATTTTCCCATGTTTGTTACTGGATTGTGTGCACCCCAAGTGAACACTCGTACGCTTGATGGTTTCAGGTTTTCTCTTAATTTTTTCGTATTCAGTGGCACACATGATGTTGCATATGGCCCCGCTGTCTAGCACAAATTCCGCTTGGTGTGGCCCTACTTCAATGGTCACCCAGTCCGTCTTCTTTATTGACTGCTTATCCACCAGTCTGATGTGCTCTTCCTTGTGTTCTTCGTCTGTGGACATGAGGTATAGGCGTTCTACTCTCTCGGTAGTTTCTTCTTCTTCATCTCCCGACTCCAGCGACGAGCTCCTTGTGGTCACTTCCATGTGGCGCACATGTCGGTTAGTTGTTATTCTTTGTCTCCCTGGCCTGCCCCTTTCATTTTTGAATTGCATTCCTTGGCACATGGTGGCGAAGTGGTTGCTTCTGTTGCATTTTCGACATATCTGACCAAATGCTGGGCATGTTCCTCGATGCGGAAATTCTAGACCGCACCTGTAGCACTGGGACTCTTGTTTTCTTGTCGCCTGGTCCTTTGACCCTTTCTTCCAGCTTCCAGTTCTACTCTTGTCTGTCATTCTGTGGACTTGCTCCTCTCGTCGGTCCATCTGTCTGGCATGCGCCATTGCTCTTGCCTCTGCTCTCGCTAAATCCAGAATCCTTTCTAGTGTGGTTGGTTCCTTCAGTATTCTTGTACGAAAGTCTGTGTCTCGACAGCCTTCTATCAATCTTAGACGGATAGCCTGTTCATTGTCGTACTTCTCAAATTCGCAATGTGCTACGAGTTTCCTTAGCCTCGTTGCAAAATCATCCATTGACTCCTCCGGCTGTTGAAAAGCTATGTTGAAGCTATATCTTTCAAAATCAATGTTTCTTTGAGGATCGAATTTGCTTGTTAGACACTTTATTAGTCCTTTGTATGTGCTCCTCTCGCTCTTTGGGAGCGTTATTAGAAGGTCATCTATGTCATCTCCCGCCAGATTTAGGAATAGTCCTAGCTTTTTATCTTCGACTACATCTGTCGCTTCCATGTATCGCTCAAACTTCACAATCCACTTTTCCTATCTTATTCCCACTTGTGGCTCTGATATGCTGAATGGCATCGGTCTGTGATACTGTGCACTTTGTTTTGTATCAGGCATCTTTTGTTACTTTTACTTTGATGCTCTTTTCTTCTCTTTGTCTGTCTGGGGTGTTTGTAGTGCTCTTGCGCTTTCTCCTTTTGTTTCCCTCTTTGATCTTTGTTACTGCGAGGCTCTTTTTGTGCCTCCTATTCTTTTTCTTCTTTATTTCCTCTGAGTTCTGCTTATTCTTCGTTTTTGCCTGTCTTTAAAATGGCCGCCATGCACTTTTCAATGTTATTTTCCTTTTGTGTCCCAACACAAAATGGCCGCCGTGTTCGCGCGAGATTTCACGATCGAAATCTCGCGTTGCCTGTTTCTAATATGGCCACCGCGTTGCTTCTATGCCCTGATTGGCTTTCCTTGCCTGACTGTGCAATGGCCGCCGAGATGTGCCCCTCTCACGAGATCTTGCGCTTCCAATTTCGGGCACTAGCGCTGTTCAGTGAACGCTCCTTACCGCGCTCAGATGATTTCGTGGACGCTGTCGGGATGGGCTCCCGTGTAGCTCCTCGCGTCTTTCTTTCGCCGTTTTGCGTTTCGTCCGACTTCCTGCACATGTGAATTCGTCAATTACCCTCGTCGCCAGATGTCGTATTGTGCTGGTCACCTGTAGCGCATAGAACACTGCACAATAGGTCTGTGATTATATCTTCTTTTATTCGTCGAGTGGGAGCGTGTCACAGCACGTCTGTCCTCTTCGTTGGTCGTGGTTATACTGTCCTCTTCCTGTCCCTATAGGATGGGGTGTCCAGTGACCTGGTCACTGCCCTGCGGTCCTAATGCCCTACGTCTGTGGTCAACCTACTGTCAAACTATTACACCTGCCACCCTTCAATGTTTCCCCCATTTACCGAATCGGTATTTGCAGATTTGGTAATTGACATTCATTCCTATGGGCCACCAGGCCCATAGGAAGGAATGGCAATTACCGAATCGGTAAATACCGATTCGGTAATTACCGAAACTTACCGATTCGGTAATTATTTTTAAAAAAATTACTTACATCCCATTTGCCTGTTCTTAAATATCGAATCGGTATGATTCGATATTTAAGAATCGGTAATCTGGAATTACCTACATCGGGCCCCAAGTCTTTACTTCAAGGGGTGTCCCATGGGACCTCCTTAAGCCGTACTTTGTTCAATGTTTATATGCCCCCCTGGCTTCTTGAGTTGAATCTTTCTGTATCAAAGTGGTTTCCTATGCAGATAAAATTCAGTTCCTACTTTCTTTTGAGTGTGACTCGTCCTCCATGCAGCAACCCATCATGGATTGTCTTTCTGCGGTTTTGATTTGGATGCTGGACCGTCACTTGAAATGTAATTCTGAGAAAACTGAAATCCTTTTGTTTGGTATAGGGCTAGGCCATTCAAGGTGCTGGGCAAACTGCTGGTCCTCTTCTCTACAGCCCTTTCCCAGTCTACTTCTGCGGTTAAGAATCTGGGTGTAAGGTTTGATTCTCAGCTTTCTTTGCATCCTCAGATCTCCTCAGAAGTAGAATCCTGTGTTTTGTGTCCACTCTTGAAAAATTGTGATATGCGCACACATTACTTGTAGATTGGACTATGCCAATGCCTTGTAGTTAGGCCTTTTGGAGCAAGTTATTAGATGGCTGCAAGTGGGCCAAAACCCTCTTGAATGTCTGATTTTGATATTACCCCAACAAACCCCATCTCAAATATCTTAGTTGGCGGTCAGTTGATGAGTGGATTCTCTTTAAAACCTTGCTTTTGACTCTTAGGGTCTTGCATTCCATGGGACCACATTATTTACTGATAAGATTCAGTTCTACCATCCATTTAGAGCACTCCGTTCTTCTCATGCTGCCTTGGCTGTTGCTCCCAAAATCCAATCATCTTGAAGCGGGGGCTGCTTCTTTTTGTTTCTGGCTCCTATTGCATGGAACTGTCTTCTAGTAGAACTCTGCACATTGAAGACAAAGTGACTGTTCTGGGGTCTCATTCAAAAAGGTAAACTTAGACTTTTGTGCAGGTCTTCTATTTTTGTTTTGCAATTCAGCAACTACAAATTAATAGTTGGTTTACGCCTGCAGAGACTAGACAGTCAGTGGGGAGAACTCCGCACATAAAAGATAGGACAGTCCAATCTTTTTATATGCAGAGTTGTAACTAAATTGTCCACCTATCTATAACTTCACTTTAACCTGTGTTTATTCAGTGAATTTCTAATGTTTTTTTAAACGTAACATAATATTTTATTACTATACGTAAAGCCACCCTGAACAGTAGTTATGGAGTTATTTTTTAAAAAGAAGATATTTAGATATCTGAAGACGTGGATCCTATGCGGATGCACTTGCGCAGAATCTGTGGATTCAGCACAAAAGCAAAGCCCTGATTGGCTGACGGCAACTTGAGACAAAAGTTGCGGCCGCCATTTTCTTTCTTGCATAGGGCTGGGGAGGGGGGGGGGGCAGAAAAAACTGACATGAGTGGTCAGGATACTGATATCCTGATCCCATAGGAGAGATGGAGGGGTTGGATCCATCATGGGCAGAGCTTTTTATCACACCTAACTATAACGTTACTTTAACCTTCCATTTTTCCAGTGAATCTCTAGGTTTTTCAAACATAAAGTAATAATTTAATTACCATATGTAAATGCACCACCCCCGACTGTGTGGGGAGGGACTGGCCTCTCCTTTTGGACCCCTCTCTCAGATGACGGGTGTGCATAGTAGGGTGTGGGGAGGGACTGGCCTCTCCTTTCAAACCCCTCTCTCAGATGACAGGTGTGGTAAGTAGGGTGTGTAGAGGGACTAGCCTCTCTGAGACCTCTCTCTCAGATGATGGGTGTCCTTAGAACGGTGAGTGAGGAGGAACTGCCCTTCCCTTTTAGACCTTTCTCTCAGCTAACAATTGTGCATAGTAGGGTGTGTATAGGGATTGGCCTGTACTTTCAGACCTCTCTCTCAGACAATGGGTGTGAGTAGTAGGGTGTGAGGAGGGAGTGCCCTCTCCTTTTAGACCTCTCAGATGATGGGTGTGCATAGTGAGATGTGGGGAGGGACTGGCCTATTTGATGAAACCTCTCTCTGCAATGATAGGTGTGCATTGTAAGGTGTGGGCAGGGACTGGCCTCTCCATTTAGACCTCTCTCGCAGATGACAGATTTGCATAGTAGGGTTTGTGGAGGGACTGGCGTCTCTGCTGAGACATCTTTCAGTAATGACATATGTGCATAGTAAGGTGTGGAGAGAGACTGTCCTCTCCTGTTAGACCTCTTTCTCAGATAACAGATGTGTGTAGTAGAGTTTGGAGAGGGACTGGCCTCTCTGCCTAGACCTCTCTCTGTAATGATAGGTGTGTATATTAGGGTGTGGGGAGGACTGGCCTTTCCGTTCAATCCTCTATCTCAGACGATGTGTGTATGTAGTAGAGTGTTTGGATGAGCCCTAACTCTACTCACAACTCTTCTCAAACCAATGAGCATACATAGTAGAGTCTGATAAGCACCATCTCCAGTAAGACTCCTTCAAACAGCAGCAAGTGTGCATAACAGAGTGTATTCTATGATCATTTACTCCTTTCTATGGTCCACGATCCCGCAAGAGTCTTGCAAGATTGTAACTTTTTTTAACATAAGAATTAACCATCTATTCATCACAGTACTTATCTCTTACACACTTCCTTTCAAAAACAACCACCACAATATGCATTCCTACTAATGGAGTGTATGGGGAACTCATATACTCGTTTATACTGTTCACGATCATGGGAGAGTCCCGTAAGTTTGTAAAAATGTGTTAAAAACAATACACATTTATTTTATTCACAGTAGTTATACCTGAGACGTCTCCTTTCTAAACTTAGGGGGATTGCACGCCTTTCAGCTGCCCCCTTATATAGCATTTTTATTTCATTTCCACAACACCTCCAATTTTTCACAGTAAACAGTAATGGCGGCCATTCCATTTCTAAAATTCCAACAGCCAGCCAATCAGAGCGCTCACAGGACTCTTGGGAGCCTCTTGCTCCTCCGAGAGCATGATGGCTCATGAGAAAAAAGTGCCTTTCGACCAATCACAGGGCTCCATTTTTTATTTCGCTCTCTCACGAGATGCCCACAGGACTCTCATGAGCCCAACTGCCAAAAAATACTACTGTTTTTTACCCTTAATGTCTCAAAAACTACATTTACAGCAAATTACAAAAAAATACACAATCTGTGAACCAAGATCTAACAAAGGCTCTGTCAATGGAAAAGCAGACCTTACTATAACTACCTACTGGGTACCACCAGTAGGATACATATATATATATATATGTATCCTAGTGGTGTGTATGTGTGTGTGTGTATATATATATGTGTGTGTATATTTTATATATATATATATATATATATATATATATATATATATATATACACACACACATATATATACACACACACACATATATATATTCTATTATCCATAGGAAATCTGCAACATTCTATTTAGAATAACTTTGGCGCCGATTGACGACTCTGAGCAAAATTTTCCACACTTTTGGCCAGCTCTGGTCCGCTCCTATCCTGAAAGTTTCACGATGATTCATCAAGCGTGGGCCGAGAAAAAAGGGGGGTCCCAAAACGTGTTTTCCCCATGTACTTTCCCATAGGACCTTTAGCCGCAGCTACAGCCCAAACTGCTGAACGGAATTACACCTAATTTGCCACAGAGGTAGTTCTTGGTTCAGATTCGTGCCTTTTGCTTATTTGGTGTAAATCCGTACAGTAGTTCCTGAGAAAATGACATTTAAAGTCATTTATATATCTACCAGCGCGGTGGATCCGCGTACCTATCCGCTTACCCTAAGCGCAGCCTACGTGCACCCTGCCGTGCACGAGCTGTATTTTAATTGGCTGTCAACACGCCAAATCAGGAAATGTTGGCAGCTATCTTGTGCCTTGGTAGAACCGAGGCACAAGAAACCCCCCCAAAAACGCCGCAAAACGTGAAAAGGGGGCAGGGTAGACACACCCTGACCCCCTAGGCCTGCTCAGGGGGTCCCACAAAGTGGAGAAGTGTGACTCAATGGTTAGAGAGGCAGACCCTGACGCAGAGGTCTGTTCCGGGCCAGGGTTCAATTCCCGCCTCGGCGGGTCTTGGGCTCAATTTCCCCGGACCTGACAATTCTCGCCTCGGTGCCTATTCTAAGCATGGGTCCCACTCTGCAACTCTGGGCAATAGCTTGCTTAATCTCCACAGCGGCCCCAACAGCGCTAGGATGCCTGGCTTCACCTTGGGGGTGCCCAGGAGTGGGCACTTCACAGGGAAAGGCCAGGAAGGGTTCCACAGCGGTATGTGTACAGCGCCTTGAGACCTCTTCGGGGGTGATATGTGCGCTATATAAGCACTACATTTACATTTACATTTACCCCAAGGCCCAAACAATGTAATTCTTTTTAAATCGCGGGATGCGCGTAGGATCCGCACATCCCGCTGCTGCCAAAAAAACGAAGTTCGGGCTCCCGCGCTTTGAAGGTTATTAGTCTCCGGGGGGCCGAATCCCAGGTCCCAATTCCCCCACACTGCCCCTAGGAAACCGCCACCCCGGGGCTCTAACTAAATATAGACTGGGCGCTCACGGCCCCCCCGCAGCCCTGGGGTTCACCACCCCCCGGGGCTTGTTTGAAATGGGTGGGGGGCTCTCAGGCTGAGATGTAATGTCATCAGTGATGTCATCAGTGATGTCACTGACCATGTCATGAATGATGTAATATGTGACATAATCAGCAGTGGATTGCGGGCGCACGAGTTATAGTTAGTTCAACTAACTATAACGGGGGAATTTCAATGGTTTTGTACGAGTGAAATGCCCAACTAACTATAACACCCCTAAAAGCTATGGTTTTTTCAGTGAATTTTTAAGGTTTTTTAAATGCTAATTCCAAAATATATATATATATACATATATATATATACAATGCTAATTAACTGTGTTAATTGAGACCCGTGACATAAATTGTGTGTATATATAGTGCATAGCGATATGGCCAGATGTTAGTGAGCAAGGCGGGAGCAAGCCGCCGAAACGCGTCTGAGCAGAAACTGATCTTGAAAATAAACGTTTGAATTAAGATACACGGAGTCAGCGCCTTCTTTTGATGGAAAGTTTGGTATGGTGAAAATACGAAGGGCCGTTTGTCCTGGAAGCCCTACGCTGACCCTCCTCGATTTGGCTGCACTGTGTCGCAAAGGACAACCAAAACAGAACTTTTGAGGAAAAAGACACACAGTGCCCCCCAAGAACCGGAATGCAAAAAGGACCCGAGTAACCTGCGAAACCATCGAAGATCGGCCACCCGGAGATCAACGATAGCTGGAGAAGCGGTCGGAGACTTCTAGGTAAGCCGTGAAACGGTGTGAATAACAGGGAGCGGGCGCAGAACGGTGGTTCAGTGGGAGAGTGAGCCCTTGTGTGGTGAACCCAACAAACACACGGGCAGTGTATCTATACAAACGCGAAATCAATCAGGAATCCATCAGTATGGCTGCTGAGTGGGAAAGGGGAAGAGAGGAGGCAGCATTAGATATATTTACAGATACGGACACTGGCAAAGGCAATAAAACCAACTCAGGCGCACAAGCACAAACAAAAGAAAAAGATGAAACAAGAACACTACTTAATGAATTGGAAAAATTACGTAAAAAAGAGGTCGCAAAATGGTGGGAAGTCAAATCATTAACAAGATATCTTGAAGTAGGCAGAGTACCACGGGGATTAAGAGTCCTAGTTGCACCAACATATGAGGACCCCGACCCCCTGATGCTACAAATGTGGGCAGAAAACAGTGCCAAATCATCAGAAAATATGTTAAAAATACTCACTCAATTTGCGGCCAGTGACAGAGACAAAATAATCGCACGCATTGAAATAATTTTGAAAGAACTGGATTCTAAAGAAAATAAGGATGAAATCGCGGAATAAATGATAGAGATCAAAGCAAGGATAGAAAAACACGAAAACGAAATTAAAGAAAGAAAAGCCATTAAATTCCAAAGAGATCGGAATGATTATATCAATGGTAGGATATATACATTTGCACAGAAATTCGACCAAATAAGACGGGAACCTCCTGATTCAACACGTAAGAACCAAGATGGTAGAGTGGAACAAAGTGAGCCTGAAATTAGTTCTGAATATGACACTGACAATGAGAGCATTCGAAGTGCGGAAAGGTCAGGCCCAGCACCAACTCCAGCACAAGAATTGATTTTTTTACGCACACAGCGCCTCAGAACATTGCGTCCCCGGACGCCACAGAACCGAGGAGAGGAGTTTGGCAAGAAAAGACAAAATCAAAAGCAACAACTAAAAGCCGGAGGAGAAAGAACAGGAGATGGGGAACAAGAGGTGCAAAGACAAGACAAACCGAAATACAGAAGAAACAGGCGCCGATAATGGACACAGTTAGAGATAACACAGTAATTAATCTAACAAACATGGAGCTATCTCAACAAGAACTGGACATTTTATCTTTGGGGCTAACTTTCTGTAGTAACACCAATTTTGATTATACTCAAACGCGAATCGACTTGTTTTTATATGTGCGAAAACTGAAACTTCAAAAGTATTTTTCCAATTCAAGTCAACACACCACTGAGATACAAACAAACAACGACCCTATACTAATGCTCAATGTAGAGCACATGGAAACGCTACAAAATCTAATAGATCTGGAACAACTAAATGAAAGTGGAAGTGAAGAAATCACACCAAGTGGGGCAGCCATGAGCTCTGATATCAACATTTGGCAGTCAGTTCAAACAGGATTTAAACCGAAATCTATATTCATGCCAACAATGCCTAAAGATGGACTTGACCTCTTTGCTGAATATGTAATCAAAGACCTTAAAGAACTTTCCGTCCAAAGTATAAAACGAAATCATCAAGACAACCAAGACCACAACAGAAAATACAATGCACTAATGGAAAAGATCAAATCAAGATCAGACATAGTCGTAAGGTGGTCCGACAAAGGAGGCAACATAGTACTCTGGCCTCTGGAAATGTACAACAGTGAAGCATTGAGCCAATTACAAGAGAGAGAATGTTATGCAAGAATTAGTCCAACACACCTTATAGGAATCCAAGAAAAATACCATAACGAGCTATACAAATGGAAAGGAAAAGGACTACTGAGCAAACAGGAATTTGAGTTCTTAAAAAATGATTATCCTGTGACAGCACAAATGAATCTAATCCCAAAGTTTCACAAAAATGACAAAACACCACCAGGAAGGCATATCATATCGGCGATTGGGAGTCTATTTGAAAATACAAGCATCTTCATAGACCACTTTCTCCAACCTGAAGTCCGAAAACTTCCAGCATATATAAAGGACACAGGAGATTTTTTAACGAAAGTGTACGATGTTAAATGGAAGGAGAACTATCTATTTCTAACATTAGATGTCCAATCGTTATATACGAGCATCAGACATAAGGACGGCCTAAATGCCATAAAACACTTTTTGGGGAAAAGATCAATAACCTTATTTGAGCACACCAAGATGCTTCTGGAAATGACAGAATGGTGTTTGACAAACAATACATTTATTTTTGACAGACTATTTTACCAACAGGTTCAGGGATCGGCCATGGGTACTTGCTTCTCCCCCAGCTATGCAAATCTACATATGGGCTGGTGGGAGGAGCAGGTACTTATGAAAATGTATCATGGAATTATGACCAAGAATGTGATTATCTATAAAAGATGTATAGATGATATTTTCATTTTGTGGGAGGGCAGTGTGGAAAGTGCAATGGAGTTTACAGAAAAACTCAATGAAAATGCTTTAAATCTGAAATTTACTTGCAATACAAGTAGGGAAAATATACAATTCCTTGATGTAGAACTGTTCATCCAAAATAACAAAATACAAACACGCACTTATTGTAAACCAACTGCTGGAAACACGATCCTTCATGCCAATAGCTTCCATCCTACACCATTAAAACAATCAATCCCCTACGCAGAATGTCTTAGGATGACACGAAACTGTAGCACAAACGAAGGACTAGCTGATGGTAAACAAAATCTCTTCACGAGATTGAAGAAGAGAGGATATTCTGATAAAACACGCAGCATTGCCGAAGTCAAATGCAGTACCAAAAACAGACACGACCTACTGTTCCCAAAGGTAACAGAGGGTGAGATAGCCACACAAGAAAGACAACCCCCGAGGCTAATCACTGGTTTTAATCGACATCACGCAAACCTTCGTAAAATCCTTAGAAGGCACTGGCCTCTAATCCGCAAGAACACAACTATAGGGAACTTAATGGGCGGGAAGCCATAAGTTTCCTTTCGCAAGGCTAAATCTATGCGGGCAGAATTGGTGTGCAATGCCCCGGTTGTCAAGAAGAAGACAAACTGGCTACAGTCCCAATTGGCTTCAGAAAATGCAGTAAATGCAAGGCATGCATCCACGTAATTAACACAACTAGTGTGGTAACACCATTCAGAAAAAAAACCCTTACCATCAGAGAACAGTTTACGTGCAAAACAGAATTTGCAGTATACGTACTCACCTGTGAGTGCGGCAAACGATATGTGGGATCCACTATCCACCAAGCACATGTAAGAATCCTACAGCACCTACGAGCCATCACGAACAGGGATCAAACCTACCCAGTAGCACGTCACATTCATTAAGCGCATGGTGGAGATTCAACAGGTCTGACGTATTTTGTCATAGACAATATCCCCAAAAAAGTGAGGGGCGGGAATCGTAAATTGGCATTACGCCGATTGGAATCAAGATATATCATCCTCTTGAATTCCAAGATCCCGTCAGGGTTAAATGCAGATGAAGCCCTTAGTGTCCATATATAGCTGCCCCACGTCTCATCCCCAAGTACCCCTTTGAAAACATCCACCATCTAAGCACAACCATTGTACTATTACAATAAGATGTCATAACGGGCACCTAAACGCACTACAGATATAGAGGCAGCATCAACATGACATATCCTCCAAATCCCGTAAATCCGGTAAATCCCACTACACATGTATATAATTAAAATTGACCGTGTGACAATCAGCCAGCGCAATCCGAGCCTATGCACACGCACTTACCGGCACAATGCCGCATTCAGGGACACATGCTCCGATATGTGAAAAATGTACCGTGCAATGGCTCCGTGCACCAGCAAGCAAACCAGGTACTGGCGGCATGGTTACCAAGGTTATACACATAACAACATGGCCTATCCAATCGGGATCAGGTTACCATCCCAGCCACAAATAGACAACGTATCACGACAGCGAACACAGACTTTTGGCTTAAATGGGAGGGGTAATTTGAATGTCAGGAAATCACGGAGGTTTTCGTGTTTATGATATATGAGTAGCCCTAATGCGTAAACAATTCAGTTGCATACCCTTGTATATAAAAAATATAAATGCAATGTTTTAAACATGTTGTTAATGCTTTAAAACAGCATATGAGTTGACGAAAAAAAAGGATAAAAAGTCTGCCATGAAATTAATGTGCTAAGTCAGGGAACTTGTCACGTCACTCCTAAGGATGCAATTTGTTTTACCATAGCAACCAAACAATGCTAATTAACTGTGTTAATTGAGACCCGTGACATAAATTGTGTGTATATATAGTGCATAGCGATATGGCCAGATGTTAGTGAGCAAGGCGGGAGCAAGCCGCCGAAACGCGTCTGAGCAGAAACTGATCTTGAAAATAAACGTTTGAATTAAGATACACGGAGTCAGCGCCTTATTTTGATGGAAAGTTTGGTATGGTGAAATATATATATATATATATATATATATATATATATATATATATATATATATATATATATATATATATATATATATATTTATTTATATTAACTGTCGCCAGTAGGTAGTTATAGTTAGGACCAAATTTCCATAGGAAACTCATTTTTTGTTTTCCCAATAACTATGGCGCTGGTTGACGAATCTTCACAACATTTTCTAAAACTTATTGCCCACTCTGGTCAGCTGCTATCTTTAAAGTTTCGGGGTGATTTGCCAAGCAGGGGCCGAGAAAAAAGGGGGGTCCCAAAACGTGTTTTCTCCATGTTAATTCCCATAGGAAACTTTAGACACGGCTACAGCCCGAACTGCTGAATGGAATTACACCAAATTTTGAAAAAAGGTAGCCCTTGTTTCAGAAAGAACTCTTTGTGTTAAATGGTGTAAATCCGTTCAGTAGTCCCTGAGAAATTAAAGAAAAAGAGGTGAAAAAATGCATTTCCCCTTGGAAACTTTAGACACGACTACAGCTGGAATTGCTGAACGGAATTAAACCAAATTTGGTAGAAAGGTAGTGCTTGGTTCAGAAAGCACTCTTTTTTTTAAAATGGTTTAAATCCGTTCAGTAGTTGCTGAGAAAAAAAAAAAAAATGTTGATATATAGAGGCACGGAGGATCCGCGCACCCTGTCTATCACAAGCTGCATTCTAATTAGTTGTCAACACTTCAAACCAGGAAGTGTTGGCAGCCATCTTGTGCCTCGGTAGAACCGAGGCACAAGAAAACAGAAAAACAAAGGCGCAAAACAAGAAAAGGGGGCAGGGTAGAAACACCCTGACCCCCTGGGCCTGCTCAGGGGGTCCCACAAGGACCCCCAGTGCCCAAAAAAGCATTTTTTTTTTTAATCGGCTGAATTTGCGCTGGGTGCGCGAATTCTGGCGAGAAAATATAACAAAAAACGAAGCGCGGTCTCCCGTGCTTCACTTAATTGTAGCCCTTGGGGTGGGCCAAGTCCGGGGGCATGTAAAAAAATGTGTGGGGTGGCCCAATTCCCCCCACACTGCCCCGGGGACCGCCACCCCCTGGGACTTTGCACAAATATTTGCAGGGGGACACAGCCCCCCGCAGCCCCGGGGACCGCCACCCCCCTGGGCTTTGTTTTTTATGTGTGGGGCCTCCAAGTCCCCCCAAGCCCCGGGGACTGCCACCCCTGGGGCTTTCATTAATAAATTTGCTGGGGCACACAGCCCCCCACAAGCCCTGGGGACCGCCACCCCCGGGGCTCTTATTTTTCAAATAATACCTGTGTGGGGGAGCTCGAGCACCCGCACATGCCCCAGGGACCCCCACCTCCCCAGGGCTCTAATTATTCAAATTTGGGGGTCTTTGACGGACCCCCAGGCTCCGGGGACCACCACATCCCCGGGGCCCACCACATCCCCGGGGCTTTGCCAATGGTGGGAGGGTGGCCGCGCGGCCCCCCTCCTGGAGCCAGTGATGGCCCTGGGGACCACCACCCCGCAGGGCCAACTCCTGCAGTGTCCCAGGGTGCCCATCCCCGGGACACTGCTGTTTGCAATGACAGGGCGGGAGCCTCATGGCTCCCGCCCTGTCACTGTAAACTGCTTTGCTTCATTAAAGTGAGATCAGGGAAACCTGAAGCAATGAAGCAAAGCTGAATTGCTTTTCCACACGGGGATCTGAAAAAGGGTGAGCAACCCAATATACCCTTGCGGGCTTGGGCAAATGATAAATTCAGAAAAGTGGGCCAGCAAGGAATTTTATTTGAGTTATTAATATCAGCAACTTTGGGACTCTAGTTAATTAATAACCCACACTACTGTAAGTTAGTGGCTGAAAATAAAAAGTATCTCTAATACAAAAGAATAATGTTACCACACTAACAAAATAAATGAATACAATAACCAGGTTTTTTGAGTCAAAAGATTATTATTTTCTTGAAGACAAAATAATTTGTTTGATAATATAACAGGGTACGGAAAAATGCATTTCAGATATACAAGGGGTATCTCATACACTCCTATAATACATCAGAAAGTAGGTCTAAACTGCTAAGATGAAACAATGACTTCAAATCCAAAAGTAAATGAAAATCAATCGTGGTTGATGAATAACGTGCAGAATTAGACTCAATAGTCGACGTTTTTATGCATCTAAGTGATGACCCTTCAAAAATATGGAACATCCACTTCCCATTTGGGTCAGTGATGTTAGTTGAGATAAATCAATTGATGAGGACACTATGTCAAATATTAGAACAGGAACTTCAATGTAGAAAATGCTTTAGAGTATATTTCAAAAGAGAGGCAGAAAAATGCCACCATTCATTTTCATTGTGTTTGTTACTTCAATTGTAGCTGGTAAGACAACACGATTTATCAAATCGAACAAAACGAGGCAACACCGTTGTCAACGTCGGCAGCAGCAGCGTATCTGGCAAAAACAGCTGATATGCAGTCCCCCTTCTCTAAAACAGAACACTGGGAAGTCTCTGGAGGCCATGCCCCCTTTACCACGACTCTGCAAACGCGCCTCCTGGCGCAGTGGTAGTTGGGAATGAAATCTCCTTAAATGCTAATGGTCTTTGAGGGACAACAAGCTCTCTAGTTACCTCCAGTATGTCCCAGATCGCGGGATTGCTGAGAGGTCTTGAAGACCACGCCCCCTTTCCCCACCACAGTTTAAGGGAATCTGCAAAATACAAGTAGGGACTGCTAAGGACACCACACTAATGTTCATATACAAGGTATAAAAGGTGTGTTTCAAAAAAGGGGCAGCAAATCAAACATGAGAAGCAAATAAATGCCCCCAAACTGGGGGTTCGAAGTGCAAACACAAATGTCTCACTTGGATTCAGGGATGGGATCCAAGCATCCCTCCCTTCATCACGTATCCCCGTTCTTATTGACTTGTAAACTCGGAAGTCTCAGCCGTTTGATACCGTCAGAAGCGGGAGCTCTATTCCCCGTGTCCCACACGAGGAACCCGAACCACGGCGCCCTGAAAACCCTGTCTGGGTGAGTACCTATGCCCCCACTCTCTTCCATTTGATCCGCCCCACTGTAGTGTTATACCGATTTAGTAGCCCTCCCATGAGGTACGGTCCGCTCCCTTTTGGATAACTGGCATTTTTTGCAGATTCACTTAAACTAAACTACTCTGTCTGTAAATCCTGGGCATGCCCTGCTCACCCAGTGTCTACCTTCAATCGGGGAAAGTTGACCCCTTTAACTCTTCCCTGCAGTATTGTTGTTACTGCAAATATATCATCCAATATACATCTTAGATTGTTTTGGTATTGCCTCAGCAAGCCCCCCGGCCTCAGTTGGTGCATGTTTAATTGACGCTAGTTAACCCGCCTAATTTTTCACGGATACCAAATGGATTGTTCTCTTCAGTTGTATCCCTATGTACGTGTGTAGTTGTATCCCTATTTACGTGTGTTTGCGCTCACTTCTGTGCCTCTTGGTTACATCCTATCATACTTCCTGACCTTCCTTTATTCAATCACTAGCAGCCCATCCCGACGTTGTCGGGTACGAAAAAGAATGTCTTAAATGGTTAGATTAGGCAAGGCAAAAGTTTTTTTTAAAGTTCATGGCATAGTACATTTATTGTTTCATGCGACTTGCCTGTGCGGCTGCTCAGAACCCCTCTGCCGAGGCTCACAAATGACTGAAGCTTTGTTTTTGTTCCCGCCGCAAATACTGTGAGTGTTATCACAGTATTTGCATACATCGTGAGCGTGAATGGGCTTGCACAGGGAAATCGGCGGCCATTTCAACTCCAAGGATGCCATTTCTTTATGCCAGCCCCGGCCCCTCTGACAACGGTGACGCCCACAAAGGCGTGAATGTTGCACCGAGTGAATAGTGCACTTTTGAAAGCTGCGTCCCTTTTTTTGATGCCAGCCCCTTCTGCCAACGCCGAGGCTCACAAATGAGTAAAGCTTTGTTTTAGTTAGCGCAGCAAGTACTGTGAGTGTTATCAGTATCAGTAATGGAGCGTGAATGTGCGCGCATATTTTATTATCGTTTTTTGTTTTGGGCCAGGCCCCTCTGACAACGGTGATGCCCACAAAGTGCAGGTTGAGACGCCCATCGCTACTTTGACACGCCCACGCTACTTTGACACGCCCATCGCTGACAGCAGAACGCCAATGCCCACAAGGGACTACTTTACCCCTAAGGTTGTTTGACCTTTCTAATGTATATGGTGGCCAGATGTATAGCCTATGTCCATCTGCTGCAACTCCCCTATACAATACTGTATTGGGTTTTGTGATTGGTGCTGTACTTCTTGAGATTACCCACCTCAAAGGTTTCAGCTCTCTCTTTATTATAGTAGTATAGGTCGCTTTCATGAGTTCATTCGTCTAAGGATCCCGCATTTAATCCTTCATCCATGTGCTCCTAGAACTTTTGCTATGTGTACCTGGAGCCCCAGAAACTCGTGTTCTTCACGAAGTACTGGTAAGACTTTGGATCACTACCACTATTAGTACTCCATAACATATTCCTCTACAGGCATCGCTATTCTATTTCTTTGATTCCTTGGTTTACCCTTATCCTTACAGATATTTTCCTTTGAGCTGATCCCAACTTCTTTTCCTTGTTATTTATCGTTTGGACCATTATGTTCAAGGTATTTATAACTCATTGTCCGTACCTTTTGAGATAGGTACTTACAGCATGGATCTATGGGCACTATTTTGTTTGTTCACAGTGATACACAGTGTCCGTCTGGGTGAAACTCTTTCTTTGATAAAAAACGTTTATGCATTAAATGTCACTAAGTCTCTATTGGTTGTGGAACCCACTTCTTGCTTTACCTACCTTTTCCCTGGTGCACGCTCGTCCCGTTCATGTATTCTTCTCTTATCGTGAATAGTATCGCATTTATTCCTTGAGTGTCTTGTGGCTAACATTTTTAATTGTTTGAAATATCCTCTTGTGAAATATATAAATTTGATTCCGTCATACAACTAAATCAATAATTAGGTATTTATATGGTGTTAACTAATTTTTTGTTTTGATTGTCCCATATTTTGGTATGTTTCCATTGGGTCTTTTTCTCTTTTTATATATCAGGTTTTGTCCTCTGTGTCCCACACCTTGTACTGTTGTCGCCCTGATGAAGGTGTAGCCCGCATTGGTTGAAGCACCGAAACGCGTTTTTGTGCTTTTGAATTCAGTTACAGTCCTCACATAAAACCTTACACACGATAGTCCTTCATCTATACATTGACTCTGAATTTGTTAACCTGTTTTTATAGTTCTGATTATGGTTAGAATGTGTCTGATTGAATATTATGTCTGAGTATTTTTGCATTGTTAAAGTGTTGGATGATTGTTGGGTCTGAAGGTGAGTGCGTGGGACCTGATGTACATATATATGTATATATGTCTGTTGTTTTTCATTCTCATGTCATTAAGGCTATATGCATCTGTTTTTGATTTTTTTTCATGAATATTTATTATGAAAATAAATGTAAATACATTTTATAAAAATGCCTCTGTGATGTAATGATGATCACTTGTACCCTGTTAGCCCCAGGATATGTTGTATTCACTGACCCCTTTGGGGCATAGTTTATCGTACATATAGGTTTTTGTAGCAGTAATCTGTTTGGACATCAGTGGCGGCTCCCCCATAGGGTCGTTGCCCTACTGCTTTCTCGCACTGCGAGAAGGCAGAAACATAAATGGTAATAACTACCATTTTATGTTTCTGCCTTCTCGCGCAGCGAGAAAGCAGAAGTGCCTGGTTGGGGGTGGGCGGTCCTGCTCGAGGGCAGGGGGAGAGTGGCTTGCTGTTGTGCATACTGGGGCCGCCCAAACAGTCAGTATGAACAACAGTGGGCAAGCCACTCCCCCCTGCCCTCGAGCAACACCACCCACTCTCCCTTTGAAAATATGTAGGCAGGCTGCTGCAGAGAAAATGGCCCAGGTGGGGCGCGCTCTGCTGCACCTCACAGCGTTTTGATTGGCGGACGGGACGGAGTGAAGCTGCCTGGCTGGTGATGACGATGCAGGAATTTAATTATGAAAATGCAGGATGGCGGGAGTCGAACGGTGGACCCATCCAGAAGCTGAGGTGGCAGCTGCGCAGGACGGTAAGTTTTAAATTATTTTATATATATGTTTTATTTTTTTAATTAAACAAACCCCTCCTGCCTCCCCCCATACCCCCGGGATGACCCAATTTCCACCCCCTCTTCCGCCACCCGTCCGTCATGCCGGCCGCGACTGAAAGTAGATTCTAAGTTCGTTATTAATCAGTCACAGTAGAAGCGAGTGCAGCATTTAACCCATTCAAGACCTCGTATTGTGTGGCATGGTCATTCATTCTACTGAATGCGTAGCATTAATGCTTTGATGCAGCACGGACGAAACGAAAGGAAAAGACGAAGAACAGGTGAGAGAGGGAGTAGGAGGCAGGGTGAGGGAGAGAGAAAGAAAGACGATGTGAAAGAAATAAGGTGCAGGAGAGCATGATAGGGGTAGATAGAAACATGGTGAGAGATTGCATGAACGAGAATGAAATAGTTGACTATTGGCAGGGGAATAGATTTGTTACAGACACCTGACAGTCTCCAAAACCTATTGTTTATTTGTGGCTACGCCTGGACCCTTATATCTGCCTGGAGTGCATGCTATGTGAAGCAAAATTAGTCATAACACAGTAGGTATTCAAACATACAGGTTGTAGTTTCATGAGCTGTTCCCTGAAAAAAAACGTTTGTGTTCTTTCAGTTTTAAAGTTAAAAAAGATTAAATACAATAGCCATTGTTTTTGCATTTTGCACCGCTGCACAAATGCCTTTTTTTACGGTTTACTTGAAGAAGCAAGTGAGAATATGATGTGACAGGGCTTAGGATGGAAACATTTTTAATTTATGGTGATATTAAAGAATAAGCAGTACTTCTTTTTTGTGCTTATAGTCACAAAATGTTAGCACTAATTGGCCATTTTTTCCACACTTATGATTTTCTTTGTGATGTAACTAACCATTTAACGTTTCACAGAGGCAGTTGGGTAGCTTAGTGGTACACTTTCTTAGTATAAGGTATTGCACCTGTGAGTTATTAATGCTGAGCAGACCTAGCAGATGATGGAAGCAGTGACAGGAGACAGGCTGTTTAAAAACATAGTGACAGGCACACAAACTCTAGAAATGGAAAGCCTGTAAATGGCTAAAGAGCAAAACGATTACATTCAAAGAACCTATGTGTTAGTGAGCGTGCAAAAACAGTCTACTGACAGAAACTGGACATATTTGGGCTTTTCCTGGCACATAACTGGGCATACAGAGTATATGGTCTGTCACAGCCAATCAGTATGCACGCAGTATGACCTGAAAAGTGATAGAACTGCAACATACATGTGCAGGCTTAAAGTTAAAATCACTAATATTTAAGGAAACACACTGTGACCAATAATGTGACACCTCTATGGTCATAATTACTCATAACTGCCACCTATTAAGTTGGGGAACGTTTTCCATCTTGGAAACATGCACTAAGGACTTCTACTAAAGATAATATCCCTCATTCTAGTTTAGCATTAATATGTGCTGGCTCCTAGTTCATGTACTGTTGTAGAACCTATTGCGCCTTTTAGCTTTTTCTATGATAACTGTACAGGAAAATGCATGATTTTGCCTTATTTTTTTAAAGAAGAAAATTTACTGAGGGATAACTGCCGTCACACCACTCTGGAGTATGTCATGAAATTCGGGCCAGGTATTACGCCTCACCTTTTTCAAAGATCACCAGCCGCCACTGTTGGACATCCGGTTTAGGCCACATGGGCCAAAGTCAGGCCTGGAGCTTGGTACGTCTAGGCCACCTTCCGCTGAGCCTCTGGACTCTGCATGCCCGTTGCACAGAGTCGGTCCTCACCCGCCCGTCCTATACGATTCCAAGCTCAATCTGAGTGAATCACACCAATCCCCTCGCCTACCGGTGGTCCGTAGGAGTAGGTTCTGTAGCTCCCAGGCTCTCAGGGGCCACAGCACTCCTTCCAAGGCAGCGAAGAGGGATGGGGACTTGCATCCAGGCATCAGTATCAGCAAGGCCCACAAGTCACCTGGGCCTCCGTAGTTCCTCTCCATCAGCTTCCCCTCCACTCTGCTTTGTGCTGTGGGGGCTTGCCGCAAACATATGCCCGGATGGGACCGGATCACGGGTCTCCCTGCGGAGCATCGTTAAAGCGCATGACCATCTTGCTGTGGCTAGTCACACCCCTAATTTGCAGCACTTGTAACAGCTTTTTTGTTGCCTCTTTCCATTCTTCTTTGTTTATTTCTTTCCATGTTCTTTCCTTCTTTGTTGCTTCCTTTCTTTCATTCTGTCATTCTTTTTCTTTCTTTCATTTTTTCTTGCTTTTCTCTTTTTTCATTCCTTCTTTCCTCCTATATTGCTTTCCTTTTTCTTTCTTTCATTTCTTCTTTCTTGCTTTCCTTTTTACTTTCTTTCCTTTTTTCCTTCTTGTTTGCCTTTTTCTTTCATTGTTTCTTTCCTTTTTCTCTCATTCCTTCTTTCCTTTGTTGCTCTCTCTCTTGCCTTCTTTCTTCCCTTCCTTAACTTCTTTTTCTCTTGCCTTCTTTCTGTCCTTCTTTCTTGCTTTCATTCCCTTTTCTTATTTCTTGCCTTAAATCCTCCTTTGCTTTTTTCTTGCTTTCATTCCCTTGTCTATCTTTCTCTCTTTCCTTCTTTCTTGCTTTTATTCCTACTTTCCTTCTTTCCTCCCCTCTTTCTTTCTTTCCTTCTTCTTGCTTTCTCTTTTTCTTTCTTTTTCACTCTTCCTTTTTCTTTCTCTTTCCCCCGTTCATGCTTGCCTTCTTTTTTGCTTTCATTCCTTCTTTCTTGCTTTCTGTCTTTCTAGCCTTTATTTCTTTCTTTCCTTTCTGTTTTTCTTTTTAACCTTCGTTCTTTCCTTTCTGTCTTTTCTTTCTTTCCTTCTTACTTACTTTCTTTCTTGGCTTCTTTTTTTTTTTTTTTTGCTTTTTTTTTTCTGCTTTCTTTCTCAAATGAAAGAGGCTGGCAGCCAATGGCACAATGATTGGCATTTTCAGTTCTGTGTTAGCCAAGACCTTTTGATTTTACTAAAATGATGTGTAAGTATGTGAATGATGTGATTACTTATTGTTTTCAGTTCCAGTTGTCTGTGCCGTTACATTTTTCTCCAACCCCCTCAAGTTTGCATCAAGGGGCCAAAGTCAGCACACTTCTGCCATTGGCTGACTTCATTATGAGTTAGGTCATGCTGCCCTCTCCCAAGGAGCACATCCACACACAATGATGTCCCCTTCATAGCCCGGGAATACTATGGTAATGAGTGCTTTTTCGAGACCAAAATACATGTTTGCCTTTCCTCGATTTTTTTATATATATTGACAAACTCCGGGCAGCTTTCCAAACAATTACGTTTTCCTAAAGCCATGACAAAACAAGAATACCCAAAAAGACTGGCAAAGAACGCCAGGTATATTGGTTTTTCTCATGCTTGTTCTGAGAAAGGTGGCTAACCAGCCGTGGCTCTCAGGAATAATGGATGCTCGTCGCGAGGGGGCGCTAAGCACTACAAATACTGCGACACCGGCTCGGTGCAGACATGGAGCTCAGCACATCGGACTGTGGCAGACGGACACGCGCAGGTAAGGACTGGCAGTTGTACCTCTTCCTGCGAGGCACGCGCTGCCTTGGTATTTGTGCGTTTCTGCCCCCTCAGGCATCGCGGTGAGCCCTGCCCCCGAGCCTAGTGCGAAAAGGAAGATTAGATAGTCCGGTGAAATCCGAACCCGGGGGAACATGTCACCGAGGGTTGTGCGCAACGAGAGGTGGAGGAGCAGTACAATTTCAACTCCGTTCGTTTTTCGGAGCTTCAGGGCTTTACGGTATAAATAACCAGGTACCTTCTTTTGGAGTCTTCGGGACCTCGAAATAGCCGCCGCTAATTCGCCCGAAGCTGATTAGGTGTCACCGGAGCGGAGCGCGCGCGCCACAGTGAGGTTATGTAGTACAGGCACTCTCCTCGCGCCGGGTCCGTGTCCGGCTCAGCCTTTCACTCTTTCTGAAGTCAGTAGGTGAATACCGCGCGCCTTACTTTCTGAAGTCAGTAGGTGTGAGTACAGCGCGCCTTACTTTCTGAAGTCAGTAGGTGTGAGTACAGCGCGCCTTACTCTGTACAGTGTCTCTGACAGAAGTGCTTGCTTTATAACAATTTGCCACTAATAATACCACATTTTTTACTGTTAGCATTTTCTACAAAAATCTTGTTATAGTTGTGCTATAGTTGTCATTGTAGATGGGGCTGTGATATTTTTAGATGTCTTTTACTAAGCACTGTGCAGCATAAGCATGTCGCGTATCTTCTGTCTGCCAATTCCCGAGCTCTCTAAGCAACAGGTGTTACTGTTACCTGACGTTACCCCCTCGGAAGGATGGAAGTCTGAGTTGGCCCTCTTGTGATTCAAACTCGTAAACTGCAGATCACCACGTGTCAGCAGCTGGCATACACCTCATTGGGCTTTCCTGCTACCTACCTTCTAGGCACTCTTCAGGCACTATTGTGCGCCACATCAGTCTCTCTATCCAATGGCATGTCCCTTTAAATAGGTCTAAGTTTACTACAATGACACACTCAACACTGGCTGTGCCTGTTTTTGATCTCCTATGCTTACATGGTGGATTCACCTGTGGTTCCCTCTCCTCTCCCTTGATTGTACGTTGCTCCGGGTTCAGGTCCACACTTCGGCTTCACCCTTTCAACCCTGCCCACCCTTCCCTTGGAGACAGGTGCCTCCTGTCCTGTCAGCGAGGAAGAGCCTACGGTGAATGAGGTGAGGGGTGAAGACCGTGCCCTGATAGGGGGTGAGGAGGAAGACGGCGCGGGGTTGAGGGGAGAGGTACAGGTTCACCGAGTCATTGTCCAGTTCCTTCTTTCTCAACCTGTTTTACCTTTTTACCTCCTATCTCCCTAAACCACGGGGGCGATTATTTTGGGTTCAGGGTTTAGTCTGATGTATGCAAAGTTTTCAGCAAGGCATTGGTGGAGCTGCACAAATATACAGCATCAGAAAAAGTAGTGCTTGAAAACCAGCAGTGGAAGCAGCAATGCCAGCCAATCAAAGAGATTGTAAAGGGGACATTCTACATAGGAGAGAGAAGTATAAGATTAACAGGCTGGAAGACCAACAAGAAACAGGCAAATGAGTGACAAGGAAAGCAAACCAATGAGTGGGGTCCGAGCCAATCTAAGTTCTTGATAAACTGCAATATGCCTAGCAACAGACAGCACATGTTCAGTCCAGTTCGCTCAATCAAAAACATGCTAAATCATCTTGAATCTCTGAGTAGTGATGTGGATCTAATCTTATGTGGTGCAGTAAAAGTAGTTCATATAAAGTTTTACGCAATGGCAGTGAAAATAACAGTGACCCATTAACACAGGTTATATAACACCTGTAGTAGGATACACACATTCACACTTTTATTACTGCAGTGCAAATTTCCAAATTTCCCAGCGCACAAAAATGGCATAAAACGAACACTTTTACTACATCACAGATTACAGATATCAACTACTTTACTAAGGGAAACAACTCTCTTAATAAATATACGTCTCTACAGTATGATTTTACCTTTCTGCACAAATGTAAACTCTTGAATCCTGCGTTTGTTTAAATAACTCTTGTTAAAACAAAGATACATGAAAATGCCTTGTCATAAACCATATATGCAGATGCAGAGAGCATATGCTATTTTGGTTAACCATTGTTGAGGGAGGGAAGAGGCATCATGACTCACTCCAGGCTTCATCTTTTGTGAGTCATGACACTTCCTGAAACTCAACGAAGGTAATGGATAGCATATTGCCCTCTGCGCATTTGTATATATACTATATATTCCATTGTAGTCAGCAGCAGCGCAACAGTAAGGCACTTATAGGATATCCATGTCTCCCTCAATGTATGTTGACAGACTTGCACACTTTGAAAATACACTGTGTGACAGGAGGAGATGGGGCCTTTGATGGGTGGGACCTGGAGTGGGAGTGAGGCTCTGAACCCATCACTACCGTGCCAACCATGGGAGGGGGCATGGACAGAGGGTGGGGCTAACGGTCTGACACTGCCTGAGCAGGTCTTGCCAACCTTTCCAAAAAAACGTTGCAAAGGCTTCTGAGGCTGCCACCAATATTCTGGAAAGTTGCAAACCCCCGGATGGATGTCTGCTGTGCAGAGCCTCCACACCTGAGCTGAAAACCTGCCCTACAGGAGTTTCCAGCACACTTACTGCGCAAATGTGATGTCAGCTCTTGGCCGAGAGACTCTGAGGAGAGCTGATAATGCCGGTCACGCTGTGGTACAGTGTGAGTTGGCGGGTCTGTGTTTACATCAGGTTGGAGTGTGAAGCATTGTGCACCATTGGTCTGGATGACCACTATTACACGTTCCATCTCAGTCCATTTTCATCCCAGGACGTTGAATAAGTAACTAGGTTCAGGAGTGTGGGACCACCAGTTGTGACAGTCATGTGCCAGTGATCAGCTTTGAGATCATATGCACTGCATACCATTCTGCTTTTCTCAATCAAACTGTGTCCTCAAAAGGTAGATTCAGTGCAATCAAAGCCTGGAAAATGCCCAGTCTTTTTTAGATCTGATCTACAGGTAGGTAAACGGCCTTGCAAGCCTAAAATAGTGCAAAAAATCATAAACATATATGCATGCAAGCTAACATAGATGGGCTTAATGAGCCTCTTCCATAGGTCTGTTCAGTTGACACTGGCATAAGTCACCCTTGTCTTTAAAGTAGGTTTTCAGGTTACAGAAACTCAAAGATAATATAAAATTTTCTAAGCAATAATTAGACCCCACTTTTTAAGCAGTGTGCATTAAAACTAAAATGGATTTTCTATACCTCTCCCAAGTACACCTGCCTGCTAGGAGGCATGTGTTGTGTTGTGGAGCCAGTGAAGGGCGGTAGATCTGAGCAGGATGGCCAGTAGGTAAATGCGGGCCTATCATGCGCAGGGTATAAGCGCGCTTGCGCTAAATCACTGAGACCACACCGTTAGACCGTTGAATGTAATCGCGGGGGTCTTGCTACTGAGCCTGCCGCACGATCATGCACATTTATTTAGAACCGCTCACCTAACGTGGGCTCAACCAAACTCACACACGCCATCGGGGTGAGCCTATGAAAAGCCCTGGAAACATTACAACAGTATGCTCAGCCTGACAAAAGTATTGTGACAGGCGATACTATATTCCTCCCAAAATAAAAATTGAAAAATACTTTTAATCATATTACCGGGGCATAGACCACCAAGATCTCATAATGTTCCACCACTGCAGGTCACTGCCAGGATCTCCGTTCACCAGTGTACTCATCTAGCAGTGATAGTCTCTCAGCCTGCTAGACGGCTGGGGGTTGTGTCTCAGTCCATACTGTGTCTGATTCTCACGACTGCCCTCTCTGGCTGCATCAGGGGTCACGGGCGATACTGGGAGTTCTTGGCTGACTCCGGGGCTCCTTCTTGGGAGACCAAGCTCCTCTGGGTCAGCTGCTTTAGCTTCCTCTTCTGACCATTCTTCCCCGTCCATCTTATCCCTGTTCACATCACTGCTCTGGATTGTTATGCTTGGACCAGGGTGGGACCTCTTAAAAGCCGAGACATACCTCCTGATGGACTCCAGACCTTTCTGGGCCATGACTTGCGTGCCTCTCAGGAATGTGATGCGCCACGGATCCTTCTCGAACGGCAGCCTGAATTTACTGCCAGGGTGCCGATCTTGGACAAGTACCAAATTTCTCACCTTGTGATGTGATCGCTGTCCTCTGTGATGCTTACTGACTTGTTCATTTGACCTTTTTCTCCATATGTCCACAGCTTGGTCATCAATGGCTTCAGGTGCCTACCGTGGGTGATGAGGGTTGGAGTCATTGACTACTCTTCCCATTGAGAGATGACCAGGGGCACGACCTGTTGTAGCATGTGGCGTTTGTCTGTAATACCTTAGGAAGGAGTAAATGGATTGTTCAGGAGAGTCACCATTGCCAGAAGCAATTCTGATCACTTTGTTCAAAGTTCTCATGAAATGCTCAGCTTCTCCATTGGCTTGCAGCCATTTGGGAGTGATCTTCCGGTGGACAATCCCCAGCGAGGCAAGATATGAAGCAAATTCCTGCACCTGGAATGGAAGACCGTTGTCAGTCCTTAGTTCCATGATTAATCCATGGGTGGCCATTACTTTCTCCAGCTTCGTTATTACTTCCCCGGCGCTCAAGGATGACAGCACTTCAACCTCGGGGTACTTAGAGTAATCATCGATCACCACCAATGTGTGTTTATCATCAGGGAGGTATCCAAAATCCATGCTGGCACAGATCCATGGGCCTTACAGGCCTTCATTCTGAGGTTCTGTGAATTCTGAACCCGTGGGTTCCATTTTGTGTATGGCAGCCATTTTGTGTTTGCCCTCACATAGGCCAATGATTGTGGCTGAACTAGTCTTTTAAGGACATGTACACCTTAGCTCTAGTTCATGCTGACTCCTGTTTGACCTGAGTGAACTGACCCTGTTGCCTGAAGCTGACCTTGTTAAACCAGTTCCTGCCCTTTAGCTGATCAAGATTAAGGATCAGAGCACAGGACATCATAAAGTTTTATTGCACACAAACATGCCTTATCCTACTTCTATCTGTTTTGGTCTATTTACTATATGGGTTGTGGTCCTTTTTATTATGGGTTTGTCCGGCTTGTCTAAAGAAGAATGTTGGGTTTGTTCAATGATTGATTATGGTCCGGACAACTGTAAAATGGGTTTGTCGTTTGGCAGACCTTGCATGTCCATGTTAGGCATTTTTTGCATGCTTGCAAAAGCAAGGACTGCCCCTTACTTTTATGCTGAGTTTTGTAACCCTGAGTATATATATGGCCTTTGTTCTTTGTACTCCTCAGACTACCTCATTCAGTTGCTACGGCTTCTATGTGACGTGGCCTCACTTATTAAATTTAATAAAGATGTTTTTTCATATTTTCAGCTTCTGTGCCAAGTTCTTTTTTCTATTAGTAAGTATTCCCTGAGAATGAAGATTTCATTTCTTCAAATCCGTCACAGTCAGTGCAGGAGGGTTTGGCTCCCCAGTCGCTTGACACCATGAACAGGATCGCACTGCATCCTCCACTTTCTTATCCATTAAGAGGAACCACACTTTTGCTCCAACATGGCCTTTTGTCTTCTCCATTCCCTGATGTCCAGCATGGATTAATTGCATTGCTTGATCTACTAACAACACCGGGAAGACCAGGCGATGGCCCCTTAAAAGGCACCTGTTGGGATCAGCACTCAGTTCTTGTCTCACCTGGTACAGGCTCTTTGGCACCCTCCTCACGTCGGGAGTTAGAATAGCCCCTTGGCTTTTGAGATAATGCCCCTTGTTTGTTTTTACCGCCTCAAAGGTTTTCTGTAAACACTCCTCCTGACCAATGTCCTGACATATATCCCCAAGTGAGACGGGCAAGGGGCCACCACATAGCGGACATACTCCTCTGTCTCCTCTGCGTCCTCCATTTTCGATGTGTGTGGCGGCTCAAGGATGACAGGACAGAGTCTGCCAGAGTGCCTGTTTTTGCTTGATACTCAATTCTGCAGTTGTACTCTTGCAGCTGGAGCATACATTTCTCTATCCGTGGTGGAGGCTTTGATGCGGTCCCGGTAAAGAGTGGAATTAGAGGCTCCGTAGTGATGAGGAAGGGCTTCCCATATACATACAAATGGAAGTGGCTGCACCCCCAGTGTATCGCAATGGCCTCTTTTTCAATCTGGGAATATCTCTGTTCCATGGTAGTCAGTGATTGGCTTCCTAAGGCCACAGAAGCCCACTCATCTTCTTCGCTGGGGCGTTGCATCAGGACAGCTCCTACCTCGAGGGCCTGCCTCCACCGCTATTAGAGTGTGTTGCTGCGGGTCAAAGTACCTAATTGTGGTGGAGCTTGAAAGGGCATCTTTGGTGGCCTGAAATGCTGCTCCCTGGTCTGGCCCCCATGACCAGGGAATTGAGGCCTTAGTCAACTTTCGCAAAGGTGTCGTAAGCCAGGCAAGGTCTTTTATGAACGGCCACAATAGTTGAACATGCCAAGAAAGCTGCGCATCTCCGTCACATTGGTGGGTGGGTTCTGGAGTATCTTTAATATCCCATACTTTCTCTTGCTCGGGGGCCACTCCTTCTGCAGAAAAGATGTATCCAAAGAACTGTAGTTTCTGCTGTAGGAACTCACATTTGTCGCAATGGAGGGTAAATCCGGACTCTTGGATTCTTTGCAGCACTTGTCCCAGCCTTGTGTTGTGTTCTGGTATTGACTTTGCGTGGATCAGAATGTCGGCGCTGACATTAACCACTCCAGGGAGGTCAGCGAGAAGTACTCTGATGGTGTTCTGGAACACCTCTGCAGCACTGGATATTCCGAAACTCAACCTCTGGTATCGCCGTAGGCCGACATGTGTGGAGTATGTTGTTATGTACCAGGACTATTCATTCAGGACCAGTTGGTGGTATCCAGACCAGAGGTCAAGTTTTGAAAACCAGCTAGCCCCACTTAGTTCACCAATCAGATCATCAATTGTTGGGGTCAGATGTCTTTCCCTCTTTATCGCGGCATTGGGGAGGCTCATGTCCACACAGATTCTCACCTCCCCGGGTTGCTTGGGTTTTCGCGCAACCACAATAGGCGAGACTCAAGGAGTCGGTCCTTTTACCTTTTCAATGATGCCTGCCTCTTCCAACTTGTTTAGCTCCTTCTCCACTAAAGGTCTGAGATGGAATGCAAGGTGCCTTTGTCGAAAGCTACCAGCTGTGCGGAAGGATCGATGTGCAGATGTATTTGCTTTCCTTGCAGGCACCCTATGCCATTGAGCACTTGAGGAAACTCATTAAGGATGTGACTAATCTCTTCTTGGTGTATTCTGAATGTGACAGTGACTATGCCCAGAGCCTCTGCCGACCGACATCCTGTAAGCATTCTATGACCCTCGTCTGTCACATACACCAGAGCTTTGACCGTCTTTTGGTCATAGGTGTTGGTGGTCTTGAATTTGTATCTGATAACAAGCGGTTTTGGTTTGTCCATGCGCAAAGACCTTGTTTTTGGCTGGGCCAACTGTGGTGGTGAGTTCATTTTACCATAGGCATTGGAAGACATGATATTTATAGTGGCTCCCGTGCCTATTATCTCCGTGGAGGAACGCCCTCCGACTAGTTCTTGGCACTCGGGTAATTGACTCGGTGTTTGGGATGCCGACCCTACGGTGAAGAAAGAGTGGACGGTGTGTTCTCTTCACTGTCATCCATGTCACTGCTTCTTTCCTGGACCTCTGGGATCGTGTTAACATTGGATCTCAGGGTCCGTCCTTTGCTGGAGTGACATACTTTCATAAAGTGGTTAATTTTTCCGCACGTCATGCACTTCTCGCCCTTCTCGCCCTTTGCTTTTCACTCCAGGCGATGAGACAGTAACCGCATCTTTGGGCTCCGCACCCTGCTTGACTGCGACGGTGTTTGGGGCGACAGCATTGACTGGCTCTGTCTTGATAGGTTTTTGAAGAGCAGCCTCCATGTGTGCCGCCTGCACATTTGAGAGTTCTTTGGTCTACTCCAGGGTGAGAATATCAGCTAGTGATTTCCCTGACTCCTCTAGAATCTGTTCTCGTAGCTTCGCTTAAGCACACCCCTGAATGATCTGGCCTCTAATTTCTTTGGTTTCAACTTGAAAGCCACACGTGCCGGCCAACTCCTTTAAGCGCACATGAAATACATTCAAGGACTTCTCTGGCAGTTGCCTTGCCTGCCTGAAGATGAACCTTTCATAATCTTGATTGGCCATGGGCTCAAAATGTGCATTGAGAGCCGCAATAAGTGTGAGGTGTGTTGTGGGTGCTCCTTCCACCACTGTCTTGGAGATTTTGTAAACATCTCTCCCTCCTAGGTGGAGTAGCATGGCACGCTTTTGCGCATTATCAACTTTCGTGGCTTAAAAATACAAGAGAACTCGCTCTACCCATTCCTTCCACCTCAGGGCTTGTGCTGACGGGGCCCCTTATACAACAAAAGGTTCCATAGCAGGAATGCGGGCCATGGTAGCTGCATGCTCTATAGTGTCCCTCTCTGTTCTGAGCCTGGCTTTGGTTCTAGTTAGCGGTTTTGTTGCCTGTGTGTTGCTGCTGTCCTTTAGTGTGCAATGTCCCAGTAATACACCACTCACGGTTGTCTGCCTCATGAACACGACCTCTTGCACAGTTCTGTGGGAGCTCAGCAGGTCTCATCTTTTTGCCACCACGTGCTGGTGCGATCTTCTGGGTGTGGTCCCCTTCTGCTCGATGGCTACCTGCTGTGGCTTATCTTGTTGCTGGCAGCCCCTCTAGAGATGCTTCCGGGTGGTCAGAGGGCGTGCCTCCCGATGCAGCACGAGCATCGCGTACGTGTGGAGATGGTGCATGGCCGCTGCAGAACACTCTGGATGAGCCGGGCCCCACTCGTCATCAAATGTTATGTCGTGGTGCCCGTGAAGGGCGGAGATCTGAGTAGGAAGGCCAGTAGGTAAATGTGGGCCTATTTCACGCAGGGTATAAGCGCACAGACGCTAAATCACTGAGTCCACACTGTTAGACATTTGTACGTAATCGCGGAAGTCTCACTACTGAGCCCGCTTCATGGTCATGAATGTTTACTTAGAACCGCCCACTTAACGTGGGCTCAACCGAACTCACAAACACACACCGTCAGGGTGAACCTATGCAGACTCGCCGGCAACAATGTAACAATATGCGGGGCATGACAAAAGTATCGCGAACGGCGATACTACAGCATGCATGCTGTTTTACTAACATTTTATGACATTATTATTATGTTTAATAGCTACAATTTTGATTGCCAGCATATGACTGCCATGTTTTGTCCTATTTTGGTTTTAGTTTCTGTCATATGCGTGCAATAAAAGGCTCTGACCCATTGGATTTGCCAATGCTTGAACATTCTTGGGGAGATGACTGCGTTCATGCACAGTGCTCATCTTTCCTGGCTTCTCGCCATTTATCGGTCTCCAAGTACCAACACATTCAAAGAGCGCTCACAGTCCACCTCTGCGTGACTTGCAGCCTACCTCTGCGTGACTTGCAGCCTGTATTAGAATGACACAAGGGGGGCCTGGAAAGTTATTAACTCGAATAAATTATGTAAAACTTCATAGAACACAGTGTGCATGTATATTAAAGACGAACAGAGGGTTGAACATTTTGGGAACATATTTTGCCACTGGGACACCAATAGATGTGACACTGATCAAGAACCATCGCCTTATCCACTTTCTCTCCAGTTCAACTTACACGAAGTGGAGCTGCTGTTAATAAAAGCGCCTCTGATAAAGTCCGGGGGTGGAGGGGCGTCCCCATGGATCTATATAACTCAACATGGATCTTTGGGCCCCATTGATTGTTGTGCTTGTTCTAAATGCTGTATGCATTGCAGGCCTCCCTCCGTCATGGCATTTTGCCTTAATTGTGGCAGTCTTTAAAAAGGGTAACCATAGCAACCCTAATTATTACCGACCAATTGCCCTCCTGGACTCTACAGTAAAAACTGCAGGAAGGGTAGCTCTAGACAGAATTCCTAACATGGATTTCAGAGTCGAACATCCTCTCGGAGTACAGAGGGTTTTAGAGAGTATTTGGAACACTTGAACAATGGGTAAACTTGCATTTGTTAATAAGTAATTATACGGTAGCACAATTTGGGGGGGGATTCATTTGGCATTCATGTCCTGCTAGTACCCTCAACAGTGTTTTAATAGATGTAAACTGTGGGGTGTACTTCAGAATATGGGACTCGCAAGTGAGTTAATGGATTTCCTCCACGCCCTTCCTCGTGAGCTCTCTGACACAGCAAGGCATGGGGACGAAGGCGAATGATATGTGGTGGTTCAGACTACATCGGGGGTTGAACCCGATCTTGATATTCTAAGACATATTCTGGAATAAGTACTTATAAACTTTAGATTGGGCATTATTAGCTGTTATCTGTCTTTTCTGTCAGGACAATACAAAACAGCCTCAGTCTGTATTCGCTCCGGCTCTGAATTATCACCACAATCAGCGTTACATCTTACCTTTTTTTGTAACTATTATGAGCCTTTTATGAATCGTCATTAGATACCTCTTTTGAAATGTCTGGGTTTTGATAGATGAAGACAGCCTTATGATTTACAAGTCTTCTCCACTCCACTCCTGCGGTCTGTTTCCAAGTTGTCCTTTTGTTTTTTAAAACCCGCCATCCGGCATTGTAACTGTCTTCTTTTACAATAATACCAATCTTATATGGCCGACCTTCAGTGAAATGTAAACCTAAAAATATTGTATTGATTGTATTTATATAATCCTGGTTTAACTTATTGCTTTTACGTGCTATTTATTGGCATTTTCTGTGCTTTTATGTTTTTTTTAAATATATTCGAATAAAGGTTAATTGAATGACAATATTAGAACACTCGCAGAGCCCTAATATCGCACCCCTATCTTTTGGAGTTTGCTCTGACATATATTTCTGCAGAGACCCTCACAGCGCTCTTGAAAATGCATTTCCTGGAACCCATTTCAGGGGTAATTTGAAGCACACCCTTTTTTCTGATGAACTTACTCCGAGGTTCAGGCACCGCCACCGCCACTAATGTTGAAGTGAGGTGGCTTTACACCATTTACGAATTTCTCGTTCAATCAAGCGTTCCAATTTATTAAATTGTGCTTTCAAGGTGTTTGAAGTCCCTTTGCCATCACCTCTCTCAGAGCCTTGCATGGGACTGCATTTGAAAACATCTGCTGCTTCTTCATTGCGTGCAATTGAAAACAGGGACCCCTCGTACCCAGTAGCGAGGCATTTCTCTCAGTTTCACAATAGTGATTGGAATCTTCTTAAATTCTTTTGCATTTACCAGGTTCAGCTCACTGTGCGTGGTGGAAACAGAGAACTAAAATAACGAAGACTCGAATCTTGATATATAATTGATTTGCATACAATATTCCATTTGGCCTGAACACTGAAGAAGAGTTGTCCATACATTTGGGTTAAAATTACCATCTTGTAATGTAAGAGTGAATTCCAAAATGATACTGAGGCTGCAATTGAAAATTGAATGATATGTTAGTATTATGACCATTATTAGTCACTCAAATATAAGCTGCAATGAATCATTGTTTATTTGATTTTGGATTAAGATGAATTTAAAAAGGAATTGCTTATGACCAATGAGTTAGCCCATCTAGGGCTCAATTGTGTTTCTGTTCCTCTTTTCTAGAAAAAAGGTTTACGGAAAGGCGGAATGTATTGTCATTTGAAAGTTGAATGAATTGATTTTTTATTAAGTCATGATGTAATGATTTAAAATGCCCATTCAGGGCTCAATTGTGTGCTATTTGAAAGTGGAATGAATTATTCTGAATTTCAAATTTCAATAATCATGTTTTGAAACTGATGTTTGTAATAATGCTCGGCATATGCATGTACATTCAAAGATGGTGCTTGTATTGATGGTCAAGAAGCAGTCCACTTTCTATGACCAGTAACGGCTCCGAGTTCTAGCGTGAGAATTTGTAAATAAAATGGCGCTTATTTGCTTTGTGCAAACAAACAGTGGGAAAAAGGCATGTTCGCCGAAACGCGTCCTGCGCGTTTTGTTTTTGCTGAATAAAACTTGAGACCTGTGAATTGACCATGCGAGTGCAGCCAATCCTTCCTTTTTTCCTCGGGGGGAGGAAAACTTTGAGCGGATTTGTTACGCGGAGCCACCGCCGCGGACACTGGTCCGCACCCACTCCTGAGTGCTCGAGGCGACCGTTGGTGGAAAAAGGAGCATTAATATATATATATATATATATATATATATATATATATATATATTTCACACTTACCTGATTACATTTTCATTCTAAAGGCATTGCATGGTTAGGGCGTGCGTTGTAACGGCATATATCCAGGGCTGAGTTGGTTATGGTGACAACCCCATGATCAAGTTGCAGGCCTTTTTTCTTAATGTGAAACGCTATTAAAAGGATAGTAGGCCTCATGTATGTATTGTTGAAGCCAATAGACTTTTAAGGGAGAATTGTTATTGCACTGGGTTAAAGCCGGTAGACTGGTATGGTATCTTGTTACCTGGAACCTTACATATTACAGTGGTAGGCAAAGATTTTAGTATTGCTTAACCCCTTCTGACAAACCCTGGGGGTAGAAGATTTTCCCAGCGATAATCCTTTTTAGCCTCTCTTATTAACGTGTAGTAGATTTTGGCTATAATTACACCTGGGTAGCTCATGGTGCCACACCATTGGTAAACATTATAAGCCTGATTGGTTTATTAGGAAATACTATGTCAGAGGTCATAGATCTGATCAGTTCTTTCTGAAAACTTAAGACAAAGGCAGTGGACCTTATTTATTGTGAAAACCCTATGTTAAAGCCTAGAGGGGTATTTTGTGTACATCAATTATCCTAGATTACCATGGGGCAAAGAATTTGGTGCGGGTTATACCTCCGGCAAACTCTGGAGGTAAAGAAGACCTGTCTTGTGATAATCCTGATAGGCCCATATAGGGCCAATTGTACTTTTTACATAAAAAAATTTAAGATTGTATACTTAATTGAAGCTTGTGAGAAAGATTATCCTCATTACTATTGGTCTGAGTTGCTTATTGTGTCAAGGCAATGATAAAAGCTGTTGGCCTGATTGGTTCATTGGGAAATGTTATGTCATATGCCGTAGGTCTGGTCTGTTTCTCATGAAAAGTTATATCAAAAGATGCAGGCATAACTTATTTATCACTAAAAGCATGTGTCAAAGTAGGACTTTCAGAGGGGGAGTGTTTCAAAGTGAATAGATTTTGTTATTGTATTGCATGAAATGCCATAGATTGCCTTCATAGTCAATGGTTTGGTGTTGACTACCCCTATGACAAATGCTGGTAGGTAGAAGGTTGAGATAATCCTTACTAAATATTGTTAGGAAGTACTGATTTGTTTAGTTATCTGCAATGCTCTTAAAAGCAAATTCTTTAAAAACACATAGAGAGCCTTTAGATCAGCCATATTCTGCGTTTAGTTTCCTTCACATTCTGCTTCTGCCTATGATTGAAAACAGCATGGCACAATGGGTCAGCCCATTTCCACCAATGGCTCTATTGCCCACTGAGTGACAGCATTTAATCTCTTCGTTTGTGAAATTCCATCTAAAAAAGATTGTGCTTCAGTGCCAGGATTAGTAGACACATCTTTTAGATTTCCACTTTTCAAGTAATTTCTTCCGTCCTTTCTCCATTTTTTTAGCATCCTGCAGCTCCATAGATAGTGCTTCCAGGCAATTCCTTTCCTTTATCTGCAGTGCACCACATCTGGCTCATCCACCGCTTCTAAACTGAGCTGTCTACTTGGAATGACAGTGTCCAAAGTGGATAATTTATCTGATAGAGACATTTAGCCGCAGAATTCTTACCTTAGAATATCCCAGGCGTCAGACTGTAATCGGAAAACCTTTGCTAGAGCAATACCCTTGCACGCTGGTAGGTGGCGTTGGTTGGTTCAACATTTTGTCATGGATGTCCACTTCAACTATATAGGCACCACCTCAGCACGTTGACATCAGTTCTTTTCTTTCTATGCCAGCTAGCGTAGATCCGTGAAGAGAGCTACCCCACTGTCACTTTTTGAAAGGCGTTTTTCAACATTTTGTCAAAAATGTTTTGGTGTGTAGGTTTTTCCTTGATGTCAAAGAAGACATCTGGATTCAAACCATGGAGACCTGCCACTTTGTCATGTCTGTGACGGGTCTACACTTAGGGGCCGATTAGGATGGAGGATTTTCTGCCTCCTCCGGGCCGGCGGAAGCCACCTCCGGCCCGGAGGAGGCGGAAAATCCTCTGCGGAGTCACCAAAGACCCACCGCCGCATTACGATGGCTGGTGGGTCTTGGTTTCTGTCCGCTGCTTTTCCGCCGCGGTCGGATTACAACCGCGGCGGAAAAGCTCTCATTTGGCTGGCAGTGTCTATCAGACACCGCCAGCCAAATTAGGATGCTGCATTTTTAAACATGCTTTTCCGCGGCGGTTTTTCCGCTGTGGAAAAGCATGTGTACTTTTGATTTTGGGGGCCCGTTGCGGGCCCCCAGGGTGTAGGCGGGTGGGGGGTGCACATGGGGGGTACCTATGGTACCCCCCAGTATTTACATGCACAAAGCGGCAGGCGCCGCGCGGTGCCTGCCGCTTTGTGCATGTAAATGTAAAACATGCACTTTTAACATTGCGGCGGGTGCTGCTTGAAGCAGCACCCGCCGCAATGTTAAATATCCAGGATGTGACCGCCAGGGTGGCGGTCACATCCTAATTTGCACGGAGCGACCGCCGCAGCCCATGCGGACGGTCCCTCCACCTCTGGGATGGCGGACGGACGCAAGTCCGTCCGCCATCCTAATCGGCCCCTAAGTCTGTCTCTGGTGTCTGGATAGTGACCAGGACTCGAAGTCTTGCTTTGACTGCCAGGCCATGTCTCTGAAAGGTTTTTAGAAAGCAGTACCTAAAACTGCTTGCAGCCTGGCGTTTGACTCCACGCCATTCACCTCAGAGGTCTTGTTCCCTGTTGAGGAGCAGGTCCTGGAACTGCTCCGAGAGTCCTAAGCCTCCTCGCCCTCCCACTCGAAGTTGTCAAGTTAGTTAGGTAAGAGGCATATGAAGCACAAGAAGTTAAAGCGTGCATCAATGTCTCCCAGTCCATCGACCGACATGACGGAGGACCCTCGATGCCCTAGGCCTCGTTCTGCAGAACCCATGCCTGGGTCGGCTCCGTGCTTCCCTGCCTTTCCAGGAGCCAGGGCGAACTCCGCCTAGTTAAAAGAATTCTTTGATGCCATGTGCCTCATATTTGGGTGACCTGAACCTCTCGGCATACCTTCGGAACCCAGAGGTCAGAAGGGGCTCCATTAGTATGGTATGTTTATGAAGAAGTGTAGTGAGCGAGGCAGTATAACCGTTTTTGCTATGGCCACCCTACCAATTACTGACATTGTTAGTGGACCCTAGAATGTCACTGAAGCTGTTAGCTCGTTTAGCACCTGTTCCAAGTCGCCAGTCAATATGAGGTCTTTATTGTGGTAAGACTACACCCCATTCACTTAGACATAGTTAGAGCTCACCATTAGTGCTTAATTTGTAAAACAACATAAGTGACAGGGCCTTCGTCAGGAGGTCACTGCAGCTTGCATCACCTGTAAGCAGGGCCAGTGCCAGTACTAACACAGCTACTAAACATAACACATGTCAGACTATTCCAGGCCTGAAAGCTTTCAGAATGGCTTGGATAGCATGCATTAGTCATTTTAATGTATATTGAATTAATCAACAACTGTCGTTGTGCTCATCTCTAAATTAGACAAAACAGTGCCATATGTCATAAGTACCAGTGCAGACAATTAAGTGCCGTTGCCAAGCACAACCACTGTCTCAATTGAAGCACTGCGCCATAGTGGGCTAACATCTGGTTAGTTAATGTTGACTATATAAATTTTAGTAGTTTGAAGCAACTTTGGAGTATTATGTTAATATGGGAGAAGAGCCCAACGTGTGGTTATGTAGTTAATAAGAGGGACTCAGAACGACTACAATGTAGCCGTTATAAAGCATTATAGTAACAAGAAACAAGAAGTTTCAGTTCACTATGTGTAGATGTCATATTGGTGTAACTTGATAGTGCCGATTGGGAACGCTTTATGAAGATAAGGGTTGTGTATCATTCTAATAATTTTAGTCTTATGAGTGAAATTTTTTACATTTACATGTTTGATTTTTGAAATATTTTCATTAAGTATATTAGATCTCATTCACGTTTTTAGGTCAAGCATTCGAGACCTCTTGTATGTACTTTAGTATATACTTTAGTATATATACTTTAGTGTATACTTATACGTGTATGTACTTTGTGGGCTCTGGAGATCAGCCCTAGGACTTGTCTGCTTCTGCTTAGGGACTTTTTTCTGTTCAACTGCCTCTATTTAACTGTCTTGATAGAAAACGACCAGCAGAGGTCAGAAAAATACCAGAATTGCTTTCTGCTGCGGGACTTTATTTTTTACATTTTTCTGGCTACTGCCTCTATTTAACTTTTTTGATAGAAAATGACCAGCCGAGGTCAGTAAAATACCAGAATAACTTTTGCATTCTTTAGATTCCTGTCCATAGAAATTGTCTTCCACAAGCACCTGTAGACAATAATATTTTTTTCAAATCTTGAATTTTCTGTGATTCGACCACCGAAGGCCCTGCTTTTATATTAAAAACAGAGCTTTGAACTATACCATTTACCGCTGAAAGGCAATATTTCTCTCCATGTGTTCCCATACCTGGCATGTCACGCAGTTTGGTGCTTACTTTCCCTCCATGTTAAAGAACAGTAGATGTTTCAGCACCCAGGCTAATGTGCTGCATAGCTAAATACATATAAGATCCCAAATGCAAGACCGATTGCATTGCAAATGCTTGCTTATGCCTGTTTTCACGATTAGATGAGTTTCTTATTATTTCTGTTTGGTGTCACTTTCAAGATGCCTTATGTAATACGGTAGTTTCTTTTTTTTTCCTTGAGTGTTTTTACACTGCTCAAATATGGCACAGCCCCAATACGCCAATATTACAGCTGATTTGGAATGACTTTTGAAGAAGACAGTTATTTTGTATTTTTATGATTATAGTCTTATGAATTACTTTTTTTAAGTTCACATGTATGGTAGTTGATAGATGTTCATTCAGAGCATTAGATTTTATTTTCGTTTTTAAGCTCGTTTCATGATTAATATGAGTTTCCTACTATTACGCTATGTCTTTACTTTCAAGATGCTTCCTGCAATACAGCAGTCCTCTTACTCTTGAAGTGTATTTATAGTGCTTCAATATGACACAGTTTCAGAATGCCAATACGGTCCTTGCGGTATGCAGTAAGAGTACTCTCCTAGCTGGTAAGACATGATGGAGTACAATGGGTTCTCACTGATCATTGCATAACTGGTGAGGATTTTCTTTTCATACTTAAATATGAGTGTATTTTTTATACTGTGTTTTTTGTGGATAGATTTTTTCCGATTATCCATATGGTTTTTGACATTAACTGTTATATCCTCACATACGGGCTGTTATACTGTACAATAGGAGGTTTTACGTAGTGACCTGGACACTATCATATGAATCCAATAATATAGGATTTGTGCTGATTAAATCTTCCCCTTTGATATGGTTGGTTTGCATATTTGACTGTACACTGGTATTATCACATGGCTATATTGAAGGACAATATCCAAAACTTTGATCTATTATTTGATACTCTGGTTCTATCAACTGTTGAGTTGATGTATTGCGTATGTGATAATTGCAACATAGATCACCATCAGTGCTTAATTTGTAAAACAAACATCAGTGCAAGAGCCTTTGTCAGTAAGGCACTGCAGCTTGCACCACCATTGGCCCTGCCAGCACTGCCAATGGCAGTACCAACACAGCTACTAACCATCACACACCTATAAGTGTGACATTTCAGACTATTCCAAGCCCGAAAGCTATAAGAATGGCTTGGAAAGCATGCATTAGTCATTTTAATGTATGTAGAATTAATAAACAACTGTTGTTGTGCTCATCTCTAAATTAGACAAACAGTGCTACAGTGTGGCAGACTATCATAAATTCCAGTGCTGACAATTAAGTGCTGTTGCTGAGCACCAGAAACCACGGGCTCAAATGAAGCACTGCTCGCCATAGAGGGCCACAGCCCGGTTTGCTATCACCATTGAGTCCTGTGATTTCAGAGGTCAATTACAAGATTTTCCCCAATTGACTTTCAGCCCAGAGGAGGCACCAACATGGTTCACCATCAACATATTTGGGGCAAGAGATGCATTCATGTTCCTTATTTATATATTAAGGTACACCATCTGCATATAGTGAGCTATTATGACAGACGCCTGCAGCCTTGGTAACTATTTCATTTGCTTTTTGGACTTCCTGATAGGCCAAGGGCTTCTTGGCCAATGTAAAGAAGAGTGTGACAGTGTGCACCCCGTCTCGTACCTCTACTCACCGGCCAGTGGTATAAGAGAACCTCCCCCATTCTGAACCTCATGGTGGATTTGGTGAATGATAGATTGATCCATCCCACATATTCCCCTCCAAAATCATATAGTCTAAATTCTGATGCAAATGGTCCCATCTCAGAGAGCAGAATACTTTTTCTGTGTCCAGTGATGCTACCGCTGAGACATGGTCATTGTCTAGCAGGGTTGTGATCAAATGAATCGGTCTCTTCAAGTTTAGGGAAGTATATCTGCCCAAAATAAAGCTGTTTTGATAATGATGAACAAGGTCTGAGAGCAAAAGGGTAACGATCTATGTGCTAGCACTTTCTCCAGGGTCTTATAGTCTAGGTTAAGCATAGAAAGTGGTCTACACAAAGTCCTATCAAAACTATCACAGTCATGTTTCAAAATCACTACTAGGATATCCTCCTGTGTCATTTGTGGGAGCAAGTGGGAGGTTCAAGCTCGGTCATAGAGCTCTAGAGTCAAGGAGTCAGCAGTCTTTTGTACGTCGTGTAACATTCGTCTGGAAGGCGTTCCAGGCATGACATATGGCCTCTAGACATCACTTCTATGGTTTGTCTAATTTCAGCCAGGGCTACTGGTGCCTCCAGAAAAGGTTTCGATTGATTCTCTGACAGAAATAAAGAGCCCAATTCCCTACGCAGAACACCAATATCTCCCAATGGCGGTGGTGCATACAGGTGGTGTAGTAATTAAGGAAACTTTTATTGATGTCAGGCTGGGTAAAGTGCACAATTCGAAGCACCTCCACTGACATTCCGGCCCTTCGGTGGCTAGGATGTGTGCCAACAACAAGCTTGATCTATCACCCTCTGAGTGTTACCTGCCTGTGAAAACCTTAAAATCTAAGCAGATTAGTCTGTTTATGATCTTGCTATATTTTTCCATACATGTTAGCAGTATATCTTTGCTCACTCTGTCAACCACAGAATTCCTGGAAAGAGCATGCATGACGCATACCTCCCTCTCTAGCATCATTCTAGCCCCGTTACTTTCCTAATACACACACTGCTCGAATTACTAGCTTAAACACTACCAATTCGCTAAACGTGCTCCCTGTTGTCCCTTACTTTCCCTCAAATAGTCCACATTGGTATCTTTCATACTACTACTCCCACCCCACATCAAAAGCTGCAGTGCTGCCGGCCTGCGGGTTCTGTGTAGGAATGCTGATGGGCAGTATACCTCAATTCGATGAGTTGCATCTTAGCTTCCAGTTAAGTTCTCCTTTGTTGTTTTACTTCCAGGGTGAAATCAGAAAAAATCAGTGCCTGTGAATCGCCAGTCGTGTATGGGCCATCCAGGTAGGTCAAACGCTTTTGTGGGCCATGGGGCAAAAGATTAGTTCTGGTACTTTGACCCAAAGAACCTGGTTTCAGCCCGGGCTAGCATGACGAAACCATTAGACCCTTGGCAATTACTTTTCTTTGCTGTAATTATGTTTCCATGCCCATTACATTTATAAGCACCTTCAAATAATTAAATTAAGGATGCGCACAGTACAAAAATCTCTCGTATATACGGTTCTCTATGTCACAATATTGCTCGTTCTAAAACAACATTAAAGCCTATATATGACGCAAAAATCAACTTATTGTGAGGGCAGAAGAGGGAAAGAACGAGATGTCCATCCAGTGGCTTAATAGTGCAATCGGTAATCAAGAAACCTTGTTTCAACTGTGGCTTCCCAGCTTGACCAAACTGTGTGACCCTACTTAGTTACTTTTTTCCTCTGTGTCTCCTTTTCAACGATTATCACATTTGAAAGCACATCGAAATCGTTCAGGTCAGGATGTACAATGCACAAATACCTCTCTTGTATATTGTTTAATAGACCATAATGTTGCTCCATCTGTAACATTAAAGGCTAATATAGGAGGCACAAGACAACTTACTTCACTCCAGAGTCGTTATTAACATCATCAGGCAAATGGTGTGTGGTTGACTGTTAAATCTAATAAAGGCCTTCCAGTGCAGTGATATAATCTAGTGTGCCGAAGTAAAACAATTGAAAACTTCATTGTTTTGTTTAAAATGTCATATCTCAGCTATGAACAAAGTGACAGCCAGTGGCGCTTACAGCAGGCAGGACAAGAGCTGTAAGACCCAGAAGATAACAGCTATTCCCTTCTTCAGTGCTGTTCTTCCAAACAGGTTGCAGACTGGACTACAGAAAATTGTGGAATCTGTCAGCGACTCACTACAACTGCCCTGCTTGCGCTGACTGATAATGGGTGGAATATCCTTGGCTGCTGGGTGAAGGTCCTATGGATGTCTACCCCCCACATGCTGTCATCTGCTAGCGTGGCCTGTCTCTCAGCATGGGCATGGGCCTCCTTCATGGCATGGGCTTTGATTAGGGACCTGTCCGTGCTGCCAAACATGCTATGCGAGGGCAGACACGTCAACCATAGCCTGGGGTAGAACCTCTTCAAGGAGTGGGGTCCGAAGAACATTACCCCTTCTGCCCACCTTTTGATGGTGCTGGGGAGATCTTGCCTAGCACACTGCAGAATGACAATGCTGTAGTTTAACAGGTGTTGCTACCACGTTTTGTGTGCCAGTTCAACTGAGAAGGACTTGGTCAGGCGACGGGTGCAACTGTTGTTCTCAGTCACTCTACAAAAACAACAGCTCAGAGCTCTTGCCCTGAGGTCTTTCCTGGAGGTCCACAATCTGAATGCTGTTGCTCATAGCACTTGTACTGCATCTCTGGCCCAGGATCCAGGACTCTTATTTGGTCTTGCATGTCCTCAAAGTGTTCCTAAGAGCTCACATTGCAGAATTCACTGTTGTCAGTTATGTTTGAGCTTCTGATACGAAACCTGTCAGTTTTCTTCTGATCCCCTCTGATCAAGCTTTCCCACAACACTTCAGCGACAACTAGAATGCCACTATTTGCTTGTTTCCAGTGCTACATGGATATCATGTGTAGCCAGCAATATGCGATTTAGTCTGTCAGCAGTGTCCACTGTTGCAAGGCCCACTGTGGCAACAGTCATAGATGTTACAGTGGTATGTGACTGGCTATTAAGATCTTCCAATAGTGGAGGCACCGTATGGATCTATCTAGGTTATCCCATCTTTTTTGGATCACCAAGTGTGATCTATGCAGATGCTTAGGGGTGATTTACCTTGTCCTAATCCTCTTTGGTGTCTGAATCATGCTGTCATTAGACAGTACTGACAGAGGAGTGCCACTGCCCTCTGTTCCCACTTGGCAGGCTGCCCATTCTCTAGTTCTACTATGCCACAATATTCACCTCTTACAGAAACGTGTATGCATAATTAGCGTTAAGTAGCCTCAGGACCTTATGGGTTGGACTACCATGCATTAGTGTGGTGATACAGTAATCTTACAATATCACAACCATATGCTCATTGCAGCAATCATTTTTTTGCACAGTGGTGACCAGCCTACTTACAATTGCGGCAAGATCATTCTTTGCTATTCTCCCGATGAGATTCTCGTCATGGGACAGGAAGTGTTGCTTCCAAGAGTCTAGAGTACTCCTGCTGTCTCGCTCTCCCAACCTTTTTTAGGTCGTGTCTAAACAGCGTGTGCACTGTCGCTTGGCGACCTGTTGTATTTGGTTTGTGGAGTTTAACTCTGCCCATTTCTTGACAATTGCTTTTCATATGTCTATGTCAGTGTCCTTTAAAAAGCTTTGCTTGCTGGTGGTCGGTCCTGCCTCTTTGTCCCTCCTTTTACTCTTTCATTCGTATCATTACGCTATGTTTTTTTTATCTGTTCTATGGAGGACTATTTGTTTACAAGGTGTCCTGCTCTGTTACAGTCTGCCTGTGTTTAGCTTCGGTGCCATGGCTGCTTACATTTAAATATATTATTCCTCCCTCCCCCCTCCTTTTAATGCCCACGTTTGTGTTAGTGCTGCCTCCTGCTCCGTTGCTTGTATTTTTTCGGTGCCTTTTTTTACTCTTTTTGCAAATTTCGATGACTATCAGTTGTGCTTTTTAGGTCTTGCTAGAGTCAGCACATGCGCTGCTCTTGCGAGAAATTTAGTAGGTGGTTTAAAAGTGCTACCCAGGCCGACCACCAGCTTCCTATTACGCGCACAAGCGCGCGCGACGTGCACAGCACTTTTTCCCGTTGCGCGTGCGTGCGCACAACTCGCTTCACCACTCGCGTTTTTTGACATTTTTTAGTTCATTTTGCGGCTGCGCTGCGTTACTTTTACTGCCGCGCGGCCAATGCTTATGTTTCAGAAGCAGGAGTGTGTTTTTCAGACTGGCCCCAGCAGGGCCCTTCTTCACCTCCCCCTACGCCTCCATCTCTCCCCCCCTTCAACAGGGACCAGGCCGGAAACATTCTGTTCCGCACAGTTTATGCGTGCACCCTGTAATCACGGGGGGCACAGATGTCACCCTGGAGATAGGATGATTAGCCACCCGCAGCTGCAGGTATTGCAATTACTGGCTTTGGGGGAAAGTCTGCATCTTAAGGCGACAGGCACACCGCCCGCAGGGGGTTCGGAAGGTGCGTGGGACACTGGGAGTATATCTATTGAGTTATATACATAGCGCTTTAAGCAACGGGTTAGTGTTCTTCTGCACAGCATTGACGCCTTCCTTACAATACAGAGACTAGTTCGCAAGTAGCGCCGCTGCGAGGCGCTTTGGATTAAGTTGATCATATCAGGTGACGCACTGAGGGTGCTGGGGACTACATCGCCATGATAGCGCCAGTTGCTCACATTCCTTTCCAGTCAGAGCCTCACACATGTGCCCTCTCCAAGCTTTTCACATGTCCCACGTGCCCCAAGCGCTTCATCCTAGCCACGTGACCCAAGCTTGCTGAGCTGTACTTAAGTGCCCCTGTAACCTCACACAAGCTGCCCAGTGCACCTCTTCTGTGTCTAATATTCCCCACACTATATTGGCCCCACTTACTGACGTGTATTATGCCCCAGACTCCCCAGACTATCCATGTGACATCAGGGCTTCATTCTGTCCATACTCCACAAAACCCCCTCGCTGACTGTGTGTCCCAAGCCCCTCTCTACTGACAATATACCCAAAGGTTGTCACGCCCCAATGTGCCCCAAGCTCCTCACCTGTCCACGTGCCCAAAGTTTGTCACAATGCAAAAACGTGTCCCATATTCCTCGCAGTTTGTGTGCCCAAAGCAGGGCTCACGAGAGGCGTGGGAGAGTGGGGGTTTCTCTGCAGGGTTGGATTGGGATAAAAAATCGGCCAGGGCACACCAAAAAAAAGCATTGGCATAGCCAATAGGTCTCACTTTTGGGACCTTATAAGTGTTTAGCCATGCAACAGTTGATGTTGTTGCACCAAGGATATTGTGCTGGATAACTAAATAATTATAAGGTCCCAAAGGCGAGTTGGGTAGGATATTGGTTTGGTTTTGGGCTTCCTTTTAAGGGAGATTACGCTTGTTGAAGTCTTGTTTTTAGTTGTGACTGAGACAATCCTAAAAGAGAGGCGATGTTGCAGCAGGACAATTTGAGTAAAAACTATGATAACATTGGGTATTGCCTCAACACACTAGTATTTAAACTTTATCCACCTAAGGCATTACTTTATCTAAATTGTTGTGTACCCGAGCGCTGCGCTTCATGTTTCAGCACGGTGCCCGCTTTCATATTTTTCATGTTACGATGATTTTGCCTGTAGTGTGCGTGTAATGTCTTGCCCCAGCACGCACTCACAAAGTTCCCATATCACTGACACCGTTTATCCGCCGCTGGTTTAATCTTTTTTCAATTTTCAATTACGACCGGCAGTTGAGCTTTTTTTGGAAGGATTTTGTTTAGTTTTGGGCTTCCTTTTGAGGGGGATTGGGTTTGTTTACTTTAGCTGTGACTTGCATGAAATTAATTCTGCAGCAACGTAACTGCCCAGACAGCTATAACCGTGCTCGCTATAGGTAATCAAGTGCCACCTTAACTAGTGCACCATAATTCAAGGAAGTGATGTACCTTCAACTTGTTTTTCTTGTTGGCTTTGGTTCCAGGGCAGGGTTGTGAACACATAACAATCTTAATATATCACTGTATTTTCATGATGAGTCTCATAAAGAAACTCCAGTAACAACTATGAAGGGCCTGCTACAGAGCACGGCATGTTTACTATTTCATTTAGCTTTCACAACACGCCTCAGTAATGCAAACTGTAGTGCTTTCTAATTAGCATGAATCTAACTTGTAATTATACATCATGATATTAACTAAGAGCACTTTCAGCCCACTCGGACACTTATGATTAGTACTTTTTAATTAACATGATGAACAGATTAACATGAAGATCAGATGCACAGAGATGGTGTCTTAAGTGCGAGTTCTGTCTAATCCTAGGAGCTATGAAGGGCTCGCTTCTGGGCGCTACATGTTTAGTTTCAGATTGGGGTTTGCAAGTGCATCACTGTATTGTAAACTGCAGTGCTTTATAATCAGGATGGAATTCACCATTACATTTACCTCATGGTATTATCTTGAAGCTCGAAATGCCACTGCTTTTTAAATTCACACATTAACAGATGTAACCAACAGCAAATAGTCCTCCTCCAGGACAGCAATAAATATAGGGCTTTGAAGTCTGTAGACTTAAAAGAGACACTATATATAGCATGTGGACGTCCTTCGTGAGAGGTAATAAACCAGAGGCAAATTCAGCGATATGCAAAATATTCAGAAAGTAGGTTAGTCACCTACATTGTTTCTGGTAACCTGCGGACTTGCACTCCTTTCACCACTGTCAAAGTGTCAATGCTATTTTATAGGCCACAGAAGTCGACGCACAAGCAAACTGTGCTTTTTTGTACGATTTCTGCCCCAGCTAGACTTCTAGACAGGAGTCACTGTAGCTACCAAGACCCGCTGTGAAGGACCTGCTTATGGCCATCGTATGTGCAAAAATAGATTGTGTTTTCACAATACGTTTCAGTAACACCCAGTGCAGCACTCTCTATGTTACACGCATTTCACTATTACTTTGTATTGATTTCTGCACTTTCCGCATGTGCGGCTACACACGTGCAGTGTGCTTGCAACAACATGGACAATTGATGGACTGTCATAGTGCTTTTAAGTAGAAGCCTAGAAGGGCCTGCTTCTTGTTCTAACATGTTTAATATTTGATTGCGTCTTCAGAACTTGCCCTGGTAATGTAAATCACAGTGCTCTCTAATTAGCATAGATTTTGCTTTTAGATATACATTGTGATAAACTAGACCTTTCTTTCTGTTTGCTTAACATGGAGATCACAGGAACAGAGATGGTGCTTTTAAGTGTGGTTTCTTGATAATTCAGGCAGCTGTGGTTATAAGGTCGAAGCCTACCTTACGATTGGCATTGTGTTTAGTCATTCACATATGCTCCTTTCTGTACACTCGCCTTATTTGCATTTTCACCCGTCTATCTTGTCTTTGTTCCTCCCTACCCCCCCCCCAATCGAGCATTGCCTGTGTATTTTTAACTTTTTGATTCACAGCTTCAGTTTATTAAACATGTGATCATTTTTCGACAATTATTTTTATTTATTTTTTGCTCTTAAAGTGCTTTATGAGTGTGCATGTTTTTTTCCACATGTCTTCAATGTGTGATTCTCTGTCAACTCCAGTACTTCACATTATTTTCCCTCCTATGCAGGGCTGGAGTGGTAAACCATGCATTCAAGGTGGTAGGCCAGTGGCTGAGGCAAAATTGTTTTTTCCAGCTTTTTTTCGGCAGAGCAGGAGGGCAAGGTGGTTGGTGTTGATTATTTTAAGGTGTATGAGGTTGATCCTCCAGGCATTTGTTTAAAGCAAATCCCATTGAACTCTGTTCTTTTTTGTTATTGTTAAAAGACATTGGGGCATATTACCAAGCATAAGCGAAAAATATCGCTAAGCTTGGTTAGCGGCTATAATTATATCGCCGTGCTTCGCCTATTTTTATCGCTTAGGAGCCTTGCTATTATCAAGGTTTATCTTCTAAGCGATAAAAATTGGCCGAAATGCATGAATATCACTGAAAAGTCAGCGATATTCATGCATTACCGAGCAAATGCTCTTAGCCATGTTATCCACCTACCATTGGATAACATAGCTAAGAACTGCTCTGGGCAGGCGTTAGCTTTTGGAGATAATCGCGCTTAGCGCGATTATTTCCAAAAGTAGGTAATAGGAGATAGCAATGTTAGCGACTGTTTCCAGTCGCTAACATCTTGGCACGCCCACTTTGCATGTCATTAGCGATAATTATCGCTGACATGCAAAGTGGGCCCCAAGATGATCGCTATCTCCTAACAGCTGTCGCTAACTGGTGTTAGCGACAGCTAGGTAATAGGGCGCTTAAATTATCGCCGCTTTAGCGGGAAAAATTCCCGCTAAGGCGGCGATAACGCCCTTGGTAATATGCCCCATTATCATTTACAACGCCAAAAGCTCTAACTCTTGCAAATGCGAGACCTATTGCATTGCAAATGCTTTTTCCTTCCAGCCTTCCTTAAGTAAGCAAAGAAAAAAAAAGATGTCATCAGATCCCGCGGGGCGAGCTGTGCTCTCTGGTTACAAACCTTCATTGGGAGTCATATTTGAAGCGCTGGCCGCTGACCTAGAGACTTATTTAAAGTGTGGCAAATGTGCTGGAGATCTGCCAAAAAGTGGTGCATCACATGTTGGCCATAGTTAGAGAGCCATTGACGTCAATGTGCTACTAATATGGCGTTCGGAACATTCGCCACTTTTGAGTGGTTTGTCCTGCATCAGAATAAGCCCCATATTGCGTTTAAATACCCATTTCAATAGGAACAAGCATTTACAATTCAATAGGTCTCGCATTATTAAAGTTTGAGCTATTAGCATTGTAAATGACAATGCCTTTTATTCATTTGTTTTTAAAACCTGCAATAGGTGCATAAACACGCACTTTGAACGTATAGTCCTTGCTTACGATGAGCAAGGCTGGCAGTAAAAGAGACTACCAGCCTTGCTTCTCATAAGCATGGACTATAAGTACAAAGTACTTGTTTACGCACCAATGCAAATGAATAAAAGGCATTGTAATTTACAATGCCAATAGCTCAAACTTTAATAATGAGAGACCTATTGCATTGCAAATGCTTGTTCAACCTTGTCCAGGAATCCTTTGTACTGGAAAGTAAAACACCCTTTGCAGACTTTGCAAGCGTTTCGCATGACTTTGCAACGGTGCAACGCTTTAGTAATTCTAGACTCAAATGGCAAGTGAAGCGCGTTCAAACAAGGGTGCACGCGGGGTTTCGAATACGTAACCTACGAGTGGTCTAAGCTTTATGTAAAAAAACAGTGCTGTGCAGCACAGCTTACTCTCCTGGGATTGTTTTTACGCAGGGGTTTGGAATGGGCAGACCTGCCAACTCATACGGTGCCACACGGTATGTGCTCCTTTCACACGGGTACCGGGTGAGAAGCCGATTTCACATGGGGGACACACAATTAGCTGGACCCCCGGCGGAGAGCAGGTTTCCAGGTAATTGTTTGGAGGTTTAGCAGTGCGGATGTACATGAGAGGTGTGAGACTCCTCCCCCCCCCCGCCCCGAGCATCCGTGGCAGCTTGGAAAGCTTAGACTTTCGTTTTTGGAGGGGTGCAAGGCGGTGGCCCTGAGGCCCAGGGCTTGTCGTGGGAGGGGTGGAGGCGTGTCGTGGGAGGGGGACTGTGGATTTACAAGTGTCTCGGGCTGTGCACTAAGCCTCCTGGCCACGCCCCTCCTCACACGCGAATAAAATCACAAATTGGCAGGTGTGAATGGGGCAGACATATTACTAGTCCCTCTGGGTGGTTTATGTACCATACCCCGAGGGGGTGCTGGGTGAAAAGCCCTCTTCAGTACCGGAACAGCCAACGGCCTCATGTGCACACTGTGAATCCGGCCCTACGCTGGTTTCCACCTTCACTGCAGTTTTTATAGTTGGCATGCAGGCGCTAGATTCAGAGGTGTAAGTACCTATCAGACTATACAAATAACATGGCCATGGGACCCGGGGCTATGTAAGAAATCTTTCAAGAATTGAACTGGGCAAATCTAGAGAGAGATAATCCCAAAAGAGACCAGAGCGAACCAGAGAATGAATATTGATGACAGCCCACACTGTGGGAGCAGCGCTTGGACACCCCTGGGTGGGAGCATAGGCTAGTACTGTGGTCGGTGCGGGCAAGGGCAAGTACCAAGAGGGCGTGGCCTTGGCACATATGGCTGAGTGTACGGGCCAGTACTGAGAGGGGACTTTGGACAGAAAGGGGCCACAGGCAATGGAGCCCATGGGGGCGGGCGCACAGGTGGGGAGTGCTCAGGCCAAAGCTGGGGGTGGGGCTGATACACCTGGGGTGGTGGCACAGGCCAGGACTGTGGGAGGGGCTTAGTACAGATATGTGGCGTAAGTCACTACTGTACCAGGAGGCGGACACGCATGGAGTAAGGTAACAGATCAGTACTTTGTGGGTGGTCTGTGGGACAGACAGGGCAGTACTGTGGATGGGAGTGGGTGAAAGCCCATGGGATGGCGCACAGACCAGTACTGTGTGGGAAGTCTTTCAACCGACGTAGCACAGGTTAGTGCTGTGAGAGTGGAACTGGAAGACACTCAAATTGGGGGGTCCAGGCCAGTACTGCGGCAGGGGGCTTTGAACATCATTGAAGGAACAGGGCAACCCTGTGGGAGCTGTACTCTCGAACCCACATAAAGTGGGGGCGCCGGTACTTAGTGTAGGTGGAGCTGGACACACAAGGGCAGGGGGCATAGGCCAGTATTGTGGGGCGATGCGCAAACGCACATAAAGTGGGGGTACCGGTACTTATTGTAGGTGGGGCTGGACACACAGGGGGAGGGGGCACAGGCCCGTGGGAGGCTGCTCCTTGGAGTAGTGGGCTTGGTCCATTACCAGCAGGTGCTGCTGTTACCCAACTCAACTGTCTTCCTTTTTTGGAGCTCTAAATGATGATGAGCTGGTCCTTTTGGAAGCCGATGTTCTCACCTGCTAATTACATACATATCTTTGCAGCCGAAACATGAACTTTCTAAGGTGAGCTACTCCTTGGATTTGCTGCTGGGACTCAGATCGGCCCTGACCTCACTGCTTACATTTCATTTAAAATACACAGCCAGGCGAACTTTCATCCTCGAGTTGCCATGCCTCCGTGACTGGGAAAAGTTGAGCTAATCGAATCTGTTACCTCCTCTCGCAGTTCTTTGGCTAACCTTTGGCGCGCGTCCCGGAAGGCGCCTTCCCCGGAAAGCCTTCCTTGCTGTCAACGGGAGCCTGGGGCGGAGTCTGACTCTTGTCAAGCCAGTGTCTCTGAACAGCCAGTTGGACTGGTGCAGAGACCGTCACACATCTGTTCCTTCCGTCTGTGCTTGGGTGTAAAGACAACACTCACCATACAACTCCGACACAATGACACCACCATCGGCTGTGGAGACATCTGCGTCACGAACACTTCAAGCATACCATTAAAGGGCTTTCCTAGAGCCCTTAAAATTATTATTTACCATGTGGGCGTTCTGTTACCTCTAACAAAAAGGCCAGTTTGATGGCCACTTGAGCAGGACGGGGAGACGGATTCCTGCAACGACATTAATGTACCACAGGCCCCGATGACGCACATAACAAATACACTTAAGAAGTTGCTTTACAGTTTGGTAACTCAAACAAAAAGGAAGCACGAGGCAAGGATGTTTATTATTTGGATTAAAAAGCAAGTAAACACGGTATACAGAGCTTATGCAAGAATTGTCTCTTTCCAATCCAAGCTTACATTTGCTGCACACACGCCATCTCAAGTTTTATTGTGTATGTCACTGTCCACTGCTTAGTACATGTTCACCTTTATGATATAATAGGCTTTGGCCTGACACCTTATCAAAAGGCCAATAGAGTAATGAAGAAACGGTCACCGGCCTTCAAATCCGCACGGTGCAACCTAAGAAACTTCCTCTTAGCATCACACTGGCCAGCCTGGTGCTCCCTAGCCGTGTTGAGAAGGTTGTGAGTGCAGGAGGGCATTTGGCTTTTTACAATCTTGTATAAGCAGTATTTTTGTGTGTTTGGCCTTGTTGAAAAAACTGACATGCTTCTATAGAAACACTGAAAATCTTCAGTTTGGAAAGGATCCAGGAGCAGTTTCCAAACCTGAATTAACTACTCCGCAAGTATTTGCAATGCAATAGGTCTCACATTTACGTCAGTTTAAGTTCTTGGCATTGTAAATGACAATGCGTTTCAAAAACCAAAACATACATAACAGGCTATGTCATTTACAATGCCAATAGCTCAAACTTGCATAAATGCGAGGCCTGTTGCATTGCCGATGCTTGTTTTCATGTGCTACTCTGAACTGATGCGGACCGCACTGCAAAATAATTAAATAAAGCAGCATGGCCGCTAAAGTGAAAGCAGACCGTGCTGGAATAATGAAAGACCATTAAAGAAAATAGTGCTCACCCACTAAATAACGGAGCCCGTGTTACGAGCCAAGTAAAAGGTCCAGTCGTTATGGGCAGTAACAAATGCAGACAAGGTGGCACCAAGGCGGGACTAACAAGCCTATGTACGAATCAAAAGCCAGCATTTTCGAAGGTCAGTGACATAAGCCAATGACAAATATGGGTGGGGAGTGGGTGGGGCTTTCAGTGCATACCCTAATACAGCATGCCTCGCAGAGCGAGCAGCGCATGCGTGCTGCAGCTAGGCTCGACCTAAAATCAGACACTGTGCACATCTGACCTTGGAAAAATGAAGAAAAAAATCAAAATGCCTAAAGGCAGATGGGCATAGTTTCTATTTTTGGCTATTAATTGGATCTCATAGTTAAATGTTAGGTATTGTGATTTTTCTTTTAATATTCTATCATTTAACTGAGAAATCCAATTAACAACCTAAACAATAACTAAAAAAACTCCTAAGTAAAAACTTCAATATTCTAATACTAGGAAAGTAAAATAAAAGTACTAGATAGGCATAATGAATCTGGATGCTCGCCGAGACCCATAGAACTGTGTTGTGGCTTATGGTTGCTGGCGGAGCTAGGCATCTGATCCCATGGGAAGATCAAGTTTTCCAGCATCCCGCATTAAGGCTGAGATACTCTGTATTCATTAATCAAACTGGGATGCAGAACCAGGTTGCAAGTAAGTAACTTATTCTCTCCCTTTTCGGAATCAGCCTTCAAACTGACCAACTATGCAAGAGCCCGAGAACTGGAATGTAGCTGCAGATGTTCTTGCTAGAATTTTGCAAATTGTTTTTCTTCAAAGATGTCTGAGTCTCAAGACCTCTTGTAACCATTACCCTACCCTCAGTCCACAAAGCACATGATTTTGAATGTTTGGGAACACTGCTTCGTTATTGTTCGGAAACAAAGCTCAGGGCTCAATGTGTTCTACACTGGGTTTATCAGTTCATGATGCTTACCCTTGAACCCTGTGATGAAACCTACGTTATCGATCCCCAGTGAGCATCTACCCTCGACGCCGGTATCTCAGAGCCAGCGATCTCTGATTTGACCCACCATGCCTTTGGCCTTCACCCTCGACAAACATTAGGCCTTCTCCATCATTTCTCAGAGAATGCATCTAGGACAAGGGCATGGAAAGAACTCCCTTTTGATTCTGCTCTACATGTAACAACTAATACCCATGGAGTAAGTGATGCAGCGCTTCTCCGGAAATAATTTCTAAATCCATGTCACCTATCCTTGAAGTATAATTTCTAACATATTCTCATCAGTGGGGCTCATAACACTGCATATCACTCATAAAACACTTACACTCTACCTCATGGATCGGTGAAAATCAAAGGAAAAGCTGCTGTATCATAGTGGAGTATCTAAAACTAAAATTGAACATTTATACTATTTACACCTGCAGTATAGATTCGTTTACCATGGTTTTCATTAAATACAACATTTTATTTAGACACACCACCATTGAAATCAATGGATCTGCTAGTAAAAAAGTAGGCGTAGGAAAACTCAAGACCAGCTTAATTCTCCATTTATCTAATTTTTATGAAGAGCAAATTCAGCATGTCTAAGATTTTTATCACTTTATTTATTTCTTTATTTTAAGAGATGACATTTAAAGAATAAGAGTTTAAATTCAAGATAGCTAGATTCATGTAAGGAAACTCGAAATTAGACAATTTCATTTTATTTTATAAAGCAAGTATTAGCAAAAGACAGATAGTTCCCAAATAATCACTATTTCTCCTAACATCCCTAGCTAAGCTCTCAGCTAAAGGGCATCTCCCTGTGAAACGAAATAAAAAAAAAAAATATTCAGAGTCTTACGTCTCAGGCAAATCAGCATTCCAGCAGCATCTCTGGTAGAAATCGAAGAGAAGTTTTTTTCTTCAATAAAATCAGCATTTTTTATACCTTTTTCACTAGCTCTATCTATCTAAAAGTGTAACTTTCAGCCTAAATTCGAGTTCTGATTGGACAATTTTGGGGTGGATGAGCATCATCTCGTCATCATAATATTACATTTTCCTTCCGTCCGCAATTTTCTAATGGGTCCTTTGTTTGGCCTAGTCCTGTTCTCTACTCGCAACTTTAGCATGTATTCCCATGTTCTGAACCATTGTGCTCTTCCTTTTGGCAGCCATCTATACTTCCAGGCCATCATGTCCTTGAACCGTAGTCACTCCAGGCACAAGCAGCTCGCATTCAGACTGTGCTCGCGCATGCGTATTTCTTTTGTGACTACAATAATCGAGTGACTCCATTTTCTTTTAGGCCTCACGAGTCAAAATGGGAACTATCATAGATACAAACACAAACAAAACTTAATTTAAGAATTTTAACCCTTCTGTTTACCTCCCCCCTTACTAAGGTTTATCCTATTGGTAGTTACCTAGCAAATAAGCAACACTTAAGCATATTATACTCACCTAATCCCACGATTTTGTCACTATAATACATAAACAAAAGCACATTTATGCCGCATTCCATTATCTTAAAGCTGCTCATTAGTTTAGGACATGACAAAATCACATAATTAGTTAATTATGATTGCAACACAAGCAAAATTAGTTCCTACGTGTATTCGTGTAGGTGCATTTCTTATTCTAAGTTGATTAATCAGGTATACCATTCCATTAGTACAAATTAGGGTTATGGAAGTGTGACTTTGCAAGGGGTACACAAAATTTTGCTTCTCCACCTCGCTCCATCATAAGCAGCAAAGTATTTGAAATCTCTGCCTTTTACGAGACCCACTCTGAGGCCTGCTTCACCTTCCGCTGCAAGAAAATTCTGAGATGTCTGTGAGAAAGAAGGATAGCTTACCACCAGATGCAGAGACAAGCATTGTCGGAGTCACTGGACATCTTCAAAGACCTGCCAGGGATCACAGGAGAGGAAGCCTGACCACCAGGCATTCCAATTCAGCAAAATAATCATGAACAAAGGTACAGATTAAATCTACTCTTTAGTTCACAACTAGACATCAAACTCCTAATGAATATCACAGACAACCCAATTCATAAAAAACTGTGGTCATGTGTTCGTGCCAGCGCAACGCTTCAGGAGATGATGGAGAAGTCGACGTTTCGGTCTGTTAATGCAGTCGTCAAGAAGACCATCATCAGGACAAAGTAGTTAGTTGCTGGGACAACCCCCTGAAATTTTCAAGAATGAGCTTGCTTCTCGTATCAATACATGGCAAAAGATGTAGGACTGGGTATCCACTAACTTGATAGGGATCTATAATAGGACATAAGGAGGTGTTGGACCCACTAGTCGTAGGGAGATCAGCGTCGTTCTGGGGATATTAGCACCGTTCAAGTCGGCTGAGACAGTGTAACCTGCAAATATGCGTAATTCCGCTTGGATCAAACCACACTAGTCGCTAGGCATCCGACGTGATGAGAAGTTTTAGAAGTCGTAGTCAGCAATGCAGTGTCAAATCAACAGCATGCCCGGTCATTTTTTCGTCTTTCAATGACCGGGCTGCTGCTTTGTCCTGATGATGGTCTTCTTGACGACTGCATTAACAGACCGAAACGTCGACTTCTCCATCATCTCCTGAAGCGTTGCGCTGGCACGAACACATGACCACAGTTTTTTATTAATTGGGTTGTCTGTGATATTCATTAGGAGTTTGAGGTCTAGTTGTGAACTAAAGAGTAGATTTAATCTGTACCTTTGTTCATGATTATTTTGCTGAATTTGATTTCTGTGTCCTTGTCTCCCCAGCCCTATTATTTGATGCTTTGGCACTTATTATAAAATATTTTTTTTGAATACATTTTACTTCCTCCGTGTTTTTTCTCCTTCCATTTGGCTTGATGTGTTCTAGCTTTCTCCTAAAGTGATATCTTGTTGATACACTGGAGTACGATACATTTGTACAACTCCTAATTGAAATTGAGTTTTTCATTAAATTAAGCCCCTTGTAGCACACTTTGACCTGAAACGTCCAGTACCCAAGCCTACAAGGGTTTATTGGGTTTCCCCTGTTTATATCTCACCAGGCATTCCAGCATGTCGAGCAGGATACGTACATTCTCTGTCGCTGAAGAGAAGGAAGAGTTCCTTGAGTCTGAAGTGAAACACACGCTGGCCCTTGGGCCCAAAAAAAACCAGGTCGACTACATGTGCCTCAAAAGAGCCCCAAAACACTGAGTTGAGCTGGAAATGGCAAAATCCTTTAGGCTTGGCTCCTCTGGGACCAGGATGCCACAGACTCGAGATGCAGAGTCGAAACTAGTGATGAACCATCCAAAGGCAATGAAGTGTGTGACTCTTTGACAATGTCTCGACCCTAAAGCTCTAAAAAGCTGCATTCTGGACTAGTTTGATTCCAACGGCATCAAAATCTGCGACAAAGTCTTCCTTGGTGCTAGAATCATACACCACAGAGAGGTTGATCTTCAAAGCAGTTGGCGGTCCTTGATGGAAAACAAAAGAAACTTTTAACACCCAGACAGATTCTTGCTAAACTTCAGGTTCCAGAGATCATCCAGATCCTGAAAGAATGATGGCTAGCTTTTAAGGAGGATCAAAGCTTCGACTCCTCGAAGCCACCTACCCCTGAAAGGGTGAATGACTCAGCCACCAGCCCAACACTGTTCACTCCCTTACCCACAACACTTCAACCACCACACTCTCTTACCTCCGACCCTCAGCACACTGCTTCAGATCTTGGCAGCCTCTTCTCCTCGCAAGGCCCCTATGATGAGTCTTCAGGCCACGTTAGGGAGACAATCCATGGGAGCACTATATGCTACCTAATATGATCCCAACCTTGAACCCTACCCTGCTAAGCCATCACCACCCAATCACACTACCACTTATGATGCACTAATACAGCGCACAGCACCATCAGCTAAAGATGCACACAGTGAAGGTTGAGGTTGACTTCTTGCTTGATACCCTGCCTAAGACTGAATACACAGTACATTACCTTCCCATGCAAAAGGGAATGCTCCGGCTGCCGCTGGCATCTTTGAAGAAAAAGTCCAGTTTAAGAAGATAAAGGTGAGGGACATTCAACTCTTCCCAAAAATGCGGACAAGAAAGAGTGTGCCAGAATAAGGGATTCACCACAGGAACATCCCCAAAAAAGGCCCATAAAGTTCACGATAAAGGACCTGCGGACAAAAGCCCATCCTTAAAAATAGGCATAAAAAAGAACATTGTTGTACCTCCGCAGGACCAGAGAAGATCAGGCCAGTGCCTTCTATACCCAAGGTAATATTAACCTCTGAGATGAAAAGGGCGCCATCAGATCCCTCATCCAAGAAGAAACTAATGGCAGGAATATCGACATCGTCATCAGCAACGGTAATGATGATATCAATATCGTCGTTGAAGACATGATCGACTGTGGTGTTGACAACATTGTTGAATACCATCTTGTCTATGGAGAAAATACGAACAACTAAATCAATGTCAACGGGAGAGACATTATCAACATTCTTTTGACACAGCAAGTAACCCTCAACTGATCTGATGACACTGTCAACGAAGAAAAAGGACGTTATTTACTTTACTGAGAAGGGTATTCCGATCCCTATTATGCTGGAGCAAACCTCACCCAGTAAGGTATCTCCTCAACCACCTGAACACCTTCTGGAGATTTCATCCTACCCTACCCTGAAAGAGGAGGCGTGTCTCTAGCACACAGATTTTAAATACATTTCTTTTTTTGCGTTTTCCTTCTACAGTATTTTATGGGAAAATGAAGCCATATTTATTTAAATTCTATTAACCTAGTGGTGATGGTAACGTGTGTGTTATTGGAATTCTCATGGTTTCCTATTATATTGAAACAACAAGCACATAATGCTAGTTGTTTCTAGAAGATTGCATGCTGTCTTAAAATGCCTCCACAATATGACCAAACAAGCATTTGCAATGCAATAGGTCTCGCATTTGCGAGAGTTTGAGTTAATGGCATTGTAAATGACACTACCTTTTATTTATGTGTTGGTTTTTAAAACAGATAAATAAAAGAGATTGCCATTTACAATGCCAATAGCTTAAATTCGCGAGAATGCGAGAGCTAGTGCATTGCAAATGCTGGTTAGTAAAAGTGCCCCATGCCGTACTTTCACTTTAATGGCGGCCACACCCCTTCCTTTAGATGCAGCTTGTCTAAAGAAAGGTGCCCAACCGCCATCAAAGAGAAACCACGGTATGGGACAGTTTTACCAAAAAAAAGCATTTGTGATGTCAAGATGACAAACAAATGTTTTTTAGGAAAAAAGCGCCCTATGTTGTTCTTTCACTTTAATGTTGCCCACGCCCCTTTCTTTAGATGCAGCTCATCTAAAGAAATGTGCGCACCCACCATTAAAGTGAAAGCGCGGTACAGTGCGCTGTTTCAAAAAAAGAAAACATTTGTCAAATTACAGATTACACCTAACTCCTATTAATTTAATCTACCACTTACAATCTGGGGTAAATGCATGCCATGGTTTCCTTATGAAGGCACGACTACTACCAATAACCAACAATAGCCTCCCCAAAAAAATATATGTAAAAAAATACTACTAACTCTTTGTTACGGAGCAGCGTGATGTCTGGCTTAAAGTACTACATTACCTCTTCAGGGATAGTGTGCTATAGAAATACAATTACAACACAATACTATGTATAACTTTCCTGCCTCATACTAATACCAATTCCATAGTAGTTGGGCAGTCGAATGTAGTTCACACAGACAGCATAATCTTCCGCATAAGGCAAAATTGCTATGGGCCATCTCAATCACCCAGCACTGTACCAGTCCACGGAAATAAACTACCGATCACCAACTCAAGTGCTGTCATGAAATAACTGAAGAGATCTGCTCTGAGAAGTTGGCCTGGTATATGCTGACCACTAGTTATAGTGGGCACCTTGTACCAGTCCAAACAACCCTACTTGATGAATAGGTTAAAGACAACCTTTATTGAAAGCTATCCTAGTGGTAGCTATGGAGAGCAGCCTTCATGCTAAGTCTTGAAGGAATGTAAAGCAGACAGTTTTACCTGATTGTAACCTCCTGAATGACCAAATGAAAGGAGAACCACACAAGTGTTATTATAAAAATATGTATTTATTAATAAACACTCGCTACTAATCTCTGAGATTAGAGCACAAGATAGATAATATTAAATCACTAGAACAACAGTAAATAGCACAATACACAGGTGGCTCCAGGGGTAGACCGAACCATGTACTAAGAAAGTGGTATAACAGCTACGACTTGACTAGACACAGTGCCTAGAGCACATAGAATCACTGGGACCCCAAGGAACCACCCAAGGTAGTGACACAGGAGACCCACGGATGACATGTGCAGTGGGAGAACACAGCCACGAGCTCCGTACAACCCTATGGGAAAGTCGCGGTTGGAATTTTAAAATTTGAGAACACTTAGGAGAGGACTTTGAGCAAACCCTTTCAAACTTAAGGTTCTAAGGCCAGCACCCATGTGAACACTGGAGTACTTGTGTTACCTAACCCATGGAAGTCGGGGGCTAGGTGTCAAATGGTGTCGGGAATCTTCGTTGTTTTCAGTGGCGTGATGCTGCAAAGTGCTGCTGCCATGAAGAGGAAAAGTGTCCCCGGTGACCCAAGCCTGGATCGAAGCTGAAAAGAACCTGAAAGCAGAGGGGACAGAGTCTGGGTCACTTGCCAGTGACCAGGGGCATGATGGACAAATGCCCACCGATGTCGGGTGCTTCAGATGAGAAGAGGTGAAACTTGACTCTGCAGCCACAGGGACCAGGAGACGTCGAGGATGACCAAAGTCTACAGGTGAGCTGTCCTACAAAGGATGTCGAGTGCTGGGATATCAGTGTCTGGATTGAACACCAACAAGCCTTGGCAACTGCAACCCACGTGATCAGAGAAAAGATGCTTCGGTGAGGACCAGCAAGGTCCTGGTGACTCCCTAAGCAATGGAGAGTCAGGGCACGTCTGGAGCAACCAGGGAAGCCCACTGAAAGTTGCCTTCACAGGGACCCACAGGCCAATGGACTAGGGATCGCGAAGGGACCTCGAGAGGAATCAGAAAATACCAGCCCACGCAATACTCATGGAGTGTAGGCCGGTAATCTTCAGGGTAATCACTGCTCGGGGTCTGGACTACAAGTAGCCCAAAGCACAGCTTCAGGGGTCACCAGAAAGCAGATGATTCTTCAAATGGACACAGTGCCCAGGGGTTCGGGTTGCACGGTCCCCATGAAGGATACGGGTTTTAGGTATGCTGAGTACACTAGTTGACCTTGGGACTCTTGGAAACCCACCTCCTGTGTTGCAAAAGTCTTCGGAGTCCTCAGGAGCTTCAGAGTTGCAAACCGGTCAGATGCATCTTAGGTGCTTGCTTAGCAGGGGAGTAACTCCTTTACTCCAAGGGAGATTCTTCGGTCACCTAGCGCAGTGTAGATCATCAAAGTACTTGGTTTCTGTAGCAGAGTTTGGTCCAGATAAATCCAAAGTCCTGTAGTCAGCGGTTCCTACTTTATACCCAAGGAAGGGGTGGGACAAACTCTGGGGACCCACCAATGGGAGGGTCAGGACAGTGAGGTGGCTACACCCATGTCCTTTGTCCAGTTTTGCGCCAGAGCAGGAGCAAATGGCTCCTGCAACCGGTTTGAGCTGCACTATGCACAGGGACACCAAATGTGCCCCCAGTGCAGACATCAAAGCACTCTCGGAGTGCACCCACCCAGCCCAATACACTAAAGCCTGTCTAGGTGGTTACACCTCCCTCTGACAGGAAACCTATTGTCCAGCCTCCCTTGCCGGAGTTTCATCCAGCAGCAGGAGGGCAGACTGATGTCTGTGGCTGGCAGCATCCATCTTGTGATGCCAGGGTCGAGGAAAGCTGGTACCGGGTAGACCGGTGCCCCTCATTAGTGGTTCTACCATGGAGGAATCATACCTCCCACATCAGTTACTGGTGGGGAGGTAGGATGCCAAGGTGTTTGCCACCAAACACGACGTGTTTCTGTGTAGCCGTTTGAAGGTTAGCCTTTACTGCAAGGTTATATTGTGCTTAAGAGTATATGGTATGGCTGCTTCGCAGAACAACCCTGGAGAATAGATTCCGAAGGCTGCAGAGGGGCTCTGCTCATGCATGGGCACCCTCTCACATAAAACCCAGCACCCTGCCTTCAGAATTGATAAGGCCTGCCATAGGGGTGACTGAAAGGTTTATATGTGTAGTGATAAGGTAGATATAGAGAACCTATATCTAAGTAAGGGGTGTATTCACCACCTTTCTACATGCTGCAGTAGCAGACCTGTGGTGTCAGTTTGAGTGGTCTCCCAGGGGTGACATAAAACATACTGCAGCCCCTGGGAGGCCTCTGGGGTACCTATGCCCTGGGTACATAGTATAAAATATACTAGGGACTTATAAGGGTACCCCAGAATCCAATCTGGAGTGTACCTAAAGTACATGCAATCAATTTAGAGGAGAAAGCAGCTAGGCTGGGGTCCTGAATAGGAGGACCCCAGCCAGACTAAGTCAAAAACAGTGAAACATCAGCAAAAAGTGGGGGTAACTATAAGAAGCAGATCCTTCTCTCCTACATCTGCCATTGACCGCTACTCAACGGAGGACTTTAATTTAGTCCAAGGCTGCAGGTCCCAACTAGCTACTGCTTTTAAAGGCTCACAGTGACAATCATATACAGAATGATAGTAACAAAGTCCATCCCAGCAGATCTCTGATCCATACCTTCCTGCAAACTATGCCTGCTCAGGACCATAAACCTTAAACAAGATATCTCAGACTGGACAACCGAGTGCAGTAACCTGCTAAGTGGACAATGAAAATAAGAAATATAAAGAGATAGGATGAAGTGCTTAAAGCTTCCTGTTTACTGAAAACCACTCACACTTGTTTATCTGTTAAGTGCTGCGTCTGATACCACTATAATTGCACCTCGGTGATCATCACGCACAACATGGAAACACTTCTCACATAGGATCAAAACAAAGACAACATCCTTCCAACCACACACCCTGAGCGTGCTTCCCATGTTGGCTATAGCTTCAACGCCCCAAATAGGGGAAGTAAGCACTCTATAAATGTTACAATACAATGATTGATGAAGAGAATGGTCACTTTAAAAGAAGTACAACAAACTTGCTCTATAAAATCAAAATCTTAATTTTTTTTACTTAACAAAATGATGGCAGTACATTGTGCCAATTCTTTTAAATTACAAAGACTTTAATGGGTTGAGTAAGGAGTACCGATAACGCTTTAGACTTATAATTCTTATTAAATGTATGTTTTCAGAAAGGACGATAGTGTACCATGAATGTTTAATGTACCATTCAAATAATTCCAATCTGGCTATAGCAGGCTATTAACAAGTGGATTCCTTGCTCTTAGGGGCTGCCCGTTTTGCCCTCCATGAAACATATTGAAGGACAGTTTTACGTCTGGGAAGTTTACCTGGCAGGGACCTTTGCCTTGCATCGTGTAGGTCAAACAAGGATACACAAAGTCAGTGGCTGCTGCCTTACTGAGCCAGGTAATCCTCTATATTGATTAATCCCATTTTGCATGAAAATAGGATTAACTGATCCAATTGAAGGAGTTTTCTCAAACAGTGGAAGTATATTATCGACCTTCCTGAAGCTGGATGGATGAGCCCTAGACAATAAAATAGGGAAAAAGAAGGTGTGACTCCTTTTAGAAATGTGAGTATCTCCCTTTGCTGCAGGATCTGCTGATTAGCCTTCCTAACCACTGACATTTGGTTGTGAGCAGGGGTGAATGGCGGCACTGCAGTATCTCGTTCAGAATCTGAACAGTCCTTTAGGTTAAGCCAGCCTTTTGTCTCTTTTCCTAATCACTGTTCAGAGTGGCTGTTGGTAACCAGGTGCAGGTGCTAACACTTTTTTGTGCCTCTCTTTTGGGTGCTCCAATCTGGAAACAACCATTCTATGAAAATCATCACTCTACACAAAGGGTGTGTCTGGGGGACAGCCTAAAAAGGAGACATGAGAGAAGACTCAACCTAATCTGAGAGTGCCAAGAGTGCAAATAGAATCCTCATCCCTTTATTGTTCTATCTGTATAACAGTGGGAACTACTGACCCACTTGTTGCTCCAGTGACAAGTTCTATTTGACCAAGGAAGGGAGTGCTCTTCAGAGTACCCTGCGGACTGCTGTGCAACCAGGGCTGGCGTCTGCCTGACAGCCAGCTTCCCAGAGGTGAGGTTAAATCACCTGGAGTGTGACCGGTAGAGAAGAGTTTTCTCCTTGTCCTTAAATACTTGGAGGCTGACCTGCCTGAGAACAAGAGAGAAGGAGAGTCCCAAACCTGCAATAAGATGCTGACTGCCAGGGCGAGCGGAAGCATCTGAGCCCAGAGATGAGGGTCCATTGGCTCAGATATACTTGAGAGAGTGACTAGTGTGCTCCCAAATTGAAGCAGCTGCACAGTGGCTGTGAGAAAGTGTGCCAAGAACAGACATCCCTGCAGTGACCCTAAAAGCATCCGGCACCATGTTCCTGTCCTAAAGTGTGTCCAAGCTATGACCCTGACCATTTCTGGCCAAAGCAGGCCATGGTGCTGCAGGTCAGGAACTGAGGAAGAAGCAGATCATGCATGGTAAAGGCATCTGTGTGAGGCATACATCCCTCTCAGAGATGTGCAGCAGCATTGTAACTAGTTTCTCAAAGATGTTCAATGATCACAGACCTCAAAGGTGGATTTAATGGGAAGTGAGATCCCGGATCTCTCAGGAATGCGTAATTCTTGCGGGGGGGTCAAGGAGAGGCCAAGCTGTTGCTAATCTGTAAATCTGATAGTGTGGTCACGGGCACACATCAGTGGCTAACGAAAGTTGAGAGGGCCCCCTGCAAAGTATATGGGGGGCCCCCCTCCTCCGGACCCAGTCTGTAGCTTTCGGGCCAGGAACCCATAGCCTGTGAACAGTGCCGAGGGAGCCCCTGGAGCTCGACCGCCCCACACCGCATGGGCTGCGGGGGATAATGTTACGCTACTGGTCTAAATATCGGGGAGACCTGGCTTTTTACTTCACTTTCTCTTTTCAAAGGTGCTCCTCATACCCCTTCCACTGACCCACTTGTTCATCTAGGCTCTACAAGTCATTCATGGCAGTAGCTGCTGCTATAGCCGCCAACTTATAGCTATAGCACCTCATCAGGGAGAGATTACGTAACTGGTCTCCGCGTGATAGGAGCCTATATTGCTATCGAGATTCTTTGGCCTCATGTTATGTTATGTTATGTTATCCGGATTTATAAAGCGCACAGATGCCCCAGCAAAGCATGGTTTATACATATCCCCTGCACCCTGAGAAGGCAATATAGGACAACATTACACGTTACTCATTGTGTATTTTTATACTACATGAAGTATTCTTTGATTTTAGTAGTGTTTAGAAAGGTTTGAGGCATTGACCACTATTTAGTATTTATTGTTTTTCTTAAGAATGGAGTTATGTCGGAGGAATGTGTGTTTTTGTTGGAGATACTAAAATTTAAAATATATTTTAGGCAACAATACATACTATTTAGAATTGGAAATCCAGTTTTAGATGCAAAGCGCATAATAAGGAAATTAGAAACATATTCTAAAATGTGATTTTGTTCTGTAGTTCATTGACTTTATAGAGTAGTTTTAGCCAGACCTATATAAGGATAGTAAACGAAAGTGCAATGTGGAAAAGTGGAACTCTTTGCAGACAGGGTTCTGCTTTTACAATGTTTATCACCGGGGAGGATTCATTGGTAGATGCTTGCATGAAGGGCAGGTGAGCAACTACACTGCAATGGGGTTGGGAAGCAAAACATCCACAAATTAATTATGTACAATGCATCTTGGACATTATTCACAATTAGGTCTCTTTTCTGTGAGATAAAAACTTTGAAACCACTGACCCACAATCAACAAGAAAGCTTACCCCTGTAATTAGAATATATGCAGATTGATCACCTTGTCTACATATTGATGATGACCAATTTAGTGATCTAGCTCTTGGTTCATTATTCACACGCACTGTTACTACCCATCTCAATAGCACTTTACATAACTGTCTGAGAAAACACAGGGTCACTCCTTTATGTTACACAGAGATCTCTGCAGCAGTGGCCATTACCCTCTGAACCTTCATTTCTAATGAGGCGACTAAAGTCAAGTGCGACCTCACAACTGGCTGCTGTTGAGAAAACCAGAAAGGTGTGTTTTCACCTATGAGTCTCGAGGCCTCTGATTATGAGAGGTTTAATTAATGGAATGGTAGCTTTCCAAGTTCTGCTAGTTCACTGAGGAGGCTTTGGCCTGCTTTCCGGAACGAGGCCCTCTGGAGATCAGGCGGAGAAAACCCTGTGTTAGAAAGTGCTCCTTTTAGATGGTCACTCCCCACTTTTTGCTCTAAATGCTGATGGTTAAGACACTGATAGTGCACTGGAGTCTGCTGCCCAGACCCCAGTGACTGTGCTCTCTCCCAAAACTGTTATGTTCGACTTGATAATACCCAAATAGGCAAAGACTTTACCCCCTTATAAGTTCCTAGTATATGGTACCAGGGGTACCCAGGGCATAGGTGGTAAAGGGGTCATTAGGGCTGCATCAGAGTCTTGTGCCACCCTGAGTGACCCGGGCAATCTAATGACAGCAGGACTGCCATGACAGACTGCAGTAGCAGTGCAAACTGCTCAAACTTGACCATTTGTGGCACAGTCAATACACTATTTGTAATATATCAGACACCCCTAAGGAAGGCCTCCTGAGCCCAGGATGAAGGGTGCAGTATATTAAAGGTGAGGATATATAAGTAAACGCATATATGTCCCTATAGTGGTGTTTCCCACTGGAAAGTACAATAAGTGAAAGCGGTCCATAGGATAATATGGGCTGCCACCAGGGCAGTCTCAAGGTTGGCAGCCCCATTATGGTACTGAAGAAAGACGTCATGCTTGGTATCAAACTACACACCCTTTCCCCTCTGACACAAATCTCGGGCCCTGGGTGATGTTGCAAGCCCCCGAGTGGAAACCTTAGAGGTTTCCTGCCTAGTCGCCCCAGCTTTTATGTGCTCTGGTTGGCAAGCCTGTGTTTCCTGTACCTGCTGCTTCCAAGACAGGATTCTGACCTCCTGCCAGGCAGTGTGATCACTCCCAGTAGTCCAGAACAAAGGCTTGGGCACAAAGCAGGTCACACATCCCTCCTCCCAACAGCCTAGTGATGTGGCACATCAAGGCGGTGAGCTTCAAAGGCTACATCACCCATGATATGCATCAAGCTAACTCCCAGTGGAGCAAACTGCCCTCCCCCTGCCTAAGGCACATTTGCACAGGCAAGTAGGACATTACTTATGAAAGTAGGTCTACACTCCCATAAGACTAGTCACACTTTCAGGGTGAGCAGACTGGTCTGTAAACATAAATTCGATTTTATCCATCTTTAGAAGTGGCAGAATAGGGGGTTCTGAGCAGAAAAGGGGACCCCACCCCGAATGTGGTCACCTCAGGAGCGGACTAGCTGCAGGGACAAGCTGCCCATTGGCTACTAGCTCCTACACACCTAACTCCCTTAAATCTAGGATTTAAGGGACACCCTCAGTCACCAGAAACTCATTTCTGAACAACCTGCATCGAAGAGTACAGAAGGAGAGCCCTGCACCAGCGACAACAAAACTTCCCCAAAGCAAAAGAAGCATACCCTGCACCTGTGGCAACACTCTTGGAACTGTCTGATCAAGACTTGTTCTAGGCTATTTCTCGGTTCTCCCAGCCAGAGGGACCCCCATGGAAGCCTGAAGCACCCTCAGACTCCCCGGGACTAGTGGCATGTGTCCCCTGCAAACTGCAGGTAAAACAATGCTCCAGATTCGAAGAATCGCTGGCAATCGGGTTCTTCGAGGGATCACCCAAATCCAGATGGACTAGTGCACTGTGGAACTGTAGTCTTGCCTTCCACAAAGTCACAGGTAGCTACCACGTTCCTTTAGGAGACCGGACATCGAAGTTACTTTCAGCACTGCTTACCGGTGCCAAAGTTTGTTGGTCGCCTGCCAGGCATCTGACCCCATTACTCAACACTGCATTAAGAGGGAATTCCATCCGAACTTCGACCAACGTCAGCAACCACACCCTTGTTGTCTTTTTGCTACTTTTTACACAGCAGCAGTGTTTCAGTGGCAAAAGCAGTTCTCCCACGGTTCCCGTTCAACACCAAGGACAGCCAGGACAACTCTGCTCCCGGGCTCCACAGGCCAAGTAGAATTTAACTGACTGTTGTGGCTTGGTCCTGGGACCTGCATCACCTTAACTCTGCAAGGGTTCAATGCAACTCGGCCTGCAGGTTACCGATTGTCACTAGTGTTTTTTTCTCAATGACTGCAATATTAACTTTTTATTGTATTATTTTGCACTGATTTTGTAGTGCTTAAAACATCTATATCTCCAGTTATATGTATGTTATTCTGCTCATTTTGGAGTCTAAATTAACATAAAATTACTCTCTAATTTGAAACATTTGTGTCAGATTTCTCTTGAGTCATATCAATTAGTTACCATCCATGTTGGTACTCTGAGATGCGCAAAACACGTTCCTCCAGTAAAGCCTGACTGCTCTTTGCCACACTACCAGGTCTGAGCTAAGGATTTATTAATGTGAATCCAATGAGCATCTTTGGGGTATCTTGATAGTATTACATGGTGAGGACTTTACCCCCCCCCCCCCCCACCACATAATACTCCACTTTCCTTCACCCTATTTGAACATGAAAGAGAATTACTGGCTAGGTCAGAGTTTCTGAAAGACCATTAGGCCTGGGGAAGAGTCAGTGGCTAGTCGGTCCAGTGCCCCTGAAACGAGACTGGGCCTGGGGCAGAGGCAGTTAATTGTCAGTCCAGTAACCCGGATAGATAACTGGGCCTAGGGCAGAGACAGTCGCTTGTCAGTCCAGGGCAGCTGAAAGATCGCTGGACCTAGGGCAGAGTCAGTCTCTTGTCAGTCCATGGCAGCTGAAAAAACGCTGGATCTGGCGTAGAGTCAGTTGCTTGTCAGCCCAGTGCTTCTGAAGTAGGACTAGGGAAGAGTCTGTCCACCACAGATCAGTGCAGTGTGCGTTTGGATATGACATGCGGATGTGTATGTGGGAGCGGTAGAGACTATTTACGAGAATCAATTATTGAACCAAAGTAATATTTTAGGACCATCTCCAAAGGCAATTGCATCAACGATTGCATTAATGTCACTTTTGGAAGTGATTCCTTCATACTCTGTGACAGAATCCACGAGGGCTGCCGAAGTTATGGAACATGAGTGGGATAGGGAGGTGACTGGATGGTGTTAGCAGTAACTTGACATGGAGAAGTCCACAAGCTTTGGTGAGAAGGGCTTCCTCTGTGCAAATGTTTTAGTTTTTCCCATTGGAGGAAAGGGCCAACAAGTTGTCCCAATAAATCACCATCACTTTAGCTAGAACTAACTATTATTTACAAGGAGAGTAATAAAATAAATCACTGAGGCATGGCTGAAAGATGAGGGGTAAAAGCCAACGAGCGGGCTGCAACAGAGAATAATTTGCATTTCGAGCCAGAGGGATAACATGGCGGCTAGCTGAGAGACCTGGTTGTGAGCTCTCCCTCTCTGGTGGGGAAAAGTGCATGTGTTGGAGCACAAATGCAACACCTTAACTTGCCACGGTGGGCTTTCGTGTAACCCTAGGCGGTTTTGGTGGGCTCTGGGAATTGTTGATGGGTCTCTGGGCTGCGGTAGCGGCGTCCGGGGGAAAAAGATCACGGTGAGGGCAGAGGGGCCGGGTTGTGAAGAGAAGCAGTGCTAGGGCTCCACAAGGACTGGCGAGCCTCAGCTCAGGTTTCTGTCTGGGGGACACCAGGCACAGTCAGTTCAAGCTGGCCTGCAGATTCACAAATGAGTACATGGAAGGAGACTTCAGATTACAGGCGACTAATGAGTCTAACTAGAGGGGCAGTATTAGGTGGTAGAGGAAACACCCAGGAGTCACTTACTTTGCCCTCATCAGCAAAGAAGATCAGAGGAAAAATGCTTTTGCTTCTGGGGGTAGGATGTGGTGCAGTGGCCGAGCCAGTGGAGGGTAAATAATTAATATACATTACGGAACATCAAAATCAGAGTAGAAACCCAAAAAAGAGACTAGTGGCATTAGGTAGCGAGGTTCAGATGATACATTGACTACGAAAGGATACGGAAGTCCCTGACTCACAAGTGGACAGCTCCTCTCTGGCTCAAGACATACTAGCACTCCCCACCCCCAAAAATAGGCAAAAACATTGGGAGGTGTAACAGTGTCAAATCATTCAGATCTTTGTTTCAAGTCCAATCCAAAAAAGAGGCAAGCATGCAGGTTCTACTATACCAAGATAGTCGACTGAACCTCCCGTATCCTCAACAGGATAACACTTGCGCTATGAATGGTGATAGACAGGACACAGAGAGGGACACAGTGAGCATTAGCACTGAAAATAGATTCCAGGCAACAGCGATATTAGAAAAAGTGTCAGAAGCAGGCCAGGCCGGAGGTCCTCAAATACAGGCTCAATGGACACAGGGGAACACACAAGACACTATGAAACAGCTAGGTGTAGAAAATCTCTTGGCAGCTCTGGCCGTTGACAGCGAGAATCTTAAAGGATTGATGATCATTTTGTTAAAGTAGTTATTACCATTAGTAGAATCTAACTCATTGTGATCTAAAGAACAGATCCTATCAGAGCCCTAAAGGCAGGCTGTTTCAAGAAAGGCGAATGAACCTTCCTCATTGGATCGGACATTTCAAGGACTACACAGGCTAGGCAATGGGAGATGGGGAAGAATATCCAAGATTTTAGGCAGCTGGGAGCTACTGCTCTGCGGAAGTACCCCGCAACCTTGAAAATTATGTGGAACAATAACATGCACAGTCTGAGACAGCCTTGGGAGGTGGAAAATGTAATCAAACAAATTAAAGTATATCAGAAGTTAAACCTGAAGTTATAACGAGACTCCTGAACAGAGGTGGGCTCAAACGGGTACAACAAGGATACCCGTAAGGGAAACAGGGAAGGTTCCCAAGGGAGGGATGGGCTGGGGTTTTCCCAGGACGAGGGATGGTGTGGGGAAGATAGCACCGCGTGGGGAGCCTTTGAGGAAAAATGAAAAAAAAGGAGGGTCCTCATTTGTAAGAATAGATGGCAAAGAGACAGAGGAGCGAGGGGTTCACACTATAGGGGAGTAGTTTTCTTAGGAGTATAAAGATAGACTCAATTTAGACCCTCCCTTTGCGCATCCGATCATGTAATGTGAACAGTCTCAGAGTGAAAAGTAGGAAGAGGAATATCCTGGAATATCTAAAACAATTAGACAGTGGAATAGTATTACTACAGGAGATACGCCTACTGAAAAAAAGGAATGTGGGGGTGTCCTAAAGAAACAGAAATGGATTAGTGAATTGGCATGCACTGATCAATTGTGCTATGCTATAGGGAGTGGACATTCTGATTAAGGGATCTTCTCAGGCAATTTCGAGTGAATACACAGCAGACCCAGGAGGGTGGTGGCTAATAGAATATGGTATCCCTTGTAGGTCATTATGGTCTGAATATCGACGACCCTGCCCCGTATAGGCCTTGTATTCTCAGCTTTTGGAGGTGAAAGTCCCTATAGTGATGGGGGAGTTTTTAACATATTACAGGACCCTGCTCTTGAGAAATCCATGATGAGAGGCACCGCAAATTCTCCCAAGATGAGGTCACATGTGAGGCAGATTATGAAAGATTTGAGGTTAGTTGATTTTTCGAGACAAAGGGCGAACAGAAGGAAAGGCTTTAATGTTTACAAAAAATATGCCCACACCTCCAAAATTGACTTTTTTCAGGTTGACACTAAGTAATAAAGTTAAGGAAATAACCCACCTTCCTGAGCATTTATCAGATAACTCTGCAGTAAGTTTGGAGCTGCTTGTTGACAAAATATCTCTCCTGCCTAGATGGTCTCCGGACAGGACACTACTTCTGGATCAGGGGGTAATTGGCAAGCTAAAACAAGACACAGTAAAAATGTTTCTAAACGAATAAGGGTTAGACCTCCCTACATACAATATGGGACATTTTCAATGCTTTTATTAGGGGACATCAATAAGTCTAGCAGCACATAAACATGAAGAAGCTAAGTGTAGACTGAGGGACCAAGAAAGAAAAATGTAAGCAATGCAGAAAGGCCACGATGTTAAGTATAATTCTCAAGAAGGGTTGGTGTAGCATAATAAAATGAGTGAGGCAAGAGGTGAATTAGCAGACTATCCGAAAGGAAATATGCAGGAAAAATGGGGGGGGCCATTAAGCTTTCTCACTGTGAGTATGGTGAAGGCTGTGGGAAACTGTGATCCTGAAAAACAAAGGTGGAGAAGGTGAAAAATAATATTAAAGGAATTGAAGTCAAAAGGTCGGGTAAATGGTGTGTAGATGATTTAGAGATTGAGCTGGCCTTTGCAAGTTTCTTTCAGGAATTATACACAGATGATTTAGAAGCCTCTAAAGATAAGATGCACAGCTGGCTGGGAATGGTCCACTTGAGTCGGAATTAAAGCAAAGCTCAAACAAGAAAATTCATCTTTAGGAGGTGATGGAGGTAATAAATGCATTAGATAGAGGTAATATGGCAGGCTATGATGCCTACCACATGAGTTGTCTATTTCTCTAAAAGATGAACTTGCTCTGATATTAACCAATTTACTAGTAGGTATCTTTTTCGATGGTCTCGCCCTGCCATGATCCTGTGATGAAGCTATAATTAGTTTTATTTTAAAACCTAACAAGGGCCCCACATTTTGTGAATCATATAAACCGATTTTGTTGCTAAACTGTGATTATAAGATACACATTTGTTAGCTAAAAATCTGGTGAAGGTGGTAGGGGTTTTAGTTCATGAAGATCAAAAAGGTTCTTCTCATGGGAAGGCAATCTATGAGTTGACACATGATCTGATGGGAGCGATTGATATGGCAACAGAAGCGGGAATTCCGTTAACTGTACTAAACTTCAATGCTGCTATGGCCTTTTGGCAGGGTGAGCTGGCCTTTTCTATATGGTGCCATCAAACATATGATTTGGGGGAGGAATTTTCAAGAGCTAGCAGATCAATTCATAAGGAGCCGGTGGTAAGATCTATTGTAAATGGGTAAATGACTAAACAGATCTCTATAAGGAGAGGGACTTGGCAAAGATATCCATTGTCCCCCTGTTTTTCAGTCTGTTTATTGAGTCCTTAGCACGGAAAATTTGGGAAATCAGGATTATTGTTTCTTTCGAGTGTAAGGGATGGGTGAAAAAAGTTGCGTTATACGCAGATGACCTGGTGATATATATTTTGGGAGGATTTCCAGATATTCGTTAAAGCAACAAAAAACAGAATTAATGACATGAGATACTCAATGTGATAGGCCCTTGGTAAAGAAAGAAATATGCTATTTGCAGATTCAGTCGTACAGGAGCTGGAAAAAATGCCCAAATTGAACTTTGATAAACTCATAGTGAAGACCAAGAAATTGCTGAGAGCATGGGGCTGTCACCCTCTCATAATTATCGGAATAACCAATACAGTAAAAATGGCAATACTCCCCATATTTACTTTTATTTTTAACACAATTCCCCTAACTTTTAGATTAGTGGTTTAGAAATTACAGGGTGAAATAACATCCAAAGGAGTGAGGATCGCACAGAAAAAACTTTGCAGGAACAAATTTGAAGATGGTTTGGCAGTACCAGAATTTTAATTCTAATGTTGGGCTTTTCAGCTAAAAAAACATTGTTAGTGGGTAGGCTCCAGCAGAGAACTCCTCTATTTACAGCCCTGGTGAAAAATGTGCTGCACAAAAGTGCGCATTTTTAATGTAAATGTGGCCATTCCAGACTTTAAAAAAAGATCAAGCTGAAGACATTGAATGCTGCTTGTAATCTTTGGGTTTAGATCAGGTGGGTGCGAGGGATACCCTACTACAGTGAGTTTGCCTCAATCTGGAAGTCACCCAGAACTACGTTATGTCTACAGGACAGTCTAGCAAGTCCTTTGATGGAAGCTGGATTATTGAGGCTGGAACTCTGGTACCCTGGGGAACTCTATCCCAAATGATGGGCAATGGGTTATTTAAATTTAAGTACTATCTGTTGCCGAGTTGGGCACAATGATTATGCAAGGATGGAGAAAGGAACTTGGAATGGGAAGAAAAGCTACCAGGATGTGCTCCCCAAAAAAGAGAGGTGGCGAAATTGCACTGGATGCTAGTGCAAGGCGTCGATTGAGTCTTTACCGTGCCAGATGAGACCTGGGGATGGCACCTGCCAACACTGGAGTTAACACGCTTGTGGCAAGTATCACTGTGTACTCTTTGGGACTCAGTAATATATGTATCTTTTAGGAAGAATCATTTACTTACAGTCCACAGAACTTATTGAACTCCAAAGAAATTGTTCAGCTAGGAGGTTGTGGGACGAAGATTTGCTATAAGGGAGGCCTGGAGAAGAGGGACGATGTTCGTATGTTGCTGCATGTCCCAAAATCCAGTTGTTTTGGCGAGAAGTGGGAAAGGCTCTATCTGTCGTACTGGGCAGAGAAATCAAGGTAAGCCTTGCACAGTTGATCTTCAGCACAGAGAGTGATGAGTCCTCGAGGAAATTGCAAAAGAAATAACCATCTCTTCTGTTAATATTGATATTGGTTGCTCAAAGGGAAATATGCGTAAAATGGGTGTTGTCTATACCTCCGTTGTTCACGGATTGGGTGATCTTGGCTCAACTTGTCAACAGGCTTGACCGCTGTTGCCAGCTCGTTAAAAGGGTGGAAATGTGGGTATCTTTCAAGAACTGGTGTAAGGAAAGATTGACGAATTACATCACCACAAGAGAGATCCAGTTGTCCAATGATTATGATTATTAAACCACCAAGTGAGGTGGTACTAGGGTTATCCTGAAACCCTGTCGAAATGTTGGAAGAGGTAATTGACCTCGAGATAGCACACAAGGAGAGAGTAGGTAATAACTTTCGTAGTGACTCCTCACCTGAGCTCCTACTATCTGCCACAAATGTGGACAAAAAAAAATAGCCAATGAGTGATGGAGATCAGGTATGCATCCTTCAATAGCTCTGTTGTGTATGAGGCCCGCCTCCTAGGCTCCTGATGGCACATGTGCAGAAGCACACATCGGAACGGTGTTGGCATTCATGTCTCAGGCAGACTTCAGTAATCCCCACTGCGTGTGCAAAAGTAGGAGATGCTCGTTAGACATGTGCAAAATTTTGATCACGCCTAAAAACTTCACTAATGTTGGAATTAACACAATTCGTGAAATCCGTGATCTTCGTGGTCATTAAGGTTTGCTTATTTACTTTTCTGTGGGAGACTGGTGTGGGCTGTATATGTCCTCTAAACAGTCCACTAGTTGGTATCGCGTGAATTTGAATGTGAGGTATGCACTTGCATTCCATTTCCAAGCGAAGTCATGAAAAGTGAATGTTCAGAATTTTCACAGAGCAAAATTTGCAATTTCATATACTTTTAATTCCTGGAGGGTCTCTTCATCTTTCCACACTAGCATGGAGCCTTTGATGTTAGTAATGAGGTATGAGGTATGGCTCAGGCCAAAAAACAGACCTGACACTGGAGTAACCATTAATGTCATGACAGATGTTGAGTTTGTCCTAGAACCCACAAATGTAAACATCTATGTCTAAGAATGGCCTCAATACAAAGACTGGTTCGCACTTCATATTTTCACTTTGGGCCTCAGGGTGACTTTTGCAACTATGTCATAGAAGTGGCTGCTGCTACAGAGCACCAGTTTAGTTTCTGATTTCCAACCATGTTAGGTCTCATTTTGAGAGTAATGTCTTTGGGCCTGATTCATAAAGGTAAACTTACACTTTTGTGTAACATTATGGTAGTTTGCTATTTACAAAGGTATTTTACTAGTAATATCTTTTCAACTTCGGAGTTGCCGCACATAAAAATATATTACAGTCCTATCTTTTAATGTGTGGAGACTCTGCATTTGTAAATATATTACTAAGGCTACTGGAATTAAGTGTCAAGGCAGGGCCAAATTATGCAGCAGGGTTGAGTAAATTATGCAGCAAGTACAAGCAAATTATGCTGCATAATGCGGCACATTTTGTAGTAGTTACAGTTCATTATTCTGTCATTTTTCACTCGTAAATCACGGTCTGGGCATTGGTTATGCCTCTTTAGTACCAATGTAATATCTAAATGCAGCAATAGGCAACAGAAAGGTCACTAGTCAACTTTTGCAAAGGGCCTTCCAATGCACGGCAACATGTCACTGTTTTTTTAGTACCTTTTGAACCATTTGAGCTAGAAACAAAATGATTTTTTTGTTAAAATCTGAACATTATGCAGCAGATAGGATAAAATGTATAAAGCGCACTTATACCCGAGGGAGTCAAGGCGCTAGGCAGATGGGGGTAAAGGGAGAAGCATAAGACATTCGACTAGGATGAGAAAAGCCATGTTTTCAGAAGCTTTCTGAAAGCCGGAAGAGAGTCTGCATTAGAGATAGAGGAAGGCATGGAGTTCCAAAGTTTGGCGGCCACTACCGAGAAGGAGCGCCCACCCCACCTGGCCCTGAGGTATCTTGAAGAGATCAATTTTTTTCTGGGCGTGGGATCTCAGAACAGATGACAGATTATGTGTCAAATCCATAATTATGAGAAAACGCTGCAGCTGCCCAATTGCATAATACTAGTGGCCCTGGGTACTACTAGTAAAATACCTTTGTGAATAGCCAACATTCAATCGTAAACTTACACAAAAGTGTACTTTTAAATGTAATAATCAGGCCCTTTTTTGACAACTGAAGCCGTTCATATTGATGACTCCACAAACTTCCTAAAACATGTAGCTCAACGCTTCAGAGGCTTCTCATACAGAATTCGGAAAATGGTAGAACCTGAAATTAATACTCTGCTTCAGCAAAACATTATTGAACCAGTGTGAAGGTTTACATAGTAATCTGGTGCCCACCAGACAGTCAGGTGGGCACATTTACATCTGTGCTCACTTAGGTCAAGTTCCTACCCCAATCATCCTTGATAACCAGAGGTCCACTGCCCATTCTCGGGTAAAAAAAGGGCCAAAACCAGAGTTTGCCTGATTTATGGAATATCTGGCACCAAGCTATCTACCTGATTTTGGCCAACCATGAATCCATCATGCAAAGTACGATAAAACATTAAAACCACCATTCATCTCACCCCCACACCAGTACCACCCCAGACGCACTTGACAAAAGGGACGGGTGAGCCAGTGAAAAGACGTCCAGCATTGATTCCAGTATACAGTTGTAGGGCATCCAGCTAAGGAAAAAAGAGGTCAATTTCAAGACCTCTCTGTCTTAAGTTGGGCTGACCGGTCACCCTGCAGCAGTACCCCACCACCCCATTAGACACCTTCCAACCAATCCGAGTGGAAGCAGAGTTTTGTCAGCTGTTGCAGTTCCACCTTTCCCCGGCTCCTGCTACAGTTCCAAAGATACCAATTGCTTCGCTATTGGCCACTCCTCCTCAAACCCACATTGGCCCGCGCCTATCTGCATGGGATCCCCATGCAATCTTAAACAAATCTTCACAACAAAATAAAAGTGCAAGGACAGCGGCTGCACAACTTTCCATAACACAAAGAATAAGCCAAGGGAAGGTGGCAGTAGCACAAGGAACATCACATGATGCACTTGTACATATGGGACTGGTACTACAGATGTAGCTAACACACCAAAGAGGGAGAGAGTGGTGTTAAAGGACTTTTGTACACTCTCCGTAAACAGACATGATCATATAAGAAATAGAAAGTTCCTAAACCAAAACTCAATGAACCTCATACTAAACTGGATAGGACAAACCGACCTCAAGATCAACCCATCAAAATGTGAGATTCCCCCCTGGTTTCCCATAAATGGAATGTCTGGGACAACTCTTTATGGCCCTGCAGTACGCGTGACAGCCCCATGCCTGTTCTGAAGGCTAGAAACTTGGGCATCACTCTGGACACCAAACTGTATTTAGATAACCAGATCTTAAGTGTCCCCAAAGCATGGTTTCGTCAAATAAAGCTATTGGAGAGAATGATGCCCTTACTGGCCTTCCCTTATAAAGTAATGGTAGCAAATGCATTTGTCCATGCCAGACTTGACTACAGCAATCCCATATTAATGTCCTTAATGTTCAGGAAATCTCTTACAACCTGCCGTTTACCCAGTACTGCTTTCTTGCTCTGCTGCCTGTGAGAAATACTAGTGCCAAAAGACTCCTTCTTAAGTGGTTGTTTCGCTAAATAAAAACCCTTAACATAAACTCGTGCAAGAAGCAGCAAGAACCAAAACCAATTCTGGAATTCCCATATTATTATCCACTGATATAGGGTGATGAACCCTCATCTACCTAGTGTGGTATGCTTCATCTGTGGGTTCCACGCGTAGCACTGGGAAGCATCCAAAAGTATTGAGATTCACTAGCTGCACAATCTACTAGTTGTGGGTTCCCTAGTTGAGTGAGATAATGTCCCTTACATCAATGTTTATGTACCCACTTTGATATACCTATGTTAAAATTGTGAATGGGTGAACTAAGTTTTTTTAGTGTTTTTTTTTTACTAATGTCTCCCTACCACAAGAATAAAAACAGGACTATAAAACAATAGACTCTGGACTGGTTCTCTTTTCTGTCAGCACGTTTCAGCGCCTTATGAGTTGAGGTGACTTCCTTAGGAATATAGGTACGTTACATTAAATATTGTGAAATAGTCCCTGATTCATAGGGCATGCTATTCAAATGCAATCAAATATTTCTTTTGTTTTTTCAAAACATGGGTTAACTTCAATGGAAACACCCCCTTCTTAATAGAACTGGCACACCTTAGACGTAAACAGGGCAAGTTTTCCGAATTACAGGGCATGTGCAAGTCAGGCAGCTGCGGGTAAAGCTTTGCTTCCTCACAGAACAGGTACATCATGGCAGTTGCGAAGCACAATTCCCACTCACACGGACTACAGCAAATGCAGTCTTCGATTGCACACTGAATAGATCAGCATGGAAGCTGGTGAAAGATGTATTCGCTCATAGAATGCATACTTTCTGATGAATATTTATAACTGCAGGTATGTCACCTTTAGAATATCCCCTAGGTTTCAGACTGGAGCAGAAGATTTATAAGCAGAGGACCTGTTTGCCCTTAGGTGGATCTGCGTTGTTTTTGCATCGACTCCGATCTTCTCTGGAAGTGACGCTGAAGCTAACTATATTGATGCGACCCAAGTGTACCCTCAGTACGGTCTGTGCCTCCTGAACCCGCATTGGGTTCAGCTCTGAGCTTAGTGTCAAACCCATGCTCAGCACCACTATCCATGCCGGTTCCTCCCACATCTCTGCTGGCCCCAACGGGGGAGGACGTCGATCCCATTATCCTGTCCAACTCCGAACTGAATCCATCCACTGCACACTCACTCAATCTCTCTACATCAGCATGGCACTATCGCCAATAAATTTGCCCCTTTCGAGGCATCATAGTGATTTTGCTTGAGTAGCACATCATCCGCATATAAGGTAATTTTATATTTCCCAGAGTCCAATTTAATACCTGGCGAATCTGGCAGGCACGACGATCTACAAAAGGACGAATAGCCATGGCAAGAGGGACACACCTGTCTGGTGCCCTATAGCAAAATAAACACACCAGTTTTGAGGCTATTTAGTGCAATTATAGCTGGGGAGGGCGGTGGGGGGGGGGAGGGTTTGAGTAGCTAGAAAACACCATCTTTAGAAATGGTGATCTAAACCCCATTTGCTGAAGAATCAGACCAATCCATTCAGTCAAAGGCCTTCTCTGCATCCAAGGATCTGGGAATCATAGGTATGCCCTTCCGTGAGGCCTTTTCAACCAAACGCATTGCTGCCCAGTTGTTATCATGGGTCTGGCATCCCATTACAAACCTGCTCGGGTCTGGGTGAACCAAGAAGGGCAATACTTCGTCAAGGTGGGAGGCCAGGATTGTTGTATAGAGTTTGGCATCTATATTAAGGAGCACCATTGAACCATAGGAGACACATAACATCCTTTTGGGAATAACTGTACCGGTAGCCTCGCTCATTGTGTGCGTCGTGGCACCCGTACTCGCAAAATAATTGAAAATTAGTTAAAGAAACCAGACATGTTCTCCCCGTGTATAACTCGGAGTAAAATTGTCTAAATTCACTGATCTTCAATTAAAGCGTCTCCCGTTGAGGTTTGAAATGCTTACATATTCTTTCTCCTAGCCTTTTTTCACGACAGAAAGCCAGTTTAAAAAAATGTGCGGCATTCACAGAGTTGCCAGTAGCACCACACACTATCAGGAGGCGGCCCGGCCCCTGCTATCGGAGGAAGATCAACAAGTGTATAAGAAGGAATGCCGGGAATAAAGGTGAGGGCCTCGTAAACTCACTCCTCACATCCCACCTCAGCCAGAGAATCCTTTGGCGTTTGCTGCCTGTTGCTGCCTTTAACAGTCACTCCTTTTGGGCACTGTAATTATCCTACGACTTGCGGAACCCGCTCCGCGGGTCCCGCTGCGCCTCAGAGGGCAAGGGAAGACTGTGTTGCACCCGCGTGGACGGACCAGGGCTGCGAGCGAGCGGGGCAGGACTTCCATTCCCAGAAGTCCCTGCTCACCGCGCCTCTGACCAGCTGGCCGCTCTCCCTGGCCATCACCGCGCCCCGCCTTTACTTCTTTAAAGGGCGGAAGTGGATCGTCCGACGTGGGAATCCTTTGGCGTTTGCTGCCTGTTGCTGCCTTTAACAGTCACTCCTTTTGGGCACTGTAATTATCCTACGACTTGCGGAACCCGCTCCGCGGGTCCCGCTGCGCCTCAGAGGGCAAGGGAAGACTGTGTTGCACCCGCGTGGATGGACCAGGGCTGCGAGCGAGCGGGGCAGGACTTCCATTCCCAGAAGTCCCTGCTCACCGCGCCTCTGACCAGCTGGCCGCTCTCCCTGGCCATCACCGCGCCCCGCCTTTACTTCTTTAAAGGGCGGAAGTGGATCGTCCGACGTGGGAATCCTTTGGCGTTTGCTGCCTGTTGCTGCCTTTAACAGTCACTCCTTTTGGGCACTGTAATTATCCTACGACTTGCGGAACCCGCTCCGCGGGTCCCGCTGCGCCTCAGAGGGCAAGGGAAGACTGTGTTGCACCCGCGTGGACGGACCAGGGCTGCGAGCGAGCGGGGCAGGACTTCCATTCCCAGAAGTCCCTGCTCACCGCGCCTCTGACCAGCTGGCCGCTCTCCCTGGCCATCACCGCGCCCCGCCTTTACTTCTTTAAAGGGCGGAAGTGGATCGTCCGACGTGGGAATCCTTTGGCGTTTGCTGCCTGTTGCTGCCTTTAACAGTCACTCCTTTTGGGCACTGTAATTATCCTACGACTTGCGGAACCCGCTCCGCGGGTCCCGCTGCGCCTCAGAGGGCAAGGGAAGACTGTGTTGCACCCGCGTGGACGGACCAGGGCTGCGAGCGAGCGGGGCAGGACTTCCATTCCCAGAAGTCCCTGCTCACCGCGCCTCTGACCAGCTGGCCGCTCTCCCTGGCCATCACCACGCCCTTCGCTCTGATTTGCGGGACTTCCTCTTTAAGTGAAGGTGAACACCGGCTACGCGGGAGCGTGCGGGAGCGTCCCGGGAGAAGCCCGGGACAAGGGCGGGACCGTCTGTGGCCGTCCGGGGCCGGAGGAGGCTGGGCTGGGCCCCACCACTAACATCTTCCTTCCAGACCCTTTTAAACAATCTAATTGTACCTTGGTCATTTTTAATTTTTATTTTTATAGTTATAATTTGTGTTAATATTATTGTTAAAGTCCCTTTATTTGGTTAGTTTAAATTTGTGCATTGAGTGGCTTTGCCACCTGTTCAGGTTGGTCACATTTTTGCCTGTTATACCCTAAAAAAAAAAAAAAAAATTTTTTAGCAAAAATGACCCTTAGATCAGGCAAGGAGAGACAGGTTCAGGTCTCCACCTCTAATGGTACTTTTACTGGTACAATTGATCAATTTTTTAAACGTTCAACTGCCATATTAGAGAAGGAGATCGCCTTAGTTGAAAAACGCCTCTCATTTGATATCATTACTGGCAAGCGTTCTTCATTAGGGAAAATAAGTGAGGCTGTCTCCCCTGTCCCACTCTCTATGTTGAATGCGGATAGCAATGTAGATGTAATGTTGGCACCTGTTCCTGAGATTCATACTAGGGAGATTATGAATTCTAACCAGGAAAATGTTTTTAATACTGCACATGAGAACTTACCCAATGGTGGGACTATTTGTTTTGATCAGTCCGGGGATAATTCGGGTCTTTCAAACTCTCCAAAACTTAATATTAGTAATGATCCTATGGACTCTCCCTCTTTATTAGAACAGACACCGACTCAGAATCCTGGGAAACGTAAGAGGGTAGCCTCACCAGATCTGGAGGAACAAACAGAGGGGGTGGTAAATGCTTCAGTTTCACCCCCACAGTCACCTGACAATAACGCCTCGACCCAACAAGGGGGGGGTGAGACTATGACTATGACTAGCATCTCAGAAGAAATATTTTTGGCCAAAATCGAGTTGCTATTTAAATCTATTGTTTTACCTCTTTTTGAAAGGACAAGGTTGCTAAATGTAAAAATGGACACCTTAGATCTTCTGGTGAAGGATAACTTAGCGACTTCTGATAGAATTCTTTCTAGCCTAGCAAAAGCAGGTTTGTCCCCTTCTGTCCCGTCCAACCCGAAGCCCATAATTGTGACAAATAATAATGCAGGGGGTATTAATACACAAGTAGGAGTATCTAAACCAAAGGCCCCGCAAAAAACAGGACCCGCTCATATGAAAATAGTCCCTTCTGAGAATCCTACGAGGCCTAAGCCCACCAAAAACCAGCAGGTTCAGAACAACCCTACACCAGCTAGGGGCCTAAACACCACTCACCAACCTATTGCCAAACCTATCCGAAAGAAACAGTGTGTGAACCTTCCACCGGAGTCAGTGCCCTATACAATCATTTTAACAGGAGTGGCTCCACTTGTACCCGGTAAGAGGGAAACACACAAGGATCTTTATAATAAGGTCACATTTTGGCTTAATAAAAATCGGCCACTCCCTCCCAACTTAAATCCTGAAATACTCAATGTAAGGAGGGTGGATTGGATAGGTTATGGTAAGAAAGACCTTGAGGGGGACTGTGTGGTGGTTAGTTTCAGAGAGCCCTGGGTAGCCGAACTCATTGGCAGGGAACCAAGATTTGGTAGAGTTGGGGACGTACAAACTTTACTATTGCACTATTTTTATCCAGCCTTACAAGCTAATAGATCCCACACTCCGTTCCAACATACGAGAAGGGACAGGCCCAGAGGGAGATTTCATTTCGATACCCCGCTCTATCCAATATTCTATCCTCACCTTACGAACCGGTTTGCTCCCCTTTCCGGCTTAGAAGGTGTGGATTGACTTGATGTAGAACAACTGAATATTGGGAGTACTAGTGCTGTACTAACTTGCTCTCCACAAATAGTGTGCGTTTCAGGGGTAGAAACTGTTTCTATACCTAGCACTAAAACTAAGAGGGTGGAAAAAAGGGAAACATTCTTGTTAGGTAACCCCAGACAGAAAATCACCAAGGCCACTGTTGACCTATCTGCCAATACGACAGAGAAAACAACATATACCCTTGCAGTCTTGTCTTGGAATATAGCGGGATTGAAGGGGAAAATGTTAGAGGCCGCTTGGGGCTCTTTTGTGGATCTGCATGATGTAATCATCCTGCAGGAAAGCTGGTCAACAGAAGCTATCTATCGGGTGGGCTATCTTAATTATTACAAACCAGCCAGCAAAGGGCCGAAGGGCCGTCCGTCAGGGGGTTTAGTCATTTGGATCAAACAATCCTTAGCTATTACCATCACTGAACTCCCTACTTTGAGTAACGACATCCTAGCTCTGAAATTAACAGATAATAACAATCAGGTATTTTTTCTGTTTAATATATATGCTAGAGGGATACCAGGTGGGAAGCCGGCGGGAGTGGTAGCTGAACTTGACTTCTTATTGAATGACATTAGCAGTGATAGCTGTGTCATGGTGGCAGGCGATTTTAACTGTTGTTTCGAACCATTCCCCAACCTTGATAGTGGGGGATATGGGGAAATTGATCAAATCTGGAACATACCCCCTTTGTCTGTCGCCCCTATTAAAAAAGTCACGGAGGCAGTTATGCAATGGTTGGGTTTTTGTCTTGAATGGGACTTACGCGCAGTGAATGGTAGGACCAAATCAGACCCGATGGGTAAAGTCACATTTGATAATTCCATTAACTCAAGTCGTATTGATTATTTTCTACTTAAGATAGAGTTCTGGAAAATGTTGGTGGATATGGAAGTAGTCAGCAGATCCGAGAGCGACCACAATCCCTTGGTGATTTCATTATTGGTATTTGAGGGTCTCTGTATGAACCCTGTTACAAACATCGAAACTGCAGATGTTGGCCTCACAAACGACTGCAGAAGGGTAAAATGGGCTGGGCTCCAAGACAGCACCGCTACTATTAGCAGCGTTGCCATGGAGGTCTTAGCGGCCACAAAACAGATGGCACCCATACTAGATGCTGGTACTTCACTTGACCAAATTGGTACAATTCATGAGACTCTTTTTAATAAAATTAAGTCTTTTTTTATTAAAACTGTTAAGGGAGGAAGTAACAAAGCCCAAGCACATCCTAGGCTGAAATGGTACGATAAGACCTGTGGTATTGCCCACAGCTCTCTGCTAAGTGCCATTAAATCTAAATCATGTGTGGATATAAGGATAGCTAGGGTGAATTATAAGAAGGCATTAAAAGAGGCAAAAACTAGATGGGATGACCAGCGTTGGTTGGATTTATACCAGGCAAGTACCTCATCCAACCAACAACGATTTTGGGAGGTTGTGAAATGGGGAGAATCGGGGGAACTACATAGTCCGGTAAACTACGTTCCAGCAGAGCAATGGGTCAAACATTACGAGGCGCAGTTCAGCCACACGGAACGGACCTCCCTTACTACCATTAGGGAAGATGCCAGTGTGCAGTCTGAATTGCCCTCATTTGATCACGTTGTTTTTACAGAAACCGAGGCCATCTCTGCTCTTAAACAAGTGCAGAATGGCAAAGCCCCCGGCATAGATTGTATCCCCGCGGACCTCTTCAAATATGATCAAAAACACTGGGTCCCGTATATATTAACATTAGCAAATGCTATAGCTAGGGGCACTAGGATCCCAAATTCCTGGAAAGGGGCCGAGATTTTGCCAGTGCATAAAAAAGGGGACAGATCGGATCCGGGAAATTATCGTCCCATCAGTCTCATCGACGCCCTTCAAAAAGTAATAGCCAGAATGTTGTTGGGGAAAATTCATCTGTGGATGATAGACGTAGATATCCTGTCTCCAATGCAGGCTGGGCTTAGGGCACACATTAGCACAGTTGATCAGATCTTAAGATTTGTCATGATTTATTGGAAAACTGTGTTACTGAGAGATGGGAAGATCTTCGCTGCTTTTGTGGATCTCAAATCAGCGTTCGATCTGGTTCCTAGAGGGAAGATGTGGGCTGCATTGAGAAGGATGGGGGTTCCTTCTGCACTTTTAGATCTTACCATTAGAATGCATGAGGGTAACTTTGCAAGGGTCAGATGGGGTCGTCAGGGCCAGGTCACTGAATCCTTCCCCGTGACTCGTGGTGTGAGGCAGGGTTGTGTCCTGGCCCCCACCCTATTTGTGCTCTTCATTAATCAGGTGGTTGAGTTTCTTTCAAACACCCCCACTGATGCTCCTTCTCTGGGTGGGACAAAATTCCCCCTTTTAATTTTTGCAGACGATACCCTTATATTGGCCAAAACGCAGAAGGGTTTACAGGTTGCAATAAATAAATTTATGGACTTTTGTAATTTGAATGATCTTGAGATTAATATTAACAAAACCAAGTTTATGGTCTTGACCAAGAAAAAGCCATTGAGGGGCAACATTTTAATGAATGGGTCCAGATTGGAACAGGTCGATGTAATGACTTATCTCGGAGTTACTTTGGATTATAGGTTGAAATGGAAAGAGCAAGTAGAGGCACTCTGTTTGAAATTTGCCCGCTTGACTGGTTGTCTAGTAAAAGAGCAGCGGTGCTCTCTGACCAAAAGAGTACTGCCCGCGCTCAAAATTTATAGTGCAAAAATCAGCTCAGCGATATTGTATGGGGCAGATATCTGGGGTTGTGTGGACTTGGCTGTCCTGGATAGGATACAGAATAAATTTCTTCGTAACCTAGTTAGTCTCCCTCCATCAACACCAGTCCTTCCACTTTTGATGGACATGGGCTTGCACAGCATTAAACATCAGGCCCAGTACAGGATGGTGGCTCTATGGAGACGCATATGGTCCACCCCGGAACTGGCCATGTTTGCCCGTGAGTTGCATGATGTGAGACTGCAACAAGGGGCAGGTAACATACCTTGGCTAAAGCAAATTAAGAACACCCTTACTGAAATGGGCCTACCCTTGCTATGGTCAGAGCCGGGTTCCCAAAACTTTCCTACCAAGGATGAATTCAAACACTTCTTCTGGTCCATGGTAAAAACGGAACATGTTGCACTTTCCGAGAAAATGAACTTGACAGGCCAGTTCTTGCTCCACAAAGTAATTCCTAATAAAGAAGTATATTGGGATGCAATCCTTAAAACATTAGACAGGAAACTGTATCATCAGTTCCGTGTGGGCTCGTTGCCCCTGAGGGCCTTTAGTAGCGGCTGGCAGAGGCGGGAGTCTAGCTTCTGTCCCTGTTGTGCCGCTTGTGAAGAAACACTAGGCCATTTTCTATTTGTTTGTACTGCCTATTGCGAACCCCGTAATAAGTGGCTGAAACCTGTATGTTCTAGACTAAACACCCGAGTGAGCAGTGAAGCATTGTACACCTTGAAAACGAATACTTCTGAATGGCTAACTATAGGGGTGGCGAAATTCCTCGGGTGGGCTTGGCTGATAAGGTCTAAGTCAATCAAGTCAATCAGTTCATAAATCACGATCCAAATAACCTGTATACTATGTTCCCTGACTGTTTCCTTGGTCTATGAATTTAATAGTATTGATGATCTGTTAATTTTATATATGATCAAATGATTTTATTATCTTTTTCGACGTCTTTATATGCACGTTTAATTGAGATCTTAACTTTATTTGTTTTGTCTTCAATGGATTGGTTTTGTTTCTCTTCCTTTCTTTTTTTGATTACTACATGTATTTAAATATTTATATCGTTATGACTCTGATGTATCCATTGTAGATTATGTAAATTTTTTTGTATATATGTGTCTTTTATGATGAAAAATCGAAATAAAGACGTTAAAAACTGAAAAAACTGAAAGGTGAGGGCCTCGTAAACTCACTCCTCACATCCCACCTCAGCCAGAGATGCAGTGCTGAGAGGAATGTAGTCGCCGTGTCATTTGTAAAAAAAACAAGCATTAGAAATGCAATAGGTCTCGGGTTTATTTGAGTTAGAGCTAATGGCATTGTAAATGGCAATGTCTTTTAGCCATGTGTTATGGAGTGTATGCATGTGGTGTGTAGTGAAATTATGTGGATTGGATTGGAATTGTAGCAATGGTGGCATGCTGCGCTTTAGATGAATATCTTTAAAAGTAAAGTGCACCATACTGCGATTGCTACAATAGTTAATTGTGGATGCGTTAACAATTGATGTGTGCACTGATGGCTGGTGGTGTGTGTGCCTGTAGAAATTGTACACTGATGGCTGGTGGTGTGTGTGCTTGGTGGAAGCGTGCACTGACAGCTAATGGTGTTTGTGCCCGGTGAAAGCGTGCACTGACGGCTGGTGGTGTTTGTGCCCAGTGAAAGTGTGCAGTGATGGCTGGTGGTGTGTGTGTGTGTGGTTGTGTGTGTGTGGTTGTGTGTGTGGTTGCGTGTGTGGTGGTGAGTGTGTGGTGGTGAGTGTGTGGTGGTGTGTGTGTGGTGTGTGTGGTGGTGAGAGTGGTGTGTGTGTGTGTGGTGTTGTGTGTGGTCTTATGTGTGTGGTCTTATGTGTGTGGTCTTATGTGTGTGGTTTTATGTGTGTGGTTTTATGTTTGTGGTCTTATGTGTGTGGTCTTATGTGTGTGGTCTTATGTGTGTGGTTTTATGTGTGTGGTCTTTTCCTGCGCACTCACTCTTACTCTGCAGTCATTCTGCACGCACTCTGCAGTTATTCTGCTCTCACTCTCATTCTGCACTCATTCTGCACTCACTCACACTCTGCACTTATTCTGCACTCATTCTGCACTCATCCTGCACTCACTCACACTCTGCACTCACTCTGCACTCTGCACTCTGCACTCATTCTGCATTCACTCTGCACTCGGCACTCACTCTGCACTCTCACTCTGCACTCACTCTCACTCTGCACTCATTCTGCACTCCCTCTGCATTCACTCTCACTCTGCACTCACTCTCACTCTCACTCTCTCTCACTCTGAACTCACTCTCACTCTGCAGCACTCACTCTCACTCTGCAGCACTCACTCACACTCTGCAGCACTCACTCACACTCTGCAGCACTCACTCACTCTGCAGCACTCAATCTTACTCTGCACACACTCTGCACCCACTCAAACTCTGCAGCACTCACTCACACTCTGCAGCACTCACTCACACTCTGCAGCACTCACTCACACTCTGCAGCACTCACTCACACTCTGAAGCACTCACTCTCACTCTGCAGCACTCACTCTCACTCTGCACACACTCTGCACTCGCTCAAACTCTGCAGCACTCACTCACACTCTGAAGCACTCACTCACACTCTGCAGCACTCACTCTGCACTCATTCTGCACTCACTCACACTCTGCACTCATTCTGCACTCACTCACTCTACAATCACTCTGCACTCTGCACTCACTCTTCACTCTCACTCTGCATTCATTCTCACTCAGCATTCACTCTCACTCTGCACTCACTCTCACTCTGCACTCACTCTCACTCTGCACTCACTCTCACTCTGGACTCACTCTCACTCTGGACTCACTCACACTCTGCAGCACTCACTCACACTCTGCAGCACTCACTCTCACTCTGCAGCACTCACTCTCACTCTGCAGCATTCACTCTCACTCTGCACACACTCTGCACTCACTCAAACTCTGCAGCACTCACTCACACTCTGCAGCACTCACTCACACTCTGCAGCACTCACTCTCACTCTGCAGCACTCACTCTCACTCTGCACACACTCTGCACTCAAACTCTGCAGCACTCACTCTCACTCTGCAATCACTCAAACTCTGCAGCACTCACTCACACTGCAGCACTCACTCACATTCTGCAGCACTCACTCACTCTGCAGCACTCACTCTCACTCTGCAGCACTCACTCTCACTCTGCACACTCTCACTCTGCACACACTCTCACTCTGCACACACTCTCACTCTGCACTCACTCTGCACACACTCAAACTCTGCAGCACTCACTCACACTCACTCTCACTCTGCACACACTCTCACTCTGCACACACTCTCACTCTGCACACACACTCACTCTGCACACACTCTCACTCTGCACACACTCTCACTCTCACTCTGCACACACTCTCACTCTGCACACACTCACTCTGCACTCACTCACTCTGCACTCACTCACTCTGCACTCACTCACTCTGCACTCACTCTCACTCTGCAGCACCCACTCTCACTCTGCAGCACTCACTCTCACTCTGCAGCACTCACTCTCACTCACTCTCACTCTGCAGCACTCACTCTCACTCTGCAGCACTCTCACTCTGCAGCACTCACTCTCACTCTGCAGCACTCACTCTGCAGCACTCACTCTCACTCTGCACTCACTCTCACTCTGCACACACTCTCACTCACAGCATTTCTGAAGGGGGCAAAAGTAACACTTCCCAGCTCTCCGAGCTTTGGCACTTTACGTCCCGATCCCTTCCAGATGGAGAGGGGCGGCAGCATCTGTCCAGAGGGGGGAGGGGTCCTCTATCGAGAGGGTGGGTGAGAGGAGGTTCTGCACCTTAATGTCTGTTGTTGAACCGGCCCCATCCGCATGTCTCCACTGTGTACATGTGTGTGGTGGGCGAGGTCAGGGCCTCACGCACCGTTATATATTATAGTAATTGGACACACACACGTTAGCTGGAGGGTATGCCGGAAAAGACCCCGAGCGGTCTTCCGCGCTTTTATTATATACCTCGGGGCGTGCCCGTCCCGAGGGTGAAGGCGTGCATGTGTGCGAGTTGTTACAGTGTTGTCTAGAGGCCGGGTGGCTCTCTACATCCCTCCTTCAATTTAGATCATGTCCCAGACTGCTCATGCACATAGCTAAGGGGAAGTGCACACAAAGTCTCGGAGTCTTTGGCTGGGCCCGGGATTGGGCCGCAGGTGATATCGGTGATTGTGCCGGACAGGAGATCCAACAGCTCCAGCCGGGGCTGTCTCATCGTCTCGGGCGGAAGAGGTATACCCGGGTGTCTCACTTTGGGGCCTGACAAGTTGTCGTCTGTCCTCTCGTGGCTGGTCATGGTTCTGGAGGGGCTCGGAGTTTTGGTCCCCTGATCTTACGTCATCCTGACCGCCCGATCCGGCCTCGATGGTTTCATCGAAGTCCCTGGGAACCCCATCTGGTCCCCCTATCCTTTTGAAGCAGGACACATTGCGTGTGACGGTCTGTTGGCCGAGACGGGCAGTCACCATTGTTCCCCGAATTTTCTCCACGATCCATCTTTCCGGTTCAAACGGGGTTCTGAATTTCCACCCAGGGTGCCGATCGTGTATCACAACGGTGTCTCCTTCCTGCAACCCGGGGTGTTTTGCATGTCTCCTTTCACTGGCTTTCTGGTTCGTGACAGTTCTCCGTGCCTGGATGGCGGCACCATCTCTCTCTTCCGGGGTCCACGTAGAGGACGCAGGGATGTTGCCCCTTGGTGCCCTTTTGAACAAGACATGTGCCGGTGCGCAATGGGTGGTGCTATGCGGGGTCTGTCGGTAAGCACTCAGGAATTGGTCCAGCGCAGCTTCCGGATCTTTGCCATCATTGACGGCGATGCGGAGTGCCCTGTTGAGAGTCCGCATGAGCCTCTCCACTTCGCCGTTCGCTTGCGGCCACAACGGTGTGATCTTGCGGTGTTTAATCCCCAGTCCAGCCAGATACGCCTGGAATTCTCGCCCTTGAAAAGGGGGTCCATTGTCCGATTTCACCTCCTCTGGGAGTCCCATGGTGGCAAAGATGTGGTCCAATGCCCTTTTGACGGGTCCGAATGCTGTGGAAGATAGCAATTCCACAACGGGGAATTTCGAGAAGGAGTCCACAACCACCAGCGTGTGCCGCCCGTCTGGGAAGCTCCCGAAGTCTATGCTCAGTTGAGTCCAGGGTGTTGTCGCCGCTTCTGCGGTGATGACTGGGGCCGGAGCTGGGTCTGACCCCGTGATGGTGCAGGCATGACAGGAGCGCACCATCTCATCCACCATGCGATCCATGGCTGGGAACCACACTTTATTGCGTAGCCGGGCCTTTGTCTTGGCTGTTCCCTGGTGGCCCGTGTGGGCGATCGCGAGTGTCTGTTGTTGGAGGCTTGCCGGTACCACAATGAGATGTCCTCGCAGTATAATGCCTTCATCACCGACGCTCAACTCATGGCGGATCTACCATAGCTGTTGTCGGGCATGGCTTATTTCCGGTCGAAGTCCTTGTGCTCCGTCCAGAAAACGAGTCCAGCTTCCTGTCTCCAGGGCCTTCTTGACGCGGGTTAGAGTCTCATCTTCCGCAGTAGCTTCTCCGATCTCCGGCAGGGTGAGGGTCTCCGGGCAAGCGGCCATGGATACCATGTGGACGAATTCCTCCACCACTTGACCATCCGCCAGCGGGGTTGCTTTCCTGGTGACATCGGGGTGTCTGGACAGATAGTCTGCGGGGTTATGGGCGCCCGGCCGGAAGACCAAGGTGAAATTGTAGCCTTGTAGCTGGACGGCCCATCGTTCAATCCGTGGGGGGCAAGCCTGGAGGATCCAGTGAACAGGGGTAGGAGTGGCTTGTGGTCAGTTACGACGGTGAAAGGTTGGCCACAGAGGTATAAGTGAAAGTGGTGGCAGGCCCACTTGATGGCTAGCGCCTCCCGCTCGATTTGAGCATACCGCGTTTCGGTGTCTGTGAGGGCCTTGCTCGCATACGCTACGGGCTTCCATTCATTCTGGCCATACTCCTGCAGTAGAACTGCGCCGAGACCTACCGGGCTGGCGTCCACGACCAATTCGGTCTTCCGGCACGGTTGGAAGTAGGCCATCGTGGCCTTATCCAGAAGGCTCGCCTTGATTTCCTGGAAGGCTTGGTTCGCCGCGCACGTCCATTCCCATTCTTGGTCCTGTCTTGTGAGTGCGCGAAGGGGCTCGGCCAGGTCGGCCAGGTTGGGTATGAATCGGCCACAGTACGTGGCCATCCCGAGGAAGCTCCTCACTTCGGTGGGGTTCCTGGGCGTGCTGGCATTCTGGATGGCTTCCGCCTTCTTTGGGTCAACCCTGAGCCCTTCGCGGGTGAATCGGTAGCCAAAGAAGTCTACTGCTTCCTGGTAGAATGAGCACTTCTCTCTGTGGAGGGTTAGTCCGTGTTCCTGTAGCCTTTGTAGGGTGGCCCTAAGATGTGCATGGTGTTCCTCCAGTGTGTTTGAGTAGATGAGAATGTCGTCGCTCAAATTGATGACCCCACTCAGCCCGGACATAACTTCCTTAATTGCGTTCTGAAACACCTCGGCCGCTGACGACACTCCGAAGCTGAGTCTTTTGTACCTCCGAAGTCCGACATGGGTGGAGAAAGTCGTGATATACCGGCTGCTTTGTTCAAGTTCTAACTGGTGGTACCCCGCGTTGAGGTCAAGTTTAGAGAACCACTTCGCTCCATTGAGGTCAGCGACAATGTCGTCCATGGTGGGCGTGATGTGGCGCTCTCTTTTCACTGCTGTGTTTGGCAATCTCATGTCGACGCACAGTCTGATGGCGCCAGGCTGCTTGGGTTTGGGGGCTACCACCAGTGGGGACACCCAGGGAGTCGGTCCCGACACCTTCTCGATGACGTCAAGGTCTTCGAGCTTCTTCAGCTCTTCTTCCACCTGAGGGTGGAGGTTAAATGGCACTCTTCGGTGTCGCAGGGCGACAGGACGGATGGAAGTGTCTATGTGCAGTTTGACTTTCTTGCCCTTGAGCTTTCCGAGGCCACTGAAGAGTGCAGGGAACTCTGCAAGCATGTTGTCGGCGTGTGACTGGTGGACTTGGTTGGCAAAGAAAACCAGTCCCAGATCTTCTGCTGTGTTGCAGCTGAGCAATGTACCTTTCTTCCCTTCGGTTATGTGGAACCGGGCTTCTGTCGTGTACTCACCATTGCGAATGGTGGTGCTGATGACGCCGCGTAGCGGCATGGGTTCTGTGCCCCCATAGGTGTATATCCGGGCGTTCGACGGGTTGAGAGTGGGTTTAGGCGACATTTGGTCATACCGGTCAGAGTCCATGACGTTCACGGAGGCTTCCGTGTCAATAAGTGCTCTGATTTCGGAGCCTTCCACGGATATCGTGCACATTGGCGGCGGCCTCTTCCGGGTGGCAATCCTGCTGACATAGGATACTACATACACCTCATCGTCCTCCTCGTCTTCATAATACGGCTTCCGGCCCTGGGCTTGCGTGTCTGGAGGCGGGTGTTCTTGTTCTAGTGATAGTTGTCTCACTCTGGATGTCGCCGACCGAGACCCGTATCCGCCTCGCGACCTCGGTGCATTGGGCCTGTATCTTCCTCCTTGGCATACAGCGGCAAAATGATTGAGTCTGCCGCACTTCGAGCACGTCTTTCCTTTTGCGTTGCACACGGCGGTCGCTGCATGGTCTCCCCCACAGTAGGCACACTGAGCGTCCCGGGGTTGCCACTGTCGTGTTCTTCCGCTCGTCGGTCTTCTTTGTATTGCGTCAACGGTTTCCTCCTTGATGGGCGCTATTTTGGGCACGGCCTGCGGAGCTATGGGGGACCGTAGCGCCAGTTCCATCTCGTCAGCTCTGGAGTCCGACAGTTCGTGGGAGCGAGCGAGGACAAGAATGCCGTCCAAAGTGATTCCCGGTTGCCTGAGGATGAGCTTTCGGAGTAGTTTAGATTTGCAACCCACGATGATTTGGTCTCTAATTTCTTCGCGCGGGTCGGCGAATGGGCAGCTGCTGGCCAGCCGGCGCAGCCTCGCATAATACATGTCCACGGATTCAGCCTCCGTCTGCCACGCCCGCTTGAACTTGAACTTTTCATAGTCGGTGTTCACCTGGGGGTCAAAGTGGGTGTTCAGCGCAGCTACTGCCGCATCATAGTCATCATCTTCGCCAGTGTTCGGGAGAGACTCGAAGAGGTCGTATATTTCGGGGCCTCCATAGAGGAGCAAGAGCGATCTCTTCACGGTGTCATCGGTTTCTCGGGTTCCCCTAAAGTACAGGTTTAGGCGCCCCAACCATGCCTTCCATCGCGGCGCCGCAGTGGCAGGGTCCGCAGTCTCGCTGAATGGCGGGATGGGGGCCGCCCCGGTGTGGGCATGATTGACCACGTGGGAAACCGCGTCTCGGCGTGGAGTAGGTCCAGCTGGTCCCGGCACTGCGGCCGTCGTGGCAGTCACTGTGGGGGCAGTTGTGGCTGGCGCCGTGGATGTGCCACCTGTGGTGGGGTCGGACATGTTGGTGACCTCTCCTTTGAGTCACTCCACCCCTGCGCCGGCTGCGCAGTGCGAAGTGAGGTGGGCAAACGGTGGCGCAGGCGATTAGCACTCTGTGTGGGTGGATGGATGAACACGGGTGTCGTCCAGGAGAAGTGGCGTGGGTGGTGGTCGGTCAGCCACCTTATAATGAATGTCTCCAGGCGAGACAGCAATTGCACTTGCCAGTGCTTGATGAATCCTTTCACTCCCCTTCCTTTTTTTTTTTTTTCAGTGTGCAGGGCCTGAGCAGGCCGGCACCGTTGCGCAGGACACAGCGAGTGGAGGCGGAGGGCCAGACAGGCGTTGGAGGCACCACGTGGTCGGGCCTCGGGGCTGACGTGCTGCGTCTCCCCGCTTCACCCCTCCCCCGCCGGGGCAGCACGCTAGGAAGGCGCGCTCGCGCTGCGCGCAGAGCGGGGCGAGCCCCAGGCAGCAGCTCTCGCAGCGCGGGGGGCCGGGCAAAGGCCGCAGGGGCGAGGCACTCACCAGGCGGCTCCCGCCAGCTGAACACGCTCCGACCTGGGAGGCGCGTGGGCGGGGAGCCGACTTCGAGCAGACACAGCAGGCCGGCGGACGAGCTCCGCGGCCAGAGATACCGCCAGGCAGAAGCGGCCGGCAGCAGACAGCAGGTGAGGAGCGAACGGCTCCGGCAGGCGGCCAGGCACGCGTGGGAGCGGAACCGGCCTCGTCGCCAGTGTGGTGGGCGAGGTCAGGGCCTCACGCACCGTTATATATTATAGTAATTGGACACACACACGTTAGCTGGAGGGTATGCCGGAAAAGACCCCGAGCGGTCTTCCGCGCTTTTATTATATACCTCGGGGCGTGCCCGTCCCGAGGGTGAAGGCGTGCGTGTGTGCGAGTTGTTACAGTGTTGTCTAGAGGCCGGGTGGCTCTCTACATCGTGGACAGTCGGGTCAAGCACATCACCAGGTTGCACATGAGTTTAGCATGTCACCCCAAACATCAACAGGATTGTGCAAGGGGTTAAGTACATCCTCCTACAGTCTGCATGAGATAACTACAGCATCACACCATCCTACGGGATTGAACAGTGGGTATTGACCACCTTGCCCTCCTGGGGATAGTACAGAGGGTTATAACGCACTTCACTACAACCTCCTACAGAATAGTACAGTCAGTGGGTTATTATGCTTTTTGCCACCGCCAGCAGGATTATACAGGGGATTTAGTTTACCCTCCCGTAGAATTTACATGGAGTTAAGCACATCACTGCATTCTCCATCTAAATAGTACAGGCCATAAACACATCACCATACCCTCCTGCAGCATGTTCATTTGGCTAAGTGCATCATTACTCCCTCCTTCAGGATGGTATCGTCGGTTAAAAACGTGACGTAAACGGCAGGATTGTACAGGGGTAAAGAAGATCACCGTGCCCTCTGCGAATTTTGCAAGGGGTTACATTAGTTCAATACATTTTGAAACGTGCTGGTGAAGTTCCACAGAACAGTGCTATGGTGCAAGTTAAGCACATCACCTTCATCTGCAGGAATGTACACAGATGGCCATGCAGCTGCTGCGCAGAGTATACTGCTACTTATGTAGCCTACATATCCTGTGCATGGGCTGAAGAGAAGCTGGTGCAAGATCACGGGGCCACCGTGAGAGGTGTGGGGGGGTCTGCACTGAAACATGCGTTCTATCTAAGCACATACTGAAGTGCTTTTCGTGTGCTTTGCATGTGCCATACCATGATAATAATTGTGAGACAATTAAATGTTACTAATGACATCTGCTAATAACTATATGTACAAGGGTATTAGTGCAATTGTGAATTGAATGGTGTGAGCACGACACATTCTAACTAACCGTCTTGTAAGAGGCCCATGTAATGAGATATTTCATTTCACTCGTGTGATTTAACCTCGTGCTCAGAATCACCCTGGCAGGAACCCGACGTGCACTTCTGCAAAGAAGAATACGCTATTTAAACGGCTTTGAGGGACAGACATGGCATCCCCGGAAACTCCCCGTGTCCCTTGCTGCACTCAGTAACGATAATAAACAGCACTGCGCACTCTGGGCATCTGCATACATCACATGCATGTATATTCGTGAGTATGTAGTGTTTGTGTACACACAGATTTCTTTTAAATAAATACAGTGCTGGCAGATTAGCAAATGGTTGCCAGAATCAAGGCTGTGCACACAGTATTTGTAAGGATGACGGTAAATACGGTTGATAAAGTCTCTAGGGCGCCCACCTCAAGCAGAGGAAGCTACGGCGACGTGACTTAGTTCAGTGTATCCTATGTGCAGATATGCGCGGGGGCCTCCCGGACTCCCTGCTCGCCGTGGCCCTCAGGTATGTGCCCCCCCTCTTCCTGAGAGAGGAGGCGTGGGGGTAGTGAGAGTAGGGGACAGTCAAGAGTTTCACTCACACCACTCGACTGAGGCAGTAACCTCTTCCCCATGTATATAGAGATAACTCTAATCACCAGTCTCTTCTTTGTGTGACTTTACATCTTGTACATTTGCAATTTTTTCTGTGTTTATCTTTTATGTAACGCATGTAATCCTTAGACCTTATGTTTTGCAACTGGTTCTTATGTAAAGCGCTCTGACACCTTCGGGTAAAGTTCGCGCTATATAAAATCGCATTAAATAAATAAAAATAAAAATAGTGATACTAGAGGTAGCAGTAACACAGCATCTCAACCTCCTACGGGGCCACGGAGGAAAGGAGGCTGCTGGCTGCACAGCCTATAGCACACTGAAGCCATGCCAAAGTGCGTATGGGCGCTGCAGAAACATGTCTAGTATAAGCAGTAATACTAGTGCAGCTTGGCTATCACCAACCTCCACAGCCCTGAGTCACGCTGGGGTCGTGGTGTTACAGAAGAGCCACCATTAGTCCAGCCGTCCTGGAGTTGACTCGCGTTATGGCATCAATGCGCTGAGTTCGGCGATTCTTTTTTGCATTCTCTTGTGCCCATGATATGACGGGGGCTTTCCACGGTGCGGGCTGGCCCCGGTCCTGGCCCGTGACAGTGAAGCGTAGTTGGTTCACCTCCTCCCGGTCGATGAAGTGCAGCACACTCAGCTAAAACCTCCCAGTAACTTGAGATCGCCTCGGAGTCGGAAGCCGCAAGTGGTGCGCGCACACGCCATATGCGTTCAATTATCGCGCCCGTGCCTGTGCCTGAAATGCGCGTAATAGACACCAATAGGCCAGGGGCAGAGCTATGCGCCCGCCTCTGGCCTATTAGTGTCTATTTGACAAAACAACACGCAGTAAAAGGCCAATAGCAGGCCGAATATTGAAAATCACACGGACGAGCCTGAGGAATGTGCATGCCTATTTTGAAACCCCGTTCAAGAGGGCTCTCTTCCGAGCCCTAATAAATGCGGCGATGTAAGTTTTGCTCATGGGACTGCCGCCGGTAGGTGGGGCCAGACGTCTTGGATTTCCCCGGACGGTCCCGGTTTCCTGTGGTCTGTTCCAGTAGTTATGATTAAAAATAATAAATGTCTGGGTTTTGAGGGTAGGGTCTTGAGCGTGCATGTTCGGTTTTAAATACGAGTACAGGTCCCCTTTCGCTTTTCCCCTCTCCTGTTACATCACCAAGGATAAGAGTGACCTGTTCAACAGTAGTTCTAAAGAATCCCCTGCTGTGCTGCAGTGTTTCAGTGAAGTGGGCGCATCAGCATCTGGAAGACCCTCAGCTGTTGCCCAAGCTTTGCCCTTAACTTTAGCACAACTTTTGCGAGAGAAGGAAAGGGCTGATTTATCGAAAACTCTTCTTCGTGCTATTTTCATTTGAAATGTAATTGTGGTTAGCAAAACGTCCATGCTATATCACGTTTTAAAAAGAGGCCCTTTTATGTTTTCTGTCTAGTTCCATATTGTAGCACACATGTTTTGGGCGGATCCTTGTGCACCTTCCTTTCTATCGCGAAGGCACCTATGTACGCTTGTCAAGTCCTGGCTTTCTGGCACTTTCAGTTCTGTGTTTACCTTTTATAGATGCAAAACTACAAGTCCCAGTAAGCAACCAGACTGAATGAGCCACTTATGGGGCAACATGCCATCTCTATAATGTATTTGGTTTGTGGAACATAGGATACAATCTCTAAAACACAGATTTTGTTTGTCTTGCGAACCTTCCAGCCTTCTATAGGTTTGTGGGATGTGCCAATGTAGTCCTTATAACGCACTCATTGAAATTGTTACATTTCGGCAGGTTTGACCTGCCAAAGTTTAATGGGCCTTGAGGTATTTAACGAATCTGATTATTGTATATGGTAAAGACCATTTAAGTTGTAATCCCAAACCGTGCGTAAACATTGATTTATGCAGGGGTCAGAATACATTGGCCACATCATAATCGGACCCTGTATGTAAATGTTGCATTTAATCATTGGTGGCTAGTAAGGTAGGGGCGTGGTGAGGCGGGGGTGGTCAGGCGTTTTGAATTAAAAAAAAAAAAATCCTGATCTGCCACGTCTTTCCCATGTCGAGTGAGTCTTTTCCAGGGACCAGGAAGTACCCTGGCTCCCCACAGCCAATTACAACTCTGCAATGCAGCGTTGTGATTGGTAAGCACCCAGGCCCCCCTGAGCCATTCACAAAGCTGCAATGTAGTGTTGTGATTGGTTTGAGCGCCATGGTTCGGCGCTCAGCCAGGGAATGGGGCCTGGGCATGATCTCCATGCAGGCTGTAATGCAGCCTGGGCGGTCAAAAATTCATGCACACTTTACAGAGTGCACAACTACTCCTCCTCCCCGACGTCATGGGAGCCAAGACTGACCATATAAAAAAAAAAAAGATAACTTCAGTTATCATTTTATTTTTTCATTTAAACTGCTCCGTGAGCAGTGGGGCCACGCGCCTCCGTCTTAGCGGAGGAGCCGCCACTGCATTTAATTCCTCTTAATGCCATATTGTCTCTCTTTCCTATGTGTCAGTGCTTCTCTGTGCCTCAGGCCATGCAAAATTATACCCTACTGCTCCTATGTTTGTGTGCCGTCCAGGTTTTTGTTTTTCAAAATCTGGTACCGCTAGCCTATTAGCCCTGTGTGAACTGAAGCCAAGCCGCCAGCTTCTGCAGGGCCAACCAACTATCCTTGAACTTCGTCCTCTCCCAGTGACCTTGAGAAGCGGTGACGTGGCTCCAGCTCGGGCAAAGGCGAAGCCTGCACTGAACAGATAAGGGTCCGAGCCTCGGCCTCCACAGCCACCGCTGCTGCCAGATGTGCCGGAACTGCCCCTGAAAGGAGCCTATACCAGACGCTGCAGGAAAGGCGAGTACTCTGGGGCCTGACGGAATGCCATTACTTGGCAGCGAGGGCATGCTTAAACTGTAGCAGCCTCCTGGTCGCGTGCAGTGCGTGTGCGGTGAGGGGGCGGGGCGGTAGTGGGAACTCTTTAACTGCCGGGAGGGAAGAAGGAAAAGGCCCCCACGCCAGATCCTCCTGGAAAGGTGACAGGCGACTACTACGGCGCCTGCTTGAATGTCAATGTTTACCGTGAGGTCCGCTAACAGGCCCTCTGTGTGTGTACTCTGGGGCCTGCTCGTACCATTTACATTTGAGGATATGTTGTGTCATAGGGAGTGCGGCAGAGGGGCCGGAGGAGCTTAGAAACACTGCAGGAGAGGGCAGAGGGGCGAGGGGAGCCCAGAAACACTGGAGGAGAGGGCAGAGGGGCGAGGAGAGCCCAGAAACACTGGAGGAGAGGGCAGAGGTGCGCGGGGAGCCCAGAAACACTGGAGGAGAGGGCAGAGGGGCGAGGGGAGTTCAGAAACACTGGAGCAGGGGCGGCTGGTGACATTTTACAGTGGTGAGGCGCAAACTGATTTGCAAGTGCGGGCCCCAGACCACTCAGGCCGGCGGCGACCTCCCCCCCACCTACACAACACTCACAGAAATGTATTCACACACGCATACACACAAACACATCCATTCACAACACTCTCCCCAAACATTCATGCATACACGCACGCTCGCACCAAACACTTTAAAATAAAAGAAAAACACACACTCTTACCTTGCTGCCGGTCCCGCTCCGCGCCACCTCTGGGCTCTGCTCCCCACACGTCACAGGCTCACAGCGCCCTTGGCCAATCCTGGCGCCAGGGGCACAGGTACCCTCTCGCCCGCAGCACGGCCATTAGGGCTCCTGATGGGCATGCGCAAGGCCGCAAAAACACAAGTGCGCATGCGTGGGCACGGGTAAAAATTCACCCTCCGTCCCCACGCATGCGTACTTGTGTTGCCGCCTGAACAATCATGTCAATCAATCAACATGACGCCCGCCCGCCGGTCTGACGTCATGTTGATTCATTGACATGATTGTCATGAGGGAGCTGCGGGCGGCGTAGGGCAGGGGGGCTACGCCCCCACGCCCCAATGGACGAACCGCGCCTGCACTGGAGGAGAGGGCAGAGGGGCGCGGAGAGCCCAGAAACACTGGAGGAGAGGGCAGAGGAGCGAGGGGAGCCCAGAAACACTGGAGGAGAGGGCAGAGGGGCGAAGGGAGCCCAGAAACACTGGAGGAGAGGGCAGAAGAAACACTGGAGGAGAGGGCAGAGGGGCGAGGGGAGTCCAGAAACACTGGAGGAGAGGGCAGAAAAAACACTGGAGGAGAGGGCAGAGGGGCACGGAGAGCCCAGAAACACTGGAGGAGAGGGCCGAGGAGCGAGGGGAACCCAGAAACACTGGAGGAGAGGGCAGAGGGGCGAGGGGAGTCCAGAAACACTGGAGGAGAGGGCAGAGGGGCCAGGGGAGTCCAGAAACACTGGAGGAGAGGGCAGAGGGGCAAGGAGAGCCCAGAAACACTGGAGGAGAGGGCAGAGGGGCGAGGGGAGTCCAGAAACACTGGAGGATGGGGCAGAGGGGCGCGGAGAGCCCAGAAACACTGGAGGAGAGGGCAGAAGAAACACTGGAGGAGAGGGCAGATGGGCGAGGGGAGCCCAGAAACATTGGAGGAGAGGGCAGAGGGGCGAGGGGAGCCCAGAAACACTGGAGGAGAGGGCGGAGGGGCGAGGGGAGTCCAGAAACACTGGAGGAGAGGGCAGAGGGGCCAGGGGAGTCCAGAAACACTGGAGGAGAGGGCAGAGGGGCAAGGAGAGCCCAGAAACACTGGAGGAGAGGGCAGAGGGGCGAGGGGAGTCCAGAAACACTGGAGGATGGGGCAGAGGGGCGCGGAGAGCCCAGAAACACTGGAGGAGAGGGCAGAAGAAACACTGGAGGAGAGGGCAGATGGGCGAGGGGAGCCCAGAAACACTGGAGGAGAGGGCAGAGGGGCGAGGGGAGCCCAGAAACACTGGAGGAGAGGGCAGAGGGGCGAGGGGAGTCCAGAAACACTGGAGGAGAGGGCAGAAGAAACACTGGAGGAGAGGGCAGAGGGGCGAGGGGACCCCAGAAACACTGGAGGATGGGGCAGAGGGGCGAGGGGAGTCCAGAAACACTGGAGGAGAGGGCAGAGGGGCAAGGAGAGCTCAGAAACACTGGAGGAGAGGGCAGAGGGGCGAGGGGAGTCCAGAAACACTGGAGGAGAGGGCAGAGGGGCGAGGGGAGTCCAGAAACACTGGAGGATGGGGCAGAGGGGCGAGGAGAACCCAGAAACACTGGAGGAGAGGGCAGAGGGGCGAGGGGAGTCCAGAAACACTGGAGGAGAGGGCGGAGGGGCAAGGAGAGCTCAGAAACACTGGAGGAGAGGGCAGAGGGGCGAGGGAAGTCCAGAAACACTGGATGAGAGGGCAGAGGGGCAAGGAGAGCTCAGAAACACTGGAGGAGCGGGCAGAGGGGCGAGGGGAGTCCAGAAACACTGGAGGATGGGGCAGAGGGGCGAGGAGAGCCCAGAAACACTGGAGGAGAGGGCAGAGGAGCGAGGGGAGCCCAGAAACACTGGAGGAGAGGGGCGAGGGGAGCCCAGAAACACTGGAGGAGAGGGCAGAGGGGCGAGGGGAGTCCAGAAACACTGGAGGAGAGGGCAGAGGGGCGAGGGGAGCCCAGAAACACTGGAGGAGAGGGCAGAGGGGCCGGGGGAGCCCAGAAACACTGGAGGAGAGAGCAGAGGGGCCAGGGGAGCCCAGAAACACTGGAGGAGAGGGCAAAGGGGCGAGGGGAGCCCAGAAACACTGGAGGAGAGGGCAGAGGGGCCGGGGGAGCCCAGAAACACTGGAGGAGATGGCAGAGGGGCGAGGGGAGCCCAGAAACACTGGAGGAGAGGGCAGAGGGGCGAGGGGAGTCCAGAAACACTGGAGGAGAGGGCAGAAGAAACACTGGAGGAGAGGGCAGAGGGGCGAGAGGAGTCCAGAAACACTGGAGGAGAGGGCAGAGGGGCGAGAGGAGTCCAGAAACACTGGAGGAGAGGGCAGAAGAAACACTGGAAGAGAGGGCAGAGGGGCGAGGGGAGTCCAGAAACACTGGAGGAGAGGGCAGAAGAAACACTGGAGGAGATGGCAGAGGGGCGAGGGGAGCCCAGAAACACTGGAGGAGAGGGCAGAGGGGCGAGAGGAGTCCAGAAACACTGGAGGAGAGGGCAGAAGAAACACTGGAAGAGAGGGCAGAGGGGCGAGGGGAGTCCAGAAACACTGGAGGAGAGGGCAGAAGAAACACTGGAAGAGAGGGCAGAGGGGCGAGGGGAGTCCAGAAACACTGGAGGAGAGGGCAGAAGAAACACTGGAAGAGAGGGCAGAGGGGCGAGGGGAGCCCAGAAACACTGGAGGAGAGGGCAGAGGGGCGAGAGGAGTCCAGAAACACTGGAGGAGAGGGCAGAAGAAACACTGGAGGAGAGGGCAGAGGGGCGAGGGGAGTCCAGAAACACTGGAGGAGAGGGCAGAAGAAACACTGGAAGAGAGGGCAGAGGGGCGAGGGGAGCCCAGAAACATTGGAGGAGACGGCAGAGGGGCGAGGGGAGCCCAAAAACACTGGAGGAGAGGACAGAGGTGCGAGGGGAGTCCAGAAACACTGGAGGAGAGGGCAGAAGAAACACTGGAGGAGAGGGCAGAGGGGCGAGGGGAGTCCAGAAACACTGGAGGAGAGGGCAGAGGGGCGAGGGGAGTCCAGAAACACTGGAGGAGAGGGCAGAGGGGCGAGGGGAGCCCAGAAACACTGGAGGAGAGGGCAGAGGGGCGAGGGGAGCCCAGAAACACTGGAGGAGAGGGCAGAAGAAACACTGGAGGAGAGGGCAGAGGGGCGAGGGGAGTCCAGAAACACTGGAGGAGAGGGCAGAGGGGCGAGGAGAGCCCAGAAACACTGGAGGAGAGGGCAGAGGGGCGAGGGGAGTCCAGAAACACTGGAGGAGAGGGCAGAAGAAACACTGGAGGAGAGGGCAGAGGGGCGAGGGGAGTCCAGAAACACTGGAGGAGAGGGCAGAAGAAACACTGGAGGAGAGGGCAGAGGGGCGAGGAGAGCCCAGAAACACTGGAGGAGAGGGCAGAGGGGCGAGGGGAGCCCAGAAACATTGGAGGAGAGGGCAGAGGGGCGAGGGGAGCCCAGAAACACTGGAGGAGAGGGCAGAAGAAACACTGGAGGAGAGGGCAGAGGGGCGAGGGGAGTCCAGAAACACTGGAGGAGAGGGCAGAGGGGCCGGAGGAGCTCAGAGACACTGGAGGAAGAGGGCAGAGGGGCGAGGGAAGCCCAGAAACACTGGAGGAGAGGGCAGAGGGGTGAGGGGAGCCCAAAAACACTGGAGGAGAGGGCAGAGGGGCGAGGAGAGTCCAGAGACACTGGAGTAGAGGGCAGGCACTATGGCGGGAAAGGCGGGGTAGAAGCAGGTACTACTGCTTGAAAGAGGGGAGAGAGCAAGGACTGTCTGGGAAAGAGCAAGGAGTGCATACTGCTATGGGACAGAGCGGATAGAGGCATTAGGTAAAGGGATTACACACAAATACAGGATGAATAATAACTATACTCGATAAACTCCATCTGTGGCAGAGTTCGTTCCATCTTTCAAGACTCACTGCCTGATTTAGTGGAAGGTAATTTCGCGTGCAACCCCCCAAAATGCGCTGTGTTACTCATAGTCTCCCCTCTTCCCAATAAATGTGTTCTGATGGGTACACGTGGGGAGTAAGCTGTCTAGGCTTGATTTGAGCCAGGCTAGTCTAGGAGATTGGAAGCGTTTTTGAGTTTGTGTCCTTAAATCTTAAAAGGAAGGACACCCCTACCCTTATTACAGGTGGCTCAGGGATACCGCTCCAGGTAATTCTAACTTTCTCGTTGCGCCTGGGCCTAGAATTACTCGGTCCGCAAACTCCAGACCAGGTAACAGGAGCCCAGAGACACCACATCTGGTAGCCACTGTGCTGGTCTTACGGGGGCTTTTACTGGTCTGAACAGGGCTTTAAGTGAGATGAAAAAACTGGAGGGTCTCTCAATGGGGTGTGGCCAATGTAATTAAGGGCGTGGCTTATAACACTTTTTAAAAACACTTAAACTAAAAATCTGTGCTTAGCATAGTGAACCGCGGGACTTGTATTTTGCTGTTTCAGTCATTGCATCCAGATACATCATACAACAAGTAACATACCTACAACAAGTCCGGGCTATTGGCTTTGTCAATGGTTGTTAATTGCATAAGATAAATAAGCAGCAACTATGGCTTCTATTTAATATTGAAAAAGCTTCCACTTAAAGCCCTGGTGACACCACAACAATGTTGCTGCTCCTGAGTTTCAAAAAGAGAAGGGAGATCCAGAGCAAAAAAACTCTTTGAAGGATTTCCCTTCCCCTACAACTCTCACCTGGCATGACGTCATGCTGTAACTTCTCCACTAGTGAGAAGTGTGAGCACGCGCACACCGATGTGCCTGCTGTCACTGCAGTCCTGGAAAAAACCAGGCCAGGGCACAAAACAGAGCCCAATAGAGACCCGTTTCGAGGCCCCCCTTTAAAAAACTGCCTGTGCTCAGACCCGGTGAGACCCGGCACACTTAAAACCCTGGGTCTGAATATTATTCCCCTAGGGAAAATAGCTCATAATCCCCGCATTTTGATACATGGATAGCTCCAGCAATCGGAAATTCCAGCCCATCCAATATCCCCAACAAAAATATGGGAAACTGGTAATGAGGGCCTGAGACACTATCAAGGGTGTAAAAAGAGATTTGCTCATGCACAGGAGCAGTGAGTACACCACTTTGCAGGAGGCCTCTGTGTACTGTGGCAATGTTGGAGGGAGGATGGAAAGATTCAGGACCTGGACAACTTCTTTAGCATAGCAGTCAAATGGAACTTGGATATCCACAGTTCCGCGTATACAGCAATGCAAGGGCCTGCGTATGTTCTTTAATCCCAACCTCGCACATTGGCTACTCCTGCAGGGGAAGCACACACCACTCTGCAAATGCACCCCCCATTTTCACCCTGCAGCATCTCCTGTTATTTTTGCTCTGCAAACCAAACAAAGCTCTGTATATATGCCTCAGTCCTACCCTGCGGCATAGCTACCATTCCTGTAAAGGGACCCACATTGCTTTACCAATGCTCTTCAAAATTGACATGCAAACACCTTCTCTGGTGCATCTACTGGGAACACTCCAAGCCTGTGGGTGAATCTCAGTCCTATCCTGTAGACTTTAAAAGGTGGCTCCAGTAATACTGTTTTCTTTGGGGGGGTTACACCAGCGGCCAAAGTTGAAACACCTGAGGCCCAAAATGGACAATCATAAAGAGGGAAAGATTACCCTCACATGTGTGTGTCTAAGTATATTGGACCAATAAATGTAATTTTGGGAAAAAAATTATTGGATACAGATTTACACATGTATTACTATAGTGCAAATGTGCTATTACAACAGTAGAGTGTAACTTACTTGAGAACATACTAATTAATGCCTCACAAATGCCATTCTAGAATAACTTTTTAGAAAAATTAAAATGGTCCCCCAATTCTTATACCAGATACATTATGCTATTTATAACCACTTTCGAGTGAGGTAAGGGGCAAAGTTACCCAAAGGGCTTTGCCTTTCATTAATCTTCCCACACTGAACAATAAAAATAAACAGCATATTACACTCTGGACATCCGCATATTTATTCACTGTACTCACACTTTTATATAGACATGGTTATGTGGTACATGAGAACCAGCAGAACTCGCCTGATATGCTCTATTATTACTGACCGGTAATGACATTACTCCTAGTCCATCTCCCTCGCCATCCTTCATTTTCCCTCCCGCCCTCCAGGTATGAAACAACTGAGTTTCTGGTTCAGCTTGTTTACGTACAGGAGGAAAGGGGGATGGGAGGAGCTTTTCTTTGGGGGTAGGGGATGCCTGATTGGAGGCAGAGAAGCCTCATTTGTATTGAAGTATGGCGACGGAGGGACGCGGAGGTAATGCAAGTTATCCGACCTTTTGTAACATTATGGATGCTAGTCTCCAAATCTGTCTTTGTGCCTGTACCATGCTATATATCCAGTTGCTTGAAATGGTCATTATGCCCGACTCCTTGATGTACCCGGCGCACAGCCATTGCTTGAAATGTTATTCTTCATGGCCCCCTCCACCCCAGGGAGCGGTCTAATTGCAGCCTTTGGTATGGAACATATTTATTTCAGCAACACTAGGTTTGGCAGTGGCGGCCACCATAAAATAAAAATGGGGGGCGTACGGGTGGGGGGGGGGAGGGAGAGGCAGGGCTGGGGAAAAGAATAATTTTTTATAAGTACCTTTCCTCTCTCTGCCTCTGACGCCAGCCTCGGTGCTTTCTCAGCAGTCTCTTGGGAAAGCACGCTCCCTACCCAATCCAGACACTGCTCTCATGATGGTCTGCCGCTCAGACAGTCCCTAGGAGCTTGCAGCTTTTCTCCGATCCGGCTGTAAACACAGCTGGGTTGGAGTAATAACAAGCATTTACAATGCAATGGTCTCGGCATTATTAAAGGTAGAGCTATTGGCATTGCTCATGACATTTTTTTTCTTTTTTTTAAAAAACATAAATAAATGGTATTGTCATTTACAATGGCAATAGGTGAGCATTAGAGAGTAGTAGAGAGTATTCGCGGACACAGAGCCACACACACCGAAAGCCACACACACACACACAGAGCCCCACACACACACACACAGCGAGCCCCCACCACACACACACAGCGAGCCACACACACACACACATACAGTGAGCCACACACACACACACACAGCGAGCCACACACACACACACACACACACACACACACACAGAGCCCCCCCACACACACAGAGAGCCACACACACACAGACAGAGCCACACACACACAGACAGAGCCACACACACAGACAGAGCCACACACACAGACAGAGCCACACACACAGACAAAGCCACACACACAGACAGAGCCACGCACACAGACAGAGCCACACACACAGACAGAGCCACACACACACAGAGCCACACAGAGACAGAGCCACACACACACAGTGTGTTACAATGCAACGGTCTCGCCTTTGCAAAAGTTAGAGCTATTGGCATTGTAAATGACACATTTTTAATGTATGTGTTGGTTTGGAAACAGATAAATATATGGCATTGTCATTTACAATGCCAATAGCTTAATCTCTCTCAAATGCGAGACCTATTGCATTTGCACCCACACACACACCACCCATCAAGAAGGGCCATATCAGTTATATTTATGAAAGACAAGAAAAATCTTGAAAAAGTAATGGAATGCATGCTTTCATTGAAACAGCATAAAGCAGTAGACGTGTTAGAATTAAAAACAGACTTATCTGAGACTGAAGCATGGAGGTCATTTCTAAGGGCTTTTACAAGCCTTAACTTGCGTGTCTGTCAAGTAAAGGAATTCCACGTCTCAAAAAACTTTCCAGTTTCATAAATGCGAAGTGTTTACACCATCATATTTACTTAGAAACTAAAGCTAGCCATCTCTGTACTAATGATGCGCTGCTGAGGATAAATTAATGCACATGGCTCCACCTGCAGAAAGTCATGAAATATTTGGACACTGGATTAGAGTCCAAAACCTTGCCAAAACGGGAAAATCCTTATTTTTGTCCATATTAAAAACAAAAATCCTCATACCTTACCAGGAACACTCAAAATCATAAATGCCATTGATTAATACCCTGGATCGAATTAAATAACTAGGAAAAAGTTCAGGAGAAAAAAAACACTCATGGGCAAACAGGCAGCTGTACCCTACCATCTCAGATACTCTTGACCCTGCTTGAAATACCTGGAATTCGTCGAAGAATGAGTGGGCTCAAATCAACCCCTTAAGGACAATTCCATCAGGACGGAGTTCATTCTCTTCGTCAAAGAATCATCCCGTGCCCATCTCTGGGTTGAAATTCTCATTTTAGAATGTCCCCAACAAAACATCTGAATGATCACATGACTTTTGAACCGCACACCACCATAAAATCCAAAGTCACCCACTACCACATCTGCTAAACCAGATCACTCTCGAACAAGGCTCAGTTCTGATTGCAGCTAAAGGTCCCACGGAAATTGTCACAGGTAACACCAACCTGAGTGCACCCTACACGCTGCCAGCCTCAATCAAATGGTGTCATGGGAGTAAGCTAGGCAAACAACCCACCTTTACTCCCCCGAGTTCTCCTCAAATGGATCCGACAAAATGAAGGGTAATACCCGTTTTATTCTGGAAACTACCTGAGAAAATTGGCCTGACTGACGAAGCTTTTTTTTCTTGGAGTAACTGAGTTTCACCGACTTTGGAGGTAAGTTACAGCGGTATACCTTGGTCAGATCCACAGGCCATTTTTCGTGAAGAGTTCCAATATAATTTATGCCTACTCACAAAAAATGTGGGTAAGCCTTACTTTAAAAACTCATGATAAAGTCAAACATAAGCCTGTACTATGCTAAACCTTCTCAAAGAGAATGATTGGTGAATCATGTCTGGCTATTTGAGGTAACTCACGCGAGCAAGGAATTAGACAGACCTATTCATAGAAAAGGCTTTGTGAATCGAGACCAAATAACATGAAATCAAACCACATCTTCAGCTGTTTTGTGAGCATGGAACATTCACCATCAAGAATTATGACAGGCCGCCACTCTTCTTTGCCTTCACCTTTCTGCGAGAATAGCCTAATTACTTTTTCCGTCGACTGCAGTTGTGAACACATTCCTTTTTTGGTTCAAAAGTGTTCTGGTGCCCATGTGCTGGAGTTTGGGGAACAGAAATAAATGTGACCTGCAATCTAACACTTGAACCCCAAATTGCTACTTCTGGAAGTTTGTGTCGCATCACAAACACACAGCAGTACCTAGCAGTTACGGAAACGTGTGCTTTAAGACACACTGTTTCTAAAAGCAGTTTAAATGGAGTTAAGGACATCCAAAAAGTGCCATCCAAAGTTAACCGATGTATAAATCTTTTTTAACATAGTAGTATTAAATTAGGGTTCAGATCTACAAAATTAAACCCTGATGCATAGCAAGATGCACAATTCCACCCAATACTGTAAGCACAAAACAGAAGGCACAAAAGGAGAGTACTAGAGGGTGTTTTCGAAGTCACAGGACACGCCATCACCAAATTGTGAAAGGGAAGAGGGTACACCAAGGCCATCACATGGCCTTACCTGTCATCCTCGCCATCGACCAGCGGTAACGACTTCATGGGAAGAAGCTGACCAGGACCCGCTAGACTGCCACCACTCCCTTCCAAAGAAGTTGAACCGCCTATTCCTGAAATGCCTTCGGCGATGATGGACTGCGGCAAACCGGCCACCGAGTGCTCCATGAGACGCCTTGCATCTGCGATCTGATTTGCCACTGACTGGACGAGTGAGGGTGCAAAGAATTGAGCAGAACTTAGAGGTAGGTATCTGGTGTGGCATGTGCTGGGACACCGGTACACTGGCAGGATAGTGAGCAACACCCTGAGGCCCGTTATGTACAGTGGGGGGCTGGGACACGACAGGTGCGAGGCCCAGACCAGCAGAAGCTGTCAAGCTGATCTGGCTAACAGCGGCTGAGGCAGGGGGAATTGAGCTGACGGCCGGGATCTGCTGATTACTCATTCCTTGAAGCACGGGTTCCAATCCTTGAGCCTGGGGTTTTGCGTGAACGGGGGCGTTCTGCGCTGCCATGACCAGTTGCTGAGGAAGACCCTGCGGGCCCATCGGCACCCCCTGGGGCTGAAGCGCTGCAGGAGAGGTGTAGTCAGAGTGGGGGCACTCTGCTGCATAACGGAGGGCATTCCTTGGTTAATAGCTGCTTGTGCTTGCTGCGCCGTGGAGGGCAGATTCAAGTGCTGACCCACTGCCACATTATGACTGGACTGCGACGCAGTGGGCAGATTTAAGGATTGACCCACGCTGTGACTGACAGGCATTGCAGGGGGAAGATGTATTTGCTGGGGCACATTCTGACTGCTGGCCACTGACGTGGGCATCATCATGGGTGCATGTGCAGCAGTTATAGCAGAGGCCGTGGATTGTGCTTGAGCAGCTGTGGATTGCATGTGTGCCGAAAGATTGTGCCCGGGGTCCGGGAGCCCTGGCTGTCCTGGCGCTACAGAGGTCTGCAGCTTATGGGGGTGCTGCAAGTAATCGGCCACGCTCCCTGTAACAGTAGTCTGAGCAGCCGACATGGCATGGCTCTGAGGGATGAGGGCGGAGGGAATCTGCTGCTGGGCTGCATAGTGGAGCTGCTGGGGCAGAGTCTGTACAGGCTGTGATGTGAATAGGGGGGTTGTTGGTGCACGGAAGGCACGGCCCCCATATTATGACCAGCCGAAGGGTTCAATGGAGGTTGGTAGCCCGGCTTTTGCTGTCCTGTCCATAGCCGCCTTCAGGCGGGTGCGATTGTGCTGGCAAGGTGGCACTCTATGCCCCGGGCTCCGAGTATCCCTGCTGCAGTGTCGGCCTCCTGCAGATTGCTGAGGTTCTCCTCGGATGAGCTGCGCCTCGGCGCGCCTAGGTCCGTGGCCCGGGAGAGGGAGGCGTCCAGGATCTCGGAGGAGGACAGCTCTTCGGTGTGTGACTCGTCCAGGTCGTCGTAGCTCTCCTTGTCCTCGGCGATGCTGTTGTTGGAGCTCAGGCTGGCCGAGGCCTGCGCCGGGGTCACACTGGTGATCTGGAAGCCACTCTTATTTTTAGGCCCAGTGGTCTGAAGTGGGGGCTGCGGGCCCAGCAGCGGCTCATCCAAGCTCAGCTGGCCCACCGAGGCGGCTCCCGTGGCGCTGCCCCTCCATCTTCCTCACCTCAGGTGGAGCCTCGGGCTGCTGCTGCATTGTGTCCCGGAGAGGGCGGGTCGCCCCTGCTCGAACAGTCCGCAGTGAGCTGCGGGCGGCCGGGGCACAGGGGAAGAGCCGAGGTAGGTCCGGCTGGGGGAGATGTGAAAGCGCGATGGGCGGCACAGCAGAGCAGCTCTAAGAGGCCGCAAGCTCTAAGAGGCCGTAGTGAGCTGCGGGTGGCCGGGGCACAGGGGAAGAGCCGAGGTTCGACTGGGGGCTATGTGAAGGCGCGACGGGGCGGCACAGCAGAGCAGCTCTAAGAGGCCGCAGTGAGCTGCGGGCGGCCGGGGCACATGACAGATACACACAAATACACGCAGCAAGGACTTACTGGAAGAGAGCAGCTTAGGCGACCGCAAAATGGCGGCCGCAAGCATCCGAAAATTTCGGAATCGGGGGCGTGTTTTGGGCGTTCTGAGTGACGGATGACGTCACAGGGCTAAAGAACGCAAAAAACACGCCCCCGAATCCGAAAGAGACGGGGCTTTATTGGAGTGACTCCCTTCTCCTCCAATGGCTGGCCTCCGTTTACGAAGCCAGCCAATGGAGGAGAATGGAGGAGGCCTGCGCCGGGGTCACACTGGTGATCTGGAAGCCACTCTTATTTTTAGGCCCAGTGGTCTGAAGTGGGGGCTGCGGGCCCAGCAGCGGCTCATCCAAGCTCAGCTGGCCCACCGAGGCGGCTCCCGTGGCGCTGCCCTCCATCTTCCTCACCTCAGGTGGAGCCTCGGGCTGCTGCTGCATTGTGTCCCGGAGAGGGCGGGTCGCCCCTGCTCGAACAGGCCGCAGTGAGCTGCGGGCGGCCGGGGCCCTGGGGAAGAGCTGAGGTAGGTCCGGCTGGGGGAGATGTGAAAGCGCGACGGGCGGCACAGCAGAGCAGCTCTAAGAGGCCGCAAGCTCTAAGAGGCCGTAGTGAGCTGCGGGTGGCCGGGGCACAGGGGAAGAGCCGAGGTTCGACTGGGGGCTATGTGAAGGCGCGACGGGGCAGCACAGCAGAGCAGCTCTAAGAGGCCGCAGTGAGCTGCGGGCCGCCGGGGCACATGACAGATACACACAAATACACGCAGCAAGGACTTACTGGAAGAGAGCAGCTTAGGCGACCGCAAAATGGCGGCCGCAAGCATCCGAAAATTTCGGAATCGGGGGCGTGTTTTGGGCGTTCTGAGTGACGGATGACGTCACAGGGCTAAAGAACGCAAAAAACACGCCCCCGAATCCGAAAGAGACGGGGCTTTATTGGAGTGACTCCCTTCTCCTCCAATGGCTGGCCTCCGTTTACGAAGCCAGCCAATGGAGGAGAATGGAGGAGAGAGGCGGGTTTATGCCCCCTAACTCCAAAACATTAATTCTTCGGGACTTCGGGCAGTGAGAAGCGACAGTCCCTCAACCTAAAAATGTGCATGTCCAGGGCCGGACTGGGAACCAAAACCAGCCCTGGCAAAGTGCTCAGCCGGGCCCCCAAGGGATTGGGGGTGCAGCCAAGCTGTTTGCCTGGGCCGGTTTCTGCCGATTTTGTTACAGAGGCCGATTTTGCAGCTATGCTGCAAATAACGTCCCTGTAACAAAAACGGTCCCCAGGGGCCCAAACCTGGCACCCACCCTGGCGGCTATCCGGGGAAAAGCCCAGTGCCCGCTACGGCCTGGTAGGCCCTGCGCAGGTCTGTTTGACTTGCCTAAGACGTCCGTCCAAACTTACATACGCATTTCTAGCCCCCAGATTCATCAAGAACACATTTTGCTAATCCTTAATAGCGAAAAATACCGATTCGCTATTAGGAATAGCAAAATGCTATGCATCAAGAAATCACTAAAAAAATAGCGATTTCTAATAATTCCTTAATTGCGACTCGCAAATTGCGAGTCGCAATTAAGGAATATCTCTTCATTCATTCCTATGGGCCTAGAGGCCCATAGGAATGATTGGGAAGACAATCTCAATTTGCTAATCGCAATTAGCGATTTGCAAATTGAGATTGCGATTTCAAGGGTGCAGGGGTATCCAAAGGACATCTGTTGCACCCCTGAAATTGATGTGGGCACATATGGTGTGCGCAACATGAAACTTTGAAAAATGCACTTTAGTGCATTTTTCAAAGTTTTTGCAAATTACCATGAAGTTGTACTTCATGGTAATTTGCGTGCCCTAATAGCGAATTCGCTATTTTTTTCACTTTCATGCATTGCATTTAAGGAATCTCAATTTGAGATCCCTTAAATGCAAAGAATCGCAATTTAGCGAATTCTTAATTAGCGATTTTTGCATTTGGGATGATGCATCCCAAATGCAAAAATACCGCTCGCAAATCTGGCCCTTGGCGAGCGGATTTTTGTTTGATGAATCTGGCTGTAAGTGCCCCACACTCATCCCGGCCTGCCCTACATGCATGCCTAAACCAGTCACAGAAAAATAAAATGATGTTGTTTTATTATCATTACAGAGGAGCCGCTCCAGGCACTGGATGAGCTCCCGAAGGGACTCTGGACTTAGGAGGGTTTTGGAGTCAGAGGGAGAGAGTACCATAGACCTTTGACTCGCAGTAACCTGGAATGCTCCTGAGTCCAGAAGACTGACAATAAAAGAAAAAATAATATTAATATCTTATGGCGTACATAGCCCTCAATAAAGCGTCTTAAATAATAGCCGAGCATCTTTCAAGGTAAACGAATAAGTACGGCTCCCTTTCCTAATGGTAACTTTTGAGTCCCTCCTCCAGTGGTCATCAATCTACTGAGCTATCCCCCCAGAAGATAATGTATTTGTGCAAGAGAACTGAACCCCACCAAAGCTGCACGTTTCAAAGGAAGCGTATGAGTCAGTTACTTCTCAGAAGGGGCCCGGAAGCGGAATTAAGCCATTTCCTCGGCCCAGTGCCTGTTCTCACACCCCACCTGTCTGTGACATCGCTTCCGGGAGAGCTGACTGCCTGCTGCTGGAAGTGCGAATGGAGCACTTCCTTATACCTCAAAAGCACGATCGAAAACAGACAAGTACATTCAAAGCCAGTAGGTCTGGCGTTGTCTGCCTGCTTTGTCAATGTTTGTTTTGTTTTGACATGATTTTATTTTTTACATTACTTTGTTGTTGGGGGATCTTTTAACCCTTGGCATTGCTTAAAAAAATAAATTGTTTGCTGAAAGACAAAATACATACTTAGTTTAAAAAAGCGCACATTGCTATAGTTGTCACTAGTCCTAAAGTGAACTGCTTACGGGTGTGCTCTGCGTGAAAGGGGAGGATGCAGTCGCTCATAGTGAAGTTAACCAATGACTAAAGTAGGCTGACCCACCGCCGGTGTTGCTGTAGTTGGTGGAAGGAAAATATGAATGACACCAAAAATGACCAATGGATGAAGAGGGCAGACTGAAAGCCCCTATAAGTATACCTATGATTAATCCAGACACATATGGCGATTGCTCGTAGGCTCGAGACGGCAAACTTCTGGGGTTCTCATTCTCCATAAAACTATTTCTGACCTCCCACGGGTGCAGATTTGTGTCTTTTTGGAATTTACAATAGCATTCCGGGTTATGCGTAAACATCTGTAATAGTTACATTGTAGGGATGTTTTCTTCCTCTTTTCACCATGGGAAACATTTGATTTCTGGCCTTGACAGGATAACAGATCTAACTTATTACCTTAGGAAGGAAGCCAGGGAGGAGTTTGTGTCTATCCTCAAACATTTAGTTTGGCGGTATTGACAACCTCACCGAGCATTCCTGTCCTATAATGTCCTTTCACCAGTGCTTTAAATGGGCAGGTACTGCCCTCCAGTAGTGAATACGTACACTTCTTTAATTTGAATGGGAAAATTCCTACACTTCTCAGCACTGCTGCAATACGTTTAATGGTGAGAGTACCGGCACTTCTCAGGAGCAAACAGGTGCTTGAAATAGTATCCACTCTTCCATATTTCCATTTAAAGCACTGCCTCGCACCAACCTGTAATATAGTTGACAGTCTAGTAGCTGGGGTGGGCGGAGCTAGGTGGGCTGAGGGGAAGAGGAGGGGTCAATACAGGATGAGGGCAGTTAGAGTAGGGACAGGGTACAGGCTAGATGCAATAGAATAAAGCTCCAGTGATCCTAAGCAATGGTGTCTGTGGTTATTGGTAGCAGGATGCTACAACTGGCGACGAGGGTGGGATAGAGTAAAACCCACAAGCCACAGCACCTCGAGAAACCACCCTGTCCCCGCAGCGTCGAGAAACGAGCTCCGCTGCTGAATGAAATTGGCGCCGAGAAGAGGAAGTCGGCAGCGAGTGACCCCGACCCCAAAGACGCTGGGGAGCCCCGAGAGAGTCACGACCGTGAGCGCAGAAACGCTCGGTGCATGAAAGCATTTCGTGCCGAAAGCGCGAGTCCCGCCGGATACGTGGTGCCTAGCATCCCAAAGGAAACAGGAGTCGGGAGCCCACTCCGACCTGTCCAGTGCCCCCAAAGTGCAGAAGAGGTGCCCTGGCGAAGAGGACGCTGTCCCCGAGAGCCTTCTGCCAAGCGCGGCTGAACGCGCTGGAACCGGAGCCTGGGTGCCGTCGGAAAACCTCACGCCCGATGCGTGAGGTTTGGCATGCTGTCGGAATAAGAGAGCGGGAATTCAGGAATCGAGTTGGGAGCTCACCCCAACCCGATCTGGTGACTGTGGTGGCCAAGAGACGAGTAAACCCTGGGGTAGATCGCCCCACGAAGGCCTGCTGTCGCGCGCTGCTGAGCGCGCAATAATTGGAGCCTGGACTCCGATGTCGGAGAATCTCACGCTGGATGCGTGAGCATTGGCCTGTCGCCGCCGAGGACCCTGCAAGGGACGGCGGGAGCCCACCCCAACCTCACCTGACTGCAGTGGCGACCTGGGGGAGCCGAATTAGGAAGATACTGCTCCCAGAGACGATGGCCGGTGAGTCCCGAGTGAAGAGAGGAGCTGAATGCTGGGAGAGAAAGTAATGCCTGCAGACATCCACGGCGGCCATCTTTGAGTCAGGCGACTTCTGGGACATCCTCCCTGTGCAAACTATAGGCGGCCATTTTGAAGTCAGGCATTAAGCAAAGTGAACAAGCACTGGCAGCAGAAGGAAACAAGCATTGATAACAAACAAGCATTGGCGATAGAAATAAAACAAGCATTGGCGACAGAAATAAAACAAACATTGGCCAATAGAAGGAAACAAGCACTGTCAAGAACCAACAAACAAGCAGTGGCGAGTAGAAACCAACAAGCACTGGAAAAGCAAATAAACACACATTAGCGAGAAACAGCGAACCGGCACGAGCACCTCCAAAGGTGATGGTGAACACATACCGAAGAGCGTAAAGGGGAGGAGCTGCTGGACAGAACCGCACGAGGTTCAGAGGAAGGCAAGACTGCGAAGGACGGTCCCGGAAACAAGCACAACATACACGGAGGTGACTAAAGGACTTGCACTAGCCTCACCGCGGAGAAGGAGCCCTGCGACTGGCACAGTGCGGCTGGGTAGTGGACATCTCGGAACGCAGGAAATCCAAGTTCTAGTCACTGGCGCATACGGTGGTGGTTGCAAGGATTAGTAACGCCCCAGCAGATGACCAGACCCAAGGCCTTGACCAAAGAGGATTAACAAAAAAAGAAAAAAAAAAAAACTACGAGAAGCCGAGTGAGCAACCCGCCTGAACACAATCAATCAGAACCCTCTTCTCATGGCGAAGGAAGAAGTAGCACAACGACGCAACCCTTGCATCAGAGCACCACCCCTAGGAATGCAGTATGATACCTGGAGTCTGTGTCTTGAACAGAACCGATGGCTGGCGACATTGGGTGACTTCCTGGACGCCAATGGTGAACAAAGAGAGAGGAAATGTCTAATGTTGCTCCTCCATTTGGTGGGTCCAGAGGGCCGATGCCCAATCGAAACATTTTCCAAAGAAGACACAGAAATCTATAAAAGATTCCAAGAAAAGCTATGTGCCCGTCTCTCCGCACAAGCGGAAGTGGATCAAGAGCGCATCGCTTTCAACACAGCTCGGCAGGAACCAGGTGAACCATTGCCAACTTTCATCGCTCGGTTGCAAAACCTGGTGCAAGGCTGCCACTTCAACACCTTTACGAACGAGGACGCAGTTCGACTCCGGATAATTGAAGGCTGCGCAAACCCCGACACAAAGCTCAAGATCTTGCGAGGAAAGTGGTCGCTAGAAGAAATAATCAGGAAGGCCGAAATTGGAATGCACGTCAAGGCAAGAGACAAATCAAGGGACCCGAATCTGAAGGCAAATTATCAAGTCGCCCGGACAGATGAAACTCGGAAAACAGACAAAACAAAAAATAGAGAGAGGGAAGGCAGACCAATGAAAAGACAATGGGAAAGACACAATGACAAGGAGTACTCTGAGTCCAGTCAAAGGACAACCTCAAGGAGTTGTTCACTCTCAGGGTATCATCCAAAGTCTGGCCAACGGGAGAGACACAGTGACAAGAAATACTCCAAGTCAATCAGTCAAAGGACAACCTCAAGGAGTTCTTCACCCTCAGGATGTCATTCAAAGTCTGATGAGGGGGGAGCGTCCAGTGGGACAGATAGCACCCCTGGACAAAATGGCAACCTACACAACAAGAGAGTAAGGAAGACGAACTATAGAAGGAGAGCTCCGAATGGTCAAAACTGGAAGTCGGCGCAGGAACACTCTTCGTCAAGTTGTGAAGAGGAGTCTGAAGGAACATCATCCAGTAGGAGAACACATCACACCCACATCATGGGTATCCGAGCACCAAGTAAGTGTGAAGACGAAATAGGTCGCATAAGACGAACCGACCCTCCCCAACAACGAACAGGAAAAGACCAACGCATCAATGGCACCGGGGACAACGAAGAAACTGAGAAGACGTCGTTGACATGTGAGAAAGGCAAAGATGGAAAATCTCAAGAGCAAACACAAAGAACAAGCACGTGGTTGCTGAACAACTTCTCGGATGAAACAATGCCAAAGACAAGTCGACGAAGGCGCCCGGAGAATCGTTTTAAAGACAACCCTGAGTCACCGAACAACGCGTCACGGCCCACTTATTTCAGACATCCAGCACCCGATACACCCTCAAAGGAACGCTTCAAAAGGAGTATGGCCAGGAACTCCTCTGATTCAGAGAGCGCGTCCGTTCGATCCTGGAAGTCGACAAAAGACTTCTCTGACCTAGAAAACACGTTTATGGCCAGGAACTCCTCTGGTTCAGAGAGCACGTCTGTCCGATCCTGGAAGTCGACAAGAGACTTCTCTGACCCAGAGGGTTCGCCTGTTCAATCCCGTGAGTTGACCGAGTCATGGTCCCGACAACAGTCATGGCGTCAACCACCCAAACGCACCATGGAACCAAAGGACATCCTTCACATCAAGAGCAACACGTCACACACTAAGGACTCTGAATACTCTATCATGTCACAAGACAATCTGTCATGTCAGTCACAAGTACATCTGGACATAGATCAGACACCGTCACCCTTGAAGGGGTCCGCGAGGCTGACCCAAAGGACCTACAAAAAGAAAACAGAGACACAGGACCTCAGTCACCAGATGGGAAAGGACCAGCCATCCACTCCGCAAAGAAAACTGGACATGTCGGCAGAGAGAGATCATCAGATAAGAGAGAAACATGCCCATGCACAGATAGCCCACGAGCTCGCCAGACAACCCGAGGCCGTGAACAAGTTATCGAGCCACACCGTACTGTCTGGTATGTATGACCCTGGATTGGAGAGCAGTGTTGCCCTCGACTGGACAAGACGAAAGGAAGTAAAAGTAGATGCTGGTGCTCAGAAGAGGACCCGAACATTATCCACTCATGAAAACGATCGAGCATCTGAACCAACCGTTACACCGCAGGAAGGAAACATGATGACTGCGGAGTGTGAGAGTAAACAGTTCAAACGCAACGTGGTCAGGAATACCCTGATCCAGACAACAGAAAGACTGCCCAAACCAAGCCCACCACTGATTCAACACTACTGAGGTTTGAAGAACCGACCGTCCGCCGACCAGTGTGGTGGATTGAAGAATTGCGAATACTGAAGACATTAAGCTCATTTTGTTAATAAAGGGGGAGATGTAATATAGTTGACAGTCTAGTAGCTGGGGTGGGCGGAGCTAGGTGGGCTGAGGGGAAGAGGAGGGGTCAATACAGGATGAGGGCAGTTAGAGTAGGGACAGGGTACAGGCTAGATGCAATAGAATAAAGCTCCAGTGATCCTAAGCAATGGTGTCTGTGGTTATTGGTAGCAGGATGCTACACAACCCACTTCAAAGATTTTTTCAAATGAAATCTTTGATTAAAGCAATCTGCAAGCATTAAAACACCTTTCTCAATTTCAAAAGTTTTTTTTCACTATTGTGATAGCCTATTTACACAAGTTTGTGGTCTTCCTCCATGTGGAGGTCAGCATAACATACAAAGGAAAAGACCCAATGATAATGCTGTTGCGGCACTGAATGGCGGAGAACCAAGATATACCGCCTGACGCTGGTGTTCGCATATGAGGGTTTTTACTATTATGACCCAATGCACATTATCATAGACCCTGGGAACACAGGACAAGTGGTTCATTCCCCCCCTACTTGATTTTTTGCTCTAGTCCAAGGAAGCTGAATGAACTACGACTTCTTTTTCCCTCCCCAATGACTTTTTGTTATCCTCAAATAGGCCTTTATTCATATTAAATCTGTTGCATAAAATAATTAGCGAAATTTTGGCAGACCGTCTCTACTCACACCTCCTGCTGTTGATACACAAAGTTCAGAATGGCTTCATCCCATAGCAAAATACTTCTCTAAATATTAGGAGGCATTTTAATGTACTTGAGGAAACACCTGCAGGATTGTATTCGGACCCAGTTATTCTCTCATTGGCCTTGCAAAAGGTGTTCGATACGGTCAAGTGGAGCATCCTGCGTGCAGTGATGAAGCTCATGGCTCTAGGTGAAAGGTGGTTCCTGTGGGTCACCCTGCTTTATGCTGCAGTTAGTGCGAGGGTCTAGACAGGCCGCTGTATATCCAATCCTCAGGGAGACGCAACAGTGCTGCCTTTTGTCGCAAATGCTCTTTCCATTGGCAGTGGAACCATTTGCCAGCAAAATGAGGGCCGTAGAAGTGGCATTCCTCTGCATGATGGGTGAGCAAAATGTCTCTCTCTATGCAGATGAGTTCCTCCTCTTTTTACGAGATGCTAGTGAGGACATTGGGTTGAGTGTGAAGCTGCTTGAGGACCTGGGTAGAATCTCTGGACTCGGCACAAATTGGTTCAAAACTGTAACATTTTCGATCTCCTCAGATATGCAGCAAGCCCCAGCGTCAGTGATACAGGAGGGCATTAAATGGGAACCCCAAACCTTCTGGTACCTGGGGGTGAATGTATACCACAAAGATGAGAAAACATAGGAGAAGAGTCTGGGAAGAACACTGTGCGCCATGAAGGGCAACATAGATTTTTGATGCTCCTCTTAAACTGCCCACAATGGCTCTAATTGCATTGTCCAAAATGGTGATGCCCTGTGGCTACTATATCAGAACTGAGAACTATCTTATATGGCTCTCTCGATCTTGGTTTAGAGTACTGGGTGTGCTGCTGAGGGAGGTGATCTGGGATGGAGTTAGACAAAAGGTATGAGTGACCAATTTGTGGTGCCCGATGCAGAAGGGTGGCCTTTAGGTCCCAGATTTAGAACTCTACTATCTCGCAACACACTTGCAGTGGCTTGCTAGAGGACTTGATGGCCATGGGCTAGTGGAGTTGGGGTATGTGAGAGAAGAAAGGCCGGAGGGTGCAATGGTCACTCTGTGACTGGGTCTTAAAATGCGGGCCTCTAGACACTCCAGACTTCTCAAGATCAAATTGTGATGTTGGAAAAGAGTAGTTAGAAGGGTACCTGGTCGTCATCTGTATTCCCTGCCCTTTCATTGGTGGGCATCCCCAGTGCTATGGGTGGGCACCTCACAACTAGATGAATGCGATGTGGACAGAAGCACTGTAGGGGATTGCTATGAATAGTGGAAGTTCAGTGAATTTGAAATCATGGTTGACAATGACTGACTACCGAAACCCCAGGTCTTGGTGTACACTGCCCTGCGGAGGTCTCTGGGGGCTCTGTCGAGAGGACCATCACACTGAATCGCCAATGCATGAGACCCTGCACGTCTTACTCACCTTTGTTATGTTATGTTATGTTATGTTATGTTATGTTATGTTATGTTATGTTACTCACCTTTGTGGTTGGTCGTAAATTGATATCATGGCTTTACAGATCCCTGCAATCCATGACTAGGAACATATTGACGAAGTTGATAAACTACTGGGAGGGCGAAGTGAGGAGGGAGTTGAGGGACAAGGAATTGGTTGTTGTGCTGGACCATTCACATCCGGTATCTAGGAACTCCAGGTTCATCTTCCTGCATCCCGCCTGCCTCATGTCATGGTTGGGACTGACAATAAGCAATGTCCTAGGTGTGCACTGATAGATGTAGGTTTCTTCCATATGACATGGACTTGCCAACAGTAGCGGCCTTCTAGCATGTGGTCACTATTGAGCTAGAGAGGACAGTGGGGAGGATGGACTTATGTACTTTTTAGATATGCCTGGTGGGTTTGTATGCACATCCTTGGAAGTAGAGGTTGAGCTCGAGGTTTCTGGATCTGGCCTTGGTACTTGCTAGGCATGCCATAGCGATGCATGGTTATCTCCGGAGGGCCCATCTAGGTGCAGGTTGAAGTCAGGAAGTGGGCTACGGTGGAGGGTGTGGCATTGCGTGACTAGGAACAGCTGGTGCTGTGTAAACAGTCAATCACCAGCCTAAAGATATACCTGGTAACCTCATTCACTGATCCCCCTGAGTAAACATGGTTATCGTGACCATCAGGTGCACTTTCATCACTGGGGAGGGCATAAACTGGCATTTGAGAGACAATAGATGCAAGTGCTCATGTGGAGGCGGGAGGATATACCCAGAGGTAGTAGCATCAGGTGAGAGATAAATACTGCACTGGGCTGAGCCAAAACATGATTGACAAAGTCTCAAGCCAGTAGTTGAAACAGGCAAATCCAAAACCTGCATCTAGTGTACTGTTAGCAGTCAGTCTATTTTGCAGCTGCACTGTAAAAAAAAATATTTCGAACAAGGCAATGAACCTTAAACTAGGATGAGTTGTAAGCAGATCCACTTAAATTATGCAATTCTGTGGCCACAGTTTTTTGCACATAATTAAGGATTTTGCCGCATTTTACATAATCCATCATCTTCTGCATAATCCGCAGATACAAAAAAAATATTTGTAGCTCAAATGGAACAAAAGTTACTAAAAACAGGGCGATATGTGTGTGCGCTTGTTAGAAATCCCTTCACAAAGGTTAACTGGTTATATTTTAAGATGCTTATTTATTAATTTGGCTGTTAAACTGGTACTAATGGAATGAAATCTTTGCCCACACAGTATTATCACCCGTAAAAATGACAAAATATGGAAGCAATACTATCAGAAAAAGTTGCTGCATTATGCCCATAATTAGCTTTTTTTCATGTCGCATAAGTTAGTCAGCCCTGCCGCATAATGTGGTTCTTCCTGCCGCATATTTGCAGCGGCCCTGGTTGTAAGTGAGTTATCGTCTGTGCTCTGGTTTGACTCAATTTAGTGAAGATACCAAAACGCACACCTCTCCAAAAGCTGAATAGTTTGCACGTCAGAGCATGCTGGAACTGAGGAAATAAAGGAACTCCATGTAGATCACTTGAGGTTCAGTTAAACCCTTTAGATAGTTAATACTAGAAGCATGTCCTGCTTTACCAAATTCCACCAGGCCTCATTACGGACTGAGCCATTACTGAAGCAATGGCCTGCCGAGGTAGTGCTCAATATATAGAGACAGATTTACGTTGCCTGACGCATCTCTGCAAATAGGCAGAGATGCGTCAGGAAAGATACGGCACGCAAGTTCATCCTTGCGCCACCCATGATGCGCCGCATTTACAATGCGGCACACCATGGCGCAGGAATGAACAGATGCGTGTCGCATCTTGGGCGTAAAGTTGGCGCCGTGCTGAAGTTGTGTTGCGTGCGGCACGCAACTCCAGCACTTTTCCAACTTGCCCTATCCTTAACGTGGTGCGTCAAGCCTTACGCCTGCTTCAAGCAGGCGCAGGGTTTTGACGCATCAGCGTTGGGAAAGTGACTCAGTGAAATCTTGTAGATTTCACTGAGTCACTTTTCAGGGGCGTTCCTGCGACGGAACGCCCTCCCCCTGCACCGGAACGCCTACATGAAACCTGACGCAGGTTTCATGTGGCGCAGGGCCCTACACCGTGACGCATCTCCATAGATGCGTCACGTTGTAAATGCCTCGTAGGGATGCGCCACATTTACGCCGCCTTGCGTGACGCAACAGCGGCGTAAATGTGGCGCAAGGGGCTTGTAAATCTGCCCCCTTGTATCTACAGCTCCCACCTCTGCCCCTGGCGTAGGGCTTACCATTTTGCTTACATTTCAGACAATGTCCGTAATGACCTGAAGGCAGGTGGTCAATCAAGACACAATTCACTGGCGTAACGAAACCGGAGCGGGCCCCCCTTCAAGGTACGTGGACCCAATCAGGAGCTCTCAGACCAGAGTACTGGGCTGAGTGACCCCCTGGAGCGTGGGGACCCCCCCCCCCTGACCGCGGGGGCTGCGGGGGCCTGTGTTACACCACTAATCCAATTGTCCAGAGGGGACCCTTCTTGCGTTCAGTTCAATTCTCAGTCACACAAGGGTGACACACATTGTGGTGAAGCGGTGGACTCTGCACGGCTAGGCACAATGCCAAAGATGACTGGGAGGGGTGACTGCAAGGCCAGCAGTATCAGTGTGCAGGAAGCAGCAGTTACAGTAATGAGAGCTTAGTGTCTGGACCCAGGCCAGCCCTTGAGCTGCAGGCGAGGGGGGAGAATGTGTAATAGAAGTGATACAGTGATGTGAACAATATAACCAATGCAATTTAACATATGACCATGTTATTGTATCCATTGCATTTAATTAGAACTGCATCAAAAGTAAGAATGTCATGGCTATGTTTTTGAAGAATGACATATGTTTGATGCTCTGGCCAGGAACCAAGGTCCCGTGGCTAGTGGAGCTCACCTGAGAGAGCTTTTAAAGCCCGTCCTTGTAGTGCTACAGTGATGTGATTGGGCCGTTTGACAGGGATGTCCAACCATGGTCCAGCATCCGATGTCCTTATCATTCCTATGCACTGGCATAGATTTTAAAAGCGTCTCTATGACTAAGCTGGTGTGGTAGTCGGGGGTCTTATTATATTAGGCAGTGCACCCAGAAGCCAACCATTGGCGTCTGCAAGGGTCTTGTGGGGATTGGGATACTAACAGAGCTCGGTATGTCTTTCCATCATGGCCAGGGAGGTATATGTGTACACAGCTATCTGTGAGCCCATGTCCCCTCAGAATGCCATGTGTCGAAGTGGAGTGAATGCCTGTCTCCCTAGCTTTGAGCTTTGAGCAAGATGCCTCTACTTGTTCTGGGTGCATCATCATTCCTGAGGCCCACCTGGCTAGGACTGAGGTGGCCCCTAATAAAAGCCTTCGGAACAGCATTATTCACAACCACATTGGGCCTTCTATGCACTCCCAGGACTGGGAAAAGCCACATGAAGGGCTGTGGGGCTAGGCGTAAGCGGATAAGGTCTCAAGCACATAGAGAACCTGTTGGGTAGTGGGCGCTATGTAGATGTCTTATGCTAAGCTAGCATCCCTCCCAAGTTGGAAACTCTCCTTGTGTGGCGGAGCGCCAGCTCAAAAGCCATGTTACCTACTTGCAGCACTCCTCAGCTATGGTTGAGGGCAGGGCTGGGTAGGCACAACCCAGCTCACACCTCTACCCATAGGAGCACATATATTGTGGTCTAGTGTGATAGACTCAGGGGGCAATTAGAGATCTACCCGCACTGTGGCAGTAATAGATTTAATACAGGATGGCAGAAGGATGTGTGGATCCATCTGCCCATTCTGTTCGTAGTAAGGTGTAGGAAGGTAGATCCCTGACTATGGTTGCCCCCAACTTTTTGCCTGGTGTTTTGCTGGTTTTCTGACTTAGTTGACCTGGGACCCTGCTATTCAGGGCCCCAGGCCTACTGCTCTCTCTGTAAAATGGATTCCATGTACCTTAGGTACATATCTAAATTGGATACTGAGTCACCTTATCAGTCCCTGTACAGTGTACCTTAGGTACCCAGGGCATAGGTGTACCCAGGGCCTACCAGGGGCTGCAGCATGTATTATGCCACCCCTGGCTGGCCATCCAAATCTGACACAACTGGCTGCTTGACAGCTGGGGCAAGGTGGTGTAATCACCCTTTGCTTTAGATATAGTATACCTATATCTAACCCCAAAATGGACACACAGATCTCCTATCAGTCACTCCTATGGCAGGCCTTAACAATCCTGAAGGCAGAGTGCTTGGAATCGTGTGAGATGGTGCTCTGGCATGAGCTGAGCCTGTCTGCGGCTTTCGGGATCTATCCCTTAGCCGTTTCCATGATATCGCATACCATATACTCTTAAGTGCATTATAATCCTCGCGGTTATATGCCAACTCTGGTATCGCTTTATCAAAACATGTCGAGTAAGGTATCATACGAATTGGAATACTAACCCCTCGCCAATTCTGGCGACGGGGTTAGCATTCCACCCTTCTAGAGGGACACAACATGTATGTAACCCCTAACCCCGGTTAAAGTCAAACAGAGCCTCAGCTCCACAAAATGGATGCTGCCACCGAGACACAAGTCTGCCCTCCTGCTGCTGGGAGTCCTCCCAGAGCAGGAGATAAGGACAAAGGGTTTCCTGCCAGGGGCGGTGCCAGCACCGTCCCAGACAGGATTTTGTGTATCCTAGGTAGGCAGGGCTTCAGAGGAAGGTGACTGCAAGTGGCACCCCGGTGCTCACTATGCATAGGCCGGCTTGAACCAGTTCCAGGGACACTCCAGACCCTGAGCTGGGGAAAAGCCCGCCAAGGAAGTGGGTGTAACCACCCCCCTCCTGGTCCCACCCATAGGGCAGGACCTAGTAGCGTGCCAGCCCCCTTTTTCTCAGATAAAGGTAGGAGCAGGCCCCCTTCCAGATCAGATCATCTTTGAATCCTGAAACTACTTTCCACGAAAGGAACTCAAGACTTCTTCCTAAGATTTCTCCCTTGTGACTAAGGAGTAGTCACCCTGCATCCGCAGGCACCATCGCAAGAACACTGCGGTCTGCTGTGAGTCCTTCCTCCGGAATCCGACTGCCCAGCTCGACAAGACCCGGCTTCCCTGGCACCTCCGACCTCTACTCACCTCTACAGCCAAGCTGAGAACCGTGAGTGCGACGAGACCTCAAGGGACCGACTATTGCCAAGACTGCACGACTTCTGCACAGCAAGCCCGCCGAGTAATTTCCTGGCGAGTGCTTTGGGGTCCGAGAAGCCCCGACCCTGAGCAGCTCCAGCACCGAAGAGCAGCCCCCCAGCATCTCCACGATCGGCGTGGGGCCCTTCTGCTTTTTGCTGCTCACCGCGTTGTTTGGCTACTAGCCCGCTGGCTTGTGGCCTTCTGAACGACGCCCGACGACATCACTGCTGCTGGTCTGGTTGCTCCAGACTGGCCCTTGCTCCCTTCCCGAAGAGGAGCACCCCGGACCCTCCTGGTCCACTCAAGACGCCATTTCGAGTCCACCGCGTGGGCTTGAATTAGCCAAGGCTTTGTTGCCCAATCCGGGTACTTCGACGCCGACAGCTTCATCCATCGTGGGACAGCTCGCCTCTCCATCCTGGTCGCCGACAACGCCTCCTGGTCCGTGAGATCTGCAGAGCCAGCGTCGCCCACTCACCTAGTCGAGGTGACTACCATCCGGTGCCCTCCTGGTGCCCACTGACTACTGGCTAGTAGTCACGAACTTGGTCCCCTCTGCTTTCAGGTGTCATCCATCTTCCAGATCCAGGCTTGGATCAACTCGAACTATCTTCAACTGGTCGCCTGCCAGCATCTTCCTTCCAGGCTCCTGGTCCGGCAACGAGGATTCCCGACGTCTTTTGAGACATATGCAGCTGCAGCCCCTGGGCTAGGTAACTTCGGCATTTCGGTGCCCCAGCATAGCCTCACTATCCAAGGGTCAGGATCCACTGTCGTTTTCTCCCTACCAGGTCGGGTTCGCCCGTGAACACTAACTTTAGCGTTACTAGCTACCATAGACTTTGTCCCGCATCCCGCGTGAGAGTGCACACTCTGCACCCGAGTCCCCTAGGCCTCCTAGAAGTAATCTAACGATTCCCTAGTCAAGTCCTAGCGATTCCAAAGCCTATTAGTACTGTACTTACCTGCTAGTAATTTCGCATTCCACTTTTAGAGTATATGGTTTTTCGTGCCCCTCGGGCATTTGTATATACTGTGCTAACTTAAGTATTTTCGTAAGAGTTTTGTTGTGTGCCTAGCACCCTGTCCTCATAAAGAGTACAGGGTTGTTGTGATTCTAATAAATACACTGTTTATTTTCATAACACTTGTGTGGTGTCCTTTCACTGGGTGTTCAAGGGGTAATGTGATGGTAAAACAGCTGGCTTAACATGCCCTCTAGAGTCTTAGCCTTAGACTGCTCGTATCCATGCTACTAGGATAGCTGGTCTATAAGGTTGACTTACAACCAATCATCAATAAGGGTTGTTTGGACTGATATATAGTGATCACTAGAATAGTGAACACTGCACATCAGGCCAACTTCTCACATTGGTGAGCAGCGGTTGGGATTTGAGCTTGCTGTTGTTTTACCACACATATCCTAAGAATATCTTGTGAAAGATCACATAAGTACTAAAGGTACATATAACTTAGCTTAGAATACTCTGAGTTCTACTGAACCAGCTGTTGTAGCTCCTAGGGCCTAGCACACCCTAAACTACAACTCTAGCAAGGGATCAGTAGGCAAACACATAGTGTAGGTAAGTGCACCACTGACACCTCACTAGAAAAGCATGTCTACCCAGGGAGAATCTACTGAGACTCCCGTGGTCAGTGTTGACCCTCCACAGGTCACTTCAAGATATGCAGCTCTCAGTTTTCAGGAGATGAGACAAGTCTGTACCTCCAGGAATCTGAAGCAGGGGTCTAACCCCACCATTCCCTTTCTGATAGGTCTCTTAGAGACATATGATGCCAGAAAGATTTCTCAGTTACATGAGAACATGCCAGCCTTAGAGGGAACCTCTGGGGATCCAGACCTCCCCAACACTGCAACTGCAGTTGTTGAGGAGGAGGATCAAGAGGAACTCTCTGGGGATGAGGTAGACAAAGGTCTTGAGGTAGTCAGAAGGCTAACTAGGGCCAACTTAGACCTACTTGGGGAAGGATCTGGGGGACCCCCAGTACTGACCCTAATGAGGCCTAACCTTGGAGTTAGGAGAGATAGATCTCCTTCTAGGGACTCCATTAGATCTCTGCACTCTAATGCCTCTTCTCAGGGGAGAAGGAACTCTCCCCAGAGGAGATTGACTTCCCCTCAGAGAAGAGAGCATGAAGCAAGGATGAGACAAGCTAGACTGAGGATTGAAAGGGAAGAACTTGCCCTGGCCAAAGAAAAGCTTGCATTTGCTAGAGAGCAGCAGATGAGTGGGTTAGCTCCCACTGGTGGCATTAATCTCCCAAGAGAAAAAGAGAAGGGTTTAGATACTAAACACCTGACTAAGATAGTGCCCCCCTTTAAACAAGGGGATGACATCCAGAAATGGATGGCTGCTTTGGAGAGGGCCTGCACTGTGCAGTGCATTCCCCAGAGTCAGTGGGCAGCTATACTGTGGCTCTCCTTTGATGGTAAAGGTAGAGATAAGCTCCTCACTACAAGAGTGGAGGATGCTAATGATTACCAGGTCCTGAAAAATGCACTGGTTGATGGGTTTGGCTTAACCACTGAGCAGTACAGGTTGCTGTTCAGAGACACCCAGAAAACTCAGTCTCAGGACTGGTCTGACTTTGTTGATTGTGCCACTAAGGCTTTGGAAGGCTGGCTACTGGGTAGCAAGGTTACTGACTTCACAGGATTGTATAATCTTATTATGAGAGAGCAAGTCTTAAATAATTGTCAGAACCAGTTATTACACCAGCACCTGGTAGACTCTGATCTGACCTCTCCACAAGAATTGGGTAAGAGGGCAGACAAATGGGTCAGAACCAGGATTAGGCCCAAGAACCAAGGTGGTGACCAGAAAAAGGAATCAACCAAGCCTCAAGAGAAGGGTGGGAATAAATCTACAGATCAAACCACATCAGGGCCCCAAAAATCCTCTGAGGGGGGTGGGTCCCAGAATCTTTCCAATAACCAGAAGAAACCTTATTGTTATCCCTGTAAACAGGTGGGTCATTTAAAAACTGACAGCAGTTGCCCAAAGAATAACAATAAGGAGAACATACCCCCAAGTAACATTCCCAAACCTCCTGTTACTACTAGTAGTAATCCCCCAGGTGGTGGGAGTGCCCCCAAGAATTTGGGTGCATTTACTTTGGGAGTTCCTGGGGACTCTGGCCTAACCAGGTCCCCAAACTCAGATACTCTTGTCTGTGAGACTGGCATGGGGTTTGCCAACTTCACAACTTGTCCCAACACTTTGGGTAAGTACAGACAGGAGCCCCTCATCAATGGAATGAAAGTTGAGGCCTACAGAGACACAGGGGCTAGCATCACCATGGTGACTGAGAGTCTAGTCCCCTCAAGGCAACTTTTACCTGGTGCCACATACCAGGTGGTAAACATTGATGGAGTGAAGAAAACTCATCCCATGGCAGTAGTAAATCTCAGCTGGGGAAGTGTCACTGGCCCCAAGAGAGTGGCAGTGTCATCCAACTTGCCTGTGGATTGCCTACTGGGGAATGATTTAGAGACCTCAGCCTGGGCTGAGGTAGAGCAAGAAACCCATTCTAGAATGGTAAACCCCCATGGTAAGGTTAGTGGGGCAGTGTTAGCCACAGCCCCAGTCCAAGATGTCCTCCCTGAACAGGTCAGGAGGGTTGTGCCAGTCACAACCCAATCTCAGACAACTCCCTTCCCAGAACAGGTTGTCAAGGCTGTCATGGTAACAGCCCACACCCAAACTGAGCCCCCTCCTGAAAAGGCTGGGAGAGTTGTGATGGCCACAGCTCAAACTCAGACAGATGATAGTGTTGTGAAGCCTGAAACTATGGATCACTCCACTCAGACAGAGAGCATTGAGGAGGAAGAGAAATCTCCCTCCCACCAGACTTTAGGAAAAGATCAGCCTCCTCAGGGAACTGATCTGACCCCTTGTGAAGAAACTGCCACAGAGGTAGTCAGGCCTAGCCTGGCAGAACCCCTGATGTCAGTGGACCCTTCCAAGGTGGGACCCAGTCTGGAGCAGGTAACCTGCCCCTCTCTACCCTGCCTCAGTCAGCCCAGGGCTGTCGAGGTCAGGGAGGCCAGTGTTGGACCCCAAGGGGCCCCCTGTCCAAAAGAATTTCCCAATCAGCAGATTAAGGGCACTGAAGCTAGTAGTCCTAGCCAAGTGAAAATAACACATACTCCTGAGGGATCCCCCTTAAAATTAGTTAGGGACCTCCCACAGATGGACACTGCTGGGCACAGCCAAACTTGGGACCTGAGGGCCCCAGACCTGACCTGTCCCTCCAGTAAGCCAAACAGAGGGACCCAACCTCCGGCTGTAGGTAGCCAGAGGTTGACCCTGAGAGCCCAAAACAACTCAGTCTTGGAAAGAAAAGCCTCTTTGGTGGATGATGATTGGAGGAAGCTGAGCCCAAAATTAGTGGAGCCTCACTTCAGTACTCCATCTCAGCACCAGCCTTTTTTTTTTGACAAAACACACCACAGGTAGAGATTCCCTATGGTGGAGACCCTCAGACACCCTTAGGGTGAGGGATTGCTTAGTGGACCATGAGATAGGGGGTAACCATGCCAGTGCTGGTACTTCCTTATATGGCCACTCAGGCAATATAGGCTTACCTGGCAAGGCTAGCCTTATCTCCTTTCGTTTGGGGGGGGGGGTTATGTAGGAAGGTAGATCCCTGACTATGGTTGCCCCCAACTTTTTGCCTGGTGTTTTGCTGGTTTTCTGACTTAGTTGACCTGGGACCCTGCTATTCAGGGCCCCAGGCCTACTGCTCTCTCTGTAAAATGGATTCCATGTACCTTAGGTACATATCTAAATTGGATACTGAGTCACCTTATCAGTCCCTGTACAGTGTACCTTAGGTACCCAGGGCATAGGTGTACCCAGGGCCTACCAGGGGCTGCAGCATGTATTATGCCACCCCTGGCTGGCCATCCAAATCTGACACAACTGGCTGCTTGACAGCTGGGGCAAGGTGGTGTAATCACCCTTTGCTTTAGATATAGTATACCTATATCTAACCCCAAAATGGACACACAGATCTCCTATCAGTCACTCCTATGGCAGGCCTTAACAATCCTGAAGGCAGAGTGCTTGGAATCGTGTGAGATGGTGCTCTGGCATGAGCTGAGCCTGTCTGCGGCTTTCGGGATCTATCCCTTAGCCGTTTCCATGATATCGCATACCATATACTCTTAAGTGCATTATAATCCTCGCGGTTATATGCCAACTCTGGTATCGCTTTATCAAAACATGTCGAGTAAGGTGTCATACGAATTGGAATACTAACCCCTCGCCAATTCTGGCGACGGGGTTAGCATTCCACCCTTCTAGAGGGACACGACATGTATGTAACCCCTAACCCCGGTTAAAGTCAAACAGAGCCTCAGCTCCACAAAATGGATGCTGCCACCGAGACACAAGTCTGCCCTCCTGCTGCTGGGAGTCCTCCCAGAGCAGGAGATAAGGACAAAGGGTTTCCTGCCAGGGGCGGTGCCAGCACCGTCCCAGACAGGATTTTGTGTATCCTAGGTAGGCAGGGCTTCAGAGGAAGGTGACTGCAAGTGGCACCCCGGTGCTCACTATGCATAGGCCGGCTTGAACCAGTTCCAGGGACACTCCAGACCCTGAGCTGGGGAAAAGCCCGCCAAGGAAGTGGGTGTAACCACCCCCCTCCTGGTCCCACCCATAGGGCAGGACCTAGTCGCGTGCCAGCCCCCTTTTTCTCAGATAAAGGTAGGAGCAGGCCCCCTTCCAGATCAGATCATCTTTGAATCCTGAAACTACTTTCCACGAAAGGAACTCAAGACTTCTTCCTAAGATTTCTCCCTTGTGACTAAGGAGTAGTCACCCTGCATCCGCAGGCACCATCGCAAGAACACTGCGGTCTGCTGTGAGTCCTTCCTCCAGAATCCGACTGCCCAGCTCGACAAGACCCGGCTTCCCTGGCACCTCCGACCTCTACTCACCTCTACAGCCAAGCTGAGAACCGTGAGTGCGACGAGACCTCAAGGGACCGACTATTGCCAAGACTGCACGACTTCTGCACAGCAAGCCCGCCGAGTAATTTCCTGGCGAGTGCTTTGGGGTCCGAGAAGCCCCGACCCTGAGCAGCTCCAGCACCGAAGAGCAGCCCCCCAGCATCTCCACGATCGGCGTGGGGCCCTTCTGCTTTTTGCTGCTCACCGCGTTGTTTGGCTACTAGACCGCTGGCTTGTGGCCTTCTGAACGACGCCCGACGACATCACTGCTGCTGGTCTGGTTGCTCCAGACTGGCCCTTGCTCCCTTCCCGAAGAGGAGCACCCCGGACCCTCCTGGTCCACTCAAGACGCCATTTTGAGTCCACCGCGTGGGCTTGAATTAGCCAAGGCTTTGTTGCCCAATCCGGGTACTTCGACGCCGACAGCTTCATCCATCGTGGGACAGCTCGCCTCACCATCCTGGTCGCCGACAACGCCTCCTGGTCCGTGAGATCTGCAGAGCCAGCGTTGCCCACTCACCTAGTCGAGGTGACTACCATCCGGTGCCCTCCTGGTGCCCACTGACTACTGGCTAGTAGTCACGAACTTGGTCCCCTCTGCTTTCAGGTGTCATCCATCTTCCAGATCCAGGCTTGGATCAACTCGAACTATCTTCAACTGGTCGCCTGCCAGCATCTTCCTTCCAGGCTCCTGGTCCGGCAACGAGGATTCCCAACGTCTTTTGAGACATATGCAGCTGCAGCCCCTGGGCTAGGTAACTTCGGCATTTCGGTGCCCCAGCATAGCCTCACTATCCAAGGGTCAGGATCCACTGTCGTTTTCTCCCTACCAGGTCGGGTTCGCCCGTGAACACTAACTTTAGCGTTACTAGCTACCATAGACTTTGTCCCGCATCCCGCGTGAGAGTGCACACTCTGCACCCGAGTCCCCTAGGCCTCCTAGAAGTAATCTAACGATTCCCTAGTCAAGTCCTAGCGATTCCAAAGCCTATTAGTACTGTACTTACCTGCTAGTAATTTCGCATTCCACTTTTAGAGTATATGGTTTTTCGTGCCCCTCGGGCATTTGTATATACTGTGCTAACTTAAGTATTTTCGTAAGAGTTTTGTTGTGTGCCTAGCACCCTGTCCTCATAAAGAGTACAGGGTTGTTGTGATTCTAATAAATACACTGTTTATTTTCATAACACTTGTGTGGTGTCCTTTCACTGGGTGTTCAAGGGGTAATGTGATGGTAAAACAGCTGGCTTAACACGCCCTCTAGAGTCTTAGCCTTAGACTGCTCGTATCCATGCTACTAGGATAGCTGGTCTATAAGGTTGACTTACAACCAATCATCAATAAGGGTTGTTTGGACTGATATATAGTGATCACTAGAATAGTGAACACTGCACATCAGGCCAACTTCTCACATAAGGTTTCCCCTACAACCCATAGATATAGGAGATCTTTTTTAGATGGAGACAATTCATACCACATAAAAATACGAGCAGACTTCTCTTTATAGCTCTTATTCTTGTCCTGTGTCCTCTTTCAGATGGTATTATGATATTCCTCTTTGCAAACAGATTTTGGACTTTTATTTTACAACTTTTTGCTGTCTGTGAATTTCAGCCTAGGTTTGCTCGAAGTGCACCTTTGGACTAACACACCTAATAAGAGGTGATTTTGAAAAGAAAAGCTGCGACTGGAAAGTGGTGTTCGATGATATGGAGTCATGTGGTCATCCTATTCACGCGGCAATGCACGGCTTCTGTGATTTTTAAATCAGGACTGGCGTAAAGTCTTGCTCTTGAAATTAGATCATTGGACAGCTTTACATAAATTTGATTAAAATACAAAGGTCTTCTTTTGTGCGTCATTAATTTAAACAAAGTCTACGAGTGTCATTCGTAGAATAAACCTGTTGCTCTCTGGGCTCTAGGTTCACGTTTCCTGGAGACTTTTCTCTGCTGGACCAACAACATTAAACCCATCTGTGCCTCTCACTGTTGTCAAGGCTAGCAATATTACAATCTCAAATAGGAGCCTTGTGGGTGATAGTGCACTTTACAAATACACATAACATAACCTCTGTAGGTTCATGATTGGGAATGATCCTCCTGCGTTAACTCTGGATGAATAGCTGATCACTTTTGCCTGATAGTGTTTGTTAGAACTGGTATGCCCGTTTGGGCTGAGGTATGCACGAGGCCAGGCATAATCACCACTGAAGTCATGGTAAGCTAGCTACACACTAAAAGATAATCTGTGCTCACCCTCCGGGAGTCAGACTTATCTAAAGAGGCAATGTGCCAATGTTTAGAAGTTGAGATATAGAGTATTAAAGGAATAAATGCAGTAAAGCTCTTGGAAGCAAGTAGCGCTAGAAAGGTTATTTTAGATCGCCCTCGGCCGGGGCAAAGTCAAAGTTTGGGCCAACCACAATGGAGAGCCCGTCGGCTACAGGACCCATGCAGGCCCCGGTGAACAAAGTACCTTTCCTGGTTGCAAACAATGAGATGCGTCTATCTTCTCCATGCAGTGAAGACAATGTGTTAGTTCTGAAGACTCGTGCCGGAGTCGAGAGGCATCAAACGATTGCTCCGGATTCTGCCACACAGTTGAGGGGCTGCACCAAATTCACCAAATTGCGGTGGCGGGGATATGCTGTTCGATGCGTCCGTCTCCGAAGGCAAAGCACTGGTTCCGATGTGATATGTCGATTTTACTCCCACAACTGGGTCAATGCGCCGGTTTTACTACACACAGACTGGAGATACCACAAAATCCATGTTGCAAGTATCTGGGCTACTTCCAGTGAGCCAGGCACAGGAGCAGGGGTAGAGACTTTGATAACCCTGAATCTCAAGGAACAGGGGGCAAGCAACAAGCCCTTGTAGATCACTTGGAAGGAAGGGAGAGTCCAGCTCTCCTTCAGTAGAGTCAGAGAGCAGCAGGGCAACAAACAGAAAAGCAGGCCTTTCAGATTAGCAGTCCAGTTTAGTCCTTTCAGCAGCACAGCAGTTCTTCTGACAGAGCTTCAGTTACAAGTCCAGTAGTGTCTGATTTTAGTGGGTGAGAGACCCAGTACTAATACCCAAAAGTGCCTTTGATGTGGGGGGTGACTTGAAAGCAGCTCTCTGAAGCGTGCAAATACCCCTTTCATCCCAGTCCTGTCTACCAGGGCATCTGTGGGGAATAATCAGTTCTTTGTGTGGGGACAGGACACAGCTTATTCAAGTGAAGTGGTAGCCCCTCCATTCCACCCTGCCCTGGCAAGGCCATCAGAATACAGATGTATGTAGATGGGTACTCAGACACACTTATCATTCCTGTGTTGTGGCTGTCTATGTTCTGTTATGTTATGTCATTTTTAGAGCACAAACAAATACCCAAAGATCTCAAGGTGCTATCGCAGTGGGAGAAGAAACCACAAGTAAAGTAAAATGACTTAGGGAACAACCATGTTTTGAGGTTGTTCCTAAACAGAAACAGGTTCACAATAGACCTAATGGAAAGGGGGAGTGCCTTCCATTTCTTAGCAGAGGAATTTACAAAAACTATTCCTCCCCCGTTTAATCCTTTTGACAATTATTTTTCGGATGCCTGAAGACCTTAAGCATCTTCCTGGAACATACCATGGAAATGAATGACTAAGAAACTAAGTTCCCATTCTGTGTAAAGCTTTGTGGGCAAGGCAGAGGGCTTTAAATTGAATGCGCTGCCTGACAGGCAGCCAGTGGAGATGTTTAATAGCTTCTGCAGCTGTCTGATGTTTAGGGATTCCAGTTAACAATCTGGCCGCTGCATTTTGCAGGACTTGCAGCTTGTTAAGATGTTGCTGCTGTATGTTCAGATATAGAGCATTGCAGTATTCGATTTTGTAAAGTATGAGAGCAGTGATCACCGTTTTTTGGTAGTTGAGTGGAATGGAAGGAAAAACCTTCCTAAGCATATTAGGACAAAAAAGGTTTAGGATGTGACTGCAATAACCTGTAGTCCAAAAAAGTCAGCTTATTGTCCATGATCTCTTTCAGATTTCTGGCCTTGGATGCAGGTGTAGGAAGGGAACCCAATTATTTTGACCAACCGGACGGTGTCCATAAGGAAGGAGAGTTACCAAACATTATGACCTGTTTTCCCTGAATTTAGTTTTAGAGAGTTCAGGCTCATCCAGTTTTCTACAGCAGTTGATACAGTCATGACAAATGGAACCTGCTTGGCTGTTTAAAGCAGACAAAGTCACCAACATCTGGGTATCGTCTGCTTAAGATGTAAGATTGAGCCCAAATGATCTAATGAGGAGGCCAGAGATTTAACATAAATGTTAAACAATGTGGGGCTGAGTGCAGACCCCTGAGGGACCCCACATGGTATTGAGAAGAGAATGTACAAAGTGTAGCTGTCACTCACCCCAGACCTGTTTTAGAGACAGGCTGTCAGGCACACAGAGCAGTAAGTGCAGCTAAATGCCCACTTTCTAAAGGTTGCATTTCTAAAACAGCAATGATAAATCCAAATTCAACAGTAAGGGGGATTTATCATTACCATTCCAAACATATGAAACATGAACAAGCTACTCCACTCTGATCAAGAATTACGGCTTAAAAGTGCATTAAGGAATTCCCGATTCTGGCCTATGAGAGGAGTAGGCCTCACAGTAGTGAAAAACAAAATGGGCTTTTTGTCTCTACCAGGGCATGATGAACATAAAGGTATGTGTCCTACCTTTTACATACACATCTCACCATCCTTAGGGATAATAGGTCTATCTTAGGGGTGACTTATATGTAATAAGAGGAGAGTTTGAGGCTTGGCAAGTAGTTTTAATTGCCAAGTCGAGGCGGCAGTAAAGTGATATATTGATAGATGTTCCTTTTTGGATACGACTGCCAATAAAAAATTTGTTTACAAAAAAAAAATGGAGGTGGCAGTAAACTGTACACACAGGCACTGCAACAGCAGGCCTGATACTGGTTTGAAAGGCTACTTTTGTGAGTGGCACAATCTGTGCTGCAGCCTACTAGTAGCATTTGAAGTACAGCCCTGGGTATATGTTATTCCACTTTACAAGGGACTTAACAATACAACAAATATACCAAACAGGTATACACCAATGATATCATGTTTAGAATAGAAGCACATGCACTTCCGCACTGGTTAGCAGTGGTAAAGTGCACAGAGTCCTTAAGCCAACAAAATGAATCAGTAAAAATAGGAGGTAAAAAGCAAAAAGTCTGGGAAAAGACCACCCTAAGGATGACAGGTCTCACAGTGTTCCTCGATCTTACAATAGCCATTGAGCTCTATTGACAATTGTAACAATAATTTCTAATTAAAGAGTCCCTGTGCTTAAAGGTTGAAATGCTAAAGGCATATATTTGATTGGATAAAATACTTGGAATACATTTGAAGGAACATATACTGGTGTAATTTAAGGTATGCATAATTTACTGCAGGCTCTCAAATCAGATTGACTTTATATAAAATCAGGACATTTGGTTTGCTGCCAGGTATAGTCCTACACTATAAGTGGAAATTTTGACTCTCTGAAACGTTTTCCAACATATCGATTGATTTCTGTTCAATACACGTATTGGTGCACAACGTAGTCCATAGTCCACAGAGCTGCAGTAGCTGTTGGCTTGGTGTCTATTTCAGGCAGCATGTTAGGAAAGGTAGGGAAGGCACTTTGGCTTTGTATAATGTGTTTACAATTTGTTTTTTGCATGTTGATGGCAGTGAGTGCTTTATCATGCCAGTCACCTATTAAACTAATGTTAATTACAGCTTTTAATAGCATTTAATTTCTGAATAGTACTTTTTTCATGGCGTGCTTTGAAACATAGTTGTTTGTGCACAGTGAGAAGAGTAATGACAACAAAACTCACATGGGATGACTTCATTAGCCTCTGAGGTGGATCGCTGTGTCAGCCCGGTCAGGGTTCAAGCATTTTGCTTGTTTGTGGCAAACAGCTTGCTGCAGCAGGCTCATTTAGCCCATCAGCTTTTTTTGCAGTTGATTGTGTGTTATAATATTGTTGTCCTCTCGAAAATGGATGTCTTTTCCCTCCATGTTGTTACCCACAAGCAGAAACAGTATGTAGTCAGTAGCCAGAACATGCGCCTGATTTTTCTAAAATCTAGGTACTGAATAACAAAAAACAGGATCTTCGGTATCAAGGGGTGGAGGTGACTTTTGTTGGAGTCTGCGCTTGGAGCAGGAACACAAAGCCAATGAAGACTAGACAAAAGTCCAAAATCAGAGGTAACATCCTCATTTCCTATATGTCATATGCCAGAGCAGATAAATAGTGTGCCTCCAGGAAAAGTGTTGTGTTCGTGGCCACTATATTATATGATCGTCATAGCAGAGGTGACGGATGTGGCATACATCTGTAAAGTCTGATCTGTCAGATAATTAATTACCTGAGTGGCTGCCTTATTTGATGAGTGCATGGGTTCTCCAACCCCTTGGATCATTGGCCTGGATGCAAAATTGTTAATTGTGGGTGGTAATAAAATAACAACAACACACCAAGGCAGAACACAGCATAATACACAATACCGTATAAGATGGCTGTGATACATCAGGTATTAGACCAACACAATGACACAAAAGACAGCACAATCCCAACACCAAAAACACAACTCACACATCAGAACACAATAATCAACAACAGTGCAATACAAGAAAACAGCAAATTAGTAATACAGAAAAACTAAATATGAGAACGTGCAACACAACAATAAAACACAACGCAACAACAAAACAGTAACTGACAAAAATACAGCAAGCACCAAGGTTTCAAACATACACAATATTTCAATAACACTAATCAAAAACAGAACACAGTTAACCAAGAACACAATAGCACAGCATAAAAGAACACCAAAAAGCAATAAGGCACTGCGCAATAACAGACACAAAAGTATCCAACAAGATAATTTAAAAATAAGAGGAATTATCTCAACTCAAAACATTATTACATAATTAAAACAAGAACACAGCACACCAGTACAAAACAAGATAACAGAACAACACAATTGTGTTGTGTTTTTGTGTCGTGTAGTTGCTTTGTGCTAGCATGTTGCTGAGGTTGTGTTTTTCTAGTGGTGTGTATATATTGTAATTTGCTGTCATAATGGCGAATTGTGTTATTATTCTATATTGATGTTTGATGTGTGACTGGATGTACGTTGTTACAACGCATGCTTTTACTACGCATGCCTTTACAACGCAGGTTTTTCAACGCAAGTCATTACAACGACTTGCGTTGGGGGGTGCTGGATAGTGAATAGTTTAATTTACTATTCCAACTCCAGTCCCCGTGGATAGTAGGGAAGGTGTTGGATAGTAAATTAAACTATTACCTATCCTAGAGAGCCCCCCAGCGCAATTCGTTGTAATGACTTGGGTTGAAAAACCTGCGTTGTAAAGGCACTGCATGGTAAAAGTTGCGTCGTAAAGGATGTTTCCCGTGTGACTTGAGCTTCAATTGCTTGTACTGGTAGGAAGGTCCTGGGCCCAGATGGGGTTCCCATCGATCTTTTCTTAACACATCTGGAACTGGACCTGTGGGGCCCCCTGCTAACAAATGTGTTTGAAGCAATAGCCAGAAAAGGCCCTTTAGCTTTGTAGAACTCTGGTTTAATTATACCGATCTTCAAAAAAGGTGATAAAGAGAACCCCCAGAATTAAAGACCCATCTCTGTGCTGGACACCACCGCAAAGCTAATGGGTCGCCTATTGTTACACAGGATGGAGAAGTGGGCTAGGGAGAAGAACATACTGATTGTAGTGCAGTATGGTTTCCATAACTGGATAGGTACCATAGACCAGTGCCTCAATCTTAGTTTCACAATCAATAAATATTCTAGAGCTAAGGGAGGTCAGACTTATTTGGCATTCATGGACCTCACTGCTACTTTAGATTCTGTGACCCATTCCAAATTATGGAACCTAATGGAGACTATGGGGATTGAGGAGGCACTAATAAACTTTATCCACCAAGTGTACTCTAACCTAACAACCTCCCTTCATTATGGGAAAAATGGGGAATGCACGCGCCAATTTAAGATCACCAGGGGGTGGGTAAGACAAGCATACGTCCTCGCCCCATTTTTATTTCCAATTTACACACATGGGGTTGAGGTAGCCCTTGGGGAAGCAACACTAGACGTTCACGTTTTTGATAACTTTAAAGTACCAATTTTCGTTTACGCAGACAATGCGGTTTTAATTGCCAGAACAGGGTTGGCCCTTCAGCGCCTAATGAAGTAATATGCAGCCTTTATGTCCTCTCTGGACCTAAGGGTTAATGAATCCAAATCCTTTGTCCTTATAACAGGGCCTCCTATAGCCAAAAGAACATCACAATTCCATATTGGTGCTCAAAGACTGGAGGTGGTAGAGTCCTTCCAGTACCTTGGGGTCACGTTTGACAAATATCATTTGTGGTCGAGCATGGTAGAGAACAAGGCCCTGGAGATGGAGAGGAATTTGGGTGCAATTTCGGGCTTTGTTAAGAAGATGAGCTCAAAACCATTAGCTCCAATCCAAAAAATTTATCAAACAAAAACTGTATCAGTTGTCTCCTATGGGGCAGATGTGTGGGGAATGGTCCTGGTAGACCAAATACAAAAATTGGAAGATAGATTCTTTAAGGGCATTGCCTCGCTTCCCAGGACTCTCCCAAACCACATCTACCATCTAGAGCTGGTCCTGCCATACATGTCGGATTGTATTCATTTAGCTTAAATCATTTTTATGACACTCCATATGGCGGAGGGACACAGTCAAACTAACAAAGACCAAAATAAATAACTGCCTGAAATTAGGCAACTCTCATAAAACCACCTGGCTACAGTATGTGAAATTAACCTTGACCTCACTTGAGCAAAGGGAATTGTTTGAGGAACCTAGTCCATGCCGGAAGATCTCAAAACATGAACTAAGTACCTTTTATTTTGATAAGGCTGCTTTTGATTGTCAGTAAGCAAACCTTTTAAAGAAATCAGTCACATTTTATTAACAAATACCCACAATTCCATATGGCCTGGTACTCCCCCAAGTCCCCTTTTCCACCTTTGGTACCCACGGCCAGCCCTTGCCCGGATGGGGTCTCCCTCCCTCCTTCAAGGCAAGTACTGAGACCACACCAATGTTTTGGATTAAGGGTGTAACCCCCCGGCCGTATTTATTTATTACAAAATTAAAAACATTGTTTATTAACATTATGTACAATTACGCAGAAAGGCTACATACATTGTTAGACGATGATGTCACATGGCTAACCTTATCTCTAATACACACGACACTCCTACTGTAAATCTAACAATGCATATATACGCTTTCTGCGTGTCTCCTCTAGAGCCTACGGCAAGGTCAATGACTGCAACCTCCTGATCCCAGCAAACGACGAGAAATTACTCCACCGGAGTCGGCTTACGCAGGGGGTACAGCTTATCGGACAGATTCTTTCTCCTGGGTCCCCCTATGCCCTGTGCCTTAAACTCCATGACAGGGGCTGCAGAAATTCTGCATACTTGCGCCCTGATGCACATGGGCATGCGGGGGTGGCCACAGGCCCACTGGGAAGAATGACTCCCCCGGCCACGGCACCCCCGACAGCCTACCTACCGGCTGTCACTGCCCCTGGAGTTACATGTTTCTGACCGCTAAGGACCGGAGACTATGCTTACCAATCATGACCTTACCGCCTGACCGGAGACACACAACTAAATACGACATTATTACCTGAAATCAAATAACATGTACTGACATTTATTCAACATTACACACTTCAATTAGATAACTCAGTATTAACCAATCCTGTACTTGACATGCTTAAAATTATTGACACTTTTATTATAAATTCACCAAAACATCACATTTACATTAACTACCTCCTGAGATACCTGCAAGAAAGTAAAAGGAACAAAGCAAACACATAACATTTACATTTCTTCTATCTCCTGAGACACCAGCAATAAAATGTAAAAGAACATAAATACATTACTGAGACATCAATAACATGTACCCCCTCATCAAGCTCACGTTAATGCTATCTCCTGAGATACCTGTAATGAACAATTTTGGAGAAACCTCAAAATACACTCCTGACCAACACATTTAAATTGCCTGCCTTAGGGGATGGTGGGTGGGGAAAAAGAAATTACGGGCCGCTGTTGGCCCGGGTGCTGTGCCCGTGGGGAGCTTCAGAACAAGAGACTGTTCTGCTCCCCACACCCCCTTTTAAAAGGGGGTGCACGGGCCAGTCTAAACTGGTTGGACCCGACTGCTGGGCGTCCCTGTGAAACGGAAGCACTAAAGTGCTTCTGGTTCATGCTCCGTAGTAACCCGCCTACTGGACGCTTATTGGGAGAGGTGGGAGTGCTCCCACCTCCTCCTTTCCCCCGGGGTCAGGCTAGTCCGCCATAAGGACGGCGTGCGCTATTCTAGCGCTCCGCCTTATCCAGTGGGGGAGTACTTCTATTTAGAGATTACAAAAATACCACAGCATAGATACATTTTATTGAGATTTCAAATTAATTTAATCCCTTTGATGTTAGGCTTTCCTGCAGGGAAATGTAGCCACTCTGATTTGTCACCCTGCCCCTGTGATAAAGATTCAAATCAGTCTGATCTCCACATAGTTTTATTCTGTGGTTTTTACAAGGTAAAACGGGCAAGATTTATCCTCCCGACTCTTAAAACGTTTTAATTTCAAACAATGCCGTGTAGTACTTTATTTTTAAAGAGACTTTCCGATCCATTTATGTCTCGTTCAATGGCTTCTTTTTCATGGGCTTGTTCTAGAAGAAGGACAATTCTGCATCATAGCACTTTATAATTTACTATGTTGAATTGTTTTTGCCCGCTAGTCATTATGGCCCTAATTATTAATGTACTGATTATGTTTGGGGCACATTTGAGCTTCTTTTGCAGGGCTTCTGTATTTTGAAATGGACTCTGCACCTAGAAATGAATTCTGTGATAATATGTTTACATATTTTTTTTACATTTGTTTTTATGTGCATTTTTGTACTTTTATGATCTGTATTTTAATTGGATCGAATAAAGAATGTGAAGATGGTGATTATTGCTTGTGCGTTTTTAAATGTTATTTTGAAAAGAAGTGGTTTGAGTTTTTAACCTTTTGTGGAAAGTGCATATGAGTGTTTTGCTACAGAGAGTTTGTTATGCTGCTCTGTCCTTAGTGTGTGTTTTTGATGGGCTGTACATCATTCTTTGCATACATGTGTAGATGACTCTCACAAGTAATATCTGTATGAGCTACCCTGTATTATGTGTAATACAGGCATTTATGGCATAATGGTGACTACCCATAGCAACAGGTAGGCCCTGCCATAATGGTGCTGTTTTTTCTTAAACTGTAGACATCTGTGACATGATGGTACCCATGTATGCATAATGCAATGCTGGCCCTAGCATAATGTGGTAAGTATTGACAGATTGTGGACATCCATCGCATATTCATACCCACCACCCATCGCAATGCTTCACATGGCATAATGCCATTAAGTTGACATAGTGTGGACCACCAGGCATGATGGCGCTGACTATTGTGTAATGCACTTGCAGTGGCATAATTGTGTTTTTTCCTATAACGTGAGTGTTAGTGAAACAATAGTGTGTAGCCATGTGTTATGTGTATTGGTATTTTGGCGATTCCTGACATTTTAATAACACTATCACTTTTGTTGATGTCTTGGTATTTAAGAGTGGCTTATCTAGTCTGTATTCATCCTTGCAAGTACTGCTCCCGATTGCTCAGCCACTCATCCACGGATTCACACAATAAACCATCTATGCAAGGAAACACACAAATTATTCATGCATTCAGTCACACATTCTTCTTTCCAAGCACTTTCTCATTCAACAAAACGTTAGGGCATTCTTACAGTCACCCGCTCATCCGTGCACAGAAACTTGGCAAGCAATGAATAAGTATTTTCAAAATAGTGAGACCTATTGGTGTTGCCAATGCTTTTTTATAAGGACTCAAGACACACCTCTGGTTTTTGACTGGCATTTTAACCCTTAATTGCTGGGAATTTGTGGGTACCCGTACTAGCGTATTATTTAGAAGATATTTTTCAAAATGTCTTCTTATACACTGGCTTTTATTTGAAAGTATCAAATGAAGTGAAACCCAATTGGTAATAACAAATGTTCTACTATTCTATTTATTTATTTAACGATTTATAAAGCGCCTGGTGACCCGGAGGCATCCCCGCGCTGAGAAATTATTGGAGACCGGAGGGAAAGGAGAGGGGTACTATTTGGGGAAAAGGAAAGTTTTCAGTCTTTTACGGAAGAGGGGGTAACAGGATTCCAGACGCAGGCTGCGGGGGAGTGAGTTCCATCCTGAGGACGCTTTTACCGAAAAGCGTCGACCACCGGTGCGTACCTTCCTGAATCTAGGGACAGTGGCCAAGCGTTCGTTGTCCGAGCGCAGGAATCTGGGGGCTTTGTAAGGGGTGACCATATCTTTCAGGACAGCGGGGACAGCACCGTTGATGAGTTTATGGGCAGTGCATAGAGCCTTGAATTCGACCCTCTGACGCACAGGAAGCCAGTGTAAGGCCTTGAGGGCAGGTCTGGCCGAGGCTCTGGGGGGGAGGCACATAATGAGCCGCGCCGCCGCATTTTGGGTGCATTGGAGTTTAGCCAGGGTGGATTCAGGGGCCCCGAGGTAAACGGCATTGCTATAATCAAGCCGGGCAAGAATAAGACCTTGAACCAGTAGTTTCCTTGATACAAGTCTTCCAATAAAAATAGCACCTCACTTTTTTTGTCAAAATTATTTGTATTCATTTATTAGGTATATTGCAATACGGCAAACAAGAGCCCTCAATGGTAGTAATCCCACATTGCAATTTGTAACACCTTTCGAAAACACAATTTGTAGCTCAGTGAGGAAATCCGTGTTTAGCCTTAGTTTGTACATGAACAAAGCAGTCATTGCAAACAATGAAAATAATAAGCAGTAACAAAACAAAAACCAGTGGGGTTCAGGGTGTTTGAATGTCTTATCATGTAGCTGTGTGTGCAGGCATGAATCAGTGGGAGCTGTTGTTGGTCTATCGTGAGTGCTAGAAGTGGCGGAAGAGTCGGGCGAGGGAGAAGGACAGGGTCCGTCCTAGAGCTAGAACGAAATGGAGCACCCTCATACATGTGGGGCAGGCTGTCGGTGGTAGGCCCCTGGACAAATATGATACCAATGGGCCCCACACAAACTCAACATTTTTTAAATCTTCTAAGAAGATCCCAGTCATCCTTTCTCCATGGTGAGAGCCTGCTAAAGGCGGGCATGCCATTGCATGATTGCTGGAGCCTCTTTCTTTTTCCATACTGCTGAGATAGCCATCTTTGCGGTGCCTAGGTATAGCCACATAATGACTTTGTCGTAGTGTGTCTGTCTCTTGAGGGTGTCAACACATAGTCCCAGGAGCGTAAACCCTACTGTGTCTGGAATCGGGTAGCCTAGTATGTGTTAAATTTGTGCCAATATCTTGTTCCAGAAGGGTCGGATATGTGGGCAGTCCCACCATATGTGGCGAAAGTCTCACAAATACCATATGCCCTCCATCAAAAGGCACAAATCCTAGTCAAATAGTATTTTATAGTGGGATTCCCTCAGTCCTAATGAGCGATTATATTTCAAGATATCTTTCCACAATGTGTGCCATTTTCCATCAGCAACAGTGTCCCCTTAGATACGCTCCTAAAATCGTAAATGTCGTGGCTTTATGGAGCAAAGGGCTAGATGTACAATGCATTTTACCAGTCGCAAATGTCCCATGACTTGCATAGCTTACAGCAGTTAATTTTAACGCTGTTAATTGTAACTCAAATCCCTTGAAAATATCAAACTTCGGTAAAAACCACACATTTTCCTCAAATTTGTGTGACAAAAAGTTTTGAAACCTTGGGGGAACCACAAACTTCCCAGACTTCTCCCAATAAGCACAGTAACCATTGTGTGGGTGGGCCAAGAAAACACAACACAAAAGGCCCTACAACACTACGTTGAGAGATAAGTAATGGGAGTAGCTGCCATATTTAGGGCTGTGCTTTGGCTCCATCCATCCAAACCTATGAATTACAGGCATTAATGAAAACTAGACAACCAGGGGATTGCAGGGTGGTGTGTCTTGCTTGAATCCCACACAGTTTTGTTACTCACAACTGTCTGCAAACCTCAAACTTTGCCTGAAACAATGCATTTTACTGCCATTTCTGTGATAGAAACTTCTAGAATCTGAAAAATACCAAGCACCCAGCACTACCCCACGTGTGCCGATAAAAACACTGCCTCACTTGTGTGGCTAGGCCTAGTGCCGGCGACAGAAACCGATCACACCAAGGTCAATGGGAGTCTGTGTGACTCCCATTGGGAGAGGAAAACATCATTTTTTGATCCCGGCAGTGCTGCCCCTGCTCACTGAGTTGGCTTACACCAGTGTCAGTAGTGTTCTTTGGGGTCTGTGTGCTCCACCAGGAGAAACAGAGAGGGACCCCTTCTCACCAAAGGAATAGGATACTAAAAACAAGTAAAAAAAGAAAATCTTCCTTTGGTAACCTTAATACTCTGCACCACTCTCATTCAAACACCAGGCCATACAGTGCCCAATCTAATTAAGCTCAATGGAGTCTAGTTGGCAACTCAAACCAGTCCCCCTAAGATACTTCAATAGTAGAAATTATACATGCCTTTTTATTATAATCGTTAAAAACAGTGATAAAGATTAAAACAGAGTTAAAAATATCACAATATATTAAATCACATACATTTCAGATTCCTATAATGAAGCATCAATATTATAGCAGCAGGTAGCAGGAAAGTTTGCTACCACATATAGAATTAACCAATCAAACAAACAACATTGAAGACAATGAGAGTAATCAAAGACAATACACTTTGTCATAAAAAGCACATTTGTGTATAAGAAACGTTAAGACTGGAACCCGATATGTTGAAAATCGTTGACTATCTATGGTCCCAGCCACCAACACGAATTGTGTGCCAAGACTGGCACACAATTCGTCTGTGTGCGCTGAACAGGAAGTGAGCATGCCTCCATGCTGTAACCCTCTGTTGGTGGGGTGCTCTGCCAGGTCTGAGCACTAATTGCCTCAAAGTGCTCCATGAATCACTACATGAAGCACAGCCTGTATTTAAGAGTCTGTGACTCTTTGCCACAGTGAAATACAGAATGCTTTAAAAACATTCCATTCGTTGCCAGGCATGACTGACGTGGATGGAAGGTGATAATACCACTGTTAAAGCTGCAACTGGCATGCATACGTCATCACTGGGCGGGGACTACCTTGACTCTGGTGTAGTCCATTCCTGAATGCACTCAGTAGCAGAAGAATCCGTGTCGAGGTAAGGGATCCTGGCTGTTCTTAGACTTGGGAGGCAGGGACATCTTAAGGATTTTGGGGGTCTGGGGCCAATAGTTTTTAGAGGGCCCTGTTCAGGACAGTTTTGAATTTATGATCCAGTTTCAGCTTTTTCATGCCCTCTTAGGCCAGGTCACTGACAGTGCACAGGCAGACTCGTCCAAGTCTAAAGTTGTTACATCTAATGTTCATGGATAGCGGTGAGTGTTTTTAATATTGTAGCACAGCAGCAGCTCACTTACATTACTGCAAATAATCTTTGTGACACCTGCCCACTTCTCATATATGAAGTCCTGCTTTGATCTAAATTACACTTTATTTATGGATGTTACATGAAAGAAACACAACGTTTCGCTGCAAAACCTTTGTAATAGACTTTCACGCACCACTCACATCAGAACTAAATTAAAGAGAAACAGTATTTTAAACAATCTGTCTATTAATTATTCAAGGTCATCAGGGCAAGCCTTGCAGAACAGAGCTGGCTCTATCAGGGCCCCCCTAAAAGGCTGGGGCCCTGGGCCAGAGTCCACTTTGCCCATGTCTTACAACGTCTCTGTTGGGAGGTCGGGCTGTGTAAATCATTTGCACTTTCTCCAAATTCCTGGCTGTTTCCAGTTCCATGTTGAGGTAAAGGGACCAGAGAATGTATGCGTATTTTACAATTGGCTTGCTGCGCTTAGAGCAGAAAATGACGATTTAGAAAAGTGACCTAGATTAAATAATATGCTATCGTACAGGTATCTGAGATTTTCAAACTGGAAGAGGAAGAAGCAGGTGTTCATTTGAAATGTTATGAAATCTGCCATTTTAGATATATGTTTTGGACAGCTTGTATTCAAACCTGCAGTTCTTGGCATGAAGGGTTTCAGATAAACCAGCAGGGATTTTCTTCCTGTGAGGTACACTGTGCACTGTCGCTTTGCACCTCGGATAAATTTTGTTTTGTGGAATTACTGATGGGAAAAGTGAAGACTATTCTTTCAAATTACAGTGACAAGAAACTGGTCTACAGATCACCTCAATTGCGGCAGCAGTAGACTGGAATGTCGAATAGGGAATATTGTGGTACCTTAATATCGTAAATTATATATTACTAGATTTTCAGGTACATATATGTAGAGTTAGGTACTAAAAAGCTATACATACTTACCTGTCGATATGTTTGTCCTTGATATTATGGCTGGGATAATAAGGTATAACAATATTCCTTACTCAATATTCAGGACCCACTCCGTCACTCCACCTTAGAAATGTAACTTCATTGAAGGACTCTTACCTACTGGCTGGCATTAGGTGAATTCAGGAGTGATTGCCTTGTGAAGGTGATTTGGCCTTCCTTCTCCTGCCAGTCTCATAGGGTCTGATGCCCACATACAGATGAAAGGTACAGTGCTCGTCCGCCCTGTCTCTTGAGGTCTGCTAGTAAAGATGAAGGCTGCAGCAGATGTCTCCCCTGACGAGGGATGGGACCCCTATAGAGGAGGATAGCTTGTTGCCTTAGTGCCATGTTTTTCTGCAAGTCTGGGTTTTAGTGATTGTGTTGCTCGAGTGCACAGTGTCTCAGGTGAATTCTGGGTGGGTTTCATGACTGAACTGATTGTCTCCTGGGGGGGAGAGAGGGTGCATGCGCATTTCCCCTGTACTTGATTATTAGTGTCTTTCTCTCCTGGGCGTGAATGTGAACTCCCCTGAAGGTAAGTATGTATCTGAAAAGTGGAGAGTTGTGTGCAGCGTTGTGAAATCACCTGCAGGTGATTACTGGATCAGTTGTCTCCCCTGAAATTTAAACTGAAGTCCCCTAAAATAAATCTGGGAGGTAAGAGGTTAGATTGATGTGTCCAGGTGTGACATCCCATGCAAGTGAGAACTGAAGTAGTTGTCTCCCCTGACTGTGGGTGTGAAGCCGTCCTAAGGGTAAGTGTTGGACTTGTTGTCTCTAATGGCGTCCCTCGCAAGGCACCGCCTGCAGCCTCTGCTGCACTTGTTTTGGAGGCAGGAAGTGGTTGTGGTGTTATCAGATCTGCCGACTTTGGAACTGAGGCTGAGGATCGAGTGTCGGCGTCGGCTCAACATCTTGTGATTATGGGCAATCACTTACAGGTAGATTCATCAAGCATTTTTGCGAGCGCAAACGGTGCAAATCGCAAAATTTGGCAGTTTGCACCCGCAAAAATGGCATTTGAGATTCATCAATGGTTCATGAACTCGCAATTTGAAAAATCGCAAATAATTGCGATTTATCAAATTGCGATCGCATTTAAGGAATCTCAATTTGAGATTCCTTAAATGCTATTCATGAACCTTTTAAAAATTGTGAAATCGCTATTTTTGGCCGCTATTTACCGCGAAGTCTGACTTCATGGTAAATAGCGAAAACTTAGAAAAATGCACTTTAGTGCATTTTTCTAAGTTGTATGTTACTCACACACATGTCCTTTGGACATGTGTGTGCGCAACATCAGTCTACATTTACATTTCAGGGGTGCTACAGGGTGTCCTTTGGACACCCCTCGCACCCTTGAAATCGCATCCTTATTTGCGATTAGCAAATTGCTAATCGCAAATAAGGAATGACTCCCCATTCATTCCTATGGATTTAGGCCCATAGGAATGAATGGGGAGTCATTCCTTATTTGCGATTAGCAATTTGCTAATCGCAAATAAGGAAGCTGTAGGAATCGCAAATAAAATTGCGATTTTTACATGAATCCCGTTTTGCGAGTCTTAATAGCGATTCCTTAATAATCGCTATTAAGGACTCGCAAAATGGGACAATGATGAATCTGGGGGTTTGTCTCTCCGGGCTTAAAAATAAATACAATGAATGTGACCTTGTGTAATGTAAGTGGGGATTGTGGAAAGCACTCTAATAAATTCAGGGCAAGTTTGCACTATTGGAAACTACAAAAATAAAGTCACCCATGGCTAACTAGCTCATGCTGGTATTGCTCTGGTAAACAGGTCCTATCAGCAAGCTGGTTTTCCAAGGAGTGCTAATGTTTTTTCAGTAGCAAGAGATCCTTACATTTGCATATGAAAGGCTGTCTCTGCTCTCTCACCCCCTGGGCTGTTTGCTCGTGTTTGCCTTCAAGAAAAACAAGCATTGGTGAATACAAAAGGTCTCGAATATGGGCAAAGTATTGACTTTGTGAATCGGGGGTAGTTGTGAATGGGAGGTTGAGTGGGTGTGATGAAGGAAAGGTGGTAGTAGTGAGCAGGAGGGCAAGTGGGTTTGAAGAACAGGACGGCATTCTGAATCAAGTTTAAATTCCGTAGATTTTGGAAAACATATCATTATATCTAATGAAGCACTTAACGCAGCTTGTTAATACTCGTTTACTAGAAGAGAAGATGCAGCATATTTTCCTGAAGTGTTCCTTTTTGTTTAAATTTGCTTTAAGTATCTGAAATAAAACCTCACAACACATGGTACATTTTTAAGTATGAGTGAACTAAAACCATACAACACATGTAAGTGGGCAAAACTCTCTACAGACCACGTATAGCTGAGGGTTATATGTGGAAGAATTGAATCCTGAGTCAGCCGGCAGTACTTCCCTTATCTCAAAGAGACAGAAAGAGTTAGTCACTGGCTTCTCAGCTTGTAAAGACTCTGGCTAAGTCATCAAACAGAGATTTTGTGATTTCTGGATAACTTTTGGCAAAGTGGAGAACCTTGTTAAAAAGTCTCATTCACCCTGCTGTCCCCGAGCCGTTTACAATGCAACTCAAGAATCAGCAGCACATGCTTGACGAGGCGAATTATTCGCTGTACGACAGGCAGGGAATGGGCAGAGTGTAATCGAAAGCTGCTGGCTCATGATGTTGGCACTGCTACCGAAGAGAGCACCCAAGTACCCGCTACAGGTGTACTGCATATCCGTGGCTTCAAATAGGAGGCTGTGATCAGACTAACCCGAATGTTTGTAATGTCTATTTCACTTTGGGCTTGAGTCCATTCTTATTTTACATATGCAGTGCGGGCATAGTAACCCACAGAGATCGACATAAATGAACAGGAGGCGGTGTGCTTGGGAGCGACATTGTCACAGTAGTAGGACTTGGAAACAGTAGAAGAGCGGGTGGGGGAACAAAATGAAAAAGGGGCAAGAAGTCACAGACGTGGGCAGGTGGGGGGGGGGGAAAGAAGCAACATATGGTAAACAGCCTGAAAAACAAGAACTCATTTGGAGTGCTTCAACACAAACAAAAAGTAGGTCCAAAAAAGGGAGCAGTGAAAGAACACAAGGGGCCTTATTTATGAAAGCCTTGCGCCACCGATGCGTCACTTTTTCCCATGTTAAAAGTGACGCACCGGCGGCGCAAGGCCTGCATAAATAAGGCCCAAGGTACTTGGGCCATGCTCCAGGGAAGGGGTCAAACATGAGAAGAGCATATGATGCAGGCATGCTAAGACAAACACGAACAAAGCAAATTAAAGTGACTTCGGGCTAGCCAATGGTAAGCTATGGGCTAGCTGCAAGCCCCCTAAGTGAACAAAATGCCTCGAAGACACAGTGCATGTGCTGTCTGGGAGAAAGCCAGGCATGAAATTCTATTATGCATTTTGAATCTCTGCGCTTTGGCGCTAGGACACGGGATACAATCATCCTTTTTTAGGTCGAGCGACCTATCTCAATGCGCATGCGCATTGAGCGGGAGCTCAATATATAGGGGCTTAAATAAGCTTTACCTAGACTGGCGATTGACTGGCGATTTGGTGCTGTGCCCGTGCGCTTAATGCGCGTGCACATCATCAAATCGCCAGTCAATCACCAGCAGCACTCCTCCCACACCTTTGAAGTGAAGCTTAGCTTAGCTTCACTTCAAAGGCCCCTGCTGCTTCACACCCTCATGCCGCTCTCCCCGCTCCGCCCTCTCCCGCCGTGTCGCATTTCTCCTCCCCCACTTTCACTTTGACGGCCGCAGGCCGTCTCTCGTGTTTCTCCTTGTTTCCTCATGCTGTTGTTGTCCCCCACCCCTCCTCCCTCTCTCTGTTGTTCCCCAACACTGCCCTGCTCTCGCTGTCCGTTGTCCTCTTCCCTCCCGCTGCTGTTCGTTGTCCCACACCCTCCATCGCTCTTTTCACGTTTTGCTTGCCACCTTCTATATCCCCGAACTGCATGTTTTGGAAAATATTCAGCTACTCAAATGACGCACTGTAAGGGATACAATATAAAATAAAGGTTCTTGAAAGTTATCAGCACTGTGTATATTCTGTCCCTTCTGTGTTTCTGCAATTTTCGTGCTTCTGTCGCATACGCTTAACATAAACCAATAGTGTTCTCGAAAAAAATTACGACTGGGCCACCTGGAGCCGCAAATCCTCCGACTCACTATTTTACGATGTTTTCCTCCTCAAGCTATCGATAGAATAAATAGGGCATTATAATGGGCATCTTCGGTGAACTGCAATTCCACTTTCACTTTGACGGCCGCAGGCCGTCTCTCGTGTTTCTCCTTGTTTCCTCATGCTGTTGATGTCCCCCACCCCTCCTCCCTCTCTCTGTTGTTCCCCAACACTGCCCTGCTCTCGCTGTCCGTTGTCCTCTTCCCTCCTCCCTCCCGCTGCTGTTCGTTGTCCCACACCCTCCATCGCTCTTTTCATGTTTTGCTTGCCACCTTCTCAATCCCCGAACTGCATGTTTTGGAAAATATTCAGCTACTCAAATGACGCACTGTAAGGGATACAATATAAAATAAAGGTTCTTGTAAAGTTATCAGCACTGTGTATATTCTGTCCCTTCTGGGTTTCTGCAATTTTCGTGCTTCTGTCGCATACGCTTAACATAAACCAATAGTGTTCTCGAAAAAAATGACGACTGGGCCACCTGGAGCCGCAAATCCTCCGACTCACTATTTTACGATGTTTTCCTCCTCAAGCTATCGATAGAATAAATAGGGCATTATAATGGGCATCTTCGGTGAACTGCAATTACAGAGGGGCTGGTGCAAATAGTGCCAGTCCTCACTCAGGCCACGTCGTTGTATTTTCCTCCATATTTTCCTTTCCTTTCCTTTTTTGACAATTTCTTCACCGTTATGTATTTGGGTCATTAAGGTAAACTTCTGTGCAAACATTTGCTTTATGTACTGAGCAATTAAAACATTATAGACACATGTACACAAGTATTTGTGTTTTTTGTGTCTGTCTGTCTGTCAGGATCTCTTTTACCATTCTACCAGGGAACTGTTTTACTGCTAGCCTCATGATAACAGCTAATCTGACTTAAATGTACTCTCACAATGGAGTCTGAGAGACACATTTTGCACTTACCTAAGGAGATGAGACACATTAAACATTAGTGCTCGAGTTCAGATTCATATGTGGGGCACATTTCCCTCTGTCCAGCTGCATACGGCTGCCCCGAAGAGCTGTATAACTCATCTAGTTTGAAAATACTATTTTTCTGCCCTTGGTCGATAAAGTCCGTCATTCGGTGAAACATGTCCACCTTGACAGTACCCACTGGCCAAAACAACGAGGTACTGACGTCAGTTTAATTACACATTGTCGTTGTTCATGGCAGCCATAAATGTGAGCTTTGGTGGTGACATGAGTGTTTTAATAGCAAATGTTACCCTTTTGTACAATAAGATTAGTCACTTCCCCCTACACCTTCCCCCCCTTTCTTTCCCATCCGAGTCTGCTTCCAGATACTCAAGCCTGGGTCGAGGAACTCAAAAAATGCATTTTAATTTGCAATGTGTGTGCTGATGTTAGGATATGCCACACTGACATTCCAGGCCTATGTTACCCAGTGTGCACGTTGGAGTGTAGGTGCACGTCTCAGCGCGCTTAGTATGGTTGCATACCGATATTTGCCCACTTGTGCTGCTGCATAGCAAAGATGTTTATGCTCATACATACATTGTAATCTGATCCCATCCTAGCCGTGCATTTTATTTAACTGAGCCCCCAGTCATAAGCTTTCTCGACATGAGAGTTGTAATTTCCCCAGATATATGCTGTACCCCACCTGCCTGATTCAACAGCTGTGTAAAAGCTTCATTCTTTAATGCTCCTTCCCGTTGATGCTCATGAATTAATTTGGTGTTGTCTCTTACCTTGTTTGTCTAACTTTCCGTTTCTCATTTCTTGACAATAATAGAACACATGTATTAACTTTCACGGTGAAACACCTGAGGCTTCCTTGTTTCTTTCTCTTTTCCACCATATGCCTGCTCCCCCTCCCCCGCCCCCCACGCCTCGCACCAGACTCCCCTTCCCTCCCACTGGCAGCCTGCGGCCACTGATCACAGTAAAGGCTTTGATCTATCTCACACCCCTCTCCCACTCCCTCCTCCCACCTGCTCCTACTGCCCATGTAATGGGGACGACACTGCAACAATGGCTGCCTCGCCAGCAATGGCCATCTGTCGACCCCTTCTTACATCTTCCAGACATGGCTGAGGCAGCTTCTTCCTGCAGTTTGTTCTTACGTCCATGCACACCACAATTTCGCCTTGCTTTGTTGTATTTTTGCATTGTTAATGTTCACATTTGTTCGCAATTCACCATGTGCCTTTCATTTCCGTCTCACTCTCTCCTGCCCCTTCCCTGTCTTGGCCTCTCCTTTCTTCCTGTTTTTGTCTCACTCTCTCCTACCCCTTCACTGTCTTGGCCTCTCCACTCTCCCTCTATTTCTGTCTCACTCTCTCCTGCCCTTTCACTGTCTTGGCCTCTCCACTCTTCCTCTATTTCTGTCTCACTTTCTCCTGCCTCCTGGTAGATTTATAACTATTCACTTTACAAAAAACAAAATTAATACTTTTATAATTTGCAACACCAAAAGGTCAAACTCTTCTATTGCGAGACCTATTGCATTTTCAATGCTCGTTTTTTTTCAATCAACAGCATGTTGAAGTTTTTCTTTTAACAGATTCATAATGGGATCAAACTCCCAGCATGCAAAGTGCTGTTGGCTAAAATGCCAACATTGCCTGGCAGTGTTACACATGACATGGCATCTATTGTCAGCTGTCTTTTAAAATGTTCAGAAACTCAGCTTCTCCACTTGAAAAACTGTTTTTTTTACTTGTACGACCAAAAGTAAACTCCCCTCAAATATTTTGCAACTGTTCATTCTTTCTCTTACATCATGCTTTTTAACAGCATTGGCATGGGGGATTTTTGTCTTCCTATTTTGAGTGTCAAGTCAAGTCAAAGTCCACTTTATTCGATTAATTAAAATCATAAAAGTATTCTACAACATATATCATACATTCAAAATGTCTTGGAAGCTGTGGAAAGCTTTATACCGCGCTTCTTCACAACATGATAACACAGATAATAAGTAAAGGACAGGTGGCAGCAGTAGAAAGTACAACACATGATTCTTTTACACATATGGGCCAGATACAACACACGTAACCAATGCAGTAAAGAATGAGTCTGAGGCATTAAAAAAAGAACTTGTGTACTTTTCGTACGTATACTTGGAATAGGCGTGATCATCGGATCCCATCATTCTGCGCAGCCTCATCTGTGCTGCATCCTGTCTGCAAAAAAGTACTGTGGATGGTTAAGGGAACAGTTTGTGGCTCAGCCTGGAACTCCACTCTTCTGCAAATGTTAGCAACTGCTACTTTATTTATAACATAAGTACGAACTCTAATGGGAAAAAGTGTATTTTGGATTGTTTCACTTTAGCACCCTAGATTATATCACTGCTTGAAGTGGTCTTTATTACAATTAGTGAACTGCACCCTTTCTGCTGTGACAATTGTACTAATGACTGAAGTGGCAAGTCAGTGGTCTTGTATCCTCCTATATAGGCCTTTTATTTTTATAGATGGAGCAACGTTATGTTCTTTTAAACCATACACTAGAGAGGATTTAGTACAGTGCATATCCTGAACTAAATTAACACTGATAATGCTTCTGTTACCTCCCTCCATAGAGTGGTGACTAGATATTAACCTAATTTGATGTTTTTCACTTGTGTGATTCTGCTATCCGCATCCCATCCGTTTTTAGGGATTTTCCCGGAGAGTCATCGTCTATTATGAAATCTGTCTACAGATAATTTGTTTATGAGGTTGCTTTTTCTTTCCTGTTCACCGATGAAAATATTTGTAACACTTTTATTGTTTTGTTTTGCATTAGTTGTGCACTTTGAGCTTTTATATACACTGGTATGGTTTCACAAAAAAATCGAATCAAGTTATATGAAAAAATATATAGATATTCTTGGCAACAATATTTGTGGTTCACCATATTTGTGTGCCATGATATTTAATTTCTGTTATTTCTGTCGCCCAATACTTTTAAACTGATATTTTCTCAAAACACCCAATCTTTCATTTCCTCAGAACAGATCCAGCATTGCGTAGTTGTGCACGTTTTCACCTCTCACAGAACATGAACTGTTAAGGAATGAGGGACATGCATACAAAGGTCTGAAACAGGTGCTTAAGTCACTCAGAGGATTGTGGATGAGTGAGTGAGAATGCGACTTCTGACACCATTCTCACTTAAATGATATTCCATGACAGCACCCTGAAAATCCTGTTGCAGTCACTCTGGGATCTGTTTTTTATTGTTTCTTTGTTTTTCCAAATAACGAGAATTGCAGTAACCTAGTAGTCATTGCTGGATGGAGCACAGGTGTCTACCTCTTAAAACGGGGTTGAACACGTGTGCATCAGGCTGTGTGCAAGCCCAGCCTTGATGCTGCATCTGTTGCTGCTGTTGAGGGCCAGCAGTGGTTGTCTCCTCTATGGTAAGGTTGAATGTTCCGTTCCAGTGGAAGACTTGGTTGCAATGTCTACTCATCAAGTCAATACTGAGTGGTTAGCCGGGCATAGCGATGAATGTAATAACATTGTGAGGCTTGTGGGTACTTGAGTCGTTGTCCCCTCCGAGAAGTACAGTTTTCTGCATTTGTGAAACCATTGGATGCATTACATGTCCTGGGTTCCACAACTAGCTCACCACTACATGACAAGGGCCAGCCGATAGGGAATGTATTAGATCTCAGGGCCTATCATTAATTGAACCCTTGTTAATGCTGGTAAGATGTGCTCAGGGGTGACTCTGCCTTCATCGAACTGGCCTTTTTGCTCCCGGTCATCTCCGTCTGTTTGTCTGCTCTATGCCTTGTCCCAAACCTTTGGATGGTGGCCTGTGGTTACATGGTTTAAGGCGAGTAGTTCGTCCCTGATGTTAGTTCCCATGCAAGGTGAAGAAATCTGTAATTTTGTGTTTTGGGTTTTTCTCAATAGCATAGCAATACTTATATACCAAATCTCTTAGTGGAATAAGAACAGGAGACAGCCAGTTTTGCAAGTGCAATTGTTGGCTTTGTGAGTGGTTGAAATGTCAGTGTCTTGAAACACAAAAGTACAGATTTCCTCACCGTCCTTTACGCACTCACAGATCTTGTGATAAGGCTTTGTTAGTCATTCCTAGGATTCATGCCTCTAGATTTGGTGGCTTAGCTTTCTCTTACACGTCTCTGAGGACATGGAATCAAATTCCTGTCCATCTGCGCATCTGAGTGGATTCCACCCAGTTCAAGAGACTTAATAAAACCTGGCTATTTTAGTGAATGTTTGTTGTACTTGGAATAGGCTGAGCGCCCTTTGGGTGTGCTTCGTTGAGCTGCATAAATAGGGGAACAGCATCTTTACCATGCATATGCCTTTACCACGCATATACCTTTACCATGAAAAATGTTAGTATTTCGTGGATAAGTCCAAAGCTGTAGGTAGTCGCCAGTAGGTCGTTATAGTTGGGACCATGTGTCTATAGAAAAAGCATTTTTTGACTTGCTTATATCATTGGTGCAGTTTAATGAATCTTCACAAAAGTGTCCAGAAAAAGTGGCATAGTTTCAATGTTATGGTGAATAGGAGCAGTGAGAGTGGACAGCTCTGTCGCATTCCCCTGCTAACTGGTCAACTTACCGCAGCATAATTTATCCATCTGCACCCTGGCCGTGGGGCTGGTGTTCAGAAGCCTCACACAACTTCGGGAAATTGTGGACCAACTCCTGTGGCCTCCTGACCCGCATGAGGTACCGCCAATCTACTGTATTAAAGACCTTGGCAATATCAATTGAAACAAAGGCAAGCTCCTCGTCTCGACCCTCTACCTTGTGAAGGACATACATTAACCTCAGAATGAATGTTCATAGTGGTGTTACGACTGGGGGTTAACCAACATTGGTCTTCATGTATTAATTGTGTAATTACCGGGCGTAATCTAAGAGACACCTTACAGAGCAGTTTCATGTCTATGTTGAGCGGCCGATATAACCATGGGTCAGAGATATACGACCCCGGATTTAGCATTCTAGAGATGCAACCCTCCCACTTGAACATTCGGGAGTACACCAGTGTCTTTGGCTTCTAAGTAAACCTCAAGGAAGTACTGAGTAACAGAGGGGGAGAAGGTCTGATAAAACTCTGCTGGAAAGCCGTTGCTGCCCTGCACCTTTCCCTTGGACAAGAGCCGAAGCATTACCCAAATCTCTTCCAGATAGGCCTCAAGGTCCAAGACAACATCCCGTTCCAGCCGAGGAAGTGTCACCGTAGTTAGAAATGCAGTTATGCAGTCTGGGTTAGGAGGATGGTGGTTATTGTTTACTTGCCCCAAGTGGTATTCGAACACGTTGAGTATTCAATCTTGGGTATATGTATCTCGACCCTGGGGGGATTAAGATGGAGTTACGGGGAGAGCCAGGTCTCCTGCCTGAGGAACCATGCCAGAAATGTCCAGAGCTATCACTACTCCTTATACATAAGTTTGATATATGATTGCAATGTGTAAGTATCTAGTCAATTCCAGACTTCCGCCACCTGTTGCAGGGCCTCTAGTTCCCTTTCTCTCCCCACCAAAGCATCTGGAAAAAGTTGTTGAATACATGCTAATTCATCTTCCTTTCGAGTCAGGTCTGCCTGCAGCACACTCCTAACTTCACATGTGAGTCCAGTGCTGTGCCCCACATCCCAATCTTCATTGCCTTCTACTCAGAGGACATATGGCCGGTTCGAGGACCAATTGATCTTAAAGAAAAATCTGCCAGTACCTCTCTACCCTCCGCATCCTGGAGGATCTCAGGTCGGAGTCTACAGATCATGGGTGAGTGGGCCCGGTCCCCCTATTTTACCTTGCAGCATACTGGCACATGATCCAATAAGTATGTAGAAATATGGGCCACCTTGACAACCTCCTCCTCCTAATGACTCTAATCTACTGTACCTATTATGCGTGGGGCAATAGCAAGTAAACTCTTTCCCGGAGAGATGGGTATTTCTCCATATGTTGCCTAGCTCCAGGTTTGTGATGGTTTCCTGCAGTGACAATGTCAACCTAGGCTTAGGGCTCTGGTGTGCCGGATGCTTATCTCATTCGCCATTTAAGATGCAGTTAAAATTACTCACCCAAAGGGCCAGCGATGCCCCATCTTGCACTTTCAAAGAAGTGGGATCTTCCTGCTGCTGTGACACAGAGTTTTGCTGACTAGAGAAGCATATTCTTAATGTTTATCTCCAGCAACTTCTTTTTCACCTCCAGGAAGGATTGTGGTGCTCCTGCACTTTGTGGGTGTAGTCTGGATAGGTCGCAATGTTGTGATTCTCAAATTGCAGGTTTGATGTTCCTCTGGCAGCTCTCAAGATAGTGTCTCTATCCCTGTAATTAAGAACTTTAGCAATTAGGGCATACAGCAGTGCACCCGGAGGAGGAGCAGGATCCAGGGCACGGTGAGCCCTTTCAATGACAAAGAAGTCAGACAGGTTCTTAGGCGTAGTGTACACTTCACCCGGGTTTCAAGGGACTGCTCTGCCAAGGGACCCTCTCCTCCCTCCTTTGAGGAAATCCAAGGAGGCATATATTATTTCAATGTGTTCGTCCTTCTGTTTCCTCCACTCGGCTTTCCAATGTTTTTGTAACCACTGTCATTTGGGAGACCTATTGTTTAAGCGGACACACCTTACTCTGGAGAAACATGTTATACATCTCTGCATTGTCCAATTTATCTGCCACTTTCAAGAGATCAGCAGGCAGGAGGGTTATTTCAAAGGAGACTCACACAATTTGCCCCTCCGGTGCTGCTGTAGATCCCTGTGTAGCCTCCAGAATGGCTGCAAAGGAAGGCACCCCCAGCCGTTCTGGTGAAAATCCTGGATTCACTGATAGGACCTGGTGAGGATGTCTAAGTGTAGGATGTTGTGGGGGGTTCACTATCAGAATATTGATGTGCAAAATACAGTTGTTAAAAATATTGATGAAAAAATATAGAATTAAAAAATATTGACTCCCTATAATTTTAAACAGATAAGTACAAAAATATCGAGAAGAAAAATATTGATGTAAAAAATATAGTTGTACACAATATCGATATTTATACATATATATATATATATAAATAAAAGAATAAATATTACATATTTTAAATAATAAAATTAATATAAAAATAAAGTAGATTTAATATACATTTTAAGATATATTACAAAATAAACATAATTAAAAAAAGTTAAACACACAAACATAATAATTAATATATATATTCACTTTAAAACAATTAATAAACTATTAATTTACATTTCTTTATCATTTTAAAGTTATATAAAAAATTACAAATATATATGTATATATACACCAATAACACAAAATCTAATAAATTAAAACATTTAACTATTTGAAAATCTTTAAACTTACATTTCCCACTCCAGTCTGTGCCACAGTAGGGAAAGTGTTGAATAGCAAAGGGGTAAAAGCTACTATTCCCACTCCAGTGATTGTAACAGTAGGGAAAGTGTTGGATGGTGGAGGGGTAAAAATTACTGTTCCCACTCCAGTGAGTTGTATCAGTGTTTCCCTCATAGACCATGATACTTTTACCAAATGACAATATTCACATCTTTAACAAATACATTTAAAAAAGTATACCCCTGAACAAATCAGTTTATCTCAAAATATCTTTTTAATTGTATCAAAGGTTTATCATTATATTTGTATAAAAATGTTTTTATCTTTTTCTTTTTTTCAACACATAAAAACATCAAACATTTAGATAAAGGATTCAACCCTACAATACATATGGTCATTGATACATATATTTCTTTTCAACCATGATCATTATAAAATATATAAATATGAAAACATTTCTCACTACACTATTGTTTGGATCCAAAATCCAGTGGATTCTTTTCGGAGGTGTCATCGGGAGGCCGACATGGAGGCGACTGTTATTCGAAAACAAGGTATTTTACATTCACCGCTATTTTGGATCCAAACAATTTGCAGCAACAATACTTATACCATGGGCTTGGCCCATTGGAATTGAGAAGGACGTTACCTTAGTTTTTAAGCACATCGTGGTATCTTTAAACCCTCCGCCATATTGGAATAGGATACTTCCATATAGCCGACTATGTGAACCACGTACATCTGTTGCTCTTTTGGGAAGTGTGGATAGGATCTCCCCACGTATCGATTGGACGACTTTGGTTGCTACAAAATACCCATATCAATAGGAATTCCGTGGTCCAGACTTGTATGTCCCCTGGAATCTACATGTGGTATATGTGACAAGGTCCTGAAGAAGGTGGTTGTCGAACACCATATAACCCACCGAAACGCGTGTAGACCAATCTAGTGCAGAGTTTCATACATTGCCATTGATACTTCTTGAGTACCGTGTTTGGATATAGTTTGCATTGATGTTTTGAGAATGAAAGCAGTGGTATGATTGTTGGTACGAGTGGTTGTGTGTGAGGTGATCCAGGGGGGTGTAGTGAGAAATGTTTTCATATTTATATATTTTATAATGATCATGGTTGAAAAGAAATATATGTATCAATGACCATATGTATTGTAGGATTGAATCTTTTATCTAAATGTTTGATGAATTTATGTGTTGAAAAAAAGGAAAAGATAAAAACATTTCTTATACAAATATAATGATAAACTTTTGACACAATTAAAAAGATATTTTGAGATAAACTGATTTGTTTAGGGGTGTACTTTTTGAAATGTATTTGTTAACGATGTGAATATTGTCATTTGGTAAAAGTATCATGGTCTATGAGGGAAACACTGATACAATTGTATGCTCTTTCTCCTCTTTTCCCTGACCGCATTGGTTCTACAGAGGGGGTCCCCAATCTTTACACTCCCACTCCAGTGAGTGCCAACAGTAGGGAAAGTGTTGGGTAACGGAGGGGTACAAATTACTACTCCCACTCCAGTGAGTGCAACAGTAGGGAAAGTGTTGGATAGCGGAGAGGAAAACATAACTATTCCCACTCAAGTGAGTGTAACAGTAGGTAAAGTGTTGGATAGCGGAGGGGTGAAAATTACTATTCTCACTCCAGTGAGTGTCACAGTAAGGAAAGTGTGGGATAGTGGCGAGATAACATTTACTATTCTCACTCCAATGAGCGCAACAGTAGGGAAAGTGTTGGATTCCGGGGGGAGTAACAATTAATATGCTCACTACAGTCCGTTCAAAATTTAAAACAAACAAATTATTAACAACAGCAAAAATGTAAAAAACAAAATAAATAAAAATATATATAAATCTTAAAATAAAAATACAAATATATTTATTATTAAAACAATTTTTAGAAACATATAATGTTTAATACATATGACAAATACCTACAAATATTATAATATATAAAATAATTTTTTTTTCAAACAAATATTTTTAATTGCAAATTATTTAGGAACAAAAACATTAATTATTACATTAATTTACTTTACTTTTGATTTCCTACCCTATAACACCACACAATTCACAAACCACATCTACATTTAAAAAAAAATTACTTCCATAATCAACATTATTAATTTCCAATTAAAGAAATATTATTAATTAAAAAACAAATTAAAACTCATAAAAAATAATTAACTTCCCACACTTTACCCCTATAACCCCCACAATGCACAGCTTAAAATTAAACTGTAAAAAAATAATAACAACATAAATTAAAATGTATTTTTAATTAAAAAACGAATAGTATTTAACAACTAATTATAAAGTAAGTAACATTAATTTACGACCCTTCCTTTACCCCTATAAAAGTAAAACCCACACACAAAAATATAAACAAATACCTTAATTAAATATTAATTCATTCATTAATAATGATCAACTAATTATTAATTGATTAAACATAAATTACTTCCCACCCTTTACCCCTATAAATCCCACAGCCCACACCTAAAATTAATTACACAATTTCCATCATTAATTTACAAATAATTAATTGATATAAATTATCAACTAATTATTAATTAAACACAAATTACTTCCCACCCTTTACCGCTATATAAACTCCTCAACCACACCTAAAATTAATGACACAATTTCCATAATTAATTTTCAATGAATTAAATAATATAAATGAACATCTAATTATTAATTAATAAAAAACTATTTACCACCCTATACCCTTATCAACCCCAGAACCCACACCTAAAAAAATTACACAATTACAATAATTAATTACTAACGAATTAATTAATATAATTAACAACCAATTAATAATTAATTACAAATAAATTACTTCCCACAATTAACGATATAAGATCTCAATTAAATGAATATGAATAAATAAAAATAAGTATTACTTTATTATATTGTAATTACTTCCCCCCCTATTCCCCTATAAACCTACAACCAGCTAAGGAACTAAAAACGCAAAATGTAATTAAAATAAAATTGATAACTACTAAAACTGTAACACATATATTAAAAAACATAAACAATACTTATACAAAAACCATACATCACATACATTTAAAATATAAACTAAAATACATAACACTAATTAAAAAATCGATATTTTAAACTATATTTTTGAAAACGATATTTCTTACCTTAAATTCGATATTCATGACCACAATAGTCTTGCTGTCAATATTTCTGTGTCACGATATTTCCAACTCGATATTTGTGTCAGTCGCCATTTCCAACTCGATATTCTGTTTACATACCGTTGTGGGGTGGTATACTGCGTAATGGTGTTATCCGGTTGGTGCAACTGGGGCCTACCTTTCCTCATATTAGTAGGAGGGAAAACAAGTCATCCTAGCACAGTAGTTCAGAGCCAGAAGGGACCAGTGGCAGAAGAAGGAGACCTCCCGGTGAGGATCTGAAGCTAGTGGGTCTCTGTCTCAGGGCCTTCAGGAGTATGATGGAGTGAGCGAGTGACCAATGACTCTGCTGTGTGGCCCTCGGGAACCTGAGCTAGTTGGGCAGGGCTCCCGCTGTAGGGCACACCGGCAATTGTCATTCCAAGGCCCAATTCCAAGGGGGGCACCTCACCCCCGGCCAGGTAGGAACTGATGTTCACAACCGGTTCACTGCAGGCTGAGAGAAGTGTGAGCTGCCGTCCCTGCTCCCAAACTTCTGGCAACAGGTTTTGTGCTGTACTTCTTCATGCTCTGCCCAGTCAGGTACAGGCAGATGTCCATGGCCCGCCAAGGCCCCAAGGAGAAGCAAGCGAGTAGGCACCCTCCTGCACAGTACGGTGGGGGCCCCAAGCCAGGCCAGGCCCCCAGTCTACTCACTCCCAGGGCACACCTTGTGGGGAGGACTTATTGGGTGTGGGCGCAGGCCAGGAGCCCCATTCCTCTGCAGGATGGCGCTGGACTAATCTCGTCGCTTGGTGCCTAGGCCCCGGGCAATCCAACTGGGAGCCACTCCAAGAGCAGCAGGGCCTGGTCTCTGCGCCACCGAGGGGGCAGCCCTACTCCCCCAATCCCAGCAACAGGACTCCCATGGAGGATGAAGGTGAGGTGAAAGGTTAGTGACTGGGCCCTCCGCAACCCCCACAGCCAGACTCCTCCATTCCCTGCATCGGCGGTAACCCCCCCGATCCCAGGGGGCCTCACAGCAGCCCGTGAAGGCCCAGCGGCAAACTAGGAAGACTCCCCAAGCAGGGCATCCAGTCTCCACAGTACTAGGGCACCCCTGTTATAGTCACCTTGGGGAAGGGAATCCCCTTCAGGTAGGTGGCAATATCTCGAGGCAGTGCCATGCCGAAGAAGGCTGTCTCGCCGGTCATGTGGACCCACTCACAGTACCCCTGAGGGCAAAAGCAGGGTGTTGGCGGAGCACGGCCAGCAGCAGTGGTGCACTCAGCCATTTCCACTGCAGGTCATCGTCAGGCCCACCGAAAGAGGCAACTGGCTCCCTGATGCATGCCGCAGCCGGGTGACATTCCAACACCGCGATAGCTCTGCGACAGGCCACTGAGCAGGCCTACGGGCCCTCGTAGACCTCTATACGATAGGGAGAGGCCACCACTTGGCAAGAATCCCCCTTCAGCAGGTCCAGGTAGGATGTGGCATATGGATGGCTCGGTAGACTGGAGTTGGGTGCCGGATTATTACAGGACTAAGCGGTGGGGAGACAGAGCTCCTCAAGGGCACGCCTGTCGGCCATCTTGCCTGACCATGCCCCGAGAACACATTGCACTTTAATGCGTAGGGTATTCTCAGATTTGTCACCATCACACGGTTCTAACTCCGGTAAGTGATATTCTCTAGTGAATAAACACCGACTGGGACCAAGTGATAGGCAATGCGTCTCTAAGGTAGCCTGATCCCAAGCTGATTGCTTCACTACTTCTGGTTATTTACAACAGTATCCCCGGACATCTATAAGAGCCTGACATTCAGTGTGATTTGTGTGCGTGAGAACCTTTGTGTTTTGGTCAGTGTGCCTGTAACCTCAGTGTCCTTATGTGTCAGGGTCTTTGTTAGTCTGTGTGCACATGGATGTTTGCAGGTTTGACTCTCTATATGTGTGTGTAAGAGAGCCTTTGTGTTTTGATCTGTGTGCAATCCCTGCGTGTATGGGCTGGTACCGGTATGCATGTGGTCTGTGTTATGTTATGTTAGTAGGTATTTATTAAGCGCGCGTCCACCCGAAGGTTTCATGGCGCTGAGTACTGAGGGCTGTTGCGACCAGGATACTATGCATACGCTTGCTCAAATAGCCATGTCTTCCAAGACTTTCTGAAACTGAGGAGGTCATTACAGCTTCTCAGAGCCAGAGGAAGAGAGTTCCATAATCTGGGGGCGAGGTGGGAGAAGCTGCAACCTCCCAAACGTTCTCCGTCTGAAAGAGGAGGTGGTAAGCAGAAGGTGATGGGAAGAGCCGAGACTGCGCCGCGGGGTGTATTTGGTGAGCATGCCACAGATGAATCTGGGGCTATTCCCAGGCAAGGCCTTAAAGGCTAAGCAGCCTGTCTTGAAGGATACTCGGTGAGCTATCGGGAGCCAATGGAGTGTGTGTGCGAGAGTCTGTGTACATGAGTGTTTGCAAGGTGTGTGTATTAGAGACTTTGGGCCTGATTTACAGTTTGGGGTATGAGATACTCCCCCACTAAAGAGTAATGTCTAGCTCACATATATGGACTTTACCATTCGCCAAACTCTGACTAAGGCCTTTTGTGTTTTTGTTATGTGCGCTTATATTCTCTGTATGTATTGGACTGGTCTGGTAGTGTGAAGTTCTCTGACAGTGGTTTTATTAGTTTGCGTGTGCATATGTCTTTGACTGTTGCTGTGTGTTTGCGTGTGATGCTTGTATGTGTGTTGTGGTGTCTGCATATGTGCATGTCATCTCCCATTGCTCAGTTAATGCACAGAACACGGAGCTATTGGCATTTTCAATGCTAATGTATGAATAGAGTTTAGCTTCTAAAAAGCATTTTGTACAAGTTTGGCCAAAATTCGACAGCTTCCTTTTTTTCTTACACAAGTGGACGGAGGAAAGAAACAGAAATAAATTATATTTAATGTATTGTTAATGTGATCTTGTATAGCGCTCCATCTGTCTGTCAGCTGTGTCCCGTTGCCGAACTTTGTAATTGGCGCTGTTTCGAAGCTTCCAAACTTCCAAACTTGACTCCACTTTGGTTTTGGAGAACATCATTTAGCAAAAAGTGGGAGTTCATCTCGTGCTGCCCTACTTCGTGTACACGATTTTTGATACTTTTTACAACTTCCAAACTGCAAGGTTTATCACAAAGTTACGGGACTGGGAAGGGATAAACTTCACAACTTGGCACGCCAGGAGTTTTATTACCCTGTGGCCAAGTGCTTTTATCACTTTTAGGGCTCTGACTCTGAAAAGGCTCATTGTATCTGCATACTGGCCTGCTGCTAAATACTCGACCGAATCTTCGGCAGTGACTGAAAACTGTAATATACTATTGGGAAAGTAGTAGAGGGCGGGGCTGAGGAAGAGGTGCTGCGCTCCGTTTGCAATTAAAGGGGGTGCTGCTGGCCAGGGGCGTTACGGAGGCCCGATCAGCCCTAGTGGTGGTGGGGACGGGGCCCAGAGGGGGCACAGGGTTTCTTGTTCTGCAGGCTGCCCCCTTACCCTCATACCCCTAGATGCATCAAGCATCCATTTTGCGATTCCTTATTAGCGAAAAATAAGGATTCGCTAATAAGGAATTGCAAAATGCCATGCATCAAGAACTCGCTTTAAAAATAGCGATTTCTTAAAATAGTTAATTGCGACTCGCAAATTGCGAATCGCAATTAAGGAATACCTCCCAATTCATTCCTATGGGCCTCGAGGCCCATGGGAATGAATGGGAAGATATTCTCAATTTGCGATTAGCAATTAGCGAATCGCAAATTGAGAATGCAATTTCAAGGTTGCAGGGGTGTCCAAAGGACACCCTGTTGCACCCCTGAAATCTGCATATGGGTACATCTTGCACACACACATGCACTAAGGGCGTGTGTATGTGTAAAATGGAACTTTGAAAAATGCACTTTAGTGCATTTTTCAATGTTTTTGCAAATTACCATGAAGTTCAACTTCATGGTATTTGCTACTCCTATTTGCGAAATCGCAATTTTTTTTAGTTTGATGCATTGCATTTAAGGAATCTCCATTTGGGATTCCTTAAATGCAATCGCAATTTAAGGAATCTCAATTTAGAGATTCCTTAATTGCGATTTTTGCATTTCGGATGATGCATCCCAAATTCAAAAAATACCGGTCGCAAAGGGGCAGATTCTGAGAATCTGCCCGTTTGCGACCTGTTTTTTGCTTGATGCATCTGGGCCTTAGTAAGAGTCTTAAGCCACGTCATTGCCTGCCTTCCAGAATGCGTGCAATGGCATGGGATAAAAAATAGTTAAGCGCTCGGGAAAGCCACTCTGCTTTACCGAGTAGACCCCCCCGCAGTGTAGGGGACCACAACCGTTCAGAGGGCCCCCCATTGAGCCCCTTCTGCATGGGGAGGGGGGCGTCATTTTGCATTAAGCCACTGTGCCTGCCCTCCGGATGTTTTTAATCAGTGTAGGTTGTACATCTGTGTCCACTTAGTTATGTTACTTCCCATCACTCTCTTTGTAATTCCCGAGCACGCGGAGAGAGGCTTCACGAGCACCATGGGACCCATCCCTTTTCTACTTTTTTGGCACATTCTTGTGAAACTCCTTGATACTGGAAGTGCATCTCTGAATGGTGGTACAAATATTTGCAATTTTGATCATGAGTTAGTAAAACAAGTTTCTTTATAGATGGAATTTCTTGATGTATGTTTACCCCACCCCTGCAATAGACTTGTTTCTCTTGGTGCTAGCATATGGGAATTATTGGCATGTTTATGGCATGTGTATGTGGTTAGGCTCTGGGGCTGGAATGGTTTTCAGAGTGGAGGCTCTTGCTATCAAAATCACCTTCATAAAGGATTTGGTTTGTGGAACCTCTACCTACTTCTTAAAAAGTCTTTGTGCCAAATGGGAGAGATCCCATTCTGTGGAGCATTTGTGGGGCAGTTGGCGGCCGAGTAATGCATTTTGGACTACATTGTCAGAAGTATATGACTGAACTTGGTGTGGTAGGGCAGCGCTATTTATAGATAGTATATACTAAGTAAACATTACTTTTTGTGCTAATTAATCCCCCAAAGCTACCCTTGAACCAGCATCTTGGTTTTGAATTTGGAAAGAGCAAAGCTTTAAACATGTTCATTTCTTCTATTTGTCTGTTTTAAAGACAGACATGAGGAACCTTGGTGTCTCAGCATGAATGGGCACTTTGCTAGGAGGCATCCCACCTATATGTGAAGGAGTATTGTTTTTCGAGTTAAATAAATACTTTTTAAAGAATTCCCGCATATTGACCATAGGGAGAGTGCACATACTGGGCAAAGAGCTTCGCATGCTCAAGTATAGGGAAAATTAAAAAAAGTTTATTAACCTAGGAAACGTTTGTAAGAATATTTTTATGTTAAATTGTAATGTAAATACTTTTATACATCTATTTATTTTAAATGTAGAACCAAAGGAAAACATGCTACAGCACTATTATCTTAATTTTGAATTAAACCTTAATTAATGTAAATATATTAAATGTATTTTCTAAAGTTTAAATAAAAAAAATTAATTCCCACCTAAAGTCACTTTTTTATTATGCATTAATGTCTATTAATAGTGGTGTACAGAAGTAATTACAAGTATTGCAATTATATTTTAAGAAAAAGCACTACATTCATTTTCAAATCAAAAAAGATTATTGAAATATTTTTATAATTAAAGAATACATATGTACTCTCTATATATTTTTCTAACATTAAATTATAAATATTTACTTTGCTAAACATTTTAAATAATTGAATTTCATTTAACATTATTTCCTATGGGGTTTTAATGTAAGTCCCTGCCTACATTAATATTTATGGATGGGTGTTGCAGTACTAGTGGATGGCCCTGTGTGGTGTTGGACATACCACTGTTTTTATTCAGAGGTAATTTACACTGGTAAGTTTTGCTCCAGCCCCCTCCACACTTTTGAGTACCTTTGCGTTCAGATCTTGTGAATGGCCACAAGTAGTTAAGTTACTCAAAAAATATAAGAGTAAGTTAAAAGTGTAATTTACATGTGTGATTTGCCCCAATAGTTTTAAAATCAAGTCCACATCCCTAGCTGTGTACCAAGGTCCTATTTACTCTAGAGAGGCTTTAGGAGGAGGAAAGGAGAAAAAACAGAAATGAAAGTGCCCTAGTCACAGAGGTAAGTTTGCATGTGTAGATTTACTCACATGTCTGTTACACCTAGACCTAGGTGTAAATCTCCTCAAGGATGGCATTCAACATTTCCATTTTTAGATTTACACCTGATGCAGACTTAAGAGCCTCTATCCCCATAAATGAAGGACTGAGACTCCTAGAACTGAATTTATGACCAAAACGTTACTATTACTAACTTTTGCCTCTTTGTGGAGATCTCCACCACCACAAGGAAATCACCCAATAGAAAGTAATAGGGAACTGTAAGAAAATACGGAAAAATATATGTATTATGAATAATAACACACATTTCCTAAACTCTTATTCACCATGAAATACAAGAGTAATGGAGCAATATACCTCCACTAAAACTTAAAATATGACTCCATTTTAAGTTAATAAAATTATTTTATTTTTATTTAAATAATGTTACAATTATATAATATATAATAATTACATGAATTTAAAATAATTTCCATATATTTGATTAAAAATCAATGTCACATTAATTTTGAAATTCAATAAAGGTTTTGAAATATGTTAAAATGATAACATTATTTTTAGATGTTTTCATAATAAATTACATTTGTTTATATCTTTAGCTATTTTGAATACATTACTTTATTTTACCATGGTTTCCTCTGGGTTATATTTCAAGCCCCTTCATCCATTATTTTCAATAGGAGGGTGTTGCAGTACCAGTGGTTGGCCAGGTGTGATGCTTTAATTACTTCAGCTCTGAGCTGGAGTACATGTACTACTGTTGTGGGCCCTTTTTGGCTCCAGTATATTTTTTGAAGTGCAGTTTGTAAATAGGAATGGCCTTACCTGTTTGTCGGTGGGTGCACATCCCTCCCTTATTTTCCTCATATCTATTTCCGAAAGTCGTGCCCTTTGGCGGTAAGTATTCTTACCACTTACATCTGTCTGTACCACATTTATTAAACTACAGGGTATACTTGCATGTGCCCAGACTTAGCAATCGGGCGGAGATCTCTGTACAGAAAAAGATAGGAGAGGCGGAGGCACAATCTCTGTGTGTAGATTTGTGGATAGCGCTTTGTAGTATGTTAGTGGTACTAGGAAACCTACTAGAAAATACGGTTTGTGAATATACCTGCCAGTGCGGACTTACAATCTCCTATGGGACATGGTTTCATATTTTGATTTCATTCTTGTATTTTGCATCTTTTTAGATATAAGCACTGTTTTTAGAGGAACTTGAATTCAAGTGTTTAATTCCGGGCAGTTTGCTTGCTCTTAGTGAGATAGCACTGACAACAGTCATAAAAGTTGGTAAAAAGCAGATTTCAATCTTTAAATGTGACTACTAAAGAAAGAATTCCATTACTTGCAGGTTTTAGGGCAAAATAAAATAGCTCAGTGGGTTAAAGCTCCTGCTTTACGGATTGCGGTAGAAACTGCTGTAAATTACATTCTCAAATCCAGGATACAAAATGATAAATGGGTCCATTGTCATTCAGACAACTAACCTTTTGTGAGCAGCCTACCTGTGCTGGAAATGACACCCTGTAATCCGGATAGGGATGATAACTTGATATCCTTCTGCTCTGTCACAGTTTGTCCTTTTAGGCGATTGCCAACTCCCTCCCAAGCTACAAAATAAATGTGATGTATTATATCAAAGACTCTGGTGCGGATTGTGTGTTCTGGTGTTTAGTGAATGCACACCTGGGCAGGGTTCCCATTCTTGTACAATGCCGTGGAAAGGGCGAGGACAGGTCTAATGGGCCTGGCTGTGCACCGCATGGGAAGGAGACGGGGGTTTAACAGGGTTGGGGGGAGGGTCCCTCATGGGAGGGGCCCTGCTGCTTCGTAAGCAAGCGTCCCGAGTGATTCCTCACTCCCTTTGGAAGCTTGGCTCAGTGCATAGCAATCTTTACAGGTGGCGGCGAGGAGCTGCAGGCAGCAGCTAATGTGATGAAGGAATGAACTGCCCGCAGTAGAGCCGGCCCACAGGTTGGCTCTTGATGTAGTGTGCCACCAGGAATAAATCATTCTATCTATCTATCTACCTGTCTATCTATCTATACTTCTATCTATCTATCTATCTATATCTATATATATACATATATATATATATATATATATATATATATATATATATATATATATATACATACAACACATATCTATATACACACAGATATATGTCGTGGAAGACTAATGAGGCCTTTTTTTTTCATAAACATTTCCCTTTTCCACATAAACTTTTTTCCATGGACAAGGTATTTCATCATTTTGGCATTTCTCCAAAATTAGGTTTCCTCAGGCTGATTTGGCTAGGCTGACATTCTTTATTTTGGAAGAATTCCAGACGGTGTGTATTCCAGGACAACAGGAGCCCCAAATCATACACAGAGAAGGGCTGCCTTAAAATTACTCCAAACGACAAGATAGACAGACAACGCAAGAAAATGCTCTCTGCTTCTACATCACTCTAGAGAAGAAATCTTCACTGTCTCAAAAGCCCCCTAACACCTGGGATGAAAAGGACTAGACTGGCATAGTGGCAGCCTTAGAAGCTGATTCCGGATATCAGCATTTTAGGCTAAGATGGACCCAACAACAGGAAGGTGCGCCCATTGATAAGGTTTATTCATCACTGTGGGAGCTTGCAAACATCTGCAGAGATGGTGGCCATGCAAAGGAAGTAAGAGCCAAGATTATCCAAGGGCTCTCTCTGGGTTATCTAATGCTCCGCCAACCTCGAATGACTCCTGAACAGGCTTGCTTAGTGAGGTTGAGTCCGCTCTGGTAGTATTATCTTACAAGGGTGGGATGAGGGAGCCACTAATGAAGCGTGACACGCCACACACCATGGGCAAGGCTTCCTCATCCAGAAATTCTGGATTCAGGATTAGGACCTAGGGTTATTATACAAAGAACACATTACTTGTTCTATATACAAGTTCTTTTGCCCCCCATACTCCTTGTGTTTAGAAACACATTTAGCCGACCAGGAGTTTGTAACCACCGTGTAGAACTTAAAACAGCAAGTCTCGAATTTTGACTCCCATATACATGCCGGCCTCACACATACAATGGAAGTCGGATATCTATAATCTGATTTAAAAGTAAAATTCAAAAACTTGAAAAAAGGGCAAGGGGAACAATTTTGATTAGTTAATGCCATAAATCCTGCATCTGTACATCTTACTGTGAATTCCTGATAGAGGTCCTGGTTACCGGCTAAACACATCCAAAGAATTACCTGAATGTCCAGCTTGCCTCAGTGAATCAGTCCCAAAGACTAGCAGCATAGATCCAGAAGATGAAAAAGCCTCAAACCCAAAGTCCTCCCGAAGAGGGTATGCAATTAAAACACTGAGGCACAGAACAAAACAGAGTGAAAAAGGGTGTCTTCACAGCGCAGATTGCAGTTGCTGATTCTTCCCACTGAGGCTTGTGATTAAATGTATGTTTTAAATACACAGCCTTTCACCCAGGAACTGCCACTTTAAAGAGAACACTCGGCTGCATGGGGAGGGCAAACATGCGGTGGCAAATGGAGTGTCAGGTCAGGAAGCATTCTGCAGTTGCAGGAATGGTGAGGTTATATTAGCACCAGGAAAGAATCCATGGGAATTGCATTGTGCTTTGACAAGAGTGATGCTGGGTGCAGTTCTGAGATAAGTAGATTTACCTACTGAGTGAGTTGGTGAATTATGGCAAGCTATCATATGTATTGTCTGAAGCTGTGTAACTTTGAATTTGTCCACCCCATCCCTTCATGGAGATTCTCATTGTTAGTTCAGTTGGACAACATGGAAAAAGTGAAGGAAGATGGCTCTCTCTCTCTCTCTCTCTCTCTCTCTCTTCTCTCTCTCTCTCTCTTCTCTCTCTCTCACTCTCTTCTCTCTCTCTCTCTCTTCTCTCTCTCTCTCTCTCTCTCTCTCCCCCCCCAGCTCTAAAAGGGCTTCTATAAAGTGTGACATCGCTTTCCACCTACCCATGGAATATATTTCGCACAAGCAGACCTGGGCGTGAGCTTTAATGGCTATGGTCAGTGTGAGTTGGATTTATTTGCCAGGCTTTTCCTCCCTGGCGTCTCTCGTACCCTCGCCGACAGGACGGAAAAGACTGTGAGGAGAGGGGGTCTTGCAAGACATATAGTAACATGATAGCCAATGTGAAATTACTAATTCATTCTTTTTACACTGCCTGTAATAGCAATTAATGTTTAGAATGTTTCCTTGCTTCTTAAGGAATGTTCTCTAACAGCATCGCTGTGGAGGGTCAGGCTTGCATGACAGTCAAGGAAGTTCTTGAGCTATTTCTTGAAGGCCCTTTCATGATCAATCACGTTTTTGTAATTCATGTGAAAAGATTGCTGTACATAGGGCACAATCTTCGTAAGTTGCTAATTGGACAAAACCTTACAACCACCCAGGAGAGAATTTTTTGAATTGTTTTCTGCCTTGGTGCAGTTAGGAGATGGCATTTATTACCCGCCATTTTTAAAGTTCACAGTCCACCGCTGCTCTATTTTTAGAGCTCACTGGATGTCTCAGGAGGGGAGAAACTACCTGTTGCAAGTCAGAAAAGAGGTACATTATGAGAGCTTTACAAAAGTCTCAAAACTGGGATACCAGTGCACGGCACAAGACAAAACAGAGGGGCAGTGTCCCAGAACTACATGGATGTGCCAGTGGTGACGTCGCCATACATGGTCCGGGTACTTCATGAGAGCCTTGTTCATTCCATTTGGGCATATTTATGCTTCCTCTGGTGAATACATATAGTTGCAATCCTAGATATCATTTTTTGTATATGGTGCAACCTTTTCTCATAGGCACATACATACATACATGATTCGCTACTTTTGATGAAATAATGTTCCATGGTGTTGTGGGCAACTCTGAACTAAAGCAACATTTCAGTAGTTCCACTTCATGACCTCCTACAATTATAATCACCTGTTAGCCAATAGTTTTTAAAGTTCTGTTGTACAACTCTTCCTTTTGTCCCCAATTTTATGAAAAACAAATTTGTGGTTAGAACTCCGCCAAACGTTGAGGGAGAGGGTGTGAAGTAACGGCCAGATCTGCCAACTTTGGAGCTGGGGAACGACACTCGAGTCTCGGTGTCGACTCGCCATCCTGTGATTCTGGTAAAATCAATTAATCTCCGTGTGCCTACCAAAAATAAATGTGTCCTTGTGTAATGTAACTGTTGCTCATGTAAAGTGACCCAACACCTTCGGGTCAAGTTCGTGCTACATAAAACTGCAAAAAAAAAGTTTGTTACACGCACTCATTCGGTGCAATGGTGGCCCAGAATGAGCCTTTTCCCGATCCGCTCCCTCTCTTGCCGTCATTAAGCACCATTAATTCTGGGGACAGTAACACCTGTCAATCATTGGCTTAGAAATGCTAAAACTGCATTTATTGGCGCTCTGTTAAAAACACGATATTATTGCAGTGAGCACAAAAGTCAACTACATCAACGTGTGGTCCTAAGGCTTTTGTGCTTCTTATATCAATATAATGTTAGGCAAAGTTCACATGCTTTTGACAATTTGCGTAAATCAACTGCAACGTGCTTTGCGTGCATTTTTTTTAGCAATTCTGATGATATAATGTAGTTGTTTTACTCTTTGTAAGAGTACGTTTTGTATGCGTTTTTAAATTGTTGCTCCAAAACTATCGAATAAAGAAAAAACATCTGCTTGCCCACTTTCTGATTAAAAGACCTTCTTCTTTTTGTTAGGAATTTAGACTGGTATTTCCTCTTGTTTTTTCAAAAGTTACATTCCAGTAATTCTGAATTCAGATGATTTTTGTTACAGTGAAACACAATCTGATGTGGTCGGCTTTCTTTTGCAATACAGAGAAGCCCTCTGTAAAATAATGTTGAAAGCGTTCTCTTTCTAGTAAAGGTTAACACAGTTTACTACTGGAAACATGATTGTGTTTTTTATCACCAGTCACTATCAGCACACCCAACATTGCGCAACCCGCTGGACTCTCCAGGGACATGTACTTGCAGTGCCTCCCAAGCAGTAAACAACACGAAGTTCAAACTCATGCAAATGGTTTAATCAGGGCTTTAAGAGGGCCGGGTCCTGCCGGTGGCTCAGCAGGTGGCGAGACGGGTCCCTATCGGGCTCTCCATTTTTTCCCTCACCCTCAGGGTGAATACAATCTTAACCACCCTTCATTGCCTTTGTAATAGTTCTTTCACTGTCTCCTCATTTCAGAACGGAAACCTTTTCAATAGTATATACAACGAATCCATAGTCGTTGCTTATTTATCTTATGCCACTAACAACCATTGACAAAGCCAATAGTCCTGGATTGTTGTAGGTGTATTTGTTACTTGTTGTGTTATATATCTGGATGCAATGACAGAAGCAGCAAAAAAAACAGTCGGGCGGAACACTATGCTAAGCACAGGTTTTTAAGCTCCTTTGAGATACCGCTCCCACTCCCCCACCCCCAGTTTTTCATCCCACTTAAAGCCCTGAGTTTAAGGATATGAATGCGGGTGCCTTATCTTCCTGTTAACAAACCAGCACACACTACATCAGAGCAGTGCTTAATATGTAAAAAAAACAAGCATTTGCAATGCAATAGGTCTCGCATTTACGCGTTTGAGCTATTGGTATTGTAAATGACAATGCCTTTTATTTATGAAAAATAAAGCATAAATAAAAGCATTGCCATTTACAATGCTAATAGCTCAAACTCGCTTAAATGCGAGACCTATTGCATTGAAAATGCTTGTTCATTTTGTGGTGAAACTCTCGGCTGCGGGAACGAGGTGTGCTATGGCATGAAATGTACCCGAGTTCGGGCCAAAATCTATTGGTAAATGGCGCAAATCGTCTGTTTTTGTGTGAAACACACATGGGGGTTATTTACTAGCCCCTTGCGCCACCCGTACGTCACTTTTCCCAGTGGCGCAAGGGGCTTGTAAATAGGCCCCAAGGTCTTTAAACTTGAAGCACCGGCGTAGGGCCGCAAATAATCTACTATCCCTGGAAATATACCTTGATTTCAGAGTGAACTCCAATCCAATGCATGAACACCTCCCTACTCCCCACCCAACACACCTCTCACCCACCTCCCCCGGCTGCGAAGGGCTGCAGTGAGTGTTTTCACGAGAGATGCCCCTTCATTTGGGGTGAACGCCATCTCACACCAGTTGGGTAAGTGACGCAGCGAGCCTGTTAGCACGTGAAAATCAAGCACCTTATTTTCAGGATGCCCTCCCCCACCCCCCTAGTTAAAGGGCAGCAATGGAGCCCCCCCCCTTTCTACCGCGGGGGAGTCTGGAGAATGGGCAGTAATTCTTCACACCACCCCAGAACTCGTGGGCGAGTGAGAGCCCCAGCGGAGCCCTCGGGAGAGCGGCGTCGCCCAGTCTGGGCCGGGGTGACTCGTTGCGGCCTGCCCCCGCCGAGGCTCCCATGCCAGCCGAGCCGGCAAAGGGGAACAAATCGTGAACAAAAGCAGCGCCGCCTTCAATGCGTCCGCGTCGTTAGGACAACCCCCAACTATTCGTGCCACAATGAGCCGCACTTCAAAGAGTCCCCGTCCAGCGGTGACTCTCCTCTCTTCCTTCTGCCGACGCCCCCACCCCTTTTCCCTGCCCTCCATTTGGGGGGAAATTCATCGGCAATGTGTTTTTTTTTGCCCTGTTAATTTTTAAACAATCGGGCCGCTCTTGTACCAAGTAAACAACTCCTTCAGACGAGTGGCGCTTCGGTTTCAAGTGGGGGAAAAGGCATCGGGATTTAATGGGGTTTAGTAAAGTCAGCTCCGCGCCCCTACCACGCACCCAAAAATGGGACACAGGCCAAATAAAAATGAGCTGCCCTGATGAAGTGAAAATAGACTGAACTAACTTGCCATGAAACGAAAGGTCAGCGCAAACGTGTCTTAATAGAGTGTCGCGAATCGGGTGCGCCCTGTGAATGCAGCCAGCCTGTGCAGCGCCCATTGCCATGGCAATGCCAGCAACCCGTGAGGGCGCACCATGCGGGCAGAGGCTGGCCTGCCAGGGACAGGGCTTTGAAGTCCTTGCAGGTTGGGTAGGGGCGCTGTGGGCGGAGTCTGCCCTGTTTGTGTTTATACACAAGGACATGCTGTGTGGGAGGACTTTAAAGGTGAGGGAGCCCGTAGGAGTAAGTTGTGAGGTCACCTGTGTGTGCGTTATGTAATGGCTTTTTGTGAAGTGCACTTCTACCATTTGATTGTAGGCACTTGTGCGAGGTTCCGTGGGTCTCCGGTGTGTTAGATCCTTGCAGGCGCTGCCCGGGTGAGGAGCGAAGCAGCCCCTCCCGCCCGGCGTCGACGAGTCTTCCGTTTCCAGGCAACGGCCCCACTGGCACCAATCCCAGCGCGGCTCCTCCTCTGACGTCAGAGGAGCTGCGCTCGGGATTTCTGAGGCTCCCGAAGTTCCCGGGCTGCGGCGGTGTTTACGGGGAGGCAACTTAGAATTTCCCTACAATGCCGCTGTGGGAGTCTATACCACGCTGCCTTCCTCAATATGTGCTGGCACAGAGCTCCACAGTGCCTTCCCATGCGTAAGGGGAGAGGAGCCCGGTGAGTGGGGTTGAGGGTGGGGGTGTACGCGCGTGTGTCTGTTTGAGTGTGTCTGCGTGCGTGCGTGCGTCTGTCTGTGTGCGCGTGTGTCTGTTTAAGGGGGGGTGCGTGTGTGTATGCAGTGTGTGTGTGCCTGTGTATGGCTGTGTATGTGCGCATGCGTGAGTGTGGCTTTGTTTGGAATGGGAATATGAGGCACGGCGACGTGCGCGCTCCCGAGGTCAAATCTCGGCCTGAAAAAGCGCATGGCACTTTGCTGTCCAGATTCCCCCAAAAGTAACAACATAAGTTGTCTCGCCCTAGACAGCAAAAAGCTTCGCTTTTTGCTTTCGTCTAGGCGAGACCTAAAAAAAAGTGCAGGTGCTGAAAATTTTGCCAAGGAGGCCACAGTGCACTTCTTCCTCCTGTGAGCCCCACTTTCAACACTCTCACTGCCTCAGTCTCTATCTTCTAACTTTGATCTGTTGTCTATCCCCTACGTGTTTGCTCTAAGAGTCTATCTTCTAACCTCTCTAATTGTTTTCTATCATCTTTTCACACCTGGTGTATTACCTTATTCCCTGCATTTCTGATTTGTCCTCTATTCATTCTACCCCTGCCCTTTTTCCTCTTCACTTTTATCCATGCGCTGCTCTCTGTCCCCTCGATCTTGGCTCTTTACGATCACTCTTTTAGCAGTGATTAGCTGTGTCTCCATTTTATCATGTGTCTGCTTTTTTTCCTCTGTCCTGTCCTCTACATCCTTTAAGTCTATCTTCTCTCTTCTTAATGCTCTCTTCTTCACATCATGGCTGCTTTCTCTTTGTATCTGATTTGCTCTCCTTTTCTTCTACTTAGCTCTGTCTTATCTCTCTCCTCTCCTGTTGTTTCTTTCTCCTCTTTACTCCTGCTCTCTCTCCCATCTATGACACTGCTGCTGCCTGTGACCCCTGTCGTTAGCCTGAACATGTCCCTGCTAATTTGAACTCTGTATTTTCCTGTTGCCTTTCCTAAAGAAGAGGAAGATGACATGTGTTTTACTTTCTTACTTCCAGGAGTGCAAAAACAAAATGTACACCAAATGAAAATGCTTTTTTTGCATATATTAATCAGTGCAGTATAACTGGGTTATTTGCAGAACAGGTAGCTGCTCGAGCAGAGCAGGTGATGCCACTACTAGTGCTGCCTGTAATTAGTACGTCCAGCGAAGGCGACGGCTTTGGCATCCACTGCTCGGCTTGCTGTGACCCTACCTGCTACAGCACAGACATTGTCCCCACCCGTAATGCTGCCAATGCAGGTAAGTATGGCTGTGGTGCCTACTGGACTCACGCACGCTCAGCAATTACCCTGCTGGGGTGCAGCGCACAAATTCTACAGGTGATACCATGGCGCACAAAAGTTGTGTTGGGCCACAGCCGCATCGAGCACATTGAGGATAGCAGCAATGCAGGGCTGCAGGTTATGCTACTCTGGCTACACAGCAAGTGGAAAGTCCACTTATACTTTTATTTATTCTTCCTCAAGAGCCCTCACTCCCAAGTTCCAAATGCCTTCTCGCAGCTTCCTTGCCTCATCTCCATCATGAGCCAGCTCCCAGCTACAATTATCCAATGGGAGGCTTAGGCTCAGGCAGTGGCAGGGTGCAGCAGACTCGGGGAATAGAATGCAAGACATAGTTTGTCGATGGATTTGTGATCGGCGAGATGACATCATCACTAACTTGGTGATACACAATCATGCCTGCCTGGGCAGGCATATGCTGGCCTGTCTATGAACATTTACCGGCCAGAAACCATGCAATGTATGTTATTCTTTTTATTTTGAATTTGAACAATTAATATTGAGACCACCACCTGCAGGGTCAGAAATTGTAGCCCCGGCCCTGTGAAAGAAGTGCAGGTGCTGAGCACCTCAAAGCTCCTGCTCAAATTAAGCCCTGCATCAGAGCACCCTTTACAATATGGAGGCGAGGTTAATGCTTCGATATCCTGCGTTACCATGTGCGCCATCACTTCACTACGAGAAGTTGTCACTCTGAGCGCACATGGCCAGCTCTTGCTGAATGGCGGTCGTTGCCTTGGCACGCACATGACACCTCACGATTAACGCAAACAGCCGTAGACTGCTAGCTTGCACGTGAACACAAACAATGGGAGCTCTTCCTGCTGAACTTGAAATATTCTTTAAGAATTTCTTTTTGAATAGCTTTATATGTTAGATTATGAAGTAATCTATATGCTTAAACGTTAGTATTCAATCCAATGGATTGGTTGTTTTTCAACTAATAAATTGGCTGTAGCCCTTGGTTCAGTTCACAAGCCACATTGCTGGTGTTGTGTTTTAAAGTAGAGAATGTCCCAAATACTTACTTCAGTACTCCTAGGCCTACTCTTACCGCCCCGTCTTTACTTATGAGGTGATCCCAGTTCACTGAGACACGAAAACATAAGGAATTCTAAAAGTGAAAACGTGCCCACTCTGCTGAGTGCCATAAAGAGACTCTCATTCCCAGCAAAGGGAACATTCTCTGTAATATCTCCATTTTGAAGTGGATCCCCTTGACCCACTTATTCACATGTTCGAGATTGATTATCATTATGATTCCCTCCCCCCTCCTGAAAACCTGGGCATCACGAAGATTGTGGAGTACACTACCTTCCCTTTTTCAATTCTTGACGCAGGAATCTCGGCCTTCTTCAAGCAAGATCCTGAATGGCCTGCGCAAAGACAGTCCTTTTCTCTAAACACTTAGGGCTAGATGTAGGTCGGTCGGTAACGGCCGAAAATCGGTATTTTCGGCCGTTACCGACCGGTAAATGAGAATTGGTATGTAGGGCCCATAATTTTACAGAATCGGTAAATTTACCGATCGGTAAATTTACCGAATCTGTAAAATACCGAATCGGTATTCATACCTATTCGGTATTTTTGATATGTAGGTGGGACTCTTCTGAGTCCCACAACCCTTACCGATTCTGTATTTTACCATCAAATATATTTGATGGTAAAATACCGATTCAGGTGTGCATGCACATGTGTGCATGCACACCTGTGCCATATGACAGGCAGACCTGCCCTTAGGGCAGGTATGCCTGCCACATGGCCCCCGATTCTTTTTTGGGGGTGCTAGAGGGTGTCAAAGTGACACCCCCTGCACCCATGGCAAAATCGGTATTTAACGATTCGGTAAATACAGAATTTTACCGATTCGGTAAAAGGAACATCTGGATGTTCCTACATCTCCACCCCTTAGATTTACCGATTTTTAATTACCGAATCGGTATGATTCGGTAATTAAAAATCGGTAAATCTATTTTACCTACATCGGGCCCCTAGTCCACAAAGTTTCCATAACTCCTGAGTCCGGGAGATGAGACTCAAATTCAAATATCCACTCCTGATTATTTGGGAACTAACTAATCTAAAATGGATTCGTCCTGGGTTACTTTGAAGTACTGAATCCTCACTGTAAATAGGCCACTATTGGCCATCTCCAGCATAGTCAGGATTTCTGTGACCTATTGGCTCCTTGTTTCTGTTTCTGTTGCACCTTTAAGGATGGCTTATTCTGTCATATAAATTCTCGCTACCAAGCTCCCCACCATTGAATCCACTGTAATATAGTCAGGAATTATTCAGTCCATCTCATTTATGGAGCAGTGGTGTTGTATGAATTTTGGTAGCAGATTTTTTCTTTTTCGTAGTACCACAACCATGACCTGCAGATTGATAGGAAGACCAAGCTGTGGAGAATGGACAAATTGCAGAAGCAAAGTCTTTGTAGCGGTGTATTACCAACATATTGCTGAAAAAAATATTGTGGTACACAAATATGGTGTCTAAAATATTGTGAAATCAAAAATACCATGGTAGAAAATATAGAAGGTAGCAAGCAATATTGTTTTAGGTCAACAGTATTGCCTTTTAAATATCGTGTATAATATTTTTTTATTGAAAATAATTACATAAAATATTGTTTTTAATTCATTTGATACTATTAGTTATTGTGTCATAAGGTATTTGTATTATAGTAATATGTGACTTTACGTTTTTAGTGTAGCTTGTAATTTTTAGTGTGAAATTTTCTTTTTGTAATTTATTAGCAGCTGGTTGTTGAATTTGTAGGGGATTAGTTTGGGAAGTTATTGAAAATGTAGATTGTTTTCAATTTATAATTATTTTTATGTAATTTATTATTAATATATTTGTTATTCTAATTATTTTTAATTATTTGTCAATTGGTTGAGTTTATTTAATTAAATTGTGTACATTCATTGTCTTTGTTTCAATTATTCTTTTATTTATTAATACATTCAATAATAATGCTTCCTTTTTACTTTATTTTTTAATTTCAATTGTTGGTGTCTGTTTTTGAGTAGTAAGGAGCTAAGTATTTATTTGAAATATTTCTATTTTTTCTATATTTCTAATTATATTTATTTGTTTTTATTTTGTTCTATAGTTAGTTAAAAAAATCAAAGTTGTAAGTGTAAATCTGACCCCACCAACGTCCACCACTTTACCTACTTTTGCGAGCGCTGGAGTGGGAATAGTGGAAATATTAAATCTAACAGCTCCAAAGTCCCTCACTTTTTCTACTGTTGCTAAAACTGGAGTGGGAATGTACTGTTGCTCAGACTGGAGTGGGAATATTACATTTAACCCATCCAAAGTACAACACTTTCCCTGCTTCTGCTTACATTTCAGTCAGAAGAGTAAATGTAACCCCATCAATGTACAACACTTTCCCTACTATTCTTTAGATAGGAATATTAGTTTTTATTTTCTATGCAATGTTGAAATTATTTGTAAGATTAAATAATTTGCATTTTTATGTATATTTAAATGTTGATTTTTAAATTATTTTTTAATATATTGATCTATGTTTTTTAATCTTTATTAACAATTTAAGGTAAATATTTTGTTTCAATATTTGTTCATAATTAAAAAAAAATTATTTTACAATATATATATTAAATCTTTTAATATTTATTTTCACATTTTATTATTTTAAAAAGTGTAGAAGCGTGGCTCAATGGTTAGAGCGGCAGACCCTGATGCAGAGGTCTGGCCCAGGACCAGGGTTCAATTCCCGCCTCGGTGGCTCTTGGACTCAATCTCCCCAGACCTGATAATTCTCGTCTCGGTGCCTAGTCTAATCATGGGCCCCACTCTGTGACTCTGGGCAATAGCTTGCATAATCTCCACAATGGCCCCAGCAGCGCTTGGATGCCTGTCTTCACCTTGGGGGTGCCCAGGAGTGGACATTTCACATGGAAAAGCAAGGAAGGGTTCCACAGCGGTATGAGTGCAGCGCTGAGACGCCCCGTCGCGTGGGCAGCCATGCGCTTTACAAATACAACACATTTACATTTTTACATTTATTTTAAACTGTAATATTTAAAATATATTACCTACAAATATTTTTATATATATATATAAATATATATATATATATATATATATATATATTTCAATATACTTACCTACTATTTCTTGATTTTCAATATTTTTGTATTTACAAACAGCATAAGTAAACATAATATTTTGGTACCTGATATTTTTGTCACAATATTTATGTATCACAATACTTTGTTCCTGATATTTTACCATATAAACCTTTGTAGTTGTGCAAGGCTCCTCTGGGGTTGGGAATCTCATTATTTTTTTTAATGAGACACAATCGCTGGGAGCAATACTTTGCCCACATACTTGCTACCCTGATCCCGAGAGGGACTTTCATTGACATAATTTCAGATCCAGAAGAATCGGAATCTGAGATAACAGGGGAACTCTTCTGTTTGTCATGACCAGACACCTCTTTCTTGTCTATTTCTGCTATAGTCTCCAGAACGAATCTTTTATTTATGTTATTCTCTGATTCCCTGGTTACAGATTTAGTCCTCGTGGACAGTGAGGAAGAATATCTTGACCTGAAACTGCCCAATGAAGAAGGAGAGATTGCTTCCTCTTTCTGTCATGCTTTCTCATGGTCAACAGCAAATAAGACATCTAAAACAAATCACTAGCCTCAATCCTGATAGTCAAAGGTTTGTCAAAATACCTCTCTCTATCAATTGTAGCCGTTCATAGGACGCATTTTAATTGTTCTCCTTGCCTGGGCTGCAAAATGAAAGTGTGTGCATGCACGTTCACTTTCTGCCTCACTGCTAGTGCTCCTGAGATCCTTTCCTCCCTAGAACAGAGATGTGGAGCTTAACACAGTCAACATGATCCTAACTTCATGATCCTCAATACACCTCGAGGTAAGGGTCCACAAGAACTTTAAACAAAAACATCGATCTGCTGTTCTTTCGCAGAGCTTCCAGAAATAGCAAAGTAAACTGGCTGGGAAATGGTGACACGAGTCCCTAACAGTAGCACACAAGATACTATACTGCGTTGGTAAAAAACACTGGCATTTCTTACAAACTGTGGAACGTGATCACTCCTCCTCCCAAGCCCAGCGGGGAATCAATCAATCAACCAGTATTTGTATATTGCGCTTATCACCCCGGGTGTATCCAGGCGCTGCGTGGGGTCGGGCTATTCGATGAATCATTCCAAAATAATGCAAAGAGATCAAGGCCAAGGCAAGACCTTTAACAATTCAACAGTCTTTGTCTCATTTGAGACAGGGGGACACAAACAGTACCTGTACTTTCACGGCCGGGCTCAGCTCCGCCGCAGCGCCGCAGCACCACCAGCAAAGGGCCGGGCCTTGCTCCGCCTGTTTCCCGGCCGGGCTTGGCTCCGCCGGGGCCCCTCCCACCACCAGTGACGCCCTCACCAGCGCCAGGAGGCGCATAAAGGCAGCGCCAGGGCCAAGACTCGTTGGGGGACACAAACGGTACCTGTACTTTCACGGCCGGGCTCAGCTCCGCCGCAGCGCCGCAGCACCACCAGCAAAGGGCCGGGCCTTGCTCCGCCTGTTTCCCGGTTGGGCTTGGCTCTACCGGGGCCCCTCCCACCACCAGTGACGCCCTCACCAGCGCCAGGAGGCGCATAAAGGCAGCGCCAGGGCCAAGACTCGTTGGGGGACACAAACGGTACCTGTACTTTCACGGCCGGGCTCAGCTCCGCCGCAGCGCCACAGCACCACCAGCAAAGGGCCGGGCCTTGCTCTGCCTGTTTCCCGGCCGGGCTTGGCTCCGCCGGGGCCCCTCCCACCACCAGTGACGCCCTCACCAGCGCCAGGAGGCGCATAAAGGCAACGCCAGTCCCTCGTCCCGCGGGACGCGCCGGGAGAAGCCCGGGACAAGGGCGGGGCCGTCTGTGGCCGTCCGGGGACGACCAGGGACGGGACGGGCCCCCCCCTTTGGTTTGGACTTTCCGTGACAGGTATTGTCTATCTTGGACTGGGTTAGGCCGCCTGATTGTAATATTGTAATTGATTTTGTGTTTTTTTTAAATTTATTTTTTTATTTTGCAGAGTTTTATATAGCGCGAACTAGAACCGAACCGAATCAGTTATCAGAGCGCTTTACATAGCACCAGTTAAGTTACATGAGGACACACTTTCATTTTTAGGCACGGGGAGATTAAGTGATTTGCCCAGAATCACAGGGGGTTTTTGGCGACGTTACCGAGACTCGAACCCAGATCCCCAGGTCCGAGGTCGAGCGCCTTAGCCGTTAGGCCAACCCCTCTCCCCTAATCCTGTTATCCTGCTGTTGCCCTAGCAAGAGGGGGGATAGGGGTTCAAGTTAAATAGATACAAAGAGTACCGAGATATTTAGTCATCCAATAGAAGGATCATCTGGTCAGCCCCCTGGGGTGGAGAGGAGGAGAAGAGTTAGCCCACAATCTTACATATTATGGCCAATCACCCTAAAACACGTTCGGCTGTGAGCAAAGTTCGCCAAGTTGTAACCCCTAAACAAACCCTGGCTGAAATAAACGATCTAGCCTCGAATATAGTGAAAAAACCCACCGCTATCGATTTGATGTTGAAAAAGGTTTCCGGGGAAATAGAACGCATGGAAAGAAGCTTATCCGCTTCACCCAACCCTATAGTAGCCACCTCAATATTGTCCCCAGATCTCACTTTAGCAGACAGCCCAAATATGATTGGGAACGCAGCATCTCCAAATAACCTAACAGAGGCTGTTCCCTGTGCCCAACACCCTCTTTCCTCGGGGGTCGACATCTCAGGGCATAGCGAAGTAACCCCCCAGAGAAAACCAAAACAACGGGGGAGGACTAAGGGACAACAGAGACAAAATAAGCCACTTACAGGAGTTGTTCGAGCTAAAAATAAAAATAGCCAAGAGGTCATCCTGATAGAGGAGAGGGTGCATACATCTACAAATCCACCGGGTTGGATTGAGGAAATTGTAGGAGATCTTAAAAAACACTTGAAGAATCTCGGTGGTAGAAGACGACGTTGGTTCCCTGAAGACGAAAATGGCGGCGATGGAGTCTGCTCAGAGGGGCCTGGCGCACCGTGTGGAGGATGCCGAGGGGCGCGCACGCCGAAACAACCTCCGCTTCGTTGGCTTTCCGGAGCGATGTGAGAAGGGGAACATGGAACAATTTCTCACACAGTGGCTGGAGAGCTGGCTGCCCCCGGGAGTTCTGTCCACCTGCTTTGTCATTGAACGTGCTCATCGAGCTTTGACACAGAGGCTGCCGGAGGGTGAACGACCCAGAGCAGTGATAGCTAGACTCTTGAATTACCATGATCGGGACACCATTTTGAAAGAAGCAAGAACCAGGGATGCTCTTCTCTTCGAGAATCGAAAGATCATGATCTTTCCGGACTATACTAGGCTCGTGCAGCAGCAGCGCCACTCCTTCATGGCCGCCAAGGCGAAGCTGCGAGGCCTGAAGCTCCAGTACTCTCTGCTGTATCCAGCCCGCCTGAGGGTGATCTTCCAGTCGCGAACGCTATTCTTTGATACTCCGGAGGACGTGTTCAAATGGACCGACGAAACAGTGAGGGTCAGGCCGAATGCCCAGCCGGGACTGAACCCGGGCTCTTCCAGGGGGTCGTCGCAAGAACGAGGAGATCGGACGGGCAAGAGCAGGAGAAATCGGAGGTCCAAATCACGGAAGCGATCAGCCTCTGTCGATGGGACGCAGGGCGGTGCCAGGACGGAGGACTCGGACCAATCTGGGAAGGATCCTTGAGGGCCTCGGAAGGGTCTAAGCTCCTCACTTGTTGATTTAAATCCCGGCTATTAGGAATGAGGGTCTCATAGTCTGGATGCATGAGCACTGCCTCTGTGACTGATCGAACTTGAATTATTGAACGTGAGTGGGAGTGTGGGGTGGGTTTCGGGGGCTGCCTACTAGGGGCTGCCACTCTCCTACTAATGTGGAAGTTGATAGGGGGGGTGATGAGTTCACTGTTTTCCGGGGAGTTGGGATCCATTGGCATGGTTGGTCCTGGGTCCTCCGTTTTGGGCTCGGGGCTGCCCATGCCGCGACAGATTCTTCAGAGTTCCATGAGGTATAGGGAGGGGGGATGTGGGGCGAAGGTAGCCGGGGAGGGGGGAGTTGAGTTGGGGCTGTGCCGAGTCAAGGTATGTGGGGCTAGGGAGACCGTTGTTGGGGGGGGTTTGGGGGTGGGTGGGGGAGCGAGGGAGTTGCTCTCCTTGTTGCTGGTTGGGGGTTCTGGGGTAGGTGGGGGGGCTGCACGTGCTGTTTACAGATGTACTGGAGAAAATGCAGAGTGGGTGGAATTGGCGCAGTGGGCCTACTTGGTGGGTTCCGCTTGACTATGGCTGAAATGACTCATTGACTCCCCGAGGAGTCCCTGCGAGTGATCACAGGGAATGTTAGGGGGATACTTGACAAGATTAAACGTGGGGCGGTCTTGCGCTGGGGGAAGAGGGAAGTCGCAGATGTGCTCTTGCTCCAAGAAACTCACATGATGGGATCAATGGTGCTTAGTCTGCAGAGGTTTGGCTACCAACAAGTCTTTCACGCCGGGTTTTCTAGGGGGTCCAGAGGGGTGGCTATTTTAATTCATCGCAGAGTGGCCTACGTCCATGAGAAGCAGTGGGCAGACCCACAGGGTCGCTATATCTTTGTTAAAGGAATGGTGGGCGCTGAGCCTGTGGTCTTTGGAAGTGTATACGCCCCCCCTCCTCTGCAGTGGGCCCTGTCCGAGAAGTTGTTTACAGTGTGGGAGGATATCCCAGAATCCCTGGCCGTAGTTGGGGGTGATTGGAACGAGGTGATGGACGTATGTATGGACCGTCTGAAGCGGCGGGAGATGCTGGCGCACCCCCCCCTACCAGGCTGCATGCTATGACTGAAGGAATGGGTTGGGTGGATGTGTGGCGACATATGCACCCTACAGTGCGTGAGTACACGTATGTCTCTGCTGTACACGGCTCCTTCTCAAGATTGGATTATGTGTTTGTGCCCAGTGTCTGCCTGAGCAGGGTGAGAGAAGCGGATATATTGCCGAGGGGACTGTCCGATCATTCCCCAGTATCGGTCAGGGTGGAACTACTTAGAAAACGACAACCATTCCGATGGAGGATGTCCTCGTGGCATCTCCAGCAACCTGGCTATGTCTAGCATCTGCGGGAGGCGATCGATCACTATTGGCGGGAAAACCTGGTGGGCGACATTGACGCTGTGGTGGTATGGGAAGCAATGAAGCCCACTATACGGGGGGTAGACATCGCGTGGTGTACTGCGGCCCGTCGTAGACGTCGGGAGGCGATCACTGAAGCGGCCGCGCTGGTGGAGACCCTGGAACAGCGAAGCCGGGGAGGGGGTGATGACGTTGCGATACGGCTACTTCTCCAGGCTCAGCGGTCCTATGCATCTATCTTAATGGACGAGGCTAAGCAGGCGTGGCTGGCCACACGGAGTAGAGTATACCAGTGGGGGGATAAGTCATGTACAATGCTCCATAGACTCTGTCAGCGCAGTCTTCAACCTCTAACTCTGCCGGGCCTCACCGCAGAGAACGGAATGGCAATTACGGACCCGACTGAGTTAGCAGCGAGCTTTGCTAGCTACTTCAAGACACAATATGCTCCGCGCGACTGTCTGTCAGAGGATGAGGTGTCTAAATTCATAGATGACTTGCCGCCTGCAGCGGTGTCCGATGAAACCAGGAAGGTACTTGACGTTCCTCTTACTGCCGAAGAACTGGGGGAAGCCCTGGGACAACTCAATACAGGGAAGGCCCCCGGGCCGAGCGGCTACCCAAGTGAGTTCTTTAAGAAATTCCACCTTCAGCTAGGATCCCATTACAGATGTGCACTTGAGACGGCGCGTGAGCGGGGCAAATTACCTCCTGACTGGCGTCATGCTGAAGTTGTGGTTTTTCAGAAACCGGGTAGACCCCCTGACAGGCATGACTCATATCGTCCATCTCCTTGCTCAATATAGAGGCTAAAATACTTGCAAAAGCTCTGGCGAACCGCTTGCTCCCTTACGTCACAGACCTGGTACATCCGGACCAGGCGGGCTTCATGCCTCATAGGGCAATGCGTCATAACATCCGACGCGCACAGGTGCGGTAGATACCATAGGGGCCACCGGGGAACAGGCAACTTTGTTACTAGCTGATATAAACAAGGCCTTTGACTCAGTCAGCTGGACGTACCTATTCGCGCTCCTGCCCCGTCTCAATCTGGGCCCGGTGTTTCTGTCGTATATCAAACTACTGTACACGGACATCACGGCCTCGGTGCGGGTCGCCGGGGCGATATCAGAAACATTTCACATCGGACGAGGGACCCGACAGGGGTGTCCACTGTCCCCCTACTTATTCGCCCTAGCCATGGAGCCTCTGGCCGCTTGGGTGCGTATAGACGCACAGATGCGGGGCTTTGTGTGGAACGAGAACCTATCGGATAGAATCGCATTGTATGCGGACGATGTCCTCTTTTTTCTTACCGACCTGCGACGCTCGGGGCCACGGGTGATAGAAATTATGCGTATCTTTGGTGAGGTATCGGGCCTTTCCCTGAATCTACGCAAGTCCACTTTATGGGTACTGGGGGGCGGAGCTGTGACAGATCCTTGGGCATCGGGACTGCAGGTGGCGACCGGAGGATTGAAATATTTGGGAGTGTTTCTGTCGGATTCAGTGGGCGTTGTTTGGGAGAAGGTCCAAGCAGATGTTAGAACGTGGTCTCGGATGCCCCTCACTATCTTCGGCAGGTCTGCAATTTTCAAAATGGTAGCGCTCCCACGCCTTTTATACCAATTGCAGAATTATCCCCACCCCATCACGCCCCAGTGGTTTCGGCAGGTCAATTCTGTCTTGGGCCGCTTCCTGTGGGACGGGGGGGCTGCCAGGGTGGCGCTGCGTACGTGCTTCTTGTCCACGTATTGTGGAGGCCTAGCCACCTCGGACCTGCTGTCCTATTATCAAGCCTCCCAACTACTAATTCTGAATGAATGGTGGTATGGCGACAGTGGAGACCCAGCATATGCCCTGAAGCGCGCACTGATGGGGGACAATACGCTACATACGATCCTCTACTCAGCCAGGTTGCGGCGGACATTGCCAAGTGTCACAAGAATTGTTTTTGCTGTGTGGCGACAGGCGCTACGTCGCATGGGCTGGTGGGGTAGACTCACTGCGGAAACGCCACTGTGGCACAATGGACGACTCCCCGAGTTATCCACGCTGCAGGGGTTCGATGGCTGGGATGCAATCGGGATTTCGTCGTTGGGACATGTAATGTCCGGAGTTACCCTCAAGAGCTTGGCACTGAGTTTCATATGCCCCAGACCCAGTTCTTTCGCTATCTGCAGTTCCGGCACGCACTGACACCCAGCATTGCCAATTTAGACTCGCTCCCTGAATTCAGTCCGGTTGAAGCAAAGGTCTTCATGGGTGACCTTGGTGATAAGAAGGTCTCCCGTATTTACCAAACGCTGGTCACTCACTGCTCCTCCACCCTGCTTCCCCTGAAGGCGGCCTGGGAGGCCGATATCGGTCCTCTGGACGAAGATGATTGGAGGGAAGCCCTAGAATCACCGCGGGGGACTGCCATTGCAATGCGGCTTAGGTTAATCCAATTTAAGTATCTCCACAGGGCCTACTACACCCGAGAGCGGCTTTGGAAGGCAGGACTGATAGGGTCACCAGAATGTCTGCGTTGTGGGGCTGCAACGGGGACGCTGCTGCATACGGTATGGTCGTGCCCTAGACTAATTGGTTTCTTGAGGGGTGTATGGGGATGCCTGTCTGAAGTTCTGGGATGGGACCTTCCACGTACTCATCGCTTAGGGCTGCTCCACATCCTTGAGGGAGGCTGGTGGTTGCTAAAAGGGATCTGGCCCGAGCGTGGAAGGATGAGAGAACCCCCCCCCGAGTGCTTGGCGGGCCGGGTTGGACTTTTGTATGGGTCTAGAACGACCAGTGTTTGAATCGTGTGGATGCCCCCGTAAACACTTTAAGATATGGAGGAGGTGGGCGGATTATAGGGGGTTGACATTAGATCCCCCGACAGAGCAGGAGGAAGATGCTTAGGTGAAAGATGCTAGATGGGCCTGTGTACTGCGTCATGCCTACCACTCCACGACCGCGTACAGAATGCAATCTATACACACGTGCACTGGGTTAGGGAGGGATAAGGGGTGGGTAGCGGGTTAGTTGAGTGCTGGGGGTTGGCCGGGGTAGGGGCGGGGACGGGGGTTCTTTTTCTTTGTTTGCTCTTTTATTCTTGATTTGTGGAAAAGTAAATTTTGCCATGTTCTGTGTCCCTACGCCTCATCCATCATATGTTATGTGTGCATGACCAATATGCATATGTTATTCCCCATGTCCGATTAATGACGCAATTACAGTTGTGTCCACCTTTAGTATGCTAGTTTCCAGTCCTCGTGAATACTACGAATATCAGGCCTATGTAAAGTTACGTTGCCACGTTTCTCAGTGTGCACGTTATTCCATTATAAAGTCCCCGTTTCCAGGCCTCAAAAGGGCCCGGACCACAGATTCAGCTCCTGTCTCCTGAAGTCTCGCTGAGGAGCGATACAGCCCCCACCTGTATCCTCGACCCTTCACTTACTTCCTGCCTCGCAGTGCCCGGTGCAGCCTGGCTCTGCCTCTGAGTCTGCCAAAAGTATGTTATAGTTCCAGTTATCAGTTCAGTCCTCCTTCTCTGCATTCCTAAGCTACTGAACTGCATCAATAGTTCCCGTCATTGTCTAGCCTATGCGGCTCCACGTTAGAGAAATACTGTATTTAATGGTCATTTAGTATTCTTCATCACACACTACATGTAGAATAATGCATGGTCCAGTCTTAGAATCAAGTTAGCCTTTCCCCTCATGACTTCTAGTTTATATCAACATGTTCCCTAAACATCAGATACTAGATAGGGTTTAGGTACAAGTCGCTCCGACCCTCCAGACTTTAGTCTCTGCTCCTAGCACAGAGTTCATAGCCCCCAGCTTCTCCTAGTAATACGTCATTGCCAGTTTGCGTGCACCACCAGGTTAGAGGTCCCGGCTCCTTAGGTAGCCCCCTCCTATGTTTCCGCCCCATTCATGACATATTCTGTTACGTTTGCACCACATGTCTATGTATACGCCCAGTTACACCTACTTTTACTGTTATCTTTCGCGACTGCTACGCGTCACGCCTTCTGCTCCACCCACTGCTACGCCTACTGCAATGTAATGCTATGTGTTTGCGCTATGTATATAAGTTCATGTATTGTTATTAAAAGTTAGCGCGCTCATCCCAGACCCGGCCCCAGCAGCTGCTGGGTCATCCTATGCAGGTTGTCCTGATCCTGTCCTTATGCTGTAATAAACCTGCAGAAACTCCTACTACCTCGAATCTTGACTCTTATTTATTGAGCTATCTGTTATGCTATATGCCTAGTCAAAAATAGGGTATTATTTATTTATTTACCACATAATGGCGCCCGAATAGGGACTTGCCCTTTCCCCACGCGTCGGTGAAGCCACGCCGACCCCCTGACCCTCTACAGTCGTGACGGAACTCTTCTGCGCAGTGGCAGATATTTCTGCTCAAGTATCCCTCAGGCCCACGGAGGAGACGGAGGAGGCGGTCCAGCATCCGAACGAGACGGTGGAGGAACGCGGCGAGTCCCGACCAGAGCCCAAGCCGAGAGTCCAAGGTCCGAGGTATCCGGAGGCCCACCCGTAACTGAAGTCCGAAGTCCGTCGTCGTCAGCCCAGTCCCGTCCGAGGCCTTCCGTTCTTGCTGCCCGGTGAGTACCATTGCTGGGGTAGTATCTAGACAGGACCAATCTAAATTGACTCCTGGTCCGTGGGTTGGTGGTACCCAGACTCACAAACGAAGTGTTCACCTAGGTGGATACGGGTCTTGATGCGTTCCTTTATGGGACCGGTATGTTCCGTACTGTTTCAGCAGTGCATCCAGTAATTCTAGTCTGTTCCGTTCTCGAGAAATTCTGTTCTGTTTCTGTTCTCAAGTATTCCAGGTAATATTCTGTTCGAACTGTTATGTTATGATATTGTTTAATGTAATTCCAATGTCGTGGTATGCCTGAATTGTTTTCCCAATTGTTATTGTTCTTCGTGTATTGTATTGTGTTCCGATTCAAGTTTACAATGCCGCTCTTTTCAAGATTACGTCAGCTAAAAACTAGAAAGGGTTTATTAGAAGAAGCAGTTCCTGTCCCGCCTAGGGACAGTCCAGGTCACTTTATGTATCAGAAACATGGCATAAGCGCCATATTGTATCTAGATTTATGGGTAGAGTATACCAAACAGTTAGAAGAAAAGTATAGATGGCCCGTATCGGGTACATGGGATGCCGAATGTATCATGCGAGTAGAAGAAGCATTATGGAAAAAGAAAGCCAGACAGTCACAGAAAGATGCCATCGAGTTATGGCGTAAAGAAGCGCATAGAAGAACCGAAAAGGAAGTCAGAAAGTCAGAGTTAAGTAGAGAATCCCAAGAACGAGCCCAAGAAAGAGAATTAATCGAGATAGGTGAACGAGTCAAAGCCGAACAGTCAGACAGACAGAGGCATGCCCTCATTAAGGGTATGTATCCTCTTCTTGCCGAGGGCTTGCCAAAAGCGACCCCAGAGGCATCCAGTAATTTCCCGCCACCATTACTTCCGACCAAGCTACGTCACAAACCGACCGCAGCTGATATTTTTTTTTTTTTTTTCGTCCTACTTGGACGACACAGTCCCAGAATATGCAAATCCTGTTCGCGCTCCGCCAGTCCCTGTAAATCAGGCACTTCCCGCTCCTCCAGACACCGGAGTACCTGTTACGGTACCCCCGGTCCAGCCCGCCATACAAGTCCAGCCTACATTTCCATTTCCCACTCTGCCAGGACGTAGAGCCTCAGTAGACGACTCCAGTTTAGGGGCTGCAGGAGGAGGTCCTCCTCAAACCCCGCCGCCACACAAGCGTTTAACGTTAGCCGAATTACATGCACAAGCATCACAGCGTACGCCTAGGTATCAGTCTGTTGCAGAAATAAGAAAATCCCTTGCCGAATGTTGCTATGATCCAGTCCCAGGCGAGGATAATATGGTTTTATATTCATTTCGCGTAAGAAAGGTGGCCGAGTATCTAGTCACCTTACCGAATATGAAAGAAGATCTAGACAGAATATATCGTTTCATCCGTACAGGGGATGATCCAGAAAGTATTAGCGAGACTATGTCTCAAAGGAAAGCCGAGATCCAGCTCATGATATTAAAGTTCCTGATCAATTGTCTAATAAGAGAACAAGATTACCCGTCTAAAGATTCCGCCGAAATGAGAATCCTGACAAGGTGGAGTGATAATATAGCCGAGGGTAAGCACAAGACCGTCGGTGCTATGGAGAGTATGTACAAGAAAATCCGTAAAGAGATAATAAAGATACACGAACAGCGTAAAGCAGCACAAGTAAGCGAGAAAGAAAGTATCTCTGATCCCGAAGAAGAAGAGGACGAGAATCCCGCCAGAATAGCGTATGTAGGAAAATCTAGATTTCCAGATCGCCATTTACGCCTAGAACCCAAGTCTATTTTTCATCATTCAGCACCAGAACAAGGTTCTCTAGAACAAGTATTTCAAGCTACCGATCACATTCTGAAATCACGAATCGGTTATAGTGAGTTAAGTACCATGCATGAACAAGAACTAGCCCGATCAGCAGTCCGATGGATTACTGATTCTACCACTTTTCCAGACGAAATAGTGGCACAAATGTTTCTGAAAATGCCCCCAGCCGAGCAACGACTGGTGGGTATGTATATGATTCAGCACCTCATTACTCTGTATGAGGGTCAACACTCTGATCCAGGTCCGTTACATGATATCCTGAACGAGTTACTCCAGTACAGATGGAGAGGTCTAGGTACCGATTTAATTAGTGTCATTCTAGAACAACGCCACAAATATAGAACGTTCTTGAACCCACATTTTGTTCATGTCTCACCCCCAGAAAGTAAATCATTCTACATAGACCGACAGAATCCGTTACGAGAAGTCCACCCAGTCAGAGGGACGGGTGGCGAAATACAACGAGTGTTTGTATACACTCCAATAACAAAGATGGAACTTCTTGAAATGAAGAAATTAATTCCCTGTCATGACAAAGATCCAGCAGGGTTCCATAGAGAATTAAAAGACATGCTCCGTATGGGAGAATACACTTACCCAGATATCATTAAAATGTTAAAGGTCCTGTTACCCGCAGGGGTGTATGAAAAGCTAAAGGAAAAAGAATGGGAGGTGGGAGAGAAAAAGATCGATTGGACAGCTCTAGAAGCTGAAGACAAGGCCCGAGTACCAGGTACCGGTCTTGGAGATAAATGTAAAGAATTACCAGAATTATTGATTCAAGTTTAACCCAGATTATTGACAACTAGAAAAGAAGACTGGGATGCAATCTCAGCCTGTAAACAGAAACAAGACGAAGATATTAGTGATTTTTATTCTAGATTTGAAAAATGTTTTAGTATTAACAGTGGTCTCAAGACAAGTAGTGAGTCATACCCTCACCTTTTCGTTACTAAATTAGTCGAGAATTCAAGTCCTCAAATTAAAAATCGAGTTTTGAAAGTCGAAAGCACCTGGCAAGCAAATACTCCGTCCCAGATGCTCCAGATGCTCCAATACCACCAGAATAGAATCAGAGAAGAGCAAGAACACGAAAGAAAACGTATGAAAGACACGAAAATGAAAGTGCTAGTTGCACAATCTGTTCCTCAAGACAGTCAGAAGAGGGGTCCGAATCAAGCCAGTCATCCTGCAGCTCCCGTTAAAGGGAACTGCAATTATTGTAAACAGCCAGGTCATTTTATAAACGAGTGTGCAGTTCTGAAACATAACATAGCTACTGGTAAGACTAAAGAAAGACCACGTCCGCCTAGACAAGAACAAGTTTCACAGACTCCTCAGTCACAGAATGCACAACAGACAGTTACAGTACCGCAGCCTATTGCTGCAACACAGCATGTCACATCACAGATGTACCAGTATGCACAGTCCGAGTATCCAGAGTATCAGCCATATTCATGAAACAGCCTAGAGAGGGAGGTAGGCTTGCCTCTCATCGAGATACCTGTAGATCAAGAAGGTCCCTATGTTCACAGTCAAGTATTAGGGAAAGACAGAAAGTTTTTGATCGATACAGGGGCAAGTAGGACCACAATTAGTCATGCCGAAGTTCCAGGGGCTCCGCTCTCAGGCTCAAGAAATGTTTCCCTTGGATTTTCAGGAAAACCCATTATAAATGAGATCTCAAAGCCAGTTACTCTAGAAGTAGGTCCATTGTCCCGCACTACTGATCTGTTACTTACTAAGTCATGTCCAGAAAATCTATTAGGCATTAAGACACTGAAAGAGTTAGGTGCAGTCATTTGCTGTTCCCCAGAGGGAATACGTCTGTTCCTACGTGACTTTAAGGGTCACTATGTATTACGAGATTTTGATTCCAGACTGTCTAATGTTCCGCAGCATCTATGGGCACAAGGTCCAACAGATGTAGGTTATATGCAAATCACACCCTATCGTGTGACTCTCAAACCAGGTGTAGTGTTACCACGAATCAGACAGTACAGATTGCCACCTGAGGCTGTAGCAGCCTTATCCAAAATTATTGACGAGCTCATGGCTCAAGGAGTAGTTGTAGAAACTGACTCCAATGTATGTAATTCTCCGATCATTCCAGTCATGAAACGTACTGATCCAAATTCACCCCCAGTATATCGATTAGTGATTGATTTACGAGAGCTTAATAAATGTATTATTCCTCAGTACCCAGTAGTCCCAGATATCTCTTCCCTATTAACAGCCATTGATTCTGAAGCCACGTTCTTCACTGTCATAGACCTCAAGAATGCATTTTTTAGTGTTCCTATTCATCCAGACAGCCAGTTTCTTTTCGGATTTTGTTTAAATGGAAGGAGCTATATGTTCACACGCGCTCCTCAAGGTTTCACAGAAAGTCCTAGTATTTACAGTCAGGCACTTAAGAGACAACTAGACAACATTCACATGCCAACGGACACTGCCCTGCTCCAGTATGTCGATGATCTACTGATCACAGCCCGTTCTGAACGTGCTTGCGAGCGAGCATCACTTACAGTCTTGTATTTTCTAGCCGAGATGGGGCACAAGGTGTCCCCTTCGAAGCTTCAATTCTGTGTCCAGCAAGTGGTCTACTTAGGACACTTACTGTCCAAGAGGGGTAGGCAGTTGACACCCGACCGTATCCAGTTAATAGCGAGTCTTCCCCAGCCCAGAACCCAGAAGGAGGTACGTGCTTTTATCGGCCTTACTTCTTATTGTAGACAATGGATTCCCCAGTATGCATTTCTAGCCAAGCCACTGATACAGTTAACGACACAGGAGGCAGCCGTATCGACTGTCCTCCCTTGGACATCTGAACATACACTTAGTTTCAACGAGTTAAAGAAAGCCCTATGTCAAGCTCCAGTTCTAGCTACACCGAACTACAGTAAGCCTTTTACACTTTTCGTTACTGAACGTGAAGGTACAGCATTATCTGTTCTCACACAAGATCAAGCAGGACAATCCAAGCCCTGTGCTTACTTTTCTAGCACATTAGATCCAGTCGCCCAGGCGTTGCCTGCGTGCCTTAAGTCAGTTGCAGCCACCGCACTAGCTATCAGACAAAGTGATTCCATAGTTTTAGGACATTCCCTGACAGTACAAGTTCCACATTCCGTGGAAGTTCTTTTAAACCGAACACAAACTCAGCACTTGACAATTGCACGTTTAACAGGTTATGAATTGACACTGTTCCAGCCACACATAGAAATTAGACGCTGCAACGTCCTGAATCCTGCTACACTGTTACCATCAGTCAGTTTGAACCCTGACCCACATGACTGTGTGGAAGTAGTTAACATTACGACAAAGCCAAGACAAGACCTGACAGACATTCCGTTACCAGATCCTGACCTGACACTTTATGTGGATGGTTCATGTATGAGAACTAGTACAGGAGAACTAGTCGCCGCGTATGCAGTGACTACTGACACCGAAGTTATTGAAACACACCGTATTGATACCCTGTCCGCTCAAGCAGCAGAGCTAGTTGCTCTGACACAAGCCTGTATACACGCCAAGAACCTGAAAGTTAATGTTTATACAGATTCACGTTACGCATTCGGAGTTGTACACGACTTCGGAGTGCTCTGGCAGGAGAGAGGTTTCATGACTTCTCATGGAACCAAGATTCAGCATGGTCTCCTTATTCAAGCTCTGTTAGATGCCATACATTTACCGACATCCATTGCTATCATGAAATGCAAAGCACATACGAAAGTTACTGACATTATTTCCCAAGGTAACGATCTAGCAGACCGCACAGCCAAGCTTACAGCACAGACTCTAGACATTCCAGTTAATCAGACACATACTCCAGATCCGACTACATGCATGACAGTTAAGGACCCTACACAAGATGTCATAGATATCCAGTTACATGCTACTCCCGAGGAAATCAAGAAATGGTCCGAACAAGGAGGGGTCCAGACAGATCAAGGATGGTTAACAAAGGGTAGAGCCACATGGTTTCTCCCCGACTCTATGGTTCAAGTCATTATCAATACCGCACATAGTCCAGCACATTTAGGAGAAAAAGCTATGTTAGACAGTATCCAGAACATTTGGTTCAACAAGCATTTACGAGCTGCAGCCAAGCAGAAAGTCCGTACCTGTATGATATGTTGTCAGTTTAATCCAGGTAAAAGTGTCCCGGTGGAACAAGGTGGTTTCCAGCCCCCTGACCACCCTTTTGAGGTCCTCCAGATGGATTATATTCAAATGGAGCGATGTCGAGGTTTCAAGTATGTCCTTGTAGTAGTATGCGCTTTGTCCAGATGGACAGAAGCATTTCCAGTCCCAGATTACACAGCCGCGACCACTGCCAAGCAGTTGGTTCGTGAATTTTTCCCTAGGTATGGACTCCCTAGAGTCGTATATTCTGATAACGGTCAGCCATTCTCCTCAGAGTTAATGAAGCATGTTTCCCTGTTGTTAGGGTACCAGTGGAAGTTCCATTGTGTACGCCATCCTGAAGCAGCCGGTCTAGTCGAGAGACATAATCAGACCCTGAAAATCCGTATTGCAAAAGTTTGTAAAGAAAAAGGTGTGGACTGGCTAGTAGCTCTGCCAGTTGCTCTATTTTATATGCGCATGGTCGCACATTCCAGATCAGGTCTGTCCCCGTATGAGGTCGTATTCGGCCGCCCCCCTAACATGTGGGGTACTCCTAGACCCCGAAGTATTACCGATGTTTCATGTAATATGTTGACAGATTACCTAGCTTCCTTGATGTCTGCCCTCAACTCATGTCGTTCACAGGTTGCCGCCGCCTTTCCAGACAATACCGAGGTGGCACCGCATGAAATCGTTCCAGGTTCCCTTGTGATGGTCCGGAATTTTGACAGATCAAGTCCGCTGGAACCTCGTTGGAAGGAGCCACGTCAGGTCCTCTTGACCACCCGTACTGCCGTCAAGCTGGAAGGCAGGAAGGGGTGGGTCCACCTTTCTCATGTAAAACTTTTCAATGGATTGAAACCCGTTTCTAAAAACATTTCCAAGGAGTCCCAGGATTTTAAAGACTGCCGAAATATTGTTCCTAAGGACTGTCCCGCAAAAGACATTGTTACAACCCCTTCCCTGTTAGAGAAAACTCCGCAACAGGAGTATAAGCAAAAACTACGGTCTAGTAAGTCAGTCAGTTTGATTGTATAAGTCCTCCCCTAGGTGAAACGGTTAGATTGTTTCTGACATGTATAAAATAGACCCCCATAGTGAGAGAGTCAGTAAAAACTCAATTCAATGTATCGTTTTTCTAAGTTTCATATTATTCATCAGCCTAATGATTTCCTGCACCAGTCATGCCTTTTTCCTATATTTTCCAGTTTCTCATGTAAATAAGTCTGCTAATGCTACAGTAGAGCACACGTTTAGTGATCTGCCTCCTCACGAATATTCTTACCGCCTCGCTATGCGTAATAATTCATTTATCCGTATGTTACATTATTCACACCAGACCAGCAATGCCACTAATTGTTGGGTGTGTGGTCGACTCCCCCCTTTCCAGACACCGAAGGGAGTTCTGCCACTCTTTCCTTATCCTTTTTCACATAATGGTTCGTGTGGAGCATGGTCCACGTTAACGTCATCCGCAACAGATATGTCTTTTCTTAACAGTACATGTTTCCCAGACAAGCAAGGTCTCCCCCACAGAACCGGGTTAGATCTAGAAAATGAAGTGTATAATTTAGGTAATTATTCGTCGAATTTCATGATCCTGAATGTTCAGTCTGATACTACTCCAGACTCACCTGCTATTTCAGTACTACCAGTCAAAGGCGAATTATGTGTCCGTAATTATGGTTCTGTACACGTAGGCCATAGTGAATGTACTACTGTTATTCAGTATAGTGACAGTGGGAAATCTATTTTTAAAGCCTCACGTCATTCTTATTTTGTTTGTGGTCAAACTGCATATGTTCGTCTGCCCCTCGATTGGGAGGGAACCTGTTACATTGCCTTCCTACTGCCGCCTGTTTTTCTAGCCCCACCTGACTACCATAGGAATTCCTTCCTAGTACATACTAGACACAAGAGAAATCTCCCGATTGTCGATTATACTGAAACTGCCGCAGAGCAATTCATTGATATAGATAAAGGTGTTTTCCCTTATTTAGGCACAGTTGTAAATAGTAAGCTAATTCGTAGGTTAACAAGAACCCTTGAAGCAGTAGTAGATGAGACTGCCTCCGCTCTAGGTAACTTAACTGAAGAGCAATCCTTTATGAGAATTGTCGTTTTACAGAATCGTCTCGTCCTTGACGTCATACTGGCCGATAGGGGCGGGGCCTGTAGAGTCCTCGGATCTAGTTGTTGCATTTTCATTCCAAATAACGCGCCGTCTGTTTATTCAGCTATAACCAGACTCCATAAAATTGCCCATCTGTTACATCAAGATCCAGGCACCTGGACATGGTCCGGTTGGTTCTGGAATATAATTTCCGCATGGGGATGGAAATTCCTGTCCTTTCTAAGTATTGCAGTAGCGATCATATTTAGCTGCTGCCTCTGTATACAATGTGGCCCTGCGATTTGCAGCATGTGTGCTACCTCTTGTATTCCTAGTCCTAAGCCCCGTTCTAAGTCCCGTTCCAAGATAATTCGAGACGAGCAAATGGTACTGTATGAAATGATAGATGGTATCATGAAAATTGATGTTTCCTGATGGAAACGTAGTGACAAGGAGGGAATGTGGAAAAGTAAATTTTGCCATGTTCTGTGTCCCTACGCCTCATCCATCATATGTTATGTGTGCATGACCAATATGCATATGTTATTCCCCATGTCCGATTAATGACGCAATTACAGTTGTGTCCACCTTTAGTATGCTAGTTTCCAGTCCTCGTGAATACTACGAATATCAGGCCTATGTAAAGTTACGTTGCCACGTTTCTCAGTGTGCACGTTATTCCATTATAAAGTCCCCGTTTCCAGGCCTCAAAAGGGCCCGGACCACAGATTCAGCTCCTGTCTCCTGAAGTCTCGCTGAGGAGCGATACAGCCCCCACCTGTATCCTCGACCCTTCACTTACTTCCTGCCTCGCAGTGCCCGGTGCAGCCTGGCTCTGCCTCTGAGTCTGCCAAAAGTATGTTATAGTTCCAGTTATCAGTTCAGTCCTCCTTCTCTGCATTCCTAAGCTACTGAACTGCATCAATAGTTCCCGTCATTGTCTAGCCTATGCGGCTCCACGTTAGAGAAATACTGTATTTAATGGTCATTTAGTATTCTTCATCACACACTACATGTAGAATAATGCATGGTCCAGTCTTAGAATCAAGTTAGCCTTTCCCCTCATGACTTCTAGTTTATATCAACATGTTCCCTAAACATCAGATACTAGATAGGGTTTAGGTACAAGTCGCTCCGACCCTCCAGACTTTAGTCTCTGCTCCTAGCACAGAGTTCATAGCCCCCAGCTTCTCCTAGTAATACGTCATTGCCAGTTTGCGTGCACCACCAGGTTAGAGGTCCCGGCTCCTTAGGTAGCCCCCTCCTATGTTTCCGCCCCATTCATGACATATTCTGTTACGTTTGCACCACATGTCTATGTATACGCCCAGTTACACCTACTTTTACTGTTATCTTTCGCGACTGCTACGCGTCACGCCTTCTGCTCCACCCACTGCTACGCCTACTGCAATGTAATGCTATGTGTTTGCGCTATGTATATAAGTTCATGTATTGTTATTAAAAGTTAGCGCGCTCATCCCAGACCCGGCCCCAGCAGCTGCTGGGTCATCCTATGCAGGTTGTCCTGATCCTGTCCTTATGCTGTAATAAACCTGCAGAAACTCCTACTACCTCGAATCTTGACTCTTATTTATTGAGCTATCTGTTATGCTATATGCCTAGTCAAAAATAGGGTATTATTTATTTATTTACCACAGATTGGACACTGGTCTTGTGATGTAAACTGTGCCAAGATACTTGGTGGCACTCTCCTGACTGTGGGGAGCCACATGTTTTCTTTATTCTGCCTGATTCACTCAATAAATCTGTTGTGAAAAAAAAAAACACTTGGAAACTTTCATAATTGCTCAGTTGAAACCCATCATAAGTAGAGTGGATAAAATAGCGAGCGAACTGACCAAACAAAGTAAGACACTAGAAGTTATATCTAAGAAACCCCTTTCTGGCCCTAACCAACCGACTATTGCGGCCACTAACAACAACACAGTGACAAATAACAACTGTGTAAGTAATATCCAACACGCGATTGCCCAGATACATGATGTCCCAAAAGTTTCTCAAGAGCGGAGAGGGGGATCCAATCTAGAGCAGAGAGAGGGATCAAATCATAAGACGAGCTCTAGAAATATTGAGAAAGCTCCCCTACAACCGTTAATGCATAGGGGCCAGGAAGACCACCATCTAAGAAATGGTCCCCTTAGCACTCCCCACATGGACTTTGACCCTTTCTATCTCCCAGATAGTTCCCCCGCCCATAAATCTACCCCCAGAAGCAAGTCCCTTTGTAATAGTATTCGCGGGGATTCCGGAACTCCGGACCTCTGACAAAGAATCGCATTCCCAATTACATGCAAAAATTTCTAAGTGGCTGAATATACATAGACCATTAAATAACGGGGAAAAGGGGGAGATACTCCATGTAAGAAGAGTTAACTGGCTTGGAGGTAGGCAAAAGGATATAAGGGGGGATTGCATTGAGGCAAATTTCAGAGACACTAGACTGGTGGATTACATCCTGAAGAATTCTAACCGAAATTATACCAGTACAATTTGTGCGCTCCCACTTGGGTACTTTTACCCAAGGAGACGGAGAAATAATAATCCTGACAATGCAATGTGGAATCAAGGAAGGCCTCAATATACCCAAAGATCCAGACCTGCAAACTACCTTGATCAGTCTCTGCCCCCACGAGATTATTCTCAGTGGAGAAACAGATTTGCCCCTTTGCAGTCGCTCGACGAAAATGACTGACTACCTCCTACAAATAAAGAGCCTGCAACACCCACAGTACCAGGGGAATTTCTCCGTCTTGTATCAGAGGTGGGATCTGTTAGTTCTAGGACTGAGCAAACAGTGAGGATAGAAGAACCCCCTAATCAGAGGGAAGAGAATGATAATACCCCAGATTGCCAAGAAAATAGAGACTGTAGACTAAAGGTGCTCAGCACAAAGGGAAGAAAAGATAATAGTGCAGGATTAGCCCTTCTGTCTTGGAATGTAGCAGGCCTGGGGGGTAAACTTAACAATAAGGAGTGGAAAGAATACATAAGGGGCTTCCATATTATAGCCTCATAAGAAACTTGGGCGCGAGATTCTGACCTCTGCCAATTAGATGGCTATAAATGTTTTTTCAGGCCGGCCCAAGAAGTCAGATCTGGGAGGGCGAAAGGAGGGCTAGTGATATATGTGGACTTAGACCTAAGGGGCACTTGGTCCCAACCACACTGGTTGTCAGATAATATACAAGCAGTTACACTCCAGAGTCAAGGGCAGAGATTTTTATTTTTAAATTTCTATAACCCAGGCCCAACTGATGGAAACTTCCCTATATTAATAGAGCTCGAGAGGCTAAATGAGGAAACAGACCTAAGGCAGGGGGGGTCTGAACCAATTGTCTTACTGATGGGGGATTTTAACTGTCATTTGTGCTCAAAGTTATCCCCTATCTCCCCTGATTGGTCTTCTTGCCCTATAGAAAAGGGACCCCATTTTGATCATACTAGAGAGGGCACACTTCTGATGAAACTTTTAGATAGCTTCGCCCTCACCCACACAATGGACCTATCACCAACGAAAGTAGGGGAGACTCTCATACCCACATTTAAGGGAAGAGGTTGTGCGTCTATAATAGATTTTATAGTAATCTCTGCTTTTGCTAAAGAACAGATTTTAAATGTAAGAACGGAGTGGAGCATCTTTAGCGACCCCAACCCACTTTGTCTTGAAATTAAATACAACGACCTGCCAGTAAAAAATCCGAGGGGGGATATTATAATCCAACCAACGGACCAAGGGAGGCGCATAAGATCGGCAATGATCGATCCACAAGATTTCTATAGTTCCTTAGTGGGCAGTGGGAAAGTATACATAGAGGCTTGTTTAGATCTGGCAACAGAGGGTAGAGAAGTGGTTCTTGCATTTGAAGCCCTAACCAAAATAGTGGAAGGATTATTAAAAACTAAAAGGCCTACTAAGGAAATATCTTCCCCAAGATAGTTTGATTCGAATTGCTCACGGGCACTGAGAGAATTAAAACAGTGCCTAAAGAAGTCCCCAAGAGACAAGATTGAAATTGCCCATTTTAGAAAGAACTATAAAATGCAGGTCAAGAGAAGGAAGAATGCACTCCAAAATGAAGTCTGGGCAGACCTTAGAGAAGCAGGAGAAAATAGGGATTATGCCCAATTTTGGAGAATTGTAAACAGACCCTGCTTCCAAAATTCAAGCTCCCCAGTAATCAGCACTAATATACTCCCAGACCAATGGACTAATCATTTTAAAAGTCTATACAATCAATTGGAGGTAGTTAGCGGTGCTGGAATTTGGGAGGGCCCCAGAGCAACTGAGTTAGAATTCTCCTTATCGGAAGTCTTAAAGGCAGTGCTAGGGCTGACGCGTAACAAGGCACCAGGCCCGGATGGCACCCCCCAGACCTTTTCTTGAGTAATACTGACTTATGGGCACCGATTATTACCAGAGTACTCAATGCTGCAATTAAATCTGGTCTACCACGTTCTTGGTCAACCGCAGTGATTGTTCCCATATATAAGAAAGGCTGTAGGGATAATCCACAGTGCTACAGGCCAATCTCGCTGATTGATGTTTCAGCTAAACTATTAAGTAGGGTAATTCTTAACCGTTTGATGGATTGGACTGAAGCACATAATACCTTGGTGGATACCCAGTATGGGTTCCGAACAGGCAAGTCAACTAGTGACCAATGTCTCAATTTATACCTTCTAGTGGCTAAATATACTAAAGCAGATAAAGGGACCATGTACATGGGATTCATGGACCTTGCAGCAGCATTCGATAATGTAAATAGAATTAAACTCTGGGCACTTATGTTCAGATTGGGAATCGATCCAGACCTGATTAATATACTTAAGGAACTTCACTGGAACACCACTGCCAAGGTCCGCTATAGCGCGGGGGGGGGGTGAGTACTGATCCCTTCCCGTGCACTAGCGGGGTGAGGCAGGGGTGTATCCTGGCTCCATTCCTCTTCTCTCTTTACATAAATGACCTGGAGAGTGCGCTGCTGACACTGGGGGCTGACTGCCCGAGGGTGGGATCGCGTCACATACCGGTACTTTTGTACGCGGATGACGCGGTCCTTCTCGCTCGAACAGCTGTGGGTCTCCAGCAGTTAATCAGTGGCTTTGCGAGGTTTATGAAGGATTTAGATCTCTCTGTTAACCTGACTAAATCTTTTATGATGGTGGCAGGGAAAAAACCTTGCAAGAGATGTGTGTTCAAGATAGGAACTCATGTCCTGGACACTGTAAATACTTTCCCATATTTGGGTCTCTTGATTGATGGGAAGATTGGGTTTGCCCCGCTGATTGAGGAAAGGTCCAGGAAACTTGTCTCAGCAAATGGTGCCTTATTTAATTTTGCGAGAAGGATGGGTCGTTGGTCCCCTGAGCAAGTTATGACATTATATAGAGCGGTCAGTACATCTAAAGCTATTTATGGGGCAGAGGTGTGGGGTGTTAGGGATGCACATCAGATACAAGTAGAGGAGGATACATTTTTAAAGAAACTCCTAAAGTTACCCCAGAGCATCCCGGCTGCAATTACACATAAGGAGCTCGGTATCCCATATATTTCAGACCTCATTAAAGTGAGACCAATTCTGACCTGGTTTCGAATTTGGCTAAATCCTAACGCTGAATTATCCAGACAGATTATTGATGATTGTCTTCGGAGAGACAGATGGCAGCAAATCCCTTGGCTAAAATACATCAAAGACACCCTAGAGTCTATTGATCAGCAAATGTTATTTACTGTCCCCTTAAATATTGATAGCTCTTGTAAAAATCGAGTCCAGAAGCAGCTATTGGAAAAATATGAGGTCAGGAGGAATCAATTTGACTCTAATAAATCATCTGTAGCAGCACACTCGCTTGTGAGTAATGAAATGGGCATGGAACCGTACCTCTTTTTAATGTATAGTCAACACGAGAGGTTTTTAATGACTCGTTTTAGGCTCAATCTGTTACATAATTTACTTGCTTATCCGTCTGGTTTTACGTTAACAATTGAGCAGAAGGGTGCCTGCGGCTGCGACAATAGGTCTCTGCAGGACACCCTTCATTTTGTATTATTATGTTCTTTTTATAAAACCCCGCGTCGAAGATTTTTAGTGGATATTTTAAAGGAGTCAAAAATTTACCATGCTAAAACTGCCTTATTATTCCTCCAAAGAGCAACCGAGACGCGCACTCTGTGTTCTATTTTGAGTTTTTTTTTAATTGTGGTCAGACTAAGAAACACCAGGGGTTAATGTAGGATGAAATGAACAAATTGCTCCCTCCTTCTGTTTAATGTTTGTAAATAAGAATTTTTTTTAACATGTGTTTTTAATAGTGTAATGTTCAGAGTAACAATGTAAATGACTATATGTTGATTTGTAATGCATTGTGTAGTTTTTATGATGGTTTTTAACCACCGAAATAAATAAAGAACTGAACTGAACAGTGTGAACACAAGAGGATGCTGGGAATGAAAGCCTCTTTATGGAACCCATCAGGGTGGGAGGGTTTTAATTTTCGGTATTCCTGAATTTTACATGTCTCGGGGCCAGATGTATCAAGCAAATTCGCATTCGCAAAGGCTGAAATTCACAGAATTTCGGCCTTTGCGAATGCAAATTTGCTAAATGGAATGTATGAAGCAAAATCTGGTGCAAAATAAGGAATCGTAAAATTTGTGATTCCTTATTTTGCAATTTCATTTAAGGAATCGCAAATTTTGCGATTCCTTAAATGCAATGTATGAAGCAAAAAAAATTAGCAAAATGCCCTTTAAGGAATCGCAAATTACCGAATTCCTTGAAAAATGCACATTTTCGCATGTATATGCGCCACATGTGCACCCATGCATATTTCAGGGATGCAACAGGGTATCCTTTGGACACCCCTGCACCCTTGAAATTATTCTCAATTTGCGAATAGCAAATTGAGAATAACTTCCCATAGAAATGAATGGGAAATTATTCCTTAATTGCGATTAGCAATTTGCTAATCACAATTAAGGAATTTTAAGAAATCGCTAAAAAATAGCGAATTTCTACTTACATCCCAATTTGCAATTCCCAAATAGCGATTTCTAAAAAATCGCTATTTGGGAATCGCAAATGATGGTGATGATACATCTGTCCCTCAGTGAGGTGGGATCACCTCATAGGTAATATTTTGGACTTTCACACAGCAATAAATAGTGCAAGGCTTAGCCACATACACAGTCAGCTTCGGGCGACTGCAAGAGCATGAGGAGCTCTTTTATTACCTGTGCTACACCACATCTGACACCACAGATGCATGCTCACAGCATGTGCAGACACTCGTGACCATTCATAAATGGCCCACATCCTTGCCGGGAACTGTGGACATGACATCCCTCACAAACCAGCCTCCTTACTCCATATCCTCTGGTTGAGATTTTAGGTTTTGGTTTTGTTTACTTGTTACAATTGGGTTGCTTCACAGTGTCGGCATCCTTTGTGAGGTGAATGATGTGTTCTTAGCTTTACACAACGGTGCCTTGCGGCATCTTATAATAGCGTGCGCCATCAGTTGTTGTAGTCTTCCCATGTCATCGTGACCTCAGACCACTTCCCTTTACGGCGTGTGACCTGCATCCTGAAAGCCACATATCTCTCACAATCGCTCACGTTCCTCTTCGTGGTTGTCCAACCCCTTGCGACTCTCACAGGCCTTTTTAGTAACCTGAAACGTTCTGAAGGATCTTTCTGGAGTGTGCGAGAGCCCAGGTTGCTGATAGTGATGCATCAGAAGACTTCTAGAGAGAGAGGTCAGTGCCAACAACCGTTTCAAAGACATTCCCCAGTGAAAAGTCTCACAGTTTCAGCTCCAGGATGATCTTGCTAAGTGCAGCAAACATTTTTGTTCAGGTCACAAGTCTTAAATGCTGGGGGTAAATGCTAGGCTGACTGGCACCACAATGAGCTACATCACAGGAAAGGTTGATAATGAAAATGATGCCACAATCTTATCACTCTCACACTTTAATGGTAATACTCTTTAATTTAAAAGTTTAATACAAATACACACACATATATATGATTTTATGAGTTATATATTCACTGCATTTATAACTGTGTATGTATATTGTATTTCTATAACTCAAATGTATCCAAAAGACAGTGCACCACTGTACATGGTCAGACAAGTGTGAAGTCAACGAGTAATAGACGAGGAAGCTGAGTTGTCGATGGTTAATGCATTGTAATGTACTGTTGTTTAAAGAGGTGAGTCGCCAACTCTTTCATAAATTGAAGCAGCATTTAGGCTGTCCTGATGGATATGGGGATATTGTTCCAGATTCTGGGTGCTTAGATGAAAAGGGCATGCAGTCTTGTTTTTTTTCTTTTATAAGCTTCTTAGTCTGCAGTACGACGTGTCCTTGCTGCAGTTGTCCCAAAATCCACCAGAGATAATTTTGTGGTTTTATAGAGTACAAACCAGACCCAGATCAGCAACAAAGTAATTTGCATCGGAACCCATTATATGAACCACAAAAAAAAGATGCATTGAATATACATTCACAATATAATGTATTGTGTCCTGGTGGTTGTTAAAACAGGACATACCACTAACATGACATATCATATACATATGCACACTGACAATAAATCAAATCATCCCTACGGGTGGAGTCAACCAACCTAGGCATTCTTAATGCACAGGTGGTAAGGAGAGACGATTTAGGAATAACAAACATTTCACCACTCCTGTGATCGAAATCAGGGCTCAAAACGTAAGAAGTTATGCAGAAACAAAAGAGATTTCAGCTCTCTTTTGAAGTATTCATAAGGTGAATTTCTTCTAATAAATAGTAGAAAGAAGTTCCAATTGTTGGGCGCATTTCCAGAGGCATACTGTATGTTCTGTTCTGTTCTTTTTTTTCTGAATGTTCAGTGTTCAAGCAGAGGGGTGCCAGAGCTCCAAACTGTCTCAGGCTGCCTGAAATGACAAGTCTGTGGGATAGCTAGATCAGAGGTTTGAGGATAATAGAGGTGAGCTCGAGAACACTCTGTCGTCTGTAGTTAGTCACTTCAGTGAGATCAACATTAAAGTAATGTGGTTGTACTTAACGGAGCCAGTAACACTGCTTTTAAAGCCACTTTGAGAGAGTCTAGGTGTACGCTAGGGATGCCAGTGAGTAAAAAGTTGCTGCTGTCCAGGTTCCATAGGACTGGTCATGGAACAACTAGCTTAAATTATTCCCCAGTAAGGGATGGTTTAATTCCTTTATGGAGTCTGTGTGTCTCACTTTGTATTACATTGATTCAGAATCCTGAAGAGAAGAAAGCCCAGAGATCTGGAGTGTTCAACAGCAGATGGTCAAAATTCCAGTGTGATTATCGGGTTCAATCAGGAATGCGCGTATGTGGAGAATCTCGTTGGGTAAACAATTCATCATGAGATCAGTTTTCGGAGAAAAGGGATTTTCTTCTAGGAGTAAGAAATTGCAGTTTTGGCCATTTTTTTTAAATCAAAAAGACATGTATTTTATTTTCATATTACAAAAGTACAAAACAGATTTATGATCCAAAATTCATTAAAAGCTCTAATTTATATTAATTGTTTTCATTGATTTGAAATTAGGGGTTGGCGGAATGTTTTGTTCCACCCGCAAAACTGGCAGAGATTTGGTCACACAGTGTTACTCCTTAATGTGGAGTTCTAGCCAAATACAACAAATTGCCATCTGGCGAAAATGTTCTCCTGCGAGGCTCCAGAAAATGCAAGCTAGCGAGTGTGAGCAAGATTTGGCATTCCCTAGCGTGATTTTCTAATGCAGGCAGTAGAGAGTGGTCGCGAGCTGTAGTGGTTACAGGGCTACCTTTCGTGTAGATTTGCATCTGCTCGAGTAGATTTTCTACTCGAGGGACAGCCAAATCAGCTTGAATGGCCGTGCGCTCTTGCCCAACGCATGGTGTTGTTTGAGCTGATTTTCAGCACTGCTTGTGCTCCTGGCGCTAAATTGTAATGAGGACTGCATATTTTCTGCCCATTGGTGGAACTCTTCAGAATCTTGCAGAGTTCTTAAGTAACTCCACAGAATTCCACAGGGTGAAACTCCACTAGCTCTACTCACCCAAATTTGAAATGCCTTTACATAGTAGCACTTTCCAGAGCACAACTGGTTTCAAAATCACCACATTTAGTGTGCTTTATTCACGTCCTTTCATTCGGTTATAGGCCATTGAGTCACATATATTGTCACAGCCATGTATTCATTCTGTTCTTTTGTTAGCCATTAGATCACACCTAATGTCACACCTTTTTCCCAGAATCCTCTGCTTCTTCAGAGCTGTGGACCGGTAAAACAAATATAAATAATGACAATGTGTGTAATTACTTTAGCATAAAATACCTATCTACATTACATGCGAGTACCACACATTCTCTAATAGAAATATCTCTGAAATCATCCTAATAATTTCTACAAAGCATTAACACTTCCTTACCCAGATCCTGAAAACATGAAGGTAAATCGTCTGAAAACTGATAACAATTTGGATGTATTTAAACATTCATGGTCCTGAGCATATCCACCAGGAGAATGACAGAAATCTAACACGTATAAGCATTCACACAAAAAAGTTGTTTACTTTTGGGGAAAAAAATGCTAGTCTTCACATTTTAAATGAAAAATACACTTATTTTGTTTTAGTCCTCATGTTAATGAGGACCTTTGCTTAAGTCAGTTGTTTCCAGACTCAGCTATGGTGGAGGTTTTCCCCTTGTTTAAAAAAGGCCCCGAAAACGGAGCAAAAAAGTTGGAAATTAGAATGTGTTAGCAGTAGCATTGGAATCTGGGGTGACGGTGGTTCAAATTATATCACCAAATTGGTTGATATGCAAAGACCAGTCCCAGGTTCTACCAGGTCAAAGAAGCAGCTTAAAGTAGAACCTTCATCAACAGTCCAGCAGGGTGCTATAAAGAAGCATAAAACCAAAAAGATCAGAAGAATCTCTGAACGTAAACAGAAAAAATTGAGATTCCCTAGCTGTTACGCAAAGGTTTCTAATGTGGAGTTGTGAATGGCACTTGGGGGCAATACTTTGTGCTCTCCATCCTAAATTTGCATCCTGACCTAAGTAATCTTACATTGGATGAGAGAGCTGAGCCAAATTTAGTCGAAGTCCTTATTCCTTCTGTTGATTTTCCGCTTTCCCTATGTCTTCCAAATACTGTATTGAATGCTCCAGTTGCTCAGACAGGGACGTGGGTTCAACTGAAAGTATGGCACCTTCATGGACTCCAGATGCCAAGGGGTCGAGGATCATTAATGCTCATGTAGATTTACCTCGGCTCTATGACAGGGATAATCTTTAACAATTTAAAGACAATCTGGGTAACTTGGTTCATCAACCCCTGTGTACTCATAATGAGTATGAACAAGGTACCCTAGCGGTTTCTGATAATATTAAAACTCGCCCCTCGATCAATTAGTGTTTTTGTTCAGAGGTCGATTGGCCCATTAAGGAGGAGTGTAGATCGTAGTCCCTGTGAATTGATACTCAAGCAGAGCTTAGAGTTTACTACTTCAGATTTTATTGTATCATTTGGCAATGAGTCACTCCTGGTTGAATAGAGGCCCTACCCTAAATTCTTTTCTTAAGGTTTGTAATAAGTAGTGACATCAAAAATGTGTTTATTCACTCAACTGCATTGTTGCCTTACTGTAGAATCACCTTTGGCTCAATGGTTATTGCAAACCTGGTTCTGTAAAATAGTGATTTTTTTCTTAAAAGGAGGGATTGATGTTGTGCAAGTTGTAGAGCGTTTAGAGCCCCAGATGCATCAAACGAACCCACCTAATAAATAAGTCAATGGTGGTTACTGCAATGCGTGGCGATAATGGTATCTTTCAGGTGAATCCAAATGATAAAATTGCCTCTTTGGGGAAGAGAGAGCGAGTGCTAAAAATTATGGAGGGCCCGGCTGTCAACCCCCAAGTAATAGAGTTGAAGGATGAGTTGTCTAGGTGGAGTTGGGTTGCAGGATTCCTGAATAGTGGCTATCCTATGTTAAAAAATGTCAAGTCACTGAGGTAGCTATTGTGAGCTTGTTTTGTCCTGGAACATGGCTGGATTGGGACATGATGATGCGAAATTACATTTTTTGAAGTTTTTTAATCCATTCATTTTACGTTTACATGAAACCTGGTCTTCCACTGACTTTATATGTGGTGATTGGTTTGTAATTTCTTGGAATGCCAGACATTCGGAAAAGGGGAGCTGATAATTTTAGTTAAGAATAGTGTGAATTGGAATCAGGATTTTTTTAATCAATTCTTTGAATCTATGTCTCTGCCTGAATTTGGCCTGCCAAGATGCAAGAGGTGATCCATCCTTTGTCTTGTTAGTTAACATGTATATTCCTCTGGGTAAATCCTATGACCATTTGGTGAGTCAATTCTTTACTTTTGTCTTTGATATAAGTGTGACTGAAGATTGTCCACTGGTAATTATCATGGGTGACTTAAACACAAAGGCTTCCAATTCTGCTTCCACTATTTTTGCTAATGCAGAAAAAGAGAAAGTGTGAGCTAGTCCGGGGATTACTTTTCTGGAAAAATTAGAACAGATAAACGTGTCTCTCTTTTACTTGAAACTCTTAGAAAATATGATTTGGTCATCTTGAATGGTAGGCTTTCCAGGGTGAGCCTGCACCTTATACTTTCGTCTAGGCAGAGCTTACTTGATTATTTGATGTTTTCTTATGAGTTTGCAATTTACTGTGTTTCCTACTGATTTGATTGACCATAGCATAGTGGGTACAGCAGTTGTTTTTAACCTTTAGGAAGTAATACCTGGGAACCCTACAAATGGTGAGGTTGGCCTTAATAGATCTAATGGGCGCACCTTTTAGGTGGCCAAGAATATAGAGTCCGTAAGCTTTAAAATTCAATGTGTATTTGCTAAATCCAGTGATCCCTACTGATGCAACCCTATATCCTCCTTTTAAACTCATATAGATGCTTTGTGAAATTTAGGCTGTAGGGGGGCAGGCCATAGACAGTTAAAAAATGGCAATCTGAAATTGAAGATGTTAAACCGGGAAATAAATGTCCAAATTAGGAGTCAGGATCTGCGATTTTCTTTTCTAAGACAGCATGAAATCTATTGTCTTAAACCTATTAGATTAAGACATAAGGTGCAAGAATATAGGAATAAATGTAATGCCAAGTGGGCAGCCACATATTCTGGGGACTCAAGGAAGTACTGGTGTTTGGTGGCAGAGTATTGTGACTCTGGGTGGGACCCCATGCTATTTCTATTCCTGAAAAATTTTGGGTGGGGTATATTTCTAGCTTATACTCTAGCAATTCTGGGAAAGCTGATCCCATAGTGTTTTGCTTAGATGAAGGGATGTTTGAAGGATATAATGCTCCTTCTCAAGCAGAGATTGGTCGTTTTATAAAAAATGCAAGAACCTCTGGACCGATGGGGCCTGATGAGATACCAATTGTGGTCATTAAAAAGGACGCTATTGAATGGGGATTGTCCACTTTTTGAATACTGTTATCCGGTGGAATTAATTCCTTGCTCCTGGAAGGGTAGTATCCTCAACCTGCTTAAAAAAGGGCCCCCCATTTTCTCCAGCAAGTTTCAGACAGATTGCATTATTGGATTCGACAGGTAAACTATTTTCTAGAAGTTTACTTTCCCATCTTCAACAATGGGTGCAAAAAAGAATATCCTCCCCGAACAAGCCGTTTTTGGGAGAAACAATTGCACTATTGATGATATAGCTTTTCTTCAAGCAATTATTGTGAAATACCCACTATCTCGGGGTATGCCAGTATATACCACCTTCATTGATTTCTCCACAACATTCAATAGAGTAGATCGATGAACATTGTGGAGAAAGCTCATCTGTCTGGGTGTCCTGCACCATCTATTAAGGCTCATCATTGAACTTCATTCTGATACTTGCTGGTAGATTTTCTTGGGAGGAACTCAATGTCTTGAAACGAAAGACTACAACTCATAATGGTCTGAAGCAGGGCTGCTTGTTGACTCCCCTGTTGTTATATATATATATGTGATGAAGGCCATTGTTTGGCCGAAACGCGTCATGGGCAGCACAAGCACAGAATAAACTTCTAAATTTTGGCACAGCTTACTACTGAAGTCCGTTGCATCTGTTGGCGCTTCCATATGCGTTGGATGCGTGTTTGTTGATATATATATATATATATATATATATATATATATATATATATATATATATATATATATATATATATATATATATATATATATATATATATATATATATATATATATATATATATATATATATATACATATATATATATATATATATATATATCCTGCCACGCATTTTAGGTCAGATGCAGGGGGTCTGCCAAAAATTGGATATATGTCCATTGGCTGTTTTTGTATCCTGATGATGCAGCTATTGTGGAGTTAAGCCCAATTGGCCTACAACATCACCTTATCGCTTTCAAGTTAGCAAGAATCCACTTTCTAAAAATAAAAATATCTAAAAGCAAAATATTGATCTTGTGTAAGAGAGGTACAAGAATAAGAGGGACGTTTAATTGCTACCTGGGGGAAGATAAATTAGAGGAAGTAGACTCGTACCTGTACTTGGGTAGAATCTTATCCAGTATGGGCGGGATGACGATCATGTTAATCGTTGTTCGAGTACAGCCAACTCCATTTGGTCATGTTTTGTCTGTTTATCAGATTAAAATTCCTTCTGCCCTAAGTTACACCTGGGAAGTGTTGGATGTGGGTTACTGGTGCTCTTTTGAGGCAATAGAAAGTCGGATTTTTCACCAGATTTGTGGTTTGAATACACTGACATCCCCCACATGCTCTACAGCTGGAATTTGACATAAATGTTGGTTCTGGCTGCTGTTTTGAGATGGGGAAATCTGTTTTCGGGTAGAGAAGCAGGCACACCCGTGCATGCCTGAAGTGTGAAATATTTGCCCTTCGAAAATAAAAGAGTGCCTTCTTTAAGTTTTTTGAATTGGCCAAAGAAGCCTTTCGGTTAGACTTGAATGTAGGCTCTTGTTACCCTAAATCTCTTTTAAAGAGCCATGTAAAAAATGCTTCTTTTACAATATAAACAATTAGTCAGGACAGAGATATTGCCCTGTGTCACTTAAGGGTGCAAACTCTGGTGGTACTGGAGAGCAATCTTGGGCTCAAACCTCAACCATATTTAACCTGGAATCTCTCTCATGGCATCCAAAGATTGTTCCTTCTGATGACAATGGATCTGCTTCCCCTGCTGTTATTACTGGAATGTGGGCTAATGTGCCAAAGGAGGAGAGACTCTTAGAATTATGTTCAAAGTTGTTTACAATGTAATATTTGCAGGTCCTGTGTTGCACAATGCACGTCGTCACTTTCCAAGGCCGCTCTTTCTTAAATATAATATTCACTCAGTAAAGGAGGCCCATTTGTGCTAACTATACCATCAATAATAAAGATTATGCGGCACTTTATTTTATTGTTCGGAACTTTGCATGTCTACGTATTGCTCATGAAAGGAATAGTCATTATACATCATATACGTTAAAAACGTGATATGGGACATGCTTGTAATCATTATGTTTGATATGATCTGATACACTTAATGTGCCTGCCCCTATTATTACTCCTAGGGATTCCTGACTTTGTGGGCCGCTTTTAAAACACAAAATACAATGCATGCAATCGCCCAGGAAAATGTCAAAGAAATGTTTTCAATTTCCTTTTTACTTTCCTTAAATCCCATGCATGTTTTCAATATACAAAGGGGCACCAGAGTTCAGAATGACTCCTAGAGATAACTTCTTTTGTACCTGGCAGGTAAATTTATAAACTGCTGAATAAATAAAATGTGCTGACTGACTGTTTTTTTTTAAAGAGATAATGGTTTGGTGCTAAAGAACTTGAGACTTGCTGGTGTTTTATAACCCGAGTAAAAGAAGCCTTATATGTGCCCTCCGGGCTAAGCAAGTGTAAGTGGTGGGCAGCGCCCTCTGCAGTTAAGAGGTCTTACTAGAGACGAGTGCAGCAGGACTGTTCTCAGATGTACAGAGGGGGATTATGTTTTAGTGGTGGTAGAGGTTTAAATTTAGCCCAGTTACACATGCAGCCTTGTGCTGTGCCACAAGTGAACTTCAACTCTTTTTATGATAAGGTTCCCAGCTTCCACTCCTTAATCAGCTCAAAACGCCCCAGGCACTTTACTACGTGGGCTCCGAGGACTGTGTAGCGCCTCCAATAAAATGTAGGGGTTGCCACCTTGTTGCACCAATCCTCCAAGAGGTTCCCGTGTTGAAGGTACGTCACTTCCGGCTTGTTCTAATCAACCATATCACAATTACCCATTTACTAAGGTGTGCCCCGTCAGGTGTGTATTCATGATATTTGTATATAGGGGTGTTGCTTGCAGTTTCATAGCACTATTCAGAACCGGTCATACTGCTATGCCACATTAGTGCTAAGGGCGTTATTTAGTTCTGAAGGATGGGCGATGTCAGTGACCTGTGAGGATTCAGACCTGTGAACTGCACAAAGGTTTCAGCAACAGGCACTTAACTCGCCGAGATTACCCGATTTTGCTGTTTCAACGGAATGTCTATCACTTTTCCTGGAATTTACCGATAAGAGGGTCATTGGATCCTCCCAGGGCACAAATGCTTATGATTACACGAGAACATGAGATAACGGGCCCCTGAGGAATACTCTGTGTCGTAATCTTCATGGGCTTTCAAAAAAGTGAAGGATGAAATGCTTGAATTAATCTCAGCTGCTGGTAATTACTCTGGGCCGCATCCCATTCCATCATTATTTTGCACACTATGTTACCTCAGTAGGGACCCATCTATATACAAATCAGACCTGAACCTTCTCCAATGGAACAGTCCAGCCTGAACCGCCAGGCCAGGTCCTCCCTGAACTGCCAGGCCAGGTCCTCCCTGAACTGGAACACAAACAACTTAAGACCAGTTTCACTCTTGTTATGGGCTCATCAGCCGTGTATAGCTTGGTTCCAGTGATACAGTGTGCATGTGAGCCAAGTCTGGGCATACCCATTCCACTTAGGGCGACACACTAAATTATACAAAAAAGGGATGGATGGAATGCTTGAATTAATCTCAACCGCTGGCTCACTTTTTGTATACTTCAGTAATCTCTATTGGGCCAGTATCTCTCGTTCTCACTTGGAACTAGGCTTAAACTAGGCTTTGGGGAGAGGACGTGGCATAATGACCAGAGCTGTTGACTTTGGAGCTGGGGAACCAGGTTTGAGTCTCAGCGTCGACTGTGAATCTGGGCAAATCACTTAATCTCCCTGTGCCCACAAAATATGAATGTGCCCTTATGTAACATGTGCTCATGTAAGGCGCTCCAATACCTTCAGGTTGAGTCTACACTATACAATAACTGCACTAAAAACAAAAGTATAAATTCTTTGTTAACCCATCACAGGTGTTTCAGTTCACCTGCGAGCCTCTCTGCTCCAGCTGTTCAACCACTAGGTCTTAAAACTCAATCAAATCAGGCAGTACGTTTATTTTCCAATCAAGTAACCCCACACTTACTCTCTAAACCCACACTTACTCTCTAAACCCACAATTACTCTCAAGTCCATTACCAACACAGACCACTCCAAACAGGCATTATTAAAGGCAGTAGGTGTGGGGTTGACTGCCTGCTTTTTGGCTTTGTCAATTCTTGTTTTGCTTCGTTCTTGTAAAGGTTTTGATATTGGGGGAGCTGCCAGGGCCTCACCAATAGAAAATAAAATCTTGTCTAAAAGCAAAATCATGTTCTGGTCTCAAATAGCACAAATTGTCATAATAGTCCCTGGCAAAGAAAATAACTACTTTTTTGTGAATGAGTTGAATGTGGAAACTCATAATACTGTTAGCCTATGGCACTAGAGGGCAGACTCACTGCCTCATGCTATATGGCGTGGGAAAAAAAATGGGAATGAAAGAACAGACCAATTGATTTTATTTATTTTTACAGTTTTGTCTAGTGAAAACTGGAACGCAAGGCATTGGAGCCCTTTACAGGAGCAACACTTACATTCCTCAAAGTCACATTCATTGTTTTTGTGGGCACTGGGAGATTAAGGGATTTGCTCAGAATTTCTGGATGTTGAGCCTGTGCTTGGACTCAAACCTGGTTCCCCAGTTCCAAAGTCGGAGGCTCTGGTCGTAAAGTAAGCTATTATATATATATATATAAAAACGCCTCACACTTTTCTCTGTTAAGATATAAATGCAATTTCAAGATATCAGTTTGCAGCAAAAATTTTGAAAGCAAAGGCTATAAATGAATCCAGGGAACGCTTGCGACAGATGAAGGGCATCTGTGGTGCCAAGAAAATCTAGCTAAATTCGAGTAATGGCCGTATGTGACATTGAAATGTTTGTTCCCGGCTGAATCTAACACTTCCTCCTCTTTCCCCCCTGCAGATGGCAGCCAGACGCAATCAGGTGTATCTGGTGACTGGTGGCTGTGGGTTTCTGGGTTGGCACCTGGTGAAGATGCTGGTAGAACGTTCCGAAGGTGAAATCGCTGAGGTGCGAGTATTTGACCTGTACCTTGATGACAAAATGAGGCACCTTGGCACAGGTAAGAGTTGGAAAGCCATATCACTCTGCACCCAGAATTGCACCTATCTCTTTACGTGTAAAGTGATAGCATAGAGACAGAGCAATATTGCATGCCGTTCTGGTAGTATTTCTTTGCTATGAATCAGTGCTTGGTTTGAGCCGGTGGTTTCTGGTGCTCGACACTGGCACTTAATGGTCAACACCGGGACTTATGACAATCTGCCACATGGTGGCGCTGGATATCTAATTTAGAGATGAACCCAACAGCAGTTGTTTATTCATTCAATATACAGTAAAAATGACTAATACCTGCCACCCAAGCCATTCTTATAGCATTGGGGGCCTGGAATAGTCTCAACTGTCACACTGTAGGAGTGTGATGGTTAGTGGTTGTGTTGGTACTGTAACTAGCAGTGCTGGGAGTGGCAATAGGTGTCACAAACTGCAGTTGCCTCATGACGAGGGCCCTGGCTCTTTTTGTGTTTTTTAAAGATTTAGGGCCAGATGCATCAAGCATCCATTTTGCGATTCCTTATTAGCGAAAAATAAGGAATCGCTAATAAGGAATAGCAAAATGGAATGCATCAAGAAATCACTACAAAAATAGCGATTTCTTAGAATGATGATGCATCCCAAATGCAAAAATACCGGTCGCAAAGAGGCAGATTCTGAGAATCTGCCCCTTTGCGACCGGTTTTTAGCTTAATGCATCTGGCTGATTGTACTGCTATGAATGCAGTCCAGTTCGGTGTCCAGTGACACCAGCACTGTCAAGGTAGGGCCCTGCGTATATAACTATGGAACAAGGCAGAGGCAGCTGTGGCGATGAGGAGATGATGACAATGCAGGCAGTGCTGTCCACCGATGAACGACATCCCCTCTGAATCAACAACAGGCAGAGCTCGAAGTAGACAGGGGAAAGAGGGATCAAAGTTTCTAATATTTACCAATTTGACTAAAACTGTTCCCATACTTTTTTCTTTAAAAAACAACCATTCCTGAGCAATTGCATTGCTGCAGGTTGAAAGGGGAGAAGAATGGACTCCTTTAACTGTGAAGTGAGAGGCATAAGACACAACTCAAAAAAACAAACCTTCTCTCTAGGGTGCCTGCTACCTCAAAAGATTTTTAATGTGTGCAATCGGTTAGTTCGCAAATCTGAAGGCTGTTTTGGGAGCCAGCATAGGTTGTAATAGACTGATAGAATCTGGAACATGTCATTTTAAAGGAAGCCTATAAAAAAGATTTGCAGTGGCTACAATCAGTGCATTACTAAAGTCATAACTTTTGAAAGCACTGTAAATATTTAAAGAAAATATTTTGCGACCACCTGTGTGCAACCTGTTTTATGCTGCGTGTAATACGTTTTAAACTATTGACTTAGTTCACTTTCCTTTCTGTCACAGGCTTGGACCTCTTACCACTAAAAATACCTCACTATTTCCCTAGGGCACCAACCAGGATTAAAATCACTGACCCACAGATATCTGAAGTGATCCCATTGGCCACCGAACTGTCCTACCAGAAAAACGTGTTTCCCACAGTTGAATTAAAGTTACATTTGTTTTTTATTTGTGGTGGGTTTATTTTATTTTATATGCAGTTACCTGTAGCTCAAGGGTTAAAAAAAAATTACAATATAGTTTTTTTTTGTTGCCAGCAACATCTCCAATCCCACTCTGGCCACGCCCCCATTGTACTCAGGACCACAATTCCCACACTTTTCTTTACTCACTTCAACGCTGCTCAACAGGAGTTCCTTTCCTCACACATCCTTTGGGCTTCTCTCCTCTGCAGAAGTGGATGAGTGAGTGTCAGTCAATGTCAAGCAGTCAGAATATATTCTGGGAGTTCCTGCCCTGCACATGGCTTCTGCAGCCCTGAAAAGCATTGATGGTGCTGTCCCTTTTGTAAGTCAATTTCACTGAAGGGTCTGACGTGACATTGAATATAGAGGGCTGGCCCCAGGGGGATAGTAGTGTGAATAGTGTGGATGTGATAATGTGAAGTGTTTAAAGGGGGAATTATGCAGTTACTGTCCCCCTAAAATTATAGTAGCCTTGCGTAGCAGAGAAAAACAACAAGCGATGGGTGGAAGAGCTGGAATTAAACTAAACCACAGGGTGTTAACTAGTCTGGTGCTTTCATTTCCATAATTTGCTGGTGACTGAGATTACAGCATAACTACTAAGAGATCAGCTCGATTAAAACATTTCCATCCTTTTTTCCCCCCTAAGTGAGTCACTTCTAGCAGTATGGGTGTGCCCCAAGGTGGGTACCTAGCTCGCAGTACCAGAGGGAGCCAGGCTTTATCACACTGATGAGACCTGACTAGACTGATGTGTCCCTGGTTGTATGAAGGACGTTGTCATCACAGTTCGAGCGGGACTAGTCACTACGGAAATGTACCAAGACTCATTTGCATTTGCTCGGCCTACTTGGCTGCTAATGACAAGGGTAACTCGTCATGGAGTTTCCATTGATTTCAAAGGAATTAACATTGACCCCATGAACATGCCTTAGCATCCAAGTGGTTAACCACTTGGATGCTAAGGCATGTTCATGGGGTCAATGTTAATTCCATTGAAATCAATGGAAACTCCATGACGAGTTACCCTTGTCATTAGCAGCCAAGTGTGGCACATACGATTTAAAAGCGATGGAATGTAATACTCATGGAGTAAATAATTCACTGTTACCGGTTCTGATTAATTCCCTAAAGGACATGGATATGCACAGTGGTGCTAAAGTGGTGTTTGGTGGCAAATCACATCGGAGGAGCGCAAAACACACGTAATTTACACGATGATGTAAATATACACATACAAATCACTTACCTTCCACTGCTGCTCGATGTTCTGCAGTACGTCCTTGTTGTTCTGAAGCACGTCTTTGGAGCGTGAAGTTCCCAGCCAATTTTCTCATCCAATCAAGACGCAGTTTTAATGCTGTTAAGGAGTATGAGTGAAGCTTTTTGATTGGCAGGAGTAGGCATGCTATACGGCCCTTAAGGCGCTGTGGGTCTGTGCCTGCTCTCCAACCCAGCTGTCAAAGACAGCCGGGTTGGAGAGGTTTGAATTGTACATGTCGGTTTGGTCGTAGAAAAGTAGCCGACCAAACCAACATTTGCAATGCAAACTTAACCCCTTCGCCGTGGCGTGAATTCTGCTGCGGTGTGAGGGGGTAGGGGTGGGCGTGGCGCTGGGGGTGCTCATGACGGCTCCTGGCCGTCATAAATCACTGTGGGCGTGTGCTCATGACGGCCGGGAGCCGTCTGAACTCCGCCCACTAATCAATTCGCCTGCACAGGCGGGGAATTAATATTGCGTGGGAGGAGCGACCGCGTTCGGACGGCTCCCGGCCGTCATGAGCACACGCCTACCATTACTCATGACGGCCAGGAGCCGTCATGAGCACCGAAAAGGTTAAGTTGGCACTCCTCACTGCTGCCATTCATTGGCAGCAGTGACACACTGGCCCCACCCTGCTCTGTTTGCTGGCAGAGAGCGAAAAATAAAATGGTAATAAAATCATTATATTACCATTTTATTTTTAACGCTTTCTGCGCAGCAGAGTGGGTCGAAGGGGAGACCCTCCTCCTTTCCCATGGAGCAACCACTGCTGCGCACTTTTGGAAGCTGAGAAAAATTTGGGCTAGCATGAGGCCTTTTCAGTGTGGATATGTCCTTGCAGTTTGGGCTGAACAATCCCTTTGTCTGTGGGACCTTGTGGATTCCACAACTCCACCCTCCTGCTGTAATAGCTCAGACAACACAAGAATCATTTTTTTGTGTAAAAGTGCACCATCCCTCCTGAAGCACTGGGAAAGTCAGGTTAGCATATTTCGGTACTTCTTAGAAAGACTGACTAGTGTGAATATAGCAGTCCCATTGAAAAGTGCTAGTAATGTGCATACACTTGCAGCAACCTTCCTGAGAAGGGTTGCAACTGTCCATTACTAGAGTAGCAGCATGTATGCAAAATGCTGGTAATGTATCATAAGAAGTATGGCAGCTGTGCTGACCTGACGGGACCCTAACCTATGTTTCAACTGGTCAGCCCATGAGCTACCTGCCATTATTGCCTGTTCCCTCCACACATCTGCCTCCCTCATCCTACATCCCACTCCAATACTCCCCCAACCTACTGGTCACAGGGAGTTCCCAGGGTACTATTTTTTCAGTATCCTCAATGCTGAATATTCCTTATTGGATGTAGTTATATAAATCAAACTAAATCATATACATCATGCACACTATGGCCTTGATAACAAGGCTGGTGGTCCATGGACTGCCAGACTCCCGGGGGCACGGCTGTGGTGTTCTCCCACCCGCCCTATTACAATCCGGGTGGTGGGACTGCTGATGCCCTGCTGCAGCTGTCAGGGAACCACCATTCCCTGGCAGTGGAGCGGTGGTGTAGAGGCAGTAATATGCTTGGAAGGACCACTGTGAAAACCGTGAGAGAGAGTGCACCCTGGGATGCACATGGGGGGCACAACATGTGCATGCACACCAGTTCTTGCATGGCATGGACTTTACATTGTGTTGCCAATTTTCAGGACAACGCCATGGGAAAGTCAAAAACAAAGCCCAGACAGTAAGAAACTCCGATTCTGGCGGGTGGCCTGACCACGACTTTGGCGGTGCGGCAGCGGAGCGGACCCCGTGCTGCACCGCCAAAGTCGTAATCAGGCCCTAAAAGTGAAAAGCTGAAATACTTGAATATTTAATTATTTTATGTTGAACATACTGGTTTACATTAGGTACATGAGTAAGATCTTTCAAAGTTTAACCCTTGCATGAGACAGGTTCAAAAAAGGCAAGGTATATCATTTGTGCACAAACATTTTTTTCACCGTTTTGAATGCATTTCAAGATTATATTGTTATTTCCACTATAATTAGTTTTAAGGATTACATGTTAGTAATCAGGATTTACACTCCTAAGTAGCCAGTCGCTCGTGAAAGATGCCCTTCAGCATCATGCCAGGTGCCCAATGAGCTGTTAGCAGCTTGTTGAAGGAAGTGACTCGATTAGGGTCACCCGGGACCACCTCTCAGCCTTCCATACAAATGAAGAGTCGGTCAGATAAAAGAGAATACAAACCAAAGACATTTATTGAAAGTACACTCGAGTAGAGTCCGGTCTGACCAGCCTCCTTAGATTGCGGCAGACGGACTGACTTCAGTCAGCATGGTAAGGCATAAAGTACATTTCCAACACGCCTAAAGACACGCCCAGACTGGAATTTTCCAGTTAGTAGCTAGTGAACAAAGGAGATACTAAAAGGGTGGGTTGCAATCCTGAGACGGGGCACACATTATCTTGCAGTCAAGGTTACTCTGCCTACCCTCCTGCTCTGAGCTGTGGGAGCAGGCCTCTCTAGACAGAAAGGTATGTGATTTAAAAAAGGTCTATTCATTAGCACAGCAAAACTCAACCTTGGAGAAATACGTAAACAGGGAACGCATTGGCAGCTGCTTTTCGGTGAGGCAGACACAAAATGAGATAGTGCTCAGTTTCGATCATTGCTCAAAATGGCGGCTAATACAAAATGGCGCAGCTTATGCTTACTTAAATCGCACAGTGCATATAGAATTCGTCGAAAATATTTTTCCAGTCTAACATTGTCTCATTACCATGTTTGGGCCAGCTGCCTACTTCCTCTCCTTTCAGCATGAGGGGAGCCCTGCAGAGAGGCCAGTGTTTGAATGTGCACAGAACTTGAACTCCTCAGCACGCCCTGCCCACACTAAAGTGGGTTCATTCTTCCAGAGAAGGGTCAGAAAAAATGAAGACTTTCCATTGCTTGCTTCTATTAAAAGTGCAATAAAACCCTGCAGCTTTTATACATTTCTTCCTTTTTGCCTTAACAAATTTGACAGCGCTATTGCCAATGACTTTAATGTCCCACCTAACACCCTGACAGTCCAAAACTTGCATAACCACAAAACTTGCAGAATCATCTACCCCAAAATATGTACCCGCACTTCACAATCTGCAGTTTCTGGTGGTTATTTGACAGTTACCTAAAGCATGGTTTTGAACAGCAGTCTCTTCCTGACTAGTTATTTTAAGGCTGGAAGGAGGAGTGCATGACGATTATTCCTTGGAATTAGGCCAGAATCCCTGAAACTTTGGCTCAGGCACTTGGGAGTTTCCCTATTGTGCAGCTTCAGTGCACAGGCTAAGAGATGACGTTTCACCCCCTCGCGACTAGAGGAGTCATAGTTTATTTAAGGAGACAGAGGAATGTCAATACTGAGTCATGTGTTATTTGTCAACTACACTATGCTTATGCACGGCTTCCAACCCTGGGCGTTACCACAAGCTGCTATTATAACCACCTGACCCTTTCGGACTTTGAAGCCTGAGAGCAGTGGTCAAAGTGCATAAAAACATAACAGAGCTGTGATGCTGCACGCAAAGGGAGGAGAGTGAGCTTAAAGGTGGGGACAATGGAGAGGCTACAAAAACCAAAATATTCTGTGACTTTTTTCAGTCTGTCACCTTCAGGTAACTACATATGAAATAAGGCACACCATAAATGAAAAATAAAGGCAAGTTACGTTATTCTGTGGGGAATGCACTACCATACATTATGAAACCTCTATTAGTTAACACACGGTAGAGGTCTGTGTCTTTACCCAGAGAGCCACAGAATTAAATCCTGTTTGGTGCAGTGGAGAATAGTGACTTGTGTATATTTAGTGCTATGAGGTCCCATTCTGTGACAGAAGGCACAGTGAATAGGTAAGCCATTATTTTAAACTTGCAAAACACACAGCATAAGGTTGCCTGCTACAAGATGCACAGAAAGGTTTAAGATAAAAAGGGCTCCAAAAAATAGATTTTAGTAATACCCAGGCTCTACATGGTGCAGTTTTCGTTATGACTCTCCTTTAAAAGCAGGCACTTCACAGCTCAGCTGGTAACTCTCTAGCAATGCCACTCAAAAATAATGATTTTGTGTCACCAGGGAGCTTCAAGTGATTCCATCAATTAAACCAATACCGGCTTCCAAGCACCCTTTACATTTGCAGATTAACTATTTGTCCACTAGGGGTGGGCAGAATTCCTGGAATTTGATTCTGTGCAATCACTCGTCATTACATAAAAATTCCACCAGATTCCTCTTGTCTTTAGATATTAACTGCTATCAGTAGAGGCCAATGCCTAGTGGATTGCCTTTTTAAACTGATGACTTACAGTGTCTATTTTCTCTCTTAATCCCATTCCTCTTTCTCCGGGTTTACGGTTAACTCACATATTGCTTCTGTGGGTGGGTAGATGTGAATATTGAAAGTTCAGAAATTTACATTCCTCCCACTTGATCAGAACGACACGTTTAGTGCTTTCTGGTCGTGATCCGGCTGCTGTTCGTATGCTGCCAATGCGCACACATCATTCGGAGATGGGATCTGTCATCACCATAGGTCTCATTCAGGACTTGCTTGACTACAATTATTGTCCTGGTTTCTTACAGGTCATCTTCATTACTCCAAGTCCTAGTCTTCCTTTTCACGATTGTTACCTGCTTGGCGGCTCACCCGACATGCATAAGGTTTGCGATGCGGAAGACGGATATGGTGGTAAGAGGCAGCACTAGTAGTAAGACAAAAGTTACCATAAAGCAGCAGTGGTTTTATCTGATACCGAGGCACAACCCTACGCCAGAGATTCCTAGTGTGTAGAGGTGCCCATTTGCCCGCTCAGGTGACAAACACAGAAGGATGATCAGTTGTCCTTTGTTAGTGATACTCCAATTAGCGCCTTGTGACCAATTTTGGTTAAAAGGCTCTCTACTAATTTATCTATTAATATATGGTGTGTGGAATTGTGGATTTTTCCGGCAAACTTTGTGAAGGCTTGCTTTTTCAACCTTGCAAAAAGTTTAAATAAGGTGTTTTTGAAAAAGTATTGCTGAAAATTATGTGCAATATAAACCTCCCTCAAAATACATTTACATAAACTTCTTCTGTAAATGATGCAGCGATGTCACTTGTAGAAGTGTACAGGAGCAATATATATGCCTCACACCCCTGGTTATTAGTAGTAGAAATATACAGTGCAATTATTTTCATTTTAGCAGCTTGCAGAGTTAGGTCTTTCCCGGCTCTTTTTGGCACCTCCTTTGCACTGCCTGCCTGGGTGATTCCCTGGTCCTTAAGTAGGGGTGCTAGCTGTTCTCATCAGACATTCTCTAAAGAGTCTGCTGCCCACCCCGCCTTCTGTCCTTCACTGGTTTCTGACAGCCACACTAATCCAATGTAACTACTCATGCTAGTTAGTGCTTCAGCCTTCTTGTAGGTGGAACCCATCGTGATCTTGAGTTAATATTTTCCGATCTGCATTTGGCCAACTGTAAAAGCAGTTTTATGATCCATGGGTGTACCTCTTTCCCCTCTGCATTAGTCATTGCGTGGTTTTGCCTGCAGCTCACTCTGGGTGTTTCCTGTTATTAAGGATTCTGAGGATAACTTAATTCGTTACGTTTTCCATGCAGCTTGTTATTCCCACTGAGGGTTTTCTTCATCTCTGGCTTGACAGCACAGCTGTCCTTGACCTGGTGTGAGCAACAGAATAAGAGCTTTCAAAAGTACGACTAAGTGAGGGGCTTTAGCTCAACCCGCAGGTTCATTTCTATGAGTACAGAATTTGATTGGACTGGAGTTATGTGCTTCCGCTGAAAGAGTGCTTGCGTTGCCCTCTTTTGCCTTGTTGAACAATTTAAGACCATTACAGCAGGACTGTATTTGTTATGGTGGCAAGCTAATCACCAAGGTTATGAGATTCAAATGATTATTATGAAAAGTTATGACAAAGGCAATAGACCTGATGTATTTATTGTGAAAAACATATGTTAAATTTGGTACTCATTTAAAGGTGGATTATAAATACTCTGGGGCAGTTTTCTGCATGAAAGGTGCACGCAATGGTTGTTGCTGTGGGTGTTCCACCGCACCACTTATTGCTTTTTGAAGCTGACCCTGATTTGCAAGGATCTGTAAATCTTAGGTGGTGCCATGCAAAAGCAGGCGTTAGATTGGTGCAGCAAGGAGAAATACTTTTATTTCTCCTCGTTTTTTGCTTTCTGCAGCAAAAGAGCAAAACGCCATTAACCCGTTGCGTGCTCGTGACGGAACGGTTCCGTCACGAGCCTCGGGTGGGCTGTGCTGGTGACGGAACGGTTCCGTCACGGCCCGCTCTCCGCGGCGCGAATTCCGTGCCTGCTCTGAGCGTTCTCAAGAGTGGGCGGGGCCGTGACGGAACCGTTCCTCACAAGCACAGCTCACCCGAGGGCCGTGACGGAGCGGTTCCGTCATGAGTACGGGAGCGCCGCGTGGCCCCGCCTCCCCCTTAGCGCTGCGGCGCAATAGCCACCGCAGCTAAGGGCTTAATGACTGTTTTTGTGCAGGAAGATGTCCCTTCCTGAACAAAAACAATCATTAGATAACGGTGATCTGTTACTGCTATGTGTTCTGCAGAATGCCGCACACATAGAAGTACCTAATCACCAACTCTTAGCTTGGGTGACTAAACTACACTTCGATGATTCTCTCAGGTCCAGCAGGCTCGAGTGCAATTTCTGAGGGTCGGGATGCGGTCTCCCAGGCTGCATTGTGATTAGCAGGGAATCTTGGCTATCAACTCACCGAGGCATGCTTTTGAGGCCCTGTAACTGTAACAGGAAGTCAGCCTACTGACTCTTGAAGTCACTTCTTCTGTCTGAGGGTCAGAAAAGACTTTTCCTCAAGCAGGTCACCACAGCCACAGTCCTTTCTTTGCTAGCCCAAGGTGCAGCAGGTGCAGTCCAGTCATGGTGCAGCCTCTCTTTACTGGGTCAAGGGAACAGGAGGGTAGTCCTTATTTCGTCCACTCTTCAGTGCAAATGTAATCTGAGGTCTGAGGTCTGGGAACTTGCCCTCGTGGGATGAGGTGGCTACTGGCCAATGACCTTCCAGGTCCCCAACTGCCTGATAGCAACTTTCTGCAAAGAGTGGCATCTAGCTATCCCAGAGTGCAATATTCTGCCTACCCCCAAGATGGCAGAACCCTTCTCTTGGTGTGTGGAGCTTGGTAGCCCACCCTAGAGATGTAGCTACCTAAGGGCTTCATGCCTACAGGAATAAGGTTTGGAAACTGATTCGCCCTCTCTGTCCCCAACGTCAGCCAGTCTATCAGAACAAAAGAACAGCTCCCTCGTGTGTGTCCAACATTTGCCCTTCAAAGGTGGCTTCCCCTTTGAAGCTCGCCTTTTGAACTTACTCCCTGTTTGGCCTTCCTGCCATGGAGAGGTAACACGTCTTCCAACGCCAGACCCTTTGTGTTCCTTCTTGGGTCGTTCACACCTCCCCCTCAAGAGGGCAGAAGGCTGTCTTGTGGCCAGCAACCATAAATGGTCACTGGACAATGTTTGGAAACAGAGCTGGAAGTTTTCAAAGTTGCCATTCACACAAAAGTTACATTAAATTCGACTTCAGTATCAGGTTGGATTTAATGCAAAAGTTCTTTTCATACCTCAGAGTACCAACGTTAGTAGTTCCATTCACAAGTTAGCACAGCTGAGTGGTTAGCGTATAACCCTGAACTCCCCAATGGGGCTACAAGCCTTTCTACAGTAAAAAATACATTAAGCACATGTTACACTTTTTAATAAACAGCACATTTCCTTAGGGCCTGATAGGTCTGCCTTAGGGGTGACTTATAAATATATTAACAAGCATTTGCAATGCAATAGGTCTCGCATTAGGAAAGTTTGAGCTATTGGTATTGTAAATGACCAATATTTTATTTATGTGTTGGTTTTGAAAATAGCGAAATTAATAGCTTTGTCATTTACAATGCCAATAGTTTTAACTTTTGCAAATGTGACACCTATAGCATTTGTAATCCAATATGTGTTGTATTTATGTGACTTAGATGTATTGATATTACAAATAACAATGTCTTATTTTTTTAATAATTAATACTTAAATAAAAGTTATTGTGATTTGTAATGGCAATAGCTTAAACTTTTGTAAACAACTTTTGTGAAGATTATGATCAGTGTATTTTATTGTGACGAAAATCCAAGAACAGAGGTGAAATATTAACATCTTTTTGTGACATTTGTAATAAAGCTTGAAACATTGAGAGAACATATTTGAACCAGTTGTTGTTGAATGGTTGCAAAGATTGATGCTGTGGTGGCGACGAGTGATGTTGTGGTGGCGACGAGTGATGCTGTGGCGTTCAGTGATGCTGTGGTAGCACATAGTGATGTTGTGGTGCCCCTGAGTGATTCTGTGGTGCCCCTGAGTGATTTTGTGGTGGTGCTGAGTGATGCTGTGGTGATGCGATAGATAAGTGCGATAGATCGAGTGAGGGCGATGAATAGATAGAGGGAGGGTGATGGATAGATAGAGGTTGGGCGATAGTTAGAGTGAGGGCGTAGGGTACTGCCCCTAGAGTACCCTATTCATGCTACAAGCAGCACACAGCATTGATGACACATGGACTGTGCTGCAAAAAGTGTACATTTGTGGTCCCTGAGGATCAGTTTTTGCCCCTTTGCTCTAAGATAGCAAAAGTGAGAAAGAGCGAGAAATAAATAGAGTTAGAGGAGGGGAGAGAAAGAGACAGAGAGGGAAGGATGACAGAGTGCAGAAATAAATGTAAGAGAGAAAGAAAGAAAAATAAGGCAAGCAGAGAAAGATGATATGAAAATAGAAGAAATAAATGAGGATAAATAGATAGAGAAAGGAACAAAAGAAAGGCGGTGAAGGACAAAGATACATGAGAAGAAAATGAAAGGAAGAAAAAACAAAACAGTGAAATGAATGAATGAATGAATGAAAGGAGAAGAAGAAAAAAGAATGACAGAAAAAGGCATAAAGAGACAAATAAGGAAATCAGAACGGAGAAAGAGGAAAGAAGGCAAGAGAAAAAAAGACAAGAAAAGGATGGAAAGTAAGGCAAGAAAAAAATGAGAGGTACAAAGGCAAAGAGAGAAGAAGGTAAAATAAAATGGGAAAGAAACAAAGAAGGAGATACATGGAGAAACGTACAATAAATAAATACAAAACAAGTTTATTTACAGGAATTTAAAAGTTGCGTTCGAAAAAAAAAATCTATAGCATTTCCTTTCACATACACCCCCAACTCAGCAAGATTGTCACATAGTTCACTTTACCAAATGCTTTCACTCTGCAGTTAAAGAACATTTACCTCCAAAACACCAACCTCCATGTCAGGAGAATAAACCATTAATATGACAGAAGGCATACCCACTAACCTCCATGTTAAAGAATAGGGAGCAAATTGGCAGCAGACACAACCCGATATTTGACCTTAGCCTTTTAACGTATGGCAGATACGACGAGCTGAAAAAGTCATCTTTATTGCTCATTCCCCTTCTGAACTTGGTTATTTTGAGGTGCTGCAGTACCGTCCACAGTCCCGCTTCCTGCGCCTATGTATCCTCTATTTTCAGTGGCAACCTTCGCACATGCATTATTTATGTCCTGTGTGTATAGGAGCAAGTACCAGGTTACAGGAGACTGGATGAGCAATTTAAAAAGCGCTGCAGAGGCCAGTAAGGGATACTCATTGGCAGACACAGGTAAAAAGGCCTGTCTCGCTACTTCAGCCCAGGAAGCTGAAGACAGTTATGCTCTGTATAGAGAGTGCACATGTTTTGTCCCTCCAGACAACAGACCCCGCCGGCACAGGGCCACAGTCCGTGTCACAGAAAAGGCATGCAGTGCACTTGCATGATTGCGTGTGTGCGGAGGGGTTAAAAAACCTACAGAACTTGCTCTGAACATGAGGCAGGTGCACTTGCACTGCAGATACCTGAAGGGGGCTTTTTTCTTTTGCAAAACGTCTTTGCACAAACATGTAAGTTGTGCCGTTAAAGTGGGCCCCGGTAAAACTTAATTTAGTCCTGGCTTTTTAGCCAAATTCTTTTTGGATTCTGGAACTTGCAGTTTCTAATTTCTTTCAAGATTCTAAGTATGGGCTTTGAAACTTTGAAAGTCAAGGCTGCACTAATAAATATTTTGATACACAAAACCGTATTGTGTCCCTGTTTAGACACTATTACCAAAAGGAATGGCATCCTGCCCTAAACCATGGGAGATTTAGAGAGGATAATGGGAAAGATTAGCGTAGAAGAAGATTGTAAAATGCGACATGTTCTGAAGCACATATTGTTTTCGCACACACACGCTCTTGTGAACTAGTGTGAGGCTGGGGCTAAAATGATAAAGCACTGGCAAAGCCAGTAGGTCTGGCATATCACTTACAGTGACTGGATGTTTCCATCCATGCTCTCACTCATTCATTCATCTGTATACAGAATTCTTACTCAACATCCATGCAGTCAGTCAATCACCGTTGGCTGACATATGATTTAAAGTGCCCGACTGCATCAATCCGCCATACCAAAGAGCATGAATTTTGATTTTGTTAACAGAGACTCATTTTGCAATCTCTTTGGAGCTATTGATACGCTCCACAATGCAGTCAACAATTCGTTGTCCCGAGTACAAATATACCAGACATTGGAGTCTCCATTCAACAAAGAAAGCTCTGATCATTTGGCTCGGATGAATTACGAGGTCACCATGGCAACATATGTACCCTTTGCATGGACAGGAGACATTGCCCAGACATGGACCGAAATCTGCAGCACTGAACTAACAAATGAGCATGCTTTACAGAAACAAATACACTTTGTGCTTCGAGACATAGCAGCACAAGTCCAGTGACAGAAGAACAAGCCGGGTGGCTGTCTGCAGCAAAGTGAGCCTCATGCGAATGCTATTAAAAAAAATACTATTAACGGGGACGGATACCTGTGGCTGGCAAAGCCTCCAGTCTCTACGTGCAATACATTTGTTTACCCAGCATGTGCGAATAGCACTTCAGTAGTCTTGATGCCTCGTGACCGCCATTGCAGACGGACCCGGAAGCTCTTGGCCGGCCGGCCAATCCGCTCGCGGCCGACCGGAAGTCCCGCCTCCCCAGGTCCGCGAGCTGCCGGCGCATGGAGCGCCCTGCCGTCCGGTGTAGCCCGGGTCCCCAGGAGGGGGCCGGGGAGAAGGAGGAGTGTGGCGCCTGTTGCGGGGCTCCTCTGACCTGAGGGAGCCCCGATTTAGATGGAGACGCGCCGTGAGGAGCCCCGCCGGAAGAGCGCAGTTGGTGAGTGGGGCCCAGGGCTGATGTAAAGTGCGTGCGTGCCTGTTTGTATGCGTGGGGGGGGAGTGTGTGCGCGAGGGAACGTGTGTGCACATGCGTGACTGTGTGTGATTGAGAGAGAATGCGAGGTAGGGGATAGTGTGCCTGTATGTGTGCCTGTATGGGTGCTGTATGCCTGCGTGTGCATGCGCGCGCCTGTGTGTGTGTGTGTGTGTGCGTGCATGCAGAGAGGTGGGGGCTGCCTGTGTGTGAGCAAGGGCTTTGCGCATGCGCAGCGGCTTTGCGCATGCGCAGCTACCAGACGCTCGCTCCCGAGGTCAAATCCGACGCTCGTAACACTTTGGTGTCCACTCTCCTGAAAACGGATCACATTAGTTGTCGAGCTGACAGCATTCATGCTTCGCATGAATGCTAACGTCAGCTCGACCTAAAAAGGAAGGTCTAGACTTTGTCATTATGTTAAATGGCAAAGTCGTGTTAAAAGTTTGAAAACAGCTCTGCCAGCCAACAGTGGCATGCTGGGAGCTATGCTTTGCTTTGTCACACTCATGATGGCCCAAATAGTACTGCAGTCCTCGAGGGACTTTAATTTACAGGCACTGGAAACCCCTGGTCCCATATACTAGGGACTTATATGTAAGTTAACATATGGCAATCGTGGTTGAACCAATTGGACATACACCTTTTAATGGTCTGAGCACTGGCACTGAGTTCTGGTTAGCAGGCCTCATTGCACCTTCAGAGTCAAAAAACCAGCCACATCGGTCCAAAGGGAATCATGCAAAGAGAGGCATTTCCTTACAGGCTTGTAGACAGCTACTTTTTACTTGTGTCTCACAGATGACCACAGTAAGCAAGGGCTTTAGTGGTGTTCCTCCTCTTTGACAAACCCTAGAGGTAAAAGATTTTCTCTGTAAGAGTTCTTCTTCGGCCTTTGAGAAAGGTTGTATACTGTTTTGCCAGCTGTAATATTTGTACATATTTGTGATTGAATAACGGGGTGCTAGCTTAAGAGCAGGTCTCAATCAATCAATCATGCCATTTGTATAGCGCACTACTCACCCGGGAGGGTCTCAAGGCGCTTGGGGGGAGGGGTATGCTACTGCTCGAACAGCCAGGTCTTGAGTTGTTTCCTGAAGGCGAGATGGTCCTGGGTCAGCCGAAGGTGGATGGGGAGGGAGTTCCAAGGCTTGGCATCCAGGTAAGAGAAGGATCTTCCTCCGGCGGTGGCTCTTCGGAAGCGTGGTACGGCTGCGAGGGCGAGGCTGGTGGACCGTAGCTGGCGGGTGGGCGTGTAGAAGGTCAGGCGGTGGTTGAGGTACTTGGGGCCCAGGTCGTGGAGAGACTTGTGTGCGTGGGTGAGGAGCCAGAACGTGATCCTCTTGTCGACGGGGAGCCAGTGCAGGTTCCTCAGGTGGCTGGAGATGTGGCTGCGTCGGGGGACATCCAGGATGAGTCGGGCGGAGGCGTTCTGGATGCGCTGGAGTCTTTTCTGTAGCTTGGCTGTGGTTCCGGCGTAGAGGGCGTTTCCGTAGTCCAGTCGGCTGGTGACGAGTGCCTGGGTGACAGTCTTCCTGGTCCGGGTCGGGATCCAGCGGAAGATCTTGCGAAGCATACGCAGGGTGTTGAAGCTCTGAATTGTTTATGATGACAATACCTGTGATAAAAGCGATAGGAATGATTGGTTCATTGGGAAACGTTATGGCAGATGCAATAGGTCTCATCTTTTTAATATGAAAACGTATTACAAAGGTAGTAGGCATGATTTTGATATTATGAAACACACATGTTAAAGCCAATAGGCCTATAAGAAAGGATTGTTATTTCAATATATTAAATCCTGCAGACATGTGTTTTGTCACCTGGAATTAGTAGGCAAGGTAAATGGTGTTGATTACCCTCTTTAACCAGCTCCGAGGGGTTAATAAGAATGCACTGTAATAATGTTTTCAGGAATTTCTTTGTTGGATCCGGCCCCGTGGCGTGGTCCTCATTGACCCGTAGTGATCCCTTCTAACCCGTGCAGCTCCCCATGGCCCTGATTCCCCCGACCATTCCCCCATGACCCACATCCCCGACACTGGGCTTCCCCGTCCTCTCCCTCCATTTTCCCTGGTACCCGAGGCCGATGCCCATGTCCCTGCACCTAAGATGGCCGCCCCGGCCCCAGCCCGACCTCGGCGCCATACCCGGCCAGGGGGTAGAACGCTCCCCGTGAGCGAGAGAGGGAGGAGTAGCTCGATCACACCCCCACCTCCCCTCGAGAGATGAGTTTCGATCACCCATCCGGCCTCCCCGAAGGCTGGCTCCAGGCCTGCTGAGTGTCTGGGATCCCTCCAGACCCACCTTGAAAGGATGAAAGGAGCCGCCGAGGCGGAACCCACAACAACCGACCCCCAGGTGCTAAGACCTCCGCCTGCGAGGACTCCGGACATCAAAGGCGAGATGGCCTGGAATAATTCCTAAACAGATTCTTGCAAATACGGTTTTGTTTAATTTCTTTTAAATGTGATTGATGTGAGGGAGTCTAGTACTATTTTCAGAGAAATGTGTTTTGTTTCATGCAACAACCATAAAAAAGTGAACTATAAAAAAGTTAGATCCAAGCGGGTCCTCACATATGAGAAATTGGAGGATACAACAGAAATTATTCACTTTAAAATTAGTGGACTGCTGCTTTGTTACAACAGTGAAAACACATCACTGTCTCTGAATAATAGATGTAAACGCTTTTAGAATTTCGACTACAGCGCCTGTGCACCGTTAGTAGCCTGGCTTAATAGAGTATGGCAGAGCTGAAAGTAAATTATTTAAACTCAAATCTGTACTGAACAGGGGTCCCCAAACTCCCAAAATAGTTTTTGCCCAGGGCACCCAAAATCCCTAACATGTCCATGCCATCACAAAGTCTGTCAGACAACATTGCTCTGAAGTAAAATAGACAACATAATTAATACTTTATTAGTTTTATTTTTTTAAACATAAGCCTGACGTGTCCTAAACCCCCATTGCTTCAGGCAAGCAACTTATCGAACCACTAAGGAATTCTTAATTAGGTGTTCGTTCAGCGCCCTCTCTGCGGACTTTCAACTGTCTTCGGATCCATAACTGGTTGGTGGGCAATTATCCCATTATAATGCTGCCTAAGACGTTTGTTAATGATTTCTAGAGAAGATTTGTTTCTCGTGTATCAGCTCTGAGCTAGGGAGTGCTTGAAAAATCTGACAACTCTGTCTCCCTTACTGTCCCTGTCTTGGCTGAAAATGTCTGCAGAATATTCTGATTTGGGAGAAACTGCTATCAAAAGTCTCTTGCCTTTCAGCTTGTCCTATTTATGTGAGATTAGGTTCTCAGCACTTGCAATATTAAAGGCTAAGTACGGTTCAAGACTGGATGTGGAGCACAACCTGAGGATGGCAGTAGCAAAAATCCATCCACAGATTGACCGTCTCTGAAAAACAGGCACACCTGTCACATTTATGTTGGTGGTGTTATTATCAATCTATGTCCTTTGTAAAACAAAGCATTCTAGTAAAAACAATTTGCGCACATTTTATCTTGGAAAGTGGTGTTTTGAGCTGTGTAATACGCCTCTGTCATTTCACCACACCCACTCACAAACCTGCAGTTTACTAAACACTCTTATTGTATTGAACATTTGCTGTATATGCCCGAAATATGCCCGTGGGGGTCGATTCCAGACATTTCCGTCAGGTGGTGGGGGGGGGGCCAACATCTAAAAAAAATTCAGCCGGGGGGGCTCAGCCTACAAAAGTTTGAAGACCTCTGTTGTAGGGTGACGAGCACTATCTCCTTCCTTTGTTGCTTTCTGTGCAGGTTGTATGGTGATTAGCAGTATCTCCTACCTCTGTCACTTTCAGTACAGGTTGTGGAGTGCTGAGCAGTATTTCCTTCCTCAATGGCTTTTAGTACAGGTTGTAGTGTGGCGGGCTGTATCTCCGTCCTCTGTTGCTTTCAGTACAGAATGTAATGTGACGGGTAGTGTCGCCTTCCTCTGTTGCTTTCAGTACAGGTTGTGGGGTGATAAGCATTACCGCTTACCTCTATCGCTTTTAGTACAGGTTGTAGTGTGGCAGGCAGTATCTCCTTCCTCTCTTGCTTTCACTACAGAATGTAGTGTGACAGGTAGTGTCGTCTTCCTCTGTCGTTTCATTACAGGTTGTGGGGTGATGAGCAGTATTGCCTTCCTCTATGGCTTTTAGTACAGGTTGTAGTGTGGCGGGCAGTATCTTTGTCCTCTGTCACTTTCAGTACAGAATGTAGTGTGATGGGTAGTGCCTACTTCCTCTGTGGCTTTCAGTACTGGTTGTGGGGTGTTGAGCAGTATTGCCTTCCTTTGTCACTTTCAATAAAGGTTGTGGGGTGATGAGCAGGATCGCCCTTCCTCTATTGCTTTCTGTGCAGGTTGTATGGTGATTCGCAGTATCTCCTTCCTCTGTCGCTCTCAGTACAGAATGTAGTGTGACGGGTAGTGTTGCCTTTCTCTGTCGCTTTTAATACAGGTTGTGGGGTGATGAGCAGTATCGCCTTCCTCTGTCGCTTTCAGTACAGAATAAAGTGTGACGGGTAGTGCCGCCTTCCTCTGTCCCTTTCAGTACAAGTTGTGGAGTGATTAGCAGTATCTTCTTCCATTGTCGCTTTCAGTACAGAATGTAGTGTGACAGGTAGTGTCGCCTTCCTCTGTTTCTTTCAGTGCATGTTGTGGGGTGATGAGTAGTATCGCTTACCTCTATCGCTTTTAGTACAGGTTGTAGTGTGGCGGGCAGTATCTCCTTTCTCTGTTGCTTTCAGTACAGACTGTAGTGTGACAGGTAGTGTCGCCTTCCTCTGTCGCTTTCAGTACAGGTTGTGGGGTGATGAGCGGTATCGCCTTCCTCTGTTGCTTTCAGTGAAGGGTGTAGGGTGACGAGCAGTATCTCCTTCCTCTGTAGCTTTCTGTGCAGGATGTATGGTGATTAGTTGTATTTCCTTTTTCTGTTGCTTTCAGTACAGAATGTAGTGTGACGGGTAGTGTCTCCTTTCTTTGTCACTTTCAGTACAGGTTGTGGGGTGATGAGCAGTATTGCCTTCCTCTGTCGCTTTCAGTACAGAATGAAGTGTGGCGGGTAGTGTCGCCTTCCTCTGTTGCTTTCAGTACAGGTTGTGGGGTGATTAGCAGTATCTCCTTCCTCTGCCGTTGTTAGTACGGAATGTAGTGTGGCGGGTAGTGTCGCCTTCCTCTGTTGGTTTCAGTACAGGTTGTGGGGTGATGAGCAGTATCGCCCTTCCTCTGTCGCTTTCAGTACAGGTTGTGGGGTGATGAGCAGTATCGCCTTCCTTTGCCGCTTTCAGTACATGTTGTGGGGTGATGAGCAGTATCGCCTTCTTCTGTCGCTTTCAGTACAGGTTGTGGGGTGATGAGCAGTATTGCCTTTCTCTGTCGCTTTCAGTACAGGTTGCAAGGTGATGAGCAGTATCGCCCTTCCTCTGTTGCTTTCAGTGAAGGTTGAAGGGTCTTGAGCAGTATCTCCTTCTTCTGTTGCTTTCTGTGCGGGTTGTATGGTGATTAGCATCCTGCCTCTGCTGCTTTCAGTACAGAATGTAGTGTGGCGGGTAGTGTCGCCTACCTCTGTCGCTTTCAGTACAAGTTGAGGGGTGATGAGCAGTATCTCCTTCCTCTGTTGCTTTCTTTGCAGGTTGTATTTTGGTTAGCAGTATTTGCTTCCTCTGTCGCTTTCAGTGCAGAATGTAGTGTGACGGGTAGTGTTGCCTTCCTCTGTTGCTTTCAGTACAGGCTGTGGGGTGATAAGCAGTATTGCCTTCCTCAGTCACTTTCAGTACAGGTTGTGGGGTGATGAGCAGTATCACCGTCATCTGTCGCTTTCAGTACAGGTTGTGGGGTGATGACCAGCATCGCCTACCTGTATCGCTTTTAGTACAGGTTGTAGTATGGCAGGCAGTATCTCCTTCCTCTTGCTTTCAGTACAGAATGTAGTGTGACAGGTAGTGTCGCCTTCCTCTGTCGCTTTCAGTACTGGTTGTGGGGTGATGAGCAGTATTGCCTTCCTCTGTCGCTTTCAGTATAGGTTGTGGGGTGATGAGCAGTATCGCCCTTCCTCTGTTACTTTCAGTGCAGGTTGTAGGGTGACAAGCAGTATCTTCTTCCTCTGTTGCTTTCTCTGAAGGTGGTATGGTGATTAGCAGTATCACCTTCCTGTTTTTCTTGCAGTACAGATTGTAGGGTGATGTGCAGTATCGCCTTTCTCTGTTGCTCTCTGTTCAGGTTGTCGGGTGACAGGCAGGTTCACCTTCATCTATCACTTTCAGTACAGTCAGCTTCGTAACTGAGGTCATTATTTGCTCCTTCTAAATGTTCTCCCTTTATTTTAAGCACTTTCTGTGAGTTTAACGTCACTGTTCTTTATTCTAAGAACGGTCTTACTAAGGTCGAGCAGCACAAAGCATGAAATACACGTTCTGTTAGGTTCTCTGTCTTTGTCCCTCATTGACACATATAGGGCCTGTTAGAAATTGGGTTTCTGGTTGAAAGAGGTTGCTCCCTGTCCAAGCTGGAACCACAATCCTTGTCAGGTTAAGTCAGATACACACTGTATATGAACCTGTGCTTGTCCTCTGGTAGCTTGGCACAGAGCAGTCAAGCTTAACTAAAGAGGCAATGTGTAAAGTATTTGTGCAACACTTCAAACAGTTAAACACCACACAAAACGATACCACACTTAGATAGAAAAATAGAGCTTAATATTATGAACAAAACAAGACCAAAATGACAAAAATTCACTAAGTAGAACAAAAGTTATGAATTTTTTAAGAATAAACTGAAATGTAGTGCTTAGAAGAATAAAGCGCCAACCAGGTCTTTCTGGTTGCACTAGACTGGGTCAAATCCAAATTTTTAGGCCAACCACGATGGAGTGCTGGTCAGATATGGGGACCAACCTTGTCCCACTGCAAAGTACCTTGTTGCATCTTTGACGAGGGCCCGATGGGTGGAGCAGTGGACGCAATGCGTCGTCGCCGATCCCTTTGGATGTAGTCGATGCATTGTTTCCGAGCTACGCAAGTCAGTGATGTGTCATTGTTGAACTACAAGATGTAGATGATGCATTGTTGTCGAGGGAGATGCGCAGGTTCCGGTCCGCACAACAACGGCAATGCGAGGATTTTTCCTGAAGCAGCATTTTATACCCACTTCCAAGGGCCCAGGATTGGATTGGCACCACTTGGCCGGGAAGACTCTCAGATGGCAGAGTCCAGCTGCTGTAGGTGGATGGTTGGAAGCCTTTGATGTCCCTAAGACTTCAAAACAGAAGACAATCGGACAAGCCCTTTGAGTCACTTTTGTTCTGGGTTGGAGAGACGCAGGTCCATTCCTTCTCACTTACAGGCAAGAAGGGCAGCAGACAGAAGGGCAGCAGAGCAGGAGTCCAGCAGAGTAGCAGTCCAGCAGAGTGGCAGTCCCTTCAGCAGCACAACAGCCCTTCTTCCTTGCAGAGTATTCAAAGGTCTAGAAGTGTACTGAGTTGATGGTGTGAGAGGTCCAGTGCTTATACCCAGTTGTGCCTTTGAAGTGGGAGAACATTCATAGAGAGGCCTTTGAAGTGCACAGAGTCCTTCCCTGGCTCCAGACTCACTACAGGGAGGCATGTAGCTCTTTGTGTGGGAGCAGGACACAGCCTATTCAGGTGTATCAGCTAATCTCTCCCTTCCTGCCCAGGACAGCCCATTATGATGTGGATGGCCCATCTCTCACACCTAAGCTCCTTTGGGTGTGGCTGCCCACAAGGAATGCACACAGCCCAGCTGTAACTCACCTCAGATGTGTATTTAGAGACAGGCAGAGGGCACCAAATGGTGAAAATAAGAAAACACCAACTTTTTAAAAGTGGCTTTTTCAGGATTACAATTTCAAATCTAACTTCACCATAAGTTAAGGAGTTTAAATTGTGATTCCAAAGACCTCAAACTTGGGGGGGGTCATCTCTTCCCAATTGGAAATTCCTCTTATAAGATGTAATAAGGTAATCCCAATGTTAACCTATGAGAGAGATAGGCCTTGCAATAGTGAAAAACTGATTAAAGAGATTTCTTTTACTACTAGGGCATGTAAAACTTTAAAATACTTGGCCTACTTTTAAAGTACACTGCACAATGCCCTAAGGCTGTCCAGGGCCTACCCGAGGGGTATTATATGTATTAAAGAGGAAGGTTTGGGACAGGAACGACGGTTAACTTGCCAGATCGACTTGGCAGTTTAATACTGTACACACAGGGTCTGCGGTGGCAGACCTGAGACCGGTTTAAGAGCCTACTGAAGTGGGTGGCACAATCAGTGCCAGAGGCCCACTAGAAGCATTTAATTTACAGGCACTGGGCACATGTAGTGCACTTTACTAGTGACTTGTAAGTAAATTATATATGCCAATTGTAATAGGCCAATGTTACCATGTTTAAAGCAGAGAACACATGCATTTTAAGACTGGTTATCAGTGGTAAAGTGCCCAGAGTCCTAAAAGCAGCAAAAACAGGAGGTCTTAAGGCAAAAAGTCAAGGAAAACCACTCCAAGGATGCTAGAACTAATAGATCCCAAGCAATCAAATCTGTGAGCAGGTTCTTAGCATATGAAAAGGTTGTTACTGCCAAAGACGTTCATTAAAATGCATCATACCAGGATGAAAGGTTGTGTGTATTTCTAAATGTATTCATGTTGTTCAGCCTCTTATTGGCACAGCTCAATTTTATAAACTAACCCTTCGCTTGGCTTTGCTGCATTTGATTTTCCTGTTAAGCATTTTGCTGGCCCTGTGCGTCTGTGTCCACCAATGATGTCGTTTGTGAACCATGCACCTCAAAAACATTGCTGGCTCTGACTTCTACTAGTGTCTCAAGTAGCTTTTTTCAGTGATGCCCTGGTTCTGTCCTGCTGCCAGTGTTTGGTGCCAGGAGCCCATTGGACTCAAAAGATGCCAGAGCCATGTATTTTCAGTATAATTTTAAACTTTATGTGGCAGCGAATGCTGGCAGGATGACTGTGTGTTAAATGCTCGCCACTTAGACATGCTGTAATCTGAAAACCAGGTGTGCACCACCAGCAAGGTCAAAAAAGCCATCCATCTTTATGAGGATAATCAAAAGTTTAGAGTGATATTTGCGATGATATGTGCCATTGCACCCACACTCGCAGTCGAGTTCTTGGCGCACTTTGAGACCTTACACTGCCACACAGAGGAAACAAATTAGAGGGAACATTGGTAGTGAGTATACTCTACTTAACATCTTTGGCACTATATCCACGACTTCTTTGCATTCTCTTTAATGGAGTTTTTTACTTTCCTCCCAGAGTGGATGATTCAATAAAACGGAGGTTCTTCACTTTTCTGGTATTTTCTCTACTTGTACTACTAATACTTATATAGGTACCATGTTTACCTATTTTTATTATTGGCACCATGTACTTTTGCATTCTTTCCTTTTCACCATTCCTCCTATGATGGACAGGGTAAATACGATGGTAAATGTTTTTTGTTGTTTCTTTGGTCTTATTACTCTTTTGTATTTGACATATTGGTATGATCTAGGTTATCCATTCTTAACATATTACATGCACTTTCTCTTTGGAGTTTCCTTCCTGGCATTCATTTGGGCCTAACTTGAATGCAGGGTTCTTGTATTCCTTGCCTTTTGCTTTGCTAGTTAAAGTTATCAGCCTTATATATGCATTGCAAATATGTGTTCTTCAAGCCCTTAAGAAGTCAACTTGACGAACCACCTGTTGGCTGTACCTTTCCTATCTATTATGTGCGGCTGTATCTGCTATGCCTATTAAACCAACATTTAATGTGTTATCAAGATGAACATGTGCCGAAGACTTTGAAAGGTCACTGTACTTACTGTACTCTGCTGACATATAGGACAGCATACTGTTCCTCTGCTGTTAGATTAACTGTATTGCACATTTGGCTGTATTTTAATACATCATCTTTGTACACATAATTGTGTGGTCTACTGTATGGCTTAAGTTTTATATTTGAATATATTTTACCATTATTGAATTATATGTGATATACTGTCCACATAATATTGCAGTGTGCTTCAGATAAGTCTGTGTTTTAGCACCTGTAGTTGGGCATGTGATTCTGGACTTAATCCAACTCTAAGCTGGAGTGCATCGGCTACTGTTTTGGGTTATTTTTTGGCTGCAGTAACATAGAAGTGCAGTGGTGAATAGCGATGGGCTAACCTTCTGTGGGTGGATGCATTTCCCTCATTTAACATTCCGCTAGAGCTACATAGCCCCACCTTACCCTCCCATTTATTCCTAATTATTCCACATTTTCCAGCCAGAAAAGGTAGTAGAGGTGGTGGGGTAGACCTCTGCACGTAGGTTAGTGAATAGTATTTTTAGTGGATTAGTAGTAGCGTTGTAGTATTACAAAATGCAGTTTGTGCTCTGCCCCTTGGAGTATTCACAACCCCTATGACTTCACTGATGGACAATTGATTGCAGCAGCCCCACTCTGAAAATCGTTCCAGCATCACTGTCCATTTTGTCACATTTCAATAGAGGAGGCTACAGTCAGTTGCTGTTAACGTCAAGCGAATCCATGCAGAATAAATTAGAGAGCTGAAAACGCTGTCAGGTCAGACTCTTGCCAATTAGCATATCTCAATCCCTAAAAACACCTCGTTTTCGTCAGTGGCCGCATTTATCAGAATGCAGCCAACTAGTGTGTTTCATTTACAAAAAATAAGCAGTTCCCGCAGTTATCCGAATGAGTTCCCAGAAGGAAGCAAAGAGCTCTGTTGACGATTAAGGAAATAAGGGTCACATGATCCCCTGAGTTCCATTTCCACTTTGGACACCCAATCCCTACATTACTGTAAAGATGACAGCTAGACATAACGGTTGCAAATGTTTCATCATTGTGGGGGAGCAACGTCTGTTACGTTCTCCTCAACTACTCTGGCTCTACCCCCCCCCCCCCCGCCCATATCAAATACAGCCACTCCACCATAGAATAAACACAATAGCACATGCACCTAAGATGGCACATTGTGAAGGTGGAAATACTATTAAATGCTAATACAGCACTACAAATACCCGTGATGTCCCTGTATGGTGCTTCCTTCCTTGTTTCAGGCCTTTTCGCATTACCTCCTTTTCTCCTTACTCGTCCAATTACTTGCTAAATTAATTGTGTAAATGAGCCCATTAACTGGCCCAGGATCACACTTTCCTAAATCTGTTCTCTTTTCTTTATACAAAGGTAGAACCCACCCATAAAAACACCCCTGCAAAGACCTCCTCCTGTATTGGTTTTGTGTCTTTCTATTCATAGGGCTGATGGAAGGGTGCGTTGGCACCTTCTGGTTATGGGGTTTTGTTTGTTTGAGGATGCTGGGGGCCTTCAGAACAGGGTGAGCCGCAAATTTTGGAGTTAAACAGGGTAGGTCTTGTTTGTATTTCTCTCAATGTGTCCCCGTGGTGCAGGAGGACAGCAGGACTTTTTATTGTAGAAGTCGACCTTCTCTTAATCTTCTCCCAGTGCAGCAGCCTGGGAGACTTTATTTTCTGTCACAATACCTCCTTGCTTCTGGATATTCAAGAGAGCACCAGTTCAGTATTTTTTTGTTTTCTAAAGCAGCAGGCGTAAGAACGGGACCCTCTTGCCTCACGTGGTGCAGGCGGTCCACATTTGCTTTGCAACAGAGAGGACTGTTGCAGTGCAGGGCCCCACAACTTGTTTTTTCTTATGGTGATGTGGCCCATTCTTTTCATTAAAGTGCTTACAGGGTCCTTCTTAGAGAACTCACTTTTAGAATGTCTTCTGGCCACTGCAATCACTCTGTATGCAATCCTAAAGTATCTAGGTCTTGCAGGAGGAGTGCTCCTTTTTACAAAAAAAGAGTCCTTAAGCTGTCGATTTTATGTTACAAAAGAAAAGAAGAAAGAATGAGGGTGAGGACGTAAAGTAGAGGAAATGATGGCACTTCGTTCATTTTTGCAATACACTCCTTCTGCAGGTAAACTTGAGCTGTGGTTTTTCCCCATTCTTTTCAGGCAATGTTTGGGGTCTCCTAAAAGTAAAGGCCCCGTGGGCTGTATATAGAGTCTCCTCCTTGCTGGCTTGTTTTTAATTTGTATTCCTGACTATTGCAGCATAGGGATTCACTCACGGAAGGGACATCAAACTTCTCCCTCTTTCCCTGGGAGAGGTACCTTCATGAAGTTAGAAGCCATGGACCAAGATCTCGATCTCCTCCAGTTTTGGAGAAAGATCTTCAGGAGATGGCTAGATCTTTATCTGAAGCTTACATTCACCAGTATGTTAGGAACTTTTCTTTTCAACTGCTTCCTCCGACACAGGGATCCTACTGATTTTGATGAGGAGGGAATGGATTTTGCTAGCGACTCCTCAGCTCCACGGAGAAAATATGTTTTGAAGGAAATTGTCAAGCTGGTGATCTCCAGTCTCTCCTCTAATCGCCAGTTTCCAGTAGAAGAAGTTTTTTTTTTCAACGTCTTTTCATTGATTTTGCATCATACAGTTAGCACATAGCATACATTTGTTATTATGTTACTTATACAGGAAACAAGATTCAATAGGTATCAGTTCTGTGTCCATCATACCTTGACATGTTGCAGTTGGCACTGCCCAGAGTCAGGGCCTTACTTGAAACTATTTACCACACTGGTCAATTTGAGTGCACTGATTACCACCCTCCATTTCTCTAAAGGCCTTCCAAGGTCCCCACACTTTTCCCCACTTTCTCAGACACCCTGCCCTTTGTATAGCACGTGTTCTGTGTTCTGTCCACATTCCATGTCTGACATCCATTCCCTTAATAATGGAGGTACTGATTTGCCCCATGCCCTGGCAATGTTTCTTTTTGCCCCTCCCAAGGCTCATATACGGTGATACCTGGGCCTAGGCTCATCCCCGGGTATATTCATCAGTATTTCTTTTAGATTCTTTGGGACCGTTTCGACCAGTAGAAGAGCTTAAGCCTAGCACTAGTGGGGAATGGTCCATTCAATTGCAGAGTTCCTCCTTCTCTAACGTTCCTGAAGCTCCTGAAGATAGAATGGAAGGATCCGATAGAGTTTCTGTCTCAGGTTCATTGGCAGGATATACCCTCTTGCAAAGGGAGAAACCGCGCTTCTGCAATCATTGGTGGTAGATCGTCCTCCGGAGAACCTGGTGGGTAAACCGGTGGTTGATCCTCCTCCAGAGAACCTGGTGGGTAAACCCTTGCTGCACACTGAAGAGTATGTAATGACAGATCCTGTAGATAAGCAGGCTGAAAGTGCTCTCAAAAGATCCCATGCTGGTCCTAGTTTGGCTATGAGATCTGAGATATTTATAGTCTATGCCGCCCAGTTCTTGATTAACGACTTCCAGACCTTGTATTCCAGTCTTCAGGAGAGTGAGGATATCTCTCAGTTGTTGGGGTGGATGGACACCATGTTCGATCATTTTAGAACTTCTGCTGTGGCCTCAGCTGGGTTGGTTGCTGGTAGGCGCCATTCACATCTGAGGAATTGGAAGGTGAAGATAGCCCAAAATGACTCCTTTTTATGGATGCCATATGTATATTCTACACAAACAGAAGGGATGTGAAAGCGGCAGAAAGAGATCTGAGCTCTATGAAAAGAGGAACGCTGATTTCTATCATAACAACTCTCCTTTTCAGCACGGATGTCATTTAGAGTTTTCCGGGGGTTGCAATTGTGACCCATAGCTTGCCCCTTGCGACCCGTGACACTACCCTAGCAACCCCTTACCCCGGAGATCCCTAAAGTAGTGTCAGGAATAGTAAACAGGGCTTTCCCGAGTTCTATGTATTTTTTTTTTACTTTGCAGCTAACATTAACATGATGCCTGCCATAAAAAAAAAACATTCAGCAGTGTAACTACACTGCACGAAACAAAATGTTACTATTTGTGGCCTGTGGTGTGCAGCGTGCTCTCCAGCAAGAAACTAGCATCGCGGTACCCGAAACTAACACAACTTTGCAACATAATGCAAGAAACTAGCACCGTGGTAACCGGAAAGTAACAAAACTTTGCAACATAATTTATTGGTGTGGATTGAGAGTGCCAGGCAAAAGGTGCCTCCATGTCTCTTGCTGTCTAGTGTGAGGGAGCTCATATAGAAAGAGGTGGTGCAGTTGGGAGAGAGGAACATAAACCACTGAGCAGAGAGGGAATGGACAGGTGACAAATTTTTCAGAAACAGGCTGCTGAGAGAGGGAGGAAATAATCTAGAGAAGTGATAGGTAACATGCAGATGAGAGGTGGGTAAAGGGACTGGTGCAGGAAAGATGATATAGAGAGACAGGTGAGAAAGGGAAATAGATACTGTGGCACCATTTTCTACCAAGATATCCCGCCTCCTCACACCGAGTGCTCCGTGGGCTGCTGTTTGGTGAAATCGCTCGAGGTCCTCTCGCGATTCCTGTGCCTCCTGCCTGTGAGTCCCCTTGAGTGTATAATGTGCTGTTCTTGGGCACCTCTGGTTGCTCCAGGCTTGCCCTGACTCTCCTTGCTTTGGGTGAGTCTCCTGGACCTTGCTAGTCCAAACCGTAATCTTCTTTGACCTTCTATGTGGGTTGCTGTTGCCAAGGCTTGTTGGTGTTCCCGCCGGACACCGACCCCTCAGCACTTGACATCCTTTGTGGGACAGCCCATATACGGCTCCTGGTCATCCTCGACATCTCCTGGTCCCCGTGGCTGCAGAGTCAAGAACCCCCATCAACGCACCTGAGGCACCCAACATCTGTGGGCATTTATTCACTGAGCCCCTTGTCCCCTCTACTTTCAGGTACTCTTCGACAAAAATCCACCTTTGGATTCCAATGGACACTTTTCTTTCTTCCAGCAGCGGCTCTTCTTCGAAGTCCTCCATTGGGTTCGACAGCAGTTTCCGACGCCACTTCAGACCTATTCACCTGGCTTCCCTGGGATACGGATGTATCTCAGTACAACGCGATCTAAAAGATCGCGGTACTTGACAACGAGGGCATTACAACGCAAGTCGTTACAACGACTTGCATTGGAGGGGGCGGATTTTGGAATCTTATAATTTTATATTCCAACACCAGTCCACGTAATAGAATGGAAGGTTTTCCAAAATAAAATTACAACATTCCTTGCCCAACAGCGCCATCCAGCGCAAGTCGTAGTAACGATTTGCGTTGTAATGGCAGCGTTATAAAGGCACTGCGGTGTAAACACCGCATTCTAAACGATGTTTCCCCTGGGATACATACCACTGGTACTATGTTATCCATGGGTGGGGTGGCTTTCCAACCTCCTGACTTCCACTGGGTTTCTTCGAAGTCCACTGGGAAGGGTCCTAAAACTTCAACTGTGACTTCTCCGTAGAATTGTACGGCGCACGCTGTCGTGTTCCCACACTGCACCCATCCTCCATGGGGTACCTACGTACTCACCTTGGGTGGTTCCTTGGAGGCCCAGTGATTCTACGTCCTCTAGACACTGTCTTGATTCGAGTCATGGTTCTTTTACCACTATTTTAGTATATGGTCTGGTCTCCCCCTGGATCCCACTGTGTATTTGTGCTATTTATTATTGTTTCTGTGCTTAATAGTGTGTGCTTTGTGATTATCTCCGTGTAGGAGATGCTGTGTCATACTAGAGTGCTATATTAATAAATACATGTCTTTATAACTACTGTGTGGGTCTCTTTTCATTTAACCAATACTATAAGATTGCATTCTGGTAAAACAAGCTGCTTAACATTCCTTCAAGATGAAGCCTGAAGGATGCTCTCCACAGCTACCACTTGGATAGCTTTCTAAGGTTATCTGTGCCCTCTTAAATCACCGTAAGGGTTGTTTGGACGGGTACAAGATGCCCACTTTAAGTAGTAGACAGCATATACAAGGCTAACTTCTGACAGACTACTATAAAGCAAGCAGCAGTCACCTTGCATTCACTTCTGAAAGGATGAATCATGTTAACTGGGGAGAAAGCTGTCTTTAAGTGTGTTACTTGAACATGTAATGCCTTGAAAAACAAGAGGCATTTGGCAAAACAGGGTCAGTTCATTTAATTAAACAGTGCAGTCGGGAGAACGTTTACGGGCTTAGGGTCTGAGGACTGTCACAACTTACTATCAATCTGGACTGGGCTTTATAGAATTCATTGAATGCCATAAAATAGTTCCAGATATCCTTTTTTGGTAAGGAAGTGAACCTCTGTCTTTGGAGCCAGAAATGAATGTACTCGATGAGGAATCCAGGTGGGCCTCAACCTTGCATGGACACAATGCAGCCAGCGTGTAACGTTTCCAGATGTCTGGCATTGGAGGGTATGATTACTGTGTGTACTGTGTTTGTTGTGTCCTGGTTGGCTATGTGTTCCTAACTTCATGTAGCATCTTACTTTATGGTGTTGTGGGAAGACGTGTACCCCTCCGCCCATGTGTGCTTTATTGGGGCCAATCTCCCTGGACCTTTGTGCTGTTGCTGCACCTATCTGTGGGATTGATCTGAAGTTGCCTGTTTGCGCAGTTGTCTGTCGACTATGTGCCTCCCCACCTGTGACATCTCAATCAGTGACCTCACGCCTGGGTCTCAGCGCCTGCCTAACTATGTATTACTGAGTTGGGGGTTGACGTGTACTTCACAGTGGGCGAATTTGTCAATAAAGATGTGATTTTGTTTTCATTCATGAATGTATCGTTATTCATATTGACATCGAGTTTCTCAATATTAACAAGTGCATTGGTGTCTAAGAGAAGTGGACTGAAACGAGAAGTCTCTGTCTCTACCGAGTCCTACAGTACAGAAGAGTGCTAGTAATATGGTTGTAATAAACATTTTGTGGTCCGTCTCCTGTGGAGCCACATAATCTTATGTACTCAGCATCCTGCTGTCTTTTAGTCCAGGCGAGTCCAGTGTTTATTGAACTCCAGTTGTGAACAATTGCTCAGATGGTGGGCTGCTTTGTGGTAGTCCCTGGCTTAAAGCAGTCCCAAGCCACATGTCCCAGTGCCTTCAGGAATGTAGTTGATGTGCTTAGGTTTGCACTGCCAGACAAATTGCAGTGTGTCCCTTTGAAGGCCTTAGAAAAACCGTCTTCTCAGTGTGAAACTGGAGGGCCTGAAATACTTAACACAGTCAGGCAATAAGATTCATATTAATAGCTGCAATATTCCCAATCCTAGTTAAATTCAGACGTTGCTACTGGAATAGTCTGTCTTGATCTCTTGTCACACGGCTGGTATATTCTCTTTATGCAGTCTGCCAAACAGAGATGTCCGGTTTATCCCTGGACGCTGCATTGATTTTGAATGCACTCTAAAAGGTACAGAGTTACCCAAAATGATCATCTCTATTGTGCAACATTAACGGGCATAAGGGCTGATTTTTTCATTGTGTAACACAATACTTGTTTAAATTCCTTCAAGATCCCTAGAAGTGGCAGGGTCTGACTTGTGGTTCTGCTATAGACAACATTACACCTTCAGCAACAACAGATTTGTGGTGTTCTGAGACTTCATATCCGATCCCGCTAATGGCATGTAACATGACATGATTTTTTTGGCTAAGGGTTCAATGAATAAAACAAAGTAATGAAACATTGAGCAATTCTTCCTTGTGCCTCTGTGCATGTTAAAAGGTGAACAGAAGACAGTCCCCCTTTCAACATAACACTGGCTTGCTTTGTTGTCTAACCTGTCATGGCCATAAAAATATTATTTACTCAAGTTGAAATTGTTTAGTATCTTTCATAACAAAATCCTGCTTAACCTGTTGAAGGCCTTTCCACGCCAAGAACGATCACTGCAGCTCTGTACTTTTTTTCTTTTTCAGTTTTCAGCAAGCTGAGGTTGTCTATTATTTTACATGTGTGGAAAGCTCTAAATGTATTTCTTAATGTTACATACAATGAAGGCTTGATTATAGGCTGTTTGTGCTGTTGTGCTGTAAATGTATTATAGTGTTGCTAAAGTGCAGGGTGCCCTGCTCATCTAAATGCAGCTAATAATATGTGCTTGATTGCCATACTTTTCTTAGACTCGCTCAGGCTGGAGAATGGAAATTACCATTCTCTGATGCTCCTTTACAAAACTGGCAGTGAAAATGTGGCTAAAAGGAGACGTGACCTTGTGAGTTCCCTGTTGTAGTAAGAAGGAAGAAAGCTAGCAGTAAGCTTCATTGTTCACTCTCCTGCGTTACAATGCAGGAGCCGAGCATGCGTTGACCTGTCTTTGCTCCAGAGGACACCATGTATATGAAAGGTATAGAAGATACAGAATGCAGGGGTGCGGCACACAAAGGGATTGCTGAAGAGATGCTGTAATATGATGTCTGGACTTCAGGCCTGTTGACTCAATAAGGCACATAGGGAGGGTTTTTATGATCTTGCATAGTGTGATAGACTTATGTTTTTATGCTGCTAGACCTCAAGTTATAATTTAGGTAGGGTTTTAGACTAATTGATTCGGAATGCATAAGGAAATATGTTTGAGGCTTATCTAACCTTTACACTATTAGGTATAATAATTTCTGACTTCCTAACATTTACCATCATATATAAATCACATGATTTGCAGGTGACTAGTGTATAATAAATAACCATATTGTGTAAAATAACAACTACTGTATGTACATACTATTTTTGGGGTGTGAGACGGGGTATATGTGCTATATGCTGAGGAGAGATTCTATGGCCAATTTTGTTTCACTCTTAAGACTCTTACCTACTCGAGTATAGCTCAGTAAAGAAGGAGTGAGAGACATTTTTCTTTTGTGTGAAAATGTCATACAGATTCCTTTTGGGACTTTAGAAATCTACTTAGTGTGAACCTAATAATTTAGGGATAATGCAACATTGTCAAATGTGTCTCTACTTACAACAAAGCCTGGTGGAGCTTTGTGTGGTAGATCAGGGGTGATTAGAGGCAGTCTATGAAACTGGACATTTGTGTATATTTTGGCATCAACATTTAACAATGCTAGTGGTTAGTCTTAGGAGCACAGTTGAACAAGTTACTTGGTAGAAATGTATCTGTGAGAAGCATATGTTAGTTATAGATTCTTTACCTTAGAATTACCCCCAGATGTCAGACTGGATCCGGAGACTTTTTTGTTAGCACTACCCCTGCGTGTCGGTAGGTGGTTTCGGTCAACTCTGTGTCCGTTGTCGGCATCGTGGTTGCTGGGATGACATTCGGCGCCTACATAGACGCCACCCCTGCACGCTGAGGTCAGATCTGACACGACTTTCCACACCAGAAGCGCAGAGCCATGAAAGACACTGTTCACTGGTGCGCCACAACTAGGGCCTTAAAAAGGAGTCCCTATCCCTAGAAGTCAGTTTGCAGAGTGGAGAGGATTGGTGGGGCTGTAAGGAATCTATAACTAACATATGTCTCTTACAGATACATAGTTACTGAAGGTAAGTAACTTGTTCATTGAAAGAGACTGTTAGTTATAGATTCCTTACCTTAGAATAGATACCCCAGCAATACCAACCCAGGAGGAGGGTATGCGAACTAAGTTCACACCAGAAAATCCTGGAGGATATAACGGGCAAAATAGCCATCTCTCTGGACTTGGCTTTCCAGGCACTAATGTCCGGTGAACATGTGCAAGGATGCCCACATGGCTGCCTGGAAAATGTCAAGAAGTGGAACTCCATGTGCTAATGCAGTAGTTGCTGCCATAGCCCTAGTGAAATAAGCACGCAGCCCCACAGGATGTTCCTCATTTGTTAAAGCGTAACAGATTTTAATACAAAGGACAACCCATCGAGAGATGGGATGCTTCTGAACAGCCCGACCTTTCTTCGCACCTACATAGCCAAGGAAGAGTTGATCATCCACCCGGGAAATCATTGGTGCGGTCAAGGTAGAAGGACAAAGCATGTCTAGGGTCCAGACGGTGGAGTCTCTCCTCCTCCTTGGAAGGGTGCGGAGGTGGAAAAAAGGTGGGCAAAGTGATGATTTGTCCTATGTGAATTGGTGTAGCCACTTTAGGAAGGAACATGGGCCTCATCCTAAGCACCACTTTGTCCGGATGCACAGAGAAGAAAGGGGGCTTAGAAGACAGAGCTTGAAGCTCACATACCCTGCGAGCAGAGGTGATTGCAACAAGAAAGGCAGTTTTTAGAGTGCGGAGCCTAAGAAGACAGTTGTGGAGAGGCTCGAAGGGAGCACTCATAAGATATGTTAGAACAGGATTCAAGTCCCACTGGGGCATTATGAAAGAAGATGGAGGAAAGAGATAAGTAATGTCCTTAAAGAATCTATTTACAATAGGACACTTGAATAATGGTGGCTGATCTGACAGCCGAAGAAAAGCAGACATAGCAGCAAGATAGCGTTTAAGAGTGCCCAGAGCAGAGCCTTTCTCAGCCAAAGAAAGTGTATAATAGAGAACCTCTAAAAGAGAGGCAGAAAGGGGATCCACAGCCTTTGTTCATCTGCAGGCATATACCGTTTTAAGTGGAGGGACGCCTTGCTGCCAAGATGATATTACAGACTTCGGGTGGAAGATCAAACGCTGCCACGCTGCCAACTGTCACTGCTCAATCTCCCCGCAAGGAGGTGGAGGCTAGACAGGTTCAGGTGAAGAACCGTCCCCTGCGATAGAAGATCCTCCCGAAGGGGTAGTCTGATCCGATGGATCGATGGCCATGCTCAGGAGCTTGGGGTACCAGACTCTTCATGCCCAGTCCGGAGCTACATGAATGACTTGGGCCCGGCCGCGCTTGATCTTCTTCAGCACTCGATGCAGAAGAAGATCTTCTGCATGTTGAGAGTAAACCCCAGTGAGTGCAGGAGTTCCGCTGTAGTCTGGAGGTGGGAGACGAAAGTCTGGCGCAAGATAGGGGAAGACAGAAAAGCCTGATCTGCGCAGATGAGCTGCAACCACTGCCATCACTGTCGTGAACACCTGAGGGGCATTGGTAAGACCAAGGGGAGCACTGTAAACTGAAAATGCTTATGGACTACCGTGAACCGTAGGGTGCGTCTATGGGCTGGCAGGGCAGGAATATGGAAATTGGCATCCTGCAAGTCCAGCACCACCATTCAGTCTCCAGGGTCGAGGGCAGACAGGACCTGAGCCAACATGAGCATTTTGAACTTATCCTTATGGAGGAAGTGTTTGAGGGCCCGGAGGTCTAGAATAGAACGCAGGCCTTTGTCCCTTTTGGGCACCAGAAAGTCGCGGGAATAGCAACCACAATCTACTTCTGACGCAGGGACCCTCTCGATAGGTCCCTTGGCCAAGAGAGCTGAGACTTCCTGGCAGAGAAGCATCAAATGATCCTCTGACATGCGATCGAAAGATGGTGGCATGGAGGGAAGGGTAGTCTCGAAGGGGAGGGAGTAGCCCCTTCGGACTATTTGCAAAACCTACCTGTCCAATGTGATGGATTACCAGTGGGATAAGGTGATGGCGAATCCTTCTGCCCACTGGTCGTTGATGGGCCTGAAATGTCAGACTAGGAGGTTTTGGAGGCTGCAGCAGGGGGTAGAAAGGGTGGACTGGCCCACCCGCTGGCTCACAGACCTGGAGGTCGCTGGGTCCGACATCTGCATCCACGCAGAGGCTGGACGGCTTGCGCAAGCCAGTGGCTGGACTGGGACGGATGTTGCTGGGTGCCCCTTCCATAGCCACAAAAGGGGTGAAAAGCAGACTGGAGTGGTCAGGAGGGCGCAGCGAGGCCCAAAGATCTGGCCATAGCACGGGAATCTTTAAAGTGCTTGAGCACCAAGTCTGCTTTGTAGCCAAAAAGAAGAGGTCCATCCAAGGGCATATCTAGCAAAGTTGATTGGACATCCCCCAAAAAAACAGGCGTAGTGCCTAAAGACTACCAATGTGGCAATCGTTGTGCCCAGTGAGTTGGTGGTATCCAGTCTGCATCTTATTGTGAATTTGGCTGCATCTCTCCCATCTGCCACTGCCTGGGAGAGAATGGCCTGGGCCTCCTCTGGGCACTGAGGCAGCACCTGCGCAACCGTATCCCATATGGTGTGGGAATATCGGCCCAAGAGACACACCGTATTCACAGACCAGCGCCAAGCTTGAGGAAGAGAACATGCACTTCCCAAGGTGATCCAGGAGGAGCATAAGGGAATGCACCGTGTGAACAAGAGGCTTGGACCACCAAGTTCTCGGGGGAAGGGTGTTGGGTGAGGTAAACTGGGTCACCTGGGGCTTGGCGATGGCAGCGGGTAATCGTCCTTTCCACAGGAGCCCCTGTGCTGGCCTTGGACTAGGTGCCCAGGAGGACGTCAGTGAGGGCTTCGTTGAAGGGCAGAAGGGGTTCAGAGGAGGATTCCACAGGCTGAAGCAGATGTCAGGCGGTTAGTCCTGACTGCCACTGAATGGAGCTCAAGGCCCAAGACTTTGGCTACCCTTCACACCACCACAGTGTAGAACGCTTCCTCCTCCGTGGCCCGGCAGGGGAAGAAAGCATGCCAAGGTCTGGAGAAGTGTCCAGACCACTGGCGTCACCCAGGTCCTCTCTCCAGTCCAGTTATTCCAGCTGGTTAGCTAAAGGGCCCAGCGACCCCTCCCAGTCCTCATCACCACCTTCTGGGCAGTAGGGAGCACCAGGGATGAACAGGGGAACAAAATTACCCTACGGCGTTGGCACTGATGTTGACCTGCATCGGTCCGGCTCCAGGTCCATCTCGGAGTTGAGGATGGGGATGGTGGGGGCACGACCGGCGCCGGGAAGGTCAAGTAAGATTGACCGGTGTTGATCCGGATCCAGGCCTGGATCCACAGGGCCCTTCCGGAGCCGGGGCCAGAGCCCTCGATATTGAAGGTTCAGGACCCCCGACCAGCTCTGCAGGGCCCGAAAGTGTGCCAGTGGAGTCGGCTACCCAAAGACAAGGTGGAGGGCCTTGTTGAACTTGTGAAATTTTGCAGCGGATGCTCTGGCTCCTGGAAACAAGGGGCGGAGCGGAGTCGTCCCTAAAGTAGGCACCAGGGACAGAGCCTTAGAGCGATGACGTTCCGAGACCTGCGTCGGTCAGCTGACCGAAGGGGCGAAGGCGAATAGCGCTGGTGCTTCTTCACCTTGTTCTTTTTGGACTTACCCAAAGACGTGGAAGACTTAGCGTGCGAAGAGATATGGGGCTCTGCGAGTGGTCTCGAGACCGGGAACGATGCAGTGCCAGACACCAGGCCTCCAATACATTTCGGGGCCGCTCCCCAAAGACTTTGGATTCATGGTCCAACAGTTGGAGCACGACTTCAGGTTGTGGTCGCTCTCCAGACACCAAAGACACACGAGGTGCGGATCCGTCACAGACATCAGCTTGTGACAGGAGTCGCAAGGCTTAAACCGGGTCTAGCTTTTGGCATCCCTCGCGTACCAGGAGTCATTTGGACTCGAAAAGAAGTTGATAAAATGTTGAAAAAAGTTAGTCAAAACGTGACTAAGGGGTAGCTCTCTCTGCATCTGCACTAGGCTAAGAAAGGACTGACGTCAGTGCACAGGGGCAGCATCTATGTAGGCACTGCAACATCATCCCTGGGTCTGGTGGCTCAGTGGACTAATGCGTCTACTGCATGGGCCTGTGTTTGACCTCATGGTCACAGGTTCAAATCCGGCAGGTCCACACAGCCTTTCATCCATCTGAGGTCGATAACATGAGTACCATTGAGTTGGGTAACAACAAACATCTGTTATTCAGCGCCAAGATACCCGTAGTGGTGAACGTGCACTTTAAAAATACACATGTTATGTTGTTATGTGTTGTTATCCCGGCGACCACGACGACGGCAGCAGAGTGGAACAACGTCACCTACCGACTGCTAAGAAAAAATTCTCCGGATCCAGTCTGACGCCTGGGGGTAATTCTGAGGTAAGAAATCTATAACCAACAGTCTCTTTCTGATGACTATTTTTATCAGCCTTGGGAATCAGAGATTGAAGGGGGCCCATCCTTTCCAATGAGGTGAGTGATTTGAACATTCAAGTCAGTAGTGGTGTGGAGACATCCCGGTAGCAGTCCTCAATATACCCATCTGAGCCCATTGTCTGATTCCATTTTGTATCATTAATGATGAATAGTTCTTGTGAGTTCTCATTCAGTGACTTTAGTTCTGATCTCTGCTCTTTTGTTGGAGTCGCAAATGCAAACCATGCAAACCATCAAAAAATGCTACAGTTTGCCCACATGAACAGAGACTGAGGCCGCCGTCCTGTTTTAATTGTATAAAATGTTATCAACCTGAGAACATAACTATAAAGAAATAGAATACCCTTTTATAGCGGTTTTTAATTGGATTGTTTTAACTATATTGAAAAAGTCTCGTGAGTTTTTAATGTTGTTACAAGTTGTGCTTTTATGGTTTTTAAATTATGAAATGAAAACCAAATACAGCTCTTTTTGACTTTTGACTTGGACTATGGGCTTCATGTTGTTGGGTGCTGTGGCTTGGAAGTTGAACAGGAAGTGGGGTGGGGTGGGTTGTGCCTCCTCTATTATGGGTCAAGGGTGAAGAAGGCCGGCCATGTTAGGAAGGGATGGTAGGACTAGAGCACTAAATTGCTTGAAGGGTTCTGTTGGTGAGCTGAAGCTCACTACATAAACCACGTGGCGAGGAAGACTATATGAGGAGGTAATTAACAATTCAATGATGACCTCCCCTCTTGTAAATACTACCAATGGTCTTTCGAATGGTGCCGTTAAAAAAACAAACTTGTGTCAGGGCTCAAGGTAGACAAAACACATAGATTACCCATCAGCTGGAGAAGCCAAGAGTCTGGGTCCACGCTATGGCAAGGACCTGAAAAGGAAAAGCTAAGGCATGAATTCAAAGAAGGAAGAAAAAAGGAGTAGAATTAAAAGGAAAGAAAGACTAAAGGAAGAAACTGGAAGGAAAAGCTACCAAGACAGGAAAGAGGAAGGACAATAAACCAAATAAGGGGAAGGTTAAGAAGGATTTTTGTTCAGGCAGGTAGAAGACACCAGCGTGAGGATGTTCACAAAACCAAAGGGAAACCAGTGCTTTTTGGAAAATTTAACATGCAGCAAGAACACCCCCTGGGGGATGGGCCACATCTCACCCCTAAACCGAGGGGGAAGCAGGGGCCTGACACTCGAACCAGAATAGGTCAAACCTGTCGAGAAATGGTTCCCAAACTTTTTATAACCATGGCTCCCATTTTAGAACGACAAAGTTTGGCGACCCACCTACCTTTAATGGACATAAGGCGGGAGGATTTTTTAATGTAACTAAAGCTTTGTGTGGTAGTGCATTGTCATTTACAGACAGCGCATTTTCCATTGAAATGGCCTTTAACTTTGCCCAGACATACAGTTTTACTGATAATTCTATATAGCACACAAATTATATAATATGTGGAAATTGGGGTTCTGTGAATATTTATCACGTGCTTTATCACTGAGTAAAGTGTCTTGATTTGTTATGATCGTTTTAAAGTACCTGCTTCCAGCACCCTTCAGAATTACAAAGAAAGGGCTTCATGTTTGCTTTCCAAACTACTGAATGCATACAGTTCATTTACAGGTATTTTGCTGTGTGTTGCAAGAAAATCAAAAATACAACAGCCTTTCTTTTCACATTCCCTTTACTTCAACGAGACTGTCACATAATTCACTATTAAGACTTCTCAAACTTTGCAGTCAGAGAAAGAGATTGGTGGCCACAAGACCTAGGAGCGGCTCCAGAACCCAAACAGGTTGTTAAGGATCTAGGGATAAAGATAGATCAAGAATTGTCACTAAAGCAACACAGCAACCTCGTTGTAAGCTCCTGTTTCCATACCATCAACCTACTACGAATTTTTTTTCCCCTGCTTCCAGATTCGTTCCGAAAAACTTTAGTACAGGCTCTAGTCTTAAGTCGAATCGACTATTGTAATGGCCTATTACTTGCTGCTAACAAGGGTGTGTTGGACAAACTACAAGTTATCCAGAATACAGCAGCCCGTTTAGTCCTAAATGCTCCCCCTAGAACAGCATCGCAACCTCTTCTGGACCAATTGCACTGGCTCTCAATCAGGCAGAGAACGAAGTTTAAAATATGCTGTCTGATACAGAAATGCCTCAACGGACACGGACCAGCATACCTGATAAAGAAATTTGCCCCATATATTCCCACCCGCTCCCTTAGATCCAGCGACCAATGTCTTCTGTTGGTACCGCGTGCCAGAAAGGCAAGACATGGTGGTAAAGCTTTTTCAATAACGGGCCCCCTACTATGGAACAAACTCCCATTGCCCCTCAGACAATGCTCAGAGCATTTTAAATTCAGGAAACAGCTTAAAACCGTGCTGTTCTGCAATCAGATCTAAATTCCATCACTATCAGTCTGCTCTCTCATGTCCTTGGCTCCTAAGCGCAGAGATACTCCGTTGGAGTTGATTCAAGCGCTATACAAACCCGCAAATAAATAAAATAAATAAATAAATCACCGGTCCCGCAGCCATTTGTCAGAAGCCATAGTCTGGCATTTGACCTCTGTCTTTGAAGCACCTGCAAATGTTACAAGTTAAGTGAAGAATTTAAAAGCCCTTTATTTATTGCTAGGACTTTCCTGACCTACCAAATCTGGGAAGAGCTGCTGTAGAGCACCCTCATCACAACTATGTAAGCAGAAAAGTGTGCGGTGTGCGGGGAACATAGGAGAGACATTATCAAGAAAAGAAAGTATATTTTGAAACTCCACAATTAGGTAGTTTTTAATTTTATTTTTTGGAACTGTTACTAATGCAATGGATATGTTTTTCCCAGCTAAACATTCCTGAGTAAATGCCAGAAAGGCTGGAAAAGAAAATATAAATTGTCTTTTTTCGTTTTTAGGGCGAAAGAAGGCAAAGTAAAACAAGCATTTGCAATGCACTAGGTCTCGCATTTGTGAAAGTTACATCTATTGGCATTGTAAATTACAATGTTTTTTACTTGACGTTTTTTTTTGCATTGGAGTTATTAGTGCTTGTCGTTCTGTGGTGTTTATGTAAAGAGATTTTACACTAAAAATGCAACAACTATGTTTCCTTTCAATCTGTATATTGCCATGTTGGATGGTGCTTTCGAGCACATAGCAGCAATCAGCAATACCTAGCTCTCTAGCTGTGGCTACAGAGAAGCATACAAATAGCACATTTGGTACTCCAATCTAATGATAAACAAGACTGGTCCTCAACCTGCCAAGCCACTGCCACATCTCCCAGCACCTGCGCACACTCCATTGGCTCCCCGTCGAAGCTAGAGTCACCTTCAAGATGCTAACACACGCTTACAAGGCCCTCCATAACACCAGACCAGCATACCTGAACAGTCGACTCAAATTCCACGCACCCCAAAGGACCCTACGATCTGCCCAGCTCTCCTACGCCGTGGTCCCCCGCACCAGAAAGACCAGATCGGGAGGCCGCTAATTCTCCTTCTGCACGGCCAGTGCCTGGAACGACCTTCCGCTCCACCTCAGACAGATAACATCGCTCCCCATCTTCACAAGAAACCTCAAAACCTGGCTCTTCGACAGACCGTTAGTCAAAGGGGAAATCCCTGGAGTCAACTAGTCTACTAATCACTATAGGCCTTTCTTGTTGTGAAAAGAAAGGTCACAATATGCCATGGGTATTCTGACAAACATAAAAATAGGTTTCCACAAAGAAATAGTCTTGTTTACAATCTAGATTTATTAAAATTACATTTTAAATGAACAATAAAAACAAGATAAATTCATACAATTAATCCGAAACAATTAAAATCCAAGATGAAGTATCTTGGAGGGATAAAAATGATTATTCAACAGTATTACACAAACACAATATTACGGTACACGATAAATGGAAAAACAATCAGAATATGTTCACAATAAACAACAGACTAAACGTAATCACAACAAACCCCTCATGTATAAGTGGCCCACTTGATATCTCTGCCACTGTATTTCACTAGATCCAATGGCCGTGGACAATTTGGTTACTATAAGACTTTAGTTGAAAGATTTGATACCCATCTAAAGTTTCACCCGGCCCTAACTGGATTCTTTTAGACCAAACAGTGCGTCGACGCGTTTCGGTGCTTAACACTTGATATCGTGGCACCTTCCTCAGGACTTCTTATTTCTGGGGTTTCGGGGAACGGATGCATACACCGTATCCTCGGGACCGAGTAGGAAAACGTTCCTAGATGGGGTCTATTTGAAGTATCACTTATTGGTGCTACAGATGTAGTTCTTGGAGCCTTCTGTTAATTAAAAAAACTCTCTCCTGTAAGGGGAGCTCCTTTGAGTGGGGTTCCTTGGTTTTTTGTTTATCAGGCGATTGCCCACTTGTCGTGTATCTCAAATGTTTTTAAAACGTATTTAGAACGGGCATATAAAGTCGTTGGTCTACTCCTGAACTGGATATGTTCGGGTTAGCGCTGTTTGTTGGCTTCTGCCTCGTTCCTTCACACAGATCTTCGACAGACCCCCTTCTTGATGGACTGGTGCCGCTATGGCCAGTCTGGGCCTGGAAACGACAGACAACTATCAATAGGCAACAACAACAAAAGGTATCAATTATACTGAAACATGCAGAATTCTTTCTCAGAGACCATCTATGCAGCAGAACTTAGGGACTGGACAAAAACCATAACAAATCCCTACAATCCCTTTATGACTCAGCAAACTGCTGCCCTCTGAGATGCAGAGAAGTAGGCAGAGTACCGCTTTCCACACGTATCATTCTGTGTCACACCAAAGCGGTCATCCAAACATGAAAGAATATATATTTTGTGTTTAGCTAACTTGGAAAAGATACATTTAATAATAGACTGAATGGAGTCAGGCTCGCAGAGTATATTAAACATGACAATGAGCAGCCTCAGAAAATATTATTCTTTGACACCTAATTGCTCGGAGGGTTCTTAAGCTCAGGGTAGCAAATGGATCTAGAGCTTGCGTGACACAAAGGAAGGAGATTCCAATTGACACTGCTCCAAAGAGCACACATTGCATGACACAGGGAAAGACAAGCGTCCTTTCATCTCCATTTTTATAATACAAGTTTAACATTTTCCAAAAGCAGGATGCCAATTCTGCATTTAATGCTTTTTTCTCTTGATTTCAAACCCGCCATTAAACGTTTGGACGCTTATGTGTTGGGTGAAGTCCCCATCCAACCTGAACACTCACGGCTGGGAGAAGGTCAGCAGAGGAAAAGGAGCTCACCCGAACAACAAATAACAAAGGCCAGTGCCAGAAAACTGTACTTTGCCAGTGCTCCTCAGCCATAAACCGAAGTGAGCTATTGGCTGCACAACGAGTACGAAGGCAGCAGAGCTGAGCGACGCTGGATTGAACCTATCATAAGCTGCAGGCGGACTACAGTAATTTTATTAAGTCCAACAGGTCTTGCAGACAGTGCATGCGTGCTGTAGGCTTGACCTAAAAAAAGCCTAAAGAGGACATAATGAAAAGAAATTAATAAAAGAAGTCGTGAATAGTAAATATAGAAGTAACGAAATATTTAGGAAGGAAAGAACGGGTGAAAATATGAAATTAAAGAAAGAGACAGGGTTTGGTTTTATATATGCATTCTTACACTATTTTTAAATCTATAAATAAAAGGCAAGCTTTATCTGAAAGTCATTAGTAATAGACCTAATAGAATAAACGTTTGTCTTACCGTCTTATCAACCCTTGACTTTGGGGAAATTATGTACGAGCCCACAAGATAATTAGACCACACTCTGGTACTTACTTCGGAGCGTGCCACACTCATAAAAGTTACACTTCGCAGGGCAGGGCCAGCAACTTAGCCAAGGAGCTGTGCAATAGCTTTAGATAACTAATAGTACCTGTACCTCCTTTAAAACAACTTTAAAGTATTTGCTATCTACTTGAAAGTCAAGATAAACTCCCACTATCACAGTACTCCTGCACAATATCCTATTATTTGCCCAGATACTTCAAATGCCTACACCTCTAGCCACATTCCTCAAGGTCACCTCAATTTCTGAATATATATGGTAATACCACAGCATCAACCCTTTGCCATTTAACGTCTGCAACTGAAACCCAACAGCTGTCAAGACTGGTTGAAGTCGCCATCATCATCCAGATTAGTAAAAGATCTCTCTTGATCGTGCGATAGACTTCATTATGCTCAATCATACTCTTACCTCTTCCCCTGTTAAAAGTCGCCCACTGATAGTGACATTGTTTTTTAACAGCTTGTTTTTTGGCATTTTATATTAAGAAACAATAACATACAATTTATCTTTTGTTGACTAACAGTGGTGAGGACGTGATGAAAAAAGAAAGGGGTGTAACTTTAAAATCTATTAAGGTAACTAAAACCAAATATTCAGCTGTGGTTCGATTCAAGTATGTATGTCTGATGACCTAGTATGTATAAGGATTTGACTCATTTAATAGTGCACTTGTGGGTGAGGTAATAATTATGGCTCGATGATGATCTATCATAATGATGAATTTGCTGACTGATAATGTTATTGGAACCATCCCTTTGCCTGTGACGTCCTTGTGTACCTAAATGGTCTTGTGCAATACATTTTAGTGGTTATGAATATGTAATTCCACTCCTTGTCACAGACACATCTGTCCAAAATAATGTTCCATGTATCTCTTAATTTGGACATGGTATTACACTTTATCTTCAGCGGGGCACAATATGACCAAGTAATTAACACTGCCTCCCTGCAATGGAGGGGATTCAATATCTATAATGTCCCAATATGTCCGTAGGGCATTAGTAAGGCTGTGATTTTTATGAGTTGGCCTCTGCATATACTGAATTTAATCATGATTGAGTCAAACGACAGAAGCTGACCATTCTAAAACAGGTTGCCAATTATAAATATACCTGCTTTGGCCCACATCATTAGGTCTTTATAATGAAATAACATCTTATCTTGGAGGTATATAAAATGACCATTGGATGTCTTTCTGTGACTTCGGTCTAATCACATTCCAGTAGGCAACCCACCTAAGATTAGGAAGTAAGCCTATGATTGTGTGTTTAATGTACACATCATATTAAATAGTTTGCCATCTGTTATGGATTCAAGCGGGTATCCTGTTTCGTTGATGTTACGCCCAACTAGCCAGTGTGTTAATCACTGAAGTTGGGATGCTAAGTAGTATTCCATATCTGGTGCCTCTAGTCGTCCTTTGTCTGTGGAAGCTTTTCATCTGAACAGGGCAACTCTTTTCCTCACATGTGTCCCTATCAGTTTCCCCAAGAGGCTCTCTCATTCCTAAAATACAATTTGAAGGCACCAGTGCTGGTAAATGAATGAAGGGGTAGAGCAATCTTGGAAGCATGACCATTTTTGCAATAGCCACACTGCCCTCTGGGGCAAAAGGCAATCTTTTCCCCAAACAATACCTGGGATCTCAAGGAGGCAATTGAGGCTCCCATGTTTCTCTCTGATCTATATCTCTATCTCTGTGACAGATTGTGATCCCCAGATATCTAAATGTATACATATCCCATGTTATAAACACAAGCCTATATATGTATGTTTATATGTTATATGGTATTTCTGTACCGCAAACCTAGCCTTAAGGTAGTGGAGTGCTGTACATGGCCAAACACAGACAAGCATAAAGTCAACAAGTAAAAGGAGATGGAGCTGGTTTGGGAGGGGGTACTGCATCTTGATGTAGTGTTCTTTAGAGAGGTTAGTCTTCAACTCTTTCATAAATTGGAACAGTGTTGTGGTGGTCCTGAAGGATGCGGGAAGGATGGGGGAATAGGTCTGGTGTCTTGTTTTTTTTCCATTTTACACTTCTTAGTCTGCTGTCAGATTATGTCCTGGCTGTGGGCGTGCCAAGATCCAGAAATGGTGAAGTTGTCTACAAGATAATTGAGTTTGCTGGTCGCAATAGCTTACAATTGATGCAGCTGTTTTTGAAGATGATGCGGGCCAGCAAGGAAAGTCAATAGAGTTTCACCAGTTTGGGGGTGATGTGATCATGTTTCTTCAGGCCCTGTATGAAATGTGCTGCAGCGTGTAGGATGCCCCTAAGGGGTTTCAATCTTGCCTCTTGGAGACCATGCAGTAGGCATTACCACCATGCAGATGCAAGAGTAGAGAAGAGAGATCTGGTACCCTGGATGTTTTTTTTTTCTTGGTAATGTGTGTTACTTGAGGGTGAGGTTGGTATCCTGGGTGAATCTAAGTGAATAATGTGAGAAGGATGAGTGCCCTCTACACTGGAGTATAAACAGGATTTAGACAATTCACATTCAGTCCATTTAGATTTTTCATTTTGTGAAGAACTTATAGGGTTTAATTTCATTCCTACATCTTTGATAATTATCACCATGCCATTCTCCTAAGGGAGACCTAGTATGCCCCATTCTCTTAGGGGAATGGCCCATTCTGCTACAGTTCTTTTTAGAGGCTCAGCAAATGTCTCTACGGCCAGTGCAAACAGAATGTGGGATGGGGGCACCCCTGCCTTGCCCCCCCCCTTCGATATTATATTGTTGCAAGATGGAACGTTCTATTTTGGCTATTGCAGCGGGCTGAATATATCGATTGGAGCATGTGGTCTCTTATGCCAAATTTGCATAGTGTTAAGAATAAATATCTCCATTTTAAGGCATCAAAGGTCCTCTCTTTATCCAGTGTGAGTATGACTGAGTATGGGTATGATTGGGAAACTCCTTGTATCACACATAACAGGTGTTTGATACTTAATGATGTGTCATGCTCTGGTATAAAGCCATTTTGTTCCATGCGAACCACCCTGAAAGCAATCTCGCAGCAAGGACCCTGTTTAGCAGTTTATAATCTGTATTAATAATTGAAAGAGGGTTATACAATGCCATTTGAAGTAGGCTTGGTTAAGGTGACAACTTGAGCCTCACGCGTAGTAGGTTGGAGGCAGCCCAACTCAAGAGAGGATCAAAATAGCTCCTTCGGTTTGGGTGTCAATAAATTACAGAAGCTGGGATCAAATTCAGACGGGAAGAAAGTTGGTTGTAATAAATAGCATCTCCATGCTTGACTATTGCAATGGCATCTACTTTGTGCTCACTTGCAAAATGCTGAACAGCCTGAAGCCTCGACAGAACCAAAGACTTTTTAAAGCCTATGCAAAGTGGACAATTCAAGATTGTTTGGCACTGTAAAGGCTTGAATTAGCAGATAATGTCTAAATCAAAAGATGTTCCAGACATGGGGCACCAAAAGATATATTGCCTGGCGACCCAAGATCCTTAAGATGACAGTGCACAGAACTGTGCTACTCTCTGGGTTACTGCTCAAAGTAGTCTGACTATATGTCCACGGTGCTGAAAACTCCACACAGGCGGCCGGCCAAATCATCGCATTGAGGTCAAGACTCTCTGCCTGCCTCAAAAGCCGTTTGTGGCCTGCTGTCTCCTACCTCAGCATAACGCTTTTATATTCTACTATCTCATCAGACACTTTAGATCATAAGGTGATCCTTCTAAAGCCTGCGGATCACCCACGGGCAGAAGTGCCTGCATTTTGGGGTGATCGATGCCTTTCCTAGTATCAGGGCTCCTCCCTCTGGAACTCGGTGCCAGTGCATCTCCTTCAGAACCCACTCCGTCTGTTCTGCTTTGCTTGAATTGCCTTTTCCTGCACTCCCTATTACTCCATCACTTAAAACTTCAGGCTATAAGTAAGAGGCTCAACACTTTTTTATTTTTTAAAGCGTAAATAAAATATATTATTCAAGTCTCCTGATGGGACATGTGGTTAATAAACAATCCACAATTTTGTTTTCTCTCCTAACAGTTTTCTGTGTCTTCTCCTGCTGCCACGCTGCCTCGTTTCTTTCGCCCACCTTATACCCGGCCCCCACCCTCCCCGCCGTCCATTTCTATGCCGGATTCATTCATGTCTTCTCTTCTCATTAATTCTGTTGCTCTTGACGCTGGCCTCGAGGCTGTCGTCGTATTGTCTGTCCCGTGAGAGCTGATCCAGCAGAGGCATCCATCCCACCCAGTGATCTCATGCAAGGCTGCACGCTACGCACGGAGGCCCCCCGGTTGCTGGGCTACCAGCATGGACATGGAACGCTGAGCGGGGAACAAAGGCCAGGGCTGCTAGGTTTTCCAAACAAAAACGCGGCTCAGGCTACCGACATAGTGGTAGGATTAAAAATTGTCCCCTCTTGAGCCAGAGAATCACTCGCAACCTGACGTAGAAGGACGGCTACGTGGTCGTATGCCACAAACCTATAAGATGTCAGAAAGACAAAACTCTTGTTCCATTTCAGAAAGTTCTTAGTTGCCCGAGGAGGAACTAAAAGCGAGGTAGCTGAGAGATCCTAATTGCTCCAGTACCGTAGATTATCCTTGTATCCACGGACTGGTAGTTCTGCATTTATGAAGGTACACACAAAACTACACGTACAGTAAAGAACAAACTGAGATCTGGGTGTTCTTTTCTTGAACACGTGTTTTTGCAATGTGTAGAGATGCATTTAGATCTGTACTATGAATTATTTGCATTCCCCATGCATGGAACCAAAAGAAAATGTGCAGGGCCAAATTTTTCAAACTTGAATAGAGTATTAGAAGCGTGCTAAACTCTGTCGAATGGCCAAGGGACTCTGCAAAAATAATGTCATACTAACTAACCTCTCCATCCCCCATGATATGATGAAGATCAGAGAGGAAGGTAAGTGAAACGAAACATTAGCTAAGAGTGCCCTCCAACGCCGATTCAACCCTCTTAAATCCTGCTGTGCTGCATGAAGGGGGTGAAACAGGCAAGGAATATGGGTGTAGCCATCAATGGTGCAGCATGTGCAGTGACACCAGGGCCCAGAGGCCTGAGGGGTCCACCCAATCCTGATTATTGTTGAATGTTACTAGTCAACCATCAATCACTGAGTCACATTTTCCTTGCTTGCACTAGGCCCCATGATACCCTTGCTAACCCACTGGCAAGGAGCCAAGTATTTTACCAATAAACTTGTGTGCACAGTTTGATCTAACTAGCGAGCGTTGGTGTAAGAGTGAACACGCTCAAAATTGGAAGTCATGCGCATGCTCGTCCGACCCACTCTCCAATGTAGTGAAAATTAAAATAAATGTCAGGCCGCCTGGAAGACGTGGAAAAACCGGGGCTGCCGGGCAGATGTAAACACGACACGAGTACTCGTTTGGGGTTTTGGTAGCACCAGTTCCCTGTAGTGTGGACTCCTGAACTCCCTCTCAAGATACACAGACTTACCACAGAGTGATGAAAATGAACACAGAATGGCGTCAAAGCAATGAGTACCCCACCTTTCGGAAGGCATTATGGGGGAAATGGCAGTAGGCATTACACAAATGCACAACATAACATAACATAATAATCATTGGTAAATGCATTAGGTTTCACCCTTGTGATTAATAATAAGCTGTTGTAAATTGTAGCTTGCTGAGTAGTTGTACAATATATGTTACAGAAAGTCTGTTAAAGTGTTATGCCTTAATTATGTACAGAAAGGCAATATATTCTGCCGTTACTAGTGGTATAGTGCGGCTAAGTAATAGCAAAAGTTTGAAAAATCAAATGCACGAGCGTTCAGGTGCAATCGTGCGTGTCACTCAAAATATCAAAAATTTCTACGATGTGATGACGTGGAATAATTGAGGCATGCTCACTGAACCAGTGCCGCAATTGCGTGTAAGTGAAAAACCATTCGGTAGGAGGAATAGCAGTAAACCTACCTTGTGGGACCCACAGCGTGGTCTTGAATACACTTATAGACCAGGACACACTATAAGTGTATTCAGAAGAACTCAAATTTACATAACTGGAAGGTGGAAGAAGGGGAACGTGAGGTGGGGAATACTGAGGCAGATGAGAATGACAAGGCCAAGTAGTCAGGGAAAAACAAACCTGAGTATGCTGCAAAGATGGGCAAGAAGGATGTACCACAGGCCAATTGGCCAACACTTGTGTTAATGAACCAATAATAACATTAGTCCAAGGAGAGTGATGGGACTAACAACAGAGAGGGTATTACCACCAGAGAAAGGACAGACGAACAGTGCACAGGCAGCGTAAGTGAGTCTTGCCACAATTATCTTATGGATGGAACACAGAGTTTCTCCGAGGGGCTAGTTAAGTGGCCTAAAATGAAAAATTATGGGGGTAAGCAAGCAATATAGCAGAGACATGGTGAATACCACTGGAAGTCGCAAGAGCCACTTACCAGAGTCGCCAAAGTAAACACGATGACCCATGGCTGGGAGCAAGTGACTAGTGGAGTGGCCGGCAAAAAATACACTAAAAGGAGTGTGTGCGCATCTGCACAAGGGGTGTGCCTATTGGCGGCCATGATGGGGAAATCGGAGAGAGTACTGGTAGGAATTTGTGGCGGCCATCGAACAATGGTTCTGCATTAGATGGATAGCAATACAGCGAGATAAAACATGAGGTATAATGAGCCATACAGAGACAGGAGAAATCGAGATCCTTATGTCATAGAACAAATACAATGGTATATTTTATTAAAGTCAATGAAATTGTATAACCGCGCAGCCCTTCACAAGATTTTAGCCTACAGACTACATCCGCTGCCCCTCAAAGAATTATACGCCTCCGGACAGGTCGCCTTAGGAGTCCGGGAATGTAGGCTTTACAGGTATAAACGAGAGTCACTGGCCCATTTTCTATTCTGCTGCCCGGCCTTGCGTACGGCTCGCAGTCTTTATCTCAGGCCAATCCTAAGACAAGCAGGGTCACGTACTTCAAAGGAGGCGATCAACCATCTCTACACTCTGACCACGGTAAAACACATGGCCTCTTTCGGAAAGTTTATCCATCAGACATGGTCCATGTTGATGGCCTCTGATGGTTCGAACATATAGAGACTTTGCAGATCCATGTCTCACCATGTACCCCATTTACAGTATCCACCAGTGCTCAGGGAGCCACCACATAGACTGATCTCCCGAAACTCCCTTGGTTTTAACTTTTGTAATTTTGTATTTTGTTTTTAATGTAATGGTTTTGAGTAACCAAACAATAAAGTATCATTCATTCAAAATATAATCGCAGTTAGTTAGCAATCAAAAGTGTGGCAGCCGTGTTGGAAAGGTACTGCTACCGAAAACATGTTGTATTTTTGGCGCATACCTGGGTGCATACTATATTGAAAGGTTCGGAACCCAGGAACCAATTGATTATCAGTGTCATCGAGTTGAATTGAAAAAGGAAAAGCAAATAAGTATTTATTTTGTTTTCCCAATCGTTGCTTGAGACGCTTAAAAGAAATTCCACGAAAGCGGATGAACACAGCACTTTGCAGATGGGACGCTGATAAGAGAAACACACATGTAAGAACAGGAAATAGAATGCCTACAACCAATAGAAACGAGGAAAAGTTAAGTGACAAGCGGAATAATCAAAAAGAAGTGAAGGTGGGATACAAGTCCATTTTAAGATATATTTAATACAATAGATTTCACAACAACAGCACAAGCACTGTGCAAGGGAAACCTAAAAACTTGCAGCAAGTTTTATATTATCCAGTGAATGTTTAAACCCAGTCCTTACATAATTTAAAGACTGAATTATGCTCGAGGTAGCACTAACATGCAATGGGCTATGGGCTGATTTGCTCCGGAAACGTTGGCACATTCCCAATACGAAGCAAAAAGCAAACTTTCTTGCCACAGAAAAGGTCAGTAGTGCCACCTAGAGCATGTAATGTAATATGGTTTATAGACAGATGGCAGTACATAATCATCTCACGCCAGGCCAAGACCTGGAATCAGAATTCTTTTATTTCGGGAGCCCATAATTGGGGACCAATGTGTAGCAGGGGAAAGGGGGTGGAGTCATAATGGGCAGAACTTGTGATCTATTTACCGACATCAAGGTGCTGCATGCAAACTGTAAGACATGGGTTTACATCCTTGTTCTTTTTTTCTCAATCTGTTGTCATTCTAAGGTCGCAAATTAATGTTCCTTTGGGATGTAATAAAGTCTTTTTATTATTATACAACCCCAATCACAGTGTTAATGTTTTATATCCAGACTTTGTGTTTCTCTGACCATTCACTCATAACATTAAATGTCTACAATTATGGATGATATTTGCTTCCTTCGGTTGTATGACAGAAGTACGCATGCTTCTACAACGCAGTCCCAACAACGAAAGTGTCTTAACCACGCATTCTTTTACCGCCCATGCCTTTATCACTCAATTTCATTGTAAAGGCATGATTGGTAAAGGGGTATGCATGGTTAAGATCTCCCTAAAATCTACCCCGGCCACAGCCCCCCTGGCCCTAAGCCCTAAAACTGCCTCAGCACTGAAAACTGCCCCCCCCTCCCTAAGCCCTACATCTCGGCCTCTGCATCCTAAAAAAGACCCCGATCTTAGGCCCCGCCCTAAATCTCGGCCCCGGCCCTATAAACTACCCTGACCCCAGCCCTCCACCCTGGTCCCTAAAACCTGACCCCCACCCCTGTAAACTACCCCACCCCCTGCCCTTAGCCCTAAAACCCCGCCTCCAGCCTTAAAAACTACCCTGATACACCAAAAGTCCTGAAACCGGTCCAGTCCTAAAAACTAGCACCCACCCACCCAAACCCTGCCCAAGCCCCAAAACCTACCCTCCTCCCACCCTAAACCCAACCCCAAAAACGAACCCCCATAACCGGGGCCCAGCCCCACTTACCTGTCTGCGTCTAGACAGAGCTTCCAGTTCTGATGCTTCCCTTCCTCTCCCCGCCCATCTGGACACTAGACCACGCATTGCCTTAACCATGCGTGGTTAAGGTAAGCCTGCTTCCGCTTGCTGGGAAATGGCAAGTGTGGCTCAGCCCGCGTTGTAATGGCCATTTCCCTACACTTTATAGCCAACATTGTCTCAGGCAAGATTTTCTGTTCAGTGATCTACACACTTGTATGATTTATTGAGTCTGTGTGTGATGTAAAGTGCTCTGACACCCTACACTGGGATGAGTAGCGCTATAAAAGAATAAAATAAGAAGAAATAGTTATTTTTGTATTTATTTTTAAAGTTTTATATAGCGCGAACCAGACCCTTGCGGGTATCAGAGCGCTTTACAGGGTAGGTGACATTGTTACATAAATACAAAGAAAATACCATAGGGTTCAATGCTGGTCCTTGATGTTAGAACCTACTATCATAAATAGATACATGGGTATTAGATGCAAAAAAACAACCAAAAAAAACCTTCAGTGCATAACAAGCAAAAATATAGTTACAGTATCCAGGAGACCAGACTGGCCAATGTACAATAAAAGGATCTGTGGAGAAGAAATGTTTGCCATTTAAATCATTATTTGTGTAAATACACCCAGATATACTCGGCATTCTTACACTGCATGCACATCACTTACATAGGCGAGATGAACAAAGTTAAAAACCTGCCTCCAATAGTTTCTCTTAAGTTCCTGTAAAGTGATAACAAGTTGTGCACGTTGGTTTCTTTCCATTGCATTTGCGTCTAGTTGATGGGTTCGATATGGCTTCCAAGGATGATACTTCAGGAAAAGAAAGGTTGGTGGCCCTTTAATTCCGTCCTTTGGGGCCTGCAGGAAGTTAAAATAAGAAAGCCCCTTCCCAAATGCAGGTAGCTGCTTCGAACACACAGACACCATCCAACGCAACATGCGAGCACTGCCTAATTGTGTCCTGGTTTCAGAAAAAGTCACCAGGACAAATTCAGCATATTCCCTGGGATGGGCAGATCGCAGATCAGGCCCACAAATAGCTGCTGGATCCAGGATCCCCGGTTTCCCTCTACTATCCAGCACTGGCCCAGCCAGTGTTGTAAAAATAATGGCACAATTTCTCCAATCATACACCAATAATCCTCACCTTCTCATCTGGTATTCTTAGATGAATATATGTTGGTTCTACGCATGGAACCATGATATGTGCATTATTTTCCTTGATGCGCTTATACCTGTGAGACCAGCCGTGGCTTTGCAGCAACATAAGTTTATTTCAGCTTTCACCCACTTAATACTTCCTCCAGACCAATGTAAGCTAATGGGGATGCACTGGCGAATCAAGCCCCATCACACACAGAGAAAACTAATCCTGGCGCGTACTAACCTTTTGAGCAGTGCTAAATTTGAGCCGGTGATTTTGTCAGCAGCGGTACTTATTTTTTTTAACTCAGAGATGAGCACAACAACTGTTGTTTATTAATTCAGTATACATTAAGAATGACTAATACCTGCTGCCAAATTCATTCTTTTAACTTTGGGGCTCTGAAATTGTCAGAATTGTCACACTTGTAGGAGTTTCACTCATTTGTTATGCAGTTACTGTAATTGACACAAGGAGATGATGGACGGACCGCTGAAACTTTTCAGACACTCACCCCCAGTCACAGATTTGGGTTGAATGCATCATCGTTCTTTAGCTCATTTCAGACACAGCTATATGCAAATCAGTCTTGACCCTGTGCCTCATGGGAACAGTCCAGCCCGAGCTGCCAAGCCATGTCTTTTCTGGATCGGAAACTGTAATTGACAGCGGCAGTGGACAGCACAAGCGTAAGTGGCCTACTGATAAGAGCCTTGGCACTTATTTTTCTACAAATTAAGCACTGCTTTTGAAAAGCCATGGTATGTTTTTACATGCATGTGCCTTTAGAGCCTACTGTGCTGGGAAACAGGCAGTCTTCCCGCTGATTCCTCAGAGAAACCAGGCTGGTCTCTTGAAGGCCAGATCCCCCTTGAATGTAGTAATGTCATCTTCCTCATAGCCAGGCTACAGGTCCTAAATGAAAATAGACTAATTTACATAACCAATGTGCAATTACATAGCACAGTGTGACATCAATGTTACAGGCAGTGATGTCACAACCTGTCATATCCCTCACTTTAAAGGGTAAGGGCCTATTTGTCAGTCAAAGCTGTGATATGTACACTGTTCTCTATATAGGATGTTTGAATGCCAATGTGTTTACAAAATATGTATTCAAATGTAACAATGTATACATCTATAGTGAACGCAAAGCAGTAAATATTTTTGGCAATACTCAAACCTAGGTTAAAATAATACTGCATGCATATGTAAACCATCATTCATTTGCATATTATGAGATAATGAATCTCAGCTTCACGTGGTCTGAAATGCTACAGCTTACATTATGCCATAATGCCTGATCTTCTGTGGTGTGCCGCCATCTTTGAGCATCTGGCTAAATTGCACCTATTGCGCCATGCACAACTCTCATTTTTAAATAGCCTTGGAACGTGTCACAAAGAAATTACTGGCCAATGGTACATTTGTCTGCAAAATAACTTTTGCCAGAATGTCCCATCTAGGAGACAGTGATTATGATCAGCAAAGCTATTACTATATATTCCAGGATTTGGTTGTGCCTCCTTCGATGGTGTGTGTGTCCTTTTTTTTATGACAACCAAAAAGTGGAACTTTGTCATTTTTCTGTTTTGTGCAGTTTCTTATCATTTTGTCTTTCAGAAATTGCTGAAAACATGGTTGTTTACTGATGGGGAAATACTGGCACCCTCCCAGGAGCATATCATGAATGAAACTCACCAGACACAGCAGGTTGCTCAGAAACAGAGTGAAGTTTATTTATTGGTACCAAAAGCATGCATCATTGCTAATTAGCAAGGAAGAAGTCAGATCTGCCACCTTAGGGGCTCTCAGACCGCTTCTTCCCAGAGTGACAAGTTTCTAGGTCTTATATACTGTATGAAGTGCCATTTCAGCTGAACTACAGTAAGGCACCAAGCCAAATATGGCTGACATGGATGTGCAATGTCTGCACCATGCAAAACAGCCAGATATGGGCAGACCAGAAAGGCAGGCTCTGCACTGTGTAACATTTGCATATCATGTAGTCAAGACAAGCAAGGTGACCTGTAAGGGTGTACAGAATAGCTTGCTGAAGCTTGTCCAGTCAAGGTCAGATAGGAAGCCATTTTGAGCTCCAGGCCTCATGTTAATGTGATCTTATATAATCATGAACTCTTTGGAAGTACATGCAAATGAATTTATATGGATATTCATATATATTTTGTAACAATCCCCCCTTTTGGATATACCTATCCAACATTAATGTAAAACCAAATATATATATGTCTATATATGTAGGAAACATTAGTTACATATCTTTGGATGGCATTACACAGGCTTTGCATAAAATGCATATATTGTCACATTGATACATCTTGATGATATCAATATTATATCAACAGGCTGTTGTGATACCAGCAGTAAGTGTCCAACAAATATTGTCTCTGTGCAATGCATAGTGCTACAGTGACACTTCTTACTCAGTTCCTGGGCATTTTTGCAAGTGTCAGTAATTTAAAGGCACGCAGTGAGCGGTCGTCTTCTTCTCTTCTTGGTCCGCAGTCGTCTTGTTCAGGGGCTATGTCACGGACCTGCCCTGTGTTGTCCTCTTCAGTCTATTTTTCTGCAGGTGCAGGTGCAGACTATCATGTGTACTTCACTCAACAGCATCAGTAGATGTCGATGTCGCGTCCCTCTGATACTTTATGATGGGCCCTCATGGATCGTGGAAATGGTCTGGTCTGTCCTCTTCTTGACTGCTGTGTTGCTCAGGTCCTCTGGTGACAGATGGTCATCTCTTTCTGGTACCGTCCTCTCAGGCGTTGGGGCGCGCTGCCTTGCTCTTCTCCCCTCAATCCATTCATGGCGTTGGTTCACCGTCTGTGGTCCAGTCCACCTAGAACTAAAAGAAATAGCTTTTATTTTTCTCGCAATGACCATGTATCCATAATCACTTTAGAAGTCCTTGCCACATTGCAGGCAGTCCTAAATTCAGAGCACCGGGCCCTTTCAGGAATGTTCCATCAGTTGCTTTTACTAATAATAATTATTATTTTTTTTTGTTGAAAACCTTTATTGTATCGTTCAACACAAAATACAGAAGTAGCCCTGCATCGACAGGGGCCGGTCACCACATGTATGCAGAACGTATCAGGAAATCCAGTAACACAGCTCTTCAGCCGACAACCCATGGGTCCGGCAGCGGTAGAGGATAGACGATGTATTGAAAACATTTCGAGATCAAGGATATGCCTAAGGTTTCATTTTATAAGTAACCCCCCCCCCCCAAAAACAAGATAAAGAAGAAGATACAGGATATCCGGAGCTACACACTGGAGGTATAAAAATGCGGGTAGGCGTTAAAAGGCAGTCATGTATCAAGACCAACAGTAAAAATGCAAGCGCCAGTATGTGCACTAAGGGAGAAGAACAAAGCTACCAATCTATCATCATAACCACCCACCCCAAACCCCGCCCACTCATATGCTGCAGGATGAGATCGAAAGTATTCGCTACCGGACCCTGCGAGAAAAAAGAAAAGGGGCCATAGAACACAACAAAGGCAAAATAACAAACCCCCCCACCACCCTGCACCCCTGCAATGGCTACGGCCTAACCCACTAGCAGCGTGCCTGTCGCCCAGAAACGTCCCTAAAAGAGAGAAAGAAGCGGAGGAGGAGAGACAAAAAAACACACTCCCGGACTCCCTTACCCTCCACCAGACGCGACCACCCGGAAACAAGTGCAAAATAAATGTAGCGAGAAGCACAATCAATCCGGGTAAGTACGAAACATACCACCCGACTCCCGCATTTCACAGGTCACAATCCCAGCAGCAGATTAAATTATTTTCCCGTATCCTAAAAAGTCCCACAAGTTAACCCTGGCCAGTACGAATGTCCACTGGAGCCCTTATAACCCAGGCCACTGCAACAATGAGAGAGGTAAAGGTTTCATGAAAGTTCAAGTCAGTATGAGCAAGCCAAATAAAGGATAAAAGTTCACGATCTCCACAGAACCAGCGAGGAAAAGCGTGGAAGGATGATAAAACTTTCCAATAGTCACAGGTGATCTTGTTAAGGCAGTCAAGGTTGTCCATAATGATATTCGGCGAGATAGGGTTCAAGCAAGGGACGCTGACAATGTCCACGGGCGCGCGGTCTGTCTCATAGGAATCAGCAGCGCGAAAGGGATCCGGCGTCTGCACAGGGACCTCGAAGTTGGATACACGATGTTTCATTGGTGGCACCGCCGGCTGCGATGATGGCAAAAAGCCGCTGTAGTGTCCGGTCTCCGGCAAAGATCCTCCATCGTTACCGACAGTGCCTGGTAGTTGACGATGATCTGTGAGTGGAGCGCTCTAATGGCCGCCATTACGGCGCGCAGCTGTGGTGTGTCTTTCGTCCCCTCCATCTCCTCTCGTAAGCAACAGATCAGGTTGCAGACCCCGGAGGCCGGCTACTCCGGGGAAGCAGGCAAATCTGGAGCGGACACCAACCACGGGCGCTCTCACCTCACAATTTTGCACCTTCGCCGCTGGTCGGGGCTCCCGTCCGCACCCCCCCCGACAAGCTTACTATGTCTCCGGGCGTCGGATACAGGGCCGCAGCAAACGATGTGTCACGCCGTGGCGTGTGCGTTGCAGGCAGGATACGAAATCGCCGTTTAAAACAGGTAGATTATGTCCCCGTTCGGGAGACTGGACAAAGCCCAAGGTTCACAGCCGATGTTGTTCAATTCCAGCCCGGATGGGTTAGAAGTTGAGGCCCCGGCTTCCACTCCCAGGTAGGCCGAAAATGAAACACGGCGTATCTCTGTCATCCGGTGTGATAAAAAGTTCTGGATTGCGCCTTCAGAGTCAGTCACTCCTCATATATACGGGAGTCCGGTTGGAAAACAGGATAACTTGCAGGATATACGAGCTGCTGGCGGAGGTCGGCGGAGCCGGGAGCTTATGCGGCCATCTTGCTTGCTAGCGTAGCTCCTCCCCCCTTTTACTAATAATTTATTCCTTTATTTTTATTTTTATATTGGAGTTAATTTACTCCTCCTGGCCTCAAGTTGGAGGGTGGTATGGGGTATGCATGTTATACTTTATTCCCAAAACCAACCTCTTCAGCATAAATGTAGGCACTAAGCGATCTCCTTTGTATCGCTATTTATGCCCTGGTGTGTCCCTAGCCTTGGAGAGATGGCTTTACTGAAGTACTGCGCCCCAGTAGCTGCATTATTCTTCCCTGTTGGATACACCTCCATTCATTTTGAAAACATATCCACCCACACCAGCAAATATTTATATCCCTTCACTGGGAAGCAACATGCATCTGCGCATTCATCCTCCGTTGTGCAATATCAGAGGTTCCCTTTCACTGGGAAGCAACTTGCATCTGCACATTCATCCTCCCTTGTGCAATATCAGAGGGTCCCTGCTCCAGTCTTGTAAGGGAAAGTTTAATACTGCGTGGGGACACAGGCCTCTATCTCATCCTGGTAGGCCCATACTCTCTTCATTATTCAGCTCACATCCATCATCAATCCTCTCTCTGTTCATCTGTTGTTGCAGACCATTGTGCTTCCTTTACATTAGCTTACAACAATTGTCTCTGAATGAGCTGTATTTTTGGAATGTTTGTTCATTAGTCCCATCTGCACTGGCTGTAACATGCTTTCATTTAATGCTGTTTCAGCAATGGCATCATCTTTGGCTAACTTAGTATTAGCTCCTGTGTATGCTTCACATTTCATTACCGCTATCCTAGTGTACAATAGTATTTCTTTTAACAATATCCTTAATAAAGGACCATTTTTAATAAGGTGCCCTGTTTATGTTATGAATCCGTGATACTTCCACAGCTGGCCACAAATAAGAACTGCAAAGCATAATGTGAGTCAGTTTAAATGTTTAACAATTTTACCCTTGACTAGTATTTACTATTTTGTTCCAGCATACAGCTCATCTTATTGGGTAGATGTTCCAAGTGGCAGAGCTGCACCTCAGCTATTGCTATGGCATACCCTGCTCTGAAATCAGTGTCTATCAGGAAATTAGTGTCTATCAGTCTGCTGGAGGAACCATCAGTGTACCGCTCCTATAGTCTACCTTTTTTAATGGTGTCTAATCTTGGCGTGGTGCCCTTTTCTACAATCTCAACACCAACTTACTTAGGGGTCATATCTTGTCCTAGGAGAATGGATCTCATTAGAATAACCTATTGCAGGTAATACTTTTGACAAATTAACAGGTGGGCATCTTACATGGTGCCATTATAACCTGTGTGCCTGCTAGCAGAAAAATGTTGTGTCGATCCAGACAGCAACCACTGCACCAAATATGGCACCTAGACAATACAGGTATAGTCCAACACAATGAGAGCCGTCCTCTCCACCATCACAGCTGCTGACCCCTAGTCACTGCAGAAAGCAAAGTCACATAGTTGTGTCCCACAGGCCTTTCTTTTCCAGCTGTGTCAGCACATCATTGGCAGCATCACTTCATTTGCAATGTTATTTTGCTCTGAAACAGAGATGGAAAGGCAGTTTGTAGTGAGGCAGTCCAGCGGTCCCCATGATGTTGCAGTACACAATGTCTCTTTCAATTTCTTGAAACAGTTTGCAAGTTCATTTTGTAACAGTCATAGCATCTGCATTCATTATCCATTGGTGGCAGCAGTTCATCATCCCCAGGAAGGACATCATTCCTTTCTTGGTGGGCAGGAGCTGAATGCCCTGAATTTAATTCTGTCAGGTGATATGCTGCGGGTACCTTGGAATATCACAAAACCCAGGTAAGTCATCTCTTTTTGGCAGCACTGGCATTTTGACAATGAGGCTTCTCTTCTCTCCTGGAGGTAGTTCAGCAGAGCTACAGTGTCTTTTGTCACAGTCTTTCACAGGCCTCAAGTGATGGAGATGTCACAAGGAGCTTATCAGCTTACTGCAAGACAATCTACCGCCTTCCAGGCATAGGTGGCCCAAGTCTCTCTTTACTGCCTGCGCATTGACATTGGGACTCACAGTGAACATAGTGGATTTGGTATCTCAGTATGATGGCAAAGATTTTTCCACCCAGTGGATGGACTTTAATGCTAAAACCCACTGAGGAGAGAATAATACTCTGCCTCTACAGGTATAAATAATAATATTGTACTGGTGTCAGGCACAACAGGCTCTAAAGGGACCACAAGTTCAAGGTAATCACTTTATGGGGACAGCATTTTTTCACCAGCCGCTGTTTTTTTTTGTTGAACTTTTTATTTATTTATTTTAAATATCACTTTGTTGTGAGGGCATTATATCCTTCGGTATCAAGTTTGCGCTATAAAAAACTTTATAATAAATACATTTATCCAAAACCTCGCCGTTCCCTATATCTATAAACTTCTTGTTAGTTATGTGTACATCCATCCATTTCCTTTTTAAATGTAACAAACTGCAGTCTAACAGCATCATTCATCATCTCTCAACACATCTATATGTGCACTACAGAGGTTGTATACAACAGAGAATCCTTACTGAAGCTGTAAACAGTACTTGCCCTGTTCTAACCTATCGTTAGGTATTCGTGAATAAATTCTATTTAGTCCAATTTACCTTTCAGGGTTAGCTTTTTCACTCTTGACTAGCGCCAGGACACCGGTTTGTGTATTTCCTTGCTAAACAAATTCATTAAATAAGTAAGTTATATTGTATTGTATTGCAGCAATTATATAGCACTTACTACCCCTATATGGGGCACTGAAACACTTGCTTACATGAGTAGCACACTAGACCATGTAGGGTGTGTGGTTGGAAGTATGTTGTCTTTGTTTTGATCCTATGTGCAAAGTGTTTTCATGTTGTGCGTGATGACCTCTGATGTGCGGTTATCAGGGGCGGCTGGTGACATTTGAAAGTGTAGGGCGTAAACTAATTTGCATATTGCACCGCAGCCATCGAGCACAGCGAGCGAGCCCGAACCACCTTGCATCCATCCATACATCATTCATGCATCCACCCATCTATCCACCCACCCACCCTGCATCCATACATCATTCATTCATGCATCCACCCATCCATCCATCATGCATCCACCCATCATGCATGCATCCATCCATACATCATTCATACATCCACCCATCCATCCACCCACCCATCATGCATGCATCCATGCATGCATCCATCCATACATCATTCATGCATCCATCCATCCACCCATCCATCCATCATGCATCCACCCATCCATCCATCATGCATCCACCCATCATGCATGCATCATCCATCCACCCATCCATCCACCCATCCTGCATCCATACATCATTCATTCATGCATCCACCCACCCATCCATCCTGCATCCATCATTCATGCATCCATCCACCCATCATGCATGCATCCATCCATGCACCCATCCACCCACCCATCCACCGAACAATCATTAATGCACCCACCCTGCATCCATCCATCATTCATGTATTTTTATGACCATATAAAAATAAATTATGGACTCTAACAAGCCTTTAGGATCGATGTTGAAGGATGTGCCAGTTTACATATTACATCACCCCTACCTTTTTGTGCTGGAAACCTTCTACCGCCCATGTATTTGCCATCCTGTAAGCCCTAGGTATGTACTATACAAATTCACATACAAACATACACCAACATGCATGCAATAATAAATGCATATATCATGCTATTCCGCCTCTACCGTTTGTTAACATTTTGAAATTTTATAACCTTAGTTCAAAGAGTACATTATATTTGTGGTGACAAAGTTGTTAACTCATTTTCTGGAAAATGTTCATAAAATGAAATCTGTTGAAGGCTGTTGTTGCAACTATCAAAATAGAAATTCTGAGAATGTTTACATTTCCAAAACCCCATGCCGTGAAATAAACGGGTGGACTGGAATAGACGCAAACATTTCTGCAGCAGATGCTTTAACACACTGAACTATCTCAAGTCATTTGTGCAAGCTAGCTTACTGTAACACCGAAAAACACACACTCTTACCTTGCTGCCGGTCCGCGCCACCTCTGGGCTCTGCTCCCCGTCATAGCGCCCCTGGCCAATCCTGGCGCCAGGGGCACAGGTACCCTCTCGCCCGCAGCACGCCTATTAGGGCTCCTGATGGGCATGCGCAACGCCGCCAAAACACAAGTGCGCATGCGTGGGCACGCGTAAAAATTCACCCTCCGTCCCCACGCATGCGTACTTGTGTTGCCGCCTGTACAATCATGTCAATGAATCAACATGACACCCGCCCGGCGGTCTGACGTCATGTTGATTCATTGACATGATTGTCATGAGGGAGCTGCGGGCGGCGTCGGGCAGGGGGGGCTATGCCCCCACGCCCCAATGGACGAACCGCGCCTGGCGGTTATGATGTTATGGGACACAGCGTGTAGCAGTTTGTTGAGTGATGAAGTGTGAGAGACATATGTTCAGTTTTATGGTTTCAGTATGCTGGAAGCTTTGAACAGCTCTGCAGTCCACTTTTATGTATTTCGTATGACATTTTGTGCTTAGCTGGCCACTGCACAGGGTTGTCCAGTCTGAGATTGTGTGTATAGCTGTGGTACAGAAAGGGGTGGAGAGATCTGCTGGGATGTGTATTTTTAAAATCATCCAATATCTGATTGTCTTTGTGAGATGTAAAGAAGCGGTCATATATATATATTTTTAGAGTTTTATATAGTGCAAACTAGAACCGAGACATCGGGTATCAGAGCGCTTTGCATGAGCACCAGATTCGTGACAGATGAACACATTAATTTTGTTAGGCACAGGGAGATTAAGTGATTTGCCCAGAATCACAGGATGTTGAGCGACGTTATCAAGACTCGAACCCGGTTCCCCAGGTCTGAGGTCAACCGCTCTAGCCGTGAGGCTACATCCTCTCCCTAACTGTATAGATATTTGGTTCCTGCTGTGGTGGAATACATTAAGGGCCAGATGTAGGTAGGAATCATTTACCGATTTTTAATTACCGAATCATACCGATTCGGTAATTAAGAATCGGTAAATAAGAAGGGGGGGTATGTAGGAACATCCAGATGTTCCATTTACCAAATCGGTAAATATCTGTATTTACCGATTCGGTAAATACTGACCGGTAATGCTCCATTCATTCCTATGGGCTTTGCAGCCCATAGGAATGAATGGGGCATTACCGGTCGGAATTTACCGAATCGGTAAATACAGATTTTGCCAAGGGTGCAGGGGGTGTCACTTTGACACCCTCTAGCACCCCCAAAAAAGGTTCGGGGGCCATGTGGCAGGCATACCTGCCCTAAGGGCAGGTCTGCCTGTCATATGGCACAGGTGTGCATGCACACATGTGCATGCACACCTGATTCGGTATTTTACCATCAAATATATTTGATGGTAAAATACAGATTCGGTAAGGGTTGTGGGACTCAGAAGAGTCCCACCTACATATCAAAAATATCGAATAGGTATAACTACCGATTCGGTATTTTACAGAATCGGTAAATTTACCGATCGGTAAATTTACCGATTCTGTAAAATATGTGTCCCTACATACCAAAGCTCAAATACCGGTCGGTAACGGCCGAAAATACCGATTTTCGGCCGTTACCGACCGACCTACATCGGGCCCCAAGTCTTTTAAATTGTCCAGGAATGTGTGACAGATCTCTTCAGGTATTCCATGCTTGTTCATTTGGTGCAGGCTGTTTTTTTGACTGGACAGTGCAGGTGATGGACAACTCTCATAACAGGTATGTCTTATGTGAATTCAAGAGGTATAAGTTACTAATTGTTGACCATTAGCAATATGGTTTTAGTACCATTGTGGGCCTTAACTGTTCTATATGTATGTATGTATTAAACTCATTTTCTTCCGGTTAAATAAATAACCATAAAAGTTACAAAAACAAGATAAAAGCATTAAAGTGCTTTGACACCTTGTCAGGGTAGTAAGCGCTATATAAATGCAATTAGAATTACACTTTGATCGTTTCTCTGAATTTTATGCTCTGTGCACTTTGAGTTTTGTAATCATGTCTGAATCTGGTTTTTTTATTCTTCTTTTATCTTCTTTTATACCTTTTTATAGTTATTTATTTAACCAAATGGAGAGTTTAATACATACAACTGTTCTATATAGAAGTACATAACTATATAATGTCAAGGCGACTCATATGTCAGCTCTTTTTTGCTTACCAGCATATTGGAAGCAGTTTGCTGGTTAATGCAATTCGTGGGTTGTACTCTGAGGACTGCAGTTGAGGGTGCAACTTTTTTCTGTGTTCTGTTGCCAGGATGTGAGTTGTGCAGTTAGATAAGACATAGCTATGTTTTCAGTTGTCTTTGGAAGTGTATATACTCCTGAGTGCTTCTAATGCTGGCTGGCAGTGAGTTCCAGAACTTTACAGCTGGTATTGAGAAAGCAGTGCCTCCTACGAATTTCTTATGATAAGGTGGTATGGTATGGTAAGTGTTGCAAGCCTGGAGCGCTGGTTTCTCTTTGGTATATATTGCTTGAATTTAACTTGTAGGTATAGCAGTCCTTTTCCTTGGGAGGCTCTGTGGACAATATGCAGTGCCTTCAACATTGCCCTTCTAGCTATAGGTAGCCAGGGGAGCAATTGCAAGATTAGACTCATGCATTCTCTTGGATGAAAGCAGTGAAGAAGTCTTTTGGCAGCATTTTCAAAGAGTTGGATTATGCATATAATGAACGCTGGCGGGCCATGGTATGGGCTGTTGTCATAGTCAGGCTTGGAGATTACGAGCGTGAGACTGGCTTGCAGTTTTTGTTGGTGTGCAAGGTATGTGCCATAGTGTTTTCATTGTGTAGAAGGCACTTTTTATGACGGTGTAAGCATGTTGTATCAAGGGTAGATCTGAATACAAGGTTACTCCTAGATATCTAACTTCTCTTGATGTTATTGGAGGGGCTTCAAGTTCATGAGGCCAATGGCGGTACAGTGGTAGGTTTGTTATTGTCTGCAGGTCATAATCTCTTTAGATAATGTGCGTTCCAGCCATACAGTTAAACATGAATTAATGAATACAGAGATTGCTTAAGAATCTATTGTGTAAAAATCGATGGACTTTTACATTTATCTTTCATATTTTAAACTTTTTGAGTTGATACGAGAGTTGATACATCAAACCAAAATCAATTTTTGTGATACATTAAACAAGTATCTGCAATGCAATGGGTCTCACATTTATGCGAGTTTGAGCTATTGGAATTGTATATGAGAATGCCTTTTATTTATGTTTTGGTTTTTAAAACATGAATAAGAGACATTGTCATTTACAATGACTATAGCTTAAACTCTCACAAATGCAAGCCCTATTGCATTGCAAATGCTTGAAGGCATCGCTGAGTTGCCCCCTTCTGTCTCCCATGGCACCTGAAGAGCTCCCCGTTTGCTACAAGTTAAATAAACAAGCGGATGGTCACAACTGCGTACTAGAGACCCTCCTGCAGTAAGAAAAACGTATTAAAGAAAATAGTGCTTACAGACTAAAAAAGACGTACTGTGTAATAACGGAAGTAAAAGGGCCAGTCCTCATGGGAGGTTACAAATGAAGACGAGGCGGTACTAACAAACCTAAAAATGAATCAGAAGCCAGCATTTACGAAGGATAATGACACAAGCCAATGACAAATATGGGTGGAGAGTGGGCAGGGCTTCAAGTACATGTTCCAATGCAGCATGGCTCGCAGTGCAGCGCATGCGCTGCTCATGCTCGACCTCAAAATGTGACTTTGTGAAATAAGACTTGTAATCAAGTTCGTTTTTTTTTAATCGCTCTGAAGTGACCTCCTCACTGCATGAATGCTTTACAAAAATATAATCACACATTAATATGAGAAAAGATACTTTTTACAAACTTTTTTTGTAAATCATATGTATGCGTTCCACACATAGAGGTTATTGAGCTTAGAAATAACAAAAAAACACGCGCCCATATGCCCGATGCCACATCAGCGCTTCAAAGGTTCCCAGTGTGGCCTGAGTCAGATGGCTGAAAATCTCTTCAGTTGTGGTGGCTCTATTTTGGCGGGACCTGGCAGGTTAAATCTAGAGGACTTCCTAGCAGAGGACTTCAGTGCATTTGCGTGGATGAAAGAATGAGAGGAACCTGGAGAAGGGGGCGAGTCCCCAGTCACCATCTCGTTGACACGATCTCCTCCTCGTGTGCATTGATGGGTCTGATTGTAAGTGCTATTTTACACCTGTAAAGTCTAGTCCTGCGTATAGTGTTTCATAAAAACAAGCGATGGCGAACGATGCTGAAAGAAAACTTGTTTATTTTGAATAAAACTCTTTGATGTGTACAATGTACTGGGAGCAGGCTACAGCAAAGATGAGACAAGAATAAAATGCGATTGATTAAATTTTTTAATTGAATTTAATTGTTTGAAAGCATATTTAAAAACAATTCAATAAATGTGAGCACTTATTACTTACATTTAAAAACTGTTGTTTTCATTGAATAAAACGAATTGAAAGGTGTTGGTGTATGTTTTTTTTTCAGGAGCTCTTTGGTGTTCATGCGTTGTTACTTGCTGGTTGGTTTAACCACCGTCAAAATAGTAATGCATCACATTCCCACATTCTAAGGAACGAAGGTGCCACTGGTGGGCAATTCCTTCCTCGTTACCCTCTCCTCAGCCATTCTCAAAGCCAACAAGCACTGGCGTTGCCAATAGGTCTCGCAGTATGAAAGTTTGAGCTATTGGTTTTCTAAATGACATTTTTTTTTTTGTTTTGTGATTTACAATGCCCATACTTTTAACTTTTCCCATTCGGAAAGTTTGAGCGATTCGTATTGTATTGTATTGTATTGTAAATGACACTTTTTTAATTTATGTGTTGGTTTTGAAAATAGCAAAATTATTAGCTTTGTCAGTTACAATGTCAATAGTTTTAACTTTTCGCAAATGTGACACCTATTGTATTGTATTGTAAATGAGATGATCTTATTTCAATAACATTTAAATTTGTGTCTGCAATTACAATGTGATACAACCTATGTCCATCTAATTCTTTCAAAATGCCATGTGCCTCAAATATAAAAGACATGCACTGTTTATTCAGCACGTTTTATGCTTTTTTTTGTCCCAGTGAACACTCCGAACTCTATCATTGGCTATTTAGTCACACAAAAAAACGAGCATGCATTCCATCTAGACATTATTGACACTATGCAGCTCTGGGGCCTAGCATTTGGGCTTAAACAGCCTCTGAAAACTGAATCCAAGGGACTGTTTCGTTTGGCAGGAGGGAAATATAGCGCCAGCTATGGGATTTATTACGCTGGCATTAACTTAGCCTAACAAGTCACTTGTGTAACATTAATATTTAAATGAGCCTGTGTTAAAGTTTACACCAGGGGATCCCCGCTTCAAAAGGCTCAATCGAGTATTACAGGCCATTGATTTGCTGGCACTGCAAGGACCAGCGAGCAGACCCCACTGCAACACACTGGGAAGAGAACTGAAAACAAATATCTGAACAGCGCACGATCAAGGCAGAGGCGTCGCGGCTGTTCGCTCAGAAGCAAACTGCGTTTTTAAAGGAGATTATGAATTTGGCAGCGTTCAGCCCTTCAAATCCTATAAGTAATTTTGACTACATCTATTGCCATTTTTGCGGCTTTCTGCAGCCTTTGTAGTCCGGGAGTTAAACGCGTGTTTACTGCACACATTTATTATAGCAATATTCCACTTGGTAACAATACTTTTAAACCGTCTTAATATCAGGTAAACCACAGAACCAAATAAAGAATAAAAATAACGTGTGTGCTGTTGTTCAGTGGGTGTGCCGGTTTCTACTTAACCAAGCATTGAGTAGCCGGCTCCAGTGAAGGCACTCATTAGCCGGGAGCGCCTTCGGTTTCACTCGGTGTCAGACACATGTCACCCCTTGAATGGGCTGTTGTGGTGCACAAGATATGGAGCCGATCGATACGTGTGCAAGCTTGATTTAAAAACAAGCCAAAAACGGGAAAGCAAGAAAAAAAAAGCAGAGGGGACAAGGAAAGCCGTAGGGGGGGGGAGGGGGGAGGGGGGGGGGCGGGAATGCGAACGAGGGGAGAAGTGTGGCAGGCAGATGGCTGCGCGGAGGGAAGCCGGATGGGGGCGGGAGAGCCTGGTGGGGGGGGGGGGGGGGGCGGGAAGGTATAGAATGACGAGCAACGTGATGAGAAAGGGAGGGGGAAAACAAGAAAACAATGGGAATCGAAAACTAGAAACGAAAGAAAAAATGACAAGCTAAAACCGGGAAAGCAAGAAAAAACAAGGAGAAACACGAGAGACGGCCTGCGGCCGTCAAAGTGAAAGTACGAGGAGAAATGCGACACGGCGGGCAGGGGAGGGGGCGGAGCGGGGAGAGCGGCATGAGGGTGTGAAGCAGCAGGGGCCTGAGACGAGGCCGCCTTGCCTTTGATGTGGTAATGCAAGGCAAGCGGCTGGTGGCATTGTGCACGCGCTTTCACGTGCACTGGAAGAAATCGCCTGGGAATCGACTGATCTCGGTAAGCTCTGTTTAAGCCACAATATATCAAGCTCCCGCTCAATGCGCATGCGCATTGAGATAGGTCGCTCAACCTAAAAAGGATGTTGCCAGGAGGATGTGGGGAAAGGGAGTGAAAGACCCCCCCCACCCCACCCCACCCCACCCCACGAGGACACATAGAAAGTGTATGAAAAGCAGCAGGTGCAGGGAAGGAAAAGAGCAAGGTGACACCATGAGTTTCAATGTACAAGAAAGGGACTCCTCAGAGATTCAGTCGGCCTCGGGTTAAGGGGGATGACTGTGTTCACCCATGTCTGCCCAGTGCCTGCCTCTGTGTTCAGTCAGGAGTAACCCTGGGCAATGAACTCAGCTCCGCTAGCGGAGCTTTGTTCTTCCACGTAGTGGAGTCAGCTACAAAACTGCACCCACAAATGCTTTGATAAAGCAACTTTACATGTTAAAAAGCATATAACCAATTCACAAAAGTGAACTTTAAAATATCAGGCAAGGAGAGAGGTGATGATTTTGGGGTTGCCCCTAACCTAGGGGGAGGACCAAGCAGATGCCTTGAACACAAAGAGCATATAATGCTGAATGATTCAGTGGTGGTCCCATCCTCGTAGGACCACCCCAAGCACAGTTATGGACAAAAATGCAATCCAAACCAAAGGCCCTGCAAAGCATTATGGGACGAGATTAGCAGTGGGCAGTGAATATTATAGTATCCAATATCAAAACATTCCTCGAGGGGCAGCAGCACTCTGGCTGAGCTGAGAGCTAATACTATAAATTCTACAAAGAGCTGCAGTTCCACTAGTCGTTATTAGGTGTCCCTCAAGTCAAATGCTTTTGCATTTGACTCATAAGGGACACCTAGTAACGACTAGTGGAACTGCAGCTTAATGAAAGGGTGTCAATGCTTTTGCATTTGACAAGTGAGGGACACCTAGTAATGACTAATGGAACTGCAGCTTGATCTAATAATCTCAATGCTTTTGCATTTGACTCGTGAGGGACACCTAGTAATGACTAGTTGAACTGCAGCTCTTTGTAGAAATATTTTGATATTGGATACTTTACTATTCACGGTCCACTGCTAATCTAGTCCCATAATGCTTTACAGGGCCTTTGGTTGGGATTGTATTTTTGCCCAAAACTGTGCTTGGGGTGGTCCTAAGAGGATGGGACCACCACCGAATCGTTCAGCAAGATGTGCTCTTTGTTTTCAAGGCATCTGCTTGGTTCTCTCCCTAGGTTAGGGAGGATCCCAAAATCATCACCTTTCTCACTGCTTGCTAAATTTTAATTTTCACTTTTGTGAAATTACTATATGCATTTTAGCATGTAAAGACGGAGATACTTGTCATTTTACCAAAAGTATAAGAGGTCTCTGTTTTATTAATTGGGAGTCAGATGGAGCGAATTTGTGGAATTCACGGATTCCGCCAACTACGCCCACCCTTAGTCAGGAGGAAAAAATATTGTGGGACCAGCCTTGTATGTCTTGTGATTGTCAAATTTGACAGTGAACCTTAAGTTGGGAGTTTACCCGATTTCCCCCCCCCCAAAAAAAAAACAACATGCCATAGTTAAACAGACCTCTTTTTTCACAGAGGACGTGAAGGTGACGCTGAGACAAGGGAACATAGCCAACCTGACTGAGGTCATGGCAGCCGTTGAAGGTGTGGACGTCGTCATTCACTCAGCCAGCATCGTTGACGTATGGGGGAAGGTTTCGCCGGACAAAATGAAAGAAGTAAATGTCAAAGGTAAGGCACTGGGGTAAGGTTTTGCGACCGAAGTGTGTGTTTGTGTCATACAGGCCCAAAGGCAGCTACGTAGTCATATAAACACATTTATCAACATTGTTACATATGCAGTGTTATCAGTGACGTGGTCATACACACAGTCAGTGTTGTTAATGTCTGCAAACGAGAAGATGCATCCACAACATCATCATATTTGCTCTGGTATTGACAGCATTTTCAATAACGTAACCAATATGGCTGATATAATCATTCACACAACTAGCTGTGCAACGTCATCCGATTCCCCGCCATCATCATCATTCATGTGGCCAGCACCATCTACATCGTCACTCACACATCTAGTTTCACTGCAAACATGGCCGTTCTCCTATCCCCAACTAGCCATATGAAAACGGATTCAAATATTTTGTAACATAAGACATACAGAACATTCGAGGCGTGGTGGAAGGTTGCATCAACGTCCACGTGCCAGAATGCTTTCTGCCGCACCACATGCTATATTGGGAAGACTCTTACGGGCCACTGTATACAGGGAGTATTTCAAGAGTGAATAGTTTATAGAGACGTGTTCTGTGAAGGGCTGCAAATACAGAATAGATACGTTGTATAGAGAGAGTGTTTTTCAAAGAGGAGCTATATAGAAAGTATTTTGTAAAGGCCTGCTGTACACTGGGTATCTTGAATGAGTGTCTATTGTAGAGGAGGAAACGGTCTGTAACAGCATTCTGTATGCAGGACATGCTTTGTGAAGGCATAATACCTACATCATAGTACATCTTCCTAAATGGGCATGTATAAGTAGGCAAATGTCCAGTCAAGATCAATCGTTCACAGGGATTAGTTCTAATACTTATGCAGTCCTAGGATGTACGTAAAAGTTATATTGGGCTGTTGGAGTCTGAGCTGTAGGCATGATAGAAGGTAAAGGCATGCTTGACAGATTTTCAGCACGAAAGGACAAAGGTGATTTTTGCCTGGGTTCTCCGAACTAAAGAAATGGAGAGATTTGCCAGATCATTTTGAGGTAGCAGGAAGACCTACACATGAGCTGGCTTTTAAATATGCGACAAATCTGATCCCACGAAGATGCCAATGTTTTTAAATGCTTTATTAATTTGCGCTGGCACATTGGGCATCTTACTAGGGTAGATGATGGTGGGAAGCAGTTTGTTGCAATAAAGGAGTATGTTTCTTGTCTGACTTGAGTATATAATGGTCGAGGAACATGTAATATATAATTGTATGCAGGCATGCACTATAGGGGAACTGTAAGTGAGGGACTTTGTGTTGACCTCAAGGGCGACTTGAAAGTCATCTGGCAGTTGTACACAGGGAGATGGAAGGATTAGATGATGGGTGGAAGTGGAGTGATGTTTGCATTTGTGTGAAGGGGTAATAGAGTTAGGAACTGTGCGCCCTGCTAAACTACAACTGTGCTGCGAAGCTGAATGGGGTAAACAGACTATTTGCGCTCTTTGTTAGAGTAAGGATGATATATAGCCTATACCATGTTTCTGACTCCCAAGTGATGCCAGCAATCTATCAGTATAGAGTGGTTTACAAAAGATTGAGCAGTGTTGCAAAAGATTGAGCTTGAGATGATTGTTGAACATGAAATGTCTGACTTTGAAAAGTCTTGGTTTTATTGAGGATATGTCCTCTCGGGAGGCTTTGCTCGTTTTAACGGAAGCTGTGTGTGTGTCACTGTGGATGGAGGTGGAATAGATCATGCTTTAAAGAGGGAGGATGTCATTGTAGAGCTGTGTTGGGAACTCCTGATGGCAAGCCAATGCCTAATTTGTAAAAGAACGAGGGTCGGTGTCCAAAGTGCTGCTCAGAAGCCTGCGGCTGGCACTATTACGTGTTGGCATGCAGAACACCATGACTGCATAGTCAGGATTACACCTCATGCCTATTTAATCCCCTACCAGGCACTGCCTACCCTTTATCTCACTCTTGCAGGCTCTTGCTTGCTTAATTTCTTTGTTACCGTTTTTCCAACTTTCTCATCCTCCTTCTGTTCCCTATGTACGAGTTTCCCTCTTCTACTTTCGGTGTGTAGGAAAATAAGTGCTGACCCTCGAAAATGGGCCCCACCACCAACAATCGACTCGAATTAAGCCGTGTGGCGAGCGTATTTCGAGGCAGCCTGTCTGGAGCACAACTCCCATTTGTTGTCAGTCAGGGTGGGGTGGTGCACAGTCTGAAAGATCAAGGATTGTGAGAGCTGCTGCTTCTAGAGGTCATTCCAAATGGGCGGTCAAGACTTCTCTGGACGGCGTTAACATGGCGTGGTCTTGAGTGACTGAGTTTCATGGGATTCCTGTTGGGTGGGGTTCATGTTCTATGAGGCAACCAGATGTTCAAGACTGGCTTGTACCTTTTTGGATTTTCAGAGTCCTTTGTGACTTTCTTAAGTAAAGTGTTGCACATGCAGCTTGTAGTTATCAGGGCATGCAGGTTTTTAAAGGTGCTGTGTTTCTAGGGACATCCATGGCAGCACTAAGCAGGATGAGCTCCATCTGCCGCTACCCACACCTTCCAAATCCAGGGGATCCACGGAGAAGCGATGCTGTGCTACCTGCAAAGTGTGCGCTACGCAGATGCCACACACTATAACATTCTGTGATGTCATACAATGTCCACCTTCAGAATCAGTGCAATATTATAAGAACAAATCGTATGAAAACACATCCCTCCTTAAACCATCCCTCCCTCATACACAAAAACATACACATCTCAATCATGTGTCTATCCATAGAGCATGGGCCCAGCAACCAATGATAATCGTTAAACGTTTGGAAAAATACTGTAAACACATTACTGTAGGTTCAAATTGATTTATAAATTACTTGTAAAACATAACGTTTCAGACACTGCCCTATACATTGTGTAGTACAGAGTCGAGACGTGACCTCGTGCACGTCTTTGATGCCCTATCAAGCTCTGCCTGTTTCTGTCTTCAGGTTCCTCTGGCGTTCCCACACCTTCACCGCCCACCAATGACTCATTAACAGAGGTAAATCCTCTGCATGAAACAGGGACTGTGGATTCTCACCACAGCCCAGACGCCCCAACCCCCACAAGAAGCACCTTTCTTTGAGGTGTGCACATGTGGGTGACTCATTTTTAGTAATCAGGTCACACAGGCGTGTTTAGAAGGTGGGATGTTGCTTAGAAACAACCCCAACAGCATTAGCAGTAAACATTTCCATTCATCGATGAATTAAAACACTTACAATACATTAAGGAAAACAATATAAGCCGAGTACTTTCAAAGGCTGCATTTCGCTACAGAAATAGGAGTATTAAGCATGCGATTCTCAAATAAAACCTTCCACATGTAAATAAGAAAAAATGCTATGATTCATCTCTGACCATCAACATGCCAGGTACACTCATCATCGTAATATTCAAATGATAGAATAAGTGTGAATGAATGTCATCTACAACAACACCAATTGCTGACTAACTTTTCATACTAATGACACATGTGATCACTTATCCTACAAAACATGTCGCCACTGCCCGGTTTACGGTTCTAATGGACAATTTTTGAAACCATAATCCCAGGCACTGGTTACGCTCTTGAAACAAACCATCACACAAACGTAAGTGCTGTGAGGAGTTCTAAGTGCACCCTGTCGAAAAACGACAACACAGACCTTTTACCTTCAGGCTATTTTCTAAGACGGGGCATAATGAAACAAGTCAAAAGCGTCGAAATGTATGCGTAGTCTTTTAGCTTATGGATTCAACATATTCATTTTGGCTGATAATCAAGTGTTATTGCCCTCTCCCGCGGGCAGTAACATCTGATACTTACTCTCATGCAGTCAGGTAAGGGCGCAACAAGAGCAACCATTGCAATTAATGCCCGGTTACTTACCGGTAATACACATTACTCCGAGTCCTGGTCTCCCCGTCCCATTCCTGACAAGTGAGCAGCTAGTCTGCTCCACAGAAACCCCTACCTAGCTGAGCTGTTTGCACTTCCCCCTATGATGACGTCACCATCACGTGACTATAAAGGGGGAAGTGCATCTAATCAACATCCTGAAAATACCAAAGAAAATCAGAACGAAAAAAACAAACAATCACCCAAATAAAAACCCAAACCAGGGAGGGAGGGAAGGGCTCAGGAATGGGACGGGGATACCAGGACTCGGAGTAATGTGTATTACCGGTAAGTAACCGGGCATTACCTCCTCGTCCTGTCTCCCCGTCCCATTCCTGACAAGTGAGCCCATACCCAAGCACACGGTGATTGTGAGAAAAAACAGACCAGAAAGGAAGTGCAAAAAACAGGTCCATTTAATCATCAGAAAACAGTACAAACTATAAATCATGTACAGAAGACAGGACACAAGCCCCAAAGGCAGCAGAGGCCGCCATCCCCAACTGAAGACGGTAATGTGCAACAAAAGTATGGGGAGAAGCCCACGTGGCAGCATTGCAAATGTCCCACAACGAGGCCCCCTTGAACATGGCCCAGGAGGACGACACGCTCCTAGTCGACCTACCCTGAAGAGAAGAAGGCAGAGGACAGTGGGCAGAATCGTAAGCAGAAACCACAGCGCCCCTGACTCAACGAGACAAGGTGGACAAAGAAGGACGAAGCCCTAGTCCCGAGAGGCCATAGGTAACAAAGAGGGAATCAACTTTACGGAAACCAGCCGTACGCTCCAAGTAGATTCGGAGAGCCCTCAGCACATCTAACGAACGGAGGAGCACCTCCTCAAGGAGAAGCAGGAGCCGGAAAGAACACCGGGAGAACAATATCCTCCTGACAGTGAAAGGAAGACACCACCTCAGGAAGAAAAAACTGACTCGGACGGAGAATGACGTTATCATCGCAAAAGCACAAGAAGGGAGGGCAAGCCATCAGCGCCCCAATCTCACCAACCCTCCGCCCAGAAGTAACGGCCACCAGGAAATTAGCCGTAGCAGAAAGGAACTTCAGGGCCACGGAGTCCAAAGGCTCGAAAGGAGGACCCGTCAAAGCACGGAGAACCAAGGGAAGATCCCAAGGAGGCACAGGAGAACGAGAGACAGGACGCTGAAGCAAGAAACTCCGGAGAAGGCGAGCCACCAACGGGGAGACAGAGGATAACAGAAGAACCCCGGAAAGCCAGAATGGCAGCCCATTGGGCCCGAAGGGAAGAAACCGCAAGCCCCAAGATGAAACCATCCAGTAAGAAGTCCAAAACCTTCACGGCTTCACAGGAGGCAGAAGAGAGACCCCTCACAAGACACCAAGAGGAGAAATTTTTCCAGTGACGGGCATACGACTTCAAGGTGGAAGGACGGCGAGAAAGCTGGAGACAACGGGCAACCTCAACCGAGCAACCCAGACCCAGGAAACTCATCCTCTCAAGTGCCAAACCCCCAGCCGGAGGCGACGCAGGGAGGAAACCCCCAGAAGAGGAGCCCGCAGCGGGGAGGGAGACAGCGGAAACCTCCAATGAGGGCAAACCGAAAACGTCAACAGAAGGGGGAACCAAGACTGTCGAGACCATTCCGGGACCACCAGGAGAACCTCCGCCCGACCCCAACGAATCTACCGGAGGACCCTCGGAATTAAGGCAAACGGAGGGAAGGCAAACAGCAGACCCCTAGACCAAGGAATCGAGAAAGCAGCGGTAGCCCACGCCAGCGGAGAGGGAACTATGCAGCAAATCGAGGAAGAAGGGCGGAACCCACCGAGGCAAACAGAGCCAACCAAGGAAGGCGGAACCGGAGGGCAATCAGGTCGAACAGATCCGGGGACAGACAAAGGGACACCGAGGAGGGGAACACCCTGCTCAAAGAATCCGCAGGCCCATTCTCCTTCCCCGGAAGACAGACCGCCGTCAGAGACAAGAGAGTTGACTCGGCCCAAAGGCCGAACGCCCGCGACAGGAGAAACAGGGCACGACACATGCCCCCCTGGTGAATCACATAAGAACGAACCACCTGTTTGACCGGCAGCACAGAGACCGCCCGACCCCGAAGGAGAGGAGCGAACCAAAGAAGAGCCAACCAAACCGCCCCAACTCCTCCCAGTCCGATGACAGGAGGGACTCGAAACCGGACCACCGACCCTGAGCCGTGGAGGCACCCAGAACGGCACCCCACCCCAAAGCACTGGCATCCGTGGACAACACAAGCACAGACTGAGGAGGAAGGAGATCGTACCCCCAGGAAAGAGAGAGAGGGGACAACCACCACTGGAGAACCGCCCGAATCCCCGGAGTGACAGGGACCAGAGTCACGTAGTCCAAGGAGGCTGGATCCCAGAGCGACAGGACATGTCGCAACAGGGGCACAGACGGAGTCTGGACCAAGGAAGGAGATGCAGAGTGGAAGCCATCTCCCCCTGACTCCGCAGCCAGAGATGGGCAGACACCCGGGAGTGGGACAGAAGCCAGGAAAGGTGATGAAACAAAGGCAACTGGCGCTCCTGCGAGAGAAAAACCAAGTCCAAGTCCATGCGGAAGAGAGCCCCCAGGAACTTCAGGGACTGGGAGGGCACCAGGGAGGACTTCCTGAGGTCGAAAAGGAACCCAAAGGAACCGAACAGAAGACACACCTGGTCCACAACCGACAGAGCCTGCGAAAAAGAAGGAGAGACAAACAACCAGCCATCCAGGCATGGAAAAACCAGAAGACCCCTGGAATGAAGGAAACCCACCAGAGGGGCCAAGAGCTCGGCGAACACTCCGGGCGCCGAGGAAAGGCCGAAAGGGAGCACCCGGAACTGATAGTGAAGGGCCCCCACAGCAAATCGGAGAAAACGCTGGTTTTCCATATGTACAGGAACGTGCAGACACGCAACCATGAGAACCAGGGACGCCAGGAAACCTCCCGGCAGGACCAGAGGCAGGACGGACAGAAGCGTCACCACCTGGAACGGACGGCGGACAACGAAGCGATTGACCCGCTTCAGATCCAAAACAGGACAAAGATCCGAAGTGTCCTACTTAGAGACCAGAAAAGAGGATCGAATAGCAACCCCTGCCCCACTCCAGAGGAGGAACCTCCACAAGAGCCCTCTACTCAAACAGGAGTCGCACGCCTGCCAACAAAGCATCCCTGCGCAGAGGAAGACGGGGCAGGGGAGTCTGAACAAAAACCGGAGGAGGAGGTCTGAACTGCCCAGGCATCCGGAACCGACAACCACAGGGCGCGGAAGGACTGGAGGCGACCACCAACCGGTAAAGGCAGACAGTCACCGAGAAGAGGAGGAAGCGGGGGTGGCACCACCGGCAGCGGAGCGGGGCTTGGCACTTTCAGGGGCCCCCCGGACATGACCCCTGCCACGAAAGGGCGGAGAAGCTCCACGAGCAGGAGGCCCAAAACGTGACGGTAACCAAACCCACGACCCCGAGAAGGAGGGTGGACCGGGGCCAACAGCCTGCGGTACCCAGCAGACTGCTCGACCAAACCCTCCAGCTGAGGACCGAACATCCCGGAGCCTACAAAGGGAAACGAAAGGAGGAACAAAAGAGGCGTGGCACCCTCGCCGTCGTGACAGCAAAACTGACAGGGACCGGAAATCCATAAGGAGCGACTGAACCATATAGGAAGAATACGCATTCGCCCGGACAGAAACCCAGAAGCAGCACAGGAACACCACACTGTCCCTCCACAGCATCCGCAGGAAGGGCACACATAGAAACGACCAAACCCGAGAGGAAAGGCCAGTCATCAAACGGCAACCTGCACAGCCTGAGGGAACTCAGTAGCAAAACCCCCAAGAAGGTAACGCCGGGACAGGAAACGAGGAAAAGAAGACATGACCACCTCCTTCCATACGCGAGACAGCACATAGCGAACCGTCTCGCACAAAGGAAAAAGTCAGGAGCAGGCAGGACATACTGCGCAAAAAAGGCAGTCTCCGGCGGTGGAGAAAAGCCCAAATCGGACCGCACATGGGTGAACAGTTCAGCGAGCTCAGCACCCTGAACAAAACGACCACGTACACCCCCCTCAACAACAGGACCAATGACAACCTCAGCAGCAGCCTGTGGAATCAAAGAGACACGAGGCACCCTGGGAGGAGGTCCAGCCGCGTTCCTAGACAGGAAAGCAGCAGCCACAGCCTCATCAATAAGGAGGCGCAGGGCAACAAGAGGGGTAGCAGAGGAAGAAGCCCCTGAATCCATGACAGCAACCAGTCCAGACTCAAACACTAAAAGCAGGCAGAAGCAAGGACCAAAATGCAGCCAGGAAGGACCCCACTCAAAGGACACAAAGTCCCGAGGATCCGGACCCACACAAGAGCAGGAAAAAGGAGGCCAGAATAAAAAAAAACAGCCAAACGCCAAACTCGCCCCCCCAAAAGCACAGGAAAATCCAGCGCACCTCAACCTCCACAAGCAGAAACCCCCGCCCGCTAAAGCAGGGCCCATCGGGGACAGCCAACACCAAGGAAACAGCCGCTGAAGCAGGCCCAGTAAACAAGGTGAGCGAGGACAGGCAGATACGGCCTCTAACGCGAGCCGCGCATAGAAGCACAGACCACCGGCAATGAAAACCAGGCAGCGCGGGGGGGGGAGAAATAGCATAAAAGACACAAAGGGCGGCCGCTAAAGCAGGCCGCCGAAATACAACATAAAAGTCAAAAGGAACTTACCCATAAGAAGGCAAACCTCCAGCACAGCCAGGTAACAGGCAACTGCGTTCGCAGAAAAAAAAGAACAGGATGTTGATTAGATGCACTTCCCCCTTTATAGTCACGTGATGGTGACGTCATCATAGGGGGAAGTGCAAACAGCTCAGCTAGGTAGGGGTTTCTGTGGAGCAGACTAGCTGCTCACTTGTCAGGAATGGGACGGGGAGACAGGACGAGGAGGTAATATCTGTTCCTGTCCTGCAGAGGAGGGAATAAGGCTCCGCACAAAAACAGAGAGTGCTTCCGGACCGTGGGTAGCCTCTTACCCGAGTGTGTGTGGTGGAAACAGCTCTATCCTCCCCTGGCGATCCACCAGCCTCTTCTCTAGCAGCAGCGGAACGCAGATGGATGACAAGGCCTCTACTAAATCAGTTGACATTGTTCTACTTTTGTTTGGTTTATTGGGCTTCCCTCGAGTCAAAGGTAGAAGGAGGATCCCTGACACCGTGTGTGAACCGGCAGCTGCAGGAGATGAGACTGGGGGATCACAGAGGGAGGCTTGAGCCCTTTCCACCCTGACATTCAGGTGAGAGGCTGCTCCTGATCCTGCAATGCTTCCTGTTCGCATGAAGCGTACAGGAGCGTTGGTGGAGGCCAGCCACAGAATGCTTCCTTCGTAGGCCTCTAGAAACTTCCACCAGACTCCTACTTATTCTCATCAACCACTTCCTTGATGGAAAGCATCCTGGGCTTTAAATGGGCCGGGTCCTGGCGGGGCTCAGAACTGGCAGTTCTAAATCGGGCTCTCCATTTTTGCCCTCAGGGTGAAAAATAAATCTGACCTCTGCAGCAGTACCAGCCTTCACTGCCTCTTATGTAACATGAAAGAAACTCGTTATGCTTCTTTCAGTCTCATCATTTCAGAACCCAAGCATTTTCATTATTATATCAAACGAAGCCATATTGTTGCTTATTTATCTTATGCAACTGATAACCATTGGCAAAGCCAATAGTTCTGGCTTGTTGTAGGTGTAATGTTACTAGTTGTACTTTGTATCTGGACTTAATGAAAGAAGCAGTTAAATACAAGACAGCACACTATGCTAAGCACAGTTTTTGAGCTTAGGTTTTTTTAAGTCACGCCCATAACTGCGTCGGTCACGCCCCTTTGAGAGACTCTCCCCCCAATTTTTTTCATCCAACTTAAAGCCTTGTATGCATCACTGGAGGCTCTGTCACCTACTCTGTGTACCCTGCATAAATGAGAACCTCATCTTCCCTTCATAATAAGAGATATAGGGCCAGATTCATCCAGCTTAAATCCGCTCGCAATGGGCTAGATTCTGAGAATCTGGCCCTTTGCGAGCGGTATTTTTGCATTTGGGATGCATCATCCCAAATGCAAAAATCGCTAATTAAGAATTCGTTAAAGTGCGATTCTTTGCAATTAAGAAATCTCAAATTGAGATTCCTTAAATGCAATGCATGAAAGTGAAAAAAATAGCGAATTCGCTATTAGGGCACGCAAATTACCATGAAGTACATCTTCGTGGTAATTTGCAAAAACTTTGAAAAATGCACTTTAGTGCATTTTTCAAAGTTTCATGTTGCGCACACACATGCCCTAAGGGCATGTGTGTGTGCAACATATGTGCACACATCAATTTCAGGGGTGCAACAGGGTGTCCTTTGGACACCCCTGCACCCTTGAAATCGCAATCTCAATTTGCGAATCGCTAATTGCGATTAGCAAATTGAGATTGTCTTCCCATTCATTCCTATGGGCCTCTAGGCCCATAGGAATGAATGGGGAGATATTCCTTAATTGCGACTCGCAATTTGCGAGTCGCAATTAAGGAATTATTAGAAATCGTTATTTTTGTAGTGATTTCCTGATGCATAGCATTTTGCTATTCCTTAATAGCGAATCGGTATTTTTCGCTATTAAGGAATAGCAAAATGTGTTCTTTATGAATCTGGGGGATAGTGTTGAGTTTCTTAACAGCGGATTGCCAGGAGGCAGGCAGGGTAATGCACCTGCTGCAATTTTATACGCACTCTAAACATACGTGGTAGGGAAGGCATTTCTTTCCAAGTACAAAGAGATAGTGCTACCAGACCTTCTTCCTTGAAAGTGTTTCATTTTACCAGGTAGGAGGGTCACTCGCAGCAGGGCAAAATTCCCAACCAATATAAACATAGAACTACAGTCCACTGACAGTACCACCAAGCGTCTCAACATGCACCCATTCATTTTGTAGGTCAGGCCAAGACACAGACATTGCTGTCTCACCAGCCTCATGTGTTTGTAAGGATTAATCAAAAATCTATACACAGACATAGTGGCCATCTGTAAGCTCTCCTAATCCATTCGTTTGCTCACCTGTCATTCACATTTTCCTTACGCCCACCATAGCATTCAGCATGGGGCAATAGGCTATCCAACTTCAGCATTTGAACTGTGAGTAACAAAATTGTGCCCCATCACATCTGCACAGACGTTTGAAGAGGAGTGCACCTCTGTGCCAGGTCTGGTGTGCCTGCCACAAAGGCTAGAAATATTGGCTTTGCCAATGTTTGTTTTCAGAATGTGTACACATTAGCCTGCTGCCTGCAGCATAGTGTGCCTGGTCTCGGAATAAATTATTGCATCTCTTTACTAATTCTCTTGCTTTTCATTCAACTATGTTTGTGACTAGGGGTTCTTGTGCTAAATATTGTTTGCAAGAAAACACCCTGATGGGGAGGGAATGAACCCCTTTCACATTACAAAAGAAGTTACTAAAGTCGTAAGAACGAGAGCAATAAGGGACACAATAAATAATACCCATGCGCCATCACACCAGTTCTAAGGGCACATAGAGTTCTGTAGTGACCTACACATATATATATATAAGCTTATGCAGCTTCTAGGGTGAAGGCAGGGCAAATTTGCTAATGCACAGGTCTACAGAGGGTGAACATCAGTGATCTCATCAGTGATGTCATTTCAGATGTCATCAGTAATGTCATAGAACATGTCCTGGGTTATGTAATTTGTGATATCATAAGCAGTGCTCAATGGGGCGTAAGTTATAGTTAGTTCTTCTAACTGTAACTGGTGATTGTGTTTTTTTTAGTTCAAAACGTTAATGTTGTCACTGACATATTCACCTAACTATAACGTTTTTTCAGTGAATTTCTAAGTTTTTTTTTAAACAAAAACAAATCCTATTATCACACCTAACTGTAATGTTACTTAGACCTTTGTTTTTTTCAGTGAATATCTTTTTTTTCTGCAAGGCAATATTTTATTACCATACATAAAGCTAACCATCTGCCATGCACTGCCTTTGGCCATGCATAGCAGTAGGTTCACAACAGGGCCTGGTCTGTAGCCAGGTCCAGCAGCAAACTGCCCACAGCCCTCCAACCCCACACTGCACACGCCCTTTTGCCATGCGCAGCAGGCGTTCGCCAGGATGCCTGGTCTGCGGCATCAGGGACTCAACTCCTGGGGTCGTCCTTTCATTTTAAAGGGGAGGGGGACCGCATGGCTCTTGTCACAGAGCCTCATTAGACCCTGGGGAGCCGATTTCCCAAGGCCAGGGGAGCATTTTTTTAACAGGTGAGGGAGGCTGCATGGCCCCATCCCCCAAGCCACATTAGCCCCTGAAGACTCCACCCCCCCAGGGAGGTATTTATTTTAGAGGGTAGGGGGGCTGCATGGTCCCCCTCCCTGAGGCTCATCAGTGCAGGCAGGGAAACTGATCAAAAGTCCACTCCCAGCAGGTGAGAGCATTTTTAAAGCTCCCACTCACTGAGAACAGACCAAGGACCTGTATTATGAGTCTGGCAGTCCGAGGACCACCAGACTCGTGGTGGCGAGGCAGTGGCAGTTCAGCCACAGCCGCACCGGCGCTCCTACTAACCCATTACAAGTTGGGGGCTCGGACCACCCTGGGACCACCACCAGAGAGCTGCCATTCCTCGGAGGTGGCGCATCGGTCAGAGGCCCAATATGCTTGGTGGGACCTCTGCGGTGACATGCACGTTCCTCCTTGATGCCAAACCAGGTGGAGAGGAAATAAAGGGGGCCCTAGAGGGCCCACTGTGCCTCCTCCGCTTGTGCATGGACTCAGAAGGACATAACATGTGCCCCCCTGTGTGCATGCACAACTGAGCCTACATGGCATAGACTTTTCAGTACATGCCGTGCAGGAACCTGGTGAGGTGTTCCCATTGCTGAGCCTTTTTCAAAGCACTACGGCCTTCGAAAGAAGCACCACCCTGGGAACGCTATGCCTCCCGCCCGCCAGGCTACAAATAACTTGCAATGGGTGGGCGGCGGCGAGCCTCGGCGGTGCGGGGCGTGGTGGTGGAGTACCACCCACCCTCGCACTCTGAAATTTGTAATCGGCCCTTAGTGTTTGCTCCGATTTGGTGGAAGTTTTCAAAATGCTCCCATCAAGCAGGAACAAACACAAGTTTCTCTGCCCACACTGGTGTGGGCAGGGAAACTGCTGTGTCCTGGGATGGGCTCCCCGGGGCACAGTATGTGAGCCGTCCCCAGAGAATGGGATCCCCGGGGCCAATATTGACTCAGGTAGGGACCGCGTGCCACCCGTCTTTTGGCATATTTAAGCCCCATGGTGGGCTCCCCATGGTATACAATGGTTTGGGGAGATCTATGTCCTTCCTCTCCAGGTTTATTAGAATGAGCCCCAGGGGATGGGGTCCACAGGGCCGTGGGTGGCCTGGGGAGGGGGACACGTACCCCCCTGTAAAAGAAATACTAGGTACGTTGGGCACCCTGGACGTAGCAGGAGCCAGCCCTGGGGGGTGGCTGTCCCCAGAGCCATGCATGGCTCCAGGATGGGACGCGTGGCTCTTCTCCTATTTGCACAGGCCACCTCAGGGAAGTGGAGGTCCCAGGGCCCGAGATTGGCCCAGGACCCGAGGGCCACATGGCTCCCCCCTTATTATAAAACACAAAATCCCCAGGGAGATGGTGGTCCAGAGGGTGCAAGGAGGCCAGCGCTGCCTCCGGGAACAAATTCACATAAGTCCCAGGGAGATGGTGGGCCCAGGGGAAGTCTGTGTGGTCCCCTGCACCATCTTTACAATTTAAGACCCAGGGAGGTGGTGGTCTCCAGGGCCGGGGGGGGGGGTCTGTGCGGCATTAACCCCGGGATGTGGTGATCCTGGCGCATTATGAAGCCCATGGGGGGGCCATATGTGTCCCCTCCATATTTTTAAAATGAACTCTGCATGCCCCTGGGCTTGCCCCATCTGGGGGCTTTGGTATAAACAAGAGTGCACGCCCACACAGTTAAAAAAAAAATAGAAAATGCTGCAAATTTGCACCTCCATCGCGTTTACATGACAAAAATAAAAAGCACAGTTAGGGGGTGAGGGTATTCCTACCCTGTCCCCTTTTCTTTTTTAAAAACTTTTCTTGTGGGACTTATCTGAAGCTGAGTCCCAAGATGGCTGCTAACACTTCCTGGTTGAAGTGTTGGCAGCCAATCGGTTTTCAGCACAGAGACTGTCAGATCCTTGTAGGATCTGTGTCCCTATATATACACAAATCTGTTTTTATTTCAATATCTCCAAAACTACTGAACGATTTCCACCAAATAACAAAAAGCACTCTTTCTGGACCAAGAGTTAGCTTTCTGCAAATCTGGTATAATTCCGTCCAGAGGTTCAGGCTGTAGTCATGTTCAAAATGCCTATAGATAATTAACATAGAAAAAATACTTTTTTTTACCCCCTTTTTTTCGGCCTCTTCTTGGCGGATACTCTGGAAACTTTCCATGCACAACAATATTCACTGGAACACTTTTTTGGAAAAGTTCATGAAGATTTGTTAAACTATCCCAAGATATAGGCAAGTCCAAAAATGCTTTTCCTATGGAAATATATATACATACAAAGTCTGATTTCATCTTTTTAAACAAACTAATCTGCTTTGCATTGAAAGGTAGTTGGAAAAATATGTATGCATCTAGGTGCAGTGTCTGTTTTTTTTGTTCTGTGTCTCCCCTACTACATTCATCTGCTATGGTGGTGTGGTCCAAGGAAGGGCATGACAAATAGAGCTGGCGCACAGGCCTCATCTGCCTCTCCCTCTCTAAAGGTGCCAGTGCAGGACAAGCCTAAAATCGCCATTATTGTGCCTCATCAAGACCAACTGTATTGAGTGCAGTTCCCAGAATAGGCCAATACTTTCTATGTGGTCCTAATTGCAAGACCTTAATCCTGCTGACACTAATCATAGAAGACTGGAGTGTACCACCTTCCTCAGATTGTACCTACTGGAACAATAATACCAGGGCAGCCTAAAATCAGGAAGGCCCTAGGGAACACCAAAACACTCAAAGGGGACCTGCATAATAACTCATAGCAGCCAACTAGGACTCATGCACCATAGCAAAATGCTTCCCATAGAGACCACACAACAAATACAACATCCTTCCACACAAGTAATGTGCTTTTTTACCTATAAAGGGTGTAGAGGAGCTAGTTGATTATAGATGTAATTACAAATGGAGTCATACCATAACCATGGAATGGGTGCAATTGTTCAAGGAGGTACACTGAAAACTCGACTGTTTCACAGTGCTGCAGACTGCAGTGGTTTCTGGGCTCTTCCCCTAACTGTACCTCTTATTTGTACCTGCTCCCCGACATCTGAACGCATTCTTGAACTTGTTCTCCCTCCATCACTACCCCTTTTATACAAAGCTTATCAGTCAATTGTGTCGAACGTAGAATGAAGTGGGCTGGATCCATGTTATACTTCCTGAGCCATTGACTATTTAAATAAAGTCCATTAAGATGTTTTGTAAATATTGTGGATACCTTGAAAATCTGATCCGTATCTGGTCGTCCTGGACCTTTGCGAAGCATCCCTGATAAATCTAATGCAGATAAGGCGAGCGAGTTTCACATTTTGAGCCTTACATCTTATCTTTATTCTGCTTTCTACTGAGATCTGACTGCTGTCTTTCCATGATGCTTTGTTATAGGAACAGAGAACGTGGTTCAGGCATGCGTGGACCATGGGGTACAGTACCTGATCTATACCAGCAGTATGGAGGTGGTGGGACCCAACGTGAAAGGGGACCACTTCTACAGGTGAGCTCCTAAGGAGATATGAGATTAGCCTCTTGTTGACCCCTGCCTGCCTCTTATGTGTCTTTCCATTCACTTGGTCTTATTTCTGTGTCTTTTCTCTGTTCCTCGCTCAGTTGCTATTACGTATTCTTGCCCTGCCTGCTCTTCTTCCACTGTTGCTTCTTCTTCATGGTTGTCACTCCCTCCCTCTGTTGTTCATATCCCTTTGTCTTGCACTTGTTTTCTGGCAGAGTTTCTTCATCACTTACCGTTATTGGTGTCTCTTCCCGCTTCTTATCTTTATTCATCCCTATGCTGTTATTTTCCTTTATTGTGTGATGATCTTGCCGTTTCTCCCTTTCTTCCAATTAGTTTTGACTGTTTTACATGTTCCGTTCTCTATTTCTGCTACTCCTCGATGCTTATTTTCCAGGTTCAGCTTCTAATGTCCAACTTTAATCCGCCCTCTGCTGGAGTTATTCTTAGTTCTTCTTTCTATTTCTTGTAATGTTATGGTATGTAAAGTTGTATTTATATAGTGCATTTACTTCAGACTTCTTTTTGCTGAATAAATTTTTTTTAAAACTACTTGTGAACAGACCTGAAAAGGAGTCTAGAGAACGCAAAGCTAGGGTTGGGGCGGTTTGCTAAATTTCAGAATGGAGTGTTGCACACACAAAGACAAAGTTAAAGAATACCATATTCTGGTCACAGCAATAGAAGAGCCACTGTGACCTTGTGTACAATACTAAAGTTGTGTACAATACTTATATCCTTGAATTGAACCCCCTTCGAGATGGGTACCTAGTGCACACTGTAAAGTTGCACAATCGTGATCCCATGTGCTCAGAAGTCTTGCAGCCACAATTTGAAGCAGCTAAAGATTAATTGATTTCTTCTTACCTTATGATCTGTCGCTGGACCTGATGGCCCGGCTTCTTGCAGCTTCAGTTTGCATTTCCTCAGCTCTGACGGGCGGGATCCTGGCATTTTTGGGCGCCATCTTGCCCTCTTCCTTATTTACATAATGAATTCTGCAACTTTATTATTGAGAAGACCTGGAATGAAATGCCATATAGTTTATTGTTATTGACTGAATTGTTGTTTATTTGCTTCCTGGTCACATCTGATTATATCACAGCTTGTTTAGCTCAATTTAAGGCATCCAGTCACATTGCAAGTGTTCTCCCTTGATTGCTCGCTCCCTGTATTCTATAGATGTTATGTCTTCTCCAGTTTCTGCTTGATCATTCTTACTATTCATCAGGTCAGCTGAATTTTTCTGCTCTCCAGGTTTTTTTTCCTGTTGGGTAAATTCAAATTCAAATTCAAAAGAGACTTTATTCGGTGTGTTTCAACCATAAAGGTGCATAGACAAACATTACATACAAAAAATAAAATACAATTACAGATGTTAAAAGGACTCGCTACATTAGGTCCATAGTGCTCAAGTTCATTATAATCACATCAGTCATTGGTCCAAACAGATTCGCAGTTTAAGAGACAGTTTTAAAAATTCAAGAACTTGGAGGACACTATCACTGTGCAGCAATTGTAAATATAAAAAGGCTGGTCGTATCTGATTAAAATTTAATTTCTTTAAAAGAGCAATTAAAAAGCGTTTACGTGGGTATTCATAAAATCTGCATAAAAACATAAAATGCAACATATCCTGTGGAGACTTTCCGTCGCAGCCACAGGATATTGGGTTTTTACAGAAACTCTCCTTTTTGGGTCTGATAAGCAGATGTTGAAACAGATTAAATCTGAATCTTGTTAATAAAAACTTATCGTGAGTGCTGAGAGTACCGAGTAGGTAAGGCTCTGTTGTCAGGCAGGTTTTAACCATAGTAAATTTCCTTACACTTACTTTTTGTAACTCAACACCCTCCCTCAGAGCCTTCTTACGCAGAAGAAAGGTCTGCTTGACTAGATCAATGTCCCCCATTCCAATTCCCGACGGGTGTTCAAACAGATCAGGAGGACCCATCTCAGAGAAGCAGGTTTTCAAATACTTCATCCAAGGAATGCCCAACGCGTTATCATGAGCCATAAAATCTTTAACAATTAAATGTGTTAGGGGGATGTCTTTGCATAACCACATTTTCAACCAACAGGTCAGAGGTCGTAGGGATAGGATATCGCTCAAATACCCCACTCCTAGCTCCTCATGACCTGCAAAGTTGGAGGTGGAGGCCGGGACACACAGAAGCCGTTTGTAAAAAGAATTGTCTGTGATCTGAAGTTGATCCCCAGCCATGTAACCCCAAAGCTCACTACCATAGGCTGCGGTTGCTACAGATTTTGCGTCATATAATTTTATCATTTACCAAGTTTTGAAGCAAAATTAAAAATGGAGGCATTAACCCTAGTCACATCACATCTTTTCTTCGCAAGTTGTGGGCCCCACGATAATTTAGAATCAAAGAGAACACCTAGATAGGAGAATGTATTAGAAAACGGTATTACTGCCTTATCTAGTTTGAAAGTATATTGTCTCTTTGACTGTTTCCCGACTTGCATGATGTATGATTTTGAGTTGTTCACTAACAGATCTCTATCTTCCATGAACTTTTTGAATGCATTAAGTAGTAGTTGAAGACCTTTTTCAGTTCTTGCTAACAACACCGCATCATCTGCGTATAACAGGACAGGAATACTTCTTTTCCCCACTCTCGAACTGTCTGCTTTCACCTCCTGTAAAACGCCATCCAGCTCGTTTATGTAAAAATTAAAAAGGAATGGAGCTAATATGCAGCCTTGCCGCACCCCCTTCCCTGTTCTAAAATCATCAGTTACTGACAGGTCTTGGCAATACCTTATATTTGCGCTTGTGTTACTATGGAGGTCAACCAAAAAGTTTATAATACCGTTGTCTACTCCCTTATCCCTCATGGACCCCCACAGCTTCCCCCTGTTCACACAGTCGAAAGCTGAGGATAGGTCCATGAAGGCCAGGTGGACTGTACCCTTTTGTACAATAGTATATTTGCTGAGTATTAAAAAGAGATTTGAACATTGTGTTATGGTCGAGCGGCCATTACAAAAACCATATTGAGTAATAGACATGATGTTATTGTCCTGTGTCCACTCAGAGAGACGCCGCAGTACAATTCTCCCCACTAATTTCGCCATGGAGTTAATTAGGGAGATAGGCCTGTAACAGAGGGGGCTATCCCTATCCCCCTTTTTAAATATAGGCACAATAGTGGAGAGCCCCCAGGATAATGGGCATCCGACTCTCGCGGCTGCGTTAATAACCGCCACAATAATCGGGGCCCAGAAATTGGGATCAGATTTGAAGAGATCCGGTGGTATCCCATCGGGGCCTGGTGATTTTCCCGCTGTAAGTCCCTCTATTTCCATTAAGACCTCTCCTATACTAACATTAAGGCATAAGCCCCCTTTGGTACATTCAGGAAGTACAGCGTTGACCTCATTACCCCCATACAAATGTTTAAAATGTGCAACCCATTCATCTTTTGTTATAACACATTCTAACCCCTCATCCGAATCTTGCACCAGGAAGGGTTTCTTAAGCACCGCCCAAAATCTAGCGCTATTTTTCAGTGTTTGTGGTTCCAGGATCTCAGCCCAAGCCTCATTCTTCAATACCTCCTTCCGTGAGGCAATGACTGATTTGTACTCTTTGCGTGACCTCTGGACTAATTCCTTGTTTCTTGGTATTATCGACAAAGCAGGTCTAAGGTCACGAGCAGCTTTAGAGCATTCCTTGTTGAACCACCTCGGGCCCTCCCTCCCTCTACTCTTTACTGGTTCTGTCATTAGAATAGCTATTTTGTCTGTTAAGGTCTGATAATCAGACAGGACCTGAGTTGGAGTAGAGTCATCCTGTGTGCATCTGGTGATTATATCACTGCAGGTGTTTTTGATGTTCTGATATATGAGGTCCGGGGTGCACATAGACCATTTTAGGCGGCGTCTACCATCCGTTACTGTTACCCTACCCCTGGCCATGTTGCGACTTACGCTAGCCATCCAGGGCCCCCTTAATTGTACGGTGAGTGGGTTATGATCACTGAGTGCGTTATTAACTATAGAAAATGAATGCACAAAGACCTGCATGGGCAGGGTTAACAACATATAGTCGATAAAAGTCCCCTTTCCATGCCCTTTAAAAGTTGGGGTGACAAAGCGCTTGGAGGGGTCACAGAGTGCCATTGCTAGAGTAAGACCATGGTCATTAAGAAAATTATTAGAACGGACCCCCTCCACGGTGTGTTCCAAATGTAAACCGTTTAGTCTGGGGCAATGTAATTCCTGGAGGTTTTTCCCTAGGGGGTCACCACAGGGGTGAATATTAAAATCGCCCATGATCAATAAATTGTGTGAACAATCCCTCATTGAGGTACCTATATAGTCATTTAAAAATTCTAGGTTGCCATGAGCTATGCCAGTGTTAGTAGAATTATAAAAATTAATCAGACCAACCTTACAATTGCCAGCAGATAAAATTAGGCCTTGTATACCGGGGTTGCTTGATGCCCTGCTATCAATTGAACATGTCAGTGCTACCCAGATAAACATTGCCATGCCACCCTTAGGCCTTCCCCGGTTTACTGGTATAGCAGGTACAAAATATGCCTTGTAACCTTCAATACACATTTCCTGTTGGGTATTATATCTTGAACAGTTACATCTGGCATCTGGTGCTAATACTGGAGCTAGTAGGGCCATTCCTATGCACGAATAAGTCTCTCCAAACGTTGCAAAGAAGTCCTGTTCTTGACAGAAGATAGTCAAAGATTTGCTCAGCTAATCCTAATGACTTACTATTCCCGCAGTCAATCCTAGATTGTATTAGGGTGGTTTGGGGTTTGAGCCAACAATTGGCAGAGTGCAGGATTTTCAAGTGCTGAAAGTGGAGCTGAGTACAGAGGCAACATGTGGATCCGTGGCTGAATACTGTCCTTTTATTACGCTCCAGTGACTGATACATTAATGTAACATCCTTTCAAAACTTGAGGCCTTCCGATACCCCAATTATAATGTGCTCATGATTTATGTTTCTTTCCATGACTTTATCATTCCACTTTGGAGCCTTGGGAAAGATCATTGGCTATACAACCTGAGTGCAACACGGGTTGGCTGGAGCACAAACTTAAATCCTAAAAGAATTTAAACACTTCATGCCACATGTGGATTAATTATCTTTATTTTACCTGCATTTCGAGTGCAGATTCTTCCTCATTAACTAATCTGATTCATCCTGGAAAGTATGGTTCAATGGAGGGGATTTCAAACCACCATCCTGTACGAAGAATCTATATTGTTACAACAAACAAATAGAAGAAATGAATCCACCTCTTTACCAATAGGAACTCCACATCTATCTTCCAACCTGTGGCTCCAAGAATAATTTATGATCAAGTGTTACGTCCAAGTTTCCTGCTGTGTTTATAGGGATCGGGCCAACTCCCACGGACGTAGGTCAGTTAATGGAAGTCCAGTGTTGGTGTGCGCTGTCAATCAAGAAAATCTTTGTGCTCAATTATAAGTACTTAGCTGATTTTCACCATCACACTTCTGATAGTAAGGTTGATTAACTGGCTTAACATCATGTGGATATTTCTCTTGCTAGACAATTTGAACATGTCCAGTGTATCATCTGCATACTTCTAAAAGTCAACTATTAGAATGCACAGAAGACATTTCAAAAGCTGCATGTTCATATTAAATGGCAGTGGGCAGAAAATCATCGCCATCAGGGGGATATCCTTCTGCAGCTTCCATGGGTCAAAGGCACTGTTTGGGTCTTGTCTATCAGGAAGTAATTTAGCCAGGCAAGCATTTTACCCGCAGACAATATCTTAGCATCTTAGAACAGAATGTGGTGATTGATTGTGTTGGTGTGGTTGATAGATCAAGTAAAATGAGTGTTCCAGCATCAACATCACCCACCTTCGATTGCATTCTGCATAGGATGCAAAGAACAACCAGTCGGTGCTTTGGTCTGCCTAAACCATTTGAAGGTCATTACAGACTATTATCCATATCAAACATCTGTATATGGCCATTACCAACTTCTCTATAACTTTTGCAGGTGAAATAGTATGGAGAAAGGTCCATGGTCGGTGATTCCTTTTTGGTTCAATTTGGACTTTTGTAAGAAGCAGAGTTACAGTCACTGTCTTCTAGGCTGTAGTGGACATTTCAGTATCAAATGAACTGTGAAACAGTATAGAAAGTACAATAGTTGAGCTGGGAGTGCCGGTTTGAGCAGGTGAGCCAGACAGGATCTCTAGGAGAACTACAGGGTCAAATAGGAACGATAATGATGGTAACGTCATGTGCCATGGTCAGGGTAAACTTCAATAATGCATTATCTTGCAAAGGTTTAAAAAGATTTGCTGGGCAGGGAATGTGCCCCACTTCGGACACTGTTCCAATGTTGGGCATTGCACAATTCCAGATAAGGTTGGTGAGGGGATTGTTGTACTGAGGGATTCAACAATGGAGAAATTCTTCTTAAAAGCTCATTTGAAATGTAAGGGGGTGTGATCTGGTGCTGCAATACCTATTTTAACCTCTTGCAACCCAGTGGTATATTTTTAAGCTTTGTTGTATATGATTTACCAGCCACTGTGAAGTAAGCTATTCTCCTGGTCCTCTCGAGGCCCTTTGTAGCTAATTTAAGTTCGATCAGTTCGCTGAGGAACCAGCTGTTGGTTTGTGTCTCTTTTTTTACATGTTTAGGGGCTAGTAGACTTATGTAAGGTGCTCCGTGAACAGGAGAGGCCTTGATTTGTTTTTGTGATGCTCTTTTGCCAGTGTTCCTGCCTATTTGCAATCTCTCTTTCTTCCCCTGTGTGCCTTATTCATTGCTCCTATCGCTTTCGTAGTTTATTTCAGACACCTCCACAATACTGATGGTCAGAGTTCTACTTCCTTGATTCCTCATCGGTCTCTCTTACTTACTCGTAATTTTGGTGGTTCTTGCCTCTTTTCCACATTTATCCCTTTGTTGTTCTTATCTCTAGCTTGCCTGTTTAAGATGTCACCACCTCCCTACTTAGTTCGTAGTCCTGAGTCTTCGGTTTGTTTTCATGCTCACCCGTCTGTCATTTGTTATTGTTCCTGATATTTCTTCCTTTCTTGCCTTACTCCATTCCTCTGTTTCTCTTGTTCCTGGTTCGTTTACTTGGTTCCCGGCCCAATCACTCTGTCTCTTAGTGTTATTTGTGATCCGTCTTCCTCTTTCTTGTCTTCCTTCATCACTCTGTTGCTCTTGTTCCTGGTTCGTTTGCTTGTTTCCAGGCCCAATCACTCTATCTCTTAGTGTTATTTGTGATCTGTCTTCCTCTTTCTTGCCCTACTCCATCCCTCTGTTGCTCTTGTTCCTGGTTCGTTTACTTGGTTCCATGCCCAATCACTCTATCTCTTAGTGTTATATGTGATCCGTCTTCCTCTTTCTTGCCTTACTCCATCCCTCTGTTGCTCTTGTTCCTGGTTCGTTTACTTGGTTCCATGCCCAATCACTCTATCTCTTAGTGTTAGTTGTGATCCATCTTCCTCTTTCTTGTCTTCCTTCATCACTCTGTTGCTCTTGTTCCTGGTTCGTTTGCTTGTTTCCAGGCCCAATCACTCTATCTCTTAGTGTTATTTGTGATCCGCCTTCCTCTTTCTTGTCTTCCTTCATCCCTCTGTTGCTCTTGTTCCTGGTTCGTTTACTTGGTTCCAGGCCCAATCACTCTATCTCTTAGTGTTATTTGTGATCCGCCTTCCTCTTTCTTGTCTTCCTTCATCCCTCTGTTGCTCTTGTTCCTGGTTCGTTTACTTGGTTCCAGGCCCAATCACTCTATCTCTTAGTGTTATTTGTGATCCGTCTTTCTCTTTCTTGTCTTCCTTCACCACTCTGTTGCTTTTGTTCCTGGGTCATCTTAAAATTTCCTTGCCTGATTTTTACAACTCTGCTTTACTTACACTAGCATGGTAGGCGTCGGCTGTATGTCTATGTAAGCTGTTGAAGTGCTGGGTTCGCAGGCATCCTACACCTTAATATTTGCCGCAAGCAGGCCAAACCATGCAGTGTATCTGGATGGAGGCAAACAGCAAAATCTCCTGGCAGCACAAAGGTGCATCGTAGGAGAGAGAGGATTAGGAAGTCAAGCAGGGTTGTAAACTGTCACTTGGGTGCTAAGGCTATCTCGCAATTTACTGTATATTTCCATTGAAATGAATGGGCACTCCATGACGAGTTACCCTTGTCATTAGCATCCAAGTGGTTAAGAATGTAGGCTTCATCTATCATGGAGTCCAATTTCACATAGATGTTACAAACTAGTTGCACCTCCGACAGCAGGGCTACCTTGTTTCAAGTCGATTTTCGGGGATATATTGTTACAGTGTAATTCACCACTTTAGGATTTAGAAACAGATTATATGAATGGCATACGAGCCCCCATGATTTGTTTAACGTATTTAATAGTCTGCTTCTAAAGTCTAAACTAGTGAAATATCTTGAATCAACAAATAACATTGCCTCATTCCTGAATATATGCAATCTGTGTGAACCTAAAGGTTAGCTCTGCCATCTAAGCCATGGACAATATGTAAGAGTTGTCTAATTTAATCCTTAATATTTCCCATCAGTGGATTTACTAGGCTCTCAGTTAGTGGTAATTCCGGGAGTGGGGTGAAGATATAACAGGGATTCCTAACGCATAATCAGGTGGCAATTCAGCGTTATACTGCAACATGTACAAAACACAGAAGCGTTCAACATCAATTACCAAAGTCAACAGCATAAAGCACTGTCTGTGAGGTATTTGGAACAATAAGTGAATAAGTGACGCGGCTGCCTTAAGGCAGCAGTGAGGGGCTATCAGTTTTCACTGAAATGTCATAAGGATATACCCAAGTGATTAGGGTATCTGTGGCAGGCGTGATGAATTATTTCATACGTGGGTTGGCAGGTTAGGTCAGCGGTGCCCTGAGTGATATATGAAGTCAAGGATGGATGTGGCTGTTGAGGCCATACCGGCCCCGCTGAACGGACCTAACCATTGAGAGTATGGAGGGAAGCGAGGGGTCATTTACGGTAACTAACATATGGGGCCCCTGTGTTTGGTAACTCACTTGGTATCGAGTGCATTCAACTGAGCTGAACAATCTTGTCCTATTTCTGACATGAGGAGAATGTAGCCCCTTTTAGAATGGTGCCATTCACCTGCAAAAAATATGCCCGTATGTAATAGTAAAGCCCATATATGTGGCCGATCTGCAGTAGTATGAAAAAGAAGCTGGTTGAATCCAGTGTCCTGGCCCAGCGTGTGTTTCTTCAGGTGCTTGTGGGTGGTTCTTCCATTCGTTCACATCTGCTTTTCTTTAATTTATTTTGCATACATGGAAAACGGGACTCATAATAACATATTTAAGTACTTTTGCACAGACTTCACATTCCTAGCCAAGGTGGGCGTCGGGAGAGTGAACACATTTTCCATTTCTTAAATTCCTGTTAAATACACTGAGACCTCGAGCTCGGAATACACTAGTCTTTGGCCAACTCAGGCAGAAGAATGCGCCAACCGAACTCCAGAGGAGAAAACCTGTGCAGTGGCACCATGCACATGGCATGATGGCAGGCTTATCTATAAACAGAACCTGTTCTGGAATTCGACATCCATGCCTCAAGAAAGCCCCATGCCTGTGCGCCATTTAAAGGGGTGAAACACATGTTGGCTGAACATCTGTGAGCCTGCCAGTATGTAAACAAGCATTTGCACTGTAATAGGTCTCGCATTACTGTAATTTTGAGCTTACAGCGTTGCAAATTATAACGTTTGTTAGATTTTTTTTGTCAAAAAATATCCCAGCAGTAGCATAACCATTAATATAAAATCCACAAAGGGACTCATATTAGCAACATAAGGTACTGCACACTTAATGCAATTATTAAAAAAAAGATTACAGCTGAGCTTGCGTTTCCATTTGTGTTTATTGGAAGTGTGCTTAATTTCAATCTTTCTTTTTATAATTGGATTAACAGTGCAGTATCTTATGTGGCTAATAGAGGTCTGTTTACAACTTCACAGGGACACCTAGTAACAGCCTGTGGAACTGCACCCTTTACTTGCTTTGTGGATTTCTTTTATTACTTATGGCACTGCTGGGATATTTTTTGACAACAAAATGAATCTAACAAACATTATTATTTGCAACGCTAATAGAGCACAAACTTACACACTAAACTGCCTTTAATAATCCTTTAACTGGCTTGCACTATATCTGTGCAACATGACAACTAGGAAGAAAAAAGCTGAAAACTAGAGTGGTACCTATTAAATAATATGAACATATTATCCAAACTGCCATTCATACTGTAATGGCTGGTGCATTGTTTTACAAAACTCCTAGAACGTTACTCCAGGAGCCAAATAGGTTTAGGCGGCTGTCAAATATCTGCAAGTCGCTAGGCTGCAGAAAAATGCCCCTTGTTGTCAGTAAATACAAAAACTTAAAAATTGCTAATTCAGACAGACTATTTCTCTAATGCGGTGGAGAGAAGGTTTTCTCTAGTAGCTGGCAGTATATGTGCTTGTGGTGTAATGAACAAAATAGCATCCTGACTGACTTCTTAAGGATATGTGGACTGCATAATCCCGTCAAGCATATAGGTTTAGTCAAAGCCCTTCCCGGGACAGTGCATGCATTTAAAAAACTGGAAGATATGCTGCAGATTTCACAAGATCTCCATCCTAACATGGGTAGGAAACGTACCCACTGAGTATAGCTGTGTAGACCAGTGATTCTCTGCAGTCATTTTGGTGCTTGCTGACCCCTGCCTGCCACAGAACCGCACCACCATGTACCACCGGGTGACATCAGTGCAAGATTCACCGACCAACCACACTGAGCCTGATAGCTGCTCCCTTGAAGAGACACAATGGCGTCACTGCACTTTTTCTGTAAATTAAATAAACAATGGTAAAACGGAAATAAAATTACAAATGACGATCATCAGGAAGAAAAGCCAACATCAAAGAACCAGCAGGAAATAAAATAAATAGTCCCCAAAGGAACAAATATAGACCTACAGCTTAATGAAACTATAGTTGGCCGGTGCTCCCAAACGAAAAACGGAAGGGATGTATCGGGAGCATCAACCAAAAAGGAGCCAGCAAAGAACACCAAAGCACAAGTGAACCAATAGTAAGGAGCAGGCGGGATTTCACTCGATAGAGGGAATACAACAGGTCTTGCAGACAGCGCATGCGCTGATGCTCGACCTAAAATTGGGGGACTGAAGCAGTCCAGTTGAGTTGGACCCACTGTTTCCTGATGACGAACAGGACAGTGGTGTCATACTCCTTGGTTGATGTGTGATGTTTGACTTTCCCTCTAAAAAAAGTACACCGTGACTGTTGTATGTATTGAGGCAGCAAAGGTTTTTGTTAAAGTACGTTGCCCATTTAGTTTAAGTATTGACAAAGTTTGGTTTGGTGGGAGTTTAATGGAATACGTAGATGCTGCCCAAGACTTTCCATTGTACCTACAGTGGCTCTTTGGAGAAGTGCTATCACACGAGGTGCTGTACACTCCATTTCATCTGCCAGCATTATTGTTATTGCAGTTTCCTTGTCTTCCAACTTAAATAGCTCTGAGCCAGATACCATCTGCATGATGTGCTTAAACCTATTTTGTAGAGTTAGTAAGGTGGCGTCTGCCAATTTGTGGTGAGCCAGTGATCAAATACTAGAAAGAGCTTGTGATGCTGTTGAGCAACAAACAGAAATAGTCAATGGTGGGCTTATGAGCTACTTCTTACCGCATAGTCCTTCTGTATACAGACGAGATGTAGAATCAGGACTATAGACCTTCCAGAGTAGCAGATAGAAGGAGGATTGCACTGGTAACTTTGGCATCTGTGACAAATGGTTTCTTAACATTATTCTCCTTTACTATTTGTTTATGCGTGGGTGGATTGATGGTAAGGTTCGCCCACGCCTTCCAGGAGGGACAGCAATTACTGATGTAAGAGCGCTCCGGGTAGGATTTATTTGGGAATGTAGACCTTGCTACTAGGGTGACTGTAGGGTTTAGAGGAGGCGGGAGAGCAGTAAAGAATTGTGCAAAAGAGTTGGCTGTGGGGGAGATGTAGGAAATGGTGCAGTCTGCTCGGTGTGAGGGAGTAGCAAGGAATAGTGCAGGACCGCTCAGTGTGAGGGAGTAGTGAGAGTACAGCCAGACCAGAATGGTGTAGAACTGCTTAATCTGAGGAAGTGTTATGGAATGGTGCAGGACGGGGAAGGTGGTGGAGTAGTAAGAATATACAGGACTGCTCAATGTGAAAGGGTAGCAGGAGGTGTGGCATGATGACCGCACAATGTAAGGGAGTGGTAAGGAATGGTGAGGGGCCACTCAATGTGAAGGGGGTAGTAAGAAAAGATGCTGGACTGCTGCTGACTGGGAGGTACTTCTAGGGTTTGTACAAGACCCCTCACTTGGCATGATCCGTAGGATGTAGAAAGTTGACCCTGTAAATTAATGGCGGATCTTAAGATAGTCTGCTTTAAACTCCCTGGCTGCATTCTGCTTTTCAATTAAGTGCTTAATTTTCAATGAAACACTACATAAAAAATAGGCGTAGACACCTACTGCATCCTTGGTCTATGTTTTGAAATCCTGCTTATTCAAGGTGCTCTATCTTTTGTCAGACCTTCCTGGATTTTTGAGCTTGGCCATTTAGCTCTGCGTGCATAGGCTTGGTGTCTTTTCCTGAAATCACAGGATATTGGGAAGGATGGGAGCGTACAAGCCAGTTTTCTCCACCATATATCGCGGTTCTTATAAGTCCCCATAGTGGTTTATTTTCATGATTTTAGTTGTTTCCCCAGGAGTAGGAGAATGTTGCACTAGTACCCTGCATGGGAACCCTGCGCCGTCCCTATCGGGGAACAAGCCTACAGACCTAGTCTGTCACTTCCCAGTGATCAGGGCTTGTAAGTGAATTTGCGTGCACCGCGTGCACGCTCTCCATTACTGCTCGGCGCGCGCCTTCAAGTATGTATGTATCTTGGGATTTTGGCTTTTGGTCTGACGTCAGTTTGCACACATGTGCGGCCAAACGGGCTTCCCCAGCACGAGACACAGACGGAAACACGCCGGGGGAATCAAAAATTTGCTAGCATTCGCGACAAGAATTTTCAATTCTATTAAGGACACGGAGGCGAGGATTATGCTTCTCAAACTTTACTGCATCAACACAGCAGCCAATGAAAATATATTATTTTCTCAAGTAAACAGTAAAATTACTACATTTCCCATGAACACCATGGTTATAGGCACGCCCCCACAGTCCATAAGAACCCCCAGCGTGCACATCACTTCCTCTTTCTTTGAGGCGATAAGTCCATAACGTGAACCAAACAAAACAGTCCATAACATGAACCAAACAATCCTCCAACGTGGAAGAAGAACTTCAGATCGTCATCTCGACGTCAGTCGTCTGTCAGTCCGACTTCTTATCCGATCCTGAAATAAAGGAAACAACACCCCGTAATTCTTGCATAAAAGGGTGGGTAAGCTTAATACATACAGTACATTAAGCCGGGTGGGATAATCCTCGCCTCCGTGTCCTTAATAGAATTGAAAATTCTTGTCGCGAATGCTAGCAAATTTTTGATTCTATTACAGGACCGGAGGCTTCAGATTATGCTAGTTTAACGCTGTTTAAATACCACAGAAGTAATATCTCCCACCGGCTTGTAATAAAACGTCTTAAACGTTGAATCAGAGGACCAATCTGCACAATGCATAATATCTTGGATACTGGATCCTAAACCATAAGACTTGGACGCCATCGCGCCTCTAACTGAATGAGCACCAAAAATACTCGTATCCACACCAGCTTCCTTCATAATGAACCGAAGCCATCTAGCAATAGTGGCAGCCGCCACTGGTTTAAAGGGCTTTTGAATAGAGATCAACAATTGTGAACAGCCCTGCGGCCGCAAGGCCTTCGTACATTCCTCGTAGGTCTTCAAACAATGGACCACACACAGTTTTTCATTGTCAGGAAAAGCATTATACGATATATGTCGAGACATTGTTTTAGTACGACCTGTAATATGAAAAGAAACCCCCTCTGGGGTAAACACTCTACCTGTTACGTCGAGCGCTCTGACATCTGAAGATCTTCTGCAAGAGGATAGACAAAGCAACATGGCTAATTTAGCCCACAATTGCTTCCTGGACAGGAGAGAATTAACCGGCCATCTGTCAAGCAAAGAAATGACCACCGAGACATCCCACAAACCTGAATACTTGGGTTTGGGAGGGTTGGCCACCCTGATGCCTTTCAACAACTTACAAACAACCGGGTGCATGCCTACTGGTTTACCATCCACCAGGGCATGCCCCGCCGAGAGGGCTGAGCGAAAGTTGTTGACCGAACGATACGCTAGGCCACCTGCCGCCTTCTCGGATAGAAAATTCAACACTTGGGGTAATCCTGCCCCCACGGGATCCAGACGTCGTCCCACGCACCAATCCACCCAGTTCTTCCAGGCAGCGGAGTATCGCTTCCTGGTGGAAGGTGCCCAGGCCTGCTTGATAAAGTCAGCAGCCTTGTCCGAAATTCCTGGCATTTGCCACTGATCCCTGAAAGCCTCCATGCCATCAGGGATAACCTGCCCTCCAACAGCAATGGGTGCTGTTCCTGACGAGGGCCCTGCAACAACCACTTCAAATCCGGCAGCAACCGGGGGCGGTCGCAGCTCCACTGTAACAACTTGGGAAACCACGCTTGTGACGTCCACCACGGAGTCACCATGACAATTTCCGCCGCTTGCCGTATCACCTGAGTCATTACTCTGGGAATCAACAGAAAGGGGGGAAATGCATACTGGGTTCCCACCGACCAATCCTGGAGAAATGCGTCCGTCGCTTCCGCCATCGGATCCGGTCTCCAGCTGAAGAACCGGGGAAGTTGATACGTCAACCTGGAGGCGAACAGGTCCGTCTGAAAAGGACCCCAAATCGCTTGTAACCAGAGAAAGACCTGGGGAAGCAGCTTCCAGTCGCTGTAATCCCTCAAGTGTCTGGAATGCCAGTCTGCCACTTGGTTGGCCTGACCCGGGATGTACTCCGCTATGACTGAAATCTGGTTCTGTAGACAGTAATGCCAAAACTCCTTGGCTATCTGGACAAGAAGAGACGACCTCGTGCCGCCCAACTTGTTGATATACCTCACTGCGGACACATTGTCCAGGCGCAGGAGGATGCAACATGATGTCTGCTTGGGGATAACGTGCGGACCGCGAACGATCCTGCCAGTAATTCCAAACAGTTTATGTGAAGTTCCAGATCCTGAGACGACCATCTGCCGCCTGTGGAAACCTCTCCACAGCGCGCGCCCCAGCCCCATCTGCTGGCGTCCGACTCGATTACCACATCTGGTCGCGACCCGAAGATCGCTCTGCCGTTCCAGGCATCCACGTGGCCTAGCCACCATTGTAGTTCGTGCCGAACCTCGTCCGTAAGCGGAACTGAGTCCGTATACGAGAGACCCTTCTGAAGGTGCCTGATCTTCAGACGTTGGAGGGCTCTGTAGTGCAAAGGACCCGGAAATATCGCCTGGATAGAGGACGCCAGGACTCCTACAATCCTGGCCAGTGTTCTGAGCGAGACCAATTGCCTGTCCAGCAGTTTCCTGATCTCCTTCTTCAAGTCCCTCAACTTCGCCTGTGGAAGAAGCAGCTGCGCCGTGAGGGAGTTGACCGTGAACCCCAGAAAGTCTATTACCTGAGTCGGGGTCACTACTGATTTTGCTAGATTTATCACAAACCCCAGGCTTTGTAACAAGGAAGTAGTCATGGTCAAGTGTTGCTGTAACACTGACCGGTCCTGCGCCATGAGCAGAATGTCGTCTAGGTAGATGATCATGCGCACACCCCTCTCCCTGAGGAAAGCCACCACTGGCTTCATTACCTTGGTGAAACACCAGGGAGCCGAGGAGAGACCGAAAGGAAGAGCTAAATACTCGTACCACTGGCCGCGCCACTGAAATTGCAGGAACCTGCGGTGTGGAGGAAAAATCGGAATAGAAAGATATGCATCTTTCAGATCTAATCGCACTAACCAATCTCCTTCTTGCAACAAATCCGCTAACATGTGGATACCCTCCATTTTGAAATGGTTGTACACCAGATGTTGGTTGAAATCTCTGAGGTTGAGCACAAGTCTGTTGCCACCTCCCTTCTTTTGGACTAGAAAGACATTGCTGGCGAAGCCGCGAGGACTTCTCTGGCAAAAAGCGATCGCGCCCTTCCTCAGCAAGTCTGCCACCTCTGCTTCTATAAAACTGTGATCTAGTTGGGAAAAATGGAGAGGTGGCGGGGGAAACGCTTGCGCAGGAGGAGAGTAGAACTCCAGCTTGAATCCCTGAACAGTCTGCAAGACCCAAACATCTTGAGTTAACACCAGCCATTGTTGCAGACAATGTCGCGTGCGACCCCCCAAGGGAAGGAGAGACACATCTGTGAGACTCACCGGAACTCTGATGGGCCTTGAAACTCGCCCTGTTGTTTCCCGACTGGAAACGGCCTTTGTTGAAACCTCTCCTGGACGGATAGAAGGTGCCACCGCGGGTGGAGTCCCACTCGCCGCGGCCGCGGCCAAAGTCACCTCTCTGGGAGCCTCTCTGGAATCCTCGGCCTGACGAGCGACCCCCGCCTCGCCCGGCCCTGTTGAAAACACCCTGCGTGAGGGCACGCTTAATACCACTCTGGGCTTTGTCCAAGGCGGTGAAGGTGCCGACATACTTGGTGACGTCCTTCACGAACCTGTCTCCAAAGAGACATCCACCGGCCAGAGGGCCCGGTTCCGCTTCCGCCAGCTCTGTCAGATTGCTGTCCATGCGCATGAGCAACGACTTGCGCCTCTCTGAAGACACTGCGCAGTTCGCGTTTCCAAGAAAGCAAATTGCGCGTTGAGTCCACTCCGCCAGTATGTCCGGATCCACAGGAGTCGCCCCCTCCTTGGCCGCCAAGGCCATCTCCAGGATCTTGGCTAGTGGCCCAATAACATCAAGCATCTTGTCTTGACAGCCTCGCCAGGCCCTGTCAAGCCCCCTCTTAGGGTCTTTCGAAAATTTTCTCAGGAAAGTGAGCATACTGGCATCTATTTCCGGTGTGTCCGCGACACCGTCCGGAATATCCGGACGCGGACATTCCGACCGCAGCCGGTTGCGCACCTCTCGAGGGAAGCTCTTACGGAGGTGGTCGTGAATGTAATCAGATACGTCCGCTGGCGGGACCCAGTCCGAAGACCGAGGGTGGACGATGTCCGAAGGGTCAAAGTGGAAGGCCTTAGGGGCCTTGTCCTCCACAGGCGTAGAAGCCGGTCTGGCCTTCTTAGGGGGCGGAGGATGCTCCTCCGAAGTATCAGTATCGGTATTGGTATCAGTGTTAGTGGTGGTGGTATCCGTGTCCACCACCACGGGACGTTTACTTTTCGCCTTGCCGCCAGAACGTGGCTGACTAGAGCATTCTTTAACCGGAAGGGAAGCCAAGGACTGCGCATGCGGCCACGATTGGCGCTCCTCCGGAACTGAAGTAGAGGTAGACGGAGCATCGCGCTTCTGCTTCTTGCGTTTATCGTAGCCATGACGCTTCGCAAAGCCTTCCAACTGCTTACGAATGGGGCGCAGGGCCACTGCGAGTGCTTGCTGCACAGTCTGGGGGACCTTCGTCTCCATGGCTCTGTCAACTGAAGCTTGGACCGAGGCATCCAAAGCTTCTACAATGTTATCCTCTAGAACAGCGTCCTGCTGCCCTTCATTAGTATCCTCCCCATCTGCCTCTTCCTCCTCAGGGTATTTAACCCAATTTTCCATGGTATCAAAATGGCACTGAAATATAAGGGAATAACCCTGGCAGCCTTTGGGGGTGGTGGGGGGGGTCAGCCCACTGCACACAACAGGTAAATACCACACAAACTGTACCCAAACCCCCTCAGCAAAGCTGTAGTCAGGAAGGCCAGTGGCCAAGGTCCTCAAATCTAGAGAGCGTGTGCCCACTCTGGACTCTCAATTTTCCCACCCTGCACAGGCGATCTAACAAGAGGCAAGCCGGTGTGTAGAACGCGCAAAACGCGCGTTCCAGGAAGCCAGGGAGACGTGCCGAGGCGCGCCGCCCAAAACGCGACCAAAATACTACTAAAACCAGCCCAAATGGTCAGCGTCTTTGGGCGCGCGCGTCGGCCGTGAGCCACCCGGCCTGAACGCAGGGCGCATTAGGGAGCCTCCGCGCGCCTTCAGGCAGCCGGTACCGGGCCCCAGTGATGAGCGCGGATTGCCCCTTGCCGGTCAAAGACCGTAGAAAACACGCGCTGACAGCCGCGCCCTCCACAACGGAAGCAGCGCGCTGACAGGCGCTCGCTCCACCGCGGGAGCAGCCCCTTGAACAAGACGGCCCAAGCAACGAAGCGCAAGGTGAGCGCTCGAATCGAGAAACACAGAAAACCAATAAATGCAAAAAACAAATACAAATGCCACCAGAGAGCACCCCAGTCCTCAATTCAGAAGCGGAACCACCCGCATTAGTCAATAAATCTAGACTTTTCCCAAGACACCCCCAAAGCAACAAGCAGAGTGAGGGGACAGGGAAGTTGCACTTAACTCTGGCTTGTGAGCAGCAAAGAAAGAGGAAGTGATGTGCACGCTGGGGGTTCTTATGGACTGTGGGGGCGTGCCTATAACCATGGTGTTCATGGGAAATGTAGTAATTTTACTGTTTACTTGAGAAAATAATATATTTTCATTGGCTGCTGTGTTGATGCAGTAAAGTTTGAGAAGCATAATCTGAAGCCTCCGGTCCTGTAATAGAATCCCACCCCCGCCCTCGCACCATGGCAACCCCAGTCACAGAACAGCAACAAACCTTTCGTTTGACCGCTAATGTGAACCGGCTGCATGGCGGGTTCCGATGCGCAGTTAAAAATGAATGAAGTAAACCAAACTAATTCTAACACGACAGGGCGTTTCTTTACATTCCCTTTTCTGCATTCTTTGTTTATTTTTTGTTTAGAGTGAGTCAGCTGTGTCGAATCCTGTTTCTAAAATGCAGAACTGTGTTTATGCACGTTTGAGGCACCTGAATCCACACTTTTTGGACCTTCTGCAACCTCACCATCTAGAGCCACATTACCAGCTGCCTGTTATAAGGTGCATACCTTGAATCACAAGTTACTGGCCCCAGAATTTAGATTAATTTTTGAACTCATTTCCACATGTTAAACTAGATCATGGGCCTGATAACGAACCCTTTTTCTTTCCCATTTCAGTCCCATCAAGTTTCCCAGGTCCTTGCATGATGAATTGCCCCAGTCCAGGTCTTTTCTTTGAATTCTGTGACTTCCAATCTTGTTTGTTGCATTATGAAATGGGACTACAAGTCCCAGAATTCAAAGAAAAAAAAACCTGAACTGGACCAACACATCGCACATGGACCTGGTAAAGTTGGCACTTACCACTCTCTTACAGCGGATAATAAATGGAATTGTGGAGATTGATGCAGGTCAGGGGAACGGGGGTGAGTGGTTGGTTAGGCGACCAGGGCCTGCGGAGGCATGTAGGAGGAGGAGGGGGCATTGCTGGGAAGGACAGGTGGGCACAGGGCTGTGCTTCTGCCCATAGCTCCTGGCTCTCTTCAGCTGCAGTTCTACTGGGTGCAGTCGTGCAGATCTGCATCCGGTAAAAGCTGGGCGGTTTTTACCACTCTTGTCCGGAAACACTGGACCACTCATAGTATTCAGAGGAGAAACAACCCCACCATACTCTTATTGAGGCCATAAATCTACACAAGGCTCTGTAAAGTCACGCCTGACCTGCGGTCCTCACCCGCTCAGTCTTCTGAGTCTCGAAGGAGGATTAAAGTGTGTGGCTTTGCAGGATTAGCCTTTAAAATCAATGGAGAGTCATGTATTTAATCTACTACGAGATAAAGGTTTGTTACTGCGGGCAGGGGCTGGCTTTAGGGCAGTGCAATAGGTGCGGCTGCACTGGGCGCTGACAGGGGAAGGGGAGGGGGAGGGGGGTTGGGGTTGGCGATGCTGACCTCAGGTAAGGTTTAGCAATAACTTACGATTTAAAAGCAACGGATGCAGAGTTCCTTCTATGCCCAGGTTTCAGGCAGCAATAAAAATGTCAAAATAACTTGTGAATAATGCTCCTACTAGAGAGAGAGAGAGATCAAAGTTGTGTCTAGTGGCTGTTTCACTTGACATAAAGTAGTTCAGAGGGATAACATGCCTGCTGCAAAGAATAGATCAGTATTCAAAGTAGATAGCTGAGTGGAGTAGTAAAGCCAGCCAATACGAACGCTTTATAATCAATGAAATGTATGCGAGAGAGGGGCTATGAAGAGATGAGGAGCCTTTTTGCTGGGTGGTAGTGAGGGAATCTGAGGAGGAGGTCATGGAGGAGGCGCTAAAAAAGATTGTTGTACTGGGCGCCACTGATGCTAAAGCCGGGCCAGGCTGTGGCTGTTCTATTAAACCCTCTTGAAGGGATGTATGATGTTACAACGCATACTTTTACAACACCTACCTTTACATCGCAAGTTTTACAACGCATACCATTACAACGCATAATGCTTTTGGGCGCTGGATAGTGAATAGTTTAATTTACTATTCCAACTCCAGTCCCCGTGGATAGTAGAGAAGGTGTTGGATAGTACATTAAACCTATTCCCTATCCTAGAGCGCCCCCCAGCGCTATGCGTTGTAATGGTTTGCGTTGTAAAAGTTGCGTTGTAATGGTAGTTCGTTGTAAAAGTTTCGTTGTAAAGGCTGCATACCCTCTTGAATTGAAGCAGAGACTCTCAGCAGTAAGCTCATGACCAGAGGTTATCCCAGGAGACTTGTGCGTCGGGCATTAAAACGTGCCTGGTACTGCCCGAGGGATATCTTGCTGGAACCTAAAGAAAAGAAAGCCCAGACTAGATTAGTCTGTGTCACCACCTTTAATCCCGTCTCTAATGCTATAAAGAAGAGCATTAACAACCATTGGCCCATCCTTAATGCTGGGTGTCTAGATTTGGAACGCCCTCTCTTTGCATTTAAAAAGACAAAGAATATAAAGGAACACTTGGTGAGAGCTGCTATTCCATCAGAGAACAACAAGGGCACAATTAATGAACTGTGGGGGCTCCCACCATTAACTGGGCATGTGAAATGTGGTTCTTGCAGTGTCTGTGAGTGTGCAATTGAAGGAAAAGAGTTTATGTTTGGTTCAATTTCTTTTCGAAGACAACACTTCACTAACTGTAATAGTGCCAACATAATTTATGCCATTATTTGTCCTTGTGAATTGATATATATTGGACAAACCACCCAAAAGGCACGCCTGCGGATAGGCCAGCACAAGAGCCGCATCTGCTGCAAAACACCCAACGCCCCATTGGTGGATCATTTTGAGGAGAAAAAACATACTGAAATGGACCTGAGATGGACAATCATTGACATTGTGAAAAGCCCACCGAGAGGGGGTGACTTGAATGGACTTCTGAATAAGGAAGAACTGAAATGGATACTTCGTACTAAAAGTATCCATACCGGATTGAATCGCCTGGAGGACTGGACCTCGCTCCTATAATCCCTCCAGAAATAGACTCTACTGAATATGAACGTCCAGTTTCATTTTTTTAAAAATTGAAAAATGTATGATGAGAATTCTTGTTTTTAATTCATAATGTCTAGAGGTTTGTAACCCGTTTGCACAATGGTTCACCGTCTCCTCTGTATTCACGGTTAATTCACTAATTTAAGGCACTCTGCTACACCTAGGTCCACTTTCACTGCACAGTATTGCACATTCTAATATGGCCACCCCAAATTTTCGTAAAGTGACTAGATGGTTCCTTAGCGCCCGTGTCCCTTGATGCTGATCACGTGGTCAGCGCGCATTTGGTTACGTCGCGCCCGGCGATGCTTCAGTGCCCAAACAAGCATCGGCTTCTTGGCAAGTGGAAACCCATTGCGGCGTCTTCCACGGTAAGCACTTTCCTATACAAGTGTCCCGTTCCACTGTACAGCCCATTCTGGCCAATTGCCTTGATCGCATCTAAGACGCTTTTTACCTTGCAGGGGCTTTGATTGGAAAACCCCGTGTTTAAATGACCGGCTACTCTCGGTAAGCGTCCAGGTACTTTAACCCGACTTCCTAAAAATTGGACGCGGTATTATTTTTGCCGCCTTGTAAATATATACCTCTGGTTCTTTAGGTCATTATCAAGCAGACCCCGTTATCCACCATAACCACGCGAAATTGCGGTAAGCGTTGTCATCACCTCTCATGCTTACATTAGCAGATCATTTGTAAATCACCTAATGGGTCCCTCCTCTCTTCGTGGCACCTCGAACGCTTATTTTAATGTATTCACTTCACGGCAAGGTTGTCCCTCTGCACTTACCACCCCTTCACGTCCATTTTCGCAATTTTTAATTCTGCACCTCCGCTCGATAGCGGGTTTGGCTGGCTATTTTCTACGTGTAAGAATAATTGTCTGACTTGTCGGGTTATTTAACTTTACACTTCCACTTGCTGACGGACTCGGCTGGCCAACCGTTATATGTAAGAACAAGTGTCAGACTTGTCAGGTTATGTTATCCGGCTAGTCCTCGGGATCAGCGTGATGCAAAAGATAAGCCACCTCCTGATCTATCCAAACCTTGATTGCTACAACAGCCAAAGGTTCAGGAAGGATCAGACGAGGGCAATAAAGCCCGCGGGGAAGGGGAGGGAACAGCAGGGAGGGAGATCTGAAATGACAAAAGAAAGGAAGGTGAGTATCCCCTTCTTCTGTTCTACTCCAATCCCACACAACAGACAAGCACTCAAAATTGCTAATGACGCTGACCCAATATATACCTGTAAATGAGAAACAACGTAGGGCCTCACTGGAAGATAACTCTCTTCACCCTTATCCACTTTGGGAAGTAATAGGACCACGCTAGCCACACCTGAGAAGACAAAAGCACACCGTCATACAAACACTCATGATATAGTGAATGAATGAACCAACACATACACTGTTCTTGCACGTACCCCCTTATAAGTAGACCACTCTTCTAAAGGGGCTTCTTGAATGGATAGCGTAGCCAGAGGTAAAGTCAAAACATAAAAGAATCCTGTGGGGTTCAAATCACCCTCTATAACCACAAAGACACAGTACCTTGAGGGTCCTTTGTGCAACGACTCGAAGAACTGAAGAACATCAGTATTCACCCACTTTCGAACTCCATCCGGTATACAGAAATCACCAGGAAATAAACCCCAGCCGGGGTGTCAAGACACCAAGCTCCTGGGTTGTGAATATCGTGATCACCAAGCCTGGTAATAACGGTGGGTACCTGGAGCGTTTTCGTCCTCCGCATGAGCCGTGGAACGCGGCTCCCCAACGGAGGGCAAAAGTTGCAAAAACCCACTTGAAGCGGAAAACGAAGAAAAAACAATAGACCTCCGCAATGAGCCAAGTTATTTCATTCAACGGAGGGCACAAGCGGTTTAGAAATCCAGTTAATGTCACTGTAGCGTTCGTCCTCCGCATGAGCCGGACTGGCTCTCCAACGGAGGGCAAAGCGAAGGAAAACAATCAGACAGCCGTCTGACTGCAGAATCCAGGCAGCGCAATGCAGATCGGCCAGGAGACAGGGACCAACAAACAGCAGTCTACCAAAGAGGCAGCAAGTTCCAAGAATATCCGACGCCCTCTGCAGGATGCGAGTGTCCTAAATCACTTCCTGCTTCACGCTAAGGATTCTGGGAGACGTAGTCCCCGCTGTGTCTGCTCCTTCTACAGTTCTGAACAGTGGCGCTCAACAGGACTATAACAGGTTATGTGTATTTAGTCTAATTTACTTTATTTAATCCCTATGCCTTCTTTCTTCCCATTACCTACCCAGTTTTTTTCCCCAAATTGTGTATCATTGTTCATTGTTAAATGTCTTGTATTGTGATTTGTGGAAAATGGTTAATTTTGTGTTTAGGCTGGATTATGGTTCATAGTGTTTAAGGCATGAATAATTAAATGTCCTGATGATGATCCTATTATTTTAAATGGATCGAAACGCCGTCGACACCTTACACTGGATGATTTGATTTTTAATTTACTAAATCACAACAGTGTACTTCTTGTAAATATCGTCTGCTACATTCTGAATAGATGCAGGCAGCCAACTCTTGCCTCACTTGTCCATGTATGTCGTTGTACAGTAGTAGGACACGGCTGTGTTCCACTTTGATATTGTATTGTAAATACTGAATATTTGTAACAAATGTGCAATTAAATCCTGTCCAGCTGGACAGTCGCTATAGATTTCAATTTTGGTCTATATGAATTTCTTTCAGTAGCCTTTGAATGCCAAGGACCACTGTTGTTTGAAGTAATGCATACCCTCTTGAAGGCATTCTATTGACTGGAGAGGTATGAGCTTCTCCTCTACACACCTACGTGAAGTTAACGATTCGTGTTTCAATTCTTGTTTTCTTTCTGTCTTGTAGGGGGAACGAAGAAACTGACTACAACATTAACCATGTGAAACCTTACCCCCAGAGTAAGGCCGCAGCAGAAGCACTAGTGATTGCATCCAATGGCAAACAGGTAAAACTGACACAGTGTTTTGATAGCGTGATTTGCTGGGACAGTCTTTTCCCTTTTTTTCTGTTTTGTATAGCATTAACTCAACCTAAAGTATTAGAGCACTTTAGGAAAGTATTGGATCACTTTAGGAACGCCCCAAATTCATTACACAAGGACACATACATTTTTTAAGCACAGGGAGATTAAATGATATGCCCATAAATTCAGGTTGTTGTAACCTGACACCTAGACTCAAACCTGGTTCCCCAGTTCCAAAGTCAACAGCTTTGGCCATAACACCACATTAGGTTTCTCCTTAGTGTCTGTTTGTGTGTGTATTTTATGTTGTATTTTATGTTGGTAAACATTGTCAAGTAAGCCATTTTGTGCCTCAAACTCAATACATTATAGTCCTACTTCTATGTTTGTGTATTGCCCTGTTGTTTTGGTTTTCAACATCAGGTCACTCTGTTTTAACCAATCAGATATCTTCATGCCTAAGCTGGCTCTCACAGCCTGTGCCTCAACCGTTTTAGTCTATTTTATTTGAGGTATTTATACAGCAGGGACCAGGTATTGTGGGGTTACAGACTCCTTACATAATAATGGAGTCCTTCTTCAATCTTACACAGAGGGTCGCAGACTCCTCTTCAAGGGGCATTAGTTAAAAAGTTCCATCCCAGTCACTATAAAGTCAACTCTCACCCATGTACAATTAAACACTCGGAAGATGCCACAGGTCTTTGTTTGATCCAAACACAATGCAGAGCCTGTAAAGTATTCTACAGAGGTAGCTGGAACTAAAAGATTACTATAGTACAGGAGACACACAGAGGATAGTGAGTATTGAAATACAGTTCAGAATAAGAAACCACTTCAGAATGAGAACCCATAAAAAGTGCCCATCAGCCCACTCAATAGTGGAACTTCGTCATCTGGGATTTCATGTTCGAAAAATGGTGTCCAATCAGCCCTTCCTCAAGCAAAACTTGAGGCTAGCTTAGGACCCAATGGTTGAACCCTCAACCAAAGAGGATGACAGAGTTTGAAGGCTGATAGGGCTTAGTTGCAGTGCTCAAAAAAGTGTAAAAGAATATTTGAGACAGAAAGAATGGTAATCCAAGTGATTAAAAATACCTATCTTGATGTCAATAAGAAAACTTTATTAGGTCTGCCCATCAAGATGGTATGATTAAAAGCAGAGTGATAATAGCAGAAAGAATAGTTTGCTATTTACCATATATGTTGTGTGTCTCCTGTACTATAGTAATCTTTTAGTTCCAGCTACCTCTGTAGAATAATTTACAGGCTCTGCATTGTGTTTGGATCAAACAAAGACCTGTGGCATCTTCCGTGTGTTTAATTGTACAGTTGGGGGACAAGATACCACAAGGTCTATAAACTAATTCCCCTTGGGCCCTTCTCCACTCTGTTGTTCTAAGTAACTCTCACCCATGGTCAATTGCTGCAGATGATGGGAAGTAGCAACTGATAGAGCACGCAGGTCACCCGACTAGTCCTTTACCAAAAATATTCACCTGGGCCCATAATCAATAAAACGTATTTTATAAAAAACCAGGGTAACCTTCGCTCTACTATCAGTGTATTTTATTCATTGAGGACTTTGACCTATCTATACCTTGACTTACCAATCCACGTCACCGGTACCTAAAGTCCTAAGGGATCAAGGGTGTTAGCATAATAGGAAAAATAACATTTGCACTCATATAATAACCACAAACTCTGGAAGTTTTAAATTCTTTATCTAAGTTAAATGTTCATTATCCACAGATTAAACACCAAAGGACTTTCAATTATGAAGATCAGAATCAAAATGTAACTATGCAAGAGATGTATTAAACTAATTTTGATCATTTAGCAATAGGGAGGGTAAAGAAAAGGAACATAAAAATACGATCAATATGATTTTAGGCATTTAGCGAAAGGGAGGGTAAGAAAGGGAGCAAATATCACAATCCTGACATGTAGGGAAGGGCAAAGAGAAGGAACATGATATGCTATTATCAAACATGTAGAATTTAGGGAGGGGGAGAGAAGGAAACAAGTCAATGACGAACCCACATGGATTTATATTTACCTAGGATGGTGTGAAGAACTAACCCTGGCCACAGGTCAGTTTAAAGGACAGGACCCTGAAAGTTGCAGTCACCAGTAGGCTTGCAGGTGCAGATCAGAATCAGGACAGGTAATACCGAATTGGATCAGGACAGGATCACCAAAGGTTGAGACTGGCACCCGCAGTTAAGTTGCAACACCTGCGCTATTCCCTCTTTGCAGCTAACAGCCAGAACCCGATTGGGTTATCGATCTCCCCGACAAAATGCTTCACCAGCACTTCAGCTTCCCAGAACCCCGATTGGGTTATCGAATTTTCTGACAGAGTGCTCCGCAGCCCTCTGCTCTTGGTCACCTATTGAGTGTGTTGGGTCAGTGACAGGTCAGCTATTCGGACAAGTCGGACAATTTCTCAAGCTAAACCTACTCTAGTTATACTAATTTTCAGGTCAGTGTACCACCCCACAATGTTGCAAATGTAAGGATCCCCAATTTCGATTGGACAAGGAATGAGGAGAGGTCATCACACCATACCAAAATGACACTTTTCTATTGAATATTCTGTTTAACGTTCCCACCCATCAATTTTTATTTTCTCATGACGTCTTTATTCCACCCGACAATGAATGTATCGGTTTTGAAACATTTTAGTTCATATTAGAATTCTGTTTCCTTCATAAAGTTCAGAAGGTGAGATTCCCAGGCGCATCTTGGTCAAGACTGTCCTTGGCACTCATTTAATGCCATGACTTGATGGATTTTCAGACTCTAGTGCGCAGGTTCAAGGGTTTCAATATGGAGTTCAGCGACAGGCATCAGGCCCAAATTAATACACATGTAAAAAATAGAAAATAAACAGTTTGAGAACACAGAATAAAAAGATGCACTGTATACCACTTATTTCTACTCTATTCCCATTACTTTATTTTTAACTATTGCGTTATGGTTAAGCAGAACGAACAGCTTAGCAAAAGCAGCAGTGCAAGCTTCATGCATGCTGTAACACAGAGCAGCCATCTTAGTTCTAGTGCGCAGAAGCGAAAATTCCCTCCAAAGCAAAGAGTACGTCATGTCACGTGAATATGACAGACGCATGCGAAGTAGAAAATCCCGCGTAGCAGCAGCCATCTTAGTTGCAAGCGGATTACAGTTAGTAAAAGCACATATGCAAGCTTCCCTCGTATGAATGTGATGCAGTATTAGTAATACGAACATGTTGGTTAGTGTATTAACGTTATGTCGAGAGGGTTGAATACAAGCAAGTCGCGTTCCGTCCGAATCCTTGCTCCATCACAACTCTCGACTGTGGGTGGGAGTACACAGTGCATAGAGCCACTGCAGCAGATATATCTGCTCTGCAGATGAAGCCAAGAAAAAACACAAAGAGCACTTCCAGTGGACTAATAAATGGTGTGACAACCTCCCCATCGAGCCCCTAGAAACAAAAAAAAGTGGTGCAGTTATGAGCACAGTGTGAGTAGAACATTCGTCTCTACTTTACATCACGTAACCCTGAAACATTGTAAATGACTCCAAGCACATCCTGCGACAGTGCATGCCTGATTAATGGGGTCCTTCATTTACTGGAGGAGGCACGTGGCATCTGTCTCGCACACATTAACCAAGAGTACTCGTGTTTATGGTTTTCATACCATCAAACACTGATTGTAGCACAAGATGGAGGCTCGCCACCTTGTTGTTGTTAATATACCATACTTCCCGTAGCTTCCATTTATGGCTCATCTGGAGGGTTTGAAAGATTCATATTCAGTCTGCCTAGGCCCTTCTGGAGAACAATGGACTGACTGGAACTATTTTGACTGATGCGTCTTTTTCTTCATGTCTGTCCCTCCTTGTGATGTTTGGCTTGCACCCATCCTATACACACGATAAAGCCTTTTGTAGCTGTTATACCTGCTGTTCAGGCAGTGTGACTGTGCTTGTGGAATGTTGGTGCTTGAGAGAGTCAGTAGGAGGATGGGCTGAGCAGCAGGAAGACTGCCCTTGGTGGGGCTCTACTTGATAACATCTATCCTGAATAAATCTACTTGCTTAATTTACACGGATTGCGAGACATCTTTATTACAACAAATGTTGGCGACGATTTAAAGTGGAACCTGTACGTGTGAACTTGAAGCAAGAAAAAGAAACTGTGGAAACCAAATCTACAAAAAGGAATACACTCTACTAAGAACTAGAGCTTAAAGAGACTCCACAAGTATGAACCATCAACAATGCTTATGGTATGGGGTTTATCAGACAGACCTGCAGCCCTGAGCCACACCATTGACCTCATGACCTGTCGGCCCCAGCACCGCCTCCTTGATCTGTTTACAGCTGAATACACCTTTAAACAGAGTTGATTTGTGGTGCATTGCGTACAACCAGCAGCAAGCTAATTAAAGGTATTTTGGAGGACAGGACATTGCAATAGTTGATGACACCAGCAGTGTGCTTATGATGGTAGACTCTTTCAAGAGTGAAGGAGTGTTTCAGTGACATTATACACGTTAAATGAATAAAATCTAGCCGAGACTTTAATGTGTTGTCAGCTGTATGGCGCTGATCTGCAAAGCGAAAAGCAGTACATCTTAGGTCTGTGAACCGGATGCAGGACTTGTGAAGTGGCTTTGGATTTCTTTATTTTGTCCACATATCTATTTTTGTGGACTGCGCTGGGGACATTGCTGTGTCGTTGCGTACTGGCTGTTGTTAAAGTCACGCGGCATTTGAATAGGCCGCGAGGTGTAGCACACATGCTCTTACCTTCTCCAAAGGGTCGGGTGAAGATGTCCGATGGTGCTGCAGTGACGTCGGCAGTGTTCTCTTTATTGTTGGCATGAACACAGCACCCTGAGCAGCATCAATGTGCCCGGAGCCATTCGGTGTTCTTCATGTCGGCGTGTGCGTCTCATCGGCCTCATCGTAAACTCTGTGTTACAGAACAACAGCAAGTGTTCAGCCGATAGTCCCTAACACTGAGGTAGTAATGTAATCTGTTCCCATTGAGCACACATGAATGATGGCAATGATGAGGCAATACAATCCAAAGGAGTTACCCTGAGCCGGCATCATTTTCTTGTGAGGATGTGCATCTAATTTACATCTGAGTCAGTGCCAATATGCAAAGACAGGATGATTTCAGTGAAGAACCACATAGTGGGAAAGAGGCAAAACGTTTTTTTTAGATGCTGCACCATGTGATGACCATATCTCTGGAAGTTGATGTTCTACAAACTGACAAGCATATGTTTTAATTTGGTGTGGGCGGAGCAACATCGTGTCTTAGGGATAATCTCTTCTGCCCTCGTTGGGAGGACTATCCACACATCTGTAGGGCGTTGTCTGAGTGCACCCTGGGAAACCCAAATTTGATGCAACCCCCTAAATTGAACGGGTTATGTGTGAAAGAAAAATGTGAACCTTATTATTGGAGAGTATTGCTCAATACCTATGCGTTTGTGGTTTGTGAGAGTCGTCTTTGGGTCCATAGTATGTCTTCAAGCTGACATGGAGGCTGTGGAGCACTAGTGTAGCAGTTAGTGTGTTTGCAGTGGACTTAACATTGATTTTGTGAGCAGTCACTATGAGCAGATTGAAGTGGAGTGTGGTAGATTGAGAGCATAATGGTGTGGCAGAGTTTTGTGGCAGAGTTTATGCCATTTGAGGGTTGATGTGTTTTAAAATGTTGTGCCACCCTTCCTCCGGGAAATGGCTGAAGGGCAGAGAGGAAGCCAAATAAATGTGTTCTTTCCACCGTTCCTACGGGGTAAGAGTGAGGGGCAGTATTAAGCCAACTCATTAGAGTTTGAGGATTTGATGTGTGAGTGAAATAGTTTTTTCCCCCCACCCAGCCTATGGGGTAAGCGTGAAGGGCAGAGTGGAAGCCAGCTTCTTTCCACCCTTCCTATTGGGGTAGGGTGAAGGGCAGAGAGGAAGTCGAATTCTTTTGAACTATAAGTGAAGCTATTTTACTTGCTTGGTGTGGAGTGGTGCTCCACACTTACCACCCTTACTACGGGTTTGGGTGAAGGGTAGTTAGATGCTACTTGGTTGGTGTGGAGGGGTGTTCCACTTTCCACTATTACTATGGGTAAAGGTGGAGGACTGTGATGATGTTTTTTTTGGTTGGTGTGGAGTGATGTTCCACACTTACTTTGCTTATTGTTGCCGTTGTTTGGATGGTTCACTACCGCGCCGTGTAGTCGGTACCCTATGTACTACTTTCATGTTAGCCTGGCCAGCCGGCATGTTTTTTGGTATCAAGGTTTGGTTTGTGGTTTTGTAGTGTGGTAATGTGCGGGTTTTGTGTGGTTAGAAGGGGAGATGGTGTATGTGAAAGTGTATTCCCATTACCTTTCACTGTGTTTTCTTTGCTTGTTTCATTTTAATATTTGTTGTGTGTGAAATATTTCCATCTGTTATTTTCGCATCAGCCCTTTGCTACATTGTTTATATGCGTGCAATTGTTCTAATGCAATTCTTTTGCGTGCACTAGTCCAAATGTCATTCTTTTGCATGCATTAGTTTTAATGTCATCCTTTCTAGAGTTCCAATGCGATTTGTGTAAAGAAAGGAGATGTGTTATACCTGCTTCTCAGCCAGTGTGACTGTGGTGGTGGAATGTTGGTGTGCGAGGTGGCTGTGGAATGTTGGTGAATGAGAGAGTAAGTTGGAGGATGGGCTGAGCAGCAGGAAGGCTGCTCCCGGTGGGGTTCTACTTAATAACATTTATCCTGAATAATTCTACTTATTTAATATACATGGACTACGAGACATATTTATTACAACAGTAGTGTCCCCTTATTTCTATTTTAGGAGTTGTCCGGAAAATACAGCTTTATTTCCTCAGTACCCTTGAATTATTAGGATTATTTTCTTCCAAATGCAGAATGACGCAGAACGCTAATAAACATGAACATTCAGAATATCGAATGTGCCTCCCATTGAACAGTAACTCAGTTTACCAGTTGGTTGGTGCCTTCAACTGGGTAATAACTTCCCTGCCAGATTACTTTGATTTGCCTAGAGTGTTCAAGAAGCTGTATGGTACCAGCTTGTAAAGCTGGTTGCTAGGATAGCCCTTGTTGTGGGTCCCCTCCAAGCCAAGTTCAAAAGAGTCCTATGGTATGTAAAGGAGGACCCAAAGAAGTGAGCTGCCCAAGAAGTAAGGCCAATGTGCTGCCAGTTGTCTAGATGGCATCCTCTTTATCTGAGTGTCAAGAATGTGCTAGGATCAGTGAAGTCCTGCACCGGGTGGTAAGCCCTGATTTCCCTCAAGAGCTCAGCTCCAGTTCGTGGGAGCTCTGTCTCTATTTCCAGTCTGAAAGGGACTCAAAGAGTTTTCCCTTTCACCCTATGTTTTAAGGTAGTGTCATGATGGTAGAAGCAGGACAACCTCATCCCGAAAACATTTAAGCCATCTTTGCACAACTTATGGTTCCTGAGATATTATGATGTGAAGGTACGATTGGACTCGGTTCCTAAATATCAGTTCCCCAGTTTGCTTTCTGGAACCACTTGCTGCATTGGGTTCTTCTTATCTCATGAGTAACTAGGCCACCTCAGAATTGTCACTGCGACCAACTGGTTAAGAGATCTTAAAATATGTTAAAACTTTATGTACTATTGTGAGACCTATGTCAATTGCAAGAACCTAGAGTCTCTGCGTTTGGACACTGATTATTTTTAGACCAATTAGAGCTTTAACTGGTCTCAACATAAACTGTATCCAGTTCCGGCACTGTTGACAAACTCTGGATGAATTATCTCCTACTTAACTGGACACTTGAACTTTAACTTTGAAACCAGTTCTTTGGAACACTAACATCTTTTTGGGTTGGGAAATAGACAAAGGACTGAGCTATGACCTTTTTTCAGTGTATAGAGTGCACTTCAGTAGGTCAACTTCTGTTTATCCGGGAACTTTGAAAATCATAACAACTCTCCAGAATGTAGCTTCCTTTGGAGAATCAAGTGTAGAAACGAAGTGACTTGATTATGCATTTTTATGGTTTAAATCTTTTTATTGGTTTATAATCAACAAAAGACACCAATTTATATGACTCTAGTATTAGGACCGTGCCAGCTATACAGTGTTATTAATCAAGCCCCCCCCCCGTACCCACCCCCTGGACCAGGTGACTGCCGCAAATAAAAGGGAAAGTAGAAAAACATGTGAAGGGGGGTAGTAGAAAAAAGAACTGCCTGCGCTCTCTAACAATAGTCTCTGGATCTGCACGACAGCCAGCTATGGGCGACCGGCCACAACCATGATTTGCAGATTCTTCGCTCACAGGGTCAGATCGGCCTTCCCCGAAGTGTTCAGGAGCGGATTCCTGCAGATCAAGGAGGCGGCTCGCTTCTTCCACCGAACGTATCTGATGCAGTATCCCCCCCCCAGGCGGAATACGATTCTGAAGGGGTGCCCCCATGAATAGGCCACTCCCTTTTCTCGGAGGCATGAATTAGCAGGTCGGAAGGCCCTGCGTTTTTGCGAATGGATGCTGCTAAGTCTTAATACAGGACCGGGGACTGACCCTGGAACTGGATGGGATGTTTTCCCCATGCGCATATCAACATTTTCTCCTTCAGGGGGACGTCGTGGATGCAAGCAGGATATCTGGCAGAGGACCCTCTTGGGATCTTCTGGGCACCACCCGGTGGGCGCGATCAATCTTGGTCTCTGAGCTTGGAGGGGCTTCCAGAAGGGATCTGAACAAGTCTTGCACAAACTTGGTGATGTACTTTCCCTCCGCCCTGGGCGCAACACCTCAGATGTGTATGTTGTTACACTGGGATCTGTTCTCTAGGTCCTCTGTGTGAGCTTGCAGATCTAGGTGTTGGTCTGTAAGGCGGAGGATCTCTTGTTGGAGCTGCTCTATTTCTTCATCACGCCAGTGCCTGCGGTTTTCCAGCGTGGAGACGCATTCGCCTAGCTCTTCAACTTCTCAGCGGAACTCTCTGAGTTCTCCAGCCAGTTTAGTGGTAATGGACCGGAGGTCTTCGAGCAAAGAAGCTTCTAGATAAGGGCGTGTGACCGGCTCCTCTGTGTGTGTCATGTTTATGTGCTCCTCCGTGTGCCCTAGTGTGTCTGTGTCACCCGCCTGTGCCCCTGACTGTTGGAGGAGCTTGTCTTTCACGTTTCTGTCCCTCTTGCCTTTACTCGAGGCCATGATGGTAGGTAGGCACTGTACGTGGATCCCCCCTTTTAACAGGAATAGTAGTCATTGAGTGAGGGGGCCCAAAATACAAAGAAGAGACCACCAGGAGTGATTCTCCTCACCAGAGTCCAGAGGGCGATACAACTCGCTGAAGTACGGCACCGGGTAATCCCCATGGCACGGATCAGCAGGAGGAGGGATGTGCAAGAGTGTGCAACATAGTAGTGCTAACTGGGGCCTTATCTACACTTTTCTCAGGGAGCAATGCAGCCTGTGTGCTGATGAGGGAGCTGGGCCGCCCAACGGGGGGACTGAAGATGGCGTATTGCAGGGGCCCACCACTGCTGCTTTGGGCGATGGGAAGCGGCATAGGAAGCGAGGGGAGGCGATCATTGCAAGTGCTACAGTCAGCGGGCCCACCTCCTCCTCACCTTCTGTGCGTCAGTGGTCCAGCGTAGAATGAGGGGCCACCCAGATCATCTTCTGCGGTTGCTGCCTGGGCCAATGGGAACAGCAGGCCCCACGGGGGCAAGAGTCTCACAGGACCGAGCTGTGCCTCTTTGCAGCTCAGCCACCTCGTGTCTGCACTTCAGAAACTCAGCTGTGGGTCCCCGGGAAGCACGGATCTCCATTTATTCTGGTGGACCTCAGCAGCACTAGCCAGCCAGTTGTGTGCCGGCTATGCCTCTTACTGCGGCCTGATGATGCAGTCACCACGTCGTTTAAGGGAGGTCAGAGAGGCAGGGTCGTTGCCCTGGCTCTCACAGGGCGATTATCTGCCAATCCGACCCCTCAGGGCCCGCCGATTCGCAGCAGTCTGCAGGGCCAGTCCATGTACAACTCTGCCAGGTTAAGCCAATTCAGGTCAGGTGGCCATCGGTCCTGCTCCTTGCTTCCCCGGGTTGTCCAGCGGCCATATGGTCTCCAGAGCCAGGCAGGGAGAGGGGGCCGCTCTACTTCCGTGTGGGTCCAGCAGAGCAACGACCATTCAGGCCATTGGCAATCCGGGCCTCAGCGGACCCCCTGCAGCAGCCCAGGACTCGTCAGCCAAGAAGTCATTCCTGGGTGTGCGCAACACCCTCTGGGGGTTCAGAGCTGCATCCGGAGGGGCAATAGTTATTGGGCCTAGCGGCAGGGAGCAGAGAGAGCCTAAAGTGCGATTCACTCGTCGGCCATCTTGGCCATGCCCCTGGTTATGCATTTTTAGTGCAATACCCTGGGATATAAGTGGTAGTAACAGGATCAACAAAGTTTACACTCTACTAAGAAATTATTGCCCGAGGACACAGAGAAAATGCATCACTCATAATTACAGTAACACTAGAGACAGGGGAAGGACTTTAAATGGATCAGACAGAGGGCTGCTTATTTAATGGAAGCCAGGTGGTAGGAGACAGGAAAAGTGAGAAGAGGTGGGTTCTAGTTGTAACCTCTTGATGACAGTGTGATTTGTGTTATCATGAGCTGAAAATGGAGTCACTTCTTGAACCGATGCAGGCTAGCTTCCTACTGGAAGCAATGTGCTTCCTCTCAATACTTTTGATATGTAAGTGATGTCCTTGTAAATTTTGCCGCCATGTCCTTGTTACTCATGAGCCTTTATAACGTTTGTTACTGGAAATTGTACAATCCAGAGAGCTACTTCTCACTCCTTGTGCCTGCATAGCTTATGAAAAGACATTCTCTGCATGGCATAAATATCTCTCTGCCTCCCAGGTATTTGTATAGATTATGTAACTGTGAACTCTGTGGCAGGCTCTTTCTCACTCCTCGGGTCTTTTGACCTATATTAAATGCTTTCTGCTCAGAGCTAACTCTTGCCTTGCGCCTATACTAAGTAACTCCTCTGCCTGTGCTTTCCCCCCAAAGGTGAAAGATGGGAAACAACTGAACACATGCATTCTGAGGCCTACAGGCATCTACGGGGAGAAACACGAGTTGATGCGGACGTTTTATGAACAGGGCCTGAAGATGGGGCGACGCGTGTTCCGTGTGATACCAGCATCTACAGAACATGGTCGTGTGTATGTTGGTGGGTATACAGTATGCACAAAAAAACCATCCTCTATTTTCCTCCAGAAAAAGATGTATGGCCCTTTTTCGCACATAGTGCTGTCCATACCCCCAACGTTCTGACCAGCAGCACCTCTTGCTATTGCATTACTGTGGTCTATAAGATAACTCTGCAAATGCACATCCATCCTGGCCTACATGAATCTTTGCAAATTTTTCCAGTGTTAGGAAACCAGCACAGCTCTGCCACTTCAAGTCAATCATGTACTGCCCTTGAATTTCAAGTCTAATCTACACTGATTTCAGCTACTGTGTGATCACAACTCTTTTTTGTTTGCAGGTAATGTGGCCTGGATGCACTTGCTGGCTGCCCGGAAGATCCAAGAGAGTCCATCAGCCATTGGCGGCCAGGCTTACTTCTGCTATGACAATTCACCATATCTCAGTTACTATGATTTTAACATGGAATTCTTGGCTGCCTGTGGCTTTCGGCTAATCGGCTCCCGTCCGCTGGTCCCTTACTTCATTCTCTTCCTTGTGGCGTTGTTGAATGAGCTCCTGCAGTGGCTGCTTCGCCCCTTCTTCTGCTACGCCCCCCTACTAAACAAGTACACACTGGCTGTGGCCAGCACAACGTTCACTGTGGAGACAGACAAGGCTGAGCGACACTTTGGATACAAACCACTGTACAGCTGGGATGAGAGCAAGGCTCGCACCATCAACTGGATTAAAGCCTTTGATGGTGAACACAGCAAAGAACAATAGTGAAGCTGAACTCAATAAGTGTTTTAAGTCACTTCGCCCATGAAATATTTTAAAAGAACTTCAAGCATAACTTCCACAGCAAGTAGTATGGAAGCTGGTTTGTCAGCTGGTACAATACCCTAGTCCATACACACCATCTCTAAATGCAACAGGAAGCAAGTCTGCCTGCCAGTGCAAGGCATTAAACACACACAGGAGGGTGGGAGGATGCTTGCAATAAGTCTAACCACTGCAAAGCATTTGACCATAAGCAACCACAGAAGAAGCAATATTCACACAAGCACATCTACTTGGATAAAACGTTTGGACATCCAGCTGGTTTAAGTCCTGTGACCAAATCCACAACCGCAAGAAACGCTGGCAAGCTCACCTGTCTACTGGCTTGGTACCTTGAATGAAATTCACATCAAGAAGCAATAAATAACCATGACTTTCAGTTTGGCAAAGGTTTGGACAATAATCTCCAAAGCAAGACCTGGTTAGGAAGCTGGCCTCATTAAAGTTGCTGCTCAAAGCTCAATCCACTGTGTCAAGTTCTTCGATAAAGGCCACCACATCATGGAACAAGTAGGCAAATCTTCAGGTGAAGACCACCACATCAAGATAAAGTAGGGAAGATGCCAGTGCACTGGTTCAAGACCTTTGATGATGACCACTGGAGCAAGGAATGGTAGGGTCCATGCATCCCTACTCATAAAATACATATGCTCCTATTTTCTGTGCAATGGGGCACTGTAGTATTATAGAAAGGGCCACAGACGCTTGCGTGCCACTTCTGTAATACAGATAACATCAGCACACATACAGGGCCAGTGGTATCTCAAGAGGTATTTCCCTCATTTGCACAGGGGCAATGCCCCATGTAGATGAGGAAAAAAACTTTGCCTCTGAACCAACACTGTATTATGACAGTGGACCCAGAGGCAAAAAGGCAGTCAGGAGGCACAAAAAAGGTGACAGTGGGTGCCCCCCCCCCCCGGATGACCTTTTAGAGTGTGAAAGGGGGCCCCTGCAGACATTTCCCTACAGTCGGGTGCAGTCATTCATTGCTCCCCTCAGCTGTGGTCTCTGTCAAAACCCCAGTTGAATTGCCACCTGCACAGTGAATGATGGCGGGCTGTTTCAATCAGACATTTAGTCTTTCAGTAATGTGCTGCCTCAGGGGCAGTGCATTGATAATGGGGGACTCTGTCCCAGTTTGCACCTGGTACACCTGTTTGAAGGTGCGCTGTGGTGCTAATGGGGGCAGTGCACCTGTTACGTAATATGTGCTCAGGAGGTTAGAGCTGGGGACAGATTTACCATTTGACGGCCTGTACTCTGTTAGAGTGGCAGAGCACATTATCTCATGATGGACTATAGTCTATCAAAATTAGAGATGACCACAGGCCCAGTGGTCATCTCTGTACATTGAAAGAACCCGCCGCCCAAAGTGTAGAAGCTTGTGTATATTAAATAAAAAGTAGGGAGTACATATTCTGCGTAGAGCTGAGGCGATTTTAGCTGGGGTGAGTTCTTAAATAACATAAAGCAGCAAAGGCGTCTTGTGTATATCGTGCCAGATTACCTCAATGGGGTTTTGTTCTGGGTTCCTGGGTACCATTTTGGAATCCTTATAGGAAGTATTATCCAACTCTGGGAATCTCAGGAGCATTGTGTCTGTTTCTGGACATCAGGACTAGTGTGCACATGCTGAAAGTCACATCTTGAGAAGATGTCCAACAATGGCATGTCTACTGCAGTGGGAAGATGGCCCCTCCCCTTATTTACCTGAGTGGATAGAACTCCTGTCATTGAAGTCTCATTACTGCCCAAGTCTAAATTAGGCCCTTGCCCTCTGAAGTGCATTGCTTGTACAGATGGGGTGTTAAACCTATACCATCCCCTACGTTGATTCCTCCTTTTTGTCTTGTATGGAGTCTGGCTCCTCATCGCCTACTTTTCTAGCTGTGTCCCAAGTAGGTGTTAATGCATTCTAATGAACTAACTGTCAAGATACAGCAATCACAGTTCTCTAATTATGTGTTTTTTGCTCTAATGGTTTGGCTGAAATAGCTGAAAGTGGTAAATATGTGTAAATTTACATGTGATCTGGGGGCAAAAGTGGGAAGGGGGTTCTATGAAGTCATAACTGGAGGGAAGAATCAGTAGTAAGAGATCTTAAAATCAGACTGGAGCGGTGGACTGGTTGAAGATGGCATGCCTGAAGCCTTGAAGAGGATCACAGAATGAATGGGTTATTACTGGAGCCTAAAGTGGAGGCTCATGATTAGGGGCCCATTGCAAGCTGATTGATAAATTACCTGGTATTTACCCTGCAGATGCCAATGGCTGGCACATTAGTAGACCAATGGAAGGAATGAGAGCACAAACCAGCCCTGGGAATATTTTTTAATCCCATATCCAAATAGCATTAAGTGAATAAACATCACAAAGAAGCCCGGTCCTCCCTACTGGAATATGGGGTTGGTCCTTAACACAATTTTGAAAATAAATATTGGGCCAAATGGTGTGTTTTAGAGCACTGTTTGTCAAATATATTGGCTCTTCGGCATTAAACATTACAGTCAGTTTGGAAAATGAAGGCGCTAATCCAAAAAAAAGTATGTAAAAAACCATAGTTAGCCCGCTTCCACATTGTCCCAGCTTTTAAAGCACCACTATCAAGCCAGTGCCCTGGAATGTAAAACACTATAACCATGAAGCCTTGCCCTGGTGTAAAAGGCACAGTATAGCCAGTCAGATTCAGCCAGGCCCAGGTATGCAACCCCTCAGTAAGTGCTGGGGATTAGTCAGGCAAGTATTCACTACTTCTGAAGCATCATCACTAGACCATTATCCATAATACCCTAGTATGAAAGTGTCATCCACAGCCCAATATTCATAATGCCCTAATATGGAAAGCACCATTGCAGACCAGTGTCTAAAAACACCTGCAGTATCCACTGGCCTGTGGTCATGTCCCCAAACTTCCGTGTGTGAGAAGTTGGCCTGGTATATGCTGTCCACGAATTAAAGTGGGCACCTTACACCAGTCCAAACAACCCTACGGTGATTTAAGAGGTCAAAGATAACCTTAGAAAGCTATCCGAGTGGTAGTTCTGGAGAGCAGCCTTCAGGCTTAGTCTTGGAGAAATGTTAAGCAGCTTGTTTTACCAGAATGCAACCTTATAGTATTGGTTACATTAAAGGAGAACCAACCAGTAATTATACAAATATGTATTTATTAATATAACTCTATCTAGTACAACACAGTATCACCTACACGGAGATAATCACAAAGCACAAAATACTGTAGCACAGAAACGATAGTAAATAGCACTTATACACAGTGGGCCCCAGGGGGAGACTAAACCATATATTAAGAAAGTGGTATAAGAACCACAACTCGAGTCAAGACTGTGTCGAGAGCACGTAGAATTGCTTGGACCCCAAGGAACCACCCAGGTGACTTAGCAGGGATCCCATGGAGAACGGGTGCAGTGTAGGAACATGACCACGTGCTCTGTACAATTCTATGGGGAAGTCGTGGTTGTAGTTTTAGAGTTTAAGGACCCTTCCAAGTGGACTTGGAAGAAACCCTGTGGATCACAGAAGGTTGAAAAGCCACCCCATACTGAAGTACCAGAGTTGCCTATCCCAGGGAAGCCGGGTGCCCAGGGCTAAAGAGGATTCGGAAACCACCATCGATCTCAATAGAGCATTTAAAAAAGTGTCACTGCTGAAAGGAAGAAAAGTGTCAGTTAGAATCCAAAGGTGGATTCTGGTCGAAAAGTACTTGAAAGCGGAGGCGACAGAGTCTGGGTCATTCAGGAGAGGCTCTGTAGATGAATGCCCCCCGATGTCAGGTGCTCCAGGTGCGTTGAGGGAGTCCTTGACTCTGCAGCTACGGGGACCAGGAGATGTCGAGGACAACCAGGAGCAGGATAGGAGCTGTCCCACGAAGGATGTAGAGTGCTGAGGGTTCGGTGTCCGGCGGGAGCATCAACAAGCCTTGGCAACGGCAACCCATGCAGAAGGTGAAAGATGGTTATGGTTCAGACCAGCAAGGTCCAGGAGACTCACCGCAGCAAGGGGAATCAGGGCAGACATGGAGCAATCAGGGGGGCCCAAGAAAAGCAAAGATGACCCTCAGGTGGACTCACAGGTCGTAGGCACAGGAGTCACAAGAGGACCTCAAGCGATTTCACCAAACAGCAGCCCACGGGGCACTCGGTGCGAGGAGGCCGGAGTTTTTGGTAGGAAAGGGTGCTAGAGGTTGGGGCTACTCAGAGCCCAGTGAACTTGTTCAGGAAACGCCAACAAACATATGCACTTGCAAATCTGCGCTGTGCACTGGGGTTCAGGTATTGCAGCCCCCACGAGGCATTCTGACCTCAAACTTGGTGAGAGGGCAACTCAGACCTCGAGAGACATAGAAACCCACCCCTTGTGTTGCTGAAGCCTTCGGAGTCCATAGGAGCTCATGGTCAGCAAACCAGACAACAGTGGAGTGACTCCTTCACTCCAGGGGGGATATTTTTGGTTGTCCTTGATGCTCCACAGGTCCTGCATGGAGTCTGTATGGTGAACGGGCAAAGACGGTGCTTCAGACTGAGAGGGAGACAAAGTCAGGCCCAAATGAAGTCCAGCGAAGTCCAGAATGTCCATATAGTCAAAGTTCAGCGGTTTCTGGTTCAGAATTTTGTCCAGGTCGATTCTAGAGTCCTACAGCCAGGTAAGCTCTTAAGTACCCACAGGAGATGGGTGGACAGATTCAGGGGTCCATCCAGCGGAGGGTTTGGACAGTGGGGTGGTTACTCCCATGTCCTTTGTCCAGTTTCGCACCAGGACTGGTTTGAACTGGACAATGCACAGAGACACCAAATGTGCCCCTCATACAGACTTTTGGTCGCTGGCATGCGCACCCACCCAGCTCTTATACACTAAATCCTGTCTGGGAGGTGGTCACACCTCCCTGTGACAAGATGCCTATTGTTCTGCCTTCCCTTGCTCGAGCTCGGCTCAGCAGCAGAGGGCAGAAATGCATCTCTGGTCGGCAGGAATCATTTTGTGTTGTCCAGGACTAGAAAGCTGGTACCGAGAACACCAGTGACCCCACGAAGCTCGGTTCTGAGTGGTGGAATCATACCTCCCACACCGGTTACCTGTGTGGGGGTATGATTCCAACATATTCGATACCAAACACTACAGGGTTACGCGCAGTCCTTTTCTTGATGGTCATCACGCGTTTGCATAATGTACCTCTACCATATATGTATGATGACTGCTATACTAACAACCCATGAGAATAGACTCCGTAGGCTGCAGGGGTGTCCTGCTCATGCGGTGGCACCCTCTCACTTAGAACCAAGCACCCTGCTTTCAGGATTGTTAAGGCCTACTATAGGGGTGACTTATAGGTTCCAAGTGCTGTGACTCTTAGATATAGTAAACCTACATCGTAAGTCAGTGGTGCATGCACCAACATAAACAGTCTGCAATGGAAGACCTGTAGTTCAATTTTGCATGGATTCTCATGGAGCCCATCGGAGGCCTCTGGGGTACCTATGCCCTGGGTACATGCGTACCATATACTAGGGACTGACAAGGGTACCCCAGTATCCAATCTGGAGTGTACCAAGGTACATGTCGTAACAGTTTAGGGAGAAAGCAGATGGGCTGGGGTCCTGATTAGCCGGATCCCAGTCAGACTAGTCAAAAGCAGTATTACGTTTAGCAAAAAGTGGGGGTAATCATAAGAAGCAGATCCTACTTTCCTACGCGGTGTTTAGCTTCTCCAGCTCCACTTGTGAGGTATAGTGCAGCCAGAGGTCAAAGATAACCTTAAAGCTATCCGAGTGGTAAGTTCTGGAGAGCAGCCTTCAGGCTTAGCCTTGGAGAAATGTTAAGCAGCTTGTTGTACCAGAATGCAACCTTATAGTATTGGTTAAATGAAAGTACAACCAACCAGTAATTATACAAATATGTATTTATTAATATAACTCTATCTAGTACAACACAGTATCACCTACACGGAGATAATCACAAAGCACAAAATACTGTAGCACAGAAACGATAGTAAATAGCACTTATACACAGTGGGCCCCAGGGGGAGACTAAACCATATATTAAGAAAGTGGTATAAGAACCACAACTCGAGTCAAGACTGTGTCGAGAGCACGTAGAATTGCTTGGACCCCAAGGAACCACCCAGGTGACTTAGCAGGGATCCCATGGAGAACGGGTGCAGTGTAGGAACATGACCACGTGCTCTGTACAATTCTATGGGGAAGTCGTGGTTGTAGTTTTAGAGTTTAAGGACCCTTCCAAGTGGACTTGGAAGAAACCCTGTGGATCACAGAAGGTTGAAAAGCCACCCCATACTGAAGTACCAGAGTTGCCTATCCCAGGGAAGCCGGGTGCCCAGGGCTAAAGAGGATTCGGAAACCACCATCGATCTCAATAGAGCATTTAAAAAAGTGTCACTCCTGAAAGGAAGAAAAGTGTCAGTTAGAATCCAAAGGTGGATTCTGGTCGAAAAGTACTTGAAAGCGGAGGCGACAGAGTCTGGGTCATTCAGGAGAGGCTCTGTAGATGAATGCCCCCCGATGTCAGGTGCTCCAGGTGCGTTGAGGGAGTCCTTGACTCTGCAGCTACGGGGACCAGGAGATGTCGAGGACAACCAGGAGCAGGATAGGAGCTGTCCCACGAAGGATGTAGAGTGCTGAGGGTTCGGTGTCCGGCGGGAGCATCAACAAGCCTTGGCAACGGCAACCCATGCAGAAGGTGAAAGATGGTTATGGTTCAGACCAGCAAGGTCCAGGAGACTCACCGCAGCAAGGGGAATCAGGGCAGACATGGAGCAATCAGGGGGGCCCAAGAAAAGCAAAGATGACCCTCAGGTGGACTCACAGGTCGTAGGCACAGGAGTCACAAGAGGACCTCAAGCGATTTCACCAAACAGCAGCCCACGGGGCACTCGGTGCGAGGAGGCCGGAGTTTTTGGTAGGAAAGGGTGCTAGAGGTTGGGGCTACTCAGAGCCCAGTGAACTTGTTCAGGAAACGCCAACAAACATATGCACTTGCAAATCTGCGCTGTGCACTGGGGTTCAGGTATTGCAGCCCCCACGAGGCATTCTGACCTCAAACTTGGTGAGAGGGCAACTCAGACCTCGAGAGACATAGAAACCCACCCCTTGTGTTGCTGAAGCCTTCGGAGTCCATAGGAGCTCATGGTCAGCAAACCAGACAACAGTGGAGTGACTCCTTCACTCCAGGGGGGATATTTTTGGTTGTCCTTGATGCTCCACAGGTCCTGCATGGAGTCTGTATGGTGAACGGGCAAAGACGGTGCTTCAGACTGAGAGGGAGACAAAGTCAGGCCCAAATGAAGTCCAGCGAAGTCCAGAATGTCCATATAGTCAAAGTTCAGCGGTTTCTGGTTCAGAATTTTGTCCAGGTCGATTCTAGAGTCCTACAGCCAGGTAAGCTCTTAAGTACCCACAGGAGATGGGTGGACAGATTCAGGGGTCCATCCAGCGGAGGGTTTGGACAGTGGGGTGGTTACTCCCATGTCCTTTGTCCAGTTTCGCACCAGGACTGGTTTGAACTGGACAATGCACAGAGACACCAAATGTGCCCCTCATACAGACTTTTGGTCGCTGGCATGCGCACCCACCCAGCTCTTATACACTAAATCCTGTCTGGGAGGTGGTCACACCTCCCTGTGACAAGATGCCTATTGTTCTGCCTTCCCTTGCTCGAGCTCGGCTCAGCAGCAGAGGGCAGAAATGCATCTCTGGTCGGCAGGAATCATTTTGTGTTGTCCAGGACTAGAAAGCTGGTACCGAGAACACCAGTGACCCCACGAAGCTCGGTTCTGAGTGGTGGAATCATACCTCCCACACCGGTTACCTGTGTGGGGGTATGATTCCAACATATTCGATACCAAACACTACAGGGTTACGCGCAGTCCTTTTCTTGATGGTCATCACGCGTTTGCATAATGTACCTCTACCATATATGTATGATGACTGCTATACTAACAACCCATGAGAATAGACTCCGTAGGCTGCAGGGGTGTCCTGCTCATGCGGTGGCACCCTCTCACTTAGAACCAAGCACCCTGCTTTCAGGATTGTTAAGGCCTACTATAGGGGTGACTTATAGGTTCCAAGTGCTGTGACTCTTAGATATAGTAAACCTACATCGTAAGTCAGTGGTGCATGCACCAACATAAACAGTCTGCAATGGAAGACCTGTAGTTCAATTTTGCATGGATTCTCATGGAGCCCATCGGAGGCCTCTGGGGTACCTATGCCCTGGGTACATGCGTACCATATACTAGGGACTGACAAGGGTACCCCAGTATCCAATCTGGAGTGTACCAAGGTACATGTCGTAACAGTTTAGGGAGAAAGCAGATGGGCTGGGGTCCTGATTAGCCGGATCCCAGTCAGACTAGTCAAAAGCAGTATTACGTTTAGCAAAAAGTGGGGGTAATCATAAGAAGCAGATCCTACTTTCCTACGCGGTGTTTAGCTTCTCCAGCTCCACTTGTGAGGTATAGTGCAGCCAGAGGTCAAAGATAACCTTAAAGCTATCCGAGTGGTAAGTTCTGGAGAGCAGCCTTCAGGCTTAGCCTTGGAGAAATGTTAAGCAGCTTGTTGTACCAGAATGCAACCTTATAGTATTGGTTAAATGAAAGTACAACCAACCAGTAATTATACAAATATGTATTTATTAATATAACTCTATCTAGTACAACACAGTATCACCTACACTGAGATAATCACAAAGCACAAAATACTGTAGCACAGAAACAATTGTAAATAGCACGTATACACAGTAAGCCCCAGGAGGAGACCAAACCATATATTAAGAAAGTGGTATAAGAACCACAACTCGAGTCAAGACTGTGTCGAGAGGACATAGAATTGCTGGGACCCCAAGGAACCACCCAGGTGACTTAGCAGGGATCCCATGGAGAACGGGTGCAGTGTAGGAACATGACCACGTGCTCTGTACAATTCTATGGGGAAGTCGTGGTTGAAGTTTTAGAGTTTAAGGACCCTTCCCAGTGGACTTGGAAGAAACCCTGTGGATCACAGAAGGTTGAAAAGCCACCCCATACTGAAGTGCCAGAGTTGCCTATCCCCGGGAAGCCGGGTGCCTAGGGCTAAATAGGCTTCGGAAACCACCATCGATCTCAATAGAGCATTTAAAAAAAGGGCCACTGCTGAAAGGAAGAAAAGTGTCAGTTAGAATCCAAAGGTGGATTCTGGTCAAAGAGTACCTGAAAGCGGAGAGGACAGAGTCTGGGTCACTCAGGAGAGAGAGGCTCTGTAGATGAATGCCCCCCGATGTCAGGTGCTCCAGGTGCATTGAGGGAGTCCTTGACTCTGCAGCTACGGGGACCAGGAGATGTCGAGGACAACCAGGAGCAGGATAGGAGCTGTCCCACGAAGGATGTAGAGTGCTGAGGGTTCGGTGTCCGACGGGAGCACCAACAAGCCTTGGCAACGGCAACCCATGCAGAAAGTGAAAGATGGTTATGGTTCAGACCAGCAAGGTCCAGGAGACTCACCACAGCAAGGGGAATCAGGGCAGACATGGAGCAATCAGGGGGCCCAAGAAAAGCAAAGATGACCCTCAGGTGGACTCACAGGTCGTAGGCACAGGAGTCACAAGAGGACCTCAAGCGATTTCACCAAACAGCAGCCCACGGGGCACTCGGTGCGAGGAGGCCCGAGTTTTTGATAGGAAAGGGTGCTAGAGGTTGGGGCTACTCAGAGCCCAGTGCATTTGTTCAGGAAACGCCAACAAACATATCCACTTGCAAATGTGCGCGGTGCACTGGAGTTCAGGTATTGCAGCCCCCACGATTCATTCTGACCTCAAACTTGGTGAGAGGGCAGCTCAGACCTCGAGAGACATAGAAACCCACCTCTTGTGCTGCTGAAGCCTTCGGAGTCCATAGGAACTCATGGTCAGCAAACCAGACAACAGTGGAGTGACTCCTTCACTCCAGGGGAGATATTTTTGGTTGTCCTTGATGCTCCACAGGTCCTGCATGGAGTCTGTATGGTGCCCGGGCACAGACTTTGCTTCAGACTGAGAGGGAGACAAAGTCAGGCCAAATGAAGTCCAGCGAAGTCCAGAATGTCCAGATGGTCAAAGTTCAGTGGTTTCTGGTTCAGAATCTTGTCCACATCGATTCTAGAGTCCTACAGCCAGGTAAGCTCCTAAGTACCCACAGGAGATGGTTGGACAGATTCAGGGGTCCATCCAGGGGAGGGTTTGGACAGTGGGGTGGTTACTCCCATGTCCTTTGTCCAGTTTCGCACCAGGACTGGTTTGAACTGGACTATGCACAGAGACACCAAATGTGCCCCTCATACAGACTTTTGGTCACTGGCATGCGCACCCACCCAGCTCTTATACACTAAATCCTGTCTGGGAGGTGGTCACACCTCCCTGTGACAAGATGCCTATTGTTCTGCCTTCCCTTGCTCGAGCTTGGCTCAGCAGCAGGAGGGCAGAAATGCATCTCTGGTCGGCAGGAACCATTTTGTGCTGTCCAGGACTAGAAAGCTGGTACCGGGAACACCAGTGACCCCACGAAGCTCGGCTCTGAGTTGTGGAATCATACCTCCCACACCGGTTACCTGTGTGGGGGTATGATTCCAACATATTCGATACCAAACACTACGGGGTTACGCGCAGTCGTTTTCTTGATGGTCATCACACGTTCGCATAATGTACCTCTACCATATATGTATGATGACTGCTATACTAACAACCCAGGAGAATAGACTCCGTAGGCTGCAGGGGTGTCCTGCTCATGCGGTGGCACCCTCTCACTTAGAACCAAGCACCCTGCCTTCAGGATTGTTAAGGCCTACTATAGGGGTGACTTATAGGTTCCAAGTGCTGTGACTCTTAGATATAGTAAACCTACATAGTAAGTAAAACAGGCTGCAATGGAAGACCTGTAGTTCTATTTTGCATGGCTTCTCATGGAGCCCATCGGAGGCCTCTGGGGTACCTATGCCCTGGGTACATGCGTACCATATACTAGGGACTGACAAGGGTACCCCAGTATCCAATCTGGAGTGTACCAAGGTACATGTCGTAAAAGTTTAGGGAGAAAGCAGATGGGCTGGGGTCCTGATTAGCAGGATCCCAGTCAGACTAGTCAAAAGCAGTATTACGTTTAGCAAAAAGTGGGGGTAATCATAAGAAGCAGATCTTACTTTCCTACGCGGTGTTTAGCTTCTCCAGCTCCACTTGTGAGGTATAGTGCAGCCTGCCATCAATCATGGTGCTTGTTGAGTGTGCTGAGTGTCTCTCTTTCTCTTTCCCCTTCTCTTATCTCTTGCTTCTTTTTCTGTCCTCTTATTCTTGAACTCTTCTTCTTTATCCTGTGTCTCACTCTCCCTTTGCTTCGGAACTACCATTTTCTTTCATTCTGTTCAGTGCTTTAAATGAGCAGGTAATGTATGGTACTGAGCACCTGCACTTCCTTAATTTGAAAGAGAGAGTACCTGCATTTCTCAGCACTGCTGCAATACATTTATTGGGAGAATACCTGCACTTCTAAATTTCCGTTTAAAGGACTGGTTCCATTCCTCCGAATACTGCCTCTCTTTTGCATTATCCTTGTTTCTCCCCTATCTCTCTTGCACACTGTTCCTTAGTAGTCTTCAACGATTTTTTCCCATTGTACATATGAACCTTTGTTAGTTGACATAAAGCACTGTTACAGAGAAGATATCAACAACACATTTCTAGCTTGTGAAGCCTATGTGACTCCACAATAAGGACCAGAAATTACCTAATGTGGAAAGGATTTTATTTTGGATTACCAATCAATCCAGTCTATAAGCAATCCCAAAATAAGTTCAAGTGATAAAGCAATACCGCAGAATGCTGAAATATCTCAGTAGAGTCATGATAAAATGAGATACAGGATTGTGATAGCCACAACAATAAAGGAATAGATTAAAGCAAACAGGTGTCCCATTATGAAACTTCCCTTCTCTCTTCTAAACAAACATTAAATATATTATCATCTACTAAGGGTCTCTATTTAGGGGGAATCGAAGGTGTCATCATGATCAGACTTCAGTAGAAATCCTGGAAAAAAGGAAATACGTGTTTAGCATAAAGCTTCACACTTGCAAGAATCAGGCTATCAGAGAGGTCTGTACCTCTCAATGTCTAAAGGGAATCTCTCTGCCTTCCAACTGCAAGAACACCAAAATTAACAGGAGATTCACAAACATCCTTATCTCGTTTCACGCCAACCGGAACCAACCAAATCGTTACTCTAAGTGGGCGGAACTTGCAGAGTTTCACTCCGTGAAATTCCACGGCGTTACATATAAACTCTGCGAGATTCCATGAAACTCAGCGAGCGGGCAGAATTCTGCATGTTGCGCTGATTTTTAGTACTGGGTGGTTGTTCCACGCTGTAGAATCAGTGTGAACAGTCCCACATGGTGCACCAGAGGGCGCTGCTGCATTCTGCCGCTCGAGTAGATTTTCTACTTGACCGGCACCTTTCTCAATTCAAACACAACCTGCTGCGACCGCTCACATTGAGAAATCTCGCCGGGGGGAATTCTAGCTCCCAAAAATCATGCTAGAGGACAAAAATGTTCAATTGTACTCGCCAACTTAACATAATCATCTGTGCTTTTGGTTATAGCACATTTATTTATGCAAAAATAATTTATGTAAAACTTTAAATAATTTATAGAACATTTAAATATGCATATATATATTGTGATCTATCGGGGTAGTCGTGGGTGGGTTAATATTTTAGATGAGTGCTGAAACTTCTACCATGTATGCCAGTGGGTGCGTGGTAATTCTGCGTGGCTACTCTGATAATTGTGCATTTTTGCAACAGTGCCTGTAGGCATGCCGAGGACAAAGGAGGACCTTGCAACCCTCTAACAAGGCTGTCTCTATGGTATATTATGCTTACATTGTAAGAATTGTGTGCACAATTCACTCTGAATGAATTCAATAAAATGTTGTATTTGATTTTTATGCGTGACAGGTTCCTGGACTTGCCTCAAACTTAGCTATATTCTCTATTTTCTCCACACAAACACCAAACACAATCCAAGACACCCAAGCACTTAACCACATCCAGTCCATGACGAATTACATCTTAGAAGCTGTACCACAACCACTGCAATAAAAAAACAATAAAAGTGACATAGTTAAAAAAAAAAGAAGGGGGGCAACACCAATATTTTTGTAAGACCTTCTACAGTGCTGTCCTTTTTGTGTGCCATATTTCTTTACTTAAATGTTTAAGGGTGAACATATACATATAAGTGCTGCCCATCATCATGGACTCACAGAAGGCTATTTATAATGCAAATATTAATATGCTATTAAAGAGTAAAACTACATAGAATAGAAGGAAGAAAGAAAAAAGAAAATATCAAGTATAAGACAAGGAGAAATTTGCAGAAAAAGGAAATTTTGTGTATAGTATATATATATAGTAATCCAAAACCATAATTGCTCATAGTCAAAGGATAAATTAAATAGGGTGAATCATTGGTGTGAGGAGAATATGCGGAACTACAAAGTATTGGATATATAAAAGGGTATGGTCACTGAGGGTGATGGATAGTCATGAATGAGAAAGATTGGCGTCTCCTACCAAGAGGAAGAAAGAACAGAAAGAATAGGAAAAAAGGGGAAAGGAAAAAAAGAAAGGAGAGAGGGGAGGGAAGGAAAAAGAAAAGGTAACGTATACAAAGCAGGTAAAAAGAGAAGGGAAGAAGGTATAGGGGATAAAGGGAGGAGAAAAGAAAGAAATGTGGAGATGAATAGGAGAGAAGTAGAGGGATCAAGAGAAGAAACGGGAGTGAGGATAAGGAGGAGGAGGAAGGGTGAAATAGGGGAAGAAGGATAAAAACAAAACAAAAAAAATGAAGGAGTCACGAAGAAAAGGAGCCCATGCTTTTTGGAACATATCCTCTTGATCTTTTATTCGCTATATTACAAGTTCATGGGATGCCGTCTGGATCATCGCTACCATCCAATCCTCCTGTGAGGTGGAATTGGGTGATTGTCACTGTCTTAGGATACACATTTTGGCTGTGGAGAGTGTAGTGTGCAAAAGACATCTTTGTGGGCGCGCAATGCCAGGTAAACTCCCAATATCCTGCAGCAAGATGATGGGATGGGTAATAGGAAGTCATTGTGGTATTTCCTACATGAGTCCAAAAACATTGTATAGAAGGACATTCAAATATTATATGAGGAATGTCACAGTTAGCTCCTACACATCTCCAGCACTTGGAGTGTGACAGTAGTCCTGCACATCGCAATTTTAAAGGTGACCGGTACCAATCATGTAAAGTTTTGAAAAGACAGAATTTAAACGCGCTCCCCTAGCACCCTTGTCTAGGGCTTCTAATATGTCCGGCCAAACATCTTCAATTATAATATGCAGGTGTTCCTGCCATTTCTGTCAGAGGGCATTAAGGAGTGGTTGTGAGTATAAATGATTAGTAAACACACCATACAATCCCGACATCACTCCCTTGTGTCGCCCCCAAATAAGGAGATAGTCTAATATCTGTGAAGATTTTAACGTCCAGGGTTGGGGACCAAAGCATCGCCTAAAGCAATGCTGTTTTTGCTGATGCCGAAAAGCCTTGTGTAATGGGAGATCAAATTCTTCACGGAGCATGTCAAAAGATCTCAATTCTCCATTCAATATTACTTGGTCTAGTATCTGACTTCCTCTCGATCTACAACTGGGCCAATAAAGTACACAACCATTTATCCGGCTACTCTCGTTATTCCAAAGTGGAGCTTTAAAATGCAAGCGATAAGCAACCCCAAGAAGACGGTGTGCTTGTTGCCTTTTTTGATATGTTGCTTGCATCACTGGGTGTGGAGGGGGCATTTGTGGGTAATGGATTCCGTATAGTGTTGTGTAGTTCCTATAAAACCTATACAAGATCTGTACGTTTAGACAACATACTCTGCGGTCTTGGTGTCCAAACTGATTCCAGACACCCCCACTGGGTATGTTGATCTGTCTACGAAGTAGCTCACAGTGCCACTAGAAACTCCTCTTACCAAGGAGAGAATAGTTCTTGGCAACTATCGAACATGACAACCCTGATCCCTCAGAACTGTGGAAACAGTGAAACACATTTTGCTCAAGAACTCGTGCTCACTTTATCTCAGAGAGATACACAGAATAAACAATATTGAAGTTCTCCAATAAGTATTTATTGAACCTTCGTCATTCTAGTATAAAATAGGTGTGCTGAAACAACCACTAGACAGAAACAGATATAAATGATTAGAAGCACTAACAAGCATTTGCAATGCAATAGGTCTCGCATTAGGAAAGTTTGAGCTATTGGTATTGTAAATGACAATTTTTTTATTTATGTGTTGGTTTTGAAAATAGCGAAATTAATAGCTTTGTCATTTACAATGCCAATAGTTTTAACTTTCACAAATGGGACACCTATAGCATTTGTAATGCAATATGTGTTGTATTTACGTGACTTAGATGTATTGATATTACAAATAACAATGGCTTTTATTTATTTTTAATAATTAATACATAAATAAAAGTTATTGTAATTTATAATGGCAATAGCTTAAACTTTGGTAAATAACTTTTGTGAAGATTATGTTCAGTGTATTTTATTGTGACGAAAATCCAAGAACAGAAGTGAAATATTAACATCTTTTTGTGACATTTGTAATAAAGCTTGAAACATTGAGAGAACATATTTGAACCAGTTGTTATTGAATGGTTACACAGGTTGATGCTGTAGTGGCGCTGAGTGATGTTGTGGTGGCGACGAGTGATGCTGGGGCGTTCAGTGATGCTGTGGTAGCGCATAGGGATGTTGTGGTGCCCCTGAGTGATGCTGTGGTGATGCGATAGATAGAGTGAGTGCGATAGATAGAGGGAGGGCGATAGATAGATAGAGGGAGGGCGATAGAGGGAGGGCGATAGATAGATAGTGAGGGCGATAGATAGATAGATAGACAGAGTGAGGGCGATGGATAGATAGATAGATAGAGAGATAGGGTGAGGGCGTTAGATAGATAGAGTGATGGTGATAGATAGAGTGATTGCGATAGATAGACAGAGTGAGGGCGATAGATGGATAGAGTGAGGGCAATAGATAGAGTGAGGGCGATAGATAGAGGGAGGGAGGGCGACAAATAGATAGAGGGAGGGTGATAGATAGATAGACAAATACAATGATGGCGATAGATAGAGTGAGTGCGATAGATAGACAGATAGAGTGATGGCAATAGATAGAGTGAGAGCGATAGATAGACAGATAGAGTGAGGGTGATAGATAGATAGAGTGAGGGCGATAGATAGGGTGAGGGCGATAGATAGAGGGAGGGAGGGCGATAGATAGATAAAGGGAAGGTGATAGATAGAGTGAGGGCGATAGATAGATAGATAGATAGAGTGAGGGCGATGGATAGATAGATAGATAGATAGATAGATAGATAGATAGATAGATAGATAGATAGATAGATAGATAGATAGATAGATAGAGTGAGGGCGATAGATAGATAGATAGAGTGATGGCGATAGATAGAGTGAGTGCGATAGAAAAGACAGATAGAGTGAGGGTGATAGATAGAGTGACGAGAGAGGCAGAGAACGTGATGAGAATTGCCGACCCGCAGGCCTCCATTTTTGCTGATGCGCATGAATCTCAGTAATTAGTCTGCACACAAAGTGATACATTTACCCCCCCTATCCGTAGCTGTTGAACCACTGGCTCTATGTGTTGCATGCTTGCGTTAACGAGGCAGTCTATTTTGGCCAGCAGGAGCACTCACAACACAATAAAAATGAACTACTGTTACCCAATGTAACGGTACTCAATTCATCCACCTTAGAAGCTGGAAGTGTGAGTTGGTCCTGCCAGGATGTGAACTGATGACCTTTATTACATAACTGCGGATGTCTGCAGCGAGTGTTTAAAAACAGAAAAATCTTGCTGTGAATGTATGTGTGTGTGTGCGTGCATGCATGTGTGTGAAAGAATTAGCACTAAATAGCACGTGTGTGAGTTGGTCCTGCCAGGATGTGAACTGATGACCTTTATTACATAACTGCAGATGTCAGCAGCGAGCATTTAAAACACAGAAATATCTTGCTGTGAGTGTGTGTGTGAAAGAATCAGCACTAAATAGCACGCCTTCGAGAGGGTGAATAAATGACTGATTCTTAAAGTAGGCTTTGAATAGGTCGACGTATAGTTGAGGAATACCTGTGATTTTCCGTCCGCCCGCCAACTCTCTAAATCAGGCTGTCATTGACAAAGGTTCTAAAAGCCCTGTTGTCCACGTTACCCTCAGTGCATTTTGTCACGTGTTTCAAATCCCGCGCGACATGTGACGTCTATCATGCAATGAATGCCTGAATTAGGCGCAGCAAGGGCTCACGAGGGTCCATTGTTCCTTGCATTGTTGGTGCTATCAGCAGTATACGTGGCCGTACAATTATATTTATTGTTAACATTTGTGAAATATATACTTTCATGAATTGCCTTAAAGGGGGTGCTGAAAGATATCATGCAGAATCAATAACATTAATAAATATTGGATAGCACTCTAGCACATCCAGGAATGTGTGCCAAAATCTGAGAGTGCGTCATTTTTACTTTCTGCGGTGTGATACTGTTCAGCGTTTGGCACGCGGGTATGGGTCAGTTCAGCGTCTGGCTGTGCCTGTGTATTTTGGCCACCACGCACACTCACAACACAATTAAAAGGAACTACTACATAGCTGCAGATGTCAGCAGTGAGTGTTTAAAACGCAGAAAAATCATGCTGTGAATGTATGTGTGCGTGTGTGTGTGTGCGTGCGTGTGAAAGAGTTAACAGTAACAAACAATACCAGATGTGGACATGGCTCGGGTGGGCGCTGACTGCCAGAGAATTATAGGTGGTGATGAACACAAAAAGGAGCACAAGCCGGACGTCACTGGCTCTTCCAAGCTCTAACAGCCTGAGATAGTCTTTAGCCAAACTTAACCTGGCAGTTGACTGACCTTACCACTCCATGCCAGCACTGAGCTCTTCAGTGTAAACCCAAAGCAACCCTAGCAGCCATTAAAACCAAACGTAAATATAAACAAGCATTAGCAATGCAAACGGCGTTAATGTGGGAACACATCGAAATATAGGCATACACAAATGCAGTTTGCATTCATCAGCATATCAAAATCAGACCTGTTGAGTTTGCCAATGCTTGTTTACACTTAGAATAAGCTGCGTATGGCACCTGGTAAAATGGAACACGCTTCTAATGGTGTTCCGCATCGGGTTTTTGACCCAGGACCCACAGCAACTTCGAACACCCTACCTTCAAAATATATACTGGAGAGAAACAACAGTCAACTCTGCACCTGCACTTTAAAGTCTTCAATGCTAAGGCTGCCTTACCCCGCCCCTTTCTACGTTATTTCCGTTGCATGCCTCTGTCGTGCTGCACTACGGACAGCCGCACATGCGCACACATGCGCACACCTGCCCGCCTCTGTTGGCAAGTTAACAGCACACGAGTGACAGCAAGGACAAACACTAAAGAAACAGAAGCTGGCAGTGCAAATAGTTTTTGTCTCTTTACGTACCGGGCACACAAAATCTTAGCCTGCTGAATATTTGACGCTTGACTAACCTATTACTGGCTGTACATTTATATGATCATCTAAAGCGGAAGCAAACAAACGTAACATAGCTTGATTAAAGTGTCATGTGTAACACGGGGCCATTAGGCAGCTGTTTTTAATCTCACCTTCTGTGGAGCCAGTCTTGGCCCTATGGCCCCTGGCGCTATAGCCCTTTATAGTATCTGTTAAATGTCCCAGTCTCATGAGCAACACATCCAGCCAGCTCTGTCATTTGAACTTCCAGACCTACACATCACCGGGCACAAAAATACTGGCCTGAGATATTCAGTCAATCTACACAAACATGACATTACCTAAGAAACAAAAGCCCTGTGCAAAGGGCCAGTCCCCCACTCTCCCTAGTCGTCGGTCAAACTCTCTTCGCAAAATCCTCACAAGAATGTCTCTGCCAGCCTTCCCTCCACCTCATTGACATCAAAGTACTTTATTTAAGGGTTAAAAAGGTACACTGGTGCTCCGAAAACTAGAATATTTTTGGGTAAAACGACGAGTTAACACTAAAATAAAAAACACGTATCGCCCTTCACAAAGTGTCCCGTGTGAATTTATATATATATTTTTAACTCACCTCGGAAGGATGAATGGTTCAGTTGGGCTCAGCAGAAATTATAGTTTTACAGATATCTGCCGCAGGCGCGTAGCCCACTGAGCTACCTTTCCAACAGCCAGTTGTTCCCTTTCTGTGATACTGCAATAGCGGTGAATGACTGCACCCGGCCTGACATCACATCAACTGGTGACAGGACTTCCCAAGCTGTGTGAGTAGCTTTATTTATTTTATGCGTTTTTATATAGCGCGGACTTTACCCGAAGGTGTCAGAGCGCTTCACATTAGGAACAGAACTGATACATGAGGAGAACACTACAAGTGAACAAATTACAAAAGCAAACGTTAAGTTACATGAGGCAAAAGTGACAATTGTGAGCAAACCAAATACAAGAGGTAGCAAACTGCGCTTTACAGGAGGAAAAAGTGACGTGAGCAGGTTACAAAGGTATACAACGTACAAGTAGAGCATGGGCGTCCGCAGACATTTTTCCAGGGGGGGCAAAATGTTAACGTCATCACCATCCTCCGACATGATGTGTGCCAGGTGGGGCACAAGAAACACTGGGGCGCAGAACTGGGATAGACTCAATTAAATACCAGGAATCCAGGACATGTGACTGACCCCGCCACAGGCCAACAAACACCACCTGTAGGGAAAACGCTAAACTTTCTGACATGGTGCTTTATCTCTGTCTGCTAGGTGTGCAGACTTCCGGGTCCTCTATCCAACACCAATCAAGGCTGTCTTCAGCACAATTCGATTTTTATCAGAATACTTTAAAACGGCCTATGATTAAAGCACCAGATTAAATATACTGTATGCACAGTGTATGTTAGGGATTATTTGTAGCACACATGTTTACCAATATTGGCTTCTTGGTGCTAGAATTCATGATTACTTTTATCCAAAGTTAAAGCACAACGTCAAAGTTAGTAATAAATAATGCATCAATCACACACGCTAGTGATTCGCCAATGGGTGCTCCCTTTACTAGAATTCCCCGGGCCTTGCTAAATTTTACACACATTCAATTAATTTATACAAAATAAAATGTATAGGTCCAAATGTTAGCACCGTAAATGTGTGGCACATACGGCGCCTGCAGCCGCGGCACATCACAGGTCCAGGGATGCTGAGTCTTACACAGTGGTCAAAGTGGGGGAAAAAGTAGGGGAACAGTGGGCGTGAATAACCCAAGGATTGGATCTGTGGGTGGAGCCAGAGGTGTGGCCAGAATGCGCAGACATCCCAATTTTTAGTATTTGTTTGGCATTTCACTGCCCAGTTTAATCAACCAATGGATACACATTATTATTTAAGGTTATAATGCGTTATTGACATTAAAATATATTCACAAAGTGGGATATGCTTCTAATCACAGAATGTACCAAATACGATAAAATGTGGAAACACAAGCCATTTGTCTCCGAGCCATGGAGTTTCTGTCATCAGCACTACTCCATTTTTCCACAACAGCAGTTCAAACATGAATGGCAAAATATCCTAGTTTGCAAATGTTTTCTCTAAAATTATGGCTCTGCCATATTTGCCTCATAATGCAAGATCTGCTGCATGATCTGACCATTTAAACTAATAAATTGTTTGTAGCTCAAACATATCAAAAGTTAATATAAAATGTGACTTGTGTTGCTGCAGAGTGAATGGCCTATTGTAAAGGTTGACTGGTCACCTTTCTCACTGCTGCTTTTGTATGTTACACTGGTACTAATAAGGCAAAATCTTTCCAGAGACTGTTAGCATGTGTACACATGTCAAAATAATAAAATATCTGAAAATATACTAAATTACGCGGCAGACTTTTTTTTAATGCATAATTTAGTCAACACTACGGCATAATGTTGTCATCCTTTGCTGCATAATTAATTCCAGTGGCCCCACAGCAGGCCGCACATGTTAAAAGTGCTTGTGAATAAAGCCGGGTGACTGTAAGTTTGCGACCTTAGTTTGGTGTGTGTGCAAATCATGCATTGCCAGTCCCTGGTGAGTTGCAGCTACTACTGCTGAAACAAGGCCAATGGAGGTACCTATGGGAGAGGCAGACTGGCCTCAGGGGCAGGGGCAACCATAGCACTGGTGGTGTCCTGTGCATTAATGTTTGTTAGTGCCCCCCAATGACCACCTCTGCCATGGATTCCCTCACTACCACCCTTTAACTGTGCCCCCCCAAGTTTCCATAACCACTCTCTCTCAGTTGCCTTTCATTTGATTTACAGCGCCACTCATACCATTGTAGGGTGTCAGAGCACTTTACATCACACACATTACACAGAGACAATCAATATGTGTGTAAATCACTGTACAGAAAATGTAACATAAGACTAAGGATTACAAGATGTAGGAGTCACATGACAACCATACTAGTAGCCCGTATAGCTTTATAGTGATTGGTCAGGACAAACACAATACCCGGAATTTAAAACGTAATACCATGGTTGGGGGTTCTCCTTAATAATCAGAATTGATTTCTGTCCAAAAGAACACTTTTTGGGACATTAGGATAATCAAAGACTGGGGGGAGGGGGGGAGAGGGGGACATAACACTCTAATTTATACCTTGCAGTTTGTATGCAGCTCTTAGATGACAGTTAATAGCTCACTGTTCTAAGTTAGGATTTTAACTTATAAACTGCAAGTAACAAAAGGATCTCTCTGACAAAAGCAGTAGCCCACTGACCTATTTACATTATGTGCACTTTGTGATCTGCATGGCGCATGTTCTTTGCAGTCGGTACATTAACCCTCTGAGCTACCTCTCCATGAGTCAAAACTTACACTAGACAAAATTCTGATCTCTCTCTAGGAAGAACATTAATCACCAGAGTCATCATGACATTTTTATTGTTGCCGAAAATTGCTGGAGGTCAGGAAGGAGGCAGCAAGCGTTTTTAAAACCATAATATACTTGCAAACATGATGCCTCCACCTAAAGTCAGCACCCGGTGCGGTCACACTGGTTGCACCGCCCTAGAGCTGGCCCTTCTCAAGGGTCCTGTGACCTCAGTGACTGTTGTTCTAGGGTGTGCTGCTTCATAGTCCTTCCCTCGAGACTGGAGGTGAACTTCAGTATGGATAGTGGTGGACAAGCCTTGAAGGTTAACCTACACTTGTCATGCTAGGGTCCACCTGCTGGTGCGAAGACACCAGGACTTCTAAGGTGTTGCAAAACCTTCTAAGGTCTAGCATGTGATTGTGCTCTCGCAGGAGAGTGGTTTGGTGGACTGGTTATTAAGGCTGAACCTGGTTCCCAGTTCCAAATTCAGCAGCTCTGACCATAGTGCCACATCCTCTCCCCCACTGAACACCGTACTGCCCCACTGAGAAAAACTCCCACTGTATTCAACTACAACCCAATTGTTGCCTACTATTAACACCTGGATGCGGCTCAATTTAAATTACGCACTAGACAAGAGCAATATGCGGCCTACAAAAAAAAAAAGGATCAACATCCTGGAAAAAGCAAACACTTATAGGGAATGCAAAATTTAGCAAACGCTGGGAAATGTAAGCAGGAACAGCATGGTTACCTTAATGCTTTTGCACTCACTATTCAGAAATCAGTGAGTGCTTTTGCCTGAAAAGTTAAGGATGTGACTACAGGGCCCTGAATGGACCCATTTCAATGGCTATTGCTTATATGCTTACAAAACGTAAGCAGTATGATAAAAAGACCACATCCCTGGACGCAGAGCCGCAGCACACATTTTGTTTTCCAATCCACACATTGCAGTACCTCCAGGATTGGTGCACTAGTTCCAAGTCCAGGGAAAACAAAGACAAGAAAACAGAAATAGCGCTTCTCTGGCAAACTCTGTAAAAGTGGCGCTAATGTGTTTCAGTGTGAATAAAATCAGTTTGGCCAGTTTGCTACCACTCTGTCTTACTTTAATTAGTTATTTATCTATTTTTCATATTTTTAGTCTTTTATTCCCAATGCTGCACTTTGGAATAAAAATTTCAGAAAAATATGACATTTCCAGCAAAAGCGTCTTTCTTTTTTTGGATCCATTTCACAGGGAAGCAAATAAAAGAAAGGGGAGGAAAGAGAGTGAGAACCCCGTTTCGAAGTCACGGTTTTCATGGGCATCCGCAGGGGGGGCAAGGAGGGTCGCTCCGGGGGGGGGGCCCTCTGCGGACGCCCATGAAGTAGAGGTATAGTACTGCAATATATGGCAGACACTCAAACACAAGAACACACGTTACGTACGCAATGGTGGCACTTGTGCAAGTATCGAAAGCAAACAAAATGTAAGAGGTAGCAAACCGTGTGTTACAAGAGAAAAGTGACGTGTGCATGTTACAAAAGAGTGCCAAACACAGGTAGAAGGATAATACTGCAATAGCTCAGAAAATCCAGACAAAATATGTCCATGTGCAGAACTCAGTGAGTCCATTTCAGTGGGATACCAGCACTGTGGTACGAGATCGGGGGTGCTGGCCAGCAGGGCCATGCCAGGAGCTAGGAGGGAATGTTAGATGTTCAGTAGAACTGCATGCAGAGCTCCTTACGTAGCCCTACTGAGCACCTTCTGTGGATCTGTTCCTCTCCCGTCATACCTGTGTGAACTCCTTGTGTGCCCCCGCTGACCTCCGCCCATGGCCCTGCCAAGCTACATACATCCTGCTGTGTGTACATTGTTAGATAGCGCCTTGATCTAATATCTGGCTGCTCGCCCAGCTTTGCTGTGCGCTTTGATCAGTCCCTTTCTACAACTCCATTGTGCTTCCACAAGAGACGAAGAGTGAAAGCACAGCGGAGTTGTAGAAAGGGACTGATCAAGGCGCACAGCAGAGCTGCGCGAGGAGCCAGAGAAAATCTGCCTGCTGCTCTGGGCCTTCTGCCCCTCTGGCCAAGCCAGGGTGGGGAGGGAGAGAGAAAAGGGAGAGCCAGACAGAATAATGGGAGGAGCTGCTGCTGCCGCCTCTCCCATCTGCTCCCTGGGCAGCCTTCCAGATAAACAGGGATTGGGGACATCGGGGACAATTAACCCACGCGCTGGCCTGTTTATATACCTGCTCAGACCATTTCATAAACACTGCTCTCTGACTGAGCCACGGGGAAACTATAAGCCGTTCAAGCTTCCTCGCCCAGTCTGGTTCTAAGAAACCCCCTTTAAAAAGATATAGAGAACGAGGCTAGACAGTGAGGATAAAAGGATGCCCAGAATCACACAATGTAGTCTCGTGGAGGAGCAGGGATTCGCACCCTGTTCTTCGAATGTATACGATGGTAAATAACAAGGACCCCCTGATTGTGGATCAATTTCCTGGGTCAGGGCAAGCAATATAATGACAAGTAACAACCCCAGGCAAACCAAAATTCCAAAGTGCAATGAAAACCAGCAAATTAAAAATGACACTTTACTAAAAAACGATTTTTATAAAAAATCATCAGAGTATCGTATAATTTTCTTAATACAAATTACACAAAAATTCATATATGTTCTAAAACACCATATACATAATAATTAAAACAGACATGAACATAAAATTTAAAAATGATGGTAAGGGTGAAGTAGTGACGGTTTCTTCAACGCGTTTCGACACCAAGTGTCTTCGTCAGGAAAGTACCATCATATAATTAATCTAAATTTAAAATTAGAATAGACAGTCTTTAATACAGATTTTTACAGACTTTTCTACCTAAGTACATTAATAATTGCTTCTACATACATAGTCATAGTTCTAATTATTTTAAACAAAACCATAACAGTTTTTGAATTTACATTAGGGAGTACCCTAGAGTGGGCTTCGAGGAAACAGAATTCAAGACAGAGCGTGTAAATAAAGAAATAGCACATATAGGCCAAGAACTAGATACCCAAGATCATTTTTAATTTGCTGGTTTTCATTGCACTTTGGAATTTTGGTTTGCCTAGAGTTGTTACTTGTCATTATACTTCAAATGTATACCTACATTTGGTAATTACATGCCACTTACTACCCCTGACGAGGAGGTCAGTTCGGTTAATATCGCTAGGTACCGGAACACAAAGCACACATCGCACAGGAGGGACAGGTCTGCGACATTTAATGTGGTACCGGAAGAGAGCTCAGTTCGGAGCAGGGGGGCCCGGCTGGCAATCCTAGCACCGAGTTCAGTTTCCTTGCCTTTGCCCGAGCACCTAGTGCTGAAAAACCCCTGCGGGCTCTTCTCTTAGTGTAACACGCATTCTTCGAAGGCAGAGGGCAGCTCGGGTTACAAGCTGCCTTTGAAGAACTTCACACCAGGCAGCTGAAATATGTGCAGATTACGTGCCTGGGTGCAAGTTTAAATCAGGCTGCACTAGGAGGGGGGCTGGGCTACCATGCCAGCAGCATTCTAACTCACGAGCAGATGGTCCTCTTTAAGACGTGCGAAAGCACGAGATGAGCGGCGGGGAGTGGCTGAGGAGAGCAAAGGAATGGTGGGATTAAAACAAGTAGTCCCTAAACAAAACGAACAAAGCCGGACCGTGCAATAAAACAGTAGTTGATCGGTGCTGCTTCCCATAGAAACGGAAGTGATGCATCAGATCAACAGCCAACAGAAACAAAGATAACAACAGCAATGCCAGAGTTAAACAAATCACAAGGGGCAGGAGAAATTTCACGGACTTTCAGCCAACATAAAGATTACTTTTGGTCTCGCTGAGACATCGCATGCGCTGCATGTGTTGCTGCTAACGCGAGACCTAAAAAATGTAAAAGGATGGTAGGTTTCTACTGTCCTGTGTTGGACAGGCCACATGAAGGGCTCGCTCCCTCCCCGCAGGACAGGGCCCGGGCCGCCGTCAGCACCATTGCCCGGCCCAGCCGCCATCTTGGACACGGCACCACGCGGCCGCGCGGCCTCAGCCCGACCCCAACCCTGGGCCTGGCCAGGCCCCGACATCCCGGCACCACCCTCCACCCAGGAGGTGAACGGACCACTTGGCAGGTCAATGGGAGTAAGAAGTGTCGATGGCTCTCCCCCGCCAGGTGCCGAGCACCCCCAGCCTCCTCGGGCGCTGGCTCCACCCCCCTGCTGGGTGTCTGGACTCCCTCATCCCAGACCTCCCGACCTCCAAGAGCGAGGGTCCGGACATCAAAGGGCGCCAGACCTATAACTGAGGCCGCCCCAGGACAGGAAGGCAGTTGTATCCTGGAGTCGAGAGACACCGCGACGAACTCATCCTTGACGGACTGCTGGCGCTGCCACAGCCCTGCCTTGTGAACTATTGTCCTGCCTGCTGGCGCTGCCGCGGCCCTCTGCAACCTTCATCCTCGTGGGACCTGCTGGCGCTGCCGCGGCCCGTTGTAACCTTCATCCTCGTGGGACCTGCTGGCGCTGCCGCGGCCCGTTGCAACCTGCATTCTCGTGGGACCTGCTGGCGCTGCCGCGGCCCGTTGTAACCTTCATCCTCGTTGGGACCTGCTGGCGCTGCCGCGGCCCGTTGCCACCTACGACCTCTTCGGGACCTGCCGGCGCTGCCGCGGTCTGACCCATCCGAACACCGAGCTCGAGGATTGTGAGCTATCACCGTTACACCTCAGTACCCGTGGGTACCAAGACTGTCCCGCTACCCCCTTCCCTTACTAGAGACTAGAATTGAGAGGATCATCGTGTCCTGATCGCCTTGTATCGTACCACTCTACTACCAGAAGTGCCTATAAAAGGTGTTACCCTGATCTTTGTGTGGTGTCCATCTGTGGGGGGGAAGTTACCTGTCTGTGCGATCACTGTGCTCGGCCGACCCTCCAGGTCCCCGTCTAACATTGGTGGCTAGCGGCGGGATCCGAACCAACGCGTACCGTACAGACAGTAACTCACCCTACGACTAAAACCACAATGACGACCAAAGAGAGCGGATCGGCGGAGAAGTTTCAGATGGAAAAGCTGGAAGAATACAACCACCGAGAGCTCAAACAATTTTGCATGGACTTAGGCATTGCTACCACCGGGCTAAGCACAAAAGAAGACTTCAAAAACGCCCTAGAGGCATGGACAGAGACAAATACCGCAACCCCCCGGGACCCCGCAGCCCCGGAAGTCAACACCACCCGGACGGAAGAACGGAGAACAGGCCCTTCCCGTGAAGAGATCCAAGAGCGGGAAAAAAATAGATTACACGAGTTAGACTTGGCACGACTCAGATTAGACGGAGAATTGAAACTGGCGGAACAAAAGATAAACTTAGAACACTTACGGCTCAGAGAAGAGCGAGAGGAAAAACAGAGACAGAGAGACCTCGAAGAAAAAAGACTGGCATACGAGCACGAGTGCAAACTAGCAGAGATAGAAATACGCAAACTGAACAAAAACCTAGGGGTGCCCGAGCAACCGCACTCCCCGGGCCCTACCGAGCAGAAGGTCCACATCCCCAAGGATGTGGTCCGAGAATATCACCGGAACGACGACATACAGCAGTGGTTCAAGGCCTATGAGATTGCCATGACCGCCCACCGGGTCGCTCGAAGTGACTGGGGAGCCGGTCTATGGGGGAGATTCGTCAACGAGGGTCGTGATGCCCTGCTGCAGCTGCCGGACTGTCAGGGGGTCCCCTGCTCGGCGCAGGCTGAGCTAACCGACTCTTCGTCTTCCCCACAGAGCGGTTGCTACGGGCCCTTTAAGGACAGCCTGGCCTTGCAGTTCCCCGGACCACCTGACTTTGTCGGCCTATCAGGGCCGGCCTCGCGGCTTAAGGAGGTGGATCCGGAAGACGCCAGCGCTTGTGAGCCGCGGAGGATCACGTTGTGGGAATCCGACGTGCAACGCCAGGAGAAGCAAGCCGACCAGGACACCGAAGGACCTGAAGAGGACGTGGAGGTGCCCCTGCTGAGTGACGACGGAGACGGGAGCCCGACGGACGGCGTAGCAGAAGCAAGGAAGCCAGGAGGCCAACGGTTCTGTGTTCCGCCCAGCCACGCGAAGGAGGACGCGTGGCTTCTTCAGGTGCGTGGGCGTTTGCGTGCACTGTTTCATTGGAAGAGGGGAGGGACCGGGTAGGCAGCGAGGCGCTGTTTGGGGCACTACAAACTCCCTGTGCACATACTCACGGGTCGCTCTATATAGATGTCCTTGCTAAGCGGTGGTGGTTGCCTGTTCCCTCACTCCCTACCCTGACTGTAACCACGACACTGAGGGAAGGGAAAGGCCCATCCTATATCTGAGTAGAAAGCTGTTTCCTAGGGAGGTGGCTTATCCCACGATAGAGAAAGAGTGCTTGGCGGTGAAGTGGAGCATAGAGAAGCTCCGATATTACTTGGATGGCCGACGCTTTACCCTCTTCACGGACCATGCACCTTTACAGTGGCTCCAAAGGAATAAAGGGCGTAACGATCGTATCCTTCGTTGGTTCTTGTCCCTCCAGCCTTATGAGTTCGATGTCTGCCATAGGAAGGGTTCTGAACAGACCAATGCTGACTATTTGTCTCGTTACCCTCTTTCCCCCGAACGGGAAAAGTCTGGGGGAGGGATGTGTCAGGGGGTCCCCTGCTCGGCGCAGGCTGAGCTAACCGACTCTTCGTCTTCCCCACAGAGCGGTTGCTACGGGCCCTTTAAGGACAGCCTGGCCTTGCAGTTCCCCGGACCACCTGACTTTGTCGGCCTATCAGGGCCGGCCTCGCGGCTTAAGGAGGTGGATCCGGAAGACGCCAGCGCTTGTGAGCCGCGGAGGATCACGTCGTGGGAATCCGACGTGCAACGCCAGGAGAAGCAAGCCGACCAGGACACCGAAGGACCTGAAGAGGACGTGGAGGTGCCCCTGCTGAGTGACGACGGAGACGGGAGCCCGACGGACGGCGTAGCAGAAGCAAGGAAGCCAGGAGGCCAACGGTTCTGTGTTCCGCCCAGCCACGCGAAGGAGGACGCGTGGCTTCTTCAGGTGCGTGGGCGTTTGCGTGCACTGTTTCATTGGAAGAGGGGAGGGACCGGGTAGGCAGCGAGGCGCTGTTTGGGGCACTACAAACTCCCTGTGCACATACTCACGGGTCGCTCTATATAGATGTCCTTGCTAAGCGGTGGTGGTTGCCTGTTCCCTCACTCCCTACCCTGACTGTAACCATAGACACTAGGACAGTCCACTAAAGCCCGTTATTCTCTTTTTCTTTGCATACGCTGGAGTCCGGACGCCTCCACCCAGGGGAAACTACGCCTGAAGCCTAGGATCCTGGACTTTGCCTGCGTTTATACACCTGCAACCCTGTGTTAAAAACATTAAAAAAACTGTAGAACTGTCGCCCAAGTGTTGGCTCCTTCCTTCTTGCACCCTCAAAGGTGACACGGACCATCAAATGACGTCCTATGACCACATGAAGGCCGCCCTCCTCAGTCGATATGGGCTTACACCCGAAATGTATCGGCAGAGGTTCCGCAACTGCACCCGGATCCCAGGTACGACGTGGTTGGAATACGTGAACTATTTCAGCCGAGCCTTCGAGGGGTGGATCAAGGGTAACAACGTAACCACTTACGAACAACTCTTCAATCTCATTGTGTGGGAGCACCTCTCCAACAACTGCTTCGTCGAGCTCAGGCAGCACCTCCTCGACAGTAAATTGACTGAACCCCGGCAGCTCGCCACCGAGGCTGACCGGTGGGAGAGCACCCGAGTGGCCCGGAGTGGGCCGAATGAGCAGAACAGAACCAACCAAGGTCATCATCGTCCCCGAGGAGGAGGAGGAGGCCCGGGCCGGGGCCGAGACGCCGTCCCGGCCGCGCCCACTAACGCCACCCCGGCCCCAGCAGGCCGGGGAAACCCCCCGATGCGCCCGGGGTTCCGAGCTAACGTGACGTGTCATCGATGCCAGCGAGTCGGCCACTATGCCAGTGACCCGACCTGCCCGAAGAACCAGGTCCCCGGGCCCCGCCAGATGGCGGCCGCCGCCCTGGGAGAAGAACAAGTCTCCGAAGACACGGAGACCTATGAGTCGGAGCCGTTCGAGTGGGAACCCGCCGCCATGACCCTGGCATGCCTGGGAGGAAGAGACATGGTCCCGCGGACTCCCCTGCCCGCCAACACTCGGAAGTACAGCCAATGGGTGAGCATCAATGGGCGCAAGGCCGAGGCCCTGCGTGACACCGGGGCCAGTGTGACGGCCGTCCGTTGTCACCTGGTGACCCCAGAACAAATCCTACCAAACGTACTTTGCCCCGTCCGATCGGCAGATAACTCGGAGAGCCTGTGTCGGATGGCCTGCGTCCCCTTCGAATGGGGAGGAGTGTCCGGCATGCTGAAAGTAACTGTCCGCGACGATGCCCCCGTGGACTGCCTCCTGGGGAACGATCTCGAGAGCTCCCCGTGGGCCGCTGTGGAAAGAAGAGAGCATCTGGGGATGTTGGGTCTCCCGGACTGGGCGTGCGTAACCACCCGGTCCATGGCCACCCGCACCATCCCTAGACCAGAAGAACCAGAATGGGCAGCACCTCCGCCCTCGATCACTCCAGAAGAAGACTTCCTCCAGACCGACCACCCGGACCCCACCACAGAGGGGTCCACACAGCCCCCCGAGCTTCCCGACCTGGCTCAGTGGCGTCAAGAAGGGGGGCCCACCCAGGAACAATTCCGGCAGGAGCAAAAGACCTGCCCCTCCCTCGAGGGATTGCGACAGCAAGCGCTCGCCCAGAGCCAAGGAGACACCACCGGGGCCCACTGGGTTTATTGGGACAATGATCTCTTGTACAGCGAGCAGAAAATCGCAGAACTGGGGGCCGGACGAGTGCTGGTGGTGCCCCTCCACTTCCGAGACTTCCTGTTGAACCTAGCCCATGATGTCCCCCTGGCCGGGCACCTGGGCCAAGACAAGACCTACCACCGCCTGGTGACTCACTTTTTTTGGCCCAAAATGAGAAATGACGTCTCCAACCATTGCCGGTCCTGCCCGACCTGCCAGGCCAGCGGGAAGAGCGGGCGCAAACTCAAGGCACCCCTACAACCATTCCCCGTGGTGACCACCCCGTTCGAAAGGGTGGGAATAGACATTGTGGGGCCCCTGGACCCCCGAACAGCACAGGGGCATCGCTTCATCCTGGTCCTGGTGGACCACGCCACCCGCTATCCTGAGGCGGTCCCCCTTCGTACTATAACAGCCCCAGTAGTGGGTCGAGCCTTGATGGGGATCTTCTCTCGAGTGGGCTTCCCCCGAGAAGTCGTCAGCGACAGGGGTACGAACTTTATTTCAAAGTATATGAAATCCCTCTGGCAGCAGTGCGGAGTCACTTACCGCTTCACCACCCCCTATCACCCCCAGGGGAACGGACTGGTCGAGCGGTTCAACCGCACCCTCAAGGGAATGATCATGGGGCTGGAAGAACCCCTACGCCGCCAGTGGGACGTGCTACTACCGTGCCTCCTCTTCGCCTACCGAGAAGTCCCCCAGAAGTCCCTCGGCTTCAGCCCCTTCGAACTCCTGTACGGACACCCCGTTCGCGGGCCTCTCAGCCTAGTGAAGGAGGAATGGGAAATGGCCCCCCTAAAGACCCCTCCGGACGTCTACAAATACCTCCTGACCCTCCGAAATCAGACCCGGAAATTCAGGGAGATCGCTAAAGCCAATCTGGAGGCCAGTCAAGAGGACATGAAGAAGTGGTACGACCAACATGCCTCCTCCATCGAGTTTGAACCGGGTCAGCAGGTATGGGTGATGTCCCCCATCGAACCGTGTGCCTTGCAAGACAAATGGACGGGGCCCTTCAAGGTGATCGAGCGCAGGAGTCCCGTCACCTATCTCATCGACCTGGAGTCCCCCCGGAACACCCTCCGGGTCCTCCACGCCAACAGACTCAAACCCCACTTCATGCGCTCAGAGCTCAGCCTGCTGATGGCGACCGACAGTGGCACAGAAGGAGACTCCGAGCCCCTCCCTGACCTACTGAGGACTCGGGAAAGAGATGGCTCGGTGGACGGGGTCCGACTCTCCGAGGTCCTGACCCCAGAGCAGCGTCAAGATTGCCGGGCCCTCCTGCTGCCGTTCGCGAACCTGTTCTCCCTCGCACCCGGAGTCACCTCCTGGTGCCTGCACGACGTGGACACGGGGGACAGTCCTCCTGTCCGACACCGGGCGTACCGAGTACCGGATCGGGTACGTACATGCATCCAAGAAGAAGTCTCCAAGATGCTCGCCCTCTGGGTCATCGAGCCTTCGGACAGTCCCTGGGCCAGCCCGGTCGTCCTGGTCCCCAAGGCCGCGGCACCGGGCACCACGCCGGAGCTCCGATTCTGCATCGACTATCGGGGGCTGAACGCGGTCACCCGAACCGACGCTCACCCTATCCCCCGAGCAGATGAACTAGTCGACCGCATGGGGGCAGCCCGCTACCTAAGCATCTTTGACCTGACAGCGGGCTACTGGCAGATCGGCCTCACCCCCAGGGCCCAAGAACGTTCCGCTTTCTCCACCCCGGACGGGCACTACCATTTCAGAGTGATGCCCTTCGGCATGAAGAACGCTCCAGCCACCTTTCAAAGACTGGTGAACCAGGTATTGGCGGGCCTCGAAGAATTCAGCGCCGCCTACCTGGACGACATCGCGGTATACAGCCGCCACTGGGCAGACCACCTCCACCACCTCAGAGCGGTCCTGCAGGCCCTCCAACAGGCCGGCCTCACCATAAAGGCCAGCAAGTGCCAAATCGGCCAGGGGTCCGTGACCTACCTCGGACACCAAGTGGGGAGCGGTCTGGTGGCCCCCCTCCAACTCAAGGTAGCTGCCATCCAGTCCTGGCAACCCGCCCGAAACACAAACAGAGGTCCGAGCCTTCCTGGGGCTCACCGGATACTACCGGCGGTTTGTCGTCTAGGAACAACCCAAAACGAGTCAACTGGACTCCCGACTGTCACGCGGCCTTCGAGACGCTGAAGGCCGCCATGTGCACCGCTCCGGTGCTCCAGGCCCCCGACTACAGCCGCGAGTTCATCGTGCAGACCGATGCCTCCGACCATGGTATTGGGGCCGTCCTCTCCCAACTGAACCCCGAAGGAGTGGACCAACCCGTGGCCTTCATCAGCAGACGCCTACTGCCCCGAGAACAGCGCTGGAGCACCATTGAGCGAGAGGCCTTCGCAGTGGTATGGGCCCTCAAGAAGCTCCGGCCCTACCTCTTCGGAACCCATTTCCGGGTACAGACAGATCATCGGCCCCTGCAATGGCTCATGCAGATGCGGGGGTAGAACCCCAAACTATTGCGATGGTCCATCTCCCTGCAGGGAATGGACTTCACTGTGGAGCATCGCCCTGGCCAAGACCACGCCAACGCGGATGGCCTGTCCCGCTTTTTCCGCCTCGACGAGGAAAGTCCCCAAGAAGATGGGTGACTCTCCCCGCCTTCAGCTGGGGGGGACGCATGTTGGACAAGCCACATGAAGGGCTCGCTCCCTCCCCGCAGGACAGGGCCCGGGCCGCCGTCAGCACCATTGCCCGGCCCAGCCGTCATCTTGGACACGACACCACGGGCCGCGCGGCCTCAGCCCGACCCCAACCCTGGGCCTGGCCAGGCCCCGACATCCCGGCACCACCCTCCACCCAGGAGGTGAACGGACCACTTGGCAGGTCAATGGGAGTAAGAAGTGTCGATGGCTCTCCCCCGCCAGGAGCCGAGCACCCCCAGCCTCCTCGGGCGCTGGCTCCACCCCCCTGCTGGGTGTCTGGACTCCCTCATCCCAGACCTCCCGACCTCCAAGAGCGAGGGTCCGGACATCAAAGGGCGCCAGACCTATAACTGAGGCCGCCCCAGGACAGGAAGGCAGTTGTATCCTGGAGTCGAGAGACACCGCGACGAACTCATCCTTGACGGACTGCTGGCGCTGCCACAGCCCTGCCTTGTGAACTATTGTCCTGCCTGCTGGCGCTGCCGCGGCCCTCTGCAACCTTCATCCTCGTGGGACCTGCTGGCGCTGCCGCGGCCCGTTGTAACCTTCATCCTCGTGGGACCTGCTGGCGCTGCCGCGGCCCGTTGCAACCTGCATTCTCGTGGGACCTGCTGGCGCTGCCACGGCCCGTTGTAACCTTCATCCTCGTTGGGACCTGCTGGCGCTGCCGCGGCCCGTTGCCACCTACGACCTCTTCGGGACCTGCCGGCGCTGCCGCGGTCTGACCCATCCGAACACCGAGCTCGAGGATTGTGAGCTATCACCGTTACACCTCAGTACCCGTGGGTACCAAGACTGTCCCGCTACCCCCTTCCCTTACTAGAGACTAGAATTGAGAGGATCATCGTGTCCTGATCGCCTTGTGTCGTACCACTCTACTACCAGAAGTGCCTATAAAAGGTGTTACCCTGATCTTTGTGTGGTGTCCATCTGTGGGGGGGAAGTTACCTGTCTGTGCGATCACTGTGCTCGGCCGACCCTCCAGGTCCCCGTCTAACATCCTGCATTAATCATGAATACAGGCAAGTATATAAAATACATGACAATAAAATGCGTAATCCTACAATGCTACTCTGACTAGATGTACCTAAGTGTACCTAGCATGTGTGTAGGTGTTAAGCCAAGAATCCCTCTAGGATACAGTCAACCCCATTAATTGAATTGAGAGACTGTGGGACCCCATCTTGGTCTCGAGCTGGACACCCCAAAAAGGATATTAGACTACTGAGAGCTGGAGTATGAGCATGCAGGAACCTCAGCGTCCTGCGTCAGCATGGAAGTCGTGAACTCCTCCGACTATCTCAGCAAGATGTGATGTTTATGTACTGTTGGACCCGGCCTCGTGGCGTGGTCCCGCTCCTCCCCGCATGGCGGGCCCGGGACAGCAGTGACCCCTGTCCTCCACGACGAAGCTACCTCTCCAACCCTCAACGAGAGCCGCCACTCCTGGCGACCCCCTGCTCTCCCCCTCAGGAACACGGCGACCCCTGTTCGCCCCACTCTGCTGGTCCAGGGCCTACCCGGGCCGCCATCTCAGGCCCAGACTCCATCTTGGACCCTCCACGTCCTGACCACGTGGCCTCGGCCCGTCCTCAGCCGTGACCCCAGCGAAGCCCCGACATCGAGGCACCAAGATCCGACCAGGTGGTAAAACGGCCACTTGACGGATTAAGGAGGAGGGGAGTTTCGATGGCCCTCCAGCCGTCCCCGGACGCCTGGTTTCGATCGCCCTCCGGCCTCCCTGGGCGCTGGCTCCACCCCCCTGCTGGGTGTCTGGACACTCTCATCCCGGCCCCTCTGACCCCCAGGAGCGAGGGTCCGGACATCAAAGGACTCCAGACCTATATCTGGGGCAGCTCTGGAATGGGTCAGTAGTTGTATCCTGGAGTCAAGAGCCCTGCTGACGCTGTCGCGGCTGACCCTGAGAAGAACTCGCTACTTTGAACCCTGAAACCATCTTCGAAGCCTGCTTGCGCTGCCGTGACCCAACCTCGCTGAAACCATCTTCGAAGCCTGCTGGCGCTGCCGCGGCCCAACCTCGCTGAAACCATCTTCGGAGCCTGCTGGCGCTGCCGCGGGCCAACCTCGCTGAAACCATCTTTGGAGTCCTGCTGCCGCGACCCAACCACGCTGAAACCATCTTTGGAGTCCTGCTGGTGCTGCCGCGGCCCAACCTTGCGGAACCCCCCAGCTCGAGGATTGAGAGCTGTGCGTAGGGTATCCCCGTACCAGGCTGGTACTAAGGCTGTCCCGCTACCCCCTTCCCTCAGTTACCGAGACATTAAGGATCCCTCGATCCGTTTGTACATATTGCCGAGAGAACCAATCGTTATTGCTGATAAAGATTCTAAGAAGTTATTCTCTTGTGTGGTGTCCCTTTGTAGTGGTGTGATTGCTCTGCTGTTACGATTCTAGGAGAGGAACCTCACCCAGGAGGCCTCTCGACGGCGCTCAGCCAACTCCATACGGAGAGGTGGGTCTCGGGGTGGACAGTCAGACATCTTCTGTCTCCCCAGGGACCGCCTTTCTAACATGTACCCAAAGGTATCCCCAGGGATTCTACCTTGCTGTGCCACTGTTGGACTTAGGATGACGTCAGGAATGAACCTTGTACATAGTTATTATGCAGGAGATGGTAGCCTTGATGAGTATCCAAGAATCCAAGGATCCTCATGCGTAATGTATGAGACTATTGTTCAGGGAAAACCCCACGTTTTGTAAGCAGTACTGTAACTAGGTAAAGAGTCAGTCCTAGCAGCCCGTTATGTATGTAATGTAGGGACGCATATAGGTGTAAGGTTGGGATGTTACCCGGGCCTATATTGGGGTACCTATATGGAATATAACATCCACTCCTCATCCGACCGGATGACATAATCTAATTCTAACATACTACCTGTCTAGGTACTGGTACACAAACATATGTAGTAAAAACCATAATTCTGCTAATAAAAAAACTCTAATAAAAGTGCTAAAACAATTGTCACTCAAGCAACAGCTCTAATGTGTCCGTATATATAGTTCGAACAACTACAAGCATTGGAAAGCCATGCTCCCACTGAAATAGCATTTTAAACAAATGTTTCACAGAAGGTGCGCGTGTAAAGCACCAAAGCTGACCTTCATCCTTTCATATCCCAGGCCTTCTGTTTCTGCACTGATTCTTTCATTTCTTTTATTGACTGCCTGGAGGAAATAGCTCCTGAGCACATCTTGTGAAGTCATTGTATTGCCAAGTCATTGGAGGGCCGCGCTGTTGACATGGTAGTAAAGTGTGCTATTTCCTTGCACTGATTAATGTTCTTTGGAGAGGTGCATTATAATCTAATCCCCTCACATACTCATTCTGAAGATCTTTATACGCGTTTCTACTTTTGATGATCGAGCTATTGAATTGCACTTGGTTTGCGTAATTCATTTGTAGAAATATATCTGTAGAATGTTAAGATTTGAAATCTATTTCTTTCTGTACAGGTGTATTGATGTAATTATGAAACACAGCTATGAAAAAGCATTGGTCTGCTAAATAAATCTAGAAGAATAAAGAGAGGGTTGTGAAATGTGTGTCTGGGAAAACTGCCTCAAATTCTAATTTGTCTGCTCTGCAATATGTGTGATCCCGAGCATATAAATTCACCCCATTTTATTACATTCTTTTTCACTGACAAAATTAGGATTACATACAAAACAATCATTTGCAATGCAATAGGTCTCGCATTTACGCGAGTTTGAGCTATTCACATTGCAAATAACAATGCCTTTTATATTTGTTTTCGTTTTAAAAACATAAATAAAAGGCATTGTCATTTACAATGCCAATAGCTTTAACTTGTGTAACTGCGAGACCTATTGCATTGTAAATGCTTGTTCACTGTGAAATTGTGGTGTGTCCACGTTGCGTTTTGCACAAGTGAGGTACCATTTTTCTCAGAAGACTTTGGGGAACGCGGGGTGGGTGGAAATTTGTGAATCCACGCAGATTCCAGAACTTTCCACCACAGAAATGTGAGGAAAATGTATTTTTTTTAAAAAATGTTTTAGGTTTGCAAGGGATGCCGGGGTAACAGAACCCAGTGAGGCAGTCAAGTCACCCCATCCTGGATTCCCCTGGGTGTCTAGTTTTAAAAAATGTATAGGTTGCCTAGGTTTCCCTAGGTGCCGGCAGAGAGTGTGTTCACGTTGCGTTGTGAGACGTTTCCTGTCGTGGCCACTATCCCTACCCACACAAGTGAGGTACCATTTTTATCGGGAGACTTAGGGTAATTCATATTTGTAAAGCAACTGTTATTACCTATTGACTTTCGATGCATTTCTGCTTTCCAAATGACAGACAATGTGTAAAAAGAAGTAATTTTGAAAAATGATCGATAATTCTCATGCTAGTATTCCCAATTTCGAAAATGTGCAAATATTTACTGTTTCTAAAATCTATATTTCGTTCCCATTTCAGAAATACATAGGTGTCTTTCATAATGATTTTTCCATGTATACATTTTCCCAGAATAATTGCTATATACCTAGGGCCTCATTTATGAAAGCCTTGCGCCACCGGTGCGTCACTTTTTTCCATGTTAAAAGTGACGCACCGGCGGCGCAAGTCCTTCATAAATAAGGCCCCTAGTACATAATAAACAAGTCGCTGCTCAGCAGTTAAGGGGTTAAAAAGAAACGTGCACGGTCTTCACCAGCAAAATTAAGTAAACTTACAGTTTGTATTCAATTATAAAAAGGTAATATGCGTCGTTTTATACAATAATGAAAGTAAATGACAGTATTCATTTATTAAAGAAACCATGCATTCTTTCCATTAACGTGCTGTCATATAAAGTGATAAAATGAGCAACTCCAGAAACAGAATGCTCTGCTCTGTTTATTCAGCAATGAAAAGGAATGCGCACATCACTGGTCAACAACATAGAGTAATCTCCAAGGACGAACACAGCCCAAAGTGAAATAGCTAACTCAGGATCCTACCTCCGAGCTTGGGACGCGTCTCCGGAGCCAGCTGGAAGTAAACAGTGATGAGCGGAAGTGGAGCCGCCTGGCCCACAGATATGTGGGTGGTACAGGGAGGCTCGGCTTCACTCCATACGAGTGAAATGATAAACACGTTATTAGTCACGTTCCAAAAAGATTATTGCAATACCATAAAACATGTAGCAAACTGAAAAAGGGGGGAATTTAAAGCAATTTTTTGGGGGTTTTGTGGCAATGATGAGACGGCACTGACGGCTGCACTGTGTTTCCTTCCCCATCTATGTTGGGCAGTTGCTCTTGAGCAACGGTCCTAAAGCGCGGAATGAAGCTGCTAAAATGGCAGATTATACCGCTCTCCAGACATCACTTCTCGTCCGGCAAAACCCCAGTGTTAGAGTTGCTGTACATGCGCATCAGTACGTCACAGGCTTAACTTCCGTAACTTTTCGAGACCAAACCAATAAAAAATAAATAAGAATAGAAAGTTATGTAAATGGAATCGGACAGCAGAGTAAAAAAGCACACAAAGCTTTTAAGAATAAATAAAATATTCGGGCAATGCAATAAAAAAATATGTAAACAAAGGCACACGAAGCAAGCTATAACATGCTGCCCGTGAAAGTAAACTGTATGCACCATTAACAAGCATTGAAAATGCAATAGGTCTCGCATTTGTTTGAGTTAGAGCTAATTGGTATTGTAAAAGGCAATTTTTTCCCTATGTTTTATGAAGTGTATGTATGTGGTGGGCAGTGGTATTATGTGGGTTGTGTTGTAGTTACAATACCAATTAGCTCTAACTCAAACAAATGGGAGACCTATTGCATTTTCAATGCTTGTTAATGGTGCATACCGTTTATATGGCCTGGCACTCCCCCAAGTCCCCTCTTTATACTTGTTTTACCTACGGCCATCCCTTGCCCGGATGAAGTCTCCCACCCTCTTTCAAGTCAAGTATTGAGACCACACCGATTTGGGAATTTTTGGAGTAGGGGGAGTAACCCCCCCGGCCGTATTTATTACAAAATAAAAAAACATTATTAACATTGTTTACAATTTCGCAGAAAGGCGAAATACATTGTTAGGCCAATGATGTCACATGGTTAACCTCAACTCTAATACACATGACACTCCTACTGTAAATCTAACAATGCATATATACACTTTCTGCGTGTCTCCTCTAGAGCCTACGGCAAGGCCAATGACTGGCAGCCTCCGGATCCCCGCAAACTCGAGAAATTACTATGCTGGAGTCGGCTTGCGCAGGGGGTACAGCTTATCGGACAGATCTTTTTTCACCGGGCCCCCCCTACGCCCTGTGCCTTAAACTCCATAACGGGGGCTGCAGAAACTCTGCATAGCTTGCACAGGGGGTACAGCTTATCGGACAGATATTTTCCACCGGGCCCCCCCTGTGCCCAGTGCCTTAAACTCCATAACTGTATCTGCGAGCATGGCTCCCCAATGATGACGCTGATGCTTCTCCTCGGACCGGAGACCTGAAAACGGACTCGCCCGCAGCTTCGGGCAATTTCACCATCGCAAACAGGGTCAACCGCTCCACGAGAAATCCGCCCGCCGCCTGAAACAAAAATAAAAAGAAATTACAGGCCGCTGGGGGCCCGGGTGCTGCATCCGTGGGGAGCGTGGGAACAAGAGAACGTTCCGCTCCCCACACCCCCTTTTAACAGGGGGGCACTGGCCAGTCTGAACTGGTCTGTCCCTCCTATTGTGCGCCCGTGTGCGGTTCACCCCGCCGTAGCCGCCCACTGTAGGCAAATGAGGGAGGGGGAGTACTCCCCCCCTCCTCCCTTCTCCCGGGGACGGGCTCGACCGCCATAAAGGCGGCGCGCACTATTCTAGTGCTTCGCCTGTTCACTTTCAAGTGCAGCCTGTTATAGCTTGCTTCGTGTGCCTTTGTTTACATATTTTTTTATTGCATTGCCCGAATATTTTATTTATTCTTAAAAGCTTTGTGTGCTTTTTTACTCTGAAGTCCGATTGTGTGGTGTGGAATTGTGCAGATGAAATAAGTGGCATGGCGTGCTGTGGAATTATGTGATAGTGATTAAATGTTGATAGTAAATAAATGGTATTAAGTGTACTGGAATTATGTAGTGTGAGATTGTGTGTTATGGAGTTTATTATGTGGAATGATATTGTGTGTTGTGCAGTGGCATGTTGTGGATTTGAATTATGCTTATTAAAATTACGTGTTATTGTGTGGATTGCTGGTATGTGTCATAGATTGCATTTATGAGGGTTGTATTCACGTTCTATTGAGTAGAATGTAATTATGTGGAGTGTAATTATGCAGTGATGAGTGGTATTAGGTGGTGTGTAATTATGTTGTGTGGTGTAGAATTGTGTCGCATTGAATTGTGTGTTGTGTGGGATTAAGTGGGATGGTTTGGAGTGGAATTATGTGGCATGGTGTAGAGTAGTATTATATGGTGAGGGATTATTTGCCATGTTGCAAAGTTGAATTTTTTTTGTGCAATGCTAATAGGTCTCGTATTTGAGATAGTTGTAGCTATTGGCGTTGTAAATGACAAAGTCTTTTTTTACCCATGTGCTATGGAGTGGAGTGAATGTATGTGGAGTGGAGTGGAATTATGTGGGTTATGTGGGTTGGATTGGAATTGTTGGTTGTGGATTTGCGTAGCGTGGAAATGTGTGATGTGGAGTGGATGTGTGTAGTGGAATTATGAGGCATGGTGTGCAGTGGAATTATGTGGATAGTATTTATGTTGGTTTGAGTGTACTGGAATTATGTGGAGTGGGATTGGATGTTGGAAAGACTGGAAGGGCTGGGGCAGTGTTAGTGGAATGGCAAACCCTGCTTGACGTGCAACTCACTGCCACTGAGAATGGTGGAAACAATGGTGCTTTTTAACAAAAGAAAAAAATTACATGTAACAGCGTTACTGGAAGGGCTGGGGCAGTGTAAGTGACACAGGAAGTCCTGCTTAAAGTGCAGCTCACTTCCATTGTAAAATACAAATAATATGGTGGCTTTTAAAACTAAATATAAGCTATAAATTTGAGGGACGCTGTTGTTCTTTTGCCCTGCCGGATTGTTGAAGCTGCAAAAGGGGGACCGCTGTTGGTTTGTGGCCGCTGCCGCTCCCAGAGTCTAAATCGCCACCTAGACGGAGGGGACTACACTACCCAGAAGCCTGTAGTGGCGCTGCCTTAGCGCGTCACTACCGAGCGCCAGGAGGTGCTTAAAACGGAGGCAGGCCCCACGCAGCGCGGGACGAGTGCGGGCGCTGCGCGGGCGAAGCCCGGGCCAAGGGCGGGCCCGTCCCGCACCCGTCATCGACCGGAAGAGGCTGGGCAGGGCCACCACCCTAACGTTACTCCTGGAATCTAAGTAAGACTTTGAGTAAGATTGCTTAATGTTGCTTAAATTATTTTGCTATTGTGTATTGTGTTCTGACTTCAAGCTAATTTGGTACTGATATGAACAAGAATAAACGCAAAGGGGGGGCAGGAGTGGTTGGGACCCTGGATGCCTTTCTTATTCGTGCAGAAAGTGTGCTTATGCATGAAATTGAAATCACTGAAAGGAGGCTTTCATTAGATCCTTTAAGCCTACCCCCTGGACAAGCCATCATTGAAGTCCAAACTCCTGGTCCAAGAACGCGTTCTCAATCATCATCTGTGTCTAGTGGTAGAGCCCAGTTAGACTCCCCCCATCAGGCCAATGATGTTAGGTCTTCTAGTACCACAGCAGCTATTTTTAGTAAGGCACGAAGTAGACAAAAGAAAGCAGTAATAGTTCCAGGAAGTGCCGTTCAAACAAGGAAAAGGAAGGCACGTGATGCTCCAAGAACGAGTGCTCAGGTTGCAAAAGTAGCTAAAAATAGGAGCACAGGTCCTATAAGGGGAGGGTCTAGTGTGTTATCCGCTGAGCCAGTTCATATTGGGGACGAAGCAGCAGGTACGGATCGACCACATCATGGGCAGCCATATTTAGATCCCAAAGAGTTTAATGAAGCCTCGATTAAGCAACTTAAAGATCTATTCTCTGTTTTGTTGGATCCGCTAATGTGTATATTAAATGTAATAGATCAAAGACTAGCCAAAATAGAAGATCATTTATTTAAACATCAGCTAACTCTAAAGGGAGTGGTATTAGTGAAGCATTAGGGCCCTTACAGGCAGGAACCTCTGCGAATCTTCAAGTCCAAAAACCGGCCCAAGCAGATCCCCCATACCTTATCCCTCCTCCGGTGTGCTCCAATAATCTTTTTGAACCGGTGACATTAACATCTAATGTTGTACACCCACGTAACCAATTGTCCAATGGCCCCGTCCCAAGGCCTCGGTTGGAGGGCAGTGGCGAAAAGATCCCAAGGGTATTTTTTAGATCTACCCCCAGAGGCCACACCGTACACCATAGTGCTGGCAAATGTTCCGCTTTTGGGACCACGTGAGGAGGAACATTGGTCCTCACTAAAAAATAAGGCCCTTCATTTTTTGGATGTAAAAACGGGGCTTGGGAACCATCTATTTGAGGAATTTTTGATGGTTAGAAGCGTGGCTTGGGTGGGTAAATCTGTAAAAGGTTTGGCCGGGGACAGTATAGTTATCAGTTTCAGGTCTCCCAAGCTAGTTAGGTGTATACTGGAAAGGGCAGCTTCCCCCCTAATTAGGGAAGACGTTTTAAACGTTCTTCCCCTTGGATTTTCTACCGTGCTAACCTATCCAATAGAGGGGGCACCCATAGGTATCAGGGTCAAGTATTAGGACCTATCAATTGTGTTGTCCCAATCCGTAACAGATATGAGGTTCTGAGTTCCTTGGAAGAAAATGATTGACTTGGTTACCCATCTAAAGATTGTAACTGTGTGCAGCCTGTTAACAGGGACTCAGGTGAGATGGTTATCATTAATTTTAGTCATCAATAGAGGGGTTTTCAATTGGAAATATTTACTCCTTTAGTTGGCTCACCTCATAATGAAAGTACTATAGAGGCTGGTGAAAGTCCCCCAGAAGTATATATGGAGGTAACTAGTCCCCAAATAGTTAGGGCTGGTATATGTGTTGAGGAGGATCTATTGCGGTGCGTAATGGCGGAAATTTTCGAATTGAGGCAAGTAATTTCGGCCTTATCTCATGGAATATAGCCGGGCTGAAAAAAAAACGACAGTCAATAGATTGGCGGTCCTTTATTGACACTAACGACATTGTGGTTTTACAAGAGACATGGTTAGTGGACCCGGTATTTATATCTGATTATATTAATTTTTACAAACCTGCCATTGCTACGCATAGGGGGAGACCAATGGGGGGGGGGCTTATCATCTGGGTAAGGCAGAGCGATAGGTATTCAGTCCAGCAGCTGGATACGGATAGCAATGACATATTGGTAATTAAGATAAGTAGAAATGGTGCAAAGGACCTTATAATTATTAATGTATATGCAAGAGGGTTACACGGAGGGAAAGGCTCAGGTACTATCACCCTTCTAGATTCATATCTTAATTTGTACAAAGGAGTGAATGACATAGTGGTCGCTGGTGATTTTAACTGCACTTTTGAGCCACTAGATTTAAATTATATAGATTTTTGACATGAAGAAGATCTGTTATGGGAAATCCCCCAATTATCCCTGGCCCCGATCAAGAAATGGTCGGAGGCGGCCATAGAACTTAAAGGTGTATGCTTGGAGCATGGACTCAGAGTGGCTAATGGGAGGACTACATCTGAATGGTTCCCCCACTTATAGTTGCGGGTCAAGAAGTAGCCGTATCGACTATATACTTGTTAATAAGGAATTCTGGCCAAATTTAATCGATATGATCATTGAGGAGAGGGTGGAGAGTGATCATAACCCCTTGGTGCTGACAATGGTATGTGCAGGTAAAAACTCAGATGATGTGCTCCCAGTTGGAGTAGAAACTCTTCTAAGTAGCGACACCAGAAGAGTAAAATGGTCATAATGTATGAATTTTCTTCTTAATTAGCTTCTACCTGAATGGAAAAACAGACTCTGTGTTACATATAGTTTGTGATGGGATGTAATCAAACAACTTTGAGCGCCAGACTATTGTTACAATGTTGCAAACTTGCTGTATTTTCGTGCAAAAAAATCGATTTCTATAGCGGGCGTCTATGTTACAATTCTCTACCATGATTCCAAACAGCGTAATAGATGCATTCCATCTCCTCGTAAAAGCTCAGAAAGCCTAATATTTGTTGTCTCTCTTATAAAGCGTGATAGCGGAGCTTCATCATGGGCGATTATAAATTAAAGTCCTTATGGAAGAATGCTTAAATATCCATTGCGTACCTTAATTATTACGGCAGTATTTCTCTCCACGCAAATACACCACTCGGATTGACGCGTTAGCTCTCTCGTTCTCAGTTGGCAGCGTCGCGTTCATTTTGACGTGCCGAAAATCCGCCTGTATCTGGGAAATGTAGTTTACGTGTCTGCTGGGTCTGGGTAGTGTAGTTCACTGACGCGTTTCTTTAGGCAGCCGTGATAGTCTAACTTTATTTATAAGCGTTTGCTTGTATGCAAAAAAGACTCGGTCTTTCTTCATTTGTTGTAAGACCCAGTAATTGTAACAAAGTCTATTTGCTCAAAAAAGATGGTAAGAGTAGAGGTGACTGGTGAGCCTTATGAAGTGTTTAAACGGGTGAAATCTTAAGTGTCCCAGGCATATGAATTCCGATTCAGAGGTCCCCAAATTTGCTACCATTCTCTGTGCTTTGGCTGTTAAGCGAGTAGTAGTTTAAACCCCGTACTTCGTAAGAACTTCTGCTGTGATATTTAAAGGTGGTACAGCTCAGACATTTCATTCAGTCCTTTCACTGCCAAATTATATTTTAAAATTAAGGTCGCTTCTCTTTTCGCCAATTTAGCCTCCAGGACACCTCCTTTCGGATCTGGTTCGATCTTTGAGATGACCGTCCACTTCACCTCATTTTCAGTATGGGCGTACTCGTTCCAATGTTGAACTAATGGCGCTGTCAAGATATTTTTGGGGATCCTTTGGGGATCCTCAATCTATGTTGCGTGATCTGCTGTTTGACCTCCTGGCTGGTCTTACCTATATATAATTTTTGACATGGGCATAAAATGCCGTAAATTACATATTTGGTTTTGCAGTTTGTGAATTTTTCATGTCTCCAAGAGATGCCATTGTGTTGGAACAGATCTTCTTCTTCAATGGTAAAAGGGCAGCACACACATGTTCCACATTTGTGGTGGCCCAAGATTGGTGGTAAATTCACATATTCTCTCAGAGTCGGAAACATCATTTTTGGAAGTGCCGCTCTCACGATGTGATTTGCTATGCTTTTATCTTTTTTAAAAGCAAAAAGGGGAGCTTCTTCTAGTTTGGTATCCAAATCTCTAATTAGGTGCCAATTTTGACATATCAATTCTTTAAGCCAGTTAGATGTTGGACAAAATGTTGAAACACATACTATGCGGTTTTGATTACTTTTTTCTTTTTTAGAGAGCAATGTTTCGCGTGGTGTCCACCACGCTCGTTTCATATCGCGTTTCAGCAGTTTTGAATGATAACCTCTCAGTAGTAGTCTTTCTTTTAAAGCATTTGCATGTGCCATATATTCATCTTTGAAAGAGCAATTCCTACGAATGCGTAGGAATTGTCCTAGTGGTAGATTTTCTTTTAGGCTCCTTGGGTGGTTGCTAGTGAAATGCAATGCTTTGTTTCGATCAGTTTCTTTCTTAACGAGCATGGTTACCAGTTTTCTGTCTGAGCAGTAGACTTCTACATCTAAAAAAGGCAAGAAGAGGATCTTTTCAACCAAATTACCAACAAAACTATCAACAAGGCTACCAACAAGATCCCCACCAACCACAACAACAACCTTTTTTAGGACGGGGCCAACCGAAAGCACAAGCCAAAACCAGATTTGTAGAATAACCATGGGAGATGTCCACAAGGAGACACAATTACAAGAACTAAAATCCACAATTTACAATCTATCAGATAAAATTTTGACTACAATGGAAATAAGCGTCCTAGAAAAGGGATTATCATTTGTACCGACCAGACCAACAGACTTTGTGAGATTAAAATCAGAATTCATAGAGTTCTATAGAAAATTGCGCCTCACCACTTTTTTTGCAGATCAAATCCAATCACATACCCTAGAAACGACGGGTTTCAAGAGGAAATTAAAGTTCTGTCCTCCAGCAAGCAAAGTACCAAAGGAGGTTCTCACTTTTGAAAAAACAGTTCTCTCAGCGATCGCTACACAAGAAAAGAAAAAAACGGGATTCATAAAGCCAAATCTGTCAAAAGCACAAAAAGATGCCTTGCAGACTCTCAAGAACGACAATAATGTGGTGATAAAACAAGCCGATAAAGGCGGATCTATAGTAGTATAGGGTATCATACAATACACTGCAGATGTTAATAAACAACTTTTGGAAAACGAATGCTACAGAAAGATAGACAAAGACCCGACCCCTGAATTACAAAAAGAACTATTTGCAATCCTCAATCAAGGGTTCGAACAAGGGTTTGTAGGTAAAAAATAACTGGATTTCCTACAGAATAAACACCCACGAATACCCTTGTTCTATGTACTCCCGAAAGTACACAAGGATGATAAACAACCACCCGGAAGACCGATAGTTTCAGGGTGTGACTCTCTCTTTGAACCGGTCTCAAAATTCGTTGACTTTTTCTTAAAACCATTTATGACTGAAGTGAAATCATTCTTACAGGACACAATGGACTTTATCAACAAATTGGAGGCCCTACCATTTATTGAAGAGAAGGACTTCCTAGTAAGTATGGACATGGTATCGCTCTACACACAGATACCACAGGAAGAAGGCCTAGAAGTATTACGACTATTCTTAAATACCACAGAAAGACCGATGAAAGTACCAACTGAGTTCATTCTAGATTTGGCAAAAATGGCTCTAAAAAGGAACTATTTTAAATTCAAGGACGACTTCTTTTATCAAATTAAAGGAGTCGCTATGGGCTGCCCTTTCGCTCCAGAGCTAGCGATTCTCTTTATGAGTCAATTTGAAGATAAATTTGCCTATGAAAACATCCCATTTAAACAATGGATTGGAGGATGGGTCCGCTACATCGACGAGGTTTTCCTGACCTGGACAGGTTGTGGTAAATAAATAATTAAATACCTGTTCTATTTTTGACTAGATATACAATAACAGATAGCTCAATAAATAAGAGTCAAGATTCGAGGTAGCTGGAGTTTGCAGGTTTTAATCAGGCATAAAGGACAGGAACAGGACAACCTGCATGGGAATGGGATGGCAGCTGCCGGGGAGCAGGATCTGGGAGCATAAGGGGTAACTTTTAATAACAGTGCACAATATTTATAGTTAAACAATTGCATTACATTCAGTATAGTAGGCGTAGCAGTGGGTGGAGTTCATAGCAGTCGCGAAAGATAAGGCATAAAGTGGGTGGAACAAGAGGCGTATACATAGACATGTGATGTAAACGTAACAGAATATGTCATAAACGGGGCGGAAACATGGAGGGGGCTACCTAAGGAGCCGGGACCTCTGACCTAGTGGTGCGCGCAAGCTGGCAATGACGTGTTACTAGGAGGAACTGGGGGCTATGACTTCTGCGCTAGAAGAGGAGACGAAAGTCTGGAGAGTCAGAGCGACATGTACCTAAACACTATCTAGTATCTGATGTTTAGAGAACATGTTGATAGAATCCAAAAAGTTATCAGGGCAAAGGCTAACAGACTCTAAGGGCCGGATGTAGGTAGCCGAATACCGGTCGGAAACGGCCGAAATCGGCCGTTACCGACCGGTATCTGGAGATCGGCATGTAGGTGACAGAAAATAGGCCGAATCGGTAAATTTCCCGATTCGGTAAAGTTACCGATCGGTAAAGTTACCGATCGGTAAAGTTACCGATCGGTAACGGTACCGATCGGTACATTTACCGATCGGTAAAGTTACCGATCGGTAAAGTTACAGATCGGTAAAGTTACCGATCGGTAACGTTACCGATCGGTAAAATACCGATTCGGTAATTAAGAATAGGTAAAATTGAAGTTTGAGATGTAGGGAGGCTCTGAAATACCGATTTTGGGCCAAAATCGGTATTTAAGAGTCTGTATTTACCATGGATTCAAATCAGGTGTTAACCAGGTACAGCCTATAAAAAAGGACCCAAAATGCAATTCTGTTTGCAAAATGGCTGCATTCTATGTAATTGCAAGACGGCTACGGCTACAGGAGGAAGGAGAGAGGGAATGGCTGAGACAGGAGCAGGTCTACAGGCAGAGGGTGACCCTGTTCATGCTCACAGAGGAAGAGATTGTGCAAAGGTACAGGTTGGCTCCAGACACCATCATGGAGCTCATCAGGGACCTCAAACCCCTGTTGGAGCACCCCACCCCAAGGGCACATGCAATACCAGCACATGTTCAGGTGCTGTGCAGCATCCACCTGCTGGCGTCAGGGAGCTACCAGAGCGTGGTTGCTGTGGCGGGAGGGGTGACCCAGAGCAGCCTCTCAAGGTTTTTTCACAGATTCCTTGACGCCATGTTGCACAGGATGGACCATTACATTTCTTTCCCATCCACCCATGCAGAACTGGTTCAAACCAAATCGGACTTCTACCAGATGGCAGGATTTCCCCATATCATCGGATGCATTGATGGCACACACATCCCCATTTGTCCCCCTGCTGCCACAGAATACATTTACCGCAATAGGAAATCAACCCACACCATCAACGTGCAGGTGATTTGCAATGCTAAGCACTACATCACAGACCTCGTAGCTAAATTCCCGGGAAGTACCCATGATTCATATATATTTCAGAACAGTGGCATCTATGACCGGCTGACTGCAGGGGAATTTGGTGAAGGCTACCTCCTAGGTAAGACACAGTGTGCAACACCTATTAGACCTATTGCAATTAGCAGTACATGTATGCATGTGAGTAATTTATTCCCTTTTCTTTCCAGGAGACAGTGCATATGCCCTTCGCTCATTCATACTAACCCCCTACCTCAACCCCTCAACACCCAGCCAAAGGAGGTACAACCGGGCACACAAGCGCACACGCAATGTTGTTGAGAGAACATTTGGAATATGGAAGAGCAGGTTTAGATGCCTGCACAAGAGTGGAGGTGCAAGGTAGTATACCCCCATCACATGCTGTAAGATCATTGCTGCCTGTGCCATGTTGCACAATCTGGCTGTTAAGAAGGGGACTGAGGTGGAGTTAAGTGACTATGAGGATCACGACGACGACAATGCTGTGCCTGAAAGACAACCTGCAGGAGTGTCAACACCAAGTGATGGCAGATTAAGACGTGAGGAGATTACACGCAACTATTTCTAAGTAAGTGAAGACACTGAGCTATAGTCAAAGCACAAGCTTCTGTTTATTTAGGTTTCATAAACAGATGGTAAAGTAAAAAAGAGCACCAGTAAGCATTTGACATCAATGCTCACAGTGAGCAAACACACTCAGACAGGTCTTGAACCCACCCACCATAGTTGCATATTGTCACTAGGCTTGTTTAAATGGCACAAATGTGCAAATTTAACTTTAACAACTAAAGAAACAAATGTCCACAGGCAGTAGGCCATAGTAACAAATGTTCATTTTCGGCCACGCTTTGCACTGCCAGGTGTTTGTGGCTCAGCCTGTACACTGGGCGTTTGGCCTGTAGCCTCACCCTGTCGCCTGCTGCTCCTCCTTGGCTCACCACCATGTGGGCTAGCTGTGCTGCTCCTACTGGTGCTAGGTTCACTGTCCGGCACGTCAAGAGCAGAACTTCGTGCACTTTGTGCATTGAGTAGGGCCTCCAGCGCACCAGTCATTCCAGCTATGCCCCTTGTTAACTGGTTGGTATTATTAGTCAGGACTTCCTGGCTATTGATGCTACGCCTGCATAGCAGGGATGTGGCTGTTGCCAGGCGGTGTAAGGATTTCTCTGCTCTCTGTGCTCGCTGCTTGTCCCTGTGCCTTGCAGCAATTTCAGAGTCAAGTTTAGTGCACAGTTGCTGCATGCCTGTTGCCATGCACTTGTTCACCTCCACAAGCTCTTGTATGCCCTTGCCAATGTCCTGAATGTTATTGTTCATGTTTCGCATTTGTCTCTGACAGGCCATGATGCCCTTGCCCTGCATCCTCTGGATCTTGACCATCGATCCCTCCAGGCCTTGGAAGACACTGGACCCCTCCCCACGTGCACCTGCACCCCTTCCTTGGACTGTGCGCCTTCTAGTGGTAGGTGGTACAGGCTCTGTGCCGGGCTGCAGTGTGGCAGTGATGTCAGCCTCAGACAAGTCATGTGACTCTACACCCACCATTTCCTCAGCACCTATATCCATTTGCAGCAGTGGGGAAACAACATGCCTCCTGCTAGGGTGTGCAACAGGTGTTACCAATTCCATGGATGCAGGCATTTCTGGTGATGACACCAATAGTGGTGACTGTGAGGGAATTGGGGATCCATGCATTTCCTCACTGATGTCTGTTGCTTGGGAGGGTGGCTGCCCACTCGGAACCCCTGTGTCCTGGGATGCACTGGGCCCTGGATCCTGACTGTCATCCCTCTGGGGTGCCGTGCCTTCTGCCTCCTCGGACTGCCTTCTAGATGTGTGACCTGTGGACATATGGGCACATATCAGCTAGGTGCTAATGTGTCACAGCCACTACAATTAAACATATCAATTTGCACTTTGAACATGCTGCCTGCCCTTCATTTTGTCTGCAAACATTTAAATTACTTGTTGGTAACAGTGCTATGTCACATGTTCTTTCAAATACTGACTACATGTACCATGATGCTTTGCTACAGTTTTGCACACACACCATGGGACTGGGGTAACTGAGCTGCAAGGGGTGAGGGATGGATGGGGGTGGGAGGGGGATTGCTGTGCATGCATCTTACCTTTTGTTTTTGCAGATTTAGCCGAGCTGTCCACTTCTCCCAGTCCATGGACACTTTCAGTCTCCAGGGTTGTGGCTACCAGCTCCTCAAGCTCGGTGAGTGGGGGTGCTGTGTTCTTTCCTCCACCTGTTTTCTGTGACTGTTTGTGGCGATCAGCCAATTTTTTCTTTGTGAGGCTCCTTAGGTCATAGAACCTCTTCTTTAAGTCTTCTGTCACTCTGGTGGTCACTCCCACAGCATTCACTTTATCTAGGATGTCCAGCCATGTTTTCCTTTTTGTGGATTCTGGCACAGTGAGGGACAGTTTTCCAAACAGTCTGTGGTGTACCTTCACCACCTCCTCAACAAGCACCTGTAATTCAGTGCTACTGAACTTAAGTTTCCTTTTCCTTTCTGCTTGCTCACTTTCCCTGCTGCTTTCCATTTTAAAGTGTTCTCAATTCACGAGCTCTGCCTGCTGCTGCTGCTGCTCCCAGTCTCTCTGCTCCAACTGCCTTTCCAGAACCTTCTAATTAGTTGCAGCTGCCTGTGTGCACACTTCCTGCCAGGAAGGGGGAGGGTGGTTGCACCTGATTGGCTGTTTGTGTTGAGTTTCACTTTTGGTTGCTGGCCGACGCGGGAAATACCGATCGGTATTTACCGATCGGTATTTACCGATCGGTATTTCCAATGCTTTCCTATGGGACTTTTGCCCCATAGGAATGCATTGCCCATACCGATCGGTAATTACCGATCGGTAATTACAGATTTTATATTTACCGATTCTTATTTACCGATTCTTACCGAATCGGTAATTGGAACATCTGGATGTTCCTACATACCCCCCCTTCTTATTTACCGATTCTTATTTACCGATTCGGTAAATATCGGTAATTAAGGATCGGTAAATATTTTTTACCTACATCCGGCCCTAAGACTGGTGCATGCATCATTCTATATGTAGTGCGTGTTGAGGAATATTAAATGACCATTAATACAGTATTTCTCTTACATGGAGACGTAAAGGCTAGACGATGACTGAAACTATTGATGCGATTCAGTAGCTTTAGGAATGCAGAGAAGGAGGGCTGGACTGATAACTAGAATCATAACATACTCTTGGCAGACTGGCAGGCAGAGCCAGGCCGAGCCGGGCACTGTGAGGCAGGAAGTAAGTGAAGGGTCAGGGATACAGGTGGGGGCTGTATCGCTCCTCAGCGAGGGTTCAGGAGACAGGAGCTGAATCTGGTGTCCGGGCCCTTTTGAGGCCTAGAAACGGGGACTTTTATTGAATTAACGTGCACACTGTGAAACGTGGCAACATAACTTTACATAGGCCTAATACTCGTAGCTTTAACGAGAACTGAAAACTGGCATACTAGAGATGGACACGACTATAATTGTGTCTTTAATCGATCATAAGGGAATACATATGCATATTAATCATGCACATATAACATAAGATGGGGAACACGTAGGGACACAGAACATGGCAAAATTTACTTTTCCACATTCCCTCCTTGTCACTACGTTTCCATCAGGAAACATCAATATTCATGATACCATCTATCATTTCATACAGTATCATTTGCTCGTCTCGAATTGTCTTGGAACGGGACTTAGGACTAGGACTTGGAATACAGGATGTAGCACAAATGCCGCAAATCGCAGGGCCACATTGTAAACAGAGGCAGCAACTGAAAATGATCATTACTGCTATACCTAGGAATGACAATACTTTCCATCCCCAGGCAGAGATTATACTCCAGAGCCAACCGGACCATGTCCAGGTGCCTGGATTCTGGTGTAACTGATGGGCAATTTTATGAAGTCTGGTTATAGCTGAATAAACAGACGGCGCGTTATTAGGAATGAAAATGCAGCAACTAGATCCGATGACTCTACATGCTCCTCCTCTATCAGCCAGTATGACGTCAAGAACGAGACGATTTTGGAGCACGACAAATCTCATAGCAGATTGCTCTTCGGTTAAGTTACCTAGAGCAGAAGTAGTCTCATTCACTACTGCTTCAAGGGTTCTGGTTAATCTACGTATTAGTTTACTATTCTGGATAGGTCCTATAAAGAAGAAGAAACCTTTATTGAAGTCTGTATACTGTTCTAGAGCAGTTTCAGTTTGATCGACAATCGGGGACTCAATCTCCCTTCTATGTCTAATGTGTACTAGATGTGTGTTTCTATGATAATCGGATGGGGCTAGGAAAACTGGTGGCAGTAGGAAGGCAATGTAACATGTTCCATCCCAATCGAGGGGCAGACGAACATATGCGGTCTGACCACAAACAAAATAAGAATGACGTGAGGCTTTGAAAATAGATTTCCCACTGTCACTATACTTGACAATAGTAGTACAATCACTATGTCCTACATGTGCGGAACCATTTTTTCGGACACATAATTCGCCTTTGACTGGTAGTACTGAAATAGTAGGTAAATCTGGAGTAGTATCAGACTGAACATTCAGGACCATAAAATTCGAAGAATAATTACCTAAATTATAAACTTCATTTTCTAGGTCTAACCCGGTTCTATGGGTGAGACCTTGCTTGTCTGGAAAACATGTACTATTCAGAAGGGACATATCAGTTGAGGATGACGTTAACGTGGACCATGCTCCACACGAACCATTATGTGAAAACGGATAAGGAAAGAGTGGCAGAACTCCCTTCGGTGTCTGGAAAGGGGGGAGTCGACCACACACCCAACAATTAGTAGCATTGCTGGTCTGGTGTGAATAATGTAGCATTCTGATAAACGTATTATTTCTCATAGCAAGACGATAGGATAGCTCGTGAGGAGGCAGATCACTAAAGGTGTGCTCTACTGTAGAATTAGAAAACATATGTACATGTGAAACTGGAAAACATAAATGCAATGCATAACTTGTGCAGGTAACCATCAAACTCAAAAATAAAAGAAAACATAAAATAACGATACATCTGATAGAGTTTTGACTAACTCTCTCACTATGGGGGTCTATCTCATACATGTCAGAAACCTGTCTAACCGTTTCACCCGAGGGGGCCTTAGACAATTAAACTGGCTGACTTATTTTACTAGACCGGAGCTTCTGTTTATACTCCTGCTGCGGAGTTTCCTCTAACAGGGAGGGCTTTGAGTCAAAGTCAATAGCGGGACAGTCCTTGAGAATAGGGCAATTTTTAGACTCGGAAGTGTCTGTAGAAGTATCATCGAATGTTTTAGTTCTTAGTCCATGAAATTTCTTGACGTGAGACAGGTGGACCCACCCCTTGCGGCCTTCCAGCTTCACGGCCATGCGGGTGGTCAGAAGGACAAGTTGAGGCAGTTTCCAGCGGGGATCCAGCGGACTTGAACGATCAAAATTCCGGACAAGCACTAGACTTCCTGGAACGATTTCATGCGGTTTCACCTCGGTATTGTCTGGAAATGCGGCGGCAACCTGTGAACGACAAGAGTGTAGGGCAGACATCAAGGAAGCTAGGTAATCTGTCAGCATATTACTGGAAACATCTGTAATACTTCGGGGTCTAGGTGTACCCCACATGTTCGGGGGGCGGCCGAATACGACCTCATAAGGGGACAGACCTGATCTGGAATGTGCGACCATGCGCATATAAAATAGGGCGACTGGCAGAGCTACTAGCCAGTCTACACCTTTCTCTTTACAGACTTTGGCAAGACGGATTTTTAATGTCTGGTTATGTCTCTCTACGAGACCTGCTGCTTCAGGATGGCGTACACAATGAAACTTCCACTGGTACCCTAACAGAAGGGAAACATACTTCATCAACTCTGATGAGAATGGCTGGCCGTTATCTGAGTACACGACCCTAGGGAGTCCATAACGGGGGAAGAATTCACGAACCAGCTGCTTGGCAGTGGTCGCGGCTGATTAATCTGGGACTGGATATGCCTCTGTCCACCTGGACAAAGCGCATACAACTACAAGGACATACTTAAAACCTCGACATCGCTCCATCTGAATGTAATCCATTTGGAGGACCTCAAAAGGGTGGTCAGGAGGCTGGAATCCCCCTTGTTCCACCGGGACACTTTTACCTGGATTGAACTGACAACATATCATACAGGTACGGACTTTCTGCTTGGCTGCAGCTCGTAAATGCTTGTTGAACCAAATGTTCTGGATACTATCTAACATGGCTTTTTCTCCTAAATGTGCTGGACTATGTGCGGTATTGATAATGACTTGAACCATTGAGTCGGGGAGAAACCATGTGGCTTTTCCCTTCGTCAACCATCCCTGATCTGTCTGGACCCCTCCTTGTTCGGACCATTTCTTGATTTCCTCGGGAGTAGCATGTGACTGGATATCTATGACATCTTGAGTGGGGTCCTTAACTGTCATACATGTAGTCGGATCTGGAGTGTGTGTCAGTGTTGCGTTAACTGGAATGTCTGGAGTCTGGGCTGTAAACTTGGCTGTTCGATCTGCTAGATCGTTACCTTGGGAAATGATGTCAGTGACTTTCGTATGTGCTTTGCACTTCATGATAGCGATAGCTGTTGGTAAATGTATTGCATCTAACAGAGCTTGGATAAGGAGACCATGCTGAATCTTGGTTCCATGAGAAGTCATAAAACCTCTTTCTTGCCAGAGCACTCCAAAGTCGTGTACGACTCCGAATGCATAACGTGAATCTGTGTAAATATTAACTTTCAGGTTCTTGGCACGTATGCAGGCTTGAGTCAGAGCAACTAGCTCTGCTGCTTGGGCAGACAGAGTGTCAATACGGTGTGTCTCTATAACTTCAGTCTCAGTAGTCACTGCATACGCGGCTACTAGTTCTCCTGTACTTGTTCTCATACATGAACCATCCACATAAAGTGTCAGGTCGGGATCTGGTAATGGAATATCTGTCAGGTCTTGTCTTGGCTTTGTCATGGTGTTAACTACTTCCACACAGTCATGTGTGGCAGGATTTGAAGTAACTGACGGTAACAGTGTAGCAGGATTTAGAACGTTACAGCGTCTGATTTCTATGTGTGGCTGGAACAGTGTCAATTCATAACCTGTTAAACGTGCAATGGTCAAGTGCTGAGTCTGGGTTCGGTTTAAAAGAACTTCCACGGAGTGTGGAACTTGTACTGTCAGGGAATGTCCTAACACTATGGAATCACTTTGTCTGATAGCTAGTGCTGTGGCTGCAACTGACTTGAGGCACGCAGGCAGAGCCTGGGCTACTGGATCTAATGTGCTCGAAAAATAAGCACAGGGCTTGTATTGTCCTGCTTGATCTTGTGTGAGAACAGATAATGCAGTACCATTACGTTCTGTGACAAAAAGTGTAAAAGGCTTACTGTAGTTCGGAGTAGCTAGAACAGGAGCTTGACATAAAGCTTTCTTTAACTCATTAAAAGCAAGTGTATGTTCCTGGGTCCAAGGGAGGACAGTCAATACGGCTGCCTCCTGTGTCGTTAACTGTATCAGTGGCTTGGCTAGAAATGCATACTGAGGAATCCATTGTCGGCAATAAGAAGTGAGGCCGATAAAAGCTCGTACCTCCTTCTGGGTCTTGGGCTGAGGAAGACTCGCTATTAACTGGATACGGTCAGGTGTCGACTGCCTACCCCTCTTGGACAGTAAGTGGCCTAAGTAGATCACTTGCTGGACACAGAATTGAAGCTTCGAAGGGGACACCTTGTGCCCCATCTCGGCTAGGAAATACAGGACTGTAAGTGACGCACGCTCGCAGGCACGTTCAGAACGGGCTGTGATCAGTAGATCATCGACATACTGGAGCAGGGCAGTGTCAGTTGGCATGTGAATATTGTCTAGTTGTCTCTTAAGTGCTTGACTGTAAATACTAGGACTTTCTGTGAAACCTTGAGGAGCTCGTGTGAATTTATAGCTCCTTCCATTTAAACAGAATCGGAAAAGAAACTGACTGTCTGGATGAATGGGGACACTGAAAAATGCGTTTTTGAGGTCTATGACTGTGAAAAATGTAGCCTCAGAATCAATGGCTGTCAATAGGGAAGAAATATCTGGGACAACTGGGTACTGGGGAATGATACATTTATTAAGTTCTCGAAGGTCAATCACTAATCGATATACTGGAGGTGCATTTGGATCAGTACGTTTCATGACTGGAATGATAGGAGAATTACATACATTGGAGTCAGTTTCTACAACTACTCCTTGAGCAATGAGGTCGTCAATAATTTTGGATAAGGCTGCTACAGCCTCAGGTGGCAATCTGTACTGTCTGATTCGTGGTAACACTACACCTGGTTTGAGAGTCACACGATGGGGTGTGATTTGCATAAAACCAACATCGGTTGGACCTCGTGCCCATAGATGCTGCGGAACATTCAATAATCTTGGATCAAAATCACGTAATACATAGTGACCCTTAAAGTCACGTAAAAACAAACGTATTCCTTCTGGGGAGCAGCAAATAACTGCACCTAATTCTTTTAATGTCTTAATGCCTAACAAATTTTCTGGACATGATTTCGTGAGTAGCAGGTCAGTAGTTCGGGACAATGGACCTACTTCTAGAGTAACTGGTTTGGAAATCTCGTTAACAATTGGCTTTCCTGAAAATCCAAGGGAAACATTTCTAGAGCCTGAGAGCGGAGCCCCTGGAACCTCGTCATGACTGATAGTAGTCCTACTTGCCCCTGTATCAATCAGAAACTTTCTGTCTTTCCCTAATACTTGACTGTGAACATAGGGACCCTCTTGATCTACAGGAATCTCGATGAGAGGCAAGCCTACCTCCCTCTCTAGGCTGTTTCATGAATACGGCTGGTACTCTGGATACTCGGACTGTGCATACTGGTACATCTGCTGTGTAACATGCTGTGTTGCAGCTATAGGCTGCGGTGCTGTAACTGTCTGTGGTGTATTCTGTGGTAACTGGGAAGTCTGTGAAACTTGTTCTTGTCTAGGCGGACGTGGTCTTTCTTTAGTCTTACCAGTGGCTATGTTGTGTTTCAGAACTGCACACTCGTTTATAAAATGACCTGGCTGTTTACAATAATTGCAGGTCCCTTTAACAGGAACTGCAGGATGACTGGCTTGATTTGGACCCCTCTTCTGACTGTCCTGTGGAACAGATTGTGCAACTAATACTTTCATTTTCGTGTCTTTCATACGTTTCCTTTCGTGTTCTTGCTCTTCCCTGATTCTATTCTGGTGATACTGGAGCATCTGGAGCATTTGGGACGGAGTATTAGCTTGCCAGGTACTTTCAACTTTCAAAACTCGATTTTTAACTTGTGGACTTGAATTCTCGACTAATTTAGTAACAAAAAGATGAGGGTATGACTCACTACTCGTCTTCAAACCACTGTTTATGATAAAACATTTCTCAAATCTAGAATAAAAATCACTAGTATCTTCGTCTGGTTTCTGTTTACAGGCTGAGATTGCATCCCAGTCTTCCTTTTTCGTGGCTAGTAATCTTGGCAAAACTTGTATTAACAGTTCAGGTAATTCTTTACATTTATCTCCTTGACCGGTACCTGGTACACGTGTATTTTCTTCAGCTTCTAGAGCTGCCCAATCTATCTTTTTCTCTCCCACCTCCCATTCTTTCTCCTTGAGTTTTTCATATATGCCCGCGGGCAACAGGACCTTTAACATTTTAATTATATCTGGATACGTGTATTCTCCCATACGGAGCATGTCTTTTAATTCACGGTGGAACCCTGCTGGATCTTTATCGTGACAGGGAATTAACTTTTTCATCTCTAAGAGTTCCATCTTTGTAATCGGGGTGTAAACAAATACTCGTTGCATTTCACCACCCGCTGTCCTAACTGGGTGTACTTCTCGTAACGGATGCTGTCTGTCTATGTACAAGGGTTTACTTTCTGGGGGTGAGACGTGAACAAAATGCGGGTTCAGAAACGTTCTATATTTGTGGCGCTGTTCTAGAATGATACTAATTAAGTCGGTACCTAGACCTCTCCATTTATACTGGAGTAACTCGTTCAGAACATCATGTAACGGACCTGGATCGGAATGCTGACCCTCATACAATGTAATGAGGTGCTGGATCATATACATACCCACCAGTCGCTGCTCGGCTGGGGGCAGTTTCAGAAACATTTGTGCCACTATTTCGTCTGAAAAAGTGGTAGAATCAGTAGCCCATCGGACTGCTGATCGGGCTAGTTCTTGTTCATGCATGGTACTAAGTTCACTATAACCGATTCGTGATTTCAGAATGTGATCGGTAGCTTGAAATACTTGCTCTAGAGAACCTTGTTCTGGTGCTGGAAGAGGAACAGTTTTCTTGTGTTCTAGACGTGAATGTCGGTCGGGAAGTCTAGCTTTACCTACATACGCTATTCTGGCGGTATTCTCGTCGTCTACCTCTTCAGTAGAAGAGTCGTTTTCCTTCTCGCTTACTTGTGCTGCTTTGCGTTTCTCGTGTAACCTTATTATTTCCTTACGAATTTTCTTGTACATACTCTCTATACAACTGAGCGTCCTGTGTCTTCCCTCGGCTATATTATCACTCCACCTTGTCAGGACTTTCATTTCGGTCGGATCTTTAGTCGGATAATCTTGTTCCCTTATTAAACAATTAATTAGAAACTTTAATAGCATGAGCTGAATCTCAGCTTTTCTTAGAAACATGACTTCGCCAATACTTTCTGGGTCTGTTCCTGTACGAATGAAACGATATATTCTGTCTAGATCTTCTTTCATATTTGGTAGGGTGTCCAAATACTCGGTCACCCGTCTTACACGTAATGAATATATAACCATACTATCATCACCTGGGACCGGATCATAACGGCATTCGGTAAGAGCTCGTCTGATATCTGCAACAGACTGATGTTTGGGCGTGCGCTGTAACGCACGTTCATGTAACTCGACTGACGTTACACGTTTGTGTGGCGGCGGGGTTCCCGGAGGACCTCCTCCCGCGGCCCCTAAACTGGAATCGTCGACTGATACTCTTCGTGCTGGCAGAGTGACCAGTGTAGCGGGTACTTGTAATGTAGGCTGGACCGGGGGTACCGTAACAGGTGCTGTAACAGGTGCCCCGGTGACTGGAGGAGCAGGATTTACATTATTTACAGGAGCTGGCGGAACAGGATTTGCATATTCTGGGACTGTGTCGTCCAAATAGGACGAGAGAAAAATATCAGCTGCGGTCGGTTTGTGACGTAGCTTGGTCGGAACTAAGGGTGGCGGAAAATTACTGGATGCCTCCGGGGTTGCTTTTGGCAAGCCCTCGGCAAGAAGAGGGTACATACCCTTAATAAGGGCATTCCTCTGTCTGTCTGACTGTTCGGTTTTAACTCGTTCACCTATTTCGATTAATTCCCTTTCTTGGGCTCTTTCTGAGGATTCTCTACTTAATTCTGACTTTCTGATTTCTTTTTCGGTTCTTTTATGAGATTCTTTGCGCCATAACTCGATGGCATCTTTCTGTGACTGTCTGGCTTTCTTTTTCCATAATACTTCTTCTACTCGCATGATGCACTCGGCATCCCATGTGCCTGATACAGGCCATCTATATTTCTCTTCTAATTCCTTAGTGTACTCGACCCATAAGTCTAGATATAATATGGCACTTATGCCATGCTTATGATACATAAAATGACCTGGACTGGGGGGAACACCGACAATCTTACCTGTCCTTCTGCCATCGGGCAGTGCCGTGAGGGAAACGGCCGGAGGTGCAACTCGCCGGGAGGCACCAGGAGGAGGTCGCCATCAACAGACCACACTCCCCAGCAACCTCTTGGGCGGCGGCGCGCCCGTGACGCGTGTGGAGCGCCCGGAGGCGCCAGTAAAAGCCTGACACCCCCTCTCGCCCCGCGAGTCGCGCGCGGGAGCGCCCGGGGCGGAGCCCGGGCAGAGGGCGGGCCGTCTAAGGCCGTCCAAGGACAACCAGGGACGGGACGGGCTACCCCCCTAACAATATGGGTAAGCGCAAAATTGTCACTCCGGGTCTGGGCGAGGTTAAGGCCAAGGTACCCAAATATACTACTAGCATAATTACTTATCTTACTACCAAAGTGGATGAGCTTTCTACACAGATTGCTGTTTCTGAACGTGCGCTAAGCCTGGAAATGTCTCCTGTGGGCTCAGTTAATACTAGCACAACTCCTATCAGCTGTGTGCCTCTGGAGCCGAGGGTCATTATTGAATCGTGTAGACCCAACAGGGCCCAGTCTCCTACAGTTCTCCCCTCACCTGAGCTGCCAACTACAGTTATACCCCCTGCATCTGTGGGTTTGGACAATATAGAAAACAGGACATTACTGTCAAGTCCTCAGCCTGGGGAACAGCGTGCTACCTATATCACTGAGGAGGGGCTGTCATCCTTACTGGAAAAACTTTTTTCTGAGAGACTTGAATCAGCCCTGGTGCAGATTGCGACAGACATAACGGAGACTTTGAAGGATTGTGTTAAAGACCTGTTAAAAAAATGCGAGCGCATTAATGATTTACTAAATAGTCAGGTTCTTTTACCACCCCCACCTACACCAATTTACCCTCTAGTTCCTCAGGCTTCCGTACCTGTTGTATATGACCCCCCGTCCAATATAGTAACTAGTTTGCCGGCCGGAAACCCTGTGTATAACAAAGGGAAAGTTGTAAATGGTAAATACATGCCCACTTTGCAACCAGTGACTAATCCAGTTTCTTCGGAGGGGCAACTAGGGTTGCAGGGAATACGGGTACGTGAAGTGCCCCCGGTACACTTACCTCCAGATGCAGCGCCCTTTGTTGCAATTCTGGAAAATTGTGCCTAAACTTACTGATGGGGTAGAGGAACAGCATGAAACCCTCCTTAACAACATTTAAAAATGGTGCAACGCAAACTGTACGGGGGAGGGCGATATTGCAGCCAATATATTGACGGGTAGAAGGGTAAACTGGGTGGGAAAAACTAAGAAATGTATCGCAGGGGACTGTGTTATAGTACATTTTAAATCACGCAATGTCACTAGTCGTCTATTTTGGGATGCCTCCCCCTTGGATCCAGCTGGTAAGGGTGTGCGGGCCATGCCTTTGGGGTTTTTCTACCCACCTGCATATATGACAAATGGCAGTGGACATGGGAGGGCGCACCTCAACAATATGAATGCCAGTGTAGAGGGCAGAAATACTACCCCGCCGCAAGGGAATGACTGGGTAACAAAGAAATCCAGGGGGGGCGGTTCGGCTACTTCTGTTAGAAATATGATCACAGGAGATAGACGACAGCAAGAAAGACATGTTACTGAAAGCCCGCATCCCAACCTGATACTGGCAAATAGTTTTACCCCCCTGGTGGGCTTAGAAGATAATGACTGACAACTAACACCCACTCAGCCAGCGTCATTAGCCCCAATAGGGGAGGGGGAACCTATTCCTTGCCAGTTCCTTAGTTGGAATGTGGCGGGCACAAGAGCCAAAAGACTAGATCCCACATGGATAGACTTTTTAACCAGTAATCATGTAATTGCACTCCAAGAAACATGGGATACCTCGCCATCTTTCTGGATGGATGGTTTTTCAAGTTTTACTAAACCAGCATTACAGAGCAGTTCAGGAAGAGCTAAAGGTGGGCTAGTTCTGCTTTTTTCTCTTAAACTGGCAGGGACATTTAAGCAAGTAGAGTCTGATTCCCCAAATATTTTAATTATAGAGTGGACTATTTCACCAGGTCGCGTCCTAGTGGTTATAAATTTTTATAACTCATGGGTCAGACAAACAGACACAGCCCATGTGGATCACCTGGAAAATGTCCTTAATGATTACAGTCATAAAACACGCACTAATTTCGAACTTATAATTTTAGGTGATTTTAACACACATAAATGTGCCTTAAAATGTAATTTAGGAAATTTGGAGGGCCAGCCTGACAATGGTAATCTACAGTTTGTCCACACCAAAGTGGGGGAGGCGCTCGAATTCTTTCTTGCTAGCCTCAACATGTTCGAACCCCACAGTACAGGTAGTGGTGATCCATTGCCTACTTACAAAGGCTCAGCAAGTGGGTCCGTGATAGATTTTATTTTTATTTCTCATGGTTTAACCTCTAAGGTGTCAAAATACGAGGTAATTGCCTCCCCACATAGTGACCACAACCCAGTCATGGCTCAGATTCACTGGAGTGACTTATGGAGCAAACACCTGGGTTCTCCCAGGGCTTGCACATCGACGGTGCCCAGTGATCAGGGCAGACGGCTCAAGTGGGGTAAGGTGGTCCAGGAAACCTTTATGGCTTCCCTGCTCCCAAAGATAGAGGAGCCCATGTGTATCTGTCTAGACCAAAATGCCACCAATAGTGAAATTATTTTAGCTTTTAATTTTATCTGCTCACAAACAGCTAAAGAACTCACAGCTCCCCAATCCCGTTTGCCATCTAAGCCCCACAAATGGTTTGACAGAAATTGTTCTAGAGCCCATAGAGACCTGAAAAATGCACTGAAAACCAATTAAGATGGGAGTACAAGCTGGTTATCAAAAATAGGAAAAACACAATTAAAAATAATGCCTGGAATGATCTACTTGATGTGGATGTTCTACGCAATAGTAGGAGATTCTGGGACATTATAAATAACCAATTCTTCTCGGGTGAGATCAATACAATCTCCGATTGCATTATCAGTGATGAGAAATGGGTTGACCATTTTAAAAATATATATGGCAGTAATGACACTCTGGATGAAAATGGCATGGGGTTAGGCATGGGGCTTTCGGTAGTAGAATTCACCGAGGAGGAGGTGTACAAGGCAATAATGGACTCCACCAAAAATAAAGCCCCTGGCCCAGATGGAGTCCCGGTAGACTTTTTTTAGGTATGCCCCAACCACTTGGTCCAAAGTCCTCACCAACGTGTTTAGGGCAACAAATGATGGATGCTTCCCAGAAACTTGGACAACATCAGTCATAGTGCCCATTTTTAAAAAAGGAGATAGGGAGGATCCGGGATGCTACCGACCAATTTCTTTAATAGACTCTGCCTTTAAGATCTTGGGCAGAGTACTATTGTCTAAATTGAGAGCAAACCTGGAGCTCTCTGGGGGCCTTGCAGAGATACAATACGGTTTCAGGGAGAAACGGGGTACACTAGAGCAATGCTCGAACTTACATCTACTAATATCCAAGTATACAGTGGCCGGGGAGGGTTCACTATATTTAGCTTTTATGGACCTCTCCTCGGCCTTTGACTTGGTCAATAGGAGCAAGCTCTGGGTTATACTCCGTGAGCTCGGCATTGAGGACTCATTGGTGGCCCTTATTGCTAGTTTACACCAGGGGCTTTTTGCGAAGGTCCGGGTTACCAGGGAAGGGCGTTGCTCAGATAGCTTCAGGTCAAAGAAAGGGGTTCGCCAAGGTTGCATCCTGGCCCCTCTTTTATTTACTATTTATATAAATGACCTAGGGAAGTTTTTGTCAACAGGCAATGCAGATGTACCGCGGGCAGGTGGGAAACAGATTCCGGCTCTCCTTTATGCGGACGATGCCGTTCTCATCGCCCGCACGGGCATTGGTCTACAGACCCTTTTAGAGCTTTTTGGTTCATTTATGGTTAACTTAGACCTAAAAATTAATGCAATTAAATCACACACAATGATTGTGGGCCCACAGAAAAATAAATCATATACTAAAATCTTTACATGTAGGGGTAAGGTTCTCTCCAGGGTCCCTGTTTTCCCATATTTAGGGGTCCTGTTTAATGAGAAAGGTTCTTGGGCTCCGCAGATTAAGGCCAAGAACATTTCCTTAGCTCGGTCCACAGCAGCCCTGATGGCCTTTACGAAAAGATTAGGGGCTAAACCAATGGAGGCTGTGTTAAAAGTTTATAAAAGTAAATGCGTTTCCATTGCTTCATATGGTGCAGCTCTGTGGGGATATGCTAACTTGGATAGCATACAGAGGGTTGAAAACAAGCTTATTAGAAGAATTTTATCGGTCCCAAATTCTACCCCCACCTATTCCATACATGAAGAAGTTGGCCTACCCTATATTACAGATGGACTGAAATTGGCCCCTTTACTTTTCTGGGCCAATACCTGGTTAAACACAGAGTTGTCTTTAAACCATATAATTCTTAAAGACGTGATTGCAAGGGAGGGGGCAATGAAAATATTATGGTTGAAATATATAAAGTCATCTTTCACTGCCCTCGGGAGACCAGACCTATATACAACACCTTCAAACATCAGGAAAAGGGACATTGCTTGGATTAAGAAAGAATTCCAGGGGAGGATACGTTTAAATAGAGAGGAGTTGGAAGTCAAGAAACCATTAGTAAGAGCACATTTGGTCTTGTCCTCTTCCCCCGCTATGGAACCATATCTGCAATTTGTTACTAAACCCCTGCATAGATTTTTATTAACCAGATTTAGAATGAACTTGATCCACTACTCACTAGGCTGTTTCCCCGTATGGGGAAAACCTGAGCATGCACCACCTTGTGAGTGTGATCAGTTCTCTAATCAGGATACTCTCCATTTTATTTTTTTTGTGGGCTTTACAATTTGGAGAGGGGAAAATATCTACTACCTCTCTTGAAAACCATGGGCTTTATACAAGTGAGACCAGCCTTGCTTTTTCTTCAACGGTTACCAGACGCACATGTCACTTTCTGTGTTGCTAGTTTTTTAACAGCCGCTTCTAGAGGAAAAAACAAAAGAAGCCCGAGAACTGTATTGTTCTAAAATAAAAGTGAACCTCTATATATTAATTTTAACTTTAACTAAGTGACCTTTTTAAGGATGCTGTGTGAAATAAATGTTTTGTGGGTATTTTTAAAATGTTTTAAAATGTTTTAAATGTATGTATTATTCCTGCCTTTTATGATTTTAACAAAAATCGAATAAAGTGTATTTTGACTGACTGACCTGGACTGTCCCTAGGTGGGACAGGAACTGCTTCCTCGAGCAGACCTTTTCTAGTTCTTAACTGACGTAATTTTGAGAACAGAGGCATGACGTGAACTGGGATCTGGACACAATACAATACACAATGAACACAATAATGACTTGAGACTGATCACTCATACCACGACATTAAAAACACATTGAAATGACATTTAAAATAACAGTTCGAACAGAAACATTACCTGGAATACTTGAGAACAGAAACACATGAATTTCTCGAGACTAGAACTTACTAGAGTTACTAGATGCACTGCTGAAACAGTACGAAACATACCGGTCTCATAAAGAGACACGTCAGGACCCGCATCCACCTAGGTGGATACTTCGTGTTGGATTTGCGTACCCAAACCCACGGACCAGAGACAAATTAATTGACCCTGTCTAGATACTACCCCAGCAACGGTACTCACCGGGCAGCAAGAACGGAAGGCCTCGGACTGGACTGGACTGCTACGACGACGGACTACGAACTTCGGACTTCAGTTACGGGTGGGCCTCCGGATACCTCGGACCTTGGACTCTCGGCTTGGGCTCTGGTCGGGACTCGCCGCGTTCCTCCACCGCCTCGTCTGGATGCTGGACCGCAACCTCCGTCTCCTCCGTGGGCCTGAGGGATACTTGAAGCAGAAATATCTGCACGTGCACGGTATGGTTCCGTCACGGCTGCAGAGGGTCAGGGGGCTGGCGTGGCTTCTCCGGCGCGTGGGGAAAGGGCAAGTCCCTGTTCGGGCGCCATTATGTGGTAAATAAATAATTAAATACCTGTTCTATTTTTGACTAGATATACAATAACAGATAGCTCAATAAATAAGAGTCAAGATTCGAGGTAGCTGGAGTTTGCAGGTTTTAATCAGGCATAAAGGACAGGAACAGGACAACCTGCATGGGAATGGGATGGCAGCTGCCGGGGAGCAGGATCTGGGAGCATAAGGGGTAACTTTTAATAACAGTGCACAATATTTATAGTTAAACAATTGCATTACATTCAGTATAGTAGGCGTAGCAGTGGGTGGAGTTCATAGCAGTCGCGAAAGATAAGGCATAAAGTGGGTGGAACAAGAGGCGTATACATAGACATGTGATGTAAACGTAACAGAATATGTCATAAACGGGGCGGAAACATGGAGGGGGCTACCTAAGGAGCCGGGACCTCTGACCTAGTGGTGCGCGCAAGCTGGCAATGACGTGTTACTAGGAGGAACTGGGGGCTATGACTTCTGCGCTAGAAGAGGAGACGAAAGTCTGGAGAGTCAGAGCGACATGTACCTAAACACTATCTAGTATCTGATGTTTAGAGAACATGTTGATAGAATCCAAAAAGTTATCAGGGCAAAGGCTAACAGACTCTAACACTGGTGCATGCATCATTCTATATGTAGTGCGTGTTGAGGAATATTAAATGACCATTAATACAGTATTTCTCTTACATGGAGACGTAAAGGCTAGACGATGACTGAAACTATTGATGCGATTCAGTAGCTTTAGGAATGCAGAGAAGGAGGGCTGGACTGATAACTAGAATCATAACATACTCTTGGCAGACTGGCAGGCAGAGCCAGGCCGAGCCGGGCACTGTGAGGCAGGAAGTAAGTGAAGGGTCAGGGATACAGGTGGGGGCTGTATCGCTCCTCAGCGAGGGTTCAGGAGACAGGAGCTGAATCTGGTGTCCGGGCCCTTTTGAGGCCTAGAAACGGGGACTTTTATTGAATTAACGTGCACACTGTGAAACGTGGCAACATAACTTTACATAGGCCTAATACTCGTAGCTTTAACGAGAACTGAAAACTGGCATACTAGAGATGGACACGACTATAATTGTGTCTTTAATCGATCATAAGGGAATACATATGCATATTAATCATGCACATATAACATAAGATGGGGAACACGTAGGGACACAGAACATGGCAAAATTTACTTTTCCACAAGGTGACGAAGAACAGTTACTATCTTTCCATCAATGGCTCAACAATCGTACGAGTGACATCAAATTCAGCCTACAACATTCAAAACATAAAATGCCTTTTTTAGATGTAGAAGTCTACTGCTCAGACGGAAAACTGGTAACCACGCTCTTTAAGAAAGAAACTGATCGAAACAAAGCATTGCATTTCACTAGCAACCACCCAAGGAGCCTAAAAGAAAATCTACCGCTAGGACAATTCCTACACATCCGTAGGAATTGCTCTTTCAAAGATGAATATATGGCACATGCAAATGCTTTAAAAGAAAGACTACTACTGAGAGGTTATCCTTCAAAACTTCTGAAACGTGCTATGAAACAAGCGTGGTGGACACCACGCGAAACATTGCTCTCTAAAAAAGAAAAAAGTAATCAAAACCGCATAGTATGTGTTTCAACATTTTGTCCAACATCTAACTGGCTTAAAGAATTGATATGTCAAAATTGGCACCTAATTAGAGATTTGGATACCAAACTAGAAGAAGCTCCCCTTTTTGCTTTTAAAAAAGATAAACGCATAGCAAATCACATCGTGAGAGCTGCACTTCCAAAAATGATGTTTCCGACTCTGAGAGAATATGTGAATTTACCACCAATCTTGGGCCACCACAAATGTGGAACATGTGTGTGTTGCCCTTTTACCATTGAAGGAGACCTGTTCCAACACAATGGCATCTCTTGGAGACATGAAAAATTCACAAATTGCAAAACCAAATATGTAATTTACGGCATTTATGCCCATGTCAAAAATGATTTATAGGTAAGACCAGCCAGGAGGTCAGACAGCGGATCACGCAACATAGATTGTGGATCCCCAAAAATATCTTGACAGCGCCATTAGTTCAACATTGGAACGAGTACGCCCATTCTGAAAATGAGGTGAAGTGGACGGTCATCTCAAAGATCGAACCAGATCCGAAAGGAGGTGTCCTGGAGGCTAAATTGGCGAAAAGAGAAGCGACCTTAATTTTAAAATATAATTTGGCAGTGAACGGACTGAATGAAATAAGGCACTATGGGTAACTTACATACAGGCTCTTGTAAATGCTATTGCAAAGGGCTCCCCAATCCCTGAGTCATGGAAAGGGGCGGAGATCTTACCCATTTTTAAAAAAGGGGATAGATCAGATCCGGGCTATTATAGGCCCATCAGTCTAATTGACTGTTTACAAAAAGTGACAGCCAGGCTGGTGTTAAGTCGTATTCAAGTTTGGATCGAAGAGTTTAATATTCTCTCCCCCTTACAGGTGGGCTTCCGCTCACACCAGAGTACAAGTGACCAGGTTTTTAGATTTTTTTAATTTACTGGCGAGTCGCGTTTTTAAATGGCGGCAGATTATATGCCGCTTTTGTAGACTTAAAGTCGGCTTTCGACTTGGTACCTAGAGCCAGGTTGTTGAAAGTTAGGCTGAAACCGTCAACATTATCGGCGCCCTCTTGCTCTTCTCGAACCCTTTCACGCACATAAACAGCCGCCATTTTGAACACCATGGCTTCCCTGCCCCTTTGCTGATAGCCAGCGCGTCTCTCTCCCTCTCCTAGCCTCGCAGGCACCCCCCCCCCGCATACCGACAACCCCCTCGCCCTCACATGCCTCGGGTCATAAACCCCTCTTCAGCGCAGCTTTGCCTCGGAATCCCATCCTGTTCTCAGCACGACACCTCCCTTCATTCCTTTCATGGTCCCAGGTCCTTTGATACAAACCCCTTTTTCCCTGTGTGCCCGTTTGTCTTCCTCGTTCCCAGGCCACCACCTGACTCTGCGGATACCGTTTATTGCCCCCAGTACAGTAGGAAGCTTCTTCCCATAAAAGGACCCTCGGGTCAATCAAAGCCCCCACCCTACGAGATCCGATCGAACCCCACACATTCCGTGAATCGGCGGAATATCCAGCTGCGCGATGATCATCACCTGTTGTGACCGGGGTGGGGACTTCAACTGTAACTATGTGTGGGAACGGGCCTGAAGGGGAGGTTCCGAGGATGTCTTTCCGTACATCAAAGGATTAACGAGAATGTGTTTCATGCAATAAAGTGATTAACTTGTGTATAAGAGGCCAGGCCTCAGAGATGCAGACAGAGCACCTCAGAACGATACCTGCTGTCCGTTTTGCTGTGTTCCCCTCCGGAGAGAATAAAAACCTTGTTTCCTGCCTTCCAGTCTCCAGCGCCTGCCTCTTCAATAGTTAACTTCTTTGTGGGTTCAAGAGGCGACACCGCCGGGCAATACTTAAGGATCTTATATTCTGGTTGGTAGCGTCACCCCTTTTAACAATTGGCGTCCCAAGCGTGGGGCCCATCAGCGACCCGTGGATCCAGTGGGAGAGGTCCTGACGACAGAGTGAACGACTGCAACGATCGGGAACGCGTCTGTCCGATAGACCCTCGTCTGACAGCCGATCATCCGAACTTCACTGGTTCCGAACAGACCTCTCTCGAGTGATCTACGGTCCTGACTGGGAACCATCAGGAGTGCCGCGAGGATAACGGAGAAGAGAGGACGATCGGGCGCTGGATTCGGAAGACAAGAAACTGTCCATGCGGTCCGGGTAAGGTCGTGTAATCACGACAAGTTGCGAAATGATTGCTTGATTGCTTGATTGTTTAAAAAAATACTAGTATTGCTCTCTTTATTTATTTGGAGATTCACTGTCTGCAAACGGAGAAACAACGGGCTCTCTCTCTTTGCAAGCAGTGGAGGATAGGTAGGGCAGCAGCCGTGCTTATTTTTTTCTCCCCCACTCAATAATTACTTGAAACTGAACTGTTGTTCGCAAAACTATTGTTTTCTGGAGATTCTCTGTCTGCAAACAGGGAAGAGACCACCCTTTTTGCAGATAGTGAAAAGGGTAGGTAACGCAGATCTTTGCGGACCTACTCATTCTCCCCATTGAATATTTATTGGTCTTTTTGTTATTTTGATCCATGAGGTATTCACTGCCTGCAAACAACGTAGAATAGAAATATTCTGTCCAGTCTTTGCACCTAGTGATAAGATAGGCAGTGCTGACTTTTTAGTCCCTCGTTACGAGCCGTCATGTCTGTCTTCTCCCCACTGATTAGTAGCCTGTTTAGCCCGGACCGCTTATTAGAGATGGACCATCCAGCCCCGCTGGAAGGCACCCCTAATAAGGACATGTTCATGAAGTATGGATTGACCGCTATAGCCTATAGTAAACTATGGCATAAATATACGAAAAAGGGTCAAGAAAGTCAGTGGCCCCTGATAGGATCCTTCGATGATGATAAAATAAAAACGCTAGAAACTGCCCTGGGTAAAAACAAGACAACACCCACTATGCTTGACAGTTTCGGCATGTGGCGAAAAGAAACTGAACAACGTAAAAAGAAAACTGAGAGTAGGTTGGAAAAAGAGCTGCGAAAAGCAGCCCACCTAGCTGCCCAGAAACTAGAAAAAGAGATAAAGGAAAGAGAGAAAGCTAAACAGAAACTAGAAATGGAAACACCAAGCCAGTGTCCGGTTAGAACTCCCTCCATGCTCTACCCTGATTTACCCTCGAAACAACGAGCCAACGAGGATCTGCTGTTAGGTCCTCCTATCATCTACATGCCCCCTCCATATGCCCCTTCCCAACCCTTGGCGCAGCACGCGCCACCCCCAGGTACAAACGAAGGTACCGCCACAGCTTCGGCCCCAATGGCCTCTGTGCCAGCCGAACCCCTTGTATTAAAAACCGCATCAACAACAACGTTAGACGACCATGAGACTCGAGGGGCTGGCCCTGCAAGAACAAGCAGACTAAGCAAAGATGAGCGAGCGGGGATCGACAAAATAGCAAGGACACTGGTAGAAAGGAAGGATGATGAAGAGTACATCACAGATATGTTCAGCTCGTATACAGGGAGTCGCAGACGACATTTTACCGTACGACTGTGTTATCATGTCTTGAATGCATACGAGGACCGATATCGAGACAACGGTCCCGGGAGCCTAACGACTCTGTACCGGAAGGTCGATATCGGGGATGAGGGCGAGTGTGATGTGTCGGACCTCCTTACGCGTACGCTTGAGGTTTTCCGCCACCTCACTGAACGAGAGCCGGGAGCTAAATCCGCGACCTCCGTAGTGACCAAACCACCAACCGAGCAATCTAACACCATGATGCCGATACGAGAGGCTGCCCCTTACTGGGTTCCTCCCCGAGGTACAGGGACTCACGATGATGCAAACAACCAAGATGCGAAAGGAAGGGTAGTGTACAACTGGGTCTACCAGCCATGGGACCGGCAAGAGATACTGACATTCCGAAAATCTCTACCCGACCTACGTAAAAACCCCACTGCCTTCTATACTGAATTGGGTACAGCCCTGGGCTCAACGATTATGACCCTGGCTGACATCGACTTGTTCTTCGGGTTATGTCTACCAGCTGATGTGTGGAAGCAAATCAGGAAAGTCGACCACCTTGAGCTGTTTGGACAAACCTGGTCACAACTCAATGACGTGGATAAACAACGGGGACCAGGACAAAAGCCTTTGAAATCTATTCTAGACCTTCCAGATAAAATCGTAGAGAAATTAAAAACCCTGATCCCAGAAAAGAAAGTGGACTGGTCGATAGTAACAGCCTGTCGCCAGAAACCCCAGGAGGATGTATCAGAATACTTCTCCCGGTTTGAAACGGTGTTCTCCGATTACAGCGGCCAGGACATGACCACTGCAACCGGACACCATCTGTTTGTCCAGAATTATGTTAAGGGCCTGTCATCGGAGATCTCCCAGAAACTACAGGCCAGCGAGAGTAGTTGGGCAGCCTCCAAACCTACAGCGATTCTCCAAATGGCCCAATATTATGAACATCAGAAAAATGAAAACGATAGGGCAACCGAGAAAAAGAAGAAGGACTTGAAAGAGAGGGTGATGATTGCCAAACTACAAGGGGTGACTATAGGACGAGACCAATACCGGGGAAACTACCAGACGAACGTCCCCAAGACTATATTTCCCCAAGACCGCACTCTGACTTCCTACAGTGGGCGCACAGACCTTAGAGAGAACCAGTGCGCTTTCTGCAAAGGGACTGGCCATTGGAAATCCCAGTGCCCAGTTCTTCTGGAAATGATCAGAAACAAAGACCCCAGGGACGTAGCAAACGGACCGAGACCTAAGGGAAAACAGCGAGGGCCCCCAAATGACGCGACTAACGACAGATCAGGCAGACCAAATACGTTCGATCGACCCAGGCAGAACCAATATCAACAATCTGACTATGAAGACACCCATAACTTCGCATAGGACAGCCAAGGGCAAGGGAGGGATCCAGTCGAGCTCTATGTTGACCAGCAGGGCCCTTACGTCACTGCTAAGGTCCTGGGTACCAAGTCACCATTTCTGGTAGACACTGGCGCAACACGTAGTGCGTTATCTAAACGACTGATTCCAAGGGCACCCTTGTCTGGCTCACTCATAACATCGACAGGTTTCGATGGAACGCCCTCCACCAAACCTTTGTCTGCCCCGATTCTCTTTGACGTAGAAAACAACACCACCGACACCACGTTCTTGCTCTCCTCCAATAGCCCTGACGCCATTATGGGACTTGACTTACTGAAACACTTCCGAGCGACGATCAGGTGTTCTCAAGATGGAGTTCGAGTGTTTCTCTACGACAACCCCGTTCTGCTTAGACTTTGCTCTCCCCGACACATGTTTTCCATCACCGACGTTGACGCATCCCTGCTTGACACTCTGCCTCCGTATCTGTGGGCCAAAGCGGATTCGGACGTAGGGCGTATGTTAATTGACCCAGTACGCATTACTGTCCGACCAGACGTAACACTCCCAAAACTCCCCCAATATCGGATATCGCCAGAGGGCGAGAAGGCATTGGTAATGATTATCCAGTCACTGATAGACGCAGGAGTGGTAGAGGAAGTGGTTAGCAACATTTGCAACAGCCCTATCTTGCCCATTATCAAGAAGCAGGGAGAGGGAGATGAGAAAGCATACCGCTTTATCATCGACCTCCGAGAGATCAACAAAGTGGTGGTACCCCAGTACCCTGTGGTCTCAGACATCACCACCATCCTGACCTTGATTCCATCCACTGCCACCACCTTTACCGTCATCGACCTCAAGAACGCATTCTTCTCCATCCCCATCCACCCAGACAGCCGATATCTCTTCGGCTTTACCCTAAAAGCCCGCTCATATAGGTTTTGCCGAGCGCCTCAAGGCTACACGGAAAGCCCTAGCATCTACAGCCAGGCCCTCAAAAGACAACTAGACCAAGTCCAGTTACCCGACGGAGTGGTGTTGGTACAATATGTCGATGACATCCTTTTGGCAGCCGACACCACCCCTCTAGCGGTTACCGCCACCATTCAACTCTTGCACTTCCTTGCGGAAAATGGCCACAAGGTCTCCAAGAAGAAGTTGCAATTCTGCCTACCCCAGGTCACTTACCTAGGCCACCTTTTGTCCAAAGATGGAAGAAAACTCACTCCTGATCGAATCCAAACCATTCTAGATACCCCTGTCCCTAAGACCCAGAAGCAGGTTCGCTCCCTATTAGGCCTCACCTCCTTCTGCCGACAATGGTTACCAAACTTCAGCCTCGTTGTAAAACCACTGCTTTCTCTGCTAAACAAAGACGTCCCTTTCCCACTCCCGTGGACCCCTGAGTGTCAAACTTCCTTCACGGAACTGCGAGATGCCCTTTGCTCAGCCCCTGTCCTAGGTACCCCTGATTACAAAAAGCCCTTCTCCCTTTACACTCACGAAAGGGAGGGGTGCGCTTTATCTGTCCTGACCCAGGCCATCGGCCCTAAGCAACGACCGTGCGCTTACTTCTCTGCCACTCTTGACCCTGTCGCCAGAGCCTTGCCTGCCTGCCTTCGAGCTGTAGCTGCTGCTGCAATCTCTATCCGACAGAGTGAGGGGATTGTACTCTCGAATTCCCTCATGGTACTGGTACCCCATGCAGTCGACACCCTCCTGAACCAAACCAAGACGCAACACCTGACGAGTGCACGACTGACTGGATACGAACTGACCTTGCTTGCCCCCCATATCACCCTGAAAAGATGCACCACACTGAACCCGGCAACTCTGTTACCCTTGCCAGAGAACGATCCCAATGTGCACCCCGTGCATGACTGCGTGACTCTTACGGACGAACAGACCAGGAGTAGGGTCGATCTCAGAGACACGGCTTTCCCTGACCCCGACGGGGAGCTGTGGGTGGACGGTTCTTGCATCAAACTCTCCGATGGTACCACTTCCGCTGCCTATGCAGTCACCACGGCTCGAACCGTAGTAGAAACAGCCCGCATCACCCAGCGATCTGCCCAGGCAGCGGAACTGATTGCTTTGACACGAGCCTGCATCCTGGCAACAGGAACCACAGCGAACATTTACACCGACAGCCAGTATGCCTTCGGGGTGGTTCACCATTTTGGGCTCCTTTGGAGGGAAAGGGGATTCTTGACCTCACACGGCACACCCATTTTGCACGGGGATCTAGTCTCCGCCTTAATTGAAGCTGTCCTCCTCCCCAACAAGCTTGCCGTCATCAAATGCCAGGCACACAAGAAGGTGACAGACATTATTGGACAGGGAAATGCACTAGCCGACATCACCGCCCGAACGACAGCTGAAAATAGGACGACAACACATATGTACGTGACCAGATCACAAGCGGAAAAATGGACTGACGTTGGAGACACTATCAGGGACATTCAAACGGCTAGCACACAACACGAGTTGACTGAATGGACACGGGTGGGATTGAAAGACGATGAAGGCTGCTGGCGGACAAAAGACACGAACAAATGGTTGCTACCAGATTCATACTTGATTCCCATATTGACCATGGCACACTCCCCTGCCCACATAGGATCAGCCCCCATGATCGAACTTGTCTCCAGGGTTTGGCACAATGATAAGATCCCAGATTCCGCCAAACGCCTGGTCCAACAATGCTTAATATGCCTGCAACACAACCCCGGGAAAGGAACTGTAGTACCCCGGGGGGGATTTGGGGTCCCAAACCACCCATTTGAAGTCCTGCAGATGGACTACATCCAGCTAGACAGATGCCAAGGCCTGAAATATGTACTTGTTGTGGTGTGCGCATTTAGCAAGTGGGTGGAAGCATATCCAACCCGTGACAACACCGCTATGGCCACTGCAAAGGTTCTGTTAAAGGAGTTTTTCCCCCGTTATGGCCTCTGTCGTGTTTTATGGAGTGATAATGGCCCCCACTTCATAGCCAAAGTGCGCTCTACCCCCACCCGACATCACTTAACTCCTTATGAAGTTGTCTTCGGTCGACCCATGAGCGTCTGGTCTGCCCCGAAACCAACTTCCATTCATGACGTTCCGGACGTCCTAATGTCTGATTATCTGTATAAATTGACTGAAACTCTGTCTGTCATTCATCAGCAGGTGCAGCAGGCCATCCCCGATGCTTCTAGGGGTCCGGGTCACGCCATCCAGCCGGGGGACTTCGTGCTGATCCGAAATTTTCAGCGATCAAAGAGTTTGGAACCCCGGTGGACGGGCCCCTGGCAAGTGCTGATCACCACTCGGACCGCACTTCGAGTGGAGGGGAAGAAGCACTGGCTGCACGCCCATCACTGCAAAAAGGTCTCCCCAGCCCTGGCCACGACAGACACCGTCAACACCCAAGAAGAGCTCCTGAACCAGGACCGACCATCGTTGAATTGCTATCCTGACACAGAGACACTTGAACTTTCAAAACATCCTGACCCCACTGTACCATCTCGAAAAGGGTATTTCCTGCGTCGAAAGGAGGGAGCTTCGGCTAAGTAGGCCACGGACTAGGTTAAAGGATCTCAGAACGGTGACCCAAACTACCAAGGGTTACCTGGAGAGAAGCTAAACTAAGTCTGTGGTCCTGCCCACTACCGAGCACCTTGAAAACGAAGATGATGGAAGCGCCAGATAAGAAGATGATGGAAGCGCCAAATAAGAAGCCGACGGAGACAGCAGGAAATACCCACTACAGAAATCCGAGAACAGACAGACTTCATCGCTCAAAGACGATTGCACTCTTCATCACAATCCTCTTCTGTTTTCTCCTCATGACCACGCTCTGGATTATGGAAGAACATGCGCCTGCTCACGAAACATTCCTAACCACTGCTCAACCTACCACCATGAAGGAACATTATCTGATTTCGCTCTCTCCTCAACTAAGAGAGAGGCGAAGGGAGTTTTGGAACAACTCTTTCGTGCAGCTACTTCACCAGCACAATCTTGCCACCAATACCACCAACTGCTGGATCTGTGGGTTGCTACCCCATGCCACTGGACATTCAATACCATTCATCCCTTCACCCTTCTCTGTTCACGGCTCCTGCCTTGCTTGGCTGATCCTCCTGCAAGAGAGCTATAAGGACAATGCCACCTCCAGCAGAACTGCAGCACATTCTTCTCACAGGGTCGGGCGAAACAAGACAAAGACACACTTCTGCCCGCTGACCCCCAGCGACTCAATCCACATGGACATCCCTGAAAAAGAACGAATTGAAATGCAGGTGTTCAACAATCCAACCAGACCCACCTTCTCCTATCTGCGGAAACGAACGGCTGCCACTCTGACTGTGGCCCTATCGGTCATCAACGTCACAGGCCACATGTGTGTAGAAGGACTTGGGACGCAGCTGGTGGGCCGCAGCGCTTGCCGCTTTACCAGAACTTTGGATTCCACGGACCCACCTTCCTTTGTGTCGTCCCCAAACATGTATTTCGTCTGCGGCACAAAAGCCTACACCTGGCTCCCCAAAGGCTGGGGGGGCACTTGTTTCATCTCCTTCGTCCTTCCCCCTACTTATGTGGCACCAGCGAATCACCATAGACAAAAACGAGCCAAAGACATTGAGCAAGCCGACTCAACGGGAGCGCAGTTCCTCGATGCTATGAAAGGACTCGTCCCCCTCTGGGGCCCGATGGCAAACAGCCGTGCCATCCGACATCTGACTCAGGCAGTTGAGACAACCATGAACATCACAGCTGGTATCTTTGCTAACAACACTGCTGAGCTCCAAGCGGTCCGTCTGGTGGCTCTTCAGAACCGCCTTGTTCTAGATGTGGTTCTGGCGGACCGTGGAGGAGCATGCCGCATTATTGGGTCCAGCTGTTGTACATACATACCGGACAACTCACCCTCAGTGTACAAAGCCATCGAACATCTTCACAGACTCTCTTCAGAAGTCCGCCAAGAACAAGAAGAATGGTCACTCGGTGGTTGGTTCTGGGGCACCGTTAAGAACTGGGGCTGGAGACTGCTCACCATTATCCTGGTTCCTGTAGTTGTAATATGTGGTTTATGCTTAGGAATTCAATGTCTGCCACCTCTGTGTTCTTTATGTGCAAGTTGTATTTTCCCCAAAACTGTGGACTTTGGAAACGAACACATGAGAGCGTTGTATGATGTCGAGGTTAGGAATTTGATGAAAATTGACATTGAGTAAGCAAGTTGGCTAGATATGTTGAAAAGGGAGGACTGTTGAAAGTTAGGCTGAAACCGTCAACATTATCGGCGCCCTCTTGCTCTTCTCGAACCCTTTCACGCACATAAACAGCCGCCATTTTGAACACCATGGCTTCCCTGCCCCTTTGCTGATAGCCAGCGCGTCTCTCTCCCTCTCCTAGCCTCGCAGGCACCCCCCCCCCGCATACCGACAACCCCCTCGCCCTCACATGCCTCGGGTCATAAACCCCTCTTCAGCGCAGCTTTGCCTCGGAATCCCATCCTGTTCCCAGCACGACACCTCCCTTCATTCCTTTCATGGTCCCAGGTCCTTTGATACAAACCCCTTTTTCCCTGTGTGCCCGTTTGTCTTCCTCGTTCCCAGGCCACCACCTGACTCTGCGGATACCGTTTATTGCCCCCAGTACAGTAGGAAGCTTCCTCCCATAAAAGGACCCTCGGGTCAATCAAAGCCCCCACCCTACGAGATCCGATCGAACCCCACACATTCCGTGAATCGGCGGAATATCCAGCTGCGCGATGATCATCACCTGTTGTGACCGGGGTGGGGACTTCAACTGTAACTATGTGTGGGAACGGGCCTGAAGGGGAGGTTCCGAGGATGTCTTTCCGTACATCAAAGGATTAACGAGAATGTGTTTCATGCAATAAAGTGATTAACTTGTGTATAAGAGGCCAGGCCTCAGAGATGCAGACAGAGCACCTCAGAACGATACCTGCTGTCCGTTTTGCTGTGTTCTCCTCCGGAGAGAATAAAAACCTTGTTTCCTGCCTTCCAGTCTCCAGCGCCTGCCTCTTCAATAGTTAACTTCTTTGTGGGTTCAAGAGGCGACACCGCCGGGCAATACTTAAGGATCTTATATTCTGGTTGGTAGCGTCACCCCTTTTAACAAGGTTGTGGGATATTTTAGCTGAACAGGGTATGCCCTTGGACTTGTTGGCATTTCTGATTAAACTTCATGAAGCAAACTTTGCCCAAGTCCGTTGGGGCCAGCATGGCCAAGTGACTGATAAATTCCCGGTTGCATGAGGGGTTCGGCAGGGGTGCGTATTGGCACCGATCCTATTTTCACTTTACATTAATAGGGTGATGAAGTATTATGATAATCACCCTACTGATGCTCCGATTTTAAATGGAAGTAAAATACCCCTGTTAATGTTTATCGACGACACCCTGCTATTATCAAAAACCCAGCAAGGTCTGCAGATGTCTATAGTAAGGTTTGAGCTATTTTGTAAGGACTATGGTCTCATAATAAATGTAGACAAGACCAAGTTCATGGTCCTTCATTAACAGAAAATAGTAAAAGGGATAGTTACCATGAACAGTGCTATACTTGAGCAGACAAATGTTTTAACTTACCTTGGTATTACACTAAGTCCAAAACTTAATTGGAACCCACATTTGGTCATGTTGTTGCTTAGACATGTCCAACTGTCTGGTGCTCTGTTAAAAGAACACCGGTTATCCCACACCAAGCCAATTGCCCCCATCTTGAAAATTTACAATGCAAAAATTACAGCTTCAGTAATGTATTGGGCAGAATTATGGGGTTTTAGTAATCTATCTGCACTCTCCACCTCGCAAAATAAATTTATGAGGGCTATTACGGGCTTACCTCAATCCACTCCTCCACTACCACTTTATTATGATCTGGGAAGCCAGTACCTAGAGGATGTGGCTCGTTTCAGACCCGTGGCTTACTGGAGGAGGCTCTGGGTTACCCCGGAGCTTACTGAGTATGCCTATGCTCTCCTGGAGGTCAGGGATGCAGTAGGTGCGGGAAAAATCTTATGGCTAAGGCAGGTTAGGACAACACTGTGTGATTTGGGGCTTGTTGTGTTGTGGCAAAACCCAATTAATGCTACATTTCCGTCCTGCAAAGAACTAAACGGGCTTTACTGGAATATGGTTATGATGAAATGCTTTTCATCTCCGATGAGTTCTTCCCTGTCAAGGGACTTTTTGGAGACTAGACATGTACCCGTTTACGAAAAATATTGGGACCTTATAACGGTTCCCTTTGATAGGAAATGGTACCACCAATTTAGGATAGGCACCCTTCCTATCAAATCATTTACAGGTAAATGGGGTACAGGTTCCAGTACGGAATGCCCGTTTTGCCCAACACAATCAGAATCTATTGCCCATGTCTTCTTCATTTGCCCAGTCTATAAGAACCTGAGGCATAAATGGTTAAAGCCCATCTGTCAGTTGATGGGGATCTGAAGCCTTAAGGATTCTAAAAACAGATGGAAACGAACTAAGCATAATCGCGATCGCCGAATTCGTACATGGGATGTGGATAATCTGTGCCCATAGTTTGAGTAACTAATGAATGTAAGAGACGTGATTGTATTAATTGGTTTTACTTTCAAACCTGGTATACAGATGGTGGCTGTTTTACTGATATTACTGTTTTTTACAATGATTTTTATACTAATTGTATTTTTGTATGTCCGGTACAAGTAGCTTTGAATTATTTTTATGGGAATCTTGTATTTTGCAAATAATTAATTCTAATGTTTTTATGGTTATTGTTTTAAAATGTAAATGTTTTTTATGATTATGTAATCGAATAAAGACTATTTGAATTGAGTCTGCACACAGACCGCACATCAGGAAGGCTGCATAATTTGTAATCAGTAGTAGCACACAATATATCTCTTAATGCAAACAATACAACTACAAACTGTCACAAGGCAAACTAACACTCATAATGTGCATTGTTGAAGGCAAATGATCTGACCTTAATTGACTAATGCTCTGAAATTGCATTTGCACCAGTGAACTCAAGCACTCATCAAAAATTCATTCATATCTATAGCAAGTCGTGTTTAGGATAAAGGCTCTAAAAGTACTGTCATTTGCCCTTAAGGCCTCCCTGGTTGACACAGGCACTCTGACAAATTAATTCCCAAATATGCTTTTATCCTTAATGAACAACTTATAATTACATTTATTTCACTTATTTATGCCCTGCTTTTTAGGAACATATCCATTTCAGTTGTTTGCACTCATACAATTTTATTCTATGCAACCACAATTTCATATTTAGACGTGCATAGAATAAACAGCATTGGGCAAATCAGTTGAAATAAAAATGTTTCTCTTCTGGCCAGAGGTAGAAGAATTAAAAGTAGAAAACATCCAATAAAGTGTAAGCATCCCATTAACATATGGTCATTTTGGGTGATTCAGTATTTAGGGCCCATTTACTGTGAATACTTTTAAGGTGCATGATAAGATCTCTGCAGGCTAAGGAGCCGGCCAGCCTGCTTTCTTTCCATATTGTCACTTTGATGTGCACAACAAGTGAGCGAGGCTTTCAACCTATGTGTCAAGTAGTGGTTGTGGTTCACTTCCTGGGGGCATTTTTATCTTTCCATTACGTTCAAATTATGGGCACAACTTGAAAAAACAAGCATTAAAAATGCAATAGGTCTCACAATTGTTTTAGTTAGAGCTATTGCCATTGTAAATGACAATGTCTTTTACACAAAGATAGATTGAAATGTTTCAAAAACTCAGCGCGCTTTCAAGTCGACATTCTTCAGAAAAGTAACATAAAATGCCCCGGGGCCCCTCACCTGTCCGAATACGCGACATTTGGGTAGTAGAAGTTGCAGTCAGACACGGGCAGAGATAAGCCCCAGATGTAAAGGACTTCTAACTTTACTACAACTAAATGCCTTCTGTGAATACCAAAAGTAGTAAGTTTAACCAAAAGTAGTAAGTTTAACCAAAAGAAGTAAGTGCATTCTGTGAATACCAAAAGTAGTAAGTGCCATCTGTGAATACGAAAAGTAGTACGTTTATTGATCACCATTTTTTTGAATTCCACGATGGCCCCAAATGCATTAATCAGTTTCTGCAGGCCGATGGGTGTCCTAGATAGTAAAATGGTGTTTTGTTTTCAGCATAGAACAAGATGGAAACAGGACGGCCTGTCATGAATTAGAAAATAAACCCATTCTCATTAAAGTCTTGGGTTTGATAGGGTTGTGACGGCACTTCCTGTGATGTTATTGTGCAGTACATATGCTAATTAGCCCTCACATATCTTTAGGGTTTAGAGGCACTCTGCCCTGTGTGTGCTGCAGAAAGCAAGCCAAATTGTACCTAAAATATACACACAAAATATGCCTCTGATAATTTCCAAAATATATTTAACTATTTACAAAATATGCACATATAGACCAGTAACACTGTGCGGTAACAACTTTATAGTGCGCCTTCAGGTATTTATTTGCCTTCGGTTAATATTGTTGTATTGACCTAATCTGCTGTGGTAACAAAACTATTTTTTTTACAGTTAATGGCTTTCTCCAGAAATTATTTTCTGATATTTTGATTGTTTTAAAAACAGAACTGAACAGTTTCATAGATTCCAAATTGTGAGGCACATTACGCGTTCAGTGACAGATCAGCTGCCCCTCAAAACGAAGGCAGAATTGCTACCACAAGGAATGTTAGATTTCACAATTGACTACAATTGGCTGACATTATATTCAAAATATTCTATAAAACAATTCTAAAATATGTGCAAAATTAGCAACGACACAAACGCTACATGAGTTTGAATGTCTCCTACACACATGCATGTAATTGCTCGCATTTTAAAATCATGTTATCTCCAGATAAGCACCAGATTGCAAGTGAAATATGTATCCGAGTGCTTCGAAAACATGAATCGGAGAGCTAATAAAATAAATATATCTCTTATGTCATAGGGAAGCAGGCTGTTCATAAAGTATGCATCTGATTCTTAATTAAAAAACGCACATTAATGCCATACAATATGCATACAGTTTCCCTCCAACCGGGTTATTTCATAATATGTATGCGACATTCAGTATCTAATTGCTAGTTGAATGTATATTCGAAACGTTTTACAATGTGGCATAGACTGATTCTAAAAAATGCATCAGGCTCATTCTAAAGCTCTGAAACTAATTCAGACTTTCCAAAAACACAAAATAAAATATGAGAACCGTGGGAAAAGATAGGTGAACTGAAGGGGTAAAAGGGGCTGCAGGAAACTGGATCTCATCTTAATGAACAAGTGGGAGGGAGGCTTGGGCCACCAAGCTGACGTCATGCCCAATCTGATGACATCTGAGATGGGGTCGGGGAGGCAGGTGCATTCTTGTTCTGGAGGTATTCCTGTGATGCCAGAGTTTATAACAAATTCAAAATAGGTTGTTCATGAGATATTCACAGCTCCCACAGTGGATGCGAGTACTAGCTGGGGCAAAGGATAATATACCCGCGGTTCCAGCTCCTGACTATGCACCAACTGTGAATCTACGTTCAGCAACCGCAAACTTGATCAACCCATGACAGAAACAGAAAACAGCCGGCTCAGGTGCCAAAAGAGTTTCGTTGTAGCCCACTAGGCACATCTGAAGACCTGGACTCCTTCGTCTTGATTCCATCTCACAAGTCTTTCTTTCACTGTCTTAAACTTCATGCTTTTTAGGTCTCGCCTATTTTAACACGTGAGTGATAAATAGACAAGAGTATTGAGGGCAAACCAAGCTCTGAAACCACCAGGCGGATTACGTCGAGTGCATGTGCTCGTGCACGCGCTTACCATTTGCTCCCCGAGCCGCCTGCCTCCGAGAGCTTCACTTCTAAGTGATCCGCTCCCCCGCCCCCTGCTTCACACTTTTCACGGCCGCCAGGCCGTGTCTCACATTTCTCCTCCCCCCCTCCCCACAGCAATGCCAAGAGCTTTTTAGTTGAAGTCATTTACTTTGTCCATTACCTTATAAACTGGCATTAATAATGTTACCGCTATTTTGCCAGGCCGTGTCTCGCATCTCTCCTTCCCCCTCCCCACAGCAATGCCAAGAGCTTGTTAGTTGAAGTCATTTACTTTGTCCATTACCTTATAAACTGACTTTAATAATGTTACCGCTATTCCGCCAGGCCGTGTCTCGCATTTCTCCTCCCCCCTCCCCACAGCAATGCCAAGAGCTTGTTAGTTGAAGTCATTTACTTTGTCCATTATCTTATCAACCGGCTATTGAGGGGCTAACTAACATGCAGAAACACTGCAGCCTTTCGTGGGGAGGGAGGGAATCCTTTTCAGCCCAAGTTCATTACATATCTGCGAGGCATGCTTTATTCAAGACTCAAGCAGGGGAGGAAACCTGCCGTATAATTATAAGAAAATGGCCTACAAGAGGTCCAACAGACTTAATAACACTCTGAACCCTAGGTGGATATCTCACAAATGAATCAGCACATAAATATTATCAAAACCAGTTCATTGTTTATTATTGTAATTCATTTTTTTTCTTTTCTCATTTTCATTATATATTTTAGTAATGTGGACAGACATATTCAAAGACGACAATTATAAATATACAACGATAAAAATGTTGGAAAAGAAGGATTAAATCCTATTCATAGCCCATACTCCCACAACTCATACCACCAACACACAGACACAATCATTCACACATCATGCAACACTTCACACAATAGCCACAGATGCAATGGATGGATTAGGGACAGATGACATAGAGTCCCAGTTGGTTTAGTAAGTTCCAATGGTGGAACAAGCGCCGACGCACGTTTTGGTGTATAGCCCAGTTCGGGCTACACCTTCATCAGGGCAAGGGTGAGGTGGAGGGAGGAAGGGCCACAAGGGGACGACGATTATTTCATAGAAGGCCTTAGAGGTTCCAAGGGTTAGGGTGTTCACTGAGTAGGGTTTAATCCTTCTTTTCCAACATTTTTATCGTTGTATATTTATAATTGTCGTCTTTGAATATGTCTGTCCACATTACTAAAATACAAAATGAAAATGAGAAAAGAAAAAAATGAATTACAATAATAAACAATGAACTGGTTTTGATAATATTTATGTGCTGATTCATTTGTGAGATATCCACCTAGGGTTCAGAGTGTTATTAAGTCTGTTGGACCTCTTGTAGGCCATTTTCTTATAATTATAGGGCAGGTTTCCGCCCCTGCTTGAGCCTTTTTGTTCCCCGTCGACCTGCCCGATATTGATGTGGGGTCCCCCGTCCCTTTGAAGATGCTTTACTCAAGAGCCTCGGGCCTCTTCACATTCTGCAGGGGGGAGGGGGTGGGGGGAGGCATCATTTTGCGCTCCGCCACTGCAGGCTGCCTCTGTGCCCGTTCTGCATTGGGGAAGGCTTGTACCCCAACTCGCACGCAATTCGCGGGGGCTCGGACAACGGCTTTTTAACTAATTTAAATGATAAGGTTTGCGGCTATCACTTTACAACATTACGGTTGTGTACCCTATTACACTAACCACTTCTGCTCTGCCACACACCTCTTATAATAAATCAGATATTATTAATAGTATTATTACGAGCTCCTACTTTGCCGATGCCACATGATTCGGTCCTCAACTCATTACCTGTTCACACTCTTGTTATAATCCTACAACGTATTTGCAGTTGATCTAGCGCTAGCCTCACATACAATCAAATAAGCGTGTGCCCCCAACCGTCTTTTCCGCCTCTTTTACCTCCCCATCCGCCCCTACAGTCCCATGCCCTCTTCACCCACCCCCTCCCTCCCTCCCAAACCACCGCAACACCTCAGCTGTCTCCTCCCCTCCGTCTCTCCCGCCCTCCTTTCCCTCGCTCCCTCCCCTGCCCCCCACCCCCATCCGACTTGTTTTTTTATTATTTAAAAAGTGAAAGCTTGTTCTTTTTGTGACTTGCGGTACAGTTTTGTTTGCCTTTGTAATAAAATCTCTGTTAGCTCTCAAGTGCTTGGCAATTCTCCCCCCCCCCCTCCAAAAATCGTCATCGCTCCCGGCCCCGCGGCCAATGCTTGGTTTTCCTTGCTCTTGCCCAAATCACTCTCATGAACTCGAAAAGACAGTGTCAGGCACGAGACAAGGATGCAGCCGGCTCAAGCTGGGCCAGCACCGAGGACTGGCTAATTTTACTACTTTCACGGAAACTTCAAAAGGCTTCGGGGCTTTAATGGCAGCCGGGAACAACCCCAGAAGTCTGCTAAAACGCTGCATAAACAGAGGATTAGGGCCAAGAGGGGGCCAAAAGCTACTTGCAGTTTGTGTTTACATTGTCATCGGACCCCGCGGGGGAGGGATGCGGCTGAACCCATGCTTTAAAGCCCCGTGGTGTACAGTGACGCTTCAGTTCACTCAACTACATTTCCATCATATTTATTTTTAATTTACAGGCGGATCCGCGGTGCTAAACTCACCCAAGGCCTCAAAAACAGAGAGGCGTGTCACCTTTCAATCCGGCCTACAGTCATTCTGACAGCCTCTTGGGTGTAACAAAGGCTATTCCCTGGGCAGACGCTGTTTGTTATAAATTGTACGACACATGAAAAGTGATTTGGAGGAATACATGCAGGATACATTTCCTGCAACTGGTATGCATTTTTTTCTCTCTTTGTTTTATGCAAAACATTATCTGCTGAATGCACAAATAAACCAGTTTGCCCAACCTCCTTTATGCAAACCGCAACATCACTGCAAAATAGTTTTGCCCTTTTTTTGCACTAGTGTAACATTTATATAACGTGGTCTCAGCTGCCAAGGACACAAAATCTCTGTTAGCTCTCAAGTGCTTGGCAATACTCCCTCCCTCCCATCCAAAATTCATCATCGCTCCCGGAGCGCGGACAATGCTTGTTCTTTTTGTGACTTTGTTCCCTCTCCTCACTCTCCCCACTCTCCTCTCTCCTCTCTTCCCTCTCTTCTCCTCTCTCCTCTCTTCTCCTCTCTCCTCTCCCCACTCTCCCATCTCTCACCACTCTCTCTTCCCTCTCTCACTTCCCTCTCATCTCAATCTCCCCTCTCCTCACTATCCTCACTCTCCCCACTCTCTCCTCTCACACCACTCTCTCCTCTCTCACCACTCCCTCCTCTTTCACAACTCTCCTCTCCTCACATTCCACTCCCTCTCTCACCTCCCTCTCTCCTCACTCTCCCCTCTCTCCCCTATCACCACTCTCCCCTCTCACCACTCTCCCCTCTCACCACTCTCCCCTCCCTCCACTCTCACCTCCCTCTCTCCCCTCTCCTCACTCTCCTCTCTACTCCCTTTCCCCTCTCTTCTCTTCTCTACCTCTCCCCTCTCCTCACTATCCTCACTCCTCCCACTCTCTCCTCTCTCTATACTCTATCCTCTCTCATCAGTCTCCCCCCTCACCACTCTCCCCGTTCACCACTCTCCTCTCTCTCCTCACTCTTCTCCTCTCTACCTCCCCCTCTCTCCTCACTCTCCCCTCTCCTCTCTCACCTCTCTCCTCTCTCATCCCTCACTACCCTCCCCTCTCTCCCCGGCCCGCTCTCCCCTCCCCTCTTCCCTCTCTCCTTACTCTCCCCTCTCCTTCCCCTCTCTCCTCACTCCTCCTCTCCCCACCCTCTCTCCACTCCCTCTATCCTCACTCTCCCCTCTCCTCACTCTTCCCTCTCCCCTCTTTTCACTCTCCCCTCTCCTCACTCTCCCGTCTCCTCACTCTCCCTTCTCCTCACTCTCCAAACCCTCTCTCCCCTCCCTCTCTTTCCCCTCTCTCCTCACTCCCCTCTCTCCGCACTCCCCTCTCTCCCCTCCATCTCCCCTCTCCCCACTCTATCTATCTATCGCCCTCACTCTATGTATCTATCGCCCTCACTCTATCTATCTATAGCCCTCACTCTATCTATCTATCTATCTATCTATCTATCTATCTATCTATCTATCTATCTATCTATCTATCTATCTATCTATCTATCTATCATCCTCACTCTATCTATCGCCATCACTCTATCTATCGCCCTCACTCTATCTATCTATCGCCCTCACTCTATCGCCCTCACTCTATCTATCTATCGCCCTCCCTCTATCTATCTATCGCCCTCACTCTATCTATCTATCGCCCTCACTCTATCTATCTATCGCCCTCACTCTATCTATCGCACTCACTCTATCTATCGCACTCACTCTATCTATTGCATCACCACAGCATCACTCAGCACCATCACAGCATCACTCAGGGGCAACCCAACATCACTATGCGCCACCACAGCATCACTGAACGCTACAGCATCACTCGTCGCCACCACAACTTCACTCAGCGCCATCACAGCATTAATCTGTGCAACCATTCAACAACAACTGGTTCAAATATATTCTCTCAATGTTTCAAGCTTTATTACAAATGTCACAAAAAGATGTTAATATTTCACTTCTGTTCTTAGATTTTCGTCACAATAAAACACATTGAACATAATCTTCATAAGTTATTTACAAAAGTTTAAGCTATTGCCATTATAAATTACAATAACTTTTATTTAAATATTAATTAACCCCTTCGCTTCGGGGGTTAATTTTCCGCTGTACTGGGGGAGAGGGGGGCGTGCACGGCGCCCGCATGCTCATGACGAGCTCAGCTCGTCACAGGTGCATTACCTGCCATGGAACGCTCAGCACAGCAGGGGAATTATTCCCGCGTGTGAGCGTTCCACGGCTCATGATGAGCTGAGCTCATCATGAGCACCGAAGCGCCGTGGCTCATGACGAGCTCAGCTCGTCATGAGCATGGAAGAGGTGAATAAAAAAATTAAAAGCCATTGTTATTTGTAATATCAATACATGTAAGTCACGTAAATACAACACATATTGCATTACAAATGCTATAGGTGTCACATTTGCAAAAATTATAACTATTGGCATTGTAAATGACAAAGCTATTAATTTCACCACTTTTAAAACCAACACATGAATAAAAAATGTGTCATTTTCAATACCAATAGCTCAAACTTTCCTAATGCAAGACCTATTGCATTGCAAATGCGTGTTTGTTATCTCACTGTTGCCAATTATTTTTCCACTTTGCTTACTCTCTTGGTCACTCTTTTCCTCTCTCGCTTCGCCTTTATTTCTTTCTTTTCTGCCTTTCTCCCGTTTGACTCGGTCAAAGTCTGATGATAAAAAATAGTTTTGGTTCCCCAAAATGAGTTTTAGTGCTCACCATTGACAACCACTGGCACAAAATCATCACTAACCAAAGATCATTCAGGCAGGAGCAGCTGAAACATCAGGGTAGATACTTTGAATCCAGCCCCAAGACTGTGCTCTTGAAAATGGTTGTCAGCAGAACTTTAACTGCCAGATACGGGTGGCAACTGCACAACATTTGACAATTTCCCTTCGGCTCCCATTTGGATTTTAACATCTACCCTTGCCAGTGGCGTAACTTAAGCCCCGCAGCCCCGGAGCTCCAGGGGGTCCCTCAGCAAAAGTGGTCGGTGGTATGGTGGGGAGAGGGCCCCCCTTGTACTTTGGAGGGGGGCCCCTTCAAGTATTGTGACACTGCTGATTTGTCCCTTGCCCAACGTAGACTTGTCTGTCAAAAATCTTCGACGTATAGAAAAAACAATAAGGCAATGAGCAGCACTTCTTAAAACTTCCCAAAAATAAATATATAAATACAGATCACATTTTATTGAATTTTTAAATTATATTATGAATTAAACTAACATGAGGTTGTTTTCAAATTATTACTCAAATTACTCGTAAAATACACCCCTGGCGACTCACAATATATGCATTGGACATCAGAAAAACAAGCATTGGATTTGCTATAAAAGGTGAACTTTTGTTAATGTACACCAATCTGTTGTGAAAGAAAATCTGCCCCGACAAATTCGTCTGGAGTGAACAAAGTCAAGATTATGCAATGGGCAACACATAATAAATGTAAACAAAGTGGCATATTTCCATGGGGATGGTGCTACAGGAACGCCACTTTTACCGAAGTTCCCATGGCTCAATACCCTGCACCATATTTACAAAGTGGCTTGAAACCACTTTTTGTGGCTTAACACTCCTTTGTAAATATGGTACTGTATGAAAGGGGTGTGCAATGGGTGTTGTTGTGGGTGTTCCATCGTAACACCTGCAACTTTTTGATGCTGCACCAGATTTACAAGGATCTGTAAATCTGAGGCAGCTCCAAAAACGAATGCCATGCAATAGCAGGTGTTAGAAGGGCGCAACAAGGAGAAATACTTTTATTTCCCTTCGTTTTTTGCTTTTTCTATGTGTGCTGCATTCTGTGGCACATAGTGAAAGACATTTCTTGAGATGACATTAGTGATGTCACTGGCCATGTCATGAGTGATGTAATATGTGACATCATCAGCAGTGCATTCCGGGGGCGCGAGTTATAGTTTGCTCAGCTAACTATAAGGGTCGAATTTCTCTGGTTTTGTACAAGTGAAATGTCACCCTAACTATAACGTCCCTGAAACCTGTGTTTTTTTCAATGAATTTCTACGGTTTTTTAAATGTGAATCCCTAACTATATCGTCCCTAAAACCTGTGTTTTTTTCAGTGAATTATCAAGGTTTTTTAAAATGCTAATCCCTAACAATAACATCCCTGAAACCTGTAGGCTTTTTCAGTGAATTTCTTTGGTTTTTTAAATGCTAAGTTCTAACTATAATGTTGTAGTTGCATTTGCAGAGTGGTGCAGAAAGGGGGCTGGGCCTCCAACCAGCGCTCAAGAATTCCACTGCGTAAGACTTACAGAAGGTACCAGGAGGGCTTCTTGGTCACCAAAGTCCCTCAGGAGTAAAGTAGACTTCATCCCCAACCAGTAATTTGTCAGGAGGCGCGTTTGCAGAGTGGTGAAGAAAGGGGGCATGGCCTCTGAAGACCTCTTAGCAATCCCACTGTTTGGCACCTACTGGAGGTACCAGGATTTATTTGGGGGCCAACTACCTCTCCTATTACCTCCAGTAAGTCCCACACACACAGAAGGATTGCTAAGTTCTCATAGCAGGCCACGCCCTCTTTGCCCACCACTCTGCAAACACGCTCCCTGGTGCACTCTTTGATGGGGATTAAAGTCTCCTTTGCTGCTGGGGTCCTTAGGGGCTAACTAGCTTACCCCTTACCTCCAGTAAGCCTCAGATAGTGGGATTGCTGAGATATGGACACAGGTCATGCCCCCTTTCTACACCCCTCTTGGTTAGAGGATGAAGTTCCCTTGCCTCCTGAGGGTCCCTGGGTTGCAAACTAGCCCTCCTGTTACCTCCAGTAAGCCCCACACAGCTGGATTACTGAAAGTGGTCAAAGGCTACACCCCCTTTTTACACCACTCTGCAAACATGCCTCCTGACGCACTGCTGCTTGGAGGATGAAGTCCACTTTAGTTCCTGAAGTCCTCAGGACACAAGGGTACCTCATCACCCCACCAGCAGTGTGCCAAGAGGCAAGTTTGCAGAGTGGTGTAAAAAAGGGCATCGCCTCGTCCCACCTCTCAGCAATCCCACTGTGTGGGGTTCACTGGAGGTACCCGGTGGCCTAGGAGTCTGATAAAGACCCTTAGGATTCAACGGGACTTAATCCCCCAACCCAGATCACGCCAGGAGTTGCGTTTGCATAGTGGTGCAGGGAGGGGGTGGGGCCACCAGCAAGATGTCAACTTCTCTTTTTTGTTTCCTTTCTGGAAGGGGGGCTGTGTGGCCCCCCTTCCCTTAATACATTTTGGGCCCTGGTGACCCCATCCCTCAGGCCTGAGCCATTTTTTAATAATTTTTTTTAAACACTCCCCCTCTAGCCCCCCGCCCCTCCCAGAGGCCGTTTTCAGCCCGGGGCTTTGCCTATTTCAATTTTTTATTCTATGGGAGGGGGGCCGCGGGGTTTCCCTTCCCTAGGCCACCTTTGGCCCCGGGGACCCCAACCCCCGGGGCATGGCCTGCCGTTTCTTAAAAAACAATTTTGGAGGGGGGCCGTGTGGCCCCCTCCGTCGGCCATTTTTGGCCCGGGGACCCCATCCCCCGGGGCTTGGCCTCTCGTTGGGGACCGCGGGGGGAGCCCCAATGCACCCGCTGTCCCACTGGCTCCCCGCCTCCATTGCTTTTGGGCAAAGGGCGCTGCTAACATGCGGGTCCCTTTGCCCAAAAGCAATTCAGCTTTGCTTCATGGAAGTGAGAGAAGGTTACCTGCTCTCGCTTCCGTGAAGCAAAGCAGTGTTTGCTATGACAGGGCGGGAGCCGTACTCCCACCCTGTCATAGCAATCTGCAATGTCCTTGGGTGGGCATCCGGGACATTGCTGGAACTGGCCCTGGGGGATGGCGGTCCCCAGGGCCAATGAGGGCTCCATGAGGGGTTCCGCTCAGCCCCCCTCCAACATAAGTTTAAAGCCCCAGGGAGATGGTGGACCCCGGGGCCCCGATACAGACCCCGTATTTAAATTACTCTATGCCCCAGGGAGGTGGCGGTCCCCTGAACTGCGGGGAGCTGCGTTCCTACCCGCATATCAAAAACAAAGCCCAGTGGAGGTGGTGGTCCCCAGGGCTGCATGGTCCCCTGTGGGCTGCCGCACCATAATTATAAATTGCCCCTGAGGCAGGCCTGGCCCATCTGGGGGCTTCAAGAAAACAAAGTGCAGGAGACCGCACTACGTTTTTAAAAAAAATGTCTGCTGAATTTGCGGACTCTACGTGAATCCCACTGAAAATTTACCAAACAAAATGCTTTTCTGGGCCCTCGGGACCGGTTGGGACCCCCTGAGCAGCCCTAGGTGGTCAGGGTGTTCCTACCATGCCCCCTTTTCTCGACCTTTTTTCTTGTGACTCGGTTCAACCAATATATATATATATATATATATATATATATATATATATATATATATATATATTCACTGAAAAAACCATAGGTTTTACACACGTTATAGTTAGGAATTAGCATTTAAAAAACCTAGCAAATTCATTGAAAAAACCATAGGTTTTATATCAGTTATAGTTAGCTGGACAATTTACTCATACAAAACCATTGAAATTCCCACGTTATAGTTAGTTGTACTCACTATAATTGGCGCGCCCGCAAAGCACTGCTAATGACGTCACATATTACATCACTCATGACATAGTCAGTGACATCACTCATGACATCACTGATGACATCTCAAATGACATCACTGATGACATCATCCTTGTGAAAAAATGGCAGGATCTCTCTCAGTGTAATATAAGTTTTGATACACACATTGAAAAATAGAATCAAATAATTACAAAACAATGGAGAAACTAATTCCACTTACAACAATCTATTCAGAAATTGCAAAATCTACATACACATTCGCTCATTCACCAACATATCTATATAGTTACTCATACACACACTCAATCATCATAAATACTCATTCATCTATACATTTTGTTACAAAACGACACTCATCCTTAGAGTTACTCACACAAGCAAATAATTATAAAACAACCATACACTTGCTTATACAGCTATACATACACCACTACTCTTACTTCTACAGAAACGTACACATACTTTTTTACTAAAACTATCTCTTATAGGAACAAAAAAGTATTTATACAGAAACTCTTACAATTTCTCACTCTCACACATACTTACCTATATGCATCAATTCTTACTTATAGTAATTTAAAACATATGTAGTTACTCATAAAGAAATGATTCTGACAGTCATTCACTCATTAACACACCTATACACACACTCATCCATCCATACAGTCGTGCACACATGCTGTCTTCAAAACATATGCAAACAGTAAGGCACTCATTCATTCATATATGCACAAAGTAATACCTCCCACCAAACTTAACAGACACTCATACTAATACTCAAAAAACGAACTAATAACCCATATAGACAATAATGTAGCTACTCACCAACCTAAGCATCCGTCTATAGATAAAGGGAGACAGTGATATAGATATTTACAATTTTAAACAATATTTGGTAATACATATATTTAGTAACATACACTTAATAAATTAGTTATACAATCAATTAAAAAAACCATCCATTTAAACTCTAATTTAATCGTTTGTTTTTCCATCGATGTTTAGGTACACATATATAAAATATATATTTTTTTTATCAGAAAGATACACATTCACTGGATGATGTCATCAATGATGTCATTTGAGATGTCATCAGTGATGTCATGAGTGATGTCACTGACTATGTCATGAGTGATGTAATATGTGATGTTATTAGCAGTGCTTTGCGGGCGCGCCAGTTATAGTGAGTACAACTAACTATAACGTGGGAATTTCAATGGTTTTGTATGAGTAAATTGTCCAGCTAACTATAACTGATATAAAACCTATGTTTTTTTCAATGAATGTGCTAGGTTTTGTAATTGCTAATTCCTAACTATAACGTGTGTAAAACCTATGGTTTTTTCAGTGAATTTGCAAGGTTTTTTAATTGCTAATTCCTAACTATAACGTGTGTAAAAACTATGTTTTTTTAGTGAATTTGCAAGGTTTTTTAAATGCTAACCCCTAAATAAAATATGTGTAAAATTCTTTTTTTTAATTATGAATTTAAATACAACATCAAAACACTGAAAGTAGTTTTTTTTCTCCTTTCTTTATTGCCCTTCCTTTAGTTTTTCAGTCCCCTTAACTCACTCCCCTACCCTTAGTCCCCTTCTTTCAGTTACTCTTCAACTCCTCTTTTGTCACTCACCATACTCCCCTTTTCTCACTCTTTCCCTCAGTCCCTTCCTTCCCTCAGTCATTTCAATCACTCATTTATGCACTACGCTTTCATTCAAAAAAATGAACGACACAGTGTTTAAGAATGTAACTCGTTTTAGAGAATTGAATGAGTTCTGAAAAGAAGTGTTTTTTTTTCTTTTGTTGTTTTATATATTTTTTTCCTTTTTTTAAATTTTGAGAATTTTTTTTTTTTTGAAGAAAATTCAGGAACTGCAACAAGGAAACTGTTCAACCGGAACAAAATAAATGAAAAATAAAAAAAAAAATATCTCCTTTCAGAGCATTTATGATTCTGAATCATGCGTTCAATTAGATTCAGGCTCTGTTCTCCATAAACAATAATATCAAAACATTTGTTGCACCGCATATGCACATGTGCCAAATATGGCCTAACGTCCATTTCTGCTGTTGCTGGCGATGGAGGTGGAGCTGTAGATGTGCTGGCCACAGCTGGTGGAATCTGCTGGGCCAGAGCTCTTGTGGCTGCTTGGGCATAATGCACAGGGTGCACATTTTTTACATGTCTTACCATGGTATGGATAGAAAAAGAGTATTTTTTAAGAGGGTTTCCCCTTTACTTTAGGGGCATTTACCTTTTTTTGATGCTCAGGAAAAGTAAAAAACTTCCAAATAAAAGAAGATTTCCCTTTCTTAGCTGGCTGGCGATATTCCATGTGGGAGTCAGATGAAGAAGATGATGTTTCTTGTCTTTCTGCCATCCTGTTCCTTATTCTGCTTCCAGCTCCAAAAAGGGTCCTTCTTCCAGGAGAATAAAGCAAATAGTGAGGGAAATGGGTGGGGTTTTGAAGATTCTAGATCTGAAACTACTATGAACCAATGAAAAATGTTGTTTTTGAGTCACATGACGACTTTAAAAAAAAAAATTCAATTGTGAGGTGCGCGACCGGGTGCGCACACCCCGCAAATTGTTTAAAAAAAAAAAAAGGGGGGTTTTGGCCCGTCGGAGTTGTTTTGGGACCCCATGAGAAACTCTATGGGGTCAGGGACTGTCTATTTTTCCTCCTTTTCAAGTTTTGAAACTGTTATGTAAATCAGGTAAAACGCCATTTTATTCCGACGTGCGCGACCGGGTGCGCGCACCCCGCAACTTTTTAGTAAAAAAATAAGGATTTTTTTGGGCTTGGGGGTCCTTAATGGGCCCCCTGAGAATACCTAGGGGGTCAGGGAGTGTTTACCAAGCCTCCTTCTCTCGTTTTGAAACTTTTATGTAAATCGAGTTAAACGTCATTTTGAGACGGGGTGCGCAACCGCGCTATTTTTCAACCCATAGAGATTCTTCTGGGACCCCTTGAGAAGGTCTAGGAGGTCAGGGTGTCCCTACCTTGCCTCCTTTTTACGTTTTATGAAAATCGGGCAGACCGCCATTTTAAAGTGACGTGCGCGACCGGGTGCGCGCACCCGAGCGCGCACGTCAAGTCATGTGACTCAAAAACAACACTTTTCATTGGTTCATAGTAGTTTCAGTTCTAGAATCTTCAAAAACCCCACCCATTTCCCTCTTTATCTGTTTCAATCTCGTGGAAGAAGGACCCTCTCCAGCTTCTCTGAGAAATAACTGAAATGGCAGCCAGACAGGAATCATCATCATCTGATTCTGATGAACAGTATTGACTTCCTCAACGGCGAGTGAAGGAATCTTTTATTTGGCAATTTTTTCGATATCCTGAAGGACTAAAGAAGGTGAATGCACCTAAAGTCACGTGCACCATTTGTGACACTGTCCTTTCTAGGGGAAACCCTTCGAAAACATATTAATTTTCAATTCACACGATGATGAGACATGTGAGGCAAGTGCACCCTGCGCAGTTTGCGAAGGCATCCACTAGGGCCCTGGCCACAAAAATGCCACCAGCTGTGGCCAGCACTTCATTGGCAACACCTCCATCTCCTTCAACTGCCGAACTGGACCTGAGGCCATATTTAAAGAAGGTGCACATGAGGTGCAACAAGTGCAACAACATTCTTGTATACTCTGAACAAAGCCTTGTGCTTGTTGAAAAGCGCATCATGGAGCATGTGTGCACAAGAAGGCGATCATTTTTTTAAATTTCAGTTTTTTGTTGTTCCTGTTGAACACTTTTGAAGTTCAGGATTTCAGTTTGCGTTTCAAAAAACCCCAAAAAAGTATAAAACTTTGTTAAAAAAAAATAAAATACAAAATAACAAAACCAAAAAAAAAAGTTATTCTCAGAACGAACTCATTTTTCAAAAAAGAGCTCTATTTCTTATGCACTGTGTCATCTTTCTTTTGAATGAATGTGTAGTGTATAAATGGCTAACTGAAATGAATGACAAAAATGGAGTTAGGGACTGAGCAAATGAGTGAGGTAAAGGAAGTATAGTGACTGAAGAAAGTGAAGTAAAAGAGTGACTGAAACAATGAGGCAGATGTACGTTACATGGTGCATCTCTGCAAATCAGCAGCGATGCGCCAAGTAACCTACGACATGCAAAACCACCCAAGTGCCATCACTGATGTTCCACATTTATAATGTGGCACACCATGGGACAAAAACGGCACAGATGTGTGACGCATCTGTGCCGTAAAGGTGTCGCATTGCTAGAGTTGCGTCGCATGCGCGATGCAGCTCCAGCAATGCTCCTGGGGGGCCCATTCAACTAATGCTGCGTGAAGCCTTACGCCTGCTTCAATCAGGCGCAGGGTTTTGACATAGCATTGGCCTAAAAGTGATTGAGTGAAATCTTGTAGATTTCACGTAGCCATTTTTAGCAGGCGTTCCTGCACAGAAACATCCCCCCCTGCACCATAACGCCTCCTTAAGGCACAGGGCTTTACAACGTGACGCATCTCCCAGATGCTTCACGTTGTAAATAACACGCACCATGGTTCATCTTTTGCACCGCCGCTGTGTCACAAAAGTGACCAACGCAGCCCCCTGGCACATTTGCAGAGGAGGAACTAATTCCCCTTGCATACTGGGGGTCCCTGGGGGCCAACTAGCCCACCAGGAACCTCCAGTATTTCCCAGGGGGCTGCATTGCAGAGAGGTGTAATGAGGCCACACCCTTTTTTACACCTCTATGCAGCGCAGCCCACGGGCGCGTTTGCAGAGGGGGAACTAATTCCCTGGGAGGCAACTAGCCCACCAGGAGCCTCCAGTATGTGCCAGGGGGCTGCATTGCTTTGCCCCGGAGGGCGGCGGTCCCCGGGGCAGTGTGGGGGGGATTGGGCAACCCCACACTTCTTTATCACTATGCCCCCACAATTTGGTCCCCCTGGGGGGTAATTTTTAAATAAACATACCGGGGTTTTTAAAAAAAACATTTTTGGCCTTGGGGGTCCTTGTGGGACCCCATGAGCAGGCCTAGGGGGTCAGGGTGCTTCTACCCTGCCCCCTTTTTGTGTTCTACACGTTTGTTTTTCTGCTTTCCTCGGTCTGCCGAGCACAAGATGGCTGCCAACACTTCCTGGTTTGAAGTGTTGAAAGCCAATGAGCATGCAGCTTGTGCTCGAGAAGTTTTAGAACTCAAAAAGGGGGCAGGGTAGGAGCACCCTGACCCCCTAGGCCTGCTCAGGGGTTCCCACAAGGACCCCACGATTTTTCGAAATTTCTTTTTTTTTTTTTGCCTTGGGGTCCCAGTGGGACCCCCTGAGCAGGCCTAGGGGGTCAGGGTGCTTCTACCCTGCCCTCTTTTTGAGTTCTACACTTTTCTTTTCTGCTTTCTTGTGCCTCAGTCTACTGAGGCACAAGATGGCTGCCATCCATTTCTGTTTTGGAGTGTTGACAGACAGTGGCAGCCAATCAGCATGAAGCTCGTGCACGGCAAGGTGCGCGCACGGTGCGCGCTTATAGATATATAATTGATTTCGAATTTAATTTTCTCAGGAACTACTGGAGGGATTTACACTATTTAACCAAAAGCATGATCTGCGTACCAGACTCTACCATTTTGCCAAGTTTGGTGTAATTCCGTTCAGCGGTTCGGGCTGTAGCCGTGTCTTAAGGTCCTATGGAAATTAACATGGGGAAAACATGTTTTGGGACCCCCCTTTTTTCTTGGCCCCCGCTTGACGAATCTACCTGAGACTTTCAGGGATGGAGCGCAGCGGAGCTGGGCAAAATTTTGGAAAATTACAAGCAAATTCCTCAACCGGCGCCAAAGTTATTCCCAATAGAATGTTGCGGATTTCCTATGTAACAAGGTCCTAACTATAACTACCTACTGGCGACCGCCAGTAGGTAATACATACATATATATATATATATATATATATATATATATATATATATATATATATATATATATATATATATATATATATATGTATATATATGTATATATATAACCCTTCGACGTCCTCCTCACGGACACTGGATCCAGTGGCTCTCCGTTCACAAATGGCAACAATCCATGGTGGGTAATTACTTCTTTTATTGAATAATTTTCAGTATCCAAGGCAAATGTTTACACAGTCTTCATTCTATCTGTCAGAATAGGTTGACGCGTTACAGCGAATTGCCTTCTACTGGGTTTACATACATATATGTGCCGAGCTGTTGACTGTACGCAGGCTGTCGAACTCTGGTCCCCACCAACCTCCACCCAATCCCTCTCTCCATGGAGCCATCACAATAAAATTCAAGTACAACTGATGAATCCTTTGGCCCTGTCAAACCCAGATGGAGATAGCAACACCTTTGCCTGCAGCCTATCAGGAAGCAATCGAGCAAAGGCGGAGTAAAGCAAATGAATGTGGTGATACTAGGCAAGAATAAGTATGTAAAACATTTTCAGCCCGTCACTTAACAAAACCAATAGAAATAATCTCTACTAAATCCACAAATGTAAGGTTTTGTACATATGCAGCTTGATGTTCCAATCATTCAGTTGCAAATTCTATAGTGGCTTATAAAATGTGAAAGCAAATTGTTTTTGCTACTTGACGTTTGACATAATTTAACCTAACAGAGCTAGGGATTAAGTGAAACTATGCAAAGATTCAGACATATCCCTTGCAGGAACTTGGTGATGTGTGTAGGGGGTGCATAAGCCAATGGCCTATTTTCCTAAAATTGCATCTTGTGATGTGCAGGTTGCACACATTCTGCAACAAAAGCATGAACGCAATGAGAAGTCTTTTTAGTATCCAAACGTAGGGCTACAGGTGATCCACATTGCTCAGCAACTGGTGCATGAACCCTATAAGTTGTTTTATGATTATTAAACCCTGTGACCTGTACAGCATGCCCAGATCTTCGCAGTGAAAGCATTAACTTCCAGAGCTCTCTCTTAATTCAAGTAAGCATGAGACAGACTTGTTGGATACTCGAAACTCTCTTCAGGCAGTTCCTGTGGCACAAGCAATCCTAAAATGTGGTCTAATTGTGAGTAATGTGAGGTTCTTTAATTTTGACTCCATTTTACATTTGTCATGAATTTGTGTTGCCTTTACACAGACTGCTCTATTCATGAAGTGTTTCTGCCCTTTGGACTGCAACGTGTAGAAAACCCCCCTCTGTCCTTGCTTTGAAAGCAATCTCAGACACTAGCTGGCCTAACTGCATACAGACACGTTCTTCCATTACTGATTGACCTATAAGTGCTGAAGTTGATTGACTTATGGGTTGGGCAGAAACACGACGTAAGGGGGACATTCTGGTTACATGATGTTTTTCTATTGGCTAATATTTTGCAGATCTTGTATGTCCATATTAGGTATTTTGTATGCTTGCAGAAGCTAGGACTGCCCCTTTCTTGTATGCTGAGTTTGTAAATCCTAAGCATATAAAAGACCTCTGTGTTCTGTATTCTTTAGACTACCTCATTCACTTGCTACGGCTTCTGTGTGACGTGGCCTCACTTATTAAATTTAATAAAGATGTCTTTTAATATTTCAGCTTCTGTGCCAAGTTCTTTTTGTATTAGTGAGACCCCTGAGAATGAAGATTTCAGTTCTTCAAATGGCGCGGCCAACGCGGGCTTCATCAGAGAAGTGACTTTCTGCGGGAGTGATCTTGTCAGGAGACAGAAAGCTACTGAGGAAGACAAGACAGGGTTCTACTAAGAAGGTACTCAGTGCACAGTGATTCTGGGGATTCTTCGTCTCTGCGGCCCAGTGTATTTCTGCTCTTCCTGATTTTGATCCTCCACATGATGTCACTCCTGACTGAGAACCTTTTTGGCGTGAGTATTAAAAAAAAAAAAACAACGAGACCGTTAGGTCATTTAGAACTTGACAGTCAGAATTTGGATAACCTTTTTGATTGGTAAGAGTAAGGTAGTTTAGTAACCCTTACTGTAGCTTTGGAAGAGTAAGGTAGTTTAGTAACGCTTACTGTAGCTTTGGAACTTTGGAATTTGTGTTGGCCAACTTTTGGATTTGTATAGGTTTGTATATGCGAATTGCAATTTGTGTAGACAGGTAATGAAGAGAATTTCCTCTATTTGGTTTAGTTGAACGGTGCACGTACTAAAAGTACATTAAGCACTATTTTGATTATAATATTGTATATTTTGCACTATATTTGGGCATGCCTGTTTGAAAGCTCACATGAGAATGTGTTGCTTTATATTTGGAAGGTACCCTGTTGTGATGTGAAGTAAATTAGCCGGCTTCCCTAGAGGGAATATCTAAATAGGTTTAGGTATATAAACATATTTCTTCCTTGGTGATTTTGTATCCCCAGGGAATTAAAATATGGACATAATACATACAAGGATCCTTTGTTCTGTGCAATTTTATGAATGAAGATATGCAGAGCGATTTTCGGTGTTCTGCTAGTCAAAGCTAGTGAATTGAGTGTGTTTTTGCTTCTTGGACATCAGTCTGTTGGGCTGTTTTTGCTGTCTTTTGGAACACAATTGAGAAGCGTTTCTTGTAAATATGACTTACAACTAGTATTTACAAATGGTTTGGTTTAAGTACAGTCTGTGGGCTGTCCTTTATTTCTGTTCTGAGTATTGATATGTGGGTTAAATGTGTGTTTAAATGTCAATGTGGTTTTCCCATTAGTGCAATTTCTGTACATAGCGTTGGCGCTATTCACGAAATGCATGGCTAAAAGCGCGCCATATTGTGTGTCCTGAGTGTTTGACCCCTTTCTGTTTGTCTGAAATGAGCTCAAATGTGTGTTTGTGTTTCTTTTTGATGTTTTCAGTCTATTAAGCAAGATGTCTAAATGTTTAAAAACTAAAATGTAAATTCACATTCACTAGGAATAAAAAAGCCCCCAAAAACTAAATTGGGTGTTTTGCAAAAAACATAAAAATAAACTTACAGCATTTTCCTTAGATACATTGTGTTAGGTATTAACAGGTAAACAGATCAGCTGAAGTAAATTTCTGCTGAACTCAAAATAATATAGAACACACATTGATATGTTTTAGTTTGAAAAAGACTGCCAGCTTGTTACAAGCACTTACAGACAAGCTGAATAAACAGGAATTTTTATTTAGCCAGGATTTCCCCTCAGTTGCACAGGTGAAACGTTGCATTTCAGAATGTTGTTTTAAAAAGGTTTCAAAACTAAGGTTCATTATTTTGTATTATGGGAAGACACTTTAATTAAGGGTTTTCCTCTCTTTAAGCATTTCTGTAAGTATATTCTTGGCTCAGTTGCTAAGTAATAATTAACCCATGTAGTGAAGAAACAGTTAAAAAGAGGGAAACCGTAATAGATGCTGAAACCAGATAGGGCAAGTCAAGGAAACTAAAAAGTTAATGATGTCTTGAACATTGATTGGCAATCTCAGATAAAGATCAATCAGGGAAATTGGCTTTGCGAGGTCAGTTTCTTACAGTTCAAACTGGTTAATGTGTAAATGACCTGGGGAGGCCAGGCCACTTTGTTCTTTGCAGGCCTATGTGGCACAGAGAAAAAAAAAAAAGAAAATGATAGGGTTATAAAAATAAGTGCTACGAAATTCGTTTTTTACTATTCATGAAGCTTAATACTTATACTATGACCTCCCAGCATTATAATTGAATTTAAGTTATGGTATACTGCATAATGAGGAAATTAGCATATAGAATTTCACTTGACTCAGGCGTGAAAAACTCTTCTCAGGATTTGCAAGAGATATGTGTAATGTTCAATCTCTGCAATTTGTAAAGAACATTCTGAGGATGATTAATATGTAACATTATTATAGGATATTTATTTTTAAGTGCCCCAAATGTTAAAGTCGAATTTGGGTAAAATTTGGGCATTTTTGCCATTTACAATAGCTTTAAAAGTGCTTTAGGCTTCAGTAAATGCATACATTTAGGTATAATACAAATCTGCAGGTTATTCCCATTTGGGTTTCCTTTTAAATAGGTCAGTGAGCCAATGTGCCTGGTGCAGAGGTTTGAGTTTAATATCAGGGTGGAAGGTTTTAACTTTTGCTGGACCTAACTGAGCCTTCATCCATTTAAGGTAGATGAAATGAGTACCATTGCAAACAAGCATTTGTTCTAAAAACTGGTATGTGTGTTATGTTCTGCGAATTAGTCACAGTAACTGTTTTAATAATCTAAGTATAGAAATAAATTGTAGCCCCTAACAGGAGTAATATATATATCATGTGTTTTTAAATAGGGTTGGTTATTGCAGGTTAGAAAGAGTTGGGAAGGTTTTTTTTTTGTCTTTTTCAGCCTTAGAGTGAGGTGAGAGTTAGGAGTAAGTGTAAAGAGATGGAGAAATTATTGCTTGGAAAAACAGGGCCTTAAAGGGTGTTGGCGCACGGGACACGCAGAGTGTCTGTGAAAAAGTTTTTGGAAAGTTAAAAGGGTTTAGCATGTTTTCAAAAGATGGTTGTTACAGTTGATATTTTGTGTGTTATGTGCAGAAATGTTCGTGCGTTTTACATATTTTTGCATTTTATCCTTTTATGAATTGTTCCTGGTGAGGATTTTAAGCCTGACAAATTAAGCAGGCCTGAATATTCTGTTTTGGGCTGCAGGTTCACAGTGCATAAAAGTGCATGCAATAGTGTTGTGTGTCACCGCTTATTTACATATGCTATTGTTTTGTCTATGCTTTTTGTGCTTGATATACGCAAGTATATCTAATGGCTTGATATGTGCGTTTTGTGTGTGGTTTTTTTTTAATGCATGTTTTTGTTTCATGTTGCTGCTTTTTGATACTATTACAAGTTTACCACAACAGTTGGGTAGATTTGCTCTGACACTAAATTTCACAGATAGACAGACAACACTTCATCAGTGTATGTCAAATTTGGCTTTAATGGTATTTGAAGAAAAATAAAAAAGAGATATACAGAATCAAAGTGTGTCATCTGCAATTAGTCACGATACTGTCCTCTTCCTTTAAGGAACAGGCAGCCCTAAAATTATGTATCCTTGATTGGATGTAAGGATAAATTATAGATTTGTGACTCTTGTACATGGTGGCCTAATTTCTATATTACCTTAGTCAGTTTTGTTCTGCTTCCTAAGTAGTGTATGGCTTTTTACCTAGTCCCATTTCCCTTTTCCAAATCCCTTTCACCAGTTGGTGTATTGCTCAGGTTCACACTTCCAGACTGCAGTAATGTACCAGAGACCCCATATTATGTATAATTCCCTTTTGTATGACCAGTCTGGTTTTCAAACATTTTCTTTAGGCCTACTCTGATGTTTTTCCAGTCTGACTGTTAAGGTAGTGATGGACTGGTTAACTGACCCAATACTGTAGTAAGACAAGTTTTCCACCTCAATAGGAGACACCTTACGTTTTGTTTGAATATGACAAATTCAATGCCTATTCTAATTTAGTTTTTAGTTCCTTTTTCCTGCTGCTTTAATTTTTGATGGACCAGATGTATTTTAAATAATGGAAATACCAGGACTCTCTAGTTCTTGTCTTTTGTTTCCACATTTTGATCATTAGCTTTTGTATTGTATGGTCCACCTGATGCACAGTTATTAAGGGGAGGTATCTACATGTCCCTGATAGTGTGTATGATGTGATCTCTCTTTTGAGGTGCTCTAGATAAGGAATTTAGGAACACCTATATGTAATCATTTAGAGAAAAAAAATGTGTTTGCCCCATTAGACAATGCCACTATGTGTGAGGACATCCATTCAGATAGAATTCCCATGTCGCTATCTACCCTTAGATGGTAGAGGATATGCTCTCATATGGAAACCCAATTGAAGAAATCAGAGGCACTGTTTTGCTTATTACCTTTGTTTTTGTATTCTTTCAGAATAACAGTGTGTTCTAGACCAGAAATGCCCCATGACGTATGGCCACTCCTTTAAAGATTGCAGGCCACTTGCTTGCAGTCCCTTGTTATACAATGAACTGTTTTTGTACTTAAATTGAAGGAAACAACTGTGTCACCTTTCCTACGTCACTAGGTTCTGCGGGATCTTCCAGAGTCAAAGGGAGAATGATACCCTGCAGAACGGTGATAAAGATGAGTTCTAATTCCCATCAGTGTCAGCTACAGATGAGGGCTACATACCTTGGCCCTACAGTCCCAGCACCCAGACAGCGATCGCCAGCGTGCCATCAGTGATATCTCCAACGTATTGTGCTTGCTTCATCAGAAGGCGTTGAACATCAGAAAAGAAGGAGTATCTGGTTTTGCCACAGAACCAGAATTTCAGTGCAAAGAGCGAAAGAGAAGGATTCTTGTTGTTTGAGGCTTCAGTTTTCCACCCACCTGTCATGTGCTGGTTAACCTCTGACAGTGTGCAGTCCCTTGAGCCCCTTGGCCTGAGTTTTGGCCACACACACCCCCTTTTCCTTTGCTCCAACGTAAGTGCAGTGCACCTGAGGATTTGAGATTGGCAAAAGGCACTACATTATGGTGCCCATGAAAGAGCAGCCCGAGCATCCTCTGACACTGAATAAGAGAGTGTTGGAGCCTGAAAGTGTTGCTGAGAGTGACAGTCTGTTGCTCTTCACCGATTAATAGTACTTGGGTCTGCATGAGATGATCTGTGCCCTTGATCAATGAAGAGCACGCTATCTGTAGTGCCTGCAGCACAGGAAATATTGGTGCACTGCATTGAGACATTGAGACTTTCAAGTGAGCTGTGAGTGTTTGCCAGGAAGGCACTCCAACGGATACTGAATAACATCATTTTCATGAAAGGCTTGAATGAAGAGGCCCATGCGGAAGAAAACAACAGAAACAGGATTTGATGGACAATAGAAGCCTGCCAGAAGAGGCTTTGACGGACTCTGGGTATTTCCCGTGCGATTGTATAGAATTGGTGTTTGGAGACTGATTCTTATTGTTTTATTGGCATTGTCAATAGTCACTGAAATACATAATGTTCGCAAAATAATTTTAGGATTTGCCTGTGTAATGGCAAAAGGGAGGGAGGTCTGAGGTTCTTTAATTTTGACTCCATCTTACATTTGTCATGAATTTGTGTTGCCTTTACACAGACTGCTCTATTCATGAAGTGTTTCTGCCCTTTGGACTGCAACGTGTAGAAAACCCCCTCTGTCCTTGCTTTGAAAGCAATCTCAGACACTAGCTGGCCTAACTCCATACAGACACGTTCTGCCATTACTGATTGACCTATAAGTGCTGAAGTTGATTGACTTATGGGTTGGGCAGATACACTAAGTAAGGGGAACATTCTGGTTACATGATGTTTTTCTATTGGCTAATATTTTGCAGATCTTGTATGTCCATATTAGGTATTTTGTATGCTTGCAGAAGCTAGGACTGCCCCTTTCTTGTATGCTGAGTTTGTAAATCCTAAGCATATAAAAGACCTCTGTGTTCTGTATTCTTTAGACTACCTCATTCAGTTGCTACGGCTTCAGTGTGACGTGGCCTCACTTATTAAATTTAATAAAGATGTCTTTTAATATTTCAGCTTCTGTGCCAAGTTCTTTTGTATTAGTGAGACCCCTGAGAATGAAGATTTCAGTTCTTCAAATGAAGTAATCCACAATGGCTATTATGTTACATAGCCAGGGCACGATTCGGAGGTACATGAGGGTGGACCCCCCCCCACTATTTTAACAGGGTGGACGCCATCCACCCTGTTCATCAAAAGCTGGATACTCAGAAAAGAGTGCACCAACCAAGCATTTTCAGGTGATTGCGGCTGAATCCGGAATTTCTCGGTCTACCGGTCACTACGCCCCTGCACTTAACTTTCTTAGACAGAGAAGTTGACTTGCCCGCCCATCTCTCTAGGCTACCTTTCACAGCTCTTGCCTTGCCCTTTGAATCTGCCCCAATCGCCTCTTATCCTTGCCGGGCTGCTGGGGCTCGCGGGGGTGTGCTTCACTCCCCCGCCCCCGTGTGCGCAATGTGTAAAGTTTGTTTTTACAGGTGACACCCAGCAAATGTGGCCTTGCTCTTGAATTGCTGCAGGTTCAGCCGTTTAGGTTGACAGAAGGGGTTCCAAGCAGGTGCCTTGGTAACATCTAACTCCCTCCTACTGCTATGAACCCCCCCAAAAAAAGTTCCTAGACCTTCTATCCTCCCACTATTCCCTTTCAATCCAAATAACGGACTAACATGTTCACTGCTCAAATTAATTTCATATTTCCCTATCCTGTGATGTCCCTTTCTGTGATGTCACACACCATGATGGCACGCAACGTGATGTCACTTCCTGTGATACTACCTAACTTGGAGAGTCCCCCCACTTCTTTTTTTAGGACTTGTGCCCTGTACGTAGCTATGTGTTTGGTCACAGAACATTTTACGCTCAATTCTATTATTACATGTCCTCTGTGGTGAATATTGCAGTGTTTGAGTAGTGTTTTGTGCCAACAACCTTTACCACCTAGATTTGAGGTAGTGCTATTGTGGTATAAGGGAAGTAAGGGAAGTTTTCATGCTTAGGGAGATGCTTTACAATTGTGGTGCAAAACAATAAAACATAATACATTGTTACATTACAAAAACGCATGAAGACAATACCATGATGATACAACAGTAATGCAAGCTCACACCACAACATAACAAAAACACACCAATATAAATAAAATATAGTAACACAATACTACAACACAATGACATATTACAACAGTATCAAAACAACATAACAGTCCAAAAACACAACAAAGTGACATACAATACCTTACCGCACAAGACAATTACAATACAAAAAGCACAACATAGAGAAACACAACAAAGGTAAAAAATAACACCATTACAAATAAACACCACAACAGAACACAAAAACAGAAAATTAAAATACAACACCAACATAAAACAAAAACACAAGAACACAACACAACGTGTCATGATGGAAGTTATCACGGATGTCATGCTTGGGCTTAGCAAAATGGAAATAACTTTATTGAAAATGTTTACTTCTTTAAAAGAAGATTTGGAAATAGTTAATATCTCCATCTAGCTATCATGTTGTTAGCGATAAAGTGTCCCAAATATTGCTGTAAGGCAGGGATACTCAAAGTGCAGCCTGGGGACCGCATGCGGCCCTCCTGACCTTTAATTATGGCCCCTTGGTGAATAAAAGCACTGTGCTGATGTTCTTGAGAGAGCAGGAACATTCAGAAAGCTGTGAAACAAATGGGTTTCCTTTATTTACATGTTAACTAAAGTAACAGTAAACAAGAAAAGATTGTGCCTTGGACAGCTTATCTTTAGGAACAACTTTACTTTAAAAGACATTTTGCACTAAACATGTAAAAATATGACACACTTTTTTGAAGTTTGCAGAGTTGATTTTATTCACATGCAAGAGCGTTACTTTGATTTTAATTCTTAGTGCATGAGAATAGAGCGTTGGTGGCAAACAGAAGTCATGTGTAGGCTCGGTTTTCTGCTTCACGCCCCCCTATGCCCACCTTTCATCAACTCGATCCTCGCACTGCTGGCATCAGTGCGGCCCTCTGGCATGCCACAGACAGTACTTTGCGGCCCTCTGGAATATGCTTGTGAGTACCCATGCTGTGAGGTTTGCTTTCGCAAAAATAATTTATACTGACTTTATGGATAATCAAAGAAATGAGTGAAATAGAACCATTGCATTAATTCCTTCTTCTGGGCACTGGCAGCCACCATTGTTGTATCAAACAGCCACCCTACACATTCTCCCCTCCTTGTCCCAGGACTTTCATTGAATAGTTTATATCAGGATAGTCCATGGAACTCACACCATCAGTCTTATATCTTGTTAGACTTTCATGATTTCCCTCGACTCTTGTATATCTCCCTCTTGGCCCCCATACACCAGTCCATATCAACTAGTGATCTTCAGAGCCCGTCTCAAAATTACCCCTTTGGGGCAGCAATTTAACACCCTTTAACGTTGAATTTAATGCACATTGGGGCAGTGGACCTGGTAGGATGAAAAATTCTGTGTTCTATTTTCTAGGACAATCAAAGGCAAATGAAATATTCTAAACACACTGGGCCCTTTTGAATGAGTCTCAACATAATCAGGTAGGATGTCAGTATATGAGACAACGCTCTTGCTGTCATGGGCAGCTGCCTAATGTTTGGGCACTATTAGCACACTGGATGCAGAAGCTGCAATCATCTGTAGTGCACAGTAACCCCGAGTTTCAGCTCCTCAAATATTCATGATTTTGACACTCCCATAGTCTAAAATGCAACGCACATTTAAAAAGATGTCGGCAGTAAAGCAACAGGAAAAAACAAAACAAATCAGAAAGTGAAAGTATCCATGGTGCTGCTACAGTAAAGACCAGATACCCAAACTTGCAACATAACAAGGAACATTAGAAGCAACAGAATATCACATAGCAACACCTTTTGTGAAAATATTTATCAACAGAATTTTCTTTTTCGAGGACCATCCTCCTGCTAACCTTTCCTTCTGCCTATGACCTCCTCAAGCTCTACATTTCTAACCCTGATAGTCTCTGTTGTCCTAGCAGCCCCACTGTCCCATCCCCTCTAGCTGTCCCTATTTATCTACGGGCACAGCAGAATGTCCCAGGTAGGATCATAAAAGGTCTCATTGTTGACACTCTGGAGAGGATGGACAGTTTCCAGGCTCTCAGCAGCTCTCACTGCCTGCCCTGGTGCTCGGTGCACTAAGCTCTAAATCTGCCACCTCACGCACACACATATCTGCACTTTGCTGCTCCACATTATTGGTCCTTTTCCCTTCCCACCCTACTTGTTAGTGGTGAGTGGTTAGAGGCGTAAGGCAGTGTATCTACAAACCACTGTCTGTTCTGTCTGGGGGAAGACCACTCCACCTGCAGTTCTCCTTTCTCATTCCCCTTAGTGTTTCTCCTCATCTCCTCTGCCCCTTTTATTTCTCTTGCCCCGCCAGCAGTGGTTTGAGGTCCCCTATGTCACATAAAGAAGTATACAAATAGCATCATAAAAATTTTAGGACAGCCACAGCTAAAACACACACAGTCCCTGATCATTCACATGCTAAATTATAACTTTAAAGCAATACTGGGTTACTTTCACTCAGTATCACTTTTGGTATTTACAAGTTCTTTGCCTCTCGGTCTCTCTCTCTCTCTGCCATCCTTTCTATGAGTCATTCTCTCTCTCGATCTCTCAATCTCTAATTGATCTTTGGGCCTCTCTCTTGGTCTCTTGACCGCCCATAGTGTAGTGTGAACATCAGCAAGATGGTAAACTAGTGTTCATCCATAAGAGAAATTGAGAAGGAATGTGTAATTTTCATTAACCAGTCCTTCATCTTCCAATCCCTCCTCTTGGCATCTTCCACCCCTATCAACCACATAGTACCACAGCCCCTGTATCCTACCACACCCAGTAGTTCCTCCTCAGGCCCATGTCCTTCACTCACATCCTTGACCCTTATCCGTCTCTCTTCACAATTCCCACCCTATTCTCTCTTCAGGCCTTACCCTCATACAGCTAGTGTTTAATATGTGCCTGTGGTTGCAGGTGGTGGGTACCATCACTAAGTTTCTGTGAGAGGGACTTCTTTTTCATCACCGGACTTTGGCTTAGACTTAGAGCAAAGGACATCAAGGCAGAGAATGTATGGCGAGCAAAAGATAGGAAAACAGTGCAAAAGGAGAATGCAGGAATAAACAAAAACTTGCAAGAGCGAGTTACAAAGACAGGATCTGTCGGGTAGAGGAAAGAGGAGGCAAAAGACAGAATCATATAAACAAAACAAAAAATGGAAGGGAACCCATAGAAGACCAACTGCCAAGCCTCAGTGTAGAGGTCCTTCCAAGCACTACCTAATTGAAATAAAGGAGACCCGGATCTGAGGCCGTTAATTAAAGGTTGCAAATAAACCTTGTACATTGGATCCCTTTGCCCCCCCAAAAAATAATAATAATAATAATAATAATAATAATAATTAATCTCTGACCTTGCAGTCATGAAACAAAAAGAGTACTTATAAGTTGTGATAAACGGTTTGTCTTGAGTTTTTGTAGAGAACAGTCATTAAAATGACTTCTCTCACTTTAACCTAACCTTAGAGTCCTCCGTACCTTTAATATAAAGCCCCAGAACCGGTCTCCTTTAGTCGTAATCTATCTAGGCATCGTTAACCCTGGCATTTGGCTGTGCACAGCTGGCTGCTAATAAAAACGGTGGCCCCTGTGCTAAGTAATATTTTGTGTAAATAAATTAAGTATACTCACAGCTGCTTTCACCCTGAAATCTTGATGTTCCTTTAACCATGTCTCCTCAGTCTTTCCTCTCCCCCATCCCTCCCTTCCACACTGGTCCCATTCTCCACTCCATTCCATCTTCCTCCTCTTCCCTAATTAACCCATCTCCTGTTAGCAATTTCTCTCATCCTACTTCATTCTGTACTCCACCTCCTGGCCTTCTAAATGTGCTGCCCTGCCACCTTACATTTCTTCTCCAAAAAGAACCAGGGCACAAGAATCCTGCAAATCTGGGAAATTTCCAATCTTTTCTTCAAAGGTTCCTAGGAGAGCAGATCTTTCAAGTGGACTTCAGTTCGTTTTTACAGATGACACACTCCATAATGTCAGAAATTAGGTCAACTTAAAAGGAAGGGTGTAGGTTGTTAGCAGGTCACCATGCCTAGTGCCAGCTGGCAGCTCATAACTGCTCAGTGTCTTGGGTTGCACGGCTAGTGGTTCCTGTCAGCAGTCATTTGAGAACTGCTTGGCCATATGATGGGGTACCAGCCCAGTAATGTCCCCAAGTGGATTGGATATTTTCATAGCAGTGCTATTCCTGCAGTCCTGCCTTTTGTTGTGTTCTGCTTGTAAAGAGGAACGGATCACTGACATAATATCGACGACACAAATATCGAGATACACAAATATCGAGTCAAAAATATCGATTGACAAAATATCGACTCCCTATCTTCAAACAGGTAAGTACCAAAATATCGACTCCAAAATATCGACTTACAAAAATATAGACTGTCAAAATATCGATTTTTTAAAATGTCTTAAAAGTAAGTTAAAACTAATATAGTAATAAATATATTTAATATAAACTTAGAAATAATTATTAAAAAAATATAATTTTAATAAATAATTTATATAATTAAAAAAATTATATCACCAAAAATTACACACACACATATATATATATATATATATATATATATATATATATATATATATATATATATATATATATATATATATATATATATATATATATATATATATATTTAAACATATTATTAAATAAACATATATAACATTTTAGAAAATGTTTAAAATTTATTGTTACAACTATAGTGAGTTCAACATTAGCAAAAGTGTTGGATAGCGTAGAGGTAAAATTTACTACTCCCACTCCAGTGGGTGCAACAGTAGGGAAAGCGCTGGATAGCGTAGAGGTTAAAATTACTATTCCCACTCCAGGGATGTATGACGTTACAACGCATACTTTTACAACGCCTACCATTACAACAAAACTTTTACAACGCAAAAACTTTTACAACGCATACATTTACAACGCAAGATTTTACAACGCATATACCTTTACAACGCATACCATTACAACATAAGTATTGGTAAGTATATAATAATTTTTTGAATATAAATTAATAAAAAATATTATAATATAATTTAATATAATTTAATTTTATTAAATAAATGTAATTTAAATGTAATTTTACTTTATTTTTACAAAGTACCCCTGTACCCCAAAAACCCAAAACTGACCCTGAACCCTAAAAATACCCCTTTACCCATAAACTGAAAACTGACCCTGAACCCTAAAAATACCCCTTTACCCGAAAACTGAAAACTGACCCTGAACCCTAAAAATACCCCTTTACCCAAAAACTGAAAACTGACCCTGAACCCTAAAAATACCCCTTTACCTACAAACTGAAAACTGACCCTGAACCCTAAAAATACCCCTTTACCCCAAAAACTGAAAACTGACCCTGAACCCTAAAAATACCCCTTTACCCAAAAACTGAAAACTGACCCTGAACCCTAAAAATACCCCTTTACCTACAAACTGAAAACTGACCCTGAACCCTAAAAATACCCCTTTACCCCAAAAACTGAAAACTGACCCTGAACCCTAAAAATACCCCTTTACCCAAAAACTGAAAACTGACCCTGAACCCTAAAAATACCCCTTTACCTACAAACTGAAAACTGACCCTGAACCCTAAAAATACCCCTTTACCCCAAAAACTGAAAACTGACCCTGAACCCTAAAAATACCCCTTTACCCAAAAACTGAAAACTGACCCTGAACCCTAAAAATACCCCTTTACCCAAAAACTGACAACTGACCCTGAACCCTAAAATTAAAATATTTATCAATTAATCAATTATAATTAATTACCAATCATATTTTAATTAATTACCAATTAATAATTAATTAACAATTAATTTTTTAAAAATATCAATAAATAAATTAACATATTTAATTAATTATAATTAAATTACTTCCCACCCTATTCCCCTATAAACCCACAACCCGCTACAGAAAATAAATTACTAAAATTAAAATATTTATCAATTAATCAATTATAATTAATTACCAATTATATTTTAATTAATTACCAATTAATAATTAATTAACAATTAATTCTAAATTATTATCAATAAATAAATTAACATATTTAATTAATTGTAATTAAATTACTTCCCACCCTATTCCCCTATAAACCCACAACCCGCTACAGAAAATAAATTACTAAAATTAAAATATTTATCAATTAATCAATTATAATTAATTACCAATTATATTTTAATTAATTACCAATTAATAATTAATTAACAATTAATTCTAAATTATTATCAATAAATAAATTAACATATTTAATTAATTAGAATTAAATTACTTCCCACCCTATTCCCCTATAAACCCACAACCCGCTACAGACTTATATTACACAAAAAATAAAAATTATTATTAACTTACCTTAAATTCGATATTTTTGTTGTCTATATTATGTCTAGTCGATATTATGTCCATTCTATATTTTTGATTCGATATTATGTCCATTCTATTCGATATTAATTTTCTCTAGTCGATATTTTTGTTGTCTATATTATGTCTAGTCGATATTATGTCCATTCTATATTTTTTACTCGATATTCTGTCCAGTCGAAATAATTGACTCGATATTATGACTGTACACCAAGAGGAACACAGCACCACTATTTGTAGATGGGTATTTCTGACTTTGTATTTTTTGTTACCAACAAACATAGCACTCATATTAGTAAAGTGCAAGTTCAACCCACAAAGTTTGTTTGGCTATTGAATGGTAATACTTCCCCAACTGATTGGTACTCATTTTATCGACCTCAGAAGGATTGGGTACATTAACTCATTTAGCCACCGTTGTAACACAAAACTCACAATACATCATGTTTTGGTCAGACAATGATGTTCGGTCAGTGACTTGACACATAAACAGTCGAGTATTTTGCTGCTACTGCCGTTCATCTCTGCAAAATTGCTAATTAAAAAATAATCATCAAGCAACAGCAGGGGCAGGACGGGCTGGGAACAAGGATGGCTAGGTTTTGTTTGAACTGCAACTATTTTCTTGGTCTCCCTGTCCTCAGAGCAATCTGTGACCACCAAGGGGGCACTCTGCAAACCCACTGACTCCTAGCAATCACTGCAAACCAGGCTGACCTGATATTCTTTGTAAACCTTGGTGACATCTGACACTCTCCAAACCCACTGCAGCCCTGCCAAGTGCCACGCATCTAGAGTGAAACTAACTCATTTCAGTGCTTGACCCCGCATAGCCGCACTGAAATGATATGTCACACAATTCATAGCTGCTACTTTTGCTGGGATCGAGGGCTGCACTTTTAATCTGGCCAGAATAACTAATCCCAGCTCAGAGCTGTTTAATTACCTGCTGGGTGCCAATGCAGTTTCTGTGGTAGGGTAGAACTGCCACTGTACTAGTTACAGCCATGCTGGAGGCTGGACAGGCTCTTCGGCCTCTCCAACTCACGAGTGTGCCTGCCCTACACTGGCGCAGGAGCTTGCACACAGTGCATGCCCAGGATGGGCTCAGTATACCGTGCCAGAGCAAGGCGAGTTGTGCAAGAGGTCAGCTGAATTTAGGGGCTTTGTGCGGACCTCTGGTACACTGCTGGCACCTTGATCCACACAGAGAACGCAGCCCCCGGGTGTGACAAGCAGAGCACCTTGAAACTCCGAAGTCTGTGCCAGTGACTCTTGCCTTAACACTAGACCTGGGTGGTGTATGGGGAGTTCCTCTGTGCGGAACTCGGCAGAGTGACCCAAAAACTCTGCCGCGCTACACGGAGTTCCCCAAACAGCAGAGTGGATTTGGTTGTGCTGATTTTTAGCGCCAGGTGTTTGTCTTACACTGGAAAATCAGCATGAACGGCACCAGCAAGAGGGTGCTGCTTTTTTCTGTGTGGCAGCTTTCTCAAAGCAAACAGATGATTTCTCAACGCAAGTGGCCGAGACCCCCCACAATAAGAAATCTCGCTGGGAGGTCGTAACATTGGATTTTCCTCGCTCGTGCTTGCCAAATTAACGTTGGCGAGTGCAACCGAGAAAAAAACCCTCTCCGTGAAGTGGAGTGGAGTTTTGTGGAATGTCATGTAGTTCCTAAAAACCTATATAGGATCTGCACGTTTAGACAACGTAGACTGTGGGATTGGTGTTCAGACTGATTCTAGACACCCCCACCGGGTATGTTCGCCTGTATACCAGCTAGCTCAAAGTGCCACTAGAAACCCCTCTTACCAAGGAGAGAATAGTTCTTGGCAGCTATCAAAAATGACATTTCTGTCCCATCAGGGATCATGGAAACAGTACAGTACTTCACTCAGTCACTCGTGCTCACTTTGTCTCAGAGAGATACACAGAATAAACGGTGGGGACGTTTTTAATAAAAATGTATTGAACCAACGACATTCTAGCGTAAAATAGGTGTGCTGAAACAACCATAAGACAGAAACAGATGTAAAGGATTATAAGCACCAACAGAGAAAAAGGATGGTAGATTTCTATCACAGTGCTAAAACAATGCATACAGGCAGGTATAAAAATACATGACAGTAATAATCCGTACTTCTACGATACAACCCTAACTAGATGTACCTAAGTGTACCTAGCATGTATGTAGGTGTAGAGCCAAGAGTCCCTCTAGGATAAAGTCAACCCATTACCTGAAGTGAGAAACTGTAGGACCCCATCTTGGTCTCGAGATGGAAACCCCGCAGGGGATGTCAGACCACTGCGAGCTTGCAATGTCATTGTGCAGGAACCTCAGCGTCTCTCGTCAGAGTGTCAGTATGGAAGTTCTTTTTCTCCTCTCCCTGCCTCAGTAAAGATATGGGGTGTATATACCCAAAGTGGTATCCTCAGGGGATCTACCTTGCTGTGTTATGTCGGACTTAGGATGACGGAAGGAATGACCCTTATACTTAGTTATTATGCAGGAGATGGTAGTCCTGCTGAGTCAGGGAAAACCCCACATCCTGTAAGCAGTACCATAACTAGGTAAAAGAACCGTTATGCAGTGAAATGGCAGGGGAAAATATAGGTTTGGTTGCTACCTGAGCCTATATTGGGGTACCTATATGAAACATAAAAGGAACTCCACGTACCCAGCGGATTGCGGAAAACTCTGCAAACTCTGCAAACAGAGTGAAGTTCATTGCTCAGGCCCACTTAACACACGTGGAGAGTCCTGTCCACGTCTGACGACAGGACTACAGCTCTGAAAAGAAAGCAAACTGCAGTGAGGAGCCTTATGGAGGAGCAACTCTCCCTTTCCTCTGCTAGCGCTCTTCTCTGACAGTAAGAGTTTCGGGCACAACAGAGACTTGGCGGGAGCACTGCACACCTCGCAGAAAAGCAGGTGAAACCTTGAATACACAGCAAGGAAGAGGTCAGAAAGTATTATTTGTTTAGGTTAAAAAAATGTGTTCGAACTTCATTGGTTATTTGTTTTTTTATATTTGTTATGTTAATCGTGTATTCAGGTTAATAACGTCATAACACACTGCCTACGTGTCGGACTTCCTTCCTGTACTTTCTTAACCCATGCCAGCCAGGCTCCCTGTGGCATACAAACCCCAAAATGCTGTATTACAATCAACACATTTTACTTATGGTCAAAGTGAAATGATAGGCTCTTGCACAAAACTGTTTCTTGGAGCATTTGTATTGCTTTTAATATTCACAAGTTCTTAGGGCAGTTCTAACTCATGTTGCTGACTCCCAGCCAAGGCCATGTGCTTCAGGTGGTTTGAGTCCTGTTGGCCCGGTGTCTGCAAAATGAGAAATAACTGCCCTGAAAGGGAATGAATGTGGAAACACAAACGTTAGTCTTGCTTTTTTCTTTTTCAAGAAACAGTTTTGTGCAGCATCCTGTCGTTTCCTTCCACATTGTTGTGTGTTGATTGGGAGTGATGCAAACTCACTCACGAATCCAAGCTACACACCGAAAGGGTACTAAATAAAAACAACAAAAAATTAGTAATGCTCATACTCTGCTCAAATGAGGCACAAATGAAGAGCAAGGCTCCATGAGAAACAAATGTATGCTTTACCCATTTCTGCCAAGGGTTCTATGTCATGTGTGACATCTTTACAAAAGTTCTGCTTTTTTAGCTCACAGTACATGGCATTGTGGGACTTCTGATTTTACTTTAGCCACTTTAAGTATGCATTACAATCCCTGCATTGAAAGTGGTATAGCTACAAAAAACAGAACTGGCTAAGTTTGTCACACATAAGATGGGGGAATTGGAGTGAAGTAGACCACGAGCCTCATCCTTGAGAAGAGACAACAATGGGCTTTGCCCTTCTACTTCAATCAAAGTTCCAGCACTGATCCAGCAGCCGCCTTATCGGTGGTCAGTCACAGAGCAGACTTTACAGTCGATTATGTACTGTTCATTCCAAAAGGCAATATATGCAGCTGTAAAAATGCTTTCTCCAGCGTGTCTTCACAAGGTTTATTTTTGTGGAACATTGGGTACCTAAGGGCGTCGGATGTTCAGTTCTGAAGATGCCAAAGGGGGTTGGAGGGTGCATAAGAAGGATGTAAGTGAGAGTAACAGTGTGGTGTAGAAAAGAACACAAACGAAAGCAGGGATAGTGCCAGATACAAGAGCAGGATGCAAAGTTTCTTAGGAAGGGTTCAAGAAGTACCACCCAGGGAAATGGAAGGTAATTGAGGGTGGCATTAAGACAGCAAAGAGAGAACTTGAGAAGAATGAACAGTGCCAGAGTGCAGTGACTGTTTGTGTTGGAATGTAGGCGAGAGAGAATCTGAAAGAAGGTGGATTCAGGAATACATGGAGAATGGAAGAGACAATATTAGTTGATGTGGCTGACAGAGATTACTTGAGCAGCAGTAGACTAGAGGGTACATGAGAAGATGGAATGGAGAGAATGAGGGTAAGGAAGAAGAGAAAGTACCACTATGGGATGGAGGAGAGAGCGTATCCAAAGATTATGAAAGGGACACTACATAGGATTCCTGAGAATTTGATTGATTGCTGGGAGGAGCCAGGGGGCCCAGTCGGCGTAGGCTGGCCAGGGTAGGATTTGTTTTTCTGCCGGCCAGTCCAGCATCACAGGTGTCCCACATAATATTTATATTTTTCCCTCATCTTCGTTGCTTGATTTTGCTCACAAGAAGGTTTCACTCATAGTTGTTGAATTGCACTCATAATTACACTGAAATTATGAAAATGTCACACATAAGCAATCTGAAACCTTGGCAGGCGGATCTGCTGTTACACCTGACACACAACGCAACCCTAACTTACTCAGTAAAGCCACATATCTTCGACAAACTCTAAAAAACAGCTAACCCACAACAAATTCTGCAAATCTCACAAAGTTAAAACACAATGTAACCCTCACTGTGCACGCAATATATTGCAAGCATGCACAACAAACGAGGTGTAAAGCAACAAAAGCAGTAAAATTCATTTGTATTAGCAGAAATGAAGACCTACTTGGATGCCCTAATGTAGTAATAAGGGCAAGAAAGAAAATGTCTCAGCTAAAATAAAGTGCAGTGCTTTAACCCCTTCGGCGCTGCACACATTTTCGCCCTGTGCGGGCGATGTACATAGTGGGCAGGATTCGAACGGCCAGGCGCCGTCATCCGCACACGCCCACCGTGACGTATGACGACCGGGGGCCGTCATGTGCACTGAAGGGGTTAAGTAGTCAGCGTTTTTATTTACCTAAGGCTGTGATGTGCACGAGGAGGGGGAGGGGGCAGTCTTTGGGTGCTCTGGGCTTGCTTGAGTGCTGGGGTAAGAACTGCAAATAAGTAAACTGCAGCTTTCAGGTGCTCACCTTCGGCGATTGGTATGTGTGTTCTGCGGGGACAGCAGTTATTTGTTGGAGCCTTCTTTCCCTGCAGGTGCAGTCGACACTTAGAAACAACCATTTCCAATGCAATGGGTCTCATATTTGCGAGAGTTAGAGCTATTGGCGTTGTAAATGGCAGTGTCTTTTCCCCACGTGTTTTTGTTTTGAGTGTTGTGTTTGGATGTGGTGGACTGTAATTGGAATTGCATTTATATATGGCACTAACAAGCCAAAGATGAGCCAGCAGAGCGCTTAGAAAAGAAGGAAGCAGGACGTGTTTGTTATTTAAAACAGTGAAAGTGACAGCCTTAAGCATTGTCCATTTGAACAGGTGACACAGGCCAGCCGGGAAAAAAAACACGCGACAAACAACTAAACAGCATGAAAACTAAAATCAATTACAACAGCTTTTAAAATAAATCCACTTACAACCAGATTGGGTAACTTGACAGAACGTGGGTGAGCATACACAGAAACAGCATACATCCTAAAAAGTCCAACTCAGGAGTGTTTTTAAAACAGCTGGTGGTGGGGGGAGGACATCGCACAGGAAAATTAGGTAGTGAAAGCAGGGGAACCAAAGACACAAGGGGAAAAAAAGACAAAATCTTGGTCTTTGAATGAACAGCAACCCCGCCATTTAGTCCTGCGCAATGCTCTTTGCTGCTGGCAGGCAGTCGAACATTATGCGCAGCAATCGTGGATATGAGCCAAGTTATAGTGCCAAAGAATAAACAGTGAACCAGTACCCAAACAGATTACTATCAGGAGCCTAAAACAATAGTGCAAATACAATGCCCAACATGCACCACAAAGAAGACGTGTAGCAATGATAGCACTTAAAGTTCACGTCAAACGAAAGAAATACAAACTAAAATAATCCCGCCAAAAGTCAGCAAAATGATGGCTGTGCACGAAACGTCAAACCTGAAAAACATTAAAAGATAGCTTAGAGTTTGGTACCTGATACCTAAAACGCATGGGAAAGCAGAACCATCTGACACTGGTGAAGTATAGTGAAGTAAAATAAGAGTACCTGGAGGACAGGTTGTCTGCATGTGGCTGGGTGCACCCAGGAACCACGTGTAGAGAAGTCATGACCATTTACAACATTGAAAAATGTGGATACCGGAGTGGCAGGCAATAATCCAGTCGGACTGGCGAGTGGACAGGGATGTATGACATTACAACGCATGCTTTTACATCGCATGCCTTTACAACACGGTTTTTACAACGCAAACCTTTACAACGCATAGCGCTTTGGGGTGCTGGATAGTGAATAGTTTAATTTACTATTCCAACTCCAGTCCCCGTGGACACTAGGGAAGGTGTTGGATAGTAAATTAAACTTATTCCCTATCCTAGAGTGCCCCCCAGCACAATGCGTTGTAATGGTTTGCGTTGTAAAAGTTGCGTCGTAAAGGCAGTGCGTGGTAAAAGTTGCATCGTAAAGGATGTTTCCCAGTGGACAGACAAGGAAATCTTGGTCAGACCTGTGCATGCCCTGTGCATGCTGATAGAGCATCATGTTATTCTGAAATTGTAGGGGTGCATCATGATCACTGTTAGTCCGCACCCACATGTAACCCAGATTGAATGTAACAGTTAATCATTAGAAAATGTAAATGTAATAATGAATTGTGTACGCATATTGCTATAAATTTAGCTCATGATGATTGAAAATGTAATCGACATATACATTGTGACTGTTTGTTGCTAATGCTTTATGAATTAGTTCATGTGTAATGTGGTTTAGTAGATTTAAACGTGCCATATAAAAGTCTGCACGTGTAGGAATGACCATAGTGCCTAAACATGAGAAATGCAATGTCGAGAAATGTAGGCTTGAACATGTAGAGACCTGTATTAAATGAAAATTCACGTTTTCCCATTGAAGGCCTGTTTGTGGTTTCTTATGTTAGCAGAGTCGAGAATGCCTGAAAATGTATTTCTCCTTGGGAAGGCTCTCAATAGAATGTAGTCAGCAGAATTTCATGTACAAGGTTGTTCAGTTCTCATGTTTTCCGTTGCAGGTGTAAGGACATTTTCCTCGTTAGCTAGACAGATGCTCATTATTTTAGGAGTTAGGTATGGAGGAGACCTGTTACAATGTTATGTTGTAATCTCGATAATTGGAAGCATGACAGAGAAGCCTGGGACCCAAGGACACGACAGAGAAGCCTGGACCCAAGGACAACTCAACCATTTTTGGAAGAAGCGCTAGTTGTGGAAAATCACCTGCCGAAGATGTCAATTGTCGCTTGTTTAATCTTTTTAGAATTGCTGATTCTTTTTATCTTGCATCGAATTAGGTTAATTAGAAGAATGAATTATGTATTAGTGCCGATGTACTTTTTCAACCTCGTAATGAGGTGCTTGTATGTTCAGTTGTTTTTGACTTTGTAATAAAAACCCTTAACTTGGAGATAGAGTCAGTGATCTTTCCGAGTTTACATTGATGAGTCTTATCGAAAAAGGTGACTTTATTGGTTTTCTCCCTTTTAAACTTCTTAGCAGATAAAAAGATCCAGATGACCGAGATCCTTATAAATGGTAACACCTGATAAAATAGAGATAAGGATCTGGCGTAATCAATGCCAAACGTATAAGTGTGAATTAAGTTAATGGGCAAAGTAATACCTGAGCCGGTGAACCCCGAGCATGACTGCGTGCAAAAGGATATCAACGACAAATGCATGAACTCTGTATTAACACAAGGGTGAATGCAATCAGTCTCAAATTTGTAAGAGTTTGTGCTATTGGTGTTGTAAATGACGATGTCGGCTCCAGCCACACTCGCACAATTATGGGATGCAGGCAAGCTGCACAGAGGAGCAACCTAGCCTGCTGGCATCTTACTCTCGGCTAATTGGGGAGAGTTTGTGATTTAAACCACACCCACCGCGCATACGGGCAGACTAATAATAAAAAAAGCTAGGATTGAAACTGGAATGTTCGCAATCGGCCTTGCATTTGTGAAAGTTAGAGCTCTTGGCATTGAAAATCACAATGAGTTTTACTTCTGTCTTTTTATTTGCAGTAGAGTGTTTATATTTAATGCAATGACCCACTGCAGCGCCAGCGGTCTCAAACCAGGATTCACGCCAAAATAGGATGATGACAAGAGCTCCATTAAACAAGCGCGATGTGGAAGTGCACCGTGTCCGCGTATGCTGAGATGCAAATGATGTGTGTGCCAATGCAGGCGGGGAAATTGCATGGAACAAGTGCCCTTGGAAGCATTTGATGAGTTAGGGTTGTGTGGGGGGATTGCGTAACTGTGCTTGCAACATAACAAACAGAGCTGTCGACTTTGGCCCTGGGGAACCAGATTTTAGTCTAGGTGTGGACTGTTTATAAAACATATGTTGAAAATTAAATTTAAACTCATAATAAATATTATTAAGAATGTTTGAATATGTACTATTACATGATGTTAACAAAAGAAAAAAAGTGGAAGGGGGAAGTGCACTGCTCAGTCAGTCAGTCAGTCAGGATTCTTTATTCGATGATTAAAAATCACCATAAAAGTACAAACATACAGTATGTGTTTCCCCCCATTATTTCCCTTATCTTTAAAAAAACAATTTAATATACATGAATCCCAATGTTAATACAAACAAGTCACACAATATATAAAAAAAGGACATAACTGATCTTGAAAACCTATCCCTAATGTCTCACAATTCCCCCCCCCCCTCTAGTTGCTCTTAGGCGTACCGCTACTTTGATAAAATTAATAATGCAGCACAATGTAAGCGGATCAGTCGCTTGCTGTAGAAAAATCAAAGCTTCTTGAGCACTTTTTATGTTAGCATGTTTTAAAATGTCAACCAAGAATCTACGCCTGGGCTCAGAATGAAAAGAACATAACAATACAAAATGAAGGGAATCCTGCGGAGACCTATTGTCGCAGCCGCAGGTTCCCTTCTGCTCAGTTGTAGACGAATACCCTAATGGTGTTGCCAATAAATATGCTAAAAGATTGAGCCTAAAACGGGTCATTAAAAACCTGTCCTGCACATTATATATCAGGTATAGGTAGGGTTCTATTCCTTCTGTAATCTTTACGAGGTTATAGGCGCACACTGTGGTTTTGGTCCTTTCTTGCTCTATTCTCTGTGTAGCCCTATGGGCCAGAAACGCTTTTTTTACAATCATTTTATGCTGTGGAGTGATTGCTACTGAATCAGAGAATAGATTTCCAAGGCCCAAGGTTTCCAGTGCAGTCTTGACATAACTAAGCCACGGGATTTGCATCCATTTATCTCTACCCAGGCAATCATTCATAATTTCCCTACTTAAAGTTGCCTCAGGGTTTACCCAGATTTTTAGCCAAGCTAAAACAGGCCTAACCTTCACCAGGTCTTCAAGATAAGGTATCCCTAACTCCCTGTGTGTGATTGATGCAGCTAGGCTCTGTGTGCTCCCTTGGAATGCGTCTGCTGATATGCAAATGCTGTGCATGCCAATGCAGGAGGGGGAAGTGCATGGAACAGGCACCCTCATAAGCATCAGGGAGTCAGAGATGGGGGAAGTGCATAGCTGTGTCTGCAACAACTGCAACGAAAAAGTTATTAACAAAAGAGTGCTTTGATACTGTAAATAAAACATACAAAGTAATGTTACATGTAACAGGGACAGTCCTTGTGGGACATGACGACTTCCAACCTTATGCTAAAATTCCCTATTCATCAGGCAAGTCCACCCTATGTTTTTAAGCGTATTCCTCTTTCCACAGCCCCTGGGACACAGGTTTGACCAGGTGAGTCCAATAGGCCTTGAACTATACACATGCAGTATATCTAGTGAAGTAGCTTAAGCTGCACCAGTCGAAAATCAGCTGTGGTGGCAACTGTTCAGGTTATCGATGTTGCATTCTCCTGTATTGTCATTAAAATCTCCCATATCTCTTACCCATCTGGCTCTTACTACCCCCAGGCAGTTGGGTATATTATTGTATCTATGCAGTACATGTGTGAGCTATATATAACTGAAGAAATGGTCTTGGGAAGATCACATTCCTCCTCTAAAGTTTCATATGTTTTCATGTCTGAATCTTCTGAAGGTTACTTTTTGTTGTTTTACTGTGTATTGAGGATGATATCAGGATTAGAAAGACAGTAGGCTAGAAAAAGGATGGAGCATTTGGAGGGTTTCATGTTGGAAACTGTGTGCCCATAACAACTTGACTGCATGCTTAGTTTCATTTAGTACTCCAGTTTGTGGTGAGCACTTCTAGGGAATAGGCATTATTTTCAGTATTCAAGCCCGGTATTATAAAAAGCTGGTGCCTGGCACAGCATTGCATTGTTGCTTTAGTTCTTCCACTTTCAGTTTGAGTTTACACTCATATTCATTCCCAGACCTTTGTTGTTTTCCTTCTTTGCCAATTCCGCTCAGTTTAAGCCTTGAGTCCTCTCTGCCCTTAGTTCTTATGTTTCTTGCCATTTTTCATGTCTCTAATTGTGCTTCTTTCTCAGTGGTTGTCTTTGATTGCACTGGAATCCAGTTTTTTTTGGCTGGTACCCAGTCTGTCAAAGGCTCGCCATCACAACATCTACGAGAGAAGCGGGTAAGCTGTCATTTACTACTCACGGCTATGATTAATTTGTCTTCCAGTTGTAACCTCTTCCTAACTGTTGCTCTCCTCTTCCCTGTAGTTGGTCTCCTTCTCCTCTGGCTACACGCGAATACTGAGGAATAGGGCGTGCCCGCAATACAAAGATGATTCCATTAAGAGACTAAAGAGGGTTCTCAACTGGACTTCTCTATCTCCTGACAGATGGAATGCCATAGAGGATTGGAGATCTATAATCAATTGCTTGCATAAGATTTTCCAAAACCTTGAAATTAACTGCAATCCTTGATCAATCATCAAAACTAAAAGAAGACTTGGCCATTTCTATTATGTCACCCCCAAAATTTTGGCATTCACCCTCCTGTTTTCTGAACCTGTTTGGTAGGTCTTTTGGACTCTGTGCACTTTACCACTGCTAACCAGCGCTAAAGTGCTTGTTCTCTCTCCTTAAAACATGGTTCAATTGCTAAACACCCAATTGGCCTATTTATGGGATGCGGCGTGCTGCTAAACGGCGACTACGCGGGAGCACTTTATTTAGTTAGCTATGTGTGGTGCATGTGAGGTTTTTTGTATATAAGTGAGCGGTGGGGTCCGAAGTGACAAAGTGAAGTTAAAAAATACCTGGCACGTGAGGTTTACAAAAAACTTTAATGAGCCCCCGTGCTGGTACTGTTAAAAGGGTGATTAGGAAGTATTTTGTATTTTAATGTACAGTACATTGTGTGTGCGTCGTCGACGTGTTTTGAAGCTAAGCTTCTTCTTCAGGATGGGGTGCACAGATCCCCACCTTACTCACGTCTTTCAGAAAATTCTGGTTATTTACAGAAAAGTGATATTAAGCTAAAAAAAGGTTAGTATGTGCCTAATTCTCTACTCAAAGGTATCTGCATTGACAACCTGAAAAAAGGAAAAAGAGAACACAAAGGAGAGGAAACGTATTGGTATTTGTAAATTAAATATCCAATGGTGCAGGTTCAGTGACCTAAAAAAGTGTGAGGGCAGCAACTGCTAGACATAATTTGTCATCCTATTGGTGGTGGTGCGCCCTTAAAAAAGAACGAAGACAAAACAAACACAACATTTAACATAAAACACACGCTCTAGTCGATTAACCTGTGTAGATATTAGGACAGGAATCTATACTTGTTAGCAATATGGGAAAAAGACTTGTATGCATACTTGCTGCCAAAGTATTGATGGCACCATGAGCCTCCAAACGGTGGGGTTGTAGTGCTAATTAGCACCCTGTAAAAAGGTATAATGCTCAGTTCAGCTTGACGCCTAATATTCACTTACTTCTTATGCTGGTGATCAAAATACCTCAATGCCTAGTTTTACTCACTGCTACACGGGATTTCCTGAGCCTAACTGCCCCACACGCGGCTCCGATGAAAGTGAGGAGAGCCTGGTTCCAGCGCTTTAAATACACCCACCAATGTTTGTTAATTGGGGTTAATTGGATCCAACCAGGAAAAATAGGGGGCCAAAGTGGTGGACGTAGAGGCCGGCCAGGCTTGTAGCAAAGGTGCTCCCCATGCTGGTTCCGTGGCTCTGTAAGTATAGTGTATGGTTATACTCCAAAAAGTTTTTTTGTTAGGGCAATAGAAATGCACTCGAGAACCACACCCCTAGGTGTTTTATATTTCCATGTGTGAATGTGTGAATGTGTGAATGACCTGAACTGGACTATAATTGAACAGCTACCCTCTGAAAAAGTTCTTTTTGAGACATAGCAACGCTGGGTGTTCCGGCTGGGCACCCTCGTGGTCGGACTCAACGACGATATTCCGTGGGGTCAACTGAATTAACTATGTCCCGTTAATAGGTCAACATGTCACCGGCACTATCAACCCATGGTGCCTTGGGAGATGATAGGCCAAACATTGATATGCTGCTAGTTGAGGTTTCCTACCCTCATAAGTTCCCTGTTCTACCAGTGTACACGTAACCTCACAGCTTTAAAAAAAAAATCATCATGCCCATGGGCGCGAGCCCTTCTATAATAAACATCTCCAATAAACTAGCTTAGGATATTTGCCTGGTCTATACTAGTACACTAGACTCATGTATAAACTGTGCTAAGAGCTATTCCCTTTATATCAAGGGCCAACGACGATCGCTTCTGTGAAAACATCGCAGTTTATAAAACCCACCGTTATCAGCTAAATATTTTACTGTACGGTGTATAAACAGGAACCAAATATTACATGGAGGCCGGCCAGCATAGCTCTGACACCTTTTGCGGATGCGAGGCGCATGTGCAATACCCGAGACATTCCGTCTCGTTTTTTCGCACATGCACGATAGCTACGTCACGCCCTGCGCAAGCGTCACTTCGGCCACACTTGCATGGAGCAAACTACGAGTCCACTAGCCGCCCGGAAAAACCTGATTTGGCCCCCTATTTTCCCAGTTGGAACCAATTAACCCCAATTAACAAACATTGGTGGTGTATTTAAAGCGCTCGAACCAGGCTCTCCTCACTCTCATCGGAGCCGCGTGTGAGGCAGTCAGGCGCAGGAAATCCCGTGTAGCAGTGAGTAAAACTAGGCATTGAGGTATTTTGATCACCAGCATAAGAAGTAAGTGAATATTAGGCGTCAAGCTGAACTGAGCATTATACCTTTTTTTACAGGGTGCTTATTAGCACTACAACCCCACCGTTTGGAGGCTCATGGTGCCATCAATACTTTGGCAGCAAGTATGCATACAAGTCTTTTTCCCATATTGCCAACAAGTATAGATTCCTGTCCTAATATCTACACAGGTTAATCGACTAGAGCATGTGTTTTATGTTAAATGTTGTGTTTGTTTTGTCTTTATTCTTTTTTAATGGCGCACCACCACCAATAGGATGACAAATTATGTCTAGCAGTTGCTGCCCTCACACTTTTTTAGGTCACTGAACCTGCACCATTATATATTTAATTTATTCATGTTTTTTGCAATTTTCACCCCGAGTGGACTGGGTATGCTCAGACGTGAGTCCCAGGCTCTCCACAACACTGGAGTGAAGCTATCCAGGCTGATGAAGGCTGATAGCCAGAAACCGGTCCTTGGATGCTTGATTCCGGTCTGGGAAAGACATGGCTTGGTAGTTCGGACTGGACTATTCCCATGAGGCACAGGGTCAGAGCTGATGTGCATATAGCCAGTGTCTAACCCAGGGTGGTGTGGAGTGCAAAAAAACGTTGGATTTAGGCCCAGATCCTTGTACTGGGGTGAATGTATGACATTGTTCTACATTCTGTCCATCAACTGTGTGTTTTGTGCTTTTATCAATACTTTGGCAGCAAGTATGCATACAAGTCTTTTTCCCATATTGCTAACAAGAATAGATTCCTGTCCTAATATCTACACAGGTTAATCGACTAGAGCGTGTGTTTTATGTTAAATGTTGTGTTTGTTTTGTCTTTGTTCAATTTTCAGGGCGCACCACCACCAATAGGATGACAAATTATGTCTAGCAGTTGCTGCCCTCACATTTTTTAGGTCACTGAACCTGCACCATTGGATATTTCATTTACAAATATCAATATGTTTTCTCTCCTTTGTGTTCTCTTTTTCCTTTTTTTTCAGGTTCTCAATGCAGATACCTTTGAGTAGAGAAGTAGGCACATACTAGCCTTTTTTTAGCTTAATATCACTTTTCTGTAAATAACCAGAATTTTCTGAAAGACGTGAGTAAGGTGGACCCGGTGCACCCCGTCCCGAAGAAGAAGCCTAGCTTCGAAACATGTCGACGACGCACACACGAGGTACTGTGTACATTAAAATACAAAATACCTCCTAATCACCCTTTTAACAGTACCAGCACGGGGGCTCATTAAAGTTTTTTGTAAACCTCACGTGCCAGGTATTTTTTAACTTCACTTTGTCACTTCGGACCCCACCGCTCACTTATACACAAAAAACCTCACATGCACCACACATAGCTAACTAAATAAAGTGCTCCCGCGTAGTCGCCGGTTAGCAGCACGCCGCATCTCGTAGAGGGGTGTGAGACCCCAATGATGAAGCATGACACCAAGGGTCCTTTTGGTGTGTGAGGGGTATTTAAAGAACACTGTGTGCTCCCCACCATTGTAGGGACCAATTTAAGAGGATACCCCGTGTGAATATTGAAGTTTAACTATAAGGAAGTGACTAATTCTCAAGAGATGAATCGTTCATACAGATTGATAAATACAAAATAGTGAACACCATTGTTTATAATCTAAAGTTTATCCTGAAGAAGGTTGTGTCAACCAGTTTTAATTCACCGAAACACCGCGTCAAAAACTGTTTTGCATTTTATTATAAAAATGTGTTGTATATTTTTTTAATGTATGCTTGTCTTTATGAGACTAATTGTTAGACATATTATCTGTATATGAGTGTCTACTACTACATCTACAACAGTGCACACAATTGCAAGGTGGTTCTTTGTCCACAAAATGATGATTAATATGTGTTAAACTACAATAGGAGTGAAACCATAGGAGCAATACATAGGTGGTAGATACCATATTATCATACTGTTTCCGGTCTCTGTTTAAAAAAAGATTTTATGAATTGTCCTGTTTTGCAAGACTTTTAATGCTTTATACATAATCATGTTTTCTAAAAACACTTCTTATGATCTGAATGTACTGCATGTGAGCGTCTGATTTAAACGTGTGAAAGGCAGAAAAAGAATAACACAGGGAACATTCTTTTGTTACATGCAGTTTTAAAAGTGCCATTTTAACATGGCAAAAAAAGCCTTTTGATGGGCCCAAACCTTTTTTTTTAAGAGATATATGTTACCCCTAGGGGACACCTTGGACAGCGCAGAGGGCAGGGTGACGTGTATTTAAAAAATGGGACATGTACTTTTAAGTTTTACATGTCCTGGCAGTAAAACACTCTTAAATGTGTTTTTCACTTCTGCAAGGCCTGCCTCTTCCTTATGAGAACATTAGAGTTACCTTATTACATTTAATAAGTGACATCTTTCAGTTGGGAGCAGATCGGCCAAGTTCGGTGTCTAAATAATTGTAATTAAAAGCCCTCTTTAATAGTAAAGTCCGATTTTTAATAAAAAAACTTCTAGAAAGTTGCCATTTCTTCTCCTAACCATTTGGTGCCTGCAGCCTGTTCCTGGGTCACATGATTTGGTGTATATGGCAGTTGATCTTTGTGTATTGCTCCCTGACAGTGAGTTAAAGGGAAGATAGGTGTTGACAGGATGGGCCACGAGGGGGAGTAGCTGTCACCTACCCCACTTGCACATCACAAATACTGTGCCTGAGTACTCTCAGAAAGGGGTTGTCACTAGTCTGTTTTGTCCCCAGACAATCTGGGGCCAGGAGAGGGAGGAAGGGGGTTGAAACCTCTAGAAGCTGGTGTCCATTGTCTCTTCACACTGTGATGCATTTGTTTTCTCTTTCGCTTTGCAGAGCGTTATGAAGTGGTTTTCTTTCCCACAGCCTTTGCATATCTGTCCTATAGCTGGATATTTACCTTCATGGGGAAATGAAAACCCACTTCGGAAGCATATCTTTTTATTTCTTCAATTAAAAGAACTTGTACTTATGCTTGCTTTTCTTGATCAACGCTGATTCATTATGTGCTGTTCCTGCTTCCATATTAGCAGCTTGTCTGTCTGCCCATTCTTCTGCTGTTGCAGCCATTAACGTCTTCTCTAAACTGAGTGTCTCTCTAAGCGAGAACGTCTTCTGAAAGAGTCTGAAAGACAACCATTGATGACTCTAAAGCACATGGCTTCTTCATTATTGAAGTCACCAAACTTACAGTGTTTGATAAGCACTGCTAGTCTCTCAACAAATGCATCCATCATTTCACCAGCCTGTTGCCATGCTTGGTCGAAAATATAACTTTCATAGTTGACAATCATCATCGGATTGACCTAGGCTTCCAATGCTTCTTTTATCTTTTTGGTATGACAATGCATCAGTTTGTGAGACTTATTTAGCGCTTCCTTCACTCCATCATTGGCAAAGTTTTTCAAATATTTAAGGATTTTCTTATCTTCTTGTAGCACATCTATGAAGTCATTGAACGTTATGATCCATGCAGCCTTGCTCCTTCGTGACACATGTCCGTTAATTGTCGCCAGTTGTAGCATCTTCTCCTGCCCGGGAGTAGACAAATGAACACACCACACATGCAGCTCTGTAACAGACATCTTTATTCTTCATCTGCAGATTAGACTCCTCACGCATTGCATCATAACTATTATTACAACACTGTAACACCTCCCAGCAGACTACATGATTCCTGTTTATAGTCCGGCCAGAACCATGAGGGTCCTAGCGTACATAATATCACAGACCCTACAGTGGGCACCAGGTATAAATATTGGACTTTAGACCCAACTCTTCAGTACACTTCTGGATTTGTGGAAGACTTAACCAGGAAGAAGGACTGCTGTGCTGCTGGAAAGGATGTCACTCTGCTGGACTATACCCAGGACCACTAGAGTGACTCCAAGGACTAGTCTCTTATAACCAGCACCTGGAATCTGCAACTGTGAGTACTACCCTGCCACGTGGTGCCACCCCAGTCCTGGACCCTTAGAAGTGCCAGTCAATCTGTGGACCCAGCACAATCTCCTCTGCTGCACGGTGCAACCCAGAGAAGAACAGATGTGGACTATCCTGATGCCAGGACTTTGCAGTCCACAGCCTCATCGAAACAGCCACTGGGTGACGCATCCCCAACACAGGCCCTCATATCGCAAACCACTTATAGACGGCTTAATTGACGACGACCCAGGATTTCGCATCCCAAACCCCACAACTTCTTCGGAACCAGCCGGTGTGGGATGCAGCCTCAATGCAGGACTTTGCAGCGCAAGTCCCCGTCATCTCCAGCTTCCTTGATGACGATGCAGGACCTCACATCTCAGCCTTGCAGCTTCTCAGAGCCCCGCATCCAACTACTGAAACGTTTGGTAACGTTGCTGGGATCATAAGAGATTGGACCTACAATTTGTGTTTAATCTGCATAAGAAACGGTGGAAAAGTCGATGAATCTGATCAATGAATATTAAAAAGTGAAGAGCTCAAAGAGGATCCCCGAGGGACCCTGCATGGTAAGGTGAAAGGTTTGGATGTAAAGTTTCCAAATGCTATTGTTTGTTCTCTGTTTGAGAGAAACTATGTCAAAAGATCAAGAACCTTCCCGCTGATACCTATACTTTCTAGTTGTTTAATGAGCACTGAGGGGCATATGTATGAAATAGCCTTTTTATGAGTCCTTAATAGCGGTTTTTAGTGAATCGATATTATGGACTCGCAAAAGGCTATGTATGTAGGAATTACACTAATAATTGCGATTCCTATATATTCCTATGGGCCTAGAGGCCCATAGGAATGAATGGGAAGACATTCGCAATTTTAAGGGTGCAAGGGTGTCAAAAGGACACCCTGTAGCAGCCCTGAAATATGTATGTGTGCACATGTGGCACACATACATGCCCTAAGGGCATGTATGTGCACCACATCGCACTTTGAAAAATGCTAAAAGGTGCATTTTTCAAAGAAATTGCAAATTACCACCAACCTGAAGTTGGTGGCAATTTGCGATTTCTTAAGCCAAAATTGCACAACTTTAGTGCTTCCTACATTGCATTTAAGGAACCGCAATTTGCGATTCCTTAAATGCATTTGCAAAATAGGGAATCGCACATTTTTCGATTCCCTATTTTGTGAGGGCCTTTTGGGATGATACATCCCAAAAGGCTTTTTCCAGTTCGCAAATGGGCCGGTTCTGAGAATCGGCCCGTTTGCGAACGGGAAAAGGGCTTGCTACATATGCCCGAGTGACTAATGGTAACAAATGCGCCTGAAAGATCCAAAAGGGTCAATGCCACTTTTCCTCCGCTATCCATTATCATTCTGATTTCTTCAGATGCTGTTACAAGCCCTGACTCGGTGCTATGGTTTTTCCTCAAACCGTACAGTGCATTATCTAATATCTCGTTCTCATCCAGAAAGGATGACAGTTCAGAGTTTAGGACTTTTCCAGGATCTTGGCTGTTGGGGGAAGCCGGGAGATGGGTCTATAATTGTTAACCTCATTGGGGTCGAGTGAAGATGTTTTCTTCAGGGGAAGAATGGAGGTTTTCTTCCAATCAATGAGAATTCCTGCATGAATGATCGCTTACGGCCAGATTCATCATACTGAAATCGGCTCGCAAAGGGCCAGATTCTGAGAATCTGGCCCTTTGCGAGCGCTATTTTTGCATTTGGGATTCATCATCCCAAATGCAAAAATCGCTATACTAGAAATCGCTGTATTGCGAAGAATCGCATTTAAGGAATCTCAATTAGAGATTCTTTCAATGCTATTCATGAACCTTTTTAAAATTGCGAATTCGCAATATGGGGCCGCTCTTTACCGCGAAGTGTAACTTCGTGGGAAATAGCGAAAACTTAGACAAATAAACTTTTGTATGTTACACACACACATGTCCTTTGGACATGTGTGTGCGTAACACCAGTGTACATTTGCATTTCAGGGGTGCTACAGGGTGTCCTTTGGACACCCTGGCACCCTTGAAATCGCTTCCTTATTTGCGATTCGCTAATTGCTAATCGCAAATAAGAAATGACTCCCCATTCATTCCTATGGGCCTTGAGGACAATGATGAATTTGGGGGTAAGTGAGATAAGCCGACAACCGTACTTGTTGCCGTATGCAGGATTTTTGGCATACATGGATCTGAAGGGGAGCCTGATTTAGTGGAATCCATGAGCATCGTGACTTTTTTCTCATTAAGCGGAGGGAACTCACAAAGGGTACCTACCATGTGATTTGAGTGTGCCATCCAAACTATTTCACATAGACGTGCTATTCTGTTTGGGATTGAACTTGCAGTATATTTCCTTTACCTTTTCTTGAAAAAAGGCTGCTATCTTGTCACACAGAACTTGGACGGGTACCAAAGTGTTTCGGGCATTTGGACTAGAGAGTAGTTTAACTGTTTTAAATAATTCTTTGGCAGAGTTTTTGGCGAGGTTAATTTTCTCCGTGAAGTTGTTCGATTTATTTGGTATGATCATGTTTTTATATTCAAGAATATATTCTTTGTATGTGGTTCAGTCTACATCCCAAAAGTTTTCCCTTCATTTACGTTCTTGTCGTCTACACTTTTGTTTTAAAGGTTTAAGATCTGTTTGAAACCAGGGGGCCGTAGGTTTGTTTTGAAGTTCTTTGAAAGATTGTTAGAGGGGCTGTCTGTGTTACTGCTGCATTGATCCAGACAGTGTAATTAGCAGCAGCTGCACTTAGGTCGTTTACAAGAATTGGCAGAAAGTGTGCCAGTATTTTATTAAACTTAATATTTTTTTTCTCCATGCTCTTCGTTTTATTGTCTGCGGGGCATTATTGACCTACATTCTTTTGACTAAAGTTTTTGTACATAAAATGAATAGCTTTGTGGTCAGACAACATTAATGGAATGACTGATTAAACCTCTTACTCCGTGTTATTAGAGAAAATGCCATCGAGAGTATGGCCTGCTGTGTGGGTGGCTTCAGTAACCAATTGTTTTAGGTCAAAACAATGTAAGTTATTGATTAATTGTTCAGTTTTTTGTATTGGTTAATAAAGATGTTGTGAGAAGTTGTGGAACTTGCAGGCTGGCCGCCCTGTACTACACCCCTTTTTAAATTTAGAATTATGGATTCACGATAAATTCCTTTGGGTAACAAAGCTGGATCAACATTTATCGCTCAATGGCTTTACCAAAAATAGGGTGGTTGGCAGGGTTCGATTAGAAACCAAAATCAGTGTGGGCAAGAATGTTCAAGATAGACCAACATTGTAGAATGCTATGAGTAGAATGGGGCATGGCTAGGTCCATTGCAGCCAATTGAGCTCTGAAAACAGCACCCTGGCCAGCAGCCTATTTGGGAAATGCTAGATTGGCAGAATGACTTGACCAGGGTGGCTGACGGCTAGGTGAAAATTAGATTTCAAGATTCCCAGGAAAGATTTTTGAGCAAATGACTCACTTGATCAACTTTCAAAATGTCTCGAAAAATGCATAAAATATTTTTTGTGACAAAATGTTTCCCATTGGGGTTTTGTAAATTATGCTAGCATGCTCGATTTTTTTTGGTTGTACCCAGTAAGTTCTAAATTTCTTGGAACTGCTCTGTGAGAAGTTAGCCTGGCATATGTCCACTATTCTAGTGGACACCTTGCACCAGTCTAAACGACTCTTATTGATGGTGGTTGTAAAGTCAACCTTATAGACAAGCTATCCCAGTGGTAGCATGGACCAGCAGTCTTAGGTAAAACATCAGAGAGCATGTGAAGCAAGCTGTTTTACCAATTATAATCCCTTTAATACCAAATGAAAGGACACCACACAAGGTATATATCAAATGTATATGTATTTATTACTAACACAACCCCTCTGCACTCTTTATGAGGTCAGAGATCGAATGATATTACAAGTTACTCATTAAGCATACTATAAGTTGCACAAATACAAATCTGCCCTAGGGGCCTCACGAGCCATATACTAAATAAGTGGTATAAGGACCACTTCAGGAATGGTGAATAGGCCTAGAGCCTAGAGAATCGCTGGGGCTACACTGGACAACCAAGGGATTGGAAGTAGGAGGCCCACGGGAGACGCGTGCAATGTCTAAACACAGTCGCGAGTTACCTTAGAGTTATAATGGGAACGTAAAAGTTACAAAGTAGTAGATTAAGGACACTTCCGGATGGACTACGGTATAACCCTTTTAAACTAGGACACTTCGAGAGTCAACACACATGGGAGCACCAGAGTACTCGAGTTACCTCACCCAGGGAAGCCGGGTGCATAGGTGCTCTTTCGTGTCGGGTTTCGTCGCTGTTTTCTATGGAGAGCTGCAAAGAAGTGCTGCAGGTGACCAGGAGAAAAGTGTCCGGGTGGATCCAAGGGTGGATTGAAGATGTGAAGAACCTGAAAGCAGAGGGGACAGAGTCTGGGTCACTAGCCAGTGACCATGAAGGAACCAGGAAGGAACCAGGCGATGTCAAGATGCAATCAGGTGAAGAGGTGAAGCTTGTCTCTGCAGCCACGAGGACCAGGAGGCGTCGATGACAACCAGGCGCTGGATTCGAGCTGTCCCATAAAGGATCTAGGTGTCGGTACTCGGATTGGACCCAACAAGCCTTGGCAAATGCAATCAACGCAGAAAGGGAAGATTGGCTACAGGTCAGACCAGCAAGGTCTGGGGAGCTTCTCCTTTGCATGGAAGCTGGAGCAAGCCCGGAGCAACCAGGGAAGTGGTGTAAGTTCAAAGGAAAGTCTTTGGAGGGCTAACTAGCCAATGGGCTAGCAACCGGGAAGACGCGTCAAGCAGAAATGCAAGAGCAGGCCCCACGCGGCACTCATGGAGTGTGGAGGGCTGAGCTTCAGTGCAAATGGTGCTCGGGTCTGGGGCTTCTCAAACCCCAATGCACAACTTCGAGGATACCTCAGAAGCTGCACGGTTTAGCAAAGAGCAGGTAGTACAGGGTGTCCGGTCCCACATCTCTCGTGTCCGCCACGGGTCTCAGCTTTGCTGTGGATGTGGATCGGAGTTGGAGAAGTCTGAAAGTCCAGTTTCTGAGTCGCTGAGTCTTCGGGTTCCGGCAGGAGCGTCGACAAAGCAAACCGGCAAGTTACTGTTGGTGCCTGTTTGCTCAGGGTGGTCACTCCTTGACCAAAAGGGAGATGTCTTCAGTCTTCTAGTCGATATAGAATGTCAAAGGTCTAAGAGTTCCATTTCAGAGTTTCAGTCCAGGATAATCTAATGTCTCTAGACACAGCTCCTATCTTTATACTAATCTAAGGGACTGGATTACCTGTTAGGTCCCTCCTATGGGTGGAACCTGGGAAGGGGGTGGTTACAGTTGATGGAGCGAGATAGAAAACAGAAATCTGTTTAAACTCGTGAAGTCATATTTCCATAACATAAATAATAATATTAATGATTTGTGATGTGATATGCTAACACAACCTAGATTAAACTTCATACACGGGGACATTAATATGTGTGCTCATAAACGTGCATAAATGTTGCATCTTTTGTTCGTGCAAAAATAATACATTAATTTGTCGTTTTCGTTTCTGTCATTACTAACTGCAGCAGATTTAAAAGAAGCATGTGCTTATTTTGCTTTTCTTGTCTATGTGATGTCATTTCTACTATTCTAGGTGCACATAAGGTTTAATGGATTCATGAAGACTGGTAGATATAAAATGCTGCTTATTTGTTGCTTTGTGCTAGGTAACATTAGACTAATTGGGAGGGTTAATCAATTAGTAAACGAAGGGTGGAAACAGAATAAATAATATTTCTTACATTAATACTTTTCTTGTGTTTGTTTTATACTAGAAAAATAAGTTGCCTGCTTTTGGGCCTAGTTTGCTCGAGTGTGCTAAGCGATGAATTTAATTCTGCAAGGAGCACGAGATGTCTCTGTGAAAGAAAGTTTCTGTCAAAATTGCATTCACTCAACAAAGATGGTGTGTTGTCATTATTCTGTCGGACGTGGCCAAGGTCAGAAACCGGTAGAAAGAACACTTGATAACTTAGCGTCCGAGGAAGTGTAATGGAGTCAGTGAGAAACTTTTGCTAAAAATGTTGCAAATCAAGGAAGCTTTGGAACACGTACAAGAAAGACAATGGTCCCAAAGAATATGACCGAATGGAAGTTTTGAAATGTAGGTGACATGTCACTTGTCACTCTCCGACCAATGAGACATCGTCGTTTGCAGAAAATTTTCCTTTACTTAGATTAGCTAGCATAGAAAGGTATAAAAAGTCCATGCCCTGGGGATAGGCTGGCTGCTGCTTTCTGACTTTCCGATGAGTGTGTCGTGCTGCTGGACTTTGCGTGGAGCACGTAAGAATCCTCAAAGAACTTTACCTTTTCTTTTATTTAGCTTAGCTAGGGACTTAGGATTTTAGAAATGCTAAACTTATAATTTCTTACTTAAAACTGTATTTTTCTTATGACACTTTTCAAACATGCTTGCTATAATTCTAATAAAATTGCATTTATGAAACTATATTTTGATTTATCTAAAATTAGTTAATAAAAATCTTACTTTTGAAACAAGCTGGTCTTGGTTATTCAGAAGCGTAGGTTACTATTAGCTAGATGCCATCGCCATGGTGGTCATTTAAATAGTTAGGTTTTGTTCAAATGACGTCAACATTTACCGCGGTTGTATATAGTTTGTATATATTTTGTAGATAAGGTGTATTTAGGTTTAATGTGATCACCTGATTCAGTGGGTCAAATATGTCATATTTGGTTAATGGGTCCATGAGTTAGAGTAGTAATTTATGTGGTGGATTATAGAGTTGGGTAGCATTGCTCATGACATATTTCCTATAGGCCGCTGGATCAATTCTTCTGGTAGCAGAAATTGATGGTTGCTAAGGGTAACCAAGGTGTTGCTAAGGGTAACCAAGGTGTTATTGATGCGTTATTACTATGTTATGGTATAGAAATAGGATCGATGTTTAACATATGTTGAGTTCGTTTTTCGTGCTATATGTGAGTTGTACCGGTACAGATTGTGTGATGAGAAGGTAGTCACGCAAGACATCTGATCTGTTTTGTGATATCGCCGTGTATCACAAGTGATATCGCCGTGTATCACGTGTTGTGGTCGTGCAACACAGTTTTAGGGCTAGGTGTGAATCTTGTATAGTGAGGATTATCTAAGAAATTAGAGCAGCATGAGAATAGGGACAAAGCGCCTGTTGTAAAACTCACTGTGATAAGAGTATTAGTTATATTCGAGCTTGAGTGAAGGGTAGGGTAACGTCGGTACATGATTATCTATAAACAGGTGAAAGTCCTGTAGGGGTACATGTTTTATATCTATAAACAGGTGAGAGTCCTGTACGGATAACATCGTTATTTTGCTAACGGTGCATGATTTCTATAAACAGGTGAGAGTCCTGTACGGATTTCATGTGTGTTTGAAGTTAGGGATTTTTCCGTGTGAAAGTGCGAGTTTGTTTTGTAATTTATGTTCGAGTAGAACTTTTGAACAGTCACTTGGTTGTGCGTTCGGAGGGAAATGAGTTCATAATTACGTGTTTGAAAGGCAGAGTAAAAAGATTACTCTACTGGCAAATGAAAATTATTCTATGAGAATAGGGCCGACTATTCCGAGTTGTGAATACTTGAATGTATGCAAACTATCCTATTTAGAGAAACAGACAGATGAGTCTTTATTGTCATTGTTAAAGATTAATTTTCACCGAAAAAGTGGTTTCAAAATGGCGCTGTGAAAAGATTTTGTGAAGGAGGGGTAAGCGCTAAGAGTGAGAAGCGAGAAACCGCAGCTGCTGTGTACGTCACAGAGCCGCGCTGGGATTGGGTGACATACGTCACAAGCTGTGCTCTGATTGGTTCTTGAGTCTCTGACGAACTGTAAGCTGATTGGTTCTTCAGAAAATCTTCATTTTTATTGGATGAGTAAAAAAGTGACGTAGCTCAACTCTCATTGGCCTGTTGGTGTGTTTCGCGCACGGATTGGTTGTTTTAGCGGAACATCCCGGAAATATTTTACGAACAAATTTGTTAATTGAATTTAACTTCTAAAAATGAGTTATCATTTTAAACACGTTGAGAAAAAGCCAACGTTGTTTCAGAAACGTAAAATTTTTATGTCGCCTGACAAGAAAATTGAAACGCGAGGTGGTAAATTACTTCATAAGTACAAAACACCTGCAGCGTATATGGAAGGTGAATATGGTTATCATACTGTTTTGTGGTTTGATATTTGGAAACACTACACAAAGGATGATGGTGTTTTGACCTGGCCTGATGATGGTTCATTTAATGTAAAGGTTTTAAGAAATTTGCGAGAGAAAATGAATGCTCTTAATCCAAAGCCGAGACCAACTCAATTTGAGGCTTTAGTTGAATGGGAGGATGAGATGTACCAATTACAAAGAGAAGCAAGTGGAACTAAAAGACCTCCTAAACCTCCAAGTTATAGAAGAGAAACACATGAAGACAGAATGCGAATGTGGAGACAGGGAAGCATGAGTGAGGGACTTTATTTAATTAGGGAAATGGTTTTAGGTTCTCCTGAGGGAAAAAGAACTGAAAAGAGAAATAATGCCCCTGTAGAAAGTGAATCTGAAGATGCAGTTTTAGAAGAAATCTATACTTCGGATAAAAGGAATCAGCCTTTGATACCCCCTAGATCATGGTCTACTCCGATGGTTTCTACAGAAACTACACTGAGTGCACCTCCAATTAATGAAGTTCCTAAATTATACCCAAACAATTGTGAGATTGTTGAAACTCCAAGAAGACCAGAAACTGAGACAAATGCAAATGTCCGTAATGAAGGTAGACATTGTTCATTAATTCCAAGAGCGAGGGAAGCTCCAAAACATTATGTGAGAGAAGTCAGAAATGTAGAGGCTGGAGATTCTTCTGAGTATTTACGATCAAAGGAAGAATTAATTCGACAAATAACAAAAAGCATGGAAGCTGTGACAGTTCCGGTAACTATTGGTCCTGTTCAGCCTGTTTTTGAGCAAAGAGAAGTTAATAAAACAGGGTTGACTGTTCCTTTAAATGCAGAAATTCAAAGGGTTGCTGAAAAATTTTACTCAGACATATCTGAAATTAACTCTTCAAAATCGAGAATGCCAGATTTGACTTTTTTTTTTTTTTTGTTCAAAAACCTTTATTCGAGCAAGCAAAGGAAAATACAAGAATGGGCCTACAACCTCACGGGCTGGCCGCTAATAATAAGGCACAATGAAAGAGGCAGAAAAGCACTCCCGTGGTCAGGCACAAATCAGGTACCAAGCATTACTCCAAACATATTACAGAGCATATTAATTTTCTGTTTTATACATAAAAACAACGAACACTAAAAAAGGCGAATGCACAGTAATCAAGGTCAGCCCAAAGAACGGAGGGGATGGTCAACAATCAGGAGAACATAATACGAGTCATGGGACTCTGACAAGGTCGGGGGGGGGGAGCAGCGGGGAGAACCGAAAATTCACAGAACAGTATGAAAAGGTTTCGGGAACGCCCGCCTAGGGAGATAGGGTAACATCAGTAATGCCAACAATGGGAGGGGTACAAATATCCCCACGATATTCATTCCACTGGCCCCAAATCTTCGTCCACGCCCTGGGTCTGCCCCTGGCCACATATACGGTCTTCTCACGAAACATGGACCAGTCCATGTTGTCCTCCCATTTCGAGACCTCATGGGGTCTGGACGCGCCCCAGAGTTGCGCAATATCCCGTTTTGCAATCATGTATCCCAAGGTAGCCCATCTGGTCTGGGCTACAGAGTAGTCGGTGGGTTCCCACACATTCAACAGACACCGTCGTGTCTCCGGCCGCAGGGCAACACCAGTCACAGCAGTCATCACCGCAAGCACAGCAGTCCAGTAGGCCGCCACCACTGGGCACTCCCAAAGAATATGTAAAAAAGTAGCACTCGACCCACAACCACGCTTACATAACCCATCCGGGGAAAAGCCCATTGTCACCAGACGCGGACCAGTGACATATACTCGATGAAGGATTTTAAGTTGAACCAAACGGAGACGGGCAGGGATGGCTACCTCTTTCGGAGAAGAGAGTGCCGATTGCCAATCCTCGTCGTCCAATTCCAACCCATCGCCGACCCAAACCTCCCGAAGTCGGACCAATAAGTCCGCCCGATTATTGATCAGCTTCTTATAAATCAGGGAAATAGTGCTATCAGGCAGGTGGCCATCAAGGACACGATCTTCGAGGGGGGAAGACTCGGGCAGGGTCTCATCAGGAGTCAGGACTGAGGCGAGGGCGTGTCGGACCTGCAGATAGCGAAAAAATTCTCTACCATTCAAACCGTATTCCGCCTGAAGGGTCTGGAATGACTTCACACTACCTTTCGAACAGACATCACCCACCTTACATATCCCAATCATATCCCAGCGGTCGAAGCCCTTAGTAGACCAGAGACACCCCAAACGTTCAGAGGCATAAAGCGGCGTCGCCAGTGTCATTCGATCCTCCCATCCCAAACTCACATTCGCGGCTCGCCACACAGTGACTGCAATCCTGGACGGGCCCACAAGATGGCGCCCGGCCGATCTAGAATAAAGCGCTCTATTAAAGTCCCCACCCGGCAGCTGGAGTCTATCCATCTCAAAGGCAGGATTACGACCCGGTGAAAACATCACGTGATTAACGGCAGACAACTGGGAAGCCCAATAATATCTCTTGATGTCGGGGAGCGCCATGCCCCCGTCATACCAAGGGACGGTGAGTTTCGCGAGGGCAATACGTGGACGCCCGTCCCAGATCAATTGCCTTTGAAGACTCTCGATCTCCCGGAAATAGGTCTTGGGGATGTCGTCATAGGAATTCTGGAGCGCATAAAGGAACCGCGGCAAGGACATCATTTTAAACAGAGCCGCCCTGCCCAGAGGAGACAAAGGGAGCTTACGCCAACGGGCCACGGCCAGTCGCAATCTAAGCAACGGGGGGAGGAGATTACGCTCAAATCGGAGTGAGGGGTCCAACGTAATGAAGATCCCTAAATACTTGAAGCCAGACTGGACCACCTGGATAGGAAGTTTGCTCGGCAATGGGGGCAAAACACCCGAAAGAACATACACGCAGGACTTGGCCCAATTAATAACGAGGCCTGAGTTGGCACCAAATGAAGTAAGAACATCAAATAAAACAGTCAGAGATTTACGCGGGGAGGTGAGATATAAAAGAATGTCATCCGCGTAAAGTGAGACGCGGTCCTCAAAGTCCGGTGACCAACGGATCCCTTTAAGCGAAGGCTCCCACCGAAGCCATGCAGTTAACGGTTCCAGGGCAAGTGCAAAAAGCAACGGAGACAAGGGGCAACCCTGACGGGTTCCCCTGCCAAGGCTGAAAGGGGCCGAAACTCTACCGTTTACCACAACTTGTGCTAAGGGTTCAGCATATAATAACTGCACCCAACCAATAAACTCAGGCCCGAAACCAAATTTCTCAAGAGCCGCCCAAAGATAAGGCCATTCCACAGTGTCAAAAGCCATCGAGGCATCCAACGATGCCAAAATGGCCGGCTCCGTCAGAAGCCCCGCCCTCGCAATCGCACCGTGGAGACGACGTAGGTTAAGAGCCGTGTTGCGATGCGGGATAAATCCGGATTGATCTGGATGGACCAAGTCACTAATGACCGTCAGGAGGCGGGTCGCCAGGAGTTTAGCCAGCACCTTGGGCTCAACATTCAGCAGGGATATGGGTCTATAGGACGAACAAAGGTCCCGCGGTTTACCATCCTTGGGGATGACAACTATTGTGGCCAGACGCTGATCATATGGGAGAAAACCCCGTTCCCGGGACTCCAGAAACATGGCACGAAGATAGGGCGCCACTCTGTCGGGACGTAGCTTGTACAGTTCAATTGGCAACCCGTTCGGGCCCAATGCTTTGCCCGAACGGAGTGAACGGATGGCAGTAGCTATCTCATCAATAGTAAAGGGGGACTCCAACGCTATACGATCCAAATCGGAAACACTGGGCAGAGCTATATCACGCAACAGAAGGCGAGAGTCCGCCACATCCCTCACAGACACAGGGGTATAAACCACACAAAAATAATCAGCAAAACAGTCAACTATTCAATCGGGTCCGTCACACTCGCACCACTCGATGACTGAATCACGGGCACCACACGATTAGCTCTCTCCTTATTATCCAACCATGCCAGCAACTTACCCGCTTTGTCCCCCACATCATACAAACGACCCTGTTGCTCCCGAAACATCAGTTTAGCAGCATCCGTGACCATAGACTTATAGGCAAATTGTTTCAGACCCAGGGCGTGGAGTTTCGCAGACGTGACACCCGATTCCAAAGCAGCCTCCAGTGCAGAAATCTCTCCCTCAAGGTCCACCACCTCCCGATTCCTCGCCTTCTTAGCTTCAACAATAAGGGAGAGGGCCTGCCCACGAATCACCGTCTTAAAGGCCTCCCACAGGGACACCGCGGAGGAAACCGACCCCTCGTTATCCAGAAAATATGCGTCCAAAGACTTAATCAAAAGGCTGCGGGTCTCGGGGGATGTAAGGTACCACGGGTTGATAGGAGCCACCCGGCCCACTGCCTCCACTCCAATCTCAAAACGGAGCCAGAGCGGAGAGTGGTCAGAAATGCCCCTGGGTAGGTGTACAATCTCACGCACCGCTGGCGACTTAGCCGCAGGCATCAGGAAATAGTCCAGTCTAGACAGACTCCCATGGGCCCCAGAGTGGAAGGTGTATTGAAGCTGAGTAGGATGCATAAGCCTCCAGCAATCCACCAAGCCAAATGTATCCAAAAACCCACCTAACCACTGTTGGGCCGCAGGAGTATCCCTAGGGGGGTGGCGATCGTGTAGACCGGAGAACACAGAATTAAAATCACCAGCCATAAATAGAGTACTATCAGGGAGGTCCAACAACACACGGCCCAAATCGAAAAAGGTAGAAGTCTGCAGGCCGGGGGGCACGTAAACAGTAAATAAGGAGAGGGTACGACCCTCATAGCGACCCACAAGGACAGCATATCGCCCCCGATCATCCAGAATCAAATCATCAATAGCTAGGGGGAGGGAAGCCCGAACAAGGATACCCACACCCCTAGAACCCGAGGTAAACCCCGAATGTGCTGCGAGGCGATAGCCCCACCTATTCATCGCATGACAAATATTGCCCACCAAATGAGTCTCCTGCAGGAAAACAATATCTGGAGATAAACGTCGTATACATTTCAACACCACACTCAGTTTGATACGATCCCCCAGACCGTTAACGTTCCACGAAACAAATCTCAACCCGCTACCCCCCATCCCACCCAGCAACGCCAAAACCCCCCACCAATGAGCATGACACAAGAAACATCATCAAATACAGGATAGAGTCGCCTTGAGAACAGAACACACAAACAACGAACTTCCCAACCGCCCACCCCCCAACAAACAAGAGAACACCCCCCACCCTGCACCCCTGCAAAAAGCTAAAAAGCCACCCCAACCTGCAGTGTGCCTGTCGCCCAAGAACCCCCATTCTACACAAAGACCCCGGAGGAGGAAAGGCTCCGTCCCACCCGCCACCCCGAACAAGACCAATAACGAGGAAAAACACACAACAAATCACATAAACAGTAGAGGAACGTAGGCATACAATCCTGGAAAGAGTTATTCAAAACAAGGCCCCAGGCGTAGACGAAATGTTCAGCTCTCTACACCACCTTCAGCACCGCCCGGGTGGGCATCGGACTCAGTCTCAGGAGGTCGGTCAGGCAGAGAGTCCATCCAGTCATTAACAGCATCCGGCCGATCAAAGAAAAAAATTCGGTCATTGTACTCAACCCGCAGCCTGGTCGGAAAAAGCATAGCGTAGCGCAACCCCATGTCCCTAAGACGCTTCTTGGCACCACGAAATCCCATTCGCTGCTTCTGGACCTGTTGGGAAAAGTCCGGATAAAAGTTCACTGTGGCATTCTCAAAGGCCACCGGGCCCTTCACACGTGATGCTTGCAGGATAGCGTCCCGATCCCTATAGTGGAAAAGTTTTGCAACAATAGGCCTCGGCGGGGCACCTGGCTTACCCTGGCCCCCCGGAACACGATGTGCACGCTCCACTGTGAAAAATTTACTCAGTCCAGATGGAGAGAGGTGGTTTTGGATCAGGTCCTCAACTAGGAGATCAACCGAGTGGGGTTCTGGATTCTCCGGAACACCAACCACGCGAACATTACAGCGACGTGCCCTGTTCTCAAAGTCTTCCAAGCGCCGGGTCATGAAATCGTTCACCCTACGGAGATTGCCAATCTCCGTCTGTATCTCAGAGACGTCTGCCGTGAGGCTGGATGATTTGAGGTCCAATGATTTCACCTTTTCATTGGTTTTTGATAGATCGGCTCGAATTAAGTTCACATCAATGGCCACGGTGTCGATTTTGTGGGCCAAGGTTTCATATTGTTGGCCTATCGTCTCCCTCATGCCAGAAATGGCGCCCATGATGTCCTGCAAGGAAGGCTCCGTTGACGTGTCCACGATGTGGTCAGACGCGCTGGGACCGGGCAGGGCAGCTCCGGGGGACCCCTTCGAGTGGGTATAACGGTCCATGACGTTAGATTGGACCGGACCCCCGCGCAGAGGTGTCTTCGTCTTCCGTGTCTCCCGGTCCCCTCTGCCCGCCATTTTGGAGATGCGTCACAAGGAGATTCACCAGGGTCAACGGACCGGGCACCAGAAAGTGAGGCCTCAGGACCAAAGGGCCGCAACAAGGGTACCACTAGGATAGGGCCAGCCAAATAGGAGAATAGTCCAGCCAAATGTCCGACAGCCGACTCGTGCCCCGGACCCAGCCCTGGCCAGACTCTCTCGCCGATGTCTCAGTCTGAGGCAGAATCGAAACCGAAACTTAAGAGGGGGACCCTCAAGTCCAATCCCCCTGCCGTTGTTGTTCAACTCCAAGACGGCCACTGAGCCTCACCCAGTCCCGGGCGCACCTCAAGGGCGGAGCCCAAAAGTTCGAATCACCGTAACTCTGGCACCCGGTGTCGAAATAAAATTCTGAAAGGTCCAGGTAGATCAGCCCAACGTCCTCTACACAAATCCTCGTGAAAAATCAGGATTTGTTCAGGATATTATGCCGGGAGTGGCGGGGGTCCGGGGAGCGCTGTGCTCACACGACCATCTCGGATGCCCGCCAAGCTCCTCCCAGATTTGACTTTTAATGAGGTTTTATCTCCAAAAACACCGATGGGTGCAGAATCCGATGCTGAGAGTCCTGAAGTCAGGGTGACAAAACCTAAACTTGATGTTGCAAAATTAAAAGCAAATATTGAGGAATTAATAATTGGTACGATTGGTCCTGACAGTTTAAATTATTATCGAGATGATGAACTACTGTTCATTTGCAAGAGTATTCAGTGGAAAACAAAAAACAAATATGATCAGTTGGATGAACTGGCAGCTGAACTTGAAATTGATTTGAGCAGGCAAAAGAATTTTGCAAAACATTACAGATTAGACTTTTCAGAAAGCGACATTGAGAGTTTGAACTCAATAGGAAGAATAATTCACATAAAGGATTTGATTGTTTACATTAAAAAACTAGGAGAACTGAGCAAGTGGAGAGTGAAATGGACGAAAAAGAAGGAAGATGAGAAATTGGAAAAATTGTCAAAACAATTTCCAATGAGAGAGATTGCAGGTGGAGGATATGTTCATGTCCCATGGTCAAGACAGGACATACTGCTGTTCACAAATGATTTTCCAAGATTGAGGGAGAAGCCAGTCGAGTGGTATAGGCAGGTGGACAGGTTCATCAAAGTCTCAAAAGTTCTGTGGATTGATCTGGATGGATTTTTTGACATTGTTGTCCCATCAGATCTTTGGACAGAATGCAAAATAGCCATAAGTTGGCCAAAAATAGAACCTGATCGAAATAAGGAAACCGGTGCTCCAAATCCTCTTGTTATGGAGTTTTATGAAAAAGTGATTTACTGGTTGAAAAATAAAATTCCACCGAAAGAGGTTGATTGGGTAAAAATCGAAAGAACAAACCAGGAAACAAAAGAATCAGTCCATTCATTTTACGAAAGGTTACTGTTGATTCTTAAACAATACAGTGGCTATGAAAAACTAGACGAGAAAGATATGAGTCATTTCGTCTACAGATTTGTTTATGGTCTAAAACCAGAAATTGCAGACATGATCAGAAACAGTATTGTCGGATGGCAAGCACTTTCTGTTGATGACATTTTGAGAAAGGCAAAATACTGAAGTGATGAGTTAGAAGTGAAACAAAAGAAGCTCAAGGAGAAAGCCATGTGGGCTCAGGTAAAAGTGGCTGAGCATCAGATTGCTAGTCTTGGTAATAAAAACACAAATTTTGTTCAAACTACAAATTCGAATCAAGGGCAAGGGAAGTTTAAAAGTAATAATCTTGTGAGAAAAATTAACCCCCGGATTGAAGAGATGAAACAAAAATTACCTTGTTTTAATTGTGGTGAGCTTGGACACTGGAGAGACGAATGTAAGAAACCACCTAGAAATTTAAAAAGTCCATTATTAAATCCACAGATGCAGAATGATGTTGACCTGCAGCAACAGCTACAGTTGCAACAGAATTTAAACGAATTAAGTCTTCAGCGACAGTTGCAGCAACAGGTGAATCAGCAACAGGTGAATCAGGTGAATAACCGTCAGAATCAATTGCCACAGGCACCATTTCCAAATTGTGGGGGAACTCAGAGATATAATTCAGGTGTGGGATTTCAAGGAGATGATCAGGTAATAAAACCACAAAGGCAAAGGGTGCAAAATGCAGCACAACAGTTTTTGTTAACAGAAGGGCAAGAGAGTGATTCTGATGATTGTTACTGACGGTGCCCGAGAGAGGAGGAAGAGTGTGTTGTTGGAGCCACTCTTGAGGTTGACCAGTCTGGTCCATTTGTAAATGGGAAAGTTAATGATGTAGACATCACTTTTCTAGTGGACACTGGTGCTACCCGTTCTACTGTTAGATCAGTGGAAATTGAAAACCTACCTCTCTCTGGGGATACCATCCAAGTTGTTGGAGTAAGCAATCAACAAATCAGGACTGATTTGACTGATCCAGTACCAGTTGAAATTGGTAATTTTAAAGACAAACACAGATTCGTGGTTTGTAACAGTAATCCAGTGAATCTATTGGGCAGAGATATATTGTGCAAAATTAATTGTAGAATATATTGTTCTCCTGAAGGAGTTGAATTGCAAACAATGGAGGAAGATGGCTTGTACAGGTTGACAATGATGTTAATGGAAACAGAGGAAACAAAATTGTTTCCTGCATTTGAAAAAGAAAATCTGCCGGAAGAGCTCAAGGAAACAGTGAAATCTGAGATTTGAGATTTGACTGGGAATGAGATGGGTCTGATGAAACATGTCGATCCAGTCAAAATTACACTGAAGCAGGGAATAGAATTTCCTAATATTCCTCAATATAAAATGAAAGCAGAGACAATTGAGGGAGTCATACCTGTGATTGAAAAATTCATTAAACAAGGTGTTTTAAAAGAAATTGAGAGTAGCCCTTGTAATTCACCGATCATGGGAATTAAAAAGTCGAACGGAACGTACAGGATTGTACAAGATTTGAGAAAGGTTAATCAGATTGTTGTTCCATGTTGCCCTGTGGTTCCAAATCCAGCAGTAATCCTATATCAGATTCCACATGATGCTGAATGGTACACTGTCATTGATCTTTGCAATGCATTCTTTACTGTTCCTCTACATCCAGAGAGTCAGGAAATTTTCGCTTTCAGATTCCAGAGTAGGACCCTCGCATGGTGCAGAATCCCTCAAGGGTATACAGAGAGTCCTTCAATCTTTAATGAGCTGTTAAAAAGATCTTTGGAAAATTTAGATTTACCTGGCAGGTCTACGTTGGTGCAGTATATCGACGATTTGTTGATAGCTGCTAAAACGAGAGAAAATTGTGTGACAGACACAATAATACTTTTGAATCATCTTGCAGATGAGGGACATAAAGTGTCTCCAGCAAAACTACAGTTTTGTAAACAAGAAGTGAAATATCTTGGTCACAGAATTGCAAAGGGGAAAAGACAAGTGACAGTTGAGAGAATTAAAATGATTCAAGCAATGCAACCACCCAGAACACAGAGACAAGTTCGAATGTTTTTGGGAATGGTGGGCTACTGTCGACAATGGATAAGTGGATTTTCGGTAATTGCGAAACCACTACAGAGACTGACAAGATCTGATGTAAAGGATCCAATTATTCTCAATGAGGCTGAGATGGAATCTTTTGAGAACCTGAAAAACGAGCTTATGTCAAGCTTCTGCTTTGGGCATGCCGAATTATGAGAAAGATTTTGAACTATATTGCAGTGAGAGAGAGGGATGTGCATTGTCTGTGTTAATTCAGAGACATGGGAATCTAAAGAAACCCATTGCATATTTCTCTGCAGTTCTGGATCCCATTGCAAAAGCATTACCAGGTTGTTTGAAAGCAGTTGCAGCTACAAGTGTCAGTCTTGAGCAGAGCGAAGGAATCATAATGGGATTTCCTGTGAAAGTTTTTGTGCCTCATTCGGTTGAAATATTACTGACAAGAGGTAAAACTCAGCATTTAACAAGCAGCAGATTGACTAAGTATGAGAAAATCATACTAGGTGCAGATAATGTTTCCATTTCAAGATGTTTGAATCTGAATCCTTCTACATTACTGCCTGATTCTGAAATTGTTGATGAAAATGAAGTGGAACATGAGTGTTTGGATGTCATGGAATTTTGCACCAAACCAAGGCAGGACATTAAAGATGTTCCTTTGCCTGAATCAGATGTTGTCTACTTTGTGGATGGCTCCTGTCTGAGGACAGAGGGAGGTGTTTTGAAAGCATCATACTCAGTCTGTACAGTTGCAGATGTCAAAGAAGCATCATGTCTGGAAGGAATTCGTTCAGCACAAGTGGCTGAATTGATTGCTTTGATTCGTGCTTGTGAAATATCAAAGGACATAAGAGTTACCATCATTACTGATAGTCAGTATGGGTACGGGGTTGTGCATGATTATGGACAGCTCTGGTCTCAGAGAGGCTATTTGACCTCAGCAGGGTCACCAATTAAAAATGCAGTTTTCATCAAAAGATTAATTGAAGCCATACAGTTGCCGAAAGAGATCGCAATTGTAAAGTGTGCTGCACACACGAAAGGAGTGGATTATATCTCAAAAGGCAATGCCTATGCAGATGAGACAGCAAAGTACTGTGCAAGAAAATGTTGTGCATACAATCGGGAAAAGAGTAAAGAAACTGATTCAAATTCATTAATGCTAACAACAGTTGTAGAGACATGGCAGGAGATCAGAGACTTACAAAATGAAGCAGATGATGAGGAAAAAGATCTATGGCTAAGAGCAGATTGTAGACCACGTGATGAGGATGGAGTGTGGATCTATAAAGATGGCAGAGTAGTCTTACCAAATTGTTTGATTGCTGATATGGCGAGATTGTATCATGGCCCAGCTCACCTTGGAAGAGCTTCCATGATCAGACTTTTCCGAGAGACTTGGTTCAATACAAAATTCAGAACGATTGCAGAGTTTTTTTGTCAAAGGTGTTTGTCATGCCAACAAATGAACCCAAACAGAAAATCAGTTGTTGGAACAGGGGTAATTGGTCGAGAGGGTGGTCCCTTTACCAGGTTGCAGATGGATTTCATTGAAATGCCCCTACACAATTGTCTGAAATATGTTCTTTTAATTGTTTGTTTGTTTTCAAGATGGGTGGAAGCATTTCCTACACGACATTGTGATTCAATTACAGTGGCAAAATTGCTACTCAGAGAAATTATCCCAAGGTACGGTTTTCCAGTCACTATTGAGAGTGATGGAGGAAGCCATTTTGATAACAAACTAATGAAGCTGATATGTGAGGCATTAATCATTGAGCAGAAAATACACTGTGCATACAGACCAGAGGCATCTGGAGTGGTTGAGCAGATTAATGGGACAATTAAAAACAGGATTGGAAAAATGTGTCTGGAAACAGGTGTAAAGTGGACCGATGCTCTTCCACTTGTGTTAATGTCATTGAGAAGTACACCTGATAAAAAGACAGGTTTAAGTCCTCATGAAATACTGATGGGAAGAGTCATGAGGCAAGCTTTTGTACCTGTAGGCAAACTGTTGAGTATAAATGACAGTGCTATTTTGGATTACTGTAAAAGGTTATCTGATATAGTGACTTCTGTGTCTAATCAGGTGGGAACTGAAGCACAATCAAATGGGAAAGTTCTGACACATGATTTGAGACCTGGTGATTGGGTCAGAACAAAAGTACATCGGAGAAGAAATTGTTTGGCTCCTAGGTGGCAGAAACCTAGACAAATAATTCTGGTTACTACAAATGCAGTAAAATGCAGAGGATTGAAAAGGTGGATACATCCTAGTCATACCATTCCAGTGCCTACTCCTGAGAGTTCTGATGTAGAAAGTGATACTACAGAAGATTCTGATTCAGAAGTAGAAGGTGAAACAAATCCAGAGACTGAAGATCGACAAGGAGGTCGACATCTGGAACCTGTGCCTGTGAATGAAGAATCGATGAGAAAAGACTGTGAGATAATTGAAATAGATTCTGGAGAAGAAGGGAATCTATCAGAAGGAAAAACGACTGAGGATTCAGCCAAGAAGATTAATGGAGTAAGTTCCATTGAAGACAGAGAGGCTGAACCAAAAGAAATTTCTGACCAGGAGAGTATCGAAAAGCAGAAGTTAAGCTCTGAAGTAAGGAACAGAAATCCAGAATCTGGGAAGTTGGAGGTAATTGAAGAGGAGGAGGAAGACGAATTACCGAGTACCAGTGATGGAAGACAAAGTATAGTTCCTGAAGGAGTCAAACTGCCGAATAGAGAAGTTCCTGAGTCAATAATTGAAGTTTCAGACTGTAATACTGAAGAAAGTGATGTGGATGGTGAAAGTAGAAGTCCAAAGAAAAGATCTTGGAAGTCTGAGACAAGTGCTTCAGAACCAAAGAGAAGATTCGTGAGGAAAACTGATTTTTGGCCTGGTGGAAGATTGAGAGTCAGGTTGATCAAAAAACCGAAGGAGCAGGTGGAAGAAATCAGTAGCCAAAAGGATTCTGAAAAGGAGGTTGGAATCGGGAGAAAAATCGAAGTAGTGACAAGGAAATGAAAGAGGATTATAAGGCCAAATCAGAAATATAAATCGCCTGAGTGGACTTATCTAGTCATTCCACCTGTCATTGACATTTACGATAGTAGTCAAGAAGAAGAAGAAATTGAAGAAATTAGTGACAATGATTGAAGTACAAAATTTTTTAATTGGATTTTTGGGTTTTTAGTTTTTGGCAAAAGGCTGAAGAAATCTTGTTAGGTGACACAAGGTCGAAGAAAAGTTGTTTAGTTGAAGAAAAATTTACTTGTGACATAAGGTCGAAGAAATACTGTTAGGGTTAAAAATATATATATATATTTTAAAAGGGGGGTGTAAATAATTAATCTTTTATTAAATTTTTAAAATAGTTTAAAAATTTTTTTTTCCTTTTTAAGGCAAAACTAACCAAAGATGCCTTACGTTATGAAACAGAGTACTTCAAGATGTTCCATTTTTAAGAGATGCTGTAAGATGACTCTGGTGTGTCTGCTCATTCTAATTCTGCTCTGGTTAGTTTTAGCTGTTATTATTCCATTTGAAATTAACAAGGATTTTCACAAAGCCAACATGACAAGCAAAGCTTCAGTTAGTCAAAACAAACATAGTGCAACTGGCAAAGTTATTGCTCATCAACCTAACATTCATCAGGACAAATCTATCAGTGATTTTTCAAGCAATACATTCACAAAGCTTTTGAGTGAATATGTAAAGGTAATGGATGCAAAAGACTGCTACGTTTGTGTTAAATTACCTGCTTCTGTTTCTGAGGGAGTGACATATAATATGCTTCCTCTTACATATGGTGTGACATGCAGTGTGTTAGCTAGCTTGTTCTATCAGACTGGACGCTTAGAATACTATTATTCAGATTTTGACGAGATTTTTGCCAATTTAAAAATTGAGGGTGCTTTGAATAAACATAAGAGAGCAAAACAGATGAGGGAATTTTTCCTTGTTACTAATGAACTTACCTATGAGTATGCTTACAAGAACAATTTAACCTGCAAACTAAGTGCTGAAGGAAAGAAGTTTTTGAACCTGGTTGAAGAAAGGAGAGCAATTTACAAGAGAAATGAGATAGTCAAGCAGACTAAATCCAGGTTCTGGCAGAAAGAGGATGAGAAGCTTAATGGCAAAATGCTTGATAATGTTGCAATTCACATAGACAAACCAATTAGTGGTAAGCTTTGCATTAGGAGAGACAATACACTTTTTGATAACTACTTTGTGGGTGCAAGTAATTGTGAAGATACATATCAGATCATGGGAGGTTGGGGATTCAAAGGTGGAAAAGATCCAATTTTTCCTGGGATTTATTTTGTTTGTGGTGACAAGGCTTACTACAACCTTCCTGACCATTGGTATGGAACTTGTTATGTTGGGATTGTTTTTCCTAAAATGTTCCATGTTGACAGAGATTCGGAAGGATTGTTCAAAATTCACAATTATGGAAATAGGGCTAAAAGAGAAACTTTTACAGAAGTTTTGGGAGATATTTTTCAAGCAGTGATACCTATTGTAGGTATAACCCTGAACGCAGGGAGAATCAGAAAATTGTCCACAATTGTTGACAGGTTGTCAACAGATACAGCTGATGGTTTCCAATTAGTGAATGTTGAGGTCATTGCAATCAGATCTATGGTGATTCAAGATCGCCTTGCTTTAGACATACTCCTGGCAAAAGAGGGAGGAGTCTGTGGCATTTTACATGTGCAACATTGTTGTACATATATCCCTGATGAAAGTAAGAATCTTGAGATGTACATTAAGAACATCACAGAGATGCATTCAGAGATAATTCCGTTAGAAGAAGAAGATTTTACAGAAATACTTTCAAAAAGATTCCAATGAATCAAAAATTGGTTTCATGACATTGGAAGTTCAGTTCTTGGCAAGATTTTGGCACCTTTGATTGTGATAATATTCATTTTCATTTTGACAAAAATTGGTTGTTTGTTGCATAACAGAAAGAGACAAATGAAGGAAAAGAGAAGAATTTATAAACTCAAAAAAGAAGAGGAGAGAGAGATTGAGTTGCAGGAATTACACAGAGCTCGTTATGACAATTGCAAGGATTTTGCAGAAACAGATTTTTAGAAATACTGACACAGATGAATTTGAATCATTTTCCAGAAAGTTTAAAATTCCAAATTTTGGGTGGTGGTGTGGTGATTTGTGAATCACCAGATGAGGGAGTTGATGGAGCGAGATAGAAAACAGAAATCTGTTTAAACTCGTGAAGTCATATTTCCATAACATAAATAATAATATTAATGATTTGTGATGTGATATGCTAACACAACCTAGATTAAACTTCATACACGGGGACATTAATATGTGTGCTCATAAACGTGCATAAATGTTGCATCTTTTGTTCGTGCAAAAATAATACATTAATTTGTCGTTTTCGTTTCTGTCATTACTAACTGCAGCAGATTTAAAAGAAGCATGTGCTTATTTTGCTTTTCTTGTCTATGTGATGTCATTTCTACTATTCTAGGTGCACATAAGGTTTAATGGATTCATGAAGACTGGTAGATATAAAATGCTGCTTATTTGTTGCTTTGTGCTAGGTAACATTAGACTAATTGGGAGGGTTAATCAATTAGTAAACGAAGGGTGGAAACAGAATAAATAATATTTCTTACATTAATACTTTTCTTGTGTTTGTTTTATACTAGAAAAATAAGTTGCCTGCTTTTGGGCCTAGTTTGCTCGAGTGTGCTAAGCGATGAATTTAATTCTGCAAGGAGCACGAGATGTCTCTGTGAAAGAAAGTTTCTGTCAAAATTGCATTCACTCAACAAAGATGGTGTGTTGTCATTATTCTGTCGGACGTGGCCAAGGTCAGAAACCGGTAGAAAGAACACTTGATAACTTAGCGTCCGAGGAAGTGTAATGGAGTCAGTGAGAAACTTTTGCTAAAAATGTTGCAAATCAAGGAAGCTTTGGAACACGTACAAGAAAGACAATGGTCCCAAAGAATATGACCGAATGGAAGTTTTGAAATGTAGGTGACATGTCACTTGTCACTCTCCGACCAATGAGACATCGTCGTTTGCAGAAAATTTTCCTTTACTTAGATTAGCTAGCATAGAAAGGTATAAAAAGTCAATGCCCTGGTAATAGGCTGGCTGCTGCTTTCTGACTTTCCGATGAGGGTGTCGTGCTGCTGGACTTTGCGTGGAGCACGTAAGAATCCTCAAAGAACTTTACCTTTTCTTTTATTTAGCTTAGCTAGGGACTTAGGATTTTAGAAATGCTAAACTTATAATTTCTTACTTAAAACTGTATTTTTCTTATGACACTTTTCAAACATGCTTGCTATAATTCTAATAAAATTGCATTTATGAAACTATATTTTGATTTATCTAAAATTAGTTAATAAAAATCTTACTTTTGAAACAAGCTGGTCTTGGTTATTCAGAAGCGTAGGTTACTATTAGCTAGATGCCATCGCCATGGTGGTCATTTAAATAGTTAGGTTTTGTTCAAATGACGTCAACATTTACCGCGGTTGTATATAGTTTGTATATATTTTGTAGATAAGGTGTATTTAGGTTTAATGTGATCACCTGATTCAGTGGGTCAAATATGTCATATTTGGTTAATGGGTCCATGAGTTAGAGTAGTAATTTATGTGGTGGATTATAGAGTTGGGTAGCATTGCTCATGACATATTTCCTATAGGCCGCTGGATCACACCCCTTTCCCTTTGTCCAGTTTCGCGCCAGAGCTGGGGCTGGAGTGCCCCAGCAACTGGTTTGGACCGGGCTATGCATGGAGAACCTTGTGTGCCCCAGACAGTGTCTGGAAAAGCATCTTTCCATTCAACCCACCCTGCCCCAATATACTACAGGCTGTCTGGGGAGGTGCTAGTACCTCCCTCGACAGGAAACCTATTGTCCAGCCCTCCCTTGCTGGAGTTTCGTCCAGCTGCAGGAGGTCAGACTCATGTCTGTGGCAGCAGTGTCCATTTTGTGATGCTGAGGCTCTGTTTAACTTTAACCGGGTAAAGCAGTAACTACATGTCTTCTCCCTCTAGAAGGGTGGAATGCTACCCCCGCCGCCAGGACTAGCAGGGGGGGGTTAGTATTCCAAAGTGCTTGACACCTTACACAACATGTTTTGATAAAGCCAAACCAAAGTTAGCATTAACCGCGAGGTTCATAAAGCACTTAAGAGTATATGGTATGGCTATATCATAGAACAGCTATAAGGACATGGTTCTGAAAGCTGCAGAAGGGCTCAGCTCATGCTAGAGCACCATCTCACATAAAACCAAGCACTCTGCCTCCAGGATTGTTAAGGCCTGCCATAGGAGTGACTTATAGGTATATATGTGTCTATATATAAGGGTAGATATAGGTATACTATATCTATGCAAGGGGTGATTACACCACCTTGCCCAAGCTGAGTGATCAGCCTGTGGTGTCAGTTTGGATGGCCAGCCAGGGGTGGCATAATACATGCTCCAGCCCCTGGTAGGCCTTGGATGCACCTATGCCCTGGGTACCTATGGTACACTATACAGGGGCTCACAAAGGTGACCCAATTCCCAATTAGGTATGTACCTAAAAGTACATGGGGTCCATTTTACAGAGAGAGCAGATAGCCTGGGCCCCTGAATAGCAGGATCCCAGGCCAACTAAGTAAAAAAACCAGCTAAACACTAGGCAAAATGTTGGGGTAACCATATAGTCAGATATCCACCTTCCTACATGCTCCACGTCAAAGGCTTGCAAGGTGTTCATTTTGATTTTGTATTTTGCAACCTTTGTATCCAGTGCCCTCATGAGTTGACTTAAAGTGTTATACATTCATACATGCTAGCACGGTCTGACTCAAGACTTGAATCTGGAATCTCAGCGCCACCTCGGGATTGTTTGGGATCAAGCTTTTCACCAGCATGTACATTTGGAGGAAGAACCTATCAGTATCAACAGTGAGGGGGCTGGGGTTCCTCTCTAACTAGGACTCTATGAATTTGGTCTGCAGTAGAAAGTTTGTCCTCTTGCTTGTTGTATACGTGAATGAGTAGTCACAGCCTCGCTCAAGGGTTGAGGGTATAGCAAATGGAGAAGTGTGGCTCAATGGTTAGAGTGGCAGACCCTGATGCAGAGGTCTGGCCCGGGACCAGGGTTCAATTCCCGCCTTGGCGGCTCTTGGGCTCAATTTCCACGGACCTGATAATTCTCGCCTCGGTGCCTATTCTAATCATGGGTCCCACTCTGCAACTCTGGGCAATAGCTTGCTTAATCTCCACAACGGCCCCAACAGCGCTAGGATGCCTGGCTTTACCTTGGGGGTGCCCAGGAGTGGGCACTTCTCAGGGAAAGGCCAGGAAGGGTTCCACAGCGGTATGTGTACAGCGCCTTGAGACCCCTTCGGGGGTGATTTGTGCGCTATATAAGCACTACATTTACAAATCAGGTGCAGAATAACACAGTTATCACAGTTTAAAATAGTTGTGAATGTCCAGCCAGAGCTGTGTGTACACAACACTAAAATAGCACCTAAAAAATATACTTACAGCACAAATGAAAACAAAAACATAACAAAATAGTAAAGCGGTTAGTAGATAGTTGGAGTAGTTCAACAATTGTCGCAAACATATAATAGCTGTAAGCATGATCATGGCCACAATGCTGTAAAATGGAGGATTGGAAGCCTTGCACAAGCAGAGTTGTAAACATATACTATTCACAACTATGGTGTCCGTTAACACCTGAAAGTAAACTGAAACTTCTTTGAATGATAATCTCAAGAGAGATTAGTATCTAATTAAAGAAAAAGTGATTTTAACTTTAGTGCAGTTGGTTGTGATTTATACCCTGTGCCTCTGCAGATCCTTTATCTCTGAAACATCCCAGCTGCAGACTGTGACCCCAGAAACGTTGCACACACTCACTGCACCTATGTATTACTGTACAGCAGTGGTAGTGCCTGATTCTGACATGATGACTTTGTTGTACATTATTGGCACTGCCTCCCAGAAGTTTCCTATCCTAGTGGGCTTCAGTAGATGCAAGGACTTTGCATGGGAGTCGGTTTGTGATATAGAATTTGCGAGGAGAGCACAATATCCATTAGAACCAGCATTACCAAATGTACGTAACTGTGGGCCTGATCCAGAGTTTGGCGGACAAGTAAGTCAAAAACACATAATGGATATTCTGTCAGCCTTATTACAAATGCATTAGGATTTCAAATATTTCCCATCAATTACTAACAATTTGTGTGCTACGCTAACAAATGATGGATGGAATGCTGAATGAATTATACATTCACCCCCAGTCAAGAGATCTGGGTTGAATACATCATCATTCTTTAGCTCACTTCGCCACTCCAGTTTAGACCCAGCCATATGCAAATCAGTATTGACTCTGTGCCTCATGGGAACAGTCCAGACCGAACTGCCAAGCCAGGTCCTCCCTGGACCGGAAACAAGCATCCTGGGACCGGTTTCTGGGTATTACCCTTCATCAGCCAGGCTAGCTCAGTGAGCAAGGGACCCATGTCTGGGTATACCCATCCCACTTAGAGTGAAAAGTGCTATGCAAACAAATGATGGACGGAATGCTGAATAAATCATAAATTCACCCTCAGTCAAGAGATATGGGTTAAATCCTTCGTTCTTTTGCTCACCATGCCACCCCAGTTTAGATCCAGCCATATGCAAATCAGTCTTGACCCTGTGCCCCATGGGAACAGTCCAGACCTAACTGCCATGTCAGCTCCTCCCTTGACCGGAAACAAGCATCCTGGGACCCGTTTCTAGGTATTACCCATCATCAGCCAGACTACCTTGAATCCAGTGGCACAGTGAGCAAGGGATCCACGTCTGGGTATACCCATCCCCCTTAAAGTGAAAAGTGCTACGCAAACAAATGATGGACGGAATGCTGAATAAATCATACATTCACCCCAGTCAAGAGATCTGGGTTAAATCCCTTGTTCTTTTGCGCACCCTGCCACCCCAGTTTAGACCCAGCCATATGCAAATCAGTCTTGACCCTGTGCCTCATGTGAACAGTCCAGACCTTACTGCCAAGCCAGGCAATGGATTTAGGCCCAGATCTCTGTACTGGGGTTAATGTATGACATTGTTCTGCATTCTGTCCTTCAATTGTTCTTTTTGCAATTGTCACCCCGAGTGGGACGGGTATGCCCAGACGTGGGTCCCGTGCTCTTCATGACACTGGAGTCAAGCTAGCCTGGCTGATGAGGGCTGAAAGCCCAAAACCATTTGTACTTTTTGCAATTGTCACCCCGAGTGGGACGGGTATGCCCAGACGTGGGTCCCGTGCTCTTCATGACACTGGAGTCAAGCTATCCTGGCTGATGAGGGCTGAAAGCCGAAACCATTCCTAGGATGCTTGTTTCCAGTCCAGGGAGGACCTGGCCTGGCAGTTCGGGCTGGACTGTTCATATTGGGCGCAGGATCAAGACTGATTTGCATATGGCTGGGTCCAAACTAGAATGGCATGGTGAGCAAAAAAATCTATGGATTTAGGCCCATGTCTCTGTACTGGGGTGAATGTATGACATTGTTCTGCATTCTGTCCATCAATTGTTCTTTTTGCATTTGTAACCCCGAGTGGGATGAGTATGCCCAGACGTGGTCCTGTGCTCTCCATGCCACTTAAGTCAAGCTATCCTGGCTGATGAGGGCTGAAAGCCCGAAACCAGTCCTAGGATGCTTGTTTCCAGTCCAGGGAGGACCTGGCCTGGCAGTTCGGGCTGGACTGTTCTCATTGGGTGCAGGGTCAAGACTCATTTGCATATGGTTGGGTCCAAACTGGAATGGCATGGTGAGCAAAAAAGACAATGGATTTAGTTCCTGATCTCTGTACTGGGGTGAATGTATGACATTATTCTGCATTTTGTCCATCGATTGTTTTTTGCACTAACAATTTGTGGGCCTCATATTGGCAAAATGAAGAGAAGCTACATGATAATATGATGAACTAAGATCTACCAAACAAAAGGCCTGATTTATAGTTTGGTGGATGGTCACTCACTCACAAACATGCCAGATATCCCGTCCATCTTATTACAAGTGAAGATATACTTTCAATAAGGTGGACCAGATATCTGTCACATTTGCGATGGAGGGCCCGTCCGCCAAATTCTAAATCAGACCCAAAGTCTCTCATTGGCTACCCAGACCAAGCATAAATGTTTTGTAAGGGTGTGAAATGAAGACAAAGGCCTAGATTACAACAAGGCTGCAACTGCGGGTTCAGAAGCAAACTCCTGTTTGGGCACAAAACCAGACTACATGTTGGCGGCAAATTGCATTCGATTTAGGAGTTTGCCCACATGATTTGGATGCAATACCAGTTTGCAAATCCACCAACCTAATTATATCATGCATAAATTCTGCCTCATTTCTCATTCGATGGGTTCAGTGAAAACAAGGGTGAATTTTTTGCACCTACTAATTATCTCGTCCTGTGTGGTGGTAATAGGAAGGTGTATAATTTGTAACGTGATTTGTCCATATGCTGCAGCCGTCGAGGTGCATTAAAAAAAGTATGGGAACTGTGATGCTGCATGTAGTGGGGCAGGGTTAGTGAGCATGGGGCCATATGTATGGCTAAAAAACCAAAATATTCTGTACTTTTTTTGGTCTTTCTCCTTCAGGTAACTACATATAAAATAAGGCCCATTGTAAATGAAAAATAAATGCAAGTTAATTTAATCGGTGGGAAATGCACTAAAGTACATAATGAAACCTCTAGTAGTTAATGCACTGCAGAGGTCTGTGTTTGTAACCAGAGAACCACAGAATTGAATCTTGGTTGGTGCAGCTGAGAATAGTGACTTGTGTATTCTTAGCACTACTAGGTTCCTGACTGTGACAGAAAGCACTGTAAATACCTGTCATTTTAAACCTGCTTTACACACTGTGTAAAATAAACTGGAACAAAATGCGCAAAAAGGTTTAAGATAAAATGGTGCTTCCAAAATATACATTTTAATAATAGCTGTACTTAGGGAAATTCTTTTTTTTATAACTGTCCCGCACTTCAAAGCTCAGCTGGTAACTCCTTTGTACTACCACTCAAGAAGAATAAATCTGTGTCATAGGTAAGCTTCAAGTGATTTCATCAATTAAGTACCCTTTACATTTGTATACTAACCAGTTGCGCACATTTGCATTTCTTTCAGGCTGCAGGGACCCTGGCAAAAAGGCTTGTTTCTTGTTTAGCTGTCTGTCGGTGGTCGGTTTCACAGCACAAGAGACTCCCTGAATGTAGGGTGACCAGGCGTCCCCGTTTTGCCAGGACGGTCCCAGTTTTTAACTTGCTGTCCCAGCAAATTTCAAGAAATATAGCTCATGTCCCCGTTTTTAAAGAGGGTCAACTGAAAACGTTGGGAGGTGTTTTTTATGTTTTACAAAGCTAGGATAGTTAGCAATTGTTTCAAGAAAGCAATTTAATTAACAGGCAAGCCACTGGGTTTAAAAATTGCATTTTATGTATGTTCTTACTGCCTGTTCTGTAATTCTCCGCTGAAGAGCGTTCTCATCGCTTAAAGTAAAATTGTAGTCCTTCTTCTATTTTTGTGAAATGTCCCGGTTATTGGCTTTAAAATTCTGGTCACCCTACCCTGAATGACACTTCAACAGATGCGTTTAAATCTCGGAATTAACCGTTCCAGAGTGCTTGTCTTTCACAAAAAGTAGGGGGACTGTTTTCTTAAATTAAAAAAATATGGCACGTCCCGATTCTCCGATCGCGCCCACTTTGACCTCTGATATGCAGGGATCAGGCCGTGGTGGCTTTTTTGCAGCTCTCCTTCAAAGCACCCCTTTCTAAAACGTTGCCGTTCGCCAATGTAGAGTGTGTCACTGTTCCTTGGGCGGTGTCCTGATGTTTGACTCACAGTGTTCCATGATGCTTGGCACTGTCCATTGCTTTGGGTCGTGCTTGTCGGGCTACTCCCTTGGAAAGTCTTCCATAAATAAATGACCTGGCCTAGGCGGCATGCGTTGGGTCTCGACCAGCGAGACCCATTTCAAGCCAAGTTACTGGCTTCATACTAGGACGTGAGCGGTGTCTCAAGTTGCATATGAGATGCTTCTCAAAGTAATACTTTTGTAGTTTTGGGGCATTTTATTAAAGAAACATCCACCCCAATAACTATTTGTATATTTGTTTTCTTCAAAATATATTCAAACGTTTATAACCAGAAATTAGTACTCTGCGTGACGGACGTGTGCTAGCGATGTAGTCTTATTCTTGTCTGGGTCTGCCACCTACTGTTCATTTACAGAAGTACAGCTTTCTTTTGCCAATCTGGGGGAATACTTTTTTACACGTATGGGGAGTGCATTGGTGCGTGTCCAAGATCTGGGCTCGAGAGGAGTGCTCAAGGTCGAATTTCAGTTGCACAAGAAGAAGTATTTATTGTCTCAATACTGAGTGTTGCTGCTGGTTAGGAACGAGGTGCATTTGTTGAGCTCTGTGTGCACCAGTGCTCTAAAGTTAGGGTGACTAGGCATCCAGGATTTGCCTGGACGGTCCTGAGTTTTCACCAACTGTCCCGGCAGTTTTCAAGAAATGTAGCTCATGTCCCGGTTTTTAAAGAGGGTGGACTGAAAACGTCTGGAGGTGCTTTTTTATGTTTTTCAAAGCAGAGATAGTTAGCAGTTGTTTCAAGACAGCAATTTAATTAACAGGCAAGCTACTGGGCTTAAAATTTGCATTTTATGTATGTTCTTGCTGCCTGTTCTTTAATTCTCTGCTGAGGAGTACTGTCATTCTGTGCACTAGCTTGAAGTAAAATTGTAGCCCTTCTTCTATTTTTGTGAAATGTTCCGTTTTTTGGCTTTAAAATTCTGGTCACCCTATGTAAAGTAGATGTTGCACCTCAGAAGTGAGGTGTATGCAGGGGTTTAAGTGGGATGAAAAAAGTGGTGGGGTCTCTCGAAGAGGCATGGCCGATGTAGCTGAGGGCGTGGCTTAAAAACATTCAAGCTAAACATTTGTGCTTACTAGCATAGTGTGCCACCCGACTGGTATTTTGCTGTTTCTGTTATTGCATCCAGATATTGTATACAACATTACAGCTACAACAAGCCAGGATTATTGGCTTTCTCAATGCTTCTTAGTTGCATAAGATAATTAAACAACAGCTATGTCTTTGTTGTATATAACATTAAAAATGCTTTAGTTATGACATGGTGAGACTCTAAAAGAATAATAACGACTATCTTTGCAGTTACATCAATGGCAGTGAAGGGTGGCACTGCTGCAGAATTAAGATATTTTATTTTCACTCTGACGGTGAGGGCGAAATGGAGAAACCGATAGAGACCCGTTCGGCACCTGCAGCACCGGCAGGACCCGGACCACTTAAAGCCCTGGGTGTATGGACACATGTCTATGTGTATCCCATGTTCGGACACACAGGTTCTACTGCGGATCAGGACAAAGGTGCAGTGCCAGAGCTCTGTGCACGTTTCAGAACTGAAACATCAGTGAACATGCAGTGATGTGCATTGGGGAAACCCTAGGGTACTGAAACCAAGGGGTGCTGTCAGCTGGTATTGAGGTGCGTTCGCAGAGGTTTGTCTGCGTCTGGGACTTAAATAGCAAGGGTTGTTGTGTGTCATGACTGTGTGATTCTCTATATCTGTACAGGAAGAGGAGGGGTGCTCCAAGCCCGAGGAGCAGTATTTTGGTAGAGAGCCTTATTGTTTTTGTAGTCCTAGAATAGGCGGGGCTTCTGCACCACAACATGGAGGACAATCAGCACAGCTGTGAGTTCTACCAGTGCTTGAGTATCGGGGTGAAAGGAGTTTGCATGTTAGGACTGAGGTGCATTGGCAGATCTCTGTGCTTGTACTGCTGCAGTAGGAGGTGCTGTAGGCCAAGATTGGCAAACACTGGCAGAGCTCTGTGGTGAAATGTTTGGATGTGCTGCAGGGCGAGAGTGAGGGGCGCTGTTCAACTCTGTGTTTGTCTTTGTACCGGAACGATAGATGGTGGTGACGGTTAGGATTACAATGTCTAGGTCACTGGGGGATTCTTTAGGGCTCTCTAGGCCAGGGTGGCTTGCATGATGTTATTTCCTTGGTGACCAAAGGCAGTGTGTTCTCTGTGTTGGTCAGGGTCAGTGGCAAGGATTTACGGTGCTCCACTGGCTGTGGTTGGTGGGGGACTGCTTCTGAGTGAGTGTCTTTAATTTCGGATGTACATTATGACAACGCGGGCTTTTACACCGCGCTGCAGTTATGACGCATCCATTACAACGCAAGTCGTTACAACGACTTGCGCTGTAGGCGCTGGATTTTGGAATAGTATGATTTACTATTCCAACTCCAGCCTAAGCAACAGTAGGGAAGGTGTTGGAATAGTAAATCTACTATTCCTTAGTCTCTAGCGCCATCCAGCGCCAGTCATAGTAACGACTTGCGTTGTAATGGCAGCGTCGTAATGGCAGCGCGGTGTAAAGCCTGTGTTGTCATGGCTGTCTCCCTTAATTTCAGCCCCTCAGGCTGCACTCTGCCAAGCTTGCTTTATGGTGGTGTGGTTTCTTGGCACGCTTATTGTACTTTGGAGTTCTGTCTGTCCTGTCTTCAAAATTCTGCTGCCCCTCTTGGTCTGTTCGGGCCATTGTAGAATCTGGTCCAACTCTCGCATATCTCTGGCCTCATGTGTGCCTCTCCTTCCATCAGTTGGCAGTCTTTCTGTACCAGTACGCCTTGTCTGCCCTGTCTTTTGGCCTGGCGATATTTAAATCTTGCTGGAGTAATCAGAGTAATGATCCAGAGGCGGCTCCTCCTTTAGGGCGAAGGAGCGTCAGCCCCTCTGCCAGCAATTTAAAAAATGTAAAAATAAAACGATAATAAAATGGGTTTAATACTCGTTTTATTATCGTTTTATTTGGGGCTTGGGGCAGGGCCAGGATGATGATAGGCTTGAGGGGGAGTGGTGGGCTCTACCAACACTGCAAATGTGGTTATGGCTGGCTGTCTCAGCCCAGCCAAAAACCACATGCGCAGTGAAACTCTCTCCAACCCCAGCTGCATTGATGGGCAGGGCCAGACTGGGCGTAGCAGATACCGGGCATTTCCCCGGTGGGCCGCCACTGTGGGGGCTGGTTTTGGGCCCCTGGGGGCCCGATTTTGTTACGGGGGTCGGCAATATCGGCCCCCTGTAGGAAAATTGGCCGAAACCGGACCTAGCAAACAGCTCAACCAAACACCCCTCTCCCCCCCAGGGAGGCCGGCCAATCAGTTTGCCAGGGCTGATTTCGGTTCCCAGTCCAGCCCTGTTGCTGGGGTTGGTGAGAGCAGACACAGACCCCCAGTCTGTCCTGGAGCGCAGATCATCAGTGCTCAGGCCAATCCCGAAGCCGCCCTTATGCATGAGAGCACCTTCAGGATTGGCTGCAGGGCAGGCTGGGAGCCTGTACCTGCCTGCAGTGGCAGAGTGGAGGGGAAGAGCTCGACGCGATGCTAGAGGGCAGCAAGTAAGTTTTATTTTTGATTTTTTTGTCTCGGTCGTTCCCCTTTCCCCATTCCTCCCCCATCCCCAGCTCCCTTACCTGCCTGCCTCTTTTCCCCAGTACGAGACGCCTCTGGTAACTAAAGTAATTTTGTGTTACTCTTGTGATGCAAAATTAATAAAAATTACAATCTTACACCTGCTTGCATCATTTAAAGTAATTTCAAACTAAAATTCCTACAGCAAGAGCAAAAAAAAAAGAGCCCAAACCGCAGCTGGCTGTTCACTTTTTGTTACATTTAGTGCTACTTTCTTAGAGCAAAATGCATCCTCTGGTCTTTTGTGGACCCAAGGGGGCACTTTGCGCTAAGAGAATAGCACTGAATGCAAGTCTACGTTCCTCACACAATTCCACGTAATCACAAATAATTTTGCTGTAGTTTCGCATAATTACACTAAAGCAAATTACACAAATTAATGGCCATCCCAACCTTTTTTCTGGGGTCTTGCCATTTTACCTCTGGCTGTTTGGTTGTCCATTGCTCAAGCACACCTGCTAGATGATGCAGAGGTTTTTTTGCTTCTGCACCACAGCCTTGGGACTTTGCTTCAAGGTTATTAGTTTATCCAAAACTTTGGTTCGTCTTGCCTGTGTCTTGGTCACTCCTGTTTAGTTGAGCATTGCGTCCTGGCCATGGCCATGTGGTTTCAGCTGTTGCACATTCATGGGGTTTGCATGCTGGTCTCCTGTGTGGTTGAAGAAATCTATTCCCATGGAGGCTGTCTGTCCTGCCCTCAGCACTGAGGCCTTCACACTCTTTACTGGCTGCGTTCTCCTACTGGGTGTTCTCCACTGTATGGTCACTGGATGTCTAGGTTTGAGTCTGACCTTTTCACTTGGTGTGTTTTGCTGCCTGTTTTCTTTCTTGTTGTAGGTTGCCTTCTTGACTGTCAGCACCACTTTACACATGTGACTGTGTCCATTCCACTCTTTATTGTGGCTGTGGATTAGATATAGGTGGGCCAATCCACCATTCTACATTAGAGTACATCTTACCTGAGCCTGTTTTGGCCTTTGCCTTTTATGAGGTTTTGGAACATTTGTGTTTCATTGGGTGTTTAGTGTCTTCAGATTTTCAGTGCTGATTTATGCCTTGTGGCTTCTGACACATTCTTTTCGGTCTTAGCTGTCACTGTATGCTTCGTACTGACCTATGCTTTTTGCTGTGCTGTTTTGGTTCTCACATGGAACATTTAGCCCTGGTTTAAATATTCTTCCTGTTTTTTGGACTCAGTGACTTATTTGGCTCCCCTTCCTCTAGGGCCAGCCATTCTATTCAGAAACTTTATTTCGCATTTCATTAAATGCATAAAAGTACATAAATAAAAACAATCATGTAATGCAGGCTGAGATCCACATGGTGCAGTTACAGTGCAAATCAGGATAACATGTAAATTAAAATTATTCTGCAAATGGATAAAACCTTAAAAAAAGTCTCATGTAGTAAGTCAATAAAATTGCATGTGAGAAAATGACAGTGCAATAAAATAAAAACAAAAGTAAAAAATGGAATTCATTGCGACCAAAAAACAGTTAATGCATTCCTACGTGCTAGGTATAACTGTGCAAAACTAGCTGACATTAGAGACTTAACACAATGGCCCAAAAATATTTAATTAACTCATAGGTGCATGATAGGACTGTCCAAATCTAGCTGACATTAGGAACGTGATACAATGAACGGTTAAAATCAAAGTCAAAGTCTGCCCAAGGTGTAAAATGCATTGGGGTAAAAGGGGCAGTCCATTGGAAGCCTTACGTGTTTTTAATGCGGCTAGTAGAAAGGAGGCCATAGTGCAACAAACATACAGTGTATCTATATTTTGTAACATAGCAAGAGTCAGTGTTGGACAAGAACAATATGTGCAGAGTCAATTGAATTAACTTGTTATTCCATGGGCAAGGGGGGAGTTGAGAAATTGAGAATACATTCCTTGGATGCCCCAGCATTGTCGGTATATAGTTTAGTCTGAATCTAATCAAAAGGTGGAGAAGTGTGGCTCACCGGTTAGAAGCGGCAGACCCTAAAGCAGAGATCAGCCCGGGACCAGGGTTCAATTCCCGACGCGGCAGGGTCCTGGTTCAATGTCCGGGACTCGATAATTCTCGCTGAGGTGCCTACGCTAACCATGGGTCTCACTCTGCAACTCTGGGCAATAGCTTGCTTAATCTCCACTACGGCCCCATCAACGCCGGGGATGCCTGGCTTCACCTTGGAGGTGCCCAGGAGGGACCATCTCACAGGGAAAGCCAGGACGGGTTCCCCAGCGGTATACAGCGCCAGGACACTCTGAGATGGAGTAACAGTGCGCTTTACAAGTATACTTACCTTTACCTTTATGTACCGGTGTTGGGTATTCTCTACAAAGGAGAGATATGATAGGGCCCCTTGCTGTGACTGTGGTAATCCATGATAAGACGAATCAGAAAATGTCCCCTCTACATCTAACCCAGCTATAAGAAGCAGTTTTTGTAATAAAAAGTTCCTTTAGCCTAGATTTGGGAAAGCCTTCACAGAGGTTCGGAGCGTCATAAAGATCTGATAGCCCCAGTGAAGCAAAAGTGTGTCTTACATAAGATAACCATGGGATTTTATGGCCATGGTCTAAAGAGATAATATCTTTCAGGATCTTTTGATTCAAGTCAACACTGTTTCTTTTCCACAGTGATGGCCACAGGGATAGTGGGGCCAGTTTAATAACATCACTGACTTAAGATCAGCTTCCTTGTGGCGATAAAAATGTTGCAGGCTGTTGGGACTGATAACAGTCAATTGACAAAATTGTCTTCCACCACTTGTAGAGCTGCAGTATCCGCTATCCCCCAGATTGCGACCCCATAAGTGGCAATGGATCTTGATTTAGCCAAATAGATTTTAATCATTTCCGGTATTGGCGTACTGCCCAATTGTTTCGAGAATCGGAGGATTGCCGCGATGCTCTTGCCCATAGGGTCTTCCCAGTTCTGTATCATCACCTTCTAGGACAGTTTTTAATCGAAGACCACCCCATAGTATTTAAAGCTTGACACCTGATCTATTTTTACCCTGTTGTGATAGAATCCCAGTAGTTTCTTTTTAGCACTCCGTATGGCCAAAATAAAGGTCTTAGTTTTATTTACGTGGAGGTCCAGGTCAGACATGAAGGCTGTGAAGTCAGCATTGAGATTTTGAAGCGCTTTGGGGGTTCTGGCTAACAGAACCGCATCATCTGCATATAACATAATAGGGAGGGGAGTAGTCTGTGCTTGAGGGGTGTCTTTCGATGTATTAACGAAAACTTCCTTCAAATTATTAGTGTAGAGGGCAAATAGGAAGGGGACCAGAAACCCCTGTCTAGCCCCCTTTCAATTTTAAAAGGTTTCCTGCATTCTCAATGCCTCCCATATCGAACTATAGGGGTGCATCAAAGTAGGACTCTGTAATAAAATTAATTATTGCGGCCTTCACTCCCATGGCCTCCATGATATTCCACAGTTTGCTGTGTACTACACAGTCAAATGCCTTAGACATGTCAATGAAGACCATGTATAGTTGGTCTTTCTTTGCCAAGGAGTACTTCGCCGCTAGTAGTTGTAGGAGAGTAGGATCTGCTTACTATGGTTACCCCCACGTTTTGCTGGTGTTTCACTGTTTCTCGACTTTAGACTGGCTGGGGCCCTGCTAACCAGGACCCCTGCCTAGCTGCTTCCCCTCTAAATTGATTGTATGTACATTAGGTACACTCCAGATTGGTTACTGGGTTACCCTAGTATATGGTACCTTAGGTACTAAGGGCATAGGTACGCCAGAGGCCTGAAAGGGGCTGAAGCATGTATTATGCCACCCCTGGGAAGCCTTTCAAAATGGCACCACAGGTCTGCTACTGCATCCTGGGTAAGGTGGTGTATGCACCCCTTACTAAGATATAGGCTACCTATATCTACCTTCAATCACTGACACATATAAACCTATAAGTCACTCCTATGGCAGGCCTTATCAATCCTGAAGGCAGAGTGCTTAGTTTTTTGTGAGAGGGTTCCCATGCATGAGCAGGACCCCTCTGCAGCTTTCGGAATCTATTCTCTGAAGCTGTTCTGTGATGCAGCCAGACCATATACTCTTAAGTGCATTATAACCTTGCGGTTAATGCTAACTTTGGAACGGCTGCATGGAAACATGTTGTGTTTGGTGTCAAACACTTTGGAATACTACCCCCTCGCCAATCCTGGTGGCGAGGGTAGAATTCCACCCTTCTAGAGGGAGAGACATGTACACACTGACCTAACCGGCAATAGTTTTAAAGAACCCCAGCATCACAAAATGGATGCTACAGCCACAGACACGGGTCTGACCTTCTGCTGCTGGATGAAACTCCGGCATTTATGGCCTGGACAATAGGTTTCCTGTCACATGGAGGTGTAACCACCTCCCAGACAGGCTTTAGAGTATTGGGGCTGGGTGGGTGCATTCAGAGAATGCTTTTCAGACAGAACTGGGGGCACACTTGGTGTTCCTGTGCACACCCAAGTTCAAACCGGTTGCAGGAGCACTCAGCCCCTGCTCTGGCATGAAAATAGACAAAGGGAAACATGTGTAGCCACCCCTCTCCCTAGATGCTCCCATAGGTGGGTCCCCAGAGAATGTCCAACCCTTTTCTTCAGTTTAAGTAAGGGACCCCTGGCAACAGGATTTTAGATTACACCTGGACGAAACTCTGATACATATATCCTGGAACTTTGACATTCTATACGACTAGAAGACGGAAGAATCTCCCTTGGGGTCAAGGAGTGACTACCCAGCTCAAGCAGGCACCAAAGAAGCATCTTGCCAGTTTGAATTTCCAAGGCTCCTGCTGGACTCTGAAGTATTTGCGACTCAGGACAAACACTTCCAGACTTCTCAGAGGCCGACCCGAGATCCCAGCAAAGCTGAGACCCGCAGCCCTCACAAGTGACGTGGGACTGGAACTCCTAGACACTGTGCACATTTGCTAGTGCATCAACTTCCCGAGATTTCTTAAACTTGTGCATTGGACTACTTATAGTCCTAGCCCCGAGCACTATCTGCACCAAATATTGTGGGCCTACACTACACAAATGTTCCGTAAGCCCGCTTCTAGCATTTCTGCTTGAGACCCCTTTGCGATCCCTAGTCCGTCGACTGGTGGGTCCCCACAAAGGTAACTCTACTTTCCTTTGGGCTTCCCTGGTTGCTCCAGATGTGTCCTGACTGCCCTCCAAAGGGTGAGTCCCTCAGACCTTGCTGGTCTGCACCGAAGCCAATCTCTGCTTTCTGCATGAGTTGCTGTTGCCAAGGCTTGTTGGGTCCAATCCGGAAACCGACACTGCAGCACTCAACATCCTTTGTGGGACAGCTCGAATCCAGCACCTAGTCATCATCAACACCTCCTGGACTTCGTAGCTGAAGAGTCAAGCTTCACCTTCTTCACCTGCAAACACGACATCGGTGGGCATCTGCTCATCGCCTTCCTGGTCAATGGCTAGTGACCCAGACTCTATCCCCTCTACTTTCAGGTTCTTCTCATCTCCGATCCATGCTTGGATCCCTTCGGACACTTTCCACTTGGTCACCAGCAGCACTTTTGCAGCACATCACCATTGAAATCAACAACGAAACCCAACATCAAAAGACACCTATGCACCCGACTTCCCTGGGTGAGGTAACTCGAGTACTCCGGTGCTCACGTGGGCCTTGACTCTAGTACCTCCTAGTTCTAAAGGGGTTTGCTCCAAGTCCTCTTCTAAGTGTCCATTTTCCTTAAAATTCCAACCGCAACTTTTTCCATACAAGTGAATAATGATTTGCGGCTGTGTTTAGACACTGCACGCATCCCCCGTTGGTCCCCAGTTTCACTACCTTGGGTGGTTCCTGGGGGCCTCAGCAGTTGTAAGGGCTCTAGGCCTTGTCTCTATGTCAGTTGTGGTTCTTATACCACTTTCTTAATATATGGTTTGGTACGCCCCTAGGGCTCAACGTATATTGTGCTAATTTACTGTGTGCTAATTAAGTTTACTGAATGCACTTTTGCTTCTTGCCTCATAAAGACACTAGAGGGATGTGTTTAGAATAAATACATGTATTTTATATATACACCTGGGTTGATTCTTCTTTCATTTGATCATTTACAAGATTCTAGACTCGTAAAACAAGCTACTTTACTTTCCTCCAAGACTTAGCCTGAAGGCTGCTCTCCACAGCTACCTCTAGGATAACTTTCTATAAAGGTTGTCTTTAACCTACCATTATTTAAGGTCATTTGGACTGGCGCATGGTACCCACTAGAATAGTGGACAGCATATGCCAGTCCAACTTCTCACAGTAGTGACAAATTAAGGCATTGGTCAACGGTACCCCTACCTTGTCTGAACCCATACTGAACTTTGGCGAGGATTTTCTTTTCCACCACCTAGGTTTCCAGCTTGTTTAGTAGTTTTCTACCTATAATTTTGGCAGTACTATCTAACAATGAGATTGGGCTGTAATTGAGTGAATTTGAAGCATTGCCATTTTTATAGATGGGTATGATCACTGAAGTTTTCCAGGAGGGTACGGAACCATTTAAGGCTTTTGAGTTAAAAACTACCGTCAATAGAGGGGACCACAAATGTTTATTTGTCAGGAAGATGTCCATTGGGACCCCATCGTCTCCTACTGCTTTCCAGGATGGTGATTGTGACTAGGCAATCTCTAGTTCCTCTAGATCAATAGAGAGACAGGTTTTGGCATTAATAGGAGGATTAACAAACATGAGGCATGAGCCAGCTGGGCTGTGAAAGATGTCCTGAAAATATCTTAACCATAACTCCTCCTCTATGTGAACGTCCAGGGAAGGGACGCCCTTGTCTGAGAGGAAAGCTGAATTAACCACCTGCCAGAAGGTTTAGCTATCTTTCTGGTAGGATGCTTTTTTCATATTGTAGCTTTTTCTGTCTTTCCTCCCTGGCTAAATTGTACCGCTTCCACATCTCACGAATGTAATCTTTATCTCTTGGTAACATTTTTAAAGCTTTTCGAAGGTTAGATGAAGCTGCTGAACAGTTCTTATCAAACCATCAATGCTGGGCTGTGTCTTTTGTGAGGGTTGGACAGTCAATTGAGTTTTCATGTTTTCTAGAATGTTAGCAAACCCTTCTATCACCAAATTGCTATTTAATTGCAGGGCTAAGTAACAATGGAAATGCTCAAAGTTGGTTGCTAAGAGGTGAGTGAGATGCTTAGGCTCGCCCACTTTATCCCACTTCAGAGTGAGGCCATTTGTCCTTACAAAGATTGGTTTAGGGGCGAGTTTATCAGTTCTATTCTTAGCATCACACCACGCAAGAGTGCATGTAAGCATTGCATGATCACTGAATTTAGTGAAAGAAAACTTAATCTTAGAGATATTAATTTTAATGATGTCACACGTAATTATATAGTTAATCACAAAGGAGTGTTCTATGCCTTGAAATGTAGAAGATATTTGGCCAGATAATGGATCAATTTCATTTCGATGCTCTAATTGCCAGGTCATCAGTACATTATTTAGGGCACTGCCATGTATGTTATGAATGAAATTAGTAATTGGCTCTCCCCAGTGGTCTTCTATCCCGCATAACTTTGTCTCTACCCTTAGGCTTGTCCTAATATTGAAGTCTCCTTACCATATAATTTGTAAAAGAATTGTGTGCTATCCGACAAGGTCCTCTACAACCTTACATATGTTCTCTGCTACTATTTCTGGGTTAGAGAAGTTGATATAGTAGTTTATTAGCAGAAGGTCCCAGGTGTCATATCCTTTAATTACTAGCATGTGAAAGTGAGGAGATGTTTTTATGAATTTTACTACTTTCATTGCAAGGGCGTTAGCTAGCAGTGTCAGAAGGCCCCCCCTAGCTCTGCCCCCCTATTGAGGGGGAAGCTGGAGTACTAAATGAACGATAACCATTTACAAAGATCGGGTTTATCTCCAGGTTTCTTGAACAAAGATAATCTGAAAATCAGAGAGTACTTTGAACCACTCTTCATTATGCCATTTATTATTGAACCCAGCTATATACCATAATAGAAAATTGTAGATCAGATTAGATGTGCAAGAAATGGGGACCTTTATGGTGTTATGGGATGGGCTGAGCGAATAACTATCATGACTCCGACCCGGCTTCTCCACCCATTATTCCTGCTATATTCCATATGCCTTGAACTCACATTATGGCCTGGGAGTTCAGCTAATCAGAGCCTCTGACTGTAGATCTTGAATCAGTCACAGGAGTCAAGGTTTGATAAGGGAGCGAATCTATTACAAGTTGAGGGACCAGTGCTTACATTGAGCATTGACCTACTGCCTAAGGAAAGTGCAAAAGCTGCCTTAGGAGCAGTAATACATGCGTGGCAGGGTGGTTTATAAAAGAAACCCAGCGGTACAGGAAAGATCTGGGTCGTGGCTGTGGGTGCCGGGTGGGAGTAGAATAATAGATCACCTAAGATCTGCGAATTATCAGAGTTTAAAACAATGCAGTCCCCCTGTAAGATTTTGAAGAAGGGCCTACCCAAGGAATTCTTATGGCCATGATAAGATGGCTCCGAGCTATGTTACCTAATCTATTATGGCAGGGAGCCAGTAGCATGATTTGTCCATAAGTTAGTTAGTGGATTGTTGTAATGTGGGCCTTAGTATGGGATCATTAACGAGAATTAGAACAAAGGGGCAGCCAGCAGGAGGAAGATTGGGAGTTTGTGTGTAAATTGCTCTCAAATACTCTGGGGGATGGTCTGTGCATGGCTAATAATGGGTTTACTATTGACCCTTGAGGGTCTAGGTGTGGCACCCACCGCCCATGACTGATGGATATGCAGTGTCACAATTCGCTCCCTGCACTCTTGTGCGCACCACCAGAGGGGTGCATAGTGTGACTTTCCTGTGTTCTAATAGGCTTCCAGATACTCCCCTGCATGCATATCCTGACTTATATCTATTTGGTCACTATTTGGGAATTGACATCCATTCCCAATCCATGCCGGGTTTTGTGAAAGCCAGCCTGCTCATGCTTGAAGCCAGCCTTCTAATGTTTGACACTCTATCACCTAGAATTCCCTGCTCACTACTTCGTCTCCACTCCTGCAAGCCAAGGATGGTTGGAGGAATTTAGCTCACCTGTGGCTGGCTGCTGCTAGCCTGCTCACACCTGATGTATGTGATTAAAGTGAGCTCTTTTAAGCCCCAGCTCCCTTCAGGCCAAGGTTAGTCATTATAGCTGTGTACCGGTGAGACAGTTCCTTCATTCCAGTGATTCCTGAGCTTTTGATGTCCTTGTTTCCAGTGTTTCCTGAGCTTTAGGTATTCCTTGTTCCTGAGCTGCTACAGTAATTTACCTTGTTCCCGAACTAGCACTGCCTGCAGAGCTACCTTGACTCTTGAGTCTTAGAATTCCTTGTTCCTGAGCTGCAGCAGTTTCCATTGGTCCTGAACTAGCATTGCCTGCAGTGCTATCTTGACTCTTGAGCTTTTGCTCAATTCTAGTTCCTGCTCCAGCACTTGCTTCAGTGCTACTTAATTTTCTTGATTCCTGAACCAGCACTCTTCTAGTATACCCTTGTAGCCTCCTCTTTTGTATATCCTTTTCCAGTTCCTACCTTTCTTCCCATTTCCTTGGTTCCAGTTCCTAGTTTGCTGTCTTTCTATTCTACTGTCTTCCTTCTATTCCCTTGTATGTTTGTTACTTCCTTTCTGCCAAGTGTGCCCTGTGATTTCTTACTTTCCTGTTAATCACTCCTCCTTGCTAGCTCCTTGTCTATTGTGCTTGTGTTTAGTTCTATCCCCTTGGTGTTACTTCCTTGCGTGTTCCTGTTTGATCGTCATGATCCGTAGGCACAGCTGACCCCCAGGTGGTGTTTTTTGTTCACTGCGAGTATTGTCTTTGAGTTACATTTATAACATTACCATAGGTATCAGCTCCACAGACTCTGACTTTGCATGCATGTCCTATATGTGGCGTATTTGCAGTCAGTATCTGTAACAGCAATTGTGGGTGAGGAACTTACTGAGCTTCAGTCTTACCATGTGGAGCTCCTGAGTGCTTTACCCCACATTCCCTTCATTGTTAATGTTATTTTATATATAAGTGTATTGCACCTCTGTCCTCGGTGTAGTAATTCTGTCCTTGGTGTAGTGATTCTGAATGCTGAACCGCCTCATCAGTGCCTGGTCTTTCTGAATCTTAGCCATCTTGTTCTTTCATGCAGGCTACCCCTTTGGATCCCTTTTCTCCTCTGACCTCCTGTGTGATCCTGGGCAGTGCTGTACTCCTTTTTCTGCTTAATTTTCTACCCAGTCACCAGCCTTTGCCCAAGTCCCTGACTGTGTCCCAGACAGTCCAGGACAGTCCCTGACATGCAGTTGTTCTTCAACCTACGGGTAGGTACGGCCTCAGGGCCTAATTCTGATAAAGCCTCCTCCTACTGCTATGACCTAAAAAAAAAACTATTTCACTCTTCTGTCCCTCCACTATCCTTTTCCATCAGCATAACAGATTAACATGTTAACTTCTCAAATTCCATAGTTCACTATACTAATTCACCACTAATCCTTTATGGGTTCTAGAGTAGTGTGCTACTCGCCAATAAAGCATTTCAACAACCCATTAGGGTTACCAGCGCTATATAAATGCAAACCTTTTTCCCATGTCTACCCCTCCCCAACCCTTCTCAATCCAAATAACTGACTAACATATCCACCTCTCAAATTACTTTCATGTTTCGCCATACTAATTCAACAGTAATCCTCATGGGTTCCAGAGTAGCGTGCTACTCGCCAATAAAGCGCTTTAAACCCCTATCAAGGGGTAGCAAGAGCTATATAAATACAAACCTCTTTCCCTCTTCTATCCCGCAACCTACCCTTCTCTATCCAAATAACTGAATAACATATCCACCACTCAAATTACTTCATATTTCACTATACTAATTTTCAACACTAATCCTTTATGGGTCCGGAGTAGCATCCTACTTGCCAGAAAAGCGCTACAACACCCATCAGGGGTAACAGGTGCTACATGAATGCAAACCTTTCTTCCCTTTCACCCTCCACTATCCTTCTCACTCCAAATAACTGACTAATATCCACCACTCAAATTATTTTCATATTTCCCCATACTAATTCAGCACTAATCCTTTATGGGTTTCCAGAGTAGCGTGCTTCAACACCCCATCAGGGGTAACAAGCGCTATATAAATACAAACCTTTTTTTCCCTCTTCTATCCTTCTGCTATCCTTCTGAATCCAAATAACTGACTAACCTATCCACCACTTAAAATGTACTTGCATGTTCCTCTATACTAATTCAACACTAATCCTCTATGGGCCCCAGAGTAGCGTGCTACTCGCCGAAAAAGCACTTTGATGCCTCATATGGGGAAGTAAGCGCAAAATAAATGCAATTACAATACAATACGATATGCATATTAGGATTACATCGCATAAGGTTACTCATTAGTGTGGCATTTTGGGTTCAGGACAACCATTCTTTAAAAGTTCCTCCATTTTTAAATCAATTGCGTCCAGCCGTGACAGGACAGGATGTAGGATCAAAGTAATCTTGTCAATTAGATCCTCTGTATTGTAATTTGGCTGCGGTGTCTCTGTGGTTACAGTACCGGGAGCTGTGGTAGTCCGAGAGGGTAGGGACTTTCTAGGTTTGCTAGATTTAATTGATGCTGGATCTTTTAAAGTTCCTTTTTTCCTTTTGTGAGATGTAACTATTGACGGGGTGGACATGTTTGTAAGAAGCAGTTGGGGCAGAGCTTGGGAACATGGCAGCCCGCTAGTAAGGCGGCCGTCAGCTGCTCTCCTCCAACCATTCAACCATGGAGCCCCACTGGTTCTAGGCATGCTGATGGGCTAATGTAGACACTCACCTTCATGTTGTGGAGGTGCGCCCACCCACCACTCAGCCTTCCCGGTCCATGTGCCGCACCCATGTGAACCTATGCTGAGCCCATGCTGAGTCCATCTGCCTCCCAAGGGGCTCTCTTTGCGTCCCCTTTTCTTTTTTCTCTTGTGTGACCTCTAGGCAGCTGTGTGCTTGTTGTCGCTCTCGTTGGGCTGCGAGGTGGGCGTACTGTCTGTTCCGCTCATCTCGCTGGTCTTGGTGAGAGCTCTGCCTCTGTGCCCCGTGTGCTGGTTTGGCACCCTCCTGCCTCCTGTTGCGCTGAGGCGTTTGACTAGTTGCATCTTCGTCCATATTTTGTTTGGATGTGTGTGGCCCCAGGCTTGGCACTTTTCAGGGCTGCTAGCGCGCTCGGTGAGTCCCGAGCAGTGTGTCGCACCCTGCTGCGACCTGCTGAGTCAGCGTCTTATCCCAGGGTTAGTCCTGGCATAGTCTGTTTCCTGGAGGAGCCCTAGGAAGGCAGCTGGAAGTTTGCTGATTGCGGTCTGTTTGTCTTGGAGGCTCAGGAAGGAGCTGCCAGTTCAAGGACTTAAACCAGGTGTAGTGTCCTGCCAAGACACTGTCTAGTTGTTTTGAGTGTAACCCTACACTGAGCACCCACCCACCACAGAACCACTTGGTCAGGTGACGCTGTTAATAAAAGAGGCCGAGTGCACGTGCTCGTGGCCAGAGTTACTATCCCCTAACTAGTGTCTGTGTCATTCATTCATACCACCATGTGGGCCTAGGGCCCCATCACCACATTGGCGACGAGGGTGGACGCTAGCCACGCGTGCCGCAGCTGGAAAACCCCACAAAAGAATGAGGGAACTGCCCATGCGAAGGGCACCCCCTCGGGGAAGCGGCACCGGCCGCCGAGAGGCCCGCGGGGCGTGTGCCGTGCCCCGGGCCTAAAGATCCATGAAGAAGTGACCGGGAGCCCACCCCGCACCTCGCGTTCCAGCAGCGAAATGCCCGGTGGGGAAGGGACCCCCACCGAGAAAGCGGACTGGTCAGAGCCCACCTGTACCGACCGCAAGAGAGCCTGAAGATAAGCGGACCGACCGGAGCCTACCCGCGTCGGCCGCCACTGAGAAGCCTTCGCGGAGCCCACCCGCGGATCAAGAGTGGCCTGTTGGCCGAAGGTGAGCCCATACGTATGCGGACATCAAAAGCGGAGCCCACCCGCAATGATCATAACCGCAATAATGGCGGCCACCTGCTAGCGCCGCCCGGAACTACAGAAAGCGGAGCCCACCCGCTACAAACATTGACTGTACCCCCTAAAGTGGGAGCGGTGTCAACTATTGCCTATTAATCAAGCAAGACTCGTGGAGCCCACCCGCGGCCTGCCTGCAGCGACCCCCGCCGCGCAGCATGTAACTGAAGCTGCTGCCAGGCACCAGGAGCTCGAGCGGAGCCCACCCGCAGCAACACGAGCACTCCACATCGCCCCACAGGCGCGGAAAGGACTGCGGCCAAGGAGCGCCGAAGTGCGAGTGCCCCGACGACAGCTTTGCCCCCCGCACACCAAGAACTGAAGAGAGGCTGCGGCGTGAACAAACTTAAGTGGCAGTGCCCGCAGCGTGCGAGGAGCTGCGGGACACCGATATAGTAAGCGGAGCCCACCCGTGAGGCGAAGGACCTCTGCACCGCCTCGGTGCAAACAGTGTGTGGTGCCGGTACAGCGCCCCCCCCCCAACGTGTGCTCAGCCAAATGAAGAGTGTGTAGCTGCCGCGGCGGGGGAAGGCGAAGAGGAGCGTGAGAAAAGCCCCGCAGAGCTGTGTAAGCATGAGCGGACACCGACTCCCTCCCCGCCGCGCCGCGTGAGGAAAGTGAGGCTGTGGCGGCGGGGAGCACAGAAACAGCACCCAAGCCTGCAGCGCAGCTAACATTGCCCCAGAGTGTCTACAGGAGCGCCAGCACCTCCGCAAACCACAAAGACCCTTCCACTTGCCTGGTCAACTCGGGTCCCGTGGCCTAGGCGGGCCTGCCTCCTTGCTCCGGAGCCTGATCCTCGCCTCCCGGCCAGGACAGCGAGACAAGCATCAATTAGAGAGCTGCCTGGCCTGCAGAGCCATCTAGGGGCCAATATCCGGCACGGCAGGGAAAAGACAACAAGCATTGGCAAGGAAAGGATCAAGACACTAGAGCACAGGGGAAACTGCCAAACATACAACCCAGCCAAGAGTGCATAGCCCCCAAGTAATGCCCAGAGACTGGTAGAGAACCACCTGCTGGCAGGTGGCTATTCCCAAGGAGAAGGGAACCCAGAAAAGGCAACACTGCCAGAGCACGTGACAGACCCAGGAAGGGCAACACCAAGGCACAGTGAGTACCACCATGTACAGCCAAGAACACAACAAAGCCCCAAAACTGGACTAACAGGACTCACCAGGCATCCACGAAGCCTACGACGAGGAGCCAGGGCCTCCCAGGTTTGTCCACTGCCACCCAGCGCACTAGTGGAGCCAGAGTGGCTGCAGCACCTCCTGCTCCCACGCAGCACACAGCCTAGCACCAGCAGCCCCATCAGGAGGAACGGAGAAAAGCACAAATGCTGCACTGCCATCTAGTGGCCATCCAGCACCATTGCACCTACACACACCAAAGAAGCAAGCAGTGCTCAAACCAAGTGCCATAGAAGCAAGTGGATAAGCCACATCCACGTCTGCCAGTGGTGCTGCCGCTAACACCAGAAATCAGAAGGGCTCCACACAAAGGAACAAGCCACGTGCCAACCAACTACAGAACCTAGCCCAAGACAAGCCAAGGAAAGGAGCACAGGAGGAAAGCAAGCCTGCAGCGACGCGGACGGAGACTGCTGCCAACACTCACTGCGGAGGAGAAGTGTGGTGACGCCTGGTGGCCACAGGTGCTCACCGCAACCACAGCGACGACAACAGCACCACGCTGGACAGCAGCAGAGAGTCATGACCGTCTACCGCAAGCAGCAAGGTTCAAGGACAACCGATGAAAGAGCGCAGTAGTACCCCGGACGCGGACGGTACATGACATCGTTAAAAGCGAGGAAGCCGCACCCAAGGAACCAGAATCCTAAGTGCGAAGAGTTGCACGCCACGTGGTGACAAGGCGCCACCGCAACGAGAGGGAAGCACACGTGCAATGAGTGAAGGAACTCCACACAACAGGACAGCACAGCACCGCGCAGTAAGGCGCAAGGAGTGAAGGAACTCCACACACCAGGACAGCACCGCACTGCGCAGGAACGCACAAGGAGTCAAGGAACTCCACACCCGCACGCCAGGACAGCGCAGCACTGCGCCGGGACGTGCCAGGAGCACCAGAAATCAGGGGCGCCAGAGTGACGCTGCACAGCGACACGCCAATGCCACGGACAGTCACACGACGTGAAGCACCCAAGAAGCCGACCAACCAACTGGCCGCACCCAAGAAGCCGACCCACCAAATGGTCGCACCCAAGCAAAAGAACTGACCCGCCAAATGGTCGCACCCATGCAAAGGAGTCGACCCGCCAAATGGTCGCACCCAAGCAAAGAAGCCGACCTGCCAAATGGTCGCACCCAAGCAAAAGAAACCGACCCGCCAAATGGTTACAACCAAGCCAAGAAACCGACCCTCAAAATGGTCGCGTCCAAGCAAAGAGCCGACCACCCAGTCTGGTCGCCAAAAGAAGATTGCGACGACCGGTCCAGTCAACAAGAAGAGAAGATTACCTGCCGGACATCGGCAGAAGGGACCAGCCCCAGGTCCAAGAAGCTCAGCACCACGAAGCTTACCTGCCAGTGATCGGCAGAAGGGACCCGCACAAAGGTCCAAGAAGTTCAGCCAAGGCGCGGTCCATGGACATGGACCAACAAACTTCAACTTCACAAATAATGGAAGCGACTGAAAGAAGAGGTGAAGGTCGCGACGCTAACCCCACCGCTAGTCACAAGAAGAGACGATCACAGTGTAGGAGAGCCATGCCCAGACCAGAGAGAAACAGGTGGAGTGCACGCTGCCTCGAGAAGACTGGTTAGGAAGACCAAGACAGTTTGATGACGCGAGATGGAACAGGGAGAAGAAGGGCGCGACGCCCCAAAGAAAGGGAACACAAGAAGCCAATTCGCCAGAGAATTGCAGAAGTGCCACTGAAGAAGGAACCGTAGAGCCAAAGAAACCCGATGACTAAGGAAGGGTTTCCCAATGAAAAGCAAAAGAAGTGATCAAGTAAAGGGAAGATACGACGGCAGGTCTAGTCACCAAGCCAAGTGAAGACAGTGTCCCACCGCATGGACAAGACCAGGGGGAAAACGTGTATAGGGCCCGCTACATGGAGAAGCCTGGTTAGCATGAGCAAGCAAGAAGGAAGACTGGACCGCGTCGAGAAAGAGAACGAAGAGGAAGAAGGGAGTAACACATCACTCCACAGAGGAAGAGAGAGAACCACAGTCAGCACACAAGAACATCGGTGCTGTCCAAGGAGCATTGCACCATTCCGTGTGGATCCCAGTAATCCCGACAACCTGCATTTGAGGAGACCAACCACCGAAGAACCGTATGGGTGCCCCGTGAACCTGGAGCTTGCCGAAGCAGAGCATACCCGAGCACTAGACAATCCACCCTTGTGGACTACCCAAGACTCGACTGTGGCCCTGTCCGAAGCTCCACAGAGACCCGCACAGCCCACGCGATCAAGTGGCAGTCCAGGGGACAAGGGCCTCGGCGGAATTCCTGTGACAGAGGAATCTGTATGGGAGAGGTGCAGCAGCGGCAGCTCCACGACAGGCAACAGGAAGCACGAAGGCCCCAGGTAAACACCTGGCACCGAGAAACGGTCTGAAGAAGGCACTGAACCCATGTCCTAACGGCAAGACCATCCTGGCAGATGACATTAACACCCCCGAGGACAACATGAGCGACTTGGCGGTGAGTCCGATGGCAGTTCCTCAGCTACGCATTTGCGCGGCTCATGCGAAGCCCCGCACAGTCCCCCCGGTCTCATTGTGTCCAGCAAGAGGGTCCTCCCAGCGACTCTAGTGAGAGAAGAGTCCAAGCAGGAGAGGCCAATCTTCGAGGCTCCAGTGAGAGAGGAGTCAGGCAAGAAAGGCAAGTCGGAAGGCACTCGACCGGCAGGAGGTGTGGAAGCATCAAGATCAGCGAATCCAAGGAAAGACCTCTCGTGCCATAGTCGTCTCCAGCAACCAACAAGCGTTGTCATTCACTGGACTAGGAACACCTGCGAGACCCCTCAAGGGTCACACCCATTCTGCTCCCGAGGCTCCAAGTGATGAACACTGTAGATAAGCGTCAACGCAGCAAGACAAGGATGATCTGAAGTACACCACTGAGGTGAAGCTCATCTGATTGACTTTGCAGTCCAGAACTTTTGACATCTCCCAGCCGACCGCCTGAAGAGAATCCTTTGGGGGTTGTACATTTCTGTTGTTCTGTATTCTTGCAGGTTGGACATTCGTTTTTTCCTTTCCTTAAATTTTGGGAGGGATGTAGTGTCCTGCCAAGACACTGTCTAGTTGTTTTGAGTGTAACCCTACACTGAGCACCCACCCACCACAGACGTCACTTGGTCAGGTGACGCTGTTAATAAAAGAGGCCGAGCGCATGTGCTCGTGGCCAGAGTTACTATCCCCTAACTGGTGTCTGTGTCATTCATTCATACCACCATGCGGGCCTAGGGCCCCATCACCACACCAGGTAAAAGAGGGTAGATTGAAGCATGGTACGGACTCTTTGTATTTGGAGTTGGTATTTTAACCACCTGTGGGTAAAAAGCAGGCCTCCAAAGGGAGTGAACTATTAGCACAGCATAAGGCTTATCTACCAACACCTTCCCTTACAGTGAGGCATTACTTGGTAAAAGGTATAACCTGAGGTCTAGCACTTTCCTTGGAAGGGAATCTACTCCCCAACTAGATCTGCAACCTAGACAACCACCAGGGACGGCACTGAGTAAACATAAAAATAGAAACCCTCCAGTGAAACCAGGGAAGACCATTCCTGTAAAAGAGAGAAAGAAGAGAATAGCCCCAGTACCTTCGAGAGTGAATCCCTCACTTAGGTCCTACTTCAAACTGAACCCGCAGTGCAATATGGAATCTACGGAGCAGGAGCCCCGGCAGGAAAGTCCCTGGCATTACATCCGGCCATACCCACTCTAAATAGATTTTCGGTCCTAAGCAACCTGGTTTCAGTATCAGGGACTTGTGGGTTGGAGGGGAGAAACTTGGCACCAAGAACACTTTAAGAGAGTGCCCCCGATGTTACTCTGGGCCTGGACTCGGTATAAGGGATGTTGAGTCAGCTGTCGTTAGAGATCAAGGAACGTTTCTTAACCTGTCAAAAAAGAATCCAGGACATGTGCAGTAGCCTGGAGGAAAATCTCTCAGCATTGGCACAGCGTATGAGCTGGAGAATAAGGTGGGAGAGCTGAGGTCAGACGTGAAGGATATGAAGGATAATACCCAGGAAGTGATTAGGCTTAAGATGAGGGAGAGGGTTGGCCTGGAATGTGGCTGGCCTCAATAGTTCAATCAAACACAAGTTAGTCCGGGAGGAGCTGAGAATGTACCAACCTCAGTTAGTTGCTATAACCGAAACACATATTGCTTACAAAGACCGCAATTTGCTAAAACAGCTGGGGTATGAAATTATTACATGCATTACTCAATCAGTATCCTTAAAGGGAATAGCTATTTTAAAAGATAAGAGGTTTAATGTTAAAGCGTTAAAAAGTCAATCGGACCAACGTGGTTGCTGGGCTCTTGCTCAGCTTGAGATGGGGAGTAAAACATTTGTAGTGTGCTCAGTATATGGCCCTAACGTGGAAGACCCTGTATCTTTGAATATATTAGTTTAGAATTACTGAATTGGGAGGGTGAAAAATTGATTATGGGGTATTTTAGTTGTGTCATAGATTATGGCCTGGACTCTTCTGGGAAAGGCCGTGCTCAAAGAATGCGTAAGACGTGTCCTGCTATGCTTCAAATGGCAAGGTTACAGTCTGTTAAAGATGTATGGAGAAACAAATATTCAACAATACCAGGCTATACATATTTTTCAGTCCCTCATAAATCCTATTCAAGGATAGATATGGTCTGGGTGTCAGATGGTCTAATTAGAATATCGGGTATGGAAATATGTCCCCATGTTAAATCAGACCACAATCCTATTATGCTAGTATTCCGGGTTGACATAGTAAAGAGGGAGATTAGACCGTTCTCTTTTCCGAGATATTTGCTGACAGATAGTGATTATTTAGATAATATGGCTAGGGAATTGGAAGAGTTTTTTAGAGTTAATACAGGGACAGCATCACCAATGATTGTGTGGGATACAATGAAAGCGTTCGCTCGTGGCATTTCACAAAAATAGACCTTTGCTCAGAATAAGAAACTCAAAAATGAAACAGAGTCTCTGTTGCACACTTTGCGTAATCTTGAGATGCAGCATGTGGAGGCAGTAAACAAAGACCAGATTACCCAAGACACTTTGCTCCTATCATTAATAGATGCTAGAGTATTAATGAAGAAGACCCTTTGGGAAAAGATGGCAGCTAGTTATACTAAACACCGATTCGAGAAATATGAATATGGGGAACATACAGGGCAGGTATTAGCTTATCAGACAGCAGAGGCAAAAGCAAAAACTAGGATAAGCACTATAAGAGGCGCAGATGGGCATCTGCATACCGAATCTTTTGCTATTCTGGAGCAATTCCTCTTATTTTATCAGAACCTTTATTCACTTGCATGGGCCCCGGAACCGTTCCGTCACAAGCCCAGCTCACCCGAGGGCCGTGATGGAGCGGTTCCGTCACCAGCGCGGGAGTGCCGTGCGGCCCCCCCACCGCCCCTTAGCACTGCAGCGGAATAGCCGCCGCAGTGAAAGGGTTAAACTAAGATTGGATCATCCACCTTTTGATCTCGAAATTATGTTGGGTTATAAAGATGATAACCCAGCAGTAGCGCGTCTTTTTACAATCTTGATGGCTGCTGCTAGGCTGGCTATTGCTAGGGTATGGGTCTCTGCTACACCACCTGTGGCGGAGGATTAGTGGGTGATCATTAGAGATACTTATGGCTTAGAGGCAGCCCTGGCAAAGGCAAGGGGTATTAGATCACTAGCCAAACTAGAGGCGCTATGGGGACCATTGGCTCTGGATGAACAGAAGTAGTTAGTTCTGGTTAATATGAAATAAGATGTGTCTCCCTTAAAACACCTCTGTATTTGTTATGTTATTTTGAGGTTTCTCTTTCTGGCTTATGTATCTACATTTTTGTCTTTTTTATACTAACTTCCAGATTTTGTTTATTGTATAAATATGCCCTTTTCGATGAAAATAAATACATTTAAAAATTAAAAAAAGAAAAAAGATGAGGGAGAGAGATCTATCTGAAAGGTTAGAAAGGCTGGAAAACAACTGCAGAAGAAATAACATCAGGATTCTTGACATAAAGGCGGGATTGGAAGGGGATAACATTAAAGCTTTCGTCATAGATATCCTAACTAAAGCCTTTCCGAAAGTTGCTTCCTCTTCAGTTGATAATTACAAAAAGGGGGTGGTGATGGACAGAGTATCTGAGTTAATCAGAACACTCCTACCCAGTCAACAGATCAGGGCTTTATCCATCACCGTTTTTTAGCTCACTGCACCATCCCAGTTCAGAACCTGGCTATATGCAAATTAGTCTGTCCCTGGCCCAGTGCATCATGGGAACAGGGCAAACCAAACTACCAAGCCAATTCTTCACTGGAAAGGAAACAAGCTTCCGGGGACCGGTTTCTGGCATTACAGCCGCCTTCGGCCCGGCTTGCTTGAATCCTGATGGTGCAATGAGCAAGGGACTCATGTCTGAGCATACCCTTCCACACTCATGGTGGCCAAAAATAATTACAAAAAGGGGGTGGTGATGGACAGAGTATCTGAGTTAATCAGAACACTCCTACCCAGTCAACAGATCAGGGCTTTATCCATCACCGTTTTTTAGCTCACTGCACCATCCCAGTTCAGAACCTGGCTATATGCAAATTAGTCTGTCCCTGGCCCAGTGCATCATGGGAACAGGCCAGACCAAACTACCAAGCCAATTCTTCACTGGAAAGGAAACAAGCTTCCGGGAACCGGTTTCTGGCATTACAGCCGTCTTCAGCCCGGCTTGCTTGAATCCTGATGGTGCAATGAGCAAGGGACTCATGTCTGAGCATACCCTTCCACACTCATGGTGGCCAAAAATAATTACAAAAAGGGGGTGGTGATGGACAGAGTATCTGAGTTAATCAGAACACTCCTACCCAGTCAACAGATCAGGGCTTTATCCATCACCGTTTTTTAGCTCACTGCACCATCCCAGTTCAGAACCTGACTATATGCAAATTAGTCTGTCCCTGGCCCAGTGCATCATGGGAACAGGGCAGACCAAACTACCAAGCCAATTCTTCACTGGAAAGGAAACAAGCTTCCGGGGACCGGTTTCTGGCATTACAGCCGTCTTCGGCCCGGCTTGCTTGAATCCTGATGGTGCAATGAGCAAGGGACTCATGTCTGAGCATACCCTTCCACACTCATGGTGGCCAAAAATAATTACAAAAAGGGGGTGGTGATGGACAGAGTATCTGAGTTAATCAGAACACTCCTACCCAGTCAACAGATCAGGGCTTTATCCATCACCGTTTTTTAGCTCACTGCACCATCCCAGTTCAGAACCTGGCTATATGCAAATTAGTCTGTCCCTGGCCCAGTGCATCATGGGAACAGGGCAGACCAAACTACCAAGCCAATTCTTCACTGGAAAGGAAACAAGCTTCCGGGGACCGGTTTCTGGCATTACAGCCGTCTTCGGCCCGGCTTGCTTGAATCCTGATGGTGCAATGAGCAAGGGACTCATGTCTGAGCATACCCTTCCACACTCATGGTGGCCAAAAATAATTACAAAAAGGGGGTGGTGATGGACAGAGTATCTGAGTTAATCAGAACACTCCTACCCAGTCAACAGATCAGGGCTTTATCCATCACCGTTTTTTAGCTCACTGCACCATCCCAGTTCAGAACCTGGCTATATGCAAATTAGTCTGTCCCTAGCCCAGTGCATCATGGGAACAGGGCAGACCAAACTACCAAGCCAATTCTTCACTGGAAAGGAAACAAGCTTCCGGGGACCGGTTTCTGGCATTACAGCCGTCTTCGGCCCGGCTTGCTTGAATCCTGATGGTGCAATGAGCAAGGGACTCTTGTCTGAGCATACCCTTCCACACTCATGGTGGACAAAAAATGCCAGAAACCGGTCCCCGGAAGCTTGTTTCCTTCCCAGTGTAAGAATTGGCTTTTGTAGTCTGGTCTGCCCTGTTCCCATGATGCACTGGGCCAGGGACAGACTAATTTGCATACAGCCAGGTTCTGAAACTGGGATGGTGCAATGAGCTAAAAAACGGTGTTGGATCTAGCCCTGATCTCTTGACTGGGTGAGAGTATTCTGCTTAATTCAGAGACTCTGTCCATCACCACCCCTTGTTGTAAATATTTTTGTCCACCATAAGCGTGGAAGGGTATACTCAGATGTGAGTCCCTTGCTCATTGCACCATCAGGATTCAAGCAAGCCGGGCCGAAGACGGCTGAAATGCCAGAAACCGGTCCCCGGAGGCTTGTTTCCTTCCCAGTGTAAGAATTGGCTTTTGTAGTCTGGTCTGCCCTGTTCCCATGATGCACTGGGCCAGGGACAGACTAATTTGCATACAGCCAGGTTCTGAAACTGGGATGGTGCAATGAGCTAAAAAACGGTGTTGGATCTAGCCCTGATCTCTTGACTGGGTGAGAGTATTCTGCTTAATTCAGAGACTCTGTCCATCACCACCCCTTGTTGTAAATATTTTTGTCCACCATAAGCGTGGAAGGGTATACTCAGATGTGAGTCCCTTGCTCATTGCACCATCAGGATTCAAGCAAGCCGGGCCGAAGACGGCTGAAATGCCAGAAACCGGTCCCCGGAAGCTTGTTTCCTTCCCAGTGTAAGAATTGGCTTTTGTAGTCTGGTCTGCCCTGTTCCCATGATGCACTGGGCCAGGGACAGACTAATTTGCATACAGCCAGGTTCTGAAACTGGGATGGTGCAATGAGCTAAAAAACGGTGTTGGATCTAGCCCTGATCTCTTGACTGGGTGAGAGTATTCTGCTTAATTCAGAGACTCTGTCCATCACCACCCCTTGTTGTAAATATTTTTGTCCACCATAAGCGTGGAAGGGTATACTCAGATGTGAGTCCCTTGCTCATTGCACCATCAGGATTCAAGCAAGCCGGGCCGAAGACGGCTGAAATGCCAGAAACCGGTCCCCGGAAGCTTGTTTCCTTCCCAGTGTAAGAATTGGCTTTTGTAGTCTGGTCTGCCCTGTTCCCATGATGCACTGGGCCAGGGACAGACTAATTTGCATACAGCCAGGTTCTGAAACTGGGATGGTGCAATGAGCTAAAAAACGGTGTTGGATCTAGCCCTGATCTCTTGACTGGGTGAGAGTATTCTGCTTAATTCAGAGACTCTGTCCATCACCACCCCTTGTTGTAAATATTTTTGTCCACAATAAGCGTGGAAGGGTATACTCAGATGTGAGTCCCTTGCTCATTGCACCATCAGGATTCAAGCAAGCCGGGCCGAAGACGGCTGAAATGCCAGAAACCGGTCCCCGGAAGCTTGTTTCCTTCCCAGTGTAAGAATTGGCTTTTGTAGTCTGGTCTGCCCTGTTCCCATGATGCACTGGGCCAGGGACAGACTAATTTGCATACAGCCAGGTTCTGAAACTGGGATGGTGCAATGAGCTAAAAAACGGTGTTGGATCTAGCCCTGATCTCTTGACTGGGTGAGAGTATTCTGCTTAATTCAGAGACTCTGTCCATCACCACCCCTTGTTGTAAATATTGTTGTCCACAATAAGCGTGGAAGGGTATACTCAGATGTGAGTCCCTTGCTCATTGCACCATCAGGATTCAAGCAAGCCGGGCCGAAGACGGCTGAAATGCCAGAAACCGGTCCCCGAAAGCTTGTTTCCTTCCCAGTGTAAGAATTGGCTTTTGTAGTCTGGTCTGCCCTGTTCCCATGATGCACTGGGCCAGGGACAGACTAATTTGCATACAGCCAGGTTCTGAAACTGGGATGGTGCAATGAGCTAAAAAACGGTGTTGGATCTAGCCCTGATCTCTTGACTGGGTGAGAGTATTCTGCTTAATTCAGAGACTCTGTCCATCACCACCCCTTGTTGTAAATATTTTTGTCCACCATAAGCGTGGAAGGGTATACTCAGATGTGAGTCCCTTGCTCATTGCACCACCAGGATTCAAGCAAGCCGGGCCGAAGACGGCTGAAATGCCAGAAACCGGTCCCCGGAAGCTTGTTTCCTTCCCAGTGTAAGAATTGGCTTTTGTAGTCTGGTCTGCCCTGTTCCCATGATGCACTGGGCCAGGGACAGACTAATTTGCATACTGCCAGGTTCTGAAACTGGGATGGTGCAATGAGCTAAAAAACGGTGTTGGATCTAGCCCTGATCTCTTGACTGGGTGAGAGTATTCTGCTTAATTCAGAGACTCTGTCCATCACCACCCCTTGTTGTAAATATTTTTGTCCACCATAAGCGTGGAAGGGTATACTCAGATGTGAGTCCCTTGCTCATTGCACCATCAGGATTCAAGCAAGCCGGGCCGAAGACAGCTGAAATGCCAGAAACCGGTCCCCGGAAGCTTGTTTCCTTCCCAGTGTAAGAATTGGCTTTTGTAGTCTGGTCTGCCCTGTTCCCATGATGCACTGGGCCAGGGACAGACTAATTTGCATACAGCCAGGTTCTGAAACTGGGATGGTGCAATGAGCTAAAAAACGGTGTTGGATCTAGCCCTGATCTCTTGACTGGGTGAGAGTATTCTGCTTAATTCAGAGACTCTGTCCATCACCACCCCTTGTTGTAAATATTTTTGTCCACCATAAGCGTGGAAGGGTATACTCAGATGTGAGTCCCTTGCTCATTGCACCATCAGGATTCAAGCAAGCCGGGCCGAAGACGGCTGAAATGCCAGAAACCGGTCCCCGGAAGCTTGTTTCTTTCCCAGTGTAAGAATTGGCTTTTGTAGTCTGGTCTGCCCTGTTCCCATGATGCACTGGGCCAGGGACAGACTACTTTGCATACAGCCAGGCTCTGAAACTGGGATGGTGCAATGAGCTAAAAAACGGTGTTGGATCTAGCCCTGATCTCTTGACTGGGTGAGAGTATTCTGCTTAATTCAGAGACTCTGTCCATCACCACCCCTTGTTGTAAATATTTTTGTCCACCATAAGCGTGGAAGGGTATACTCAGATGTGAGTCCCTTGCTCATTGCACCATCAGGATTCAAGCAAGCCGGGCCGAAGACGGCTGAAATGCCAGAAACCGGTCCCCGGAAGCTTGTTTCCTTCCCAGTGTAAGAATTGGCTTCTGTAGTCTGGTCTGCCCTGTTCCCATGATGCACTGGGCCAGGGACAGACTAATTTGCATACAGCCAGGTTCTGAAACTGGGATGGTGCAATGAGCTAAAAAACGGTGTTGGATCTAGCCCTGATCTCTTGACTGGGTGCGAGTATTCTGCTTAATTCAGAGACTCTGTCCATCACCACCCCTTGTTGTAAATATCCTCTTCAGTTGAGGTACAAAAGGGGGTGGTGATGGACGGAGCATCTGAACCAATCAAACACTCACACCCAGTCAAAAGACCTGGGTTTGATCCATCACCGTTCTTTAGCCCACTCTGCCACCCCAGTTCAGACATGGCTATATGCAAATCAGTCTGACCCTGTGCCTCATGGAAACAGCCCAGCCCGAACTGCCAAGCCATGCCTTCCCTGGACCGGAAACAAGCTTCCGAGGACCGGTTTCTGGCATTACAGCCGTCTTCAGCCCGGCTTGCTTGAATCCAGTGGCAAAGTGAGCAAGGGACTCACGTCTGAGCATACCCTGCCACACTTATGGCGGCCAAAGCGGTACAAAAGGGGGTGGTGATGGACGGAGCATCTGAACCAATCAAACACTCACACCCAGTCAAAAGACCTGGTTTTGATTCATCACCGTTCTTTAGCCCACTCTGCCACCCCAGTTCAGACATGGCTATATGCAAATCAGTCTGACCCTGTGCCTCATAGGAACAGTCCAGCCCGAACTGCCAAGCCATGCCTTCCCTGGACCGGAAACAAGCTTCCGAGGACCGGTTTCTGGCATTACAGCCGTCTTCAGCCCGGCTTGCTTGAATCCAGTGGCAAAGTGAGCAAGGGACTCACGTCTGAGCATACCCTGCCACACTTATGGCGGCCAAAGCGGTACAAAAGGGGGTGGTGATGGACGGAGCATCTGAACCAATCAAACACTCACACCCAGTCAAAAGATCTGGGTTTGATCCATCACCGTTCTTTAGCCCACTCTGCCACCCCAGTTCAGACATGGCTATATGCAAATCAGTCTGACCCTGTGCCTCATGGGAACAGTCCAGCCCGAACTGCCAAGCCATGCCTTCCCTGGACCGGAAACAAGCTTCCGAGGACCAGTTTCTGGCATTACAGCCGTCTTCAGTCCGGCTTGCTTGAATCCAGTGGCAAAGTGAGCAAGGGACTCACGTCTGAGCATACCCTGCCACACTTATGGCGGCCAAAGCGGTACAAAAGGGGGTGGTGATGGACCGAGCATCTGACCAATCAAACACTCCCACCCAGTCAAAAGATCTGGGTTTGATCCATCACCGTTCTTTAGCCCACTCTGCCACCCCAGTTCAGACATGGCTATATGCAAATCAGTCTGACCCTGTGCCTCATGGGAACAGTCCAGCCCGAACTGCCAAGCCATGCCTTCCCTGGACCGGAAACAAGCTTCCGAGGACCGCTTTCTGGCATTACAGCTGCCTTCAGCCCGGCTTGCTTGAATCCAGTGGCAAAGTGAGCAAGGGACTCACGTCTGAGCATACCCTGCCACACTTATGGCGGCCAAAGCGGTACAAAAGGGGGTGGTGATGGACGGAGTATCTTAACCAATCAAACACTCACACCCAGTCAAAAGATCTGGGTTTGATCCACCACCGTTCTTTAGCCCACTCTGCCACCCCAGTTCAGACATGCCTATGTGCAAATCAGTCTGACCCTGTGCCTCGTGGGAACAGTCCAGCCCGAACTGCCAAGCCATGCCTTCCCTGGACCGGAAACAAGCTTCCAAGAACCGTTTTCTGGCATTACAGCCGTCTTCAGCCCGGCTTGCTTGAATCCAGTGGCAAAGTGAGCAAGGTAGCAGAAATCTAACGGGTGCATCTGGAGCCTTTTTAACTCAACCCTGGCCAGAAGAAGCCCAGGAATATTCTGGTATATATACAATTATTCCCTCTTAAGGAACAACTACTGGGGGCAGATCTTAAACAAAAGTTCACCCAGGTATATGACGTATCATTTTAAATAAGGTTGGACATTTCATGCGTGACAGAGGACAGAAGGTGGGAGCTGGGTAAGTGGATTGACCCTTTTTTGAAGGCAATAGGTGCCCAAGTGCAGCAAAGGTTTCCTGCTTTCCTCAAACTGATGTGGACCAACAAGATGTACAATTATTGTTCTCCAGAGGAGGTAGACAATTTACTGGCGCATAAGACTTCAGCTAGCTAAAACATGTACCCTTTGTACGGTGGGAGCTTAGTGCTTTGTTAAATGAGACTAGTTGGTGGGTTGGCAGATAGCAGCTCGAATTGGCATTTGCCAATAGGTAGTAAGGGAAGGTTCCCGGGTGCACGAGTGGTGGTCGGAAGCATTGGGAAAAAAAGGGGGAAAAATGAAAAAGTGTCCGCATTTTATATAACCTTCTTTAATGGAAGCAGCTTGACCCGGAACATGATGACGGGGGATAGAGCGGGTCTTATGGGAGGTGACTGTTTAGAAATTCTGTGTTGGAATGTGAATGGCCTGCGGGTCAAAAGAAGACAGTGACTGGTTCTTCAATATTTGAATGACAGCCAAGCTAGGATTCTCGTGCTTCAGGAGATACATCTGTTACGGTCTGAGTGTATTGCTCTGTTTGATAGACAAAGGTGGGTAGATAAAGTCATAGCCACAGAACAATAATGCTGCTCTAAAGGAGTTGCTATAATACTTAAATCAAACTCTGGAGTAGAGTTGAGCAAGTCACAAACAGAGGAGAAAGGACATTGGGTGGTAGTGGAAATCAGGAGTTGTGCTACTTTCAACACGTTGGCCAGTTATTATGGTCCAAAGGAAGATAATATCACACCCCTGAACAGTATTTGGCTCTCCCTAGCCGATTTTGAAGCTCCACTGATATTTGGTGGGGATTTTAATGTCCTTCTAAATAATAGGCTTGACAGATCCTCCCCATACCCAAGTTGCTGCAATATGGGTTAAAGCCCATCTTCTCGCTATGCTAAGCAATTTAAACTATGTGATGTATGGCGGAAGAAAAAGGGCGTTGCCAAGGACTATTCCTTATTTAGTAAAAAAGCAGCCATTACTCAAGGATCAATTATATTTTCATGGAGCTCTCAGAAATAGGGAAAGTGAGGAAAATAGAATTTTTACCCATTCACCTTTCTAACCATGGTGCAATAGCTTTAAATATATAGCTCCCCCCGAGGTCTCTACCCAGAAGGTGCACCTTGAATAGGAGGCTTCTTCTGCAACCATATATTCCTGACAAGTTAAAGGGGAGACGGCTGTCTTTTTCATTACAAATTTAGATTCTGCACCCCAACAGGTAGTATGGGACTCTTTCAAGGCCTGCTTGAGAGGGATTTTGAAGGGTGCCGCTGCGAGCTGGGCCAGATCTGAAAAAAGAGAGATTGGTGCGTTAGAGGAGCAGATAAAAGCGGCCGAAGCAGCCTTAAAGGCCGAGCATGTTCGTGGTATGGAAAAGGAAAGCTTAGTGCGGAAGGTTGAAGACCTGCAGCAGGAATTTAGACTTGAGACTGAAGTAATTATGTTGCAGAAATGGGAAGTCAGCAAAATGAGGGACTTGGATCAGAGAGAGAATTGTGGTAAACTACTTGTAAGGAAGAGTAGAATAGATAGATTCCATAATGATATCAGTAAGATTAAACTGGGTAGTGGAGGCTAGTATGTTGAGGATAAAGATGACATTGAGCTGGCTTTTACTAACTTCTTCCAGGACTTGTACCATGAGGACTTAGTGGTAGACGAAGGCGCCTTAGATCAGTGGCTCGCTGGGAAACAGCACACAAAGCTGAGTTTAGATAACCTACCTGTGCTCACCCAAGATATAACAGGGAGTAAAATCCTCACTGCCCAAAATAAATCAAGAAAGGGAAAGCTGCTAGGCCAGATGCAATCCCTAACAAGAGCTATGTGTTACTGGCAGATGAAGTTATCCCTATTTGGTTGAAGCTGTTTAATACATTTTTGAGAGGCACCTCCTCTTTACCAGACTCGTGGAGTGAGGCTGTCATTACACTAATCTTAAAGCCTGGGAAGGATCCTACACAATGCCAGTCTTATCAGCCAATATCACTATTGAACTGCGATTATAAGATCTTCACTGGGGTACTAAATGCTCGTCTTTGTAAGATTGTGGGGCTGATAATTCACAAAGACCAGAAGGGCTTCCTCCCAGGGAGGCAGATGAAGGATCTGGTTCTCACTCTAATTGGCTCAATAGACCTGGCAAAGGGGCATGGTATACTGCTAACAATCATCACCCTAGATGCATCAAAAGCCTTCGATCAAGTTAACTGGTATTACTTGAATAGAGTATTGATGGCTTTTGGTTTCCATGAGACCTTTAGAGAGGTCCTTAATAAAACATATAAATCTCCCGGGCCCAGATTGTGGTTAAAGGCAATCTCACAGGAACCTGTGTTAATAGAGCGTGGCACGAGACAAGGGTGCCCTCTGTCACCTATTCTCTTTGACTTATACATTTGGCTCAATGTTTGAGGCAAAATAAAAAGATCTACCCTTTTGTCGTAAATGTTTTTATAAGGGAGCTAGCCCTGTATGCCGACAATTTGATTATATTGTCGTCTAACATCAACCAAACTCTAAAAGAATTACTCACTGAATTACAGGTTTTTGGGAAACTGTCTGGGTACACCCAGACAGTTTCCCAAAACAATAACAAGTCCGAAGTTATGGCTTGGAAGGTGGCAGCTCAGGGGGTAAGGCTAGCTAAGGAGATAAGATATCTTGGTGTAACCATAATACATGAGCTAAAAGAAAGCCCTAAAGGAAACCTAGTTAAAGTCTCCAAGGAGGTTGATGTACTTCTGAAAAGATGGCAGAACCTCCTGCTTACACATTTTGGGTGGGTTAACTTGATTAAAATGTGCATCCTCTCTAAGTTTGCCTACCTATTTAATAATATCCCTCTGGCGTTCGATAAAGGCCTTTTAGTTAACATTCAGGGAAGGATTTCTGCTTTTATAAGGGTGGGCAAGGGGATCAGGCTGTCTTGGAAGAAGCTAAGACGTAAGCTTTCGCATGGCGGGCTGGGCCTACTTGACCTCCAGCTGTACTGTTGGGCATATCAACTGAAGAACTACAGGATGTTACTTCTCAGGCCAGACAACACCTTGATTGGCTGCATATTCAAGGCTATGCTGACGGACAGCCCTGAGGTGGGTTTTATGTACAAATTTGGTGCCCTCAAATACTTTAGAAAAATCAGTCTGAAGGTCTTGTATGCTGCTGCCAAACTATGGTTTGACTGCAGCTCTAGTTTAGGTTAATCCTACTATAGTGAATAGGCCCCCGTGTGAGACTCCCCGGAAACACGCGAGTGCCTCTTGGACGCTTTAGTTTAGCCATTAAAAGATGCGGGTGTGGCACGTGGGATGGATATAGTAGATGGAGACAAATGTCTGCCATGGGGTTCCTGGAAATTTTTTACCAACTGAACATTATCCAGATTCAAATATTTCCATATCTCAATGTGGTGCAAGAACTAGCAGTGGCATCCCCTTGTGGACAACTCTATGAAGGACGACTTGCATTATCAAAATCTTAAGCAAAAGGAAGTAGCATTCTGGTATAATTATCTCATTTCTGCAGCAAACAGGAAGCTGGAACATCCTTACCTGGTCTGGGAGAAATACTTGACTGAGGAGGAGCTGAAATATTTATGGCAAGTATCTTTAGACATGCTTTACCCATTGATCAAATCTGTCGCACTAAGGAGAAACCATCTTTTCACACTCCACAGGATATACTAGTCCCCACTCAAACTGTCTAAAATAAGGGGCGGTGGAGAAGCCAGGTGTACAAGATATGGTGCACAGAAGGCGGACAACATCCTCATGTTTGCCACCTGCCCCCTGCTAAAGAAATTTTGGGGCAATATGGGTAAGACCTTGTCGAACGTTTTGGGTAAAGACGTGGAGGTATGCTAAACTGTAATTCTCTTTGGTATTGTCTTGTTGCCTGATGGGGTGGAAGGCCTTTCAGGGTTGCAGAACAAACTGGTGTTTTATTTAACTCTCTTAGCAAGGAGGGAAATCTGTAAGAACTGGCGCCAGGCGGCACCTCCTATATGGAGAGGCTGTTGGAACTCAGTAAGATACTTTAGGGACTTAGATCAAAAGGTCAATGCTTATAGGGATAGAACTGAGCTTGGGCTATTCTGGGAGCCCTTAGATCTTGAATAGTGGTGTTTGGTAAGAATAATGTGTCCAATGATTATACTTCCTGGTCACCTCCTGATGTGCTGTGCAGACTTGCTCTCGTAAGAACATCGGCTGAGACTGGACCCCCAAGTAATGACCAGCAGAGGTTGACTAGACTGAGAGGTTGTTTATTCTATGGAGGTTATATGAGTACAAAGAAGAAAAAAACAAAAAAGCAGTTGTGTGGGGGGGCTGGATAGTCAGTAGGGTGTGCCTGTGTAGTTGTGGGATATTTTGCACTTGAGACCCCTGAGTATCTTGCCCCTCTATGTCCTCGATAGAAATCAGCAGCGGTCCTTCAGATGCAAAACCACCTTCCTGAGAGACAATCCCTTTTCTGCCATGGCAATCTCCTGCGTGATCGCGTTGGTGGCTTTAAGCATACAGGAATCAATAGTAAACATAGTTACCCCTGCTGAGGCTGTAAAAGTTGCCTTTGTTCCCATAATTGTGCTGTAACCGCAGATGGCTTAATCAGGAGAACCGTTACAGGAAAATGGATGTTAGAGGGGGGACCCAGCCCCCTCCGGGCTCAGACAGGCATGGACGGGCCCGTCCATGGTCCCAGCCCATAGACCGGGCGCCCAGGCGTGTCCCGTGCTGCGGGAAACCGGCGTGCTATTTGTGGCAAGTGGGGTTCCTCCCCTTCAGAGGCAGCACAGGTGTAGGCTTCGGGACCGAGTCCCACCCCAGCAAGAGCGTTAAGCACTAGCCATGGGGGACCAAGGAATGCCCCTAACCGTCTCCCCTCTAGGGCCTTGTTTGATCCCACCTAGTCTTCTGGGCGTTTCTTGTGGTTTACTGGGTTACTAATTTTTCTGGTCCTGGAGTGGTGCATGCTCATCGTCCACTTGGCCCTTGCCGACTTCCTAAGTGGAATGTTGGAGCTGTTGCTCAGTGGATTCTTGGCCTTATCTGGTTTTGTTCCCAGTGACCTACGTGGTTGTGTTATGTTCCAGATACTATCCTCTCTGAGGCATGACTGAGCTGTTTCTCGTGGGTGCCTTTGCATATCACTATTGGCAGTGTTTCTAGTACCTTCTAGTCTTGTTGTTCTGTGGTGAACTTCCCCTCATAGTACCTGTGTGTTGTCCATTTAATCTTGATGCTTTCTTATCAATTAAGTATACAGAAAAGTGATGGATAGAATGCTTGAATTAATCTCAGCCACTGGTAATCACTCAGTGCCGCATCCCAGTCCATCATTATTTTGAACACCATGCCACCTCATTTTGGGCCCAGCTATATACAAATCAGTCTTGACACTGCACCAATGGGAACAGTCCTGCCCAAACTAAAAAACCAGGACCTAAGTGCCCCAGGAATGCCCAGACGTTGGTCCTGGCCTCATTTTGCCAATGGGACCAAGCAATACCTGACTGAGGAGCCCTAATGCTTGTTTTTTGGTTCAGGGAGGACCTGGTCTGGCAGTTCGGACTGGACTGCTCCAACTAGAGTAGGGTCAAGACTGATTTGCTTATGGCTGGGTAAAACTGAGGCGGAATGGCAGACAAAAAGTGATGGATTGGTATTTGGCCCTGTTGTTTTTGCATTTGTCTCCCTAGGTCTGCAGGGTAAGCCCAGATGTGATTCTCAGTCTTACTGTGTCACTGGAACCGAGCTATACCTGGCTGAAGAGCTTTAATAAAGGCAAAACTGGTAATTGGTTGCTTGTGTTGCGGTTCAGAGTAGACCTGGTCTGGCAGTTCGGGCTGAACTGTTCCCACGAGGAGCAGGGTTAAGACTGATATACATATGGCGAGGTCCAAACTGAGGTGCATGATTGGCAAAAGAGGATGGATTGGGATGGGGCAAAGCGACTGTTTTTGCATTTCTTCCACACTTACTGTTTGTCTTCTGTTTTTTGTTCCCATTTTACCTATTTTGCTTCTCTTGTGCCTTGCCTTGTATTGTGCTGTCTTTAGGTCTTATGAGGGTGTTGCTGCAGCGTCCTGGGGCCTTCTGCCTATATCCTGGTCAGGTTTGGGTTTGTAACAGCACTATGTACTAATAGAATGGATACGTCTAAATGCCTTATGTGCCATATCATTTACTTACCTGCTGGATTGCTTATTTCAAACTTCTTTTCTGTCTCCCAGCCTTTGTAGAAGGACCTTTTTGGTAATATCTAGACAGAGTGGTACGATCATTTGAAGTAGGCAAACCCTGAATGCGGACAACGATCCATTATTATTATCTTCCCACTCCCTTCCCTTTTTCTTCGCTGATTTCTATATCTACTGGTTGAGTCCCTCTTCGCTCAGTGCATAGATATTATGGAGTGGGAGAGGGTTTCAACGGGTCTACAACTTCAAAACCTATCAGTTTTCCATGCCTAATGAATCCACCTTAAAACCCTAATTATATGATGGCACAATCTATTTAAAAAATACACAAAGTGTTAGAGGTCGGACACCAGGAACATACTCTTTTGATAAATGATTCAATCAGATAGCTCTAAGCCCTATGAGCTCTGCTTGAACATCATCTGGTAATGGAAGCTCTTCATCAGGTGGTCCTAATCCACCTGAAACCAATAACAGTGCAGATAAATCTCTCACTGCAGTCCCTAATCAGTTGGTGTTACCAGCTCCTGAAAAGTGTGGTGGAAATCTTCATAGAGTCCAAAGATCTTTTCCCAAATTTCAGTTACACTTTTTTGCAAGACCTCAAGTATTTTCTCCAAAAGCTCAAGATAACATTCATGTTATCCTACCTCACCAGGGATGCACTGACCTGAGCTACACACCCCTCATATTAAACCAAACCCCTTGTTAAATACTTGGTCTCATTATTTGAAGGAGTTCTCAGCTGGTTTAGTCAATTGATCTGACACTTTGGGGATTGGATGATCCCACCTCATATTACCAGGTTTTGAGGGAGGGTTTAAAGGACACTTTGTTCTTGGTGGTTAACAGGCCAACAACAACTACAACTTTAATTGATTTAACCTTACAAATTGAAAGACAGCGGCAGAAGACAGAAAGACGATGAATTACTCATTGAACCTACATCCCTCAAAGTACTGAAACAACAGAAGAGTCGAAGGTCACAAAAGACTTTGTGTAGATTGGAGAAACGAGGAAGACTCTCGCCCCATAAAATAGAAAGAGCAGCTGAGAAAGTCAGGTCTCTGTTTTTATTGTGGAAACAGAGAACATTAGTAAATAAGTTCCCTGATTATTGGGAAAAGAAGCAGCTCGTCAATGAACAATGGACATTATTATTATTTTTTACCAGTCTTGATCACAACTTCACTAAGGCTAATTAGAGTACATGCTTTTGTTGATTCTAGAAATACTTCATAGACAATCATTTTCAAATTCTACACCATATACCCATTTAATGAGCAAGCAGTAAAATAGGAAATCTGTAGATCCAGTGTTACAGAATTAACTTCAGGTGCAGTTTCTCTCTATTAGTGGCTGCCTAAGCTAAGCATGTATAGAAGATATCACTTGATCTCATTGATGCACCATCATTTACAGTAATCCTTGGCACTACATGGTTGAGGATTCATTTACCCAGATCAATTGGACAACCATGGAGATGTGTCTCCGCTAAACATACTGCAAGGAACACTGTTTCCTAATCCACAGTAGGACGGTGTGCATCCTTTGCCTTGCTTAGCTACACAACCAAACTTAATGAACATGAAAGGACCAAATAAAAGACAGAGAATTACAATATTGCTCAACAATATGATGAATGTTTCCGAAGTCTTTTCCCAGAAAGGGGCAAACAACTTTTCGCCACATTTGGACTATAATTGCAAAATTTATCTAATCACTCAATACAAATGACAGAGAAGGAGCGCATATAGGTCCAGCAAACAGACCCTAATAAATACAATGTAGCACCGAAGGAGTATGCAGTTCCTGTAGGGTGGAGAAAAAAGAGAAGGAGGCGAGGTTGGTCAAAACCCTTACTCAGTAGTGGAGTGTGGGTGTCTCACAGTTTGGGAAGTGGGGACCTCACACACCCATTTGGGTGTCATGATTCATCATAGGACTTGCTCCTCGTCAGCCCGGTGCTGCAATGCCTGATGGGCACCCTCTGAGGGGCTCTTTGTTGGAGATCTTTTTCCCAAGCTGTATAGGTGAGGCTCGTGAGAGGGCCCTAGTAGTGTAGATGTGAGGTGATGTGAGGAGAAATAAAATGAAGAGAGGTGGTGCTCCAAAATGAATTTTAATCTGCAAGCCCACTCGTCTCAATTAAAACCAGAATAGAGATACCGCCTATTATAATGGTCGGAGGTGTCTATATGTGTGTAATCATGGTCAACATGTTTCTTGGCCTATGTGTGTAAATCACTCAGCAATTCTTCAGGACCAATCTTGATGCACTATCTACACAGGTGGTTGGTTATGGAAAATTAACCAATCACTCTGATGACCTTTCAATGAGGTACCTTAATAATACAAATCATGGGACCAACCTAATGAGATTCAAAACAGAGAGAGGAAAACAACGGTACATGAATAAGGTATGCACATACAGTAATAATGCCTCCAGAATTAAATTAAGAACATGCCTCAAACACATGCACAAGTGGTTAGTGCAACTCAAGAGGTGCATGGCCAAACAAACTTAATAAGAAGACTTGTGGCACACGTGACATATACAAAACATACTGGTGTTATTGGTGGTAACCAACCACCGTAGGAAATGGCGTGATGGAACTCACCCAATTCAGGTTCAAGTCATGCCTCATCAATAGTTAGGCAGAGAAATGATTGTTACAAATGTTAACACCATGCTGATTATGAGGCAAGAAAGGGGGAAGATAAAAACACGAAGGTTATAAGCAAAGATGGAAGGCTGCCCAAGGATGAGCAGCCTGTCGAAGTGGCATAGGTTTCTGGTGCCAAAGGGGTGTGGGGGTGGGGAAGAACAGCAGGCACCGCTTACTTACAGTTTTCCTGGAAAACAGGTGTCAGGAACCTACCCCTCGCTCTGCCTCATTGGGAGGATGGAAGGTGTGTGAAGCTAGTGGGTTTAAGTATCAGGGAAACGACCCGGAAGTGGAAGGTCGAGGGACATGTGGCGGCCATCTTTGAAGGGGGTTGAAGCTACATGCTCCTGGTTCAAATAGGTGTCGGCCATCTTAGAACGTGGAATGCATGTGGCATCCACAGATCGATAAATATACGGCAACCATCTTTGAAAGGGGTAGAAGCTTAAATATTTTGATTAAAGTTATGGCCATCTTATAATGTGGAATGCGCATAGCATCTAAAAGGTGGGTACTGTATTGGATGGGTCACGCGTGCGCTTGTATGCGCTAAAGTGTGCCCACCCTCGTGGGACATTGTGAGCCCAAAGCCATTGGGTGAAGGAAGTACCCAATTGACCAATATTATCCGTCTGCAGGCCGAAGTCAGACGATCATAGTGCGCCACACAGGTCAAGCAGTAGAGTGATTTCAAGTGGGTGAAGTCCCGTCATTGGGATGTAAACAATGACACCTCTACATGTGATAAATCCCGATAGGATGTCAAGATAGTTATAACACGTAAAGGTGAAGGAGGGAGTCTGTATGAAGCCAGGCTTGGTTATTGTGGCAAAGTAGATTGTGTTCAAAAGATACTAAGTCCCCGCTGATGATGGCTAGTATCAGCAGTCAGTGACATCAACTGCATGCTGTGGGAATCAAGAGGGCAGATAGTGGGGGGAGGAGGCTCTAATTATTTCCCTCCCACCATGGAATATCCTCATTGAGCCCTTCTCTGTTGCAGGATAGTCTGAAAATCCAGTGTTGCTCTCTCCTGAAGAGACCCTGTTTGCTAAGATTGGGGTGGCCCTCAATCACTGTCCATCTTAAGCTATCAGTTGCATGTCCCTTCTCTGTGAAATGCTGACAGAGTTTTGGTAGTTAGTCTGTTGCAGCGTATGTTGCTCGGTGCTCCATAATCCTGACCTTTACGGCCCTGGTTGTCATGTCAATGCACCTCTGTTTGCAAGGGCAGGTAATAGTGTAAATACAATTGTTGGTGTTGTAATTAGTGTGTGACCTTTGCACCCATCTAAAATTGGGCAATAGCTGTAGTTCTTTGGTTCTCTCAGTAAGAGGGCGCACAGAACACGAGCCACATGCTGAGTGATCTGTGACCGGAGGTAGACCCTATAAAGTTGATTGGTTATTGTGGCGCGGACCAAGGCGGGGACGTGTGTGGACCAAAAGGTCCTTCAAGTTTCTGGTACTGTTGAACGCAAACCTGGGCGGGGCCAGTGCCAGGTTCCCTGTCTGTAGGATACCCCAGGTTTTTTCTAATGATCTGTTTAATCCTGTTTGAATGTTAGGTAAATGTCATCACACAGGTCAGTATGTCCTCCTCAGTTTTGGGTATTTTCTCGAGTAAGGCCTCCCTGTTATTGTTCCTGGCCCTCTTCCTGGCAGTGTTAATGCTATGTACTGGGTAATCCCTTTGTATTAGGTTGTGTGTGAGTTGTGATGCCACATCGTCATAATCCCGGGTGGTGCTGTAATTGCGCCTAAGGAGCTGGAACTGCCCAAACTGAAGGTTGTCCCGAAGAGCCTTTGGATGATGGCTCCCATACAGTAACAAAATGTTACGATCAGTTGGTAGAACAAAGAAAAATCATCTGGGGTTGCTGGAAATGCTGCCAAGTTCCTCTCAGGTCAAAATACCATGCACAGGCACACAGGTGCATCTGCAAAGCCCGTCATTTTGCTGACTCAAGGCAGCACCAATTAGTGGTAAAAACTTTTACATTAGTCAACCAACGCCACTTTTCAGCGTCTAGAGGAAAAAAGAGCTCTAAGGAGGAAAAAACCCACCGGCATATGGAATGGAGTAGCCAGAACAAAGTTCAGCACAGGTACACAACCTCCTCCCCCCGAACCCCATAACAGCCAAGATGACTAGCCAGAGTCACAGGGGAAGAAGAAATGAAGAATCAGGGCCTCTTTATAAAAAATGATGCGCCGCTGAGGAAAACCAGTGATGCAGCACTGTTCATTGCGCCATCCTTGCGGCACCATGGTGGCCGATGCCTGGAAGCGTGGACAGTCCCAGGGCCTGGAGGCCTTCCTGGGCCTGCGTCTGAAACCCGGGTGTGGGAGGCACAGTTGATGTGGAGGCACTGTGGCCTGACGGGGGAGGTGGGCTGCGTTGGCCTGAGCTTGTGGGTCACTGCAGTAGACATTACTGACCTGTGTGAGAAGACTGCCTGGTGCCCATTGGAGCTGTGATCGGTAGAGGCATTCCTGTGCAAAGACGTGGGGAGGTTTGCATTGCATAACACACGCCACCACTACACCGGGGTGCACGGAGGAGTTTGCAGATGGTGAGACCGCGCCTCTCTGCATCACAGGCTGGAGGAGGTGGCGCCGTCCGTACGCTGTGGAGGGTGAGGCCCCTGAGCTGCGCCTAACTTGTGTGCCGGGAGCACCGTGACTTCAAGCCTAAGAGAGCGGACCCACATCGCCGAGGGCACAGCACAAGACTGGTGGGGGACTCCACTAACTGGCTGTAGTCGCTGATACCGGTCGTTGGTGGTGGCTGGCGCCAGGGACACGGGGCGGTTCAGGCCCAGGCCCTTGGGTGCACATCTTGATCCGCTGATACTCGCTGGGGCACTGGGGAACATGGAATCCGGTCACCACTGTTAGACTGGAGAAGGCGACCAGATGGCGCTACCTTTCCTCACCCTCTGTTAGTGTGCTCTTGGATGTATGGGGATTTCCATTGGTGCCGCTAGAATTAAGTTTCCTTACTAGCATACACCTGACTCGATAAGAGGGGCCGACTGGCCACACTGTACTGCACATCATACATACTGCCTGGGTGTCCGGCACAACAATGGGCTGCCTGCACATGGGGGTGGCGCCGACACCTGTCCACTCCTCCGTGTTGGTGGACAGAGTGACTGGAGGTAGTTGGTTGCATGGGCAGGTGTCAGCGGATACCCTGGATTCCAAACTAGACTCTATACTTGCAGCTGTGGAAAAATTGGTACCTCCCTTAAACAAATGCGCACGTCACTTGAGTGCCGCTTTGACAAAATCACAGTCAAATTCACCCTGGAGCGTGCAGATTACTGCAAGCTGACTGACAAGGTATGCGACATTGAGCAATAACTTGCCGAAATCCACCCTATTATCCGGAACGCAGCGTTGGAGGTACAGGAGCTAATGACACATGTGAAGTCACTAGAAAGAAGAGTGGATGTGGAGGGCTACTCCAGCGGGAACAACATGCAGGTGGTGGGTCTGCCCGAGGGAGCAGAAGGAGCTGATGCAGTGGCATATACTGAGACATGGTTGCATGATCTACTGAGAGCATGTGCACTCTATCCGTTCTTTGTTGTGGAGCAGTCCTGGTCTCTTCCGCCTCCTACAGGATTTGCGATGCTGTCCTGAAGGAGGAACACAAGCTGGGGGAGGTGAAAGTGGATAATGGCAAAGTACTTTTCTTCCCTGACTATGCCACGAGGTGCAGAGGCAGAGGGAGTCATTTGTAGTTGTTAAGTGGCACCTCCGAGAGTTGGGCTTCAAATACTCATTCCTCTTCCTGGCAAGGTTGCGAGTGGTCTCAGATGGTAACATGCGATTCTTTGATGCCGCTGAACAGTTTTGGACCTGGCCGTAATCTGCTGGTCACCAGGTGCTGCGGACAGGGAGTGAAGGGTCTGCGCAACAAGCTGTCATTCGGGGGGCCAGTCATAGTGAGAGGTGTAGGAGGAGCAGGCTTCCCCCACTACAAATACAAGCCACCCCCAATCTGAAGCAGGTTATATAGAGAGGCGGAAGGTGCTTCATGCTGCGTTGAAGATGCGCGATTGCACTCAGAGACAGGATCTCGACACTTCCCTTGAACGCTCCACCAGCGACGATGGCTGCATCGTGCCGTGGCTGTCTGGTGCAGAGTCCAGGCGTCCCCCAGATGTGATTCCTCAAATGGCAGATGACTTCATTTAAGATGTTGACTACGAAATGGAACATGTGGTGCGGTACTAGCTGATGCATTCAGCATGGGCCTCTGGTGCACAGGCTAGGATGCTGCCATTGATGGAGAGATGGAAGGTAGTCTGAGCAGCTTGACGCCTGCCCTCACAGCTGGACTGTAGACTGATACAAATTACACTGAGCACTCTTTCCTGTGGACATGTGGGGCACTGGTGTGCTAGACTCTCAACCCCCTAGAACCTTAAGCTCTGTTCAGCTGGCAATACTTGCCGGCAGTTACCACAAGGCTTTATAGCCAGTTTGGGTGAATACATGTTGTCCCTTTGCTCTTATGCTGTTCAATGTTACTATACTTCTGTTCTCCCCCTCACCTTATTGTTTAACATGCGCATATTATAGGCAATGTTGTCCTGCAGGTGCTGCCCTCATCTGCAAGCTTTTGACCAGATATTTTGCTCCCTTCCTCCTGCTGCGTTCCCCGTGAACCTCTCCATGGCTGCGCCATTCAACGCATTCCGGTTACTAACATAATCACCTGGAATGTGAGGGCGTGCAAACGCCACAGTGCCGCTATGCTGTGTATTTCTACCTTAAGCGCTGGTCAGCATACATTGCGTTATTGCGGGAAAAACATTTCACACTGCCTGGAGCCCACAAGCTCCAGCGCCGTTGGCGTGGTCGGGTATTTGCAATCGATTACTCTGTGTATGCGAGGGGGTGCTTATGTTGGTGCGGCCGGGCATCCCCTTTGCGGTGGAGGAGATGGACGTGAGTGGGGATGGTCGCTATATATTCGTTCTGGGGAGGGTGGATGGGAAGCATTTATTACTCGCGAAGGTGTACGCACTTAACATGGACTAGACGGCCTTTTTACGCGCAATCTCCAGTACACTAACCAGCTGGAACCCCATCCCCTGGCTCATGGAGAGGGGGAATTTCAACACTGTCACCGATCTGGCATTAGAAAGATCTATTCCACTGCTTTCCTGTACAGCCACCATGTCTAACACCGGGGCACTAGGAGAATGGCTGCAGCACTGGTGCTTAGCTGACGTCCGGAGAGTGTTGAACCTGGATGTGCATGACTTTTCTTTTTTATTCCTAGATGCATGACCTCCATGTCCGCATTGTGAGCTTTGTGAGCTTGCAAACAAATTGATGGTCATCTTATGCATATTGAGCGTTCCCTCCTGAATTTGGAGTCTATCTCAATAACATACTCGAGCGGTAATCTGCATTTGATGGAGTTGGAACATGAGCATGCAGACCTACTGGAGTGATTCTGATGCCTGAATTATTCTGCACATTCTGCCCTCACTTATGCAGCTGAGGACCGAGTGAGGTAGTTGACCGCATGTCTGATCAATTGGGAGCAGGCACAGCACCCTATCCTTTTGCTGCGTTCCCTTTTGGGACAGCTGTTGTATACTCAGCAGGAGAGCCATGGGGAGCTCACAAGACACTAAACAGCTCTGTATGTCTGCTGCCAATGATCTTGCGGGCTTCTTTGCATTCATTTGCTTGCCCACCATTATGCCGGAACAGCAGGCAGAACTGGAGGAGCTGATCACATTATTTGAAGTCGGGGAGGCCTTCAGAGCTTTGGTCATGGGCAAGACGCCCTGGCCGGATGGGCTGCAGCGAAATATTATAAGGCATACGCTACTGTGTTGGCCCCTCGCCTGCTCGCCCTGTATGAGGATTTGCTTGAAGCCGCCATCCTCCTGGGCTCTCACGTGAAGCTCTGCTCATTTCTTTGCCGAAGCCAAATTAAGACTCTACACTCCTGGGCTCCTCCAGGCCACTGGGGCTTTTAAACACTGACTATAAAATCCTGGCCAAAATACAGGTGGATCAGTTGGCCCCCCTGGTGCCCAATCTGGTGCACGCTGACCAGAACAGATTTGTGCCTTCCCAGAACACGTCCCTTAACCTATGTTGATTTTTCCTGGTGGCCAGCTATTCAACCTCACATTGGTCTCACTCCGGGTGTCTGTGCTTGACTTGGAGAAGGCATTTGATACCATGGAATGGGAGTTTCAATTGCCGCCTTGTCCCGGTACGGATTTAGGCTCTTTTTCTATGCTTAATATGTCTGTTATACATCTCTCTTTCCTCTCGAGTCAAAACGAGCACTATCGTGTTTAACACTGTGCCCATTAGTCATGCTATCAGGCAAGGGTGGCCGCTGTCATCTCTACTCTTGTTGCTGGCTATAGAGCCGCTTGTGGATACCATTTGTGGAAGTGGGGCAGAATGAGTATCCCCTTGGGTGAGACATAAGATCACCCTGTACACAGATGACCTGCTCCTGTACATCCGGGAAATAAAGAGAACACCTGTTGACTTGGCGTGAATCCTCAATGATTTTGCGTCCCTCTCTGGTCTCAGAGTGAATTGGGCAAAATCTTGCTTGTACCCATCCAACCAAGCTTTCCCCGACCATACACTGGCCATTAATGATATACCTGTGAAGTGGCAGCCAACTGTCTTTCGGTACCTTGGAATACATGTATATCATCAGTCAGTGGACCTACTAGAGGGGAACATCTCCCAGGGGATAGCAGCTGTCAAGTTCCAAATGCTCTTCTGGCGGAGTCTGCCCCTGACCGTCATGGGCCGCATAGCGCTACTTAAAATGGTGGTGTTGACCCGGTTACTGTATTTCTTCAATAACCTGCCAGTGTATATTCGGCCTCCTGTCTTCTGCTCCTTCTAATGCGTCATGCGTGAGTGCATATGGAATGGATCACGGTGCAGGGTTGCACTGTCCAAGCTATTCTTACCAGTTGGTCAGGGACGCCTCGCAGTAAGTAATATGGAGCACTACTACCTGGCGACGCAATTGCAGTGGGTGGCCGGATGGGCCAGTGGATTAAATCTTGAGGACAGGGCTGCACTCTCTCCAGCGTGCACTCAATCGTCAGTCCTTGTGCTCTTTCATCCTGGGAGAAGAGGTGGGGTGCCTGTCCGCGAATGGGTGGCTATACTTGAGGGACCTACCTATATTCCTAGAAATGCCAGATTCCGTCTCATTCAGTACTAAGTATTGCACAGAACCTATTTGACCCCAGCTAAGATCAACAGGTACTTCTGACATACAGATGCTTGTTGTCCCCGATGTAAGCTGATTGACGCAGATCTCATTCATTTGCTCTGGGGCTGCCCCGCGCTCGATGAGTACTGCCGTAGCATTACAGCACATTTAGCTGGCTGCACTGGGCTGACGGTGGCTTGTATCTGGGATGTGTGTCTCCTGGGGCTCTTCTGTAGATTGGCTAGGCACAGGATGGAGTCCAGGTTTATAGATCTGGGACAACTTGCAGCTAAGTGCTTAATCACCAAGAGATAGAAACATTCAGACCCTCCCCCTGCGTTGGTGTGGTCTTGCTCACTAACAGTCAGGGCGCAGGCTGAACGTATAGCTTTGCGCCGCAAAGACACATTGGGGTTACGTAAAGTTCTGATGGCAGCTGACTTTGATGTTATATTGTAGGACTTCCAATGCAGCTGGCAGTCAGAGGGTGACGCCCGAGCCCCAATAACATGCACAGACGTAGTGGCATTAGCAGCGACACAGTAGCAAGTAAGGCAGGGATGCTCCATGGACACACTGGCGCCCTGTCTTGCCCCCTTCCATCCCACCGTGCATTCCCCACCTCCCTCATCATCTTCCAGTGAGGCAACTAGATATATACACATTGATCTTACTGTTGTGTGGGTTGTGCAGGCGGTGTGGGAGAGAAGAGTAGTAGCGGAGACCTGAATTGGGCATCAGTTAATACTGTTATTCCCTAGACCTTGGTTCCTCTTCCCTTCCTTCAAAGTGCCATTCTCGTCAGCTCTTATTAATGGCTTAAGATGCTGCGTCCAATCCCCATATGCCCTGTAAAGCATGTTTGGGAGTGCCCCCATGCTAGTCGCAGTGGCCTACACTCTGAGCCATGCACTGAACTATTGACTGAATTATTAGTACCTGTGATGTACGCGCCTTCGCGCCTGAGCTGAAATGATGTTTGTAACTGTATCGCTGCTGTGTTTCGCGAAAAATACCAATAAAGAAATTTAAACAAAAAAAAATTTGCAGCATACTGCAGCACACATGGATGAGGCGATTCTCCTTTCTAGATTATTTTTGTGATGGAAGGTGGGCCTTCCTGCACAAAATCAATCAGCCCCTCAACGCAGGCGCCCTTGCACCATGGTGCAAGGGTGCCTGCGTTGATGCATGGCAGCTATTGTGCGCCAGTGTTGGGGGAAAAGACAGGAATGCACCTTATCTTATTGATAGTGCACATTTCTGCCCTTTTTTTGTCGCAGGGCAGCTCAGCAAGATTACTTGTGGAACTGTCCTGCACCAACAACTCTTAAATGAGGCCCCAAGTGTGTTTGCATCATTTTTAAGATTAGGTACTATGTGACGTTAAAAAACTGCTGCTAATGGTATTTGGTGGCAGTTTTTTTTAACGATGTACAAGGAAATCCTTGTAAATATTGCGTTTTGTGTTTTGCAGGAGTTTTTATGCTGGAATGCCTACCTTGCAAGTCATTTTTGGTAAGTCATGCCAACAGAAGTGGCACTGTGAAAAATTCACATTAATGCTGGAAAAATGCTGCTTCTTGGACTTTGCAGCAACTTGCAAATATGGCAATAAAAAAAGCAGTGGTAACGTCAAAAAAGTGACGCTACAGCGGCGTTACATCCTTGTAAATATGCCCCATAGATTTTAAAATACTTCCACGACTCTCTAACTGCTGGACACCCAGGTCAGGTGAAGAAACTGGAATTACCAAGCAGAGACTTTCTGTGGACTAAAATGATGCCTCACGTTAAACAGCGTACAGAGAATTGCAGTGTCTGTGTCAAAGAAAATGTCTTCCAAAAGCCAGAAGGTTGAGTATTACAACCAATTTCTAAGTCACATGAGCCTTGGAACATGGTCTCCATGGATTGTATCATTGACTTGCATCCATCTCAGGGACATGCTACAATTTTGGCTAGGATGGAATACTTCACAAAAACTGACCATTTTGTCCCCTTAAAGAACTTTTCACAGTGGTTGCATTAGTAAGACTATTTATCACACACATGTTTGATTTGCATGGGCCGCCGAGGTTATATTCATAGAGGAACTTAGTTTCCTTCCCCTTTTAGGACTGAACTTCTGAAAAGAGTTGGTACCAAGCATTTTAAGCTGACTCGTTATCACCCCAAAACTGATGGACATGAGGACAGAATGACTAACTGAGCTGTTAGGACAGTATTTAAAATGTGTTTGTTTATGAACCATCTGAATGCCTGGTACCCCTGAATAGCACTAGCGGAGTCTGCTTAAAAGTCTTTAAATTCATCCCTTGGCAGAGCTACCTTTTTCTTCTCCAATCGATATCACCACCGGATGTTACAGCAGAAATCTCCTATACTCTCTGTGACCACTTCTTAAAAAGATTGAATGAGGAGTTATCAATGGGGAATGCTCCTATAAGGAGCAAGAGCCCTCACACACCCCGAAGGATGTCATGCTTCATCATTGGGCAACTCCTGGTTGGGCCAATGTTGCAATACCCAACGGACCCCACAGGGGGTCTCTTTGCTGGATATCTTGTACCTGTGTTCTTGGCCGATGATGAAGAGAATGTGTGTTGTGTGTGAGGTTTATTTACAAAGATGAGTAGAGTGTAGGGAGGATGTGATTTAAATAATAACTATGAGAACCAGCTAAACCAACTTTATTTAGCCGGTTCCACGTTATGATTATAAACCTTTGATATTTGCAAGATAAGGATATAATAATCCTATCCAGCATATAATAAGTGAGGATGTCTGTCTACATATGTCATGCCCTCTAGCGTCTGTAACATTGTGACATTCTTCAGGACCAATAAACCCTTCTTGGAACATTGTCTCCATGGATTGTATCATTGACTTGCGTCCATCTCAGGGACATGCTACAATTTTGGCTAGGATGGAATACTTCACAAAAACTGACCATTTTGTCCCCTTAAAGAACTTTTCACAGTGGTTGCATTAGTAAGACTATTTATCACACACATGTTTGATTTGCATGGGCCGCCGAGGTTATATTCATAGAGAAACTTAGTTTCCTTCCCCTTTTAGGACTGAACTTCTGAAAAGAGTTGGTACCAAGCATTTTAAACTGACTCGTTATCACCCCAAAACTGATGGACATGAGGACAGAATGACTAACTGAGCTGTTAGGACAGTATTTAAAATGTGTTTGTTTATGAACCATCTGAATGCCTGGTACCCCTGAATAGCACTAGTGGAGTCTGCTTACAAGTCTTTAAATTCATCCCTTGGCAGAGCTACCATTTTCTGCTCCAATCGATATCACCACCTCACTGAGGGGCAGTTCATAACTGCATGTAGAAATGAGTAACCAAACCCCCTCACCAAGTTACACCAACTGTAATGGTGTCCCTTGGGGTGAGACCTATGAGAAAATGTTGTGTTGTTGTAAATACAACACTTTCCTAATGCAGCTTGGCGCATCAAGATGGCTTGCAGTGCTGCACTGCGTCATTTTCTAGTAAATATGCCCCTGAGTGTGACTTTAAGGTTGCTTGTTTAACAATGGCCAAGTGATTTTGTCCAACAATAGATTACACCAATAAAGTGACCAAGAAGCTGGAATGTATCTAGGCTTTCGAAAGTGGGCCACTGGTCTGGGGAATGAGACGTCCGATTCAGCACAGTGGTAGCATAATGTACACTAGTCATACCTCCCTTGTCCTCATATTTTTACGCTCTTCTTATGGGAATACATTCTAATGTCTTTTTTCACCATAAAGAAGGGCATCATTCTGAGCTCTTCAACTGAGATTTTGTTCAGGGACTCCTACATTTGCAGCGTGTCACCTCTTATATGTACAACCCCAATATGCCCTTTAGATGGATAGCCCTAAATCAAAATGTAAGCCCTGTATTTTTAACGGGATGACTTTATTTCTGTGAGTGCCCTAGAACAACACTGCAAAAATTAACATGTTTTTTTTTTGTTGAGCACATGTAAATCCACAGGACTTTATGATGAAAAGTGTATTTTGTCTGCCTTATGTTAGCTAGGCCTCAATTTAGGCCTAGACACCATCTTGTTCAAAATGGATGTTTTCTCTTCCGTGTACAATGTTGAATATGTTTGCAGCACGCAGTCAAGGAGTTATGTTTGTTAATTTTCATTGATGTTCTTGCTGATCTCGATTAAACCTTTCCAGAATGGTCACAATAATGTTTCTTTTCCCAAGGACCTTCCGCTCGCTCACGGTATTCTATTCATTCATACTAGTTTGCTGTTGTTCATATAACTAGTTTGTTCTGTTATATCTAGATGGCATTAACATAGACTGGGCAGAATCAATATTCATGTAGTGGGATAGTGCTTAAATGCTACGGTAATATGACATTCTATTAAGCTCTACTCTGATTTGCTGACAATGTTATACTTTTGCTCACATTATGATATGATAATTTAGCTGAGCTTGATGATTTTCTATGCAAGGGAATTCTATATAAACCCCCTTATTTTGAGGGTAAGCTAAAACCTTCCTGAAGACTTTTCCAATAGAGTAATTTCTTTATGTTGTCTTCACATTGCCTGCCTTGGACAAAGCCTGCTTGATTTGGCATAACAATATAAGGAAGAAAGGGGCCTAATCTGGCTGCTAGGATTCCAGTAAGGGGTTTCATGCCTATATTCAGAAGTGAGATAGCCCTGAATGAAGTCAATGCTGTAGGATTTTGACCCGGGTGAGTGATGACTGTTACTGCCACTTTCACTCCACTCCACTATCTCTGCTTCCTCCTGGACTTTTGTGGCATCCGATGAAGTAATCTTTTGGACCTTGTCTAAATGTATTCTAACTTGAAGTTGAACTGCAAGCAGATTACCTGCTTTGCTGGAGAGGAGTAATACCTTTGAGTAGGGCACATTCCACTTTATCCCAATTTAACACTTGGAGCTGGGACCTGGCTGTGATTACTTTGTCACTAAACACAACAAAATACCTGGGTTACTTGAAATCTAGGATGTCGGTGAAGTATTCCTTTAATAGGACAACATTTCTAACCCTTCTGAGGTGGGATCCTTCATCATAGGGATTCTCCACACACTGTAACAGCAGGTCACAAGTCTACAAGTCCCACTCCAATTGTGAGGAGCTCTTTGGATGTTTTAGTATGTTATGATCTACCTATGGAGTCAATTGTTTGGTGAGGTTAGCAGTGCCGCCAGCAACCAATGTGGGGAACAACAGTTACCATCAGTGCAGTATCAACATGATATCCAGTGGTAACACACACATTAACCAGCAAGCTTACCTGCAAAAGTCAGGTGTTGTATCTCACATTGAAACACCCTGGCGAGAGGCTTAGGGTGCACACTATCATGGGAGTAAAAACGTGTGTAGAACAAGGCATTACAGGAGATACTCATATGTACAGGTGTGACACAGGACTGAACTGTGTCTGCTTGATTATATAAATAAATAAAGCCACATAGCCAGCAAACATAACAAAGCTATTTACTTGAATGAGAATGAGAAATAGACAGAGATATGGAGTTTTTTTTTGCTCCACCTCTCAGCTTTCCAATAATGATAATAATGGTAAACATAGCAGGTCTAGTGCAAATGGGTGTCCAAGCCATTCAACCATTGAAAGAGCTGCACCGCACTATTTCCCCCAAATGACTGTAACATACTGTAATTTAAAGTTATGGTAAACACATAGCAGGTCTAGTGAAAAAGACACCAAACCATGCTAGGTATTATGGAGCTTAAACTTTGCATGCCTCTTACCTCAAACGGGCCTCTTCTGCGAGTCTGTAACTCACCAGGTATTGAGGATGTTGGTTGTAGTGCGTCCCTCAATATAAAGAGTGGGGCGGCGCGAGGTGGCGCGAGGCGGCATGCGTGACGTGAAAGCCACACACCATCCCCGAAAAGTTAGGAAATGTAGTCCCCCTGTGACTTTGTACTTTTGGTCTCTCACCCCTAGTGGTAGATACTATTTTTGTCTACTCATGCTGTTTACATTTTGCAACAAGGGGTGGTGAGGGACAGAGTCTCTGAATTAAGCAGAATACTCTCACCCAGTCAAGAGATCAGGGCTAGATCCAACACCGTTTTTTAGCTCATTGCACCATCCCAGTGTCAGAACCTGGCTGTATGCAAATTAGTCTGTTCCTGTCCCAGTGCATGATGGGAACAGGGCAAACCAAACTGCAAAAGCCAATTCTTACACTGGGAAGGAAACAAGCTTCCGGGGACCGGTTTCTGGCATTACAGCCGTCTTCGGCCCGGCTTGCTTGAATCCTGATGGTGCAATGAGCAAGGGACTCATGTCTGAGTATACCCTTCCACGCTTAGGGTGGACAAAATTATTTACAACAAGGGGTGGTGAGGGACAGAGTCTCTGAATTAAGCAGAATACTCTCACCCAGTCAAGAGATCAGGACTAGATCCAACACCGTTTTTTAGCTCATTGCACCATCCCAGTTTCAGAACCCGGCTGTATGCAAATTAGTCTGTTCCTGTCCCAGTGCATGATGGGAACAGGGCAAACCAAACTACAAAAGCCAATTCTTACACTGGGAAGGAAACAAGCTTCCGGGGACCGGTTTCTGGCATTACAGCCGTCTTCGGCCCGGCTTGCTTGAATCCTGATGGTGCAATGAGCAAGGGACTCATGTCTGAGTATACCCTTCCACGCTTAGGGTGGACAAAATTATTTACAACAAGGGGTGGTGAGGGACAGAGTCTCTGAATTAAGCAGAATACTCTCACCCAGTCAAGAGATCAGGGCTAGATCCAACACCGTTTTTTAGCTCATTGCACCATCCCAGTTTCAGAACATTTTGCAGCATGAGCAAAATGAGCTCAGCTATATCTGCTGTAAGACTTTGTCCCTTGCAATTTATAATTGTTTTTACAGTGGCATGTTATTATTAATTGTAACCATTATTTGTTATATCTGCAGAGGGCATTTTAGTTTTACTATTTTGCACTATTTGGCAATAATCAATCTAAACGCATTCCCACTTTTTGCTGCTCAATACTGTGGTAATGGATCTGAGAGTGTGCTGGGTCCCGCTAACCAGGCCCAGCACCAGTGCTCTTTCCCTTAAACTGTAAATGTGAATTGGTACACCCGATTGACAAGTATTTTGCAACCCTTTAAGGCCCAAGTATATGGCACCAGTGGTACCCACAGCAGGGATCTAAAATGGGTACCAGGGCTGCAGCACTTATTGTGCCACCCTGAGTGACACGAGTAAAACCGAAGTCTACAGGTTTACCATGTCAGACCTGCAGGAGCAGCTTGCCTGCTTGAGTTAGACTCCGCACACACCATTATAACATGGGTTTTCACACAGATGAATCAGTAAATCCAAATGTACAAGTGGCTTCACAATATTGGTTGCAGTGCCAAGGGAGTGGTTCAGATACATCTCAATGACGGTGCCTGTGGGGGGAGGAGGAGCGCGTGCTTGGCACATCCCTAGAGGTAGATCAGTGTGGTCCTTTTGTGGTTGGCGATGTAGAAGGTAATGTGAATACATTCCTTGTAGACACTGGTGCTACCCGTTCCACTGTGAGAACTGTGGTAATTCCTAACCTACTCCTCTCGGGAGATACTATCCAAGTTGTAGGTTGTTTCAAATTAATTGATTAAAACTCCAGTGACAAAACCAATGAAAGTACAAATTGGAGATTTATGAGATTTGCATCATTTTGTGGTGTGACACAAGTCCAGTTAACCTTTTTGGTTGAGACTTGTTGTGCAAAATGAATTGCACCATCTATTGTACGCCAGATGGGATAGCATTTCATACAACGAATGAAGACGTGGTTTAAGATGGCAAGGCAAGGGACAGAGGTGAATGATTTGTATCCTTTATTTACAGCAAAGGGTTTGCCTGTTGCATTGAGAGACACTGTATTGACTGATGTGTGGGTTTTTTCAGGGAAAGACATCGGATTAATGAAAGGAGTAGATCCTATTCAAATTTCAGTTAAACAAGGTCCAGAATTTCCCAATACTCCACCTAATAAAATTAGTCCTGAGACAATTGCAGGAGTAACACTGTGACTGAAATGATGATTGAACAAGGTATTTTAAAAGAAATATCAGGCAGTCCATGCAATTTGCCTATAATGGGATTAAGAAACCAAGAGGAAAATATAGGCTTGTTCAGGATTTGAGAAAAATATATATCAAATAGTGATACCTTGTTGTCCAATAGTGCCAAATCCAGCAGTAATTCTTTATCAAATCCCTTAGGATGTGGAATGGTTCACAGTGACTGATTTGTGTCAAGCATTTTTCTTGATACCTTTGTATCCGGATAGTCAATATTTGTTTGCGTTCCGGTTCGGAGACCGTGTGTTAGCATGGTGCTGAGTTCCTCAAGGGTATAGAGAGACCCTCAATATTAAATCAGATTTTTAAGAGGTACTTAGAGTCACTGGACATATCCAATGACTCAGTTTTGGTGCAGTATATTGATGATTTGCTTTTTGCATCAAAGACAAAAGAAGCTTGTGTGACAGATACTATTGCTCTACTAAATCATTTGGCAGTAGGTGGGTATAAAGTGTCGCCAGCAAAATTGCAATTTTGTCAGAAAGAAGTTCTGCATTGGGACAAAAAATTGAAAAAGGAGTGAGGAAAGTGCCACAGGATCGAATAAATGCAATCTTGCAAATGAAACCACCCAAGACGCAGAAAGATATTTCATTGTTTTTGGGTATGGTTGCATATTGTAGACAGTGGATCAGTTGGTTCTCATTGACAGCCAAGCCATTACAAAGATTGACTCACAAAGATGTGTCAGATCCGATTCAATTGAATGAGGAATGTATGAAGGCATTCAATGAGTTGCTGGACAGCCTTTGTCGAACACCAGTATTGCAAATGCCAGATTTCAACAAGGACTTTGCATTGTTCTGTTGCAAAAGAGATGGATGTTCACTTTCAGTTCTAACGCAAATTCATGGAACAGCACATCATCCTGTGGCATATGTTTCTGCAACACTTGATTGCATAGCTTAAGCTTTACCAGGTTGTTTGAAAGCAGTTGCTGCTACCTGTGTGAGTTTGGAACAGAGTGAAGCGATTGTGATGGGACATCCATTGAGGGTGTATGTACCACATTCTGAAATTTTGTTGACACGAACTCGAACACAGCATCTTACGAGTAGTTGGTTAACAAAATATGAACGAATGATACTGAGAGCTGAAAATGTGACTGTGACAAGATGCACACATTTGAATCCAGCTACCTTGGTGCTCAATCCAAATTGGGAAGTCGTGATGGATGAAGCAGATCATGATTGTTTGGATGTGACTGAGTTGTGTACAAAGCCAAGACCTGACATAAAAGATACTCCATTACCTGAATCGAATTGTGTGATGTTTGTGAATGGATCTTGCTTGAGAGATGAAATGGGTACCTTGTGCGTTTCCTATGCAGTCTATACAGTGGCTAATGTAATAAGGGTGTGTTGCTTTGGAATGAACTTGAGAATAACCATATTTACTGATAGTCAGTATGGTTTCGTGGTGGTCCATGATTTTGGACAACTGTGGTCTCAACATGGTTTCTTGACCTCATCAGGCTCACCAATTCGAAATGGAGAATGTGTAAGAGACCTATTGTTGGCACTACAAGTGCCGCAAAGAAATTGGGGTTGTGAAATGTTCTGCACACAAATCTGGAAGTGAGTATATCACAGTCGGAGATATGTATGCTGACGAAGTTGCACGTAATTGTGCGCTAAATTCAGTTTCAATCAATAAAAAGATACAGAAATCTGATTAAAAAGTGTGCAATCTGAAGTTCTAATTCGTTGAAACTTTGGAAGATTTAAGCAGTTACAAGAAGAAGCAAGTGTTGAAGAAAAAGGAAATTGGATCAAGGCAGGTTGTTCTCGTAGGGAAGAAGACGGAGTATGGATTTACACTGATGGAAGACCATTCATGCCAGATAGTTTGTTGTCCCAGATGGTGAGGTTTTATCATGGTCCTACACACATAGGTAGAGATGCTATGATTAGGTTGTTTAGCAGTCATGGTTTAACCCTAAATTTAGAGTAATAGCAGAAAGTCTTTGCCAGGGGTGTGTCACAAGTCAGCAGCAAACTGCAGGGAGAAAGACAGTTGTTAGTTGGGGATGAATTTGTAAAGCAGATGGTCATTTTACACAATTACAGGCTGATTTCATAGAACTACCACCATGTAATTGACTAAAATATGCACTGGTGATTGTCCGTTTGTTTTCCTGTTGTGTGGAGGCCTACCCAACAAGATTCAAAGATAGCCTAACTGATGCTAAATTGCTTCTTAGAAAGTCATCCAAAGATTTGGATTTCCAGTCTCTTTAGAATCTGATAGAGGGATGAATTTTAATAATGAAATAGTTTGAATGATTTTTGCAGCTTTGCAAATTGAACAAAAATTGCACTGTGCCTTTTCAACCAGAAGCATCGGGTGGGGTTGAGCAGGTGAATGGCACAATTAAGTCAAGACTTGCAGACGAGTGTGCGTCCACTACATTAAAATGGCAAGATGCATTGTCATTAGTCCTGATAAGTCCAATAAGTATTCCTGATAGAAGAAATGGATTGTCACTGCATGAAATTGTCATGGGCAGAGCATTGAGACAGTCAATAGTTCCAGAGACTCAACTAATGAATATAACAGATGATTTAGTGCTCAATTATTGCAAATCATTGGCTGATGTGGTGTGTTCTGTGCTTCATCAGGTTGGAGAAGTTGCAACTACAATGCTGCAATAACAGGCACACAACGTGAGCCCTGGAGAGTGGGTTCTTGTCAAGAAGCACATGAGAAAGTTATATTTGGAATCTCGTTGGCATGGGCCATATCAAGTAATACTGGTGACGAAGACAGCAGTGAAGTGTGGTGGCTTGCCAATCTAGATTCATGCTAGTCACACTCGAAGAGTCCCAAGTCCATTTGATAGTAAAGAATCAGATGAAGGTGATCAAGAAAGGAAAAAAGAAACTGATCAAAAAGAATCTGAACAGACTGAGAATTTAGTAAAGTGGGCACCAGCTACTGGGTCTCGTGAGACTGCCAATGTCAATACAGTGAAGAAATTGATTCCAGAACGAAACAGTGAAGAGAAGAAAAAGGAATCAACTTAAAGAAATATTCAGGCAAGTCCTGAATCAAATGAAATTGAAGAAATCTAAAAGAAAAGAACAAGAAAATGAAGATATATTGTCAAAAGGAGTGAAAATACTGAAATAACTTTGAATGAGAGTGTTCCAAATACAATCATTGAAATATCTGAACAGAGTGATCCTGAAGAAGATACAGTTTGAAGAACAAAAAGAGCAGGAGTTTCAAACAAGAAATAAACAGCACCTGAATGGATGTATTTGGTTGCTGAAACAGTTGATTCAAAAGACAAAACTGGAGAAGAAAGTGTGCCAAGTCACAGAAATTGCTATGAGCCATTCTAAATGAACTGTGTTAAAAATTGGGGTGCAGAAGGTTGAAAACGACAGAAAAGAAACTGGAATAAAAGACTGGCACTATGCTGAAGAATTTTGGAAAAAAAGAGAGGGGTTTGGATTAAGATCTTGGAGAAGTTCTGAGGAGACCTGAGGCTTAAAAGTGCTTGGATACACATACTTATCCAAAATGTAATTTTTTAAAAGCTTTTTTGATTATAGAATTTCTTAAATGGCTAGTATTCAAGAGACTGGTAATCAGAATCAGGGATCAACTAGGCGTAAGTTTATTAATGATTTATATCTGTTTTATAATAATGTTTGTCAGGTTAATATTGATAGTTGTTGTGCCTTATGTTATGATTCATACTAAGAGTAATACTAATGATTTGGTGGATACAAAGATGAATGTGGGAGATAATCTTAAAGAAGACCCACAGATTAACATTAAGAGATTATCTGGGAATGATTTACATCAGGATAATTCTATTAATCATTTTTCGTTGAATGTCTTTACTAAACTGCTGTATGAATACATTAACACTATGGATGCAAGAGATTGTTATGTGTGCATGCAATTACCGTCTTCTGTGTCAGAAGGGGTGATCTAGCACCACCTTCCTTTAATATGTGGAATTTCGTGTAGTGTACTAACAAGTTTGTTCTATGAAAAAGGACAACTACAATATTACTATTCGAATTTAGATTTTTTTTCTGAACTTCCCATTCGAAAGAATATGAATATGGTAAATAGTGTAAATAATGCTAAATATTTTGGAGAGTTTTTCCATATTACTAAGACAATATATACTCTAAATGCCCATAGAAATAACATAATCTGTAGTTTACGGAGTGAGGAAATTGAATTCATTAATGTTGTAGAGGATAGAAGAGAAAATTTTAAGAGAAAGGTTGCCGAGGAAAAGAGTCACATACCTCTTTGGGCTCATAGAGAGGGGGATTACAAGAAAGGTGAGACATATGCTGCAATGACTCTGGATTGTCATCATAGGGGAAAGTTTGCCTACTAAGACAGAAAACTGATTATATAGTATTTATTTCATTGGTTCTAGTGAATATGATCATACCTTCCTAATCATAGGGGGTTGGGGTTTAAGGGGTGGTATGGTTCCTGTTTTCCCTGGAATTTATTATGTGTGTGGTAGGAATGCCTACTATAGGTTACCAGCACGTTGGTATGGGTGTTGTTATATGGGGGTTGTCTTTCCTAAAGTGTATCTTGTGGATCAAAGCCATGGAACCAATGAGTGGACTAATACATGGTAAAAGGGGAATTAGTGCTGCAGAGATTGTGGGTGATATTTTTGGAGCATGGATACCTTCAGTTGTGGTAATTTTAAATTTGCATACAATTTGAAAATTGTCCACAGTGGTTGATCGTTCATCAACAGACACTGCTGGTGGGTTTTTGATGATTGATACTGAAATGGTGGCTACGAGGTCTGTGGTTTTGCAAAATAGACTTGCTCTTGATGTATTATTGGCAAAAGAGGGCGGAGCCTGTAACATGTTGAAAATTCAACAATGCTCTACATATATTCCTGACAAAAGTAAAAATCTAGAGGGATATATTACTAATATTACGCATTTACGGGAAGATTTAACTGAACTGAAGGTTGATGGTGCTTGGTAGAAACTTGATAAGGGTTTCTCCTCTGTAGGAGACTGGTTTTTAACATTTGATAAGAGCTTTCTAGGGAGAATACTAACACCTATTATTGCTACTGCTACTAGAATACTAATGCTGTTTCTAATATATAAACACTGCAAATGTAAGGGTAAAACACTAGACACAAATTGAAGAGCCAAAAAGAGAAAGAGAGAAGAAATAGAAATTGAAGGTAGGAAAATAAGTTATTATGAGGTAATGAAAGATATAGATGGGGTTCGGTTGAAACAAATGAGAACAACAATGCTGTAGCCAAATCAGATTGTAATCAGATTTTTGGATTTATGATGGCTTAAGTAGCCATCAAAGGGGGGGGGGGGGGTTGATAGAGCAGAATTTTCGTTAATAAACCTGCTCGGATTAAACCTCCTACTGTGTGAAAATTATTAACAAAAGTTGTGAAATTAACAGAGAAAATATTAACACAGGGTGTTTGGAAAGAGAATCGAGTAATATATAGGAAAATGACAAATAGCTCCTGTAGGGCACAAATGATTTCTGTACGAAAGACAGCAGAGAAATAATGTTAAGGGGCTTGAGGTTTCATGAGCAATGTGAAATAAACACATTAACAAAATTGTTCTATATTAATTACATAGAATAGTCATTGATAATGTTTGCATTTATATTAGAATAATAGAAAATGTAAATGAATAATAAAATGGAACTTTTATTGTGAACAAATAACTGAGTCTGTTTATTTCTCCTACAGAAAACTGCACGCTTTACAGAGAAGCCCTCATACCACTGTTAGGGTTAATTTGCTTTTCAAACTTAGGCTGCAGAAAATGTTATTTTGTCCTTGGTTATGATTGTTGTGTTCTTTCCTTGTCAATGACTACGTGTTTGGAGTATCAGTAGAATTTTCTACTGTCCGAGGAAATGTTTAGTTTTGTGGATAACTGCTCTAGTAAAATGTTGCAATTAATACAAAGATGTGTGCGAGCCTAGGAAGGAGAATATCGTGATTTTCTCTGCTGAAGGACGATGATGACCGCATGGCTCTAAACAAAGACCTTTTGAGAGTACAGAGCGACGGAAGTGGTATGACTGAACACCCTATGCTCCTGAATCAATATAAACTGTGAATTGCTTGGACTTTGTTACTAAATTAGGGATGGACTTTAACATTTAGGGTATAACTATTAGTATTAGAATCTATGCTGAGGGGAGGTTATGCTGAGGAGAGGTTATGCTAGACAGGAGTGGTGAGGGACAGCATTTTTGTGTGAGCTGTTTCCCTTGAGTTCCTTTTTGCCTGCTGATGTCTGATCCTCACTTTTTAACTCTGCTCCTCATACGTTTGTGAGGTTGCCCCCAGCTTTCCCTTCTGGCTGGAGGGTTAGCTCTTCAGACTATTAGCATGCTGTGCTATAGTTTTCTTTGGTTCGTATGATATTTTGTAATTGCATTGATCTTTTTACGATGCTCTTTTGTCTCTCTTCCTATCCACTCACTGATGCTTGTTAAATGAGATGCTATTGTGAATCACCTTGTTTCTATTGTGTGATGAACTGAAATTCAGAGCTGTACCTTAGTTTGACCATTTCATATGCTTTCAAAGAATTAGATAAAGCTAAGTGAATAGAAAACTGTGTCTGTCATGATTGACGATTATGATTAATGAGATTTAACCATTGTGAAGTATAGTTTGCTTGAAAGAATATTCCCTTTGTTGTAGGTCCTCATAAGGGGGGTATTATCCATCTTAACATTTGTCAATCCCTGTTAACTCTCAAAAAGGGTCATTGGGGGACCAGTTATAGGTATGGGCCAAATTTTAGTTTTGTAAGGAGAAATGTTTGGTGTTTATTAAATTGGTTACGTGTGGTGAATATGTTTACCCCACGTTTCCGCTGCATCATCACTTTCATCTGCTTCTCTCAACTGATTATTGCAGCACACGTGTTTTATACAAGAATAACGTTGCTTCATTAAATATATTGAAAATGACCCACTGTGTATTCTGTATATTTCTCTGAGCACAAGAAAGGACGAATGAGCAAAAGGTCTGTACCTGTGTCCCCGATCCCTAGGGGTCAGGGTTGTCATGCTCAGTGGTTGCCAGAATCTATTCGCTCCCTGGTAAGGTTAGTGGGGCTTACAGTGGCACTGTGAGCTAGATGGTCTATAGGACAACATATACTACGAGGTTGTCTGGAATCAGTCTAGGCACCGAGCCCCTAGTTTCTGTTGTCCAAACAAACCTGCAGATCCTAGGGATTAGTAGGACCTACACGACAATACGCTCACGCATGGCTGAGTGCATGAAGAAAGCAAACACAATCCTTCAGGGCAACCAGGAGCTTGTGAGAACTGTTATGGACATAAGGCAGCCTTGGCTGAGTACCAACCAGGACAGTTGGTGTTGGAGCCTATGGCTCCCAGGCACTCCAGGACAAGCAGACTGGGCCCTATCCAATTGTGCAAACGAAAAAGGACGTCACCTACTTGGTTGACTTTGGCACCCCTAGAAGTCCTCACAGAGTACTTCATGTAAATCACCTGAAACCACACCAGGACACAGCTGACATGACCATGCTCATGGTCACTGATGCAGATCAGGAGGAAAAGAGTGCACCTCTCCCTGATTTACTGTCCACAAACCCACAGATGATACAGCGGAGGTAGCTGACGTTTCTGACACACTAACTGTAAAGCAGCAGGTTGACTGTAAAAATGTTTTCAGCCAGTTTGCAGAGCTCTTTCCTTAACCCCTAGTCAGGCAACTTAGTGTACCCTTGATGTGGAAACCGGTGACAGCATCCTTGTCAAGAACAAAATCTATATAGACTGTCTGATCAAGTCAAGGCATGCTTCAAAACTGAAGTCAGTAAGATGCTGGAATTTTGGAAAATTTAACCTGAAGACAGTCCCTGGGCTAGCCCAGTGGTACTTGTCCCCAAACCTATTTCCAAGGGTGACAAAGTCGAAATGAGATTTTGTGTGGACTACAGAAGGTTACATTTAGTGGCCAAGATTGATGCCCACCCCATTCCAAGAGCAGATGAGCTTATTGATGAGCTAAGGGCAGTCAAAATTCTTAGTACCTTTGATTTGACATCAGGATACTGGCAGATTGGACCGATCCAGGAAGCTAAGGAGAGATCTGTATTCTCCACCCCAGAGGGCCACTATCAATTCAAAGTGATGCTGTAGGAAAGGGCCCCTTTTTGCATGGTTACCCCCTAACTTTTTGCCTAGAACTGATGTCAACCTGACTATAGTGTCTACTGGGATCCTGCTAACCAGGCCCCAGCACTTGTGTACTTTCCCAAAACTGTACCTTTGCATCCAAAATTGGCACAGCCTCTGGCCCACATGTAATTCCCCTGTAAAAGGTACCTCACTTACAAAAGGGCCTTGTGACCAAAGAGAGCCTCTGAGGTCTGCAGCATGTATTCTGCAACCCTCAGAGACTTCACCTGACTCATACACCCTGCCACTGCAGCCTGTGATTTAGAGTGGGACCCCAAACCCAAAAAACAGCATGGCACCCTCCCCTGGGTGCCATGCCCAACAAACACTGCTTGTGCAGGGCGGAATTGGTCACAGCGGACACCCGGGTGTTTTTCTATTGTGCCGGAGGGGTGGGCTGGTTTTGCAGCAGTGCTGCAATATCATCTCCCTGTAACAAAAGCAGGAGCAGTGCTCCTCACTAGCACCCTGCCCTTGCGCAGCCGGTTGAACAGCAATCTGCCAGGCCTGGTTGCTAGTCCCAGTCCAGCCGTGTGCCTGTGGCATAGACAAGTCACCCCTCTAGCAGGTTGCACTATACCACAGGTGAGGGCACAGTGGCACAAGCACTGTGCCCTACAGTGTCTGCACCATTCACAGACATTGTAAGTGCAGTGAAGCCAGTCTGAGCATATGGGCTGGGAATTTAGTATCTTGAACTTCACAACTACATGATGCCTTTACTGAAGACTGAGAAGTTTGGTATCAAACTTCTCAGGACATTAAACCCACACTGATGCCAGTGCCGGATTTAATGTAAAATGCACTAAGAGGGCATTTTACAGATGCTCCTTGAAATCCGAATAGCCCTGGTGTGGTTCCTGACTGGCAACCTGCCATCTGCGACCACCAGACATGTTTCTGGACCGCTGGGTAGAGGGGCCTCCACTCTCTGAATCTGGACACAGAGCAAATCCTGGGCAGAGGTGTCATGCCTCCTCCCTCAGAATAGGCAGGTTCCACGAAGAGGGAGCTTCAAAGGCGTGACACCTTTGTCAGCTATCCCCTGTTGTTTGCTGCTATCAGCAACTGGCTGCCAGCAGTTCAGACCCCCATTTGGGTGTGAAAAATGGCAGGAAAACCTAGCAGGAAGGAAGGTCTGCCCACCTTAGCCAACCCCTCAGGTGGGGGAGGTGAGGTGAAGCACACATCTCAGTGCCCTTTACTTTGATGATGAGGGGGCTCAGCCAATTAGGAAGAGGATTAAGTCCCCTCCCACTGGAGGATGCCATACTAGGGGGTGTAGACACCCCAAGTAAGGGACCCATTGGACCTGACCTGCACAACCCTGTAAAGCCCCTAAATCTAGTATTTAGGGGCATCCCTGAACCTTACCTCTTCAGATCTGACAGACCAAAGAAGAAGATGGAAGATGACAATTACCGGACCAGGAATTGAACCTCTGAAGACCAAACTCTGCAAGAACCCCGCCACCTGCACCCGGTTCGCCCACTGGACCTGTTGTCCTTCCAGAAGCCCTGTCTGACCTCCATGAAAAACCCGGAGGCCCTGCAACCTTCGCCAAAGTGCCAGGAACCTCTCTACGGACTAGAGCCTCTAGTCCCCGGTGTCCGCCGGTACCAGAAACTGCCACAGTGAGTGTGTAAATTAAATGCTTAACACTACCCTCTGTTAAGTCTAACTGCTTGACCACACTACCACAAATAGAGCTGTATTATCTACTTTAGCCTTTACTTTATCTCTGGGGATTCCCTGGACTCTGCGCACACTATACCTCGCTTTGGTATAGTATATGCAGAGCCAGCTTCCTACAGATACCTTTTGTATTACAGAATGCACCTGCCACTCTTCAAAGGTTGATGAACATAATTCTTTCAGTCCTGGATGACTTTAGTGCAGCACACCTGAACAATATAGCTGCCTTTAGCTCCACCTGGGAGGATCACCTGGTCCACCTGAGAGACGTTTTGCAGGGGCTGCAACAGGCAGGTCTCACTATCAAGGCCAGTAAGTGCCAGATAGGGCAGAGTTCTGTTGTCTACTTGGGCCACCTTGTAGGTGGAGCCCAAGTTAGACCTCTCCAACCTAAGATCCAGACCATTCTGGACTGAGAGCCTCCCAAGACACAGACTCAGGTCAGGGCATTCATTGACCTGCCTGGATACTATAGGAGATTTGTAAAAGGTATGGTACTATTGTTGCCACTCTCATTGAGTTAACCCAAAAGCAGCCACGTGTTCAGCACCTGTCTTAAAAGTACCAGGCTATGGGAAAACGTTTGTTGTTCAAATAGAAGATTCTGAACATGGGATTGGGGCAATGTTGGCACAGACCCACAATGTAGTCCTAGATCAGCAAGCATCCTACATTGGCATCTGACTTCTCCCCATGGAGCAGCATTTGAGTACCATTGAGAGGGAATCCTTTGCTGTGGTTTGGTCCCTAAAGAAGTTGAGGACCTACCTGTTTGGGACTCACTTCCTACTTCAAACTGACCACAGACTTCTCAGGTGGTTGATGCAGATGAGAGGAGAGAACCCCAAATTGTTGAGGTGGTCTATTTCCCTACAGTGCATGGACTGTGTAGTAGAACACAGACCATGGATTGACCATGCCAATGCAGATGGTCTTTCCAGTTTCTTCCACTTAGATGATGAGAACTACCAAGAGCAAGGATAGTGCTCATCACCTTTCATCTGAGTCATGTTGTAAAGTGCCCTTTTTGGATGGTCATCCCCCACTTTTTTGCTGCTAGATGCTGTAGTAGTTGATCTGAAAGTTTGCTAACCAGGCCCACTACCAGTGCTCTGTCCCTTAAACTATAAATATGAATTGGTATACCCAATTGGCAAGTATTTTTGCACCCCTGCAAGGCCCTTGTATAAGGTAGCAGGGATACCAGGGCTGCAGCACTTAATGTGCCACCCTGAGTGACCCAAGTAAAACCGAAGTCTGCAGGTATGCCATGGAAGCCCAGCATGAGTAGCTTGCCTACTCGAGTTTGACCCTGCACACACCATGTGTGACAGGGTCACCTCACTGTATCTAATACATGTCTGTCACCCCTACAGCAGGCCTCCTATAGCCCAGGACACAGGGCACGTTGTATTATATGTGTGGGAATATATGCGAAAGCATATATTGCCCTGTGATAGCATTCTAAACGTAATTCTACTGCATGTTCCTGGCCGTCGATCATATAACTTGGGCTGACATATGGGCATTACCTATATGATCAGCTCCATGATGACCCGGACGATTTCTTTCATGTTTGGTATCAAACACCGTTTTTTTAAACCCTGACATGATGGTAGGGTCGAGGTTTAATCAGAATGTACCAAGGTGACACTTTAGACAGTGCTCATCAAGTTAACCCAGTGTTCTCATACCTTGGTGGGTTTTTTCGTAAGTTTGCAGCCAAGACAGAATCTGATCTCTGTTGAGAGTGTGCCGCTCCCAGAGGCCAGAGACAAAGAACTGTGTACTGTGACACCTCCACCCACACAGGATGGCTAGTGATTAGACCGGTGTGGAGGTGAGCTGAGGCTTCACTGGTGCCACTGGGCAAAGAAACTTGTCTCCCACTCGAGTTCAAACCTCACCTGCCCCAGTCACTGTTATTCGCGGGCAGGCAGGAAATTAGCTATACAGGAGGAGTCCATCTCCACAAGGCTGACCACACCTCTAGGTTGTTGCAGCTAAGATATAGAGTTTAGGATGGTTTTGGCCATCTTGAATTTAGGTTAGAAATCAGGTAGTGACTAGTTTTAATGGCATACATCCACAGGATGTCGTCACTACTGAAGCAGATTAACCACAGGACTAGATGCCCCTTGGCTTGTAGTCCTCACACCCACTAACACCCTGCAATTCCAGAATTAAGGGGCACCCCAGACACCAGAACCTTAGATTTGATGTGCTAACAGGAAGAGACTCATTTCCACAACAAGACAGGACTCCACGAAGAGAGGCGCTAAGCTCTAGACCTGTGGCAGCCATCCTGCATCCGCTGAATTTCGACTCGACCAAGGCAAGAGGCTGGTTCCAAAAGGAAGGTGAACCCCCCTGCAAACTCCAGACTTCACAAGAACTCACTTGGACTAGAGGAACTAGTCCCCTGCATTTGGCAGGCACAAACCGCTAAGTCCAGGACCATGAAGTCTTGTTTCCTGCGCCGTCCAGCGTGACCGGACAAAGTCCTTGGGCAGGTGGCTTCTGGGAACTGTAGTCCCAACACTCAGTGAGGCTTAGCTTTCTACAACGTTCCCCTGGTACTCTGGACGAAGATTTCCTCAACCTGAGTGCTTGCAGGTACCAAAGCTTGTTGGTTGCATGCTGACTACCTCCTACTTTACTCTACACTTTAAAAAAAGAGATTCACTTGTAGGAACAACCAACCACGCCTGTGGCTCCATTGTAAAGATTTTGCATTTGTTTTCACCCTCTCCTGGCACGCCTGCCAGCTCCTCTGGCAGCGCATACAGTACAGCATCAATGATAGCCAAGAGCACCTCTGCACCCAAGTCAACCAAGCTAAGCACACTGGATCTGCCTAGAGATTCCCGGTCCAGGGCCATTTCCATGACAAGGCAGGACTCCAAGAAGAGAGGCGCAAAGCTCTGCACCTCTGCAAGCCACCTGCACCTGCTGCATTTCGACTAGACCAAGGCAATAGTCTGGTTTCAAAAGGAAGGTGAACCCCTCTACAAACTCCGGACTTCACAAGAACTCCCTTGGGCTGGAGGAACTAGTCCCCTGCAGTCGGCAGGCAAAAGCCGCTTAGCCCACAACCTTGAAGTCCTATTCCCTGAGCTGTCTGGCATGGCTGCTAAATGTTCTTGGTCAGGTGGCTTCTGAAATCTGTAGTCCCGACCCTCAGTGAGGCTCAGTTTTCTACCTTGTTTACCTGGTGCTCTGGATGAAGATTTCCTCAACCTTAGTGCTTGCAGGTACCAAGACTTGTTGGTAGTCAGTCCGACTACAACTTGCTTTACTTGATACTTCATGAGAAGAAATTCGCCTGCACAAACAACCAACCACCCATGTGGCTCCATCAAAAAGATTTTGTGTTTGTTTTCACCCTCTCCTGGCACTTCTGACAGCTCCTTTGGCCACGGATCCAGTTCAGGACCATGGATAGCCCAGAGCACCTCTACAACCGAGTCCCCCTAGCCAGGTAGATTGGATCTGCCTGGAGACACCTGGTCCAAGGCTAGGTTCTTGCTTAAGTCCCAACGGGTTTCGCTCAACTCGCCCAGCAAGTTCCTTTTTGCTAGGGTAACCATTTCCAACACCACAAGCCTGATTGAAAGCTCCATGTCACAGCTAAAAGGCACCTCTGCACCCCGCTCCACTAAGCCAGGTAAAATTGTTCTACCTCTTGTGACCTGGTTTAGGGACTCACGAGACCTTAACTCCAAGAGGGTTCCTTTGAACTCACTCTCTAAGTAACCAATTGCATATATGTGTTTTTCCCATTGACCGCAGCATTAATCTTTTCACAATGGAAAGTACTGATTTATTTAATGCTTTAAATTTGATAACTCTGTTTATACTGTATGTATTGATTTAGTTTTGGTGTCTAAAAGTATATAACAATCAAAGCTATTTTTATAAAGTGGTGTCGGATTTCTCTTGAGTCGTGCCACTTACTTATCGTCTATGTTGATGATGTGAAATGCTTAACACATGTTCCTCTAAGTAGCCTATCTGCTTTTTGCCTGGACTGAGAGGAGTGTACAGAGAGTACCCAGGGTCCATATTTATGTATTGTGGTAGTATTACATGGTAAGGCACCCCTGCCATACCAAATAATACTTTTACCTTGCAACATTTGCCATTACTATGAATTACTGTCATTATGGGGAGGCACATTTTTTTCAAACTTTGTATCTCTATTTACAATTTCTCTTTTATTTGTCCTTTTTAGATGCCTGTGTTTGTTGTATGTGACCACATTGTCAGTTATCAATGTTGCCTAGTGGGCAAGTAATATGGGTAAGCCCCAGGCAAAGCGGAATATTGGCCACTGTGTACGGCCAAGCAGGGCAATCTGATTTATTTCTATCTTTGTTAAGGACCCCATCAGTCTATACCCATTAGGAAGTGGTCCAAGTGAGCATAGGATTTGTGTCCTGCAGAGTAACAGGTAAACTTCTTCTCACCCCTGTGAATTACCTCCATACGTTTGCAGCCCCACATCTTGTAGTCACTCATTAAGGTGGATATAGGGCGTATTTATGGTATTTTCCGTGGACTCCGAGCAGGGTAGGTGCTGACGAGCTGTCTGCATGCCATAACTATAGCACACGTACTAAGTGGCAACTCTGCGTCACCTAATGGTGCTGGAGTCTGAGAAGCTATAGGTCGGACCCTGAACAATACAACACACACCGTAGGTAGCACGTAAGGGCACCTCTCAGTGTGGGGGTCATTTATTCACTATATGGTTTTATATTTTTTTGTCTTGATGAAGTGCTCAAAATCCTTACGACCAACTCCAGTGTGAAACATGTCGACACATTGATGAAGGTGTGGCCACAACTAGATCCCCCTTTTGAGACGGTAAAGAGATCCATTACTTGATCTCAAACACTCTGACTTCCCGGATTCCTTCAAACCCCAGAGGCAGCCCCAACCCACTATAGGGTTTTTTAACCCTGGAAGGGTAATCCTGTCAATAAAGTACTCCATTGGAAATTCCCTTACCAGTTTTCACCTACACCTTACACCCGCATCACATTAACGGTAGCCTTGAAAAAGATCGCCGTTGGGCATTGCAGCACCGGCCCAACGAGAAGCACAGCTCAATGATGAAGCATGACATCCTCTAGGGGATGTCTGAGGGCAACATAAACAGTCCCATTGACTGTCCCATTCCAATACTCTGGCCCAGGCACTCTCCACACACATTGTTAGTGTGTGCCTCTCCCCCTCTTAAATTTCCTCAGGAACACTAGCCCTATTGTTGAATTATGTGATTATTGTTAGGAGCACAGGCTTCTGGACCTCCTTAATTAGCTCCTTGTCCCCTTTATACCTTTCACAAGAGGGGTCTCTTGTTTGAAACGTGTCTTATAGGTGCCCAATGTATCACATTATGCATGACGATGTTCAAATCTCCTCCACTAAAAGAGATAGGTGTTTTCAGAAAGGCTTCTTTGTTGTGTGTGGGGGCTTAAATATTTACAATTGTGCACAAGTTAGAGTCAATCTCAACTGCTATTCCTATTGCTTGTCCATTCTAATCAGGAACCACATCAAGGATTTCCTCCTAAAAGGTTCTGTTACAAAGGATTTGAACCCCAGCATGCATCTTATTGGTCATGGCAAAGAATTGCCTAAGTAGTAAGAGGGACTTCAGACTATGTGTATCTTTTGTCAATAGATGTGTCTCGTGGAGAAGGCATAAATCTGTCCCAGTTGCTTTCAGGAGATGAAGAATCACCACTCTCTTAGAAGGGGCATTAAGGTCCTTCACATTCAAGGCTATCTTAACCATGTGTAGAAGATTAAATTCTATCTGTTTTAGCTGTAATTGTAAAGTAGTAACTTGTGTCTATCTGCAGTACACCCAATCTCTCACTATTGGGAACATTGTTGATCAGGCTTACGGTTACCACACATTTTCCTGACTCATCTCAGTTGCTCCCAGGAATACTAACATACTTAAAAAATAATGTAAACCTTGTTACTTAAATGGTAATTTTCATTGTGTTCATCTTCATTCCTGGTTCTGCACCAATGTCTCCCATTCGTTGATCCCACCATCGACAACCTGTAATCTGTCCTGTCCTTAAGTGTCAGAGGGACTACTGGCAGGGCTAGTTGGTTGGATCTCAGTGGGTACATCAGTCTCCAGAAAAGTTCAATTGTTAGCCCCCATTTTCTCTGCCTCTGTGATGGCTGCTTGTTTCTCATGCTCTATGTTTGGGGTGTCTCTTGACCGTGTGCCATTTCGGCCTGCGCCTCATGCGAGTTTCCATTGAAGATCACCATTATCAAGTGAATCAAGAAGGTCCAAGATCTTCTGTGCCTTGCACTTTGCTTTAACCATATGTCTCAAACCATATGTCTCTGACTGTTGTCCACGAAGATTAAGTGGAAGGGGTAACCTCACTTACAGGAAACATCATGTTACGGAAGTGGTCCATTATTGCCTTCATGCCTTGTCTCTCGTCTGAAGAGTTGTCTCAGCGATGTGATTGTAGAAAATGAGTTAGTGGCCCTCAAAAGTGATGTGTGGTGAAGACCACACACAAGCCATTATGCCCTCCTTTTCATCAAAGAAATTGACTCTTGTGAGAATGTCTGGTTGTGACTCTCTGAGTTGACCAGCTGGATCCATTCTATATGGTGTGGTTGAGCCGTTTCGGGGGTTCATTGGGGCAGTTAGGTATACGCTGGAGGAAGCGTTGAACATAGGCCTGGATGTTACTGCTTTCTTCTCTAATTGATATTCCTCCTGCTTGAGAGCAAGGTCATCATACTGTTCTTTGAGTGTGAGGAGTCTCGGCTGACATCATGCAGCTCTTCTGCTCACTAAACAACTGTATGCTCTAGATCCTCTACTCTTGTTTCAAACAAGGCTATATCCTATTGCACAGCACTCTGGTCACTGCAAATCATCGCTACCTCATGTTCGATTTCTTTTAGGAACTACTATAGGAATTCTTCAAAAGGAAGAACTCCAGTACTGCAGTTGCTCCGCCGTCCATTGCCAGAATAGGTCCCGATGCGACTTCTACTGGTGGCCATGGTTAGAAAAGGGCACATTTCTCCAATCGGGATGGAAGTAGCTCCTCTGTCACTGGCCAGTGCACTGTGTGCCTTAATTGGGGGGATGCTTGCAACGTGTCTGTCGTTATCGACTTCTCTGTGTCCCCCACCTATGTGCTAGTTTTGGGCCGTTGACTTGGCCGTTAGTATTTCTGGGCCGCCATTCAAAGGACCCCTGCTTGGTACATTAGTCGGCATCTGTGTGTACTCCTTGGTGGTTCTATTCTTCTTTGGTGGGTACTCTCTTTACTAGTGTATTATATGATCCAATGGTCTGAGATTGTCCCCCATTAGTCGGAGTCATCAGATAATCAACCCCACGTATCTGGTCTCTTTGATTGGGGCGAGATGAGGCTAGTGATAATATGTTGAGCAGAGGCTCAGTCCAGTCTCCAAACCAAGTTTGGGGCATCTGCTAGGGGCAGCGGTGGGTTAGCAATGATCGGGGGCTTTCTGAGCCCAGAGGCTGCTCTAAGACTCTTCTCCCTTTTGGAGCCCCCCCTTCCTCCCAGTTCCACAGATCCTCTGTCTGCATCTGTGAGGCCGATGCCCTGATCTGTATTCTGGCGGATTGAGAAACTGTGCTGCTATCAGCAGGACCTATGCTGCTGATCATGTTGATGGCCCTTCTCTACGGCAGACTTAAAGAACTTTTTCTCTGAGGTCTTCTACTCCCAGACTCCTCATGGTCTCCTTGGTTGCATGCCTAGACCAATTCAAAATGGCAGCCACTGTCTGTTCTCTGGATCTGGAGAAAACCCGGCTGCATCTGTGAGATTCAGAATGGGCCCTTCTATGCGGCGAAACTCAGGGCCTGTGTCTTCGGAGGACTCCACTGCCAGGTGACTCATGTATCCCATAGCTGCTCTCCGTCACCTCTGATCCTAGTCCTGTTCAAAATGTTTGCAGTTGCCTGCTCTCCGATTCCCGGCCAGGCCTGGATACTTTGTGGTGTTTTAAGCTCTGAAGTGGCTCGACTTGTACTTCTGTAACTTCAAGCGCAACCTAAAAATTCTCATGATGAGCTTCTTTCTAGCTGTGGTGATAGAAAGTACCCAAGCGCATGTGATCTGTATATATATCTTAAAATCCAGTCCATACACAGTGTTGTAAGTTTTGTGCTATCCACACAATGGAACATGACATATACTCAATAAAAGAGTACTTTCTCTCAGCCAATTCAACCACTCAAGACACTTGAGCCAGATTCCATTCATTCTCTCCCCTTGTTGCAAGAAAATAGGAAAAGGCCAGTGCCTGGTGACAAACTTCTGTTCATATGGTTAATGGGTTTCATAGGTAGTGATTTCACAATACATTGATTTACAACTTCAAATGCTCTGTGATAATTATCTTAGCACATCAATTGGTCATCCATTTTTCAGCGACTTCCTAAAAAGTTCCATTTTGGAAGCAACATTTAGAGTAAACTTCACTTGGTGCATTAAGAAGCCACAAGATTACTTAAACTCTTATTTGTCAACAAGATATGGGACCTTCACTATTCTTTGCAACAATGATCTCTTTGGGTTGATGCCACCTTTGATTGTCTGTGCACCAAACACTCCATATGCTGCTTGTGTCATTCATATTTTTCTTTTTCTATCATGAACCCCTTACTCCTCAATCAGCCACATACCTTTATATGTCTTGCCTCATCTTACTCAAAAATTAAAGGGTAGTCTTTGAAATAATAAACACAATTCAGGATTTCTTGACCAACTGGTGTACTGGAACACTGTAGAAGCACAGCTCAGTGTATTAAATTGGAAAAACAAATCATTCATCTATGTGAGGGACTTTAACCTAAATGCAATTCTTTTTGATGGTTCGTTGAATGCAAATCCATAGTCGAAAACTGCCTTACATCCAAAACATATTGACAGATTTAATGAGGATTGGAAGGGCATGAGAGTCCACCAATAGGTTGACATTCAGATTCCCCAAGTCAATGCACATTTGTAACCATCTATTTTCATTTCAGGACAATATGATGGGGAAAACTATTCCACTAACTTAAACCTTTTAGTTATCTCTCCTTCAAGCAGATTTCTGAACAACCTTTAAAGTATCTCTCATTGCAAATGGAACTTGAACCATCTTATTGTCAGTGAGGTTTACCTTTCCCTTCAAACACATTTTTTGAATATCTTTCAAAAACATTCTCAACATTTTCATGAAAACATCAGTCAAGGCATTATACTTTTACATCCACAACATCCTATTTCCTCACACTCATAACGTTCTCTAGGGCACAATGATTTGACATCATTTGATTTTCACACTATCACTGACATTCTATTACATTCAAAGACTCTCTCTTTAAAATTCCTTACTAAGTTTAATGGATTGAACTTCAAACTGACCAGCACTTATATCTGGTGGCAAAAATAATCCAGCCAACACATTCTTCCAACACCCTTCTACACATATCTCCCCTCACAGTTGTATTTTGTAGGTAGAGGGCTGGGTCTTCAAGCAAGAGTATGGAGTTACTCAGGTAAAATTTAAGTTCTTTATTTACATGAGAGGCCCTTAGGTTACAGTTGCACCAGGTAGGTCCTATCAGCGCTTCGTCCTCCTTCCAACTGTCTGTATCTCTTAGCTTTCATGACACACCAACATTCTGCGACACAGTTCAACCTCAGCAGTCCACTTTCAGCTCAGATACACAGGCACCCACACAGTACATGGTGATAATGAATCATCCATAATCTCCATATCTGTTCTACCTATGTATACTACAATACAAGCACCGGCCTATGTATTTCTTCGTCTATTTTCTTAGTGTTGGCCGCAATAAAAAAATATCATCCACACACAACTCTGATTTTTTTCGCTGTCTTCTCATTGCCTATCCACCCTCTTTTTTCTTCTCTTCTTCCCCTTCCTTTCAGTTATCCAATATTCTTTTTATTTTGCTGAGTAAAGCAGGAAGGGGTTACTGAAGCTTCCTCAATTTCCATTAGTTTCCTATCCACCCCAGCATACCTCGTTTTCTCACTCCATGGCCTTCTCTCTTTGTGAGCATCTGCATTTTGTTTATCCTTCCCCGTCTCTGATGCTTACTCTGCCATCTCCTTCTCAAATCACATTTCCCCATATTGTCCCTTTATCTTTGCTCCTTAGCTTTTCTCATCTCTTGTCTATCCTGACCTCGTCCTCTCTGTAATGAAAAACAGTACTGCCACACATCATTTTATTTCAATGTAAATTCTCTATTTCTTCCTTTAAACATATTTTAGTTTTCAGTCCCTAGTATTCCACTTATTGTGCTAAGTTTTCATTTTTTCTAAATGATAATTTGAATCCAGGCTTTGACTCAAAATTGGCTCTGAGAATTTTTCCATTCATTTTCTAAGCATTGTCTATTAGTTAATATGAAAATAAGAAACAGATAACAGACTTACACACTATAGGGAAAACAAGGTACAAACTAAGATTGTAGAGCATTCTGCAGGGACGTGAGAGGTTTAGCTAAGGGAAATGGTACAGAAGATGTCCTTGATTATTAACAGCACAATAAGAACAGGCATATGCTTGTGTTCTTGGCATTAGCGAATAAGATATAGCCATCTAGAAGATAGGAATTCATACTTTACACATCGTCTGATCATCAGCATTATCATCACAAGATTTAAGCTGTCAATATTAACAACATTAACATCTGTAAATTGAAGCTGGTCCCAGCATTAGCATGATCTTGAATAGTGATGTTCTGGCCTGAATTAGAGTTTGGCGGATGTGCTACTCCACCACAAGCATGACAGATATTACGTCTGCCGTATTACAAGTGCCACTGGATATAACAGATATGTAATACTGCGTACAGGATATCCATCACATTTGTGAAGGAGCAAACCATCTGCAGAACTCTAAATCAGGCCCTTAGTTTCATCATCAGCGATATCATCATTAGATTGAAAATGATTTCATCACCCGCATTATGATCAATAGAATGAGTTTCGTCTTATCACAAGATTGTCATCTATTCATTGATGGTGATATTTTACCAGTATTACCATAAGTACAATGAGGCTGGTCTCATTACTAGCCTGATTACAAATAGATTGAGGTTCTTCCCATAACTCTTATTCTCATTATTGGCCTTATCATCAATAGATTGAAGCTGGATTAGTTACAAGCAACGGCCTCGGTAGGACACCATTGGTCTTATTGCCGGTATGTTGATCAGTAGATGGACGAATGTTCATTACCAGCATTGCTATCAGTATCTTCAAGTTGGTTTCATCACCAGCGTTATCTTTGCAGACTGAGGCTAGCTGCATGAAGACCTTTCTCATTACTAGCATTATCATCAGCCCTGTCAGTACACTGAAGCTGGGCTTACCACCCAGTGAGGTTTTAGTGTTTTATATGTTTTTGCGAAAATACTTACCAGCATTGGCCGAACAATGTCGGTCCAATTTTCAATATTATCGTTGGTCTTATTGCTAGCATTATCATCAGTAGAAAGAATATTAATTACAGCTCATAGACTGCAAACTTCCATGTCTTTAAGTCGGTCTCTGTTTAGGTTAGTTTCTTATGAATGTGGCTTTCTGTCTTTGCTCTTGGCTGGATTCCAATGAATGTTTTCGGGGACCTTTTTAAGGCGATGAGGTGTTGCTGGATTCTGGTATGGGTGAGGTCTAGTCTCTAAAGCTGGGAGCTTCTAAGCCTTATTTTGAAGTTAGCGGGCCGAGTACTTCATTACAAACGTGGAGGATGTCCCCTTTGCAGTATTACAAGTGCATGAGAGAGAATGGCATTCTAAATACAGCAAACAGGACATCTGCCACATTCTGACGGAGCACCCTGTTCACCAAACTCTAAATGTGGCCCTTTCTCCCCGCTAATGATATTCTTGGATGCAGGTGTGTTATTATATGGGATTGCCTAAATAGTGTATGTTTATAGGAATGTGTTTCCCTGAAGTCGTCAGAAATATGTATGAGGTAAATCGTATACCATTCAACATGAAGAAGCACCAACAAAGCAATACTATGCGATTTGGCCAAAGGCTTCTTATTTTTGTTTAAAACAAGAGGGTGGAGAACAACACACACACAACACATGTTCATCTATTTCACTGTTGACCAAAAGAGCTTTGGCTGATGAGCTACATAGCTGCTTGGTACGGTCACTCACACAAAGACACACAACACACCATCATGGAAAAACTGATGAAAAACAAAAGAGAAACAAGACAGAGAGATCATTTTACCCACATAATACTTCATTCTGTGTTTTTTCCAGTTGAGCAGCACAAAAGGCAGAAGAAATACACCAAGATTTCAAACTAAGATTTTTTTGTTATAACATGCAAGCATTTTCAATCTTTTGAGACACTTTGCATTGACACTTCCAGTTAAGTGAGTTATTAAAATCTAAACCTTAACTGCCAATAAGGACTGGTCAGCTTTACACACATAAAACATTGGAAATCAACGTAAACATAACAAACAGACAACATTTTAATGTTGGCCAGGCCGCCTACTAAAAGGTCATTATATTTGGTCCTTTAAAGACGACATCACCAGACCAGTGATGATGATGTCATCAGCTAAAAACAAACATAAAAAATGGACTCGGATCACGACAAGGATGGATATATCCCCAAGTAACCCCGCGCTACGCCCCAGACTGTAGTACAGAAAAATAAGCATACAAACTTCAAATCAAAATTTGAGACAACAATTAATTTGCTGTTGTCTACTTTGAATTTTTCACACCCACTGAAGAAATATGGGGCTGCTTGATTGGCAAATCCTACACTGTAAAACGAACAGTAGTGTCAATGTCAGGGTGTTTCAGCTGTGTTTAATATTTGGGCTGTGCAAACATGTTGGTTATTTCATTAACACTGAAGTTTAAAGGTGTCTGTCCACAATATGCTATGTAGTACCTATGGCACCAACATTTCTTAGTGGACATCTTTTCTCATTACAAGTAAAAGGAAATGAAGGCACATTGAGTGATTACTGTCAATCCACCCCTTTCTGCCCACAGAAATAGAAAACCTTCTATAACCCTTTTTTAATTTGGAGGAATCAGGTTGAACCTGCCTGATGAAAGAGGGGAGAGGTAGGCAAATGTCACATTTCATGCCAAGGTGACCTCAATCTGTCTTGGATGGTGACAGAGGGGGTGGCGATATGATGGCATAGGGCCAAGAAGGATGGGGAGAATTGAGGGATAAGGCATGGTAGAACACCATGTAACTTCAGTTTGCCCATACTGGCCGGATAAATAGGCCGTGATGTCAAGATATGACCTAGCAAAGAATCCAAATAGATGTCAAACAGGAAGTGATTTCATGGTGTAGGCACATGTATTTTGGCAGTGTTCAGACTGGCAGGATATGCAGGGAGCAGGGGTCTAGGCATAGGTCTATAAGACCTGATATTTTTCAGACCGGTGTGTGAGGCAGGAAGTGATGGCACTCTGCTAGCACATATAGCTTGACACTACTCAAGCTGATGCGAGAAGCAGAAAGTGATGTCATGAACCTAGGTAACATGTAACTTGGAGTCACAGACCCACATAGCACAGAGGCACAAACTTATGGCACAGAGAAGGCTTGTGTTGCTTTAGAACGTCTAGGATGTCACGCAAGGCCGTGAACCAATGCCACAGGATAGGCCATTGGAGAGTGAATTTTCCCTGACAAGTGCAGAGGGCAGGAAGAAGAACTTAAGACAAGCCTAAAAACGTAACCTCTTTTCCAGCTTAAACAAAGTAGGAATCTGATGCATTTTCAAAGTCTGATGGTACCGAGCCTATGAGAATGCACTAGGGAATGGGAAAACAGCTCATACAAAACAGGAATGTGGAAACCATTGAAAGCACTCAGGTTCCTGATTTTCATGAGTTTTCTTTTTTTTTTTTTTTTTTTACAAATTTGGTATTGTATGGTGCATTGTCATACTGTCTTTAGGAGGGAATAGTGGCACTCATGTTTGGTATGCAATGGTGGAGAACTGGAACTGGGGGGCAGCACAATTTGCTACGTAACTGGAGTTTTACCATATTAACGTTGATTTGTATTGGAACTCATCAAAAACGTCCTGCATTTGTTCCTAGGGCTTAAGATGCCCTATATACGGTTTGGGGTCAGGGATTGAGGGTCCCCAAGTTTTAAACCTTTCTTCCAAAAGGCAGTTGAGATATTCATCGTTAGTTCCAAGCCTCAAAGAGCCGCTTGTTCAAAGAAACCAGAGTCTTGAAGTTTCATTATTCATTGTCAGAGGAAGTCTTTTGCTAAGATTGGTAATTTCATAGTACCACATTATTAAATGTCTCACTTAGCAACCACGAACTTCTGAAACTTTAAGTTGTCAATGTGATGACTAGTTGGTAACACCGCCCCACGAGGACTTGGCATTCCATTCAAAACTTTACATATGACTTGACCCAGTGCAGACGGGAGTGGATATTATATAAGAAAAGGAAAAAAAAGAGGCAATAGCAAAATGAACATCCCAGATACCACTACTGGTGAATAGGTGTAAACATATGAAAGGTAATCTGTTTTACAGTGTAGTAGTTTAGCCAATCTTGCAGGTTCCCTTCAAGACCATGTATATCTGCGTATTTCCGAGTTTGTTCCCATGATGCTGTGCGTTTGACACTATTCCTCCTCCTGCAAATCCTCCTGGAGTTTCCATGGTAAAAGACAAACCCCACTTATACCAGGAGAGGGAAACAATATAAATTCAAGATGGCCGACAAACTGGAAGCAGTGAGGCGAGGTCAAAGGCGAGACCAAATGGAGTCTCACTGAGATTCTCTTTACTTTTATTTCCAAGGAAACAGGCAGTGTCCAAAAGGGCAGGGTGTGGAGGAGACAACTAGTGACCAAACGCGCAGGTGGTAAGGCAAAAAGTGTATGAAAAGCGAGAAACGCACAACCGCACATCTATCTATAAAGAGGCACATTTATACAGAGGCAAACTCGCACGTCAACAGAGGTGAAAATGTTGTGTTTAAAGTGAAACCAAACTTTTTTTTTTTTGGTTGTGTTTTTTTGTATCTGTTCTTCGAAGTAAAGGTTTAGCGATTAGTAGCTTACATAACCGAGCACACCAGGACAGACGTCACGCACCAGAAAAGAACGAATGGAATCCAGGAAAAGGAAGGCAAAATAGAAGCAAAGGGATTGACTTATTTAGGAAAAATACTGCATAAAATGTCACTTCCACCCAGAGGAAGGGAGGGAAACATCTTTTACACTGCACACGAAAAGGACATGTCAGAGAACATCATAAATACAGAACTGATAATGTAAACATTTTGTTGTCGTATGGCATCATGTAATATAATCCCAGCGGCAAGATATATAAATAAATACATACATTAATAAATAAATATATACAAAACAGACAAAAAAGAAAACATATTAGTAAACATAATAGCAAAAAAAAAAAAAAAAAGTATCTTCTTGTGGACATGTATAGGATTTCTCGTGTAACTGAAACAATGAATACCAGCGTCTTGTTTGGGCAACATCATTTAAGCCTCAACCTGCCCTTTGAGTCCACACGGACTGATAAAGATGGAAGAGCTGAAGAAGGAGGGCAGGTAACTTTCACAGCAGACCATAGACAGCAGACTGAGGAGCTGTATGCTGTGTGCATGGGAAGTCTAGGGAGGGTGGAGTCCTTCACTTGCTATATGAAAGCCTCAAGACTTTCTGAAGTTCCTAACCTAAGCAGTCGTGGCCAGTGCAAGTAAGCGCGGCGGGCGGTGGAGTGTGGCGAGACGAGGAGGGTGGGGGTTGTTGACAGACGACAGAATAGGTTTGATTCATTTAATTTGACCTATTCTGTCGCCTGTCCACTTTTCCACCCCACCGCGCTTCCCTGCGTGGGCCGCTGCTGTGACCTAGCAAAGGATATAATTACTATTCTTTACTCAACCTACACTTACTTTTATGTGTAAGTATAGGTGGGATCAGGAATAGTGCATATGCACTCTCCTTGCAATGTAGTGGTAAGATTGATGTAGGCTTGCGATATATTTGTTATGCGATATATCACATGGAATATAGTGACCCTGTACCTGGGCACTATCCAACTATTTAAGTCCTCACTCTGTATAGGCCCATTGGGAAACAAACTGCAAACACTCCAAAAGAGCAAAGGTCACTGAGCTTCCCATGAGGAAGGAAGAGAAGCGAGCAGTCAGACCTGGTCTTGCAGACTGGGAGCCGCCCAGGATGGTGCGTGGGGCATGAAATGACAACATCATAACTGCCACTGTTTCTTGAGGTGGCCCTTGATGGTGAGAGGGGCATGGGGTGATGTCTTGGTAAAGGCTGTTGGGACTTGGGGCTCCCAACCATGATAGCAAGGTGTGGCGTCATCGAAAAGGCAACTGTGGCTTGTCATGTGTAAAAGGCAGGAGTATCAGGGATTGAAATCATGACAAATGTCAGAGTGGGGGCAGAAAGTGATGTCATGGCTCTAGTTATTGTGACCTCAACTGTAGAAGATGGTTTGAAAGACATGAACTAATGTGGTTTTGGCATAGAGTTTCCCAATAAGGTGCTGTAAGAATGAAGTGATGCAACATGGTGGGCTTTGTAAAGTGGTCAGAAGATGCAGGAAGTTGTGTCCCTGTGCAGTCCCAGACATAAACCTTTAGAGAGCCATGTGCTGTTGTTTTCAAAGTTAGTGATACAGAAAGTGACATCAAGCTAAGTGCTGGGTGGTTTGAGTATTCCAAGGACAAGATGGCACTTTTTTTATACACAGAAGTAAGCTTTTCCTATGCCAAGCGCAGACCTTTCATTGTGGCTAGTGCTTTCGCCTTATATGCCTGATTGACTTGTGAATCTATCAGATTTGTTGTTCCCTGTTGCCTCCTTGTTTTCGTGACCTGTGTTTGTGTAAGCTGCAAAACAGAAGAAATTCCTGCCCACTCTCGATGCCACTATTGCTTTTGTTACATTAGGTTCTGAAGCGTCTGTTTTTACCCATATATGACTTCAATTATTGGAGTCTCTGCCAGACTGTAAGTGTCCTCTTCACCTCCCCCTGATGCTTATATAACTTGTGTCACAAGACACTGACATCTTTTCACCCTCAAGTCTGTGTAACTTTGGTTACTGAGAAATGTATTGCCAGTAGGCCCTACTTTTCCAAAGAGAGAGTTTAACCAAGGAACACGAAGGACAGCTTGAAAAAAGATGGAATAAAAAGGATCAAAGTTTCGCTCCTGTAAACGTGACTCTCCTGCACTGGTATCTTTTATATAGTTACCCGCATTTTGGAAAAGACTATTGGTTACACGTATAACAAAGTTCATATCTTTTGGATCTTTTTCTCTCTGCAGGCCTTATGTGAGTGGAAGTGCAATGGATGTCAACTAGAGGTAATAAGGGATAGCAACTTCTACCCAGAGACTTTTGTGATGTCAACTGGAGGTAATAAGGGATAGCAACTTCTAGTCAGAGACTTTTGTACTCCTGACACTGCCTTGCTACCACTGGTTCCATGGGGCTATGAGGGCAGCGGTTGGATCAGGAGATAAGGAAGGCTTTAAAAACCTTGGAGCAGGGTCTGAGGTGGTCGCGAAGGACACAAGAATGTTGGGGATGACAAAAGTAAAAGAAATCTAAGAACAAAAATGCTACAATAACTCATCTCTTCTGACTAAAGGCATCACACCTAAAACCACCACTTTCCATTACAAGAGTTCAGATTAAAGATGTACAAGGAACGGCGCCCACTGTGTTTTTGAAAATTCTGCTTGGATGATCCATGCTGTGCAGACTTTGAAAGAGGAGGGACATTTTCTGAGCAAAGGCTCCAGGCATTTGTATTATGCAGAAATCTAATTGCTCCTCCAGGTATCTGTGGGCCAGCCAGAGGTTGGCGGGAATTTTTTTTTACAGTTTACCTTCCAGGTGCACCATCCATATGGGGGCAGGAACGGTCAGTGGTCTGGAAGCAAGGGGTAGAATGTGTCACTATACCATTTCTCCGCCCACGTTCTGCCGAGGTGTTTGTCTAGTCCGATGAACCCAACCTTTACAAGTAAGGTGGGAGGAACAATTGATACATTTTTTGATCCATTCATCAAGTGCAAGATCTCTTCTATGTCAGGGTGTAAATACGTATCTGACAGACTGAGCTGTCTTCCTTGCAGTCGTGATTAGGTTTGTTTCTACCTAAATTCCAAGACATCAAGAACCATTTTCCTAAGTTTATGGCTGCCATATTGTGGTGGAAGATGTCCTTATTGCCTCTCCAAAGAAGACATGGATGCCTCCATGGCTTCTTGTAACTGCTCAAGTAGAACTACAAGTTTGGAAGTTGCAAGGGATTTAATGGCAAAGTGTACAACAATGTCCCTTACTTGTCTATCAAACAACAGTAATATTTCTTCAAAAAATATATGCTTTGTTTGGATAACAGAAGGAGATCTGAATCAAGGAATGCTTAGCAGTTGTGCAAAACGGAAACTAAAATGGTCACCGCATGCTTAGGTTGAACTGCTGTCTAGCCACTGGCTGCTGAGTAAAAAAAATCCAAAGGTCTTGCCATGTTAAAAAAAAGAACTTTGTTATATGTATAAAGAATAGTTTATCAAATGATTCCCCGCCAGATCCTAATGCACCATCAAAACGATCATGTTAATAATAGGAAGATATAATCGTGAAGTGGGAACCAAACAGGTCCTCCCTTTGTTGACCTGTTGTTAATGTTGAAACCCATTTCAATATTCATATTTGAAAGTGCACAAAGGACTGGTAGGTTCATGAACACCCATACAAATTGGCATAGTTTACACAAGAAAATACATTGCAAAAACACATTAGCTAATAATAAGCCTGTAAAAAATCAAATGTCAAAAAGGTACCCCTTTTGTGAGGGTGGAGGTATTGCCTTTAGTCAGCCTAGACAGAAAACAGACACACCCTTCCATGAAGGAAACTGAGTAAATGTGTTGTTACTCCATTTAATGGCTTTGTGCAGGCTGTAAAATAAACTTATTTTTTAAGCTTTATTTCTCGCCTTAACTCAGTCACCAAAAGAGTTATTAAAATTGTGTTTCAAATGCATACATTTATGTACATGTGTTGCATGTTTTCTCTTGTATTACTTAGTATTTTGTTTGCGTTCTTGATTATGTGTGGTTTAAATGAACTGTAAAGAGAAAATAATTATTTATAGTTTAGGAAATCTTTGATTTTTTTACCCTATGATAAACATGAATATATCTTTCAATCAAAAAATAAATTAATGAATTGCAATAAATTAGAGTGTATTAATGTTAGCAAATACTCCACAGACTACAGTTTACCATCTACATTTAAACAATACACGGCTCAATTACCAAACTTTGTTTTTTTTTTTTCATATTTCTTTTGATTTCGTTTTTTCCTTTTGTTGTAAAAAAAGAGCAGTAAATCGAAGTTCAGTTTAGTAGGACAGCAGCTGGCGCCGATGGGACCCTTGGTTTTTGGGGTTGCTATTTGGCTGAGACCGACATTCAGAATGTTTTGGGTCATACGTTTTGTTTAAAGTCTCCTTCTGTGTAGGGGCTTTTTGGTTTCCAATTAAAATTGGAACTTTAAAAATATGCCAGTATGTCCTTATTGTATGGCATATACTTTAAGAATAAAAAGAAATTATATATTACATTTGACCGCTGTTAACTCGTAAATATAAGGGTTTTCAAAACCCATAATTCTCCAGTAATATATAATTCATTAGAATTATGAATTTTCATCCAACAGGAAAAATGCACAAAGTTTAACATTCATGTTATTGTCCTGTGATGCAATTTTGGGGTTCCTGTGACATTTGAAAACCAGGTGGCGTTGGCCTCTCAGTTTTTATGTCACTAAACCACCTCAATGGCATTGATGGACCATAAAACACAGTTATGTGTTAAATATTCTTTCTCTCTGTCTCCCCCATAATCTTTATTATTATTGTGATTGTATGTTATCTTGTGCACTCAGATGCCCCAAAAGCCAGCCTTAAGTAAAACCCTCCTCAAACAAAGAGGAGAGTTATTTTGTTCAGGAAAGTGTAATGTGGCTGCTCTGTGAGGGCGAGAGGGAAATGCAGGTTATCCCTTAGAGACTGACAGAGTATTTTCACAAAACAGCGCCACTTGCAGCCAACCCCTGACCAAGAGCAGCCATCGTTGGTCCAGGCAGAACTCACTGTAAACACAGATAAACCCAAGAAAATACATTCTTTAAAAACGGACTTACAAAAAACACCCAAACATTAAAAAAATAATCTCCACAAGATACTGTAAAACGCACAACAAAGGAAATTCATCAACAATATTTTTTCAAAAAGGTTACTAAAAATATAATACTTGTGCATGCAAGTTCTTGAAATCCCCCCACAATGCACAGCATCTGTAGTTGTCCTGGTTTCCCTAGCTAAATAGGCCTAGGACAACACAAAACAAAATGCTTCGATGTGGTTTAAAATCCTGATATGGTCCACTTTGACCCTCATTGGCTGGGGAGTTAGTTGAAAGCTTTGTGCCATTGCCTTCAGATCGCTTTTCTGCTAAAGGTAAAAATGGCTGCCTAATGGGACTTGCATAGTCTCATCTATAGGAAATGAGCATGTATTTGGATAGCAACTTCCTCTGCAATCCATATTTTTCCATTTTCACGTGGCGTGGCCATATTGGAATCAGTGCTAGATCTATTTACTGCAATGGGATACTGAAATTAAAACCTCCTTCTCTATGTTAAATAATTCAGAAAATTGCACATCTCTTATTGATCTAACAAGCACAACAGTTGTCAACACTTCCAATAAAAGAATATATTAAAATAAACAGAGCCTTATGATTCTTTTATAAGGAAATATTGATAATGACTGATATTGGATACTGAAAATGTTATAGCTATTCTTGTAATTGAATTAGTAAGTGTTGTCTGATATTCTTAGATAGTCAAAAATCAGATTTATCCACCAGAACATCAGTGTTACAGATACAACATAGTTTGAGAATTTAGAAATATTCTTTTAAACGTATCTGAAAATGTGTCCACATGTGTTGCAGTTAAATTCCAGGATGGATTGCATATGAACAAGCAGCTATAATTGTCATTTATATGCCTTGCCTCAGTTCCATTTTCTATGGTCTCATTAGGCCACACTCTAGCCTTCAACCGAAGAGCTCTGTGTCCCACTTCCTGTGATGTCACTCTTGGCCCTGTGACATCATAGGAAGCTCTACTGGCAAGCCACTTCCACGCCACACAGGACAAGCTATAAACTTTGATTTACTGATCAAATAAAGGGTTAACTTTAGGTAGCTGGAACCTGTGCTGTGTATGTTCACTGCATGTACATTGATTTGATTTTTTTGTAATTAACATTATTATTTTCTTAAATTTACAATCCAAGTGTCCCCCCAATTGAAGATGCTAGTACTACTCCCAGCACTACACAGCAAATAATTATCATAATTTTCTTCTACATTACCCAAGAGTCCATGAAGCAAAGTGGAAAAGAAAAAGAAGATAAAAATAATGTTAGGAAATGTAGCATTTAACAGTGCTAGACATTAAACAATTAAAATTATAACCAACCCAGGATTCACACCAACAAAGCATTTCCAGAGGCTTTCATTACAGTGTGAAAGTGCTTATTTCAGTTCATTAAAGGATGTTTTAGAACATGAAAATCTTGTCATATTGTTTCAGTGACAAATTATGTTCTGTAAAACGTTTAAAAAAGATATTAGGGAAAAGTGGAAAGGAAATGTGTTCATGAAACTGCAAAGACATTAAGGCAGAGTATACCATCACTTTGTTTCGAAGGTTGGCAACTTAAGAATAGTTCCCTTGATTATTGTAAGTATTCTAATACAGAATCATTGCAACCCGTGATAAGCCAACCAACGACTTTGCCATCTTTCTTTGGCAAATATTATAAAATGAGGTCAGAGAATAGGTACATCGTAGGACATCGTAGGGGTATGTGAGGCCATGGCGGCCCACAGCATTGAGGCTGCATGAGCACTGTAGCAGCTCTAAGAAGCACAGCAACATACAGTAACATTATGCAGGCATACGCATAATATGAGCAGGGCTGGACTGGGAACAGCAACCAACCCTTGCAGGTTGCTGCTCGAGCGGTCCTGGGAGAGGGGGGAGGGGTGGATGCAAGAAGCACCGCTCCAGCTTTTCCTACAGGGGGTGATATTGCAGTACTTCTGCAAAACCAGCCTCCTGTAAGAAAAGCGGACCCTGCGGCCACAAAACCAGCCCCCACCCCTCCGGCCCACCGGGGAAATGCCCAATACCCGCTACGGCAAGTCCGGCCCTGGGTACGAGTTGCTTCTGTATGTTTTCTGATGGGTTCAAGCTATGAAATACTCTTGTGTATTTTACCAAAGGTACTTCCAGGCGTGGAACTTTCAGAGAATATTTGTCTTTGATCTGAAACACCACTGATGCTCTTGTAAGGTGGCGCCCCCTACTCAACTGCCTCCGCACACTAGTGACTCTGTACTGCAACCCGCAAATGCGGCCAAACATAATGGAATGCCGCAGCAAGTCATCCAGGAGAGACTTATACCTTCTAAGGACCCAATGTCGTTGCAGACTTCCTCCCAGCGGGTCCTTGTACATGAAGGGGAAACACATTACTTAGGGGTAAGGAGGGTAGGCCGAGAGCCAGGCAAAGGCAGCCAAAACTTTCTTTCTCACAGTCAGACTCACAGTATTTTACCGGGTAGAGACGAATGAAAAAGTCAATTAAACCAGTCTGACTTCCCTTAGAGGGAGGATAAGGATTTGCTATCTCTAAAGCAAAGACTTATCACTAGGAGGAACCAAGGGAGGAGGAGGGATGCCAGAAGGTTTTGCCGGGCTGGAATCAACAACTTTGGCGAGGGCCCCACAGGATGAGGACTTGTTACAAAGTGTAGAAAAATTAAATTCATCAAAAGACAAAGGGCCAGATGTATGATCCTATTTTGCATGCGCAAACGGGTTTGCAACCCGTTTGCGCATGCAAAATGTGAAAGGGCTATGTACAATTCCTAAATAGCGAGTTGCAATTTATTTGCCACTCGCTATTTAGGAATTACGAGTCGCTATTAGGAAGGGGTGTTCCCTTCCTAATAGGGATTGCTACTCCATGCATGAATGTTTTGGGACCATCCATTGCCATTAACGGTGTTAGCATCATTCAATAATAGGGTAGGTTCCTGCTACAATCTGTAAACAAACATTGTGGCACTAGTGGGAGACCTGGAAATGAGTGTGGTCTGTCCTGCTTTCTGACAAACCTGGTGATGTTCATGGGGTATGCAAGCCAGTGTGTTCCTCAGGGTATTGAATCTGATCATGCCTCTTCAGGGCTGGCTATATTGAACAGTAGAGAGGGTCTCCTATTCCCAGTCAGCCATTCAATAAACTTTAGTCGATTTTATGTTTTAAAACCATAAACGTGCTCAGTAAAAATGTCATTGTATACTCAATTAAACATACAGACATATTACATACAAACATTTGCTAAAATAGAATTGATAAAATACTCAAATCATGTATAAAAGTCAACGCATGGGTATCCTACAGTCTATTAAGCCATCTAGGTCTTTAGGGAACCCAGCAGGGGCGGCTCTTGCTCAGGAACTGAGGAGTATCACCCCGATGGCTGCGAGTGCAGCCGGCAACCACAAATAAACAAAATGGCATACCAATGCCATTTTATTTTTTTGCCACCGCACTGGCTCGCGCTGTGTACAGTGTGAGGGTGGCGGGTGGAGCTGAATCCTGCAAATGCAGGATTACAGCACTGATCTACAGTGTGCATGACAGATTGTCTGGCTGTATTGCAATAGCTAGCCCGACATGTGCACTGTAGACCCAGCAATCCAAAGGTTGTCTAACAGTCTGGGGATTACTGGCATAGGCCCCACATCAAAATGGGCGCTGGGTGAGCCTGCTCCGACCAATCCTGGAGCAGCTTTCACAGCATGAAAGCAGCTCCAGGATTGGTTGCGGTTGCGTTCCATGAGCACCTTTGCACTCCACCATTTTTTTAAAGCTAGCCACCGCTGGAAGCCAGCATTAGTCACATATGCCTTTTTTATGCGTATTACCTCCCGTCCAAACCCTTTGCCACAAAATAATTGGATGAAGCCATATAAGCTCTTCTATAAATGCCATGCCCAATTCTATGTAGCACATCAAGGACAAACTGCTAGAGGGCGGCTGACAGCAATCTCCTTAGACATGCATTTTCATAAAACTGGAACTTGGCAGCACTAGCATGCCCCCAAATGCTTGCCCGATAAATTGCGCTCAATTTCGCTTCATCCCCAGTTTGGAAAAGAAGGTAACAAATGCAGTTGTGGCCTTCACAAATTGATTGCTTCTGATGCTAACTTGCTGTTTCCAAATGACAGCTGCATCATAAAGTGCTCCCAAATAGGAGAATATGCTTATCTGTTTTAACTGTACATCCTTTACCATAAAGCAGTAACGTGTGGGCGAGTTTGTCCGTAGATTATAAAAGAGACTTATTCAGATTGACTCTAAGGTCCAAATGACCTAAGAACATCACAAAGGTGGCCAATAATAGCTCAAGGGCTTTTGATGTGAATGACATCGTCTGCATATAGGAGGGCAAGGAAAGGGTGATGCCTGATTTGGGCATGTCCATGCACCTATTCAGGAAACACCCTCTGCAAACTATTATAGATAGTAAAGAGAATAGGTTCATGGGCACAACCTTGACTTAACGCCCCTGGCTGTATAGAACTCATATGAACATTCTCCACCAAAAGCTTTACCTCACCCAGCATTATTCTCGGTGTAAGTATCCCTCATTAACTTTATATATATATATAATATTTTTTTGGGGAGGGGGGAGGTTTATATAGCACAAACTAGACCCAAAGGGATCAGAGTGCTTTACATGAGTGCTTTAGTGGAGAAGTGTTGCTCAATGGTTAGAGCGGCAGACCCTGATGCAGAGGTCTGGCCCGGGACCAGGGTTCAATTCCCGCCTCGGCGGGTCTTTGGCTCAATTTCCTTGGACCTGATAATTCTCGCCTCGGTGCCTATTCTAATCATGGTCCCACTCTGCAACTCTGGGCAATAGCTTGCTTAATCTCCACAATGGCCCCAACAGCGCTGGGATGCCTGGCATTCCATTGCTTAATCTCCACAATGGCCCCAACAGCGCTGGGATGCCTGGCTTCACGTTGGGGGTGCCCAGGAGTGGACATTTCATAGGGCAAAGCCAGGAAGGGTTCCACAGCAGTATGTGTACAGTGCCAGGAAACCCCAGTTGGGGTATAAATGCGCTTTACAAGTACAAATTCATTTAATTTCATGAGCACCAGTTGCGTTACAGATGGACGCATTAATTTTTTGTTAGGAACGGGGAAATTAAGTGATTTGCCCAGAATCACAGGATAATGACTGTTCCTGCCGAGACTCGAATGTGGTTCTCCAGCTTCGGTGTCGATCGCTCTAGCCATTAGGCCACATCCTTTCCATATGTCCTCCATCAAGCGCCATCATTTGCTGTGGAATACGTAACCAAAGGAGCTTGACAAATCCATGAGTGTTCAGTATAGAGCATTCTTTTTTGATGTTGTATACTTATTAATCAGTAAGGACAAGTGGTGGCACTGCTCAAGAGTGCCAGTTTCAACTGCCTCCTCAATGGCCTTTATTGAATATCATCCACATTGTGATGTTCCTCAGCCCACTGTTCCAGCTTGGCTAACAGTATTCTTTCCATGACCTTGACCAAAGCATCAAGTAGGGAAATCTGGCGCTAGCATCTGGGGTCACCCATGGGCCAGGATGGCTACTTTCACGGACGAGGCCGCAACCTTTCTAAAATACGGGTGATTCATTCTTTGCCAGAAAGTCAAATTGTCCTTATTCTTGCTACCCACCACTTAAGACTCCTATGCCTCATCCTTAAAAAATGTTCTTCATTTGATTTGGACGGGCTTTATATCTAATTCTGAATTCCGCAATCTTGGCCTGAGATCTGTTGTGTTTTTAGGGCAGCCTTTAAGGCTGTGTGGGCCTTTTAGCAGTTATGATCAAGCCAGCCTTTCAACTTTGAACCCCTTCCAGTGGGTAACCTTATAAGTTCCCCCTTAATATGTCACAATATTTCTGTAAAGGCCCTCTTAATTTCCAAATCTCCTGCATTCTCATCCAGACACATTTTTAGATGAGATTTAGTAGCTCCAGTTATCTTGGTTTAAACCGAACCCACCTGGGTTAACCCGATCCCACCTTATATGTGGGCCATTATTTCTAATCACCTTTATCTCACTTACTAAATGTGAGGGCTTGGACAATTTTCTCCATAAAGCAGTTCCTGTCTCCATGCTTTGTGAATTATGGTCACTTAAGCAATTTGTGTGTGTCTGGAAGTTGTGAACAGATGGGGCCAGGCTGTCAGTCACTAACATATAGTCCATAGTGCTCCCTTCTCTACCAGTATGTGTGTGGCAGAATTGAGCAGTGGGGACACTCACTTCATTTGCATAAACGAAATTATACTTGGCAAGTAAATGATTAATCAAATTACTGTAACCATCATGTATGAAGTGTGTCTGTCCATTAATTTCTATGCCACAACATCTGCATACTTCTCTGGTTGATAGTCGACACAGGTGTGGGTGTCGAAGGGCCCTCCCCAAAGCACATATAATTCATTACTTTCTTAAGTTTCAGTGGGTCTGGATCATTATTCAACCTGTATACATTATCTGATTTCCTTGCATTGAACACATTGTTATAAAAGTTTACAAATCCCAGGCAATAACCCCAGGGTCTCTCTAAGTAGATGACTTGATAGGGTGACTAGCCAGATAATGTAAATACCCTCCCTTGTACCAAGGGAGAAATATGAATCAACTGTCCACCTTTAGATCTGCCCGAACTGGAGCATATAGCTGTCAAATGATAGGTCATATAACCATTAATGTGCAAGCTTTCAATTGCCCAGGAGGTGATATAACCATTAATGTGCACGCTTGCAGTTGCCCAGGAGGTGATATAATCATTACTATGCAAGCTTTCAGTTGCCCAAGAGGTTATATAACCATTAATGTGCATTGTTTCAATTACCCAGGAGGTGATATAACCATTAATGTGCAAGCTTTCAATTGCCCAGGAGGTGATATAACCATTAATGTGCAAGCTTTCAGTTGTCCAGGAGGTGATATAACCATTAATGGGCACGCTTTCAATTGCCCAGGAGGTGATACAACCATTAATGTGCAAGCTTTCAGTTGTCCAGGAGGTGATATAACCATTAGCGTGCAAGCTTTCAGGTGCCCAGGAGGTTGTAAAACCATTACTATGCAAGCTTTCAGTTGCCCAGGAGGTGATATAACCATTAAAGTGCAAGCTTTCAGTGGCCAAGGAGGTCGTATAACCATTAATGTGCAAGCTTTCAGTTGTGCAGGAGGTGATATAACCATTAATGTGCAAGCTTCCAATTTCCCAGGAGGTGATATAACCATTAATGTGCAAGCTTTCAGTTGTCCAGGAGGTGATATAACCATTAGTGTGCAAGCTTTCTGGTGCCCAGGAGGTTGTAAAACCATTACTATGCAAGCTTTCAGTTGCCCAGGAGGTGATATAAACATTAATGTGCAAGCTTTCAGTGACCAAGGAGGTCGTATAACCATTACTATGCAAGCTTTCAGTTGCCCAAGAGGTCATATAAGTTGTCCAGGAGGTTTTAATAAACTGCTTTGGAAGAACTTTGCCTCAGTGCGTGCTTGGGCAGAAAGGTTCGTAAGGCTGACCATAGCATGAGAAACTTTGGAAAATGCATCACGTTGCAGGAGGATGTTTAATGGATGAATTAAGAAGTTTCTGACAATTTAGTATCAAACCAAGAGGATAAAAAACAGATGAGTTTTAAAGAAATAGATGCAAATGCACCCTTTGAAAAAAAGCTGTCGCCACTGATTTGGGGCAAAAGAAATGCCCCAATTGTTGATCAAGCTTTCAATTGCCCACATTTCCTGAAAGCAGAAGACAGTGTACCTTGCAATATACTTTCCCACAATCTTCATTGTTCAGTTTGTTTTTTAGGCCCACCACATTCCAGTACAAAAAACACAGCACAGCCTGCAAATGCTCAACTGAGGTCCCCGCCCCTATATCACAGATCAGGCCGGCCCCTTCTGCGATGCGAGCCTCAGTTAAAACACTATTACTGGGTTTCTCTGAGAGACCCCTCCCTCTTAATGCTACTGTGCTTTCCTCATACACTATTGCAGACAACTTTACATAATTATGAGCTGGCCCTACCACTCGCTTCATTCCTCACACTTGTTTCACTTTGGCATTATCAGATAAATCCGAGTCAGAGAGTCATTCTGGACATTCAGATGGCCTTAGGCAAGAGAAGCGGTTTGCTAGTGGGGCAATTAAACTCTGCCTGGGGATAGTCATGAGTAAAATCTGCTGGTATGTTAAAAACAGAACCCAAAGGGGTCTCTGTTATTTGTGAGGGGTTAGGACTAAAGATCTCAACCTCATTTAAACCATGTCTACCAGATTAGGTGATCTAAAATTCAGGACCACGCAATCCTTCCACACAGGCTTTTTTCTCCACTTGCCACCCAGTTCACTCTATGCACCATTGTTATGTCTTGAAATATTTAGTTGGTATAACCATCCTTTTTCCCCAACCACTGCACACCCTTGTTCTTGAGTTCAATCCAATTCTGTCTGCGATTGTTCAAGGTAGGACATTAGTCAGAATCAACACATTTGGGGTAATCTCAGGGGAAGATTCAGGAAGGGTCTAAATATGGGTCCCTAAGCGGTGCGTTTGCAGATTGGAGGGAGGCCCCAAGTCTTGCACCAGTACCAATAATCTACTTATTAATGACCCCCATGGCACTGGTAAGAAAACTGGCTAGGGTATTAACTGGTGTACCTGTCTTTGTTGCGGCAGAGGCTGTTAATTCCGTCTTGCCCATTTGTGTTACATACAGAGGTGCCAAGAGATGTGGCCCGGCCCAGCCTACTCTGAGCCCGGTCTTCGTTTGGGCAATGGCCAGGGACATCCCGTGCAGCCAGAATCAGGTGAGCTCTATGTAGCGTGTTGATGTGCCGCCTGCTCCACCTGGTGAGCAGCAAAATGGATTCTAGGCTTTAGAGTAGCCCCTGATGTGCTCCAGCGTCCCATATCCTTGGGCCTAATGGAAAATGAACAAAGAATAGATCCCCTAATACCCCCAGCCAGTGGTCGAAGTAGGGGAAAAAAAGTATGGGAACTGTGGGCGGAGATCAGGGGGCGGGAATAAGACTTGGGTCAGTGGGCAGAGTCAGGGGCGTGGCCAGAAAGAGCAAATCATTCTAATTTTTAGTGTTTGTTTGGCATTTCACTACCTAGTTGCAACTTATTAAGTTATTTAATTCAACCAATGGATACACATGTATTTAAGGTTTAATGAGTTATTGACATTAAAATACATTCACAAAGTGGGATTCGTTTCCAATCACAGAATGTCCCAAATACGCTTAAAAATGGAATCACAAGCCATTTGTCTCTGAGCTATGGAGTTTCTGTCATCAGCATGTCTCCCTTTTTTCACAAGAGCTGTTAAAATATTAATGACAAACAATTATTCTACACGTTTATACAAAGCAATATGCATATATATATGTATATATCTATAGTACAAATAAATGCTTTTGTACAGAGGGATATGCTGTATATGTCTGTTTGCTTATGGTGGTTATGGAGGAAGAGTCAATTCTTGTGTTGTTTTCTGAAGCTAAGGTGGCTGTCCATGGATCTTATCTTCCACTTGACAAAACTCCATCCCTCTCTAGGAAGAACATTATTCAACGGAGTTATGAGTACATTTTTATTGTTGCCGAAAATTGTTGGAGGCCAGGAAGGAGGCAGATTGTGATTTTAGAAAAATAATATACTTGCGAACATGACACCCCCACCCGAGTCAGTACCCCCAGGAATGGTGCACTTCTCCACCGATGGAAAACAATCTTGTTCAAAGAAAGACGAGAAAACAAAAGTAGCGCTTCACTTTCAAACTCAGTAAAGTGCTGCTAATGCGTTTGGGTGAATAAAATCAATATGGCCATTTTGACTCCACTCTAATTTTTATTGTATTGTAATTGCATTTATATAGCATGTACTACCCCTGATGAGGCGTCAAAGCACTTTTTAGGTGCGTAGCAAGCTACTCCGGAACCCATAAAGGATTAGTGGTGAATTAGTATAGTTAAATATGAAAGTAATTTGAGTAGTGGATATATTAGTCAGTTTTTTGGATTAAAAAGGATAGTGTAGGGATAGAAAAGGGAGAAAGGTTTGCATTTATATAGCGCTTGCTACCCCTGATGGGGTGTTGAAGCACTTTTTCGGCGAGTGGCATGCTACTCCAGGACCAATAAAGGATTAGTGGTGAATTAGTATAGTGAAAAATGAAATTAATTTGAGTGGTGGATATGTTAGTTTGCTATTTGGATTGAAAAGGATAGTGGAGGGATGGAAGAGGAAAGGATTTAGATATCTTTTTTGTTTTGTTTGGAGCTTGGAATGAGTAAAAGGGAGGTGTAGTGGAAAAAGTCAGAGGGAAAGGTTTAAAAAGGCTTGTTTTGGGGGATCGGAACAGTAAAAGAGGTATAAGATGATGCAAAGAGTAGTAATGCTGCCGAATCCCCTCCACGACTGAGTGCCACACTCGTCTGGAGTAGGAAGCGCTATATAAATGCAGCTACAATTACAATTCTGCAAAGGCCCTGACTGGCCTATTCCTCAGCACTGTCTCCTGTGTGGCAGTCTAATTAATCCCCTAGATAGAGTGCATAATGTGAGAGCAGGCAGGGACGCAGCCATGCCTGATGATCATGCAAGCCTTCCCTGATGTCAGTATCTATGCCGCTAGGAACATAAGCGTGTATGTGTGGGTTCCAACTATAGCAGGACTGCGCTATGGAATGATACTCTGTGTGTGGCCCTGGCATAGGCTGACCAGGCGTCCCAGAATTGCTGGGACAGCCTCGTTTTTTCAACAGCTGTCCCCGTAGATTTCAGCAAATTTGGCCCATTTCCCGGTTTTTAGAGTGGGTCAACTGTAAACAGTGAGAATCGCTTTTTTAGGGGCTCCAGAGCAGGGTTAGTTAGCATCTTTTATAAGTAAGTCATTTAATGAACAGGCATGATCCTGGTTTTAAAAATGACATTCTATATGTCTTCTCAGTGCGTCTTCTGTGCTGCTGAGGGCTGTCATTCTATGCCACTTTGCTGTTATAGAATTGTGGGCCTTCCTCTATTTTTGCGAAATCTCCCAGTTGTGGGGTCCTAAGATATGGTAACCTACTCTGGCAGCATCTTACACCCCCCAGAAGACAATAGCCCCTCTTCGACTGGAAGTGCAAATAGCGGTGGGGTGCAGTGCAGGACTAAAAGGCAGAACAGCTGCTCTGCACAGTCCAGCATGCGTGTGCCTCAAACATTTAGCATGCTTCCTAGCAGGGTATTCTAACCCTTTGAGGCCTGCAGCAGGATGGAGCAGTCTGAAGGTATGTTTATATGTGCAGCCTGTGTTCGTGCACATGTCATGTCCTCTCAATGTACACACCTCATCCCCATAACAAGGTGTTACTTATAGATCGGTAGTTTTCCTTTGTTGTTCATAGCCAGGAATAGACTGCTCTTGACGATCAGTACACTGACTACGCTCCTTTCCACAGGAGAGATTTCTAGTAGACTATATATTTTTTTTATTATTGTATTGGTTATGTCGTTATTTTCCACATTTTGAACCTTTAATTTCTCTCCTTCCCAAGGCTGCACTTTGGAATAGAAAAATGGCCCAAAAAGACGACATTTCCAGAGTGATTTTTCTTTTTGATCCATTTCACGGAGAAACAAATAAAGGAAAGGAGAGGAAAGAGGAAGTAATACCTGTTGTTTGAAGTCAATAAGTGAGGAGGAGCAAGATAGAAAGAGAGGGAGGCAGAGTAAGAAAGTGTGTGGAGGGCAGCTGCTGAGGGCGGTGGGCAGCTGCCAGCAGCAGAGCAGGAGAACTGGACATTGTCCTTGTCTTCTCGGGGCAGGAAGGCAGAAACAGAGTCCTTTTCCTTCTCTGCCTGTTTCGCCTACCCGAACGGCCACAAACGCCAAGCCTTATCTATAGATCTTGGCTATTTCTGGCGTCCAGGTACGCACGTTTAAACTAAAAAAGTAGGGGAACGGAATCTGTTATATGAGAGAAGTAGGGGCACGCCGTGCCCTGCCGTTCCCGCCCACTTCTTTCACTGCCCCCAGCTCAGATCATCGTACTCTCTACAATCGTAACATCTACCGTAGGGGCTCACCCCCTCCCATGATTTACAGCGTATGTAACATCATCTGTTGTCTTCTGAGTGTCAGTGCAGCCCATCCCCATTGCACTCACGCCTGCTGGTTAAGGCAGCTGTGATGTGTCTGATTTCACCCAGGTTACCCGATTTAAGGATACTGAAGGTGTGTGTGTGTGTTTGTGTGCACGCGTGTGTTTGTGTGGTTTTTTTAGGATGGAGAACCCATCATTTAACGTAATGCACATTGAATAAGAAATATGTGGTAGTTCTGAAAAGAGTGATATTGATTCACCATTTTGCATTGCACAATCTGTACCTAATTGAATTGAAGATTGTTGCCTTGACTGAGTTATGGACCTCTTTCACCTTCATTTGAAAAAGAAAACGGCCACAAAAAACAATATTCTTTGATTTAAAAAACTAAAATTAAAATGAGGGCCCTTTACAGGTTGTGAAATGTAATACGCTCCTAAGTTGGTCATTCATTAAGAAATAATAAAAATCATGGTCTGAAAGAAAATAAATCGTGGGTATGCCACTTCAACTACTGACAAGCCATTTAGACTTCTCCCTCAGGTCAGCCTTGACCTCCTCTCCTATTGGCGGATGCCTGCCTTATTATGATAGTCTCACTAGCTTGGAGGTAATCTCTCTGCTACCAGTGCTACCACAGGTGTGGCAGATTCACTGAATGCAGAACAGTAGACTAATGGAGACCATGTTGGTTTGGATCGCTCAACATTATCTGGATGCGGGAGGGAAATGCCTACTGCCCAGTACCGGATTACTAAATAGGCACGGTAGGCACCAGCCTATGGGCACCACTCCTTTTAGGAGCCTGCAACAACGGATCAAAATAATATTGATTTGATTTTGAAAGAAAATTACAATCAAGCTTTCTTAAATTGTTTCTAAAGATAGAAAAAAATTAATCAAATCAAAGAAACGAAAACTTTACATTAAAGACTCTATAGATACAATACTGTATTAATGCAATGCACCCATTGAATATTTAAAGTTTTGTTGTTTTTTTAAAACATTTCTAAATATTTTTTGTTTAGTAACATTAATAATTGTTTATGCTTAGTTTTGTGTAATAAAATTGGTCTTTTATAATTGTGGGTTGGTAAAATTAAAAACATATTAAGAGATGGGAGATAATTTGTGAGGGGGCGACATTTCAACTGCCTAGTGGCTTCCACAGGGTTTAATCGGCACCTTTACAATCATCAGATTGGGTTTGTGTGAGGAAAAGCAGTGCCTTGAAACTATCTATGCTGAGGACCTTCTAGCAGAGTAAAAGCAAACTATCTATGCTGAGGGCCTTCTAGCAGAGTAAAAGGTTGTGGTCATTAAAAAGTGTGGCGTTTGAATGAATTCCACCTTTGTGCATGTCGGAAAAGCGCTGCTCGGTAGAGTGATGGCAGTTACATGTGTTCGTTAGAGGCCACAAGCTCATGAAAAATGGTGGCCATCTTTGTATATGTATACAAATATTAATGCATGCAGTGTATAAGGTATTAGAATTCCAGCGTGCAAATAGACTGGTAAGTGTGGGGAAGAAAACAAGTTACTTACCTGTAACTGTAATTCTCTAGTATTGGACACTTTCATAGATTCACATGCTTGAATCATTCCCCGTCGTCGAGATGGGAGTCCCCGGTATATCAAAAAAGCAATGCTTAAATCAATACAAATCAGAGAAAAAGCCTAGGCCCATTTCAGTTTTGTAATCCATAACTCTTGTTTTGTAAAAGAGACCAAAAATAATCCTCAAACCAATCAGGACCCTTCACCCTCTAGAACACTCCTGAGAGAACATTAGACCTTCAGATTTTCCGAGCACTTGTGCTCCAGATAACCCTGTGCAAAAGTCCAAGGGTGAGCCTCTCAGGAGGGTAGGGAGGGTCGCGTGTGAACCTATGAAAGTTTCCAATACTGGAGAACTACAGTTACAGGTAAGTAACTTGTTTTCTTACTCCAGTATTGGAACTTTCATAGATTCACATGCTTGAATCAGAGTAGCTAGCAGTACGTAGCACATTTTATTCTGCATGAACCTGAACACATGCAATAGTGTGCTTTAAATTGTCCTTTTTTTGGATATTTACAGCTTTACCTGAGAAAACCATCAAACTCCCGATCGTCATATATTCCGTGCTTAACCTCTATAATTGTAAACATCACAGAGAATTGACAGTTCTTTTGGAAACCACAACATTATAAATCCCTACACAATGAGAAATGCATTTATAATAAAATGTGCACATTCTACAAGTAAAAAGGAAGGAGGGAAGAAAGAGAGAGCTCAACGTCACTGGAAAAGGTTTCTCAGCACCGCCTGTCCCACTGCCACATCATTGTCAGCGGCTGCATCCAGTCAGTAATGCCTGGAGAAGGTGTGTGTACTATTCCAGGTAGAAGACCTGCATATATTCTGGATAGGTACTCCAGCAAACAATGCAGTGGATGTAGATACTGCTCTCGTTGAATGAGCACAAACCCGTGCTCCCAAAGTCTTCTCTGCTGCTTGATGGCAATATTGAATTGTACTTGAGATCCATTGAGCAATTCCTCTTTTGGAAAGAGGATAGTCCTGTCTGAGTGCACTGAAGGATACAAAGAGCTGTGATGATTTGCAAAAAGCTTTTGTTCTTTGTAGATAAAATTTCAGACAATGCTGGATATCCAGCGAATGGAGAGCCCTCTCCGCTGCCGTAGTCGGTTGAGGAAAGAATCTCCTTAGGATAAGAGGCTCATTCAAGTGAAAGTCTGATGGTACTTTGGGTATAAACTTTGGATTTGTTCGAAGGACTATCCGATACTCTTTGAAGTGTAGAAAAGGTTCCTGTATGGTCAGGGCTTGAATTTTCCCAACTCTCCTGGCCAATCTGAGCACCTGGAGAAGAGCCACCTTCCAAGACATGAATTTAAGCTCCGCCCTGTGAACGGGTTCAAAGGGATGCTTCATGAGTTGCGATAACACTATATTCAGCTGCCAGAGAGGTGGCGGAGGCTTAACTGGGGGAAAGGTATGAAATAATCCTTTCGTGAACTGTTTTATGATTCTTTCCAACCACAATGATGGTCCTGATGAGGTCCTTCTATAACGGGATATAGCAGCTAGATTCACTTTTATTGACACATGTGCTAATCCAGATTGCGCCAAAAGTAGAATGTAAGGAAGAATATAATGAAAAGCAGATCTTAGAGGATGAATATTAGACCCCTGGCACCATAAACAGAATCTTCTCCATTTCATCCTGTACGTCTTATTTGTACTCTGTGCTCTGGCATTTGAGAGAATATTCCTGCATTCAGATGGTAGTTTTAGATGTTGAAATTCACAGTGTTCAGGAGCCATGCTGCTAAATGCAGTGACTTGGGGTCTGGATGAAGCACTTGTCCCCGCGACATCGTCAAGAGAGATGGAATGGGCTGAAGGAGAATCGGTTGAGTTTCCGAAAGAAGGAGAAGCTCTGTGAACCAGTGTTGTCTTGGCCACCATGGGGCTATCAGGATCATTCTGAACGGCTTTCTCTTGATCTTCGTGAGAAGACGTGGAAGGAGGGGAATTGGCGGAAAGGCCTAGGCAAATACGCCTGATCATGCCATCAAAAACACATTCCCCCAGGATTCCTGTTGGTGGCGCCAACTTGCAAAGAAGCAGCATTTCTTGTTCTGAGCTGCCTCAAATCTGTCCACTGTTGGTTTGCCCCACTTTAGAAAGATACTGTCTAGGGTTTCCTGATTGATCTCCCACTCATGGCAGGTTTACTTGAGTTTGCTTAATGTGTCTGCCTTGACATTTTGATCCCCCGGAAGGTGTTCTGCTTTTAGTGAGACTCCATTCTGAACTGCCCATTTCTAGATTCTCTGGGCCTCCTTGGATAGGGGGAGAGATCTCGTGCCACCTTGCTTGTTGAGATAATGCATTGCTGTTGTGTTGTCTGTCCTGATCAGCACAGCTGAGTTCCTTATCCTCAGCAGAAAAGCCAGCAATGCTAATCTCACTGCCCTGAGTTCCAATTGATTGATGTGAAGTTGTTGGTCTTGACTCTGCCAATGTCCACTGACCTGGAGGTCTTGAAGGAAGGCCCCCCCAACCTTCTAGGGAAGCATCAGTGGTGATGACCTGTGGAGCTGGCATGGTGAGAAAGGAAAGGCCAACTGAGCTATTTTGACATTGGTTCCACCAAGACACGGCTTGTATCATACCTGGTGTGATTGTGATGACATCCTCGAAGGATCCCACAGCTTGATGCCATTGACGATCCAGTTCCTCCTGTAATGCACGCATCCTTAACCAGCAGAAAAGAACAAGAGGGATGCTTGTAGACATTGTCCCCAGGAGTGACTTGTAGTTGCGTACTGAAAGTGACTTTCTTCTTGCGAATGCTTGGAACAGAGAGATTAGCTTCTGCTGTCTCTCGTGAGAAGGAAACACCCTGTTTATTGTGGTGTCCAGAATTGCCCTTAAGAATGGAATGCTCTTGGAAGGATGGAAAGATGATTTCTCCTTGTTCAAAGTCAGGCCTAATTCTGCAAACAGTCCTGTGCATGCCACAGTGGACGACGGAGCAGCTGCGTGTGAAGGTGCTTTGATCAACCAGTCATCGAGGTATGGAAATACCTGATGCCTTTATTTCCTCAGAACAACTGCCACTGGAACCAGACATTTTGTGAAAATCCTTGGGGCTGACTTGAGGCCAAACGGCAGCACCTTGAACTAGTAATGGCTACCGGCTACGACAAATCGAAGGTACTGCCTTTGGGAGGGATGGATGGGGATGTGAAAATATGCATCTTGTAAGTCTAAGGTGGCCATATGATCCCCTGGGTTTAGGAGTAGCAGAATATCCTGAAGGGCAACCATACGAAAAGACTTTTTTGATATAAGTATTTAGAGCTCTCAGATCCAGGATAGGACATCATTGATGAAAGTTCTTGCGAACCAGAAAGAAACTAGAGTAAAACCCCTTCCCCCCTCTGGGAGATTGGCACCGGTTCTATTGCTCCTTTTTGGAGCATTGTAAGTATCTCCAAGCGCATGAAATGTAGATGTTTGACTTCTTGGCATCCCGGAGGAGTACAGGGAGGGATCTGAAGGAACGCCAATGTATGGCCACATTGTATTAGATTGGGGACCTATCGGTCCATGGTTATTTTCTGCCACTGGTAATGATGAAAATAATGTTGTCCCCCCAGGGGAACTTCTAGAGAGGAGGGAATAAAAATAGCCAGAGACTGAATCTCGTCATTGGCGTTGTGAGGTGTCTTTTCCCTGACAACCTATTCTTCCTGTGGGGGCAGATTTAAAATAAGCCCCTGACTGTTGCTGTCGTTGAACATACTGCTGACGGTATGGTTGGGAAGATGTAGCGTAAGAGGGGTATCTGTATTGTTAGTATCCTCCTCTGTAGGATGAAAGGCCTCTTCCTCTGGCTCCTCTAAAGGGCACTTTCCGTTATTGTAGTGTCCCTAGAGCCTTCGCTGTATCGGTATCCTTCTTGATATCCTGCAGCACATCATCTAAAATGTTCAAATAAAGCCTCACCATCAAAAGGAAGGTCCAGGATAGCCATCTTTGATGGCGCAAAACCGCTGCACCCCCCAGCGATCTGAAATCTGTAGTTGCAATATCCATTGCACGATCTATTACTTCTGCAGAAGCTCTCTCTCCCTCCTGGAGAATTTTCTTTACCTCTGGTCTACTTTCCTCTGGAAGCTGATCCATATACGGAGCCAGGTCACACCACATTTGTCTGACATATCGGCCCAATATGGCAAGGGCATTGCCGCTCTGACCAACAGAGCTAACATTGAGGAGAAATGCTTACCGGCATTATCTAGGCATCTGTCTTCTCTATCCGGAGGTGTTGTAATAGGTGCAGATGTGTTTTGGATTTCCGTTGAGCTGCTTGGGAAATAACAGAATCCGGTTTGGGATGGTCCTCCAAACAGGCTGGGGCGTCCTCTGGGCCCATGTACTTCTTTCCCAACCTGGAGAGTACTGGTGTTACTGTCGCTGGTGTTTTCATGACCTTAAGTCCTTCCTCCCATACGTGACTTATTATCGGGATGGCCCTCACCGACTTCCTATATGGCTCCTTAAAATCATATAAAAGCACTCTGTCTGGGTAGCTGGCATAGGTAGGTCAAATTCATTGCAGCTCTTTCCAGCAAGTTATGAAATCCACCAATATCCTCTGGTGGTGAGTCAACCAGTACCGGAGAGGGAGAAGAGGGCGTGGGAATGAGGTAGTCATCCCATTCTCTATCAGGAACTGTAATTTCTCCCTCCTCTTGGTCGTCGTCTGTTGTAATCGTATCCTGTTGAGGGATTGGTGGAGGCGATCTATGTAAGGGTTCCGCCAGCACAGCTTGGATCCTCATCGGAGTAGATGGTATAGAGCATGGGCGAGGAGCTGCTGATGGTATTTCTTGAAATACAGGAGTTGGTGGAAATCTCTTCCTGAGGTCAGCCAACATGAATTGTAGGTCCGTCAACAAAGAGGATGGCATGCAAACCACTTCCTCCTGATAACTCTGGTGGTATTGTTCCTGAGGAGGGTATTGATATTCACCATATTCCTCATCAAAGTCGTCCTCCTGACACTTAACATGCAGCTGGGATGGGCTATTCGCATAGAAGAAGGTCCTTCATCATCTTCCTCAGAATCCTGCTCTTCTAGCCGGTGAGATGGCAAAAGAGGCATAACTTTGCTAGGAGATGTGATTTCAGGTGTAATTCTCCTCTTCCTAGTGCATTCTGACCTGTCCAGTGTTTTTTCTCTTGTTGACGAGTCCGTCGACGAGGTCGCTGATGACACCGTCGTCAAAGTTGCAGACGTCGGTGGTAACTTGGAAACCATCAGCGATGGTCTAGCTGCTGTCGACGACGTGGTTACCGTCATCATAGTCGTCGATTATACCGTTGTTGGCGCAGTATTCATTACTGTCGTCAACACCGTAATCGTCGGCCACGCCGTCGTCGATGATACCAGCATCGAAATCATTGTCCCCGGTGATAAAATCTTCGTTGACAGTGCCTTAGTCGACGGAGCACCCAACTGCGCCGTGGACGCTGAAGCCTTCTTTGGTAGCAGGCAAATCTCAACCTTCGTCGACGACGACATAGATTGTTTCTTCGTTGACGGTCCTGTCAACGATGAGGATTTTGTCGAAGTTTTTACTTCAGGAGGCACTGAAGAGGGCTTTTTGAAGGACTGCCTGACCTAAGGGAGTGTTTTAGGACGCTCAGAACTCGCATTTTTAGCAGTTTTATCCCCCAAAGCATGTCCCTCCCTCTCTTTTTTCATGTCTCTGAGGAGATTTTGAGGGACTGCGCCCATGAGACCCTTGAGTGGTCTTTTTAATGGCTTTTCCTGGACGCTCCTCAGAAGAATGGGTATGTGGTGATCTTGTTTTATGGGACCTTGTGGATGAGGAAGAGGATGCCTCATCGCTGTCACTCGAAATCACCTACTTTCTGGCTTTTAGCTTCTGAAGCCATGTCAAAAGGTGCCCCTAATGGTCCCTTAAGGTTTTACTAGAAAAGGTACGACATAACTTGCAGCCCTTTGCTTGATGATCTGGATAGAAGAAATAACTATAGTCCTTGTGAGGGTCATCAGTATAAAGCCACTTCTTGGAGCAGGTAGCACAGGCTCTAAACAGACCCTTTTTCTTGTTTCCTGACATAATAAATTCAGAGTGATCACCAACCAGCCCTGAAGATGAATCCTGCAGATGAAATCTGAGACGAAAGCTAAGAATACTGTCCAAAATCACTAACTGACAAGAGAAAATTGAGCAGAGCTCAGAGGAGACTCCCTAGCACAACGTGCGGTAGAAAATCTGAAGGTCTATGGTTCTCTATTAGGAGTGTTCTAGAGGGCGAAGGGTCCAAGAATTATTTTTTATCTCTTTTACAAAATGAGAGTGGTTACAAAACTGAAATGGGCCTAGGCCTTTTTTCTGCTTTGTATTGATTTAAGCATTGCATTTTTTGATATACCGGGGACTCCCATCTCGACGACGGTGAATGATTCAAACATGTGAATCTATTAAAGTTTCCAATACTGGAGTAATCACAGTTGTTGTTTCTTATGTTTCAGTTTGCAGTAATCAAGCAGAAACCATATTAATCTTTCACAATTGAACATATAGTGACACGACTTAAGGCAGTGATTCCAATATAGAGAGATGTGCAAGTTCATATATGTTCAGCAGTTCTCTTTTTTGTTTAGCTTTCTGGGATTCCTGATACCCCATGAAAGCACAGATTTGATTATGCAGAGATATTACTAAGGTATATCATTTTACCATTTCAATGATCCATTGACATAGGTATTGTTTTACATTATAGAGATCCACTACAATCTGGAGCCTTCTTTGACCCCAGACATGGTGAGGCCAAGTGAGGAGTCAAGTGTCTCTCTTATCTCATTCCTCTTTTTCCTGCTTCTACAACTGCCTCTAATGTCCCAGGGTATGTGGCCACTTGTTGCAACAGTGAGAAATGGAAAAGAACACAGCTTTTGGTAGCTCTTGCATACAAGGTTGGTGTACAAACCTGATTGGAACAGTTTTTTGATTTTGATTAAAGAATCTCCCAAAGTGGAAGCTTGTTTTAAGAAAAACAAAACAGCAATGACCCTGCTGTGGAGGTCTTTTTTTCCCTCCACGTTATTGCCAGTGGGTACTTTCTCTGCCGTTTACCACCATGGTTAGCAGGGTGGTCTATGCCAATCAGATTCCGTGACCTGCTTTAAATATGACAAGGTGAGCACCACTTGCAGCCCTGTAGCTGGCGGGCCTCCTGTTCGAGGGTTTCTACTGTTGGAGCTAGCTGAAGTTCCGCTGGAGGAAACCCTACAGTTACCCCATTTCTTAAAGAGGTGGTGGAACCACAAGAGTGGAATCAGGGGTGCCCTAAAGTTATAACTAGTGTTGAGTTCTTGTATGAGTGACCGTAAATTATGGCCCTAGGAAATGGAATGCTTATGATGACTAAAAGAGTTGTTAAAGCTCTGTTATGGACATTGCTCTTGTCTGTGGTTTTTAGAAAGTTATAACTTTCATAATATTGTGCTTTGTTCAGCATGAAATAAGGACTGATCAATAAAAAGTCACTTATGATAGAGAGCAGTGATGAACTAGAGATGACTGAAGTTTACTACGGAACAGTTACAATGCTTAAAGAAAGAAAATGATTTTCTGAAATTTTTAATACTAACTCATTGAACCGACTCGTGCATTGGTAAAACGCATGTGCAGGAGAGGGATTAAAGTATAGAGAGCACTTCCCATGTCAGACAAGCCATAAAGTAAGGAATCATATTAAGTATGCATACATTAAATGTGCAGAGGGCATGAATATGGACTTTTTAAAGCTCTGGTGAAATATATTCATGCCCATTAATTTTATGACATTTTGCATTTTTTCCTACGAGACTGGTTCGAGCAGAAAATATCTTACGAGTGAAATCTTCTCCCCAATACCACTCTCCTGCTGTTACCCAGCATGACTTTCGAACTTGAGGTCTATCCTCTCGTTCACTTGTCACATGAAATACAGTCAATTACACTTTGTGAAATGTTGCAAATTGTTAAAAAAGGTCTTAACATTTTCACAAATTATCATGAAATTTCAGAAACCAATTGCAATTTCAGACACCCCTAGTTTATTTTAAACCATATGCAGACTGTAGTTTTAAGGATATTAGCAATCATACCCCAAACTCTAGCTTAATGAAAGCCCTGTATCTATCTATCTATCTCTCTATCTATCTATCTATCTATCTATCTATCTATCTATCTATCTATCTATCTATCTATCTATCTATCTATCTATCTATCATCTATCTATCTATCTATCTATCTATCTATCTATCTATCTATCTATCTATCTATCTATCTATCGATGAACAAAATGTAAAATGGTAATATGATATTTATTGCCATTGTTGAGTGTGAGTAGGGGTCATGACTCACAAGAGTACAGAAAGTTATTTCCTGTGGTCCGGGGACACATGGGGGTCTACGAAGACTACTCAGGGGGTCCAGAATAACAGAATAATAAAGTGCATATAAATGATAAACATTTATTTGGGTAATTGTAGACAAATTTAAAATTGCAGGTTAAAAATGAAGTTAGTGGGGGGCGTGGCTTGCACGCCAAGGAGTGATGGCGGCTTCTCCCTGAGCTCCGCAGTGCCGCGAGTCTCCACAGCATTTTACAAACCCTCTACACCATCTCAAGAGCCCTGCTGCAGCCCTTCCAATGTCGGAAGATGGGCTGCACATGAGGAATGCCTCGCTTGCTGTTAGCCTGCTTATTTGGGACACTTCTCAGCTGCCGGTAACTTTTCTTAGTCTAGACGCGGGCGGCCGCCATTTTGTGCCGCTGAGTCCGCGTCCCTTTCATGCACCGAAGTGAAGCTAATTGCCGGTTTACTACCCCCACATACGGTTAATTTATCGCGTATCCACTTTGCCCATGTTACTCCCTCTAATGTGGTGTAAAACGCAATGTTTCTCTTCTTTTTTGGCATTTTATCCTGTCAGCTGCTTTTGCCCGTCTACTTCCACAAAATAAACGGCCGCCATTTCAGTATCGGCGCAAAAGCCCGTTTTTTGGAAGCCTTGTCAATTCTGCCATGATTCAACATAATTTTTTATATATGGCCTTCCTTTCTCTACAGTAGCCATATATATATTTATATCTGTGGAAGATTATTTTCTCTTTGAAGACCCTGACCTTTTTTTGTTTGTTTTTGTTTTGGTCGAGGAATGGCACTTTACCTCCATGCTCTTATTTATCTCCCACATACCATGGAATTAATATATTCTTCATCTTTTAGAACGCTCCTGTTTGTGACTATACACGCTTCTATACCTTAGAGGAGTATTTTTATCTCTGGTTTCAGTGTTTCTGTGAAGAATTTTCTTGACTGAAATTCTCTAGTTCCATACTCTATTTTGTGCTTTTCTTCACGCTTTTCAAAATGGCTCATGACTCAACCAATTCAAAGTCTTCTCTAACTGGAAAAAAAATCTAAGAGACCAAAAAATGACTCGCCTTCTCCTATTCCTTCATCTTCGAATCCTGTTCTGGACTCCAGCCTTTTATGTCTGCCACTAATGAAAAGCAAAACAACAAATGGAAAACAAATTGAAGAAAAGTGGGTTGTCATGGAAGGTAAAGTTTTGAATTTGGAACAATGTATCAGCGATATCCAGGATGTTTCCTCAAAGATCCCTCTACTGGAACAAGAGATTCACAAGCTAAAACTTCATACCGAGGACCTTGAAAACCGTAATCGTAGGAACAACTTACGCCTTCATGGCCTACCAGAAAATATTGAGGGGCCCGACATGGTATCATTTTTACAGCAATTTCTTCCCGAGCTCTTGGAACTCCAACATGCGTCACATCCTCTTAACATTCAAAGAGCTCACCGTTTAGGACGTCTCAATTCCAACGCCACTAAGCCTCGAGGCATTATTATGCTATTTCTTGAATTCACTGAATTAATGACTGTGTTGAAGGCTGCTAAGCTAAAAAGGCATCTCATATGGTCCGGCCATAATATTTTCTTTTCTCAAGATCTATCTAACGCAACGAATGCTCAGCGTAAAGAATTTTTGAATCTCTGTCCTCAAATGAGACAGTTGAATATACAATATGGCATCCTGCATCCATATTTTTGTAAAATTACACACAATGGTCGCACTCGCTCTTTTGATGACCCACAGAAGCTTTATTCATATTTACAGAATGTGTCTCCCTCTGGAATGGACACTAATACTTGATATTTATATTTTTTCATTACTAAGTTTGCTCCTCTTTCTGTAATTCATATGTCCCTTTTGTAATTCAGATGTCTCCGTTGTAATTTTATATTAAGTGTCTTTTCTTCTCACTTAGGGTTCTGTTTTTTCTCTTTTCTCTTTTATTTTTTCGCTGCTCTCTGAGGTCCGTGTCCTTCTTGGCGTCACTACGCTCCTACTGCTTTGGTTCTTTCTCTCGTTTCAGACTGGCTCTTATGCCTTGTTCTGTCCACTTATTTCTTCTTCCCTCTTTTCTTCTCTCTTCCTACTCCCTCTTTTCTTTCATCCTCTTTTTTCTTTGGTTTCCTCTTACTTCCCATGTATCCTCCGTATGCCCTTTTTCTGACCAATCTCTTTTTTTATTTCAGTATTTCTTGTTGTTCTCTATTGCAGCTTTGAGTCTAATGTATTATAACATTATGAGCGTTTTGGGTGACTTGTCCACATATAATGTGTATGTCTGTTATGTTTTTTTTGTAGTTGTCTCCTTGAAGTGTATCAAATCCACTTGTCTTCCATCTTCCCAACCTTTCGTCATGTGTAATTTTGTTACGTGGAACGTTCGAGGTCTTGCACATCCTGTCAAACGTCAAAAGGTACTGTCACATTTATCTAAGCTTAATTCCCAAATTGTTTTTCTTCGGAAACTCATTGTACAGACGTCGAATGACTTAAATTGAAAAGACAATGGGTGGGCCAGGTTGTCTACTCTCCTACTACTAACAAAAAAGGGGGTGTTGCTATATTGTTTCACAAAGCCTTGTCTGTTCAAATACTTTCTACTCAAAATGATGATGATGGTCGATGGGTAATGGCTAAGATTGTGATTCAAAACAAGACCTTAGTTTTATTAAACATCTATGGCCCTGTCCGACCTGATCCAAAATTTTGGAATGACATCAAAATTCTTCTCTCCTCCATTGACTGTCCCAATATCATAGTTGCAGGTGATTTTAACCAATGGCTAGACCCTTTCTCTGATAGACTTTCTTCTTGTAAATTCCAGCCTGACAAATACCATAAATCATTTCAATCTGCAATTACCTCTCGCCCGTTATATGATGTTTGGAAAACATGCAATCCTGAAACACTTGAATATACTTTTTTTCAAATTTGCATCAGACCCGTTCCAGGATTGATTACATTTTGGTTAGTAAATCTCTCCTCCCCTCTATTCAAAAATCCGAAATCGTTCAATTTTTATTTCAGATCATACACCTGTTTATGCTGTTCTAGACCCCTCTCTCTCCTCATCTAAATTCAGTCGTTGGAAATTCAATACTTTCCCCTTGTCTGATAATGTTTTCATAAATGATGTTACTAATTTTATTAATGAATTTTTTGATTTCAACAATCCATTGGACACCTCTAGCTCTAACAATTGGGATGCTTTTAAGGCTGCATTTCGAGCTTTTACTATCTCTTATGTCTCTAAAAAAAGAAACTAAATAGATCTAAATATGAGAAACAATTACAGAAAATTAAGGACCTATAACATACATACTTCACCTCTAAATCCACTGTTGCCCTTCAATATCTGATTGTAGCAAAAACTGAGCTTAATAAAATTGCCACTATTGGAGCATGTAATACCCTGCTCAAGATTAAATCCAAATTCCATGGGGGACAAAATAAAGCGGGAAAAATGTTAGCAAACTATTTAAAAATTAAATCTGAACATAAAACTATTGGCCCGATTCTCAATGAATCTAGCAATCAACTAGTCTCATCAGATGAAGAAATTGCTGAGGTTTTTCATGATTACTATCAATTTCTTTATACTGATGACACACATCCCTCTGAGCAGAACTTACATTCTTTCTTCTCTGGTCTCCCACCACCACCATCGCTTCCCGAAGAATTTGATCAACTAGAGAAAGATATTACTCTTCAGGAAGTGCTTAAGGCCATTAACTCTCTGAAAAAATCGAAGGCACCAGGCCCTGATGGTGTGCCTATTGAATTTTACTCTACTTTTCACAAAATTTTTGCTCCCAAATTATTACAACTTTTTAATTTATTTATTGCTGAGGCTAGAGCCTCTGGGTCCTTTATGGACACATTGATTGTCATTATTCCTAAACCTGACAAAGACCATTCCCATTGCAAAAATTATCGTCCTATATCATTGATTGATTATGATTGTAAAATTTTCGCTAAAATCCTTGCATCCCGCCTTGATTCTATCATCCCCCTTTTGATTAAAACTGACCAAGTTGGATTCGTAAAAGGCAGATTGGCTTCTCACAATGCCCGTATGTTTTCTAATATTATTTCTCATGGCAAAAAATGTAAAGTCCCTCTTACAGCCTTATCTTTAGATGCTGAGAAGGCTTTTGACCGTATCAACTGGCAATTTATGTTTCAAACTCTCCAATGGTTTGGTTTTGGTCCCTCTTTTATTTCATTTGTTAAACTTTTATATTCTTCCCCCTGAGCTAGTTTTTTTGTTAATAATCAATTCTCGAAGTTTTTTTCATTGTCTAGGGGTAAAAGACAAGGCTGTCCTCTTTCCCCATTATTGTTTATCCTCTGCCTTGAACCTTTTTTAGAATGTATTAGAACTAATTCTCAGATTACTGGCTTTAAGCTCTCCTCTGTTAAAACTAAAATCTCTGCATATGCAGATGACATATTGATTTAAATGGCTAACCCGGTCGATTCTCTCCCCCATTTTTTAAACGAGGTTTGCTTATACTCCTCTATTTCGGGTTATAAACTTAATTTATCTAAAACAGGAGTACTACCCTAAAATTCTATTTGTTATTAATATATGTTCAATACTACTGATTTCACTTGGTGTCCCTCCAAAATTAAATACCTGGGTATTTGGTTTTTTTCGCCCTTAGCTGATACACTCAAATTTACTTTTAACGCACTTTTACAGAAACTTCAATCCCTCCTCCAAATTTGGTCCCCGTTATACCTTTCCTGGTGGGGTAGATTGGATACTATCAAAATGATGATTACCCCCATGTGTTATATACTGTTTCTATGCTCCCTACTAAAATTCCTAATCTATACTTTTCCCGTATAAGTTCTATCTGTACCAAATTCCTATGGAAAAATAAAACACCCTCGTATTGCTCTGAGTAAGCTTATACGCCCTAAAAATGAAGGTGGTGTTCGTTTCCCTAACTTCAAAACTTACCACTCTGCTTTTTTGATTAACCAATCCTTTTCTTTAGCCTATGATTTTTTGGAAATCCCCGTTCCCAGATGGGTTCTTTTTGAACGCTCACTGCTAAAGCATTTTTCTTTTCAACATATTGTTTTTATGTCAAATTGTTCTTTTTTGGCCAAGGTCCCCGTTCTGAAATACTCCCAAACGTTGCTTCATAATACATTCACTAAGGACCTTACACCTCCGCAATGCTTTCTGTCTTCTATTGTATGGTACAACAAATTTCTTAAATACAAAGGCACATTTTTCTACCTCCCCGCCTATTACTCCCTTTACACCTTTATACCCTTTATTTTCGACTCAACGACCTAAAGCTGCTCTTGTATATAAGTTACTGTTATCAAATGTCTTAGTTCGTTCTAAATCACATATTGAGATTGCTTGGGAAACTGACCTATCCGTTTCCCTTCCTGTTATAACATGGGACAGACTATGGTCCAGAATGTTTAAAGTTTCTGCTTCTGCCCGTATTACTCAATCTTTGTTTTTTATTTACCATAGAGTTATTATTACTCCTGTTAGTATTTGTAAGTTTTCACCATCATCTTCCCCACTTTGTTGGTCATGTTCTAAGGAAATGGGTACGCTTAAACATCAACTATACGAATGTCCCTCTGTTTTATCCTTTTGGAATTCTGTTTGGAATATTTGCATGCCAATGTTTAATTGTAATACTTCTTTATCACTAATGAATGTTTTCTTAGGTTCTTTATCACCTTATATCGATATTGTATCTTCCACTGCAAGATTACTTGATCTTTTCATTGCTCTAGCTTTTAAAGTTATATTATCCTCCTGGAAGGATAACTCTAAATTGTCTGTACTTACCTGGTGGAACTTTATTTGTGATGAACATAGGATTGCTGCTGCTTCCTCTTCTTCTGTTTCTGTAAAAATTAAATCTGATCACCTCTGGCTTCCTTTTACTACCTACCTTTCTTCTAACTCTCCCTTTTGTTGAAATGTATCTCTTCCTTTACTGCAAATGTTCCCCACTTATATGATATTCATCCTCCTTCCTTTCCCTTTCCTTTCCTTCCCTTTTCCTTTCTCCTTTTTTTTCTTCTCTCTTCTTCGCTATCTTCCTATCTCTTTCTTTCTCGTCATCCTCATATATATTCTTTTTCCATATGTCATATACCTTATGTTTTATTTCAGTTAGTTAAGCATTTGTCTTCATAGGGCTTATGTATTGTATTTGCAAAAATGTCAATAAAAATCTCTTTAAAAAAAATGAAATTAGTATCCTCAGATTGATGTGTGAGAGCAATGCAAGTGTATCGAACAGAATATAGTATAGATGGTGAGGGGCTTCAATTGGAGTTAGAAAAACATAAACATTCCCATTAAAATGAAAATTTTAATTTTTATGTGTTTGCAATTTAAAGATTTCATGGTTTATGTATCTGCTTGATAAATGCTTATTTCTGTATTTTTAGTGTATTTTGTTCGGTTCATATCTCAAAATTGCTCAGGCTGATCTCCCAGGCTTCTAGTAATGACTCAGTGGGGGTCCCTGGTTTGCAGTAATGATTCAGATGGAGTCTCTGGGTCCCAGTGATGTTTACGTGGGGCTTCGCAGAAGTCAAAGCGTTACAAACCACTGTTATATTACATTGAAGAAGCCTGTGACTATTAGATGAACTGTTTCCTTTCAAAAAGTAATATGTTGCATGCGTTGTCCGCATTGGTAACTATAACTGCCGATTTCCAATGGTTTTGCAGGTTTGATCCAGTATTTCATTACTACAACCACAGGCACCCAAATATAGTTGTTAGGTTTAGCTCTTCATAAGTGCTGAAATATTTGCTGAGACTTCACACCTCAAGATAAATTGTAACATGAAGTTTGAGAAGAATTAAAAAAGAAAAACTATTTCACATTAGAGTTTATCTTGGGTGAATTACTAGTGTTATCAGGGTACTTGTCCTCACAAATCAGGAGAGAGTCAGCAGGAGGGGCCAGTTTTAGGGGCAATGCTGTTTAAATGGAACAAAAGGGTAACACCCTGGGAGGATTAGGACTCTGGATTGTACATATATGTGGCCTGCATTTACCCTGCATTCTGCACCACAGGGCACAGGCATGACCAATGTAGGACATCAACGTTAGACATCATCCCAAAGCATGACAATTTGGAGAACTGATTGTAGAACTGCCGGCAGCGAAACTACCTGTGCATACTGGTTATTATGGTCATAGTGGGGATCTTTGCAATAAAAAGGAAATAGTGGGTCCTTCCCTTTCACTTCTTCCCCAAAGGACCCAGCAACATGTTTCCTGAAAAATACCTGATCTTTTCTCTGAGAGAGTCTAGAAGCCAAGTTTAATCAATCAACTGGAATAGATGAAATCGCCTTTTTTTCTGTCTGCCTACATTGTGTTAGACACACCATGGACAGAAGGTAAAAGCTTTGCTAGATCAGCAGCAGATTTAAAGATTTAAAAAGCGAATTCTGTTCTACAGCAAGTGGCTGAGCTGTCAGACTCTTATCATGGAGATTTGGGTATTTCTTACTGAGACACCCTCCAGGGATGAAGTGAGCAAGATATGAGTAGGGACCATGGCTTTCGCGGCTGACTGTTTTTTGTATGACAGTTCCTTATATTTTTTTCTCTCTTTGTCTCTCTTTATCTAAAACCAAGGTTGCCTGAGAATGTTGTACTAGGACAACTTTGAAATACCACTAAAGCCAGAGAAATAGGAGACCCCTGTTGGGTGAGGGGTAAAGGGGTTAGTTTGTTGTAGCGAGAGTGTGGGGGGGTTTAGAATTGGGCCGTATGGGAGGTGTCACAGATTAAATGGGTACACAGGTTTGAGCAGTAATTTTCAACTTTTCTATATATTTTCTTGGGTCTAGCTGAAACTGTTGACTTAGAATGTTGGGTGCAGATCTTTCACCCACATAATAAAACCATGCAGGGCACCCATGTCACAAAGAAGCACAAATGTAAGGTACGCAGAACTATGAAGTATTGGCACCTATATCTTCATCTCTCAATCTGCCTCTATTTGAAGTTTTGCCATCACCATACTCAGCAACTGATAATGAGTAGTAACATGTAAAGGGAAGACTCAGGGGTTGGTTGATCATTATACAGACCACTAGTGACAGCTCAACACTCACCTTATATTCCCTGTTTGTACCATTTTATGTGAACACATTTTTGTCCAGCTCCAGTTTTTTTTAGCTGTCTGAAATGGGAGGAACATCTTGTTCTAATCAGCATTTTAATTTATATGTGAGTCTAAATACCAACACCTATTAGCACAAAATAGGGAGGTGGAGGTGGAGGAAATGCTCCAGTTTTTCTTCCATCGAAAAGCTAGTATGTCACAACAAGGTACAGTGCCTATAAGATAGATTAAAGTATCACAAGAAAGACAGTTTCCTAGATTTTAGGAAAGTGCTCAGCATTTATACACAGTTACACATAGCAGGATTCTGATTAAGTGGAAAAGCCATCCTTCATGGAAGAGGATGCATCACCTACATTGTTGGACAAATTGTGATAAGTTTGTAAAGCTGTTTCCCAATTGATGGATTCATTTTCATGTGGTGCCTGCTAAACAAGATGAGAGATATTTCTTTCTGGTTTCTGCTATTTTAACATTTATGAGCTTATCACAAAAATGTACATTATTGGCATCAAACGAAAAACTGCCTCTGTCTGTCTTTTAGAAATTTCAGTCTACTGTGACAAAGCATACTTTTGAACATGCACTTTGATAGAGAAATCTAGCTGCAGATTTCTCACATTTTGTATATTCCTGAGGCATCTTTCTGGGTCCTAAAACGTTTTACCAGTACCTCTGCCTGCCAGTAGGAGGCACATTGCAGCCATGCACTGAGGCCGTTCAGCTCTGGAAATGAGCCTACATAGGCACCACTGCCATGCGCTGACATGGGTTGCTTTCCTTCCGTGCCACCATGCGTAGATCTGTAGCTATCTCTTCTCTTTGAGACCCTTACTTCAAATTTTGTTTGTCATGTCCCTAAACGGCAGGTTTTAAGCCCTATAAGGACTGTTGCCAACAAATATCTGTGATAGATCTTCACGTTTGCCTGTGGTTGAGACACAAATCTAAGGCCGCATTGAATGCGCGCTGAGGAACCCGAAAGGGGGTCTGAGGCAGCAAGGTGAAACTACATCGCCAAGAACTGGAAGACTTTGCACCAAGAAGACGAAGAAGAAGTTTAAAGTTTGATCCTGTTTGAGATCCAGAAGTAGCCAGAGTAATTCAAGGTGCTGGTCTTCCTCTTGATACAATTCTTTGGGTAAGTCGAAGAATAAATACAAATACAAGAAATCTAAGCAGGAATCAGCCCCTTCCAACAACTCACACTCTCCTGAAAAGGCATGGAGGCAACACTATACATCTCAATCTCGCTCCAGATGTTGGTAGACTTTCGAGCTGATCCAACAACATGTCCCGGCCCAACCTGAGTTTCCAAGGCCGTCAGCCACTCCTAAGTAGATAAAAGACTTCTGCGCAGCCATACTTTGACTCTTTGGTTTCTTGCTGACTCCATCTGACTCCCACTGGCATGCCTGCTTACCCCACAGAGCTGAGAGCTTCTCCATCTTGGCTACCACTGACAGGTCCACTCTTGGCGCCTGCTGGATACTCCAAATCCATAACAAGATCACCTCCGGCTCAACTCTCAAGTCAAGCCATGGTCCACACTGTTTCCAGGCGCAACACCGCCGATGCCGAATCCAGAATACAAGGCCTCATTATCCTCTCAGAAGTCGAGTTGGGGCTGGTTTGACCTCTATTAAGGTCACCCCTGGCTGCTGTTGAGGCTCAATTTCCTCCGCTTAGCCTACACAACAACAACAGCACACCCCGCTTTTCCTGTTCCTATTTGCATAACAATTATGATGCAGGTGATGAGATTGGCCACACTTATCACTAGGAGAATTGGTATGACAACCGGCCTTGATACCTCCTTTGAGTCCTTACTCTTTTCACCCCCGGGCTGTGCAACTAAGAAGATTGCGTCCTATGTCATGGATATGCTTAGGGCGGCTGTAGTCCTTGACCTCCAGCTCCCACCTTGGAGATCATGGCCAATGTACTTGTGGAAGTTCTTTAGCCGGGGAAGAAATCTACAGAGCCCCTTTTACCATTTAACAAGACCCTATGCACTCCTTTTTGGGGGTGTGGGCCAACTCGTTCAACTGCCAAATTGCATGACGCCACCTCTCTGCCCCGGGAGATCCAGCATTTTTTATCTCAGCACCCCTCACCCTAACCCTTGGTAAGCAAAACCAATCCCAACACCTTTTCGACTACTTCCCTGATAGGGAGTCAAAGCAGGTAGGGACTTTCAGGAAAAGAGTCTTTTCATCCATAAGCTTGGCGCTCAGGTCAGTGAGTGCCAGTTGCCTGTGGGGGTGCCATTCTCATGCCCTTTGGGACTCAGTGGCTCAAGTCTTCCCAGGTTTCCCTGACTGTCGCCAACTGGTCCTGGCCCAGGCTACGTGGGACATTAATTTTTGGAGCCAAGTTCACACTCTGTTATGGCTTGGACACCACTGATTCCATTGGGCGGGCATTGACATCAGGGTCACCATTCGTCACCTCACTGGGATGTGGACCTCTGGTTTTTCAGGTAATGTCCAGCCATTCCTCGTGGACATGCCTTTGTACATGAGTCACTTATTTGAGGACAACGCAGAGTCCAATCTTGTGCGGTTTAAGGAGAGCAGGGCTACGACACGCTGCTGGTGCTTATCAGCCCCACCTTGCTAGCTACATCAGTGCTACCATGACATTCGTATCTTCGGCAGAGGTACCCCATACCATCAGCCAATCAAACTCCAGCATGGGGCCCAGCAGTTTTGTGGTCACAACTGTGGTGCCCACTGCTCCCATGATGAAGGACAACCCCAGTCCAGTAGCCCCACTGCAGCCCTACCTGCCAAACCCCTTTAGTTGCTCTTACTGGAGAATAGCCACCTGGTAGCTGTCAGGATTCTTTGATTCTTGCCAGGTTGGCAGATAATAACATCCAACAAGTGAGTCCTGCAAATGTTTTGGAAGGGCTACACCCTAACATGAACAAAACAGGGATTGGAGGGTCCAAGGGAATATTTACCGACCAACACCACTATAGCCCCCTAAACATACATGAAATAACAACAACAAATAGTGGTGGGTCAAAAACCGGAATTGACTAACTATGCAACTGATTTATTTATTTATTTTTAAAATTTTTTTTTTAAACCAACAAAGTTCAAATTTATTGAGCACAAAAACGGACACCTTGAAATAAAGGGGCACCACTTCAGACCAGGACTCAATTGTCAATATCATTGTGAAACCAGAATGACTGAAACAAAGATATAGGCAAATGTATATGAAGCTGATCTTTTTACTAACCACCATACAGGAAGCAAAGACAGTCCACGAGTACTCCCACACACAAACATGCAACAAACCAACGAACACGTGATAACTTAGAGGATGGACTCAGGAGCGGTAGGTACTGTGAAAGGGGGAGATGTTCCATTTTTTTTTTTTTTTTAAATCTGTTTTATTGAAACATTTGACATACAGTTACATTTCTTGTGTGTGCAATTCAAAGGGGAAACAACAATTTGAGTAGCTCGTACAATATCTGAGCGAATGTTGACGACAGTTGGAAACCCAATAAATGCACTCATTAGCAATTAGCACCATTAGCTGTCCTGGGGACAGTCACTGCATTCACCACAATGGACACTCCATCATTGTATTACAGCTTATTTCGCAGTGTCGATCCTACCAGTATATCCGGGCCTACCCTCAAGGCGGACAGTCTGCTGGCTAGCTGTACCCCTGCTGTCTACAACCCTCCGGCCAGTGATGTAGCGTGTTGTTCCTCAACTATGTACGTAACCAACCAGGCCCGGTTCCGGGCGACGTATATGAGTGTCGTGGGCGGCTAGAATGTTCAGAGTGTTGTCGCAGTGTGGTAGAGGGTTGCGGCAGGGGCTGCCATGTGTGCTACAATCTCGTGTTTGGTCGTTGTGTGTAAAAAGTAAAAAGTATGCATGAGAAAGGCAGATCCAGCGCGGTCAACTGGGGGGCGACAGTTGCTGCAATTGCCTCTGACCCAACCGGGGGAAATTGGAAAGAAATTGGGGGTGTAATGAACCTTAACTCGGGGAGGGGGGAGGGGGTGCTGCAGTATGAGTCCTGACGTGTTAGGTCCGGGTGGAGTGGCCTCGCAGGGTGCTGGCGTCTAGTGCTCGCGGGGCGGCGGTTCGGGTGGTGTGTGGTAGCTCTAAGGCTCTGGGTGGGGCTGCACTGTTGGAGTCGGCTGTGTGTGTGGTCCCTTCCGGCTAGGATGGGGGGGGAGGAGGCGGGGGGGGGTCGGGGGCGAGAGAGGGGTTGCGGGGTTGGTAGCTCATGTCCGGACGTGTGCGGCTCTCGTTTCTCCCCATTGCTACGCATCTTCCTACCCAAACGTGTCCCTTCACTCCATTGGGGGGGAGGGGGGGGGGAGTTGGCTATCATGCTATCATCTCACATCACCCCTTTATCGTGGCAGGCCCTGATGAATGCTTGTAGGAAGCCCTCCCAGATCTGGGCTATCGGTATGGCCCTCCGCCCTGCTGTTTCTTCCCTGCGTAATACTGTGCCCTCTGCGGTTGCCCAGTAAATGAGGGAGGCACTCCAGTGTTTCGTCAGTGGTGGGTCCGCGGCTTTCCACTGACGTGTTATGAGCCTTTTGGCGGTTATCAGTCCCAGATCCCAGAACCTCGTGTGGGCTTTGTTGTGTTTTGTTCTGGTAAGGAGGCCCAGCACACAAGTGTCCCAGTCGTGACGAAGTTCCATTGCCGTCCCTTTCGTCAACAGTGTGGTGACATCGTGCCAGTACGTCCGTAATTTGGGACATGCCCATAGCATATGTAGGAGATCCGCGTTTAGCAGCGCGCATCGTGGGCAGCTGGAGGTATCCAGGCCGAAATAGCGGTTGATCTTGTCCGGGGACAGGTATGCCCTGTGTGTGATGTAGAACTGTATTATTCTGAACCTCGAGTTGCGGGGAATGTGTTGTGGTCCTTCCAGGATCCTTTCCCACTCCTTGTCTGACCAGTCCCTCCCCCTGTCAGTTGTCCACCTGTCCCTAAGTGACTGTAGTGAGCTTGTAGTGTGGTATCTCAACGCTTGTGTTAGCCAGTGTATGACGTGCGACCCTGCCCCCATAACGTGTAAGTATTGTATCAAGAGGTGTGTCTTGGGTTCCTCAGACATGTCACCCCAGTGTTTCGTTAGGACCCGGATCAGTGATGCATGGAACAGGAACTGTCCCGCTGGCAGTCCGGGATTCTCTACTAGCCCCTCGAACCGGACCAGGGCCCCATCGTCATATAGGTCCGCCATTGTCTCAAGTCCCACCTGCACCCAGTCGTGCAGGCGCGCTGCAGTTACCACACCCCCAGGCCTGGGCATTCCTTCCAGTGGAAGGGCTGGGGCGTAGGGCGTAGTCTCCTTGGTTAATTTTAGTGCACGCTTGTAGCATCGTAGTGCCACCGCGAGGTGCAGTTGCGTCTCGCGAGTTGCGCCGCTGAGGGGGTGGAACTTTGCGAGAGCCTCCGCTTGAGTCAGGGCCGGGGTCGCCGAGGCCGTGTCGTGCAGGTTTCTACCCGCGAGCCAGGCCACCACCCATCGGAGCTGCGCGGCGAGGTAGTAATGTTCCTGGTTCGGGACCGCAAGTCCCACCGAGGACGTCGGGGCATACAATTTCTTCAGGGCCACCCTTGGTCTCCCTGCATTCCATATGAGTGCTCGCACTAGGGTCTCCAGGTCTTTGAAGACCCGAGCAGGGACATACACCGGTATGTTCGAGTAATAGTAAAGGAGTCTAGGTAAGACTATCATTTTCGACAGGGTGATTCTGGCCGGGACATTAAGCGGGAGCGTGCTCCAGATACGAATCTGGGCCCGTAGTGAGTTAATGGCCCGAATCAGGTTTCCATCCAAAATATCCGCCGCATTCCTGTAAATGTGAATGCCCAGGTACTTGAAGGTGCCGGCATACCATGCCAGCATCGTGTCCCCTAACTGCACTGCGCACTCCTGCATATCTGGGTGAAAGGGGTAAACCCCAGATTTCCCCCAGTTGACCCTCAGTCCCGAGTGGGTTGTGAATTCGCGAAGGGCACCGGTGAGTCCCGGGGGTATCCGCGTGAGGTCCCTGACGTAGAGGAGCAGGTCGTCGGCATACAGTGAGACCGCGTGTACGCCATCTGTCAATGGGATGCCCCACTCGGCACCCTGCATCCTCAGCAACTCCGCCAGCGGCTCCATGACCAACGAGAAGAGCAGAGGCGATAACGGGCAGCCCTGTCGCGTGCCCCGCCTTACCTGTATGGCGTCCGATAGGAGGCTCCCTATCCGGACCCGAATGGTGGGTGTTTGGTATAGGAGTCCCACCATGTCCAAATATGCGTCGCCCAGACCAAACTTCTGCATAACCGCTCTGAGATACGGCCACTCTACCGAGTCAAATGCTTTTTCCAGATCTAAGACTAAGCAACCCGATTGTGGCCAAGGTACCCTCGCGTATTCCTGCACCCTGAACAACCGGCGGATATTGAGTGATGTGCTGCGTGTAGGTACGAACCCGTTCTGGTCAGGGTGGACCAGGGTAGGCGTATATTGGGCCAGTCTCCTCGCTAGCGTGGAGGCTAATATTTTATAGTCAGTGTTTAAGAGGGCGAGTGGTCTATACGAGCCCACTAGCGACCCCTCCTTTCCCGGTTTTAAGAGGGAGACCAAGGTGGCTTCACTCAGAGAAGGAGGCAGGGAGGAGTCGTCCAATGCCGTCTCATACAGTTTAATGAGTTCAGGGATCAGGAGGTCCTTGTATGCTTTATAGAACTCCGCTGGGAGTCCGTCGGGGCCGGGGGACTTTCCGTTGGAAAGCGCCGCTATGACCTCCCGGAGTTCCTCTGGGGCAATGGGCGCCGCTAGGTCAGCGCGTTGGGCATCGTTGAGTGATGGTAGCGGTACCTGGCTGAGATATTCCTCCGTGTCCGGGGCGGGGGCAGGCAGGCAAGAGCGATACAGTGTTTTATAATGTGCGGTAAACGCTCCATGGATCTCCGATTGTGTGTGTAAGGGTGTCCCATCTGCACCCAGCACTTTCGTGACTGGTTTCGTCCGGTCCTCTCTGGCGATGAGCCATGATAACAACTTACCGGGTTTGTCCCCCCTATCATGTGTACGCGTCGCATGAGCCGCATAGTTCAGACATCTGAGCCTCTCTAGTAATCTTTCGTGACTCGCCTGCGCAGTTTGGAGCCCAGTGATGTTCCCTCTAATCGAGTCCCGTTCATGTCGGCTCAGTTCCTCCTCTACCTTCTGTAGGTCCCTCTCCACCTGTCGTTTGAGATTCCCCTGCGTGCCCAGGCATTGTCCCCTTATGACCACCTTGAACGCCTCCCATTCTATTTGTGGAGAGGTGGCAGAGCCTGCATTTTCCTCGAAGTAATGCACTATATGTGTAAACAGTGAATCCCGGAAGGGTGCGTCCAGCAGGAGGTCTGGCTGCAGTCTCCAATTGGGGACAGGGGGGCGAGCGCTTGTCCATGAGATAGTCAGCACGTGTGGATTGTGGTTGGAGTGTGTCCTACCCATGTAGTGTGCTTCTGTTACTAACGGGAGTAGGTCATCAGTGAGCATGAATCTGTCTAATCGGGTGTGCAGGGTATGGGCTCCTGAGTAGTACGAATATATCTTGGCTGTTGGATTCCGGTGGCGCCACGCATCATGCAGGTTCCAGTGTGAGGCCCAGGCTACAAGAGCTTTCATGGCACCCACTACCGGTGCATTGGGTAGCGGTGGGAATGAGCGGTCCAGTGTGGTGTCCAATACGCAATTATAATCCCCGCCCAATATCCAGGGGATCCCATGCCAATGTGCCAGGGTTGTGGACACTGTTTCGAGGAAACCCTGCTGATCTGTGTTGGGGGCGTAGAGCGACGCTAGTACCAGCGGTCGCCCATCTAGGCGTCCCTTCACTGCCACCAATCTCCCCTCCTTGTCTATGTGTGAGTCTACAACTTCAAACGGGATCCCCGGTCTCACCCATATCAGTACCCCCCTGGCGTAAGAGGAGAACCCCGTCGCGTAAATCTGGCCACGCCACCGCCTGCGTAGGGTGTGTACCTCAGGGGCCGTTAGGTGTGTCTCCTGAAGAAGTGCTATCTGCACTTTGTGCCTCTTCAAGTATGAATATATCATGTACCTACGTGAGGGCGTATGTATTCCGCGTACATTCCAAGTGCACATTATGACCTCAGCCATCAGTATTCAACAAGGCAATTACACCCGTTCTCCCCCCCGTTCCGCACACCCTCTCAGGGAGCTCTCCACCATCCAATCCCAGAACATCCCCACATTTGTCCGTATAACACCGGAAAAAGTCTAGCGAGCACCTCTTCAGGCCATGTATGCAGCATATCACAATAGGGAGAAGGAGGGTTAACATTAACTGGGGAAAATACCATACGGTCGGTTGCCAAACGTGCAGCCGTCCAAACATTCTACAAAAAGTACTAACAATCCATTCTGGGGGGTTGCTGCCCATCACGCAGACTAGGAGGCTAACGAGTGGCAGCCGAACGTGAAAGCGTGAGTGCCCGTCCAGGGGGGGGGAGAAATATAGGTCCAAGTGGCCATCGGACGGGCCCACCGCCTGTTAAGTAGTGTGTCCACAAAGTCACGAGGTCACTACTCTATCCATGCTTGGAGCTAGTGACCATCGCCCACCCAGAGGGACCCCTGCAATGTTGTGCCCCATGAGGTGTGAGTGCCACAGGGCGTCTGTTCCGCGATAGGCTACTGCAAGTGTGGCATTGTCTCAACTTACTGCGTGTTCAGCGTCCGCCTCCACCGGGAGGAGCTGGGTCAATGCTCCCGCCTCACTCGACTGTTCGATATCTCCCGGTCATCTCCCTCCAGTGCTTCAGGACTGTTGATTTGCAGGTGTCGGGGCAGTGGGTGGGAGGGAGAGTGGGGCAGGGCACTGTGAGTGCCGGGGTGTGGCTCTCCATCAGCCATACAGGTCCGACGTTTGTGGGGTGATATCCGGCAGTCCTTTCGAGAGTTGTGAGTCCGGAAGACCATAGATCTCCTCGTCGTCGCTCGGTGACATCCTAGGGCTGGTGGCAGGCGGGGAGCGCTGGGGCGGGGAGCCGCTGAGCTCCGAGACCATCCGCAGGGCCTCCTGTTGTTCCCGTCGCATTTCCTCCTCCGGCGGACTCGCGCTGTGTTGGGTGCCACTGGCCGTAGGGGAGGGTGGCCTGGCGCCACGTCTCCTTTTGGATCTCCTGCGTCTCCTTGGCCTGTTCGGGTTTCCCGATCTCTCCGTGTTCTTGTCTGTCCCATTTTCCACCCAGGCTTCCACATCTTCCGAGGAGTCAAAGAAGTGCGTTTTTTCATTTGCTATCACTCTGAGCTTCGCCGGGAAGAGGAGGGAGTACGTAAGTCCTAGTTGGCGTAGCCTCCGCTTCACCATCAGGAAGGAATGTCTCTGGCGCTGCACCTGAATCGTGTAGTCTGGAAAAAACATTATATTTGCATTTTCCACTTGTATGGTGCCGAGTTTACGGGTTTCTCTCAGGACAGCATCCCGGTCCCTGTAGTTCAGGATGCGGATGAGAAAAGGGTGCGGGTTAGAGCCGGTTTGGAGTGGCCTGGTCGGGACTCTGTGCGCTCGTTCCACCACGAAGTGTGGCGAGAGGGTGTCTTCTGGCAACAGGGTGCGCAGCCATTCCTCCACATGTTTGGTCGGATCTCTGCCTTCCCATTTTTCGGGCAAACCCACTATGCGGACGTTGTTGCGTCTCGCCCGTCCTTCTGCATCCTCCGCCCTGTCTTCCAGGAACTCCACCCTGTTATGGAGGTCTTTTATCTGTTTGTCTGACTGGGCAACCCGAGGCTCCAGGCCAGTCACCGAGGTTTCCAGGGTTTTGGTGCGCTCAGCTAGCTTCTTGTGGTCCTCCTTCAGGTGCGTGAGGTCTATGGCGACTCCGTCTATTTTCGCCTCCAAGGACGTCCGAGTGGACTGGATGGAGTTTTCCAGGCGTTCCATGGCTGCCAGCACCGAGTCCAGTCTGGCCGTTACCGGGTCCGCGTCCTTCTGCTTCTGTGCCTTGTCCATTTTGCCCTTCTGGGACGTGCTCCCCACTCCTGTACGTTTCCCCGCACCTCCAGACATGGGCGGGATCCGGCTCGTGGAAGATCTGGTTGGAGTGGTGGTCAGTGGTGGCGCTGATTGCCAGGGCCACTGGCAGGGACGTCGTCAGTGTTCCCTGAGTGAGAGGTGTTGGATGTGTCCTCCGTGGAGCCTCACGTGGGGTCTGGCTGCGCACATCGCTGTGTGGTCCAGTGGTGGCTGCGATTCCGCCCGGTCCGGTTTCCGGCCAAGGTAATGTGCTATGTTGCTCTGCCCCCGCGGGTGTATATAGCTCGGGATTCGTGTCTTCCCCTTGTCGTGTCGGGCACCCAGTGATGCCGTGACCTCAAGGGCTCCGGAGTCTACAAGTGTCCAGTTGTGTGTGTCGGTGGCGCACGCGGTATGCAGAAGGCAATGTCCCTCTTCGGCGCTCACCTCATCGGGTAGTCCGTATGGCTCTGTGGACGTAGTCAGCAGTGGGACCCCCTAGCAAGTCTCATCAGTGGTGGTTGTCGCGGGCAGTCAATTCCCCGGCCTACCAGCTGGTCGATGGCGCCCCCAGGTGCTTCCCCACTGCTGGCTTATTGTGTGGGCTATGGACGCAGCCTCCAGGGCGCCCTGTCAGTGGCGGTTTGGCTGCCCAGCGGTTGGATCGGGCTGGCGGTGCGTTGAGGGCCGGAGCCCGTTGGCTCCGCTGTGCCAGGAGGGGGGAATCCACGCCCGGCGCCAGCCGGGCTCAGGGTCCTCTGGATAGGCCCCGTGCCGCGTCACTCACCGCACGGGGCCGCTGCAGGCGGTGTTGGGCGCCCGAGTCCTCCGGGTGCAGCTCTGTGGGATCCGGGTGGGCGGTCAGCGCATCGGGTGTCCAGACATCCCCCGGGTCCGCTCTCCTCAATGTCGATCCGCTCCGCAAGTGCAGGCCGGGGGGGGGGGGAGGGGCTCCTCCTCGTGTCCGATCCGAACATGGCAGCACGGATGCCGACCCCAATCCTCTGCTGTTGCGCCACTCTACCGTTGTCTGGGAGCAGCCAGTCGGGCCGTCGGCGCCTCTCCGTGTCCGCTGAGGACCGGTCACTGGTTGTGTGTCCCAGCGCCGCCACCTCCGTCCAGACCTCCGGGGTGCCTCGTCCGCGCGGCCCTCACTTCCGGTTCCGACCCCGGACTTGCCTAGCGGGTCTTGCCGTGTCTGTGACCTCCTCCTCGGCTACGGCGGATGCACAGGTGCCGGTGCGGTTCCCGGGCTAGTTGGACCTCAAGACTCGGTCCGATGCTGGGTCATCGCCCCATGGCCACTCGCTACAGGTTTTGGCCGGCCAGGCGGTGATTTTGTCGGATAAATTAACCCCAATGTGTGGGATCACGCCGGAGCTCCGCTAGAGTGCAGCCAGTCTCGCTGCGCGCGTAGCCACGCCCCACTAACTATGCAACTGATAGGCTATGTAAATCAACTATGTTAGTAAACTAACATTACTCAGATCGGGATGGTACTTCATTCATGTTTTGAAGAAAAATACCCATCAGTATTCGACCTGTACCGCCCTTTTCATCATATTCGTGCCTTCATACCCTACCCTGATCTGCTCTCTGTGTAGTGAATAATGGCAAAGCTGTGCAGAACAAAACCATCTCCAGCTGGATAATGCTCTGCATTAAGATTTGCTATTCACTAGCTTAAAAGCAGCCTTCAGAAGGACTACATGTTCATTATTCAAGGGGCAAAGCTGCTACCACTGCACTAGCATGCAGAGTCCCTTTCTTGACATTTGCCACCCAACTCCATGGGCCTCCTGCCATATGTTCACAAAACAATTTAGTCTGGATAGTCAGGTTAGCTGAGAGGGGCATTTTTCTGGTTTGAGTCCATCCACAGGCTCACCTCCAAAGAGGTACTGGTATTATATCTATTCAAAAGGTGAGGAGCCTGTGGCAAGAAGTGTCCATCAGAAGAAAAAGTTACTTACCTTAGGGAGACCTCTTTCTGGTAGAAATTATCTAGCCACAGATTCCTCACCAAACCACCCATTCTTCCCATTCTGTGATTAGCATGGATCCATTAATAAGATCCTAAATCTAAGAATCTACACACTTATCACACCAGTTTGCTTTAGGCATACTGTGTTTTGTGGCACAGATAGTCTTGAAACTAACTGACCTCAGAGTGCTGAAATGGGGCCTATATAAGCTTTGCATGTCATTTCCGGAGCCGAACTGTGTCAGTGAGGAGCCGCAAGGTGCCACCTACGATATGCAGAGGTGCTGCAGAAAAGTTTCTGGATTCAGTATGACACCTGGGGAATATTTAAAAGGTGGGGAATCTGCAGCTAGATATAGTCTCTACCAGAAAACGCATTATGAAAGGTAACTTATTATTTTATTTATTATTATTATTTAACAATTTGTAATGCACACAACTACCTCTAAGGGTTTCCTGGCACTGGACATACACACATATGGTATCACAGGATGAAGATTGAAAATATGCAGGTCTTCAGACTTTTGCGAAAGATAAGTAATTAATTATAATTTCTAAGAGCGTCAGGCAGAGAATTCCACAATTTGGGACCAAGGTAGGCAAAAGAGCGGCCCTTCTTACTGGTTACTGGTGACCGCTCAGCCCTTCACAGGGCTTGGTCGCCCCACTCACTGCTGCCGCTCCTGCCTGCCTTTGCCGCCTCCTGCTTGCAGATTCCTTCGCTCGCTGCCCGCTGCTCCTGGGAATTTCCCGCTGCTCCTGGGAATTTCCCGCTGCCCGCTGCTTCTTGGAATTTCCCGCCGCTGCCTCCCTGCGGCCCCGCCCCCCTGTGATTCCATTCGCCGCCCCGCTCCCGCCACCCAGCTGCTCCTCCCTCCCGGCTCCTTACTTATGACGACCCCAGAGCGACCGCGCAGCGGACGCGCGCAGCGGGAGCGCCGATTGAGCGCCGAAGGTGCGCCAAAGGTAAGCCCGTCTGCGCCCGTCCGCGCCTGGCCCACGCCCAGCGCCAGGACCCCTGGCCCTCCCCGCCGAGGCAAGACGACCCGACTGACCTACGAAGCCGCCACTCTCAACGCACTCAATGCCGGCCGGACCCACGCCTGCTGCCGAGCCACCCCGAGACGCACCCACGGACCCTTCACCTGCTGCACCTGCAAGTTCACCTGCCTCCGAACCTGCCCCGCACCCGCCAAGACAAACATTAGCAGCAACCACCTCAAGTGCATCCTGATCAACACCCGCTCCGTCCACAGACACGCCGTGGAACTCTGGAACCTCCTCGACGCTACATCACCGGACATCGCCTTCCTCACGGAAACCTGGATGAACGCCTCCTCTGCACCCGATATCGCCATCGCCATCCCGGACGGGTACAAGATCATCAGGAGGGACCGCATCAACCAGACCGGAGGTGGCATCGCCATCGTCCACAGGAACACCATCCGCATCACGACCGACGCCAACGACTCCTTCGCCGCAGCCGAACATCTCCACTTCCAGATTCACACCGACCCTAAGACGACCCTCAGAGGCACCCTCGTCTACAGACCCCCGGGACCACGCACACAATTCAGCAAAGACATCACAGACTTCATCAGCCCGCACGCCCTCCCCTCCACTGACTACATCCTCCTCGGGGACCTCAACTTCCACCTGGAGAACAACAAGGACCGCAACACCACCGCCCTGCTGGAAAACCTCGCCAACCTCGGACTCAAGCAACTGGTCAACACCCCCACCCACTACGCCGGCCACACGCTCGATCCCGTCTTCTCTTCCAGCAAGTACATCACCTTCAGCCACGCCACCGGACTCCACTGGATCGACCACAGCTGCCTCCACTTCAGCTTCAAAAGATCCACGACCCACCACCACCCGCAACAGGTACCTCACAGGAATTGGAGCAAGATCACCGCAGACCAGCTCACCACCTCCCTCAGCCAGAGCCCACCTGCCAACACAACGGACCCCAACGAAGCAGCCCGCAACTTCACACAGTGGCTGACCGCCTGCGCCGACGACCTCGCGCCACTAAAGAACCCTCCCAGCAGACCCAGAAGCAAGAAGGCATCCTGGTTCACCGACGACCTCAAGGACTCCAAGAAGACCTGCCGCACCCTCGAGAAAGCCTGGCTCCTCGACCGGACCACCGACAACATGACCGCCCTCAAACACGCTACCCGCAAGCACCACCAGCTCATCCGCACCACCAAGAAGAAATCCCTGAAGGAACGACTGGACAACAACGCCCACGACAGCAAAGAGCTCTTCACTATCGTCAAGGAGTTCTCCAACCCCAGCACCGGCACCAACGACATCACTCCGTCACAAGACCTCTGCGACTCCCTCGCCTTGTTCTTCCACCGCAAGATCGCCGACATCCACAACAGCTTCAGCGCCCCACCCATGCACCCAACCGCCGAACCAACGCCCCCCACCGCCACCCTTCGCACCTGGACCACGGTGACCACCGAAGACACAGCCCGCACGATGAACACCATCCACTCCGGATCACCGACCGACCCCTGCCCACACCACGTCTTCAACAAGGCCGACTCCACCATCGCAGCCCAACTCCGGAACATCATCAACGCCTCCTTCAACACCGCCACCTTCCCGGAGAGCTGGAAGCACGCCGAGATCAGCGCCCTCCTGAAGAAACCTACAGCGGACCCCACCGATCTCAAAAACTTCCGCCCCATCTCGCTCCTCCCTTTTCCTGCTAAAGTCATCGAGAAGATCGTCAACAGACAGCTGACCGCCTTCCTCGAGACGAACGGATCCCTCGACCCCTCGCAGTCCGGCTTCAGAGCCAACCACAGCACCGAGACCGCCCTCATCGCAGCCACCGACGACATCCGGACCCTGCTCGACAAGGGGGAAACAGTGGCCCTCATCCTCCTGGACCTCTCCGCTGCGTTCGACACGGTCTGCCACCGCACCCTAGTCCAGTGCCTCAGCAACATCCGTATCCAAGAGAAGGCACTGGAGTGGATCATCTCGTTCCTCGCCGGAAGAACACAAAGAGTCCGCCTCCCCCCGTTTCGCTCCGAGGCCACCGAAGTCATCTGCGGCGTCCCGCAAGGATCTTCACTCAGCCCCACTCTCTTCAACATCTACATGAAACCTCTCGCAGCCATCGCACGCCAGCACAACCTCAACATCATCTCTTACGCCGACGACACCCAGCTGATCCTGTCCCTCACCAGAGACCCCGACTCCGCCAGAACCTGCCTACACGAAGGGATGAAAGACGTCACCGAGTGGATGAAGGACAGCCGCCTGAAACTGAACTCGGACAAGACGGAAGTCCTCATCCTGGGATCTTCGTCCTCCGCCTGGGACGACTCCTGGTGGCCCCCAGCCCCGGGCACCGCACCCAAGCCAACCGACCACGCACGCACGCAACCTGGGCTTCATCCTGGACCCCTCCCTCTCGATGACCAGACAAGTCAACGCCGTCTCCTCATCGTGCTTCAACACCCTGCGTATGCTTTGCAAGATCTTCCGCTGGATCCCGACCGAGACCAGGAAGACTGTCACCCAGGCACTCGTCACCAGCCGACTGGACTACGGAAACGCCCTCTACGCCGGAACCACAGCCAAGCTACAGAAAAGACTCCAGCGCATCCAGAACGCCTCCGCCTGACTCATCCTGGATGTCCCCCGACGCAGCCACATCTCCAGCCACCTGAGGAACCTGCACTGGCTCCCCGTCGACAAGAGGATCACGTTCCGGCTCCTCACCCACGCACACAAGTCTCTCCACGACCTAGGCCCCAAGTACCTCAACGACCGCCTGACCTTCTACACGCCCACCCGCCAGCTACGGTCCACCAGCCTCGCCCTCGCAGCCGTACCACGCATCCGAAGAGCCACCGCCGGAGGAAGATCCTTCTCTTACCTGGCTGCCAAGACTTGGAACTCCCTCCCCATCCACCTTCGGCTGACCCAGGACCATCTCGCCTTCAGGAAACAACTCAAGACCTGGCTGTTCGAGCAGTAGCATACCCCTCCCCCCAAGCGCCTTGAGACCCTCCCGGGTGAGTAGTGTACTATACAAATGGCATGATTGATTGATTGATTGGTTAGATGGAACCTTAGTACAGAAAACAAAGCTTGATTCGAGGATCTCCAGGATCAAGTAGGCTGATATGGAACTACAAGTTCCTGAATGTATTGTGGCACCAAGGCCTGTTTAGCCATGATCATATAACACAGTGCTTTCAACTCAGTATGTTTAGAGACCTTGCACCAGTGCAGTTCCTGAAACAAATGGGAGACTGGAGCATATTTTGGTAAGTGAAAAAGCAGCCTTGCTGTAGCATTTTGAACAATCTGCAAACGATGGACCGAAGTCTTATCCGCACCGAGGTACAGCACATTGCCATAATCCAATCTGGATAAGACTTGAGCCTGAATTACAGACCTTTTAACTGTTAAGGGGATTAACCAAATAATCTTTTTCAGCCATTTAAGGACTGCAAAACAGGTGGCAATAACTTTAGTCACCTGTGGTTTCATAGAAAGCTTTTCATCAATAAGAAAGCCCAGATGTTTTACCTTAGTCGACGGGGTGGGCAGAGTCCCTAAGGATTCCGGCCAGTGTCTCAGGCCCCAAAGTGAGGCTTTGTTACCCAGGACCATGACCACAGTCTTGTCACCATTAAGCTTAAGTGTGTTTTTATTCATCCATGAGAACATTTTCTTCAGCCCTAGGTTCAACAAAAATAGATCATGTTTCTGTGCATCTGATAAAGAATAGATAATCTGTGTTTCATCAGCGTATGAAAAAGGGGTAAGCCCACAACTCTCTATTAAGTCCGCCAATGGGCGGACATTGAAATAGCAAGGGGCTCAAAATAGGACCCTGTGGAACTCCTGAAGTCAAGGCTTGTAGCTTGGATCTCACATTAGCCAAAAAGACCTGAATAATACAGTCTTTTAGGACCGAAACAAGCCATCTCAAGGCTGAGCTTTCAAGGCTCAAAGACTCCAGTCTGTCAGCAAGGATAGAGTGGGATACCCTATTGAGTGCTATGCTCAGATCCAACAGAATGAGCATGGCGGTACCTCCTGTATCGAGCTCATGTCTAAGTTGTTTTGTCATGCCAAGAAGGGCAGATTCTGTGCAGTGCCCAGCGCTGAAGCCTGGCTGCGAGGAGTGGAGAAAATGATGAGCCTCAACAAATGCAGTGAGCTGGGCGCTGACATGCTTTCCCAAGACTTTGGAAAAGACTGGTGTCAGGGAGACAGGTCACAAATTCGACAAACACGAAGGACCCAAGTTTGCTTTTTTTTAAAGAAGAAAAACCAAAGCGTTCTCCCACCTCTGAGGCATGGTCCCTTCCCTCAATGATGAATTGAGGAGCTCCAGAATCATAGTTAAGACAGACGTATCCAATAACCTGAGCTTAACTGGTGAAAGAGGATCAATCGACGGAGAAACTGATTTGATAGATTGTAAGGCAGCCAGGATGGATGCAAGATACAAAAGAGACCATGCATTTAGTTTGATGACAACCTCTGCCTCAGTTGCCGGGTGATTAGCCTCCGCTAAAAGCGTATCTGATTTGAGCGTATTTGAGTTGTAATCTGTATTCACAGAATTTTTAGCCAATTGTAAGTGAATATTATCCACTTTTTTGAGTGAAAAAAGAGCTAACTCATTACATTGGCTTTGTGAAAGAAAAGGCGTAGGCAAGATGTTAATAGCATCCGATAATTATTTCACCACCTTAAAAAGTGTCTCCTCACAATGGTGGGAGTTGGTATTTTTTTCTGTATAGTAAGTAGCGCAGGCAGACTTACAGAGAGCATGATAACATTTTATTGACTCCCTATATTTCGACTTAGCCTCTGCATCATACAACTTCCTCCAGCTTCTTTCTAACTCTTTGCAGCAATTCCTTTCTAATATGAGTGCATCAGGGAACCAAGGAGCATGTGAGTGAGTTCTGCCCACACATTTATTGGGCGTTGGTAAAATTACATCAATAGCTTCATTAAGCCAGTGATGAATCAATGTTTAATCCAATAATGCTAGCCTCCTTGTCTTTAATAAAATCATGATTATCTATACAGTTAATCTCTGAGAATCGACATTCTTAGGTTCAGTATACTAAGGACTATCAGTCACAACTAAAGAATTTCGGTCACGATTGTTCCCATGAATACTTACTAGTTAATGCCTTGTGCAGTTGCAGTTGGTATTTCTGCCACATGGTGGCACAATTCCCTCAGATGTTGCGATGCAATATAGCCGGCAAATAATCAAATCTTATTTTTCAGCGCCGTTTACTTTCAATCTTTGATAACCGGGACAAATATGAAGCGTCCATATCCTCTAAATAGTGCCTGAGGCCACCACCGGCTCAAAATAAGAACCACACCCCGATCTCCTTAGGAGACAGAGAGTAGAGTTCAGGCGTCATGCAGATGTAAAGACTGGTCTCTGATGATCAACATGGGAATCAATCTTGTACCAATTGCATTAGAGTTTTTTAGGAAATGGAGGCAAATGGCTTTTAAAATAATTCAGGGCAGTAGGGAGTAAATATAGGTGTGATTCAAGAACAGATGTCAGATCCACAAGCATTAAAAGTAAAGAGGGGGGCGTGGCTACGCGGGCGACAATGGTGGACGCAGCTTGTTAGAGCTCCCACCGGCCCGACCGTTATCCGACGATTTATCCTGGCTTCTGGAGTTGCCTCGTCGCCCACACCAACAGCAAACGTAGCGGAGGGCAGGAGGTGTTGTCCGGTGCACTTTGCGGTGCTCCCGGACCTTGTGCAGTGCCGATCGCAGCAGCAGCAGCTTGCGGCCTGGTCCCTGAGGGTGAGCCGGGACCTGGAGTTTGGCGCCTCCCGGTCGGAGGGTCTCCGCGCCGGCCGACTGGTTCTCCACTTCTCCGGGGCTGGCGGGCCCCCCCTTTCAGGCGGAACAGGGTACTGCCTGGCGGACACACCGGTGGTGGTGGGTACATTGTCCCAGCCCACGGAGACGGCTAGAGGGCGTCGCGGCCTGCATCAGGGACGAGAAGCCGGGTCCTCGATTTTCGAGGCTCCCAGCAGCACCCTCAGACGCAGTGTGGAGGCGGAGGAGCCGGCTGGTGCAGCTGAGGAAACAGTGCCCAGGGGCTTGACGTGCTCCCCTTGCCTCGATCCTGAGTGGGCCTGGTGGTGGCGCCTGGCGGAAAGTCAACTGGGTTGGTGATTCTTGCTGGAGAGGAGGTGCACCGGCGGCCGGCACAGGAGACACTGGTGAGTGCCCGAGACCATTGGCCTGCAGAACGGGGGGCTCCCCAACTAGACACTGGTGGTGACTTGCCTCGTGGCCCGGAGTGGCCCTGCGGGACCCCCCTACTTGTGGCTGGAGTGGAGGTGGGGCACAGCGGAGCGAAGCCTAGATCAGGCTGGACAGCAGTGGTGCACCATTAACCCGGGGACCGCCTCGTGGTGCCCAGCCCCCCTGGCAGCAGACGGCGATCGAGGACTTGTGTGCCCAGAGATCCTCCTGTGGGGTGCCCTTGCCTCCATTCGGGAGCACGGGGGTGGGATCCGAGTCCCGCAACAACTGTTCAGACTTTGGTTGGACCCAAGAGGCTGTGGACATGACTAGAGGCGGAGGTGGCAGCGGGTCCGCTAAGCAAGGGACCCTGGATAAGTTCACGGGGGCTGGTGGTGCGACGGGTGCCTCAGGTGGAGTAAGCGGGCCGGGCCCTGACAACGCAGCGCTGATGGCGGCGATTACCCAGTCCAGGGACATGCTGGACGCCAAGATCGGGGCGGTTGGCGCGGATGTGACCCTCCTGCATCAGGACCTGCGGAACGCTGTGGTGCGCATTACCGAGGCCGAGTCCAGGATATCGGTGGTAGAAGACGACGTCGTGACCCTGAAGCGGAAAATGGCGGCGATGGAAAATGTTCAGAGAGGCCTTGCGCTCCGCGTGGAAGATGCGGAAGGGCGCGCGCGCAGAAACAACCTACGCTTCGTGGGATTTCCGGAAGGTTGCGAGAAGGGTAACATGGAACTGTTCTTGTCCCAATGGTTGGAGTCCTGGCTTCCCCCAGAAGTGCTGTCACGATGCTTTGTGATCGAACGCGCGCATAGGGCCCTGACGCAGAAACCGCCGGCAGGGGAGCGGCCCAGGCCGGTGATTGCACGGATTCTAAATTTCCACGACAGGGACACTATCCTTCGGGAGGCGAGGACCAAGGACTCTCTTCTTTTTGAAAATCAGAAAATAATGATCTTTCCGGATTATAAAAGGATCGTGCAGCAACAACGCCACTCGTTCATCGCAGCCAAGGCGAAGCTGAGGGGTCTGAAGATCCAGTACTCTCTCCTCTATCCGGCCCGCCTGCGGGTCATATACCAATCGCGTACCCATTTCTTCGACACCCCGGAGGACGTCTTTAAGTGGACTGATGAGACAGTAAGTGTCCGGCCGCATGCTCAGCTGGGTCTGAACCCGGGCCACTCGAGGGACCCATCGCCGGAGCGGGAAGATTCAGTCGCCAAGAGCAGAAGGAACAGAAGGTCAAGGTCGCGAAAACGCTCCCCTTCACGTGGTGGAAAGCGAGATGGAGCACCCGCAGACTCAGACCACTCTAGCAAGGATGGTGGTACATCAGGGGACTGAACTTGTTTGTGCTGATTTCAGGCTCCCGCTGGGAGAAGGTTTTCCTCAATTTCTTAGGACTGCGGCTTGCTGCTGAACTGTGTGTTTGCTGCTTGCTATACTCTATCAGTCTTGGGATGGTGTGGGGGACGGGGGGGGTTCAGATAGCTCTTCTATAAGGGCTTGCCTCCTACTTAAGTGGGAGACGCTAGGGGGGGAGTCTGTTAGCTGGGTGGGTAGTTGGGACTGTTGGGGGAGAGGTTCGTGGGAACCATTGGAGTGGGTGGCCGCTGACCTCCCGTTGGGGGTTAGGGCGCGCCTGCACCGCAACAGGTACTTCAATGTTGTTGAGGTATAGGGGAGGGGGGAGGTCGGTCTGTTGGGAGTTGGGTAGGGGTTGGGTCTGGGGTTTGGGGGAGGGGGGATACGGGATGTTTGGGTCCACAGGGGTAACATGTTCACGCACGATGGTTCACCAGATTCGCCTTATGTCATATGTGCGACTGCGCTCTCCTATGCCCGGGCGGCTGCGCCCATTTGCTATTAATGGCAGTTAGGAGTCCTGCATTGGAGCCCCCCAGAGCTACCTTGAAAATAATGAGTTGGAACGTGAGGGGCATGCTCGATAAAATCAAACGAGGGGCTGTGTTGCGACAGGGGAAGAGGGAAAAGGCTGACGTCCTCCTGTTGCAGGAAACGCATCTCCTGGGTACGAAGACTTTGAGTCTACAACGCTATGGGTATCACCAGGTCTACCATGCAGGTTTTGCCCGAGGGTCCCGGGGGGTGGCGGTCTTGGTCCACCGGAGGGTCTCCTATACCCATTCCTCGCAGTGGATAGATGCCCAGGGCAGGTATGTCTTCATCAAAGGGATGATAGGTGAGGAACAAGTGGTGTTTGGTAGTGTGTATGCTCCCCCCCTTGCAATGCTCTCTTGTGGAGAAGCTGTTTGCGATCTGGGCCGAGGTACCGGACGTCCTGTCTGTGATAGGTGGTGATTGGAATGACGTGATGGATGGATCCGCGGATCGCTTTAGGCCTGCTGGCGAACAGCTGGTAGCTGCCCCCACGAAGCTGAGAGATATGGTAGAAGGTATGGGATGGATGGATGCCTGGCGCTGCCAACACCCACACAGTAGGGAATTCACTTACATATCGGCGGTCCATCGCTCCTTCTCGAGGCTGGACTATCTGTTTGTCCCTCACGCCGTGATCGGGAGGGTGGCGTCGACCGCTATTCTGCCCAGGGGGCTCTCAGATCATTCCCCCATCACGATAGATATTCTCCTTGAAAGGCGGCGACAGCCGTTTCGGTGGCGCCTCTCTACCTGGCATCTGCAACGAGATGACTACCAGTCCCATATGCGTGAAGCCATAGCTCACTACTGGGAAGAGAACGTGGGATGGGGCTCGGATGCGGTGACCCTCTGGGAGGCCATGAAGCCAACGCTGAGGGGTGTGGACATAGCCTGGTGTGCGAGGGCCCGTAGAACTCGGAAGGAGGACCTGAAACAGGCGGAAGATCGCGTCCGTACCCTGGAGGCGCGGTCTACGGAGACGGGGGCGGAGGAGGATGCGCGGCGGCTCCTGCAGGCGCAGAAAGATGCTGCTTCTCTATTGCTTGAGGAGTCACGCCATATATGGCTGGCAACGCAGAGCAGAATTTACCAGTGGGGGGATAAATCCAGCTCTATGCTGTACAGGCTGTGCCAGGGCGCGTTCCAGGCTCAGACATTACCGGCGTTGATGGATGAGGCCGGGACCCCTATCACAGACCCTGGGACCATGGCTGCCAGCTTTGCGCACTACTATGAGGCGCAATACGCCCCAGAGACTCCCTTTTGGCGGCGGACGTAGACAAATTCCTGGCGGATCTCCCGCCGCGGGGGATCTCCGACGAGGAGCGTGATGATCTAGAGCTCCCTCTGTCCTCGGAGGAACTGGGTAAAGCATTGGGCGAGCTGAATGCCGGGAAGGCCCCTGGGCCGAACGGCTTCCCGTGCGAGTTCATTCGGAAATACGACCTTCAGTTAGGGCCCCATTTCAAGAAGGCGTTGGATGCTGCAAGGGAGCTGGGCCGGCTACCATCGGATTGGAGGCATGCCGAGATAGTGGTGTTCTGCAAGCCGGGGAGACCGCCGGATAAACACGAATCATACCGCCCTATTTCTCTTCTGAATATAGAGGCGAAGATCCTGGCGAAGGCGCTGGCCAATCGTCTCCTGCCTCTCATTGCCACTCTGGTCCATCCGGACCAGGCGGGTTTCATGCCCCACAGGGCCACTAGGCACAACATCAGGCGGGCTCAAGTGGCTCTGGAAATGATGAAGGCTACTGGCACCCAGGCGGCGCTCCTACTGGCTGACATAGACAGAGCATTCGACTCGCTGAGCTGGACGTATCTACAGGCACTTCTACCGCGCCTGAATCTTGGCCCTCACTTCCTCTCGTATGTGCGACTGCACTACACTGACCTAACGGCGTCCGTGCGGGTGGCGGGTGCGACTTCCGACACCTTTCCCATCAGGCGGGGCACCCGGCAGGGTTGCCCGCTCTCGCCCTACCTATTTGCCCTCGCAATGGAACCCCTTGCGGCTTGGGTGCGCATTGATGCACAGATGAAAGGGTTTGAGTGGGAAGCTGGGCCGTCGGACCGCATCGCGCTGTACGCGGACGACGTGTTGTTTTTTATTACAGAGCTCGACAGGTCGGGTCCCAGAATACTTGAGATCATGAGGGTGTTTGGTGAGGTGTCAGGGCTGCATCTCAATGTGAGGAAGTCAGTCTTGTGGACCCTGGGCAGCGGGGCAGTTCCCGGTGCCTGGGCGTCGGCTTTCCAAATAGCGACAGGAGGCCTTAAGTACCTAGGGGTATTCCTGACTGACATCCCTGGGGTCTCGTGGGAGCGTAATGTTGTTCCGGTTTGGGACAGAGTCCGATCGGACATGAAGACGTGGTCCCGTATGCCCTTGAATCTCTATGGCCGATCGGCCATCTTTAAGATGGTCGCCCTCCCGCGCCTGCTTTACCAACTGCAGAACCACCCGTACCCTATCTCGCCGCAATGGTTTCGCCAAGTCAACTCGCCACTGGGCCGCTTCCTGTAGGCTGGGGGGGCTGTGCGCGTGGCCCTTCGCACTTGCTTCCTGTCTACATACTGCGGTGGTCTGGCGTCTTCGGACATCCTCTCCTACTACCAGGCGTCCCATCTATTGATACTTAATGAATGGTGGTATGGGGACCGGGGTGACCCGGCGTATGCTCTGGAGTGGTATTTAATGGAACCCGACACCCTGCACACACTTCTCTACTCAGCTGGGAAACGGAAGAAGCTCCCGGTGGTTACGCAAACTGTCTTTCAGGTCTGGCGTAGGGCGCTTCATCGTATGGGGTGGTGGAATAGGCTGACTGGGTAGACTCCACTGTGGCAGAATGGCCGCCTGCCGGCCTTGTCAACCCTGAGGGGCTTTTGTGGCTGGGACTCGATAGGAATCTCGGCGCTGGGACACGTTATGAGGGGCACGGCCCTTAAGTCCTTTCAGGAGTTGAGGGAAGAGTTTGAAATGCCGCACACACAGTTCTTCAATTATCTGCAGTTTTGCCATGCTCTTTCCCCTGCGTTAGAGGGGTTGGACTCGCTACCGGAGTTCAGTCCCATTGAGGCTAAACTGTTCATGGGTGAACTGACTGAGAAGAAGATCTCATGCATATACCAATCCCTAGTCACACACTGTGCGTCCTCATTGGATGGTCTGCGGTCCAAATGGGAGAGAGATGTGGGGGAGATGGATGAGGAAGGGTGGAGGGAGGCTCTTGCGGCCCCGAGAGAGGCTGCTGTCGCCGTGCGGCTGCGCTTCATCCAATTCAAATACCTACACAGAGCTTACTACACGAGGGAGAGGCTGTGGCGGTCTGGACTGATTGCTTCCCCTGACTGCCTGCGGTGTGGTAGGGAAATGGGCACGTTTTTACATACGGTGTGGACGTGTGGAGCTATCGCCCGATTTTGGAAGCGTGTCTGGGACTGCCTGGATGAGGTCCTGGGCTGGTAGCTCACGCGCACGTCGCAGCTGGGTCTTTTACATGTCCTGGAGCAGGTGGGTGGCAACATCTATAAGAGGCATCTCCTACTCTTGGGCCTTACAGTAGCTAAGCAGGATGTGGCCCGTGCCTGGAAGGATCCGGGGGCGCCCCCGATTGGGGTCTGGAAACGGGGCATGGACTACTGCATGGGCCTGGAACGCCCCGTGTTTGAGGCCCGAGGCTGCCCTAGAAAACATTATAAAATCTGGAAGAGGTGGGCAGAGTATAGGGGGCTGTGGCTGGAGCCGCCGTCGCAGCAGGATACACACGTAGATCAATTGTCATGAGTACCAGGGCGGGAGTGAGAGTGCATGGACATCTTAGTACAGCTTACGTTGTGTTAGATTCTGGTGACCATCGTGAACGGGGTGGGGGTGGGAACCGGGTGGAGGGATGTTCTGGGGTTGGAGGGGGGGATCCGGGAGGTTAATGTCCTTTGTTTTATCCGCTTACATATGTTGATTGCTGCAACTGTGATTCACGATAATTTGCTTACGGTCTCTCCAGTGTCTGGAGTACTGTGAATGTTTCCGCAATCCATGTTTGAAATGCCAATAAAGATGGTTTTGAAAAAAAAAAAGTAAAGAGGAGGCGGGCAGGGGGAAATGTCAGTAGGGTGGGAGCAGTGGAGTAGCAAGGTCAGGTGGTACCCGATTGCGGAAAATTTCTTGTCACCACAGGCTTAACAAAATGGCAAAAATATGTGTTTAAAAAATTAAAAATTAAAAATTTGTCACCCCCCTCAGTGATGACTGACACCCGGGGCGGCACGCACCCACTTCACCCCCCTTCCTACGCCACTGGGTGCGAGGGGGAGGAACAAAGTATAGGACAGGGGAATATAGGGATGATCATTTTCAAAAACACTATTTGGCATATTTTGAGGGGCTCCTGTGAAATCCCATTTAACTCTATAGCTTGGAATTAAAAAAAATATCTTTAGTGTCCTACTTTCATTCAGGAGATGAACAGAACAGCCAAGGAATCTTGACAGGGGAAATGTGGGGGCGAGGGGATGCTGCGATTCCAGTGGGATCACACTCTTTAATGAGGCAGGGGGGCTGAAATGTTGCCCAAAGAAGATTTCTTTCCACAGCTGCAGAAAAAAAGATGATTCATTCGACTGACTAGCCTTTCACCTCCTTTGGAGAAGGATGATGTAATGTAAGGTGTAAAATATATTGGTAGAAAGTCTAGCACTTTTAAATGGCAGATCCTTTCCAGGGGCTTCGATGCTACAAAGGTCATCCACCCTGTAAACCCCGCTCATGACATGATTGGGCAGGGAAAGAGTGGGATATTTACTGTACCTTATAAGTACTGATGCCATGGGAGGCGGTATTTACTGGGTCTAGAAACACTCTCTAATCTGAGTTTTCCTCCTGAAAATGAAGAATGCATGCAGGGTTTGCTGTTTTGCCAAACAGTTTCTGCATATTTCCTAAAGTACTAAATGTTTTGAATAGAATTTCTCATGTTTGAGAAGTCAGAATTTCCAAGAGGAAAATTATGTGAGTGTGGTTTTTACCACAAAACTCGGGGGTATAGTTACAGGAAAATGGCACAGCGCTGTGCCGCACGCAAATTTGCTGCCCCAAGTGGCGTCATTTTCAAAACACAGGGATGTGCCGTAGCAACAAGAATAGGGCACATCCCAGTGCTCACCCTTGCGCCGGCGCTAAAAAAGCTGCCTAGCACCAACGCACAAACTCTAGCACCACGGTGCAAGGGTGCCTGCGTTACAAGGATGATTGAGTTTGTAGAGGAAGGTACACCTTCCTGCACAAAAACAATCAATAGTAAAGTTTTGCTCCTTCTATGTGTGCTCCAGAATGCAGCACACATAGAGCAAAACTTGAGGACAAATAAAAGTATTTCTCCTCGTTGCGCCACATTGATGCCTTCTTTTGAATGGTGTTAGTTTTTGGCACCACCTCAGATTTACAGGTCTTTGTAAATCTAGAGCAGTGTCAAAAAGCCATGGGTGTTGCTGGGCACTCCCATAGCAACATCCATTGCATGCCCCTTTCGCACAGAAAACAGTGTTGCAGAGGACCATAATAGAAGGCTGTGCTAAGTCATGCAAAGTAGCTTAGCATGGCCTTTTAAATAGGGGCTAACATAGAGCGCCAGAGGAGCATCAAAAAAAGTGACACTCTTGTGGCCCTCGGGGCTTCAAAATATGCCCCTCAGAGCCTTGACATCCTGCATAAACAGCAGTTGCATAGGATCACAATTCACAGGCCCCACTTCTGGCATAGCTGAGCAGTTAACCCGTTGGGTGCTGGTGACGGAACCACTCCGTCACCAGCCTCGGATGGGCTGTGCTAATGACAGAGTGGTTCCATCACGGCCCGGCCGCCACGCCTGCGCGGCAGCGATTTCGCACCTGCTCTGAGTGTTCCATTGAGCGGGCGGGGCCATGACGGAACCACTCCGTCACAAGCACAGCGTGCCCGAGGCTCGTGACGGATTGGCTCCGTCACGAGCATGGCGGTGCCGCGCGGCCCCCCTCCCCCATAGCACTGTGGCGGAATTACCGCCACAGCCAAGGGGTTAAAGGTGCCCCGAACATGGTCTGAACCAAATTGAAGTGGACCAGGGATCTTGTTGGTGACCAAATGAGACTTCAGGTGTCAGCTTGTGAAACACGGGATTTTTCAGCTGATTGAGGAGAAACAGATCTAGTTTTCTAATAAGTTGTGAAGGACAGAGCTTTGAGGAGATTAGAAAATTCTTGATAGCTTAGTTCCATCACAGGCCTCATTACAGGCAGTGGTCGCAGTGCGTTAAAAAAAGTATAGTAACTGTGATACTACGTGCAATGGGGGCGGGCGAGTGATCGTAGGGGCGAAGTCAAAGGCGCGGTGTTGGACTTTGGCCCTTAGGGCAGGTTCACCCCTAGACTTTTTGCTTTAAATGGTGACCTGGCAATGGTGATTTTTGGGGTTCTGCGCACTTTCACTGTGTCCCAGTGGAAAGTGCGTGCGCACTTTGAGTGCATGTGATGAGCTAGGCCTGCCCGCCCATAGGAATGCATTGGGAATGTATGTGTCCCTGGTAGTTCCTGATGCGTGGGGTGTACAGGCTCGAGTTTAGTATGTGTGAACTCGTGAGAGTGAATGCTGCGAGATGGTGTATGCGGCATGTATGTGTCTAGAAGGGAAGTGCTACTTCTGGACATTGAGATATGTGTGCAGTGAGGGTGCTGGAGCGTGATTGGCTGGAGCTGGCTGGCATGCCAGGCTCCAGGAAGTCTGGATGGGTCTGCCCGGTGGTGAGTGTGAGATTAGCATGAGTGATGTGTGGGAGGAGTGTACCTGTGTCCTGGATGGGCTGGGTTTTCCCCACACAATGCTGGCTCCGCCCCCCTGTGGTGCGTCTAATGACCCAAGCCCTGCCAGTGAATAGAGAGGGTGGTTGAGGTAAACAGAGTACTCAAGAACCAGCTGCGACTGGTTCTGCCCCCACCCTGCACCCTTGAACAAAGGAATGTACTGTATAAAAATGGGGCTGTGTCCCCACAGAGGTTGTTCTCTGCCAGGATCCTGAGGGGGGCTGCTGCTGCTGTCGCTAGGCCAGAGGACCGCCACTTGGGGTGTCTCCCTGCCTGGAGACCCAGTGTGCTGGCTCTGGGCCCAGCCTTGCCCCCTGCCCCCCCTGAAGGGACTTTGCTGGATCTTTTTATTACTTCTAGCGCTGGGGAGCGCTTTCTGATTTCCCTAGCGCCTGGAAGCGCTTCGTTTTCCTTCTAGCGCCTAACAGCGCTTTATTCGGGCTGTAGCGCTTGGGAGCGCTTTGCCTGCTACAGCCGGTGCCCACCCGGCGTGTGCCCGCTTGATTGGCCGATTCTGGAAGTCCTCTGGCGAGTGCCCACCTCGACAGGGACCTGGCCGCCATGGCGAGAGCCCACCTCGCCTAATATTTAATTCCTGGAGGGAGCCCACCCCTCGTTTGCCTGCTCGAGAATCGCCGCCGCCCGGCCCGCGACCAGGAAGTCAGGCAGGCCGGGGGCGGTACTGCGGGACACCTCTGACGTCATTCCCGGGCCGCGCTCTGATTGGCTGCTGGCCCGGGACCTGACGTGTAACCAGGAAGAGAGAGCGGCGCCTGCTTTCTCGGGGCTCCCGGGACCGAGGGGGAGCCCCGCCTGCTGCCGTGAAGAGGAGACCGGTAACTGAATCCAGGCCCAGGCGAGAGCCTACCCCGCGCTGGGCCACACCAGAAAGAAGACCGGCGGCAAGAGAACCGGTGAGTGCAGCTCCAAAGGGGACAGGGGGGCCGTCGGGGCACATTGCCGGTGCCCACGCCCCCACCTCCGGTGTGTAGAGCCTGTTGAGGCTCAGGAGGCATATCTTGGTATCCGAGCCCCCGAGCGGGGCTCCTACGTTGCCGGCATTTCCTGGGGGCACTTAACTGTTTTCAGAGTCCCCCGTGAGGGACTCCAATGATCCAGGGGCATTTGTGAGATTGCGAGTTCCCAGGAGGGGGACTCCAACGTCGGGCCATATTTGTAGTTAGGAGCCCCGAAGCTCCAGGGTCCCATGGTTATTTTCAGAGCCTAGAGAGGCTCCAGAGACGGCCGCATTTGGTGTTTGAGCCTGAAAGGCTCTAGGGGGCACAAGTGATTTGGCCAGAGCCTGCTGCGAGGCTCCAGCGTGTGGCCCCATCCTCACACAGCTGCCCAGCACTTTGTGGGCAGCTGCCACGTTTAGGCCCCCCCTAACTTTGGACACAGGGCGTCCTAGCCCTAGAGAGGCCAGTTGGCCTAGGGACAGTCACAGGTGGTGACTAATGTGATTTTGCGCAATTGTCCTTTACACCTCTGAATGAATGTTATGCATTGCATCATGTGTTTTCCTCTTACACCCCTACAGGTATTGTGATACATAGGTGGTTGTTTTCTCCCTAGTGCAGGTGGTGCTAGTGAGGTCCTGTTACCAGTAGTTACTGGTTGTGTGCTATTTTGTGCTAAAGTAAATTTATATTCTATGTACTAAGTGCTATTTCTGAAAGTGCTACTTCTGATTCCTGACAGTGGTCCAGGTGGCCCTGTCTTGTAAATATCCCCTTGTAAATTCTGCCCGTGCCTCTGGCACATTGTAAAGTGTGTGTTTTATCTAATGTGTTTTGGTGTAATACAAAGGCTATTTTTATATAACCTTGTGTGGAGTTTCCTTTGTGGTGGGCCTTTGGGTGTTGTTGCTGGGGTGCGTGCGCAAATACTTAACTTACATCGCCTCCAAGTTTAGCCTTGCTGCTCGCGCCACGTTACCTAGAGGGTGAGCAGGGGTTATCTTGGCGTGTAACTCCCTTGCCCTGACTTGGGAGTGGTGATCTCTGACTGACTTTGGCGAAAGCCCTGGCCGGCCGGGGATCCCATTTCCAACATTGGCGGCAAGCGGCGGGATAAGGATTTGTGTTTGCGTTGTACCTTGGTAGCAGCTGGCTGCACCACAAAACTCTGCATTTTAGATGACCACATTTTAGGGGATTGTTTTTTTTGGAAGTTTCATATTTTCTTCTCCTGAAGGTATCCATTGTGTAATTGTGTCAGTACATTTGTCCCCCTCCCTGCGCCCAGAGTCGGTACCTGTGTCACTTGTGGTCAGGTTGAGGAATCAGGGGTGGTAGAAACTGCCTTACCAGTCCGAGGGGAGGGTTGTGTGTGGATGAATGGTGTGTGGCACTAGGCAAGTGAGTGTGAGTTCTCTGGGGTAGAGAGCTTGCTGATACCTTTGTGAATTGTGTACTCCTGTGTTAGCTCAGACCCCTAGGTTCCCTGTGTGATCTTCTCAAGAACGTCCGCCAGAATGGAGCTGGTTTTTGATTTCAATGATCTAGCCACATACGGTATGTGGGAGCTGAGAAAGTTCTGTGAAGAGAGAGGCATAGGGGCGGATCAGTCAGGCTGGTATGCACTTAGGAGATGCATGGTCAAATGGCAAGAGGATCAATGGGATCTTGAGCGCAGTGAGGAAAGGGCCCGGGCTCCACACCAGGAGGGTGGTGGGTCTGTGGGGAACCCTGAAGATTCAGAAGAGGAGGAAGAAGATAACAGCACCTGGATGCCAGTAGAGAGTGAGGACCCCATAGATAGGGAGTCCCTTGCTGGGTCCAGCGTAGGAGGCAGCGCCTCATCCCTTTCCCTGTCCCCAGAGGAGCTGGAAGATAGGAGGAGAGAAAGGGAGCACCAGCTGGCTTTAGAGAGGCTCAGGTTGGAGCATGCCCAGGCTATGGCGCAGCTGGAGCTTAGGAAGCAACAGCTAGAGACCGAGATGGTCTTAGCGCAGGAAAGGATAGAGGAGGCTGAGAGGGCCTCCACCAGAGGCAAAGTAGCTCTGGAGGATAGACTATCCCCTGCGCGCAGTTTTAATTTTCTGGATTCCCCAGGGAGGGCTGAGTCCAGTGGTGGCAGCTATTTAGACTTCAGTGCAGAAAGTCCCCTACCCCGTGCCCAACGTATGGTCCCTTGTTCCCAAGAGGAGGAGTTAAGGTTAAAGTTCAGGGGCAGTAGGAAACCGCCTCAACAGAAGTGGGTTTTTTTTGTGGACGACTGTTCTGATGCAATGTGGGATTGGCTGGCGGCTAGCTCGGATGATGAGAAAGACGGAGTACTGAATATGTTTCTCAAGGAGCAGTTGCTCAGTGTTGTTTGTCCAGAGTTGCGCCAGCACCTGTTGAAGTCTGAATCCCTTAATCCTTGGGCGCTTGCTGAGGAAGCAGAGCGCTGGGAGAGTGATAAAGGTTCTCTAGGGTCATTAGGGAGTGACTCCAAAAGTAGTGGTTCAGGTATCTTCCAGCCCAGCGTGGTGGAAGAGGCTCAGTGTAGCCCAGCTAGGTCCCAGGATAGCGAGGAGGGTATAGGGGCTCACTGCCTGGCTCAGTGGAGCAGGAGTGAGGGGGAGACCGAGGTTCCCCGGACGCCCGAAGCCCTGCCTCAGGACTTGGATGGTTTCTGTAGGGAACACCAGGTTGGGGACCTAGGCTGTCCTGTTAGTCCACTTGAGGAAGATCTCCTAGTGAGTAGAGGACCTGGAGCGTCTGTAACCAGAGCTCCTATGGTTCTAGAGTCTGGCAGTACCGCTCCGGTAGGGAGGGTACAGGAGTCCAGAGTGAGGAGTGATTGGGGGAGTTCCCCAGTGGAAGGACCAGTGGGTCAGGGACTACCCAGTTGGGCTAGGTTCCCGTGTAGTGACCATGGTAACACCACTTCTGGTCTGGGGGATCGTCACGCACTGTCAGGTGGACAGGGGACGGGAGATCTGCGCCAGACAGACAGTCACACAACATATGTCTCATTTGTTAGCCTCAGGGGGATGGAGTGTAAGTCCCCAGAAGTCCTGGAGTGCCAGGCAATTGTTCCACCGAAGGTTGTAGACCAGAGGTTGGAAGGCCAGGTTCAGGATCAGCCTGACCTGAAGGGTAGGACGACTGTAACCAGTGTCCTGACCGGTTCTTCTTCCAGAGGAACTTCTCCAGGTGGGAGAGGGCAGACCTCTGGAAGGGGGTGCAGAGGGTGGGAGAGCCCACCTCTTACCCCGGTGCAACCTGAGTGGATAAGTCCTGGGTTGGAATGGCGTTCTAGGGGTACCCCTCGCAGAGGGAGGAGGAACCCTAGAAGAAGAGGTAAGGGGAGGAGAGCCTTCCCTGAGACTCCTGGTCCGCCTGAGGTTGTAGGCCTTAGGCTGGAGAACCAGTGGCAGTCTAGTCCTGTCTTGCAGACAGGAAGAGTGGAGAATGGCTCCTATGTGCCAGGGGTTACTACCCCCCGCTCTGCGAATTGGCATGGACCAGTGGCACCTGGGTGGCCCAGGGCCTGGTCCTGGCCGCGGACAACTTGGGAGTACCAGTGGGGTAGCCCAGTTGGTCCGGATAGTGGTTCTAGAAGGAATCCCATGGGTTCACCGTGGCGTAGAACAGGAGGGTGTCCCTGCAGTTGCGGGCCCGCGTCCGTGTTCTATCGCCCCAAGCAGGGAAGTCCATCACGGTGGTGATTGGTCTCCCCTGCGTTTTGTCTGGAAGGGGGTTGTGTTGGACTTTGGCCCTTAGGGCAGGTTCACCCCTAGACTTTTTGCTTTAAATGGTGACCTGGCAATGGTGATTTTTGGGGTTCTGCGCACTTTCACTGTGTCCCAGTGGAAAGTGCGTGCGCACTTTGAGTGCATGTGATGAGCTAGGCCTGCCCGCCCATAGGAATGCATTGGGAATGTATGTGTCCCTGGTAGTTCCTGATGCGTGGGGTGTACAGGCTCGAGTTTAGTATGTGTGAACTCGTGAGAGTGAATGCTGCGAGATGGTGTATGCGGCATGTATGTGTCTAGAAGGGAAGTGCTACTTCTGGACATTGAGATATGTGTGCAGTGAGGGTGCTGGAGCGTGATTGGCTGGAGCTGGCTGGCATGCCAGGCTCCAGGAAGTCTGGATGGGTCTGCCCGGTGGTGAGTGTGAGATTAGCATGAGTGATGTGTGGGAGGAGTGTACCTGTGTCCTGGATGGGCTGGGTTTTCCCCACACAATGCTGGCTCCGCCCCCCTGTGGTGCGTCTAATGACCCAAGCCCTGCCAGTGAATAGAGAGGGTGGTTGAGGTAAACAGAGTACTCAAGAACCAGCTGCGACTGGTTCTGCCCCCACCCTGCACCCTTGAACAAAGGAATGTACTGTATAAAAATGGGGCTGTGTCCCCACAGAGGTTGTTCTCTGCCAGGATCCTGAGGGGGGCTGCTGCTGCTGTCGCTAGGCCAGAGGACCGCCACTTGGGGTGTCTCCCTGCCTGGAGACCCAGTGTGCTGGCTCTGGGCCCAGCCTTGCCCCCTGCCCCCCCTGAAGGGACTTTGCTGGATCTTTTTATTACTTCTAGCGCTGGGGAGCGCTTTCTGATTTCCCTAGCGCCTGGAAGCGCTTCGTTTTCCTTCTAGCGCCTAACAGCGCTTTATTCGGGCTGTAGCGCTTGGGAGCGCTTTGCCTGCTACAGCCGGTGCCCACCCGGCGTGTGCCCGCTTGATTGGCCGATTCTGGAAGTCCTCTGGCGAGTGCCCACCTCGACAGGGACCTGGCCGCCATGGCGAGAGCCCACCTCGCCTAATATTTAATTCCTGGAGGGAGCCCACCCCTCGTTTGCCTGCTCGAGAATCGCCGCCGCCCGGCCCGCGACCAGGAAGTCAGGCAGGCCGGGGGCGGTACTGCGGGACACCTCTGACGTCATTCCCGGGCCGCGCTCTGATTGGCTGCTGGCCCGGGACCTGACGTGTAACCAGGAAGAGAGAGCGGCGCCTGCTTTCTCGGGGCTCCCGGGACCGAGGGGGAGCCCCGCCTGCTGCCGTGAAGAGGAGACCGGTAACTGAATCCAGGCCCAGGCGAGAGCCTACCCCGCGCTGGGCCACACCAGAAAGAAGACCGGCGGCAAGAGAACCGGTGAGTGCAGCTCCAAAGGGGACAGGGGGGCCGTCGGGGCACATTGCCGGTGCCCACGCCCCCACCTCCGGTGTGTAGAGCCTGTTGAGGCTCAGGAGGCATATCTTGGTATCCGAGCCCCCGAGCGGGGCTCCTACGTTGCCGGCATTTCCTGGGGGCACTTAACTGTTTTCAGAGTCCCCCGTGAGGGACTCCAATGATCCAGGGGCATTTGTGAGATTGCGAGTTCCCAGGAGGGGGACTCCAACGTCGGGCCATATTTGTAGTTAGGAGCCCCGAAGCTCCAGGGTCCCATGGTTATTTTCAGAGCCTAGAGAGGCTCCAGAGACGGCCGCATTTGGTGTTTGAGCCTGAAAGGCTCTAGGGGGCACAAGTGATTTGGCCAGAGCCTGCTGCGAGGCTCCAGCGTGTGGCCCCATCCTCACACAGCTGCCCAGCACTTTGTGGGCAGCTGCCACGTTTAGGCCCCCCCTAACTTTGGACACAGGGCGTCCTAGCCCTAGAGAGGCCAGTTGGCCTAGGGACAGTCACAGGTGGTGACTAATGTGATTTTGCGCAATTGTCCTTTACACCTCTGAACGAATGTTATGCATTGCATCATGTGTTTTCCTCTTACACCCCTACAGGTATTGTGATACATAGGTGGTTGTTTTCTCCCTAGTGCAGGTGGTGCTAGTGAGGTCCTGTTACCAGTAGTTACTGGTTGTGTGCTATTTTGTGCTAAAGTAAATTTATATTCTATGTACTAAGTGCTATTTCTGAAAGTGCTACTTCTGATTCCTGACAGTGGTCCAGGTGGCCCTGTCTTGTAAATATCCCCTTGTAAATTCTGCCCGTGCCTCTGGCACATTGTAAAGTGTGTGTTTTATCTAATGTGTTTTGGTGTAATACAAAGGCTATTTTTATATAACCTTGTGTGGAGTTTCCTTTGTGGTGGGCCTTTGGGTGTTGTTGCTGGGGTGCGTGCGCAAATACTTAACTTACATCGCCTCCAAGTTTAGCCTTGCTGCTCGCGCCACGTTACCTAGAGGGTGAGCAGGGGTTATCTTGGCGTGTAACTCCCTTGCCCTGACTTGGGAGTGGTGATCTCTGACTGACTTTGGCGAAAGCCCTGGCCGGCCGGGGATCCCATTTCCAACACGCGGCTAAAAAAAAAACTAAATGTTCTGTACCTTTTTCCTGTCTTTCACCTTCAGGTAACTACATATGTAATGACGCACAGCTTAAATAAAAATTAAATGCAAGCTATGTTAATCAGGAGAAAACTACATAATAAAACCTCTATTAGTTAATGCACTGTAGCAGACAGCCACAGAATTGAATCCTAGTTGTTGCAGTGGAGAATAGTGATTTGTGTGTATTTAGTGCTACAACATCCCGGTCTGTGACAGCAAGCACTGGGAACATGAAAGTCATTATTTTAATCTTACATTACACACAGTATAAGATAGGCTGCTATAAAAAAGGTGTAAGACAAAAAAGTGCTTTCAAAATATATATTTTAGTAATACCCCAACTGCGCATAGTGCAACGATTTTTTTATGACTGTCTTTTAAAAGCACACACTTTACACCTTATCCGCTGGCTCCCATACAATGTCTCTGTAAAACGAATAAATCTGTGTCCTCAGGAACTGATTCTATCAATTGAAGCTAATACTGGCTTCCAAGCACCATTAAGATTTGTAGATTGACTAGCTGTGCACATTTACATTTCTTTCAGGCAGCGGGCACCTTGGCAAAATATGTCTTGTTTAGTTGTCTGCGCCTCCCTGGCTTTCACAGCACAGGAAACTCCTTGCCGTACATTTCAGCTGTCGGAATTAACTGTCTCAGGACAGTCCTCCGTTCACTCAAAGAAGGGGAACTATTTTGTTAAGATTGAAAAAAGTATGGGTACGTCGTGCCCTGGGCCGGACTGGGAACCAAAACCGGCCCTGGCAAAGTGCTCGGCCGGCTCCCCTCGCCCCCTGGGGTTGGAGGTGCCGCCGAGCACTTTGCCGGGGCCGGTTTTCGGGCGATTTTGTTACAGTGCCGATTTTGCAGCTATGGTGCAAAAACGGCCCTGCAACAAAAACGGCCCGCAAGGGCACAATACCGGCCCCACCCTTGCGGTGCACCGGGAGATTGCCCGGTGCCCGCAACGGCCAGTCCGGGCCTGGTCGTGCCCCTCAGATCCCCCCACTTCGACCACTGATTACGAGGGCCACGTTTTAAATCCGTAGCCTCCCCCATTACATATACAGGACTCATTGGCTACTTTGGGTGAGTGAGGTTGCTGGCCATTACTTGTAGGTCCAAGAAGATCCCTTGAAACACAAAGAATTACATAAGGGATCACGAAATCTGGTCCCAATTTGACAGGATGGCAGAATAGGAAGTTTTAAATATCGACATGCAAAAATATTGTGAGCAGAGTACAGACTCACAGAATATAAAGGAGGTAGGGATATGTAAGGGAGCATTGAAGTACTATATTTACTCCACATATAAGGTCCTTGAAGATATATTACTCTTAAAAGTATGTAGAGTCAATAATATTGAAGTTATATTTTCCAATATATACTAACCTTCATGATATTCTGTTTGTCCCTATTTTTGACACACTATTTTTGTATGTCAATGACGTTGCACTCTATATTCTAACAGACAAGCCCCAGGTTTCCTCATTATTTGTCATCTGCCCCTGGAATTTCAGCGGGAGACTCCAGGCCTACTGCTTTTCCCCTCAGTTATGTATAGGGCTCCCAGTTTTTTGGTATTTTTTTTTTTTGACATGCCCGCCTGTATTTATCCATATTTATTTTTTCCTAATTTTATCTGTATTTATCCATATGTATTTTGGGTTTCGTGGAAAAATTAAGCTGAAATTAGTATATTTCCACAATTATTTAACAGATAAATATGCTCTTATGCTTGAATGTCTGCCAGGTTTCAGTGCTGCGAACAAACCCAGAAGATAAATCAGTTCATTATATGAAAATATGCAAACTTCAGTATCAACCTTGTGCATATCCACTGCTGTTAAAGCCTATTTACTAAAAATACTTTCTTTATTAACCCCCTTATCTATCCATTCACACATCTATTGGCCTGGCAGCCATGGCAAACAGTGTTTAGAATTACTCAAAAAGCACCCCAATTTACGTTTGTATCCACATTTAAAAATAAATGCAGACAAAAAAATAAATGTTTGCTATCTGTATTTATCTGTATTTATCTGTAAAAATCAGAAAAAACGGAAAACAGGGAGCCTTAGTTATGTAGGACTGCCACATTAATGGCACACTCAGGTCTTTGACTCCTCCAGGATGGTGCCGTTCAACAGCTCAACAGTATGAGGAGCTGTTCACAAGTTTCCTTCATCTGTTGTTCTTGTGGCCGAATGTAAAATTGCCTTTGGAAATGATGTGTGTGCTTGCAGAGCCAGGAAGTTCCCTACACAACTAGGGCAAGTCAGTCGTCATACAGTGACCCATTTGTTTATTTATAGTACCTTACGCGGTCGCTCTCCTTATTTTAGCCTCTTTTACAATTGGCTGAAGACAGAGATAACTGATAAGCTGAGGAAGGGGAGATGGTAACCTGGAATGTAACAGACGTCCATATACTCAGAAAAGGGAATAGACACAGAATTAAATGTATATGACCATTATACTTCATCAACTTCACTGTGTAGTTACAAATCTGTGATTAACCGCCTGATTCATCAAGCTAAATAGCACTCGCAAAGGGCAAGATTCTGAGAATCTTGCCTTTTGCAAGTGCAATTTTTGCATTTGGGATTCATCATCCCAAATGCAAAATTCGCTATTTAAGAATTCGCACATTTGCGAAGAATTGAATTTAAGGAATCTCTATTTGAGATTCCTTAAATGCAATTCATGAAGCATTTTAAAATTGCGAAATTGCAATTTTGGGCCGCTATTTACCGAGAGGTCAGACCTCTCGGTAAATAGCAAAAACTTAGAAAAATGCATTTAAATGCATTTTTCTAAGTTGCATGTTACACACACACATGTCCTTTGGACATGTGTGTGCGCAACACCAATGTAGATTACATTTCAGGGGTGCTACAGGGTGTCCTTTGGACACCCCTGCACCCTTGAAATCGCATCCTTATTTGCGATTAGCTAATTGCTAATCGCAAATAAGGAATAACTCCCCATGCATTCCTATGGGCCTGTAGGCCCATAGGAATGCATGGGGAGTTATTCCTTATTAGCGATTAGCAATTAGCTAATCGCAAATAAGGAACATGTAGGAATCGCAATATTTATTTCAATTGCTACAATGAATCCCGTTTTGCAAGTCCTTAATAGCGATTCGTTATGAATCGCTATTAGGGGCTCGCAAAACGAGAGAATGATGAATCAGGCTGTAAGCCCTTATCCTCCGTGAGTTTTTCTTTATCGTTCTCCAGATATTAATTTTGTAAAAATTATGTTTCCATTTCAGCAATAAAAACTTAGAATAAGGAAATCATCTGGAACTTGCTGGATGGTCTGCTAGCCCACCAGGTCATCAGAGGCCCTGGCTTCCTCTTCCTTGGCGGAAGGCCACTTACCATATTTTGGGGTCTTTGTCTGCCTGGCAGAGATCTCACTGCACGATCCAGCCAATGATGTGGCAAAGGTGATGTAGGCAGCACAGTTTTCCAGGCTGGAGCCCTATTTTTTGGCCCCACTTGACAAACATTTTTGTTTGTCTAAAACAAACTCCAATGTCAGCAAGTGGGGATTTGTGTGAAAAACACAGAAACACGGTTGCATTTATGTGCAGGGAAACAGAGGCACTCACTGTTCTCATTACTGTGCGCTACCCATCACTAATATATGGAGACCTAGTGATACACAGATGGCCAGGTGAAAGGTTTCCAACCGCAGACTAAGCTGAGACCCACCACTGGAAACCAAGGGGCTCTTCCATCTCTAAATGGGATACAAAAACAGTGGTTTAGCAGAGGGGAATCCATGTTTTCTGAGGCCAATGCCCTACTTCCTCCCAGTGGTGTGTGTGTTTTACAAAAAAAAAAATCTCAGCATGTGGGAATTTGTTTTAGAAAGACAAAAACACAGTTGCACTTACGCACAAGGAAATTCAGAGGCACGATGTCCTAATTAATGTGCGGTACCCATCACTAAGATATGGAGACCTAGTAGCAAACAGGTGGCCAGGAGGAAGGTTTCCAACTGTAGACCAAGCTGAGGCTCCACCACAGGAAACCAAGTGGTCCCTCCTTTGTGAATAGGTTGGGGACATAAGTGGTTTTGCGAGGGGCAGTCACTGTTTCTTGGCTGATGCCCTGCTTCCTGGCAGGTGTGTGTATGTGTGTGTGTGTGTGTGTGTGTGTGTGTGTGTGTGATAGACAAATATGTTTGCTTAAAATGTTTAAATCTTTGTATAGATGACCTTTACAAGCAGGAACCACCACTCCAGTCAGGGTAAACTAGATACACACTAAAAGATACACATGCTTGCCCTCTGTAAGCTTGGCACAGAGTAGCCAGGCTTATCAAAAGAGGCAACGTGTAAAGTATTTGTGCAATACACACACACACGCCCACACACACATGCAGTAACACAATGACACCACCACAAAAATACTCCTTACAGGGTTAGAAAAATAGATTATATTTTTATAACAAGACCAAAGCAACAAAAATCCAATAAGTAAAACCGGATTTATGAACTTTTAAAGATTAAATCAAAATGTAGTTTTAGAAGCAATAGCGTTAGGGGTTACTTGAGGCCGTGCTGGACCGGGGCAAATCCAAAATTCAGGCTGACCATGATGGAGGGCAGGCTGGCTACAGGACTCAGATAGGTCCCGCTGAAAAAGTACCTTGGATGAAGGAAGTGTTCGACGTCGAACGACTAGATGTATCTGTTCTGATCAACGCAGACAATGAAGGATGCGTCGACAAACCTCTTTAAGATGCAGGCAATGTGTTGTTGTCAAGCCGTGCTGCCTATCGTCATTGAGCCGTGACATCTGTCAAAGTTATGTTGTCAATCACTTCCTGTGTTGGCGTCAAAGGGAAATGCGTTGGTTCGATCAGTGCAAAGCCATCACTGTGTCAATTTTGATGGTTCTGTACAGCAGAAGTCGCCTTTCAATGGCTCAGTACTAGATTGGCACCACTTGGCATGGCCAGACGCACCAATAGGAGAGACCAGGTGCTGTTGCAGGGTTGAAGGAAGACTTTAATGGCCCTGAAACGTAAGAACAGGGGGCAAGCCCTTGGAGTCACTTTGGGTTCAAATGAGATGGGTCCAGTTGATGTACTCAGCAGGGCAGATATCAGCAGACAGCAGGGCAGCACAGCAAAGCAGAAAAGCAGTTCTTCCAGGGCAGCAGTGAGACAGAGTGTTAATCATTGTAGCACAGCTGTCTTTAATTCTGGCATGATTCTTCACAGGTCCAGTAGTATACTGTCTTGGCAAGGTCAGAGCCCCAATACTTATACCTACTTGTGCCTTTAAAGTGGGGGTGACTTCAAAGCTGTCCCTTAAAATGCACAGGTCCTCCTTTCTTCCTAGCCCTAGCTCCAGACTAGAAGTAGGGTAAAATAGACCTTTGTGTTGGAAACAGGACATTGCCAAGTTTAGCTGTGTCAGCTCCCTCCCTTGCCCTGCACAGGAAGAGCTATCAGAATGCAGATGAATTCTCTGTCACACCCACCCTTTCTGTTTTTGTGGTTGTCTAGAGGGAATGCACAAAGTGAAGCTGTCACTCACTCCAGGCATGTATTGGAGACAGGCTGCAGGGCACACAGAGCAGTAAGAGCAGAGAAATGCCCATTTTCTAAAAGCGGCATTTTTAAAATATCAAGGTTAAATCTAACGTCACAATTAAAGAGGTCTTATCATTACCATTCCAAAGCTATAAAACACGATTTAGCTACTGTAGGAAGCTGGTTCTGTGTATACTATACCAAAATGAGGTGTAGTGTGCACAGAGTCCAGTGGAACCCCAAAGGTAGGCAGAGGTAAAAGTAGATAGCACCTTACTCTCTATTTGTGGTAGTGTGGGCTTTATCAGAGGGTAGTGTTAAGCATTTGTTGTACACACTCAGGCAGCAAATGATGTCACACACTCAAAGACTGAACTCAAACCAATGTGTTTGTATAAAAAATTTTATTTAGTTATATTTATTTTTTGTAGAACCAAGCATGATGGACACAAAATGTGGTTATCTGTTAACAGGTAAGTATTTGGTTGTGGGAGTTGGTATTCTGGGGTTAGAGTCAGGGTTCCCCCAGGGTCAAGGATGCACTCTCAAAGCACAGCTGGAAACAGCAAAGGGCTAGGGTAGCTCACAAAGGTGGCAAGCCTTTGCAGCTTTGCCTTCGTGGACCCTACCCATCCTGGGGGGGAGGCTTGGCACCTCGTCCCAGGATGTGCATTGTTTCAGACCCACAAGAGCATCAGGCTCTCGACCCAGGGAACCAGTGTCTGATGGTGGCAGCTGGCAAGCAGCCACTCAGCCTCGACACTAGTGTTAGATCAATTTTCAGGGGGCATCTCTAAGATGAGTGCATTTTCATTAAATCCCACACTGGAATCACTGTGGGTTTAATGTGCTGAGAAGTTAAATACCAACCTTTCCAGTATTCAGTAAGGAAATGATGATGCTATGGAGTTCGTGATGACAAACTCCCAGCTCCATATACTATTAATGGCATTAATACACTTACAATGCCTAAGAATTGGCTTAGACACTGTAGGGGTACAGGGATCATGGACCTGTACCCTTACTACTGGTATAGTGCACCCAGCTGGAGGGGTAGCTGACCTATGCCAGAGCAGTGGGTTGTCAGTATGGCACCAGCCACAGCTGCTGCAGGTAAGATCAGTGGGGCCAGGTGAGGGGGGATTTCGAGACACGACCACGAGGGAAAATTAAATAAATGATAATTTGTCCCTCCGTGGTGGTCTCTCGAAATCCCCCTCACCTGGCCCCACCGCCTCACCACTCTGACCTGCAGCAGCCATGGCTGCATGGCACACAGGGATGTGTGCCATGTTGACTTTTCACTTTGTTCTACACCAAAACATGCAGCCTGCAATGGCACTGTGTGTGTATATGTAAAGGTACAGGGACTCTAAGGGTGGCACAATAAGTGCTCCAGCCCTAAAAGGCCTTCCCTGGCCACAGTGCCCTTTACAAGGGACTGGCCTGTGGCAAAGAGAGCCAATTGGGTTTTGTATTAATGCAGTTTAAGGGAAAGAACAAAGGCCCTGGTTACCTGTTTGGCAGGAACCCAGGGCATACTCAGTCACAGTGCATCATCAGTTTGGCAAAAAGTGGGCATAACCATGCCAAAAAAGGGCACTTTCTTAAAGCTACTCCTTCTGATTAGAAATTACAGCTTAAAAGTGCATTAAGGTATTCCTAATGTTAGCCTTTGAGAGGAGTAGGCCTCACAGTAGTGAAAAATACATTTAGCTGTTTGTCAATAATAGGACATGCACAACTTAACTGTATATGTTCTACCTTTTACTTACACAGCTCCCTGCCATATGGATCACCAAGGGCCCACTTTAAGGGGATTTATGCAAGATCATCTGCACCTGTCTGCAGCCAGCCCCTGCATTGCTATCAGTTTTTCCTCAGGTTTTAACCATAGACTAGCACATACTGCGGAACAACTCATGTTATTAAGAACATACTTTAACTGCACCTCAGTAATACCAATACAGGATTCGAGAGGCTGTAATTGTTGGAAGTATATGGACAACATATGTCCACCAGAGTGTGCCACTAAGTATATGTCGGTGCAATTTAATGAAAGAACAAGACAATATACACATAGGCTTTCTGGGTGTTTGATAAATGCAGGATCTCTTCCAAAACACACTCTTGAAATGTTTAACCTAATTAGAGAGAAAACTAAAGCTGAGACCTGGCTTAATGAATCTACCAACCCAGATATTGCCTTAGCGGTCCCACAGGTGTTCTCTATCTTACATAAAGGAAGAATGGGGGAAAGCGGAGAAGGACATGCCATCATTCTTTGAAGTAGTCTTCAGTGCTCCAGCTTCCCTTTAAACAACCTCATAGGAGCTGAAGGAATTGGCCTCTGCGTTAAGACCTCTGAGCAATCATGCTTCTCAGGAGGGCGGGTATCGACCATCTGGACATGGTGCTGAATTTTTTCATTAGCTGACTGACATCTTAGCCACACACTGCTTACAAAACTGCTAATTTTACTATACCCTTCTCATTGATGAAATAAATAATGCTGTTATTCAAACGCTTAATGAAATACTTTCCATTTTCAAATTAAATCAAATAGTCAGTTATCCTAGCCATTTAGATGGCCACATAATTTACTCCATCTGTGCTAAACGTAACACATTGTTTGTAAGCCGGCCGGTGGCAGAAATCTGATCTGAACCTTCTATTATTTCTTTTGTTTTGTTAGAAGGAAATAATACGAAACAAAGAAGAGCAGAAACAAATAGTACATTACCAGTAAGGGCAATGAACAAGATTTAATTTATTTACTAGCTAATATCTCACCCACTTTATCAGTTTCTCTAAAAACTGACATTGACCTAGTTAACAAATGGTTAGCCCTAACCGTGAATCGGGTAGCCCCACTCAAAAGGTGGAATTTAAAAATCTGAAAGTAGGCTAAAGTCAGATCTCTTTTTAAGAAACCCTCAGCCATTCTAAAATTCTTGTCATTAGACAATGGAGAGTGCCTTCTTGATTCTTTTAGACTGTCTCAGTCACTGCTACCTGTTTTTCTGTATTGAGCACACTTAGACTTGACAATGTGAAGAGCCTCTACCTTGACCTGCCAAAATATCTTACCATCCGTTTGCAGACCGTTCAGAATGTAGTAGTAGGAATGGTTATAACATTTTCCCAGTACACCCCAATGATAGATCATTTGAAACAACTTCACTGGGACTCATGCAAAGTGCATTCTTTTTAAAACTCTGACATTTGTACACCGAGACTTTTACTGGATTGGTCCCAAGTACCTTATGGGCAGATGTAAATACTATCCCATTAACAGATGTTTACAGTCTTAAAATCTGAATCTTCTCCCAATCCCCAAGTACAAGTTGGGCAAGGGAGGAGGTAGGTCCTTTGCATCTCTTGCAGCAAAGGCCTAGAATGAGCTTCTGGTATGCCTCCGCTGTATATGCTCGGAGAGTGAGTTCAGAAAACATATTAAAACCTGCCTATTTTCCACGTTTTAAAGTTTGTTATCAGTAGTTGGGCTTTGACTTATGGATAGTGCCGAGACACTCTTTTGGCAGCTGTTTGTGCTTTGTAAATGCTTGTCTTTCATTCAAATCCCTTGCAGCTCAAAATTCCATGTCTGAAGTCACAGCATCAGGAAAATGAACTTAAAGTGTTAGAATAACTGCATCATCATAAGTTTAGGTTTAGGAAAGGGAGTATTGTATACCCGGCTTAGGGGCTGAGAGATGTTCTTTGCAAATGTTGTAAACACTGAAAAACCCATAACATTGTGGGTATTCAACACAATGTACAACACGTTTTTCACTTCATTTGCACACCTACAGCAAGTAGTGAGTTTGGAAATGGGATGAAAAAGTTACCCAAGCATTTCTGTTTTTCAGGGGGGATAGGCCTGGTAGAAGAAATTAGCACAATTACGAACCAATTAAATTTCCATGTTTTACAGTTTACTTGTGGAGACAATTTGGGCTACAAAACCACAACACTCTGGTCCGCTGGGTAAAATTCAAGTAGTTAGTTTAATTATTCCTGGTCGGGAAATGTTCCAGCCATGAACCGCACAAACTGCCCAGATTGTGAATTTTGACAGAACTTCTGGTTTCCATCTGATTTTTGTTTTCCATGCAAGGAAGTAGATCTGTGAAATGTTATGGATTCATACAGCAATGTGCTTCCAATTACCAAATAATGGAAAAAAAGAATTTGTCTAGGTAGGGGTTTCCCATAGTGAAAATGTTTCCAATTTGGAGAAAAATATCAAAAGAACATTAAGTGCAAAAGTGCATTTCTGCCAGTCTACTTCAAATGGAGTTTCCACTTAAGCCCTCAATAGGAGTGGTGGGATCTGCCTCACACATTTTTGAGAGCTCCAGTATCGCTGGGCCCGGAATTATTGGGTCTTCAAACTTTAAATCTGATCATTTCGGGCCCAGAGACTCTAGATCCTCTGTTTGATCCTGCCAAGGCAGGGGCCTTGGTAGTAATACTGCCCAGCCCCACCTGACCCCTGTAGCAGCATGGAGAAGAAGACAAAACGCCCCTCAAAGAGGATGAAGTCTGGCCTAAACCTGCAGCCCCAAAACCCAATACCCAGGGCCGGGCTGGCCGTAGCAGGCACTGGATGTTTTCCCAGTGGGCCGGTAGGGGAGGGGCCATTTTTGTTACTGGTGGATAGTTTTGCAGCAGTGCTGGAATATCAGCCCTCCTGTAACAAAGCAGCAGCAACAGCAGTGTTTCCAACCAGCACCCCCCACACCCTCATGGTCCCCGGTCCAACTTTATTGCCAGGGCCGGTTTGTGATTCTCAGTCTGGCCCTGCTGCCAATACCCCTGCTTCCTACTGGCCCTCGTAATAATATTTTTTTGTCTGTTCTGAACAGGCAGAAAATGCAAGTTATTTTCCCATAAGACTGGGAGAAAGTGCATGAAAAAGAACCCAGGCTTACCGAGTTCATGTAGTTATTCAGGGAAGAGGTGTGGCGCTGCGGCTAGGGGGACTGACTCCGGAATCTGGGGATCACGGTTTGATCACCGGCGGCAGATTAGCCCAGCACCATGTGACTCTGGGCAATAGCTTGCTTAATCTTCCTGACTGCCCCCAGCGCCTAGAGACCCTTACGGGTGATTGTGCGCTTTACAAATGTGGATTATTATTCACCATTTTGGATCGAAATCTTGTCCCTGTATATCTGTGCCAAATTCTGAAATGTTTATACCCATGACCTCAGTGGTAAATCTGCAGGCGTACATAAAGGCTGGTGAAAGTACTTCCATGGATATAGAATCTAAAACTGCCGTAGATTCTCAAGAATATTTTTATGGATGTCTGTGAATCCCTAAAACATGAGACGTCAAATATATGAAGAGTCCTAAGCAGGTGGGATTTCCAACTCCAACTGGACTTTGTTTTGTGACTCCTGCTCTCTTTAGTTGCACACCCTAATGATTCTCTGATCTGAAGGAGTGTTTACAGAGCAACATGTTCTTTAATTTTTCTATTCTATACCATTTGTTTTCTTTATATTAAAGCTAAACTTGGAATCTTTGAATTTCAGCATCTCTTTTTGGTCAACTAACTGAATTGGTAAGCACAAAATAAAGTTGTGAAATGGAATAGTGATAAAATAACTGATGGTTTTAGCAGAAATTAAGGTTTTCTGAAGATGTTCATAAATATGAGATTAATATTGACTTGTTCACTTTCTATACCAGCAAGACGCATGACAAAGACAGCAGATGTAACACACTTTTGCTGATGTGGACTACCTCTTCTTGACCCAAGGCCCACACACTCCATGCTACTAACAACACAGTTCTGGTTGGGAGGGTTGAAGGAGTGTTTTACTCACCCTGCGTGCTTTGCTCTGGTATTTTACAGCCTTTTTGGTGTCAGACACGGCTCGTTCCACGTAGTCCACGGAATGTTCCACATTGTACTCAATACGGTCGATCATCTCCCCCTACAACCAAGACAGAACAACACAAGAAGTTCAAGAGGTAGGACAGGGCAACCACAATCCCAGCCTCCTGCTGTCAATAACTTTCGATAACCCTCTGTCTGTCATTGCTACATTTACATTCATTAACCAATCAACTGATGTTTCCTAGGCATACCTGCCCTCTTCCATTCATCCACCTACACACTTCTCCATTATGCAATCCATAACTCTCCTCTCCCTCATTTCATCCAAACACATCCTTCAGGCATTTATCTCTCACTGTTGCTCTATCTCTCTTGCCGGTGTCCATTAAGATAGCTCTGCGGCATTCTATTAACTACTCACCTCTGTCTTTCCTGTCTGTCATCTCTCCAGCAAATAATCTCTCTATTCCTTCAATGCTCTATCTGTCCCTTATTTCTGTACATCTATCTCCCGATCCATTCATTCAGCAAACCTCTCACCCCACTATCACCTTGTTTCGCCCCATTCATCCCTATCTCTCTGTGTTTCTATTCCTCCATTTGTGAATCTTTCCACACATCTGCCCATACGTCTATCCACTCAACTCGCTATATTTGTCTCTACTTGCCAATTATGAACCCATCTTTCAGTACATGTCATTACTGTTGACCTGCCTATCCACTCCCGCAATTACAACAACTCTCTATGTGTCCCACTCTTTGTTCACCCACCTTTGCCTCAATACATTTCTATTTATACATCTGGCTAGGCCAATATCTTTACAAGGCTTTCTCTATATTAAGTCGTCTTTCCATCCATCTATCCCAGTGCTTCAAACCTCTTTATTAAACTCTGTCTAGCCAACCCTATCCCAGTCTTTCATCTCCTTATCCATCCATCTTTCTATCCATCTATCTCTCTATGTCCAATGCTGTATGGGTTTGTAATGCCTGTCAATTTCTTTATATATTAATTGATCTTTGTTCATTCCTCTCTCTGTCCATCCAGCTGTCCATCTCTCTGTCCATATGTCTATCACACATCTCTCCATTGTCCATCTCTACATGGGCCCATGGCTCCATTTATCCATTTCCCTTTCCGTTATCTATATCATTCCAACCCTCTAACAGCTGATCTCTCTATCTCTCTAGCCACCGACATATCTACGAATCCATTTCTCTAGCCCCATTTTTATCTAATCCCTATCTCCACCTCTTCATCCTTTTACTTGTTCACCTATCATCTACTTCCATCACATTCTCCCACCATCCATACCTGACTCTCCACCAGCATGGCCATGTCAACAAACATATCGTGCAGCTCCCTAATGCTCGTCTCTAGCTTGATGATCTCGTTGTGTCTCGTCTCGATCTCGTTCAGGGCCTGCTTTGTCATCTGGGAGTCCATTTTGATCTGAAAGGCAGAAAGGAGAGCGAAGGCGAACAATAAGCGAGAACATTAAGCATTTCATAACCTCAACAAGCTATCAAGCAACAGAATCAAGTCACATGCAGAAGAAACCCATTTCATCAAACATTAACATGGAGAACACACAAGAGTCAAGTGGGTTGGAAATGGACAGGTTTCCCAACAGGTTGATGCACCAAAAAGGCAGTTTGAGCTTAAGAAGAGTAAGCCATATAGTTGAAAACTGCCTTTCCTGAGTCCCTATGGCTTGAATATCGCACTATGCCATGGTGAATCAACATTGTTATTTTGAGTCCAACTTCTGTAGACTCCTATGAGCAATTCTATTTGTAGAATGTACCTTCTGAAATAGATAAACTGCATTTACTTCATAGGCCCTCATTACGAAGGCAGTCGGACGAATGTCTGACCGCAATCATGTCAGTATGGAGGCTGTCCGACATGTACTCGGCATCTCCACCTGAATTATTACGATCCGCCCACCGTGAAGGTGGTCAGAAAATGCCCTTCTCAATTGCGGATTTTGCTGCGGCCCAGAAAAGAGCCCCAGCACAAGCCACAATTGATAAAGGCAGGCTTTTAAACATCCATATACCGTCTGCCAGGCACCATGTGATGCCTGGCACACAATGCATGGATGTTTTGGGGCACCACATGGGCCCCCTGGCCCCATAACGGAGGCCCATGGGGACAGGAGCCCTACTAGGGGCCCCCAAAATCCCATTCTGACTGCCTTTAAATGGCGATCAGACCGCCATTTAAAGGCAGAGGTAAAAGGGACATTATAATCCCTACAGTGGTGCGTCTGCAGACACTGTTTCATTGTAGGGATTATGCTCTGACTGATTATCTTACAGGCTCCTAGAGCCTGTCGTAGAAATTGGTCGGTCCCTCCATCTGCTGCACTCCGACTGACCGAATCATTATGTGGCGGTCGGACCGCAGCCTCAGATGTTGGATGGACCGCCACCGACTGTCTGTCAGTGGTGATCCGTCCAACATCATAATTGGCCCATAGTGTTAAAAGGCAAGATTTCAATATAGTTACACAAGCTATTTTTTCATTGGTTTCAGGGGAGTCCAGTTCTAAATTATCATCTAAACTCTTCAAGAAAATGAAAGAAAGAATTCTCCAATGGCAGACATAAGGGTCATACTCTGAAAAGTTCTAAAATGTAGTGTTCCTCAGACTAACATTTGCTTACACAACATTTTGATTGTGCTTTGGTCCTAGAGTGAAGAACACAGTTAATGAGAGCAACAGAAAGGAGTGATCATAGGTGGTTTCTGACTGCACAAAACCGTTGTAGTTTTTTTCTCACTTCTCTCTACATGTTAGTGAAGTATTTTGATATCAGCAGTATACTCCAGTTGCATCACTCAAAGCAGATCAACCATCACACTGACGAGACGCAAACATGGCAAAAAAAGGCTGGAACTATGTTCAGTCTAAGGTGCATCTTACGACTCCTTAGGAGTATACAGTGATAACATGGATGTTGTCTCATATCTTGAGGGGACTGTCCTGCATAGAGGAAGAATTGATACAGTAAACTATTTTCATCCACATTTAAACAAGATGCTTACACACATACACCTGATCAACCACCTCACAATTCCATTTTGTACTGTTCTCTGGGGTTCACAAATTCCTGTTCAAAACCTGATCAACCTAAGAAGAAACACTTGCCAACTCACCCCTGACACCTAATGCACTTTCAAGCAAGAGGGATCCCATTTAATACAATGATCTTAACACTGCTTATTTATTTTGACAGAGAGTCATAAGCTGGGTAAGTCAAGAAAGTACCTCCAGGCAGAATGAGATGGATCTCACCAGACAGAAGGGAAAATGACCTTCATAGTGAGGCATGACATTTATAGTGAGTCTCTCTTTGGTATACTCACCCTCCTTTCCAACTTGGTTGGAGAAGATACAGTGTGCCTGGCCTGGCTTTAATAAAACAGGCTGCACATAACTTCCTGTCCCACAACTGCTTCAAGAGGCTTACAAAAGCATGAGAAGTATCTGTTGCTGCCCAAATGATGCTGCAATAAGTAAATGTCTTAGAAATGCCATCAACACTGCCAAAGCTCTGGTGAAGTGAGCAAACAAACACTGCTATCAGAGAATGGATATTTCTAATTTTGCAGCCTTTCAAAGTAGAAGAGGTTATCCATTTAGCATCCAGCATGGAGACTTCTACTGCCATCGTGCTTAAGGACAGTCCCCTATTGGCTGTTTAAGCAATCAGATGCTCTGATAATGCTTGCCCATTCCAAAAAGGAGTTGTATTGCGAGTGCCCCGGTAATCATGATTCTGTTGCAAATAGGAGCATGAGTCCAAATCCGAATTACAAGTAGTGTTCAAAGTGTGCAGAGGCCCAGCAGTTTTACAAATTTCACCAGTTAAAAGCTGTAGAAATGTGTATGTTGAAAAATGTAATACACTGGGATACAGCTGAGAACAGGGGAAATTTTATTGTATATCAATGTTATTCTCATAATGACTTGGTGAACCCAGAATGGGGAGGTAATCCTGAACTGCAGAAAAAAATGAACCCTCCTGTATGAATATTCCCCCGGATGATTTTATCTCCTGGGAATAAAGTGGCACGGTGAACAGCGTTTACAACGCAACTTTTACCACGCAGTACCTTTACCACGCAACTTTTACAACGCAAGTCGTTACAACGACTTGCGCTGGGGGGCGCTGTAGGATAGGGAATAGTTTAATTTACTATCCAAAACCTTCCCTACTGTCCACGGGGACTGGAGTTGGAATTGTAAATTAAACTATTCACTATCCAGCGCCCCCTAACGCAAGTCGTTGTAACGACTTGCGTTGTAAAACCTGCGTGGTAAAGGCATGCGTTGTAAATGCATGCGTAGTACGACATACATCCAAGTGGCCCTCGTAATGAGGGCCAACACATTTAGAGTACTGGAAGCATTCCCATTGTGGAGTGTTGCGGCCAACATGACTAAGCATATTGATATTGCCATTGATTAAACGTCTAACGCGATTGAACGTCTTGGTGCTAATGTCAAAGCACTGTCTACTGAGTAGTTCCAGAACAAAGGCCTACTGAATATAAAGTTTCATATTCAGCCAGAAAATAGCCATGTTTTAAGCTCCTTCCTAAATCTAAGCAGATTAGGCTGGCTTCTCAGATGTTCAAGGGGATACAGGGTTTTATGAGCTAAGAATAGTGCCTACAACATGTCTCTTTACTTCACTGGAAGCCAGTGGAGTTCTTAAAGAGTCTCAGCCATAAAGTTGAGAATGACATACAGGAATAATTATTCCATGATTTACATTAAATTATTTATGCACTGTTGCTGTGTCAGAGATAACAATCTGGAGAACCGCCTTCCCTTTGTGGAATCAAATGCACAGTGTCAACAGATACTTCACCACCACTTGCTAATTCTCCTTCCATTGGTGTTTGCTACCAAAGAAAGAAAGGCTGACTATCAGGCAACAAGGTCTGTGATGTGTATCGTAGGAGGCCATTAGCTCAATGGGCTGGATAGAACCCAGGAAAAGTTGTACATTCAAATGAGGAACCAGATCTCAATGAGAAGGTGTCATCAGGGGTGTTAAGATGTACCAAAAGGGGTAACTGATCATTTTTATAAGAATCCATGAGGGTTCCCGAATCAGAAAAAGAATTGATTAATAGATATGATATCATTCTGAGCTGGCTGAAGAGACGGAATTTCCTTTTCAAGGGCCCAGTTAAAGTAACGGTGTCATTTACTTTAGTGCTATTTTCCAATAGAACTGTTTTTTTCCGATACACTTGATGCTGAGGGAAACATGTTTTACAACCCAGTTATAACCACTCAGAGCCTTGAACACATAGCTTTTACGATGCATAGATTTACCATGCATGTTTTTGGGTGCTTTTACAATGCATACCTTTACCACGCATGGTAAGTCTGACTGTGTGTGTGTTTGTATGTGTATACATTTAAGTCATTGGGGTGGGTAGGAGAATAGGGTTGTTAATGTCGGGTGCGTAAGGGTTTTATATGGTAAGGGTATTTTAGGGTTTTGGGGTAGGTAGAGGAACAGGGTGGTAAGGGTAATTAGTAACTGTTGTTTGGAAGTCCTTCCCCATAAAAAATAATAATAATTGTTTTCTTTTTCAAAGTGTGGAGTTGGGGTTCTCCCCTACAAAAAAACATAAAAAATCTCTCCCTCTCTATCTCTCTCTCTCTCTCTCTCTCTCTCTCTCTCTCTCTCTCTCTCTATCTATATATATATATATATCCATACTAATATTATAAAGAGAGAGCCCAAACCTTTGAGGCGGGTAATCTCAGTAACCACAGCACCAATCACAACACCCAATACAGCGTTGGAAAGGCAGTTGCAGCAGAAGGACATAGGCTATGCAGACGGCCACCATATACATTTAAAAGGTAAAAGAACCATGCCAGCAAAGTAGTCCCTTGTGGGCGTGTCTGTGTTCTGCTGTGGGCGTGTGCTGGGGGCATGACAAACGCTGGGGGTGTGTGGTACGTTCCGCCCTTCATGCCATGTGAGTCGTAATTGCGCCGCATCAAGGGGCATGCTGGGGGCGGGACACGCTGGGGCCGTGACAAACGCTGTGGGCGTGTGTCCGCGCTGTGGGCGTGTGTCCGCCCTTCATGCCATGTGAAGCGCCAATTATGCAATTGCGCCGCATCAAGGGGCACGCTGGGGGCGTGTGCTATGTTCCGCACTTCATGCCATCTGGGTCGTACATTAATCAGATCGTCTGCTGTGGCCGTGTGCTGGGGGCGTCACAAAGGCGTTCACCTCGAAGCGTGGTAAGTAACCATTCGCAAGACTCCCTTGGGGGTCTGCCCGTTGTCTCACACATACTGGGGGTGCCAAATGCAGTGTGTGCCTTGGCCTGGGTGCGTCAGAAAGGGCCGAACGCAGTGTGTGGCTTGGCCTGGGTGCGTCTAAAAAGCACTCGGGCCGAAGAGCGTCGGTGTGGGTCATAAAAAAATAAGAACAGCGGGAAACAATCATTCAAGACTCACACAATTCTAATTGTTAGACGGTCGCCGCTGGCCCTCAAGCGGGGGCACACACGACTGAGCGTGTCTGCGGGGACAATTACTGCAGCCTCTCATGCACGCTTTTACTGAACTATCACATTAAACCAAATTACACGCGCCTGCTAACATCAGCCAGGTCTGTATCCGGGCTCAGGCCGCGGATCACTACACTAATTACATGCACCTGCTAACATGAACCAGGGCTGCAGCTGGGCCTCAAGCGGGGGAACACGCGAATGACCGTATCTGAATACACACATTACACACATTCTATTTCATACCCGGACAACGTCGGGACGGGCTGCTAGTATATATAGGTGTCTAAAATACGATCCCAAAAGAGAAAAAGGAAAGTGCCCGTGTGATCGTGAATGAATCGCTAGTGCTTTACCTGAAAAGGGCGCTTGAGTAACTGGGCTGTAAGGGAAAATGAATAATAGATAAACTGTTGGGTGAGGGCAAGAGAACAAATACGTGTCGCTAGAAAAAGTATCAGCTAAAATTGGTGAGAATGTCAGGCTCACCGGTGTAGAGAGGATAAATCGCGTGGTCCCAGGTATTTTGTCGGGGACTACGAACTCAAGGAAAGTGACTCGAACAAGTAGAAAAATACCGTGTAGTCAGGTACAACTAACACGCGATCTCCTGCAGGGGTGAAAACATAGAGGCACGAAGTAAGCGAAGAGTACTGAGTAGGGTACTACTTCCAGGGCAGTAATAGCAGGGGATACAACAAAACAGGCAGGAGTCTTACCTGACAATGGTCAGTGTGCGGGTACGTTCGGTCCGTAACTGGTGAGCAGGAGATGGCCTGCCCGGGCGGAGGCCGGCCTGAAATAGGAATGCTATGGGCGTGCGCAAGCGTGTATGGAATTGAACAGGAAGTGAGTGCCGCCCTAGAAAGACTATAACGTCAATAGTGCTGAAAGACGGGACGTGCCTAAGACAGGAAGTAGTGTCTACGGTCTCGTCTCTGGTGTCATTAAGTGGACTGGTAGTGATGCAAGGAAAGCGTACACCATGCTGAAATTTAAACAGCTGGTCAAGAACATCTATAATCAAAGTCAGGTGGCCTAAGGGATCGTATTTGAACAATAGAAAGGTCTTAACATATGACAGAAGTACATTTATGACATGGCTGTTAGTATCACAGCAACCACAATTTGGAGAACAACGTATGCATAATCAGGAACAATATTGTCTTCAAGACAAAAAATTGGTGTCTCTTGTTTGTTGGATTTATGGACTATTTATACTTACTGAAGTTGTTTTACACAGTACGTGTGCACAGTACCTGCTATAAGTTTATGTGGTGTTCTGGTGTTCCCCACCAGGCCGCTTCCGAGGGGCTTTAGGGTTTCCTCTCTACTGGCAGCACCATTCTACTATCTGGACCTCTCACTAATTAATATTCACGTTGCGCACTGTTCTAGCGCCTATTTTGTACAACCCAAACCCTCAGTAGACTTTCCAACGTAAAAATTCTGTGTTGAAACACAGCCAAAAATGTCTCTGTACGATGACATAGGGAATGAGACAGGCCCCTCTGACCAAACTCAGGCAGAAAAGAGAAGCTGTGCTGCATGTTAGGAACTGGAAAATGTTTCTTTGAAGAGCGTCTGGAAAAGTTTCAGAAAAATAGCTTTGAGTTCTACACGGTTTATAGTAAACCTCTTTTCTCCACATCATGTAATTTAGATTTCATTCATGATATAAATCCGATCGAGTAAGCACGAGAAGAACACAAACAGACCAAACAATGTGTGTGGCACATGTGATTTTGTGCTATTTTTTTCACAATATGCGTCCTCATGCCAAAAATAGATGTGAAGAAGCATTTTGTGCTATACAAATCTAATAGAAAATGCTGAAGGCAGCATTTTGTATAATTACACTTAATTTTGTGTAATTTGTTTTTGTCATTTTGATCAATTTCTGCAAACGGTAATTATGCAAATTGCACAAGGAAGATGCTTAATCACAAACATAAACTTACATATGAGTACATTTTCATGCATTACTTTACTCTTACACTCTTCTGTCTATGGATGGGTGTGTGAGCGGTTGTAAGGATGTGTGAGTGAGTGAGTGTATGAGTGTTTGTGTGGGTGTGTGAATGGATGTGCGATTGGTTCTGAGGATGGTGTAATCAGTGCTGTAATTTGAGATGTCATCAGGGATGTAATATGCGATGTCATAAGCAGTGCATTGCTGGAACTTAAGTTATAGTTAGCTCAGATAACTATCACTGCTGTATTTCACTGGTTTTGTAAGAGTGAAACGTGAGCCTAACTATAATGTCCCTGTAACCTTTGGTATTTTCCGTGGATTTCTTAGGTTTTTTAAATTCTCTTTCCTAACTATAACATCCCTGTAACTTTTGTTTTTTCAGTCAATGTCTATCTATCTATCTATCTATCTATCTATCTATCTATCTATCTATCTATCTATCTATCTATCTATCTATCTATCTATCTATCTATCTATCTATCTATCTATCTATCTATCTATCTATCTCTTGTACATATATATATATATATATATATATATATATATATATATATATATATATATATATATATATATATATATTTGTATGAGCAAATGTCCCAATAGTGAGAGGAGCTCTGTAGCTGGTGCCGGCGGCGAGGTTCAGGACACCCTCGCAGGATACCTTTCAGCAAAAATCGTTTCAATCAAGAAACACGCCGCACACTACTCCATAGGTTCAATTCTTAAGTTTATTTTCTGTAGGATCCCCACCTACGCGTTTCGGACAACAATCTGTCCCTGGTCACGGTACAAACATTAGTCCATCATCACTTTCCACACTTTATACCTGTAGTCACCACCTGGCAGTTAAGGTGCATTGTGGGCACAGTAGTTTTATGGATTAGTTTCATTCCAAATCATGCACCATGAAGGCCGGATCCCAACATTTTCACGACACAAATAATGCTCAATTCATTGAATTCAATGATGAAACATCATGACGCTACATGCAGTCCAAACGGACTATTAATGATGTAGCTAAGTATGCTTACATCTTAAAGCGCCAATTTCATCTCTGTTTAATATTGTTCGTAGTGGACTAAGTGTCCTAATTATCAGTGATGGCTGAGTGCCTATGAGCATACATTGAGTCGCTCCATGCTGTGGATCAACAGTAATCATGATGCTTGAATAATTAAAATCGATTTACAGCTTATCACAAATTGAATGTAAATTACTAGGTTTGTTAAATACAGAAACTTATTTGTTACTACAGCATTTCATTTCTACAGATGCTACGAGAATTATGGACTATAACACTTATTTGGTCAAACAGAGTATTAATGATGGTATCAAGCTTATAAATGTACATGGAGTTCCTCATCGGCATTGAGACCCCAAGGGCTTCTTGTTTTGAATCTGATTATTAGCTTGGACTCAAGCCTTCTCAAGTTAGTTAATCTATCACCACCTCTCTCATTCTCGCCAACCATCGCTATTCCTGAATATTTCATGTCTTTCCAGGTTTTCCCTGGATGTGAGTTCAGGTGTTTAGCTGTTGCGTAGGTTTGGTCATTGTTCTGAATTGCTCTAGTATGTTCAAGAATTCTCTTCTTCAAAGGGCAAATTGTCGAGCCAATGTACTGCTTACCACAGAAGCATTGAATTAAATATACTACAAATTGTGAGTCACAAGTGATTTTGTTCCGGATGTCGAAAGTCCTGCCCCTGGGATCAGTGAGTGATTTCAAATTTAGTCCAATCTTACAGGCTTTGCATTTCATGCATTTACTAAAACCCAATTGTCTCTTTTCCAACCAACTTTGATTTCTTATTTGTTTGAAGTGGCTGTTAACTAGAGTATCACGAATTGATGGAGCTTTGCGATATGTTACAAGTGGTTTGTCGCCGATTAGGCTGCCTATATCATTGTCTTTTTTTAATACATCCCAGTATTTTTGCAGTGCTCGCTTGATGTTGTAACTTTCCTTGGAGTATGTTAATACTAATCGCGGTTGGTCATTTTCTTCACTCTGTTCAATTGGACTCTGTTTTGTTATTAGAGTTTCTGCTCTGGTCTTGGCTCTTGCTTTTTGTTCTCCTTTGATTATGTCAGTGTGTTTATATCCACGCTTGGAGAATCGATCTTTTGTCTCTTTGAATTTGTTCTCCATTTCCGTTTCTTCCGAGCAATTCCTTTTCATTCTAATGAATTCCCCATAAGGGATGCTCTTTTTTAGTGAGGTTGGATGGAAGCTGCTTCCATGTAACACACTGTTTGTTGAGGTTGCTTTTCTGAATACAGTTGTTTCCAGTCTATTATTTCTAACATAGACTTTGGTATCGAGAAATTCTATTTCTTCTTTCTGTATGTTTGACGTAAATTGTAGTCCAACTTCATTCTCATTGAGAATAGCAATGTATTCCACCAGTTTCTGTTTGGTCCCTTTCCAGAGGAGGAACAAATCATCTATAAATCTTAGCCATATAACCACGTCCGTGGTATATGGCTCATTTCCTTCTCCCCAAGCTATGTGTTTTTCCCACCAACCCATCGTGAGGTTCGCATAGCTAGGAGAGAAGGAAACACCCATGGCACATCCGCAGGTTTGTCTGTAAACTTTTTTGTCAAAAATGAAAACGTTATTATCTAGGCAAAAGGTCATCATATCGATTACCATGTTGGTGTGTCGTAATTCTGATATTGGTTTTTGCCCCAGAAAGTACTTGATTGCTGTCAGTCCGATGTCCCGCTGGATAGAAGTATATAACGAGACAACGTCTATTGTTGCTAGCCAGTAATCAGGTTGCCAGTTCACTCCCATGATAATTCTCAGGAAGTCCCCAGTGTCTTTAATATAGGAACTCAGAGTTGGGACAAGGGGTGCCAGAAAGTAGTCCACATATGAAGATACATTTTCGCACAACGATCCACAGCTCGATATTATTGGTCGGGCAGGTGGTTTGACCAGAGTCTTATGTATTTTCGGGAGAAAATATATGGTGGGCATTATTGGATGTGTAGTTGTTAGAAACTTTTTTTCTTCCATGCTTAAGAGGCCATTTTCTTGCCAAGTTTGTATGCATGAATGCAGTTTATACATCATAATTGCCATTGGATTCTCCTGTAAGACTTCATAATTATTTTCATTGTTTAATTGGCGATTAGCTTCTTCCACGTAGTCTCTTTTGTTCTGTATAACAATATTCCCTCCCTTGTCCGCTGGTTTGATTTCTATCAGGACATTCGACTGGAGATTTTTCAGAGCTATGCGTTCCTTTTTTGTAACGTTTTCCTTTTTAGTGTTGGTTAGGTTATTCATAGTTTCAAGTTCTGCCACCACTAAATCATGAAAGACATCTATGCGATTGCCTGGATGCAAAACAGGACAAAATTTCGATTTACTCTTCAGAGTGGTTTTAGGACGTGTTCCAATTTCATGACCCATTTGGGAGAGTACTTGAGTGTTAGTCAAATCAGTTGGATCCATTTGGTGCGCTAGCTCATAGGCTGTTTGTAGACTGTTTGCATCCGCTACTGCCATTATGCCAAGTTCATTAGTTTGAGCTTGTTCACTCGCTGGGGTTGTTAGTTCAGCACGCTTCTTTTTTGAAAAAAAATTTTTTAGTTTCAATTTGCGCACGTATTTATATAAATCAATCCGTGTTTCAACTTGGTCCTGATGTTTGTCTGGACAAAACGATAATCCTTTACTCAACAAGGTCTCCTCCGGTTTGGTTAAGATGTAATCTGATAAGTTGATTATCAGTCTAGGGTCTGTTTTCGATGTTTCTTTTACTTTTTGACTGTCCTGTTGCGGAGAGGATATCTTTGATTTTTTTCCTCTCCGGGTTTTCCTCCTTGGGTGGGGTTTGCCATTCGTCCCCTTCCACCTCCTCTCATTGATATATTGCCACGACCCCTTCCCCTTGGCTTTGGGGTTTGTTGATCTCTGTGGAGCATTTCTAGCTCCTCTCCAAAGGTAAGTCTTTTTGGCGGCACTCTATTTTGTTCTCCTTCGCTCACTTCAGACTCTGTTTCACTCACAGTGGTATCATATTGTGCATTTCCTGATACCGCATTTGGCTGTTTCAATGCGTCGAAGCGTTTTGCGAAAGTGAATATTGTGCCATTAGCGAAGTCAGCCTCATCTCGTTTAAATTTCCGCTGCTTACGTTCTTGGATTTCGTTGTCATGCCTATCCAGATTTTTATCCATGTTTTTGCGTAAGTTATTGACAATTTCCTCATCTTCGCCTGTTGCCTGTATCTGGTCCTCCAACTCTTTTATTTTGATATGTAAGATGTCAATATCAATTTTAGCATGCTTCAATATGATTAAAATCATGTTTTTTGAACAGGCCATATTGTTTAAACCCCACTCTTCCAGCATTTCTCGGCTGGTATCCGGATGATTAGGTAGGGTAAATATACGTAGTCCTCTTGGAATTAAACCTAGTTCTATATATTTATCCAAGGTCAAAATTTCCCAGCTTTTTGAGATTTCTTTTCTCTGTAGTTTTTCTAGTTGCTGGAATAATTGTTTGGTTGTTGGTTTAGCATTGGCGCCAGTTATGTTTTTACTCGCCGTTTTGTTGGACCCTGCAGCACTTTTAGTGAAGATGTTCTCCGCTTTTTCTGCGCGTTTGGCTGTTCTTTGTTCCATAGTGAGAAGTGGCGGTATTTGGGATACGTTATAATGGTAGTTTATTCAATTGTGACTAATATCTTTAGCTTCGTGACAAATGTTTGTTTTGCAGGGAATTTTATGCCGGTTTTAGACTTCACGGAGCCCCAGTGCTCCTTCCTCTTCAGAAAATAATGTTGAACCAGGAGTAAGTGAATCGCTGTTCCAATGTTGTGAACAGACACAATAAACCGCTTCAAACGTTTGACAGCGTTTTATTCTTTCTCTCGCTGCAGCTTCTAGACACCCATTAACGTTAAACAACAGAGCTTGTCACTTACCAGGAGTCTCCCGTAGCTGGTAGTGCCCTCCGGCACATCCAGTCGGCGCTCGACCGGTGACAGCGCGGGTTCCTTTCGTTTGTGTGTCTCTTTGCTGGCTCCGCTTTGAAAAGAGAAAAAACCCTTCGGAAAATGTCAGATCTCGTTTGACTCGCCGTTCGTGTTGGCAGGATCTTTGTAATCCACATAGGGTTTATACCATATCGATTAATTGTTCAAACAAGCGAAGCAATGAAGCTGGGCTCCCTCTCACGGAAAGTTCATGTGTGAGCAAATGTCCCAATAGTGAGAGGAGCTCTGTAGCTGGTGCCGGCGGCGAGGTTCAGGACACCCTCGCAGGATACCTTTCAGCAAAAATCGTTTCAATCAAGAAACACGCCGCACACTACTCCATAGGTTCAATTCTTAAGTTTATTTTCTGTAGGATCCCCACCTACGCGTTTCGGACAACAATCTGTCCCTGGTCACGGTACAAACATTAGTCCATCATCACTTTCCACACTTTATACCTGTAGTCACCACCTGGCAGTTAAGGTGCATTGTGGGCACAGCAGTTTTATGGATTAGTTTCATTCCAAATCATGCACCATGAAGGCCGGATCCCAACATTTTCACGACACAAATAATGCTCAATTCATTGAATTCAATGATGAAACATCATGACGCTACATGCAGTCCAAACGGACTATTAATGATGTAGCTAAGTATGCTTACATCTTAAAGCGCCAATTTCATCTCTGTTTAATATTGTTCGAGATGAAATTGGCGCTTTAAGATGTAAGCATACTTAGCTACATCATTAATAGTCCGTTTGGACTGCATGTAGCGTCATGATGTTTCATCATTGAATTCAATGAATTGAGCATTATTTGTGTCGTGAAAATGTTGGGATCCGGCCTTCATGGTGCATGATTTGGAATGAAACTAATCCATAAAACTACTGTGCCCACAATGCACCTTAACTGCCAGGTGGTGACTACAGGTATAAAGTGTGGAAAGTGATGATGGACTAATGTTTGTACCGTGACCAGGGACAGATTGTTGTCCGAAACGCGTAGGTGGGGATCCTACAGAAAATAAACTTAAGAATTGAACCTATGGAGTAGTGTGCGGCGTGTTTCTTGATTGAAACGATTTTTGCTGAAAGATATATATATATTTATATATATATATATATATATTTATATGCTCGCGCTAGTGTTGTGGACTACCAGTCCCAAGATGCAGCGTGCTGGCAATACAACCACAGGATGATGGGGTTTCACCTTTTTAAAACACAAAGTTGTGACTGTCAAAGTTCCTTTCTTTCAGCCATAGTCTCCGAAGTGTGACAGCTGCAGGCGCAGTCCAAGTAAGGCGTCTTTCCGCACCCTCTGCTTCCGATGGTCCCAGCTGTCATTTATTCTTCGGAGGTTTCTGTGACGGACCGTGGCGTTACTCCGACCCCTCGGCAAACAATTCAGTTCTTTTCCAAATTAGCCACGGTCACTGAATGGAAAGGGTCCCTCGTGCACGTTTTGGAACCGCGCTAAATATACTCAAACACTTCTTTTCTTTGCAGAAGATCACCAGGGACACCGCAGAACTTTTTCAGGTAATTTTAATCGGGAAACATGTAGCATGACCGGTTTCGGCTTGTGCCTTTTTCGAATGCCATAGTCCGTAGGTAGTGAACAACACCTATTCAGCAATTTATAACTAGCTCCTCCTACCAAGTGGTGGCGGGCTCACCTGCATTATATTGTCTCTGCTCGCGCTAGTGTTGGGGACTACCAGTCCCAAGATGCAGCGTGCTGGCAATACAACCGCAGGATGATGGGGTTTCACCTTTTTAAAACACAAAGTTGTGACTGTCAAAGTTTCTTTCTTTCTGCCATAGTCTCTGAAGTGTGACAGCTGCAGGCGCAGTCCAAGTACGGCGTCTTTCCGCACCCTCTGCATCCGATGGTCCCAGCTGTCATTTATTCTTCGGAGGTTTCTGTGGTGGACCGTGGCGTTACTCCGACCCCTCGGCAAACAATTCAGTTCTTTTCCAAATTAGCCACGGTCGCTGAATGGAAAGGGTCCCTCGTGCGCATTTTGGAACCGCGCTAAATATACTCAAACACTTCTTTTCTTTGCAGAAGATCACCAGGGACACAGCGGAACTTTTTCAGGTAATTCTAATCGGGAAACATGTAGCATGACCGATTCGGCTTGTGCCTTTTTCGAATGCCATAGTCCATAGGTAGTGAAGAACACCCATTCAGCAATTTATAACTAGCTCCTCCTACCAAGTGGTGGCGGGTTCACCTGCATTATATTGTCTCTGGTCGCGCTAGTGTTGGGAACTACCAGTCCCAAGATGCAGCCTGCTGGCAATACAACCGCAGGATGATGGGGTTTCACCTTTTTAAAACACAAAGTTGTGACTGTCAAAGTTCCTTTCTTTCTGCCATAGTCTTCGAAGTGTGACAGCTGCAGGCGCAGTCCAAGTACGGCGTCTTTCCGCACCCTCTGCATCCGATGGTCCCAGCTGTCCTTTATTCTTCGGAGGTTTCTGTGGCGGACCGTGGCGTTACTCTGACCCCTCGGCAAACAATTCAGTTCTTTTCCAAATTAGCCACGGTCGCTGAATGGAAAGGGTCCCTCGTGCGCGTTTTGGAACCGCGCTAAATATACTCAAACACTTCTTTTCTTTGCAGAAGATCACCAGGGACACAGCGGAACTTTTTCAGGTAATTTTAATCGGGAAACATGTAGCATGACCGGTTTTGGCTTGTGCCTTTTTCGAATGCCATAGTCCGTAGGTAGTGAACAACACCCATTAAGCAATTTATAACTAGCTCCTCCTACCAAGTGGTGGCGGGCTCACCTGCATTATATTGTCTCTGCTCGCGCTAGTGTTGGGGACTACCAGTCCCAAGATGCAGCGTGCTGGCAATACAACCGCAGGATGATGGGGTTTCTCCTTTTTAAAACACAAAGTTGTGACTGTCAAAGTTCCTTTCTTTCTGCCATAGTCTCCAAAGTGTGACAGCTGCAGGCGCAGTCCAAGTACGGCGTCTTTCCGCACCCTCTGCATCCAATGGTCCCAGCTGTCATTTATTCTTCGTAGGTTTCTGTGGCGGACCGTGGCGTTACTCCGACCCCTCGGCAAACAATTCAGTTCTTTTACAAATTAGCCACGGTCGCCGAATGGAAAGGGTCCCTCGTGCGCGTTTTGGAACCACGCTAAATATACTCAAACACTTCTTTTCTTTGCAGAAGATCACCAGGGACACAGCGGAACTTTTTCAGGTAATTTTAATCGGGAAACATGTAGCATGACCGGTTTCGGCTTGTGCCTTTTTCGAATGCCATAGTCCGTAGGTAGTGAACAACACCCGTTCAGCAATTGATAACTAGCTCCTCCTACCAAGTGGTGGCGGGCTCACCTGTATTATATTGTCTCTGCTCGCGCTAGTGTTGGGGACTACCAGTCCCAAGATGCAGCGTGCTGGCAATACAACCGCAGGATGATGGGGTTTCACCTTTTTAAAACACAAAGTTGTGACTGTCAAAGTTTCTTTCTTTCTGCCATAGTCTCCGAAGTGTGACAGCTGCAGGCGCAGTCCAAGTACGGCGTCTTTCCGCACCCTCTGCATCCGATGGTCCCAGCTGTCATTTATTCTTCGGAGGTTTCTGTGGCGGAACGTGGCGTTACTCCGACCCCTCGGCAAACAATTCAGTTCTTTTCCAAATTAGCCACGGTCGCTGAACGGAAAGGGTCCCTCGTTCGCGTTTTGGAATCGCGCTAAATATACCCAAACACTTCTTTTCTTTGCAGAAGATCACCAGGGACACAGCGGACCTTTTTCAGGTAATTTTAATCGGGAAACATGTAGCATATATATATTCAGCAGTCATAGTTATCTCAAGTAAATACAACTTGTGCCCTATGCTAACTATAATTTTCACCCCCACACAGTTAACTCCTCAATAATTGCACTGCAAATATTTCAGTGATATTATCAATGATGTCAGAGAAGGATGTCATGAGTTATGTAATATGTGGGGTAATTAGCAGTGCATAGTGAGGGTGTGAGTTATAGTTACCTTAGGGAATGAGTTATAGTTACTTAGAATAACTATAACTGCTGAATTTCCATGGTTTTGTGTGTGTGAAATCTAAACCTAACTATAACAATCCTGTAACCTTTGTTTTTTTCAGTGAATTTCTAAGGTTTTTCTCAAATTGTATTTCCTAACTATAACGTACCTGTTACCCTTTCAGTGAATTTCTATGATTGTTTTAAAACTATTTTATTACTATAATGTCCCTGCAACCTGGGTGTGTGAGTGGTTGTGTAAGCAGGTGTGTGAGTGTGTGGTGGGTGTGTGAGTGTGTATGGGAGTGACTGTAGGTGTGTAAGTAGGTGTGTGAGTGATTGTGTGGGTGTGCGAGTGGGTGCGTGAGTAGTTGTGTGGGTGTGTAAGTGGATCTGTGAGTTAGTGTGTGAGGGGGTGTGCAAGTGGTTCTGAGGATCTGTGAGTGGATGTGTGAATGGTTGAGTTGATGTGTCACTGTGTGTGTGAGGAAGTAAGTGAGTGTGTGAGTAGGTATGTGGATCTGTTAGTGAGTGTATGTTTTTTTAAAAATTGGGTTCTGAATCTGTAGATCCAACAAAATCGGGGAGGATACAAGGAAGATGAGCATTCCTTGATATACAAACTTGGTTTTCAGTTAATATCTTGAAAAGTACTGAACGGATTTACACCAAATAAAAAGCGTTCTTTCTGAACCAAGAGCTAAATTTCTGCCAAAATTGGTGTAATTTCATCCATCAATTCGGGCTGTAGTCATTTCTAAAATCTTTATTGAAATACACATGTGAAAAACACTTTTTTTACCCCTCCCCCATTTTCTCAGCCCCCACTTGACGGATTACCCCTAACCTTTCTATGCACAACCGGAATCATAGCACACCCTTTTTTTAGGAAACTTTCATGGAGATTCGTCAAACAGCACCAAAGATATAGGCAAGTCAAAAAATGCTTTTCCTAAAGGAACATGTTCCTAACTATAACATCCTACTCACATATATATCCATAGATCAATGTATCATTGATTCAATTTGAGAGTATCTTCCTCTGTGTATTTTTCGTCATCACTTTCCGGGATCCCAATAAATCACATGTGTAATCTCCAACACTGGTTTTCTGAGTATTGAATCTTGAGCTGTACCTTCCCCAAGGCTTTCTGACAGAGCACTACTTTCAGCATCTAGCTGCCTTTCTTCTACTTCTGTATTTTCTCAGAAAACTTCAATAAATTCAGACCTAATACTGCTAGGTTTTGCTCAACCTACCCAGTTCTTTTTAAAAAAATCTTGTAACTTTTTGTCTTCTTATCATCCTAAATATGGATTGTAACATTTGTCTAAAAGAGTTCGATAAGTGAATCTTCTCTTCTCTCATTTCCTTCCATTCTGTCTTATCTGGGACATCTGGTCTACTTCAACCCTTGTCTGCCTCATCATCTTCAGAAGTTAATGGATGTGCATGTCCTTGTTCTTCCTCTTCTGAAAGATAACTAGCATCTCTATCAAGAAACAAGGGGGCACTCCATGAGTCACTTTCACCTTAGTGTCCCATAGATATTCTAAAAATTAAGCCTGTGCCAAATCTCTCACTTTTAGTACCCCCTTTTGTACCACTTTGTTCGCCATAAGTTGGCAGGGTATGCTCAGACGTGAGTCCCTTGCTCACGTTGCCACTGGATTCAAGCAAGCCGGGCTGAAGACGGCTGAAATGCCAGAAACCGGTCCTCGGAAGCTTGTTTCCGGTCCAGGGAAGGCATGGCTTGGCAGTTTGGGCTGGACTGTTCCCATGAGGCACAGGGTCAGACTGATTTGCATATGGCCATGTCTGAACTGGGGTGGCAGAGTGGGTTAAAAGAACGGTGATGGATTAAACCCAGATCTGTTGACTGGGTGTGAGTGTTTGATTGGTTCAGATGCTCCGTCCATCACCACCCCCTTTTGTACCACTTTGTTTGCCAAAAGTTTGTCAGGGCATGCTCAGACGTGAGTCCCTTGCTCACTTTGCCACTGGATTCAAGCAAGCCAGGCTGAAGACGGCTGAAATGTCAGAAACCGGTCCTCGGAAGCTTGTTTCTGGTCCAGGGAAGACATGGCTTGGCAGTTTGGGCTGGACTGTTCCCATGAGGCACAGGGTCAGACTGATTTGCATATGGCCATGTCTGAACTGGGGTGGCAGAGTGGGCTAAAGAACGGTGATGGATTAAACCCAGATCTGTTGACTGGGTGTGAGTGTTTGATTGGTTCAGATGCTCCGTTCATCACCACCCCCTTTTGTACCACTTTATATTTTTTCATAGCCTCTTGTAGATCTCCTTGCAGGCCTTCTGGTAGGAAGTACATTCTCTACAAAATGGAGTCCTTTTGGGGCCTTAGCCTTATAATAGGAATGCATAATCTGCAGATCCCCAGCAACCCAGAATTCTTCAATGTCCAAGACTCAAAAGGGTGAAACCCTAACATTAGGGTGGATGAAGCTGGGTCAACTGTAGGGCTGCTTCCAATAAGTACACTTTTCTCTTTTCCAATAATTCATGTGTTAAAATTCAGTTTTCCTGTGGTGCTGTCTCTCCATTTGACTTCTTCCTCTCCCCATACCAGTGGCATGCGTTTTTCTTTGGATGACTTTCGTCATTGACTTCTATTGTAGCAGAAGCAATTTCAGGTGGGAGATAGCTAAAACAAAGCTGTTTCTTGCTTCAACAATCAGGAGTCTCCCGCCTGAATCGGGTCCTTTGGCATGTAAGATAATGGCTCAGTCAACATGTGGCTGCTGCAAGAAAAAGCTTATTTACGTGTTTAGAGAAAGAACAAACACGGAGACTTGTCAGTGGAGAGTTATTATACAGATTCGCCCTAACTGTCCCAGTTGTGGAGGTGCAATACACCATGGCACATGAATAATGGATCTGTCTTCATAAAAGCTGGGGCTGCTCAGGTGGGATTGTGTCCCCTGTGATTCACATAACTTAGCTTTTTTTTTTACCAGAATTGGGGTAAACAGTGTGCTGTCCCAGTAAATAATTACACTGATAGTGTGCTCGAAACTTAATATTATTCCATCATGCAAAACAAGGCAATGAGGTGCAGTCTTCTGGGGAAGAGATGAACTTTCTCAGAGTACAGCTGACACACATCTGTGCCTGAGAAGTCCCAAGGCGGGTCTGCCTGGTCCTTCCTCTGTTAGTGCATCCACGACATGTGAGTTGAAATTGTGAAACTCTCAAGTGTGAATGAGGCTTAATTTTCATGGTCGCACTGGGACAGAACACAGGCATTGGCACTAAAATAGAAGTGGCCCAGCTAATCTGATAGCTGGAAAAGTAACCCACAATTGCAGGTCCATGCAGCTTTGAACTTGTGAAGACACGCTGTATAGATGTTTTACAAGTTATGGAAGACTGCATGCATTTGTGCTTGCTACCTGCAATGGTCTTTTTAAATATCAGGGAAATCAACAGCAAGAAACAGCCCACCAGACAAAGTCAGGCACACAAGCAGTGAAAGAAATGGCACCCACACTGAGTGACCCTCGACCCTGGTCACAGGCCAGGTGGCTCCCCCACCACGTCAGCACCACCTTTGCTGCCCCCTTGCTGCCTCTACTTTCCCGCCGTTTTTTCTCCCGCCTCCCACTCCCGCCTCCCCTGCGGCCCTGCCCCGTGCCTGATTGGACCCCCGCTCCCCCTCCCACCTGCTCCTCCCTCCCTCGCCCCTTCTTAAGGGAGGGCGCTGCGCACTAAGGGAGCGACCCTCGACCCTGGTCACAGGCCAGGTCGCACCCCCACCGCGTCAGCACCACCCTTCTCCCGCCTCCCGCTCCCGCCGCTGCCTCCCCTACGACACCCTGCCCCCGCGCCTGATTGGACCCCCGCTCCCCCTCCCACCTGCTCCTCCCTCCCTCACCCCTTCTTAATGGAGGCCACTGCAAGGCAAGCCCGCCTGCGGCCGTCTGCACCTGGATCGCGCCCAGCACCAGAACCCCTGGCCCCCGCCGAAGCCAAGCTGCCCGACTGAGATACGATTCCGCCGTCCTCTACGCACTCAACACCGGACAACCACCCGCCTGCTACCAAGCCACCCCGAAGCGCACCCATGGACCCTTCACCTGCCAAGCCTGCAAATTCACCTGCCTCCGTACCTACACCCCACCCACCAAACACAGCAACGACAACAACAACCACCTCAAGTGCATCCTGCTCAACACCCACTCAGTCCACAAACACGCCGTCGAACTCTGGGAACTCCTCGACACAACAGCTCCAGACATCGCCTTCCTCACGGAAACCTGGATGAACGCCTCCTCGGCCCCCGACATCGCCATAGCCATCCTGGACGGCTACAAAATCACCCGGAAAGACCGCGTCAACAAAACCGGAGGAGGAGTCGCCATCATCTACAGGAACACCATCAGATTCACGACCAATGCCGAAGACACACTCACCGCCACCGAACACCTACACTTCCAGATACAAACCGACCCCCAGACCACCCTCAGAGGAACCCTCATCTACCGACCCCCGGGCCCACGAACACAATTCAGCGAGACCATCGCCGACTTCATCAGCCCGCACGCCCTAGCCTCTCCAGAGTACATCCTCCTAGGGGACCTGAACTTCCACCTGGAGAAAAACAACGACAGCAACACCACCACCCTGCTTGACAACCTTGCCAAGCTCGGACTCAAGCAACTGGTGGACACGCCCACCCACCTCGCCAGCCACACACTCGACCCCATCTTTTCCGCCAGCAACCACATCTCCTTCAGCCACTCCTCCGGACTACACTGGACCGACCACAGCTGCATCCACTTCACCTTCAAAAAGACCACCTCCCACCACCAGACACCACAGATCCCCCGCAGATGCTGGAGCAAAGTCACCACAGACCAACTGACCGCATCACTGAGCCAGAACCCACCTGCCGACACCCCCGACACCAACGACGCAGCGCACAACCTCGCACAGTGGATCACCAACTGCGCCGACGACCTCGCCCCTCTGAAGTAACCCCCCCAGGCAAGACTAGCGACAGAAAAACTGCATGGTTTACAGACGCCCTCAAAATCGCAAAGAAATCGTGCAGAACCCTCAGAAAAGCCTGGCGCCACAAGCGGACACAAGAAAACATGACAGCCCTCAAGAGCGCCACCCGCGAATATCACCAGATGATCCGCACCACCAAAAGGACATCATTCAAAGAGCGGCTGGACAACAACGCCCACAACAGCAAGGAACTCTTCAGCATCGTCACAGAGCTCTCCAATCCCAGCGCCAGCAACAACGACATCTCACCGTCACAAGACCTCTGCAACTCCCTTGCCACATTCTTCCACCGCAAGATCACAGATATACACGACAGCTTCGGACCCCAGACCCCGCCTCCAACCACCAAACCAACAACCCCCACCTCCAGCCTCAACGCATGGACCCCCATCAGCACCGAAGACACCACCCGCGTCATGAACAGCAGTCACTCCGGCTCCCCCTCCGACCCATGCCCTCATCATATCTTCAACAAAGCCAACACCATCATCGCACCCCACCTCCGGAACGTCATTAACAACTCCCTCACGTCAGCCACATTCCCTGAAAGCTGGAAACACGCAGAAATCAATGCCCTACTGAAGAAACCAACAGCGGACCCCACAGACCTCAAGAACTTCCGCCCCATCTCTCTCCTCCCCTTCCCGGCTAAAGTAATCGAGAAGACCGTCAACAAACAGCTGACAGCATTCCTCGAAGAAAACAACTCGCTCGACCCATCCCAGTTCGGATTCCGAGCCAACCACAGCACCGAGACCGCCCTCATCGCAGCCACCGATGACATCAGGACCCTGATGGACAACGGAGAGACAGCCGCCCTCATCCTCCTCGACCTCTCGGCAGCCTTTGACACCGTCTGCCACCGCACCATAATAACCCGCCTCTACAACACTGGGATCCAAGGAAAGGCCCTAGACTGGATCACATCGTTCCTCTCCGACAGAACCCAGAGAGTCCGCCTCCCACCCTTCCGCTCCGAGGCCTCCAAGATCATCTGCGGCGTACCCCAGGGCTCCTCACTCAGCCCTACCCTCTTCAACATCTACATGAGCCCCCTCGCCGCCATCGCATGCAAACACAACATCAACATCATCTCTTACACCGACGACACCCAACTGATACTCTCCCTCACCAAAGACCCCCTCACTGCCGAAGCCAACTTCCAGGACGGAATGAAAGATGTCGCAGAATGGATGCAGCTCAGCTGTCTGAAGCTCAACTCGGACAAGATGGAAGTCCTCATCCTCGGACAATCCTCATCCGCCTGGGACGACTCCTGGTGGCCCACGACGCTGGGCACCGCACCGATACCCACGGACCACGCACGCAACCTGGGATTCATCCTGGACTCCTCCCTCACGATGACCAAGCAAGTCAACGCATTCTCGTCCTCATGTTTCAACACCCTGCGCATGCTCCGAAAGATCTTCCGGTGGATCCCCACCAAAACCAGAAAGACTGTCACCCAGGCCCTCGTCACCAGCCGACTGGACTATGAAAACGCCCTGTTTGCAGGAATCACAGCCAAACTTCAGAAACGCCTTCAACGCATACAGAACGCCTCCGCACGACTCATCCTCGACATCCCTCGCCACAGCCACATATCTGCCCACATGAGAAACCTGCACTGGCTCCCCGTCAGCAAGAGGATCACGTTCAGGCTGCTTACCCACGCACACAAAGCGCTCCACGACTCGGGCCCTGAATACCTCAACAACCGCCTGTCGTTCTACACTCCCACCTGCCAGTTCCGCTCCACCAGCCTCGCCCTCGCCACCGTCCCTCGGATTCGCAGAACCACCATCGGAGGAATATCGTTCTCCTACCCGGCAGCCAAGACATGGAACTCCCTCCCCGCACACCTACGGCTGACCCAGGACCATCTCACCTTCAGGAAACACCTCAAGACCTGGCTATTCGAGCAGTAGCGGCACCCCCCCTCCCTTCAGGCCCTTGGGACCCTCACGGGCAAGTAGCGCGCTTTACAAATTGATTGATTGATTGATTGATTGAGCTGTCAGACCATATAGGCCAGTAGAACCCTGATAAGTAGTGAATCTACATCTGCCTAACTGAGAAAACAACTTAAACATTTTTAGAAAATTACATTAATGAGTCTCTCAGGAGGTTGGTGATAATGTGGGGATCGGAGACTGGATGCTCGGGACTGGAAGAGATAAGGGGTGATAGGTACAGTAAGCCAGAAGATTCAGGTGTGTCTGGTACCAATCACTGTCACCAGTCAAAATCATCTGTAGCATCTTTAATTTCATTTTCACTCTCAGAGATGGCACAAGGGGTATTATTGATCAACCTCACTCTCCGTCCGGAGGTGCGTATATGCCTCCTAAACATATGGGAGCCCACTGACTTAAATTGTCAACAAACACAATGGGTCACCCTTGGGCTTACAGTAGCCGAAAGAAATATAGCACAACTCTGGGGAGCAGTACATGCGCCCACGATTGTAGACTGGAAAAAAGACCTCAAGTGGTGCATGTACAGGGAAAAGACAGTCTATATAGCTCGAGGTTGCCCCCAAAAATGGCCCAAAATTTGTGACCCATGGAACTCTTATCGGGGGAATATATGTAGCCCACCCCAATGGAAAGTAATGTGTTATTTATGATCACTGTTTGTCTCCAATGTATACACACATGACAAATCCTTTCTACTATATGTATATGTTGATGACTGTTAATAAAAAGAATTATAAAAATAAAAGAACACTTCTCAAGAGTTTTCCCCATTCGCAGCACCGTGGGCATACACCCTTACATTTTGCACACCATATATGGGTCAGGATGCATCACCCTTATACAATAGTTTTTTTTGGACCAGTACAAGGTCACCCTGAGATAGTCCTGGTGCTCTGGCTCTCTGTTTCAGTTCCACATGATTTCATCCTCCTCTCAATACTGTACTTTAAATTTTTTGATACACTCGCTCAAAAGTACCTAAACACACTATGGGAACCAGTCCTGCTGATGTACTGGTCCTCACAAAGATAGTATTTGTCTGATTCTGACAAGCTTAACCAACGCTATGAGGACCGAGCCGGTCCCCACAGGGTGGGGGACAAGCAGACAGACAGACTGAGACAGACAGACACACAAACACTCTTTATCTGAGTAAAACAAGACCAAAATGACAAAGAAATCCAACATACACAAGTCAAGATATGAATTTTGCCAGATGAAATGAAAACGCTGTGCTTAGAAGTCAATAGCTCCAACTGGGGCTATCCGGTCCCGCTTGGCCAGAGGAAATACAAAAGTTAAGTCACTCTGTGATACAGGAGTCACGCAGACCTGCTGAGAGTACCTTGTATGTGTCGATGCTAGAGTACGATGCGTTGAAATACAGAGGTGATGTGCTGGCGTCACAGGCGATGCGTCGGTTTTGAAATGGGGCAAAGCCGTTGATGCATCTACATCAAGAGCGATGTGGGTCAGTTTTGAGGTGTCAATGTCGAACCGATGGGCTGAAGGCAATGCGCTGGGTAGAAGCCATGCCGGGCATGCATCAGAGTCTGGACCGGGGTGTCACAGATATCGGCGATGTGTTGTCCGAGACTCACACAGCAGCAGTGAGGCTGCATTGTAAGTCAAGGTTGTTGCGTCATGCACTCGGCAAGCGGTATCCACGGCTTCGGTGTAGGCAGCGGCAAAGCATCGGTTTCACAGAGAATGCGCTGTTTCCGAAAGACGCTTCGGTGTAGATACGTTGGTTTCTTGGGTTACAACACTACTCACTTCCAAGAGTCCAGGACTGGATTTGGCACCACTTGGCAGAGAAGAACTCACAGCAGAAGAGCCCGGGTGCTGGTAGCAAAATGCAGGTGAAGTCTTTGATATCCCCATAACTTCAGTAACAGGAGGCAAGCCAAAATAACCACTTTGAGAACCGTTAGAGATGTAGGATGTATAGAGTAAAGTCGGGTCCTCTCACTCCCAGGCAAGAAGCAACATGCAGCAGGCCAAACAGCAAATCCAGTAGCAAAGTGTAAGTCCCTCTTGTCAATACAACAGCTATTATTCCTGGCAGAATGTACTGAGTCCAGAAGTGTTCTGGGTATATGATGTCAGAGGTCCAGTACATATACACATTTTATCCTTTAAAGTAGGGAGACTTCACAGAGAAGTCTTTGTCGTGCACAAGACTCTGTCCCTCTTGGCCCTAGAGACACTACAGGGGGTATGCAGCTATTTGTGTGGGGAGAAGCACAACCCTGTTCATGTGCAAGTGTCATGTTCTCCCTCTCACTCTAGCTCAGGAAGACCCATCGGCCTAGTGAAGGGCCATCCGCAGAGCCGGCTCTGGGGCGGTTTGGCCGCTGCCATCGCACCAGGTGCCGACTTTGAGTGAGTGCACCCTGTTTGCAAGTATATTATGGATGATCGTCTAAACTGGGATGCCCTAATTAAGAAGGAGAGAGGGGAGGTGTCTAGGTGTAACGCAGCGATTCTCAGCGAAAATGGGCAACCGCCCCGTGGCTGCAATGCTGAAAATCTACCAAGCCAGGATTGTATCCATAGCCACTTATGGGAGTGAGCTGTGGGGATACACCAGAGTGGAAGGGATCCAGGTGACCGAAAACAGTTTTTTAAAACAGTTGCTGGGGGTCCCGCAAGGGGCAGCGAACCTCTCCGATCATGAAGAAACCGTTCTTACATACATCAGTGACACCCTGGGTTTGCGCCCATTGCTTTTCTGGCTGAAAAGCTGGCTAAATAAAGATCTTGTCCTTACTCATAAAATATTGAAAGAGTCCTTGAGCTTGGACCACATGTCTGCAATACCATGGCTTAATTACCTATAGGGGTGTTTTAGTGAGCTGGGCCGTTTGGACCTCTTTTTAACACCTGACCGCATTACCAAGGCAGACGTGGCCCTTGTGAAGGAATCTTGCACAACGCGTAAGCAGATCAAACGCGAGGAGCAGGAACTGTGGAAGAATGGTGTCAGCAAACATCTAATGCTTAGAACTTCTCTCGCTATGGAGCCATATCTCATGTGGCCTTTGTCAATGCATGAAAGATTCCTGCTGGTCAGGTTTAGACTGGATTACTTCCACCTTTTATTAGCAATACCTAAGGGGAGCCACAAAGGCCAGGTGTTAGCACCCTGTGGCTGCGACAATGTGTCTCCACAGGACCTGCTACACTTTGTCTTTTTTTGTCATTTTTATGAAGCTCCCCGGAGGTTGTTTTTAAAATCCCTTTTAAATAAGCTAAACTTTTCGCAGGTTCGCCCAGCTCTTTTCTATTTGCAACTTTTAAAGCCTGAACATATTCCGCTTACTGTTGGTGTTTTAAAATGCTCCTTAAGGTACAGGAAATGTCTGGATTTATAACTGACCTGGATGTTGTGTATTTTTAAGAATGGATTTTATTATAATGTGATGTATACCGTTCCTTTAAACTTCTGATTGATCTACGGGCCAATTGTACTCCTCTGATCATGTATATTTCTTCCGCTTTGTTTTTATAATGATAAAATGTAACTTTTATGGTTATTATTTTAAGAACCGAATAAAGTTTAATGAAAAGTATATTATGGTTTTAAAAGCACCTGCTGCTACGTTACTTGCCTCCAGCAATTTTCAGGCAACAATACAAATGTCAAGATAACTCTGGTGATTAATGTTCTTACCGGAGAGAGATCAGAGTTTTGTCTAGTGGAAGTTTTGACTCATTGCTAGGTAACACAGAGGGTTAATATGCTGGCTGCAAAGAATGTGTACCATACAGATCACAAAGTACATATACTGTCAATAAGTCAGTGGGTTACTGCTTTTGTCAGAGAGATCATTTTGTTATTTTTCAGTTTATAAATTAAACTCCTAACATAGAACAGTAAGCTTTTAACTGTCAAAAAGCAAACTGCAAGATATAGATTAGAGTGTTATGATTTCTTCCCATCTTTGATTATCCTAATGTTGCAAAAAAGGGTTCATATGGGTAGAAATCAATTCTTATTATTAAAGAGAACCTCCAACCATGGTGTTATGCTTTCCATTCTGAGTTTGTGCCTCTCCAGCGCAAGCACTCTTAAACCATACTGCCTACCAGTATGGATGACATGTGAATCTTACACTGTGTAATCCTCTGTTTTATGTAACATTTCCTATACACTGATTTACACACAAATGATTGATTGTCTCTGTGTAATGTGTGTAATGTAAAGTGCTCTGAGACCCAACACTGGTATGAGTGATGCTATAAAACAAATTAAATGCATCTGGGAGAGAATGATTATGGAGACTTGTGGGACACTGTTAAAGGGTGGTAGTAAGGGAATCCGTGGCAGAGGTAGTCATTGGGGCACCAACAAACATTGTCGCCCTGGACGCCACCAGCAACTTTCTAATAGTGGAATTTTCCGACCTTCTATTTAAAAAACAACTTCACTAAAAGATGTGTTTTTAAATTGTGAGTCCAGAGACACCAAACTCCAATTTTCTATCTCCTTCCAATTGGAAGTTACACTTGTAAAGTGTTAGAAGGCAGCTCCAATACTAATGGAGAGGACTTGCAATAGTGGAAAACAAATTTAGCAGTTTTTCACTACCAGGACATGTAAAACTCAAAAGTACATGTCCTCTCTTTTAAATACACTGCACCCTGCCCATGGGTCTACTTAGGGCCAACTTTAGGGGTGACCTATATGTAATAAATGGGACAGTTTGGGCCGAAAGGGTAGTTTAAAATTGCACTCACCGGCTCGGCAGTGGCAGGCCTGAGACAGGTTTGAATGCCTACTCATGTGGGTGGCACAATCCGTGCTGCAGGCTCACTATTAGCATTTGATTTACAGGTCCTGGGCACATGTATTGCACTGTGTTAGGGACCTATCAGTAAATCAAATATGCCAGTCATGGAGAAACCAAATTCCATTACATTTTAGACACAGCACATGCACATTAGCACTAGCCAGCAAAAATAAAGTTCAGCACACAGTCAAAACAGGAGGTCAGAAGACAAAAAGAAAGGGAAAATAATGCCAAAAGATGCCAGGTCTAACAGAAAGGAAACCATATATTTTGTCTCAATAGACATTTTTTAGTGACAATGTCATGGTGAGGTTCATGTGCTGGATCCACACCACATCTCCCTTAGCCTAGTCCTCTCCCACAAAGCGGAGGTCTTTTTATTTGAGAGGCTGCCAATGCTTTCTGTTTCTTGTGGCTACTGTGTCTTTGGGTTCTCTTAACACTCTCTAAACCACTCCAGCACTGGGTGTAAATGAGGCTGATAAGTGTCATGAATGTCGTATTCTCAGTGTGTGCCTTTTTCACCAAATAACAAATGTACTGTTTGATGGAGGATTGGGACTTGGTGCTTCAGAAAAGAATTACAGATAGAAAGTCAGCAGGATTACGATTCATTCTAGGTTTTTCCACAAACCAAAAATGTCAATCACGAACATCATTCTAGGCTTCATCTTTTGCTATGTTTTGGTATTTTGGCTTTTGTTTCTCAAAAATGGTGTCCAGGACTTGGTGATCTCTGATGACACTCAAAGACTTTTCCTAAAAGAACAACTGAAAATGTTTACACACCCACACCAACGCTAAACTCTTCTCTTCATTTCCGAAAGTAGACCTTTTATGGACTTGTCAAGGTCCTGCTAGTTTCATTATTGAATTGTCTTGTGCGGACAGGACTAGGTTTATAGTGGGCGGCTATGGCTCATAGTCAATAAGGAAGGGCATCAGCATGACTTCACAATGCAGTGCAGGATTTATTGGTTTGCTTCCGCGATGCTTCCTGCAGAGTCTTCATAACATTCTTGAGACCACTCATACATGTGTCCGCGTTAGATGCCTCAGTCAAACACTGATTGCTGCACAATAACTTGCCATGGGAAACATCCTTTACAACAAAACTTTTACCACGCAGTGCCTTTACGACGCAACTATTACAACGCATGTCATTACAACGCATTGCGCTGGGGGGGCGCTCTAGGATAGGGAATGGATTTAATTTACTATCCAACACCTTCCCTACTATCCACGGGGACTGGAGTTGGAATAGTAAATTAAACTATTCACTATCCATCACCCCTTAACGCTATGCGTTGTAACAGCATGCGTTGTAAAAACTGCGATGTAAAGGCATGCGTGGTAAAAGCATGAGTTGTAATGTCATACAACCACTTGCCATATCATGGAATGAGCACAGTACATACATATTTTATGTTGGGGTGCTGATGCAAGTGCCTCCTCTTTCTCCAGGTGTGTGAGCTTGTCTTCATGCACCAAGATGTGCCAATGAAACTTCAAAGTTGGGTCACTTTGGCTTGTGAGGCAGCTGCAAATCTTAAACAATGTGTCATAATGTTCTTGTTTGTTTTTTCAAATACTAAAATGTTACCACTATTCTTGGCAATTGAGGATTTTATTTTTTCATAATTAAAAAAGTTTTATATGGCGCGAACTAGACCCTGGAAGGGTATCAGAGCACTTTACAAATGTTACATCAAATAGATTGCTTGATACAATAGGTACAAAAATAAGAGTAGATAGTAGGGAAAGCATACGTGATGTCACACATTAGTAGTGGGTCTGGGGGTACTCAAGAGTGTGTTAGCCATTGGACCTTAAAATCGGGTGTAAATCCTGTTTGGTGATCTAAGTCAAGTTTTGGGGTTGGGTAACAATTTGTTCATTAAAAACTGTTTGACATCTTTTTCGATGGAAGTGCTTGAAGGGTTCATTCTGTGAACCGAGGGCAGGGCTTTCCAGATTCTAGGTGCTAGTCCAGAGAAAGTATGGTTGTATGTTTTCTTTTTACGAAATCTTTGCTGTTTTAATAACCAGGTGCTGGTGCTTCTCAACATTCTGCCCCCGCCTGATAGTTCCAGCTTATCGGCTAGATACCTTGGTGTTTGAAGTGCAAGGCTTTGTATGTCAGGCAGGCAATTTTTAGCTGAGTTCCTGCCTCATAAGAGAGCCAGTTCAGTGCCTTTAGATCAGGGGAGATTTGATTGTTCTTTTTGGAGCTGGTGATAAGTCTTGCAGCAGCGTTGAGAGAGGCTCTTAGTGAATCCAGTCTGGATCTTGGCAGACCACATAAGGTTGTATTCCCATAGTCTATTCTGGGTATCACTAGAGCTTGCACTGCTGATTTGAGGTTGTCCGCGACTAGGAGGGGTCTTAGTTTTCTAATAATGTTCATATGAAAGTTTGCTCCTCTGGTGGCTGTACTGATGTGTTCATGCATGTTGAGATTTTTGTTGATTGTTATTCCCAGAGATCTTGCTGAAGCTATAATGTGTGGTTTGCAGTTGAAGGCTGTTAAGTGTTTCATCCAGTCTTCAATGTCGAGGTGTCCTCGTGGAGGGCTAATTAGGAGGAATTCAGTTTAAAGCGCATTAAGTTTGAGGTGGTTTCTGCTCTGCCAGTTGTGGGTTTTTTGCAGAGTTGTATTGAGTGAATGGATATTGAGGATGCCATAAGTTACTTTTTCCATTTCTTCCTGAAAATCCTCTGCTACACACAAAACGCCAAAACTAAGGGCCTCATTTATGAGGAATCTTGCCCAGTACCGGCGCACAATGGGCTGCCATGCTACAACGCTGGTACCCTTGCACCATATATTGTGGGGCTAATTAATTTTGTGCAGAATAGGAGACATTCCTGCACACAATCAATCAATTCAAGCAATTTCCTCTTTGTATGTGTGCTGCAGGATACAGCATACACAGAAAAAGGAAAAAACCAAGGATAAATTAAAACATTTCACCTTGTAGTGCCTTCCTAATACCACCCCAGATTCTGACGCATTCCCAGGTTTACAATTTCATGTAAATCGAATAATGCTTCAGATTCCATGGGTGTAGCGTGGGAGCACCCAGAGCAACACCCGTGGAATGCCCCTATCACGCAGTGTTCTGAGCGAAAAGGGCACTTATTTACAAGGCCATGAATGGCCACGTAAAGCGGCTTTACGCGGCCATGTTAATATGCCAGGGCACACTACGCTACCGGAACGTCATAAATGAGGCCCTAAAGCACTTAAATCAAAATATGCCCATATGAGTCACAAAAGTTATTCTATAAGGTGATGACTCATGTAGTTCCAACTAGGTTTGCCATATTTTGCAGACAAAAATACTGGCCATTTCTTCATGTTTTCAGATTCAGGAAAGGTTGGGAGATGACATTTCAATCTAAATGTGGTTAAACGTATCTGGATTTTGTTTTATGTGGCAATTCTGTCTCTCTTTGACATAGTTTTATTAGTCTATACTGGGTTTCTGATTTTCGATTTTTTTTCCAATCTTGACATGAAAATATACATTGCACCACTAAAATAGCGGCAAGAGCACAACGCAGATTCAACTAATGATAGCCCTTGCTGAGATCAAGCTTAGAAAAATGTTGAGCATGTTCAACTAATGTTTAGTGTCCTCTGTGTGGGAGGTGGGGGGATCTTCTTCTGTTGATGGCAATCTTTGACTGTTCTGTGTCCACAGATTCTAATCACTCCACTAGATACCCTTTGGGGACTGGGCCATCAGGGAATCCCAAAGTTTTGGCCCTACCACCAGCTCAATGTCTTGCTGCAGGACAATGTTGATCTCCGCATCTTCCTGATGTTGAATATTGAAAGGAAATGGCCAAAAGTGTGGACCAACCAGCCTCACAAAATCACCAGTATTTAGGTTAATTTACTTGGCCTTCAGTTTTCTCAGGTCTTCAAAAAGGTTTGGGACCAATTTGGTAACGTTGTAGTCTGGGGAGGCTAAAACCCCGAATCTGCAGCTACTTCAATGACATAAATGTCAAACTTGCTCTGATGGTCCTCATGGAAGAGAATGAGGGTGTGACAGTAATTCTTGCCCTGGCTGAGTTATTTCGGTTCCTTACAAGAAACTGATTGGGAATTCTCAGCTCCAGGAAGGGCGATGAGCCACCAGACTGAAAGGGGAGCACTGGGCTGTACACACAGCACTCATGCAGTATCTTCAGGGGCACTTCAGTAACCCACGAGTCAATGGTTTGTCTTTCTAAGCTCTCTTAGAGGCTAGGGAGACACATCATTGGTTTGAGGGGGTGCACTGGCTTTCACTTGTGGCCCCGACGCAGTGATTTCTGCGGTGCTTCAGTGGACAGCTTTTTGAAGATAATGGTTTGCTGAAAGCTCCTGTTATGCCCCTTTCGGCCAGTACCGCTCTGAAGTTTCATTTTTTCACACTTTGTACCCCCACCATAAATTTAGTGTGTTCTCTGCTGTCAATGTTGCTTTTTGTTTCAAGATCGGGAATAGCTGTAGCTTGCAAAATTGGTTTCTGCGAGCTATTTAGACAAACCTCTTAATTCCCGTGGACTTTCATGTTAATGTTCACCATTACGACTACGTGCTGCTGTCTTAAGATAATCAGTGTTACGCCCTTTGCTTGTCTGTAGCCTTCGTCAATTTGTGTGTTCCAGTTAGTGAACAGATGGTGAGTTTTGGCTGTGGGAGACTTTTAGTGAGTTCTGGCTGCCTTGTGAATTGGCAATACTGGCTGTTACCTTAAGGTATTGATTTGTATAAGTCTTGGCATCCCTGCAGGCTTCATCAGTTTATGTGGTCTAGTTGGAAGCAAACACAAAGAGATGATGACGGAGCACTGAAAATGTTCAGACACTCACCCTCAGTTACTATTAGATCTGGTTTGAATCCATTATTGTTCTTTAGCTCACTTCACCACCCCAGTTCAGTCTTGACTCTTCAGACCTCAGGACAGTGGTATTATGTATGGGTGATATGGCGCCACTAAGAAGAATGCCACATCAATTCTCACTATATCTCAAGTCCCTATGACGGTGCTGTCAGGTTTGGAGAACCACCAACCTCCACAGAAAAAAGCCTCAGCTAACATGAAATAGAATTCACTCCTCAGCACACATCTATTATAGATAAGGTTTCCCAGTGTAGGTAAAATACACAGTTGACAATGTATAACAAATCAAAAAACGAATAGGATCCTCTCTTTCTTCTTTAGTGTTTATTAACGTAGGCCTTCACAACAGCTTCCCACAGCCAACACCTGTTTCCTCGCTTATAGGGACGTTGTCCCGCGACTTTCTCAAGGCTGTATAAGTATAAACATACAAAAAAGGCCGCTACGTGCTGAACATGTTGCACATTGGTTCTTTTCACAGTATTACACTTTCCTCCTCTCCATCCTCATTGGGTTATAGCCCGTATTTTAAGGGATACTGTTTGTGTTTTCTTTTGGTTTTCACTTTTATTTTGTGATGAGTTGAGGCATTTTGTATCTACGTAAGGAATGTCCACCCTGTGCATGGACTTACAGTATACTGGTAACTGTGCATACAAACGTTTGAGAAAATTCATCAAACTACTTGTGCCTTGATTGAATACAATGGCCTTTTTTGTATGTTTATACTTATACAGCCTTGAGGAAGTCGCGGGACAACTTCCCTATGCGCGGCGAAACACGTGTTAACTGTTGGAAGCTGTTGTGAAGGCCTAAATTAATAAACACTAAAGAAGAAAGAGAGGATCTTATTAGTTTTTTGATTTGTTATACATTGTCAACTGTGTATTATGCCTAAAGTGGGAAACCTTATCGATAATACACGTGTGCTGGGGAGTGAATTCTATTTCAGTCTTGACTCTGTTCCTCATGGGAACAGTCCAGCCCAAACTGACAAGCCAGGTCTTCCCTGGACCAGAAACAAGCATCCTGGGACTGGTTTCGGGGTAACACCATTCATATGCCAGGCTAACTTTAATCCAGTGCCAAAGTGAGCATCAGACCCATGTCTGGGCATACCCTGCCAATTTAGGATGAACAAAGCAAACGCAAAGAGATGATGGATGGAGCGCTGAAACTTTTCAGACTCTCACCCCCAGTCACAATTAGATCTGGTTGAATCCATCATTGTTCTTTACCTCACTTCTCCACCCCTGCTCTAGTTGGAAGCCTGGGAGAATGCTGTATTTGGAAAACCTGACTAGTTCTGGCTTTAGTATCGGATACGCTCCATCTTTTCAGGTGTTCCGAAAACAGGAAGATTATAGTGCTTGATATATAAACTTGACTTCTCATTTTGTTGCACAAGGATTCAGTGTTCGCTCACCTTTCCCTTCTAGACCTACAAACCTACAACTCTCTTCCCCAGCTTATGCCTGAATACAAGTGAAACTCGGGATGCCGTTCCACTGTACACTCAAATTTTTTTGGCCCACATAAAATTGCAGGTTTCTCGTCTTTACTGCACCGGCATTACCAGGAGGATCAAAACTCAGGCACAGTTCCAGAGCAGGTGGAATTCACACCAGGTAAATGGCCTGTTAGAGCAAAGAATGTACAGCAATCTTGTATCCCTCACGGCATTACTTGTTACTTAGCCATTAACTCGTAATAACACAACATGGGTTGAACGATAATGCACAGAAACAGTTGCACTTCTGTGGCGTTCCTGTTCAGCACGCGATCGCCCACGCACCACAGGGTGAGACCTTCTATTTTCACTCTTACCAGCGAGGCATCTGTTATTTCTTGCATGGGTGCAATATTTACAATTATGGAGCTCTTTAGACCTGTTATTTCATTTGGGATAGATTCCGAGGGTATAGGTCAGAGTACTGAAGGAACACAACCCCCCGTTGGGTCACGGATGCAAAGTTTAATTAAAGATGTAGAGTTTCCAAAGCATATGCTAACTCAGTTTTGGAGCACCTGTGGCTTGATTGATGGGGACAACCACTGCTGTTAGGTGCAGTGCTTAATTTGAGCCGGTGGTTTCCAGTGGTCCGCACTTTTTTTTTTTTAAGAGTTTTATATACCGAAGGTATCAGAGCACTTTACATGACCACTAGTTATGTTACAGACAGACATATTCATTTTTGGTAGGCACAAGGAGATTAAGTGATTTGCCCAGAATCCCAGGATGTTGAGCCAAGCCTCGATCCCGGTTCTCCAGCTTTGAGGTTAACCACTCTAGCTGTTATGCTACCAGCCAAGGCCGGTGCAGGTAAGAGCACTGAGTATGGAGGGAGTAGACGTACGATGACGAGGAAAAATAAAATTACAAATAATATTTATCTTGCACTCGCCGCACTGCTGACATGGGTCACTTCTTCACGGTCAGTCTCTGCACGAGGGCAAGGCCACTTCTACACTGTCAGTCTTTGCATGGTGGCAAGGTCATTTCTGAACTCACAGAGGCATATTTATGTAGGTTTTGCGTTGACCTTGCGCCTGACAAGGTGGCGTAAGGGAGAGCAAAATCTAAGAGGGATTTATCGAAGCACGCAAGACCACCTTGCGTGGCCCTGCATGGCTTGATAAATCAGAGTAACAGAACGCAGCGCAAATCGCTGCGTTGCATTACTCTGCCAAGGGAATGCATTTCACCGGGAAACATCCTTTACAACGAAACTTTTACCACGCAGTACCTTTACGACGCAGGTATTACAACGCAAGTCGTTACAACGACTTGCGCTGGGGGGCACTGTAGGATAGGGAGTAGTTTAATTTACTATCCAAAACCTTCCCTACTATCCACGGGGACTGGAGTTGGAATAGTAAATTAAACTATTCCACTAACCAGTGCCCCACAACGCAAGTCGTTGTAACGACTTGCGTTGTAATACTTGCGTTGTTAAAGGCAGGCGTGGAAAAAGCATGCGTTGTAACGACATACATCCCATTTCACCCATGGATTTTGTAACATTCCCAGATTTACCAACACTGTTAAATCTGGGAATGCGTCAAAATGCTACACCTCCCCAGGAGAGGTGTAACGAGGAGAAATATCTTTATTTTTCCTCGTTACTTCCTCTTTCTATGTGTGCCGCGTTCGGCAGCATACATAGAAAGTGGAAATTTCCTCTTAGGATTGTGGTTTTAAAAAAAAAATCTTTTTACTGCATTTTGAATCACAAAAAACACAAACGAAAATATATAAAAATGGAAGAAGCAGATCACATAGACCAAAATCAGTTTTGAAACGCAAAATGTCGATACATGAAATAGTGGCGAGCGGGGGAGGGGGGAAAAACATATTTCTTAGGATTGTGTTTGTGAAGGGACACCTTCCTGCACAAAAACAATCCTGCTAACAACGCAGGCCCCCTTGCAGCATGGTGCAAGCAAGGGTGCCTGCACTGGCACTAGGCAGCACATTGTGTGCCAGCGCTGGGAAAAGACAGGAATGCGCCGCATAATGTTAAGAAAGGTGTATTCCTGACCTTTCCCTATCATGCAGCTGACAAAGGTGATTTGCTGCTCTGTGCTACGTGATAATTTCATAAATATGGCCCTCAGTCTACGCAGAGGGCAAAGTCACTTCTGCACCTTCAGTATCTGCATGAGGGTAAGGTCAGTATCTGCACAAAGGAAAGGCCACTTCTGTACAGTTAGTCTTTGCACAAGGGTGGCTTTTTTTTAAAGGGGGCTTTGGACTCCCTCATGGTTGGATGGTGAGCTCTGTGACACCAGTAGGCCTGCACCTTTATCAGATCTGACTTACGTAAGGCGGTGGCATCTGAGTGGACCACTGCCCGTGTATATGCATCTTGGTATACATATACACGTAGGCACCTGGCACAGATCTCCTGCCCTTCTGTCACCTCCACAGAACGTGCTCCTGCATCATTCCCTCCCCTGCAATCACTAGCTTCAATCCATCAGGACATCTAGTCTCTCCTGTCTTACTGGCTTCCTCAGCTGCCTCTCTGTACTATCCATCATTGCAACTATCTCCTCTTTTCAGATGCTCAGTTGTATTGTGAAGCTTTATGATTTCTCTTTGTGAAGAATAGCTATATAAAATTCCAAATACATGTAAGCATGGAGCTGAATTAATCTATCTCCAGCTAAGGAAGGTACATATTACTCATGCAACCCATGCACAGTTTGCCTAATTGAAAACGTAGTAATACCCGCCCAACATGCGCAGCGCAGCGCAAAGTGATGGCTACTCACGTCATCGGTAAAGATGGCCAGCTTCCCACCTTCCAACATGTCCTCCAGCTCCTCGTTTGTCGTTGTCCGCCCAGCTGTAGAAGAGGGAAAATGAATGAGAGATTGCCCACAAGTCTGAAGCTCCCTGGCAGGGGGAGGGGGCTCTGCTTTCAGGGCCAAACACAGAGAAAACTGCTTTATTCATGTAACTCAGATGGCCACAACTCAATATGGCCCCTCCATGCCCACAGTCCTTCATGCCAAGGCCCAGTGTGTGACCGAGCCACATATAGATTAAGGCATCACTATGGTTTACATGCTTTATGCTCCACGCTGCCTGCATTCCTGACAGTGCCATTTTCTAAAGTTCGCCAGCCAATACCTATCTCAATATTTTGGCAGCATTAACAATAGAAAATACACCCAGACACACCAGGACCATTGGGCTGTTTCAAAAGCAAACACCCACTTTAGGACTTTGTTTCTGAAAAAAAAAAATCCAACAGGCGGTCATCTGACGGCTGCAGGTTGGCATTAAAGCTTTGTCAAAAGTGACCCCCCCCACATCAGCGGACATACTTTAGAAAATATGATCCTGACATTTTGATGGGCATCTCTAGCCTGAGCAGAGGTTTCACTGCGGGAAGGAACATGTGAGGCTCAGGTGCTCCCCCACAGCAGCCGGGTGCTGGACCTTTCACCCAACTCAAAATGATCCCCCGAGCAGCCCTGGTTGGGTTAGATTCTTGGTTTCCTGTTCTGTTATGGTCCAGCAGTCATTAGCCTGGACAGTTAGCTTGAGTGCTGGATCTGTCTAGTAGGGTCATTATGGTGGATGTGGTGCATCCAGGAGAAACACAAATGGCAGATATCCCTCACAACTAACTCGGGGTTCCCATGCTACATTTCGAAGTGGGGTAGCTGCTGGGTTTCAGTCAGCTTAGCCTCAGCCAGCTCTGCCACTGCAAACCTTTGACCTGACAACACATCCGCACTAAGGTGCCAGGTCACCCTGGTGCCCACATGCCCTATTAACAGCCATTTGAACATCACTTTTGTTTCCCTTCACACCACTGCAGTCCTGGGAAAGGGAGTGTTCAAATGTTTCCGAGGCACAGGGAGAATACTCCCTGCTCTTCAGGAACACTTGTCTTTGCAGTGAAGCCTCCCTGCTTAAGATAATGATGAGCAGGCCACTCCAACATGGCCCCCACGTGGTGCTCAACAGTAATGAAAGCGCTTCCACTGCGCAGGTCTAGTCATGCAATGATCTCGGTTCTCTGCTAGGGGAGCAGAGGTCACAGCTTCTGTTGACCTAATGGGCTGGCGGGCCACCATCCATATCCTAAATGACCCACTCGGTGTATTCAGAGGGGGGGATGCGACTAGTCCGCAAGCATTTGTGATTGGCAGAGGAAGCCTCTGATGTCACCATTTTCAGTAATAGGAAGCCCCAATGTGTAGGTGAAGGATTACTTTGTGCATGTCCTGTTGTGGATTTGTACATGGAGAAGGACTCGTATGACAGTGACGCACTGTACTCAAGGCAGCGGTTTAGTGGGTATACAGGGTGGCCATTTTAAACCATCAGGACTCTATAACCCAACTCTACATTTCTGTAATGGGTAGCAGTTGTAAAGGCTGAATAGGCTAATGAGTTGGCTCAGAAACAATCAGACATTCTGGGGATGGATAACTTGGTAGCACTAATTTGCACCACGTTACTTAAACTGCCCAGGAGTTGCTAATGGTAGGATGTTTTTCTCTCAATTTTTTCCCCCGCGATCAGAGCTATTTTGTGGCAGCAAAAATCAATGTTCATGTGTCGTCAATGTAGAATGCATTTATTTTTGCAGTCGGCAGCGGTGTTTTGTGGCAACAAAAATCAATGTTTATACACATCTACGTAGAAAACGTCTGAACATTGATTTTTCCTGCTGCAAAACAACACTGACAGTCACGAAAAGAAGTGGAAACAAACAGCCGAACACTTCAAGACACAATGAGCCTTATTTGCCAAAAAAAAAAGGTAAAAGTACGGGTAGAGATTTACATCTCCACCTGAGAATACATTTGTTTTCTTCACGTTCACCAGCTTTCCCAGTAGTATGCAGTAGAAAGCCATGACAGGTGCAAGCTTCCAGGCGTGCTACTGGGAATGTCACGTGATGTGTCCCAAGGGCTCCTCTCCTGCTGTGCGTATTTCTACATAGCGTGCAATTCCACACAGTAGGCTTGGGGCTGCCTTTACAAACGCACATGTTTCTTTCTCTGCAAGAAAAACATTTTCACCCACATGCATCATTGTGACATTTTGCGATTTCTTAATTGCGAAAATTAAGGAATCGCAATTAAGGAATCGCAAAATGAGAATGCTATTTCAAGGGTGTGGGGGGGGGGGGGTTCAAAGGACCCCCCCTACACCCCTGAAATGTACCTTTAAGTACATTTTTCACACACACATGCCCCAAGGGCATGTGTGTGTGTGTAAAATAAAACTTTTAAAAATGCACTTTTGTGCATTTTTGAAAGTTTTCGCAAATTACCATGAAGGTTGACTTCATGGTAATTTACCCCTTCCAATTTGCGAATTCGCAAAAAAAAATTATTAATGCATTGCATTTAAGAAATCACAAATTGCGATTTCTTAAATGCACTCGCAATTTAAGAAATCGCAACATAATTTCGATTCCTTAAATTGCGAGAAAAAAAAAATGATGCATCCCAAAAAATGAAATTGCATTCGCAAACGGACGAATTTTGTGATTTGCACCGTTTGCGAATGCAATTCCCTTTGATGCATGTGGGCATTATTCCTGTGGAGTAAGCTCTTCCCACACACTCGCAGCAAACCTCGGGATGATCTGATCCCCCTCCCATTGTGGTCGGGAAGCTGTGGTTAATTTATAAAAAAAGATAAATGCCGGGGCTCTCGTCAGGAGGCAGATTGCACCAACCTTTATTTCCTGTTAGCACTGTCTAAAACAGAATCAACTACTAACCATGAAAGCGGGGAGAGGGTGGTGTGATGTAATGGCCAGAGCTGCTGACTTTGGAGCTGGGGAACCAGGTTCGAGTCTCGGCGTCAGCTCAACATCCTGCGATTCTGGTCAAATCCCTTAATCTCCCTGTGCCTACCATAAAAGAATGTGTGGCGCCGCGGCTAGGGCGACTGACTCTGGAATCTGAGGATCACGGTTTGATCCCTGGCACCCGTGGTAGATTAGCCCAGCACCATGTGACTCTGGGCAATAGCTTGCTTAATCTTCCTGACGGCCCCCAGCGCCTAGAGACCCCTACGGGTGATTGTGCGCTTTACAAATGTTGATTATTATTATTATTATTATTATTATTTATGACCTTAACGGAGACTGTGTTGATGATTAAGTGCCGGTGCTGAGCACTGGAAACCACCGGCTCAAATAAAGCACTGAAGGGAAGTTGTCCCAGCCCTAGCGTGAGTAAATCTCTTATCATTTCCAGGGCACGGAAAGTGGTTGGGTCAAAGTTTTAGACACCCATAAACCTACACGTTGAAGGTGTTGCAAACTCCCATCAAGAAACCGCATCTTGGAAACCCCACTACAGACACCTGGAATGGGGATTACTACTGCAGATTTCTCCACACTTGTGGCACAGAAAACTAGACAAGTAAACATGACAGGCATAAACGAAGCATTAATGCTGTGTAGACCTTTGTGAATAGGCTCCAGCGTGGTGATACGTAGCGCCCCCTGGACGGTAAGCGCAATTTAGTGCAAACAAGCTCTAACTGGGTGGTTATAGTAAACTAGTAAAATGATGGGAAGCCTATAAATGTTAATACCAAAGCAAAACATGTAAAAAAATTCAGTTTACTACTAGGGTGGATGTAACTGGCATAATCCCATGTAGCGTAATCATGCAGAATTACCTAGATATTCTGCAACATTATGTAGAATTATGCGAGTAGACTAATTCTGCATTTAGCACTATTTTCTTATCTCAGGCATACCTCTTGCATCCAAAATGAATGTGAGGAAGCTTTTTGTGCTAGGACGTGAGTGCTAAATGCAATAGAGCATAAAAAGCAGCACGAGTATTCGCTCGCAATTGCTAATTGTGCTTTTGCGCTAGGATATTTCCTCCAAAATTATTTTTATTCACGCAAGTGGGCATAATCACGTTGTTATCATTAATTCCATGTCAAAGAGTAACGTGAACTTACTGAAGTCACTCCGATTACTCCAGCGCAATTAAAAGGACTCCAAAACGTATTCATTATGTTGAGCGATATCGAATGCAGCAACAGCGTCCTAACAAGGGTACAAAGGGCCCTAATACAAGCAAAGAAAATGGGAGCTTCAGCCACACTGCTGGTGAGTAAAAGAGCTGAGATTATGGGGCAATGAGCTCTTCACTCCTCTGGGCCACTGTACTTGCGGCACCAATTGCGCAAAGCAATGGTGACTTTAAAATGGTAAATTGATGCTATTTTTTCATTGCATTTTGGCTCACGAGTGCCTGGGCAAAATATCTGCAATGTTAAACCATATTGTAACCACGGACAGCGCTAATTTATTGATTCCACTGGTAATTCCTCATTTCTAAGTGGATCAACAAGGGAACTTCAGTTTATCTCACAATTCCCTGTAACTATGAGTTACTGGTACCTTTGGTGTTGATAATTTCACAATGGTGGTGTTATTGAGCCACACCACAGGGACCTTTATGTTGTAAATACTTTATTTCGGCCAAGGGCCATAAAAGTTTCATAATGATACCAACATTCATAATACAATCTAAAATGCATCAAACAATGTATGTAAATATTTTCAATAAAATAATCCTCAATCTTGAATAAATAATTTCAACCAGCCACCAGACATTCCATTTCATCCACCCCAACGACTTCTTTAACCCCTTGCATGCTGCGGACAGCCCCCAGCCGTCACACGCCACAGTGGGCGTGTGCGTAGGATGGCAGGGGGCAGTCAGAACCCCGCCCATTCTTTATTTCGCCCGCACAGTGCAGAAATTCGGCCAGCGAGCAAGGGGTTAAATCAGGCCCTCTGTGATTATGTACAATTACTTTGTCATTTCTAATCAATCGCTGACTCAGCTCTCATATCATTGCGACATATTTTCTTGACATGAGCATGGTCTGATTTAGTAACTCCTTCTGCTATAACCACACATGTTTTTAATAAGTGTATACTGTTTTAACCAGTGGAAGCAACATTGACCCTCCGGTTCATGTTTTTTGCTTTCCTTCCAAACTAGAGTGGTGCTTCCCTCATGTCCTGAGCCGCTGCCAGGTGGGGTGAGGTCTATTTCTCCTGCTAAACTGGTAAGCTGGGGTAGATTTTCATTGGAGTGATAGTATGTTCCCCAAGTGTAATAGACCACTAGTCCAACAAAAAGTTGGAGTTTACATCATGATTTGGTATTGAGTGTCTGGCTATTTCCTACGCTCACTGTATTGTGCCTAAATTATTAGTGTTGATGCACACTTGTTCATTCACTAATTGTTTTTCCTTGTTTATCATCAGTGGCACATATGATCCACAGACAGGAAGAGAGAAGACACCTAGGATCACAGGTGATCTTGTTCCTTGTTACATTATGATTTTGCACTTTTTGGGCATTTTCTGTTTGCACATTTAAGTTTGCAATTTGCAGTAGCACGAGCATTCCTTAGGTCCTGAAGAAGGCAAGTTAATCTGTCCATGATATTTGCTGAAACATGTTGACCTTTTTTCTACCTAGGCAGTTATTTGTTGTAAACTGCTTTGCTTTATTCTATTTTTAATATTGGAGGAGTGAGCAGAAACAGGAATAAACTTACGTGTTGCTCTCTCACCCAATTTTACTACACATTCCTCTACACTTGCACTGCAAATCAGTCACCCATCCTTACCATTTAGACTATTGACCATCAGGACTTAGACCATTAAACGTTCTATCTTGATGATGGAGGATGTTCCATCTTGTCCTCAAGCATCACTTGTAGTCCGTTAAACATATGGTCCATAAGGATTCCCAAATGATGAAGGGCGGATCCGTGTGGTGACTGATGGGTATCCTTAATTGATTTGAACTAGGTTAGGGTTACACGATCCCACCTTCTTTATTCTCTTAAGGTTAGACATTTTAGTACATTGACTTGTTTTGCATCACTCTAGGCACTATCTCTACGTTAGACTCATAGACACTTTTGTATTGTGTACAATGTGGCACTCTAATCTGTTCCCCTTAGCCCCAGTGAGGGACCCATCACCCTCATGGATCCCCCACAGGAATGACCCTGGCAAGTAACCTACTGATCTCCAGCTGTCTCTGGATCCGGTCCTTGCAGCGGTCTCGATACTTGGACTGAGTGGCGTTGTATTCTGTCATCACTTCCACAAATTTGCGGGAGAGCGTGGAGTGCTGTGGATTGGAGAGAGAATAAGAGAGAGGAGAGACATCTTGTTAATAGTCTGCAAATACATCTCATATTGTACAGTGTTAAAACTAACTAAGACATATTTAGCTATTCACCAGCTATGGTGGGCCACATGATCATAACCCATTCCCAAGTCTGGTGGAATTCGGTTCCCTTATGTTTTTTTGTTTGATGTAGTGAAGAACAACAAATCCTGAATAGAATTACACCAAAAAGGGAATTACATTATAACTTTGCTTAACAAATGTCCTAGTTAGTGGTTTGGTATAAATCAACTCAGTCATTTTGAGATATTTATTGGACAGTGTATATAGTGTATAGACATAGTACTGGACAGACTTAAATGCAATAAATATTAATTTATATTAATCAAATTTTAGACACAGACCTTATAGGGCATGGGCAACGTAGGCCATTGCCCAGAGCCCCCACCTCCTGGGGAGCCCCCTGGGAAAATGGACCTTCTCTTTCTCTCTCACTTCTGTCTATTTCTGTATGACAACCTTTCTGTTTTCTGCCTACCTCTGCCTCTGTCTCTCTATGCCCAATGGCATCTAAAGGATTTTGGGGTCTGATAAGGCATAGTCCAACTGTTTCTGATTTACTCCATTTCTGAACGTTTTTTGACATCATGTGGGCTTGAATTAGCCCAAAATCGGTAATGCAATTCAAAGTTTTTCCGAACAGAGCCACCCCCCAAATCTGTTTTGCCAAGGGCCCCAAAAATTCTGAAAACCACACTGATTTAAGGGAATCTAGTTAAGATTAACTTTGAAAAATAAATAAATCTGACTGGTTAAGGGAATATATATTTTCAGTGCAGGTCCCACAGATCCTTGAAATCCCTGTTCATAGAGACACTCTGACAACCTAGCCACGATGGAAATTATTTGTTCCAGCTGCCATTAAGCAGTGTAAAGGTAACACAAATACTGCACTCCGGTAAAGATAATGTGGGGGCACAAGGTATGATGTGAGGGGGCGTTCCAGAGGAATAGATACTACCATCTAAAAATGAAAAAAGTGTACCATTTTCCCTGCTGTATCCATTGCCACCCAGTGTTTTGCAAATCTGGGGAGTCTGATTTTAAATGTAAGCGCTTCACAAATCCACTTCGGCTTCTCTGAGCTCGAAGAGCTAGCTCCGCCTAACGGGTAAGTAGTGCGCTTTACAAATCCCCTGATTGATTGATTGATTGATTGAGCCGCTGATCCACCGTGCCATCTTTGATTGGCGGACCTAGTCTTAGGTCCATGGATTAAAAAAGAATTGTTGGCATAAGTGGCAGAGGAGCATAATTTGACCTGGGGACGATGCGTTTAGAAGGCCCAGGGAGACAAATACTGCCCTTCAAAAATGGAGAAACAAAAATCAAAGCTGTGGATGTTAGATTCGGCGACGCCTTGGACTTGTGAACTGCATAGCTGCTTTTGTGAATGCGGATCAGCAAATATGACACTTATGTTTGTTTATAGATGTGTCTGAACTGGGGTGGCAAAATGAGCTAAAGAATGATGATGGATAAAACCCAGATCAGTGACTGAGGGTGAGTGTGAAAAGTTTCAGTGCTCGTCCATCATCTCCTTGTGTTTGCTTTGTTTGCCCTAAGTTGGCAGGGTATACCCAGTCGTGGGTCCCTTGCTCACTTTGCCACTGGATTCAAGCTAGCCTGCTTGATGACGGCTGTTAGTCCGAAACCAGTCCCAGGATGCGTGTTTCCGGTCCAGGGAAGACATGGCTTGGCAGTTCGGGCTGGACTGTTCCCATAATGCACAGGGTCAAGACTGATTTGCATATGGCTGTGTCTGTACTGGGGTGGCGAGGGGAGCTAAAGAACGATGATGGATACAATCCGGACCTGTGACTGGGGGTGAGTGCCTGAAAAGTTTCAGCGCTCCATCCATCATCTCCTTGTGTTTACTAATGTATGAAGTGCAAGGTGCTACTCCTCACTAAAGACCAGAGATTTGAACATTCATTTTTGAGCTAAGAAAAAGGACACCCCACAGTATTCAACCTTGCCCAGAGCCCAATCCCCGTAGGCAGCGCAAAAAGCCCGGTCCCCGAAGGCAGCGCACAGAAACCAATCCATGAATGCACTGTGCAGAGCTCAACCCCTTAAGGCAGCGCACAGAGGGTTTTGACTGCACAGGAATTCAGTGCAGGGCCTGCGGTGAAATCCAAAGACAGGGTTGGACTAACAGCACTGCAGGCTGTAGAGGCTGAGGACAGAGTACAGGACATAACCAGAAGCCACAGCATGCAACAGTATTGTGCATAGCCAAAGCCTGTGCCTAGAGGAATCTCTGGGTCCAGTAACCTGGCACTGAAAATTGCCTGCACCCAGTACTCAGATTGCAGAATGCCAGCTTGCTACCAAATGATGAGGCTTTAAGGAATGTTAAACATGGAGACAAGAGTCTTAGAAAGTACAGGAAAGTGAAAGTAAGAAAATAATGACAAAGATGTCCCACAACAAACAGCAGAATAGAAATGCTGCACGTCACAGTTTCAATAACCCCAGTTCTGTTGTTCCAATCAATACACTGGAATATATACTTTGCACAATGTTCAGACAGTTTTGCACTAATACAAATTAATTTTGCACCTCTAGTTGTACCGAGTGACCTGTGTAAAGATTGTAATTGTTTTTGTAGAGTGCTTACTAACCCATACGAGGTGCTGAAGCACTTTACGGCAAGTAGCACACTACTCCAGAACCCACGTTTAGTGTTTAGTCCATTGGTTAAATGCCGTTTATTGCGATAAGTCATTTCATTCAGTGCCAGGATAGCTTCGCGGGTGAAAGCTCGTTTTACAAATACACATAACATAACGTGCTTTCAAGAAAAAAATTGCATGCATTTACTCCAGTTACTTTTTGATAAATTAAAAATAATTCCAGTTAAATGTGATCATTAGTAGGGGCTGTAGCGTACTCCCCAGTAAATACCATGTAAATGAATCACTCCACACACGGAGCTCGGTATTACATGTCTTTATTCTCTAGAGTATAACCGTTAACTGACACGTACTGCTTCATGAATTTTAATAACCACACCGAAAAACTTACATCACTAGACTACGGAGTCCATTAGGGACCAGAGGAGTCCTGCCCTCCATAATACACAAGACACTACACCTCCCCCTTTGTTAAATAAAAAGTACAAACAAAACATATGTACATCATAGTTCCTCAATGAGTCATTGGGGTGCCCAAACCACTCTTCCAGATGTCATTGTGTGAGGTCAAGGAGAAAAAGGAGAGGCGATCACAGCAGCCACTGTCGATTTAGACACAGGTTCAGTCCTTAGACTCTCATGGCCCTCTGATGACAGAGTCTCACTCCTGATGCCTGGAGCCTACAGATTCTGAGGAAGGCGCTTGAAATGTGAGGAATTCCTTGTAATGGACTTTCCAGGACGATGAGCAGTCACTATGTGTCCCTTAGTATTCACAACTTGCAATGGATAAGCATCAAATGGAGCATCAGATTTTCGTTTTCACCTGTGTTTGACAAGGACACGATCGACTCTTCGAAAAAAAAAAACCAGAGTACATCAACGATTGTCTGCACAAGTCTTCATTCTGGACTTGTGAGATGAATTGGTGATTCAAACTTTGTCAGCATCAATTGTTCTTTCATTTGTCCACCGGGGCAACTTGGACAACTTGGTACCCATGGCTCTCCCAAACATCATGGTGGTCGGACTTTTGCCGGTTGCAGACTGAAGAGTTGCTCAGAATGCTCGAAGAGCAGAATGAAAAACGGACTTTAGCTTAAGTCCTTCTAGTGCAGCGTTCTGTATGGCTTTCTCAAGGGTGCTCATACAATGTTCAACAGCGCATTTAGCCTGTGGCCAGTGAGGTGTGCTTTTCTGATGTTTGATATTTAAATGAGTAAGAAAGTCTTTGAATTCCTGACCATTGAATGGTGAACCACAGTCAGATTTTAGGACTGACGGAACACCAAAGGTTGAGAATAGTCCTTCTAGTCTTTCAATGACCCGATCATGAGTGAGTGACGAAAGATCTTCCACCAGAGGAAACTGGAGGTACTCATCTACAATTACCATGAGATACTATCTATTATCATTGGGGTCCAAGAAAGTCATTTGCAAGTTTCTCCCAGGCATGTTTTGGAAGATCCAGCATATTCAAAGGATGCTGGGTTGTTTTTGGAGATAAACGGTCACATAAATAACAAACCTGGAAGTCTTTTTCAACTCACTCATCTAGATGAGTAAACCAAACACGGTCTTGAAGGGCTCGCTTACTGGCGTCAATTCCACAATGTCCTTCATGGAACACTTCAACAACTTGTTGTCTGAGATTTTCAGGAATGAAAATTCTTGACCCTCGTACGAAAATCTCTTCTTGTGTAACTGGCAGTTCATCTCGCACATTCTTTAATTTCTGATATTCAATTTAGTTATTGAGAGGTCGAGCATGTGTTCGCTAGGATTGATGAATAATAATGTCTTTGATTATGAGCATATTTCATTCTACATTGGTATCAGCACTTATTTACTCCTCAGATATGGCAGCTGGGGTACTGGATATGACAATTAAATTAACATAGCCCTCAGCCACTTTAGAAGGGGTACTCTGATACTGCAGGGGCTCTTGAGAAAAGTAGTCAGCTGGTAGTCAGCTGGGCTTTGATCTTTTTCCGGCCGGTGCACAATGGTGTAGTCATACTCTTGTAGTCGTAACCCCTACCTCTCAATGCAAGGGGGAATCTTGCCCTTTGGATTGCCAAAAATAGTGAGTAGTGCTTGGTGATCAGTAACAAGCATAACATGTTTTCCATACAGAAACCCATGAAAGTGTTCCCAAGCCCACACAACAGTGAAGCTTTCTTTTTCAGGTTGGGAATAAGCTTGTTCAGTCTGCGACAAACTCCGGCTAGCATACGCTACAATACGCCTTTGCATGTCCACTATGTTGAGCAGGAATCACGCCCAAAACCACTGGGCTGGCATTCACAACAATCTCTGTATGCATTTTAGGATCAAAATAGGTCACTTCAGTAGCATTTTTAATTGCATGTTTGATTGTTTTGAAACTTTGATCACCCTCCTGTGACCGTTGGAATAAAACATTTTGTTTCATCGGGTCTCTCAATGGTGCACTCACAGCGGCAAAGAAATGGATGTACTTGGAGCAATAACGCAACATACTTAAATCTCATGGAGGAGAGGAGGAATTACTAAGCCTGAACTTTGGCTGGTTCTGGAATCCCTTCATCAGAGAAAGTGTGCCCAAAGAATTTTAATTTGACTTTGTAAATTTGTAATTTTCAGAATTCAAAGTAAGCCCTGCATCAGCAAGCCGACAGCATATTTGGTTGTGGGCTCTATCATGTTCTTTCTGTGTGGCCAGAAATACTAGCATATCATCACTATAATTCATACTAACAGCTGAGGACACTCCGAAACTCAATCTTTTGTATCCACACAAACCAACATGAGTTGAAACGGTAGTAATGTACCTGCAATTTTCTTCCAATTTCAACTGATGATACCCTTTGTTCAGATCAAGGCGAAAAAAAACTTAGCCACCATACAACTGGATAATAATATTGTCAATTTGCGGACTTGGATGTCGTTCTCTTTCAATTGCCTTGGTTGCTTGAAGCATGGCAACACAAATTCACACAGGCCCCACTGTCCTTTTCAGGTACCACCACTATGTTCCAGCAAAGTCTCTATTTCTTTTTTAACAGCTTCTTGTAGATGAAATGCAATTCGACGTTGTTGCTGAGCAACAGGACAAATGCCCTCATTAATGTGAAGTTGCACTTTCATTTCCTTTGTTTTCCTCATCTATGGAACAGTGACGGAAACCTATTCACTATGTCAGGAAGAGCATTTACATTGTAATTCACAAAAATTAGTCCCATGTCAGCAGCAGTGCTAAAGCTGAGCAAACAAGCACTCAACAAGGTGCCCTGAAGGACATGGGTTGGGGCCTGTACCTTTGGCTTTTTGTGTGTCATGGTCGCCATAAATGAACTTTGACTCTGTAATGTCGTTGAGGCTGCCCACATGTATACTTTGGTTTATGATGGTGTGAGAAGGGGCACTGGAGACAGTTTATGGTACTTTTCAGCTGGCATGACATCTATCGACGCACCACTGCCTAGGGTAAGCGGTATATAGCAACCATCAACCTTCAACTTTATTTTAGGACAATATCCAGATGAATGTCATGATTTCACTTGTCAATCCTTTTCCAGTTTGTATTCTTCCTTGCAAAAAACAAACTTCATGTGCATGTCTTTCAGTAGTCAGCTTTGACATCGCACACCCATCTTCTTCACTATTGCTCGACAGTGACATCAAAGAACCTTACAATGAGAAATTAGATGACAATTGGCCTTTTTCAGTTTTTACTTGCCTCAACTGATGTTATTGTTTACTTTGGTGGGCGTTACTGGAATACTTCTGAAACTTTCTGGCAGCCATTTTATCTTCCTGATATGATACACTGGCAGCCATTTTGTCTTTACAATGTGACGCACTCACCCTTTCTCTCACTTTGCAAACTGATACAAAATGGTTCTCTTTCCTGCAGCCTTCACATATCTGTCAATGGCATAATATTTACCTTCATGCTGAAAAAAAAATCCACATTGATAACCCAGCTTCTTTTTCTTTGGAGACATCATTTTGTGTCCTTCCATCTTGTGCATGTTCTTGCTCTTCACATTAAACACCGATCCACTCTGGGGCCCTCCGGTCTAGAAGTCAGAGGCTTGTTTGTCAGCATGTTCTTCGACTTTGGCCGCCATAAACATACGCGCTCCAGACTGAGCGTTCCTCTGACCATTCGGTGTCTGAAGAAATCAGAAGGGCAATCATCTATGACTCTGACACGTATGACATCTTTATTATTGAATTCATTAAATCTGCAATATTTGATGAGTGATTCAAGTCGTTCAACAAACTCATCGATTGCTTCGTCTGTTTTTCATCACTCTTGATTTAAAATGTACCTTTCATAATCAAAATTTGGCACCAGATTGAATTGGAGGTACAATGCTGCTTTGACATCATGGTACCACCTGTGGTATTTTCTTTATCACTTCCGTTACTCCTTTTCCTACTATGTTTTTGAGATATTGGATGACCTTTTTGTCATCTGCTTCTTCCAGCGCATCAATGAAATCATCTAAAGCTTCAATTAAGGCAGTCGATCTAGCACCAATATTTTTCTTCTTGGCAACATTGAAAGTAGATGGTGGTTTCAGAAAGGCAGCAGCTGTATAAGCAGCTGTGGAACTTACTGACGTTGCGAGTGGAGTTATTTCCAACACTGTTTGCTGTCCATTAGGACCTGTCTCATTCATACAATCTTGATGGCCTCTGGTTTATCCCAGACTGATTTTGAAAATGTGGCCTCTTTCTTCTCAGCCAGTGGAACTTTCAACCTTTGAAGATCTTTGGAGTTGTACTGAGTCCATCCCGGCTGCTCCAGTGGGGTGCCTATTCACGTATCGACTGCTCCAAAAGCGCACCCCCAGTGCGTTCACTTGCACTGCTGCAACCAAAACTGAAATCAGATGCCTGTTGTTACTCCAGTTCTGATGAGTGAAATTGTATTTTATGTATTTAAGGCTTTGCTTTCCAACACCTGGTTGGTCTCTCCCTTTTAGCGCTTCTTCTCCTTTAGCGACTTCTGGTCGCAGCATTATTTTTCACTTTGCTGTCTCTGTTTGTTGGTGTTCTGTATCTGGTTATCACTGCCTTTACAAGCTTTATTGTACTGTATTAATGATGGCTCTGTGTTGGGTTGTGGCATCATACTTCTTATCTTGGTCATATTAGCAATTTTCTGACAGACGATAAATTAAATTTTCCGAAGGGCTTTGACTTTCTTCGAAGGTCTTGCACTTCCTGGGGCTGCACTTTGACTTCACATACGCCAACTGTCAATTCTCACTTCGACTGAGGCATGATTGGCATGCATAAGCAGTTTTCTGGACCTCAGCAAACTCTCTGGGAGAGCACTCCTCTCCAGTTGTAGTGTCTTCCCCAGCATGGTAGAATGTAAATGAATCACGATACATAGAGTTAGGTGTTACACATCTTTATTCTCTAGAGTGTAACCGTTAACTGACACGTACTGCATCATGAATATTATTAACCACACCCAATCATTATGTCACTAGACTATGTAGTCTGTTAGGGACCCAAGGGATTCCTCGTTCTAAAATACTCAAAACACTACATAGGCTATATGTTTCAGGTGAATGGTTGGTTAGATAGATAGGCTGTTGGAGATTAGGTAATGTTAGATTGCAGGGATAGGGTTTTAAAGTAGTGAGGTTGTGATCTATGATATTAGGCATTCGTCAATTGCAGACTTAAAGTATGAGACACTATGGCAGACAGGCATGAGACTGAGAGGAGGCTATACTCATGAATAGAAGGCATGCAAAGGATGGACAGTAAGAAAAGGGTCACTCTGAAGACAGAAAAGAGAGGAACCAAGCTGAAGTCAGTCAAGGTTAATTTTTGGTGCAGGGTCTACTAGTATAGTGGGAGAAGGCTATCTGAGATAGCAGGAAATCCGAGTATGGAAACTGTAGAAAGCAATCTGAGGTTGTAAGTTGTAGAAAGTAAAAACCTACATAGTGTTCCATATTTGGGGAAGGCAGCTTAATGCATGCAAGTCCAAGTGTGCACATTACAAACACTGTGAGTAGCCTGTTGTGTGCCAACCCTAGGACACCCCTTTTAAACATATTGTGGAGTTTCCCAGCCTAGGTACTGGGTTTGCACGCTGCACAAGAGGAGTTGGAGCAGAAAAGAGACAAGGTCTCATTTAATGATCTTCCTACACTAATCTGTATTAAAGGTTATTTTTTAATATTTTATTTACTCACCCACTGAAAATAAGTAATTTGTCATTGTCTGAGACTGTCTTGTCAATGCACAGTAATATATTATATTTGGTTTTTTACCAACTTCCATTCTAGGTTGTTTCTACAGCACAGCAGAGCAACCACTCATATGACAGGTACTTGCAGCTAACATGTCAAACGTTTGTTGTGCATGTGTGTATATGTGACTAGTATAGTGTATGCATTGTATGTATAAGAGCAGCAGAGTGATGATGGAAGGTTGGTAGGTTCCATTTTAAAAGTTCCTAGCCTGTTCGGGTGCACAAGATGGAGGTGAGGTTGTTTCCCCAAACAGTGGAAGTGTATTGCTGACATTCTTGAAGCAGGAGGGAGGAGACCTAGAAACTGAAGTACATACAGAGGGGACAGAGCTCCTATAGAAACTTGTGTAGGATTTTCTGCTGAGAGAAGCTCCTGAATATTCCTCCTGTAGCAATGCCACTTGGTAGATGGGCGGGGCCGGGGTGGGGCATGGGCGCAGTCTCTGTTGTTCGGAGTGTGAGGGATCCTTTAGGTAAGACCAGGCTTTTGCCTCTTTCCTGATCATTGTCTTCTTGGCTGTTCATAGCGGATGTATGACGTTATAACGCATACTATTACTCCGCAGACCATTACAACGCGACTTTTACTCCGCATACCGTTACAACGCATAGCGCCTTGGGGCGCTGGATAGTGGTAAGTATAATTTTCTATTCCAACACCAGTCCCCGTGGACACTAGGGAAGGTGTTGGATAGAAAATTAAACTTATTCCCTATCCTACAGCGCCCCCCAGCGCAATGCGTTGTAACGGTATGCGGAGTAAAAGTCGCGTTGTAATGGTAGTGCGGAGTAAAAAATGCGTTGTAACAGGTGTATACCGTTCATAGCTAGGTGCCGATAGTTCACAGCTCTTTGTGCCTCTATTGTGGGTGCTCCAGGCTGGAGATTACCTCGCAGTGAAGCGCACCACACCAGGCAAAGCCTATGTATGCAGACCAGCATGGAGAGGCACTTGAACAATAAGCCACCCCAAACAGCTTATATGTATCTAATGCTGACAATATCATACATGACAACATTTGGGAACAATGAAAGTAGTTTTGCTATCTTTCTTTAATGCTGAAATTATCAGCAGCTACGGTGCAACAGTATCAGACAAATAATCCTATTGCTAATGCCAGTGAAAGGACACTCGCTACAAGGAGAACACCCTGAAGGGCCCTAATGTGCAGCTTGTTTACTGGCTCTTGTTAGTATTAATGCGTTACAACGTTTCTGCATTTGAGCTTCTATGTGATGTCCGTACAATCCTATACAACTTTGTGAATCTCTCATAAGAGGTAAGGTATCCAATAGATTTGTAAAAAGAGACTATCCAAGAAATCTCAGGGGCCCTTCAAATTTGATCTCTTGTATGATGGTGAAATCTTATTACAGGACAAATGGATCAGAAGGCAGAGCGCCAGACTGACACCTTTTACACACAGAGAGAATGAACATAATAAAGAAAGCAATGGCAAACATTAGTTTTTGAAGTCGTGTGCTCCCAGGTAACTGACTTGGTGCACAGGAGGGCGCTGTCGAGTAAACGAAGGAACGAACGTCGAGCGAGGAACGAGGCCGAAAGCATCCCGGACGCGGTAGGAGCCGCGAGCTGTGTCCCGGATGCGGCCGGAGCCGCGAGAGCCCCCCGGATGCGGCAGTAGCCGCGAGTGGTGTCCCGGGTGCGGCCGGAGCCACGAGAGCCCCTCGGACGCGGCAGTAGCCGCGAGTGGTGTCCCGGGTGCAGCTGGAGCAGTGAGAGCCCACCAGACGCGGCAGCAGCCGCGAGTGGTGTCCCGGGTGCGGCCAGAGCCGCGAGAGCCCCCCGAACGCGGCAGCAGCCGCGAGTGGTGTCCCGGATGCGGAGAAGCCGCGAGGGCTCCCCGGGTGCGGCAGGAGCTGCGAGGAGTTGTGAGCTGTGAGCAGCATTTCGGGTGTGGCCAGGCGCGGCTGAAGCTGTAAAGGTAAAGGTCCCCAGAACGCGGCAGGACCCACGAGTGGTTCCAGGTACGTGGCTGAAGCCGCGAGGATCAACCTTGTGGACCTGCAATCCCTTCTTTTGACTGCAGCGGAGCAAGGATTTTGTGAAATTACCGTAAGGAGCCCCCCATAACCACCTCTAAGTGACCACTCGCATTTACTATACAATCTCATCTAAGTGGCCACCTGTATTCACTATACGGTTTCCTAAGGCTCGGGTTGTGTACTAAAAACCCTCCTTAGGAAGCAGGCCTTATCCTCACAGGATTTCTTTCGCAGCAGGAGTAACGAGCGGTATTAATATTATAATAATCAAGTAACGAATGACTGGTAACTAATGTCTGACGTCTGTGAAAACCTTATAATTTCATAAGAAACAGAGTTAGAGAGCGGGAACTGGGTGCTAGCTTTGGTGTTGCATGAGCGGCGCACCGGTTTACTGGCCCTTGGAGCTTTACCTCTCTGACTGTGTTGACTGGAATTGGGCAAGAGTATCTCCTCTAACGTTGGATCAAAAGTAGGGGGCAGAAGGGGATAGCATATTAAGCACACAGGTGGTTAAGACCCCCAGGTAACAACTCTCCGCTATAAACAGGACGACTAAAATTACAACTAAAACAATACTAAGTGATCTACTATACTGTAATGGCTTATAAAAAATTAAGATCAAGAACCATCTTCATGAAGAGGATGGGAACGGAAGAGGCAATTAGAAAGAGCACTAGCAAGACGGTACGAACTGGAAAGTCTGTAGCAACTCCTGGGATTATAAAGCATTTTGCAAAATTAAACCCAGATGATCAGGGGCAAGTACCAAAAGATCAGATAATTGAGGAAAAAAAGGGAATAAAGAGAATGGAAAGGATGGAATACATCAAACTCAAATTCAAAATCAAAGAACACCTGAGGTTCCTCAAAAAAGTATCTTAATCGACCGGGAGGACTCAATTCCGAATTTAATGGCATCAGGATCAATAATACCGGAATCATTCAAAATACAACAATCTCAAGAATATAATATCACCTGTCCAGATATTAATATCAAGGACCTAATATTTCACATGGGACCCCAAAAGGAGACCCAGAATATTCAGAACAGTACTCCACGAAAACCATCAGATCTAGAGGGATTCCTTGAAAAATCGCCAGATCTCTCTCTTTTTAAAACTACAGGTTTTTCTAACAACTACACCCCAGTATCTAAATCTTTGTTTACCCTGCAAAATATCTTGGAATCAGTTCTCATCCATTTAGGGAACATATTGGAAAATTCTGACCAAACGCTTGATACACAACTAGGAAGTCTGTTGTAAATGTAAAGGGAAAAACTCTGACAATTCAAAAGTTGAAACAAAAAAAACGCCTCTCCCTCCAAAAAAAGAAACTGCAACTCAAACCGGAAAGAAACTATTTATGGAATCTAAGGGTAATCAGGATTATAACCTGATATATTCTCTCAGAAACCTTTTCAAGGAGGAAACCAAATCAGTGTCACACCATCAGCCTGTAGCTTACTATCCAATTTTTACAAAAAGTAAACCCAAATCTACTTTGAACAGTCCTGTAATATCTCATCTTAAAGCAACTGCCGATATTGAGCTATCTAATGATGACATACAGGGCCTAGAAAGTACAAATAAAAAACAAAAACAAAAGATGACCAAACTGAAAAGGAGAAAGACGCTAAGAAGAATTGAGAAAAAGAAAGCCCGTAAAATTAGATTTCAGAATAATCCCCCTTTACCAAGCGGATTATTAGGTAATGAGGAAAGAGCAGAATTGCCCCAGATCCCAAAAATAAAGGAGCAGAAGTCGCCGGCGAAAACCCAAAGTGATAACTTTAACCAACTGAGTAAACTAAACCCAAAGGCAACACATTTTCTACTAGCACCACACGGCCCTACAAGCCCGGCATTAAGAGAGATCCCAAGAAGAACTTTCTCTATTCAGAAAAAGGATCCACAAGCAGAGGAGATCAGGTCCAATAATCTGTAAATCACAGAATTATTCCCTTCAGATGAAGCTCCACTCAATCGCGACCGAATTATTAGTCTGCTTCAAAAGATTCAGCCGTTACAATCCCTAGCGCGAAATGAAATAAAACTAGTTATGTTCCCGGAAAAAAACAAAAATAACGACTGCGATTGTAGAATTTTGGTCTCCAGTAATACCAGGAATTATATTGATGGAGAGTGAGACTCTCCACAAATATGGTTATGATCTGATCCCAGTATTAAAGCACAAAGTTCAAAAGAAACATATATCAGAAGTATCTCTCAAAACGCAGCGACTGAAGCAAACCTTTAACACCATGATCAATTCCCTAGACCATGTTGCAGAAAACATATTTGTTTCTATAAAGAATGGCGAAAGAGAAATCTGGAGTAAAAATACCCCCAGCAAGGAAATAACAAAGAGGGATCATTCATGGGCCTGGATTTCGGAGACTCTGAACAGTAATAAACACATTAAGGATAACAAATTCCCTGTTTAGCACAGGCTTGACGATCTCCTCTTGGAACATAGCGGGAAAAACTAAAGAAAAAATGGCTGAAATAACAAAAAACTCTCCAGCTATAGTGGCCCTTCAAGAAACTTGGACTACACAAAATTTTAATCAAGAGAGATATTTTGTATATGATATTCCTGCAGAGCAGGTTGATCGGGGTCATGCGAAAGGTGGGATAGCGATTTTATTAAACGAAAATTACAATTGGGCCCAAGAAATAATTCCAACTAACTCAAAGAATCATCAATGTATTAAGATCAAGTTTGGGACAAACCTTGCAGAAACCTTAAAAGATCTACTAATTTATAATGTCTACATCCCCCCTAGAGTAAAAATGGACGCACTTGCTATAGAAATCTTAAAAGATATTGAACAAACAATTGAAAGTCAAGGTTATCCATCGCTTTTTATTATGGGTGACTTTAATGGGAAAATATCTAATGAGTTATTACTAAAACGGGCAAATTGGCACAAAGAAGAGGCCCTGGGGATCTCCATTCTACTACATCCTAAAGAAAATAAGGCGGATAAAAGAGGAAAAATCATAATAGCATCACTCCCCATGTTAAATGGAATAATACTAAATGGCAATGTAGAAGGAGACATTCCTGCCTCAAATACAAGACAGGGAAACTGTAGCTCCTCATTGCTGGACTACATGATCTGCAGCTACGATTTGTTTGGATCAGTCTCACAACTGAAAATTAATTTTGTCCATGGTAGTGACCATGCTATTTTACAAGTAAGTACAGAGTGGAAAACACAACTTTTCCCGTCAAGCCAAATTATGTACAGCTATAGCACAGTTTTGGCAAACCCAGTACAAAGACGGATTCATTGGAATTCAGCTACACTTAATTAGATAATCACAATAATCGATTCAACGCAACTCCTACAAGTAATGCATTCTACAAATCCGATAACAAATTTTGAAATGGTTATCAAAAAGCTAACACAAAAATTACAGGAAAAGTTGATGCAACCGAGAACAACAAAGAATCAAAACAAAAAGCCAAAATCAACTACTAATACAAAACTTCTAAATAAACTGATAAGAGCACAGTTTCTAGAAAGCTCAGCATCCAAACAGTTAGAAATTAACAAATTGAAAAACCAACATAGGAGAGAAAAAGAAAAAAATAAGAGAATAACCCAAGATAAAAACTGGGTAGACCTGCAGATAGCTGCGAAACAAAACAACCAACGTGCCTATTGTAGTATAAGTGCCAAAGAAACGGGTAAGAAAAAAGCATTACAAGCTAATCCGGTGCCTCCAAAAGAATGGGAACTCTACCTTGCCAATTTATATAAACTAAATACCAAATCAGAAATTGGCCATAATTTTGCTAGGAATTCAGAAATAAAACCCTTAAATAGCGGAGTATCTAGTCCATTTTCAATTGAGATACATATAAGAAAGGCGAGAACGACAGGAGCAACGGGTCCTGACCAAATTCCGATCAAGGTCCTCCAATGCAACCCCAAAGAATGGAGTAAGATGTTATCTCCCCTCTTCAACCATATTTTTAGTACTGGGGAAATCCCCAAATCTTGGAAGGGAAGCATTGTAATACCCATACATAAAAAGGGTACGAGGCTGCATCCTGGCAATTACAGGCAGATAGCCCTTCTGGATGCAACAGGAAAAATCTTTACAGCAACAGTATTAGATCATCTTAAGGACTGGGCCTTTTCATCTGGACTAATTCCCCTACATCAGGCTGGATTTAGACCAAAGCATTCGGTCACCGACAATATTGCTGTGTTGCAAACCATCTTAGATAAATACGTGACAATTAAATCCCAGGTTGTATATGCTGCTTTTATTGATTTTTCCACCGCATTCGATCGAGTGGATAGAGAAACACTCTGGAGAAAACTTAGCAAAATGGGTATCCGGGATAAACTATTACATATATTAACATCACTACATACAGATACCTGGTGTCAGGTCCAAATGGGGAGGGAAAATGGTCTTACTAGTCCCATCCCGACTCCAAACGGCCTTAGGCAAGGATGCCTTCTTGCTCCCCTACTGTTTTCCCTTTATCTTAGTGATATGCCTCAATGTTTTCAGCAAGTATGCAACTTTCCACCAAAAATAGCCTTCCACAATATACATACTATGTTATATGCAGACAATGTAATTATATTAGATCTAACCCCATTTGGTTTGCAAAGAAGCCTCCAGGCACTTCATAATTATACGGAGGAAAATTATCTAATACCTAACATCGCGAAAACAAAAATAGTTTCATTCTCAGGAAGGAAAAAGAGCACCAAATTCAGCTGGTTCCTAGGGGGAAAAATGGTGGAAGTGGTAAATGAATATACCTATTTAGGTCGAATTTTCACCAAGTCTTTACAAAATAGGCCCCATACTCTGAATCTGACCCAGAAATCTGATGTGCATGTGGGAGCACTTTCACGGTTATACGCAGCATCTGGACAAAGACACTTTTCTTCCATGCTTAAGGTATACAGCGCCAAGATCCCACCAGTATTGTCATACGCCCTCGAATATATACCAATAAGCCAACGGAGTTTTTTAGACCTAAAAGAAGGAAAGATCATACGGAAACTAACGAAGCTGTCTCAGGCGGTACCAGTACAAGCTCTCCGCCTTGAGTACTCATTAACCAGTTCCTATGCTCGAGGAATTGACAATATCATCAGGTGGGCGTACAATCTCCTCCACGCGGAAGAAGGAACGCTTCGATCTCTGCTCAAAATAGAAACATTTGAATGTGATTCGTCGAAACATGTATTTTCAAAAAATGCTTTATCCGCTTTCAAGTTATCCGAGACTAACATCAACCTGTTACTATCTTGGACACCTGCCCAGCTGAAACTCTTCTTAAAGCCCTTTACTCCATGACTTAGTTTTGACCTTGACTCTCAGTACTGCTCTAAATTGCCTTTATATAAGAATGTTACAGAAACTATAGCTTTTAAGAAACCTCAGCTGTATGTTAACTTTAATCTAAACCATGGGGTCAGGAGATCGATTGTTCTGCTCCGATTTGGGATACTTCCTGTAAAAACCGTCACATCTAGGTGGCACCTAAAAGAAAGCACTATTTGTAATTTGTGTAATGGTGGAGAGCAGGACTTGGAGCATTTGTTGTTTATCTGCCCAAATGCGATAGTAGTAAAGGCAAGAAAAAGGTTTTTACAACCAGTTTATACCAAATGTAGAATTAATTCAGTACAGGAACTGATTATTTTATGTAAAGCTCCGCCAAACGAATTTGTTTGCTACAATTTTTACACATTTTTAAAACCATTTTTAACTTTGTATTAGGATGAAAACTTTTAACAAAACGGTGTAAAATTGAATACTGTGCATTAAATATTTGTGGTTCTCAGTGGAGAACCAAATCAAATAAATACAAATAAACTTGAAACTTGAAACTTAATAAAGAAAGCACTCAGCTTAAACAGGCCCATTGTTAGATCTCGGGGTCTCTAGTTGGCAGAGGTCGGTACCACTGTCCAAATAGGGACCCTTGCTTCTTGTCAGGGCAATGGGGATACACTCTTTAGATAACCCCTGCTCACCCCCTTGGTAGATTGGCTCGAGCAGACAGGCATATCAAATGCAATGTGTAAAGTATTTGTACCAACACTCACAGTAACACAGTGAAAACACCACAAATGGACTCCACACCAGTTTAGAAAAATAAAGTATTTTTATCTAAACTAAACAAGACCAAAAAGACCAAAATCCAACATACACAGTTCAAGAATATGATTTAAAAAGAGTTCAAGGGTTTGCGTCAAAATAATCCACAGTTGCGTCACGTTTAGCCCAAAGTACCTGTAGATGTGACAAAAGTTCCGAGTGGAAGCTGCAGCATTGAAAAACAAGTGATGCGTCACTCCTGAGACCCTGGGGAGGCGATGTGACAGCCCCACTGCACGCAGTGGGCATGTTGCAACTAATCCGGTCTGTATGGGGAGGGATGCGATACCTTGTATGGATTTTAGTGCGCAGGTTCGGTAGGAAGCGTCTCCCACTGGCACAATACAACAATCTTCGGGATGGCAACGATCTCAGGTGCGGCAGCTATGCGCGGCGCAACGTCGATCTTCTCCTCTCGCGGCCCCTCGATGCGCTGGCCCTGCGACGATGTTCGCAGCTATGTGATTCGGTCCGCAAGCCAGCTATGGGACGATCTCACCAAGCAACGACATGCTCTGCGAAGATACTCGCAGCGACAGGAATCTTCCCGCACCGGGGAGATGCGCTCCGCAAGCGAAAAATGCGTTGGTTCTTGCAGTGGCAACAGGGCTGTGATGTTCTTCGCGGCAACGGGAATTTTGTTGCACTGTCAACCATGCGCTCTGCAAGCGAGTGATGCGTGAAAATTGCAGATCTTCTTTTCTTCTTGTCCAGCTCCCCAAACAGCAGGCACAACTTTTGTTCCTGGGACTTCCTAACAGGAGGTCAGCTCTCCACAGGCCCTTGGAGATCTCTTCAAGCAAGGGGACACAGCAACAGCAAAGTCCTTCCCCTCTCCTTGGCAGCAAAGTAACTGCTGGTCAGACCACAAACACACAGCAGGACAGCTCTTCCTCTTCAGTCTTCCAGCTCTCTCCTTGGAAGAGGTTCCTTCTTGATTCCAGGATGATCTAAATTTCAGTGGTCTGGGGTCCTGTACGTATACCCCAAAAAGTCTTTGTTCCCTTTGTGCAGGAGGGATCTGAGCCCGATATGAACCAGTTCTGGGTGTTGCTTGAGCACTTTGTTTTCCTGACTTCTTCATTCCTTTCAGAGAGATGGGCAGGGTCATCAGCCACCCAGCAGGAGGTGGAGCCAGCATTGTGGAAGGCCCTATTCAGGCCCAGGTGCTAACCACTCCCACCACTTAAGATGCAGATGGAGCTATTCAGCCTACGGATGACTCACTCAGCCTTTGGGAACCACCCAGCCCCTGTCACTCACAAACCAGACAGTCAATTCACAAAAAGGCCAAGGCACACAGAAAGGTCAGACAAGAAAACAGCCACTTTCTAAAAGTGTTGTTTTCAAACACAGGATTTAAAAACCATCCTTCCTAAAAGATGTGTAATTAAATTCTGAGTTCAGGGATGCCAGACTTTAGTTTTCTATCTGGCTCCTATGGGAAGATATGCAGGTAAACATTATACACAACATTCTCTATTATAGCCTATGGGCAAGATAGCCTTTCAATAGTGAAAAACGAAAATGGCTGTAATTCACTACCAGAGCATGTCACACACACTAGTACATGCTCTACCTTTCACATACACTGCGCCCTGCCCAGGGGGGTACCTTGGGCCTTCCATTGGGGTGTCCAATGTGTACAGAAAGGGAAGGGTTAGGCCTGGCCAGTGTGGACACTGGTGAGGTCAGCATGGCAGTTAGCAACTGCACACAGGCACTGCGGTGGCAGGCATGAAACACCATTTTAGGGCTACTCCTGTGGGTGGCAATCAGTGCTGCAAGCCCACTAGTAGCATTTGAATCACCAGCCCTGGCACACTCAGTGCACTTTACTAGGGACTGCCTGGTAAAACAAATATGCCATTCATGGATAACCAATCACAATAACAATTTACCTAGGGAGCACTTGCACTTTGACACTGATCAGCAGTGGCAAAGTGCCCAAAGCATCTAAACCAGCAAAAACGAAATCCAGCACAGCGTCAAAAATAGAGGAGGTAGAGGCAAAAACTAAGGGGAAACCACGCCAAAGATGCCAGGTCTAACACCCATCATAAGAATGAAGGCTGCTTTTAGCCAGGACAATGGAGCATTTTAGTCAGCTCAAGAATTTAGCCAACAATGAACTGCAGCTGATTCAACTCTCGTTTTCTATAACCACGGGCTCATTTTACTCTCCTTCCACGATGTTTTCATTCAATTTCTCAATTATTCTATTAAGTCAACAAGATTATGTATTGTGGTTGATTACCACTTGCATGCTACCAGTCAATGTCACACAATCGTTAGACATATCTTCGTAGCTACAGTAACATTCAGACACACAACCTTCACTTACCTTAATCACGATTTACGAACAGAATGTTACGTTTTTAACTAGTTATAGTTTTAACTGAACTTTGAATGTTTGCTTTCACATTTACATTGCTCTGTAGAAAAACTAAAAACTAAACACGGCCACAAACTGCACAGCTTCATACTCTGTTAACTTCTGTTATGTTGCATAGGTTTGTACAGATCATTTCTACCATTTGTATGGACCTATATCCCTTACAGAATTAATGAATTTATAGTTATCGACACACCTTAATTATAATAATTGCATTTGTATGGTGCTTACTACCCCTGTTGAGGGTTTACGCCAGCCGGCATCGGTAGTGGGAGTATCTGCCGGGCGGTGACGTAGGGAGGGGGAGGGGCAGGGTGGGTGGTAGTAATCTATGGATTACGGAGCTTTACAGGTAAGTAAACATATAAATAAAACGAATTTCGTTGCGCGCACTGCATCACATTTGGGGATGCAGTTCACGCAACAAAATTTGTTTTATTTATTTATATGTTTACTTACCTGTAAAGCTCTGTAATCCATAGATTACTAGCGCCCACCCTGCCCCTCCCCACGTCACCACCCGGCAGGTACTCCCACTACCGACCGCGGCTGGTTTACACTTGTTATGGCAGGTAGCACGCTACCCCGGAAATCCAAGGTCAGTTGATAATTCAGTGGCTATTGGTGCTTGGATAATTCTTGTGCCAAAGGTAAAATATTTCAGTTATTTTATCCATGTTCTGTTTGGTAGATTAGGTTAATATGAGTTGGGTGTGAGTTCCTGGAAATGGTTGGAGGGATTAGTACATAGGCTAGATGAGGTTAGTTGTTTTTAAACTGTAGGGGTGTGTGTGCAAAGGAAGAGAGGTTGTGATCTCTGAGGTGAGATGTGGACAGTTAGCAGAAATACAACAACAGACAGTAAGACAGGCAGGTCAGTGACAGAGTAGACTACAGTCAGAGACTAAGGCATGCAGAGGACAGAGTAAGAAAAGGCTCATTCAATAGAAAGGAAGGGGGGGAAAAAATCACAGTTTTGAATAAAACATCTACCTTCCGCATCCTTTGAACATTCCACGCACCAACCCGGACCGGAAAACCCCCGAAAGTCACAGTTCTATGGTCCAAGGGGTGCAGAATGGTTTTTTAATTTTTTTTTAATAAATATAGGTTTATCGGTGAAAAGTCGAGCAGTTGGTGCAGATGTTTTTGCTCCAAACGACCAGTGAAAGATATGTTCAAAATGTGCCTGACTCATGCTTACGGCCATGTAAATGTTATTCTTCATAGAGACAAAATTATAATAAACCCTTTGACAAAGGCATGAGGACCTGTAGAAAAAAAAACAATAGAAATGCACAAGGCTGCTTCCAGCGCGCGATACCTGTGTTTTCCGAATTCTGAGATCTGCAGAGGATCGGTTTTGTCCCTCCTCTTGTTCAATGTTTTGCTCGATCACTTAGAAAGAAGAGAAAAAAAATATTCATTTAATTTCTTTATTTTGGCAATTTATATGGGTCAACAGACCCTATAAGAATGTATCCAGCCTTCGGGGACACACCACATAGCATAAGGAGCGTAGCTTGGTCAGTAAGATTGAGGGTAGGGGGGTGAGATTCAGAATTTCCGACAATCACGCTAGCATATCAGGCTGTTCTTTATATGGGAAGCTGCATATGAGGGGGGCTAAGGGCCAGAGGAAAGGGAAAGGAGTGCGATTTTGTGAGGGGTACTCAAAACACAGCATGTTGTAAATTAACCAAGGTTTAAGACCTTCAAAACAGACGAGTGTGTGTGTGTTTTTTTTGTTGGAGTGAGTATTTAAAAAACCCAGGTGAAATTGAACAGAATTATACCATACCCGTCAGAAAGCTCCTGAACCCAACTGTTTATTAAATAATACATTTATTAAGGGGGTGTGACACCCCAAACACTCCCCTTGAAGCTATGCCCTTTCATATCATGACGTTTTATCACCTCCTCCACCTCCTACCTCCACTAGATGGCACCACAGAGCACATTATGAAATATAAAGGAAGGTATAGGACAATTAGACACGGTTAGCAACTATCAGGTGGTTGCAAAGCTGATAGCCCAGTGGAGAGTGAAGGGTTGCTGTAAGTCAGTCTCTACTTTGAATGGACAGGAGACCTTTATCTAGGCACCACATTGGATTTTTTATTCTGTACCCTACGCGTGCCCACCTAAACAGGAATTGATGAAGTGCTTAATTTGTTAAAAAATACAGAATTGTAGGTGCTGCTGAATGCTGATGTTGCCGAATACCCAGGCTTCTTGGCCTTGATTCCACCTTATATCGCTTTTCTTCCCCATCCTAAACTTCCTGTCCTTATCTCCTACTTGCGTTCCCCATTTACAACTCTTTCCCTATCTTTCTCTTCCTCCTTCTCTCTCCCTTTCCCTGTTGCTTGTGGTGGACGTCTGCTGATGAAAACATAAGTCCCAGTCTTCAGAAATGAGAGTTGGTGCCCACCAGCTATAAACACTAGCACAAAATCATCAGTGGATGGGTTCAGGGTGACCAGAAGTGCCAGTTGTGCCTGGGCAGTCCCAGTTTTCCCACCTTGTCTCCCTTTAACATTCACTGACAGGGTCGACTGAACACAGAAGGCACTTTTACATGTGATCCTGTGCATGATTAGTTACCCGCACTTCTCAAAAAGAATTTTAACACAGATGTCACGGTGTATAACACTGCATGTAATTTCTCTTAGTGCCTCTATGTCTATGTTGTCAAAGTTGCTGAACTTTGTCAGTTAAGTCATTCTGTGTGCCTTGGTTGATGAAAAATTGTAGTCCCTCTTCTATGTTTGTGTTAAAATCTGGTCCGCCTCGGTGGGTGGGATTTTTTTTAGATGTTTGAGGCCCTTTCTATCACGTTCCAATAAGTGCTGCCTACCACATGTGCCTAGGACAGATAACAGGCGAGATTAGCGGAACTGGGCATTTAAAAGTATTTTAAATGGCCTCTTGGTCATGAAAATGGAGAATGAAATGACTGAAGTTTGTTTACTGTCATGTGGGAATGTGAACCCCAATCTCATTCCAGGCCAACCATGACATTATCCCCCGCGTATCCATGTTCTAACTTGTGCAACTAAGGCCTAGATGTATCAAGATTCCATTTTGCGAATCTTATATAGCGATTTTTAGCGAATCGCTATTTAGAATTCGCAAAATGGAATGTATGTAAAAAATCGCTTTTATTTAGCGATTCCTTTTTATTCCTTATTTGCGAATTCGCATATTGCGAATTCGCAATTAAGGAATAATTTCCAATGCATTCCTATGGGCCAGGAGGCCCATAGGAATGATTGTGAAGGAATTCTCAAATTGCGAATTCGCAATTTGCTAATCGCAATTTGAGAATTATTTCAAGGGTGCAGGGGTGTCTCAAAGACACCCTGCTGCACCCCTGAAATGTACATGTGTGTGCATATGGCGCACATACATGCCCTAAGGGCATGTGTGTGCGTCACATGCCACCCTAAAAAATGACAATTTGTGCATTTTTAAATGAATTTGCAAATTAACATCAACTACAATTTGGTGTTAATTTGCGAATTCTTAAACAAAATTCGCAATGTAAAAATGCTACATACATTGCATTTAAGGAATCGCAAAAATAGCGATTCCTTAAATGCTATAGCAAAATAAGGAATCTCAAATTTTTGCGATTCCTTATTTTGCTAATTTCTCATACATCCCAAAAGATGCAAAATGTCCGTTTGCGATTCGTAAAGGCCGAAATTCTGCGAAATTCGGCCTTAACGAATCGCAAAAGGCTTGATACATCTAGGCCTAAATTAATAAATTGGCTTGTATAGCATGGCTTTGTAAATGGATTCACATCGAAGTGTTTCCTAGATCGAGGGAGTGGGAATTAGGCAGGGGAGAAATGTACATTTTGTCTACGCAGTTTGCAACGTTTGGCACAGAATAATTTTTCCACAAAACCCCACTAATCGTTTCTTTCTCTTGGTAATTGTTTTCCCGTAAAAGCTATTTTAGAGGATTTTTTTGGTGCTAAACTGAATCTAAAGCCAGCTTAGAAGATGGATAAAAGATGTAAAACATTTGCACAACGGTTGAAACGGAAACCGCTGTACACCCTTTGGAACAGTCAGAATTGAGAAAGGAGCAGTTAACAGATTTTTTCTCAAAGTTGTTCAATTCGAAGTAATTTTCCATATGAAGGTCTAAGACATTCAATAAGTCTGCCTCCTCGTATAGAATGGCAGTGGAGTAGTTTAGTTAGATCAGCATACACCACACAGGAGGATGGTGCGCTGCCATTTTGTTGCTGAACTATTTTGTGGCTGTCTGTGGAAGGGTCCATAGGTGAGGAAGGGGCCTTTTAGGTTGACCCAGGTATTACAAGGAGGCTGGGGAGAGACTTTAGGACCTGGATCACTGCTTGATTCTTTAGAAAATAAGTACAGGGGTTCCAACATTTCCTTGGGACTCCACTTTATTTTTTTCAAATGTCATTTTTAACCTTCTTTTTTTAAACATATGCAACCCACCTATAAATGGTAGCAGCTTTACTTTTTATTACTTTTACATTTTTATTGTCTATTGCATATCTTGTCACAAATAAAATGAAACAAAAAAATCGAAGGCTTTCCAAGGCCGGGACTATTGGCGTTGCCTATGCTTCTTGAAATGGTCATGCCACTGAAGAGCAGTCTTGATGTTGGGGCCTTCAAACAGGCCTGGGGCTGACACTGTCATAGCAGTGAGTATGTTTTTTTTTTTTTGGTCAGTTGTATATTTTAGTTATTGCCAAGAGCAAGAGAGCTACAAACTAGGACGTCATTGTACGTACATGATCAGCACGACAACTTCCTTCAGGTACGCACAGGGCGACTTCACTTACCTTTCAACTTGGAGCGCACTTTGTTGGCAGTTTTCTTTATGTCGGCCGTCAGATCTTCCAGTTCTTGTTTGGTCTCTGAAAGGGGATGTTGAAAGATAAAGAGCATCATACAGAGAGGGGTGACAGCAGGGTCGTCTTAACAGCAGTGTAGGCCCTGGGGCAAAGCAGTGCCCTGAGCCCTGCCTACACAACCACTCACAGGAATAAAAATGTTTAACGGAAAATTAGTGTTAAATTCTGGTCTGCATGGGGCCCCTATGGTAGTGTGTCCCCTGGGCAACTACACAGCGTGCCCATGTGTTAAGACGCCACGGGGTGACAGTGTTGACCAGCTTTTATGCCTGCGCACAGTGGCGTAATAAGGCTGGCATGGTCCCTAGTGCAAGCAAGGAAAAAGGACCTCAGTGATTCCAGTTGGGTGAGACAACCGTAAGTGGGCTGCAATGGGCCCCTCATATCATTGGCCCCTGTGTCACAACCTGCTGCACTAATGGTAGCTACACCACTGCTAGGCACTTGCAGAGAACGGGAGACATAAAGAGGGCTGACGGAAGACTACGAGGGGGACAGGAAAGGGGAGAGAGCTAGTGATATGGAATTGATGGTGCTAGAGAGAAGGTATGATGAGAGGAAGGAGGTAGGGGTAGAGAGAGAGAGAGAGAGAGAGAGAGAGATGGAGAGAAATGGAGATAGCCAGAGGTCCTTCGCCACTCTTCCACCCTGTCACATGAAATTTGCATAGAGATAGGGAGGCAGAGAACTAGAGCAGGAACCATGCGTAAGGGTCTGTGGGATACTAGGAGGAAGAGAAAGAGAGGTGTTAGACGGCCAGAGGCAGGCACACACCTTTCGGTCGATGTATTTAGAAGTATTTGAAACAGAAACATTGAATTACAATAATACCAAAATGTTTTATACCGAAAGAGGAAAAAAAAAATATCGGAATTTTGAATTGGAAAACCTCAACATAAATTCGGAAAATCATAGGACGGAAAACAAATAGCTAAATTATTTTTTCAAACTCTTTAGCTAAAATGGTTATATTCTATAGCAAAACAGCCAGGTTAAATGTACCTAAAAAACACAACAACACCAAAACAGCCACATTAAATATACTCAGAAAACAATGCACAGTTAGCTTTTCACTGCATTTAGCGTGACTACTGGTACATGTCATAGCACAAACATTGTGCATTCAAAGTTAGAAGGGGAGTGCCGGGGTAGAGAAGGCGGTCTTGTTTTCTCCTGACAGGTCAGTTGTAATAGTAGAGAACGAGGGGAATAGGGCAGAAATGCCATTATCACTAAGGTGATACGTTTTTCTGTGCCTCACACTCGTGCATCATTTTTTGTGTGTAGATTTTTAATTTACAGTAAGTCTGCTGTCATTATTAATGACACAAGTTACATGGACATGTGTTATGTGGGTTTATTTACGTGGCCTGGCTTCTGTCGTCAAGGTGTTCCATTAGTTATGTTCTGGAACTGCAGATGTCAGTAGTTGGTGCCAGTGGCGGCTGCTAAGGAAAGAGGGGTGGTGAGGCATGGGGGAATTGGAGAAAAAAAACGTACCTGGTTATAGCCGCTGCCTCTCCTCCATCCTCTTCTCTTCCTCCTGACTCCCGGAAGCAGGAAGTTCCCCTGCTCCTCTAAGCCAATCACGATGATGTGGTCACAAGTATAACAGCAGCGTCGTGATTGGTCTGAGTGGCCTGTTTGGCCGCTCGGGCAGTGCCTGGGAGCCCGGGGACAGTTCTTCACCCGGTTGTGCAGCACAGCTGGGTGGAGAAATGCTAAATGCGCATAACAGTTTGGCCGGCTCAAGACGGCCGGCCAAACCATCATGCGCACTTAGTGCTCATACCACTCCTCCTGCGAACCAGCCAAGCCACGCTCCTCTCGAACCTGGCTCCAAGCATGATAATAACAATGTAATATTAACTTTTTAGTTTTCTTTGTTGCACTGCTCTCAGAGCAGTGGGGCGACACTCCTCCGCCCTAGCTGAGGAGCCGCCACTGGTTGGGGCAATGGCTGATGATCTGATGTGCTGAGCTGCTGCTCCTTCTTTGTTACGATAAATCCTAATAATCTTTTTGCAAGTCCTGCATTGTTTCTACACAGCAGATTTGCGACAAGCTGGTGTTTATAAAGAGGGAACAGAAACAGGAAGGAGAGGGAGCCTGTTGGGGAAGCATTTTTAAGCAAACCAAAGCAGCAATTTTACACCTGTCCGTGTTGCACAGGACTATGGATACATCATATGGTACTTCGGATTTTTATAACTTCACCTTTGTGCATGGGTGATTACTGTTTAACTGTCTGGGGCACATTTAAGGTTGCTATTAACGTAGCCTCGCATTATTCGAACTGAAGCCTAGCAACCTTTATCTTTCTCTTGGTGTTCACGCACTTGCTTGCGCTGATGGTACAAAGGCTTAATGGAGTGACATCAATACGCTGGTTACATGACAAGGAGCAACCTGTTTGACATCTGGCCATGATGATGTGAGGCAACCACATAAGGTTACGCCATTGTGACCCTTGCATAGTGGCTATCTTAATTTTTGTCCAACATTTATGAGAACTCAGCATGGCACACAGTGCTCGTTGATTTAGAAACAAGTATTGGCATTCACTTCAGCTTGAGAATTTTTATATGAATTATTAAGGAACTTTGAGTGATATTCTTAAATTTGAATCAGCAAGCAAAAATAAATATCCTTTTCTGCAGGTAAAGCGTTTGACAGTATACAATACTACATTGTTTGGAACTATGTGTCATATTTCAATTCCATATTAATTTGATTTGTGGGGAAGAGTGGACAGTAAACTCGTCCTGTTCTTACTGGTGAAGTCTGGACACTGGACAATTCCACTTATAACCTCATAATGAGTCAACCTACCTTAGCCCTCAGTCCACCTCAGACCTTTTGACCTGATGGATCAGAACCTTCTTTGAGATAGACTGAATGGAAGGAGTATTTTTAAAATTACATAGCCACAGTTGATGTCTAGGTAGATATAGCACCTGAACAAAATAACAGGATTCTTTTACATTTGTTGGGTCCAAAGATGCTAAAAAAAAATTACCCTCCAATGCATGTCATCTTTGGGAGGAGGGGATGTTGATGTGTTTACTAATGCTATCAAACATATAGCTAATTACTTTGCTCCCAAGGTTTGCATTAGGTTTACATGATACACAATTTTCAAATGAGGCAAAACAAAGGTGAGTCTGTATATGAGTATGTTAATGATTTAAAGAAAATTACATTAGATTGCCAATTTCGTGCATTACAGGATGACGTGATTCGAAACCAAGTTGTGATGCTTGTGTGTATCCTGTCATTCAAGAATGTTTAGGGGTTAACAGAGATTCTCCCCCTAATGATTTCCTGTCTATAGTAAGAAAACCAGAGACGTTTAGCATGTGTGCCAGTGCTTTCAAGGCTCATGAAAAGATGATGGAGGTAGTATCTAAGATTAAAACAAACTCATAGAATACAATGAATTTGTGTCACTCTTTTGGAAATGGTAATTCAAAAGAACCTCCAAGATGTTACAAATGTGGTATTTTATAAGATCTAGCATTTTCTAGAATGTATCCTGTAAGAAAAGCCAAGCGAGTGTGAGTAGTATCATGGGTCACTATGCCGAAGTATGCAAGAGAGAGATCCAAGAACGTTAGATTGAGCAATGCAATTGAGATAAATGACAAAGAATCTTACAAAAGTGAAGATGATATGAATGATAATATTATGACATTTTAAGAAATTCCTACTTTGAATGTTAAGTATGGTTGAAATTTGGAAGAATTACATTTAAAATATATGCAGATTCATGTTCTCCGTATGCTATAATTAATGAGGAAGTTTGGAAGGAAAAACTTGTGAATAAAGTGAGTAGTTTCCACAGACATTTAACCTGAAGTGTACAGCATTGAGATAATTGATATGCTAGGATTCAGGTTGTTCAAATTTGAGTTCAAGAATTGCAGTACATTTGGTAAATTACATGTCACTAGAAAAGGTCTATCTGTGTTAGGATCATGACCAAGGACATTTTCATATTATACTGGGTCCGAATAGTAAAGAGCAAGTCTTAGTAATAGATGAAGGTACTAAAGGAGGCGAATTGATTTTCATGAAATTTCCTACGATGTTCAGTAATGAGATTGGCAAACTCGAGCCTAGTTACTTCCTTGCACTGGGGCATAGATAGGTGGCTGCGCAACTGAGAGTGTGAGAGAGAGAGAGAGAGACAGAGACAGAGATGCAGGAAGGAAGTGTTAAATGAAGGACATGTAAAAAGAAGAAAACACAGCGACAAGGAAGTAGATAAGCATGACAAAATGACTGCAAGGGTGAAATGGCTGATGGGCGAAGTGTAAAACATTTGCATGGGTGTGTGAAATAAAGAATGGCTGGAATGATGCAAGGATGGACGAATGGATGAATGGATAAATGAACGTTTAGATGGATGGGTGAATAGATAAAAAGAGGGTGAAAAGATAGATGGTTTAAAAATAATGTATGTATGTATGTATGGGAAAAGGATGGACAAATACCTGGAAGTGCAAGTGAAACGATTGAAGAATGGATGAAGAGTGAAAGGATTAAAGGGTGGATATATAGAATGGTAAAGGAAGGATGGATAGCATGGTGAAAGGGTAGATAGAAGCATGAAAAGATGGATGGATGGATGTATGCATGAAAGGCTTAAAGGATGGAAAGCTAGAAGGACTGAACGTGGAATGAAGGGCTTTGATCTGGGGTAGGTAGAGCACAGTTGCTTTGCTAACCCGATGACATTCACGGTATCGATCAAAGTGGGGGGGGGGGTGTTTTAATTTTCTGGCTACTCCCTTGACCATTTTAAGGTATCCAATTATTCAAAGAATGGATGGCCCAAGAAATATATTTCGTCTGTTTCTCCCAGACCGTTTTGGGAGATGAGATAATAATTGAAGTATTCTGATGGTACAGTTGATAAAGAGTAATACCACGAAATGCATCATTTAATTGTGCCATCAATGTCATTTTAAGAACAAAGCAAAATGTTAATACGTCATTTTGGTGGCTTGCAATGAATTTGGAGGTTGAAAGGTTCGTGCGTGATTTAAAGGGGATGATAAGTCTTTGAAAATTTTAAAACCGCCCTATGGACAAGTTTTAAAAGCCTAAGCCTCCACCGGAGAGATGGCTATAGATATTATGGGATCTATTGGGGCTACTCAGAAGTATGTATTGACTTTAATTGACTTATTCTCAATTGTTCTGTTGTGAGAATTGTGGCTAAATCAGATACTGATTCAGTTTTACTATTTCTGGATAATGTGTTGTCTTATGAAGGTATCCATGCAAACTTACTGAGTGACAATAGGGTGCAATTTGTGCTCAACAACGGCAAAGACTATTTTACTAGACTGGGTATTACTCACAGAATCACTTCATGGTACAATCCAAGTGAGAATGGCATGATTGAATGCTTTAACAAGGTTATAAAATGCATGTTCCCAATAGCTATGATTGGAAAACACAATTCGGAAGTTCAACTGGAGAAAAAAGTATGGGGTTATCATTTATCAAAAAAATGAAGCCACAGGATTTTCTACCGTTGAGTTTTTGAGGGGTAGGAGTTCAAGAACGAAATGCAATCCTGGATGTTTATTTGAAGCTAATGTGCAGTATTTGTTAGGGGATTAAGTGTGTGAAAGAATTAGGACTACACAATTTAAGAATAAATTACAATATGACCAATTCAATTCAATTCAATAGAGACTTTATTTCGGTTTTGATTCAAACCATAAAAGCACATATGCAACAAAGCAGTTTAAAAATTCAGTAAATATAAAAATAAATGGTAAAGTGCAGAAAATTCAAGGGTCAGTTATTTACATTCAATAAGTAAATTCAAGAGAGAAATAAATCAACAAAGAGGACCATCACTGATCCAAACAGTTTCTCAACCTTATACATAGCTTTAACAATATGACCAGAAATATAATACTAATTGTAGCTCTTTTAAAGTTGGTCAATGTCTGTGTTAAGAAACCTAGCAAGGTTTCTAAAAGGGATAGGCAATTTTATAAACCCATGGACGTAATTGAAGTTTTGAAGAATGCAGTAAGCATAAGTGATGGGAGAGTGTGGAATTTTTGAAAAAATTGCCAGTTTCGGTTACAGGTTCATCGTTTTCAGGAACAGCACAGTCATCTCAAGGGTAATATGATTATTTTGATATTTTTGATCAATGTGGTACTCATGATGCTGCATCTATGAATAATATTGGTAATACAGATATGATCTTCTTCAATATATCAACTTCTGATTATGCACACTAAAGGGGTGAAGGTACTGGTGATTTTGATAGAACAAAAATGTGCCTTTGGAAGAAGAGAAAACTATGTCATTTCAAAACAGAGTATCCATATCTTTACAAGATGGACAGTCTCTTATGCAATCTTTTCTGTTGTCAAGCAGTTCACTTTGGGATGTAACAGAAGACCTCTAGGATGGTTAAAATATTACTTTTGAGAAGATGAATGATTATAAAGTAGCAAATTGTTATCTTAAAACTTCAGGCATTTTGAATTTGTTGTATATATTTTATTAACGTTGACGTCTTTATCTTTGTTTATTTTAATATTTCTAAATTAAGGGATGAGGGAAATGTGTTATTCGTGTTTAGTTATGGATCCTGGCTTAAATAATTGGGTTGTTCCATTAATTACATCATAGAACTACAGACAACAGTAGTTGGGACCTGAGATGAGGATCTGAAGTGTGGAGCTGCTGCTTCTTCATTGTTACAATAAATACCAATAATGTTATTGCGGTTGTGAGCCATTCCTACATGACACCATGCCACGAGATGGCACCCTATCTGATAGCTGTTATCTTTTCTGCTTCTCTTGCGACTTGAATTTTTAAAATAATTTAGAATAGTGGGACATATGAATAAACATTAGGAATACTGCTTTCCTAATGTATGAAACTCATTGTGTTTCATTTAGGGATTCCTTGTGGGTCGCAAATTGACCTACCTCATGAATATTAATTAGGTAGACTGCAGTTTGATTACTTTATAGCTTTTAGGACCTGTTGTTTAATGGTGCTGTTTTTTGTAATAATGCAAATACTTGTTTAGGTGTAATGGGTAGGTGGAGGGGAATAGAAGAAGAGAAGTTCATAATTTATGCTGGAGATTGGAGGTAGTGGGCATTGGCACAATGTATTAGGGACTTTAGACTTTGACCCAGAGTGAGAGAGAGAGCAGGGAGAAAGAAGAAGGAAGAGAACATTTGAAACCAGTGACAAACGCAGAAAGCAGGGTTGAAAGAGAACAAGAGCTTGGATGAGAGGGATTAAGAGACAGAAAGTGCAGTGTTATGGAAGAAAAAGCCATGAGGTGGAACCCAGATCAGGGGTAAACAGCCATAACAATGCGGGCATTACCCTGTGCTGCTATTACAACGCTGCTTTTACAACGCAAGTCGTTACAACGACTTGCGCTGGAGGGCGCTGTTGGATAGGGAATAGTTTAATTTTCTATTCCAACACCTTCCCTACTGTAACGTGGGCTGGAGTTGGAATAGAAAATTAAACTATTCCACTATCCAGCGCTTACAGCGCAAGTCGTTGTAACGACTTGCGTTGTAAAAACAGCGTTGTAATGGCACACGGGGTAAAAGCCTTCATTGTAATGCCATACAACCCAGATCAGGGTGCCTTGTGTTCAACACCTACAGCAATAAGCACCAGCGGCAGGCTTCTAAGAAAATCTTTGGGCACTTGTTTTCTGCAAGATGAACCAGCTGGGTATCTAACTCATTCAGAGGGTTGAGAGGTTTATTGGTAGGGCTTGTTGTCTCCGATAGGAATGGTACATGGATCTTGGGATTGTTCTAGTACAGACAGACTTACACAAGAGCTGGCAGATTAGTGATCTGCACAGCTCCAGAGAACTAGTGTTTCCAGCGGCAGGTAAGAGGACCGGTAGGCTCAAGTTAGCAAAGAAGAACTGCATGGTTTAGGAACTGACCAATGACCAGAAGGTCAAGGAATGCATTTAAAAGGAGATGCAAAGCCCCGGAGGGCTAGTGGACTCAGCGAGTGGTGAATTTAGAGAACGAGGGAGAAGATAGCTCATGTATTATTAGGTTGCTCTTTAGGGTAGTGTTGTAAAGCGACATAGCTAGACACAGCATAGTTTATGTAAGTGCAGGCCAGTCACATTAAAGCTGGCTCTTACATTCTATACAACTGCCTGCCATTGAGTGTGTTGTCTCAGTCAAGACCTGAGAGACTATTAGAGCAGTGCTTCCCAAAGCGTGTTAGCGACACAACACAACTTTTAGTATTAAAAACTTTTTCTGCCCACCTCGCTTAATGGACATGAGGTGGGAGATTTTTTTTATGTAACGAAAGCATCCTGTGGTAGCGTAAAGTCATTTACAGACACCACACATTTACAGACAGCACATTTCCCATTGAAATGACTTCTAAATTTGCACAGATAGTTTTACTGATAAAACTATATTGCACACAAATGATAATGTGTATGATAATGTGAGGAATTCAGGTTTCAGTGAATAGTTATGATTTGTGCATCACCAAGTAAACTGTCTTAATTTATTTTGATCCTATTAAAACCTGTGTTTCTATCACACTTCAGGATTACAAAAAAGAAAATGTGCTTAAATTTTGCTTTCCGGACTGCTGAATGTGTACAGTTCATTTACAGGTTTTTACATTTTGTTGTGTGGTACAAAAAATTACGTCCTTTGGCTTTTTCTATCACACATTACCCGTACCCCAGGAAGACTGTCAAATAATTCACTTTACGTTTCTTACTCTGACTACAAAGTGAGAGGAGTTTGTATCCATCAATCCCCATTTTAAAAACATAAGCCGCAATTTGTCAGATGATGGAGCCTGACATTTGACTTCTGTCTTTGACACACACAATGTGAGAAGATAAACACAGAATTTAAAGGCATCTTTATTTATTGCTTGATCTTTCGCAACCCACCACAGATCGGCGTGTGACTCGCCAGCGGTCGCAACACACAGTTGGGTAAACACCCATTACAGCATTTAGTTGAGTAGTGGTAAGCACTTTAGTCAAATATATATCATACCCAGGGTTGAACCGAGAGCCATTATTAGGTCCATCAAAAAACATACGCAGTGCACCAAGTAAACGCACTGAATGAGTCTGACCTTCTTCAGCGGGTTGGGCCAGTTTCCATCCCCAAAGAAAATAGAATAAAGAAAAAGGTCTTAATGGCGCAGAGCATAGTAACGTTTTTTGAAACACTTTGGGCAAAAAGACAAAGGACTTACAGGCTGTTCTAAAACCAAACTAATTAAATATTGTGCAATGTTTCTCCGAATCACGACATCATGCATGCCCTTATAAAGAGACTGTGTGTTAGATAAAATAAATGGGTACTTGGGAGATGGAAGGCCTATGTTATATAAAGTGCCCGCTATGTAACGCCCCTACAGAATCATAGGCTTGGAGATATATCACTAGTTTTATATTCTGTGCCAGGAGACCTATCCCACACATACATCACGGCGAATGAGTCCATCTCTGTCCCTAAGGACTTTTTATGTTTCTTGCCCTTACCCTACATAATTAATTAACGCTATTGGAGCATTTGAACTGTACTTAATAATGTTGCTTCATCTTCCTCCATTTGAACTGGCTATGGACCTGTGTCAGAAGACAATGCTATATACCTGGAAGAGATAACAAATGATATTACCAGGGCCACTGGAACTATGCGGCGGGGGAGCAGCTAATTATGCGGCAGCGCTGACTAAATTATGCAGCAAGAAAAGGCAAATGATGCGGCATAATGCAGCACATATTTTGATATCACTACTTCATTATTGTGTAATTCACTCCCTTAGTACCAGTTTAACAACCAAATACAGAAAAAAAGCAACCAGAAGATGATCAGGTAGCCTATGCAAAGGGCCTTCCACTGCACGAGAACCCACGTTGCCATGTTTTTAGTACATTTTGATCTGTTTGAGCTAGAAACCAAATTTGTTTTTTTTTGGTATGGAATGAGTCCCTTCCTATGGGTACATTCACCAACCATTGGGTTGCTAGGGCTTCAGAGGAGGAGCAGAAATGTCCATCCTGTGGCCTTGCTGATGAAACAGAGGTTCATGTACTCTTTTTCTGTCTGGCTTACAGGAAAGCAAGGTCCAAATGGCTAGTTACAACATGCAGGAATCTTGGTACATTGCACCATGTTGAGACCCTTAGAATTCTGAAATCGGATACTCAACAACCTATTGTATTATCAGTTTCTAAGTACCTCTTTGTAATTTGGTGCATAAGGAATATGTCTCTTTAACAGAAGCCATCTTGTTGAAACTGACATTGTAAAAGAGTTAATGAGTTTATCTGATAGTATATTAAGTCTAGTTATCTTTTTAATATCCTAGCCATAAATGGCTTTAGTTTGTCTTTTTTTTTTTTTTAAACATTTTTTATTAAGTGGTATACCGGTTAACATGACTTTGTTTACATATGCAGGTTATATTTGTAGTTACTTAAATGATTCGCAATAAAGGTACATAATCAAACATGGTTATTTAGACAGTGCATCAATTATTAAAACAGTAGACATAGTATATGGATCTCGTTTAGGCAGACACGCTCCCGAGAACAGTGCAGGGCTACCCCTCACTGTCTTCATCTTCCGAACTATCGAGATCGTCTTCTGGCAGCATTTCACATAAGTCCCCTCTAAAGGTGTTCCAAGGAGCCCATATTTTCCACTTACGTGGACTACCCCTGGTGTCATAGACTGTGCGCTCCGTAACCATGACTAGATCCATATTCCTACACCACAACACTAAGGTAGGGGGGGTCAGCCAGGCCCCACCTCTGTGCTATGTCTCTTTTTGCTATCATGAGGCCTAATGTAACCCATGTTTGTCCATAGCGAGTGAGATCAGTAGGGTCCCACACGTTCAGAAGACATATCCGCGGCTCGGACAGAAGGGAGATCTCCAGCGTCTGTGATATGGTGCGCAATACCTGACGCCAATAGTCTACTATAACCGAGCAGTCCCACAGGGTATGAAAAAGTGTACCTTCCTCTCCACATCCCCTGAGGCAGAATAGGTGTGCTGCGCGATGTATTTTGTGTAAGGTGGTTCTGGTATAGTATACTCGATGGACTATTTTCAATTGCACCAGCCGGAATTTGGCTGATATGCCCACTTCCCTAGGGGATGTCAGGGCCGCCGACCAATCTGTTTCGTCCATGTCACCCACCTCCTCCACCCACTGGTTCCGGAGCTTACGGGTAGGGTCAGGCATATTGTTGAGAATCTTTCGATATGTGAGGGATGTTGCTCGTTGCTGCATAAAGTCTGTGAGCAGACGGTCCTCCAACGGTGAGGCCTCTGGGATGTCAGTCTGCGGGGATTGCCACCAGTAAGGCATGCCTGATTTGTGCATATCTATAAGTTTCAGTGTGACCTAAGTCATATTGCTGTTGGAGTCGTGCAAAAGGAATCACTGTTCCTCTCTCCCACATGTCTCCCACCGTGGAAATGCCAATATTGTCCCATTGTGTAAAACCTTTGCTACTCCTTAGTTGTCCCAATGCTTTGGTATCCCAGAGCGGGGTGAGTTTGGTGATAGTTCCCCTCCATACCAACTTCACCTGAGCTTTATACCATAATGTGACTGTCTGTTTTGTGGGTCCTATTAGCTTCGTGGCTTGACTATTATTGTAGAGCACTGCCAGGATGTTGTGTGTACATAGTTGTGCTCTGTCTGCTCGGTATGATGGGTCGTCTTGTGGTGCATGAATCAAGTGATTGACGACTTTAAGCTGAGTCGCCCAATAATATAACTGTCAAGTCAAGTCAAGTCAATAAATTTATATAGCGCACTACATACCCAGAGGGTCTCAAGGCGCTTGAGGAAGGGTGGGGAATTATTTGTCGAATAACCAGGTTTTAAGTTGTTTTCTGAAGGCTAGGTGGTTTTGAGTAAGGCGGAGGTGAATGGGAAGGGAGTTCCAGGTTTTAGCCGCTAAATAGGAGAAGGATCTTCCTCCCATGGTGGTTTTGTTGATGCGTGGAACAGCAGCGAGTGCCTGGTTGGAAGAGCGTAATTGGCGGGAGGGGGTGTAGAAGGATAGTCGCGTGTAGAGGCACTCGGGTCCAAGTTCGTAGAGTGCTTTGTGTGCGTGGGTGAGGAGGCGGAACGTTATCCTCTGATTGACGAGGAGCCAGTGGAGGTCTTTCAGGTGACCGGAAATGTGGTCTCTACGCGGGATGTCTAGTATGAGTCTGGCTGAGGCGTTTTGGATGCGTTGGAGTTTTTTCTGAAGTTTTGCGGTGGTACCGGCGTAAAGGGTGTTTCCGTAGTCCAGGCGGCTGGTGACCAGTGCGTGGGTGACCGTTTTTCTTGTTTCGGAGGGGATCCAGCGAAATGTTTTTTTGAGCATGCGGAGAATGTTGAAGCAAGAAGATGAAACGGCGTTGACTTGTTTGGTCATCGAGAGTGAGGAGTCCAGGATGACGCCCAGGTTCCGTGCGTGGTCTGTTGGGATGGGTGCTTTTCCTAGGGCCGTTGGCCACCAAGAGTCGTCCCATGCGGAAGGGGAAGTACCTAAGATGAGGACTTCTGTTTTGTCTGAGTTCAGTTTAAGACGGCTGTGTTTCATCCACTCGGCTACTTCTTTCATTCCTTCGTGTAGGTTCGTTTTGGCGGTGTTCGGGTCTTTGGTGAGTGAGAGGATTAGTTGAGTGTCCTCAGCGTAGGAGATGATGTTGAGGTTGTGTTGGCGTGCGATGCTCGCGAGGGGACTCATGTATACGTTGAAGAGGGTGGGGCTGAGTGAAGATCCTTGTGGTACGCCGCAGATGACTTTGGTGGCTTTTGACTTAAACGGTGGGAGGCGGACTCTCTGAGTTCTTCCGGCAAGGAACGAGGTGATCCAGTCCAGTGCTTTTCCTTGTATTCCGACGTTGTTGAGGCGTTGTATAAGGGTGCTGTGACAGACTGTGTCGAAGGCTGCAGAGAGGTCAAGGAGGATGAGGGCGACTGTGTCTCCGTTGTCCAGCAGAGTTCGAATGTCATCTGTTGCTGCGATGAGAGCGGTTTCGGTGTTGTGTTTGGCTCGGAAGCCGGACTGTGAGGAGTCGAGGGATTTGTTTGTTTCGAGGAAGGCGGCAAGCTGGTTGTTGACGGCTTTCTCGATGACTTTGGCCGGGAATGGTAGGAGCGAGATGGGGCGGTAGTTTTTGAGTTCGGTGGGGTCAGCTGTGGGTTTTTTCAGAAGTGCGCTGAGTTCGGCGTGTTTCCAGCTTTCTGGGAAGGTGGCGGAGTTGAGGGAGCAGTTGATGACGTCTCGGAGGTGAGGTGCGATGATGGAGTCTGCTTTGTTGAAGATGTGGTGGGGACATGGATCTGTGGGGGATCCTGAGTGGATGGAGTTCATCAGGCGAATGGTGTCCTCAGTGGAGATTGGGTTCCAGTCAAAAAGGGTGTTCGAGGGCGGTTTGCCTTTGGAGGTAGGTTGGGAGGGTTGGACTTCGGGATGGTTGTTGAAGCTGTTATGGATGTCGGCGATTTTGTCGTGGAAGAATGAGGCTAGGGAGTCGCAAAGGATTTGAGAGGGAGTGATGTCGTTGGAGTTGGCGGTGGGGTTGGTAAACTCTTTGACGATGTTGAATAGTTCCTTGCTGTTGTGGGCGTTGCTGTCTAGTCGGTCTTTGAGTGCGGATTTCTTGGCTGTCCGGATCAGTTGGTGGTGTTTGCGGGTGGCTTTTTTGAAGGCGTCTCTGGTGATGGAGTTAGAGTCTTTTTTCCAGGCTTTTTCCAAGGAGCGACAGAGTTTCTTGGAACTCTTGAGGTCATCGTTGAACCAGGGGGCGTTTTTACTGCCTATCTTGATTTGACGTTTTTTCAGGGGAGCTAGGTTGTCGGCACTGTGGGTTAGCCATTGAGTGAGGTTACTGGCTGCTTGGTTAGGGTTCGACGAATAGGCAGGGGTGTTTTGGAGAAGCGATGTGGAGATCTGGTCGATGGAGATTTTGTTCCAATTTCTTCGCAGAGTAGGTTGAGGGTGGATGTGGATTGTGGTCTTTTTGTAGTTAAAGTGAACGCAGCTGTGTGTCCGTTCAGTGGAGGGCTGTGGTGTGATTGAAGGAGATGTGCTTGCTGGAGGTGAAGATAGGGTCGAGTGTGTGTCCTGCGTAGTGGGTGGGGGCGTTTACTAGTTGTTTGAGTCCGAGGTTGGCTAGATTGTCCAGAAGGGTGGTGGTGTTGCTGTCATTGCTCTTTTCCAGGTGGAAATTGAGGTCTCCCAGTAGAATGTAGTCCTCGGAGGGGAGGGCGTGTGGGGTGATGAAGTCAGTGATGTCTTCACTGAATTGTGTACGGGGTCCTGGAGGCCTGTAGACGAGGGTGCCTCTGAGCGTTGTTTTGGGGTCGGTGTGGATCTGGAAGTGAAGGTGTTCGGCGATAGTGAAGTTGGCGTCGGAGTTGGTTGAGATGCGGATGGAGTTCTTATGGACGATGGCGATGCCTCCTCCTGTTTGGATGGGGCGGTCTTTTCGGATGATCTTGTAGCCGTCCGGGATGGCTATGGTGATGTCTGGAGCAGATGAGGCGTTCATCCATGTTTCTGTTAGGAAGGCGACATCCGGGGAAATGGTGTCTAGTAGATTCCAAAGGTCGATGGCGTGTCTGTGGACCGAGCGGGTGTTGAGCAGGATGCATGTTAGGTGGTTAGTGTCGGATGTCCGTTTGGTGTTTGTTGGTTTGGTGTGGCTCTTGGTGCAGTCAAACTTGCAGGAGTAGCATGTGAAGGGTCCATGGGTGTGTCCCGGTGTGGCTTGGTGGCAGTTTGGTGGCCGGCCGGGGTTGAGGGCAGTGAGGGTAGCGGCGTCAAACGTTATGCGGACGGGGTGGGTTTTGCGAGGACCAGGGGGTTTGGCGCTGGGCGCGGTCGAGGCGCGGACGGGTGTAGACGGGCTTACCTTTGGCGCACCTTCGGCGCGCATGGGGCGCGATCGCTGCGCGTGACCGCTGCGCGTAGTTTCATCTGTCATAAATGGAGGGTAGAGGGGGGGCGGAGCGTGGGAGGGTCAGCTGGGAGGCGGGAGCAAGGTGGAGGGAGGGTCTGGGACGGGTCAACAAGCTAAACAAAATGGCAGTAATAACAACAAATACTGCGAGGGTGAAGGAATAATGTTGGCAGAGGAGCGCTATGTGGAAAATGAATCAAAATGCAGCAGTGGAGAGGCGCTAAGCGCTCGGCAGCAGGCAGGCACAGTTAAACATACAATTTAAATATTCCCAATGCAGAGTAATGCCCAGCAATGGCGAGCGCTTCCAAGCGCTACACAAAGTTTAAAGCAGATTGCTCAGATACACAAATGCGGCAGACAATCTAGATAAGCAGTAATGAGGCAGGCAGGCAGGCGCAATGAGCACGATACCGGAGGTGAGGAGCTGAGGTGAGCGACCGCTTCTGTTGAAAACAGGACGGTCACAGCTTCCACGAGGGCGAGGGCAGCTCCTAGTCTCTGTGGGTGGGAGGGGCAGCTGGGAGGCGGGAGCGAGGTGGAGGGAGGGTCTGGGACGGGTCAACAAGCTAAACAAAATGGCAGTAATAACAACAAATACTGCGAGGGTGAAGGAATAATGTTGGCAGAGGAGCGCTATGTGGAAAATGAATCAAAATGCAGCAGTGGAGAGGCGCTAAGCGCTCGGCAGCAGGCAGGCACAGTTAAACATACAATTTAAATATTCCCAATGCAGAGTAATGCCCAGCAATGGCGAGCGCTTCCAAGCGCTACACAAAGTTTAAAGCAGATTGCTCAGATACACAAATGCGGCAGACAATCTAGTTAAGCAGTAATGAGGCAGGCAGGCAGGCGCAATGAGCACGATACCGGAGGTGAGGAGCTGAGGTGAGCAACCGCTTCTGTTGAAAACAGGACGGTCACAGCTTCCACGAGGGCGAGGGCAGCTCCTAGTCTCTGTGGGTGGGAGGGGCAGCTGGGAGGCGGGAGCGAGGTGGAGGGAGGGTCTGGGACGGGTCAACAAGCTAAACAAAATGGCAGTAATAACAACAAATATTGCGAGGGTGAAGGAATAATGTTGGCAGAGGAGCGCTATGTGGAAAATGAATCAAAATGCAGCAGTGGAGAGGCGCTAAGCGCTCGGCAGCAGGCAGGCACAGTTAAACATACAATTTAAATATTCCCAATGCAGAGTAATGCCCAGCAATGGCGAGCGCTTCCAAGCGCTACACAAAGTTTAAAGCAGATTGCTCAGATACACAAATGCGGCAGACAATCTAGATAAGCAGTAATGAGGCAGGCAGGCAGGCGCAATGAGCACGATACCGGAGGTGAGGAGCTGAGGTGAGCGACCGCTTCTGTTGAAAACAGAACTGTAGGTTTGGTAATGCAATCCCTCCATCATACCAGCTCCTATTTAATATACTCTGGGCTATACGTGCCGGTAGGTTGCCCCATAGTAGAGCCGAGACCTGTGTTGCTACTTGCTTAAAATATTGCGGCAATATCAGGTATGGTGTGTTATCAAGAGCATAGAGGAATCGCGGCAAGGTCATCATCTTGTATAGTGCCGCTCTTCCCAGCAAAGTTAGGGGTAAGGATGACCAGTGTTTTACGTCGCGCTTCAGTCGGTCCGGGGGGGGGGAGGCTAGATTTTTACTAAAGAAGTCTACTGCGTTTCCTATAATATGTATACCCAAATATTTGAATGAGTCTCTGGTTATCAGTACCAGGCAGTTGTCTGGTAGCGACGGGTCTGGGCCGGTCAGTATGTAAAGGATCGATTTGGACCAGTTGATCGTGTATCCTGACGTCTTCCCGTGCGTATTACAGATTTCAAGAAGCGCAGGTATACTACGGTCAGGATCGGTCAGGTATAGCAACATGTCGTCGGCATTAAGGGAAATGCGGTCTTCCCATCCCGCCGTCCAGTTAATCCCTTTTAGTAGTGGGGTCGTCCTAATTAGGGTCGCTAACGGTTCCAACGCCAGCGCAAATAGCAGCGGCGACAGCGGGCAACCCTGCCTTGTTCCCTTTGCTAGTTTTATAGTATGGGAAATGTGACCGTTGGCTGCCACCTGAGCTATCGGTTCCTTGTATAAGAGTCGTATCCACGCCAGGAATTTAAGGCCAAAATCCATGTGGGTGAGGACTGCGAGGAGGTATTGCCATTCTACCAAATCGAAAGCCATTTTTGCGTCTAGAGACAGTATCACTCTGTCAGAGTTGACGCCCGTGCCAGTACTCCGTGTACTCGCCTGAGGTTAAGAGCTGTGTTACGGTGTGGCATGAATCCTGATTGGTCCGGGTGTATCAACTGGGAGAGTTGGGGCATTAACCGATTTGCTAGTAGTTTTGCCAAGATTTTAACTTCCGCATTCAGGAGTGATATCGGGCGGTAGGAGGTGCATGCCGTGGGGGATTTACCTGGCTTGGGGATTGCCACTATTGTTGCTGTGCGCTGGTCTAGCGGCAGTATCGCTGTCGCCAGGCTGTCGTTATACATTGCCAGCAGCAGCTCGCTCAACGTGTCGGACATGAGCTTGTACCATTCTATGGGGATCCCATTGGGGCCCAGTGCTTTTCCTGACTGTATAGCACCTATGGCAGTATGTAGTTCCACTATCGTGAGATCTGCCTCTAACTCCACGACTGCCTCAGGTATGAAGGTGCGCGTTGTTAGGGGACTAAGCGAAGCGAGTGCTTCGGATTCTAATATTTCTTGTTTTGGGGTGTAGACTTCTTCAAAGTGATCGGCTAGTGTACGTACTATTTCCTCTGGATGCATTTGCAGGGAACCGTCCTGTTAGTACAGCCGTTGTATCCCTCCGGGCCCTCCCTTTGCGCGATCTAGCCATGCCAACATTTTACCTGCTTTGTCTCCTATATCGTATATTTTGTGTGCTGTAGCAGTGATGAAAGTCATGGTCCGGTGCTGCAAATAGTCTCTATGGCGCTGTTGCTGCAGTTTTAGTTCATGCGCCGATTCTTCGGAAGGGTCTGTCATGTGTGCAATGTGTGCCGTGTGTAATGCGAGCTCCATCTCACCCAGTTCTTTTTGTTGGGATCGCTTATGCCCCGTGATGGAGGCTACTGCCTGTCCACAGGGGACTGTCTTATAAGCTTCCCAAAGAATGGATGGTGACTTTACCGAGGTAGCATTTTCATTGAAGAAATGCCTAGTAGCGCGTTTGAGGTCTTTTCGGATGTTGGGGTTTTTCAGATAGTTTGGGTATATGGGGTATATTCTCCTGTGGGATTTCTCTCCGCAAGAGAGGGTTAGTAGTACCAGAGAGTGGTCTGAGATGCTCCTGGGTTTAATTTCTATCTCTTCTGCATTGTGTAGCCTAGATCTCCCCATTAGAAAGTAATCAATACGCGACAGACTATTGTGTACCGTGGAGTGGTATGTGTATTGGTTAGTCGTTGGGTGAGTGTGTCGCCAGACGTCTATGAGTCCCATTGCTTCTAGAAAGCCCTGGAAACGGGAGGGACCTGATGTATGTGGCTGAGCCAGAAATCGGTCGGCTGCTGTGTTTATGGCGGTGTTAAAGTCTCCTCCCAGAATGAGGTCCCCTTCCGGCAGTGTTAAGAGGAACGCTCCTAGTGCCGGCAGTGCCACCGACTGTAGTGCTGGAGGGATGTATACCGAGACTATGTTCAGAAGTTTCCCTTCCCATTGACCTTGAATCGCTGCGAAGCGACCCTGGTCATCCGTCTTAGTCTGCAGCAGTATGAATGACGATGTCTTTTTGATGAGGACACCCGTCCCTCTAGAACCTGAAGTAAACTCAGCGTGTGCCGCCATTTTGTAACCTCGTCTGTCTAGTGCCTGTCGAGCCCTCCCTGTTAGGTGTGTCTCTTGTAGTAGGACTATTGTTGGGTTATGTCTTTTCAAGGCCTGCAACACAAGACATCTCTTTATCTTATCCCCCAGACCTCGTACATTCCACATCAGTATTCTCAGGGGTGGCACAGGGGCCTTTTGTGTTGTGTCGTGAGGGATTCTGCCCTGTGGACTGCTCGTTAGGGGGGTTCTACCAGATGCCACGGAATCGCTGTCATGTAGTGATGTCAAGACTTCTATGGTGTAGTCGCGGATCTGTTATGTGTGTCTCTTCCATCTCGATTGCGATGCAACTGTCCTCACCTGGTGCAATCTGCATGTACCTGTAGTTAACTCTTGCCATAATACTCAAACATAAACAAAGCAAAACTTTCCCCTCCCCTCCCGCCCCCCTCCCTGCCTCCCTGCTTAACAGACTTAGAACCGCCCGCCACCCCAACTTAGCAGAGTGCTTTACCCCAACCCAAATGATTGTACTTGCTTGTCGGGATTCAAGGGCTGTGGAGACGGTTGCCCTTACTGGTCCCCCCGGGCTCGCCCCAGTCCAGAAGCCAGAGCCGGGTCACAGATAGTAATCAGTACTGCATTTAATGTCGGCCTAAGTCAAGAGGCTAAAGTTCTTGTTCCAGTTCATTTTCTTCCATCTCCGGTCCAGGTGAATGGTGCGGTCCTCCTTGCCTCCGCTCTTGAGAACCAGCTCGGTCATCTCCTGCTGTTGGCGGTGATTCCCGTTGGCTCCAACCTTCCAGCCAATCGTACGCTGACTCCGGCGAGTCGGCCAGTACTCGTAGTCGGGCCGGGAATAACATGGAGTAGGGCAATTCTCGCGCTCTCAATTCTTTTTTGACCTCCATGAAGCTTCTCCTACGGCGGGCCACCTCCGCGGTGTAATCGGGAAAGAACGCAAGTGTGGCGTTGTGAACACGGATCGACTGGGATGTTCTTGCCGCTTGTAGGATTGTGTCTCTGTCGCGAAAGTTGAACAACCTGGCCAGGACCGGTCGTGGGGGCGCCCCCGGCTTTAGTTTGCCACCCGGGACTCTATGGGCTCTTTCTACCGAGAAGAAGTGTGATAATCCCTTCGGCTGTAGTTTAGTTTTGATTAAGTCTTCTACATATAAGTCCATAGCTTGGGTCCCTTCCGTTTCAGGAAGACCAAGAATTTGCACGTTATTGCGTCTCGAGCGACCTTCCTGGTCGTCCAGCTTGTCTTTCAGGAGTTTATTATCTGTCTCAAGTTGCTTCAGTGCTGTCTGCAGTTCTGACGTGTCCTCCACCAGCGACTTCGTAACTATTTCTACTTCTTTGATTCGCTCCGCCATTTTGTGGAAGTCCGCCCTTAGTAAAGACACGTCCGTTGAGATCGTTCCAACCGTCGTCTGGACTGCTGATAATGCTTTCATTATGACAAAAACAATTGGAGGAGTGCCCCCTGAGGGCGAGACAGAGAAAGTCTCTGCGCCTGAAACTTAAGGCTTACTCAAGCACTTGTGCCCAACCTTAACATAGGACATAGCATGTCCTTTTAGAAGACCCCTCACTCACCAACCTAGTTGGTGACATGCTTCATCATCGGGGTCCCACCCCGAAGGCCGAGTGCTAACAGGGTGTGTTGCGACACCTGATTACAGTGGAGCGGGTATTTTTTCTCTTTTTATATGTGCAGTGATAAAAAGGGGTAAGTGATTTAAAAAGGGGCCAGATCTACTCACTACAAGACTTTATTCCTGAGTGACTGGACACCTTAGTAAAAGAACTGTAGCACCTTTGTCTGATTAAGTAGACTTTGGTGTTAAAGACGTGTTGTGTTTATAAAATAGCGACGTGTGCTATGTGATTAAAATAAAAGTCTTAGGTCTACATGTTTCAACCTCTTGTGATTGTGGGTTTTCGTCAGGACCAAAAGGAAAAAGAGAGATGGACCTGGGTGGTACGCACATGCTAAGGAGCGCCCTGCCCTCGATCCGTGGTGAATGGGAACACAAAATTGTTTCCCTATACAAAATGGAGTCTTCTCCCCACTCTGGAAGAAAAACCTGTGAAGAAAAAATTATTTTTGGAAAAGGGTAGTTGGGATCACACAATACGAAACAAACATTGGTTGTACATATAACATATAAAAGATGGAGTAGAAGAAAGTTCATCTCCTCGTGGTAGGTAAACACAAATGGTTAATTAACCGTATCTGTGTCTACTCCATTCACGGTGTATCCAGCCATTAGGATCAGTGTGTGGCTCAGATCCTGATATTGATTTCAAAAGGCTGTATGGCTGTGTAAGCCTATTGATGGGAGAGAGTTTTAAGACTATATAGCCCTTACAATTAATAAAGTTTATTTGCGGTAAGGCTTAAGCGTAAGCCTTAAGCTTCAGGCGCAGAGACTTTCTCTGTCTAGCCCTCAGGGGGCACTCCTCCAATTGTTTTCGTCATAATCTTTACTGGGGACTAGGAGTTCCCACCTCACATTTAAGTGAAACACCCTCACTCTCTTATTGTTTTCTCTATAGCTAGGGAGCGCAAAGCTGCGAGAGTAACACATGGTCATCACACACTCTACCCGCAATCATGAGCGAGAACCAAGGCCTCTCCTACACCTCGGAGGAGGTCGAAGAAATCATGGGAGATTTGTCCATATTCGCGGATGCGATCATAGCACAAAGCATATCACTAACAACGGATTGGGAGAACTTAACAGAGTTGAAAAGAAGCAGGATCAGAACTATCCTACATGGCACTATTCTAAAACAATACTTGAGCAAGAACATGGCACCTAAGGGCCTATTAGTTACAAACGCACCTCGTATTTTCTTGGAGGATGCTGCCTTCCGAAAAGATTGGGCAGCAATAGCATGGCACTGCACGCACAACTGGATAGTCCTCATCCTGAAAACTGCCATAAGACTATCAGAGAAAATACAAGCCGAAATCCAACTTATGGAGGGCCAGATAAAAACAACTATCACCGGTTATAAGAAGAAACTTGATGAACTGAATAGGCAAATTAATGAGTATAAGGACAATCTGATGCAGCAGAAAGTGCAAAAATTTCAGAAAGACCTGAAAAGATTTTCCATGGTGAAAGCCTATCCCTATTCAGATCCGGAATATACACCACCATCAAAGGCAGATGACAACTTGGATGCCGCAAGTAATGCCTCAAGTAACACCTCCAATGCTAGTAGTAATTCAAGTAATGGAAACACCAAACAGAGAGGAAGAGGACGTGGAAGAATACAAAGCAACTGGCCATCGTTCAATCCAGTACCGATGCAAGGCTATCCAGATCCATTTAACCCCCAGAACCACCATTCCAGCAACCCTTCTACCCACCAAATGCTTACAGACCGCCTTTTTTAGCCAGGCGCGGAAGGGGAAGGGGAAAGCGAAGACCGGGGAATCAAGGCAACCAAGTACATTGGGGATCGGAGGAGCCGGACACGAATCAACTTCGGAGCAAGACTCCACAGGCAGGGCCCAGCAACCGGAAAACCTAGTCACAAATCTAGCGACTAGACCCCTCTCGAAGGATGAGGAACAAGTACTGAACAAAGGCCTCGGGTTCGTCCCGACGGCCAATTTGGACAAATTCAAACTCCAGTGTGAGCTTTCATCCTTCTTTAGAAAATTGAAACTAAGAGCATTCTTTGAAAAGAAAGACGAGATGACCACCAATGATGATCCAAATGAAACAGGCCTGAGAACTAAATCAACCTTTATGCCACCACCACACACGATTCCAGTGGAAGTAACCACATTTGAGCAGGCGGTCTTCAATGAAGTAGAGCAGCTGACCCCGAAAACAACATTTACCAACCTGACCAAAAAGGAAAGAGTGGCCCTGGAGACTCTGAGGAATTGCGACACAATCGTGATCAAACCCGCGGATAAAGGCGGTGGAGTGGTGGTGTTGGACAAGTCAGCATATCAAACCGAATGTCGGAGACTACTATCAGATGAGACCAGTTATCGGGAACTACCTAATGACCCCACGGAGGAGCTACGTAGCGAGATCAAATCGCTAGTAGACTACGGAGAAGCAGAAGGATATATCTGCAAACAGGAGGCTGATTTTTTGTGCAAAAGTGAAGGAAGAACACCTTACTTCTACACGCTCCCAAAAATGCACAAAAACAAACTACCCCCACCTGGGAGACCGATAGTATCCGGCCTGGGTTCACTTCTGGAACCACTATCTCGTTTTTGCGATGTCTTTTAAAAAACATTGGTACAAAAAACGAGTACATACCTTCAAGACACCAAGAGCCTGTTACAGCTACTCAACGATCTCACTGTGGACAACAACACCATCCTGGTGAGCTTCGACATTGAGAGTCTGTATACAAGCATTCCCCAGGACGCAACATTGAAGGTCCTGGAAAAAGCTCTAGAGGAGGAAGAATGGACCTCAAGAACCCCGAGAAATTTCATCTTAGAATGTGCAAGGCTTGCATTGAAAAGGAATTATTTTAAATTCGAGGGAACACTATACCTCCAGACTGGCGGAACTTCGATGGGGAGCACTTTTGCCCCCAGCGTGGCAGGACTATATGTCCACGACTTTGAGAAAAAACATATACTGAGTGAAAAAAAAACCCTATCGATCAAATGTCCTGCTATGGAAACGGTACATTGATGATGTGCTGGCAATCTGGAATGGAACAGAAGATTCTCTGATCTCCATTTTCAACTGGATGAATACCTGCGACGACAATCTGAAATTCACCTATGTCAAGGACCAAAACACACTTGTGTTCCTTGACCTGGTCATAAACAAAGTGAATGGTAGTTGAAACTGTAACACACTACAAACCTCCGGCAAGAAACAATCTTCTAAGATTCGAAAGTTTCCATCCCAGGCCATTACGGGAGAATCTTCTGTACGGGCAATATTTACGGATTCGTCGCAATTGTAGTCAACTCAAGGACTATAAAGAGCAAGCAAGCGACCTCACCAAAAACCTGAAGGACAGAGGTTATCTGGACAGAATCTTGCAAAAAAGTCAGAAACGTGCCCGCAACCAACCCCGGGAAGTACTTTTGGAAAACACAGTGAGACCAGCTGAGGAAACCCCACTCACATGTGTTACCACATATAACAAGATTTCAAACGATGTAACCAGGGTGATAAAGAAACATTGGTCGATTTTGAATTCTGGCAAAAGGCAATGGGAAAAACCACTTTTTTCATTCAGAAAAGCGAAAAGCATAAAAGATGCAGTGGTAAATACCAGACCAATAATAAAAGCAGTACAAAATGAAACAGTGCTGAATGCCTGGGGGCTACCTAAAGTGACAGGCCATTACAAGTGTGGCAATTGTAGTGTGTGTCCCTTCACGACAAACACAAAGACCATGGATCTGGAACCAGGGAAGATCTGGACAATCCGAGGTCATACAAACTGTAACAGTGAAAATGTAGTCTACAGAATTACGTGCCCCTGCAATCTGCACTACGTTGGTATGACCAACAGAAAAGTCAAGCTACTTATAGGGGAACACAGGAGCACCATCAGGTGTAAGAAGTCCATGACCAGATTGACAGAACACTATCTAACTGCAGGACATACGCCTGACGACCTACAATGGACTATCATTGAACAGATAAGCCCTGGGAACAATCTGACTCAACGCCTCTTTGAAAAAGAACAGAGATGGGTCTATAGGCTGTCAACCCATAAGGTTGGTCTTAACGACAATATTCCGTGGAATTCAGTCATGGGGTAAAGAGTACATCATCAACAACAAAGTATACCCCAGACTGGTAACTTGCATCACTGCCAACGTAGTCATATGGAAGTTCTTCTGACTACACTCCGTGATATTCTGTGATGTGGTCTCCATGCGTATCCGAGTACCAATAACAATTGTGGTAGAAGCCCCTTATTATTTTAGACAAGATGTGAATTTGCTCCTTTTAATTGTTATCATAGACCCTGCTCAAAAAACAAAAATGTGTGTGGGAGGGTCAAGGGGAATATTTACCGACCTGTCTGTTCATACCCCTAATGTCAAGATACATAATACAAAACAAGAACAGACCAGGTCTAAAGATGCGTGTGTGTCTATATAGGTGGCCGTGTGACAGTTAGGTAAATGTGTAAACAACTACTGTATCACAACGGACAGAACAAGTCCCATCCGCCCACCCTTTTGGTGGAATTTCGTCATGTGGGAATTGTTTGAAAGGGAAGCAGGGCGGTAACGGAAGCACCTCCACTTCCGCTTGGCTGAAAACAAGAGGCACTGACGGACAGGTTAGACGCCGTGTTCCCTTCCCCTTTTTCATTTGACCTTTTTTTTAACTTGACATACATCGAACTAATAAGCTTGGTAACAGCCTGCATAGTTTTTGACTTTCACAAACCGTGTTTAGATGTAAGACTGTGTCTGCTTCTCATTGTATTGGTATCTGGTGGGTACTTTCACTATGCTTTAAAAAGACACTACGCTAGGTTTAAAAAGTCACTATGCAGGGACTTTTATCAACTTAAAAATTTCTTATAAATTTATTTTTACTAAAAACATGTTTACCAAATATCGTGGTACATATATATGGGTCTGTGACTCACAGTCAGGATTGAGCCCCAAACTACTTTCTGTCATGTAATGAGCTTCCCTAGTGGGTGTCTAAGATAGTCATGGAAACATACTAACCATTGCGAAATTTCCGCTCTGGGTGATGAGTCACATCCCAGTCCACTCATTGTAGGTCGATGTGCAGGATAACTACGGTCTGTGAGTGGGTTTACCATCACGCGTTAGTTGGGTTATATGTGTAGAGCAATTTGGCTCGGCATAGTAAAGTTTTTACTTATTGTGTCCTTTTTTCTACACTATAGAGCGGGCCCTCATTCTCCCGAGCGGATGCCGGGTGAGGTGAGGCTTTCACCCACAAAAAGCTGGGTGAGTATCACTATGAGGAAATGCCTCTTTGTGATGAAGCTATTATGCTTCTTGTTAAACTGCGGAATTCAAATTATTCGCGCAGGTGTGTTTATTTTTGTGCTGTCTGTGTGACGGTGTTGTTGCATGTGATCACTTGGTTCTGTTGTAAATAGTATTGCTCCAACAAAAAATTCTTTGTTTTTTGTTAGGATGAAGATATGCCCCCTTTTTTCCCCACAGTGGATATTGAAGCGCGACGGCCCTGGTAGATATGTAACTTTTCTTGAGTACATTATTGGTTATTCCTCTTTCACTCACTATTTTCTAGATGCAGCAGCTAATCCATAACATAGGTCCTGAAGAAAGCCGGGGCAATTCCCCTGTAGGCTGAAACATGTCGACCATCCTGCGAAGCGCCACTGAGTAGTGCTAGCGTTAGACTACTCTGCGTATTTTTAACCTTTGACACATAGACTCCTATCTGTATGTTCTTTGAGTCTTTGTAGTTAATTTTACTCTTCACTATCACTATAGCACTGCACTTCACTCTATTTTTTGAGGAACAACGAGGCTAGAGCATGGACATTCATTCCTGACACTAAATGGTCGGGGCCTGACTGTTCAAACAATTCCCACATGACGAAATTCCACCAAAAGGGTGGGCGGATGGGACTTGTTCTGTCCGTTGTGATACAACAGTAGTTGTTTACACATTTACCTAACTGTCACACGGCCACCTATATAGACACACACGCATCTTTAGACCTGGTCTGTTCTTGTTTTGTATTATGTATCATAGACCCTGCCCCTTCGCCCCTGGTGCCCGTTTCTGACCGTATACAACACAAGCCCATGGGGATCGAAATGTAAGCAAATCCCGCCTCGTTATCCTGAGTTTACGAAGGCGCCTCCGAGTCTTCCTCGAAATGCCAAGGGTTGCCATAGAAACTGAGTTCCAAGCCTCAGTCTGACACGAGAACTCGCCGATTGGCTGAGTGACCCACGTGAGCGGCCCGACCACGCCCCTTCCAGGAAGCAGAGCTCCAAACTATTTAAACGCTCCCGCACTGAGGGTGAGGGATTACCACGGGACGTATCGTCGATGGAACCAAGTAGGTTACCAGTCCGAGGAACAGAAGCCGCAAGTAAGTCAGATCTCACACGATCTCTCTGGATTTTGTTTACACGCACGAGATGACGTCCTGTCACTCATCGCGTTTTCCGCTCGTGTTTTTTCCGTTACCCTTTAGATTACGCGAGCATCGCCTTTGGACCACGAACGCCCATGAGGCGGAATCTTACCGCTCTATGAGTAAGCTGAATGTTTTACAAATATCCGTGTGTCATCCTGCTACATCTTACCAAACAAATTATCCGATCCTATAACTGGGATAAGTGAATGTGACGTGCATGGGTATTTTGTGAGACATCATCACCTCCCTTAGTAGCCGTTTTTTCACCACGATATGCTTAAGTTGCACAGTTCCGCAAATAAACTTTATTAATCGTAAGGGCTATATAGTCTTAAAACTCTCTCTCATCAATAGGCTTACACAGCCATACAGCCTTTTGAAAGCAGTATCAGGATCTGAGCCACACACTGATCCTAATGGCTGGATACACCGTGAATGGAGTAGACACAGATACGGTTAATTAACCATTTGTGTTTACCTACCACGAGGAGATGAACTTTCTTCTACTCCAACTTTTATATGTTATATGTACTACCAATGTTTCTTTCGTATTGTGTGATCCCAACCACCCTTTTCCAAAAATAATTTTTTCTTCACAGGTTTTTCTTCCAGAGTGGGGAGAAGACTCCATTTTGTATAGGGAAACAATTTTGTGTTCCCATTCACCACGGATCGAGGGCAGGGCGCTCCTTAGCGTGTGCGTACCACCCAGGTCCATCTCTCTTTTTCCTTTTGGTCCTGACGAAAACCCACAATCATAAGAGGTTGAAACATGTAGACCTAAGACTTTTATTTTAATCACATAGCACACGTCGCTATTTTATAAACACAACACGTCTTTAACACCGAAGTCTACTTAATTAGACAAAGGTGCTACAGTTCTTTTACTAAGGTGTCCAGTCACTCAGGAATAAAGTCTTGTAGTGAGTAGATCTGGCCCCTTTTTAAATCACTTACCCCTTTTTATCACTGCACATATAAAAAGAGAAAAAATACCCGCTCCACTGTAATCAGGTGTCGCAGCACACCCTGTTGGCACTCGGCCTTCGGGGTGGGACCCCGATGATGCAGCATGTCACCAACTAGGTTGGTGAGTGAGGGGTCTTCTAAAAGGACATGCTATGTCCTATGTTAAGGTTGGGCACAAGTGCTTGAGTAAGCCTTAAGCTTCAGGCGCAGAGACTTTCTCTGTCTCGCCCTCAGGGGGCACTCCTCCAATTGTTTTTGTCATAATCTTTACTGGGGACTAGGAGTTCCCACCTCACATTTAAGTGAAACACCCTCACTCTCTTATTGTTTTCTCTAATGCTTTCATTATGTCTTCAAATGTGACTTTCTTCATCCCCTCTCCGTCAGTCGGCTTTCCTGTGGACGGACGGCCCTCCGGAGGTTGCGAGGTGCTCTTCTCGTACGCATATTTATCTAGTTTGGCCTGCGCTGTGTGGTTTCTCGGGCCTCTTCCAGCCATGGTGTCTTTTCCTGAGGGTTTGCCGCTGCAAGGCTGGTATGGGAGGAGACAAGCGATCAGGCCAAGTCTGCAAGAGGGATGGCACGGTGTGGCTGACCCCCCAATGGTCCACTCGCAGCAGTCGATGGGTGTTCACGTTGGTTCAAGGGTGCGCCACGAGTCAGTGCAGCGAGGATGGTGCTATTGTGGGCAGCAAGGGAGTCAAGGCCAGCCGGGATACAGTACATGCGGCCAGGTGGGGCAGTCCGGCCAAGCGGGAGGGGGTCTCCAATCGCGGTATTACCTCCGCTGTTAGCTGTTGAGCGGTGTCGCCCCGCGGGGGTCACTGGGCTTACTGTTGCCTGGATCTCCTGTCGTCAGCGCAGGGTCTGTGTCCTCCCCTCCGGTATGGGCCGGTCCGCCTTTCCCTTCTATTGCTGGCAGGGCCGTCTGGAAGGTCTACGGTTCCGCCTCACGCGTGTCCTTTCTCTCCCCGTGAGGTGGTGTCGATAAATTTTGCGTACTCCGCCGTGCCCGGCACTGGTGCCACTTCACTGCTTGATGGGGGGTTTGCATGTAATAATTCAACATGTGTGCTGTTGCCCCTCACTCTCCCCGCCTACCGTTGCTGGTCAGTGCACTGTTGGTATGTGCTTTCTGTGAGGGGGGGGTAAATGTCACAGTTGCCGCCGCTATCTCTACTGTCGCCACTTCACTGCCGGTAGGGAATACAACGTATTAGGGAGGAGCTGGGTACATCTGTGCAGTCGCCGGAAGAGTCCAATGGTGCCGGTGGGCGGTTATAGGGCTGCCGTGTCTTTGTCCCGTGGCTGTTGGAAACCGGAGGCGTACCGCCGCTGTTTGTGCTACGCTGCCGGCGGGTCTTAGGATGGCTGTCCTCCGTCACCTCAGGAGTATGGGGCACTTCCGCCGTTGCAGCAGCCGGCTTGCCACCACTTCCGCCCGGCGGCAGAAATGCGGCAGGTCGCGGTTCAATGTCACCGCGAAGGCCCACCGGACCCGCCGCTCGTCACCTTCAGTTCACTGCTTTGGAGCGCCTCTCGACTCCGCCTGCGTGCACCGCTCTGCCCCGGACCGCAGCTCTTGCCACGGGGGCCTCGTTACTGGACGGATAAATGCTCGGAATAATGGAAACGGGCGCCTCTCACACAGAGCTCAGCAGCTACGCAGCCATCTTCATCGGCTGCTAACCACGCCCCCCTTAGTTTGTCTTTTTAACTCTTAAATGAATGTTATGAATTATTGTCGTCATTGTTGTGCGATGCTAGGCCAGCCAGCTGTTTAGCCTTTAGTTGCATTTATGAAATGTTTACTTCGCTGAGGTGGATGGCCATGAATCCTGGTTGTTTATCATATGCTGGAAGGAGGGTTTACAAACTGTTCTTTAGTTAACGTCAAAAATGTATCTTACTGACTTATTTATTATTAAGTGTATTGCATGCTTCTGCCAATTAAGATCTAGCATAAAGTATAGACATAACACATGAGTGACAATGTTTTACTTGTTTTATGTCTCTGACATGAGGCCTGATTTATGAAGGAATGACGAGTAGTGTTTATTCTTGTTTGCACATTCAGCAATGTTTTATTGTTTTAATTTTTGCTATAAAGACAGGCGTTTTAAATGGACATTCTATCATCTCCTTGCAAGTTGTGTCTACTCTGTTACTGTATTGTTATTTATTTTATATTTTTGAGTGACTCTGATGGCATAATGCTGAATAAAGAGCATTCTGACTTAAAAAAGTTCAGCTAAGTTTGTATTGTGCCCCCCCTTTTCAACTATTGTGGAGAGGAGTTGGCCTAACGGCTAGGGGGGTTGACGGGGAACTGGGTTCGAGTCTCGACAATGACGCTGAACATCCTGTGGTTCTGGGCAAATCACGTAATCTCCCCATGCCTAACAAAAATGATGAATGTGTCCTCATGTAACACAACTGGTGCTATGTAAAGCGCTCTGATACTCGATACTCGGTAAAGTTTGCGCTATATAAAACTCCTTAAAAAAAAAACTATTAAAGGACACGTGTGACATTAAATGATTGCTGTTTTCAATACGATATGCTATGTACAGCTGTATAGCTAATGCACAAGTTCTTCAAGATATTTCAGTTGAAGAACATAACCGGGGATGAATGTTTCGCATTTAGTTTTTAGGATACATACTCTTCACTGGTTGTGTGTTAAATGAAGCGTTTGAACATCTGGAAATGTGATTGTACTACTGAATATGGAACATGGAAATATCTTCATATAAGAATATTGTGGACAAAATATAAAGACAAAACTACTGCAAGGTAAGTGCATATAGAGAAGGTACAGATTTACTATTCCTAACTCCACATCTACATACCTTATATGAGATGTATATCTTCAAGGTACGTAGGTTTGGAGTTAGGTATAGAAAATCTATACTTGCTTACCATTTGATACTTCAGTTTCGATATTTTGGCCTCGATATTTATATACCACGACATTCTGTCTTCGATATTCAGGGGGCGCACCTGGAAGTATGATAACGAACATGCTAGCTTACCAGGAATGTATGACGTTACAACGCATGCTTTTACCACGCATGCTGTTACAACGCAGGTTTTACTACGCATACCATTACAACGCATTACACTTGGGGCTGCTAGATAGTGAATAGTTTAATTTACTATTCCAACTCCAGTCCCCGTGGATAGTAGGGAAGGTGTTGGATAGTAAATTAAACTTATTCCCTATCCTAGAGCGCCCCCCAGTGTAATGCGTTGTAATGGTATGCGTAGTAAAACCTGCGTTGTAACAGCACTGCGTGGTAAAAGTTTAGTTGTAATGGTTGTAAACCGCTTACCAGGGGTGATGCTAACATATTCCAGAATATGTCTCAAGAGGGAAACCCGTAAAGTGTTATGCTGCTCATGTGGCAGGAGGCAAATCACTGTGACATTGACTAGCTCAGTGTGCCAGAGCTGCTCTTCAGAGTGCTAGGACTGTTGCACGTTACTTACTAAACAGACTAAGGCATCATACATTTGTGTTGTCTACCTGGTTACTAGTACTGAAGTGATACCAGTGTTGGCACTGTATTAGCTTGAAAAGCAAACCTTGCCAGAGCACTTTCTACTTTGCCCACTTTTTCTTCTACCTGTGAAAAACAAGGTGTGTGTGATGGGTGCTGCTTTGAGTCAGATGTGGCAGTGTGGTGTTTGCATTGGCAAAGGATTGCTCCAACAGTATGACCATGGATACTTTTATGAGGTATACAGCCTTTACAACGAAACTTTTACAACGAACTACCATTACAACGCAACTTTTACAACGCAAACTATTACAACGCATAGCGCTGGGGGGCGCTCTAGGGTAGGGAATAGGTTTAATGTACTATCCAACACCTTCCCTACTATCCACGGGGACTGAAGTTGGAATAGTAAATTAAACTATTCACTACCCAGCGCCCAAAAGCATTATGCGTTGTAATGGTATGCGTTGTAAAACTTACGATGTAAAGGTAGGCGTTGTAAAAGTACATCCCTTTTATGACCAAGTTAAGGCTTCCCATGCAACCCTGTAGGAAGACAGAGGTTGCAACCTCTAGGTAAAGTCAGCATTCCTGAATGATCAATCCATTCCTGAATAAGGTCAGTTTACTGGTTTATGATGAAGCTGCCTGTTTAAACAAGAATTGGCAAAGTCAATAGGCCTGACTTGAATTTTCAGTTACAATTCAGACCTACTGGCTTTACCAAAGCTACTCCGCGCACTAAGGACCTGATTCACAAAGGTGAGGGTGTAGTTACACTTATGAGTAAGTTGACCACTTTGTGGCTTTTCACAAAATCCAAATGTAAATTTATGTCAAAACGGTAACTCATATGACTGCACCAAACTGGAGGGTCTGAAGGCTAGACACTTGTGAGTAATTTACACGTGTTGTCCATTAAAAAATCAGAATGTAAATGTACCCAAAAGCGCAACTTATACTCAAATTTTGAGAATAGTCAAAAATGTGTACACTTACTCAAAAGTGTAAAATACTCATAATTGTGTATAGCCCCCAGACACTTAAATTTGATGGAAAAATGCAAGTTACACTTTTGGAGTAAATTTACTTTTGAATTTTGTGAATAGCAAAAAAGTAGTACACTTACTGAAAAGTGTGAATTATTCAAAAGTGTAAGTTACCTTTGTGAATCAGGCCCTTATTTTTTTATTTAATCACTGTATTAATATAGGAGCTGGCAGGTGTGCCACATCTTATCAGTGGCCTGGCGGCTGAACGTAAATATAAAGAGTACTGATACTGCAACGCTCCTATGGATTCAGTAGTAATTCATTTGTTTTGCCATACAGCGAAACAAGGTGTCTCACAGTGATCAAAACATAACAACGATAGTTTTTTATACAGTGTGTGGATGAGATAATGCACTGAATGTAACAAAAGGTGTGTGACTGGGTGTAATTGTCGGATGTAAAAAGTATTTTTATGCATTTCAATTAAAGCAAATACTAGGAAGCAGACGGATAAATCTGTAGCTAGTATCATAATGACAAGACTAAGATACTCATCTAGGTGATTCAAGATGTGATTGGCAATGTCTCATGCCAATGATTGGACGGGGTCTGCTTAAGCAATGCAAGGGTTGGAATGGGGTTGACCTTAAGTAAGCTCTCTCTAATTCTCTCTTTAGCCTCTATCTCTATCCCTCTCTCTTTTTCTCTATCTCTCTCGGTCTCTCATTTTTTCTTTCTCCTTCACTCTCTCTCTATTTCTCTCTCTCTCTCTAAGAAGATGAACATGGAGGAAGGAAACATGGTATTCTGCAGGCTTGTAAAATATGGCAATGTATTTGAAAATATCTCCAAAACCAAACTCACATTCAATTATACATTGAGTAATTCAATGCTTTTAAGATTTGAGCATTTTTATGATAATATTAAGACAGAGATACTAGATGAGGAAATGCTCAACCACAAAACCTAACACATGCCTCGCTCAGCAGACAAGCTGGGAAGGAACAGGAGTTGCTCCAAGGGACAAAGGAAGGGAGGGATGAGTCTCACACTCCAGAGTTTTTTCTGCACTTGAAGCTCTACTCACTCTCATCTGGGTTGGGGGCAGCCAGGATGGCGCTGTGCTGTTTCTTCACGTGCTCCACATCTTCCGAGAGTTTCTCTATGCATCCGCGGATCTCCTCCACCTGCAACCAGAGGTAGAGTGTTAGGCAGCTCAGAACGACTGTGCTCAAACATGCTTCCCTGGTCCATTGACATTTCCTGAGTTAACACTGTAATGCAGCTACCTGTGCAAGTGGGAGAAACAACTCTGCTCTGTCAATCGCCTCACTGCCTGCCTACCCCTTTTTTAGGGTTGGTCACTGACCTCATCAGCACTATCATCTGTCAGGATGAGCTCACAACAAGTAGAGGCTGTCCTGTGCTATGAATTGGTTCCTCATTATGAGGTCCCTGCTAATCCCGATTTGGCCAGTAACAAAAGTCACTGGCTGAATCAGGGTTACAGAATCTGGACTATCTCTGCGGATCTTTGGGACTTCACTTGAAGACTGTCAGCTGGAAGCTGGAGGAGGCTCAGGGTGAAATATAGAGAGAAAATGAGGAATTATCAGTGGAATTAGTCTGGGAATTATTGGTTTCCCTTGTTATTCCTCAATTCTAATGAGACCCTCAGAGTCCTACATGTAACCCATGGCAACTACCCTCTCCCCGAGCTAACTATTCCTTCGATGATGGTAGCTCCGCGGGGAGAGGAGCTACCGAGGGAGATATCAAGGACCTTGTGAGGAGTCTCACAGACATCTGAGAGGTAATGCTTCTCACTGCCCATTCCAAGAACTCTGAGGGAAAGTAGCTTAAGAAGAACCCAAGAATGAAGGACATACCAGTTCTGAGCAAAGAAGAGGGAAGTTGGAGCAGTCAATTTGATAAAAGACTAGCACCACAGGCAGCACAGTACTGCATCACCATATATAGAAGGCAATATTTACCAATCACAAACTGCTCTTGTGGAAGTTTGCACACAGGGTACCCGTGAAACATTTCATCACCTTAGGGCATCCTTTGTAATGCTAAATCACAAACAGCGGGTTGTTAATCTCAACTCCCAGCACCACACATCACTTCTCCCATCAGCCAGCACCACTCACTGATTTGCAATATGGCCATTATGACAAGTGGGCCAGAAAATTCGACACATGTGCAAAGCTCCGTTAGCCTAGGGTTCAGAAATGTGTCTTGTGTGGACTTTCTATAAAGCCTGCACCATCAGTAAAAATTATTCCAGATCAAACCTGACATAATTTATTGGAAGGAAAAGATCAGGTAATTATCGGTAACTGTGGATGTTAAGCACAAGGTGCCAAAATCTGCTTGTTCTGTCACATTTTTGAGGGCTGAACTCATAATAGGCAATAATTACCTCACCCAATAAATACCAATCTCCAAGGTATGGGAGTTTATCATTGTCACCAATCACTCCGGTGTAAAAACAACGGGTGATCGACAGAATGCAGAACAATGTCATACATTCACCCCAGTACAGAGATCTGGGCCTAAATCGATTGTTTTTTTGCTCACCATGCCATTCCAGTTTGAACCCAGCCATATGCAAATCAGTCTTGACCCTGTGCCCCATGGGAACAGTCCAGCCCAAACTGCCAAGCCAGGTCCTCCCTGGACTGGAAACAAGCATCCAAGGACCGGTTTCCGGCTTTCAGCTCTCATCAGCCTGGATAGCTTGATTCCAGTGGCATGGAGAGCACAGGACTCACGTCTGAGCATACCCGTCCCACTCGGGGTGACAAATGCAAAAACAACAGGTGATGGACAGAATGCAGAACAATGTCATACATTCACCCCAGTACAGAGATCTGGGCCTAAATCCATCGTTTTTTTGCTCACCATGCCATTCCAGTTTGAACCCAGCCATATGCAAATCAGTCTTGAACCTGTGCCCCATGGGAACAGTCCAGCCTGAACTGCCAAGCCAGGTCCTCCCTGGACTGGAAACAAGCATCCAAGGACTGGTTTCGGGCTTTCAGCCCTCATCAGCCTGGATAGCTTGATTCCAGTGGCATGGAGAGCACGGGACTCACGTCTGAGCATACCCGTCCCACTCGGGGTGACATCATTTTTTGCTCACCATGCCATTCCAGTTTGAACCCAGCCATATGTTGTTTTGCATTTGTCACCCCAAGTGGGATGAGTATGCTCAGACGTGAGTCTCATGCTCTCCACACCACTGGAGTCAAGCTATCCTGGCTGAAGACGGCTGATAGCCAGAAACCGGTCCTAGGATGCTTGATTCCAGTCCAGGAAAGACATGGCTTGGCAGTTCGGGCTGGACTGTTCCCATGAGGCACAGGGTCAAGGCTGTTTTGCATATAGCCATGTCTGAACTGGGGTGGTGTGGAGTGCAAAAAAACGATGGATTTAAGCCCAAATCTCTGTACTGGGGTGAATGTATGACATTGTTCTGCATTCTGTCCATCAACTGTTGCTTTGCATTTGTCACCCCGAGTGGGATGGGTATGCTCAGACAAGAGTCCCATGCTCTCCACACCACTGGAGTCAAGCTATCCTGGCGGAAGGCGGCTGATAGCCAGAAACCGGTCCTAGGATGCTTGATTCCGGTCCAGGAAAGACATGGCTTGGCAGTTCGGATTGGACTGTTCCCATGAGGCACAGGGTCAAGGCTGATTAGCATATAGCCATGTCTGAACTGGGGTGGTGTGGAGTGCAAAAGAACTATGGATTTAGGCCCAGATCTCTGTACTGGGGTGAATGTATGACATTGTTCTGCATTCTGTCCATCAACTGTTGTTTTGCATTTGTCACCCCGAGTGGGATGGGTATGCTCAGACGTGAGTCCCATGCTCTCCACACCACTGGAGTCAAGCTATCCTGGCTGAAGACGGCTGATAGCCAGAAACCGGTCCTAGGATGCTTGATTCCGGTCCAGGAAAGACATGGCTTGGCAGTTCGGGCTGGACTGTTCCCATGAGGCACAGGGTCAAGGCTGATTTGCATATAGCCATGTCTGAACTGGGGTGGTGTGGAGTGCAAAAAAACGATGGATTTAGGCCCAGATCTCTGTACTGGGGTGAATGTATGACATTGTTCTGCATTCAGTCCATCAACTGTTATTTTGCATTTGTCACCCCGAGTGGGATGGGTATGCTCAGACGTGAGTCCCATGCTCTCCACACCACTGGAGTCAAGCTATCCTGGCTGAAGACGGCTGATAGCCAAAACCGGTCCTAGGATGCTTGAATTCCGGTCCAGGAAATACATGGCTTGGCAGTTCGGGCTGGACTGTTCCCATGAGGCACAGGGTCAAGGCTGATTTGCATATAGCCATGTCTGAACTGGGGTGGTGTGGAGCGCAAAAAAACGATGGATTTAGGCCCAGATCTCTGTACTGGGGTGAATATATGACATTGTTCAGCATTCTGTCCATCAACTGTTGTTTTGCACCAATCACTCCGGTGCACATATAATATGTCAGGACCATAGAGTTCCCAAGGTATTTCATCACCACACACATAGAGAGGAACAAACAAAGACGTCACCTCATATTTCATCACCATGCCAACAAAAACAACACGTTCAGTTCCTGCAGCATTTCAGTAATACAACCAACTCCCCAGTTTTTCAGTACACAATCGGTTTCTCCCGAATCTCATCACCAGGTGGTTTTTCTAGTGCTTCAGGCCACAATTACGAGGTAAGAGTTAAACTCCATTTCCTGAAAACATAAAGAATTTGGGGGCATATTACCAAGCAATTAGCGATAATTATCGCTATTGCTGGTTAGAGACAAAAATTTACAGCAGAGCTGCGGCGATTTTTATCGCAGATAAACCTTGGTATTACCAAGTTTTATCGCAAATGCGATAAAAACGGCCGCAATGCATGAATATCGCTGAAAAGTCAGCGATATTCATGCATTATCGAGCTAATGCTCTTAGCTATGTTATCCACCTCCCATTGGATAACATGGCTAAGAACTGCTCAGGGCAGGTGTTAGCTTTTGGAGATATTCGCGCTTAGCGCGAATATCTCCAAAAGTTAGTAATAGGAGATAGCGATGTTAGCGACTGTTTCCAGTCGCTAACATCTTGGGACGCCCACTTTGCATGTCATTAGTGATAATTATCACTGACATGCAAAGTGGGGCCCAAGATGGTCGCTATCTCCTACTAGCTGTCGCTAACTGGTGTTAGCGACAGCTAGGTAATAGGGAGATAATTTTATCTCCACTTTCTTGGCTTTTAAAGCCAAAAAAGAGATAAACCCCCTTGATAATATGCCCCTTCGTGTTTTAAGTACTGATTCTGCACGTTATGCCTCGTATCCAAGTTCACAATTCAGGATAAGAGATATTTAAGCATACCTGGTAAATACCTCAAATGAAGCTGATGGTATTTACTGAATGTGGGAACTACTTACCCCAGATTAATTGTATTTACTAATGCAAGCCATAGTTTTCTGATCCCTGAACAAACCTCTGACTGTGCAGGGTTTGGTAGTCTGAGTTGTGCAGAGTTTACCTTACCTGGTAAATACTGGTTGAGATAAAAGTCTGTACCCTTTGTTAAATTTTGGCATGTCAAACGTGCTGGAATTTGAAAGGGGAAAAGAGGTAGGATTATACTGTGAGATGCATATTTAGGTTTGGTTAGCAATAAAACATGCATGTTATTACCCAATCACTCGTAATAGGTACAATTTATCACACCCAATAAATTCTGAATACTGGGGAGTCATATTTTACCGGGTGCGATAAGTAGCACCTTCGCTGTGGGGGGCACATAATCGGGGCCCAATGTGATAAATACTCTACCCTATTTGCAAATCCTATAATCAGGGCTGTTTGTCTTCAAAGTGTATGTCCACTTTCCTCTCCCTCTCCCATTGTGGTGTTGAGGAGGGTGAAAGAATGTCCTGCCACAAACAAGCATTTTACATATTGATAGCAAAAAGCACATTAGCGGTTTCGTCAATGTGGAAAGTGGGGGCTAATCTCTGCTTACTGGGGAGGATAGAGGTTTCCAGCAGACTGACAAGCATGACCACTGTTAATTTAGTCTTTCTGTTACTTCCCAATTCCAGACCTCTCAGAGCTCCCTCTGTATTAAATTATCCTACAAATCTCCTAATTATTTCAGCACCACAGGCATATTTCCCAATACTTCCTTATGGCAAACAGTCCTTCTGATATTTCACTTCCCACTCAGTTTCCAAGTATTTCTTCCCCAACCCACCCCGTCCTCTAGCATATCAGGACCGCTCATAGGCCCAAATGTATCAAAGGGTTTTACCTATTATGTGTCTCTGGGAAAATGTGTTTCGGGCATTTTGGCCTATAGTTCCAAGAGTATTTCTCACACATGCAGTCCTGCACACATCACACGGCCCTTCAGTATTTTAGAGCCATATACAGCAGTGCCAGTATTTCATCATCATACTCAGGTGGCCCAGTGTTCCATCACCATGGACAACTGTCACAATATTTCACTATCGCAGTCAGCTGTCCCAATATCTGAGCACCATAGACATCTGTCTCTAGCTCATTCCAGTGGCAGCTGTTACGCTATTACATCGTCATAGACAGCTGCCCCAATATTTCGGCACCAAAGACAGTGAGGCCTATATACTAGTCAAACCGCAGTTATTCCAATATTTCAGAACCACACACAACTGTCCTAATATTGCCACACTATTTCAGTACGAGGCGCGGTGGTCCTACACTTTCAGGACCAGAGACAGCGCCCCAGTATTTCACAGAGAGCTGCCCCGATATAGCAGCCCCGCATCCAGGCGACCCAAAATCTCTGCACTATAAGCAGCTTTCCTCATATTTCAGCACCATAGACAGCTGTCCCACTATTTCAGGTAGACACCCACGCGAATATTTTTGCCACTTGACCAGCTTTTCCTATATTTCAGCCACACAGACACCTGCCCTGTATTTCAGCACCGACGACAGCCATCCTAATATTTCTGCAACATAGATAAAAGGCCCAGTACTTCAGCAGCAAGTACAGCTGTCACAATATTTCACCATCCCAGACAGGCATTTCACAACCTTATCAAATACTTAATAATTGAAGCTTCTCGGCAAACTGCCAATGCCTTCCTTTTAGTAACGCCGTGTCCCCTGACTTGATACTTTTTTTTATTGAAATACTTGTTTTTTATTCGGTACTTTCTCATTCTTAAATGAAACACTTTTTAGTGTTCATAAAATGTCTCGTCCATTTCAAATATCAACTGTCAATGGGTAAAATTTCCCTACCGTCTTCAGTAAGTTCTCCTGGCTATAAATCATTCAATGGGCTGTCATCACTTTTATAAAATAATCGCATGTTCAAAATTATTATAAGTACTTTGTTTAAACGTGCCAGATATTATCCCGGCGTATCTCCTTTTTTAGCCACTCAAAACATCAGCCTATCGCCCATTAATGTGATCCGACATGCTAACCGGTCCTTTGTTTTTCTTGTCCTTGTAGGGGGATTTTAAACATGAAGTAATATTTATATTACATTTTTAGTACCTCCAACAGTCTTTGTTATAAATGTCAGTCCCTTACACCTGTGTTCTTTATATATGTTATACAAAGCCCAGCATCAAACAGGAGAGGCTATTTTGAAATGTGGACAAAAGCTGACACTCACATGTGCCTTTTTATTTTTCCACAATAAACACAAGGAATGCAAAACTCTGAGAGTGAGCAAGTCAAATACTCAAAGAGGTTGGGAGGAGGAAGTCATCTTCCAACAAGCAATGTCCAAATTATATTTTTCACTGCTTTTAGGTTGAAATGATCAGACAATGCAAGCTGCATGGTTGCAAAAGACCTATTATGGGCTTACCAAAGAATGCACAGGGACTTACAACTCCCCCATTTCTTGCAATTGGTTGGCTTTATTGGCAGTCACATTTAATTGCTGCTTATTTAATGGCTTTCTTTGTCCATCTTGTTTTTGTTCCTCCCTGGGAGCATAGACTTTGTATCATCCTCTTGACTGGCTGACTTGTGTTCTTCCACTGGTCACTTTTAGGGAACTATTTTTTCTTTTGTGTTAAGCGCACCATCAGAGTGCATGTGTTTCCAGCTATCTCCCTTCGCAAGCCAAATACCCACACATATACTCTGCTTTTGATCTCTCCCTTGTGACTGCATGCTTTCTCTCTCCTATGTACCTACCTGCTAATCACACTCTGCTCAGTGTTCCTGTTTCCTCGTATGCCCCTCCCCGTTCACGAGTAGCTGTCTCCCTCGTGTGCCCCCCCAAGGTCTCTCGCTCCTTTATGCCCCCCAAATCTCCACTGCTTCACCCCAACCTGCTCCCGCTCCCTCTTCTCTGTTAACCTCCCCCCATCTGTGCAGTTCTTTTTTTCAAACAACACAGGCAAACAAAAAACATTGCCTTTTACTGATGTTGTTCAGCATTGGCAAAGCTAATAGGTCTCAAAGGTAAGATACATTGGCTTTGCCAATGCTTGTTATTTTGTTGGCTGTAAGTCCTACATGACATTAAAAATGTGATTCTTAAGGTTTGTTTTAAATTTTCTTACTGTAAAATATTTAACATTTAAAACATTGCATTTATGGTCAGTGTTGTCTTTTGAAAGCATCTGGTCGAAACCTTATTGGCATGTCAGCAACACTTGTGAATTGGCTAAGTTCTGCTCAGACATTCTTTGCTTACCCTCATGAGCCTCTGGACATTCCTTCATGTCAGGCAGTTTATAGGCCGCTGCCTTACAAGAACAGCCTTCACAAATACACACTTCTCTCAGTTACACATACACAAGTACAGCAGTGCCAAACAGAACAAATGTAGCATGGGTAGCAGCAGCACAAGCTTCCGTCGCATACACATCAGGTAGCTACTTTGCACTGTTAATTTTGAAGCAAAATAGATATAGCACGAGCTGCAATGGTGAAAGTGTTCTTCATACTAAAAAAAATAGGGGTGCACAAACAAAAACATACATACCCATATACAAACGAGCTCAGTGCACCCCTCGTTTTATGGCTTACAAGTTCTCTGGTGCCACTAGGTGTACAGGCAATTCTTGTAGGATTCATTTAAGCATCAGGTGGCCTACATTAATAAATCTTGCTAACAAAACATAGGGATTTTGCAACTGGTTGTGGGATTAAGTCTATGGAAAAGTCCAGTGGTGTACAGTCAGGGCCAGTTCTAGGGTTTTTGGGGCCCTGGACAGAAAGGGAATGTGTGAGACCCCTCTAAATTGCACAGACTTGACACATTCAGGGCGCTTTGCACCTGATTAGATGTCCCTGCTCCTGAAGCTGCAGCCCCTCCCTCTCAGCCACCTACAAGCACCTCTTAACAGCTCATCAAGGGCTGAAGGTGTGGGGGTTGCTTATCTCCAGAGAGGGTTAATACTGCCAGGGAGCTGAACTGCAGGGTAATAACCATCCCGCTGTGCATCTCCGTGGGTGGGGGGGAGGCCTATTTGCAGGACAAACCTGAAGAACCTGTCTTCTTACAACTGGGAATGGAGGTGGGCCACCTCCCCTCCGGTACCCCTTGCTACACCATAGCAGTGAGGCCAGGGGAGAGGAGCCCCTAAGGTGGTGCACTTGCCAGGTGGCACCTTTCATGCCGTGGTCCAGATCTGTCGCACTGGTGCAGGCCCCAGAGGGCTGAGTACGGGGCCCTGGGCAGCTGCCCATGCCTAGCGCAGCCCTGTGTACAGTGATGTGCAAGCCACATGATGCCCTGAACTCACGCACTTGGTTTGGTAGCCATTTCATGGTGACCAACTGCATGTCACCCACACACTGCCTACTGCTGGAATCATCGGGTCTGAGTCCAGCAACTCCTCTCGACCCCCAGCACCTCTCTGTACCTCACAAGTATGACTGACATGGGCGCTTTGGGATCTGCCCACCAGAAGCTACATCAAGTCTCAAAGGCTCTTGAATCCCAAACAGAACGTGCCCCCCTCTAGGACAAGGCATGCTCCACCTCGGGGGGGGTTTCCTGAAGCTGAGCTGACTGTCTCCCTTCCACTCACACCGGGCTGCCCTTTTTGTCAAAATTCCGGAGCTCTACAATCCTCACCACTCCACTCTCTAGCTAGTCACCATAACTGACCAGCTCTGGAAAGTTCCATTCCATAAAAACTTCTTCTCCTGCAAAATCATCAGTCAGCATGTGGAGTCCCGCCTACTATTATGGAACCACACCGCTTACATCACCCTTACCTCCTAAAAATAATTTTAAAAAAAAATACTTCGTTTGACATCCTTCCATACCTGAAAACATGCGGCATCTCGGTGAAATGTGCCCCTGCTGCACTCTTATACAACTCACATACAAACATCCCTACACACGCATTTGCAGCGCGGACAGGAGGGCATAAGATGGCCGCGCACTGTTTCGGCAGAAACGCAAGCTTTCCTCAAGCGACACAAACAGATACACAGGTGTACTGTAAGCACGATCAGAGGGCGCGCGACCGCACGCACGCACAGTACGTAATACGTAGCCAGCACCCGCAAGAGCTTCCATCGCACGTGCTTAGCAGTCAGAGCTAGCAACGCAGGTGTGAGTTTCAGAAGTGTACAGAACAGGTCGGAAAGAAGCCAGGATACGTCCCTGGCGCCTCTGCTGCCGGTAACAGAGTGGTGGTTTGTCTATGAAGTAAGAAGACAGGATGGCGCTCCCGGGGGTCAATGCTGCCAGTGTCAGAGGGTAGCTCACTGTGATGTGATTGGCTCAAAAAAGGAAGTGCAGACCTCTGCCAGGGATGGGGCACGTTGGCGCAGCAACAGGGTGTCTGCCGCGCTGGGAACTACGCTGGAGTTGTTGCTGGTTGATTTAAAGTTTTGCAAAGTTTAAATTGTTACCACACATGGGGTGACCTGGGCTATCTATTACCGCACAGGGCCACTGAGCTATAGAGAAAAAAGATGAGCTGTCAGATGTCCCCTCAAAAGTAGATGGGACACTATCATGCGGAGAGAGGTCGGCAGTGTATTCCACAATGGTGGTTCGAAATTGAAAGGATCTTCATCCTTGAGTGTTTTTCATATTAGAGAAACATTAGATAGAATGGCCTTGGCCGATCTCAGATTGCGAAAGGGCCCGTAGGCGTGGGAACATGTTCATCAGATTTTCAGGCCCTTGATTATTTATGGCATGGTAGCAAAAGCGCAGCGCTTTACATCTCTTCTCAACTCGCAGCCAGTGGACAGTGCAAAGATGTTGGGAAATGGAGTCGCATGTTTTTTTGATCAAGGAGTAGGTGAGCTGCAGCATTTTGAATAGTTTGTAGTTCTGTTTCTGGAAGTCCAAGATAGACCCATATACATTAGTCCAGCCTTGACAAATTAGATGTTTGGACTAAGGTTCCCAGCTGTCTATCGGCAGGAGATGACAGGTTTTCTTAAGAACCTTAAAGAGAAAAAAACAGGTGGAAGTGGTTTTAGGGATTTGCTCATAAAGAGAAAAAAGCAGGTGAAAGTGGTTTTAGGGATTTGCTCATAAAAAGCCAAGTGGGTATCCAAAAAGATACCTAGGTGATGAGCAGAGGAACTAGGTAGGGGGCCACGGCCAAGGATTGGTGTCCCATTATTGCCAAAGACTAAGACCAGCCCTTTTGATGATTTGAGAACCTAAGAATTAAAGTTCATCCATCCTCAGTTCTCAGCATATATTGCTTAAAATCGAACTTGATTTGTGGTAGACCACCTTTCAGTCTGAGGATCCATGAGGTTTCATCAGCGCTGGAGAAGTAGAAGAGACCAAGGGAGTGAATAATGTCAGAGAAAGGCGCAAGATAAAGACTGAACAAAGTGGCACTGAGAACTGAGCACCGAGGTAGGCTTAGTGGGGCAGTTTAAGATCTATGGGTGAGGAAGAAGCTAAACCACTTAAGGGCACAGTCTCTCACATACCCACTGTTGGACCAGGCCTCATGGCGTGGTTCACCTCTGTCCCTCCACACCCTGTGAGCGTAGGCCTGTCCCCCGAGTCCCCTGCGCAGCCTCCCCATTAGTGTAGCCTGCAACCCGAGCCTGGTCGTCCTACCCCAGTTAAGCCTAGATCCCCCTGGAACCTCGACCAGGCCTGCCTTCCCCGCTCCACTCCCGGCTCCGAGCGCCTAACCTTGCATGCCCCACAAGGCCCGGACGCCATCTTCCCTTCCTGACTTCCCTGTCTCCCTGGGCCTAGCGTGACCCCGGCCCCAGCAAAACCCAGACTCCAAAGGCGCGCCAGTCCCGGTTGGGGGGTAAAGGGCTCCCCGAGTGAGATAAGCCAGGGAGTTTCGATGGCACCTCCGGCCTCCCCTGAGGGGCTGGTTTCTGTCACACCTTTGGCCCTCCCCTGTGGGCCAGTTTCGATCACCCCTCTGGCCTCCCCGAGGGCTGGCTCCAGACCCGCTGGGCGTCTGGGAATTCCCGGACCCATCTTTCAAAGGGATCAAAGAGCCAACCGCCGGACCTCGCCAACGACCAGCCCCCAGGGCCGGAGACCTCTGCCTGCGAGGGTCCGGAGATCAAAGAGCCAAAGGACTATAACTGGGCCCGCCTGACAACTAGCGGGCAGTTGTATCTTGGACCTGAAGCCTGCTGATCTGATCGCGGCTGACCCTAAGAAGACTCACCTGGAACCTCTGAGCCCTGCTGACGCTGTCGCGGCTCCTTCTTCGCCTTAAGGAACTGAACCACCGGAGCCCTGCTGACGCTGTCGCGGCTCGATCTCTAAAGACCACCGGAGCCCTGCTGACGCTGTCGCGGCTCGACCTCTAAGACCATCCGAGCCCTGCTGACGCTGTCGCGGCTCTCACGAACCTCTCCCGATCGAGCCCTGCTGACCTCGTCGCGGCTCGAGGAGTACTCTGGTCCGGCTGGACCATCGAGACCACCATCACGACCGGGCCGACTCGACGAAGGTGAGGCAGCCAGTACGACCACCATCCCGTACCCCCCGGCTCGAGGATTGAGAGCTGTGCGTGGGGTACGCCTCGTACGGACCCAGAGACTAAAAGACTGTCCCGCTTCCCCCTTCCCGAATCCTCAGAGACTTTGTGGTCCTGTTGCCACTGTGTATATAAGAGTGCTTCCTTCATTACTTGCTTATATAACGAACTTGTTCCTAAAACCCAACGGTGTGGTGTCTGTTCGTAGTGTGGTGTGAGCTCAGTGTGTACGATCCCAAACCCAAAGGCCTCCCCGGCGAGGACCTCACAATCAAGACTCGGTAAGTTCTGTGGGAGAGGTGGATCTTGGGGTGTCTGGGTGAGCACAACCTGGCCCTCGGAGATTGCCCCTTCCAACATTGGTGGCAGCGTCGCGATAAGAACCTACGTCTAGGGATCGTACAGTACTGACACACTACCCGAACAAAGAGCAGCCATGAGCGTCACTACCGACAAGACCACCTTCCAGATGGAGCTTCTGGGAGACTATTCGCACCATGAGCTCAAGCAATTCTGCAAAGATCTCCATATCCCATCAACGGGATTAAACACCAAAGAGGACTTCCAACAAGCTCTAACAGCCTGGGTGGAGACCGGAGCCCAACCTCCAGCACCGACGGAAGCCGATGGAGGGGGAGCACCCCTGATCGAAACCCACGCCCCAGAGCAAGAAAGAGCAGAGTCCCCGACGCGGACTTACAGCCCCGAGAGAGGTCTGTCTCGAGAAGAGATGACCGACCGAGAACGCAACCGAAACCACGAGCTAGAACTAGCCCGTTTGAAAATGGAAGGAGAACTCAAGCTGGCCGAAAAGAAGATAGCCATCGAGCATCTACGGCTGCAAGGAGAACTGGAGGAGAAGAATCTCCAGCGAGAACACGACGGAAAGAAGCTCCAGCTGGAGCACGAGCGCAGCATATTGGAAATCGAACTAAAGGCCCGGAACGAAGGCAACAAAACAGCAGCGACCCGAGAGTCTGGTCCCCCAGTGGAACCCAAGGTCCACATCCCCAAGGATGTGGTCAAAGAATATTATAAAAACGATGACATCCAGCAATGGTTTAAGGCCTACGAGGTAGCTATGACCTCACACCGAGTTCCACAGAAAGATTGGGGAGCCGGGCTGTGGGGTCGATTCCTGAGTGAGGGGAGAGACACCCTACTCGACCTACCGTCTGCCGAACAGACCTCCTACAGCCACATGAAAGAGGCCCTCCTCACAAGGTACGGGCTCACTCCAGAAATGTACCGCCAACGCTTCCGAGAATGCAAGAAGATCCCCGGCACCACGTGGGTAGAATATGTCAATTTCTACAGCCGGGCCCTGGAAGGGTGGATCAAGGGCAGCAAAGTATCCACCTTCGAGGGGCTCATCGACCTCATTGCGTATTAGCACTTGTCCCTGAATAGCTTTGTGGAACTCCGACAGCACCTCCTGGACAGCAAGTTGGCCGACCCCCGGAAGCTGGCCGTCGAGGCCGATCGCTGGGTGAGCACCAGAGTACCCCGGGGGCCCGGGGGGGACACTGGCCGAAACGAACAAGGACCATCCCGCCCGAGGGGAGGAGGGGGTCAGAATAGACAGAGGGGTTCCCAGGTAGGGTCCCCGCGCAGTCCCCCCAGAAACCAGCCAGGTACCTCGCCTCCCACAGCGCGCGCAGGGTTTCCCCCAGCTAGGCCAGGGCCCCGGGTCAGCCAAGCCTGCTACCATTGCCAGAAACCCGGGCACTATGCCAATGACCCCCGCTGCCCCTTGTTCCAGAAGCCTGCCGCTGCAGGGCCCCCAGTGCGCCACATCACCTCCGTAGCCCTAGAAGAGGAGGGGGAGGAAGAGTTTGAGGGAGCTGAACCCGAAGCTATGATGTTAGTCTCCTTGGGTGATAGGGAGATGGTCCCCGGAGCTCCCCTACCCGACAACACAGAGAAATACCGGCAGCAGGTGACTATCAACGGCCATCACATAGGGGCGCTCCGAGACACTGGGGCCAGTATCACCGCCGTCAAACGGCACCTCGTCACCGAAGCCCAGATTGTTCCCCACATCTCCTGCAGGGTGATCGCAGCCGATAACTCCGTCCGCACCTGCCGGATAGCTCAAGTCCCGTTCGAGTGGGGGGGTGTCTCTGGAGAGTTACGGGTGGCGGTCCGCTCCGACATGCCGGTGGACTGCCTGCTCGGCAACGATCTAGAGAGCTCCCCATGGCAGCGGGTTGAGAAAAGGACCCACTTAGAGATGGTGGGCCTACCCGAGTGGGCCTGTGTGAGTACCCGGTCGATGACCGCCCGAAGGACCGCCCCCGAAGGGGTGACCTTAGAGGCGGCCCCGGCGACCCCCGAGGACCCCGAGGTCCCTGAACCCTTTGAGACCCCTGAGCTATTCCCCGGGGAGAGCTTCCCCCTCGACGCAGGGCCCATCGGCCCCGACGTCGAACCGACCCCGAGCTTGGACGACCTTCCTGAGCTGGCCCAATGGCGCCAGGAAGGGGGACCGTCCCGAGAAGAGTTCTGCCTAGAGCAGACATCCTGCCCATCCCTGGTGGGGCCACGGCAGCAGGCCGCCGCCCAGGCCGCCGGTGACCAGTCCGGCTCCCACTTTATCTATTGGGAAAACGGCCTATTATACAGCGAGCAAAAGTCCGCCGAGCTAGGGTCCGGCCGAGTGCTGGTGGTCCCCCTACGCTTCCGCGGCTTTCTCCTGAACCTGGCCCATGACGTGCCCCTGGCGGGACACCTGGGACAAGACAAAATGTACCAGCGCCTGGTCACCCACTTCTACTGGCCGGGCATGCGCTCCGATGTGGAGGCCCACTGTAAATCCTGCTCCACTTGTCAGTCCAGCGGAAAGAGCGGAGGGAAGCGCAAGGCTCCTCTCCAACCCTTCCCCGTGGTCAGTACCCCCTTTGAGAGGGTGGGAATCGACATTGTGGGCCCACTCGACCACCGAACCTCCTTGGGGCACCGCTTTATCCTGGTGCTGGTAGACCATGCCACCCGATACCCCGAAGCCGTTCCCCTCCGAACGGTGACCGCCCCCGTAGTGGGGCGGGCCCTCATGGCTATCTTCTCCCGGGTGGGATTCCCTCGAGAGGTCGTCAGTGACCGAGGGACCAACTTCATCTCGAAATACATGAAGTCCCTTTGGCGACAATGTGGGGTGACGTACAAGTTCACCACCCCATACCACCCCCAGGGTAACGGCCTGGTGGAACGCTTCAACCGGACCCTCAAGGGAATGATCATGGGACTCGAAGAGCCCCTGAGGTGTAAGTGGGACGTCCTCCTTCCCTGTCTCCTCTTCGCGTACCGCTAAGTTCCCCAGAAATCCCTGGGGTTCAGCCCCTTCGAACTGCTCTACGGGCACCCCGTCTGGGGACCCCTCACCCTGGTCAAGGAAGGGTGGGAGACGGCGGCCCCAGAGCCCCCTCCCGATGTGTTTCGATACATTTTGGCCCTCCGGAACCAGACGAGGAAGTTCCGAGAGCTGGCCGAGGCAAACCTCGAAGCCAGCCAAGAAGAAATGAAACGGTGGTATGACCAAAATGCCACTCTGGTCGAGTTTCAGCCCAGACAGCAGGTCTGGGTTATGGCCCCCGTAGAGCCCTGTGCCCTGCAAGACAAGTGGACAGGGCCCTTCAAGGTGGTAGAGCGCAAGAGTCAGGTGACCTACCTCATCGATGTAGAGTCCCCCAGGAACCCCTTGCGGGTCCTTCACGTGAACCGCCTCAAGCCCCACTTCGCCCGGTCCGAGTTGAGCTTGCTCCTCGCCACGGACGATGAAGAAGAAGAAGAAACGGAGCCTCTCCCTGATCTCCTGTGTACCAGAGAGAAAGACGGCTCCGTAGAGGGAGTGAGTCTCTCCTCCTCCCTCTCTCCCGAGCAGCGCGAGGACTGTCGCCAGTTGTTGGGACAGTTCTCGGACCTCTTCTCCCTCACCCCCGGCGTCACCAACAGATGCTCATCCCATCCCCCGAGCCGACAAGCTTATCGATCGCCTCGGGGCTGCTCGCTTGCTTAGCATGTTCGACCTGACCAGTGGATACTGGCAGATCGCCCTCACCGAGGGAGCAAAGGAAAGATCCGCTTTTTCCACCCCGGATGGTCACTACCATTTCCGGGTGATGCCCTTCGGAATGAAGAACGCCCCTGCCACCTTCCAGAGGCTGGTGAACCAGGTATTGGCGGGGTTGGAGGAGTTCAGCGCTGCGTATCTGGACGATATCGTAGTGTACAGTTCCCACTGGCCCGAGCACCTCCAGCACCTCTGGGCGGTGCTGACGGCCCTGAGAAGGGCCGGTCTCACCATTAAGGCAAGCAAGTGCCAGATCGGACAAGGGTCCGTAATCTACCTCGGGCACCAGGTCGGAAGCAGCCTCGTAGCCCCCCTCCAGCCCAAGATCGATGCCATCGTGGCCTGGGAGGCCCCCACGACCCAGACGGAAGTGCGGGCGTTTCTAGGGCTCACGGGGTACTACCGCCGGTTCATCAAGAGTTACGGCAGCATCGTAGCCCCCCTCACGGAGTTAACCTCCAAAAACCAGCCGAAGAAAGTCAGCTGGACCCCCGCCTGCCAAGAGGCGTTCGAAACGTTAAAAGACGCCATGTGCACTGCCCCCATCTTGCAGGCCCCCGACTACTCACGAGAGTTTGTAGTCCAGACGGACGCGTCCGAGCATGGCATCGGAGCCGTCCTGTCCCAGGTGAATGAGAACGGCCTAGACCACCCAGTGGCATTCATTAGCCGGAGGCTACTCCCTCGAGAACAAAGGTGGAGCACCATCGAGCGGGAGGCCTTCGCGGTAGTTTGGGCCCTGAAGAAGCTGAGGCCCTACCTGTTCGGTACTCACTTCCGGGTCCAGACCGACCACCGACCTCTCCGGTGGCTAATGCAGATGAGAGGGGAGAATCCCAAATTGCTGCGCTGGTCCATCTCCCTCCAGGGGATGGACTTCACTGTCGAACACCGGCCGGGCGCGGACCACGCCAACGCTGACGGCCTGTCCCGATTCTTCCACCTCAGCGAAGAGAACCCCCAAGAGGATGGGTAGTTCTCCCCGCCTTCATCTGGGGGGGACGCGTGTTGGACCCGGCCTCATGGCGTGGTTCACCTCTGTCCCTCCACACCCTGTGAGCGTAGGCCTGTCCCCCGAGTCCCCTGCGCAGCCTCCCCATTAGTGTAGCCTGCAACCCGAGCCTGGTCGTCCTACCCCAGTTAATCCTAGATCCCCCTGGAACCTCGACAAGGCCTGCCTTCCCCGCTCCACTCCCGGCTCCGAGCGCCTAACCTTGCATGCCCCACAAGGCCCGGACGCCATCTTCCCTTCCTGACTTCCCTGTCTCCCTGGGCCTAGCGTGACCCCGGCCCCAGCGAAACCCAGACTCCAAAGGCGCGCCAGTCCCGGCTGGGGGGTAAAGGGCTCCCCGAGTGAGAATAGCCAGGGAGTTTCGATGGCACCTCCGGCCTCCCCTGAGGGGCTGGTTTCTGTCACACCTTTGGCCCTCCCCTGGGGGCCAGTTTCGATCACCCCTCTGGCCTCCCCGAGGGCTGGCTCCAGACCCGCTGGGCGTCTGGGAATTCCCGGACCCATCTTTCAAAGGGATCAAAGAGCCAACCACCGGACCTCGCCAACGACCAGCCCCCAGGGCCGGAGACCTCTGCCTGCGAGGGTCCGGAGATCAAAGAGCCAAAGGACTATAACTGGGCCCGCCTGACAACTAGCGGGCAGTTGTATCTTGGACCTGAAGCCTGCTGATCTGATCGCGGCTGACCCTAAGAAGACTCACCTGGAACCTCTGAGCCCTGCTGACGCTGTCGCGGCTCCTTCTTCGCCTTAAGGAACTGAACCACCGGAGCCCTGCTGACGCTGTCACGGCTCGATCTCTAAAGACCACCGGAGCCCTGCTGACGCTGTCGCGGCTCGACCTCTAAGACCGTCCGAGCCCTGCTGACGCTGTCGCGGCTCTCACGAACCTCTCCCAATCGAGCCCTGCTGACCTCGTCGCGGCTCGAGGAGTACTCTGGTCCGGCTGGACCATCGAGACCACCATCACGACCGGGCCGACTCGACGAAGGTGAGGCAGCCAGTACGACCACCATCCCGTACCCCCCGGCTCGAGGATTGAGAGCTGTGCGTGGGGTACGCCTCGTACGGACCCAGAGACTAAAAGACTGTCCCGCTTCCCCCTTCCCGAATCCTCAGAGACTTTGTGGTCCTGTTGCCACTGTGTATATAAGAGTGCTTCCTTCATTACTTGCTTATATAAAGAACTTGTTCCTAAAACCCAACGGTGTGGTGTCTGTTCGTAGTGTGGTGTGAGCTCAGTGTGTACGATCCCAAACCCAAAGGCCTCCCCGGCGAGGACCTCACAATCAAGACTCGGCAAGTTCTGTGGGAGAGGTGGATCTTGGGGTGTCTGGGTGAGCACAACCTGGCCCTCGGAGATTGCCCCTTCCAACACCCACCATCTCCAAAAGTATGGGGTGGAAGACCGTGTTAATCACAGTCAATAAGTGCAGTAATATGAGAAGAGTAGGATTGCCATCTTAAAGACTAAGGGCTTGTTTTAGATGTTAATGGAGCAGGTCCCACCATTTCTTTTTTCGACAGTCTTCCTGCCCTCCAGCTTGGTGGCCCGACTGTTGTATTTATATGTTGGCAAGTGTTGCAAAGTCATCCTGTGCCCTTTTTGCTGGGATGTATGATGGTACGACGCGTACTTTGACAACGCGTACCGTTACAACGCTACTTTTACAATGCAAGTCGTTACGACTTGCGTTGGGGGGCGCTGGATAGTAAATAGTTTTATTTACTATTCCAACTCCAGTCCCCGTGGACTCTAGGGATGGAGTTGGATAGTAAATCAAACTATTTACTATCCTGGAGCGCCCCCCAGCGCAAGTCGTTGTAACGACTTGCGTTGTAAAAGTAGCGTGGTAACAGTACCGCGTTGTTAAAGTTTTGTCGTAAAGGATGTTCCCCTTTTTGCTGACTGATACTGGTGGTAACTGATTCTGACTGACCCTGGGCTCTGCCTAACCAGGTCCAGGGCCAGTGCTATACTGAAAGAGACACATTAGAATACAGTTAAAACACCTACATACACTTGGGTACACACTGGTATGGTGGGGGTACCCCTGTGATTGGCATGACGTACCCTATAGGCCCCTAGTATATAATAGGGCAGGGGGATTGAAACTACCTAGAAGTCCCTAAATACCCCACGGCATGGCAGTTTACAGGCCAGTAGCTCATTTTGCGCTTGCATGAGTGCACTGCTGAAGCCCGAGGTCAGTTTAAAAGCAGCCCTCTGTGCCAGGACTGCTTTTAAAAAGTAAATTGTGCCCAAACTCGACTTTAGTGTTTGGAACACTAAACAATGGATAACCTACAATGTTTTGGCATATTGGGAACACCAGGGTCTCTCCTAGGTGTCCCAGGGGTGTTATTTATCAGATATTTATAAAGTACACCCTTATAAAAGGGGTTTTCTATGCCAGCACTAGGGCCACATTGTGGTAAAGTGCTGCTCAAATTCGACTTTGATGCTAGGAGCACTGTGGAGGGAGGATCTGCAATATTTGTACAGATTCAGAACCCCTAAAGTATCCCCTAGTTGCACGTGGGGTGGGGGTCCTGTAGAAATCACTGATGTACTTATAAAATATGTTTTTGTAACCCTAGTGCTGGGAAAATGGCCCAAGTCACTTTCCCATTGCAAATCCCCTGCTACATAGGTTAACATGGTAGGGAGTTATTGAGTAATACCTCTTGATAGGAGAGGGCTAGAAGTGCCATTGAAAGACTTCCCCGAATGGTATTATTAAATTCAACAATATGATATTGTTGAATTTCTCCTAAAGTGTACATACAAGAAGTTATACGATTTTCTTGTTTGTAAGTCCAGATTCAGCCTTCCAGTGGTCTGCCCTGATTGTTCAGAGTTAAGGGGATTAGCCAGGCTGCCTTGAAATGGTGATAAAGAGCCCCTGTGGTCAACCAGCTCTGCTGGCAGGGCAGTGTGCTTTTCCATTGGAATTCCAGGCCTGGGGGGGTGGGGGGAGGGTCGTAAACTATGTCCTTCAAAGAGGAGGGCAAAGAACAGTGTCATTTACAACTCTAAATTTTCCACCTTAGGCAGATGGTAGTATTAAGGAAGGTATGAGCAGATGCAGGGGGGGAGAGTCTACGTAAATTAGCCACCCTAGGGGTGTGTTTAGCCAGCTCTTACCTCCTTGCTGGAAAATCAACCAATATGGATTTGGAAGATTTGATGCACTCTGGGACAAAATATTGTCACACTCTACAGGATGTGGTCATATCTTTGAGGAGTTACCATGCTCTCATTTGTCAGGAGTGACCTCCTGCCTGACCCAGAGAACTTGGAATAAGTATCTGAGAAGGGCAGAGCCCTTCAGATCTGCTGCTTGAAACTTACTGAAGCAAGACATTGCCAAGCTGAAGAAGATTGCTGTACAAAGATTTCTAAGGCCTGACCTCTGAAGACTGCACCATCTGAAGCTATAGCCCTGTGGATTATTTTTCTGAAAAAGAACTAAAGAGTGGACTCCCTGAAAGCTACAGGTTAAAAGAGCTCATCTGGAACATCACCATCTAAATCAGCACCTTGGAGAACCACCAGTGGATTTGTAAGGTTTTTGTACCAGTGGATTGCGGGAACTGAAGTCCTCAACTTTCAAGGACCATCTTGGAGCTTCCAGACCCTTTGAGTGAGTTTGAGACACTTTGGGACCCCTTGAGGAACTTCAGGAAGATGTTCAAGAAGTTTGGAGAACTTTGGAGCAACTTTGGAGAAAAGCTCCGTAGAGGGGCCGACTCAACCTGGCCAGCCAGGCCGCCTGCCTTCAACGGCGAGTGGGCCAAGCCATCCAGGTTTGTCCCGCTAAAAGCTCCATCGGTCCAACTTCCAGAGTTTGACCAGGACTAGAAGATATCTGAAGCCGGTGAACACTCACCGGATCTGGCTACCTAAAGAGCATCGAGAGACCCGCGAGATAAAGCTCCAGAAAAGTTTCTAAGTTCACTTGTAGAAAAGGTGACCAGGAGCAACTGCGTACGCCAAGCCGCCTATCTTTCATCACCTGTCGGCCTGGATTCCTGGGTTACCCAGCTGAAACGCTAAAGAAAAAGTTTCTAAGTCCGCTCCAGGGAAGCTCATTGAAAGGCAATCCGGTGAACCCTCACCGAATCCGGACTGGCTGGGAGCTTTGAGGGACCTCAGGGAGAAAAGCTCCAGAAAAGTTTTTAAATGTGAAGGTAGAAACTGAGACCGGTACCTGCCGCGAACGGTAGCTGCACAAGGCTCCATTGCGGTCGGCCTGAGTTTTTGACTTTGACCCGGTCTATCGCATGCAGGTGTCCCAATAAGGTGCTATAAACTTCTAACTGCCATATTTTGCTAAATCTTTGAAAATTCATATCTCCGGTTCCCTACATTGAATTTTTGTCGTTTTGGTGTCATGTTAAAGATAAAAATACTTCCTATTTTTATAAATTGGTGATGGGTTTTTATTATGTGTTGTGTCTTAATTATGTACTGAAATGGCATTTTTAAATGCTTTACATACCTGTCTTTGAAGTTAAGCCTGCCTGCTCGCAGCCAAGCTACCAAGGGTTGAGCATAGGAATAATTTTCTAAGACCTGTGCTGAGTCCTTCCATGTGTTAGTGGCCTTATTGCCTATGGCAGACTTACATTTGCCCCTACTAATAACCCACTTTCCAACAGCAAGTCTATGGAGGGAAGACTGTCGCAACCCGCAGTCTGCACCAGAATCTTGCTCCTGCATCGAAGGCATCAGAAGCGTCTATCAGAGGAAGTCCAGCCAAGATTCCCACTGTCCTGATTACGATGTGCCTTTGCTTTGAGGCAACTGCGGTGGGAATACCTCCTACTTTGAGTTGGCATGATCGAAGAAAATTAAGTAGGAACTTACATTTTTACTGTTTCCCACTTCCGTTTCCATCTTGAACCCCATTGTACAGGTCGCCCCTTTGCTTCTTTGACTGCACCACAACACCAAATGACTCAGGTATCACTGGAATCTAAGGTAAGCTACTTTTACAATTTTGTTACTATGAATCGTGTGTTGACAATTGCTGTAGACTCGCATATTTTTGCATTACTCTTACATGCAATTTTTCCCCATGTGCTTCATTTTACAATTTTTCAAAGTAAAAAGAACACGCCTGTCTTGACACCTAAAAAAAATAATGTTGTGGTGGTTGTAGGTGTACATTCAATAGTGTGTGTATGGTGTTTAAGTGCAATGCTATATGTCAAAAAAGGACATTACACATGGCATACATATACATTATCTCTAATAAAAGAGAGGGACCCCAGTAGCCAAAGGGGTAGGGTTCCAGAAGACAACAAGTCAAGTACAAAGTCCCCTTTGGACAGTAAATACACTAGAAGTTACACTTTCAACCTCAACAACCCAAGGTAATACACTTCATCCAAATCAGCAAGAGTAAAGATGATGCAAACATAGTCAAAAATAGAAAATTAAAAATGAGTAACAATTTATTATAGCATTGATAAAAAACAGAAATACATTAAAAATTTTGCACATAAGCTAACACAATTTCTACACATAATCATAACATGTGGGAATAAAGCATAGAAAATGATTCTAATTAAAATAGAAAGGGACACAATAGTCAGACTTAATTAAATCATACTCCAAATTTGTTTGAATGTCTGTAAAAATGGAGAAGTCCTATAGTCCAATGACTTAGCGTGTCACAATTCAGTAGCATCGACGCGTTTCGGTTTTGGCAACTTGATTACAAGCCAACACCTTCTTCAGGATTAAAATGTATACTTTCCAACAATATACAGTACATCTCATTTTGAGTGGTACAATTCTTGTATTCTTGATGTCCGTTTCTTCAATCAAAGAAACGGACATCTCTTTTTGACGGCGGCTTTCTATATGTTAGCAGACTGCGGGCGGTCTAGCTTTTAACTGGGAGTCCACAAGATTCGTGTACCGAAGTACCTCTGAACAAAACGGTCCGGATTGCAACGTAGTTCTACGTGCAACTTTTTTCGGGTCCATCTTTAAAACCTATTGGTCTATGTTGTATGTTCAATAGACCACCGTATGACGAAATTTGAAGGAACTCTTAATAGGAGCCTACAGATAGAGTGTATCTACGAATACGAAACCCTGGATCGAGTACCAGGAGGCTTTTTGAAGAATTGTACCACTCAAAATGAGATGTACTGTATATTGTGGGAAAGTATAAATTTTAACCCTGAAGAAGGTGTTGGCTTGTAATCAAGTTGCCAAAACCGAAACGCGTCGATGCTACTGAATTGTGACACGCTAAGTCATTGGACTATAGGACTTCTCCATTTTTACAGATATTCAAACAAATTTGGAGTATGATTTAATTAAGTCTGACTATTGTGTCCCTTTCTATTTTAATTAGAATCATTTTCTATGCTTTATTCCCACATGTTATGATTATGTGTAGAAATTGTGTTAGGTTATGTGCAACATTTTTAATGTATTTCTATTTTTTATCAATGCTATAATAAATTGTTACTCATTTTTAATTTTCTATTTCTGACTACGTTTGCATCATCTTTACTCTTGCTGATTTGGATGAAGTGTATTACCTTGGGTTGTTGAGGTTGAAAGTGTAACTTCTAGTGTATTTACTGTCCAAAGGGGACTTTGTACTTGACTTGTTATACATATACATTATGACACATTCACAACATATATGTGTAGTTAGATAATAATGAATAGTACTTACCTGTCTCCACACCACAGTGGCTTCACTCTATCAGGACTCCACCGCCAGAACACGGCCAGCACAACAGGAACACCTAAATCCGCTTGGTGCAAACCTGCGGCATGATGGCGACGGAGTATTGTTAGCCATCAGAGAAGACCGCCGCTGCAGCGGTCAACTGTCTATAGCTGCAACATCTAAATACGACCAGTGGACTGCTGTCAGCATGATTGCGTACTTGGAACTGACGCTGCTGTGGGATGGCGGTAGTTTTGCCAAGATCTAAATCAGACCGCATGTCTTATTTCATTGAGTACTTTCTTAAGAACACATTCCAAGGAGAAACTTGGTTGAAGGCTGGACTGATGGGCATTATAGTAGTTACAGACTCATAAAAAGACAAAGAGTTGAGAATGTAACAAGAATTCCAAGATTTTGATGGGAACCAGAAACACAGACATAGTTGTGAAATAAGACATAAGCTTGGGATTTGCAGAAGGCCTTGTTAGTAGCAGAAACACTGATGCATGTGCCTACGCATCTGGTACCATGCCACAGTTAGGAGACAGGTCATATAGAAAAAATAAGTACAAGGGCAAAGAGGGATTGGCAACATTTAAGTAACTTGGAAGAGCAAGGGTTGTTTGGGGCACCTGACTTAAGCATGGCCAGTTTAGGAAGTACAAAAGATTCTACAATGGGCCTAGAAATCAATGAGTTGATATCACTTGTGCTATTTCTAAGGCTTCCTTTGGAGGGTGCAATGTAGGCTGGGGTGATGACAGAAAGACTGGTGTTGTGCATGACGTGTGGCATCATGCCTGTTCCTCAAGTTATTTTCAGAAAGTCACAGATCTCTTTGATTTAATTTGGAGCCTTATTCATTTTTCTGTGAAAAAAGTTGATTTTAGCACCACAAACGGGTTTTCTATACTATTAAGTCATCCTCTATAGGTGCTCAAGGTGTGTACACTCTTGTTTCTTTTCTCTATCCAATAGGTGTGGAAGAGTCTGTAGACTATGATTTTACTGATCTTATAGATAGGGATTCATTTTTTGGGTGTTACAAGCCCGTTATTAAAGCCAGTGGTCGCTATATTAATATCTTAAGTGGTAATGGAATTCTCCATGATATCAGCTGCTGTGTAGTTGGGACAAAAACAAACCACATCTGTCAATCGGTCAATCAATCAATCAGGGGCTTGTAAGCACACTACTCACCCGTGAGGGTCTCAAGGCGCTGGGGGGGGGTCAGCTCCGGCCAGTCGAAGAGTCAGGTCTTGAGGTTCTTCCTCGAAGTGTGCAGGGTCGGGGAGCACCGGATGTTGACTGGGAGCTTGTTCCAGGTCTTGGCTGCGATGTACGAGAAGGCTCTTCTGCCTGCTCTGGTTCTGCAGACGTGTGGGATGTCTGCCAGGGCAAGATCGGAGGAGCGAAGGTTTCTTTTGGGTACGTGTAAGGAGACTGTATTGTTGAGGTACTTGGGTCCGATGTTATGGAGGGATTTGTTGGAGTGGGTGACAAGATTGAAGGTCCCTCTCTTCTCAACGGGGAGCCAGTGGAGGTCTCGTAGTTGTTGGGCCATGTGTTCGTGCTGTGGTGTCCCGAGGATGAGTCTAGCTGCGGCGTTCTGGATGGTTTGGAGCTTGTGTAGAAGGGTTCTGTTGATTCCGGCATAGAAGGCGCTGCCATAGTCCAGTCTGCTGGTTACGAGTGCGTGGGTGACGGTCTTTCAGCATTCGGAGGGGGGTATGCATTTGAAGGTCTTTCGGAGGATGCAAAGGCAGTTGAAACTGTTGGAGGCGACGAAGTTGATCTGGTGGATCATGGTGAGGGAGGAGTTGAGGATAATGCCGAGGTTCCATGCGTGATCTGTGGGGGTGGGTGGGCTCCCGAGGGCGGAGGGCCACCAGGTGTTGTCCCAGGCAGAGGTGGAGGGTCCAAGGATGAGGACCTCAGTTTTCTCTGAGTTGAGCTTCAGGCAGCTGTCCTTCATCCAGGCTGGGATGTCCTTCATTCCTTCTTGGAAGCAGAGTCTGGTGTCTTCAGTGTTCTTTGTGAGGGAGAGGATGAGTTGGGTGTCGTCGGCGTATGATACTATGCTGAGCCCATGCTGTCTGACGATGGCGGCGAGGGGGGCCATGTAGATGTTGAAGAGCGTGGGACTGACGGTTGATCCTTGGGGTACCCCGCAGTTGATCTCTGTGGGTTCGGAGAGGCAGGGAGGGAGTCTGATTGTTTGGGTTCTGCCGGAGAGAAAGGAGCGGATCCAGTTGAGGGCGGTTCCTCGTATCCCAGCGTCGCGAAGTCTGGCAGCGAGTGTATGGTGTGAGACGTGTCGAAGGCTGCGGAGAGGTCTAGTAGGATGAGGGCCGCAGTGTGTCCCTGGTGGAGTAGCATGCAGATGTCATCGGTGGCGGTGAGGAGGGTGGACTTGCTGTGGTTGCTGTGGAATCCAGACTGGAAGTTGTTCAGGGTGGAGTTCTCTTTGATGAAGGCGGTCAACTGTGTGTTTACGAGTCTCTCAGTGACTTTGGCAGCAAAGGGGATCAGAGAGATGGGCCAGTAGTTTTTCAGGTCCGTCCAGTCTGTCGTGGATTTCTTGAGGAGGGGCTTGACTTCTGTCCGCTTCCAGTCGTCTGGGAAAATACCGGAATTGAAGGGGGTGTCAATGATCCATCCTAGTTCGGGTGCGATGGCGGCGGCAGCCCTGTGGTAGATTTGAGGCGGGCAGGGGTCCGTGGGGGCTCCTGAGTGGGTGTTTCTCATGGTCGCGGTGATGTGATTGAAGGTGGTGAGATTTCAGGTAGTGATGGTTTGCTCGTTGTGGGCAGTGGGGAGGGGGGTGGTGTATAGCGTCTGTTCACTGAAGTTGTCGTGGAGGGCCTTGATTTTCAGATGGAAGTAGGAGCTGAGCTTGTTGCAGAGTTCCTGGGATGGTGTTACATCCGTGGCTTCGCTGGGGGGTTTCGTGAATTGCTGTATGACGTTGAAGGGTTGTTTGGCATTGGTTGCGTTGGTGTGGATCATTTTCTTGATGAAAGTCCGCTTGGTGTCTCTTATGTGCCAGTGGTATTTCTTCAGGGCCTCCCTGTGGTTGTTCAGGTTTTCTGTGGTTTTCGGGTTTCGCCAGGTTTTCTCGAGGTGTCGGCAGGAGCGCCTGGCTTCTTGGAGTACGGTGGTGAACCAGGCGGCCTTCTGGGGGCGTTGTTTGGCAGGGTGGTGGAGGGGTGCGAGCTTGTTGGCACAGCTGGAAATCCAGCAGTGAAGTTCTTTGGCTTTGGAGTTGGCGTCAGTCGTGGCGATCGGGGGGTCATGGAGGAGGGTGGTGTTGAGGTGCTCCTCTGTGATCGTGGAGGTGGAGAGTCGGAGGGAGGCCTTGTGGGCGATGGCGAGTCCTCCTCCTGGGTGGTGGTCCTTTCTCTGGATCTTGTATCCGTCGGCATTGGCTATGTCCGGGCATTTGTCCAGGTTTCTGTGAAGAAGGATACGTCGGGCGAGAGGGTGGCGATCAGGTCCCCGATCTCTACGGGGTGTCTGTGAAGGGAGCGTATGTTGAGGAGGATGCAGGTCAGGGCTTCGGTGGTGCGGGCATCCAGTGAACCTTCGGTGGTCGTGGGGGCGCTGTTGATGGTGAAGGATCATTGGCAGTGCCTGCAGGAGAACTGTCCATGGGTAGTGTTGGGTGTGGCTCTTTGGCAGTCGGTGTGTCTTCCGTGGTTGAGTGCGTGGAAGGTGGTGGAGGCATATCGGCGGGGCCTCGCAGTTCCAGGGATCCTGGTGCTGGTCACGGTCGGGTCGCGGACCAGAGTAGATGGGCTTGCCTTAGGCCATGAAGTAGGGGAGGGGGAGGGCCGTGCAGCTGGGAGGCGGGGACGGGTTACGAAGGGCACAGCGCAGGCGGGAACAGAATCAACAGCTACAGAAATACAACAGCAGAGGACTAAGGGGTAAACAGAGTTAAGTAATGCAACATAAGGGCACAATAAACAAGTGTTTAAGCAAACCAGAGGGATAAAAATAAAAAGGGGAGATCAGCGTTCAGTTCACTACAATAAGGGCCCATGTCATAATGTGACAGTGACATGTTGCCATGAGGCCTAGAAGATCGTTTTTAATCTCACACTTTGAGATCTGCCAACACTTTTGAGGAGATTTAACGGTTCTAGAGGGTTTGGCACGTATCCCATAATATTCTACCTCTTATCACAGATGCCACAGAACGCTAAATCTGCTTGAAAACTACCACAAGTATACCTCAAGATCCTGGTTAGGGGGTGGGCCCTATAGGACAGTGTGAGTTTTTATTTTTTGTATTTTGTCAACCCTGCATCGGAATCCAGGAGTCCTGAGGGTAGGTTTCTATTCTTTTCTTAATTCTTGTGGGGGTAGGGCACGTAGTGGTCTGTTCTAAGCCATGGAGCAGCAAAACAAAAACAGTAATCTACCCACGCCTCCCACAGATCTGGCAAACTTAAAATCCAAACACTTTGAAAACATTCAAGGGGTCGATGAAGGTAACATAGGACCAGTCGTGAATACTAAGCCGGTACTCTCATCCTCACCTGTTCAAAGAACTCGTCCATAAAGTGATCTCGGTCCACGTGCACCACCTCATCGTCATCGTCACTGTCTTTGGCCTGGGGAGGAAAGAGATTTGTAAGTTAGTCATAATGTGTTAGACTCACAGTCTGTAACAATACCTCAACATTTCTTGCTGTTTACTACTACTCTCTTTACACCCACCAGCCCTAGCTCCTTTTATGCTTTTTTTTAAGGAATAAGCAATTTAAATGCAATAACTGAATTTGTATTCATTGAGCGGGGGTTAAAGTGCAAGTTTTCCTTTCTGTGCTCAGTTCCGCCTCCTTCCTGAAAGACCCGTCTTCGTAGCATGACTTGCCCAATGCCAATTAACAGGCACTTGGGGCACGATCGACTGGACCATTTGGTCCAGACGACGTCACCAGGCTCCCAGAGGAACAGACTGATGATGAGGGGGGCCCTAAATTGGAAACTAGTTACCTCATGCGAGATATCGAAGACATAAGCGTGAACGTTAATTAATAAACACCAAAAGCATAAACGTCTCAATCATATGTGGGATTGTCAGCAAAAAGCACTTAAAAAACAACAACTTTAGAATAAAAGTTACAAAATCGTAGCATTTATTGTATGTGTTCACTTCACAAAACACAATCATACCAAAAGGTTTCATGCTTCTGTCTGACAGCTGGCAAATAATGTAATGAGGATAAGGCTACAACGCAAATGAATGCCAACCTGTCAAACGGGTGAATCGGCTCAAGATAATGGGTAAATAGGGTGGGGCCTATGCTGAATAGTTCGTGCCTTGAATGGCAAACAGTGTGAAAGGCCATTAGGTTGTCAGCAAAGCAGTAGTAAATCCATTCAGTTCATGCCATTGGCTTCAGCTGCAGTTCACAATGCCTGCCACTAGAGAGCAGCTCGTGCCCATTTCCCGTGACGGAACAGAACTTCGGTAAAAGGACCTTAACAGAACTAAAGCAATGTTTAATTTAACATTTGCAGGGTCCTGTTTGTTTCATTCGGAAAAGGGAAGAACATGTTGCGTGACCAAGTGCTTTAGTTACAGACAATATAGTCAAGAGCACAAACGTGAGTATTTTACGTTTGCGCTCCCCGGCTGAACCCCGCCACACCAAACCCACATATCTTGTACCTCAGTGGTTCTTAACCTTTTGACTTCTCTACACCCCACTGTGTCATTATTGAACATCGGAGACCCCCTCTGAGTCAATATTGTAATCCGGGGACCGCTTCCTAACCTATTTCAATGATGTAAAACACAAAACAATGTAAAAAAAAAATACAGCAACAAGCATTCATGAAACAAATACAAAAATGATAAAATATTTTATTTAATTCACAAACTAACATTTTAAAAAATCAGCATTTTAATGGGAAGGTTAGAGCTATTCTAAAGTCAATTGAGGCCACCACCCATACTATATTTTGTTTACTGCACTTGCACTTCTCGCATGAATCAATCTGAGGATACCAACGTAATTTTTAGTCTCCAATTTAAAATTCTTTAACATTTACTGATTTTTTTTTTAAAGTTTTAGTTTTACATTTTGTTTCTCTATTTATACTTTATAAATTTGTTCATATTATTGCATTTTTTAAGAAGTCACAGTCCCCCTGAATAGGCTACGCGGATCCCCAGTGGTCCCCGGACCACAGGTTAAGAACCACCGCTTTACCTCATTGAAAGGCATGGAGCCATGCTCCATACATTCCAAGAGGAAAGATCGAGAAAGTTAAACAAAAACTGGGAGAAATTATTTTCCACATTGACTAACATTAAACCAGAGTCCATTTTTAGGTGGGAGACAGCTAAATTAAAGCCATTTTTACATTTAAAAATTGATAGTCCATGGTTTCTTTGGTTTCATTCACCATATTTGATGTGCCAGCTTTAGCTCACTCAGGTCTCTTTTCAGGCACACGACCCGAAGCACCAGCCATGATGGCCATTGACTTAGCCCTGGAACCCACAAGAGAGCACAACATAGTCATATGGAATATGAATGGGCTCAACTACAAGATTAAACGGGGGGCTGTCTTCACTTACGCTAAGAAGCACCATCCATCAGTGCTTCCGCTCCAGGAGAAATGCATACATTGAACCAGACGTCACGCTGTCATAACGAGGAGCAATTGTACTCCATACATCTGCTATACCTTTGTTTCTCTACTAGCAGGCACACCTTGAAGAACATGTGAGAACACCCTTCACAAGCTAAGCCCTGAAGAAGTCCCAGGTGGACGAAACGCGTTGGCTACCAATCGCATGCTGTCTTTTAAGAAAGAATAATAAATAAAGCATAAAAGAATCTTTTTCAAAGAATAAACAACTCATATCAGTTGCTTGAGAAGATACTGCTCCATTATTCTTATATGTGTACTAAAGATTACAAAATCTGTTACAGCCACAATTGAATAAGAAGTTAAGTGCTGAACCACTTTGTGTGTTTTGTCTTGGGAATTTCTTTTCCCTTTATGGAGACGTAGAGGGGTCACGTCTCTGGTTCATTGCACCACGATATAGCTCTTTTTTTACTCTCATCACTTTGTGTTGTTGAGTGCAGGATTTGTGTGCCTTGACCCTTCTTTGTGTTGTTCTTGGCTTTGCACGATGATGCTGTTGAAAGGAGGGTTTTGTCCCATGACCCACTCAGGGTTTAAGTTACAGTGCTCGTTAAACCAGACAAGCCCTGAGTGACGCCGCGGGGAATCCATGTTAAATCTATCTCAGCTGGACAGTCCCAGTCTACAAAACCTGTGCCAACAACAATCCACATCTTACAGCTTAAGGCCTAGAGCTCCAGTTCCTCGAAGAGGTAGTGGTAAACCATGTCTCTCATTTAGTTCCAATCATGTTCTTGTGCTATCAGACTTTTGGGGGATACCACTGGCGATAGAGGGTCTGGGCCCTTCATACAATCCACCAACACCTCACAGGCCCTGACCACTTCCAGGGAGATAAAGCCCTTCCTTGCCTCCCAGATCAACACCCCACTCTCACACTCGGTCCACCGCTTAAGCTCTGTGCAACAAGTCACCACCCTACGTCCCCTGGCATCTCTCCAGTAATGTGTAATTTTCCTCTTTGCTAATAGGAGGGCCAGATCTTGGAACCTACCTGTGACCTTAGCTTTGGCAGTATGTGGGAACCAGCTCAACAAGAAGTGCACCGGGGGAAAGGCGACCTCCCTCAGTGTTACTGAGCAAGCCACCGTGGATGTGACCTCTTCCAGTAGTCAGTTAGTGGTGGGCAGGACCACAACTTATGGACTATATCAACACCCACTGCTCCACATTTGGGCATTCAGCTCCAACTGTGTGAAAAAACCCATTCACCCTGCCTGCGGTAAGGGACACTCTATGTAAGACATGGAAGTTTATTAACGGAAATCAGGCATTTCTAGACACTTTGGGGGACTGTTCCATTATCTTTGCCCCGTTGCTCTCAGGAATCGATACTCCCAAATCCTCCTTCCCCCGTTCCTATAGGCTATCCAGTGGTGTCTACTCTGATCACTCTGTATAAGCAGGAGACCGCCTTGGAGGTGCCCGAACTCGCAACCACAAATTGATAACCCCTATGATTGAGCGGTTCTGACATGCCCATCCCCCAGTGCTTCATGATCGCCCAACACAACCCTATGTAGCAGAAAGTGCCCCTTAACTTGGGGTAGCACTTCTGCTCGAAACAGGTCACCTACTCCAGCTATACCTGCAGCCGTCCAGTCCGATAACCCTCGCCAGTCTCCCCCATAAGTTAGCAACTATAAAATGCCTATGGTTAGGTCAGGTGAGTAGAGGAGTCCCATCTCCCTTATCAATCTCAAAGTCAAAATATTTGCCAAGGTGCTGGCCACCTGCCTCAGCAACGTGGTAAGGTCAGTGGTTCATGCCAACCAAAACAGCTTCATGCCCCACAGAGGCACTAGACATTGTCTCCGCCACCAACATCTAGCCCCGGCTCGTACGGACGAACTGTCGGAGGAAGTCACGCTTCTCTTAGTTGACATGGAATTGACATTAGACACAGTGCACCCTATCAGTGCACCCTATATCTCAACGCTGGAGGATATCTGGGGAAGGGCTACATGAAATCCTTCCAAGAGTTAGAGAACTAATTCCACCTCTGCTCCTCCCAGGTTTACAATTATCTACAACTTCAGGATGCTCTTGAAGGCTATAAGGAGAACCTGAGAGCGCTACCCTAGTAACCAGTACTCCTGACTACCTGGTGAGCCTGAGGACGAGATAGGAGGTGGATGTGGGCACCGTCTGTTGTGTTCTATTCTATTCCACCCACTGATGCCAGCACTGGGGAGTGGTCTGAAAGTCCCTGTGGGAAAATACGGGTCTAAGTGATAAGTCTGATTATATTCTATTCTTGAGATTTATATGGTGCATGGCTACCCAGCTGGCCTCACAGTGCTGGTGAACCTCAGCTCTTAGTGTTAGTTGCCTGCTGAATGCTAGAACAGATAGGTTTTTAGTTGCTTCCTAAAGCTGGCTTCTAAACTCTCAAGCATAATGTGAAAAGGAAGCGTGTTTCAATGTTTGGAAGCCAGAAATGCAAAGGAATTCTCTCCCCCCCTTGCTTTCTTGACCTTAGGGACAATGAGTAGTTTTTGAACTTCTGAACGCCAGCTGTGCTTTGGCACATCGGGGTTTCCAAGATGTTGGATGAGCTGGGGACCTTTGTTGTGAATGGACGATGTACCAAACAAAGTGATTTGAATTGTATCCTCTTTTAGGTGGGCAGTAAATGAAGTGCTGCCAGAGCGGGGACTGCAGATGTTCGTTTAAGAATAATAAAAAGCATATGTGCCACTGCGATGGTTGGTTACGTACTTAGGACTTCCTTAGTACAGGGAATTCCCATAGTCTAACCATGAATTTATTAAATCTTGCACTACCACTCTAAGTGCAGGTGCAAGGAGCCAACTTCGTAGTTTTCTTATGGTACGAAGAAGTCCAATGCAGCAAGCCACTAACATCTTGACCTGGATTTCCATGGATAGCCTCTGCTCTATCCAAAACCCCAGCCTCTTGACTGCCAGGGCAGGGGTGGGGAGGTGCCCTAAGTTGGCCAGCCAAGTGAGCTCGATCCAAAGGGAGAGCTTGTTTCCCACAACTAGGACCTCGGTTTCCTCTCCATTCAATTTGTAAACAGCTGTCCCACATCCAATTGGTGATGTGATTATGGCATGCATTTATTTGATGGGGGGGTAGACTTGATGTCGGCAGACAGTGACATGACAAGTTGTCTGTCATTTGCATAGGAGACTAGTGCGAACCCCTGTCTCCGTACTATATCTGAAGAAAGATATGGGGTGTCCCTTATTATGGCAAGCCTAAAAGGCCTGCACCTCAATTTGAGTGTTCTGTATATCTTCGAGTACTCTGGGATTAAACCTAGATTCAATGACCTTACACAACTGAAATCACATTAGTCTATGTATGATACATAAGCAAGCTGCAGATAATATTTTTGGGTGACAAATATTCAAATTCAAATTAAAATTAAAATTAAAACAACTAATTTCTGATGTAAAGTGTCTGTATTTATTCTCATTTAGTACAAAAAGGGACATGTCAAACAATTAAAAATACATCTGTATTTGGTCAACACAATATTATACATGGTTCGTAATTTTAAAATCACATTTAATGCACAATTGAAAAAGTTAAAAACAAATTCACAGTTTTTAAATCATAAACAAGAATCACTATTCAAGTCGACGCAGCGTTTCGGTTTTCCTTATTTCACACCTTCTTCAGGACTGATTCTAAAAAGATTTTTATTAAAAACACAATAGAATTACTATCTGTTGACTGGTACAGTATCTTAAAAACATTGCACATTTGTCCCTAGTTCTAAGTCACACCAACTAGCTTCTTTGTATCACATTTCATAGAAGTTTTTATTCTAGAAGACAGTTTATTTAAAAATTTTCTTTTTTTATATCAAAGAAACAGATTTTCTATAACATGTGAGTTTTGTCTTACTCTCATTGTACATACAATTCTAGAGTTCGCTCGCCCTATCTATTTATCATTATTGAGTAATTCTCAAAAATCATTGAACATTTCTAACTAATCTTGAAGTTCCTCAGAGATATGCAGACATCCATGTACCTCAGGATCCCCAGGTGGTTGTATGACACATGCCACAGTTGTATAATTGTGTCTTTACTAATTGGGTACCCATGCCCAATCAGGGGGTTATCAATGACCAATAAGGGCCCACTCCGGTCACCTTACCTTTGACACTAGTCTTTATATTTAAGTCCACCTCAATTCTTGGTGATATTTTGTGCCACAGTCTTGTACGAGCTGTTGGCGGTAATCTTAAATGTTACCGTTCTCAGGTTTTCCCTGTAGTAAGAGGAAAGGATGGGTGTACTATTATAGATCATACGGCCTTCATTCTGTATTACATGTATTTTCATTTGTATACCTTATCTGGTTGGATGTCTTGTCTTCCACACTGTGCGAGGAAGCCACCGTTGAATTGCAGGAAATAGGGAGTCCTTTTAAATAAACAGAATACGGTCTTTAGGGGATCTCTAAAGGGGGTCTATTCATCTATGTTTTTCTTACTCATGCACCTGCGCACTCACCTAATTTCAAGTGGTTAAGACCGATGTCGGGATTTTCTTCTCAATTACGATCGACTCCAGGAAGCTTTGGGTTTTATTTTCCTTCTTGCTTCTTTTGAACCACTGGACTCTATAAATGAATTATTATGTAATATCAGTCCAATGTGTACGTGGCGTCTATAATTCTACTAGGTCTAACTCACTCATTTCATTTCTGCTTCAATTTTAATTTTAAGGTTAAGGTTTGGGTTCTGGGCTTTCTTTTAATCCGAGCCCACCTTCACACCGCGTCAGAGTACTGACAGTTAGTGAAAGTACTATCTTTTATTTAACCGCCGCCACAGTATATATGCAGGCCACTCGTTTGTCTTTAGTAAACGGTACTTAGCTATGGGGGCTCACCTTTTTGCTTTGTTTCGGCCTCCCTGCTCCTCGTCACAGCGTCGCCTGCTCTGTATGCAGCTTCGGTTTCTTGCGAATCTTGATGTTTCGCTGGAGCCTAGGGCCTCGTTTTTAAGCCGGGCCATCTAATTGGTACTTTACTCTTTGTGTGCTGATTGGTCGGATTGTAGCCTATCGGCGCTCGGTTGTGAAGCGAGATAACGCGGTTGCTATGGCCTCCGGTTTCTGGCGGCTTCCGCTATTTCGTGTGTACTCCTTCATCTGATTGGGCAATTGTAATCCAATCGGATTATCATTTTCATGACGATTGCACGCGCTTCTTGTGACTCAGGTTCTTATGCGCGCGAACCAAGTGTTTAAGACAGCAGTACCGTGTTGTGTATTGTTGTCAAACATATCATTTAGCTCTAATCTGCTATATCACATTTATTATTGAAATTATTCCAGGGAGGCTGAGGACGCTCAGCGTCTCCCGTGTCACTGATTTCTTGGTTATAGTTTATGATACATGGGGCAGTATCCACGTGGTTACGCCATTTCAAGCCCTGTTCCTACATATTGGATTAGCGGTCCAACTTTATAATAATCGATTAAAGATAATCTCCTGATGTTATTGTGTTCCATTTGTAGGGGGCGTGGGAGTGTCTGGCAGTGGTGAGTTAGTAGTGTTACTATAATTAATTCGGTGGGTTTGTGTTCAACTTTCTGTTCATTTGGGTTGATTTTCATTAAAGTAACTCTTACAGCTATTGCGCTTGACTATTGTATAATTAATTCCCAGTCTTCCTTGCTGTTCAGACCACATCTCACACTATTAAATTTCGACATATAGAATTGTTCTCTCTTTTGTCTCTTTGCATTAGTATCGCCTCCTCTTAGGTTTAAAATCACAGTTTCGAGGCCACACCAACTTAAATCTTCTACTCTATGTCCTGCCGATGTCCAGTGTTCTGTCAGGGGAGCACCTTTTTTATTATTTCTTATTGCAGATTTATGTTCATTAAGGCGAGTCCGTACCTCTCTAGATGTTTCGCCTACGTAACATAGTTTACACGGACATTGTATCAGATATATTATGTTCTTGGTACGGCAATTCATGAAGCTCTTAATCATTACTGTTGTATTAGCGGTGCTAATGGAACTACCTTTAATGATATTCCCGCAGTTGACACACTCCTGGCATGGAAAAGTACCACTGGGCAGGGGTGCATTATTTATGCATGGTTGTGAATGACTTGTAGTTTCTCTATAGGTATGCACCAACCTGTTCCGGATTGTTCTATTTCTCCGAAAAGAGAACATGGGTTTTGGTATTTTCTCTAACGTTTTATTTGAAATTAGATGCCAGTTCCTATTTATTATATTCTTGACTTTGTTGCTTACTTGACTGAAGTTGGTTACAAAGATCAATGGCTGTGCTTTTGCTTCTGCTGACGTTTTCTCTTCAAAGAAACTGTCACGATTATAATACTTTGCTCTTTTATATGCTTGCCGTACCATTCTTCTTGGGTACCCTCTTTCTAATTTCTAATCTTTCTATATCTGCCAGTAGACGCGCATAAACTTTAGACAGAGTCGGATTCAATGAAGATCCCAGGGGCACTCCGCATTGTAAAGCATAGGTTGCGGAGCTTGAGGATGCTTCCTGGACTTTGAAACTTCTCTGGTCTAGAAAGTTAGTTAATCATTTAAGAGCGATGGTGCCTATTTCAGCCTTTTTTGATATTTAGATAAGGACTGTATGTGAAACTATGACGTAGGCTGCACTTAGATCAAGTAAGATCATTGCTGCTCAACCACCTTGATCTATGAGAACCCTCAATTCTTCTGTTGCTACCAAGATGGCAGTCTCTGTACTTCTACCGGGCCTGAACCCTCTTTGAGTAAGGTGCAAGATGTCATGTGTTTCCAAGAAGGTGGAAAGATGTTTATTTACATGTTTTCCTAAGATCTTGCTTACCCCAGGGAGGAGTTAGATGGGGTGGTAATTTTTCACCAATAGTGGGTCAGCTGTGTTTTTTTAATAAGTGCTTTCACCACTGCATGTTTCCATGTCTGAGGGACCATGCTGCTGTCTAGTGTCTGAATAAGGAGGTCTGTCAGTTCTTGAAGGATAATGTTGCCTCCTTTCATAAAAATATCTGGGGGGAACTGGGTCAAAATGCAACCCTTATGTAATTGACTTTAGGGTCTCATTAGTAGTGTCAATACTCAATTGAGGAAATGTAGTTAGTATGAAGTTTGACATAATTATTTTCGTTTTGGAGATATTTTGAGTGAAATTTGAGGGGAGAGTTAGTAAAATAGTGTTCACTTTCCTTAGGAAGAAGTTAGTTAGCATGTTATTTAGGCTTCATGAACGTGTTGACCAACTTGAATAGTTCCTTTAAGGAATTTGGAGCATTTTCTATTTTGGTGTTAAAGTACATTATTTTGACTTCTCTATTGGTATGCTGATTTTTTTTGTATGATTCCTTACTTGGCCCATCATACGACTTTCACCATGCTCTTTCTGCTCTTTTGGTTTCCCGTTTGAGCTCTATGAGGTTAGATGAAAACCAAGGGGCATGACCTTCTGTATGTCCTGCCCTCATGGGCTTGATAGGGATTATGGCATCCAGAGAATCAGTGAGCCAGTACTCAAATTTTTCATGTCTATTTTCAATTCCTCCTTCACTTTTTGGAATAGATTCTTCTAGGGTTTTCTCCTATGTTGTGACATCTAATTCAGACCAACAACGTTTCAGTCTGGTGAGGTGGGGTTGTTTTTCTAACTGCCCTAAGAGGCTCAGTGTGCAGAGGACCAAGTAGTGGTCTGACCAGCACATAGGGATGGGAATATCTGTAGAAAGATTCCATATGTTGGTGAAGATGGGGTGCAATATATGGCCTGGTTTGTGAGTGGGGTGCCTAACTATTTGAATCATTTAAATTGCTGCCATTTCGTACATGAGGTTTTTTATGTCTTCTGTGTTTATCAAAATGTATACTAAGGCCACCCAGCACTTATTATTAGATATTTTTAGGCTGAGTTCTGGATCCAATTCTGGGAGTGCTGAGCAGAACTCTCTTGCAGGGCCAGAAGGATGATATTTTAAAATGCCTGAGAGGGCGAATGTGACAGAGGACACCAAAGAAAAGTGCATACAGTCGCTTCCAGAAAGTTTTATAGGGGAAACCTGCCCTTTTATAGTATTTTTAAATATTATCGATACCATCCCTCCTCTCCTGTCTCCGCGATCACATCTTTCGATGCTGGAGCCTTAAAGGAGGGCCATAGTTAAATGTGGCTGAGAGTCCTCTTGCATCCAGGTCACTTTGATGAATAGAATGTCAGGTTGCATATCTTCTAATATTATGTATAGTTCTGTACTATGTTTAGGCATAGAACAGCAATTTAACACCATCATTTGCATTTTCAATGAAGAGTGTGTGGTACTACTTTGTGTGCTCCCACTATTTCCTGCTTTCACTTACAATGACTGCAAGTCAGGGGTAAATTTCTAGGGACCAACGAGTGCTGATAAAGCTCACCTGTGGTAATATTAAAAGTGAGAAGTCTCTCGGCGAAGTAGCTAATTCATACTGGGGGTTGACGGGCAGAGGTTGTGAACCCCTGGCCCCATCCAGCTGCTGATGGACGTCGACAGGCTTGTGTAAAGATCCAAGTTTTCACTCTATGGAATGCCTTGTCATAGATGTCGTCCCATTCAAATGCAAAGCCATTCTTCGTTAATAACCTTAACGGCTCCACAATCTCTGTAAATCCATTCACGAATTTGGAACAGTATTCTGCCAGTCCTAGGAAAAATTTCAGTTGTTCCTTATTGAGGGGAGTAGGGGCATCTTTGACTGCAGAAACAGTACTCTTCTTGGACTTAATCCCTGCCTCGGATATCTCATGCCCTAAATACGTCACACAATTCTTCCTTAATTAAAATATTTCCTTTTTTATCATCAATCCGTCACTCTCCATATGCTTCAAGACCTCGTTCAATACTTCATCATGATGTTCACTGTCTTTCCCCACAACCAGCTCATCATCCTGAAAGCACAGAACATTTTTCATTCCAACAAAAATCTGGTGCATAACCCTTTGAAACACCGCTGAGGCAGATGCCAAACCAAATGGCATTCTGCGGTAGAGAAATGCACCCAGCGGTGTTATAAATGAGGTAAGGTGTCTTGATTCCTCACTAAGATCAATCTGGTGGTATGCTGCAGGCATGTCAATCACACTAACCATCACCCCTCCACCCACGGCAGTCAGCATTTCGGAAATATTGGGTAGGGGCTGCCTGTTGACCCATATACTTCTATACAAGTCACGCAAGTTGACACACAATCTTGCCCCTAACCTTGGGCGCGACCACGATCGGTGTCAAACATTCTAAGGTCTCAATAGGCTCAAGAAAACCTTGCTCTAATAGTTTGTTAAGTTCCTCTTGGAGAGGACCTCTCATCAGATGGGGTACATTCCTCACCTTATGAACAACAGACACCTCATTCTTAAGAATAACTTTATGAGAAAAGTTTAGTAGTTTCCCAAATTCATCCGGAATTTTTTTCCATCACACTTGTTTCATAAGTATCAACATTATGCACAACAGTAGATTTAACTGGCTCAGTAGCATTAGGGTTCAGCATAATACCCAGGTCTTTTTGGTGGCGCCAACCCAGCAAGTTGGAGCCTTGTTTTGTTAAATACACGCGACCATACACTTTCCTCCCGCCAAAGCTTATTACCATCCACTTAAGGCCCAAGATATCAATGGTCTTACCACTGTAACCTACAACCTTAATGTCAGGCATGTCTCTAGACTCCATATTACTCATGCCACCCCATACCTTGAAATACATTTCTTTGGATAGCAACGTGTATAAACTCCTGGAATCTGCTAACATTTTCACATTATTCATATCCAAACTCATGGTGCAGTGGGGTTTTATTCATATCCAAACTCATGGTGCAGTGGGGTTTTTCTAATTTATCAGTGCTTTCTGTGGCAATACTACTATCCATAATACTGTTGCAGCATTCTTCCTCGGGAATACTAGAGCCATCCACGCACAACAACAATTCACGAATGTTCTCACCTATTGTACATATTGGGTCTTAGAGTTGCACACTTTTGTAAGATGTCCCCTCTTGCCACATGCTCTACAGATTGCATTTCTAGCCCTGCACCTAGTGCTAGAAACAATATGACCAGGGGCACCACAGCGATAGCACTTGATGACGCGTGCGCTGTTCCCTGGAATAGTATTAGTGGAGCGGGGAACCTCAGTGGTCTTATTAAGAGGCTTAGATTGCAATTTCAAAGCATGCTTCACCATTTTAGTTTCATCAACACATACGTGGAATTCAGACCCCTTAGAATCCAAATCCTTTGACCTCAAATCCTTCGACACTATATCTTTTGACACCATTAAATTGCTACATTTGTCCATTTCTTTTATCCATAAATCTGTATGTTCAAGTCCCTTTGATAACTGTATTGCCTTCTCTAATGTAGAAGCCTTAATAAGTAATTTTTCATGCACTCTCTTCTTGTTGGTACACCACACAATCTGATCACGTATAAGTGAGTCCGCTAACCTTTCAAAACAACAAGTTATAGAAAGTCCCCTGAGAGTGGCAGCATAAGTTGCAATGTCTTCATCTTACTTTTGTACACAACAAACAATGTATGCCTCTCTAGTACAACATTAACTTTGGTAACAAACCTTATGTCTAACATTTGCATGCTCATGTCATAAACATTACTTGGCTGTCCATCACCCATAACTAGGGATATTTCAGTAAGATTTTCATACAGACGACGCCCCTCAACTCCAAAGTGGTTGAGCAATATGTCTTGTCTGTATAGAGGACCATATTTATCAGCACCAGTTGCCAATCCATATGTCAAGAACATCTTTTTCCATTCCTTCCAAGGAATGGACACAGTATAACACAACCAAAGATAAGAAGTAACATGAGTAACTGTTAATAACTTGAAGTCCCACCTGAAAGAAATGAATGTTGGTCAAAAGAACAAACCAACATAATAAAATAAAATAAAAACCTTAAGACACACTGTGTTGATGAAACTATCCAAAGTTCAGTCAATCCAAACTGATGAAGTGAAATGTTGGTTCAATATGAAGAAAACACAATGTTTTCACAATGCTGCCATGAAGAAATCCTTCGTTGGAGGTTTTCCCAACCTCTTAAAATGGCTGCCATGCATGTCATACGTCAGTATCTAGAGGACGTTGGGCACAGTAGGAAACCTTCTCAACTTCATAAAAAGGCCGCCATAGTGCCTGCTGCTGTGTGTCTTTTCTCTGAAGGAAATAAGGCATAAGAAGGATGTTCAGAAGAACGTCGGTTCACAGGCTTCAGCAATGGAAGAGGGAGAATGTTAATATTCAAGTAGCACAACACTGGTAAGCTGTGCGAGCAGGTCATGGCCCACCATGGCTCCAACGGCACTATCATGATGTAGCCAAAAATTGCAATGTAGAAGTGCCAATAGTGGTAGAGCACAAGTATGATGCAGCCAAACAACTGTGAATACAGCTGAATGCAATGTAAAAGTCACAGAACCACAGGGCAATGGTATTAGAGTACACAAGATGCCGAGGGTAGTGCTGTGGCATTCATTACAGCGCAGCTCCAGTGGGCACCCAAAACGCAGAGGGGAGTGTGGTGAAGTGGTTTTAAGCGCAGTTCCAGTAGGACACAACATAGGCAACATAGGACACAATGATCAGAAGGGACAGTTTTAATTAATAGTCACCAGTCACGTAGTTTGGTTATGGTTACGTTTAAGCAGGGACACTTAATCCGCTTGCAGTAGGGATAAGGTGTAATTCTTTGTAAGGCACAGGATAAGAGAGACACAATGTAGATACCAGTAAGTAAGGTATATGATTTATGTCTGCCCCCTGCGCAGACTGGTTCAACTCGTTGCCAATGTAAAGATCCACTCCAACGCAGTAAGTAAGGATGGTTATCTTTATTGGTTAGTATGCAGGTACAGTTATTGCCAGCTCTCTCTTCCAGCTTCACAGCTTCAACTCCTACTTGCTTCAAAGCGCAACATTCCATCCTAGCAACTAGCCTTACATTCTACCATTGAGAAGACTCCACATCTTGCATTTAGCGCCAGTGGCATGTCCGCACCCCGGGCTGCATTAAGTAACGTGCCAGAGATTAGGCAGAGGAAAATCAACAACAGCGCTGACCCAAGATGGCGGCTATAGTGATTATTGTGGTACTGAACACAGGCAATAAGGATTATACATTTTAATTAGTGGCCCACCCACCCAGTGCAATATAATTCTTGTGTGTGCTTTGCTTTGGTTTCCTGAACTTTGTTTACCTTGAAGTGCAATCATGCGGTATTTAAAAAAACTGTTTTAAATGCACACAAAGTAAACAATAACATAACAATAGTGCAATCCTTGCCCCCCTCCCCCTCAACCGATTCACTTCAATGAAGGTAGTTAAAAATGCTCTAAAATAGGCAAATGCCGTGGCAGGAGCCAAGCATTGGCTTACCAACGACGATGAGGAGTGGACTGAGGTTAAGATGACAAACACAATGCACTTTTGCCTCATACAATTCAAGTATTTACTCCAAATGTGTTATTCTCCTGTTCGGCTGTGACGTATTGGGTGCGGCCTCAGGCGAGGCTCTCTTTACTCTTTTTAAAATGTGATCCGGGAGTGCCCAGAAGCTCAAATATACTGGAGAGAGGTGAACAGAATAGTTGGGAAGGTGACAGGGAGACAATTCGCCCAAATTAATTTTGCCGTGTATTATCGATATTCTTGGGGGGTCTCAAGCCTCTTGCTTGTTCATTATGAAGACCTTACTGGTGGCCAAAAGAGACTTGGCCTAGCACTGGAGAGGGCCTATCCTCTGTATGAGTGGATTAGGGGCATGGACCTGTGCACAGCAATGGGAAAATTGTCCAACAAGGCCCTTGGAGTACACAAAAAATACAATGGACCCACTTTCATTGAACCTGTGCTGGCTGTGGCTAAGCTCCAAGAAGAAGGATGAGCATTGTTATATTTGGGACACTGAACTTTGCAGGAGATAAACAATTGTATGCTGCTGTATGGCAGGCATTGACCACTGGGTGCACAAATGTAAGACCATTAGGGCCAATTGTGTTTAACCTCTTCAAAGCGTCGGACAGCCCGCGGCAAAGCGGTTAAATATGGCTTGTATTTGTATGAAAACCTAATATAATCTATTATGAAAACAAAATAATAAATCGAGAGTCTCCCGCCTGAATAGGTCCGTTGGCATGTATGCAGCTCTCTGGTGTCAGGAGCTTATGAAGCAGGGTTTTGGGAGAATAGTGAGTTTAGTATTCATGAATGGTATCTTCTCCCGGAAGATGTCTTGCACTTCCTCTGGGAGAACATCCTGCCACCCGCTCATTAGATACGTTTGTGCTGAAAGTAACACATTTTGGTCACATGATTAGGGTCCATAGACTTGTATTGGGAGAAAACCTTATAAACTGCCCTAAATGTTATGTATTTTAGCATTATGCTCTAACGGACCCTTTTCTAGCGCGTGCTCTGGTCACTTGAAATGCCATTTTGTCTTTTAATTATTTGCAGTGCTGATTGCTATTATGTGTTAAGCAGAAGTTAGAGTTTGGGCTTCCCGACATATTGTGTTTTATTTTCAACAAAGCAACAGTGAGTTTTACAATGGAGAAACAAGAGAAGAGGACAGTAGAGGGAGACATTTAATACTCAAAAAGTAGGTTTGAATATTTAACATGGAAAAGATCTTAAAATACATATTCCAGAGCTTCTTTGTTTATTTTCTATTTTGTAGCCTCTCTTTCTTCATTGACCTTGGCTATCCTTATTTATTTCTTTTGCGTTACTATGTGGACGCATGTGTGCCACCAACTTCCCATGACTAAGCATTTTTTGTGACTTCGAATATAGGTGCAGTTCCAATGCACTGTCTCAGCTAGTTGGCTGATGTAATTAACACATTTTTGGTGATCAACACCTCTATCTTCTTTCTCTTCTTTTTGCTATCTTTAATTTCTTTTTCCTCTCTTCCATATTGTGGTATGAGGCTGAGTTCAGGCCTGTACTTCTCTTATGCTCCTATAGAACCCACATATCATTACCAAAGTATGCTGCGTACTTACTTATTTGCCATGTAACTGCCAACTCCAGCATTTCGATGTTACCTCTGTTTGATCTAATTTTAGTTTATATAAAAATATCTCAATAAAACTTTCTTGGAACAAAAAAAGAATATAGGTGCAGATACGCATACTGGCGGGAGAATACAAAACAAATACATATAAACTTCGAGTTTTAGCACCACTGATTCTGATGTGTTCACTCCTTCATGACTGATCGAGTTAATACTACATGGAGCGCATGCAGAAGTCTTACCCGAGTTTAACTAGAGGAAAACATGTCTGTCCTTTTATGTAAAAGAGAGACAGCACAGAGACAGCTTGAAGGTGTCTAGGAAGCGAATTCCAGAGTAGGGGACCCAGAAGAGCTGTGGTATTCAGTCCAGAAGGTTTGAGTGGTATTCTGGGCTACCAAAGGCAAATTTTGGGGTGATCGGAGTCTCTATGCGGGTTTATGTGGTTTCAGGTGCTTCTATAGCAAAGGGAGAATTCAGACCATACAAAGCTGCAGACCAGAAAGATGACTTTGAATCATGATCTTTCATTGATGAACAGTGAGCAGAACATTTTGAAGGCAGCTGAGCTGCTTCCCCGCGGATGTATGACGTTACAATGCATACATTTACATCGCGGTTTTTACAACGCAAGTCGTTACAACGACTTGCGTTGAAGGGCGCGGGACTTAGGAGTAGAATACTTTACTATTCCAACTTCAGTCTACGTACAGTAGGGAAGGTGTAGGATAGTAAATTATACTATTCCTTGTCCTAGAGCGCCATCCAGCGCAAGTTGTTGTAACGACTTGCGTTGTAAAAACCGTGATGTAATGGCATCGCGATGTAAACAATGTTTCCCCTTCCTCGCTGGCCCACGTGCAGTTCTGCCATGCTGTTTTGTGCAGCATGCAGCTTTTTTTTCCTTGAAGATGTGCTGAGATACTGTGATGCTAGCCTGTGCTTAATTTGTGGTAGTGTTTGCAGGTATGGGGCTCCTGCACTCATTTATGGAAACCTGGACTTCATCATATTTTGAGCCAGCGAAAGAAAGACAGGAAAAAGAGAAATAAGGAGGAAGAGATAGTTAGAAAAATTGTGAAATTTAGAAAGCAAAGGTGAAAGGGAACCCCGGAAAGCGAGGTAAACAGATAGGAAATGTAGATTTCAGAAGAAAGTGGCATAAGGTGAAATCAAGAATAGGCAATCTTTGCATTTGGTAACTCCATCATTTAGCAGCTGTGACAGCGGCCTCCTAAGAAATGTATGTTTTCTGAAAATTAAGCCCCATAGCCCGACTTAAAACCAACGAATACAGGTGGAATTCTGCAGATTTGTCAGAGGCATGGCTGACATTTTTTACAGCTTTACATTTGAGTTTGGCTGGTTCCTACTACTGTGTTTATAGGACTCATGTGAACCTGTTCGGTATGGCTTTGTACCATTAGGTACAGGTTTACTCAACCCTCTTACTCAGGGCCAATGAAATGTTCAAGGCACACTGTAATTCTTTTTTTCCATTGTCACTCCCATGTCACTGTCACGCGTCTGGCTGCTTCCCTCCTCTCCATATAGTACATTACTTTTGTGTTATCCTGAGTGCTCTTACTTGGAACCCTTTCCTTGTGGCCAGTGGCTGTGACCTGGCTGTATAAACCTCTAGTGCACTCAGGAGTTACCTGCCACCGAAAAGGCTGGAATTGTAGCCATTATTCTCCTTCAAAAGGCCCATAAATTCCAGGCTTATAGTGCTTCGACCTTCAGTGACCAGTTGTCCTCTGTGTGCTTCACGTTCAGTCAGGTGCGGCCGGCACCGATCGGAGGTAGGGGGATGGGAGAGGGGGAGGATGCGTGAGGTAAGAGGGAGGACGCGGGGAAGAGGCTATGAAAAAATGAAATTAAAAACGTACCTTTTTGCTGCTTTAGGAGGGTGCTATCACTCCACTCCTGACCCCTTCACGCAAAGCTGTGGGTGGAGGTAGGATAAAATAAACTGATAATAACACAAGTTATTATCATATTATTTTCTCTGACTTTCACTGCAAGAAAGCAGTGGGGCTACGCTCCTCCGCCTTAAGTAAGGAGCCGCCACTGCTTTCAGTTCACGCTCAAGATAATCTAATTCACTGTTTGTATTGTATCAGCTGAGTAAATCTGCCACATAGGTGCAGGGAATTCCATGACAGGAAGCAATGTATATGTAAACAATATATCTTTTCACAGTCTCCAGGATCTGGGATTTGTCCTGACTGGACAGTGCATTCTAGTTAGCGGAAAGCACCACTGCCCTTCCACCAAAGATTGGGATTCATCCAGGTACACAGGAGGTTTAAGGAACTCTCTGTAGAAGCCTGATTTACTAATGTCACTATGATTGTCTCTGTAATCCTTTCCTCTTTCCTTCTACATCTGATGTTTAAAATGGCGTAAAGGACCCTTCCTTGTAAATTTCATGTTCCATGCTATATAAAACCTCAAAATATAGAAATAAAAATCGCAATACTCCTGGAAGCCTTCAGGCACCCCTTCAGTTGGTCACACTACAGCTTTATGGCTTTACAGTGCTCCGGGATCAATGGCGTCTTGTGTCAAGGTGGTCCCATGGACTCGGCTTCAGATGCGCAATGCACAATTGCATCTGGTGCATCGATTGGATGAGGAAAGGGCCTGCCAGTCTGAAGTTCTATCTCTGTATAGGTGCCCCATCACTGGATGGTGAGATGTGCAGTACAATCTCAAGGTGGAAGTTGTATTTCTCTTCCCATCCGCAGAAGTGCCTACCGCAGTTCATTAATTGGAATTTAGCTGGTTTTTACCTAACAAGAGCTTCCACACAGATCACAACAGGTTATGTTACACCAGTGACCTGGAAAGAATTGGGAATTGTTGAGCCAAACACTGTTTACAGTCCCAGAGAGGCAAATGAAAATTGGCAAATTGAGGACTGGGAGGGAGTGGATTTAGCAATCATCTACACACATTCCATAGTAATTTCTAATAATTCAACTGAAACCTAAGAACCCATTTATGATCCAAACTACTAAAATGTTGTCATTCTCTGAGTCCAAGGCTGATGATAGGAAATAACTTCTATTCCCTCAAAATGAGTTCCGTTGCTCAATACTTGCAACCACCCGCTCAAATTAAGCACTGGGCACCGTCCACTTGTGCTTCACTTAAACCCATCACCCATAATTCATTATACTTTCTCGCATAAAACCATCTACTTCTGTTCTTCTAGGTCCCAGCTTGGGACAGGGGTTGTATTTGACAGCCATGGCTGCCCCACTAAAAAGATCCTACCACCTCCCATAGTAGAGGGGATTGTTCCTTCCTTAAAGTGAAGAAACAGGGAGTCCTTGTGGGGCCGGTCTTCCCAACAGCTGCCCTAGCCTTTGCTTAGAGAGCACTGGAGCTGGGGTCTTGAAGTAAGGACCCTCAGACACGAGAAAAGGGGAAACTTGCAGAGAAAAAATGAAATCATGTGGGTAGGACAGCTGATAAGAACAGTTGTGGACTTTGCTCCTCACAACTTTTGATGGCACTCAGATGCTGAAAATCTGATTCATTCTGCTGTTTATTCCTGTTTTGTCACAAGTTTGAATAAATGCAAAGAAACGTTATTTACTGTCATCACCCTCCTACTCCCCATCCTTCAGCCGCCATTGCTACTCAAAGCAACACATGGAAGGATATGAGCAAAGGTGCACAGCATTGTCTTGTGAGGAGAAAGCGCCTGCTGTCAGTGCAACGCATTATCCAAAAGCCCCACGCGCTCAAGAAATGACTCCATGTGCAAGGCCGAGCGACAGGGTGGACACACGCGTGTTTGCTGCACCGCGCAAACAGCTAGGTGGTTCTGAAAGTTCACTCTCTGAGTTTTAAGATGGTGTCTAATCATCAGGCCTCATTTGAGTGCTCTTTGTCCGGTCCCACCAATCAGATTGGAGACGTAGCTCCCCTGTAAATGCTCAGTAACAGTGAAACTCAAACAGCTTTTAATTAGCCTAAAAAACATATTGGGTCCAATTTATCATTGGAGAGGTTGCAAATAGTGGGTGCAAACTGCACCCAAGTTCTGTGACATCCTCAGTTTCCCCCTATTTTAGTGATGAATCAATCACTAGCATCACAGAATGTGGATTTGCGGGAGGTCCAAAAACCAACTGCCCCAGGAATATTAATTAGGAAGGAGGCATGTTGTGGCCTATGGCAGGATTGTGTGCAATAGCAGGAATGGAAGGAACGGAAGCCTGCTAGGGACAGCAGACCTTCAGTCCTGTTTTCGCATTCCCGACAGGAAAACGTTTTTCAAAGTAGTCTGTGTCAAGTGTGTTGCATCCAATGAAGAGTTGAGAAGGTATTGTAAATAAGAATAAGTTTATTCTTGAACAAGTACAGCACTGAGATCCAGGCAAAGTGTTTCTTCAATCAGCTACAGCTCATACTGGCTAGTACAAGCCCAACATTCTAAACTGAAAAGCTCTATCAATTGAAAGATGCATTAACAATACAGCATAGTTAAAGATACATGAATAGTAAAACAAAATAATAAATAAACAGAAATAATAAATAACCATAAGATAAAACAAAGTGGTATAACTCCAACAACAAAAAAAGTCAGGCATGACATCGGGGAGTACAGTGGTCTCCTGAACACCAGTCGGCTCTCTCTGATGCCAGCGGGGATGAGTCCCTGAGGTGAAGCTGTCCAGGAAGGAATGCTACCCCTTTGCAAATTGGATCCTACCTGCGGCCAAGAAAAAAGTCAGAACATAACAGAATGAATGTTGCCTTCCATAAGGCTGCCAAGTGGCTCTTATATGTGTCATTCCATCAGCTAGTCCTGGCTTTTCAGTCAAAGCAAGGTTGCGTTGTAGAACTTATAGTTTTGACTTCTAACACTGTCCCCATGGGCTCAAAGTGATATTGGCGGAATGGCCCCACATCAGGAATCTCCCCCAGTAGTCAGGGAAGCCCAGACCTGGGGAATGAGCCAGCGCTAAGGCTTTGGACGGACTTGAGCGCAACGGGGGACCAGGAGCCCCAAGTCATGGATCCCATCCCTAAAATATAAGGTGGAAGTGGGCACTCATGGACACCCAGGATTTGAGCCCTGTGGGCATTGGATTTCACCTCAGGGGGGAATTGTGCAAGGTTCAGGCCACCAGGAAGGCAGCCGGCAACATGTGACGAAGCATGTTTGTGTCCCAGGCACAGAAAAGGTTGGACGCTTGTGTGACAATCATCCAGAATTCAATCATTGGTGATGCTCAAGGGGGGATTGAACCGGAAGCAAACGTCTTGGCTTCATTAAGAGAGCATTGCGGCATTCCTCCACCTTCCTGTTTCACTGTTTGTGGAGGTGTGCTCAGCTTAATTCCTGACAGGCCGACTGATACCCCCATCCTCTACCCTGGACCCAATCAGCAGAATAGTAGTACTGCTGATAATAGGCAATACACCAAATAAAACTGGCTGACGCTACTGGGAGCATCCTGAAGTAAATCAGCAACAAGGAACACATTAAGGGGGCCAGGGAGACCTCAAGCTCAGGGGCAGCTTGCCCTAGTGGCCTGAAGGCAACGAGTGACCAGGCAGAAGTCCAGTGCTACCATGGACTCACTAGCCACCTCATAGACAAATCAGTTGACACTCTGTCTGCAATCGAGGCTACCCAAGAGGCCCTAGTGCCGAAGACTGATAGAGTTGGTATGGACATGGGCCTGCTGCAGTATACCACTGGGCAATTGTCGGAGGTCAAAACTAGGAGAGATGCCATCAGTCAACTACACCCAGCCTCAGACACACCACTGACACAGAGTGTAGAACTCATGGAAAAAGTGGAATATAGAGCAGAGGACTCCAAGGGCTACACCCACAGGAACAATATTAGAGTTGTGGGAGTGGCTTTAGGGGCAGAGGTAACGAACATGGTGTCATGTCTCAAAAAGTGGATAGCAGAGACGATGGTCTCTGCAGGGCTCTCAGGTCATCTGTTGTTCACAATCAGAGACCCTGCCAAAAGACTGCCACCCATCCTTCCGCCACCAGCGGTAGCCAGCTTTCTACATTATCTGGACCGGTGCATGATCCTCCTGGAAGCCAGACTCATGGGACTTTTAAAAATAGAAAAACAATCTGTCCTGATATTTCCAGATTACCAAGCCGCTGTACAAACTCAAAAAAGGACCTGAGAGAGGCGGGGGTCTGCCGTTCCCCGCCAAACTGAAGATTATGATGGATAGCACTTCATTACTCTTTACCCTACATTCTGACACTTGGGCCTGGCTAGAAAAATATAATGCTGGTAAAGACGGTGAGGAACAGCAGAGACCAAAATAACAACGGAGAAAGTGGTGCAGACTACAATCTTAATTGGGGGGCGGCAAAATGCCCCACAAATTAGGAAGTTGAAGCTGCGATGGCAGCACTGTTGAAAATGATCCAAGGCAAGGAAGCAACTGCTAGTGTGAAATTATCCACCATTGGTAGCTCAGGAGATGGTTCACAGTTGAACACTTCAGAACGTTAGGAGATTAAACTATGTATTATAACATCACATAACACCAGCATAGTGTGACTGCTGATTTGCTGGCTTGCCTATTCAACACCCCAGTTCAGCTGCTTGAGATGATGAGTACCTTTGGTCTGTCAGTGTGGGAGGGGAACCTGGAGCTGTTACACTGTTTATGCAAACTGTGATTCTACATGGAGATTTCAAGTGGGCCGGCCAGGAGGGATACCCCTGAAACAATGGGACATGCTCCTGCCCCCTTAACTTGTTCTCCAGTAGCATGACTGTAGGTAGACTGCATGTTTGAAGGTTTGGTATGAGTGTGGGTTGGATGGAGCAGTGATTTGGTCCGGAGGAATGCAAGTAAGTAAGTAATGTGTTTATTGTACAGTTAATTAAAACCTTTACAAAAGTTGGTCGTCTCTTATAAAACAGTAAAACATCAATTGAAAAGGCTGATAGCCACAGTCAAGAACACACTTAAAATTGCAGAAGAGATCCACTCCCAGGGCCATGGTGACCCATAGTCCAGTTTCTTCATTTTTTGTTTGCGGAAATTTAGTAGCAGTTCGTAAGGTAGAATTACCCCCTTGGTCAGAGTCTTGGCTACAGAATGAGGGAGGGCGATTGGGTGCAAGTTTAAAGTGCGTAGTGCTGCATCAACTTTTGTTGCTCAATACAAGAATGGCCGAGGTTAGCCTATTGATGCTTTTCCTTGAGGCTTAGATGTGAAAGAATGATTTGTGCTTGATGTACAAAGCGCTGTTAAGGCTATTGCGTGATGGGTTAGCGGGCCGGCTCCATCCCTGTTCCAGAGCTACTTCACTGATGATTTGGCAGCATCCGTTTTAATCTGAGATCCGCAGCAGTTAACATTTTTACCAGGCAGCAGCTTAGCTGAATATCTTCACCAGAGAAACTTGCGAGCACCGCTTGTCTGCACTACCGTATTTCTTTCTTGTTAAAAATTTTGGTCTAAGTAGTGACCGGCGCCTCTTCATCAGTTCCAGGCATATGGTTATGATGTGGACTATTTCCTTCTCACCTTCCCCACAGAGATGGCAGATTGCCGGCTTCGGAGGGCATAACCATGGCGGCAGGTGATATGCGGATGGCAATAAGCCTAACCGAAATTTCAGAAACTTCTCTTTGGTGGTTTTGGAGAAGTTAGATAGGAGGTATGCTTGAGGAGGCGCTTTGCTGTAGGACTGTACAGTGAGCCAGCCGGGTGCATGTTCTGTCAAGACCTCTTTGTATTGTATGATAGATTCATTTTTGACAGTGTTGTTTATGATTTGTTTGAAGCTTGCCATGGACCCTGGCGATGCCCAGAGTTGCCAGAACCCCAGCTGGTCCAGTGCAGTGTCCACAAAGTGTGTAGCTGGGCAGGTCTCTGAGGCTTCAAGTTCCCTCCACAAGTAGGAGTTTAGCGTTTCTGGCTGCCCTGTTTTGATTTTGTACCAGGTTTTAACGAAAGCTCCTTTACGGGCCAGCTCTTGTCTTTGCATCCCGAATTCAAGCCTCATTTGCGCCGGAGATGTATATCCAGGCAACCCCTATATTATCCTCAGGACTCTTGAAATGGTGCAGTTCAATGTTTCCGCGTCTCTCCCTCTCATGACTTCACTTCCATAGGTGATTGATGGAATTAGTTTAGCCTGTATCACCCTGGTCAGAGGGAGAAAGCTTGGCCCAGCTGTCGTATTTTTCAGATTTCTTAATGCCACTGCTGTCGTTAGTCCCCTCTTTTTTTATTGCCTTACATTGTGCTTTGTAGTTTCCTTTGTTATTGATCTTAGCCCCCAAGTATTTGTAGTCTTGTACGACTTCCAGCTTGACTGGTCCAGAGGAATGGGAATTGGAGTTAGTTATGTTTTGACCTCCATTGATTCAAACAATAAAATTGATGATTAGGAGCAGCTTGACAATGGCAACCTGGGGCAGACAACTGGAGTGATTAACTTCTTGGGTGTCAGGATGGAGGCACTTACATCAGGGTGTACCCATCAGCGCTCCGTCCATCATTTCCTGGTGTTTGCTTGGTTCGCCTTAAGTTGGCAGGGTATGCTCAGATGTGGGTCCCTTGCTCACTTTCCCACTGGATTCAAGCTAGCCTGGCAGATGAGGGGTGTTACCCCGAAAATGGTCCCAGGATGCATGTTTCCGGTCCAGGGACGACATGGCTTTGTAGTTCGGGATGGACTGTTCCCATGAGGCACAGGGTCAAGACTGATTTGCATATAGCTGTGTCTGAACTGGGGTGGTAAAGTGAGCTAAAGAACTATGATGGATTCAACCCAGATGTGTGACTGGGGGTGAGTGTCTGAAAAGATTCAGCGCTCTGCCGATCATATCCTTGTGTTTGCTTATAAATAAGCCCCTATATTTGATGTTGGGAAAGGAAGATGTTGAATGCCCCCGATGCAGTATCATATGGCAGAATTCTATCTATGGTTTGGGCTTACCATGAGATACAGGTATTTTGGAGGGATGTCATTGAGTGGCTGGTGACCCTCCTAGACAGTGGCGGTCTATGCTCATCAGAGGCTACTTACTGGGCTCCTATTCAAAACTGAAATTGAAGAAGGTTGAAGTGAGGCGCTGACTCAAGGCCCACAGTGCATAGCAATGCACTTGAAAGCTAGATCACCCATGCGACCGATAAAACGTATGATACAGGTAACTAGGCCAAGTTCAGGGGTGGCTCTTCCGCAGTGGCGCAGGAGTGTCACCCAACTGGCTCAGAGGCAGCAGATGAAAAATAAAATAATATTCTATCTTTGCTTTATTTTTCGCTTGCTGCCTGAGCCAACGTACATGGGTGGGGCGGGGCTTGGGCCATGGGAGAGGTGGAGAAGGTCTGGTTTGTGCACTTCTAAGTGCACATGTGCGTTTGGCTGGCCTTCTCAGTGCAACCTGGGTAGCAGCAGTTGTACAACCTTCCCCAACACAAAAAAGAATACAGTAAAGGTTGCAGCAACAGAGCAAGAGTCTGTCACATACACAGAACACTTACAAACATGAAGTGGCAGTGGAAGCTACCCTTCATCAGAGAATACACACAGCTTAAGTATGAATGGAGCAAGCGTCTCTTTCACACAGACCAGGTACAAATGGGGTGACATTAGTGGAAATACTCCTTCGTAGCACAGGTATACCACAGCAGCAGTGGTGCACTGAACAGGTGCAGCTTGGGGAAGTAATAGTGCAAGCTTCACTCCCTCACAGAACATGACAGCTTGGGCAGTAGCAGTACAAGCTTCCATTCCTCACTGATGAGAGCAGCTAGGGGCAGTAACTACTTCCCTTCCTCGCTGAAAAGGACAGCTGAAGCAGTAACTGTGCATGCTTCCCTCCCTCACAGAAGAGGGCAGCTTGGAGCAGGAACAGTGCATGCTTCCCTCACTCACAGAAGAGGGCAGCTTGGAGCAGTAACACTGCAAGCTTCCCTCCCTCACAGAAGAGGGCAGCTTGGAGCAGTAACACTGCAAGCTTCGCTTCCACGCAGAAGAGGGCATCTTGGAGCAGTAACACTGCAAGCTTCGCTTCCACGCAGAAGAGGTCAGCTTGGAGCAGTAGGAGTGCAAGCTTCCCTCCCTCACAGAAGAGGGCAGCTTGGAGCAGTAACTACTTCCCTTCCTCGCTGAAGAGGGCAGCTGAAGCAGTAACAGTGCATTTATTTATTTTATTTATTTTGAGAGTTTTATATAGCGCGAACAAGATCTTTGCAGATAACAGAGCGCTTTACAAAGGTAGGTGGAAGGGTAGGGGAACAAAGGGGCATAGTAGGGAGGTAGATCATCAAGTTCATGTACATAGCAAAATATTACGTATAGTACAGGTATGAGGTAGCAAGGCATAGTTGGAGCGTAGGCCATTAAAACGCTGTAAATATTACAGAATATTATTATTATAGAAAATATTACGTATAGTACAGGTATGAGGTAGCAAGGCATAGTTGGAGCGTAGGCCATCAAAACGCTGTGAATAATACAGAAATCGAGAAAAAACTGATGTGAGGGAGCAAGGATCTAAGCACTTTAGACTAATATAAGTCAAGACACACGTGCATAGGAATATATAGGCTATATCATAACAAAATACTGATAATACTGTTCGCAATGTAAATCAAACGAATTGTTCAAGTGTATTTAGCCATAAGGATACTTTTGACTTCTTTCTTAAAAAGAAGGGAGGAAGAGATGAGCCTCGTTTCAGGAGGAAGTGCGTTCCAGATCCTGGGCGCCATTCCAGAGAAGGAGCGTTTGTACGTTTTTTCCTTCCGGAATCTTCGCGGTTTCAGCAGAAGATTGTTTGTGCTCCTGGTAGTTCTGGACCCACCGGAAATTGTCAACTTGTGAGTGAGGTAGCTGGGTGATTTCAGGTGTATAGGCTTGTGCGTCATGCAGGCAATTTTCAGCTGTATTCTGGCTTCAAGAGGCAGCCAGTTCAAGGATTTGAAGTCAGGGGAGATATGCGAATGCTTTTTTGATCCAGTGATGAGTCTTGCAGCCGCATTTAGTGATGCTCTGAGGGGTGCAGTTGTCGTTAGGGGGAGGCCGCAGAGGGCCACGCTGCCGTAGTCTATGCGAGGGATGACTAGAGCTTGTACTGCTGTTTGGAAGTCTTTTGCTGGGAGGAAGGGTTTCAGTTTCCTCAAGGTATTTATTTGGAAGTTCGCCCCCTTAGTAGCCTTGCTGATATGCTGCTGCATGTTGAGGTTGGTGTCGAGTGTTATGCCTAGGGATTTTGCTGAGTCCACGATGGTCGGTTGGACATTGAGTGCTGTTAGGTGCTTAAGCCATGTTTGTGCGGAAGATATTTTCGTGGGAGGTGAGATTAGGAGGAACTCAGTCTTCATAGCATTGAGTTTGAGGTGGTTGTCGGCCAGCCAAGATTGGGTGCTTCTGATCGTTGAATTCAGACACAGGATGTCTTTGGGGGATTGTAACTTGAGATATATTTGAGTGTCATCAGCGTACATGTGAAAGTGTACATTGGATGCTTGTAACAGGGTGGTGAGAGGTTCCATAACAAGGTTAAACAAAGTAGGGGATAGGCAGGATCCTTGAGGGACACCTAACAATACCGGTACTGGGGAAGACATCAGGTTTTTGCTCTTGAATTTTTGAGACCTGTTGTGTAGAAAGGAAGTGAACCAACGAAGCACAGTCCCAGAGAAGCCCATTCTTGTCTTAAGGAGTTCGAGTAGGTTCTCATGTTTCACTGTGTCGAATGCTGAAGAGAGATCAAGAAGGATGAGGAGGCAGGTATTATTTTGATCTAAGATTTGGATGGCGTCGTCAATTATGTGAGTCATCGCGGTTTCAGTACTGTGCCCTGCTCGGAAGCCTGATTGGTGTGGGTTGAGGAGATCAAACTGTTCTATGTGCTTTGTCATTTGTAGTTGGACGCATTTTTCTAAGAGTTTGGCGAGAGTGGGAATGTTGGTAATCGGACGGTAGTTGTTTAGATCCGTGGGGTCGGCTGTTGGTTTCTTCAATAAAGGTGTAACTTGTCCAACTTTGAGGGAGTCCGGGATGGTTCCTTGTTGTAGTGAGCTATTGATAATTTTAGTCCAGAGTGGGAGTAGCGAAGGGATGAAGTCTTTTTCGGCGTTAGCAGGAAGAGGGTCAGTGAGGTGATTGGATGGTTTTAGGGTGCTGAGTATTCTGTCAATTTCTTCTTCAGAGTAGGTGTCAAAGGATGACCATGTCGCATTGTTTTTTAGTTTATTTGGTGTTATGCAGTTGGGTATTGAGTAAAGGCTTGCGTCAATGAGGAGGTCGCTCCTTATATTGTCAGTTTTTTTGTTAAAGAAAGCTGAGAAATCTTCACAGGAAGGAGTAGTGCTCATGATGTCGACAGCTGGGGGTTGTTCCTTAGATTGAGATCGGATTAGCTCGAACAATTTACTTGGACGGTTTTTTGCTTGGTCTAGCTGCATTCTGAAGAACTCTGACTTTGAGCGTTTTATTTTCCTGAAGTATGCATTTCTCTTTTTCCTCAGAGTTTTGAGATGCAATGTCGAGGGAACTGCTCTCCAGGTGCGCTCTGCCATTCGCATAGCCCGTCTCTCTTCATTGAGACTCCCGTTGTACCAGGGGTTGGATATCTTAGTGGATACTCTTTTCAGTTGCATTGGAGCAGCCTCATTGATTATTGAGGCCATGGAGTTGAGATAGTGGTCAGTTAGGTCCTGAACGTCAGTAGCGTCGGTAGGGGGGAGTAGGAGATTGCAGCTGTTGGGGGGTAGAGAGTTTGGATTGAGTTTCCTCATGTCTCTTTTCCAAACTTTGGGCATGGCGTATTGCACCGGGATGAGTTTTCCTTTTTCCTTGAAGAAGAAGAGTTTTCCTTTTTCCTTGCTTCAGCTGCCCTCTTCCTCACAGAAGAGGGCAGCTGAAGCAGTAACACTGCAAGCTTCGCTTCCACGCAGAAGAGGTCAGCTTGGAGCAGTAGGAGTGCAATCTTCCCTCCCTCACAGAAGAGGGCAGCTTGGAGCAGTAACACTGCAAGCTACGCTTCCACGCAGAAGAGGTCAGCTTGGAGCAGTAGGAGTGCAAGTTTCCCTCCCTCAAAGAAGAGGGCAGCTTGGAGCAGTAACACTGCAAGCTTCCCTCCCTCACAGAAGAGGTCAGCTTGGAGCAGTAGGAGTGCAAGCTTCCCTCCCTCACAGAAGAGGGCAGCTTGGAGCAGTAACACTGCAAGCTTCCCTTCCTCACTGATGAAGCCAGCTAGGGGCAGTAACTACTTCCGTTCCTCGCTGAAGAGGGCAACTGAAGCAGTAACAGTGCATGCTTCCCTCCCTCACAGAAGAGGGCAGCTGAAGCAGTAACACTGCAAGCTTCGCTTCCACACAGAAGAGGGCAGCTTGGAGCAGTAACACTGCAAGCTTCCCTCCCTCACAAAAGAGGTCAGCTTGGAGCAGTAGGAGTGCAAGCTTCCCTCCCTCACAGAAGAGGTCAGCTTGGAGCAGTAGGAGTGCAAGCTTCCCTCCCTAACAGAAGAGGGCAGCTGAAGCAGTAACACTGCAAGCTTCGCTTCCATGCAGAAGAGGGCAGCTTGGAACAGTAACACTGCAAGCTTCAATTCCACGCAGAAGAGGTCAGCTTGGAGTAGTAAGAGTGCAAGCTTCCCTCCCTCACAGAAGAGGGCAGCTTGGAGCAGTAACACTGCAAGCTTCCCTCCCTCACAGAAGAGGTCAGCTTGGAGCAGTAGGAGTGCAAGCTTCCCTCCCTCACAGAAGAGGGCAGCTTGGAGCAGTAACACTGCAAGCTTCCCTTCCTCACTGATGAAGCCAGCTAGGGGCAGTAACTACTTCCCTTCCTCGCTGAAGAGGGCAACTGAAGCAGTAACAGTGCATGCTTCCCTCCCTCACAGAAGAGGGCAGCTGAAGCAGTAACACTGCAAGCTTCGCTTCCACACAGAAGAGGGCAGCTTGGAGCAGTAACACTGCAAGCTTCCCTCCCTCACAAAAGAGGTCAGCTTGGAGCAGTAGGAGTGCAAGCTTCCCTCCCTCACAGAAGAGGTCAGCTTGGAGCAGTAGGAGTGCAAGCTTCCCTCCCTCACAGAAGAGGGCAGCTGAAGCAGTAACACTGCAAGCTTCGCTTCCATGCAGAAGAGGGCAGCTTGGAACAGTAACACTGCAAGCTTCAATTCCACGCAGAAGAGGTCAGCTTGGAGTAGTAAGAGTGCAAGCTTCCCTCCCTCACAGAAAAAGAGGGCAGCTTGGAGCAGTAACACTGCAAGCTTTCCTCCCTCACAGAAGAGGGCAGCTTGGAGCAGTAACACTGCAAGCTTCGCTTCCACGCAGAAGAGGTCAGCTTGGAGCAGTAGGAGTGCAAGCTTCCCTCCCTCACAGAAGAGGGCAGCTTGGAGCAGTAACACTGCAAGCTTCCCTCCCTCACAGAAGAGGGCAGCTTGGAGCAGTAACACTGCAAGCTTCCCTCCCTCACAGAAGAGGTCAGCTTGGAGCAGTAGGAGTGCAAGCTTCCCTCCCTCACAGAAGAGGGCAGCTTGGAGCAGTAACACTGCAAGCTTCCCTCCCTCACAGAAGAGGTCAGCTTGGAGCAGTAGGAGTGCAAGCTTCCCTCCCTCACAGAAGAGGGCAGCTTGGAGCAGTAACATGGCAAGCTTCGCTTCCACGCAGAAGAGGTCAGCTTGGAGCAGTATGAGTGCAAGCTTCCCTTGCTCCTCACAGACGAGGGCAGCTAGGGAAAGTAACAGCTTCCCTTCCTCGCAGAAGAGTGCAGCTGGAGCAGTAACAGTGCAAGCTTTCCTCCCTTACAGAACAGGGCAGCTAGGAGCAGTAGTAGTGCAAGCTTCCCTTCCTCAAAGAATAGGGCAGTTAGGAGCAGTATAAGATTCTCTTCCTCTCAGAAGAGGGCAACTAGGGGCAGCAGCAGTGCAAGCTTCCCTCCCTCGCAGGACCGGTACAGCTTGGGCTACAGCAGTGCACATATCCGTTTCTCACAGAACAGGTGCACCTAGTGGCAGCAGCCGCAGAAGATTCCCTCTACTAGTATGAAGTATAAACTTCACATTCTCGCTGAACAGGCAGAGCATGCTGGAGCAAAACAAGCTTTTCTCTCTTACTCTCTCTCTCTCTCTCAAACACACAAAGGCAAGCGCAAAGCAATTGTTTTCCTATTTCCCTAGCTGTTACTGTCCATTAGGTTGTATAACTCTCCTCTTTTCCTGCTCCTAATGCACTCAGCACTCTAAATCTATAGACCTGAAAAAACCAACACTCATTTGTAAATGCAATGGGATTCCCTGCAATGCAAAATAGGAAAATAATGAGGCTGAAGCATTTTCTTTGGGGCCACATTATCCCTGGTGTGATCTCCCACAAGCACTGTCTTGCCTGCGCACCGTTGTCCCAGCCTTGCGCGATGGACTTTAAATCCAATACCATCAAACGGGGCTCAAATGTGCTAATAATAGCCTTCTACATGCTCAAGCTTCTCTCTAATAATAGCATTCTGCGTGGTCACTTTTCACTCGTGCCTCCCTTCCATTCGTCACTAGCTGTCACTGCAGTGCGTTGTGCTGACCACTGGAGAAACCCAACCTTTTGAATCTCCCTATGTATTCCTTGAGCTGTGTTAGGTATATTCACCCAGCATTCACTCCCATAACCAGTACGTAAGAGACTTTCTTAGGAGCCTAGTGCTGCTGAATGTATAGGCTGCAGACTACCAAGGCGGTTTAGTCTTGATTCCACCTCTTGTCTTTTTCGAAACCCAGCACTACAATCTCTTTATCTCACTCATGCAAGTTCTTTCTCATACAATCCTCCTTTCTCTCTTTGTGATTGTTTACCTACCGTTTTCTTCTACGTTGTCTGTACCTCCTAAAGTCTAAAGGGAATTGGAATAAAGCTGAAGTGTGCTCATCAATTCTACCTACAATAGAACCTTTGAGAATCCCATGTCACATGTCTCATTATTTTCCAACGTCAAACAATAAAACTTAGCAACTACACTTGAGTTTTCTTTCCTTTGGTCCACACATCAGAACGTCCTTGGATTCCTCCCTTCTCCCAATTCCGTACAAATAGTAGTCCTCCCTATGTTCGTTAAAAATTCTCATCCTTGCTAAAAGTACTCCTCCCAATTCTCACACATAATCGTGAAAGATTTTGAAAATTCTATTTTTTTCACTGAAAGTATACATTTGCATAATTCGACATGATGAAAAAAGGGCAAGTGGTAAGGGACTTGGTAACTGTTTTCTATTTATTCGCCAAGGATGAAAATATTTTTCAGAGTGGAGAACCCCCAAGACCCTTACCGAACCTCCGCAAATTTTGGGGTGGTTCCCCCTTTCTCGGATAGGGATTTAAGGCTCGATTTATATGTTGGTGAAAAGGGTACTCCATCACCATGGCGATGGATGGCCCGACTGTCTATATTTAAATTGGGGACTTTCCCTTGTAAGAAGAAAATCTCTGATCAATTTACTGGGTAAAGGGCTTCTACAGGAATATGTGAATGGCCACAAACGTGTTATTAAGTTGAGGGAATTCTCGCCCCAAAATTCCCACTCCCATCTCGCATAAGGAGATTTATCCACATGGAAACCTCCATGTGAATATATCCTTTACCGAAAGAAAAACAACTTTTGTGTATTGTAAAACTCGTTCTACACTTGTGAAAGCTGCTATCAGTGCATGCAACCTCACAGGAACAAATAACTTTATGAATTGGGCCCAATATGTTTAATACAGCACACTAGGTATAAGATCTGCAGCTGAACTACCGACTGGTACAATTCCTGTCATTGGTGGCTAAAAAAATACCATGCTAAGTCTGGGGTTTCCAGACCAAAACAACTCAAAGCTGGTTCAAAGCACTCTGCAGCCCCTGGCCAATGCCAGTAGCCATAACTACATCAGTAAGGTTGGGCCTATTTGCACTCAGCCCTGGCAGCAAAACTGGGAGACCTGTCACCTGACTCCAAATTTATTGCCATTGTAAATATGGGGACCTAAACCCAAGCCTACTCCTAAATTTCTAGGGAAGTCAATCCTGATGTCATCAATGAGAGCCCCCTTCTAATGCTGCCCAATCCCCACCAGCCCCTATCCTTCAAATTTATCAAGGCTTCTTTTACCTGTTTCATTATCTTTAAAAAAGAAAACTGCTACAAACCTCTTAAATGTAAGCAACGTTTTATTATACATACATGTCTTATGCATTATCTCACTGTATTCTAACATCGAATACATCTTTGCCGCGAATGGGGCTATCACCAAGGGACATCCCTCCAATGCCGCACAATTGACATTAAGTACTCTGGAGCTTATATTATATTTTACAGGATTGCTGCATGTCCTCATAATATTTTATCAATTTTTAAGGATTTAAATGCTTTGTCTCTATTATTAAATGGCTTTAGGTAACTATGCTAATACAATTTGACTTTACTTGAATTCAGCACTAAGACTGGAAAAATAACACTATTTTTAAAATCATGAGACCTGTTAAAGTATGGCTCAAACATAGGAACACATATCTATTCTATTCAAAGAAGTCTTTATTCGATTAATACATCATAAAAGACATACATTACAACATACACAAGAAATATAAAATGAATATAGACAAGATAAAAACATCTAAGACCATATTAAATCACTTATACAGGCTTCTTTTGAATGAATATAAAACATTTTTTTTTCAATAAAACTCATTAGATTCCCACGGTATCACAAATCAATATGGGCTACACATGAACTAAAACGCAAGGGATTGTGGGTGGACACCTAAGTTAGTTTAATGAACCTGGTTCTTAGAATCCAGGCCCATCCCAAATATTTTGATACACCCGTTACAATTAAAGGGGACAAATTTGTTTTTAATATTCTACTGGCATTAACTGCCGAACGCGTTCCCAAGCTTCTACAGACAGGACTTAACCATTTGACTCTAGGGGCAACATACAAGGGGCAAACAAACAAAAAGTGGATTAGACTTTCACACTGGCCGGGGCACTTAGGACATTGCCCAGTCCCACTACAGCCCCACTTTTTGGTAAACTCCCTTAGAGGCAACGAACCGCATCTAAATTGATGGAATAGTTTACGGTCCAGGGGCTTAGTTATAGCATCCCAGTATTTTTCAAGCTTGGGAGCGTCTTTAATGGTAAGAAACAGACCAGTGAGATTACTAGAGCTCAGACTCGAATTTCTCTTTTGAACCACCCAGTCCCAATAGTGTAATTTCCAATCCTTTTTAGAAGGAAAAGTTACGGATGCGGGATCAGACCACAGATCTCCATACCCCATGTCACACAGAGTGGAACTTAAGTCCTTAAACCAGCCTATATTAGAAGAACCTGGAAGATCTCTGACCTCCAGGCAGGCTTTTGCATATAAATGAAGTTCCGGCGTTGTCCAAAGACGGCGCCAGAATGCTAGTGGACGAAACCTGGCCTGGTCCTCCACAGGCTGGCACCCAAGATCATACAAGAGCGGGATCCGCGGTGTTGACTGTGGTAGACCCGTTGCCATCCTAAGGAATTTATTTTGGGCTGCTTTCAGGGGATCCAACTTACTAAAGCCCCATAGTTCCGCCCCATACTGAACGGAGGGGAGAACATTTGATCCATAAATCTTAACTAGTGGCGAGATTGGCCGCGTAAAGGAGCCTTTATGCTCTTTAATCAGGGCACCTCCTATCTGCATATGCTTTAAAGCCATAAGATCAACCTGATGGGACCATCTTAGGGTCTCACTAAATGTTACTCCCAGATAAGTAAACAACTTAGTTTGTTCCAGGGAAGTACCCCCCATGGTAACCCTTGCTGTAATCGAATTGTGTCCTCTTAATACCATGAATTTTGTCTTAGAGACATTCACCTCAAGCTCATGTTCGCTGCAGAATAGTTCAAACCTCATCAGGGCATGTTGAAGACCCTGTCTGGTTTTTGAGATTAGAAGAGTATCGTCAGCGAACATGAGCAAGGGGATTTTCATTCCAGCAAGTGACGGGGCATCAGTGGGGTAGTTGTCAAAATATTTGGTGACCCTATTAATATATAAAGAGAAAAGGGTAGGGGCTAATACACACCCTTGCCTAACACCTTTAGCAACAGGGAATCTATCCGTTACCTCCCCTGGTTTGCCCCAGCGAACTTGGGCATAAGTGTGTGCGTGCAAATTCACCAGGAGACGTACAAGAGGAGCTGGCATACCCAGTTCTACTAAACTTTTCCACAAACCAGCCCTCGGAACTAGGTCAAAAGCAGACCTTAGATCCACGAAGGCTGCATAGAGTTTACCTTTACCCAAAAAAAACGTCTTCCAGTAAAGAAGGATAAAACAAAAGACCTGGTCTAAGGTACTCACATGAGACCTAAAACCAGCTTGAAGAGGGGTTAGGATATTGAACTCATCAATCCAATCCTGAATCCTGCCAAGAACAAGGCGGGCTGAGATTTTTTGCACCGCATCTATAAGGCTGATCGGCCGGTAGTTGGAGGGAACCGACCGGTCACATTTCTTGTATATTGGCAGGATTTCAGCCCCTGCCCAGGACTCGGGAACCCTTGCACCGGTGGCCAGGGCATTAACCAATTGAACTAGGTAGGGAACCCATAGATCCTGGTCTTGTTGGAATAGGTCAGCTGGAATACAATCAGGACCAGGTGCCTTGCCCCTTGGAATAGATTGCAGAACAGATTTGACTTCACTACTCGTAAACTCCAGTTGATCAGCCAATACTGGACGAATAATAATATCCTGTACACTACGAAGGCACCTAAATTCTTCCTCGAAATATCGTACCCACTGTTGTTGACCAACCGAAGCTGGACTAGGACGGTCTTCTTGAGATGAACCCCATTTTAGTAGATGCCAAAACCGTTGCAAGTTCCTAGAACTACATGCTTCTGTTGGTGTTATCCACCGTTCTTCGTCCCAATTGGCCTTGGCTGTACGTTTTGCAACATTGAATGCCTTCCTACAGGACCTAATAAAAATAGGATTCTTGAGCTTTAATGCCTTGAACAGGTCTCCATGAGTTCGGCGGCACTCATCATTAAACCAGTTGATAGTTTTCAGTTTCCCCCTATTACCCCGTTTGGAAATAGATTTTATAAACAGTTTTTTTAATGCTGAGAACAAACTAGTGTGGATAGCAGTAATGGATGCATTAATAGCCTCCTGTGAGTCACATTTGGAAATTTCTACCAGTGTATTAGAAACCAAGGATCTAATCTTTTTGCGTGCATCAACATCTACAGAGATTTTTGGCCAACGTACCCTTCTCATATCATTAGTGAGTACCACTTCATCCTGAACTAAGTTGGACATAACTTTCATTGGCCCAGAAAAGCTAAAATCCCTTAATTCCACCACCAATGGGTCATGATCGCTTTCCGGGCGAGACTTGACCTCCATATCCACTACAGAAGCCCACAGCCTAACATCCAATAATATATAATCAATACGGCTGCTGAATCTACCATTACTAAAGGTATGTCTGCCCAACCTGTCGGAGCGCACTCTACCGTTTAGAGCACGCAAGCCCTGATCTAAGAACAATCTTTTTAAAAAATAGCCGCTTGTGACCATTTTTTTATCGGAGGTAACTCTAGCTGGGGAATCCCCCAAACCAAATCTTCTGCCTCAGTAAGTAGGCCGTCATCATGACTCAATGGTTCAAAACAGGTATTCAAATCACCCATGACAACCTTGTGTCCTTCTGCCGATACACCACTTAGAAAATCGTCCAAAAGGAGGAGGGTTGGGGAAACCCTACCACCCTGGATACCCCTAGCATATATATTTATCAAAAGGATATTCAATCCGCTTGTTGATTTAATGCTAACCATTAGTATGTCAGGGCTATCAATAAAAACTTCCTCGGCTATCACACCCTCATACTGCCGAACCCAAACGGTCAGGCCACCCATGGCACGTCCTCTATGACCTCTAGATGCTGGTTTACTAAAGTTCAAATAACCAGTAAGGAACATTGGTAAGGGAGCCCAAGTTTCTTGGAAGGACCATACATCGCCATGCTGTATAAAATTCACCCAATCCGGGATACACATACGGGCCTTAAGGCCAGCTATGTTCCAGCTTCCAAGCTTAATACCATATAGGACCACCGGAGCTTTAGTATTATCTTTGGGGGAGGTGTAAACTACATCATGTATGGGGGAACCTTTATGTGTAGAAACAACATCACTCCTTAAATCAATAGTACAAGGAAGGCCTTCCTGATTGTCAGTCACCATTTCAACATTCTCTACAGTTAAATCGGCTTGTGACACCAATTCAGGTACCAGTTTCATGTCCCATGTCCCACTCAAGAAAACAGGACCCTTCTTAACACTTTGAGGTGATTGGCCCTTTGGATCATCAGCATGACATGATGCTTGGACTGGGGTAACATCAATACCCGTACAATCTATAATAACCTCAGAAACCAAAGGTGGGATAGCTGGTCAATCATTATACTCCAACCCCGAGTGGGATTCGTAAAGATTGCTCAACGGGATTTTCCAGTATTCATTTGGCTGGGTGTAATTACCTGAATTGTGTGAGTTGGGATATAAACCATGGGGCTGACGAAAAAATGGAAGGGTTGATGAAATAGATGGCCAAAAGAATGAGGGTTGTGGTTAACCCAGTTCGGGGTATGTATAATGTTATTATAGCTGGGTTGGGCATGAGGTCTAAACAAGACCTCTGGATTTATAAGTGGGCCTTGCGAACAGGGTGTGAGGTTGGACCAGTTCAAATATTGAAATTCTTTGTTTGAACGGTGTTGAGCATGTGATTTAAACAAATTCTCAGGATAAAAATAACTGAGATTCCGTTTGGAAATTCCACCCTCGTTGTTTCCCAAATACCAATCACTAATATGGGAAACAACTCTGTGATCCCTAAAATTAATAATCACAATGTCGCCCTCTATATCTTTCGGTCGAAGACCCGCCCACTTACATCTTCTAACTGAAATAATATCCCCATTTAGATGAGCGGGAAGGGGTCTATTAGTTTTCAACCAGAAGATGACTTTATTTTTCAAGTTAGCATTATTTTCCAACTTCCCATCTAAAATAGGAGGCACACCCGTCAGGATGATGACAAAATTAGCCGAATCTGGAGGAAGGTCTACTATACTCCTACGTTCTAATATGTGTCTCTGAGTAGAATTAATAGGTTTTACAGCCCCTTGATTTACTAAAGGCTTTTTCCCCATTAAAGTTGGCTTATTTGCAGCCAACAAAGGCTTCTCTTTAGCAATGTTAGTGGAGCAGGGAGGTTTAGAAGACAATTGGGAAACATTGGATTTAGTATTACAATTGATATTACTATTGTTTTTACAGGAATTACTAGGAACAACAGAGTCAGCACTAGGCTTAGATAATAATCTAGGCTGAATATTAGGACTCGTATTGTGGGGAGTGGCGGCCGAAGCCAAAAAGCAATCCATTTTATCACCCAGAGACCTAACACGCTCCATGAGAGGGAGCATATATGATTTTAGGAGTTTCTCGAAAATATCGATACACTCCTTATTGAACCCTGTAACACTGTCTTGGGGTAAAAATGATAAATGAGGGCTACCTAAGGGAACCTCAGTTACTGGGAGAACATTTTGGTCAATAATAGGATTTGCTATAAAAGGAATGGGGACCTCTTGAATGGTGCCTTTTCTTTTGACTCCACCCTTTTTCCTTTTTTTCCTAGGTGGAGAACACACAGGCCTTTTAGAGTTCTTAGACTTAGGTCCAGTCTCACTGTTAACAAGTGGCAAGATGTTCTCCCGTGGACCAACACTGTCTAAAGAGTTGTTAGTAGGGCATGAAAGCAAGTTGGAAGCTATACTCTGGGCAGGAGGGGTGTTAAGGTCAATAAGACTAGTTGAGTCGATAGGAGGGCTATTGATATTGCCCTCACTAATAATTACAGAATGAGTGGCGGAAGTATCAGGGGCCCAAAAAATACTAGGTATTTGATCAACACTAGATTTATCCGCCTCTCCAACCGTCCTCCCGGTACTGGCAGATTCTTGTGTGTTATTTAAATCTAGTTCAGTAGACAGAGGTATTTTTTTAAGATGTTCTATAGAGCGACGACGCTCCGCACGTTTCTCAGCTAGTAGGAGTTCTTTATCTATCTCCTTATTTGCCCTTTCAAAATATTTGTCGAGAGGCCCCAGAAAAGAGACACCGACACTAGATGGTAGTGAGCAAGACATATCAAGAAGCTGGATAGAATTAATAATGACCCTCCGAAGCTTACTACACCAATAAAACAATACAGCCAAAGAGAATGAGTTTATCAAGGAATAAATATCAGAGACCGGGCCCATCCCAGCCTCCTTCGGCCTCTGACGGCCACAGACGGCCCAACCTTGTCCCGGGCTTCTCCCGGTCGCTCCCGCGCACTCCCGCGCAGCTGGACTAGTCACTTGTATTTATGTAGTCAGTGTGAGAGGGGAGGAACTTGCAGGGAGAGCGGCCCAGGTGCTGGCTATTGGGACTGGCGGGTGCTCCTGGGACTTGAAGTCCTGCGCCCGCTACTCGCTCGCAGCCCTGCTCGAACAAACACCCACAAACACAACCTTGGGCGTAGGGTAACTGGCACCTCAGCGATCTTCGCCAATAATGTTAAAGTTCAATGCCCCACACGAAGCGGGACCCGCGGAGCGGGTTCCGCGAGCAGTGGCGTCAGAAGCAGGGGAAAAACAGCGTCTCACTATCCCAGTGTGAGCACAGCAGGAAAATGGTCCGACAGGTGTCCAAGGGCAAAAAGTCTTTAAAGAACCGATGGTGGGGAGGAGCTTGCAGGGAGAGCGGCCCAGGTGCTGGCTATTGGGACTGGCGGGTGCTCCTGGGACTTGAAGTCCTGCGCCCGCTACTCGCTCGCAGCCCTGCTCGAACAAACACCCAGAAACACAACCTTGGGCGTAGGGTAACTGGCACCTCAGCGATCTTCGCCAATAATGTTAAAGTTCAATGCCCCACACGAAGCGGGACCAGCGGAGCGGGTTCCGCGAGCAGTGGCGTCAGAAGCAGGGAAAAAAGCAGCGTCTCACTATCCCAGCGTGAGCACAGCAGGAAAATGGTCATATCTTATTCTGTATGTGTAGAGTAAAGTTATTTGTCCATAGTGCATGCACTACTTCACAGCCTGTAAAAAAGGCCAAGCCTAGCTAGTGTTCCAAAGAGATGGATGCAATTGTGGTGCTTTACTCATTGATACTGTAGTCAGGGGCGTAGCTTGGTCAGTAAGATTGGGGGATGTGAGCTTCAGATTTTCTGACAATCAGGCTGTCATATAATGTTTAAATACAGTATACCACAAGCATGGTGCATGAGTGGGACCTATGGGACAGTGGTCGGAAAGGGAGAGGAATGCGGATTGGTACGATAGAAAACACAATATTTTGTAAAATAACCAACATTTTTGAGGACTTTAAAAACAGAGAGGGAGTGTATGCACATTTTTGTCTGTGTGTATGTAAATATTCCTGCTGAAATCCAATTGACATCTCACAAAACCCGACTGAAAGCACCTGTACCTAAATATTTATCAGAAAATACATTTACTACGGGGGGGGGGGTAATACCCCAAACACCCCCTTGAAGCTACGCTCCTGTAGTTTTCTTACAGGGTGCCAGTGCAGACCTTGATGCAAAGACATATCTCAAAACATTAAGAACACCCCTGTTCCTAGGAACTGCGTACCAGTCCACAATATTGCCCCTCATACTCAAACTCAATCAGCATGCTTCAAACAGCACAAGGGTTGCACAGCATAGATGAAGGCGCTGTGCAGCCATCGAGTTAAATGACTCACAGCTAATGATGCCTGTGTGCCCAGTTGTGGGTGAAACCCCCCCAAAAATATGTCCATGTGCCAGTCAGCATAAAACTTACAACCTCTGCACCCTCAGAAGGTCTTTTCTCTTGTGTGTGCCATCCAATGACCACAAGAGATCTCACTACAACAACGTGGATTTTGATTTATGCAACCCTAATACCACCTTAAGACCTTATGTACAAAGGGCAGATCACAAACCAGTTGCAATTTGTTGCACAGCGACTGGTTTGCAGAATGCTCTTCATTTTGTGATGTGCATATATAGCAATTAAGGGAGCATGCAATGGTTACTTGGACTGCTGTCTTTTCTCTTAGATGCCGCCGCCATTCAAAAAGTGGAAGGGGTCCAATGTCAACAGCGTATCATTGTGACTCTCAATGTGGAGGAGGACAAAACCTCCTTCTTGTCTTTCCTTTTGTGGTTTGGAAAGATACTTTGCGAGAAGGAAATGCTTGCTCGAATCTCAAACTACCTTCAGACAATTCATCTTATGTTTTGGGGTCGGCAGTTCTTAGTTCTCTTTCCTGAGGATATCTCTGGAAGGGGGTCTGAGATGTGACCTGAAATGGTGGAAGCAGTCACTGTTTTCCCCACTCCGCCCTTTAAGGCAATTGCCTTTTCCAGCCTAACACTGGTGAGGTACTCCTGTACAAGCAAGGATTTTGCAGGAGGTGCTGCATTATTCGTTTCTTTTAGGGGGGGGGCGAGATTTCATTTGGCCTCAGCAGCTGGAGTCCCTAGAAGAAATTGGGCATCTCACAATCTCGAAGGAGCTGGCCCCATCTGGATTATAGGGGCACTCAAAATGAGGCCTTACATTTCTCACTATCACACTGTTTGAGCCCAAATAACTGACCTCCTGACCACGTTTTCTCTGTTCAACCTCTATTCCTTTAGTCTTTCTGGTCTCTTACATCCCACATGTACCTTTTTGTTCAATATGTTGCCAAATAAATTGGTACCATGCTGTTTATGTCAGTTCTTCATTTCATTACCATGTATTAAGGTTTATGCAAGACGGATTGGTGCTTCTTTCTACCTCTAGGATGCCTGGTAATCGGAGGTGTTTGGAAGCAAAGCAGACTGAGCAGGGTTTCAGCAGTAAATGAATTTAAAGGGTCGGGCATTAGCAAAGTCAGTAGTTTGGGATTTTATATACTGAAAAGCTTATAACAATATTCAACATGTGAAAGCTTCCCTTTCATATGTGTGTCAGCAGTGCAAGCTTCCCTCACTCTCATAACACAAACAGCATGTGCAACAGCTTTGCAAACTTCCTTGGCTCACAGAACATAAACAGCATGCGCAGCCGCTGTGCATACTTCCCTCGCTCTCAGAACACAAACAGCATGCGCAACAGCTTTGCAAACATCCCTCGCTCTCAGAACATAAACAGCGTGCGCAGCAGCTGTGCAAACTTCCCTCGCTCTCAGAACATAAACAACGTGCGCAGCAACTGTGCAAACTTCCCTCGCTCTTAGGACACAAACAACGTGCGCTGCAGCTGTGCAAAATTCCCTCGCTCTTAGAACATAAAGAGCGTGCGCAGCAGCTGTGCAAACTTCCCTCGCTCTTAGAACATAAAAAGCTTGCGCAGCAGCTGTGCAAACTTCTCTTGCTCTCAGAGCATAGTCAGCATGCTCAGCAGCTTTGCAAACTTCCTTGGCTCACAGAACATAAACAGCGTGCGCAGCCGCTGTTCATACTTCCCTCGCTCTCAGAACACAAACAGCATGCGCAACAGCTTTGCAAACTTCCCTCGCTCTCAGAACATAAACAGCGTGCGCAGCAGCTGTGCAAACTTCTCTTGCTCTCTGAACATAGTTAGCATGCTCAACAGCTCTGCAAACTTCTCTTGCTCTCAGAACATAAACAGAGTGTGCAGCAGCTGTGCAAACTTCTTTCACTCTCAGAACATAAACAGCGTGCGTAGCAGCTGTGCAAACCTCCCTTGTTCTCAGAACAGAAAGAGTGCGTGCAGCAGCTGTGCAAACTTCCATCACTCTCAGAACATAAACGACATACGTAGCAGCTGTGCAAACTTCTCTCGCTCTCAGCACATAATCACCATGCGCAGCAGCTGTGCAAACTTCTTTCACTCTCAGAACATAAACAGCGTGCGTAGCAGCTGTGCAAACCTCCCTTGTTCTCAGAACAGAAAGAGTGTGTGCAGCAGCTTTGCAAACTTCCCTCACTCTCAGAACATAAACGGCATACGTAGCAGCTGTGCAAACTTGTCTCGCTCTCAGACCATAATCAGCGTGCGCAGCAGCTCTGCAAACTTCCCTTGCTCGCAGAACTTAAACAGCGTGCGCAGCAGCTGTGCAAACTTTACTTGCTCTAAGAACATAAACGGCATGCGCAGTAGCTCTGCAAACTTCCCTCGCTTCAGAACATAAACAGCATATGTAGCAGCTGTGCAAAGTCTCTCGCTCTCAGAACATAATCAGCATGCGCAGCAGCTGTGCAAACCTCCCTTGTTCTCAGAATAGAAAGAGTGCGTGCAGCAGCTTTGCAAACTTCCCTCACTCTCAGAACATAAACGGCATACGTAGCAGCTGTGCAAACTTGTCTCGCTCTCAGACCATAATCAGCGTGCGCAGCAGCTCTGCAAACTTCCCTTGCTCGCAGAACTTAAACAGCGTGCGCAGCAGCTGTGCAAACTTTACTTGCTCTAAGAACATAAACGGCGTGCGCAGTAGCTCTGCAAACTTCCCTCGCTCTTAGAACATAAACAGCATACGTAGCAGCTGTGCAAAGTCTCTTGCTCTCAGAACATAATCAGCATGCGCAGCAGCTGTGCAAACTTCCCTCGCTCTCAGAACATAAACAGCGTGCGCAGCAGCTTTGCAAACTTCCCTTGTTCTCAGAACAGAAAGTGCGTGCAGCAGCTGTGCAAACTTCCCTCAGTCTCAGAACATAAACAGCATACGTAGCAGCTGTGCAAATTTCTCGCGCTCTCAGAGAATAAACAGCGTGCGCAGCAGCTGTGCAAACTTCCCTCGCTCTCAGAACATAAACAGCGTGCGCAGCAGCTGTGCAAACTTCACTCGATCTCAGAGCATAAACAGCGTGCGCAGCAGCTCTGCAAACTTCCCTCGCTCTCAGAACATAAACTACATGCACAGCAGCTGTGAAAACTTCCTTCGCTCTCAGAATATAAACAGCGTGCGCAAATGCTGTGCAAACTTCCCTCACTCTCAGAACATAAACAACGTGCGCAGCAGCTGTGCAAACTTCCCTCGCTCTCAGAACATAAACAGTGGGCGCAGCCGCTGTGCAAACTTCACTCCCTCTCAGAACATAAGCAGCCTGCGCCACAGCTGTTCAAACTTCCCTCGATAGCAGAACATAAACAGTGGGTGCAGCAGCTGTGCAAACTTCCCTCGCTCTCAGAACATAAACAGCGCGCGCAGCCGCTGTGCAAACTTCTCTCGCTCTCAGAACATAAACAGCGTGCTCAGCCGCTGTGCAAACTTCCCTCGCTCTCAGAACATAAACAGCATGCACAGCAGCTGTGCAACCTTCCTTTCGACTCAGAAAATAAGCAATATCTCCTTCAATAGCACTTGCTCCCCTCTCACACAGAATACTACAAAGTGTGCTACCTTTACTTCAGCAGCATTACATGGAAGTCATTACATTGTGCTAAGTACATTGGAAGTCATTACATCTCTGTTGAGGTTTCCTAAGAGCGTGATTTATTCGTGAATAGATGCCCTTTCCCCATGTGTGGTCAACTGCTCTGCTCCTTACCCTGGTCTCTCTGTCGCTGCCCAGTTCAGTGCATCTCACTGGTCCTCTGGGCCAGTGTCCCCGGCCTCTCCTGATCATGCTGTTGTCTCTCTGAGTGATGCTCAAACTTAAAGGGGATAAGACAGAACTGCTGTTCTTTAGAGCGGCATCACTGTTTTGGTCCCCTAAGTAGTGGTTGGATGAACTGGGTTCTGCTCTGAACCCTAAAGACACTGTAAAACATCTAGCTGTCATAATGGATGTACAATATAGCCTGACTTGCTATGCTCCTAACCGACTTCTGTGGTCCACTGATGCAAGGGTGTTAGCGGTCCCTCACATTCGTTATTCTAAACTGGGACGGAGAGCTTATTTTCCTCTTTGCTTCTAAGTAATGGAACGCATGGCCTGAGGCATTAAGGGCTTAGGAAAACTTTCAAAAATTCTGCAATAGCTTACAATTTTAACTTTTCTACTAAGTAGAGTCTGTGTAATATTTAGCGCTGTAGTGCCTGCTGGGTAGCTTTAGCATTTAATAAACTGCTTTTTTCATTCATTTATACATTCATTCATACATTCACAGATGTTCCAATTGGAGTCCCATCCCCTATTCAATGAGAGTCTGAGCGGAAGTAGTAGGATACTCTCGTGACGTACACCTACCAACCTAGATCCTGCCCTTAAGAAGCGCTTTTGCAAAGAGTAGGCAAGAAGGAAGGAGCTGCTCTCACCTGCACCACTAACTTTATTCTGCTGACATTTTAGGAAAGTTAATCTAATAGTGACGATTTTGAAAATAGCATAGCAAGGTGTTCCTAACTGGGGAATATATGGGCATATGGGAAATATGTACCCAAAGCACATGACTGATCAAGGCATCAATCTGCAGCTCTTCCTACATGGGAGGATCCTTTCAAACCTCCAAACTGGTTTTCAAGTGGCACTGATAAGAGCCTTTTTGATACCCTGCTTAAAATATTAGGACGTTGATTCCCCTGGGCTCCCAAAGAAAGTCACTCACATGCTTCACAAGCCCTAGAACCAAGTGACCAGAATTTGACAGAACCTGCTGCAACAAGATCGCATAAAACCAGACTTGAAAGCGCATCATTTGCTCCCAGTGGAAGACCAAAGATCAGAGTTATTTTTATAACCCATAAGGATGGGAAACAACCTTTACAACGCAGTCATTACATCGCACTACCTTTACATAGCAGTCATTACATCGCAACATCCTTTACATCGCATGCCATTACAACGCAGCCATTACATGTCAATACAACGCAGGCATTACATCACAAGTCAATACAACGCATACCATTACAACGCATAGTACGCTTACACTATCCGACACTTACCCTACTGTTGCATTCACTGGAGGTAGAATATTAATTATTACCCCTATACTATCCAACACTTACCTTAAATGCAATGTAATGGTATGCATTGTAATGGTATGCGTTGTAAAGGTATAATGAGATGTAATGGAATGTGTTGTAAAGGTGGTTTCTGAAAATGCGATGTAATGGCATGCTATTTAAAAGAATGAGATGTAAAGGATGTTGCTATGTAAAAATTGTGCTGTAAAGGCATGCATTGTAAATGTATGTGTTGTAATGGCATACATTCCACAAGGATTAGTGAGGCACAGGATGCCTTCTGCGACTAACAGCCCTCTATGGGCCAGATGTATGACAACCCCGATTTGCGATTTCCTAATTGTGAATCCCTGCAATCGCAATGAGGAAATCGCAAAATGGCATGCATGAAAGTGTGTTGAACACTTTCTGCGATTCCTAGGGGATCGCAGTTAATCTACCTCATGAATATTAATGAGGTAGGTCATATTTTGAGACCCCGTAGGAATTGCATAAATCACTGAGATGGTAGCCTGCTGGGGTCAGCAGACCACCATATCCATGATTGCTTTTAAATTTAGCAATCTTTTTTTGTAAAGCAGACCATTTTCCTTAAAGGAAAAAGCTTTCCTTTCATTTTTTAAGAGACCGCAGTGGTCCATAGGACCACTGCCTGCTCTTAAAAAATGCCGTTACAAACATTCACAAAGGGGCAGGGGTCCCTTGGGGACCGCTTCCCATTTGTGAATGGGTTACCACCTACTTGAAGTAGGTAGCAAAATGATAATGTTTTGCGACTACATTTCGGTCACACAAAATTCATACATACCGATGCGATTCGCTAATAGGCAGGGATGCCCTAAACATGCACATTCCTAATAACGAGTTGCAATCCCACATCGGGATTCGGTAACATGTTACCGAATCGCAGTTTGGGTTTGATACATGTGAAAACCCTTTTTTGCATTCACAAATTGGCCAATTCTGCAAACCGGCCTGTTTGCAAAAGCAAAAGTGGTTGAAACATGTGGCCCTATATGCCCACTATATGCCCAACAGAAAAGTGAGATCACAAACTGTAAATGTATCTCTCAAAATACCATCAGATGGAATAAACATAGAGGCAGATCTCTGGGAGTCAGGGGCTTCAGGCTGTGAAACTCAATAAAATCAATCAACAGGGAGGAACAACATTACAAATTTATCAGGAGAGGCCTGATGATTTCAACTAAATGTGGCACCTCTCGGGGTAGTGACTGAAGAATATCCGATAAGGATCCGCCTGTCACCGATTGGCAGGTAACCCTCCCTTAATGTATTTCGCTTTGTGCTCTGAAGTGACTATGAGGAGACTTGCAGCACTCCCTCAAAACTCAAAATAAATAAATAAATATATATAGGCAAATTACCACTTCGATACGGACATGTGTGCCTAATTGGGGCATTGTGATCTGGCATAGAAACGTGCATCTAACTGGGGCACGTGCAAACCGTGCATGGCAATGTTTTATTAACTGGGGCATGATGATGCTGGCTTGGAAATGTGTGCCTAATTAGGGCAATGCAATACTGGCATGTGGAAACTGACAACTTGGCACATTAGGCAGATCCTTGGCTTATTACAGAACCACCTCTGGCGGGCTAAGACATTGAGCATCAGACTATTAGCAGCACCCTGTATTGTTTGAACACCACCCTGATATTATCGTCAACACCTTTGAATAGGTGTGCCCCATGGAAATATATATTGGAACTAACCTGGCACAAAATGACAGACTACCTCCTGTCACTAAACAGCATGTTTATTCTCTGGCATTTTCGCTTTTTTAGTTTAGTACCTGTCACAGAAGCAAGGATGTGCATGACACCTCCTGTCCAGTATTTAAAATTACATTAATTTCTACAACCAAACGAATTAGGAATGCTTTTTTTTCTGGTGGGGTAGAGGAATGAGATATTAGACAATGTTTCAAGGATGTTCCAATGTATCTGTCTGCTGTGCATTCTGTGTTTTTATTGGGCGCCAGTTTTTATGGGCACATAATAAATGCTGTCTGCTGCAGAACACTAATGCTAAGGCATTTTGCGGCAAACCCCGAAGTATAGAAATATTTCATGAGTTCCCCTTCATAATGTCCTGTAAACATCTAAGGGTTTTGACTGAAATGTTTCTAATATCATGCTGTAAAAATGCACCATTGACCCCTTTAAAATTGGTGATGCGATAACCCGCGCGTCTTTCCATAACATCGCCGTGGTAAATCATGATTACTCGCAATGCCTACCAACATGGTGCAATACAGGTCTACTGTTTATGCCTCATGCCACACAGTCTACCGACTGCTACTGGTTAGGAGATAAGAAACAAATCTGGACTTGTCATATCTTTAAATGACCAACTTCTCTTCTCTTTTATAACACAAGCAAGAGAGTCATAGACATAAGCTAAAACTCCCGTTTGACCAAATTTATATTGTTACTTGTTAACTGTACATGAATAGTTGGTTCATGGTCTGTAAAATTGGAGCTCGAATACAAATTTCAACAGTTGGAATTAATCCTTTGTCCAGCTTTTTTTTCAGTCACTTTCCAGAATTTGACTCATTGACAGATAGTCCTATGAAGGGGAAGGAACATCACCAGCTATAGATAAAGGAGGGGAACATAACAGGTCAATAATAATAAAAGACAGACTGCATCAGCATATAGCTTAGGGGCAACAATGGTGGCCAACTTGCAATGGGAATGTGTGTAGCTCTGACCACCAATCAGAACCTTTCTAGGTTATACAAGGTGTTCTTACATTTTAAAGACCAAACAAAATTGGAATGGCTGGTTATAAGAAATGGGGATCTCCATTTGGTAGAGGTATGTTCCTTACTCCAAACAGGGACCCTTGCTTCTAGTCAGGGTAAGGGGGATACACTTCTAAAATAACCCCTGTTCACTCCCTTAGTAGCTTGGCACGAGCAGACAGGGTTATCTCAGAGGCACTGTGTAAAGCATTTGTGAACACATACAGTAATATAGTGAAAACACTACAAATGGAATCCACACCAGTTTAGAAAAAGAAGTCATCTTTATAAAAACCAAAACAAGACCAAACAACAGAAATCCACAATACAGTAACAAAAATATGACTTTCAGATGGTAGAAACTCCTGGTGGCCCACAACGCTGGGCACCGCACCGACACCCACGGACCACGCACGCAACCTGGGATTCATCCTGGACTCCTCCCTCACGATGACCAAGCAAGTCAACGCAGTCTTGTCCTCATGTTTCAACACCATGCGCATGCTCTGAAAGATCTTCCGGTGGATCCCCACCAAAACCAGAAAGACGGTCACCCAGGCCCTCGTCACCAGCCGACTGGACTACGGGAACGCCCTATACGCAGGAACCACAGCCAAACTTCAGAAACGCCTTCAGCGCATACAGAACGCCTCCGCACGACTCATCCTCGACATCCCTCGCCACAGCCACATATCCGCCCACCTGAGAAACCCGACAGCAAGAGGATCACGTTCAGGCTGCTCACCCACGCACACAAAGCGCTCCACAACATGGGCCCCGAATACCTCAACAACCGCCTCTTGTTCTACACCCCCACCCGCTAGCTCCGCTCCACCAGCCTTGCCCTCGCCACCGTCCCACGGATTCACAGAACCACCACCGGAAGATCGTTCTCCTACCTGGCAGCCAAGACATGGAACTCCCTCCCCGCACACCTACGACTGACCCAGGACCATCTCACCTTCAGAAAACACCTCAAAACCTGGTTATTCGAGCAATAGCGGCACCCCCCCCACCCCACAGCACCTTGAGACCCTCACAGGTGAGTAGCGCGCTCTACAAATATATATTGATTGATATTGATTGATTGAAATAGTTCAGTTCAAAGCAAATGGCAGATGCAACACTTTTGCTCACAAAGTACCTGGGATGCGTCATACAAACAAACAAAATGGGCCACAGGGAAGGTGATGCTTTGGTTCCTTACACTCAGGGAAGGTGATCCGTCTGTTCCTTGCTCCGGGGGGAGGTGATGCGTTGTTTCATTACTGCAGCGCAGAGGAGGTGATGCGTCGGTTCCTTACAGGGAAGAGATGATGCGTCGGTTTCCTAATTTCGTGGGGAGGTGATGCATCGGTTTCTTACTGCGTCCCCCAACGATGCGACAAACTTGGCTCTGCGATGCAAGATCCGGGACGATGCCTGAACTCTTGCAGCTGCACAGCAGGCCTTACATTGAACTCGGTGCAATGATCTCGAACTTCAAAGATCGGTGCACTCAATGTAGCGTGCAGCAATTTCTGGAACCGCGGCAGGTGCCGCGCCGATTTCTTCGGCGATGCGTAGGAAACAGGTGCGGATTCGTCTTGCTTCTTCAAAGGTGTGTTACTTTTCCAGCTCCCAGTGGAAAACAGTCTCTAGGAGTCCAAAACAACAGCAGGCACCTCTTTGCAGGTTAGAATTCCTAGCAAGGAAATTCTGGGGAGCTGGTGGTGAAGTCTTTGTGTCCCTGAGACTTCAGAACAGGAGGCAAGCTCAGTTTCAAGCCCTAAGAGATCTTTTCCTCAAGCAGGTGACAAAGCAAACAGCAAAGTCCTTTTCTCCTCTCCTTGGCAGCAAGGAGCCACTTGCAGCAGCACAGCGGGCCTTGCATCGAACTCAGTGTGATGATCTCAGACTTCAGAGATCGGTGCACTCAATGCGGCGATTTCTGGAGCTGCGGCAGGAGCTGCGACGATTTCTTCGGCGATGCATAGGAAACAGGTGCCGATTCGTCTTGCTTCTTCGAAGTTGTGTTACTTTTCCAGCTCCCAGCGGAAAACAGTCTCTAGAGGTCCAAAACAACAGCAGGCACCTCTTTGCAGGTTAGAATTCCTAGCAAGGAAATTCTGGGGAGCTGGTGGTGAAGTCTTTGTGTCCCTGAGACTTCAGAACAGGAGGCAAGCTCAGTTTCAAGCCCTAGGAGATCTTTTCCTCAAGCAGGTGACAAAGCAAACAGCAAAGTCCTTTTCTCCTCTCCTTGGCAGCAAGGAGCCACTTGCAGCAGCACAGCGGGCCTTGCATCGAACTCAGTGCGATGATCTCAGACTTCAGAGATCGTGCACTCAATGCGGCGATTTCTGGAGCTGCGGCAGGAGCTGCGATGATTTCTTCGGCGATGCATAGGAAACAGGTGCCGATTCGTCTTGCTTCTTCGAAGTTGTGTTACTTTTCCAGCTCCCAGCGGAAAACAGTCTCTAGAGGTCCAAAACAACAGCAGGCACCTCTTTGCAGGTTAGAATTCGTAGCAGGGAAATTCTGGGGAGCTGGTAGTGAAGTATTTGTGTCCCTGAGACTTCAGAACAGGAGGCAAACTCAGTTTCAAGTCCTATGAGATCTTTTCCTCAAGCAGGTGACAAAACAAACAGCAAAGTCCTTTTCTCCTTTCCTTGGCAGCAAATAGCCACTGCAGGCTAACCCCAGACAGCAAACAGCGCAGGGGCAGTATTCCTCCCCAGCTTCTCCTGCTCTTCTCCTTGGCAAAGGTTCCTCTTGATTCCCAGAAGTGATCTAAAGCTCTGGGGTCTGGGCCCCAATATTTATACTACAAAATCATTTGTTCTCTGGTGGCAGAGAAGCCCTGTGCTCAGTCCAAACTGGTTCTGTCCTCTCTGGTGCATCTTCCCGGCATAAGGTGGAGACAGTATTGTCCTTTGCAGACCAGGCCCATTCAGATGAAAGGAAATCTCCTCCCCCTACTCTGAATGCAACCCAGGTCTATACAGCCCAGCCCTGACCCATCAGGCTTTCCGGAGCCACTGCTCCTCCCCAGCCCCTGTCAATCCAAAGCCAGACATGCAATACACAAACCTAGCAGAGGCACACTGGATGGCTAAGCAAGAAAAAACCTACTTTCTAAAAGTGGTATTTTCAAACATAGAATGTAAAAATCACCCTCAATAAAAGATGTATTTAAGCATTCTGAGTTCAGGCATACTAAACTTTATTTTTCTATCTGCTTCCCAGGGGTAGTTATGTTTATAAGATGTTATAAGAAAACTCCCCATTCTAGCCTATGGAAGCAGGTAGCCTTGCAATAGTGAAAAACGAAATTGGCAGTAATTCACTATCAGGACATACCACACACACCAGGGCATGTGCTACCTTTCACATACACTGCACCCTGCCCACAGGGGTACATTGGGCCTACCTTAGGGGTGTCTGATATGTATGAAAAGGGAATGGTAGGGCCTGGCAAGTGGGTGCACTTGCCAAGTCGACATGGCAGTACCAGACTGCACACAGGCTTTGCAATGGCAGGCCAGAGTTACATTTGCAGGCTGCTTAGGTGGGTGGCAAAATCGGTGCTGCAAGCCACTAGCAGCATTTGATTTACCGGCCCTGGGCACACACAGTGAACTGTAGTAGGGACTGACTAGTAAATCAATTCAATTCAATTAAGAATCTTTATTCGGTGATTAAAAAAACACCATAAAAGCACATACATATATACATTGATAAAAAGTTATTAAACATTAATCAAGATCCTTATACAAAGTCAACGTGGATAAAAAGATATCGATATACAAATTCATAAGCATAAAATAGAGAATCCAAAGTCTTTCATACCTAACCCCTGGTCATCCTTAATCGGACCACAACCTTAATAAAATTCATGATACAACACAGGGTAAGGGGATCAGAAGCTTTTTGCAAAAAGATTAATGCATCCCTGGCATGTTCCTGATGGGCATTTTTTAAAATATTTACAAGAAAACTGCGCCTGGGCATAGAAAAATAGGGACAGAGCAAAACAAAATGAAGGGAGTCCTGCGGAGACCTATTGTCGCAGCCGCAGGGTCCCTTCTGCTCAATTGATGTGGAAAAACCTGCAGGGAAAGCCAACATAAAGGGAAGTAGATTCAGTCTAAAACGGCACATAAGAAATCTATCCTGTGCATTATGCATGAGATACAGATAAGGCTCCATACCCTCCACACTCTTCACCAGATTATGCGCCCTCACAGTCTTTTTAAGTGTTTCTGCCTCAGCTCTGTAATGGGTTTTCCGCTCTAGGAAAATTTCCCCTACTTGTTTCTTATGCTGGGCTAAAATTGTTGTGGGGTTCGTGAAGAGGTTTCCAAAACCTAAGTCTTCGAGGGTATTTTTCACATATTTGAGCCAAGGGATACGCATGCAGTTGGTCCTATCTAAGCAGTCCAATAAAATTTCTCTGCTTAGATGCGCCTCTGGGTTAGCCCATATTTTTAACCAGGCCGCAATTGGCCTAAATTTTAACAGGTCATCCAGGTATGGCCTCCCTAGCTCCCTGTGAGCTATAAATCCAGTGGTGCTGGTTGGTACCCTCAGGATAGATTTCAAATATTTGTTTTCTTCCTGTTGGATTCTAATAGTGTTCACAAAGCCCCATACTTCTGCCCCGTAGATTACTTTGGAGCATGATACGGAGCAATACAAGTTCACCACCTGTTCCAGGCTCCATCTACCTAGCCTCCTGCCGTATCCTGCTATGGCCCCATTTGAGGCAATCATTTTGCTACAACGTTCCGTCACCAAGGAGTTAAACTGTAAAGCGCCATCGAAAGTCACTCCGAGATAAGTGAACGTTTTGACCTCCTCTAAAATATGGGTACCTATTGTATAAATACATTTAGAGGAAGGTTTTTTGCCGGCCAGGAGCACATAAGATTTGCCCAGGTTAACAGATAGATCCAGGGTGCTCATGAAGTTAACGAACCCATCAATCAGGATTTGTAGGCTACGCGGGGTGCGCGCGAGCAGAACCGCGTCATCCGCGTAAAGCAAGACGGGGATATGCCTCTGCCCGACCCTGGGGGAATCTGCCTTTAAACCCAAAAGAAACTGCTCCAAGTTGTTAATATAAAGGGAAAACAAAAAAGGGGCAAGGATGCAACCTTGTCTTACTCCGCTCTTGCATGGAAAGGAGTCAGACAAACCTCCCTCCCTGTTAAATCGAACCCTGGCCGTAGTGTCGCTATGTAATTCCCTTAGTATGGTGATTAAACCACTCTCAATCCCCATACTTGACATCATGTCCCATAGCTTTCCTCTATTGACGTGGTCAAATGCTGCTGCCAAATCCATGAAACCCATGTAAATAGGTTCATCACTAGCCAAAGTGTATTTGGCAGTCAGCATATAAAGGTTCAGGCATTGGTCGCTGGTAGACCTCCCTGTCCTGAACCCGTATTGAGTGTCCGAGAAGATGTTATTCTCATCGGTCCACTCGGACAGTCTGTTAAGGATTGCCCTACCCAAGAGTTTGGCCGATACGTCAATCAGGGAAATCGGCCGATAGCACTTAGGGTCGTCCCTGTTGCCCTTCTTAAAAATTGGCACAATAATTGCTTTTGACCAGGATGGTGGCAGGTCACAAGAGATGGCAGTATTTATGACCCTGGTCATCAAAGGGGCCCATAAATCTATATTACTGAGAAAAAGGTCAGGGGGGATCCCATCCGGGCCCGGAGCTTTATTTTTAGTCAGACCCTCCATCCCTACAGTGATCTCTTTAAGAGTAAATACTACCGGAGGAACCTGACTTAGGGTTACCGGTGGCTCTACAGAGGTACCGGACTCATAATTATATAAACCTCTGAAATGAGAGATCCACTGTTCCGGTAGGATGTTAGCCCCTATGACCGGGGAATCATTTTCTTGAAAAGTCGGACTATTAATAATTCTCCAGAAGCCCGCAAGATCCTTTCTTTCCCCTGCCTCTCTTAAGTCTGCCCAAGCTTCTGCCTGCAGGGCAAGTTTCCTCCTTTTGGTCTCTTTATTATATTTCTCTCTGCACGCCCTAATTTTTGGGGGTCCCTCGGTTTTAGCTTTAGGCAGCATTTCAACTCCCTTAGTGCCTTAGAGCAGTCTTTGTCAAACCACCGAGGATTGACCAGGTTACGAGGGGGCGTACTAGACTTAAGTAGGCCATCGAGCAGGTTAGCGATCTGCTCAAATGCTTCCAGTAACCTTGATCCCTGAACTTCTAAGTCTAGACAATCGTTAATGGCCGGTAGGCCCTTATCACCCAGAGTTTTAAAAAACTTTGCCCCATCTATTTTGGACCATTTCAGTCGCCTACCTTGGTCTGTGACCCTCTCCTCAATTATACCACGGGGTCTAGTTCCAGCACCCACCCTATATGAGAGCACCAAAACGAGAGGGTTGTGGTCGCTAAAGCTGCTCCATTCTATCCCTGCCCTGACTATTTTGTTTATCAGGGATCTCGAAGCCAAAATATAATCTATAATGGATGAGCAGCCCCTGCCCTTAAAAGTTGGAGGAAGTGTACCATCCAACTGTGGGTCAATCATGGTAATGGTGTGTTCTAGGTCATACTTCAGCCGAAGTAGACCAAGAGCCGACCCAGTGGGTGTGTGAGAGAAATGCGGCCCCTTTTCCAATGGGCATTGTGACCAATCTGAATTTGCCGTGACCAATGCCGGACAGAGATGGCAGTTAAAATCTCCCATTAATAGCAGCCCATAAGACTGCCCCTTATTTTGGGATGTTATTTCTTGTTCCAGCCTCTGGTCTAATTCAGCTAGTAACGGGGTATGGTTGTTTGCTGACTCAGTGTTATAGATGTTAAAGATAGAGAGTCTTAGCCCCTTTCCAAGGAACCGAGCTACCTGGATCTCATATGAGTTCCAATCTGGAGACGACCAGGTGCCTGGGAGGTCTAAATCTATGTAAATGGACAGCCCGCCCATTGCTCTCCCGGATCTGGATTTTCGGGCAGGAACAAAAAAGCACTTGTACCCCTGTAGGTGGTAATCGCTCACCAAGGCCCATGTCTCCTGAACACATATGACATGAAATTTCCTAATAAAATCGACCCATTCCTTGTTGGTGAATTTACCCGCTATCCCCGCTACATTCCAGGAAATCATTCGCAATCCCTCCCCCCTCCCTTCTAAACCCTCCTGTGGGTTTGATAAAATCTCCTGTGTTGGCCCCTGCATAGCCAGCCCCTGTCCCCCTCCTGTACATTCTGTGGCTGTAACCTTGGGTTCGACACACCCTGGTTTCCCAACACCAGTCATTTCAGTCTGCTGAACATAAGAGCTCCGCACTCCCAACACCTCTACCAGGGCACTCTTTTCCATATGACCCTGGGGGGCATTATCCATCTGTCAATCAACTCCCTCTAAATCATTCAGACAATTGAACCGATTATAGGTGTGGATGGGTGGTTCTGGTCGGCCAAATGAAGATCTATGGTTAGAATCCTGGTGTCTCCCCCTCCTGCCAACCCTCTCCCAGTTATTTTGCATTTGTGGCGGCTTCAATGGGACTGGAGTGATGGGAAAGAAGAAAGACACCCGAAGGGTTTGAATAGTGGATTCCCTAGATCTATTTTTCCCTTGACATATATAGGTCACTGTGTCTGTGTCCCTAAAACTCACCAGTATGCAGTCCCCAATAATGGATTTTTGAGTTCTCCCCACCCATGGCACCCTTCTTACCATTATGATTTCATTATTAAGGTGTAACGGGAGGGGTCTATTTATATTTAGCCACTTAATGACCCTACTTTTCAAGGCACAAAAATCCTCAGTTTCACCTACTTCAAGTGGGGGAACACCTGCCAAGACTACAGTAAAATCATTAGTCTCGGGGGGTAGGTTGGGCCTACGTGGTCTCGGGGGAAGTTTCATTAGGGGGATCAATGTGGTACTGTCTACCTGCTGTGCCAAATTAACCGGGCCTGACGGGGGAATGGGGATGTTAAAATTAGGGGGCCTAGTTGATACATGGTTGTTTTTTAAAGGATGTTGCACAACCGCCGTATTTGCGGCTTGTGAGGGGACTGTATTTGCAGCCCTATTTACAGGCTGTTGGGGGGCTAAAGTAATGGGAGTGGGTTCTAAGTTCCTTTTCTGGTGATCAGCCGGGATTTTCAGACTACCTAATGTGGTCTCCAGTATGGTTAGTCTGATCTCGATCTTTTTTATACTCTCGCTAATCGGTAGTAATAGAGACCTTAGCAAGAATTCCAAGTTCCCAAGCGGCACAACAGAAAGGGGAAGATTAGCGATATTAGTTCCCACGTTTATTGTTGAGGCGGGCGCTAGGTTATCCTGGGCAGTAGATTTGGGGTGTGGATCAACCGGTAACTTTGTTACTAGTACAGGGGGTTTAGTAGAAGACTTCCCAAAGTCCAAACGCGAGATTTTTGGTTTATTCCTTCCCTGCACGCCCTTCGACTTTCTTCTACGTTTATTAGGGGGAGGCCCAAGTGCTCCTTGCGCAATGGCGGGTATGGGTTGAACTTTACTAGCCTTAGGACCTAGGGGTGGTTGGGAGACTAAGTCAATAGTCACCCTAGTGGGGCTGGGACTGGTAACTGGAACTATACTCATAGCTTCAACTGGTGATGTGTTCATACAACCCCTCAACAGGAGTGGGACATCGTCTATTAAGGAGAGCTCATCCCTGGGCATAGTAGATACTATGTGGCCGGGGCCTGGTAAATAAACACTTTCCTTAGAAATGCAGTTAGGAAAGGTACAGTAAAGTTTTTATTTACTAACATTTTGCACCAGGTGCTCATTTGCAGAAAAGTGATGTTAACCATTGCATTGATTTACCTACCATTAAAAAGGCCAGCGGGTGCAGGGCCACATTTCACAGTGCCATCCCAGTCTACCCTACCCATTGTATATCAAGTCCATGGTTTGCACCCAAGCCTAGCCTCACAAGAGTTCCTGGCCACACCTGTCCTTGAAGCACTCCAAGAGGGGCGGTATTTTGAAGCAGAGCGACAATGTGATGATCAAAGTGCGCATTTTTGTGCCTGCAGGCAGGGGCGGCTCTAGGCTCATGGCGGCCCTGGACAGGGAGCGTAGGTTGGGGGCCCTGGAAGAGGGGGTCCGGGCGGGGCGGATCGCGGAGGCCAGTGAAGAGGGGGGTCAGGGTGTTTGGAAGTGGAACAGAGCCGGAGGCTGCCAAAACCCTGCCAGGGGCCGCCACGCAAATATGTATCCATCCTCAGAGGATTATTATATTAAGGATATATATTGGCGTGGTGGCCCCTGGGGTTTGGTGGTCCTGTGCAGGTGCACAGCTTGCACATGCCTAAGGCCGCCCCTGCTGCAGGCCATTGTTAATGGCTAACAAGCTCTATCAATCAGGATAGAAGTGGCCTATAGGGCAATCAGGCAGCACCCTAATGTCTGGTGTGACAAGTTAGTATGTGGGCCTTTGTATTTTTTTGTAGGCTTGTGTTATGGACGGCTCGGCCCGTTTTTACAGGTGAATTTCTATGATATTAAAACAAACATCGCGTGAAGCAAGCTCAAATCCATAGTCTTCCATACTTTGCAGAACATTTCCACAGCATGTGTTTACAAGTTCATAACTGCCCCAATCTGCAAACATGGGCCACCTTTTTAGCTGTCTAATTCACTAATGGGGGACACTTTTATTTTAGGGCCCGAGCCTGTCAGTTCAGTCACTCACTCAGGAGAGCGCGCAGAAATCAGAAACGTGTCCACCACACTGGGATGTGCTGAGGAAGGGAAACCGAGCTGCTTAACTTATTGCATGAAATGTCTTGGAAATGTTACTGTTTTCAATCACATTGTACGTAATTTGCCGGATCCCGAGGGGTGGGGCGGCATGGCCTAAATCTATCCATTGAAAGAGGCACGCGGACATCTTTGCCGTATTTATTAGCGGACATCTGGGGGGCTTCCGAGTCTATTTGGAAACTATTGATTTCCAAGAGATTCGGGGGCTATATCTGGCGATTGATGAGTCCACAGTCTGCAGCCGGGTCACCAAAAGGTCAGTGGGTTCATCAGCAGATCAGCAGATCACATGACCAGGTGTGGCGGCTGCTGTGGGACATGCTGGAAGTCCTCCTGGGTGATGGGCACAGGCTGGGCTCTTTAAAGATCGCTCCTCGCTTAGGAGGAGGAGGCACCCTGGGTAATGTGAACGATTTTTTCGGGTGAAGAAAAAACGGCTGTTTTACCACTTTCAATGCTGGGTACAATTAATTAGCAGTTCATTGGCTTCATCAGATTTATGGAGGAGCGAGTGAGTAAAAATGTCACACTCCGCTTTTCTGGCCTCTCCATTGCCCCTTCCTTCACCCCGAAGAGTGAGGTCTAAGAGTGTAAGTTGTGCTCACATGGGCAGTTTTACAATGACAGGATGTGACGTGCTGAAAAGTAAAGGCGAGTTGCAGCAGAAACGATGCGGTTCAGAAGCAAAGTGAACAATTGTCAGTGAGGGGGCAGTGAGTCAAAAAAAGGCATTGAGATGAGTTGAGGTAGAATCGAGGGGGCGTTATGAGGTAACCTAATGGAACTCCACAAGAGTGTGTGCAGGGTTCCCTTTTATAATGGGGGGGACTTCACAGGGTTTAGCAGTCAAAGAAAGCAAAGGTGAGAGTGAGGTGTAATGGAAGCTGGAAAAGGAAATGGGGAGGAAGCGGGTGCAGGAAAGTGATAGCTACTAGAGAAAGTTTGCAAACGAAGGCTGGAAGGGCGGAAACAACAAAGAATAGAAGGACACAAAAGGGATATGAAATGTCAGATGGAAGAAAGAAGGAGGGAAGTACAGAAAGAAGAATAGATGGAACCAAGGAGGCATGAAGGAAGGTCAGAAGGAGTGGCAAATATAACACGGAAGAAGGAAGGAAGGAGTCATCTGGTCCTTGGCATGGTTTTACTGGTACCATTTTGAAACAGGACCATCACCAAATCCCCTCTAAGTTTGACTTAAAAAAACGACGCAGTCTGGTCATCCTTTACCACTTACACTGAAGAAGCTTTAGGTAAGATTCTTATGGCCCTGAAGCCGGTCAATCACCTCACCGATCCCCTCCCGGCTAATGCTGTTAAAGACTTAACAACTAGGCTTCTGCCTCTATGGACCAAAATTATTAACAGTTCTCTCCAACAAGGCTGCATCCCGGACTCCCTCAAAGTCGGACAGGTATCACCCATCCTTAAGAAACCCACAGCCGACCCCACTGACTTAAGCAACTATCGTCCTATCTCCAATATTCCTACCTTGGCCAAACTACTTGAAAAGTGTGTACACCACCAATTGACTAAACATAGTGATCACTTTGGCCTCCTTAACAAACACCAATCAGGCTTCAGAGCAGGTCACAGCACAGAATCAGCCATGACACACATCATTGACGATGCGCTACAAATCCTCGATCAGAATGGATCATGCCTTCTCATCCTGCTAGCCCTATCCTCAGCCTTTGATACGGTCAAACACGATAATTTGATAGACCTGCTGCAACATAGAATGCGTCTATCTGGATCAGTGCTAAATTGGTTTACCTCGTTTCTCCATAACCGAACGCAAAAATTCAAGGTCAACAACACTCTCTCCAAGCCCGTACCAGTAACGTTAGGGGTACCGCAAGGGTCCTCACTGTCTCCGACATTGTTTAACCTGTTCCTGGAACCTCTCACCGAAATGCTACATGCTTCCAACGTGCAATATCATATGTACGCCGACGACACACAACTCTACCTCAAGATCCACACCCTAGAAGACATTAAAGTGCTCAACACCCAGACTTGGCTGGCAGAAAACCATTTCAAATTGAACGCTTTGAAGACCAAATTCCTCCTTATAGCGCCTCCCGCCAAAGTTCCCATTATGCAAGACCTGATCAAACTTATTACTCAACGTTCAACCAAACATTGTAGACTCAGCGAAATCCCTGGGAATAACTCTTGACAGCAACCTCACTATGCAGAAACACATTAGCGATGCAACAAAGGGAGCAAACTTCCAGATAAACACATTGAGGAAGCTGAAACCGTTTCTACCAGTCAATGACTTCAATCAGGCAGTACAAGCGCTAGTTATCCCTCGAGGTGAATACGGAAGTGTCTCTCTGTGTGACCTCCCACAAGCTACAACAGCACCCCTAAGAGCCTCAATAAATGCGGCAGCGAGACTCACCACTGGCTCGAAAAGAAGCTCCCACATTTTCCCAAGCTTAAAAGCTCTAAATTGGCTACCATTTGAAGCCAGAATTCACCTAAAAATAGCGTGCCATATGGCTATACATCACAAGACTCCCAGCTACCTAGCACAGAAGCTGATGATCTCTGGTGGGACAAGATCCTCTAGAAGTGTGGAGAACCTGCTGCTGAAACTACAAAGATTCAACAGAAAGAAAACATATAAACAAACCTTCTCTGGGATGGCGCCCAGGATATGGAATAGACTCCCCCCAGAAACCAGACTGAATGCCTCTACTGCATCGTTCAAAAAGGAAGTAAAAGCGATTCTTATAGCAAAATTCACCTGATCTTAGACCAAAGAATCTCAGAGATCTATCGTACCCTTACTAGTAATCCTCACTGCAACAAGGGTCTAGTCAGTCACTCTAGTCACTTAATCTGACAGCGACTTGATTCATTGGACTTTTGTTTCTGTTCGTACCCTTCTGCTTCCCTTTGCACGAGTTTTTATGTATATGTTACTTACATGCATCTATCCATTTGTATAATTACCCTGATGCAATGTAAAGCGCTCTGATATCCGCAAGGATCTTGTTCGCGCTCTATAAAACTTTCAAATAAATAAATCATGCATTGTGACCTTAGTTTGACTTTACAAAAATATTTTACTGATAGTCACTAATTGACGACTCACAGAATAGCATAATGCGCAAAGTACAATTAGATTTAAAAAAATCTATTGTAGTTTGTTATTGAGTAAAATAGAAATTCAACACATGGGATATAAATAGCCGCCATATATGCACAATGTGACGTACTGTTGCAGAATGGTCATATGTCAACAGAAGTTACAGTTCACCAAACTTCCAACAACCAAGTATCTATCTCAACCCATTAGATTCCAGATTCCTCGCTGGTCATGGTACCAAAATGCGCCTCCTCTAAGCCAGTGATGAAACCTTTGAATCAGTTGATGGAGAAGAGAGTAATATGCTCTTCAAAACTGTAGTCCGAGAGATCCAGCTTCATTCCCTTGAGAGGCAGCGGGAAGCACTGTCTCTTCCTTCCCCTAGTCTGTGCCCTTCCTCTCTGATTGATCTCAAAGGTTTAGACTGCGCCCTCTTCTGTCCCTATGAGGTCTCATGTGCAGTCCTGGTCCTAGGATAAGGAGGACTATCCAGCAATACCAATGCAAGGACCCCAAAAAACTGTCTTGTCTGCAATTATATCATGATTGGAGGGAGCTTCCTAAAGTTAAGTTGATCGCAAACTGAATTTCTGTATGTTACTGTACTGTTCCCAAATGTCAGCCTCCAGAATGTCTACTCACTTCCACACTTTGATCCATCCAAACTCCACCACTCATCCTATGTCAGTCAGTGTCTCCAAGCACTTAAGAGTAACACTTGACTCAAAACTATTCTTCACATCCATATTGAATGAGTACCTGCCTCTTCCCATCAACTCCCCATAGTATGTTTATTTCTCCCACTGGTTCCCAAACCCCCAAACACTGCCCACTAGTAGCCAGAACGTCTCTCAAATGTATTATACCAAATCACTATACCTTGGGCTGCCAAAACATACCCAATCTCCAGTCATTGCCTGGTGTAAAGTATTGTAGCAAGACTTGTAACTGAAAAGAATAAGAGACTCCATCGCTCTGACTTTAAATTCTCTGCACCCCGATTTCCTCAACGGACAATTCCCATTCCAAGACCTCTGCCTCGCCTACAAATGTGTTCCAAACAAATATCAAAATTACTGAGTTACAGAATCTTTGTCATCACATAATAAAAGCAAACACTAAATTCCCCTCAAACACTGCAGAAATGTTGGAGGCCAAGGACACTGGTTATGGAATGCTTTCTATCATCTAAAACAAAATGACCCCAACCTTATTCCCTTAATCTCGTCTATTATGAAATTTCGCTGTACATGCTCACACAAACAGGATATGCTTTGAGGAATACGTTAACGGAGGCCTTATAATCATTTGATTCATTCACATGCCGCCTCCGATCGCCCACGAACTATTAAAATGAACAAAAATGATAACCAATACCAATTCATCAAAGTCTCAGATCCAGGACTCTTTACTCTAGATGTATGTAGGCCTTATTAGTGGAAGGTGAATTAACCTTCTAAGGCCTGTGGATGCGTGGAATGAAAATCAACAATGAATGATGAAGCTGCCTTTGGGCAATTTTGTATCACCATACACAGGATAAATTGTAGTTTTGGCAATATCCATCAGATATTTGGAAATGTGTACATATCATGACCTTCGTCAAATGCTTGAAATTGTGAAGATCATAATATATTGAGGTACATGAGTACAACATTGTGGTGTGGGGGTCACTAAAGCCTAGCTCCACATAAGGCTCACAGAAGTAATTAACTGAAGTTAACTTCTGTTCTTATTGCTGCTGCATAGCTTTTGTTCCTTTGAATGTGAGAGGTCTGAGGAATTTGTCTAGATTTGCAGAGGGTGAGAAAGGGCTCTGGTAGTCTGTAGAGGCAACTGGGCCCTCTGCATTCTCTATAATCCAGCAAACCAGTGGTTATTATACTTTCTGACTTCTGTGGACCCCCACTGAATCACTGCTGCAAACCAGGGATCCCCACCTAATCAACTTCAATAATGTGACACTCACAACAATACACACAAATATGGGAACAAGTATACAGCAAATAAGTACACAAATTATGGAATATTACGGAATATTTTATTTAATTCACAAACAAACAAAATATAAAAAACAGGAACTATTAGTGATAATGGGATGGATGGACCTTTTCAAAATGCATTTTTATTTCTAAAAAGATGAAGTGACATTAGACGGTAGCATATCACACTGTCACCAATTGCTCATACTAGTTTCTGGTTGCTATACCTGTACTGCCCTCTACAAATTAAGATAAGGATACCAGCTTACTTATTAGCCTCCAGTGTCAAATTCCTTCACCTTTTCAAAGAGTTTTAAATGTTTACATTTTAGCTTTTTTATGTGTATATAATTTATTAATCTAATAACGTAGATGTAGAGAGTCACAGATGCCCTGAGTAAGCACTGTGGTCCCACAGGGGTCCGCAGACCCCAGCTTAAGAACCACTGCAATTAAACCATATACTAGCAAACAAGTTAACACATCAGGTAGCTATGCAAGGAGAGGTGTGGCGCCGCGGCCAGGGCGACTGACGTTGGAATCTGGGGATCACGGTTCGATCCCCAGCGGCAGATTAGCCCAGCACCATGTGACTCTGGGCAATAGCTTGCTTAATCTTCCCGACGGCCCCCAGCGCCTAGAGAGCCTTACGGGTGATTGTTCGCGCTTTACAAATGTGGATTATTATTATGCAAGAGACTTCCCTATAAAGCTGAGCGGGATACTTTTAATAATTTTCACTATCAATAACATTCTGAAAGAAAACTATAATGTAGTATTATTTACTAGTGTGAATATGTGTTGTTATTTAATGTGTGTTGCTTCTAAAAAGATATTTAACCAAGATCAGGATAGAAGGAATTAAAACCCAGATTTGCCAAAGTGTTGCATCGGAGGGACATAGAGCAACACAAGCATACTGCTCTCCAGCGGAAAGGGCGTTTTGTGCTGGAAGTGTGCATTTTTCACGGCACAAAGATGCTTACATCAAGAGGGGTGTTATTGGTTGGATCATCGCAAACATCCGTAGGTTTTGACACAAATGCTGATCTACTCAGCTAGCCAGACCAGGTTTTTACTTCAAAATCTAATGCCTACTTGAAGTTGCAAACAAGGGGAAATAGGGAAAATCTTCACATAAAAAATCAACAGATTGCACGTTTGCTGCAGTTCTCAGCACACATCAAACATGTGGGACCTTCCAAGTTTGTTTCAAATTTGTATGAGAAAGTTATGCCTCCAGTACAAATCCTTTGCTAGACAGCACACACTCACTCACCTCTTCCTCATGGTGCAAGGCTGCGTGTTGTGCAAGGCGGGCTTATGTGAGTGCCAGTGCAGGTGATGGCAGCAGCAGAAGGTCAATTTTATTCTGTGTTATATTTTTCTCCATGTCCAAGGTTATGTTTTTCTCGTTGTGTAAGGCAGTGCAGCTAATTTGAATGTTACACTGCGTGAAAAATGAGTGAAAATGTATAAATATGCGCCTAAATTTGTGCATTAAGGTAAAGTTATATGGTGACTATTAGAAAGGGTGTCCCGCAATGTAAAGTCATTGTAACAGCCTGCTTTTTGAGGCACCAAACAATGTTTTTCCACAGTGTAGAGTTTGTAACATGCAGCTCTTGAGATAGTAAACAATGTTTTCTCATGAGTTTAACTGTACTGTGGTAATAACTTTGCATTGTAGTTATTTATTTATTTATTTTTATCTATTTGAGTTTTATATAGCGCAAACTTAACCCGGGGCATCAGAGCGCTTTACATGGATACATCATTTACATGAGGTATAACAAAAGTGGGAAGGATAGAGTAATGCAATCTAGGGCTTTACAAGGATAACATTTTCAGGAAGTATACAATGTTTGAATGTGTGTTTATTAGTACAGTTGCTTTAAATTATGTTATTAAGACACATTTATTTTCACTACCATGGCATAAATATGTTTATCCTATGGCAAGGAAAATGAATGTGGCTCAGTAAATCATGACATTTGGAGCAACTTTACTGATAACTACGTTTGTCAGGCATCTGGTGAATTTGGTCCTGGTGGTGGTAAGGTCATCTGTGAGGGAGAGTGTGAAAAGTTGGCCTGGTATATGCTGTCCACTAATTAAAGTGGGCACCTTGCACCAGTCCAAACAACCTTTATGATGTATGAGGTCAAAGATAACCTTTAGAGAACTATCCTAGTGGTAGCTGTGGAGAGCAGCCTTCAGGCTTAATCTTGAAGGAATTTAAAGCAGCTTGTTTTACCAGATTATCGCCTTTAGTCTTAACTAAATGAAAGGAGAACCACACAGTAGTTATAAAAATATGTATTTATTCATATAACACTCTAGTATCCCCTACACAAGGATACAACACAAAGCACACAATACTTTAGCAAAGAACCAGTTGTAAGTAGCAAAATACACAGAATGCTCCAGGGGTAGAACAGACCATATACTAAAATAGAGATATAAGAACCACGACTGGGGTCATGACAGGGTCTAGAGCACGTAGAATCAATGGGACCCAAAGGAACCACATAAGGTGAGTAGAAAGGGAACCCCACGGAGGACAGGTGCAGTGTGCTAACACGACCGCCGGCTCCGTACAATTCTATGGGGAAGTTGCGATTACAGTTTTAAAGTTTAAGGACCCTTCTCTGTGGACTTCGAGGAAACCCTTTGGAACTTAAGAGGTTGGAGAGCCACCCCACCTGTGGATACTGGAGTACCCGAGTTACCTATCCCAGGGGAGCCGGGTGCATAGGACTGGAGTGGTGTCGGAAAAAGCCGTAGTCTTCAATGGAGGGTTGCAAAGAAGAGCTGCTGCCAGGAAGGAAGAAAGTGTCAGTTGGAATCTGAGAGTGGATTTGTGATGGAAGGAGCCTGCAAGCAAAGGCAACACAGTCTGGGTCACTTCAGGGTGATCAGGGGCTCTGTGAACGAATGTCCACTGATGTTGGGTGCTTCAGGTGCGAAGAAGGGATGCTTGACTCTGCAGCCACGAGGACCAAGAGACGTCGACAAGGACCAAGAGTCAGATGCGAGCTGTCCCACAAAGGATGTCAAGTGCTGAGCAGTTGGTATCCAGCTGGAGCACCAACAAGCCTTGGCAAAAGCAACCCATCGCAGAAAGGTGAAGCAGGTTACGGTGTGGACCAGCCAGGTCCAGGGGACTCACCAAGCAATGGGGAGTCAGGGCACATCTGGAGCAATCTGGATAGCCCAACAAAATTCAAGATGACCCTCAGGATCACCCACAGGCCGAATGACCGGGAGTCGCAAAGAGACCTCAAGCGAGATCACAAAGTACCAGCCCATGGAACACTCGATGTGAGGAGGCCTGAGTTTTTTGGTGGTAATACTGCTCATGGTCAGGACTACATGGAGTCCAATGCACAAGCGCGGGAATTTCCAACACGCATATACACTTGCAAAAGTACATGCTGCGCACGGGTTCAGGTTATGCGGTCCCCACAAGGGATACTAACCTCAAACTCGGTGAGAAGGCAGCTCAACCTCAAGAAACTTTAGAACCCACCTTCTGTGTTGCTGGAGCCTTCAGAGTCTGCAGGAGCTCAGAATCAGCGGACCAGTCACTTGCGTTATGGTGCCTGTGAATGCAGGGGAGTGACTCCTTCACCCCAAGGGAGATTCTTCAGTTGTCCTTAGTGCACCACAGGTCCTGCACGGAGCCTGTATGGAGCAAGGGCACAGACAAAGGTTTAGATGGAGAGGGAGATGAAGTCGGGCCCAGTCGAAGTCCAGAGGGCCCAGACGGTTGATGGTCAGTGGTTTCTTGTTGCAGAATCTTGTCCACGTAAAATCTAATGTCTTACAGCCAGGTAAGCCCTTTTGTACCCACAGGAGAGGGTTGGACAGATTCAGGGGATCCTGCTAGGGGAGGGTCAGGACACAGGTGAGGTTACTCCAATGTCCTTTGTCCAGTTTCATGCCAGAGCAAGAGCCAACGGCTCCCAGACCTGGTTTGAGCTGGACTGTGCGCAAGGACACCAAATATGCCCCAGATGCAGACTTTGAGGCACTTTGGAAGTGCACCCACCCAGCCCAAATACACTTAATCCTGGCAACACCTCCCTTTGACAGGATGCCTATTGTGCTGCCTGCCTCTACTCGAGCTTGGTTCAGAAGCAGGAGGGCAGAACTGTGTCTCTGGTCGGCAGCATGCATTTTGTCCTGACCGGGTTGAGAAAGCTGGCACCGGATAGACCAGTGACCCCATGAAGCTCACTTCAGAAGGGTAGAATCATACCTCCCCCAACGGTTACCAGTGTGGAGGTATGATTCCAAGGTGTTTAATACCAAACACAACATAATTTGTTTCAGCCATTTTCGAGATAGCATTTACCACGAGATTATAATGCACCTCTACCTATATGTCTGGCTGAGTCACAGATAACCCGGGAAAATGGTCTCCGTAGGCTGCAGAGGGGCTCTGCTCATGCAGGGGCACCCTCTACAGTAAATCCCATCACCCTGCCTTCTGGATTGTTAAGCAGTATCAGACTACAGGAGGTAGCCCATAAACCCCAAGGAGACTAGGGCAATACTCAGTAACAAACGACAATGTCTCAAACAAGGGTATTATTTGAAGGTCAAGTATATGTAGCACAATTAGTTGGGACGGATTAAATTCAAAGTGGGAGAAAATCAGGGAGACATTTTCTTGTAAATGTCAAATGTTATTTCAATCGACAAGCATGTTGGACATATTAAACTTCATATGTACAAGCACATGGGGCAGTAGCACTGCAATACATTGAATGACATGTAACCTACAAAACACTGTGCACAAGTGCTCGTGAAGTATAGGGACAGTGCTAGTGACACGTGACGTGTTATATACAGTGATAGTGATGGGCGCAACAAGAGACAAGTGGGATTTTAAGAAATGCTTTACATATACAGGATATCCAGGCAGTTAATGGTACATGCTTTAGCCCATAGGGGGCCTCTGGGGTACCTATGCCCTGGGTACATGGGTACCATATACTAGGGACTTATAAGGGTACCCCAGTATCAAATCTGGAGTGTACCAAAGTACATGGCATAATATTTTAAGTAGAAAGCAGATAGATTGGTGACCTGATTAGAAGGATCCCAGTCAGACTAGCCAAAACAGTGTAACATCAAGTAAAAAGCGGGGGTAACCATAAGACGCAGATCCTACTTTCCTACAAAGAGGATGAGTTGGGTGTCATCTGTCTAAGATATTATGTTTAGACCATGTGCTCTGATGATATTGGCCAGTGGGGTCCTGTTGGCATTTAAGAGAGTAGGGCTGAGGGATGAGCCCTGGGAGACACCACAGACGATATCCTTGAGTTTGGAGGTGAAAGGTGGTAGGCTGACCCTCTGTGTCCTACCATTGAGGAAGGAGGTGATCCATTTGAGTGTGTCCTCTTGGATGCTGATGTGGTGTAGTCTTTCGATCAGTGTGTGGTGGGATAAAGTATAGAAGACTGCTGAGAGGTCGAGGAGGATCAGAGTCACTATTTCTTCTCGGTCGAGGAGGGTTCGGATGTCATCGGTGGCTGCGATCAGGGCGGTCTCTGTGCTGTGACTGCTGCTGAAACCGGACTGGGAGGCATCGAGTAGCTGGTCCTGCTTGAGGTGTTTTGTGAGTTGTGTGTTAATAGTCTTTCCCAGTACCTTGGCCAGTAACAGGAGCAAGGAGATAGGCCTGTAGTTTTTGAGTTCGCTGGGGTCAGCAGTGGGTTTTTTAAGTAGTTGTCTGACTTCGGCGTGTTTCCAGGCATCAGGAAATTTGCGGTGGTGATTGAGGTGATGATCAGGGTGCTGAGTCCCTGCCAGTTCCGCGCATGTGCATGCACATTTCTCGCAAGAAATGTGCGGGCGAATGCGCAGTTCTCTCAAGCAGTACCTCTATGGCGGGGAAGAGGAGGAGGGCAGCCCGGGGACACTGCGGTAAACAGGTAAGTGGTTTTAAGGGACTGTTTTAAAGAAGCTCTTACCGTGAGGAGCTTTGTGGATGGTGGAGGATCTGCCCGCTTTTAGACCGGACCTTGGAGCCTTGGAGCCTGAACCTCGCCGCACCCGCTTCGCGGGTGCCGCAGCGCCAGGATCGAGTGGGGCTTCACGCTTGACCGGGAGGAAGTAGTCCAGGCACTGGGCTAAGGCTGACAGCGGGGCTGCGAGCGTTGCAGGGACTCCATATCCCAGGAGTCCCTGCGTGACCGTGTGACACCTTCCGGTCCGCTCTCACTGTTGTCCCGCCCCCCGCCCTCTGGAGACCTTTTAAACCCCTACTCCCTTGCTTTCTGTGGGACTGTTTTAAAGAAGCTCTTACCGTGAGGAGCTTTGTGGATGGTGGAGGATCTGCTTGCTTTTAGACCGGACCTTGGAGCCTGAACCTCGCCGCACCCGCTTCGCGGGTGCCGCAGCGCCAGGATCGAGTGGGGCTTCACGCTTGACCGGGAGGAAGTAGTCCAGGCACTGGGCTAAGGCTGACAGCGGGGCTGCGAGCGTTGCAGGGACTCCATATCCCAGGAGTCCCTGCGTGACCGTGTGACACCTTCCGGTCCGCTCTCCCTGTTGTCCCGCCCCCCGCCCTCTGGAGACCTTTTAAACCCCTACTCCCTTGCTTTCTGTGGGACTGTTTTAAAGAAGCTCTTACCGTGAGGAGCTTTGTGGATGGTGGAGGATCTGCCCGCTTTTAGACCGGACCTTGGAGCCTGAACCTCGCCGCACCCGCTTCGCGGGTGCCGCAGCGCCAGGATCGAGTGGGGCTTCACGCTTGACCGGGAGGAAGTAGTCCAGGCACTGGGCTAAGGCTGACAGCGGGGCTGCGAGCGTTGCAGGGACTCCATATCCCAGGAGTCCCTGCTTGACCGTGTGACACCTTCCGGTCCGCTCTCCCTGTTGTCCCGCACCCCGCCCACTACGGTACCTATATCCCAGGTCTAACCTCCCGCAGCGCGGGACGCAGCTCGGGGCGAAGACCGGGCAAAGAGCGGGCCGTTTGAGGCCGTTCGAGGACTGAGAGGACTGGACTGGGCCACCCCCTTTGTTTAAATTGTTATCACATGTACAGGTTTTAACTGTATTTTATTCTGATATTTATCATGTGCTCACGGGGGACTCGTAGCAAAACTGCTAAGGGAGGGCTAAAACCTAATGGGACACTCGATGATTTCATTGTCAAAACTAATATGGCCATCGACAATGAAATCTCTAAAATGCAACATAGAGTATCATTGGAGTTAGAGTCAGCGCGAAGACTATCTCAGGATTTAGTATTTTCTAAAAAAACATCTTTAGGCAACATTGCCTCGGCCAAAACTCCTGAACGCCTGTCAGGCCCCCAGCCCTTGATAGTAAAGGCGGATATCCATCATTCCTCACCAACCCCTCCACCGGAGTTATCATCTATTCCTCTGTTGATATCTCCTAAGCCCACCCAGATTTTGTTGTCTAAAACCCAAGGCGCAAACTTAGGTATCCCCAAACAATTTGACATGCTAAAGCAGCCAGCTAGTGTTAATAAAAGGGATGCTGCACATATAAGAAAACGTCTTGCCAGATCAGCTTATGCCCGGAAAAAGGCCAAAATTGCGAGGGCACATTTCTTCAATAATCGTCGTCTCCTGACCTCAAATAGAGCAGGTACTAGTGTTCCGCTGGCCAATACTCGCCTTACTGGTGTGGACATTGGTATCAGTATAGATAGTATAGATTTAGATACAAAAACGGGGGAATCACTCCCAAATCTTGTTGAGGGAGTCCCAGAGGTATTGCTAGGTGAGTCTGGTAAGTTACAGGGGGGTGATGAAGATTTTCTCAAAATTGTATGGGACACATTGAAGAGGCTTTTATCCCCCCTGGAACTTCGACTCTCACGCATTGAAAATAATCTATTAGAAATGGATAAGACAATTGCCACTCTAGCTAGTCTTAGCCTAAAGCAGATGGAGGCAAATACCCTACAGGGTGTTGAGAGCATCCCACAGGCTCCAGCTGTACTTACATCGGCCCGCCCCCGCCTAATCCTAAACCTATACCCAAACCTCGCACTAAGGATTGTAACCCTTTAGTCATTAAGCCCCTATCTATTGTCCCAATCCCCTGCCCTCCACAAGTTAAAGCACCCATAAAAATGGGTTCTCAGGTTATTGTCCAACAACCAAATAAGAGTGGGAACCCACGTACATACTCCCAGGGATCTAGAAATGGAAACAGACATAACTTTCGTGGGGGCTATATTGACTTACCACCAGATGCCAGGCCTTATGTTGTAGTGTTGGCAGGTGTGCCTGTTTTGGAGCCACAGTCTCAAGAGGATCATTGGTCACTAAAGAACAAGATTATTTATTGGCTTAATGCAAATAGACAACTACCGAACCACCTTAGAAGTAACATCTTAATGGTCCGCAGGGTACCTTGGGTAGGCCCTTCATCTAAGTCTATCCCGGGTGATTGCATTGTTGTTTCCTTTGCAGATCCAAGGACAGCTCACCATCTGTGCTCATGGGATGTACGTGGCGATAACTCTGGTATTATTGTCAAACCACTTACCTTCTTTTACCTCCCACGACCACACACAAACTCAGGAGGGAACTGGTCCACAGTCCATAATACTACGCGGGGTGGACGAAGGGAAGGTTGGCAGGGTCAAAATGGCTGGTGGGAAGGGGTTCCCACTTCGAATAGGTTTGGTTGTCTGGATGAGGTCGATTGACTCTGGAGGGCTAATGTTCCAGCTTATAATCCTGAATCCATCCCTATCCCTGTGTTTTCTGCCTCTACCCCTCTAGAAGTTTGTGTAGAAAATGTTGCTCCCATTGAAGGAGCACGTCCTGTTCCAAGTCCTGCAATTAGGCTCACCGTCTCTAATCCACTTGAGACATATGTTGTTAGTGATACACCCTTAGAAGGCCCACAATCTGTCCCAAAACCTGTAATTGGCTTCATTGAGACCAGGGTTGAAGATGCAGGCTTATCAGAGGTAACACCTTTTAGAGACTTAGTGAATTCGCCCAAGGTGGTTTCCTGTGACACAGCTGGGCTAAGGGAATGTATATTACCGCCCCCTGTTGCGCCAGTACTAACGATCCCCCTAGCAACTCCCTTATCGGAAACATTTAACATACTGCCCTGGAATGTTGCAGGGGTCAGGGGAAGCATGAATTCAGAAGACTGGTTGGAGTTTGTGGACAAATTTGATATCATCCTGCTACAGGAAACTTGGGCACCCGAACCAGTTCATAGAGTAGGTTTCGTAAATTTTTTCAAACCAGCTATAAGGGGTGGTAAAGGGCGAGCCTCAGGGGGTCTGCTGACTTGGGTGAAGCAGTCATCCGGATACCACCCATCTGAGATTCCTGTAGACAATCCGGACCTCCTGGTAATCAAACTGACCAAAGATGGCCATCGGGACCTGATTGTTATTAATGTATATGCACGAGGGCTCCCAGGGGGTCGCTGCCCTGTTGTGTTGGATGTATTGGACCACCTTCTCGTAGGACAGGCCAGAGATGACCTTATCCTCCTGGCAGGTGATTTAAACTGCACTTTTGAGCCGCTATATGTAGCCGGAGACAGCTGGGGCTCTGCAGAAGATGCAGCTTGGAACATCCCTGACTTGTTGCTAAATAAAACTGTTAAAGCTACTGAGGCCGCGTTGAACTGGATGGCTCTGTGTCTTACCCAGGGGCTAAGGGCAATAAATGGTCGGTCAAGATCGGATTTGGGTGCAAATTACACCTTTGACAACGGATTAAGGAAAAGCCGGATTGACTACTTTTTGTTAAAGCTGGAATACTGGCCATTGCTGGTAGACATGGAAGTGGTACCTCGCCCGGAAAGCGACCATAACCCTCTGGCACTTAATTTAAGGTTACCAGGTTTGAAGAGACTAAAAGAACCTGTCACCCCCTGGACAGGGGACGTTCTCCTGACCAATGATCGCAGGAGGTTAAAATGGTCCAGGCTAGCGGGGGATGAGATCTTCCAGGAGAGCGTTGAGATCGTGGTCTCTAACATGTTTAACGAAATCACACGCGAGGAATTACAGGGGGGGGCTCTGTAAACATTGTTATTGACCTTCATGAGCGCTGTTTTAATGAGCTCAAACTCCTTCTCTCTCTACCAGGTCAGAAGGGTACTGTTAAACAGAATGCAACCCGTCAGAAATGGTATAACAAAAAGTGCAGGGAGGCCCACAGACATCTTGTTAATGTGGTTAAGTCCCGGAACATGAGTGCGGTTAAGGCAGCAAGGGTGCGATATAAGAAAGCTCAGTGGGAAGCCAAACGGGAGTGGGAGGATATGTATTGGTCCGATCTTCTGGACGCCTCCACCTCAAACAACCAGCTCAAGTTCTGGAATTTAGTGAAATGGGGCAAGGACCCTGACTCACGTACCCCTACAAACCATGTATCTCCCGAAGTTTGGGTGACCCATTATTCGGCTCAATTTAGTGCTGAAACATCTGAACCCCCCTTTAAATTGGACGAGGTACCTCTGCCATCCATCCGAGGGGAGAAACTTACCTTCTCGGAAACTGAGGTAGAGCTAGCACTTGGCCTGACCCAGCGGGGAAAAGCACCAAGGATGGACTTAATCCCTGTTGACCTGTTTAAAGCCAACCCCGCTCTTTGGGTGCCCTACATAACAAAGATCGCTAATGCAATAGCTAAAGGGGCAAGAATCCCTAGGTCGTGGAAGGGTGCGGAGATACTCCCAATCCACAAAAAAGGCGATAGGTCTAATCCGGGCAACTACCGCCCGATTAGCCTTATCGACTCCCTCCAAAAAATTATTGCACGCATGGTTATGAGTAGAGTTCAAGGCTGGATTGAACAAGAGGATATTTTATCTCCCATGCAAGCAGGCTTCAGATCTGGAACGAGCACCATCGATCAGGTGTTCAGATTTTGTCTGATCTACTGGAAGGTGGTTCTGCTCGGCGGTGGTACCATCTTTGCCGCATTTATTGATCTGAAGTCTGCTTTCGATCTTGTGCCGAGGGATAAATTGTGGTGCGTCCTGAGGGACTTAGGTCTACCTAGGGAACTACGTGATCTGATAGTTAAAATGCACGAGGACAATTACGCAAGGGTGAGGTGGGGAAGTCAGGGACAAGTGTCAAAATCCTTCCCCGTGACCCGTGGTGTTCGTCAGGGTTGTGTCCTGGCCCCAACACTCTTCCTGCTATTCATTGATCAAGTGGTCAAATTCTTTGCAAACACCCCCACTGACGCCCCTTTGTTGGCAGGGACAAGGTTTCCAATGCTTATCTTTGCTGACGACACCCTACTCCTCTCAAAAACACGCAGTGGTCTGCAGCGGGCGCTGGACCGCTTTGAGGAGTTCTGTGCCATCAACGACCTCAAGGTAAACGTTGGTAAAACCAAGTTCATGGTTCTCAATAGGAGGCACCTTGTCCGGAGCTCCGTAAGTTTGAGTGGAGTCAACTTGGAACAGGTTGAAACCATGACGTACTTGGGGGTCACTTTGGACCGTCGCTTGGGATGGAAAGATCAGGTTGGTGCCCAACAGCTTAAACTTGCCCGACTCACTGGTTGCCTTCTGAGTGAGCAAAGGAGATCAATTACTAAACGGGTTACCCCAGCGCTAAAAATCTATGACACCAAGATCAACACCGCAATTTTATATGGTGCTGATCTCTGGGGATACACTGACCTCTCCAGCCTATTCAGAACTCAGTGTAAGTTCTTAAGGAGCTTGATTGGGCTACCCCAATCATCACCTTCTATACCCCTATGTTTGGATATGGGATGCAACCCAATCAATGAGATGGCACGATTTAGACTGGTGGCCTTTTGGAGGCGTATATGGACATCCCCCGACCTTACCCTTTTTGCTAAGGAATTGACAGAAGTTAGGTCAATTGGGGGATCAGGGAGAATCCCTTGGTTAAAAAGTGTAAAAACCATTCTGATTGAAATGGGATTAGAACATCTGTGGACATCTCCAAGCACCAACGCTTTTCCTTCCAAACAGGACTTCAAGGCATTGTACTGGGCCTCGGTCCGTTCATTGTTAATAACGGCCTCCAGCTCTGTTGGTCTTACGGGAAGGTTTCTGACCATTAAGTTGGATCCCTCCTGTGAGACCTACTGGGATATCATCACCAAACCGCTGGACAAGAAACTTTACCATCAGTTTCGGGTAGGATCACTGCCATTGAATTCCTTCACAAAAAAATGGGTTAATGGAGTAACTGAATTTTGCAGTTGGTGCACAAGCCATAAAGAAACTGAGGGTCATTTCCTGTTTGCCTGCCCGATCTACTCTGTGCCTCGAACAAAATGGTTAAAACCTTTGTTCCAGCACCTCCCTTTTAGAAGGTCTTCGGAGGCTATTCAGGTTTTAAAAACCAATACCTCAGAGACGATTGTGGTGAGTATAGCCAAATTCCTAGGGTGGGCCTGGGCTATCAGGGCAAGAAGCAGACAAAACCTTCATTAGGGCCTCTTAATCCTCTCATAAAGGCTTGCCCATACCTCTTCTAACTAAATTCAGGAAAACATGTGTATATAGTATGAGGTATGTTTCTTGTATACTTTTGTTTGTTTTATAACTTTTAACATGCTATGTTCAGGTTAGTCCTTGTATTTCCGTATGTTTAATAACTTTTTATGATAATGGTGTTGCTATTTTTAAAAGGAAAAATGTTATTATAATGAAATGTGTTTTAAATATTGTCTTTTATGATTTTGATATCGAAATAAAGACTTTAAAACCTGAACCTGAACCTGAACCTGGTTTTTACTTTTTTAAAATTGTTTGTAACTTATATCTTAATAGGAGGTGGAGGCTGGTGGTGGGCCAACTCTGCGGAGATTCGCCTACTCCACGTTTTCCACAGAACGCGGAGTAGGCAAATCTCCGCACGCTCCGCGGACGGAGAGGAGTTGTCCGCCCAGGGTTAGCCTATGCACACCCTGATAGGGTAGTACCACCAGATTGGAGTTATAGTTATCGCAAATAACTATAGCTCGTGTCCTAAGGTAACTGTAACTCGTGCCTCCACCATACACAGTTTTCTCATTAAATAATTTTATTGCAGATGTTGCAGTGATATTATCAATTGTGTCATAGAAGGTGTCATGAGTAATGTAATATGTGGGGTAATTAGCAGTGCATGGCAAGGGCGTGAGTTATAGTTACCATAGGACATGAGTTATAGTTACTGTTATAGTTGGCCATGTGCGGCGGGGGTTGGCAGCAAGGCCGGGCCGCAGCCAACACCTTGCATGCAGCAAACCCCACAATGCGCATGGCTTTCAGACCCAATACCCCGGGGTCAAATAGAAAAAAAAGGGGAGGAACCACACTGCCCGCTGTCCTTGGGCCATATTAGGCCCCAGGGACCTCAACCCCTGGCGCAGAGTATTTAGTAAAGGGAGGGGAGCACACTGCCCCCCTCCCTCAGCCTTATCAGGCCTTGGGGACCCCATCCTCCACAGCCGTTTTTATTGCAAAGGGGAGGAGGGCCGCATGGCCCAGGCCGCAAGCCTCTTAGGCCTTGAGGGACCCCATCTGCGAGGGTCACATCAATTTTAAAGGGAAGAGAGGCCACACGGTCTCCCTCCCTAAGTCTATTACGGCTCTGGGAACCCCATCCGACAGGGCCCACATTATGCTGTGCGAGCCGGCATTGCTTCTGCTCGTAAGGAGCAGCTATTTATGCTGCTCCCTCCAGACGGGAGCAATCTGTTGATCTGTTTCCTTGCCTGCTTCAGTGCGGGCAGGGGAAAATATCTCAAGTCTGCTCCCAACTGGTGGGGGCATTTATAAAGCTACCATTTAGCAGCAGATCAAAAAATGTTTGTGCCAGGTGGAAGCAAACACACTTATCCCTGCCTGCACCAGTGCAGGCAGGGAAACAACTGTATCCCAGGTGTAAGCTTCTGAGGACACTGTATATGAGCTGGCATAAGTAGATGGGGTCCCCGGGGTCGTTAACGGCTCAGGGAGAGGGGCCGCGCTCCTGGGAGATGGGGTCCCTGGGGCCTTTTAAGGCTCGGGTGGGGCTGATTGGCCCTCCCGCCCCATAAAACATACTTTGTCACCCAGGGGATGGGTCCCTGGGCCTGAATATGACTCGAGGAGGGGGGCGCACGCCCCTCCCCATAATAATCAAATTGGGCCCCTGGGTAAGGGGTCCCTGGAGCCGAACATGGCTCCGAAATGAGGGTTGCGTGCCCCCCTCTCCTTAAAAAATACTTTGGGTTCTGGGAGATGGAGTCCCCAGGGCCAAAAACAGCTTGAGGAAAGGTGCTGAGCATCCCCTCTCCTTAAAAAAATTCTTCGTGCCCAGGGGAGGGGGTCTCTGATCTCAGGGAGGTGTGTCCAGTCCCCTCCAAAACAACATGCTTCGTCTCTGGTCCACTCTGGGTGGGGGGGGGTTTAAAGTGAAGAGTCAGAGCCCACATTTCTTTTTTTAATAAAAATGTTTGCCACAGATTCGTGGATCATCTGTGAAAAAAAAGTTCCTTCGGGGACCTCACCACCCTGTCTAGGGGATCTGGGTATCCCTACCCTGCTCCCTGATGTCTTTTTGTTAGTTTATTTTTTTAGGAATCTGGGCTGATTCTTGAGTCCTATGATGGCTGCCACCACTTCCTGGTTGAGGTATTGGCAGCCAATCTGATCTCAGATTGAGATCTGTTGGCTCTACGGATCCTCAACTGCATGATATATACAATTGTTTTAACCTTAATTCCTCCAAAACTACTGAAAGATTTACACTAAAACACCAAAAGCTCTCTTTCTGGGCCAAGATTTAGATTTTTGCCAAATTTGGTGTACATCCGTTCAGCAGTTTGGGCTGTAGCTGTATGTAAAGCTCCTATGGGAAAATGAATGGGGAAAACATGTTTTGAAACCTCCCCTTTTTCTCCGCCCCCACTTGACGGATCACTGCGAAACCTTCCATGCACAAACTAGTAAAAAAAAAAACTTTTTTAGAAAGTATTTTGGAGATACGTCAGGCGGGGTCAAAGTTATTAGCAACACAAAAAATGCATTTCCTGTGATAACACGATTCTAACTACCCATTTGTGATTGGCGACTGCCAATGGGTTATAGATAGATAGATAGTGAGAACCAAATCATTTATTTGCATATTTTCAAGCTCACTTTTTCAGGCTCAGAATGAAATGTTCCTGGGATTGCAGCACAACTTAAAAGGGAGATTTCCTTATCTTCAAATAGTGTCTACTGATTTGCTGCATCTCATATCCCTCTCAATGAGTCATAGTTTGATGTTTTCGGCTACAGTCATGCAGTTCACGGGATCAAAGAATAGTCAATTTCACTGAGATGTTCAAATTCATGTGTCTTAATATCAAATTTGGACATGAAACTGTATTTTTATCAGCATCTGTTTGATCCCCATGCACATGCCACAGTAAAACTACTGAATGCCAAATCCTCCCATTGAATAAACCTGCGAGGTTTGCACTGGGTTATAAGAAGTCCTGCCGAAATGTAAAATACTCTGCAGTAATTAGCGGAGGGGGCTGACACACATGACATAACTTTTGATTCAGGCATGATACTCCCTACATTTTCTACAAACGTGGCTTTTGTTTTGTTTTTGTCTTGCTTAAAACTTCCTCCAATTGCTAATCCATTTAAAAAAGCCTCTTAAGTGGTACAAAATGTTGCCATATAGGCCTCTCTCTCAGGAAGCAGACAGATAGGAAACTTTGAGTAATAGTGGGGTTCTACCATTCAGTTTACAGAATCTTTTTCATATTTGGGCATTGTTTTTAATCAATCAGGGCATTGGCAAGGGGCTATTAAATCAAGGCGACTCCATTTCATGAAAACTAAAATGGCTCTACTGAGTTTTGCCAGCCAGTGTGGCTTTAAACACCTAAAGGAGATTATGACAATTTATAATGTAAAGTGTAGCTCCTCTGTCATTTATGAGGCCGAGCTATGGGGTCATGGAAAGATTGATGTATTACAGCTTGAAGAAAACGCCTTTCTCCGGTCTTTCCTCACACTCCCGAGAAGTAACCCAACATTTGTGTGTCACTCTGAATTAGGTGCCCCCTACCTAGCAGACTTGATTAGGATCCAACCAGTGCTTTTATGGCACACAATATGGTCATCCGAACACACTACTTTAAATCGAGCCATAATTGCCAACTGCCAAAAATCCCCTAAGGTTTTTAAAATTCAGTGGCTCAAGTACGTGTACAATTTTTTGGTAAACCTCGGCCATCCTGAATATTTTACCCTCCCCGAGACCTTGGCGAACGTGCAGAGGAAAGCCTTGCATTTGAAATGTTTCTCTTGTTTGGAATAAATCAGATTAGCATCTGAAATCTGTAAAACAACTATACTGAGGAACCAATTAATCTTGACCAGTGTTTACATGCAACCATACCTAGCTAATGTCTATAATCCTCGCCACAGGTTTGTGCTTACCCGTTTTCGGCTGGATATTTTCCATCACTCAATTAGCTTCCCTAATGGTAACAATTGGTCAGCTGACCTGGGGAATTGTACGTGTGATTATATCTCATATCAGATCAGCATGCACACCGTACTTTTCTGCAAACACTTCTCATTGTTGAGACAGAAACTCATAAAACTCTTGTTATTACAGTTGGGTTTCAGATACTGTCGCCCGCGTATATCTATTTGCAAACGCTATCAGACATCTTTACTTGTTTTTTAATGTCGTGTTTCTTGTTGGCTGTCATCCACTATAGGAAGCAGCTGTAAATAGTAATCATATGACCGTGTCGTGATGACAGTCCTTTTTTAATACTCTGAGCTTGCTTACTTTTTATGAGGAAGAATTTTGTATCTTGTTTTAAATTGTATTTGGTCATTTTTAGTTACTAATGTATTGTGTAGCTTTTATGATTCACTTTGTGACTTCGAATAAAGCTTACTTTGATTGACTGGGTAATAGTGTGGATGTAGTTAAGTCTCGATCAGGGGGTGAGATTAAAACATTACTAAAATGTGTGTGTCAAGCAAACGTGGGCTCTCCCTCTTTGAGTGGGCCCTTTGGTGTGAAAGACTTAGAGTCTGGTAACAGCTGATGTAGAGGGGCAGGTGCAGCTTCCCTGAAGGGCAAGTATCAGATATTAATTGCTGCTGTAGGGCAATCATTTCAGTTACTGTGCAGCTCTCTTGATACTTACAACTGTGGCAGAGCAGTAGGTTCAGTCTCCATATCGATCTACTATTGGATATCAATAGTTGATGCAGATGAGTAGGAGGGGCTTCACTTCCCTAGGGCCCACCTTGTCTGTTTAGGTTTGCATACAGTCTGTTTTTACAGGTTATGTTCATACACACGCTGGGCCTCGCACAAAGCTGAGCCAACATACAGACTGCTCAGGCTTCCCACAGAAATCTTGGGCCAGTTTTCAAGGAAGGTTTCCATGGTAACCAGACTGGGGCAGTGTTTACATTGATATATGAGAGTCGCAGATTAAAAATGAGTCTTTAAGAAATCCCCTTTGCTTCAATGAGGGAAGTAAACGCCCACACTGTTTGGAGTGCCATTCCTCAGGGTACACAGATCTCAGAGGCTCGAAAATTACTTATAAAGGGACTTTAGGCACCAGATTAAGACAATAAAATGTACACCATTACCCCAGATTTTAACCCCTTCACTGCGGGGCTGTTTCCCCCCCGCTGTGCTGGGGTGTGGGGGGGGGGGGGGGGGGCGCGCACTGCGCCTCGGTGCTCATGACGAGGTCAGCTCGTCATGAGCCACGGCGCTCCGGTACTCATGACCACGCCCGTTCCAATAGAACGCTCAGCACAGCAGGGGAATCAGCCCAGCGTGCGAGCGTTCCATTTAACGAGCGCGGTCATGACGAGCTCAGCTCATCATGAGCACCGGAGCGCCGTGGCTCATGACGAGCTGACCTCGTCATGAGCGCAGGAGGGGTTAAAGAAACACACACAACCTTAGTAGGGCCGCTGACAGTCCTGGGCCCCAGTGGCACTGCACTTGCTCTACTAAAGATAAATACGCCATTTAGGCTCATGCTTCTGGAAACAGGGCTGACCCTTGAAGTAGAGAGCTCTGACAGGTTCAGGCCTCCGAAAGTGGAGTGATCCCTCATGTTATACATATATCATAAGATCAGGCCCCAGAAGTACAACGCAAGGCTATGTCTCTGGTTGTACAGATTCCACAGGATCACAGATCCCACTGGCTCAGGCCTTAGACAGGAAGGATACCCCTAAGAATACTTAGATCTCACATGCTCAGAAGACAGCAGGACTGTCCCTCATGGTACAGATCTTAGAGGCTTATACGTCAGACAACATGACTATCCTTTGGTGAATACAGCAGTGCTTGTGCACAACATTCCATTACTGAATTTTAACTCTGCAGTATCCAGAAAACCTCATTACCCATTACCCATGTGCAACGATGGCTTCATTGTTTATCGCCTCACATCACTTTGAAGTAGCCAGAAAAAGGAGGGAGGGCTTTGAAGTAGCCAGAAAAAGGAGGGAGGGTCTGACCAGCAGCCTGTGGATATGGTCTGGGGCGGCCTTAGGCATGTGCAAGCTGTGCACCCGCACAGGGCCACCAAACCCCAGGGGCCGCCACACCAATATATATCCTTAATATAATAATCCTCTGAGGATGGATATATATTTGCGTGGCGGGCCCTGGCAGGGATTTGGCGGCCTCCAGCTCTGTTCCACTTCCAAACACCCTGACCCCGCCGTCTTCACTGGTCTCCGTGCTCCGCCCCACCCGGACCCCCTCTTCCGTGGCCCCCCTACCTACGCTCCCTGCCCAGGGCCGCCATGAGCCTAGAGCCGTTCTTGATATGGTGGGGTCGCAGTGGAGCACCATGCACTCCCAGTGTGCCTTACTTTTCTCTGGAACTTATTTGTTGCAGGCCGAGAAGGTGGACTGCAGCTCCTGACCTTGAGAAAGTGTCATATTCGTGATGCATGGCACCGGGACTCTGAATAAAGTGGGTCTCCCTGCACTCTACAAGATGGCGGCCGCAGGGAGAGACAACTAAAGCCCCACCCTGCATGGGACTCACATCAGCACTGCATACACTGAATACCATGGCGCCAGCCGACACTGCCACCATCCTGACCTGACACAGTGTAAATCGGTGGTGTGGTGGACTCTGCTTCCTTTTTGTAAGCAGTGGATGAAAGGCCGACTGTGGCGCCTGTGTGCTGCCAGCAGGGATCTCATAAGAGTTGGGCTTGCTAGCGACATGTAGTCCCGGAGCAAGTTTAGGTGGTGGATGCCCACCCAGGGACCTGTGTGAATCTTCTAGATGCTGGGACCCCGTGTCCCTGCTCTGATGGCTCTCCTGGTAAGCTGCTGAAGGGATTCCTGCGCTGCGCACCTGGTGGTGAAGCTCTGCTGTGGCCTGCATGTAGGACAGTTCTCTTTCTTTTACTGAGACATCCTTGGTGACTTTCTATAACTGCCCATGGCTCAGCTACATATCACTTGAAATGCAGCTCTGTCTTCATTCTGATCCTTTGTGACAACCTCTCTCTCTTCACATTCTAGTCCTCCATGATTCAAAGTTGAACCCATGGGCTGTGGGTAACTAGCATATCCATGCAGTCCATAAAAGCAAAACAGACATGATGCCTCTGGACATTTACCTGCTTAGAACAGCGCATCGCCAGATGATTGACAGGATCTCAACAGTGGTGACTGCAGTAGCTATGCTACAACCTCGAGTGAAGGACCTACATCGAAAGGTGGAGGGCCTCGTTGAGAGAGTTTGATTCCTGGATTACAGGGCTGAAGATCCAGCGATTAGGATACGTTTGAGGCTGGCGTTCAGGAGCCCACTGAGGAACTAGTTTGGACTTTTATTCTGGAAAAGAAGTGGTCCTCAAGGGTCTGTCACCTTTCTTTGAAGTGGCATGTGCACAAGCTACCAGTGCCTCCTCCACCCCCACCAGTGGCACTGCCTTGTCTGAGATTACTCAATTAGAGACTGAAAATATTTCCTGCAATGTGCTAGAAATAGTGTCCCTCTCATATTTGAAAATGCTAGTGTATTCATATCCCCAGGCTATACCCAGGCAGTGCTGCACAATCACACTTCGATCCTGCAGGTGAAAAAATATCTATGTGACCTGAGTATCAAATATATGCTTCTGTTTCCCACTAAGTCAATATAATTGTGAATGGGATGATGCATCACTTTACAGAACCCAAAGATAGTTTGGGACCTCGGGGGCATACCGTGACACTAGCAGAGGGGATAAGACTGTGAATAGATAGCTCTGATCCCAGTGAAATTGACATGCATGAGCTGAAGTCAAGAACATATGGGGGCTCTGGCTGCGGCACATGAAATAAGACTTGACGTGCCCACAAGGGCTTGCAGCAAATAAGGGACTTCTTCGTTTGGCTCTTGAGTAGAGTCAATTAATCCTCTTGAAGATGGTGGTCCTCACTCCTTGGTTTCACCTAAAATTGCTGATGTGATTGTTGGGACAGAAAAGTGCCCCGCATGGTGATGGGCATCTGCCTGCACTGAGTGCCTCAATTGTAATGATGTCTAGACACATGATGCTGATTTTGTTGTCACTGGTGAATACGGTTCATGCATGTGCTGCATTACATCGGCCTTTCTCATGGATTGCAATCTTTTTGGACTGGGAGGTGCACCCAAAGCACTACTCTCATAGAGGTGAAAGCCTACTTCCGTTGCCAAGAGTTAAGCAGCATGAGCGCGGTGGTGGCAGCATACTGTGTAGTGATCAGTAGGAGTGAACAAGCCTTTTTACCTGCGTCCCTGGAGTGAAGCCTATAGACTCACTCATATAAAGTCCAGCTGCTGTATGCTTAACTTACCCTTGGCCTATACAGAGTTGGTGTGTAGTGCTGCGCAGTCCATGTGTGTTATATACATGTGCTGGGTGTACGTGTGCCTGTAAATGGTATAATACATGGTAGATATAGTACTGTGCAGTGCATGTCTTTTATTCTTGTATTGCTGGCTTCTCAGCTATTCTAATATCTGGGTGCTCTGTTTGTAATTGGGGCTTTTAATTGTATGTGGTACACGGAATATCTGCGTTCTGTTTACTTGAGGTTTTTAACAGTTTTTTCACATTGTGAGATGAGAGGTTGGTGAGTATGTTAGAACTCACATTCTTCCTCTAGTTTCATCTTCTTTCTGGTTGAAGAAGGGGAGCATTTTTTCTGGCCAGTCGGAAATTTTATTTTGGACACTTTCTGCCATGTGCCCAACTGGCTTTAAAAACTGAATGATGCAGTGATGTGCCATTGCCATGCCAAAGGCAAGTCTGGACTGTGCCTTGCGCCCGAACCCCTGCCCGATTGTCGGTTGTGAGGCATTCCAGGGACCAGCTTCTCCTACTTTACAATCGAGGTAGGCATGTGGCATGTAATCAATTTTGGTTTACGGCAACTTTTCTTGCACACATTGCCATTTCAAGGGCCAAATGATGCTTGAGCAGGCAGCTGATAATAGTAATAGCAAGGAATTTTACCCTGCCTCTCTGCATGACAATGTCACTTTAGCACTAAACTGTGTACTGATTAATGCATGGTCTGCTCTAAACAGGGCCACTGGAATTATGCGGCAGGAGAGGGCCACATTATGCGGCAGGGTTAAGTAAATTATGCAGCAAGAAAAGGCAAGTTATGTGGCATAAAGCGGCACATTTTGGAATAGTATTACTTCTTTATTTCAGATTTTTTAACCTTGGTGACACTCCCTGGGCCAGGGTTCTCCAGCGAGTACCTCAGGAGCTACTTGTGGCTCTCTAGCTACCTGTGAGTAGGTCTCCTAAGTGTAGCCCACCCTAGTAAATAAAAAGCTTTCACTTGGTTTTATAAGATATGTTTCCAAATTTGAAACGATATATTTAACATACGATGTGCTATTTTCCGAACTGATTAGCTAATGTTTGCAGAAAAAAATAATTAAGACTGATGTTAATTCATGCAGTGTTGGCAAGTCTTATTACTGGTTTGTTTTCTTTGGGGCCAGTGGCATAAATGACTGCTATGACATGTAGAAGCAATACAATTACAATTGATAAACCTTTTTTTAACATTAGTGCTGGTGACTTTGACTGTTGTGATGAGGTGATCATTGCTAGAAAATCTGCAACAGTCAACTGTCACTAATGGAATCTTGTCAAAACACTGATAATTTGTTTTAGTAGCTCAAGATAAATCTTATTGAAAATAAGTAGCTATTACTATAGAAAATGTTAGAGACACCTGCTCTAGGCATCGGTTGCACCTCATTAGTACCAGTTTATCATCCAAATATAGCAATAAGAAATAGAAAGGTGTGTAGTCCAGCTTTGAAAAGTGAGCCGCCTGCAACTGAGAGGGATCCCCATGGCCCCTTGGTAACCGGACGCAGTTGACCACTTCACAAGGCGACCAAGGAGATCCCGAACGCGGCTCGTCTTTAATTTCCACAGCGCTGCTGTGGCGGTTCAATTACATGTGAGTCTGCTTCCTCGTACCACTACCTACTTGTGGACTACCTACCTTCCGCTCCTTATTTTGGTCCGGTTCCTTGTCAGGCTCCCGCCTAATTGTACCTTGATGCCAGTAACAACGCGTACTGCTGCAACTGCACCTCCATTGCCCACAACTCCGGTTTGATCAGTTACACCGGTTTGGCGCAAGAGATCTTTTATTACAGGCATATGTTCACAGGCATGTCATTTCAAATGTCCTGATGATGATCCTAATATGTTCCTTATGTCTTATGTATCGAAACGCCGTTGACTTTATATACACCTTTTACACTTTTGTAATTTAGTATTCATGTGTAATGGTGTTTTATATGAATTGTTTGCTACATTGCTAATGTTTGCCTCACAAACAATTCTTTTTGCCTGAGCCTTTTTGTTGATTGTATTTGTATGCCTTTTTAGTCCACGTTGGATGCAGGTTTGTGTCCCACAAGAAATTTTCCTTTCTGTAATTCGTATACATAGTATCACATTGAACATTAAACAACTCTCCGGCTGGATAGTTTTAAGGAATATAGCACTGACCAGGTGTATATTCATTTTTCTGCCATATCCTATTTTGTATAAGGGACTATTGTTCCTTGCAATATTCCACTTCGCTGCAACACGTGTCATCGCATTTTTAGAAGCTTTTGAACACTTTGAGCTAGAAACAAATTTTTTTTTTGTTAAAATCTGTAGATTATGCGGCAGATGTTGGATTATGTGGCAAATGCGGCAAATCTATAATTATGCAAACATCACCATGGCTGTACAATCACATATTTCCAGTGGCCCTGGTTATAAACATAAAATGAATTGTATCATCACCTAGATTCACACATCCCAGACCTAGTGTTTCTTACTGAAACCTCGCCAATGACGCGTCTTCTCCTGACTTTATGGCTGCTATACGGTCTGGCTGCGCCTTTTCTAAAGTGGACTGCATTGTAAAACGTGGTAGAGGCATAGCAGGCGTTTATCTGGAACACTTTGATATCTTCTGTGAGCCTCAAGGTTAAGAGATTGTGAGGTTCTTACTTTCAAATGCAAATTGGATAACAACGCCACCTTTAACGGTCTTTTGATATACAGACCGCCCGGACCTAAAGTTAATTATCTGACGGCCTTAAGGGAGGTTATTTCATCTCATGCGCATTATCCTAATTACACCATTTTAGGAGACTTTAATTTTCACCTGGAGGATCTCGATAACAGAGATACAGTACAAATGATTGACAACTTAAATTGTTTTTAATTTTAAACAGTTGGTGAACACTGCTATGCATTAGTCAGGTCCCATTTTAGATGGTGTTTTCTCGTGTCACCCCGATGGATTAGTACAGGTGTATCTGAATTGACCCCTCTGAAACAAGTTAAAAGTTACAGAGCTAAACCTACAGCGCCTTGGTGTTTCTTCTAATCTTAGAGATTTCAAACAAAAATGCAGTAGACAAGAGAACATTTGGAGAAGTAGCTATAAGTCAAATGAAAGGGATAAATACAAAGTACTGATACAAGATTACAAAAAAATTGATTATTAAAGAGAAAACGAAATATTTTACTGAAAGATTAACTTAACTAAACATTCAGCTAAAGAAATGTTAAAATGCTCTCTGGCCCCATTTCTACTGCTACGGTTTCATCCAGACAGCTGTTATGCAATAGCGTGTCTAGTTACTTCAGAAATAAGGTTAAGGCAGTTTATAATTATTTCGATTTTAACACTACTGGTCAGCAGAGCACTACTTCTCCAGTGAAGTCATTTGTAAGTCTAGTAATTTGGAGCTTAGAGGATTTCCGCTTCTCGCTGAAGACAGGACGATTGACCTCATTGCCCTCACTAAATCAGGCGCGCCTTTCTATCTTTGTCTTCCAAAACTTATACAGGACTTAGCTGAGATAGTTGCTCCCACTCTGACTAAACTATTGAATTGTGTTATCACCACTGCTCAGTTCCCTAATGAATAGAAAAAGGCTTTGATAGTCCCCCTTCTGAAAAAAACCTTCTCTTAATCCCAATGAGAAGCAAATCTACTGCCCTATCTCGCTCTTACCCATGGTGGTGAAAACTTTTGAATGGCATCTCAACATAGTTTTTACAGAAATCCTGAATAAGTATGAAATCCTTAATGAAGTTCAACATGCTTTTAGATCTAACCATAGTACTGAAACGGCTCCAGTGGTAGCCTCAGAAGAGATCAAAACTATCTTGGATAATGATGGGAAGGCGATTGTGGTACTCCTCGATCTGTCTGCGGTCTTCAATACGGCAGGAGCAGCCCGTGCAGGTAAGAGCGGTAGGGCAGGGTGGGGTGGGGGATTTGACAGATGTTGCAGAGGGAAAATTAAATAAATAATTAATTTCCCTCCTCGTCGTCTGTCAAATCCCCCCCCCCCACCGCTCTTACCTTCACGGGCTGCTGCTACAATACGGTGAGTCTTGGTGTCCTCATCGAACATATAGTCCATATTGGGATTTGCGCGCCAGCTCTAGACCTTTTCATTTATTTTCTTTCCAACAGGGAACAGTCAGTTTGTCTTGGGGATTTCAGGTCAAAATCCTTCTTGTTACCCTGTGATGTTCACCATGGCTCAAGGTATCGCGTATTGAAATCGTGGATGCCCCAGTTATTTTAACAGTCTTATTTAAAGTGACTAGCACTTTGCGGGGGACATCAGAGATAAGAAATTCAAGGCTTCACTTCAAAATATTATTATTGAAATAGAGTGCTTGACAGATAGATCAAATCAATTCTGTAATTCTCCAGTCAAATCAATGGCGACCGACAGTATAGCAGGGCAGAAAAAATGCAAAGTGCTGGTCGCTTTAAATAAGACTGTTAAAATAACTGGGGCATTCACGATTTCAATACGCGATACCTTGTGCCGGCTCGAAGTTGCAACTAACACGGCATAAAGTTCAAATACCCGTGCTCTGGCATAATTAAGATAAGTCCATCTCTAGTTCTACACTCATATGAATCCAGAGATTTCCCTCCAGTTCGAGGAAGTTTTCACCGACACGCAATAAAATCTGAACACACTGCCGTAAGGGCCACTAAGAGTTGCACATTTCCAGCGCCACAATTTTGAAGAAATTGAGTCAAGTTGGTCTGATTGTCTCTAGGGGTCTACAACCTCAATACTATACAGTCCTGAAGATGGTCTCCCTAATGCAAAACTAGAGACCGAAACGTCGACTTTTACACTCTTTTCTTTGATATTGATTTGTGGTTTATTTTAAGAAAAAATGTCGCAATTGTTACAGTGAAGGTTTTCAAGTGCATAATAATTACCTTCTTGTTTCATTGCATGTATTGTATACAAGTACCCTGAAAGATTGTAATATAAAATGTAATACTTTCATATATACACCCGTTTTTGTCTGTTCTATACACCTTTTTGAGATTTACTCTATATGATTGTTCGCTCTTGAATTGAGTTGTACCAATTTACAAGAAATTGTCTTAAAGAATTGACGAGCTGAAAGAAATCAATTAGCAAGCATATCTTCCATCCTGCTCCCAAATGTTATCTTAAAATAAACTAATCATTCAATTGAATAAATCCCTTGAAGGCACATTTACCCATCCCTCTTACTTTGCCCGAGCCCTCAAGGGTAGTTTGGGTTGCCCACTTCTCTCACCTTTGCTGTGCTGTGTCCTGAAGTAACTTATCCTCAAGGGTCTGACGTGAGCTGGCTCCCTGTTGTGGAATCACGGGAACACAAAAGTTTCCAGGAGAGTCTCAGTAGCACTGTGTGTGCGTGCTTGTTGCAGCCTGAGACCCTCGTAAGGTGTGCCCTGTGATTGTGGGCACCTGGAGTCCAAGCAAGGATCAGCGACGTGGTGTGCATATGCTTTTTGTAGCCTGAACCCCTTTGTGAGGATTGTCCAGGTCTCGTGTGCACCGGAATCCAAATGAGTCTCATCGACGCTGTGTGTGTGTGCTTTGTGCACCATGAGACCTTCGTAAGAATTTGCCTTGTTATCGTGTGCACCGGAATCCAAGTGAGTCTCATCGAAGCTGTGTGCATCGTGAGACCTTCGTGAGGATTTACCTTGTTAACGTGCACCTCTAATTTAAATGAGTCTCAGCGACGCTGTGCTCGTGATCTTCGTTCAGACTGAGACCTTTGTGTGGAGTGCCCGGTGATCATGCACCCGAAGCTCTAGTAAGTCTCAGCGACGCTGTGTGCGTGTGCCTTGTGGCAACCTGAGATCTTTGTAACCGTAGTGGCCTGAAACGCCATCCCCATAGCAGCTGAGCCGCCAGCCTGAGCCCGCAGTTGCCAATTTACAAGGATTGCATTGGAGGCCCAGCCGCTGGACGAGGAGAGGAGAGTGAGTTTGTGCCCCCCAGGTAACATGTGTTGATTCCTGGGGCGGGGTGCGGGCTCGGAGGGAGACGCTCTCGGCCTCTCACTCATTCTGGCAGCGCGAGCCTCTGCTTCGGCTTGTATCGCAGCCCATATTGCCAAGGGAGTGGCAGTACAGGGGCCGTAGTGCGGAGATGCACTTTTTGATTACAACGTACCCGTGTAGGGGGCAACTGTTGAGGGGCTGACTGAAAGTCCGAAGGAATGGAGGAGAGACCGCCTAAGGCACAGTGCCTGAGTGTATTACGCATTATTCCATTTCTGCATAACGGAGTACCTGACTGTCATATTACACATTGCATCAATTCTGCATAACGGAGTAATACTGATTTGAGTATTACACATTGCATTATTCGTTCATAACGAACTACCTGATTAGTGTATTATGCCTTATTTCTGCATTACAACGTACCTGGTGGTTGTATTACGCATTTCATTTTTTTTCCCTGCAAAGTGCCTGATTGTTTTTTTACGCATTGAATTCTTTTTACATTGCAAAAGTGGCTGATTCTAGTATTAAGAACTGTATTACATGATATTAGGATTGCAGGAGAAGGTTCAGAAGTACTCATTAATACCGCAAGAACTTACAAGGGCTGGCTGGCTGGCCTAACAACCGGCCAGGAGAAACAGTACACAAACTCACATATGTTGGATTTATATTGTGTGGTCTTATTGTATATCTTTTAACATAAAGTTTATACTCTTTTTTATAAAACTTGTGTGGAGTCCATTTATGGTGTCATCATTGGGTTGCTGTGAGCGTGGTTGCAAATACTTTACATATTTGCCTTGAAGATAAGCCTGGCTGCTCATGCCAAGCTACCAAGGTGGTGAGGGGGCTATCTCAGAAGGTGGCCTTCCTTTCCCTGACGTGGAACAGCGGGACCCTACCACAGCCAACCAAGGATCCCGGGTCTAACATGGTATGTACCCAGATGACACCTGCGCATTCAGCATCCAGGGCTTTGGTAGTACCTAATTGCAATAAAGTCTCTTGAGGTGGCAAGAGTTTTATGTTCTCTACATGTAAGTTGTAGAACACACTTCCTTTGCACTCAAACTTCAGCTGAAGTTATCTAGTTTCAGAAAAGAACTTAAAATTTGGCTTTTTCAGCCTCTATTTAACACCAGTTTCCTCTGGTGCTTTCTACCTGTTCCGATTTTAGTGCCAAGACACCTCTGGGCTTTTGTTGCGCTTAATATAACTATATCAATATGAATATGTATGTTATTTGCATGTGCTGGGAGTATGTGTGCTCATGAATGGTACAATTCATGAAAGATTCTGGGTTCCATTTTGGAAGACCCAAGGCTAACTGGATGAGCATGAGGGGATAAAGAAATCTCCCTGGAAATATTTGTGGATTGTTTCATTCCTGTGGGGCACACTGGAGGAAGGAAGAGCCAGACTCTTCGATATACTTCAAAGGGTGCTCTTTGATTTCAAAAGAGGTCACTAGGAAGGGGCCAGGGATCATCTCAGGAAGGAGATGGGGATGATAAGAGTCTTAAAGAGTAGGGCTGAAGTGCTGGGGTAACCATTTGAAACGCATAGCACTGTGTCTGACATCCAGGAGTGAACCTCTAGTCACTCCCATAGCCTGTGTTGTGGCGTTCTCAGATTTGGAGTCGTCCTGCTATGACACACTGCTCTCTAGAGGAAGAGTAGGGCAGAGGAGAAGGCAATTCAAAAGAACAGAAGACCCCCAAAATAAACTTCAGAGACTCAATTGTAAGAAGGGGAGCTTGTGGCACACAAAATTGTCAACTGTCAAGCAGCCATTCGGGCTGTACGAAGTGGAGAAGCTCTGCAAGACTTCTGCCTGGGACCAGGACTGGAGGCTATGCCTGCCAACTTCTAAGCTGGGTGTGGGGACATACCCCTGGAAATCAAAGATCACCTTCCCCTGGAGCCTGAAGCACCAGTGGCTGCCTGCTTGCCAAGGGCAGTATGCCCTGTGAGTGAGAGGAGAGCCCTGGAGAGAGTGAGGTCCAGGGGGGATCTTGGTGAATGGATCTCTGAAGCGATGTCTGAGAAGATAGGCTTTAGCACTGATTGGGTCGTAGCCTGTGTGCAGAAGGTAGGCAGTGACCCTGCATACGCGGTGGGGCTGTTGTGAAGATTGCTGTCATGCTGACTTACCCATAGTCTGTGTGCTAAGTGTAGTAGAGGCATCCAGTATGCCAGGTGGGGCTGCTGTAAAGATTACTGCTGTACTGATCGGGCTGTAGTGTGTGTGCAGAGTGAAGTCGGTGACCCTGAATGCCGGTCAGGGCCTCTGTGAAGACTGCTGCCGTGTGGATTGGGCTGTTGTTAGTGTGTGGAGTGAAGACGGTGAACCTGTATGCCAGGTGGGGCCACCGAGACGATTACTACTGTACTGATCAGGCCATAGCCCATGTGCGGAGGGAAGTCGGCGACTCCGTATGCTAGGTGGGCCCGCCCGTAAAAGGCAAGGAGCGTGGTCTGGTCGAGCCTGTTGTCAAGAGGAAGAGGTCGCACGGTGAGCTGTGCAGCCCCAAGCCTCGATTGTGGACCAGGAGCACTGAGTTTGCTCATCACACTTATGGAAAGGATTCAAGGAAACGTACCAGCATTGAAGGAGTGTTGAGGGCCAACTGCTCGCTGAAGGGTCGCATGTGAAACTCACCAGAGCAAGTCGCTGGAGCATCAGAAACTATGAAGGGGGCCTGGAGACTCCAGTGTGGGTAAGACTGATTTATGGGCCACATGGCCCCAAAGGAACTTACCTGCCATATAGCGCTTCGGTGCTGAAACACCTTTTGACTTAAGAGTTGTAGCTGGACTCCTGAGACTCGGACTACGAGTGGGGCTTAACCGGAATGGCACCTAGAGTGAATGGGGAATAACCATTACCTCTAGCAAGTGAGGAGTGGGGGTCAGGAACCTGACTGTTAAAACTCTAGAGACTTGACCTCAGGGAACTGTGTGTATTGTTTTTAATGCCATATTTTACTTTGTGTTGGTATATAAACACTCCTTTTTTCATAAAAAAGAAAGTATTTGACTGGACAAATATTTATTGCTCCTACTAAGCGCATTTAACATTTTAAAGTACAAGCATTTGTTAAACCCCCTGGGTCTACCTTCTCCCCGAGACGCCTTCGACTGCTCGAACTGCGCTACTAGTAAGAGCCAAGTGCTGAAGTGGTACTTGGCCCAGTTACTCAGGATACATAGTAGGTCAGGCACCAGGAACTTCGGGATTAAAAGACTTCAACCCTTAGGGTTAGGCCCAGTAACTCCTGCTTACCCCGTGGCCCTATGAAAGGGGATCTGACAGTGATAATATGATTTAGTCTTACATGTCTTTATGTTTGCAGCTCACATTTTATTTTTATAGGACTGCCTGGTAATATGTAGTACTTAAGACCTTTGTGAGAGTTCCCTGGATTGTTTTTTTCTTATTGTGCTGGGTTCAAGAATTCAGTAACTCTCAATGATTTTTTATGAAAGTCATTGATTAGCTAAATTGGATCATGGAAATTATCAGTGGTAGCAGAAGGGAGTGGCCCACGACCATTCAATTCATCCACATGTTGAAGTGCTGATGCACCTGTGATTCATATGGGTTACTGGGCACTTACTCACCATGGGCACCGGGAAGGTGTCACAATCCACAACTGGTACTTTGAATGACCACTAATGACCTCTGTGGCTTACCATCCTCTTGATATATGGGGCTTTACTACTCTATGTTGGTGGTAGTGGCGAGTAGAGGATACATTCTGTGTAGCACTGTTAGGTTCATGCTAGCCTCTATTGTCCCCAGTGCTAATTTCGATTCAGAGTCTTTCATGATTTTGGACTTTATCTGTTCCAGGTCCCTCTGGAGAGGTTACTTTGTCTGATTTTGACACGGTTCTGGGTATATTGAGTCCCATGGGGATAGTGCAGTATGCTACTGCTTTGGGGGTTGGTCAGACATCTAAAATGTTCACTTGGTTCCAGTGGGTTTAAACAATGAGGACTAGAACATAATACACATTTAACAGCAGGGAATTCAACGGACTGGGACAGAGAGTATTAAACTGCAGAAGAAGTGAAGAGGCACGATATGCACATATCTTATTCTTCATATAGCAGGAAATTGTTATTGTGGGTTAGGGCAGGTGTCCCATTTAAGATAAGGTCCAGATTGACTCACAAGGGAGATTTGTTGCTATCGGGGGTCCCCTTGATTGTCTTCCCATACAGCTGGTGTGTCTATACACTCCAAAAGTATTCTCTATGGTTTTCCTGAATGAGACAGCAGCTAAGTTGCTATAGGGTGAGTTGCTTCCATCACTTTGGGGTGGTGATTCTAATTAAGTGTGTGGGTGTATGATGCATATATCCCACCCCCTACTGTTTGCGATAGCAAGCAAGAAACATGCAGTCACTATAACATGAAAGTTGAACTGAAAGCTGAAGAATATTTAGCATGATGCTCACTCTGATGAAGGAATTTTCATTTAATTCTCCATTATATGATCTGCATACCAGGTTGGACAAATTTTTAGGTACGCGCCACTTGGTGGGTGCAACCCTGAAAGTCGATCTCTTAAGAAGAACTTTGTTAAATCATAATCCCTTTCTCCTTACTATAAGAAGGGGAGACCATGTACATGTATTTTCACGTGGAATCTTCAGGCATCCACCCTGCACTATCCGCATTTAAAGATACAGCTAAAGAGGTCATCATAGACTAATTCAGGGACAATGCCCAAGGGATGTGGGGTCTGAGTGGCGGGATTTTAAAGTGATGGTGCATTGTACACGTATGAGGGGATAAAAAAGGGTAAGCGATTCAATATTATAAGAAGTGTTGAACTTGCAGGCTGAAATGAGGACACAAGAAAAGCACCCTGGTGCTAGAAGTCCGCTACTGACTACTATAGAAAAATACAGGACTGTGTGGACGAGACTTTGTTGTCTGGATTATTGAGAATTTATAGCTTGTCGGTATGCTGAAGTTGATCAAAATTGGTCACCTATTGGCTTTGCTTGTTGGTTCAGCATTGGATCGAAATCCTTTAGTGGTGTTGCCAGTGAGTGACAGGACCGTTGTTTATATTCAATCCAACATCAACATGTTGTTCAATGCTTTATACTCCTTTGTGTATTCTAAACTGTCTAATGAAGACATTGGGTGGATAGTGGAGTTCTTGTGGAATTATCACTTCTTAAATTGGACTTTGACCAGCTACCGCTAGCAAGTCCCTGATCACCTTAGAAAAAATTACAAATGAGATTGATCAGATGACCAGAACCAAGGTTCCTGGCTCAGACGGCCTGCCAGATGAATTCTGTATTATGTACACAACCTTACTTGCCCTGAGATTTCTAAAGTTGTACACTGCTGACAGGGAGGCGATTAGACTTCCCTCAGCAGCACAGGAAGCTGTGGTGGTGGTTTTAGTAGAAACTGACCATGCACCTCTCAATAGGTCATTGTGCTGCCCACTATCAATTCTCACCTTCGACTATAAGATAATTGCAATGGTCTTGGAAACCAGAATTTTAATGGTTCTTGGGGACATAATTAGCTCGGACCAGAGTGAATTTATTTAATGACAGAATACCTCTTCTAATGTAAGGAGGCTTTGCCACCTGAGAGACTGCACCCTCAATGGTGGGTTTTTATTGTCAGTTGCATCTCTAAACATAGAAGATGTTCATTGTAGTGTGCTGAGATTACTTGTAAGCACTCCTGAGTGAAATAAACTTTGAGCACCAAAGTGTGCCTTGAATTAAGCGCTTACGTACAGAGTCCCCTGCCGGGATTCATATAGGAGGAACTATTGACCCTCAGTGGAGGGTCACGAAGTGCTCCCAGCAAGGGTGCCTGCTTTGTCCACCCCTTTTCACTTTAGCAATAGAACCTCTAGCCAGTGCATTCGATTGAAAAGGTCTCAGTGGTGATCTGTATATTGCGGGCATGTCTAATAGTATTTCCCTCTATGTAAATTACATTCTTCAATATGTGCATTATTCTAGACAGGATTCAATCCCGCTGATGGACAGAGTGGATCGTTTTGGCCTAAGCTCTGGTATAAAGGTGAAGTAGCATAAGCCTTCCTTGATTAATGCCATATATTTGTATAATAAGGAGATCCCTCGCTCTTGGTATGAAGCAACACTGGTTATGATTTTAAAGCCAGGTAAAGATCCTAAGAAGGCAAATTCTTATAGACCTATTTCATTATTAAATTGAGACTATAAGATCTTCAGAGGGCTCATAGCTAAGAGAATGTCCTGTATCATTCGCACAGTCCTCAATTCTGATAAGAAAGGTTTTATAGCTGAAAGGCACATACATGAGATAAAACATCTTTTTAGCAGGCCTATAGACCTAGCTGTGAGCCACATTTACCCCCTCACAATAGCAATCACAGATGCTGTGAAAGCATTAGGTAAGGTCAACTGGGTGCATCTATGGGAAGTGTGGAGAGTTTTGGAGTTAGTAGTAAGTTAATAAGGGCAATACAGATGCTGTAGAGCCAACCTACAGAAAGTGTATTTGTTAATGCCGATCTTACTCAATTCTTTTCGATCCATAGAAGAATGACACAAGGGTGCCCACTTTCACCACTATTGTTTGAACTATATATAGAGCTTCTAGCACAGACAATCTGGTTAGACCGGTCCATGCCTCCCTTGGAAGCTGCAGGCTCTTCAATCAAGATTTCTCTATAGGCGGATGATTTAATCCAGCACACTACAAGCCTATACCTAGAATTAAGCATCATTCTGAGGTGAGTGAGGAAATGTCTGGCGACGCTATCAACAGAGAAATAAACAGAGGTAACGGCTTGGCCAAAAATATACTCCACCCAATATTTTAAGGATCAGATAAGATATTTGGGGATCTTAATAATGGATTACCAAGATGACCTTCTGGGGAACTACTTAGCTAAGTCAGTAAACAGATTGAGAGGCTGCTAAGGTGAAGCGAGAATCTTCCATTTGGTATTTATGGTAGAGTGAATTTTGTTAAGATGATGATCCTTCCCAAACTGACTTTTTTTTCTCCACAACAAATTTTATTTGCTTTGGAAGGTACAGAGTGGGCGGAGCCCTGCAAAAACATTACATATATGCAAAAGACATACAGTACCTGGTTTTAACATTCAAAAACAGCTTGGCCTGCAGAACACCGGGCCGAAAAGGTAGCAAACTACACCGAACCCGCCTAGAGAGTCTTCATTGCGTGTTGTTAGAAACGTGTGTGTTAGCAGTCAGTTTTATCAGACTATGATAGTGAAAAATTACCCATGCATTACCCAGTGGGATCATGAGAGTCTGAAAGTGATACTGGGGGTAAGTCTATGCCCCTATATGTCGCCCAGAGGGACAAGATTTTTCTGCACTTCTGTGGGCATCCCCTCACCTGAAAGACCACAATTTTGTCCCCCATACACCTATCCATTGCCTTCCTCCACCCTGTGATGTTAGGTGGTGATGTAGCCTTCCATTTCCGTGCTATATCTCTTTTAGCGAGGGTTAGGACTATGAACGGAAGGTGCTGCTTGTAGCAGTTCCCCCCAATCTCGTCTGTGCTATGAAGGAGCAGCAGTCTGAGGTCGAGTGGGATGGTCCAGGCCAGTACCTGGCCCAAACAGGACGTCACCCAAGTTCAGAATGGTTGTATCCCTCTGCGGCTCCATACCATATGGAGGAAAGAGCCCTCCTTGCTAGTGCAGCGAAGGTAATGAGGGGACTGGATAGCTCCTATCTTCCATAGCCGGGAACTGGTGTAATATATCCAGTGGAGGTAACTGAATGAGGCAGTAGCGTGAGGAAACCATCACATACGGAGGACTGGCTAAGGCCTTGGTCCAGTCATCGTTTTTGAGGGTCTGCAAATCAACCTCCCATGCTGCCCTAGTCTTATGTATTGTATTATGTGTGAGTAGTCAGCGTCTGGTAAATTTGTTTGATCTTATGATCCCCAATGTCTCCCATTAGTAAACAGCCTTCTAATTGGCGAAACTCTGGAAGTGCCTCGAGATGGCGGATGTGGGGGTCCAGAGCATGTCGCAGTTGCAAATAATAGTGGAACTGGGATTTATGTAAGTGAAATTCGGTTTGAACCTGTTGAAAGGACTTGAGTGTGGTGCCGTGCATGATGTCACCCAGCGTGGAGATTCTGATGAGATCCCACTTGCGGAATCCGACCAGAGCAGATACGGAGCGTAAATACGTGCCCTGCCAGAAGGCATTAGAGCGTGTCAGTCTCCCCCACCAGCCCATAGATTTTACTGTACGTCTCCAGAGTTGTATTACAGTCCTGCAGGCTGGGGGGAGGGTGTTGAGGGTCGTCAGACTATACAGAAGTTGCAGTAAGGGTGCGCCTGTCATAGCCAGCTGCTCCACTGCATATGCTCGATCGGACTGAGACCCATACCACCACCCATTGATTACAAGGAGATGAGTGGCAGAGTAATATGCGTATATATCTGCCGCCATAATACCGCCACAGTATGTTGATTGTGTGCACGTGTGGAGTGCAACCTGGATCGCGCCCCCCCTTGCCATAAGAATCTATTCAGGCTCGCATTTAGTTGTGTGAACCATGAAGGGGGAATATTGTATGGGAAATTCTGCAGCTGATATAGCAATCGTGGTAAAGATACCATCTGAAAAATAGCGGATCGCCAGTACAGCAATAGGGGCAGCTGAGACCAAACTGTTGTCTCATTACGGACCGTGGGGAGTAACGGAATGATATTGTGTGTCCACGAGATCGAGGGACACAGCGATATAAAGACACCCAGGTATTTAAAGCCGTCTGTAGCATGGGATAGTTGTGAAACCCAGGCCTGACGTCTCTGATCACTGCATATGGGAAATAATTTGGATTTGGAGGGGTTGGTTCCTAGTCCAGTAGTTACCCTGAAAATCTGAAGTATCTGAAGGACACGGGGTCCCAAGGACCACGGGTCAGTCATAAAAAATAGGGCATTGTCAGTGTAAAGCGCAATTCTATCTGAGTATTCCTGAGTCTATTCAAACCCCGATCAGAGGGTCTTGTCGTACCCACACCTCTAGGAGCTCTATGGGCAAAGCGAAGAGCAGCGGAGATAAGGGGCAGCCCTGCCCGTGCCTCGATGGATGGGGAAGGGAGCCGACCGATGACGCACTACTCGCACTGATGCCGAGAGATCCGTATAGAGCAGCTGAATGTATGCTAAGAAACGGGGACCTAGGTTTGTGGTGCGGAGGAGTTTGAAGAAGTATGTCCAACTTAAAGAGTCGAAACAAAACGGACTTTTTTTTATGTAATACAATTCCTCTATCATTCCCAATATTGCAGATTAAGAAATGACAAGAGATGGTCTCTAACTTTATTTGGGCGCATAAAGGCACAAGGATCTCCTTGAAAAAGCTTAGGAGAAAAGTAAAACATGGAGTCCTTACTTTGCCAGAAGTCCCAGATTTAATATTATGCTTTTGAGTTTAACATTTTTAGACTAAGCCAGTACACCAGATGAACTGCAGTTGGGCCACATGTACTCAGCTATGCTAACATCCCAGACTCTTGAAAAATGTCTTTATAAGCTTGGGGATCCAACATTTTGTAAGCAAGTAAGTTTAAAAGGGCTTCTTCCGGCACTTAAGGTCTGGGTGCATGTTAGAGTGACTCTCGGAATCCATTATTATACAGATTCAGCTCCCATTTGGGACTCCCCTTGGACCACCGACTGGTTGAGAGACAAATTCAGCCACCCTCTACAAAAAGGAAATGTTAGCACCTGGGAGATCTGAGGAGTTGTGAAGCTACTATTGTGTGGCAGGCTCTTTGATTGTTAACAGGAGGGGAAATCTCCAGGTTTAAATATCTGCAGCTCTGTTTTTGGTGATCAGCCCAGGGGCTAGCAAAAATAGGCCATTAGGAACACAAAGCCTTTGATTAAAAAGGAAGTGTCTCAGTGGTATTGGGGCATGGTGACAGCTGAGGACAGGAAGAAAACAGATGCATATTGCATATGGGACTGAGATCTGTCGCAGCTGCCTGTGGAAGATCTCTGGCAAGTATCTATAAATCTTCTTTATAAAACAGTCAATTCTGCACCACTGAAGCGAAACCGTTTTTTCACACATCTGATGCAAGAGTCCAGTACTGTTAGGTATATATTATAGGGCCAGATGTACGACCATTGTGATTTGCGACTCGCAAATTGCGACAAAGTGCGAGTTGCAAATCACAATGTACAACAGTGTCTCAGACACTGTTAGCGATTCCCAATTGGGTCCCAAAATGCAAGGCTCATGAATATTAATGAGCCACTCACAATTTGCGACCCCTTTGGGAATGGCTGGCCCTTACCAGGGATGCTGGCCTGCTTGGCTCAGCAGACCACCATGTCTGGGAGTGCTTTTCAATAAAACAGTTTTTTTTAATGCATCCAGTTTTCTTTAAAGGAAAGCGGGATGCATTTTAAAAAAAAAAGTAACTTTTTGTTTCATTTTTTAAGGGCAAGCAGTGGTCCTTGGGACCACTGCCTGCCCCTAAAAAATATTTCCCCCTGCATTTGCAAAGGCGAAGGGGTCCAGTGAGTGCATTACCGCCCTCTTGAAGAGGGTGGTAATTTGCGAGTGTTTTGTGACCGCAATTGGGGTTGCAAAATATTCATACATGGCTTTGGGGTTGCTATTAGGAAGGGAACGCCCCTTCCTAATAGTGACTCGCAATTCCTAAATAGCGAGTCACAAATATATTGCGAATTGCTATTTAGGAATTGTACATGGCCCTGTGAATTTTTGCATGCGCAAACAGTTCACAAACCCATTTGCACATGCAATTTAGGGTCGTACATCTGGCTCCTAGTGTGTAGGGGTTCAGGAGTAAGGTAAGTCCTGTGAATGTTGTTAAGCTGCAGAAGGTAAATCTTATATTCCAGGAAAACTTGGCAATGTGCCACAAGCCTGTAACCCCTTCCACCTTGGTCAAGTATCTACCCAAGTCTGTTTCCAAACTTTTACTTCAAGGGGCAGTAGGTTCTGTGCTGCTGCTGCTTTAATAGCCCTGTACAACTGTAATGTTGCTCCATCTATAATAAGAATCTAGGCCAATTTGGGGTTTACAAGACAACTGACTTGCCTCTTTGGGCCATATGTATCAACATTCCGTTTTGCGATTCCTAAATAGCGATTTTTAAGGAATCGCTATTTAGGAATCGCTATTTAGAAATCGCTATTTAGAAATCGCTATTTAGAAGTCTGTTTCCAAACTTTTACTTCAAGGGGCAGTAGGTTTTGTGCTGTTGCTGCTTTAATAGCCCTGTACAACTGTAATGTTGCTCCATCTATAATAAGAATCTAGGCCAATTTGGGGTTTACATGACAACTGACTTGCCTCTTTGGGCCATATGTATCAACATTCCGTTTTGCGATTCCTAAATAGCGATTTTTAAGGAATCGCAATTTAGAAATCGCAAAATGGTATGTATGTAGAATTGCGCTTTTTTTTGCGATTTCTTAAAATTCCTTAATTGCGATTAGCAAATTGGTAATCGCAACTAAGGAATAATTTCCCATTCATTTCTATGGGCCAGGAGGCCCATAGGAATGAAGGGGAAATGTGTGATTCACAATTTGCTAATCGCAAATTGAGAATATTTTCAAGGGTGCAGGGGTGTCCAAAGGACACCCTGTTGCACCCCTGAAATCTGCATGGGTGCATATGTGGCGCACATACATGTATGTGCGTCACATGGCACTTTGAAAAATGAAACAATATCCATTTTGAAAGGAATTCGCAACTTACCACCAACTAGAAGTTGGTGGTAATTTGCGATTCCTTAAGGCCAACTTGCTATTTTTATCAGCTTCTTACATTACATTTAAGGAATCGCAAAATTTGCGATTCCTTAAATGCAATCGCAAGATAAGGAATCGCATATTTTGCGATTCCTTATTTTTCAAGCAAATTTCCTTGATGCATACCATTTGTCCAAATTGCATTCGCAAACGCCGAAATTCTGTGATTTTCGGCGTTTGCAAACTCAATTTGGCTTGATACATATGGCCCTTAGTTCACTAATGGCATTATCATTTTGGGGTGAGCCGTGAATGTCTCTAAAACCTTTAGTAAATGTCTGTTTATGCAGTGATATGATCTGATGTACTAATGTGCAGCATTTTAAAGAAATACATTTTTTGGAAGTTTGAAGAGATTATATCATATTTTTGCATTACGTTTGTTCATGGCTTGACTTGTGCATGGACTCTTAGAGGAAAGCCAGACCCATGTCTCGGCTCTAGCTTGGCTTGTCCTATTAATTTGCCTAAGCTCCCTCCACTATTTGCAACTCAGGCTTAGTACATGGGGCCATCAGTCACTTGGTAAAATGATTTATAAAAGGCGAGGACTGCAAACATGGAGCCCTGCCCACATGCACCGATTTGACAACTCTACCATCAAGGCTTCTTGTAGCAGAGACGAAGAGTGCGTGCAGTGAAAATACATTTACAATCAGTGATTACAGGGCAGGGACTTCAGGATGTTGTGTTGTACGTGACCATAGTCATGAGTTCCCTTGGAGAACTACTAGGACCAGGTGGGGGTGTTTGGGGTGTGACACCTCTCAAATGCATTCTTGGTTTGTTAGTTGGGTCCGGGAGACCTGCTATGTAGTCAGTTTTTTTCATTGTTCTCATTTTACTAACTTGCTATTTTTTGGGATTCAGAACCTACATTTATATAGTGATCGGATTACAAAAAAAAAATGTGCATTTGCATCAATAGAAGTACTCCTTGTGTGGGTGCAAATTTACAACTTTTTGGAACTCACAAACATTGGCAGTAGTAGGCTTGGAAAGCTGCACTAGTCTCAAGTTTCCAGACATACTACTGACAATCAAACACCCAAAAGGGGGTGAAATGAATACTTGCAAATAGTACAACCGGTGGCAATTGTTTGGGGTAGCATTCCAACCCTTTGTTTTTTGCCCACTGTACCACTATAGACAGACTCACCTAATGCAAATCAGTAGTGACCCTGATCCTGTTCCACATGGAAACAGTCCATCTCGAACTGTAGCCCCCTCACCCTCCATTCTGAAGCCCCCTGCGTTTTTCAGTTGGGGAATTTGAGATTTACACGCCCGACTCTGACTGTCTAACCTACGCCCCTGACAGGGAGCCAGATTATATATTCAATTTGCCTATAACAGTTAACTTTTGCCCTGGCATTTGTGTTGACCGACTAATACAAAACTACATTTTCCTACAGGCTGATCAGTGTGAGAATGACATTTGAATCAACTCAAAATGCCATTTGGCATGGGCTGGTCATTGGAAACACTGATCCAAGAACGCCAGGGTAGCAGTGCGAATTTGCTCAGTCAGAGTGCAATGTAAGAAATCTGACCGCCTTGGGAAGAGGACATATTCTGGAACATGTTCCAGTCTTCAGTAATCGACTTTTCAAGCCTTGAAGTGGAATGGGAAAACGCAGGCCACAGAGTGAGTCAATATTTCAACTAATTCTTCCTCAGGATAAGGGGGCGGTATGTCGTGGGAAGAGAAATAATCTATTTCTATGCCTTTGTGCATGAACCACTCACAACAGAAACTAAATGCTAAGGTTGTCAGTCTTCCCAAAGAGGCCAGAGATTGAATGAGCATAGAGACTGCGCCCCCTGCCTTGCTAGGAACTTCTCTTGAAGGCATTGCGAGAGGCTCCCACTGCTCTGGTGGGCGGAGTATTCAATGCTCTCTAGATCTCTGCTCCCTGAACAATAGTCAATTTGGTAATTGTAGCATTACTCATCCTCAGCATAAAAAGTAAGTAAATGACAAGGGTAAAGTTAAAATAGAACCTTAACTCTGCCTCAATGATTGCCACCCTTCATAGATCATAGAGGAAATACCGGTCATCTGTTTACCTTTTGCTTAAAATTTTCAAGATTAATTTTTAACATGACAATTAACTGTCTGTTTGCTGTAATAATCATTCTTAAACGATTTAGACCGCTCCAAGAAATTGGTTACTTTACATGTTTGGTTTTTTAGGGTTATGCTTCATCGGATTTCACTACTTTTCTCAATATTTTAATTGGACTGGACTTAAAAATTCAGTCTAAGCCAGTACCAGTAAAACACCGCCTACTGGCAACATGCCATATGACGTCGCTTTTTGAAACTGTCAGTGTCACCCGTGATTACGCCACATGCACGTTCACCTTTGGAAGTACCTAGAACCACAAACATAACCCTCTTGGCACCCTGGTGGGTGCCATTCCCATGCTGCCTGCCAGATGTCTGCATAACAGGTTGTCAACCATGGGCCTTATACATACACACCTTTCTTTCTTTCCTCACTCTCTTCCTCTGTCTCCTGCCTCTTTCTCTCCAGACAGCAGTGTGCCTTCATCAATCTCCTTTCTTCTATTTATATTTATTTCTCTCCTCTTATCTCACTCCATCTCTTTACCCTACCTCACTTATTCTACCTCACTTATTCTATCTCTTTACCCGACCCCTCTCGCTTCCTGTCTTGTGTTCGTTCTCTCTCTCTCTTCTCTCTCTTCTCTCTCTTCTCCCTCTTCTCTCTCTCTTCTCTCTTCTCCCCCCGTCCTCTGTTCATGTTTGCAACAGTAAGCAGCTGTCTCCCATAGTCTGCTTAATTTGAGTTGGTGGTTTCTGGTGCTCAACACCAGCATTTAATTCTTAGCACCAGCACTTGTGTCAGTCTTCCAAATGGTGGTGCTGTCTGCCAAATTTGGGTTTGCGCACAATTACAGCTGTTTATTAATTTAATATACATTAACAATCACTGATAGGTGCCACCCAAGCCATTCTTATAGCTTGTGGGTCGTTGAATTGGGGGGTGCTGAATTGTATGAATTGTCACAATTGTAGGAGTGTGATAGTACTTGTGTTGGTACTGTAGTTGGCAGCGCTGGCAGGTACAATGGATGGTGCATGCTGCCATGTCCTCCTGATGAGGGGCCTGGCACTTATTGTTTTACAAATTACCCACCGCTCCCACACGTTTGCCTGCCCACAATTTTTCTCTATAATTGAAGGGTTTTACATTACTTCAAAAAGAAATTTAGTACTGGGAAATACACAGAAAGACTCCTAAACACAGCGTTCCACTCAAATTGGCATCTTGGGTTATGCCAAGCTGTGACAATGCAGACCACTGTTATGAATCTACCCATCCATCCATCCATTCATCGATTCATCCATCCATCCATCCATCCATCCATCCATCCATCTTTCTCACTCTGTCAGCCTCTTTGTCTTTACGCACGTCCACCTCTTTCTCTCGCACAAACACATTAGCTCATATTTTGTCTAGCTCTAGCTCCCATCTCTTTCCCTCTGTCTGATTTTCTATCTGACTCTCGAGCCACCTGTCTGTTTCTTACTTCTTTCTTTCTCTGTATATCGGTCTGCCTACCCCTTTTGTCTTTATCTGTTTTTGTAATCTTTAATTCCATGTGTGCACCCAGACGATCCTTATTAAACTGCCTTGCACTTCTATGGATAAACCTCAATGGTTTCCTTGTGTTATAGGCAAACATTTCCTTTCCTGGGTTTTGTAATTGTGTCTTGACAATTCTCAATACAAAGGCATATCAGTGTTTTTCTATCCTCCAGGGGGTATACTTGTTCAGCAGCTGCTATATTTGTTACTTATCTCATCCGGCCCTATTGGTTTATATTTCCATGTTTCAATTTACCCTAATGAATGATTTTGTAGTTATAAATTTCATTGTCGAAGTTGCTGGGAAGCACTGTTATTTTGGAGTATATCTGGATGTATCTGTATGTGCCACCTGCCCTTGCAGGTGCTTATTGGGTAAGGGGCAGTGGGATTTGGGATGAAAAAGGTTGCATTGATTTTACAATAAAGGGACAGTGAATAAGAATTTGGGCCTGATTTCGAACTTGGCGGATGAGTAGTCTCTCACTCCTGATGGATATCTGATGGATATCCTACTGCAGCTGTAGTCCTATTCGTTACATTTGTGACGGAGTACCCATCCACCAAACTGTAAATCAGGCCCTTTGTACATGCTTACTGTTTGCAAATCGTGCCTCTATTACTGTGCATCATGCTGCAGTACTGAATGATACATGCATAGTGCCGTCATCCTTTTTAGGATCAACAACTTGTGCTATAATTGATTAAATTCTGGGGAAGACTATGGGGTGGGTGTAGGCGCAGGGTAGGAAATGTAGCTACAAATACATCAAAGCATGCTTAATCACATAGGGCAACACCTAAACTACCAGCCTCAACTACCCAACAATCATGCAACTTTACCGCCTACACCATGTGTCACCTTGCACATAAGACCACCACCTATATTATTATCAATGCCCTACCCTTCCCGACACTTGCATCATAATCTAAACACAACACCAATACCGCCACTTACACCTACATCACTACCAACAGCCGACACCAGCATGGAACACATACACTACTTTACCCCCATGACCCACATTGCCAATACATTACATCACCACCTACGACCAGTTACTCAAACACCTTTACGCCACACCAGCCCCACTTAATCCCTGCACCGCCATGTACACTCTGCACAACTAATAACATTGTATCCTCTAAATGGCCAGCTACACCCCACATCACAAGCAATAAACTTGTAACACTTCCTATAACCTAAATGCTATACCACCACCTATACAACACCCACAGCATACACCACTACATGTACACTATGGTTGACGTACCCCCACCCACTATGCTCTACACCTTTATCTGCATCCTATACTATCACTTAATGCCTATACAAACACCTATTCTTAATATCATGGCTTTTATGCTGTCACATCACCTGTGACCTACAAATTCAAATGTCCCTAAAACACCATTTATAACATACATCACTAAATACTAAACCGAGCTGGGCTATGCCTTCCCTGCAAGAGATTCCTGAGGGCTTGCTGGCTTGCCTCCTGTTTTCGTAAGTGTCAGGAATACAAAAGACTTCCTGCAATACTGCTGGTGTTGCTGGACTCTGCCTTATGTGAGTCCTACCCTTGCTTGAGGTGCCTCCTCCAAGTCCTGGCCTCAGAAGTGGATTCTGCAGCTGCTTTCTTCAAAACCGATGCATCGTCTCTACTGTGCCAATCATCACCCTTTGAGGTCAACACAGAGGCTGTTCGACTACAGTGGTTCTACAGCCTACGCAGGCCAACGACGACACTGCATGGCTTGACGACAATGCATTGTCTTCACTTCAGCGAAGCTCGATGACGATGCAGCGACCCAACTGCTTGGGAAAGATCTACACATCGATCCCCCAGCGTTGACTGTTTGCTCCATCCAAGGTACTTTCTCAGTAGGCCTGTGTGGGTTCGGTAGCTAGCCTGCCCTCCATTGTGGTTTGCTTGAACTTTGGATGTGCACCAGTCCCTCATGACAACTTTGGACTGGGATGAGAAACCAGCCCTGGCAATTCAATTTGAACGGGCGGGGGGGTGTTACTGAGACGCTCTATTGCGAGCACCATTGTCGCTTTTATTTGGTACAGGGGGCTGATATTGCAGCACTGCTGAAAAAAAACGTCCAAAAGTGACAAAACCGGCCCCCATGGCCGCAAATCTGGCCACCACCCCTCCGGCCCACCGAGGAAACGCCTGGTGCCCGCTACGGCCAGTCCGGCACTGCTCACGACCTCAAGTTACCTTTTGACTGCTAGCGACTTCTAAGCACTACTTTTGCATTTAATCTTCAAAAATTAATATCCCAACTTCTACAGATTGGATTTTTGCTATCTTTGTCTCATTTTGTTCAGATAAATATACACTATTTTTCTAAACATTTATGGAGACTTTTTTTGGTGTATGCATTGTGTTACTGTGTGCATGTTGCACAAATACTTTACACATTGCCTCTTTACATAAGCCTGACTGCTCTGAGCCAAGCTACCAGAGGGGGGGCACAGATTATCTTTTAGTTTGTATCTAGTTTACCCTGGCTAGAGTGGTGGTTCCTGCCTGGCCAGGTTGCATACCTCAGTCAACCAGGAATCCCATTTCTAACCGGTTTCCATTAGTTGAATTAAAAATATTATGTTCAAATCCAAGCCAATTTAGAATGCACTTATATATGGTAAGAAGTCTGTAAAAGACTAAAATGCACATATTGTTCAGGGAAATTACTAGAATGCACTGATTAGGAAATAAAATGTGCACACGCCTCCATAAAAGTATCACAGTTATCCTTGGTTAAAAGTGGTGAACAATGTGCATCGAAAGAGGATTCAAATTTACCAATGAAGTTAAAATCTCCCTTAAAAAGAGTTATGGCGTGATTATGAGTTTGTCAGTGTGGGAGCAGCACACCACCACCCTGCTCCCACACTGCCACACTCCACGAACGAACAACCGCCACAGTACAAGTAGTAATCCTGGCCGGCGGTCCTGTGGTGGCTGGTCCATGGCTCTGCTGTTCAAAGGCTCATAGGAGAGCCTTAGAAAGGCAGCGCAGTGGGACTGCCACAGCACTTTTCAGCACAGAATGGACTGTAAAGTCCATGTTGTGCTGGACCTGGGAGTGCAGAAAGCCAGGGGGGCACACCATTTGCCCCCCTTCATGCACCCCCATGCACCGAAGCTCCAGGGGGCCCTGTAGGGCCCCCTTAGTTTTGTCACCGCCGCCCTTTTCACGGCAGGCTCACCACCATGAAATTAAGGGCAGTGAGCAAACTCATAATACGGTTATTGTGACCTCAGACCACTGCAAGACCGCCAGGGATCACAAAGTCATAATACGTTGGTCATACTGCCGGTGCAGCATTTGCTGCACCGCCACTGTGGATTTGGCGGTCCATCTGACCACCAAACTCATAAAAAGACCTCTAGTCTTCTCAAAGAAATACACAGTACTAATACCCCATTAGAATGCACAGATAACATATCAAAATACACATATATTATGCTAAATTGCTCAAATAACAGGTCAGTGTGCAGCTACTTAGGAACAGAAGACACAGAAATGGCTTCAAATCTGGAGTATACTAAATATCAATTTTTATGAAACAATATACAGTAGTTGAATAAGATAATGACTGATTAATGTGCTTCATAAACAAACTAAAATCACAGCCATTAGGTTGAGTTGCAGTATTTCCATTTCTCTTTCATTTTCAGCGGCACAGCTTGACTAATAATAGGACATCATCTACAAGCAACAATTTGATTTGTAGTGTGTAAATCTAATTTTTTTGTAATTCTGTATTTTTTATCTGCATAACACTTTATTTTGTATCTTTAGTTACGATTTGTGCTTCTCAAATGCGGGCTTTCTGAATTTGTTCAAAGCCAAATGAGTGAACTTCGGCCAAGCATCTCTAAGGTATCCTTCAGAGGGCAATATTCGGTGTGCCCTAATTTAAACACACTGTTAAATTGAACATGCAGGGCTCATATTCACGACTTTAGGGTCTCATTTATGAAAGGTGACGCCTCGCTGTGTCAAAACAGCGATGCGTCACTTTTCACTGAGCCCTCCTTGCGAGACCAATGATGCGTCATATTTACAGTATGACGCATCATGGCGCAAGGAGTTACAGATACGTCAGTATTTCTGACGTATCTGTATGGCGCAAAAGTGACGCATTGCTGGAGTGTGTCACAAAAGTGACGCAACTCCAGCCATCTGTCCTTTCACATGGGGCAAGCCCCATGTGAAAGGGCCTGCGTCAGTCTTACGCCTGCTGTGAGGCAGGCGTAAGAAATTGACGCATTTATGTCCTAGAAGTGGCGCAGTGAAATCTTATAGATTTCACTGCGTCACTTCTATGACCCTGTCTTGCGTCAGGACGCCCTCCCCTGCATACATTATACCTGGCGTAGGTATAATGTAGCGCAGGGGTTTACAAAGTGACGCATCTACCTAGATGCGTCACTTTGTAAATATGGTGCAACAAGGCACATTTTTTACGCTGCTGGTGCGTCACAAAAAGTGACGCACCGGCGAAGTAAAAGTGACGCACAACCTCATAAATGAGGCCCTAGGTTTGAAATGCATCGATGCAGGCTTTGAATGCACCAGCGAAGGGTTAAATGGGGGTTAGATCGAGCCATTGAGAGGTGAGAGCAAAGGTGATGCTTGCCACCTATATAGCGCCCTCTGTAGATTCAACCGCCTCTAGGAGCTAGTCTTGAATTGGTACCGCAAAAAAACACATAAACAAGGGCAATACTAATGAAAGAATATAATACACTGATTGAGGTCATACAGCACAGATACAGCATAAGAGCACACAGGGAGAACATTAAATTGCAAGAGTACAAAGTAAGAATGCACAGAGAAAGGATTTAAATACACCAATATATTATATAATGAGTGACTGACGAATGGAAAGCACTGTTGTGTATTGTTGATTATTTATACTATGTTTTATTTATTTGTTTCGATATGTATGTCGTCCTTTACAAGATGCACTTTATGCCACTTTGAAGTCATCTGAATTTGCTGAAATTTTGCTGAAAAAAACCTTTTTTGCTGGGCTTTTCACGTGTTGCCACCAAACTATACATTTTCACGCATCTATGCACGGGCAAAAGGGCTGGAGTGAACTGATGCACACTTTAAGTGCTGGAAGAGACCAATAAATTATTAAAATTCACTGCCTCACAGCACTACAACCCTGAAACAGTGAACAGGTCACTTTCACAGGTTGATTGCTGTATTCTATGAATAAAGAGACTTACATTTAATCCAGGTGGGGATAATGTTACCGCAGGGAAGGGGTGTTGTTTACAACCAAAAATACGAACCTCGATGTTGAAGTATTATCTAAACTGCAAAAGGAAAGCGGGCAAACAATTCGAATACAGTTCAGCAAAAAGGGATATTATACACAGATATATTTTTAGAATAAACTTACCTAAGGTTTTAATACACAAATAAAGGTTTAGGTGACTCAATAAAGGATTGAATGTATAATTAAATATAGAGGGCGTGATTTAAAAAGCTATTTTCGCTTGCAAGTTTCACTCACAGGAGAAAGTTTCTTCTCTTACCACTGCCAAATGACTTTAAAAAAAAACAAAAACGGCTTTGCACCCATACAGAAAATATTTTCTCTTTAGGGAGGGTAGTGGGTGTTCCAGAGCTGGATGGACATTTGTGAACACGCACAAACCTATATGTTCATGGGTATTCCCAGACTCCTTTCCGAGCTACCCTGGCCTAAAAACACAACAGACTTTAGAAGCATAAGGTTACTTACTAGACCTTTTCAACAATTGATTGAGTTCTGTGATGTGGGTGGAGTTCTTCCGATTTGAAAACATAGGGAAATGTATCAACGTTTATTGTTTTGAAAAAATAATAATTACAGATTCTTTAATTTATATTTTAAAAGTTAATTAATTTAAATATTTATTTTTAACACATGAACAATAGAATAACATTTGACAGCACATAAACTGAAAAAACTAAAATGTGTCTTAAATAATTTACATATAATAATTTATTTTTTATATTTATGTGTGAACAATAATTTTTTTTTAAATTACTTTCACTAAAATTTTTATTTAGTACCATAGTAAACTTGCCTTATATGCGTGTATTTAATTAATTTAGTTTATTATTACTTTAAAAAAATCAATAATTTCATAAATAATGTTTTTATCACTTAAAAATGTTTAAATTTTTAAATGTCAAACTAATGTAATTAAGCTAATAGTAGTTTATATGGGGTGTTATTTTAATTTCCTACCTTCATTGTTTGCTTCTGTACAAGTGGGTGACCATGTGCGGTTCTTGACTTACTCCAACGCTGGTCTGAAGTTCACCATGCAATGTAGTAACGTTAGAAGTGCATTTTGTAAATTGTAATTATTTTACTTTTTTGGGGTGTGTGTTTTGCATCAGCATGTTCCCCCAAACTCCTTCCTTAAATTTCACTAAAAGTCTCACATTTAGGGCCCGATTCCGATCTCGCTCGCAAGGGCTCCGAACGGGATCCATAGAGAGCAAGTCCGATTCGTAGCCCCGGTTTCCAAATGGCTCGTACCGCTGTACGTGCAAGCAAGTATGATGTAAATATCGCCTCGCGCTCCGAGCGACTCATACCCGTCAGCGAAGCCCTCCGGACGACTACAACATGGTCGACTCGTGCAGCGCAATTGGTCCGATTTCCAAGCGACCAAGTACGATGCACACGTCGATCAGCTGGATCGAGTCGAAGCCTCCGATTTGAAAAAGCTCTGGGAAGCATACTTTGGGGAGCCGTAGCAGGCCCCCCTTCACCCGGGGCCCTCCGAATCGGTCATGGGGGTTGCCCATGGGAACTCCCGATCCAAGCATGCACATTGTGCCAAAAGGTGTACGCACCCCCATTTTCTGCAATGGGAGCCTGTGTACTCGTCTGTACACAGGCTCCCTAAGACTTCAATGGAAGTCCGCGCGGATCGAATCTGTATGCTAAAGGACGCATCGTACCCGCTCGCTCAGATGCCCGGAGCACGTTTTGTCCGGAAAGCCCTCCGGATCCGAGCTATACGGAGGGATTTCCGGAAGGGATTGGAATCGGGCTCTTAGTTGTAATTTTTACCCATCTTTCCACCTCTCCCATGGTCCCTCCCACCTTCACTACTAATTTGTATGGCTACATGAGTGGAGATCTCCGCATAGTAAAGTAGGAAAGGTGAAAGTAGAGGTTTGTGAGTTGTATTTTATGGTATCTAAGTAGTACTACCAATCTATTATTTCACATATTGAAAAATCAGTTTGTGAATTAGGCCCAAAGAGTTAGAGTATACAAATGATGAGTTTGACGGCATAGAGAGAAGTTTAGAATGCTTAGATGTTGGCATAGTATGGAAAGAAACAGGGCCTGAATGCTACATTTAGAGATTACAATGTTTGGATAAGGTTTCCGAGTGCTTATAAAGGATTGAAGTGCTCTGCTGGTCGAATATTATTACTATTTGCATGTAATGTGCTATAATGGACCATAGAGTACAATAATGCATGTTTTGAGAGTTAGACTGCACTAATTTTAATTTAGACTAAACAGGCGCATTGATCGACCGCATGATACAGAGTCAAAATGCTGTCATATTGTACAAAAGTTTTTATTTTGGGATGTGCACATTTATTTTCACCACTGAAGTTTTGGCAGGGCTTCCAATTTTCCCCCTTTGGTATAGAAGTATGGTTTAACTCCGCCTTTACCAGTGCAAAGATCCTCTGTGTAATGCGCAATATTTTTCACCGCACTGTGAGATAATCTTTTCTTTAATCAAACCAAGCAAAGATGGAAATTGTATGCTTTAACTTTACCTTTTGCAGAACTGTACCCAAGGGTGCAAGTGCTCACCTCAATCCCAGCATCCCAGGGTGAAACTGTGGTTTGTGCACCATAAAAGGTTGGCTTTTCAACCCAATTATAACTTCAGCAGTAATCAATGTGGATCTTTTTATTTATGGTATTCACCCCTACTGCACTGTTTTGCCTGTACAATTCCTCAAGGAGGAGACACAAAACCTAGGAGAAATCACTATTTACACTCATCCCATAATGTGCTGACAGAGAAAAACAGGAGCATAAACCTTTGCATATGTTTGTCTCCACTTTGCTCACCACTAGGAGTGAGGCCCGAAGTGTTTTCTGTGAAGTATATCTTAAGCAGAATATTTTGGTATGTGGTAAACAAGGATGCACATGCCAGAGATTACAGAGAGTATTGTAGGAGTCACTTGACGTGCAAGTGGGGCAAAGAGGAGACTAAGCAAACCTGCAACGTATTTCATAGACCTGTTTTTAGATTGCAAAAAAATGCTGCAAATGTGTTAATCCCTAGAAACTATGTAGGGGTACAATGCACTGATGGAGGGGTTAGAATGTGCATATAAATGGTTTGATGAATTTATAGAAAATGATTTTATTACAAAACAAATAGACCAATTGATAGATAGAATATATTAACAAGGTTAAGTAGATGTTGGGTTAGAATGCAAAGATCCATTGTTATGCTGGACCAACAATGGTCAGATCACCCTGATAAGGTTAAAATGCCCTGATGCAGGGATAATCGTTCTACAATTTGTGATGCACACTTGAACTTGGTTGTATGTGTAGGCTTAACCTGTGAAAACAAATAAAATGGACTGTGTCGCTGTTTCATTAGCATCCATTATGTAAATTGTAAATGTAAAATGTAAATTGATACTTGTATAGCGCACTACTCACCCGCAAGGGTCTCAAGGCGCTTGTACGAATACCGCTGTGGAACCCATCCTGGCTTTCCCTGTGAGGTGTCCACTCCTGGGCACTCCCAAGGTGGAGGCCAGGCATCCTTAGCGTTGTGGGTGCCGTTGTGGAGATTAAGCAAGCTATTGCCCAGAGTTGCAGAGTGGGACTCCATGATTGGAATTTGCACCGAGGCGAGAATTATCAGGTCCGTGGAATTTTTGAGCCCCAAGACCCACCGAGGCGGGGAATTGAACCCTGGTCAGACCTCTGCATCAGGGTTTGCCGCTCTAACCATTGAGCCACACATTATCACTTGGGTATCACTCAGGATTGGAAAGTAGCTATCCTGAACTGGAAGAGACGGGCCATAAGGTGGCCCGGGTCCTTTTTCCAAGCTTTGGTGGTGCCCTTTGGGTTTATTATTATTTGACTATAACTGTTTCCCTAGTTGAAAAATAAAACATTGGCCCTGTTTCACTGAGTAGAAGTGTGGAGAAGTGTGGCTCAATGGTTAGAGCGGCAGACCCTGATGCAAAGGTTTAGCCCGGGACCAGGGTTCAATTCCCCTGCCTCGGCGGGTCTTGGGCTCAAAATTCCATGGACCTGATAATTCTCGCCTTGGTGCCTATTCCAATCATGGAGTCCCACTCTGCAACTCTGGGCAATAGCTTGCTTAATCTCCACAACAGCCCCCACACCGCTAAGGATGCCTGGCCTCCACCTTGGGGGTTCCCAGGAGTGGACACCTCACAGGGAAAAGCCAGGATGGGTTCCACAGCGATATTCGTACAAGCGCCTTGAGACCCTTGCGGGTGAGTAGTGCGCTATACAAGTATCAATTTACATTTTACACAGAGATGTTGCTCTGACTTACTCATAGCTCATAAATCCCTGTACTAAGCCACCAGCAAGCCGAGAGTACTCCTGACTCACTTCTCAAATTAAAGATAGGCCAGGAGTATAACTAAGGTAAGCCAATCTGATTAATACAACATTCTTTGTAAATCATGCCCACTGAGTCCAAGAAATGCCATCTGCTGGTATATAGAAGACGTCCTATAAGACGTCATACTACCACTGCCTAATAAAGGGACAAATATGGAATTTTAACAAGTAAGCTCATTTTATCCACAGCAATTTGAAAACCCACTCTCCGTTTTACAATTTTACTACAACTGTGATTAATAAGAGTGCTGTTGGGTGAACTAAAGACAACACTGTGTCCCCTACAGCTATTTCAAATCTCATTTTTGGTAAGAAGAGTGGTTTGATTTCAAATTCAGAAAATAATGTTAAAATAGTCTGGAATATGCATGGCAGAAAATAAACAGTAGCTTTCGATAAGCCACAGGAGAAGACATTTATTAAGCTGGAATACAACATTAGAAAACATAATATTTTACATAACCTACTCACATCTGTTAAAAAAATACTTCTACAGAAAAATTAAGACCATAACACTGGCATAACGAAACTTGAGGGGGCCCCCTGCAAGGTACCTGTAGGGGCTCCCTCAGGACCCAATCGGGCGCTCTCTGGCCAGAGTACTGTGCTGAGGGGGCCCGCTGGAGCTGGGGGCCCCCCACACCGTGGGGGCTGCGGGGGGCTGTGTTACGCCACTGGACCATAACACCTAGATGGAGAATGCAGAATGGTAAAATATGGACGGCAAGATAGCCAAACTTAAATTGATGTCCGCCGCGAAAGGTGTCTGTAGAACCGCCATACTGAAAGGGAAGAGATCTTATAACAGAACGCAGACACTTGCCAAGAACAGATGTGATGAGGATAATTGACGAGTATGGGTTAGGGTGGCCAAAATGAAAGACAGTTGGTCGTTCTGGCACTTGCTCCCCAATGGGGAACCATTTATTGTTGTCCCTGCACCTTAGGATTCAATACCTTATTGTAAATTATTTTGGAAGGAGCCCTGCATTTTTACTTGCACCATATGCTTTTTTGAACTAATACGGCACCCTAGGATTGCGGTAGTGTAAGGTTACACGCACACATTCCGCACTTTACGGCACTTGGATGCACCAGCATTACTCAATTCTTCTTCAATGTCTGCTTGCGCACCCTAAAGCCACAGGTACAAGGGCCTCAATGTAACCTTGGAGTAATCCATCACAATTTGCCGATGCGTGCCCACGCATCCAACAATCATATGCATTCAAGGTCTTGAGTAACGTAAATAAGGCCATGCATAGTAAAGGCTCACCCCAACTCAAATCCTTGTTTCAATGGCATACTCCAGGGAGGACTCTGAGATCATCCACACAGAAAAAACTGGTCTCGCCCAGATTTCGCAGATCCAGATGGGGTGGCCGCTCTCATATTGTGGAACTCACTACCCCCTTCCATTGCCAACACAAGCTCTCTTTCGGTTTTCAGGAAACTTCTGAAAACATGGCTTGTCCCCTCTTAATCAGCTGTTGCGCTGTTCCCTCTGCTCTTGTCTGCCCAGCACCTTGACACCTTTGGGTATAGTGCGCTTTACAAATACTATCCTATCCTATGCCTGTTCATGGCATAAAATTGCATGCCCACACACTCCATGGTTTCCTGCATGCCCGATGATGCCTCATTACGCTTGATCACACAAAACATCTCTTGGGGCTATTTGTTGCTCCCATGATACTGGGCCCTAAAATTTCCTAATGTTGTGAACCCCGTTTGGGCTTTAAATGCTGTGCCTTTTTATTTCCCTCCATAGTTCATTTTATATTCATAACCTATGTTTTACGTCATTTACATATAGGTTTCCAGCATCGCTTGAGCCTTATAAAAATAAAAAAAAATGAGGTTTTACTATAATCTTAACAAGATTTCTTAAATGATTTTTGAATAGATCTCAATTATCTAGTTTTACATGTGATTCCTGTTTTATGTTGCATTTTACATTGAATTTTGTAAATGATTTTAGGTAATCATACAATAAAGATTTACTTACTTTAGAAAAAAAAGTAAAAAGACACGTTCATTTTGAATGAAGGTTACTTCTATATACAACCATAGATTTAGGAACAACAGTTCTCCAGACTTTATTTTGTTAAAGAGGCAATCATGGGAACTGACTCCAGAAGGGAAGGCCAGACTGATGTTCAGGGTTGTGGCAGTGGGTTGCCAGTCTCTTTTACCATTGTGGAAACTATATCAGCTATTGACAGTATTAAAAAGGGAAAAGCAGCAGGTCTAGACAGAAGACCAGGCGGCCTTTATAGTTCAGAGCCACTTATCTGGGACTATATATTAAACGCAATCTGAAATGTTGTAGCAACGAGGGAAGAGATACAGGGTACGTAGAAGGGGCCAAAATTACCCCAATTTACAAAAAGAGGACATAAGGAACCCAGCTAACTATAGGCCTATTAGCTTGATAGACACAGCTAAAAATGTTTTTAGCAAGTAGGTATTGATGAAGATACAAACATGGATGGAGGATAATCACATTTTACCCCACTTACAAACTGGCTTCATTGCATATACGAGCAATGTAGACCAAGTATTCAATTTTTTACTTGTATGGAAATCTCAATCTGTCCTGATCAACAAGGGGCATCTCTATGTAATGTTCATGGACTTAAAGCCCACTTTTCCCTAATTCCCTAGAAGAAAATGTTGGTTGCACTAAAGGAGAAGGAGAATACCTTTAGAATTGTTTCAGCTAATACTTCCCTTGCATAATGGCAATTATGCTCAAGTGAGGTGGGGGACAAATTGACAGAATCTGTAGACGTCTCTAGAGTGGTCTGCCAGAACTGTGTCTTAGCCCCAACATTGTTCACACTATGTTTGAATGGGCTAATAAACACACTATATGACTGCAGAGGTGATCCCCTCAAAATGTGTGGATAAACAAATCCCTGCCCTCCTTTCTGCCAATGACACCCATAGGATTACAAAATATCTTGAACAGATTCTCAGATGCCTGTGATAGTTTGGCTTGAAAATTAATGGCCTCAAAACTAAATTCATGACTTTCCAGCCACATAAGTCTTTTAAAGGAAAAATTAGGCTTGGATCCAGGATTCTGGAACAGGTTAAAGATTTTGACTATTTGGGTGAAAAGCTGGCCAGCAAGTTATCACGGTCTGCCCAGATATTGAAAAGTCAGATGACCCTGCAACATGTAGAGTTGGCAATTGTGAAAAAACGGAATAGATCTAATTTTCGCCTTAGTGCAGCCCTTCATGAGGCAGAGCTGTTGGGTTTTAATAAGACAAAATGTCTACAAAAAAACAGAAAACAAGTTCATTAGATCGCTACTGATTATGCCACGGAGCGCCCCTCTTGTCTTGTTGTGCCTCAATTTAGGAATGAAGAATGAAATGGTAGCAAAATTGAAGTCCAGATACTGAAATGTTTGAGTAACTGGTTGTTTTTATCCAACAAGGCACTATAACTGGTCGATTCACTGATATTATATGTACTTTGACTTTGATTATTTATGGATCGAATAGAACTGCCACTAGCAAGATCTCTATTTCTAAAATGTATATATGGAATTTTACCAGTAAATTTAGCATGTAAAAAACAGGAGGAGATGCATAATCCCAGGTTGTCGGCTACTCTCTATTACATGACTCACAATTGCTATAAGCATTTTAAGTTCTAAAAATACAGAGTGGGTTCTGTTCTCATGTGTCAAGGTATCTTTTGTATGCTTATTGCATTAGATCTAAAATATTGCATGCAACTTAGCATCTTTGCGATACAGGTTGATTTTAGGTGTTTGAACTTTTTATGCGGGTTAGTTACAGCTAGACCTAGATTGTTGTTAAAGACTCAATTGTTTTTCTGATGGGAAAGCTCTTAAATATTTTATAAATTGTCCAGATGTACAAATTATGTCTCAGTGACTATGCACACGGATATTTAATGAGTACTGAAACCTAGATAGGTGCTAGCATCCTTGTATCTCTAGGAGGAAAATAACTCCTGCATTTTTAATTGATGATGTATTTTACATTTATTGTAGTGTATTTTTATATATTTATTCTTGTTTTTCTGTAATATTGTGCTTTATGACCATACGCTGATTGAATAAATGAGTACTTCTAACAAGCTTGTTTCTTTATGGCTTCTTTCTCAGATACCCTGGATTCTTTCTTGGGTGCCATTTTATCTGTTAATTGAAATATCTCACCTTGTTCAAATACCAGACCCCTACTCTTTGCAACTGGAGGAGGCTGACCACTGGTTTTCTTTTAGCTATTGGTTTTAAATCCCAGGAAACAAGGTCCACTGCCCAAAAAAAGTAAGAGGGGCTTAAAATTGGAATGTAAATGAGAAGGCAGTGATGACAGCACTAGATCTGTCTGTTATTTTGTGGCTGGCACACCAAATGACGGTGGACACACCCATTGAATGGCATTGGTGGAAGCTAGACCTTTCCTGGTTACTGTCAAGTCCACAAAAGGGTTAAGCTGGGATTTGGGATGGGGGGCGTGGCCACGAGCCGAGCATGGCGGACGCGATTTAAAGTAGCTCCGTCCATCGCCCGCAATATAAGCTAATTATCCTGATTCACCGTGTTCCCCGGTCGTCCATTTGATCCCCGAAAACGCCGTGAGTGAGGTGAACAATCGGAAACAAGCTGCGAGCCCCAAAATCCACACGGGAGCGAGCACGGCGACCGGCACCAGCGAGGCCTGGATCCCCGATGCGAGCCACGGACTAAAGTTATAGGGCGAGCCAGCCTCGGTGAGACCTGCAGAAACTGCAACACACGGAGACCGACCGAGAGGGGCAGCGCCCTGTGGCGATGGAGCGACCGAAGTGAGGCTACACCAGTACTATCACTATCCACACGATTGGTGAGAGCGCAAAGCGGAGTGGTTGTGCTTCCTGAGTTGGCAGCAGAGGAATCCTGGGGGTGATTAGGCGCGGCGCCAAGAGCACTAGGGCCAGGGAGTAGTGTGACGGTGAGGACCTGGTGGGAGAGCGGCGAATCGCTGGAAGCTGGTCCGGTGCCCTGCTTGTCGCTGGAGAATACCCACGAGACCCGACTGTGAGTCCCATACCTGGACAGGTGGAGATACGCGGCACTGCCGACGGACCGGAACGGAGGGACGCCATTTTATGCTAGACGCGCCGTCCGCCATTACACCGCTGGGATAGGAAAGATCTCTCTACGGCCGGTACAGACACCGGAGCGGGGACATCGTTTAGCGCATTGTAACACCAGCACGGTGCAGGGACATTGCGAAGTGCCACACACGGTCCCAAAACAGGTGGGGTCCGTTTCGAACCACGGAAAACCTCTGCTGGAGGGACCAGAGCATGGGATAGTGCCTGAGGTGGGACAAAGAGAAGCGTCCTCCTGATTGCAAGCTGTACAGATCCCAGGAGTGCTGTGTGCAGCGACCGACGGATCCTCCAGCTGTTGCAAGGCGCCAGACATCTGCGAGGAGAACTGCGGAACACCTGGCAAACGTCGAATAGTGGCGCTACTGGAGCCTGGCGTTTGAGACGGACGCGACCCTGACGATCTGTGGTGCACCTGCCCCCTCACATACACAAGCGCCTGTGGGAAAGGTTGTGAATCTTGAGTGTGCGGTGGCTGAAGAGACGCAATACATACATTGGCACCAAGGGAACAAGAGTGACTTTGCCCGTGCCATCCTGCAGACGAGGGCCATGGGAAAGCCCAGGGCCAGGGTGCAAGAACAAGGCACTAACGCGGACATTCATACCACCAACGGGCAAGTGCACGCAGGACGCTAAACTAGACCTTATACTGGCCGAAATAAAGGCATCCAGGGAGGCACTAGAGCTGCGTGTGGATAACATGGCGACTGGCCTTTCGCTCCTCAGGGCAGATCACAACAAGCTAGCAGAAAAGGTCTCGGAACATAAGATTGTGCTTGATGACCTGATATCGCAACAGACGTATCACTCCACGAAAATAGAGACTATGGAGAAACATATTAAACTGCTCTGGGACAAGATGGACGATGCAGAAGGGCGGGCCCGCCGCAACAACGTGCGAATTTTGGGAATACCGGAGCGAAGTGAGGGGAGGGACCCCACGCAATTTGTTGAAGACTGGCTGAAGAAGATTGTGGGGCCACAAGATCTTTCCCCGCTATACAGTGTGGAAAGGGCGCACAGAATGCCAGTGAAACCGCCTAGTTCGGGAGCACCGCCACGTCCGCTAATAGCACGCCTTTTACATTATAAGGACAGAGACTCAGTGCTGAGAGTGGCGAGAGAAAAGGCACCGCTGAGATATGAAGATAAGACCATCTCAGTGTACCCAGACTTCACCCCGACAGTGCAGAGAGTCAGGTCAACATTTCTGGGGGTAAAGCGCAAACTGCGGGACAGAAATCTGAAATACGCCCTGCTGTGTCCAGCTCGCCTCAAAATAATATATGAAAACAAATCATATTTCTTCGACACACCTGAAGAAGCAGCGGAATGGATGGAAGTGGCGCTGTCACCGCCAAATACGCAAGACCCGTTTGAAGAGGACCAGGGTGGAGGACCTTCGCGCCAGGGGCAGCAACAACGGACTAACGTGAATGAAGAACGCGTGAAGGGGTCAACGGCAAGTGGAGGGACAACGTCGGCCCGATCTGGGAAGTTAACGGAGATAGGTCAGCTGACAGAGGCTGTGCTGGCAGCACATGACGCGAGAGGCAAATCAGATGTGGGCAGCCGCTCCGGCACGCGCACGGAGGTATCGGGCTCGGCTGATAGCCTGCAGCTCTTTCCCAAAATCACGGCCCAGGTGGCGAATGACCTCTGATTGTGCCATTGGAAGACTCCGGTTGGTAAAGTATGAGATTACACAAGGGGCTGGGTGGGTGACCGGGAGATGGGGACACACTAGCCTAGGGCACGCTGAAGTAACACCAACAGGCTCCGGACAGGTGTAAGTGGATTCCCCTCCCCCAACGCATAGACATGTTACGGTTTAACTTTTGCCCATGTTGGGCAATACTGTTTGGACCCCGGGGTTTTTCGCTTGGGGATCTTGAAGTTAAAGGGTTACACGTTGTTTTGGCACTTGGGTCACTGCATATCAAACACACAATCTTTCTGGTCCAAAGCCCACTGACTATACCTGCCACAGACCGAAATGGGGACTCTTAACACCTACAAAATGTGCACCTGGAATGTACGAGGTATGGAGTCCGTCCACAAGAGGCATAGACTTTTGGCACAACTCAACCGGAGGAATGTTATGGTGGCTTGCCTCCAAGAGACTCATCTGAACAGTGCAGAGAGCGTGAAACTACTTAAAAAATGGAAGGGACAATTGTTTGCTACCTCTTGTTCTGTGTTCTTGAGAGGGGCAGCTGTATGGCTCAGGAACTCAGTTCCATTTAAGCTAGTGGAAAAGAGGCTGGACACAGAGGGTAGATACGTATTCATCTGTGGGATATTGGATGGCTCCCCTGTTGTGATTGGCAGTGTTTATGCGCCGAACTCAAGCCAGTCGGACTTCCTAACTACCATAAATAGGGTTTTGGCGGACTGGGCAGAATATCATTGGCTTATAGGCGGGGACTTTAATGCAGTATTAGATATCTCACTAGACAGGTCGCACCCGCCTCTACAGGCCACCGAGAGTAGGAGGCAGGCTGATGCGCTTGCGCAGTGGGCGGAGGGATGGGATCTGGCTGACGCATGGCGTTGTAAACACTTGCTGAATAGAGAGTATACCTTCTACTCCCCGCCCCATAGGCTACACACCAGGATAGACCGTGTCTTCTGCGCTAAACCATTGTTGGGGGCGGTAACCGTGGCGGAACATATGGGCAAGACTTTCTCTGACCACAACCCGGTGGAGGTTACGTTACAGTGGGGTAGGGTCCTGACGCCTATACCAACGTGGCGTCTTACGCCGGGACTGCTGGAAGATACGGTCTTTCGAGCATCACTTGCTGACGCAATAACAAGTTATTTCGACATAAACACGGGTTCGACTAGCTCCCGACAGATCGAATGGGATGCCTTTAAGGTGTCCATCAGAGGGGAGGCGATGAGCACACGGGTGGGCATGAGACATAATGTCATGGAAAGGCTTCGGGAGGTAGAGGGGCGCCTGGCTATGCTGGAAAGCGAAGCTGCGGGTACGAACCTACCCTTCACACCACTGCAAGAGGCACATATACAGCACGCCGAGTTACTAGAGGAGCTGCGAGTGCTGGACTATAGAGAGTACACATGCAGACAACACGCGCAAGTGGAGAGGTCGGGACCCTTGCTAGCTCGTATGGTACGAGACGACCCAGTACAGCTGCCTATAATGGAGATCACCGACCAAGGGGGGTCACCAGTCATGACACAAATAGACATTAACACTGCCTTTAGGGACTACTACGAAACACTGTATGGCCCGCACCGACAACTATCTGAAACGGCGTTTGAGGAGTTTATGGAGGGACTAGATTTGCCACGGCTTGAGGACCATCAGAGTAAGGAGCTGTCACGCCCTATCACGGTTGCGGAGATACGCCAGGCTATACGCGTGCTCCCACGGAATAAAACCCCTGGAATGGACGGCCTCCCGGATGAGTTCTATGGGGCCTTTATAGATCTACTAGCCTCGCGTTTACATGTGGTGTACCAGGAAGTGCTGCGGACACGGGGACTGCCGCAATCGCCACGGCAGGCCCTAATAGTGTCGCTTTTGAAACTGGGCAGGAATGGCTTGCACCTAGCTAACTACAGGCCTCTGTCCTTATTAAATACAGATTATAAAATATTGAGTAAGATCCTTGCGTCGAGACTAGCTCAGTATATTCCGCAGCTGATACATCCTGACCAGTGCGGCTTCGTACCTGGCAGGAGTACGGCTATGAACCTGCGGAGGCTCAGCCAACTCATGCTCTGCGGACAAGCACCGGTGGAAACGGAGGGCTGTATTTCTCTAGACCTGAAGCAGGCATTTGATTCCTTCAGATGGGATTACATGTTTGCGTCGTTCGTGAGGTTTGGGATTCCGCCCGAGTATATTGCCTAGGTCCAGTTATTATATACCCGCCCAACGGCCCGGGTCCGCACGAATAGATGCATTTCGGCACAACTGGACATAGCGAAGGGAACGAGACAGGGATGCCCGTTATCCCCGCTATTGTTTATACTGGCGCTAGAGCCATTGCTCTGCAAACTCCGTAGATCGGCACACCACACAGGCATACGAAGAGGTGGGGCACTTCATGTGGTATCGGCATATGCAGACGATATCATCCTATACTTACATGACCTGAGGGGGGAGCTGGACCCTGTTCCTGTAATCTTCGAAAACTTCCGAGCACTGTCGGGACTTACCATTTGCGAGCCTAAGTCATATGGGTTATGCTTCACCGCATCTGGGACGGCCACTCAACTGCCCTTCGCGCCCCACACTTTCCAGGTGGCGGAGACAACCTTCCGCTGCCTGGAGATACAGGTATACAGAGGGGCGAGGGATATGCTTGATGGCAATCTGGGTAGGGCATCCGCAGCACTGAAATCGCAGGTACAATTCTGGACCGCGTTGCCGTTATCGGTAGCGGGCAGGGTGACCATCTCTAAGATGGTAGTACTGCCCCGCCTTATTTACTACTTCACGAGCCTACCTTTCATGGTACCTGCTTCCATGTTTAAGATGCTGAATACTCTATTAATGGAGCTGGTATGGTGGTCGGGGAGACGACACATTAGCCTGACTAAACTGCAGCTTCCCACCGCGGCGGGCGGTATGGGGGTCCCGGACTTACAGGCGTACAGCTATGCCTGTCAACTGCAATGGCTGGCCTATTGGCTGGCGGGGCGCAATTTGCATGAAATTGACATGTCAGAGGCAGACTGGACTAGGGGGAAGATCCACACCCTGTTACTGCCAAGGGCGAAGGTTCCAGGGTCGACGCCCCCCCTGCTTAGACTCGCGATTAACTGCTGGAGGAGGGCGGTGAAATACACGTCCCCTGCGTCCTCTTATGCCCCCACAATACCACTATTAGGAATCCCTGTGGGAACGGGACCACTATCGAATCAGACGCTCACTATATGGCACGATGCGGGAGTGACACAGGTGGGGGATCTGTTTATAGATGGCCGGGTTATGTCATTCGAGGACTTTCGGAGCACGCACCACATCCCGGGAGGAATGTTTTTAATACATGCAGGGGTGCGTGGCTATATAGCACAGACATGGGCGCCGAACGGGGAAGAGCCACTCACGAACCCGCTGCTAACCATGCAGTACCTAATGGGATCGGGCAGCCACCTGACGAAATGGCTAACGAATGGTATAAGAGAGGGAAGGGCAGTCTCGCTGTAGCCATTGCGAGACAAATGGGAAGGCGATCTAGGGAGACCAGTCAGGGACAAGGAGTGGGAGCGAATTCTCAAATTCCCGAAGAAGGTGTCGAGAAACCCGAAATTTAAACTCATACAGCTTATGATAATGCATAGGGCATACCTAAAACCCCACCGCCTGCACGCAATGTTCCCTAACACAGCTGACACATGCCCCCGATGCGGCGCGGACGATGCGCGACTACTGCATATGTTATGGGACTGCCTGAAACTGGGGTACTATTGGAAGGCAGTTCATGATGCTTTAACTCGGCTGGTCCCTTCCAAACCGTACGCTGCCTTGGAGTATACCATACTGGGGCTGGGACCTGTAGAACGGAAAAAAGCGTAGCTACACAATTCACTGATTTAGCCCTGCTACTTGCTAAACGCACCATAACAATGAAATGGAAGTCGGCTAGACCACCAGATCCAGAGGTGTGGAGGGCAGAGGAGGTGCGCTGGGGGAAGGCAGAGGGCACGACATTGCAACGCGAAGAGCGTAGGGGACTCAGAAAGACCCTAATATCTTTAGATTGGAACACTCTCCTGGGGTCCTTCGAGGCAGGTGACGACACTGCATCTAACGCTTCAACCACCGAGAGTTAGGGTGTGGGATATTGTGCTTGAAGTATATGGAGCTCCCTCTCTGAATGTGGCTAACCCATACTATGGAGGACGTGAGTAGTTCTAGGTGCAAAGAACGGAATCAATATATGCTAGAAATGTATATAGTCCTCTGTAAGGCTACGACAGGATAACAACTGTGAACTGGCTATGCTGGGCTGGGCCAAGTACTGCAAATGATTAATGTGACTAAATGTAAGTGCCAGGGGAGGGAGGGAGAGGGTGGGGGATGTTTATTGGAGAATGTTTGGTAATATATAAAAATGGAAATGTTTGTTTACTGACCAGATACGGCTAACATGTAAGAAATGCAGGCTGTGTAAACTATACTTATGTCGAGACTAATGTATTTGTTCTTACTTACTCTGCTAATAAAAAAAGATTTTCAAAAAAGCTGGGATGTGGGATATACTAAAGCAATCAATATCAGAAATCAATTTGATACAGTTCAAATTTTGGTTGAAATAACGTTAGCATAAACAACCCGCTTATAAGTATTGGGACCGAGCCCACCAGATGCTTAGGGCAACAACCAACATCACAACCATTTCCACTTGGGAAGCGTGCGCTCTCGGGATATTCCGTAGACAGAAGACTGAAGAAGTGCAGTGTCGCTTTATGTCCCTCGCCATCCTCCTAGCAAAAAGAGGAATAGCTATGCACTGGCGGGCCCCGACGGGTCCCCCGATAGCAGCCTGCATAGGAGCTTTGAAAAAATGGGGGAAGGAGGAGGAGGAGGAGGTGACTGTTCCACACTTAAATACATACGTATATTTATGTATTGCGAATGTGTTGAGATATATGAATTGTAAAACCTCAATAAAAAAAATTTAAACAAAAGAAAAAAACAACCCGCTTATAAGGACCATTTTACAGGATCTTTCAAAGATCTAGAGTGTGGCTGCCATTTCCCAAAAGAAATAATCCAACTTTAATAGCAAACGGCTCTTGAAAAAAATAACACATAAAGTGATGGGTCTTTTCATTTTCTGATTGATTTCTTTGATTTTTCAGGCATTGGTGGGTGGTGTTGATTGATCCTAAATCAGTGAGGCAAGTTAATTTTGGAAGTTGACCCTCAATTCAGACTCTGTTTTATTGCTAAATGTAGTATTTGGTGTGATGAATTTTTCTATCGTGATTTGAATTAGGGCAATAAAGCTAAAGTCTAACTTGCTTCCCTTGATTGAAAGGGCTTACCCTCTTCAGAGAAAGAAAAGATTAGCTTTTTAGCACAATTTAAAACATCAAACTCAAGGGGCTAAAATGTATTCATATGGTGTTCATATGATTGTACTGATGGACAGATAAGACTGAGATGTGCAGACATTGAGTTTGAATGTATAGACAAGGAGACAGAGCTCTCAGATAAAGGGCTAGAATGCACAGTTGAAGAATAGAATTGCCATAAAGAGGGTTTGATTGCAATAACAAAGGGGGGGGGGTGCAGTGATACAGGTTAATTACTGAAAGGTAAGGAGTAAAAATAAAATGATAGTAAGGAAAGTATTGCAATGGACGGATAAAGGACTTGAATACACAAAAGGTCTACAGGATATTGATCAACATTTGAAATGCACAGATAGAGGATTGGAGCATAATTAATAGTGTTAAATTACACAGGGTTAGTTCAAATTTTCTAATATGGCGATAAAATGAACTGGCAAACAAAATGCAGAGATATTCAGTTATTGAGTACCAATTAAGTGCCCCAGTGCCACAAAATGTCCTTGTAATGAACAGTTATCGGGTTATATTATTGCACAGCTAGTTAACATGAAAGAATGCAATGATATGGGACTGATGTTTAGAATGCAGTGTGAAGGAGCAGAATGTCCTCAAATTATGCAACACGGTTGAATAAATTATATGACAAAACAGGCAAAGTATGCGTTATATTTGTGGCAGATTCTGTGGTTACATTATGCCACTATTTAGACATTGTAATGCACATGAATTCTGTCAAAGTACATCAACCGAACAGTAAGCAGATTCAATTTTGCAAATAGTTTGCCACTGTGTGGCACCACGAGTGGTGCCTTTTATGTGCCATATGTATCAAGATACCCATTTGCGATTCTCAAATAGCGATTTTTAAGAAATCGCTATTTGAGAATCCTAATGGGTATGTATGTACAAAATCGCATTTGTTTTGCGATTCCTTAGAATTCCTTAATTGCAATTAGCAAATTGCGAATCGCAATTAAGGAAATTTCCGATTCATTTCTATGGGCCAGGAGGCCGATAGGAATGAATGGGAAGTTATTCTCAATTTGCGATTAGCAATTTGCTAATCGCAAATTGAGAATAATTTCAAGGGTGCAGGGGTGTCCAAAGGACACCCTGTTGCACCCCTGAAATATGCATGGGTGCACATGTGGTGCACATACAAGCCCTAAGGTCATGTATGTGCGCCACATGGCACTTTGAAAAATGCAAAAATGTGCATTTTTCAAGGAATTCGCAACTTACCACCAATTAGAAGTTGATGGTAATTTGCGATTCCTTAAGGGCATTTTGCTAATTTGTTTTGCTACATACATTGCATTTAAGGAATCGCAAAATTTCGATTCCTTAAATGCAATTGCAAAATAAGGAATCGCAAATTTTGCGATTCCTTATTTTGCACCAGTTTTGCTTCATACATTCCATTTAGCAAATTCACATTTGGCCCCAAATCAGTTTAAGCCCAGCAGCACCAGCACCACGTCCATTCTGTCAGCAGACAGAAAAAAATGAACAGGCAGAATGTTGGGTAAGTACTGCTTATGTACTCCGAGTGGGAGGGGCAGGGTTAGGGTCCCAGCATTCCTCTGACTTTTTTTCTGTCCGGAGATGAGTTATCTCCACTCTGTTAATGAATGGGTCGAAGACATGAGGGACCTGGGGGTAATGCTGCAGCCCCAGAATCTCCTCAATTCAATAGTCATGAGTGTAGGGTTAGTATTCATTGGTAAAAAGGTAGAACTGAACTAGTAGTGTAGTGAAATTCACTTAAGATCCGGATGGAAAGTAACTACAAGGCTTACAATGTTCTGAAACAGTTTACAACCCACCATATGCTAAAAGTACTTTCAAGTAGTAAACCAAATATTTGTCAATTGAAAGGCTAAAGCGTGAATGCGCCAAAAATGGTTAAAAAAAATAATTACATTTTAAATATTGATACAGGCAGTCCAGAAAAGCAATACATGCATTCCCATTAATTCGTGTCCCTATGCTGCGTTTGTTGCTTATCTGCAGCAGCATGGCTTCTGTAATTAAATCACGAAAATAGCACATGATCCACAAAGAGCAATTTAATTTCAGTTTGTAAATTGGCATTTTTAAGAATAAAGTCATTTTTAATTTGAAATCATCAACCGAGGAGCTCTAGTTTTAACTATTTGGACTGCAGTAGCTGAAAAATAAGGGTTCGATGCCAAAAGACAGTAAGTTGCAGTTCTGCCAAGAAGCAATTAGAAGCCAATCTTCGGTGCGCCACTAACGTCAGTGCACCGAAGCAGGGTTTTGATGCACTGTGGGGTCGAGAGCACAGAGATAAATTACAGTGCACTGTGAGGGGGTTCCAGGTCACTGAATCAGGAGTCAGTTCACCAAATGAGGAATCTAATGCACTGGTTGGGGGAAGATTTCATAGGCTTAGCGGTTGCAATGATGACGATGGTGTATTACACTTGTACCAAACTTCATAGCTTCTATCGTTTCTAGGCGCTAGTTTTACACTGTTAAGACAACTGAATCCGGGTTTGGGGTGTGTGTGTGGCACTAAAGCAGGGTTAGAATGAACTGATTGAAGTTTAGAATAGACCACAATAGAGCAGGAATACACAGCTTTATGGCTAAAATGCACTGATATAGAATGATAATGCATAAATAAACAGTCAGATCACACTAATTCATATTGCACTGTTAAAAGGTTGCAATGTACCAATTCAGAGTTAATACACACAGAATGTAAATGTAAATGTTTTTGTACAGCGCGCAACTACCCGGACCAGGTCTCCCGGCGCTTGTACTCATACCGCTAAGGAACCCTTCCTGGTTTTCCTTGTGAAGTGTCCACTCCTGGACACCCCCATGGTGAAACCAGGCATCCTCGCGCTGTTGGGGCCGTTGTGGAGATTAAGCCAGCTATTGCCCATAGCTGCAGCGTGGGACCAATGATTAGAATAGGCACTGAGGCGAGAATATCAGACTATGTCAGAGGAATTTGAGCCCGAGACCCGCCGAGGCGGGAATTGAACCCCGGTCCCGGGCCAGAACTCTGCATCAAGGTCTGCCGCTCTAACCATTGAGCCACACTTCTCCACTAAAGGAACAGAAGGAACACTGGACTGTTCATATATACAAGGTTACAATACACAGATCAAGGGTTGCCTATTCTAGTAGGAGGCTAGAATCTGCTGATTGGTACACAGTACATTGATATAAAGTTACAATACACAGATTATTGGCTAGAAAGCCCATAAAGGCATGGGGAACACTGATACAATTGAGTATGTACTTCTAAAGGGTTAACAAGCAGATAAAGGTAAGGGTTTTGATGCACGCCCAAAAGGTTAGATTGCCTAGGTGGAGAGTTTTGAATTCACATAAAATCAGTTAAACACTAGGGAAATGGTTGGAACGCACAAGTAAAGGATTTACATGAGCCAAAGAAGAATAGATTAGCCAGGACAGGTAAAGGCTTAGAATGCACTGGTGTATGATTATAGTGCACATATTAGGGGCTATAATGAATATATAAAGGGTCACTGTGCAGATAATGAATTAGAATACACCTGCAAAGGGTTAATAAGGACTCATATAAGTGGTTTTACATGAAAAGCAAAAGTTTACAATTGATGGATGTGGGGCTACAAAATGGTGGAATGGATAGAAAAAGGTTTAGAAATGGCTGAGAGAGGGAATCAGTACATGCATAAAGGTTACAAAGAGCTGCTAAAGGCCTATAAGGTGCAGACAACTGGTGAGATAGTACTGGTCAAGCGTTAGCAGATCTTGATATATAACATAGGTAACACGTATATAGTGCAGGTATATGGAGTGAACCATCTCGAGGTGCACGGGTGAAGCAGGCATGGACACTAAAGAGCGAACTGGACTCTCAAAACAAAGTGTGTTTGGATAAAGCCCTAAATATGGGAGGATCAGATTCTTGTCAAAGGTTGATGAGTAGTGCGTCCCAGAGTTGAGGGCCTAAGGTACTGAATCACTGCCTCGCTTTAGTGCTTGGAGGAAAATGGTGACAGGCGTCTGCGTTGAGTATATACCAGTAAGAACAAGCACAGGAACGCGCAGAAATCTCTGCTGGTTTAATGGTCCCATTGTCACTTTCAAAAGGACTTTTTGTAACTTGTAAGGCAGATTGCTCATTCACAAGTCAGTCATTAACCCCTAGGAAAGCCCACATTGTGTGACTTTCAGTTTGCCTTCATTCATACAGTAAATTGAGGCCACTGACAAATTTGCTGATAATAAAGTCACTGAAATCCAGAAATACATATTCAGATCTATGGTTTTCCTGGCAGCCTGAATACACAAATTCATGAATGCCCTGCTTATTTCATCACAAAGTTGACTTGAGTGCTCAGAAACGGAAATCGCTTTGGACTACCTTTTTGGACTCTGATGTGCTACCAGCACTGGTTTCCTAACTTGGAGGGTGCAGTTTTCAGTCTGGTAAGCAAGAATTGCCCCATGGCGTGGGTTCCACCCTCTTCCGGGTTTCTGTAGCAGGTGATAGCCAAACAACCATGAAGCATTCTGAAGAGCTGACATTGTTCTTTTGCATGGAATGACTTTGGGTTTAGTATTTGTACCGAATTGGAGATCACCTTAGCTTAGCAGCTCTCTCTGATGAATTCCTGCACAGCAGATAAGATAATGTCTCTCTTTAGCTTGCAGGACTTGTCCACACTTCTCACTGTGGTCTATTCCATTTTCGTCAGTGCCTTAGTGACGTAGTCTACTCTGATCTGGTGCAGCTAATTTTTCATGAAAATGTGCCATGTGTGAATTTAGAGGCCTACTTTTTCTCACAACCATCTGTTGAGCAATAAGTACCTCAGTGTTCTCCACTCGTAGCACATCTTTTTAACATTTTCGGTCTGGAGACCTAAACAAAAAGCCAAAAAGACATAAGGAGGCGGGGTAAATGTGCTCTCACCCCATAGGCCTGGTGGTGAGGCCCAAGAGGGACCATGCCTGGGGCAAAAAACCTTTTTAAAAAATGTATTGCAAATTCACTGAGTATCCATTGCCAAATCTTTTAAAAAAAATAAGCATGGTCTCTGGCGCTTCTTTTCTAAACCACCAGGGGTTGGGGTTGGGCCAGGGCCTGGGGTGGACTATCCTTTATATTTATTTTGGGGGGGGCTGCATATGGCTCCCCTCCCTATGCCATTTTTGCGCTCAGAGATGCCATTCTCAGGCCCAACGTATTTTTTTTTAGGAGTAAAGGCACATGGCACCCATTTCCTGGCTGTCTTTGGCCCTGAGGACAACATCCCCCGGGGCGCGACGTATTTGTTAGGAAGAGGGGCTCGCGTCTCCCTACCCAGGCCACTTTTGGATCCGGGACCCCATTCCCTGGGGCCTGATGTTTTTTTCGGGGTGCACAGTACTTCTTCCCGAGCTGCTTGCAGCCCTGGAGATCCCAGGGCATGTTTTTAGGGGAGGGGGCTTCATGGCACCCCTCCCGAAGCCTCTAAATGCCCTGGGGATGACATCCCAAGGGGCCGCTAAAGTAAATAAATGAAAGGGGGACCACACAGCCCCCTTTCTTGAGCCATTAGGGTGCATGATGTGTCCTGGGGAGCCCACCCCCGGAACACAGTGGTTTCCCTGCCCTCACCAGCGCGGGCAGGGATACCAACCACTATGACTATATCTGGTGAATTTTAGTTTTTTTTTAATTTCATTGTCACATTGTTACTGATCATTTCACTGAACTATAACGTTGCTTTAACCTTTGTTTTTTTCATCTTCAAGGCACAAAACACTACCCTTTCAGGCTTAGAGTGCAGCATAAATTATGCGAAAAAGAATAGGGAGCCCTGGGGAGCTCCGAAGTTTTAGGTGGAGAGCAGCTCTTTTATATAGAGCACTGTACAACACCACCGGCACGCCCAATCTGCTAACCTCAAATGCCTGTTTATCTGACAGATCTTTTAAGAATATGATCAGCACAGTGACATCCATGCCGAGTCAGAAGGTGACAACGCCTTTTGCCGTTTTTACAGCAAAGTCTTTAAGCATAGTAAGTGCCATCCAGACGAGTTGAAAAAAGACAAAAGCCTTTACCATTCTACACACAGAATTACTGCTTTAGATTGGTAAAATACCATTCAAGCCAACCTGAAATGAACAAAATCAGGGGTTTCGGTTAGCCTTTTTCACCCAAGGGTGTACTCGTGTCATTAACATTTTGCTTCTGCCCTCGAGAGCATCAACCCGTGCACAGGACAACCCACATTAGCCATTAGATTTTTCCAGTTTGAGCAATGGCATTTTGTAGATGTGCACATCTGCCTTAGATTGTAGTCCACTTCAGTACCAGGGTTGGTTGGATAACCTGTGATTTCATTTCATGTTTAAAAAAAAAAAATTTGGGTAATGGATCAAATGTTACGTTTTTTTGTGCAAACTTATAAACACCGCCTGTAGATGGTGACATCATTATATTTTTACTATTGTTAATGCCAATTTCTCGTTTGCCAAAAAATGCAGGCTTGCCATATGCAGATCTATTGGCTTTGCTAATGCTTATTCTTTTTAGTTTTCACCAGCACTGCCTGTGCAGATAAAATATTAAATGCAGACAATTATAAATTATCTGCAAGCGACAGTTTGATTTCAATTTGTAAGGTGCCAGTTTCTGAAGTTCTGATTTCATTAAAGAAATGGAGGTGAGTATTATGCTTTCTAATCAGGTTTTGATTTGAAGATGGGCCAAGTAAGATGAAAACAACTCTATTGCCAAGAAGCACAGAACACTAATGACAATGAAGTAATCTCAACTGATCAGAAGGAATATGCAGGGGAGAGGCATTCGAGTGAAGCAGACAGACCTCTTTTGTTGCTGCTTCCTGTCCGACTTCTGGGAGCTGCAGCACACTTATGCAGCTAGCAGTGACTGAAGGCAGTCTACTGTGTTGGGGGCTCCCAGATCTCTTCTGGAAGCAGAATACTTGTTCCCAGGCTGCTCTTCTTGACCACCTCCTTGCTGCCGGCGTGTGCTGTGACCCCAAGTTCTTGGACCAGACACGCGTGGAGTGCCCGCCACATCATTCTATGGTCTTCCTCTGAGTGGATTTTGGCTATTGGAATTAAATCCCCCCAGGACCGGTTTTGTCCTAGTTGGGCCTCTTCAGTCGTATGCAGCTTGGTCCCAGTGGCAAAGTGTGCAAGGGACCCACATTTTGCATATGGCCATGTCTGAACTGTGGTGGCAGAGTGGACGAAAGAACGGTGATGGATCAAACCCAGATCTGTTGACTGGGTGTGAGTGTTTGATTGGTTCAGATGCTCCGTCCATCACCACCACCCCCTTTTTGTACCGCAGGGACCCACATCTGGGGATATCCTAGGCCACTTAGGGTGTTATATCAAACACACAAAAAGTGATAGCAGGAATGGTTGCAGTAAATCCAACCAGGGACAATCGCTCAGGGTAGCCTTCCAACCCATCGTTTTTTGCCCACAAAGGACAAAAAACAGAACTCCAGTCTAAAATCTCAAAATTTAACAACCAAGGGGAACTCCGCCAATTATTTTTTGTTGCATCATTCAGCATCCCTCATGAACTTCTCTTTTAAGAAGGGCATGAAAGAATGATTTACTTAACTGACAAAATATTATCCGAAACTAACGCAGAATCTCTCCCCTTAAGCACGAAGGGGCATATTTACAAGCCCCTAGTGCCACCGGAGCATAATTTATTTTTTACGCTCTGGTGGCGCTCTATGCTAGCCCATCCTTACAAGGCAGCGCTAAGCTACTTTGCACGGCTTAACACAGCCATGTAAATGTAGTTCTCTGCAACGCAATTTCTGCGGCAAAAGGGTGTGCGATGGGTGTTGCTGTGGACGTTCCCAGCTACACCCTTGGCTTTTTGACACTGCCCCAGATTTACAAGTATTTGTGAATCTGAGGCAGCGCCAAAAAGTAACACCTTTTAAAATGAGGTGTTAATGTGGCGCAATGAGGAGAAATACTTTTATTTCTCCTCGTCTTTTGCTCTTTCTATGCGTGCTGCATTCTGCAGCCAACATAGAAGGAGCAACACGCTGTTAATGATTGTTGTGCAGGATGGTGTCCCTTCCTGCACAAACACACTCTCCCTGCAAAGCAGGCAAGCTTGCACCAGGGCGCCACTGTGCCTGCGTTGGAGCTAGGCAGCACAGAGGTGAGCACAGGGATGCGCTGTATTCTTGTTAACACAGCGCGTCCCTGCGCTTTGAAAATGACGCAGCTCGGCACAGCAAAATTGATTGCAGCACAGCGCTGCATAATTTTCCTGTAAATATGCCCCTAAGTACCAGTGCTAGTCTTCGTAAAACCGGGCTCCTTTCCTGTAAACCTGTTGCCGCTAATTTTTAAGATCAAGGACCTGGTTCTACTTTTCTGGGAAGCTGAACGTGAGTCACCTCCATTACCGAGATGAACTGGCAAGTATTCCTGACGCTAGACCAACATAAATTATGGTAGTAGTGAATGTCAAGCACATATGCCTGCTGCTGTCTTAAAGATTGTATTGATCAACACCACTTTGTAAATAAGATGATACCTGAATTGTTGCCTTTCACACAAAGTTCAATTTCTCTGTCAAGTGCAAAAACTCGGTCCACGCCATATAAGACTAATGAAAAATAAATGAAGTGCTAGATTGCACAGCTAAAGAAGTGTCATTGCACTGATAAATGCTTTTAATATCAACATAAAGCTTTAGAATGCACCAATCAAGTCTGAAGTTTGAAGTTTGAAGTTTGAAGTTTATTGGTTTGTATAGCGCTGAATCACCCATGAGGGTATCTCGGCGCTTGGGACGGCAGAGAACAACAGAGAACAAAAAATTAGAAAAGATGGGTTTTTAGCAGCTTTCTGAATTGGCGCAATTGAGACTAGAATGCACATATAAAGGGTAACAATGCACCGATAAATCGGTGGACGGCACCAATTCATGAAGAACAAAGCATAGGAGACACATTAAAGGATTCAAGTGCACTGTTATGGGGTTAGCATGTACTAAGCTAGGGTTAAGAGGAATGCACTAAAGGAGGGTTATAATATACCAATGTACATCAAGATGTCTTTCATAAAAGTTTAGTATGGATAAATAAAAAGCCAGAATGAACCCATGATTGTTAGACGGTACAAGTAGGGCGTTGATTGTTCTGCTAAAGATTTGGATTGTGTATTAGAGTTGACCAATAATGTGCAAGTGATCAATTTCTGAAGGAGAACCCTCTGCTTAGGATCGGAATCCACAAATATATGGTTAGAATGTCTAGATACAGAGTTAGAATGTCCAAATGCAGGGTTAGAATCCATTGAACCATGGTCAGCATGCAATGATACAGGTTTAGACTGAATCAATAGATTGATAGGGCACACTTAAAGACAGAATGGGCCATGATCAGGTGGGATTGTTTTTTCCATTTAACTTTAACCAACAGGGCATCAACCACCAGACATACCCTTCCTTTTGCTAAACTTGTCTTTCACATGGCTCTTGTGTTCAAAACAGTTGGGTCAAAATCCAAGTAAAGGATATGTTGAAACAGTACAGTCACAATGATGAATATTAAACCAAAAAGAGTGAAAGTGATAGTGGGCGCAAGAATACAAAAAATTTATTCGAAATGCAATATTCTCGCGTTAACCGTTACTGATTGATGATTCAGCTCATTACACTTATTTCGGTTTCACCACTGGAAGGACCATGACTATGGATATTACAAGTTCAATTCACAGATTACAGGACACAATGTTATATCATTCTTATGACATGTTATTTATTTGTAAAGTGCATCATTCACATGGAGGCTTTTCAAGTAATTTGATGAACTAACTTTAGGAGTTTATTAAGAAAACAACTGTTTTCAATCATGTCTTAACCGTAGGCGATCACCCTACTCCCCTAAAGTCCAAGGGCAGATCCTTCCTTAGCTTTATTACGAGGTATAAAAGGCACAGCAAACTCTGGGATGCACAAACATTATTGACTCCTGATCTCAGGGTGTGCCTGACAGGTAGCAAGTGAACTTCTCCTATAAAAAAGCAGGTCCATTCCTTAGTATGTTCTGTGATTGATAGACTAATTCTCTAAATATCCTCTCTGCTATGCTGGTAGCCAATGCAAAGGACAGATGGCAAGAGATGTGTAAATAATTTCCCCAACTTTTAGCAGAAAAATTGCTGCTGCATTTTGAATTTAATGGACTTTATCGCAACCTTTTTACTAACCCAAGAACAACCTGTAGCTGTAATCCTATCTTGAAAACACTATGTGATGTGGAAATTACAAAATAGTAGGGTCCTCTAATGTAAAGTTACGAGAAAAAAAATGTTAAAAGCCAGAAACCCATACATCAAAGGTCTCAGGAACAAACAGTTTCTACATTTGTGTTTTATGTAAGCACATTGATTCTCATCAATGATCAGATCTCTGTCATGCACCCGCCGGTTCTATGTGCTACATCAATTAAATCATCATTCAAACAGAACAATTCTCTGGGGTCTTCAGCCTATGTGTAAACACTTAAGACAAACCCTCTAAACAATTCCATAAAGTTTATGTTAAAAATTATGAAGAAAGTGGGAAGACGGATAATGCAAGGGCTACCCCACAAGTGAGTTACTGAGACTTTAGTACAGATGGGGAAAGGTAACAGTCTGTCCACTCATGTACATTCTATCCTATCTAGTATCCTTAGACATGCTCAAGCCTGGTAAGAGCTTTCTAACAGGGGGATGTGATCATCAATGTTGAAGGACATGGAAAGGTCAATGAAGATAAAACACCACAAGCATCAATCCGTGTTGGTTGCTGGTACCAAGTTGTCAAATAGATATTACAATCCAACATGGCATTGGATTTGAACAAGGGTGGCTAACTCTGTGAGCTTTTATCTACAACAAAAGTTATAATACTGGGTAATTGGTTAGGCAACACTTATTCAAAAAGTCTGCAAATTCTCATTCTGAAATTAAACTGAAAAAACATGTTATCAGTGTCAGGGTCATTAAAACATAATTTTCAATTATTAGTGTAATGAAAGTTTCTTGCCTGATCTTTATTTTGTTAACAAAGTAGATTAGAAGGCGGTCTCAAAGGTATTTCGTGGGGAATAATGGAGGGGATAGCACAGTCACCATTTGAAGACAAGGAATCACTTTGAAGTCTTCGTTGGCCAAATGCCGAGTCTCAGATAGTCAGATCACTCACTAAAGGTTTTTTAGATTTTATAATCAGTTTTTCAGTCTGTTAATGTTTATTCCAATCCACATTTATCTGAGCGTACGGGTGGCATAATTGGCATTATGTCCTCTTGGCACAATTCTCTTTCAGTTCATGGGACTAGCACTGTTGTAAAGGCCAACTAAAAATGATTTTCTTTTTCAATTTATGAGGAGACAGAAAATTGTACAATGAAATGGTGTAGAGCTAGAATGATTCATACATGGAGAGCCAAAGCATTGTACGGAAGAGATGTTACACTGCAGTGATACGTAGGGGCTGATTTATTAAGGATCTGCGTTGTCCTTGCGTGCCGCAAGTAGTCGCAACAAAAGCCCCTAATTGTGGCTTTCAGAGCCATGCAAAACTGCATTGCTTGGCTTTGAGTGGTTTAGTAAATACAAAGAATCGCAAGGCAGCCCTGTGCATAAAGGAGGCGTTCCTCAGATGGAGCATGGCCGTTCCCCTTCATCCACCCATGGATTTTGACACAATCCCAGATTTACTAAGGTGACTAAACCTGGGAATGCACCAAAATGCTACGCCTCCCTGAACCAGGCGTATCATGAAGAAATATCTATATTTCTGCTGCATTCTAAAGCACACATAGAAAGAGGAAAATGGCTTTAAGGATCGTTTGGTGCAGGAAGGTATCCCTTCTGTACAAAAACAATCCTGCCTGTAACACAGGAACCCTCGCACCATGGTGCAAGGGTGCCTGAATTGACACTTGGCAGCTCACAGTGTGAGAGATCTATCAGACAGCAATAATGCACCATATCTTAATAGATATGAGGCATTTCTGTTGTCTTCTTTTCATGCAATGCAGTGCACTTTGTTTGCTGCCCTTCGTGAAAAATGAGTAAATATACCCCATAATATATAAAGGGTTTGAATGGATGGCTAGTGTATTAGATTCATATAGGTCTTGGTTAAATGATACAGGGTTGGAATTTACAGATTTAGGCCCGACTTAAAGTTTTGTGGAGAGAGTACTCCATCACAAATCCAACAAAGCCCCTCTTTGCAAAATTGAAAGTCCGCCAGCTTCATTTAGAGTATGGTGGACTTTCGGTATGTTGACCACAGACATTAAATGACTGTGAGAAACTAATTTTGTCCTCCTCATTCGGTATGATGAATATACTAATAAAGCATGCGGAGAGGAGAAGGGTAACTTTACTTCTTGAGATAGAGACACGAGGGCAAAAGCAAGGATCTTCTCCCTTCCTAGCGATTGGACATCCAAACATAATAACATTACTTAGTGTGCTGACAAAAAGTGTTAATCTTTAAAACATGTTGTGAATGACTGTATTTGTATATATATGATTACAGCCTTGAAGACGTCACTGCGTGACAACACGTGTTGGCTGATTTTCCTGTTTTTAATACATGCTACAGTCTACAACCATCTGACATTTGTCTTCAATTTTATAATGAATAATCATGTGAGTATGACATTTTGAAACTACTCTCTTTGACTATTGTTGGGAGTGCTTTGGTACTACGTTCATATATATCTGCACAGAGGTACCTGTACTAATGTGTTTTACGCATCCATGGTAGTAGGATGATTTGTACCAATATAGCACCAAATAGATACTTCTCGATATTTTCTTACAATTAATTGCACATGACAGAAAATGTACAGTCGACAAAATCTCAACTACCTGTTCAAATTATCTGTACAAAATGAGAGTGTACAGAGACAATTATTTGATACAGGGTTCGATTTTACAGAAATAGGTTTAGAAGCATTTTGAAAACATACTAGGTTGGTACACACCAATCCTGTTTTACACCTGGTAACAAATTGTCCACCTTAACCCCTCCCATGCTGGTGACGGAACCGCTCCGTCACCAGCCTCGGTCGCGCTGTGCTGGTGACGGAGCGGTTCCGTCACGGCCCACTCTGCGCGCCTCCGCAGTGCTGATTTCGCGCCTGCGCGGCGCGTTCTATTGAGCAGGCGAGGCCGTGACGGAACCGCTCCATCACAAGCACAGCGCGCCCGAGGCTTGTGACGGAGCGGTTCCGTCACGATCATGGGAACGCCGCGTGGCCCCCCTAGCGCTGCGGCGGAATTGCCGCCCCAGCGAAGGGGTTAAAACCAGTTGTTGGCAACCTCTGAAAGTTTGATGAAGGTCATCCCTGTTTCCCTTATCCTACTGGAGCTAATGGCTGCATATGACTAGGTCAATCATAAAATTCTCCTAGCCGTCCTTCAAAATAGCATATTTACGGCTGGAATTGTACTTAAATGATTCCTACCTCTCAAAGTACACTCAATTCGTCAAAATTGGTAAATCTTTCCTTTGGCATGCTACGGAGTTCTGTGTTAGCACTCATCCTTGCCACAAGTACATTGAACAGCTTGGTGAGTTTCTCACTGAACTAGGAATCTACTTCCATCAATATCTGGGTACCACTTACTTTTATCTAAAGATGGTCTCACCCAATGACAATCCCTATTCATGCCTGAATAACATGACAAAATATTAATATTACAAAATGGATGGAGCAGAGGCACTTGGAGTTCATCCCCCTTAGGTCTGAATTTCTGTCCTAATCAAAATAATCCCACAAAGCAACCTGGGACAGATGTCCTGAAAGATGCCGTTATAACTCCTGCTCAACGTGGCCTCAGCTGCCTCCCTGGGCTTCCAGCTGGAATGAATCTCCACCTTAAACACCACAGCTACACCAAGGCTAAATAACCTAGGTATAACTTACAGCCACGAGGCACCTCAAATGCATACTGTCAGAGCATGATCAGCTGCTGGGGCCAGTTTCTTCCCATCTGTAAAATGGATGAACGCACTTCTCGGGGCCCCCCAAAAATGTCTCGCTCCCCTAAAACCGCTCTCTGGTCATTCCTGGCTAATACCAAGATAACCAAACGCATCACCTTTGCTCTTTTGTCTTATCAAACAGCTGCCTATTGAGGTAGGCAAACCTGCCTGCCTAAGACACAAAGCTCTGAAATAAAAAAAAACACAAACTATCTGATCCAGAAGCTACAGGACGGCTTTACCATCAATTCACACAGTGCAGTGCAGCAGACGCAAATGCTGCGCTGCACTACGTGAAAAGGAGCGAGGAGGAGAGCGGCATATTTACAAAAACATGGCACTCTCCACCCCTTTCCCTAGCGCCGGTGCTGAAATTGACTGCCGTGGGCCACAGAGACACCTTTGTGCCATGGTGCAAGGGTGTCTCCGTGAGTCTAGCATAGGTTTTGTACTGGAAGGAAACCCTTCCAGGACAAAATACCCTGCTTATGCTAACTTTAGCCCTTTTCCGTCTTTGTATGTGTGCTATACAGTGTAGCATATGCACGAAGTCAGAAAAGAAAGGAGAAATGAAAGCATTTCTCCTTCCTAGCGCCTATTTAAAAAGAGGGCCTGTTTTTCTGATGCTAAACCCTGTCTACTTTACTAAGTAAATAGTATTTAGCATCAAAAACCTTGGGTGGTTGCATGGGAGTACCTATGCACTATCCATGGCACGTCCCTTTGGCTCTAAGGGCCATATGTAGGTAAATGGCATTTACCGAATCGTAAATACCGAATTTTACCGATTCGGTATTTACAAATCGGTAAATGCCATGTAGGTAATTATTCGGTATCAATTACCGAATCATTATGATTCCGTAACTCCGAATCGGTATTTACCGATTCGGTAATTGCCATTGATTCCTATGGGCCTTGAGGCCCATAGGAATCAATGGCAATTATCGAATCGGTAAATACCGATTCGGTAAATTTACTGAATTGTCAAGGGGGACAGCTTGTTGCACCCCTGAATCTGGCTTGTGTGCCATGTGACACACATACATGCCCTTAGGGCATGTATGTGTGGTGTAGATGCACAGATGTTTGTTATTCAATAGTATTTCATGGTAAATAACGAATTCCTAAGGGCCTGTGGCACTGTTTCCAGTGCCACCTACATCCCATATTACCGATTCTGTACATTTACCGATTCGGTAATTTACAGATTCGGTAAATTTACCGATATGGTAAATTTACAGAATCGGTAATTTTCTGGCCCCCTACATCTGAAACTACAAATACCGGTCGGTAACGGCCGAAATCGGCCGTTACCGACCGGTATTTGGCCACCTGCATATGGCCCTAAGTATTGCAAAACAGTGCTATATGCTGCTTTGCGTTACTTATCACATTTTTTCCTGCACTAGTTTAGCACTGGAAAGTAAATTGGAACAAATATATTTTGCGCCGAATTGCTTCACTTTTGTGACGCAAACATGTCATAAAATCTTAGTAAACCTACCCCTCAAGGCTGCTGGAGGTCCATAATCTTTAGAAGCAAAAACAAACTCCTACTTGACACAATTCTCTTTAGAAAGAGCACATATCGACAGTGGCATAGCTAGAGGGCCAGGGGCCCTGCTGCAAACAAGGAATATTGACTCCTAGTCCTCTGAATCGGTAATAATGTAAAGCCAAAAGTCAGGTTCAGTGGCCTCCTAAGCCCTGGGTCCCTGGTGCCACTGCACCTGCTGCACTATTGATAGCTGTGCTCTTAGATGTCTAGGTACTTCCTGGGCAACGTTAGAAGGCTCTGCCCTGTTCATTTGAAAGCCCACTCATTTCCTATCGTTAATAAATTGTTAATGAACCTGCTCATTAAAAAACACTATTTAAATGCACAATGCACAACGCTCGTCCTTAACGAGTTTCTTCTCTCTTTACATCTGCTTTGCTATTCAAGATCTGCCTCAAAAGGTAATCTTTACGGCAATTGAAGATTTTTGAAGATTGCCTGCTGTTCCTTTTTTTTAATTTTAAACTCTTCTTTTTTATACAACCGGTATAATATAACTGTACTGTGAAACTGATGTAGTATTTCTTTACCATGATTGTGTACATAAAATACCATTACATTTCCCATTGGCGGCCCCTCTGCTATGACGGAGGAGCATCGCCTCACTGCTTTCAAGCAGTGCCAGAAGCAAAAAAAAAAAAATGATAATAACTTTCAGGTATTATCATTTTATGCTTGTGCTGCTTTGCGGGCAGGTGAGCGGGGCTGCTCTGCTCTCCAAGCAGGGATGTAGAGGAGTAGTTTGCCCACTCTTGAGTGCGCAGTGACTGTTTGGTCCGCCCTCTGGGTCCGTTCAAACCAGTCATGCGCACTTTCCCCCTTCTCAGTGCAGGCTGCATTACAGCCTGTATGGAGAACATGCCCACTCCACCAGCTCCTGGCTAAGTGGCGTGTCACGGTGCTCAGACCAATCACAATGTTGCAGTGTTGTGATTGGTTTAGGGGAGAGAGCCTGGCTCCCTGCTCTTTGATCCTGAAGTCGGAGGCAGGAGAACAGGAGCAGAGGTGCGGGACCAAGGTAAATTATTTAATTATTTATTTCCTCCCTCCCACAATCATGAGCCTAAACCCTCGCCCTAAACCCTCGCTCCTGCCCCCCGCAAGCCATGCCTGCCGCCACTGACTTTTCCATTAGAACATACTTGTCTTAACAAGCGTATGTATAGCTGTACAAGTTCTATAAAAAAAAATATGTTTTTATATTTGCTATAAATAACTTTAAAAACGAAGCATTCAAGTTTCCACTTTTTAAAACAAGCATGGATATATAAAATCAAAAGAAAGTGCTTATTCGAGGTTAGAAAGAAGCTAAGTCATGTGCATTGATTTACAATGCATAAAGGGCTAAAATGTAAATTTTGGAAAAACACTGCAATCCACTGATACAGGATTAGAATGCACTGCACGTATGCAGGGTTACAATAAACAATTATTGTGGCAAAATGGACTGGTGAAGTGTAGAAATCAGTGATAAGGGTTAAAATTGAACTGATAAAAGTTTGGAATTAACTCTCGCAGCACAGACACAACTGAAATGTACAAATACATTGTTTGAATTGCAGAATCTTAGTTACAGTTAGTTCTGATCGAATCTTTATATCTTAACAAAATACAAAATGTGCCACATTTTTCTTCATTGATGATGTTTGAAAAATGTGTGCTGCTTCACTGTCGTTTGTGGTGGTTTGGTGGTTCATGTAGGTTATTGGAAAGAGTGAACAATGGGACTATTTTTTGCATGGTTGTAAATTAATTATTGATCAAGAAACAGATATTTTAACTTGTCTCTATCACTTTTCTGGTAAAGTTTCTATAAGTTTGATATATCAGAAGTTCACCTTGCATGCTAAGGGTGACAGCGTGTTATTAGCTTCCAAATGGAGGAGGTTGCTTGTCTCTGAAATCTCAGCTGCAGAGATAAAGGAGGCTTTTGAAGCTGTAGATCGGGTAGCGCTCTCTGTGAGCAGGCCCGGACTGGCCGTTGCGGGCACCGGGCAATCCCCCAGTGCGCCGCCCTGTCTGTGAGTCTTAAGTTGCAGCGATTTAGAACAGGTTGCATGCTTTACTATACTCCTGATCGGCTCTCAAACTGTTCACTGTCCTGAGACCCTGACTAGGCGTACCGTCTGAAATGTCTTCTCTTTGTGGCTGATATAGTACATATGTGTACCGGGTGTCCGGAGCTTCAGGATTTCTGTAACAGTCTGTTCAATTTATAGTGTCTCACTTGGGCTCAGAATTTCAACTGTCTATAAAATAATTTATGTTGGGATATACACCGGGCCTTGATTTTAGAGATTTCATTATTTTCTATTATAATTGTTTTTTTTTTTAATAAATATGTTTTATTATTACCAAAACATAACAATTCAATCATTATCAGAGTATGTAGGCAAGCAAGTACTTATGCAATAGTAATACAACCTGATCACGCCCAGGGAACACGTAACACAGCCATACACGACTTGCATTGCGTTCCGCTCTTCAATACAAAAGTGGCAAACATCAACAAGGTCCTTGATAGGCAAATGTATTAGTAGCACCTAATTGTTATTGAGAATAATGTAAGACACCCTTGCCACACATTTAATACTACTAAACAAACACCCCCCCACCTCCCTCTTATCCCTCCCGGCATGTCACACCTAACAAAGATTCTGGCAACAACAAAGGGGTACAATAAAGGTATACTGCATCAAGCATGAGGAAGCCCCACAGTGTCAGGGGCGGATGTAGATAAAGACACAATGGGTACACACAACAAATTATAGAGAATACAGCGGTCAGGACAGACCAGCTGGGTCCCCAGCCACAAGGTCTTCATCCAGATCCGTTTCTGGGATTTTCAGCAAATCCACTAATGTTTCCCAAGCCATTGCTGCCTCCAGAGCTTTCTCACTATTTGCCCTTGTAGCCAGCTGTAATCTAACAGTGCCCTCACATTCCTCCCATTTAAGGAGGTCAGCCATCCATCTCTGAGCACTAGGGCCCCTCTTGGATTTTCAAAGTGCTATAATGTCTCTTTTAGCCAAGAGAAGGCCCAAGTCCAAAAACTTACTAGTAATCTTGTTCTTAGATGTTTGGGGGAACCATGTAGCAGACAAAGGCCTATAGTGGGCTCCACATCTCTCTCAGTGATTTCACACAATAGTGTAACAACCTCTTCGCAAATAAGTCCTAAGCTGGGGGCAGTCCCACATCATGTGACGAAAATCTCCACCCTCCGTGTTGCAGCGTGGGCACATTGCCGTATCTGTGTTGAAATATTTAATAATTTTTGCAGGGGTAAGGTACGCTCTGTGTAGTATAAAAAATGCACCAGTTGGAAGTGGGTATTTCTAGAACTTTTCCACGCCCGTTCAACTAGCTCAGCCCATACTTTCTCAGGAATCTCTTCACCTAAATCCTCCTCCCACTTCTGTCGTAATGTCAGTAACGGAGTCAGTGCCTCATGTGTCATACGCCTATAGAGGCAGGTAACTGCCTTAAAGGTTCCTGCCACAAATACTACATACTGGCAGGCCATTGACGTTTGTGGTTTAATCAGCCCCTCTCTGTAATGTTTTTGAATGGCAGCAACAAGCGCCGAGTGGAGCAGAAAGTCCCCGCGAGACAGATCGTACCGTTCCTGTAATGCACCAAAGGGAAGCAAGGTATTGTCCTCATATAGATCCCCCAGTGTAGTCAGACCCTTCTCCTTCTTTCCAGTCAGTCAGCGCGGACCAGTTACCCACATGCGGTAGAGCAGTGCACATGGCCAAAGGGATCAGAGGGGCATATGGACGCGCGATCTGCGCTCTCCTTTGGCTCCTGTTCCAACAAAGCCTAAACATCTGTAATTCGTTGGAGAGAGCCTTAAGCCATAACGGCAATTGTAAAATAATAGAGTATCTGCCCAGGGGCCTGCCTTTCGTCATGTCCACCCGTCCCTTGAAATTCTAATGCTACTGCTTGGGTAAGCTTGGGTAAGCCACTGCAACTGGGCTGCCAGGTAGTATGTCTCAAGGTCAGGAACCGCTAGTCCACCCTCTTATTTTGGTCTCATTGGTATTTTCAGCGCCATCCTCCATCTTCCAGCAGCCCAGAGAAACCCCGTAATCATTGATTGAAGCTGTCTAAAAATCAACGCTGGTATCCAAGCAGGCAGGGTTCTAAAATAGTACAGCAGCCCGGGGAGAGTCACCATCTTAAGGAGGGCCACCCGGCCGGCCACCGAAAGAGGCAGCGTTCCCCAAAACTTAAGACCCCAGATGGCTCCACCCACATTACCCTCCAACAAATCCATCTGTGTGTGATATATTCGGGTCCCCAGGTATGTCAGGCATCATTATTCCCATTGCACCCCGTTTGTGACTAGAGGGCCACCATCCAATGGGGCGGCGCAGAACAGGCAAGACTTCGCCCAATTCACTTTGAGTCCAACAACAGTGCCAAGATCATGAAGTAAGCGCTTCGCTCTGATGAGGGCATCAGCAGTACTCGCTAGAAACATGAGTAGGTCATCAGCATAAAGCGCGATGTAGTGTGTCTGACCATGCACGCAAAGCCCAGGATACCGCAGCCCCGTCCTGGCCTGGGCCGCTAGCTGCTCCACGGCCTGGGCAAATAACAGCAGGGAGAGTCGACAGCCCTGTCTCATCTCACGGGTCACAGCGCAGGTATCCGGGATCAATCTACTAGCAGTGAAGTGATTGTACAATAAAGCCGTCCAAGCAACAAAAGTATCCCCCAAGCCAAAACTTCGCATGACCTGAAATAAATAGGGCCATTCGAGACAGTCAAATGCTTTCTCTATATCTACCTCTAAAATGGCAGTAGAGTCTTTCGGATAAATGTCAGCTTCTAATATACGAAGCAGGCATCTCACATTTGTGGCTGTGTTCCTGGTCGGAATAAATCCCGCTTTATCCCTGGGTATTAAGTGAATCATGTGTGGGAGCAGCCGGATTGCCAAGATCCGACTTAAAATCTTATATTCAGTGGTAAGCATGGACAACGGGCGATATACAGTCCTATCAGAAGGCTGTTTCCCTGGTTTCAGCAGTGGAATAATAATTGCTTCACGAGTGATGATGGGGAGTTGTCCCGCTCGCTTCACTTCATTATAAAGTGTCACCAACTTAGGGGCCAGAAGATCAATGTAGGTCAGGTAAAACTCAATCGGCAGGCCTTCTGCCCCAGGAGTCTTTTTTTGCGCCACGTGTTTTATCGCTCCTCGAACTTTCCCAATGGCTATATCTTGACCCAACAGCTCTGCCTGTGCCCTGTCTAGTTTTGATGGGCTGCCGTTATAAACTCCCCATGGACCCCATCATTCAGCGTCACCTTGCTGCGATAGAGATCTGTATAATAAGCAAGGAACTGATCATTAATCCCTTGCTGAGTACAGCAAATTTCCCCAGTTGGACTACACAATTGTAAGATGACCGTCCCTCGTCTAGCTGGATTCGCTAACCAAGCCAGCAATGCCCTGGATTTGTCTCGCTCTTAATGAGCACGCGCTAAATATTTTTTATAATCAAAACAGCGCAGTCTCTCGACCCGTGTGGCTACTGCCTCCCTCTCCTCCACTAGGTCCTGCTGTCTATCAGGTTGCCCAGACCGTTCCTGTTCCACTTCGCGCAGGTGCTGGTCCGCAATCTCTAGCTCTTGTAGTAGCACCTTACACAAGCCCATTATGTTGGTAATGCAATGACCTCAGAACACAGCTTTAAAAGCGTCCCATTCTACAGCAGATGATGATGCCATGCCAGAGTTCTCTAGAAAGTATTGAGTGATGCCAGTACCCACCACAGTACAAAAGGCCTGATCCTCTAGCAGCTCTGGGTTTAAGCCCCATGTTGGGATTGCAGGACACGCATGTGCCCAATATATCCGCAGAAGAAGCAGGTTATGATCTGAAAGTGTCCTGGTGAGGTATTCACTATGTTCGACTGCTGCGTGAATATCTGGGGAACAGAGTATCGCATCTAAATGAACATGGAGCTCATGTAGTGCGGAGAAGAAGGAATAATCTCGTATTCCCATATGATGTGCCCTCCATGTGTCAACTAACCCCCATCTATGCTGTCAATCCCTTCTAGCTTTAGCAATCTTGTGAATAGGTGCGTCAGGGAGGGGTGGATGTGACCTATCCAGTGATACATCAGGAATAGAGTTAAAGTCCCTGTCCATAATCCTGATCCTGTCAAATGGGGCGCCAGTTTACCTGACAGCTGGTTAAAACAGGCCGGCTGCTCTGTGTTGGTAGCTCAGCACTACGTCCCTGCCATTTAGTTGTCCCGCAACCATCACGTATCTCCCCTCTGGATCCGTAAGCTGTTGTGTGGACTGGAAATGAACCCCCGCCCTGACCCATATTAATACTCCCAGCGCAAAGACAGAGTAAGTTGTATAAAAGATTTGAACCCGCCATCTTCGTTGCAGGGCTATGCCTTCTTGGCTTGTGATGTGCATTTTCTGAAAGAAAGCGATTTGAACCCCTTTACGCACTAAGTACGCATGTATTTTGTGACGGCTCACCATTGTATGCATGCCCCTGACATTCCATGATATGAATTTTAATTCAAGTAACAAACCCATGACAGAGCTGTGCACAGTACTCTAGTAATCTGATTAAGGTGACACGCCGAAGTCCCATAAGCATCCCATTACAAAACAGAAAAAAACGAACTCCCCCTCCCCAGAACAGGTACTAAAATGCTAGTCCCCATCCAAACTTACTATACACTCAGTATCCTCAAGTAACTACAGAGGTACAAGGGGGAAAGCGGCTGCCAACCGGTGTTGCCTTACACCATAAGCAAGAACCATCTCAGTGACTATGCCTCAAGTAACGGACAGTACCCCATAACTGGGGGTGTATAGCAATGACCTAGAGACCCCCCCCACCAGCCCATCATCTCAGCAATGGAAGAAGAGACAGTACATCGCCTAGAGGCCCGGGAAAAGGATAAACACCAGATAGGAGGGAAGAAGAAAAAAATAAAGAGCGAGGCAGAACTAGTAAAAAGCAATAGATTAGTCAAATAAGTTCATCTGCTGTGCCTGGAGTAACATGTGGCAACTTAACACTGCCATCCTGGGATACATACGAGTCCAAGTCGTCAGATGCCTTTTCCGACCATGTTTCTGCTCCTAACTGCATTTTATGATCCTGCAACAGTTCCGACACCGCCCGCAGTGCATCGCTCCTCTCACTCTCCGTCTGGGAGGCACTAGGTGCCCGCATGGGATTGCGACAATGCCTCGTCCAGTGAGTCCTTTATGGGAGTTGCTCCCCAGGGGGTGACGTGTGTCTCCACTCCGCTGGTCTGCAGCCAGTTTTGTAGGATTCAATCTAGTCCCAAGCCTCCTTGGGATCATCGCAAAAGTGAGTCTTTCCATCTAGTATAATCCGCAGCCGAGCCGGGAACATCAAGGAGTACTGGAGCCCTTCATCTCGCAAGGCCCTCTTGACCGCTAAAAAGGACGTGCGGCGTCGTTGGACCTCTAACGTGTAGTCAGGGAAAATCAACACGCTGCTATTATCCACTGTGTAGGGCCCTGATGAGCGTGCTTTATGCAGCAGGAAATCCCTGTCTTTGTAATGAAGGAGTCGGACCACAACCGGGCGAAGTCTTCCCGGTGCCGGAGGTTGGGCAGGGACTCGGTGGGCTCTCTCCAGGGTGTAGAACTGGGTCAACCCAATGGGTGCCACCACATCTCAAAACCGACCCTCCAGGTATATTTCAACTTTAATATTCGGTGTATCTATATATACAACTTTAATTACTTTATTAAATATGAATTACTTACTAGGTATGGCGTTTTATTTTATTTTGTTTTACATTCATATTTATAAAATAATGTAATATATTTAAATTGTTTCATTATTTAGTAGACTCATATTGAAGAGTTAAAGCGCTCCAGCATTTTATTTTGTTAGTTTAGGGGTGAAAATAATTATTTTAATTTCTTTCACATTTATATTTTACAATACAATAAATAAAATATATGTTTGTTAAATTGCCAAATTCCTAAATTTTTATCATTTTCCCCATTGTTTCCCATAGGGAGATGTCTACAATGTTCACAGAGATCTCCACCATGGTGGTGGATATCTCCTCTAAGGTGACTGAGGTCTTCACCTTCGTGTGACAAGTTACAAATAGTAATTAGAGTGCGGAATTTGTGTAACTTTCTTTTGTGCAATTGTGCAAAATTTGGGCAAATATAGCTTTTAGAACTAAACTTTAGAGAAAAAGGTATCCCAGTGCCTAGTTTGGACTTGCGGACACATTTCATGCAAAAAATATAACTTCAAAAACACAAGTACAGTGAACGACAGGCATTCGCATTCTAGTCTTCCGCGGTGTTCCTGTGCTTCTGAGCTATAATTTTGAAATTATTGCAGCATAATTATGCAATGAGGCATAATGGCGTTATTTTGTGAATTTCAATTAACAAGTGTTACTTGAAATTCTTATAATTATGCAAATTATGCCAGCATAATTGAAATTTCGCACAGGCCTAGTTGAAATTTGCTGACTGAGGGTCATAATGCTATGACTACTGGTTAATTTAAAATTGATGGTAAACATAAAATACTCATATACAGCTTGAATGCACGGATTAAGGGTTAGAATATACTGTTTGGAGTTAGGATACACTGAAGACCACCACTCACTAACACTGGTTGAGAGAAGCCAGAGAAATGTAGGGTTGCAATGCAATGATTTTAGGACAGGGTGAACTGTTTGAGGGTTTGAATGCACACATGTGGTAGGGATACAACAATACAGCACAGAAGTGCAATTAGTGACTTAAAATGTATTGTTCTAGGGCCGCAATGTGATGATTGAGGGAGCTCACTTATAGAAGATCAGAATACACTCTGGCAGGGTTAAAATGTACCAATAAAAGAGTTAGAAAGCGCTCCTAATTGTTCAAAAACAGTACAAAAGGCTGATATGCATCATTAAATGGATAAAATGCACCACTCCAGTGTTAGAAGGCGCAGATGTAATTTTTAAATTTGAGTGATATATCTCTCAGACAGAGTCAGAATTCACAATCAAAGGAGTAAAAACATCGATGAAGGCTTAATCTTAACACATAAAGGGCTCAATGCAGACAAAAATGGTTTAAATGCACAGATACAACAGCGATGAAGGGATAATGCATTGATACTTGGTTAATTGCAAAGGTGGTGGATGCACTGGTAGGGTTAGAAAGCATAGGTATTATAGTGTATTCTGACATTGGATTAGTACCCATTGATTTTGAATTCGCTGTAACTGGTAAACCTGTTTATATCAGGAATGCCCCCCCCCCTTCTTCAATTAATTTAGGAAAGAGCAAAATACATATCTATTTAAAGGGTATCCCCTCCCACTCAGGACAGCACACCTGTATTCACTTTCTGATTGTATCTTTGACACAGACCCTCTCTAGCAATCTGCTTCCTTTCAGATAGGTTCATGCTTTTTATGGGATAAGGTCCCCGTGTCGTACATTATAAGTATACTGCAAGTCACCAAGTGGTTCCTATATAAAGTCATGGAACTCCAAACTGATGTTTATTATGTTTGACATCCACTACATGGTATTGTATGCCTTATCATACATGCCCCATTTTTAGCTCGATCCTATAGCGGCAGCGTGCATGCACTGCTCGCTCTGCAAGGCTTGCAGTAATGTAGTATGGAGTAGAAGCTCCGCCCACTCCCCCACCCATCTTTTTAATTGGCTTGTGTGTTGAACGTGGCCCTTGTTGCAGGGTCATTCCTGAACTTTTTGCCTTTCTCCTGTATTTTGTCTGACCTGTTTTTGTTGGTTTTATGACTCTGGGCAATTTTCCACTGCTGGTCAGTGCTAAAGTGCATATGCTCTCCCTATTGTAAATCGATGTATGGATTAGTGATTCCATGATTGGCTGATTTGGTTTACTTGTCAAACCCTAGTACAGGGCACTGAGTGTGTCCATGGCTTGTAAACCGAATGCTGCTAGTGGGCTTGCAGCACTGGTTGTGCCACCCACAGAAGAAGCTTGTAAAGTGTGTCTCAGGTCTGCCATAGCAGAGCCTGTGTGCAGTCTGGTACTGACATGTTGACTGGGCACGTGCACCCACTTGCCGGTCCCTAAACCTTCCCTTTTCTTCATATCAGACACCCCTATAAATGGTTGAAATGCACAGAAACAACAGCAATGAAGGGATAATGCATTTATACTTGGGTAATTGCACAGACAAATGTGACAAAGTTGTTGGATGCACTGGTAGGATTAGAAAGCATAGGTATTAGAGTCTATTCTGACATTGGATTAGTACCCATTGATTTTTAGTTCGCTGTAACTGGCTTAAACCTTTTTATATCAGGAATGCCCCCACCCTTCTTCAATTTAAGAAAGAGCAAAATACATATCTATTTTAAGGGTATCCCCTCCCACCCAGGACACCACACCTGCATTCACTTTCTGATTGTATCTTTGACACAGACCCTGTCTAGCAATCTGCTTCCTTTCAGGCAGGTTCATGCTTTTTATGGGATAAGGTCCACCTGTCGTACATTATAAGTATACTGCAAGTCACCAAGCGGTTCCTATAAAAAGTAATGGAACTCCAAACTGATGTTTCTTATGTTTGACATCAACTACATGGTATTGTATGCCTTATCATACATGGTCCATTTTTAGCTCGATCCTATAGCGGCAGTGTGCATGCACTGCTCGCTCTGCGAGGCATGCAGTAATGTAGTATGGAGTGGAAGCTCCGCCCACTCCCCCGCCCATCTTTTTCTTTGGCTTGTGTCTTTGTCCTTTCTAAATGCTGTCTTGCGATTGGTTTATAGGCTGTTAGTCCCTCCTTATTACGGCCATGTCGTCATTTGTATCCTTCCATGGCTACAGGCTCCTTAACTTCGAATGTTGCATGGTATGTGTTATTTAGGTTGTGAGCACTATTTTCTTCACATGGCTTCCCATCCTCGCCCCCCACCTGCCCGCACTCCCGTTGTTCGTGCCTTCTCACCCCCCTTGGCCGCACGCCCGTTTGCAATGCAATAGGTCTCGCGTAAATGCGAGTCCTATTGCATTGCAAATGCCTGTTTATTGAGTTGTGGCTCCTCCTAATTTCCTCCTGATTTTAATGCCCTTTACAAAGTTGTCAGTCTTGTTTATCAATTGGTTGTGCTCGCGCTGTTGGGGTTGTCCTGGCGTTTTTTGGTACCTGGATATGCTATAATGGGTTAGAATAAGGGCTGCAGAACTGGTTTGTTTGGGCTGTGGAATGTAGTGCTGCAGAGGGTGAGGATTACGAGCCACAGTATACACTGTGCTGAGCGGCGGTGTGGAGGAATGGTGGGCCGCCACAAAGAGGTGAAGATCCACTCCTGCCTGGGCACGTCCAGTTGTTAGAGGTGAGGGGATGGTGGTAAAATTTCTGTGACATTTTGCCGGGGTCACCAGCACAGACATTGGAAGGGGGTGTGGCCTGCTTCCATGCCCACCTTACTAACTATACTGATTATTGACTATATCACCTTATTGGCAACATTACCCCCCCCAGTTTAACATTTTTTGATTTCAGCTTTGAAGTAATCATCACTTGTACACATGAAGCAATGACTAATTTTCGGTCCTTCGTACGACTGTCCTCTATCACCATCCATGTGCATTGCATGTTCTCCCAATTGAGCTTCACCAGCCTCCTTTGAGCATCATCGAACCGCCAGTGTGTCTTATATGTTCATGGAACTTAGCATCACTTGACTACCTAATTGAGCCTCACCTACCACTACACCCACTAAGAATCACTACTGTATTTATCGCATGTCATTATCTACTTCCCCAATAAGCATCATCTACCATCAGGGAGCAGTATGTTTCCTTATTGTTGTGGATCCTTATCCCTGATCATTGAGCTTTATCTGCCATCTTATTTGAGTGCCATCTTGCTACAATGCTCAACATCCTCTACAACATTATTATCTTCACCAGCATTCAGCATTATCTATTGATGCTCTTGTGCCATGCCCATGGATCATCATCTATCTTCGCTACCAATGTATGATCATTTGCTCTACTATGGATCATCATCTATTCTGCCCATAATATTCACTCCCCCTGGTATTTGACACAAATGTCAACCAGTGCCCTCCTTTGCTCTGGGTATCGCAGAGTGTTTTTGCTACTTAACTTGTCTGGCAAGCTTGTCATTGTTTGTTACCGTATTGAGTTGAATTACTTGTATCTATGGTTATGCGAGTATTAGAACCCAAGTTGGTATTCTCTTGTAGCAGTTGGGGTCTTACCAGAGTGTCTTCCTTTATTACTAACATATGATTTTTCTTGGTAGCAGTAAACAATATAGATGCTCATCTTAGATAATGTATAGAGACTTACCTCCAAAGATAAAGAGTAGAGTGAATATTGATTTACATACCATGTATAGAATTACTCAAATTTGATCCGCAAGCTCTACTCGGGGTAGTAACGCTTTATAAATATAAATGCAACATGTATCTTGGTAACAGGAAATGGGATCTAGAATTTTAAGGTATAATGCCATACCTGCATTTTTTTGATGAGCTGAATATGGCATACTATTTTTGCAGACTAACTCCCGCAGGCCTCATTTACATCAAGAATGTGTGACAGAATTACTTCCAAGTGCAATGTCATATTTTACATGAGGAGAAAACTGTGGTCCGCAATGGCTTTAAAAGTTTGTTTAATGTTTCTACAAATGTTGTGTTCTGATGGATGCTGATCAGGGAAAAAGAAAATACTAGGCAGAAAGAAACTGAGCTGGGGATGGTGGCCTGAAACAACTGTCTTTGTGACTGTTAAAGCTCAACCTTTTAATCTACATCCAGTGTTGAACCTCACACAGGAAATTGTGCATTTCCTGGAAGTCTGTGACAATATTGGCAATTTTTCCTTCTGCTCTCAACTATGTGAATATAGAATATGGCCCTTTGCAATATGGTCCAACGAATTCTGTTGGTATGATGAGCTAGAATAGGTGTGCCAATTTAAGCACATGAAATACATTTAAAATATCTCCTGTTACTGTTTTTTTCTACTTTCCTGGCTATCTTGAGGTTTATGTTTTATGTACAGTTTTTCATTTGGCCACAAGGACAGAGGGCATTTTGCGGTCTCTCTGCTGTTTCTGACAGCTGCTTGTGCTTTCATTTTGTGTGTAGGATTTGAATATGTACGTTGTTTTAATACCATTAGGCACTCATTTGAAGGGGTGCTCTGGAATTCTTTTGCAATAATTGCTAGTCCTTCTGACACTTTGAAGTTATATTATATTGCTCTTGGAGGGACATTTATTGTTAGAAACAGTTTGTTAAAAAAATGCATAGGGATGTGAAAATTAAGTCTTTTTAGGTCGCAGCCTACCAGACAACACAGCTGTCTGGTTTGCAAAGACATAATGGGGACATTCAGAAAGTTGACCTAGGAGTGCATTCTGCCCATTGCTTGCCATTAGTTTTGTGGTTTGTAACTCACATTTTCTTGCTTTCCATTTGCTGCCTTTATTTATTTTAGGCTGTCCAGCTAGAGTTAGTACCTTCCCTTGCACAAAACTTATTTATAGTATCCTTTGGGTAATCCCTTTCTGTAAAAAGGCCTGTAAATCTAATTCTTATTTCGTCACATTTACTGTGCGTTCAAAGACCGAGGCCAAATGTCAGGCTCTATCTTCCGAGGGCGCAGGCTTACTATTCTTTTTTTGACTTCAAAGTGAGAGGATTTTTGTGACAATCTTGATGGATACTGAGGGTAGGAAAGAGTTTTTTTCTAGCATATGGCAACATTTAAATAGAATAAACCTGAATTAATCTGAATTAGGAACAGAAATGGTACACATTTTTTCTGAAGTGATTTGGAAACATATACTTTAATATGATCAAAACAAATCATTACACTAGGTGATGCAATTTCCACATATTTTAATTTCTTCACTGTGTAGGTTTATTAGTAAAACTTTGTTTGTGGAAATGTAATGGCAATTTAAATGGAAAATGTATTGTCTGTAGTGGCAGTGTTCTACCGCGCCATGAATACTTCACTCTACGCCATTCCACTCTACTCCGCCTAATTCCACACCACTTTATTCTACTCTGCACCACTCCAATTTACACCACTCTATGCCACTGCATTCTGCACCTTTCCACTCTACGTCACTGCACTGTATGCCTCTCTACTCTACCCTGTACGACTCTACTCTGTCAATGCATTCTTCACCACTCTACTCTACACCACTGCACTCTACACCAATCTACTCTGTACATCTCCACTCTATGCCTCTGTACTCTACACCACTCTTTGCCACTGCACTATATGCAAATGCACTTTATAACACTCAACTCTTTACCCCTCCACTGTATACCAATCCACTGTACGCCACTCTAATATACACTACACCATTGCATTCTACACCACTTTACTCTACACCAGGGGTCTTCAAATTAGGGGGGGAGTCCCCCTAAGGGTGCCTCAAATGATCCAGGGGAGGGAGGGGACAGGCTCTGGCCAAAAGAAGCATTATGTCCATAGCAGTGCTTTGTTTTCAGAGGAATACAATTAGCTGCAGTATGCTACTCTGTAAAGGGCCATCACTAACATCTTTTGCCAGTTATTTCCTGGCTGGGAGATGGTGTCAAAAGGGAAGAGACTCCAAATATTCTGCCTGCCTGACCAAAACAGTATGTTTGGCAATAATGAATTTGATTGCATTTTTGAAACTGTAACAGAAATGAACTGTGATGTTTATATAAGTCTAGACCTATACAAACATTGCCAGTTTAATAGAATAAGTGTGAAATATTTTGATGAGAGGCCAATGATTTATTTTGCACGGGGGTTGCAGCACTAAAAATCTTGAAGACCACCGCTCTACGCCATTAAATTGTATGCCACTCTATGCAACTTCACTGTACCCTGCTCCACTCTACTCTACACCACTTCACTTCACTGAAACCCTCTACTCAATGCCACTGCACTCTACGCCACTACACTCAATGCCACTGCACTCTACTCTTAACCACTGCACTGTATGCCAATGTACTCTACACAACTGCACTCTGTCACTTCACTCTACTCTGCATCACTGTACTCCATACCACTGCTCTCCATGCCACTCTGCTCTACACCACTGCACTCTGACACTCTACTGTGCAATAGCGCACTCTCTGCCACACTATTCTGCTCTACTCTACTCTACAGCACTCTACTCTGCACCACTCGTTGCTTCTCTACTCTGCGCCACTGCATTGTATGCCACTCCACTCTACTCTGCAATCTACGCCACTGCACTCTATGCCACTCTACTCTACGCCACTGTATCACTCTACTCTACTCCACTGTACTCTACGCCTCTCTACTCAGTGCCACTCCACTCTACTCTGCACCACTTAAACTACGCAGCTGCACTCAACGCCACCACATTCTACCCCACTATACTCTACGCCAATTCACTCTACAGTAGTCCACTCTTGTGTATGCCACTCTACATGACTCCACACTATGCCACTGCAATACATGACACTTTTTACCACATCACTCTACAACACTCTCCACTCTACGACACTCCATGTCACTCCCCTCCACACCACTAACCTTTAGCCATGCTCAACAGCAGCCACGCTGGTTTGCAACATAACTAAAACACATTTGCAAAGTCAATAGCTCTTGGAAAGGTGAGATCTCTTGGTTTTGCCAGTACTTGTTTAGATCCGGCATGAAAGCACTGCTGTCACCATACATAATGTGATCCACATTTCAGGAGTACGACAGAGAGGGGTTTGGCTCCGCCCATGCTCCTGTAGCCAAGAGTACATGTGTTGATTGGGTGGAAGTTATGTGGTTCCACACAGCTTTGATTATTTTGTTTATTCATCCAGCTGCCTGAGCCAGCAGCAGTATGGCTGTCTGAGTTTAAATTTTCAGGAGCACACATGCCTTTATAATACTGTTAAAGTGTCATAGATAGGGAGTCGTGAGAGCACCAAGATGGCTTCCCCCTTCTGACGCTCTAATTAGCTGGCTAATTATTTAAGAAGATAAGGGCATTTTTTACTCATGTATTGCCCAGAATTCTGCTTGCTGACCCCAACGCTTCCCCTTAGCAGATTTGGGAAGACTTTTCTGGCAGATTTGGTGCATTTTCTGCATCTGCTGTTTTCATCAATGGCTCTGCTTCACACTGTTTTTGAGTGCTCCACAAGCTGATTACATACTCCAGGCTTTCTCTGGAACGTAGTTGATGATTATCACACTGCTTTTATTTAATTATTTTAGGTTTTGTGATGCATTAGGTAGTCGGATTAATTCATTAAGTACTCTTCCATGGCACTCTATACATTGGAAAGAGCGCTTTTAGGCTCCATCTAGGCACTGCACATGGTACAACCTGGTTAATGACAACTATTAAACACAATGCAAAATTTCTGTTAGTGTGTTGATACTAAAACAGATTAAGGCAAAATCATCCTGCATTTACTTGCACATTTCAGAAACGAGCTTCTAAAATAATCGCGTGCCATGCATCATGTCGCACTTGCCATTAATCAATAAAGGTTTGTTTTTATTGCATCACCGACTGGTGCAGTGAGTGAAGGCATTATTTGAATAACATTATTTTTATTCATCATTTGCCCTATCTGGGCATAGATTGCATTTCCAGTGTTCATTAAACAGAACTGAAGCCCAACCATGGGTGTGTGGCCGTTCACCAGCGCCATGTGGAGTAACAGTAGACGTGGTAGCACCAGGAAAATGTGCTGCATGGCTAAATACTTATAAGGTCCCAAAGGCGAGACCTATTGGATATGCCAATGCTTGTTCTAAAAATTGTAATACCAAGGCCCTGATTTCAAGTGTTACAGATGTTGGTGCAGAGATACCACTGGGCCAGAATCTCTTATTTCTGGCACTATCTCTATACCACCAAACAGGGATTATGTGATTTCTCCCCAGAGTGGGGAATAACCGCACAGACCCGTAGATACCGGACACTTTTCCAGGGGCGGCTCTAGGCTCATGGTGGCCCTGGGCAGGGAGCGTAGGTAGGGGGCCCCGGAAGAGGGGTCCGGGCGGGGTGGAGAGCGGAGGCCAGTAAAGAGGGGGGCGGGGGGGGTCAGGGTGTTTAGAAGTGGAACAGAGCCAGAGGCCGCCAAATCCCTGCCAGGGGCCGCCACGTAAATATGTATCCATCCTCAGAGGATTATTATATTAAGGATATATATTGGCGTGGTGGCCCCTGGGGTTTGGTGGCCCTGTGCAGGTGCACAGCTTGCACATGCCTAAGGCCACCCCTGCCTTTTCCCTGAGTTTTTCCCAGAGTTCGGAGCGAAAACTGCCATTTTCTGTCAGCTCTGAGCAGACAGAAAGTGTCAATGAGAAGCCGGCAGTGTCTGGGGGAGTGGAGTACAGCCCCCATATTGCTGCAGGGTTCTGGTGGAAGCCGGGTTGTAATCATGCTCACACCCCCTCCCTCTGCTGCTTCTAGCAGAGTGCAGCAGCTCTAGGCTGAGAAGTATTGGGTTCGGAATTTGCAGACTTTATAATTAGGCCTGGTGACTCTTGGAATTCTGGGTGGCAGAATTGACTCACTGTTGTCTTTTTATGCTGTGCTTTTATGGACTTGTTTTTTGCTCCGAATAAAGCCTTATGAAATGAAAATGACTCATAGTTATGGCTTGCGGTGAAATTCCACCATTCATAACAACGACCCTTGTCTCTTGCGCCTTCCCATGAAGGAATACGGTTGAAAATATATATAATAATTGCAAAATCTGTAATGTGAAATTAAACACACCAATATTCAGCTTGCAATTTACTGAAAAGAAATTATATGCAGTTTAATGTAAATGACTTTTAAAAATGTCTGTAGTTCTTAACGTGTGATAACAAGCAGAATGCTTTCTGCTGCTTTCCAGTAAAGAACTGGGGGTGCAAACATTAAACATGCTCCTATATACACATCTTCTTTCTCCTAATTGCTGTTCTTTTCAGGAAAATAGATCAGAGGGGCTGAGAAATCTAGTTCTCCTTTCTCATTGTTTAAACAACAATTGCAATTCTGTTCCTTGACCTGCCCTTGAGATTGCCTGCAGCAGGGGTCTCCAACCTTTTCACTAACGGGAGCTACTTATGTTCATTGAAAATCATCCCGAACTACTAATCATATTAGTGTTGTACACATTAGAAAAGGTTACATTAGTGACTACCCTGTAGAAGATTACTAACCGTGATCATCTCAGTGCAGATTTCCCAGCAGTAATGTAAAAAAGGCTTAGTCAATTTTGAATGCCTCTAAAAGGCAATGATAACGGCCACAGGTGCAATGCCCCCTAGCACCAAGGTTATTATTTGTTATAAGTCTCCCAAGGCTTCATGATTTATCAATCAGGTATCAGAAATAGATTTTGGCAATTATAAGTTCTGAAAAAACACACATTTTCATATCAAATACACATTTTTCAGTGTTGGTATAAATATATTATTTCAACCCCCCAAAAAAGTGTCTAATTCAGTAGGCTGTACTGCACACAGGCGAGCTAATCACAGGTAGCTGTAGAGCTGTCAGTGGCTCACAAGCTACTCGTTGGAGAAGGCTGGTTTTCTGGCTCTGACAGTGGCCATTCTAATCTCACAACTAAACTGTAATGAGGTAAAACAGATTGTATTGTATTGTAATTGCATTTATATAGCGCTTACTACCCCTGACGAGGCGTCGAAGTGCTTTTTCGGCAGGTATCACGCTACTCCAGGACCCCTAGTGTTGAATTAGTATAGTGAAACATGCAAGTACATTTTAAGTGGTGGATAGGTTAGTCAGTTATTTGGATGTGGAATGAAGGCAGAAGGATAGAGGAGGAAAAAAAGGTTTGTATTTACATAGCGCTTGTTACCCCTGATGGGGGTTTGAAACATGCTATTCAGGAAGCCCATAAAGGATTAGTGGTGAATTAATATGGTGAAATATGAAAGTAATTTCAGTGGTGGATATTAGTCAGTTATTTGGAGTGAGAAGGATAGCGGAGGGATAAAAGGGGAAGAAAGTTTGCATTCATATAACACTTGTTACCCCTGATGGATGTTGAAGCGCTTTTCTGGCGAGTAGCAAGCCACTCCGGAATTCATAAAGGATTAGTGTTGAAAATTAGTATAGTAAAATATGAAGTAATTTGAGTAGTGGATATGTTATTCAGTTATTTGGGTAGGGAAGGGTAGGTGGCGGGATAGTGGAGGGAAAGAGGTTCGTATTTATACAGCGCTTGCTACCCCTGATGGGGTTTTAAAGCGCAAGTAGCACGCTACTCTGGAACCCATCAGGATTAATGTTGAATTAGTATGGTGAAACATGAAAGTAATTTTAGTGGTGGATATGTTAGTCAGTTATTTGGATTGAGAAGGGTTGGGGAGGGGTAGAAAAGAAGGAAGAGTTTAGAAAGGTTTGGTTTGGGGGATCGGTATAGTAAAAGAGGTGTAAGATGATGCAAGCAGGGGTAGAGTACAAGAGAGTCTAGAAAGGGTTATTTTGGGGATCACAGTAGTGGTATGGGGTTAAATGAGAGAGTGGATGTAGAGGATATATTGAGCTAAGTATAGGCTGAGAAATAGGGAAGTGCATTGGAAATGCTAAATTAGAAGAAAGTGATAAATATATAGATCCATAAGTACATTGAAAGTATATAAATGCATAATGGAGGTATGCATATTGGGCAGCATTTCTGGCCCTGGACACGACCAGCCTCGAACAGGCTCAAACAGGCAACTGCCCTTGTCCTTTCTGCCCTTAACAGGCTCAAACAGGCAGCAGCCCTTGTCCTTTCCGCCCTTAACAGGCTGAAACAGGCAGCAGCCATTGTCCTCTCCGCCCTTAGCCTCTCCGCCCGGGGTGAGATGCCCTAAGTCGGGCCTTTTATAGCCCCAGTAATCAGGTGACCCCGTCAGCCAATGGGAGCGCAAGCATTAACACTATCCAATCACAACACTAGCCCTAGAACCAATAGGAGACCAGGACCTTACAGCCGATCTTAGCCCTAGTCCAAGCACCCAATCAGTTCAAAAACCCCAATCTCTACATATAATAGAGACCCTAGCCCTACCAGTAGTCCCACCCCAAGTCCATGAACCCAATGGCACAGGACGCCCTTGTCCCTACTTCCAATTGAAGGCCTAACCCTACTTTTAGTCCCACAACCAGTCAAGCAACCAATCACACCAAAACCCTAATCGCTACTTCCAATTAAAAGTCTAACCCTAGCCCTAGTCCCACCCTTTTCCCAACAACCAATAACACAGGAAACCCTAGTCCCTACTTTCAATAGAAATCCTAACCTTAACCCCGGTCCAAACCCTACATTGATTGAATCACAGACCCAGAAACCAATCAGAACACTCAAATACCCAACCAATGAGGACACTAAACCTAATCCAATAGAAACATCAGATACAACCACCAATCAGTGCACACTTATACCAAACAATATCAGACCATATAAGGTCCCAGCGACCTCAGACAAGGTTTGCTGGCCAGGGAGTTGGAAGCTGCTTTTCCTGTTCAGAATCTCCTAGGAGACAGACAGGCTCAATCCACACTTTGAACTTCTGCAGGTAAAGTCCTCACTAACTTGAAATCTAACAATACTGTTTATATAAAACTTTACTCCCTCTACTGGCAAAAAAACGAAGTGCACAGTCCCTAGTAAACATAGTTTAAACAGCTCACAGAAGCACCCTCTGATGTAGACTATCCCTGTTGCTGGGGGGGGAAGCAGGGGGACTGCTTTCACTGGCTTGTGAACACAAAATGGTGGTTGGGGTGCACCGTTTTAACATACAGGTCTTAGCACAGAGCAAAGGAGACATTTGGAGGGAAAACTGAAAGTCATCAGCAATGAGAGGGAAAAACTACAGAGTTTGGACTGCAAATCCCACAATTCAACATGTTAAATGGAAGCAATCATGGGCAGGGAAAAACACAAGTTTTAAGCACAAAACTGGTGATAAAATATCCAATTACAGGCAGGTTAAAAACTACAATTTTTAAACTGTAACAACCACAGGCAAAGACAGAAATCACAGAAAGGGAAAATCGTTTTTTTTTAAATCTTTTGTTTTGGGGAAGAGACAGCACTAGTCTGCCTCCTTACCACTTCCTGGACTCTGCTCACTGCAGTCTGGGAATGCCTCGACTTTCCAGTGACTGATGCCTTTTCTCATATGACACCGCTCATCAAAAAAAATCCAAATATTAACACATTGAAGAGCATTCTGCCATTTATGCTGGGTCTCTATATGGCAATTTCTCTGTACCATACATCAGTGACTCTATCACGGTCCTGATCACAATCTCAAGCTTAGGCCAGCTTCCATATTTTATGCGTAGGCCTTATGCAGGCTTAATTAAGTACAGAAGGGTCTTTTTTTGCAAAAAGCAATTGTCCTGATGATGGTCTAACGGATTGATGCCATAAAAACCGAAATGTCAACCTTTTCATCAACTCCAGAGGAATTTTTTGCCTTTTAAGTGAGGTTTACTCTCTTGTGGAGATCTGTTACTTTTTGATTGTGTTGTGAGCTGATGTCTGTTGTCAACTTTTTGATTAATTTGATTCTACATCTTTTCATGACATTTTGCTGATGTGTTCCATATGTATGTACTCCTTTTAATTCTGTTGTATAAAAATGAAAATATTTCTATATAATTAGGATTTCCTGTGTGCTTTGTATCATCAATTCTCATTTAATGTTGTTGTCTTAAGACACTTTGGAGTTTGTTCGTATATGACTTACCCCTCAAATAGATCCTAATAATTACAAATTATTCACAAACAAAATCCCTTGTTGGCATTCTTTACCTTTGAGTATTATACATGCAGCAAATTTTCCTTCATTGCACCGGGTGCACCTGTAAAAAGGTGCGCCCGGCGCAATGAAGGAAAATGCGCCGTATTATGATGAATAATGCGCTGCCTCCAAGGCAGCTGCGTTCTCACGCTGCCCCAGGTAGCGCATTCATTTGAAAAAAGGAGCTGTTGCTTTGAAGCCGCTCTGTGTTTTCACAGTGCAGGCAGCAACCCACAAGAACTTTGAAGGGAGAATAGAGATCCCCTTGTAGGTGGGTGCAGTGAGTGACTGCACCCGCATGTGAGGGGATGTCCCGAAGGTCCATGGGACCCCTTTCCCCCCTCCAGAGGGCTGCCATTATCAGTGCGCCTCCTGAGAGCTTCTTTGCCTCTGCACCCGCATCTGTAATACAGCGCGGATGCAGAGGTAAAGGGTATCCCTCATTTGCATGGGACAATGCCTCCATGCAAATTCAGAAACGCCCTCTGAAGATAGCGCTGGCGCTTTATGTGCCCCAGTGCTATTGGTATTACTGAAGGGGCAGCACAAGCGTTTGCGGCCCCTTCTGTAATACCAAAGTGCCCTTGGGTTGCGCAAAGCAGGTGCAAACTCCCTCTGCGCCCCAAGGCTCTTGTATAATACTGCCCCATAACAATAATAGCCAATCACAAGAAAAATATTTACCTCTTTAATACATGTTATACAACAGGGTTTAACTTGATTTACCTTGTTAATACACTCATTTTATACGACATATGTTTTGGATTGTGGGCTGTTTTATTTGTTGCATTTGATTTACTTTAAACCAAAAAAGGTATACAGTTCCTATGAAGGAAAAGGGGAAGAGAAGTCTGAAGAGGCAACAGATTGTCTTTTCAGAATTAGGGCCCTCATACACCCAGCCAGCTGGATGTCAAGCTTCATCATAGGGCAATCTCCTCGTCAGGTCGGCGCTGCAATAGCTGATGGGCACCCTATATAAAATTATTCCATCTGGACTTCCATTCCCTGTTTTATCCCAGCATGATCTACTGACCCTCACTTTAGCACATCTAGACTTTTAGGTCCCGTACACCCACGGCACCATACTGCAAGGAATAAAAGATCTTCGCCAAAGAGCCCCTCCTAGGGTGCTCGTCAGGTATTGCAGCACCGACCTGACGAGAAGCATGTTCTATGATGAAGCATGACATCCAGCTGGTTTGGTGTATGAGGACCCTAATTCCGCTTTTTTCTGCAGCTGGATTACCCACCTCTTGTGACAGGCCTGGAGCTGTCTGGATGGGTAGATGCACATAAGCAAGGTGTGGGTCGCCATGTTGGATTGGGAAAGGCTGTGCTCCTCTGTATTCCTTTGCCAGGCGTGCGTCCTGGGGCAGTCGTTCAAATACCAGCATCAAGCCAGCTTCTCCTTCATTACAACAATTTTTTTGCCCCCCCCCCCCCCCAATAGGCCTTTGAGTAGTTCCTGGCATTTTACCGAAGGTGTGGAAGGACATAGGAAAAATCTGTACGAAGATTTGGGTATCAGGGTTAGTTCAGGTTTCGTTCACTCACAATTGAAAAAAAGGATGTCGAGAACAGTTGGTATAAAAAAACAACCCATATGGAGGAGGTTCAACAATTTTTTTCTGTTAAAAGTGGACAGGCACATTTACTCATAAAAGACGGGAAAAAATACCTCAATTGTATCATTCCTTAAGCATGCCTTTGTGATGGGATCTGAATTATAATAAAGTTATGCATTTTAGCAAGAGTAAAGTATTACCAAGATGAGCTTTGAAACTCTTTACTTCCTCCAAAGAAGAAGATCAGAGGTTTACATTCTGTGAAGTTCAGTATTTTGACAATGAACTTGCCTTAGTTTGAGTTAATGTTGGTAGTCATGACTGTTCTTGAGGGAAGAATGAAAAAAGGCTGTTGGTGGGTGCTCTATGGACAATTAAATGTGGAGGGCATCCACCTGTTCGGGGCAGGGAATTTGTTGACTGGAGTGGACTCGAAGGATGCTTTCTTATAGTTCCAACAAACATTATTGTCCAGAACTACCGTCATTTAATTTAGAAAGATGTGAACTGAAGATTTATACATCTTCCAATTCGCGTTTCACGAACACTTTGGTACTTCGCCAAGGTCCTAGAACCAATGAAAACATGTTTCATGAACTATATGATATAATTATTAATGATGCAGAACAGGAAATCTTCCACAGAGATTGATGACATCTATTTAGTACTATCTGGACTTTGCGGTAAACTAACAGTGTTGAAATCTTTCCTTGAAGACCCTGTTCCTGAGTCATACAGAGAAGACTAATAAGTAACCCTGGGAAGTGAACTCCACTCCGCTCGCGGAGTTTGTGGAGTTTCCCGCACTCCGCGTTCCTCGGAGCTTGTGGAGTTCTGAAAAACTCTGCTCCGCGAGCGAGTAAAATCAACCTTCCAGCGAGATTTTTCCCCGTTCTGGATCGTCAACATCAAGTTGGCGGGCGTGAGCGTGGAAAATAAACATCCCGTCAAGATTTATCAATGCGGGGTGGTCAGGTTTCTCATTGCGAGTGGTCGCGTATGATCGCGAACGCTTGCTATGAGAAACTGCTTGTTCGTGTTGAGAAAGCTGCCACTCGAGAAAAAATCTACATGAGTGGCAGAAAAGGTAAAGAAGGGACTGCTTGCACTGTGCAAGGTGCCGTTCGCAATCATTGCACAGTGCGGACAAGCAGCCTCACTGTGCAATCACCGCAAACAGCATTTTTCTATGGATCTCCGCCGCTTGCAGAGCTCACTTTAGTGCGGCGGAGTTTTTTTTTGCCACTTCGCTGAGTTCCACATAGCGCAACTTAGCGAACTCCGCCCAGGGTTACTAATATGATAGTTTTAGGTAGGGCTGTGCGAAACTCATATAATTCATGAAAATCGGGCATTTAGTGCTATATTCTTATATGAGATGCATGCTTCCATCCTTGCCATGAACTACAATTGTTCATGTTTTGTTTGTTTGCGTTGTTCCTATGCTCCAGCACTAGGATGTTTACCTGAAAGGACTTGAAATTGTGCCACATGTCGTAATGGCCGAATTTCGTCTACCAAGCATAATGGAAAATGTCGGAAATGAAATGAGATTACGCCGGAATAACTAAAATTTCGCCTGAGGACTAGATTTGAAATTAGCCTGGGAGTAGTTGATTTGTGATATTTTATGGAACAGCAGTCTGCTTTTGAGAGTTCTCTATACAATTTGCATAGAGGTGTCCCTGCCAGGTTGTCTGTGTTACAAAGACCTCCAGAGATGGGCAGCCCAGCACACTAGAAGAGGCATGCAATATTCTGCTGTCGAAGAAAATGTTGAAAGTACTCCATTGGTGGGCAAGTTGCATGCAGGCTTGGAATGGGGCAACAGTCATTTAGGAGCTCTGTTTTTGTGATTCATTTGGGCACCAGATACCTCAGCTGATGTGCTGGGCATGATGTGGTGACAAATGGGGAAAGTGGAACTGGGAAGAGAATTGTCTTCACAAAAATTGCCTGCTGCAAATGGTGCGCTTCTTCTTCCTGAATGGACTATCCAGGAACAAAGTGGATCTTGCTTTCTTCTAAGGAAAGGCACTCAATTTGCAGATGTAAATAAACCCCTGTGTGGCTCAAGGACAAGAACTCTGACCTATCTGATAATAGGGATATTTGCTTGCTGTTGTCTTGGCCACCAGGTCAATTTCTTTGTATCATTTGAAAGGCTCCAGCTGTGGGACCTTTTGAATGTTGCAGAAAATTGGTGTTCGCCACACCTGAGGGACCCCGGTCACTGGATGCTTCACAGGCTCTCTCTGCTACCCAGGCGGTGGTGCTTAATCTGTAAAAAGTTAAGTGCCAGGGCCATTCTTGAAAGGCCACTGCAATTTACACCAAGCAGTGCCTCTGCCAGTGCTGTCAATAACAGTACCAACATAACTGTTAACCATCACACTCCTACAAGTGTGACAGTCAAGACTATTTCCGGCTTCACAAACCTATAATAATCAATGTGATTTGACTTAACAAACATGGTTGGTGTGCTTATCTTAAAATTAAACAGGAAGCGCCACCATCATATGGTGAACTGTCTCTAGAGCCGGTGCCAGTGCAGAGCACTGGAAACCCCGGCTTAAATTGAGCACGGCGGCCCCCTGCTGCTGGCACCTTGTCTCGACTTATGGCGGCGGGCATATCACTGCTTATCTTTGCTGCTTAAAGTTTCAGTAGAAAATGAAAGCACAATAAACAACTTCTGTGTTTTTAATAAAATCTTGGTCTTCAAATTGCTAGTCAGCTGGGGAAATCATTCTGATAATGAAGCAACAATCTGATTTCTGTTCATAAAAATACTAATCTCTAAACAAGATTTTTTTTTCTTCTGTAATCCGCATTTGATGAACTCCAGTTTTAACTATTACGCTTTTAATAGACTTCTGAAACTTATTTGCTAGAAATCGAAACCTCGTTTTCAGCCTTAGTTTACTGAAATGCTCAGTACCGGGAGAAATTCGGTACATCGCTGGGTAGAAAGTCAAGAATAAGAGGAGGAATACACTGACAGAAGATTACTCGTTTAGAGCGCACGGATGCTAAGAAAATAAGGGACACAGTTTGAATGTACAGCTGTATAGACACAGGGAACCTGCAGGATAGGGTGGATGTGGGTGGCAGGTTGCAAAGTTTTTGCCAAACTCCGCACTGTGCTCGGAGCGCGGAGTGGTGAAACTCCGTGAGCTCTACTGGCGGAGCAGAGACTGCCACCCACCCTTACTAATAATCAAAGTAATATAAAATAAGTCCATCAAGTGACAGGAACAGAACACAATATATGTTTCCTTTTAATTTGCCAAAGGAAGGTGTCAACAGTGTTTAAACTTTTTATAGTTCATTAGGTCATCATGGGGACAACGAAAACACAGTTTGAGAGCAACCATCAAGGTTGATTTGTAAAAACTAGAGTCAGTCAAGAAAGAAAATCTGACTCAAACAATTATCCATGGTCCCAAGTGAAGCATAAGTCAGGTTAACTTGGCGCATCGGGGTCCTAACATCAATTTTAAGGGAACCTCCTCTGAGTCTCAGTCAACTTCCAGCATAATATTGGTGGTTTAGTCAACTTCTCGCTCATGCATCTCCCGGGCACTATTCAATGGGCCCAGTTAACCTGACTTATATCTCTAGTCTTTACAGATTGACCTTGATGGTTTCTCTCAACATTAGTTTTTTTGTCCTGATGATGACCTAATGAATTAACAAAGGTCGAAACACCATCTATGATTTCCTTTGGCAAATTAAGAGGAAGCATATATTGCGTTCTGTTCCCGACACTTGATGGACTTATTTTTATGTTACCTTTCCCTCTGCCATAGTATTATTTATTTGTGTATGTCTTGTGTAACTTTGTGAGCATCAGTTCATTATTGTACTACTCTTGTATCTTAGGAATATGTTTCTATAACAAATGTTTTTCTTATAACTGTTGTGGTACCTTATTTAAATTGTTCTAATTTTTCTTTAACTGATTGTCTTATATTATTTATATGTGGTGTGCATTCAGTACTTTTTTGTTTAAAATATTCCCTGAACTATTGTTGCTATAATATTGTTTATTTGCCCCAGGTTCTGGGGAGTAGGGATCACCCTGTTTGTTGTAATAAAATAGTGCACAGCACATTAATAAAGGGATTTAATACAAATATAGGAGTAAGCGCACAAACGCAGTGGTTACATGTGCTGTTAAGGGATTTGAGTTAAATGTTGTGGGTTTTGGAAGGTTAGAATATACCTATTCAGCCAGGCCTTTTATTGTGTCAGGCATTTCCTTGGTGGGTTGGGGCTACTGGAGGCAGCTTTTTAAAGCCTAGGGCCGCTCCTCGTGCCTCTCTTACTTTACCCAGCTCCCCGAGGTTAGTTGTAGAAGATGGAGGCTTCAAGAAAGAGAAAAGAGAGGGAGGGAAAGTTTGGGAGAAAGCGATCAGAGAGGGAGAAGAGAGAGGAGAGGCAGTATGAATAGATGGAAGTAGACAGACATCACAAGGAGACTAAAGGAGCAGGCTGGTTTGAGCTTTTGTGCCAGGGCTGCTCACTTTTGGCTCCCCTGGTATGTATACATCGACTGACTGTGACAGTCGTTCGTCTTTAGGGAATGAAAACAACGCTGGCCTTTTAAAAAATTTTTTAACACAATTTCATTTGTTTTTTCAATTTTACCTAATAGCAAGGTAGAAATGTCCAACAACGCCTATCGTTCGAGCAAGTATCCATATTGTACACTACATCTCATTGCAGTGGTATAATACTTCGATAAGGGACTGGAGACGATAGCTAATAATAACCAACGACTCTCATGTCAGTTTATATTTATCATAAGCAAACAGGGCCGGCGCTAGGCATGGGCAGCGTGGGCAGCTGCCCAGGGCCTCGCACTCAGCCCACCAGCATGGGGCCCCGAATCGATCGTGTGCCCTGTTGTTTCCCTGTCTCCTTGCAATTAGGGTCTATGGGAGGGGAGGGTCCCTTCCCTGGGCCTCTCAGGGATGGTGTCTGGAGGGCTAGGGGAGGGAGACGCTTCCCCTTGTCCCAATTGCAAGGAGACCCATTCAGAGACACTGCGGGAGGCCCGTTGTCCAGGATTTTAGCACCCCCACAGCCCACAAGCAATTCTTACACCTATCAGGCTGGAGGTGTGAGAATTGCTTGTGGGCTGAAAGTTAAAACTGTGGGGGCGCTAAAATCCTGTACAATTGGCCTCCCGCGGTGTCTCTGAATGGTTCCCTTGCAAGGGGTCACTTAAGTAACTGGCAATCCTGATACCCTCTGACGACCCACTGTTTTGCGTTAGAGACAGTGGGAGCAATGCGCGCCTTGCAGGACCCATAGTACATTGTTTAATTTAGATCTCTCAACTTTTATAGCAGTGGGCGAAGGCGGTGATCTGTTATACCCTGACAGGAAAAGTCATTCCTTTTCAATATGAAAATTAAACAATTTAGAAATCGCACATAGTAATGAAGCGGCAAACAGTTAAGTGAAGTAAGAAAATGTCTAGACATACTGGCGGATTAGACGGGCTATCATCAATACCGGAATTACTTCCTACGTTTGCCTCTACAACCTCAGGAAATGGAAAAACATCAAAAGGAGGCAACATAATGTCTTATATAGATCTAAGTGACAACACAACACTCGACATAGCAGATCAAACACCTGAAGCCACAAGAATTGCAGAAATAGATTGGATTGTCCCCACTGCTGGACCAAGTAATCAGCTGATAACCCCGGAAGTTGAGACCATTCAGGCCCTACCAATGTGCTTTACATTCCCTGACATTGATTTGAGTAATCTCCCTAATACAGCAGGGAGCAAACCAGTGAAAGACATGTTAGAACTATTTAATAGTACATCTAGTAATGTATCACAGATTGAAGTGAATGTATCCTGTTCGCCAGACATTCCTCTATTAACATCTTTTCAATCTATAAATGAATGTGCCTTTATCGCTGAGTCCTTACAGGCATGACAGAGGATACTCAAATCTATACTATAATTGCTGGAAAAAGCTACAGCTAATTCGGATCACACACTGGAAATCCAAAATGCTTGTTTAAAACTCTAATTGGTCAAAAGGACACACTCTCTGCTGGAAGGGGAGATATTGGAGCAGGGGTTCAAACCAGCGAAGATGGTGTAGCTTTAAAAGTGCTATCCATACGGAATCCTAATAAAAAGTCAAGTGCAACACAAACAGGCAGACAAATGCAAAAAGGGAGGAAAAGAATGGGGAAGAAACAGAAATAGTCTTCTCCATATGTAGGCTATATGAAGAACCAAAGCTACATCAGGAGACAAGCAAGCTGTACTTCCCCGCTATCCGTTATTTACATGCTCTAAGAGTGTAGGCTTCTCGAAAAATCCCCTTGTGCCTGCTTCACCTCCTACAACACAAGGACCTGATTCTAAGAAAGCTATTGTAGTAAGGTTGAAGCAAAGTCTGTGAGGAAGAAGAAAATAGCAACTTGTAGGATCTCCAAGAAGAAGTCTCGTTGAGTAAAGTTTGCTTTAACTGATGCCCACACTAGCGCCGAGGTAAACGGAGCACGCAGCAGTATAGCCAACATGGTAAATTTACAGGATGCACGAGCATTGAACCAGCCTCTCCTTCTTCCTGTAAAAGATGTACAAGTGTAACTAAACCTACTGGCCCAAACTTTGTAAACACGACGTACCAGTCTGACAATAGGTCCCCCCACATACCGTTGTGACCGCAAGCTTTAACCATGGGTTACCTTTGGCAGAGCCAACATTAAATCTGTATCGAGCTCTAGAAGAAAGAGGAAATGGGGAAGATCCTCTAAACAAGGAATATTAAGGCTATTTCAAAACTTCCTGCAACTTCAGTCTCTCTCTTCTTCAGAAATAAAGCTGGTATCCTTTCCCAATAATCATGACTTTTCCACTGCTCATGTGGAATTCTGGTCTAATGTGATCCCCTCAATAGTGCTCCGGGAAAGTCAAAGACTTCACAAAAATGGCTTTGATATAATGGGAATTCTTTATAGGACTCCTGCTTTCCTGTCTTCATCCCAGCCAAAGCAAACATCCTAGGGGGAAGTGAAACATCTGATCATGCCATCTAATCAAATTGGCCATAGGCATAATAGTGGATCTGCGCATACTCTTACAGTGCATATTGATAGAGGAGGCAGGCAGATATGGAACCAAATTACGCTTAAAGTCGTTAATACAAAAACCGATGTCTCTTGGCTCTCAAGGAGCCTAAATGAAAACAAATTAAACAGTCACCCCAAACTTCCTTTTTACAGAAATTTGGCGATCATTTACTGGAACCTGGCTGACTTGGAAACATATAAGTTGCATAGCTTGATGAGATTCTGCCCAGCAATCATATGTCTACAAGAGACTTGGGGCCAGATGTAGGAAGCCAAATAGGGACCGCAAATGCCGAATTTTGCAGAATTTCAGCCTTTGCGATCACAATTTGGCTCTGAGCAATGTAGGTAAGATGAAACCTAGTCGCAAAATAAGGAATCGCAAAAATTGCGATTCCTTATTTTGCAATTTCATTTAAGGAATTGCAAATTGTGATTCCTTAAAGGCAATGTAAGTAGCACAAAAGAAAGAGCACTTTAGCCTTATGGAATCGCTAATTACCACCAACTTCAAGTTGGTGGTAATTAGCGATTTCCTTTAAACAAGCACTTTTTTGCTTTTTTAAAAGTGCCATGTGGAACACATTTATGCCCTTAGGGGTGCAACAGGGCATCCTTTTGGAACCCTTGCACCCTTGAAATTGCTCCCCGAATTTGCGAGTGCTTCTTGGTAACTCGCAAATTGTGGGCACAAATCCTATTAATTCCTATGGGCTTCTTGGCCCATAGGAATGAATGGGATGGTATTTCTTGATTGCGAATCTCAATTTGTGATTCGCAATTAAGGAATATTAAGGAATCGCAAATATTTTTGCGATTCCTACCTACATTCAATTTAGCGAGTCCTTAATAGAGATGCGGTAAAAATCGCTATTAAGGACTCGCTAAATTGAATTTACCTACATCTGGCCCTTGGTTCTTTGCAAAACTCAATTGGGACAGCTACTTTGTTATTGATGTTCCTGCAACAAGGGTTAAGAAAGACCATGCTAAGGATAACCTCTCCATCTTCCTTACTATTGAGATGCAGTGTGACTTTGAAAAAATACAGCTTCTGGGAAACAATATACACTGCATTAAAATAAAACCACCTAAAGCAAGTGCTTTCTCGGCGGAAACTTTATTTCTATTCAACATCTATGTTCCGCCGGGCCCAAAACGCAATTCACAGATGAATGAGATACTTGATCTAGTAGAGACCACCCTGGAGTCAGGAGGAAACTCCCAAATGATAATAGTGGGTGACTTCAAAGCAAAAATCTCAAAAGCAGCGATAAAAGCTTAAAAATACATGGAATTATCAGAATCCTGGTCCACTCCTCATTCAGTCGTTCCACTAAAGATGTAGGCTGATGAACGTGGAAGAATCCTGCTGGAATCTTTGCACAGAATCAACGGCATGATAATTAATGGGAGAACAGCTGGGGATGTACCGACTGACTTCACCAGAAAAGGGGTCAGTGGCTCCTCTATTATTGATTACATCATAACCAGTTATGACCTATATCAGAAATATCTGCTCCCTAAAACTGAGTTTGTTCTAGGTAGTGGCCATGCCATTTTGTATTCTGAACTTGAACCACAAGTACAACTCAAGTCATCTTGGTCCCTAACAGATGGAAATGGGGATATTTTTATAACCTGTAAGCAAGGCCGAATAATTTGGAACACCATTAACATATCCAAGATGAAAACAGCAGTCATGTCTCCTCGATCTCACCATTCTCTTGAAGAGAATAATCCAGGTTTGACCTATGGAGATATAATCACAAATACTGTCCGCGAGTTCGAAAGGAGGAGTACATCTTGTAAGGATCCGGTACATCCAAAAATAGAAATCTTGAAAGGCGAATAAACTGGTCTGTCAACAATTTATTACCCCTCAACCACAAGGAGAAAAGAAATTCATGTTCTGCAACAGAAAAAAAGGAACATTCGCTTGGCAAAAAGTGCAAATACCATGGATAAGAACTAGTCAGATGTGCAGCAAACAGCCCACCCAAAAAATAGTAAAACCTTTTGCCAGCTCATATCTAAGTGTATGGGCAAAACCAAAAAACCGGCTGCAATCCCAATTCCGCAGAATGAACGGATCAAATACTTCTCTGAACTGTGTCCGACCAACTTGTCCCCGCAGAGCTGTGATGATTTTCTCAAGCCTATTTTGTGAGCCTGATGCATACATAATATCTACTACGGCGAAGCAGATAGACACATATATAAGGAGAGCAAGATCCTCTGCAGTGATGGGACCCAACAAAACCCCCATAAAAGTACTGCAGGGTAACCCAGAAGGTAGGAGTGGGCTCCTCACTCTCCTGTATTCACGCTGTTACGAAACAGGACTAATACCAAGGTCTTGGCCCAGGAAGTGTAGTGGTGCCCTTGCATTAAAAAGGTTCCCACCTAACTCCATGTGATTATTTTCAAATTGCATTACTTGGTGCAACAGGCAAGATTTATGCTACAGTTGTTCTGAACCATCTCAAGGATTGGGCGTACTTTAAGGGCGTGATACCGCTAGTCCGAGAGAGCTTTAGACCCAAACATTCTGTGACCGACAATATTGCAATCGGGCAACCCATAATTGATAAGTATGTGGTGGCCTAGTCGCATGTTGTTTACTGTGGGTTTGTCAACTTTTCTACTGCTTTTGATAGAGTTAGTAGCAGTAGCTGCTCCTGGAGCGAGTGCTGCCGGGCGGTGATGGAGGGCGGGTGAGGGGCAGGGTGGGGGGGTAGTAAACTCCGGATTATGGCCTAACGGAGGAAAGTATACAAATAAATAAATAAAACAAACTTCATTGTGAGCGCTGCATCGAAATTCGTTTTATTTATTTATTTGTATACCTACCTCCTTTAGGACAGAATCCAGAGTTTACTAACCCCAGCCCTGCGTCACAGCCCGACAGCACTCCCTCCAGGAGCCGCTACTGGTTAATAGATCCACCCTTTGGAGGAAACTGGTTAGACTGGGGATCCCTAATGATTCCTAATGACTTATTAAGACTTATTGCTGAACTTCACACATCCACCTGGTGGAGAGTTCTAATGGTAGGAGACAAGGGATTATCTCCTAAAATGTTGACTCAAAATGGCCTGAAGCAGGGAGGTAGTCTAGCCCATCTTCTGTTTTCCTTATTTCTCAGTGATCTGCCTGCCTGTTTTAATATTATCAGTAATTCCCCCCCTAAAACTGTACTTCAAATTATTCATGAATAAATGTACACTGATGATGTGCTCTTTTTTTAACTCACTCTCATCGGCCTCCAACGTCATTTGGATGTGCTCTTTGAATATGCTCGGGCCATTTTTTTTAAATAAATATCACTAAAACCAAGGTGGTAATTTTCAGGGGGTAGAGGAGGTACCGCCTCTTTGACTGGAAGTTGGGGGATACGCCTGTGGGAGCGGCAACAACCTATACATATTAAGGAAGGGTATTTACCCAAACCTTTGAAAGCACCTCACACTTTCCTCATCTAGGGCTTAAGGCATTAGCTCACTTTGGCACATTAAAATTATTTCATTGTTCGTCAGGTATTGGACATTGTAAGTGTCTCCTAGACATTAAACATGTAAAGATACTGCCTATCTTTACCTATGCCATTGAATATACCTCAATAAGTTGATAGCACATTTTAAACTTATTCGAAGGGAGGCTTCAGAAGATCCCTGAGTCAAGTAATCCCCGTTCAGGCATTGCGTTTAGTGTCTTCCCTCCTCAGTGCCTATATTAGATCCTTGGCTAATGTGATCAGATGGGCTTATAACCTTCTTCATGCACCCAAAGGCACTCTAAGAACCCTCCTAAAGAACAAAACCTTCAAGGAAGAAGAAGAAGTCTACACTTTTAATACTAATCTTGAGACCACACTTGAGAACTTCCAATGTTCCATTGCCCATTTGCAATCATGGACACCAGCACAACTAAAGCTGTCCTTGAAAAATACGAGGGCCAGAATAAGTTACTCACTGGACATGGCACACTGCTCCCAGTTGAAAATTTGCAAACCCTACTCTGACAGCCTCTCTTTTCAATTGAATCAGGGATATTTGAAGTTTATATTGGATCACAGCACCAGGTGATTCATAATTATGTGAAAGCTTGAAATTTTACCTCTAAACAACTTTACAAAACACTGGGCGGACAAAATGGACACGTCTGGAATATGTGAACTGTGTAAGGGTGGGATTCGAGACACCAAGCATGTACAATCTGTTTTGTCCCTGCAAACCAGTAATAGAAGCGCTGAGGCATTTTTTAAATACCTTTATGTCTCAATTATAGTGCGCTTAAACCCGTTTGACGCCTTAAGACCCCCCTAAATATCTTTTTTAATTTACATGATCTGTGAACTTTGTGTAGGTCTCCTATTTAAAAAAAAGATATGACTTTGTGAGACACAAGGATACACAACTATGCCCACCTGTACTCTTCATGACCCACACTGTATGGCTGTCTCGTTAACATCATGAACATCATTATTTTAGGTAACTTGCCCTTCATGTAACCTTTCTTTTAAAGAATGTGACGACAGCACATGCCATTCCATAATTTTTCCTGAAGTTGAGAGCAGATTTGTAGACTTTAGTGTGTTGGAGTGGGGGGAACTCATATTTGAGCAGGCTTATTAGTCAACACCTATGAAGCTCTTATTCAAACATGCCTGGCATAAGCACAGGGAGTGAGCAATGGTAATTGGAAACCAACGTAGGTTGATTTGAATGAGTGAGCTAGAGAAGGAGCAGGTGAGAATGGTTATATTGTGCACTCTATAAAATAAACTGTTGAATAAAAAGTTTGCCTAATATCCAATCTTATAGAATCAAGAATCACCAACAGTATACAGAATGTCTCTTCTATGACATCTGGTTGGGTTGTAAAACCTATTGTGACATCATTCACCTGATGGCGGATGTACGTCAGTACAACGCGATCTTTTAGAACGCGGTACTTTACAACGCTGCCATTACAACGCAAGTCGTTACAACGACTTGCGTGGTGTGCGCGGATTGAGGATTATTATAATTTTATATTCCAACACCAGCCGACGTAACAGTAGGGAAGGTGTTGGAATATAAAATTACAATATTCCTTATCCAACAGCGCCATCCAGCGCAATTCGTAGTAACGACTTGCGTTGTAATGGCATCGTTGTAAAGGTAGTGCGGTGTAAACGCCGCGTTGTAAACGATGTTTCCCCCTGATGGCATCTCAAGTACAATAACTAGGCATGTGGACAGAGATAACACGATAATCCTAATACATTATCCATATTTATGTTTTGTTGGTTTATGAATCTGTAGTGAATAGAACTGGAGATTGAGCCATTTGTTGTCCCATATAGAACATATACACCAATTAAACAACCAGTCTTTCGGCCTTGTTTAGAGTTTTGCAGCAATCACTCAATTTACCCATGCCTAAAAAAAATAGTAACTAACTAAAGAGTGCTAGAGTACTTTATGTGAGCACCAGATTATATTACAAGAGGTCAGAGTTTTATTTCGTTAGTTTTTATTTATTTTAGGCACAGGTAAATTAACTGATTTGCCCAGAACCATAGGATGTTAGGCTCATCCCATACTCCACCTTGGTTCCCTATCTCCAGATCGGCAGCTCTGCCATTAGGCTACGTCTCCTTGCTGCAGTGTGTCACCCACGTATTGCTGGCTCTTATCCCATAGCCTTGGAATCAGTGGTATATGGTCTCACACACAAGGTCAATATTATCCTGATAACATTGAAGAACTACAGTCAGTGTTGAATTTGTAAAAAAAAAATGTAAGTGAAGGTCTTTCTTTGGAGTCTGCCACCTGTGTTGCTGAACGGGAGAGCTGTTGAAAAATAATGCTGTCCAGTCATGATCCCACATCTGGCCTCTTTCCACCGCCGCCCTACACTTCCTCTTTCTTTATCTCACTCCTTCAGGTTCTTTTTTAACCGTGCATTCTCCATTTGTCACTGTTTTCTGATATTCTCTTAGTCCTCTTTTCTCCCTTGTTTGTTTACCTTTCTCTGCCCCCCAAAACATGAGTGTCGGTGCCGACCACCTGCAAGCACTGGACAGACAGAACACAGCATGAGGGAACCTCAGACACCTGGCTCTACCCTGAATCCGTGGCAGGCCCCATCCCCTCACTGCAGTGACACCCCTCCAACCCCCCCACCCCAGCACCGATGTGCTGCTGCTGATTGAGTCCACCTGGAGCTAGGGTGACCAACCGTACGTAAATTTCACGGACAATCCGTAAATTGGACCTCACGTCCATTGTCCGTGAGGATCCTTTTCCTGTTTTCAGGCTGATTGCCACATACAGAATGACAATGGGTCAGCTTGGGCTGGCACAGCATGTGGTGGCCTCCTCCAGTCTCGGCCCAATGCAGGGCATTTTGTGACATGGAAGTGCAAAAATGCACATACTGCTGCTAAGTGAGAATAAAGGTTAACCAAAGGAAGGCGGTGAAAGAAGTTCAAAAGACTGGATTTTAGTTATAGTATAGCAGCCATGGTTGCTGCTTTTTTATTTTATGCAACTAACAACCATTGACCAAGCCAATAGCTCTGGCTTGTTCTAGGTGTAATGTTACTTGTTCTAAGTGTAACGTTACTTGTTATATTGAATATATACATGCAATGACAGAAGCAACCAAAATACCAGTCTGGCGCCACATTATATTAAGCACAGATTTTTAGCTTATGTGTTTTAAGCCATGCATTTTATTACACTAAAAACCCTTTTGGAGAGACCCCCCTAGTTTTTACATCCCACTTAAAGCTCTGGAAACAACGCCATGTCACAGTCGCCCCACGTCCAGGCACTGTGCATCATGCATGACCCATGCCTTCCACTTTTTCAGATTGCCTATGTGCAGGGGTATAGTGAACCCTGCCCCACCCCACCCCACCCCACGCCTTGCTTTAGGAACTAAAGCGAGGGTGGAGTTCTTGATAGGTCTCATAATTAATGTGAAATGGTGAGTGAGTAAGTAAGTGAAGGGATGGGATGGGTGGATGGATGGCTCGATAGATGAGTGAAATGATGGATGGATGGATGAAAGGGTGGATGACGGGCGAGTGAATGGGTGGATGGATGAGTGAAATGATGGATGGATTGATGAATTGAGAAGTGAAAGGGTGAATGGATGGACGGATGAGTGAAAGGGTGGATGTAAGGCAGGATGAGTGAGTGAAAGGGCGTGTAGATGGACAAAAGGATGGATAGATGAGTGAAGGAGTGAAAGGGTGGATGGATGAGAGAAAGTATGGATGGATGAGTGAAAGAATGGATGAATGTAGGTTCAATGGATAGATTCATGAGTGGATGAATGGGTGGGTGGATGGAAGGATGGATGGCTAAGTGAAAGGGGAATTGAAAGAGAAAGGGGGTGGGTAAAAGGATGACTGAATTGGTGGAAGGACGAGTGGCTGGATGGATAAATGAGTAAGTGAAAGGATGGCTGGATAGGTAAATGGCTGGATGGATGAGTGAATTGATGGATGGGTGGAACAGTGGATGGATGAGTGTACGGATGGATAGGGTAAAAGGGTGGATTGATGGATGAGTAAAAGGGTGGATTGAGGGATGGATGAGTGAAATGATGGATGGAAGGATATGTGATGGATAGGTTTGTTAATGGATGAATATGGACATGGATGGGCACACAGATGGAAGGACAGAATGAATGGTAAAAGACTGAATGATGGATGAAAGTATGATTACACATTGTAAGCCCCATTATCTTAAGCAACATTTCCTATACATAGACTTTCACATTTATATGAGTGATTGTTTCTATATAATATGTGTGTGTTGTAACACACTCCAACACTGTGCCCCACATAATTGGGATGAGTAGCACCATAGAAGAAATTAAATACACATGAGAGAGGCTCTATGTGAAGATGAGGGGCGCAATTGGAGGGTGGTATCAAGGCCAGATTGGCCGGACAGGGCATCAGGTGTTTTCTCTGGTAGCTGGAAAGGTGGGGGCAGTTTTGTTACCACAAAAAGACCTGCACATTTGCTTAAAGCTGCGCGCAGTTGGGAATCACACTTACATTGAAGACGTATTGAATATACAGATGAAAAAATATATCCGGTGAAGGATATATCAGGGAACACAACTGAAACCAAAACAAAGACAAAAACACTGACCACAATGAAAGATACAGGTAAATCTTTTGTATTAACCTTTTTGATGGATTGATTCAAAATGTACTTGAGAAGCTGTCCAAAACAAACAATACATAGACTGAATGTACATTGCGTGAGTGAGTCATGACTGGTGACTGAGTGCTCAAACAAAGATTAAACAACAAAAATAATCATACATATAGACACCACATTAATATCATAAGTGTCCACTCTGATTTACAATAGTTACAAATGGATATATTATTTCTTTAGTTTGTTGAAACCCTGTGTGGATGGATACATAGACAGAACGTCGATGTTTCGACCCTAGACAGGATGCGCTGATTTATGTGCATCTATAGCAGGTCTTCATCAGGACTGCAAGATGGTGGGACAGCCTTATCAAAGGTAGAAGTATCAACCAAAAGTTCTTCAACTGTGGGGCGGAGAATGTCAGCCGACAAACTCCATGTCATGAATGGCGTAAGTTTTCCTGTTTTCTTAATTGTAGGGACGTTCCCCGCTGCTGCCAGAAGTGATCGCCACAGCAGCACCGCCCCACACTGATCTTCCCACCGGCTGGTGTTGAAGACTACAATTAAGAAAACGAGGAAAACTTACGCCATTCATGACCTGGAGTTGTTGGCTGACATTCTCCGCCCCACAGTTGAAGCACTTTCGGTTGATACTTCTACTTTTGATAAGGCTGTCCCACCATCTTGCAGTCCTGATGAAGACCCGCTATAGATGCACATAAATCAGCGCATCCTGTCTAGGGTCGAAACGTCGATGTTCTGTCTCTGTATCCATCCACACAAGGTTACAACGAACTAAAGAAATAATATATCCGTTTGAAACCATTGTAATTCAGAGTGGACACTTATGATATAAATGTGGTGTCTATATGTATGATCATTTTTGTTATTTAATCTTTGTTTGAGCACTCAGTCACCAGTCACGACTCACTCACCCATTGTACATTCAGTCTATGTATTGTTTGTTTTGGACAGCTTCTCAAATACATTTTGAATCAATCCGTCAAAAAGGTTAATACAAAAGATTTACCTGTATCTTTCATTGTGGTCAGTGTTTTTTTCTTTGATTTGGTTTCAGTTGTGTTCCCTGATATATCCTTCACCGGATATATTTTTTCATCTGTGTATTCAATACGTCTTCAATGTAACTGTGATTGACAACAGAACCATTGTTTATGTTCAGTTTAGTTACCCAGGTTCTGAGGGTTACTGAGTTACCCCATTACTTCTAATGATAAAGCTGCTTGCATACTGACAAATCATGAAGTGCACAATTGTCTCAACCTAATATAAATGTATTTTCACTTGTACTTTAGTAGTTGTCTATTTACTGACTTATATACTTTTGTGCAACCTTCTCTGATGTGTCTGTAAAACTTACCCTTTGTCCTGAATTTTGACCTCCTGTCCTGAATTTTGAGCCTTTGTCCTGAATTTTTACACTCACTGTCCTGAATTTGCACCAATGCCAGTTGGTCACCCTACCGGGAGCCACCTTGCCCCAGATGATTCAGAGAGGAGAGGTGGCTGCTTTCAGGCGAGTGTAAGCCTTCTCCCCTGATAAACCCAACTTAAATCCCTCTATGTTGTTTGAGTTGCTACTACGCTCAAACCCAGTAGGCATTCAAAACTGCAGACTGACCCTAGCAGGCACCGGATGTTTGCCCGGCGGGCCGGAAGGGTGGGGTCCAATTTTTGACTGGTGGGGCTGTTTTTTTTGTTACTGGGGGCCAGTTTTGCAGCTGTGCTGTGATATCAGGGCTTGTTGGTGTTCCCAGTCCGGCCCTTTAAAACTCTGCCCCAGGCTGGGTGGCAGTTGTTGCCAAGCTAGGTAGGGGGCAGAAGAGGAGCCACCTTGTGAGACCCGGCCTCGTGCATCCCCCGGCCCCTCCCGCCTCCGTGTAGCGCAGCACCCCTCAAACACCGTGTGCCATCTTCTTCGCCTCCTGCAGCGATGGAAGCCGCGTGCCCCCGTGCACACCTGAGACGCCTGCAGATGCGCCGCGCGAGCGTGACAGACACCTGTGTGGGCTGTAATGAGCCTGAGATCTCACCCCACACACCTCACCCCCCGCTGGCATCAGAGAGATCCCGGCGCACGCCCCCGTCAGAGGGTGGCCCGTCTGGGTGGGCCGGGTGGTGGGGGTGCGGCACCATCTGCAGTCAGTGCAGCAAAAGGGGGGGGCGCTGACACGGACAGAGGGGGCACGGGGGCAGCCGTGCATAATTAACAAGCTGGAACTTCTTCCTCCTTGCCCTCTCCTCCCACCCCCACTTCTCATCTGATGCTCAGGCTCCGGTTCTATTCAAGAAACGCCCTCCCACCCTGGAGCCCCCCACCGCAGGCATCCCTGCCCCTTTAAAACCAGAGAAGAAGCCACACGCACGCTCACGTCCACATAAAAGACGAGAGGGCGTGCAGAGCAAGGCACGTGCAGGAGGGGAGGCAGTCACCATCGATCCACCCAGCCGTGCTCTGTCACCCCTTCCTCCATGCTGGACATTCGAGGAAATGTCCACGATGAAACTGACAGCAGGCTGTTACCATGTTGAAAAGAGGCAGGCCTATTTACATGTTGAAAGTGACAGGGCAGAATGAGTTCTATGTTGAAGGTGACGGGAAGGATTCGCGTGTTGATTGTGGCAAGTGATTACATGTTGGAATTGACAGGGGATATTTACATGTTCTGTCTGGTTTGATTTACACGTTCTAAGAAACAGAAGGCGTACTTCAGAGTTAAAAAGTGACAGACGTCGTGTACGTGTCGTGATTCACACAATGCACATTCACACGATGAAACAAACAGATTGCTTACATCTTGAGGCAAGTAGGAAATATATCCATTTTTGAAGTGACAGGGGTGTTGCTTGCATGTCTTACCTGAAAGGTGATATGGGTAAAATAGAATAAAATGCATGGATATTACCAGTAGCAGGAAATATTTAATGGCTAAAAATTAGGAGTTTCAACCACGTATTAGAATAGAAAAGCTACATGTTGTAACTGAAAGATATGTATTACATGCTCAAAAGAGTCATATACATGTTGAAACAAAGACGATATTATTTAAGTGTTAATACGAGAAGAATAGATGTACGTGTTCCAACAGACTGGTGATATTTCCACAAGCTGATGCTGACAAGTTACAGTTGGCAGGTGATATTTACGTGTTGAAATTTAAAGGAGGCCTCTACATGTTGAAACTGGCATGTGATAATCACATGACCAAACTGCCAGAAGTGATGGCGGCACAGTGACACTCAGGGAAGATGCTGCATGCTGCCTCCCCACACAATCTCACCCCAGTATTATAACACGTGACCCCGGCACACCCCCTCCATGTGTGATATCCGTGATGTGTCTGGGGAGGTGACTGCTCCCCCTCACCCCCGCGGTATCCTTCGTTCATACCTCACCCTCGCTCCCACCCCTCCACTCCACTCGACTCTTTAATATTTAATACAGAAAGATCCGCAGCGGCGCGCGGAGGAGGAGGAGGACGGATGCAGGCCTGGAGAGCACCGAGCGTGAAAGCCCGTGCCTTCCAGGGGTGGGGTCAGGTGGGGGGCTGGACACAAACCAAAGGGACGACAACTCGGCCCCCAGCCACCCTCGCTCACACCTGCGCTCCTCCCCCCAATGGCAGCACATGGGAAATAATAAATCGCTTCTTCACACTCCGCCAGCCCACCTCGCACTCCACACCTGACACGGAAATGCGTGCACCAGCAATCTTCCATATGTGCGCGCGCCTATACATATACACCGATGACATAAGCAGCGTGTGACGCGCCCTGCCTCCCTCTCCAGCTCGGATGCACCGCGAAAGCCACGGACACGGATTGATAGACGCGGCAGAGGACAGCGCGCTGTCCCCTGACCTCAAGGCTGCTGGTGCTGCACAAATTCCTCCCTCCTCCCAGCGTCCCATTCATCCTCACAGACTCAGCATCCCTCCTCCTCCCCCCCTCGCCCCCACCCTCCCCTCCTCCTCCCTCCCTGGAGTAGCTGGGGGTTATAGAAAAGAAAATCTGCCTTACGCTCCTCAGTTCTTGAGTGCGGTCCTTCATGGCTGCCCGTCCTCCTGGACCGAGGGGTGGAGGGGCTGGGGGGCTCTGTCCGCTCCGGCCTCTGGGCCCCCCCTCGCGACGCTCTTCCCTCTCTCTCAGAGAAAATGCCCTTCTTCCCCGGGATGGACGCGGCCGGTCCCCTCGTTGGGCCTTTTTGTGATTTTCCCCTGGTGTGAATGTGTGTGTGTTTTAATTCAATAGGTTGTTGCCCCTCCACCCTTTTTTTCGTGGAGCGTGGCCGGCAGGGGGTAGGGGGGTCTGTCTTTACGGGGTGTAGGCGGGGAGGGGGGAGGGGAGGGATAGCCGGGGGGGGCTGGAAAGCTCCACAGGGCGATGCTCCAAGGATGGAGACTGGTGCTGATGCAGCAGAGAAAGGGATGCAGGAGTAGGAGAGGGGGAGGGAGGCGGGGCAGGGGTGAGGACGGAGTGGGAGAAGGGAGGGAGGGAGAAGGAGGGGAGGGGTTGGAGAAGAGAGCAGACCGAGGAATGCCGGGAGATGTAGTGCTGGGGATCCAGGATGCCGTGACAGGTTCCTGAGACTTTTCTTATTGATAACGACGACGTCTCATGAAGCAAACGGAAAACACGGAGATTGTTTCTCCAACTCTGAAAAGCACGAACACTTATTTTACAAATGTACAAGGCCGAGTGAATGAGATGAATTAAGGTAAAAATAACAGCAAGTGAATGAGGGATACTATTTATTTTTATTTATGTATTTATTTATGCGATTTGATATAGCGCGGACTTTACCCGAAGGTATCAGAGCGCTTCACAAAAGGAACAGTAATGATACATGAGGAGAAAAATTACAAGTTAACAAATGACAAAAGCAAACGTTAAGTTACTATGGCGTCTCGTTTATGCCATGACCTGTTAGGGTCTCCTTTACTAGGCTTTGCCAAACTATGCTAAGGTATGCCACGTTATGTTGCTTATGTCAAGCTATACAATTCACTGCTGTGCTACGTTATGATGCATTATAATATAATGTTATTGCATTTAGGTCACACTTTACTACCCCTGATGAGGTGTTAAGCACTTTAGGTGGCTAGCACGCATGGGCGTAGGTGGCACTACATTTTTGGGGGGACAAGGACCACCTTTTGGACTTTCCAGTGACCCTATACAAATCACCCGTTGTCTGAAAGCCGTACGCTCCATTAACTTAATACAATCACATAGTTTTGTAGTGAAACATTGATAAAGCCAGGCATGTAGTCACAGTTTGCAAGTATGCTTTAACTGTTATTTACATTCACAAAGTAATTAGACCAAATGTGAAAAAATAAGTTTACAAATCTTACATCTTCATGCACCAAGCAAACAAAGATGGAACCAAAAAGAGGAAGAATTCCCTTTTCGCGACATTCCTAACCTCAAAATGCAATCAATGGGACTAATATTGGAGACATGATTTAGGTATACCAAGTTGTAGGAGCAGAGAAATGTCCACTTACTAAAATGTAACTGCAACACATGATGGACGGAATGCCGAATGTTTCAAACATTCTCCCCAGTCAGGAGATCTGGGTTAAATCCATCATTCTTTTGCCCACTACGCCACCCCAGTTTGGACCCAGCCATCTGCAAGTGAGTCTTGACCCTGTAACTCATGGGAACAGTCCAGACCGAACTGCCAGGCAAGGTTATCCCTGGACCAGAAACAAGAATTCTGGAACCAGTTTTGGGGTATGTCACCCTTTATCAGCCCGGCTAGCTTGAATCCAGTGGCACAGTGAGCAAGGGACCCACGTCTGGGAATACCCATCCCACTTAGGACGAAAAGTGTAACTGCAACAAATGATGGACGGAATGCTGAATGATTCAAACATTCTCCCCCAGTCAAGAGATCTGGGTTAAAACCATTGTTCTATTGCCCACTACGCCACCCCAGTTTGGGCCCAGCCATATGCAAATAAGTCTTGACCCTGTGCCTCATGGGAACAGTCCAGACCAAACTGCCAGGCCTGGTCCTCCCTGGACCGGAAACATGCATCATTGGACCGGTTTCGGGGTATGTCACCCTTCATCAGCCAGGCTAGCTTGAATCCAGTGGCACAGTAAGCAAGAGACCCACGTCTGGGCATACCCTTCCCACTTAGGGCGACAGGGAGGACCTGGCTTGGCAGTTCAGGCTGGACTGTTCTTACAAGGAACAGGGTCAAGACTGATTTGCATATAGCTGGGTCCAAACTGGGGTAGTGTGGTGAGCAAAAGAGTGATGGATTAAACCCAGATCCTTGTGACTGGGGTGAATGTTTGCATTGCCTAGCATTCTTTCCACCAATTGTTTCTTTTGCATTTGTCGCACTAAGTGGGAAGGGTATGCCCAGACGTGGGTCCCATGCTCACTACACCACTGGATTCAAGCTCACCTGGCTGATGTAGGGAAATGCCCTAAAACCGGTCCCAGGATGCTTGTTTCTGATTCAGGGAGGACCTGGTTTGGCAGTTCGAGTTGAACTGTTCCCACAACAAACAGGGTCAAGACTGGTTTGCATATGGCTGGGTCCAAACTAGGGTGGTGTGGTAAGCAAAAGAATGACGGATTAAACTCAGATCCTTGTGACTGGGGGTGAATGTTTGCATTCTCCAGCATTCCGTCCATCAATTTTTTCTTTTGCACACCTACTAAAAGTGGCACATCTGAAATAGTCATGTGAAATCCAACCTTACCAGAAAAGAGGCTTTATCATTGCTATTCCAAAGAGATAACAAGCATTTCCAATGCAATAGGTCTCGCATTCACAAGAGTTTAAGCTATTGGCATTGTAAATGACAAAGCATTTTATATATCTGTTTTGATAATTACCACATAGATAAAAGGCACAGTCATTTACAATGCCAATAGCTCAAACTCTTGTAAATGCGCGACGTTTTTCATTTCAGAGAAGAAGCTGCCATTGTCCCGGGCTGGAAAGTTAAAGTGCACATGGCACGCTGAATGTTGCAGCAAAGCATGTCATACCTGCAGTAGGAGAAACTCATTAAAGAAAATAGTGCTTACAGATTAAATAAGACATACGGTGTAACAACAGAAGTAAAAGGGCCTGTCCTCATGGGAGGTTACAAATGTAGACAAGGCGGTACTAAAGAGAGACTAATAAGCCTAATAATGACTCAGAAGCCAGCATTTACAAAGGACAATGACAAGGGCAGAGTGGGTGGGGCTTCGAGTCATACTGAAATACAGCATGTCTGGCAGAGCATGCGCTGCCCAGGCTTGACCTAAAACAGCGCACACATTGACTTGTCATACCAGCCCATCGGGCACTGCATGCTTGCCCTATAGGCCTGCCCGACACTGCCTTTGGGTGTAGATTGGACCTGAAATAGAAACTTATCCTTTTGTCTGTCCTTCGCCACCCAGACTCTGCTATATCGAAACTGCACCATGCTTGCACATCTTTTCAGTGTTTACATTGACCCCAACTCGTCTACTAGTCTCCGATAAACAAAAGCTGTCCATTCCCTACTTTAGAGCAGTGTCAGGAAGGCATTATCTCTTCCTCCAAAGCAGAGGGGAAAAGGCTCCTTAGATTATCAGCAACTCAGGCACCACTGCCCTAGTTAGCACATGGCGAGGCACAGTTTATTGGAAAGCTCTCGGGAGTGGGGAGCGCCGGGGAGGTGAATATATGGGAACATGGATAAAATATGTCCCTGCCAAAAGATGTGTTGATAGACAGGTCAGGAGAACATGAGCTTCTCCAGCTTTTAGGATGGGTCCCCCTGACACACATCTGACTCCCATCATCCAGCTGTGGGTCTCTTCTGCTGAATGGGAGCATTCACTCCTTAAGACCACTTCAAAGCGAGAGCTGAGCTTGACCCAGAGAAGGGCAAGGAGAGGCGGTGGTCGGGGGGCAGATAGAGATGAGCGCTGATGAGAAAAGGGGACGAAAAGTGGGGCAGAGAATGGGAGGCAGAGTGAGTGGACAGCAGGTGGTGGCAGAAATGTAGAAAGGCTCAGAGGGTGGAAGAAAGAGGGCACTGAGTAGTAGTGAGCGAAGAGGAAGAGTGTGGTGGAGAGACGTAGAAAAAAAGGAGCTAATACCACGACGAAGGGAGACAGGCAGGAGGGGAAAGCAGCAGTGGGTAGCAAGAATAGCAGGGGGTATATAGAGCATTAGAGAGACAAAGGGAAAAGGAACAGAGGGCAGGGGTCCCGAGGAGGGAACAGAGGTGAGACGAAGGTGGGCAGAAGACAGCAGAACTGTGACAGTACTGAAATAGACATGGTTGAGAGAAGGAAGAAGAAGGGCAGGAAAGAAGCAGAGAATTGGTGAGAGAAGAGCGGGTGCTGCTAAAGAGGGAGACTGCTATCCCACCCACCGCAAGAGTGACACTGGCCCTCTGCAGTGCATCTTTGTGTATGTCCTAATATATGTTGTGATGGCTGGATAGATGCTCCCCATAATAAATGCACAGTGGATGGTGCAGAACGCCCCCACCTCTCGGTAATGCTGAGTGAAGGCGAAGGCTCGCAGGATTCCCGGTGTTTACCCAGGTAGCATTGATGGTCGGTATGAAAGATGGATGCCCACGTTCTCTCTGTACCCTTTGTGCCTGTGATCATCCATCAGACAAAAGGACGATGCACTTCTTCACTTAAACCAAGTACTGATGTAGACATGGGGCGCCTCTGTTACCTCCACCCACCCAGTGGTATGCGCTGATCATACTCGCCTTACGTTGAGATGGACATGTTGTGTGTACTTCGAGCCCAGCCTGCCCTCAAGGGCCCGGTTAGACCCATTGGACCGTGGACTGGCTCGTCCAGGCCTGTACCGCCTTTGACAGCTCCTCCCAGCCCGAGCTCTTTTCTCGCCCCAGGGCAGGAATTTGGCCTGCAGTAATGCCGGAGATTTGCATGCAGCAGTCCCAGTGATCTGGGTAGAGAAGCCTGTCAGTCACCCCCGAGCCAGTCACCTCAAAGGCAGCCAGGGGAGGCCGTGGAGGCAAGACTAATTGTGCAGTGAGATTAGAAGCCTCTTCGTATTCACACACGACTTGCAAGGAAGGCGGATCACTGTTGGCAGGGAAGGCGAGCGCCATTGGTGACAGATGAGGGGTAGAAGACACCTGCCTAAACTAAACAAACATTTACAATGCAATAGGACTCGCATTTACGCGAGACCTATTGCGTTATATCACGGACAACAGGAGGGGGTATCACAGACAACAGGTGTGCGAACGGGGGAGGGGGGAGAAGGGGGAGAGAAGGCACAGACAAAGTAGTGCTCACAGTATAAATAACACATACCGTACCGTGTAACACTCGAAGTAAAGGGGCCAGTAGCCATGGGAGGGTACAAATGACCACATGGTCATAATAAGGAGGGACTAACAGGCCTCATAATAAATCAGAAGGCAGCACTCTCCTACAAAACAAAGTCCCACTATCACAAAAGGCCACTATCTACACTGTCTACTAATAAATGCTCGATCCCTCTCTAAAAACAAGCATCACATCTACGACCTTCTCACCGATGCAAAACCAGACATACTATTCATAACCGAATCATGGTTGGGAGAGGATATGGCTCCAGTCCTGCATGAAGCCATTCCTCTAGGCTATCAAATAATCACCCAAAATCGTATAGCCAAAAAAGGAGGTGGTCTAGCTGTTGTATTCAGGCAAACAATAAATATCACTAAAATTGACAACATCTCCATAAAGAATTGTGAGGCTCTTCTAACAAGATGCAATCCTACACCGTCTTCCACCTGTAACTTCCTGCTCCTTTACAGACCTCCACCTAGCAAGGCAACATTCCCAGACGCACTTCTAGACACAGTTTCAAATCTGATAACAATACACTCCAACCTGTGCATTCTGGGTGACCTTAACATTTGGTTTGATAAAACCAATATGAACCATCCGAAAACAATAATCACTGGCCTAGACGCATTGAACCTGCATCAGATTGTCCCCAATCCGACACACATCGCTGGACATATCCTAGATGTCATTTTTGCTAATACTGAACTAGTTACCTTTCAAACTATAACTCCAGTCACATGGTCAGACCACCACTTGCTTGCTTTCCAACATAAAACAACACTAAGCAACTCACCTAAAACTACCTTACATCCATCCACCTATCGGCCGTGGAACAAACTCAATTTGGAACACTTGGAAACACAACTAACATCCAGTATAAATCTGGAAACCATAAATTCTGTTCAGAATCTATACGAGTGGCTACAGGAAGCTTTTGACATCCTGATACCACTCAAAACCACACAACAGAACAAAAGGAAAAAAGCGCCTTGGAGAAACATAGAAATAAAAAACATAAAACAACAAATTAGAAAGCTGCAACGTACCTGGCTCAAAACAAACGCCAAACAAGACAAACTTCACCTACAAAAAATTAACAGATTATATAAGTCTGCTATCAAAAAAGCTAAAAAAAGGTACTATTCAGACAGAATTCAAAACGCTAAATGTGCAAATAAAGAATTCTATAAAATACTCAATGAATTTCGAAAACCAAATTGCCTAGAAGGAACTCATCCTGTTACTCAAGATTTCACAGACAAACTGGCAAATCATTACAAGGACAAAGCAGACACGTTGGACTCGTACTTACAACAGAAACAAAGCACCAGCACTAACCCTTGTTCAAAACAACTATCCAAGAATGCTCTAATCAAGCCTCTCCGTTCCTTCCAACACATCTCACACGATGAATTTATGGACCTGGTCAAAGCAAGCAGGCCTGCCGGCAGCCCTTCTGACCCCTGTCCGCCACAAACTTTCAAGACAATTCTTTTATCAACGTCTGCTGCCATTCCAGTAAGAAGAATCATCAACGGTTCCTTAACTACTGGAATATTTCCAGAAGAACTCAAAAAGTCATACATACGCCCTTTACTGAAGAAAACAAACTTGGACCCGCTGAACCCCGAAAACTACAGACCCATTACAAATGGACCTTTCCTGGGCAAACTGATAGAAAGAGCAGCGTTCGCCCAGATGTCCCAATTCATTGAAGAGAATGACATACTTTCAGATTTCCAAACAGGATTCCGTCCGGGAAGAGGCACTGAATCTTCCCTCCTTGCCATCTGGGATGACCTAAAGAATACAGTTGACCGCAACGGGGTTGCTGCGCTACTCCTCTTGGACCTCTCAGCAGCCTTTGACACGGTTGACCATGACACTCTGAAACAAAGACTTTATGAAGCCGGCATAGAGGGAACTGCTCTAGACTGGATCGCGTCCTACCTTCGAAACAGAACTAATGTCATCCACACCCCACCTTTCTCGTCCAAACCGTACTCCACAAAAGCCGGGGTCCCTCAAGGTTCTATCATCTCGCCCATGCTTTCCAACATCTACATGAAGTATTTACCAGTACTGATCAATAAATTTCACCTCACGTGCTACAACTATGCAGATGACACGCAAATACTCTTTCAACTGGAATGCCCCAAAGACATTGGAAAATCACCAATTTTCAGCTGTCTCAGAGCCGTGGATCAGTGGATGACTTGGAGCCATCTCAAATTGAATGCTTCAAAAACTGAAATACTCACGTGTGGCGATTGGAAAAATTACAACCCGCTTGCCGCATGGCCTGATGAACTGGGATCACTGCCTAAAGTATCGAAGGAAGTAAGAAACCTCGGAATGACCATGGACTCCAAGCTGTCGATGAATGTCCAAGTAAATAAACTAGCAAGATCAAGCTTTGCTACTACAAAAACGCTGCGACGAATTTTCCCTCATTTGGGATTTCCACACAAGGTCCAAGCTACCATCTCCCTTGTTCTATCCAAACTCGATTACGCCAATAGCCTCTACCACGGATCACCTTTAACGACCATGAAAAGACTACAACGGATTCAGAACTCGGCTGCCAGACTACTCCTGCATATCAAACCACGAGACCACATCTCCCCTGCCTTGAAAGCCCTGCATTGGTTACCGGTTGCCAGAAGATCCACGTTCAAGCTGCTTTGTATTACCCACAAAGCAATACATGGAGTAGGACCACTCTTCATCAGGAATAAAATCACCAAACACATTCAACAAAGGAACCTACGCTCTAAAGGAGCATCTCGCCTCAAAATCCCACCATACAAGAAAAAAACAATGGGTGGCACATCCTTCTCTGTTCAAGCAGCCAAACTATGGAACTCTTTACCCCCCAACATAAGATCCACCGACAACCACCTTATCTTCAGAAAACTACTCAAGATCTGGCTCTTCCCCACATAGGTACCATACGGAAATAGAAATTTACAGCATATCCCTCTGTATATAAGCATTTGTTTTCACTATAGATATGTATCTATCTTTGTGTATTACTTTATAAAACATGTAAAACAATTATGTTGTTAAGAGAAGAAAAAAAATAATAATAATAATCATCAATAAATAAAAATCATTTTTGGTCTACATGTACATACTTCCATTGTACATCTATGTACCATCCATGTACTTGGATCTGTGTGTCTGTTACTTTTCTCCTGAAAAAAAGCATATCCAATGCACTACCCTATCTCTCATCCTGTGCCTCTATCAATATATTTAATCTAAATATACTTACTTTTTTATGTATCTATATATTTTTAATGTACTTATGGATCTATATACTTATCTCGTTCTTCTAATTTAGCATTTCCAATGCACTAGCCTATTTCTCAGCCTATACTTCACTCAATATATCTTCTAGCCCAACCTTCAGACTCCTCTCAAACTTCTTTCTACTACTCCTTCTAATGCACTACCCTATCTCGCATCCTATAGATCTATCAATATATCCTCTACATCCACTCTCTCATTTATCCCAAACCCCATACCACTACTATGATCGCCAAAATAACCTTTTCTAGACTCTCTCCTGCTCTACCCCTCCATGCATCATCTGACACCTTTTTACTACACCGATCCCCTAAAACAAACATTTCTAAACTCTCCCCTCTGACTCCTTCCCTCCAAAACTCCTTTTTACTCATCCAAAAGCCTCTTCCTACTACTAATATATATATTTTAAAAAAAAATCTTTTACTCTTTTATCCCTCCACTATCCTTTTTTCAATAAAAATTAACAGACTAACATGTTTCACTTCTCAAATTCCATATTCAACTATACTAATATACTGCCTAAATAACTGAATAACATATCTACTACTCAAATTACTTCATATTTATATTATACTAATTTTCAACACTAATCCTTTATGGGTTCCGGAGTGGCGTGCTACTCGCCAGAAAAGCGCTTCAACGCCCATCAGGGGTAACAAGTGCTATATGAATGCAAATCTTTCTTCCCCTTTTATCCATCCGCTATCCTTCTCACTCCAAGTAACAGACTAATATCCACCACTGAAATTACCTCATATTTCACCATATTAATTCACCACTAATCCTCTATAGGCTCCCTGAATAGCATGCGTCAACAAGCGAGCGATAGATAAATACGAACCTTTGTCCTACTCTATCCTTCTGCTATCATTCCAAATCCAAATAACTGATTAACTTATCCACCACTTAAAATGTACTTGCATGTTTCACTATACTAATTCAACACTAATCCTCTGTGGGTCCCGGAGTAGCGTGCTACCCGCCGAAAAAGCGCTTCGACGCCTCGTCAGGGGTAGTAAGCGCTATATAAATGCAATTACAATACAATACAATACAATACAATTTACGAAAGAAAGTGACACAAGCCAATTAAAAATATGGACGGAGAGTGAGCGAAGCTTCCACTGCATACTCCATTACTGCATGCCTCGCAGAGCGCATGCGTGCTGCCGCTATAGGTTCGATCAAAAAATGACACAGCTACTCCTTTCTAACCAGGAATTACAGCTCAAAAGAGTGTATTCGCGAATTCCCAATGTTAATCTATGAGAGGACTAGGCCTCACAGTAGTGAAAAACAAATGTTGGTGTTTTTCACTACAAGGACATGTAAAACTTAAAAGTACATGTCCTACCTTTTTAGTAACGTAGCACCCTGCCCTATGGGCTACCTAGGGCCTACCTTAGGGGGTGACTTATGTGGTAAGAGGTTTTTAATACAAAGCCGATTTGGCAGTAAAATTGCACGCACGTGCTCTGTAGTGGCAGGACTGAGACTTGTTTAAAGGGCTCCTTGTGTGGGTGGCACAATCAGTGCTGCAGACCCAATAGATGCATTTAATTTACAGGCCCTGGGTATATGGTATACCATTGAACCATGTACTTATTTTATTTATTACATTTGTAGAGCGCCTGACTCACCCCAAATAGGGTATCTCCGCGCTTAGGTACCAAATACGTGTCACAGGGGAGAGAGGATTAGAAAAAATAGGTCTTAAGTTTTTTACTAAAAGACAGATAATTAGCTTCCTCACGCAGCTCCAAAGGAGGAGAATTCCACAATTTGGGGCCAAGTAAGAAGTAAATATGCTAGTTGTGTATACATCAATGTTACCATGTTTAGGGGAGAAGCACATGCACTTTAGCACTTGTCAGCAGTGGTAAAGTGCTCAGAGTCCTAAGGCCAACAGAAAGATTCAGCAAAAAGAGGGGGTAAGCAGACAAAACATTTGGCGGAAGACCACCCTAAGACTGGCAGGTCTAATAGTATGATATAGGATTCTGTGTGTCTGTTTGAGCATTGAAGGATCCCTTTTGGAAACCCCTGGTTTAGCAGGGTACAAGAAGGAGAACTAGATTAGTTTCTCAAACACTGGAAGTTTATCACCTGCATTCATGTGGCTGGAGGGTGGAGAAACAATGATGCATTGCATAGTATACAACACAATACAGAAACCTTTGTTGTCTAATCTATAGGAAACATTATTACAGATGGATGATATCAGTGTAGAGTGCACTTGAGCACATTATTTTGCACAAAAATATAAGAAGTCCAATTAAATAAATTTACAATAAGAATTAGCCTTGTGTGGGATGCTTACAAAAATGAGATGCACAGTGTTTGAGTGGAAGAGGGATTCTTAGCAATGAAAAAAAAGCCTGCTGTGAGAGACACATATGAGATGCTCACAGAAGATACGTATAGTGAGATATGCAGAATGAGGTGTGTGGCATAGCTCAGATATGAGGTATTAGTGATGAACACCAGAGACATAGTGTATGAGTGTGAAGCTTACAAATGAATGCAGTGTGTGGAAGCCACAAATGAGCAGTGAGTGGGATGCACCAAAGCACAAAATCTTTGTTATATGGAAGTGAAACTATGATTGAAGGCATGGACGCCTTGCTCAAGACAATGATGATGTTTTTACAAGCGATATTTGCAGAGTTGTGTTTTAATGGGGACGTAATCTGTGGAGAATAGTTATTGCTGTCAAGAAAAAAGGTCAGACGGGCAGGATAACTTGGATATGGATAGTGATGCTTCAAAAGATGAGCAAAGGGTGTCCAACACCCATGAATCTGCTTCTGAGCATATCCAGGAGGAATCTGAAGAACCCTTACTGGAGAACTCAAGTTCCCGGGAGGAATAGTTCTAGTGACACAGAGGAAGGCCCTAGAGGAAGCATCCCCTTTATTCCTCCTGGGAAGGTACAAAGGGTTCAAGGGAGGTTCAGGTCCTCCTCAGTTAATTTAGCCTCCTCTGCTACTTAAATAGGGACCTCCACCTTTAGCAAGAGGAATCACATTTTAGAAAGGGAATACCACCTGCTCAAACTTGAGAGAGCCAACCTCAGAATCAAGAAGGAATAGTGGCCTTAGATTAGGAAACCCTAGAAGTCCAGAGGACTAGGAAGGATTTTGGATTCAAATTCCATGGTGGCAGCACTAGTGAACTTAGAGTTAGGGAACACCTCTTTGACACTAGGAAATTGAGCAAGATAGTCCCTCCTTACCAGGAGGGTGATGACATCCATAAGCGAATTACTGCTGTAGAGAGGAACTGTTACATGAATCAATCAATAGAAAGCTTTATTCAATTTTTGTAGAAGAAAATCATAAAAGTGTACAGAAAAGAAACACCTACAACTTCATATAGCTAGCCTTAAATAGATAAATATTGTATTACTTTCGGCTTTCCTATCAAAAACATATATATTTAAAAACAACACATAAAACTGATTGTAGGAAGCTGGCTCTGTATATCCTATAGCAAAACCAAAGGGAATGATGGCCAGAGTGTTGAACATTGCAAGCACTTACTCCCAGTCAACTGATCTGGGTATAATCTATCATCATTCTTTAGCTCACTCCGCCACCCCAGTTCAGACATGCCCTATGCAAATCAGTCTGACCCTGTGCCTCAAGGGAACAGTCCAGCCCGAACTGCCAAGCCATGTCTACCCTGAACCGGAAACAAGCATCCTGGGACCGGTTTCTGGCTAATCAACCGTCATCAGACAGGCTAGCTTGAATCCAGTTGCAAAATGAGCAAGGGACTCACGTCTGGGCATACCCTGTCAACTTAGGGCGAACAAAGCAAAACCAATGGGGGTGATGGACAGAGTGATGAACATTGTAAGCACTCGCCCCCAGTCAACTGATCTGGGTTTAATCCATCATCATTCTTTAGCTCACTCTGCCACCCTAATTCAGACATGGCCATATGCAAATCAGTCTGACCCTGTGCCTCAAGGGAACAGTCCAGCACGAACTGCCAAGCCATGTCTTCCCTGAACCGGAAACAAGCATCCTGGGACTGGTTTCTGGCTAATCAGCCGTCATCAGCCAGGTTAGCTTGATTCCAGTGGCAAAGTGAGAAAGGGACCCACGTCTGGGCATACCCTGTAAACTTAGGGCGAACAAAGCAAACACAAGGAGATGATGGATGGAGCACTCAAACTTTTCAGGCACTCACCCCCAGTCAATGATCTGGGTTGAATCCATCATCGTTCTTTAGCTCACTTTGCCACCCCAGTTCAGACACAGCTATATGCAAATCAGTCTTGACCCTGTGCCACATGGGAACAGTCCAGCCCGAACTGCCAAGCCATGTCAAGCCTGGCACAGGTAAGCAATAAATACTTTACAGTAGTGATGCAGTTTGTAAACAGTTTGAATTGTAATTGCATATGCACTTGTTTTTTGACTTACAGTATGGTTGCAGAGAAATGCAATACTTTCTAAATAAAGTACATAGACTTGAATAGGCTTTTTAGTAAAATACCAGGTAAGTTACTTTTTGGATTACTTTTCTTACACAGAGTAGTATACCTAAGTACTACTCTAGAACATTTCCTGTAAACAAGTAAGTAAAATCCTTTTTGTTGAACAATACAATTCTAAAGAATTTCTTTAGGTTTTCAAACTCCACACTTAGAAACTTTAAAAAAAAACAGTCAATGTTATCCTATGGAGGAAAATAGTGTTATCGGTTTTAAGGTAAGTATTTAGTAGTGGGAGTTGAGGTTCTGGGGGTAGACTCAGGGGTCCCCCAGGGTCAAGGATGCACTCTTGTTACACCCTCAGCGGCACTAGGGTGGCCGGGTGCAGAATGCTGAGGCCCAATGTTATCCAATGAGGGATAGGAGGCCTCCAGTTGGTGGCTGCTGACGAGCAGGCCACTTGGTTGTGGGAGTTAGGTTCACGGCAAAGGGGGATCTGGTTTAGCACACTAAGTGCACCACCAGCAGCGCTGGGGCGGCTGGGTGCAGGGTGCTGTTTTCACGTCGGGTGCCCTGTTGTTTTCAAAGGGGATTTTCAATTTTGGTTTTGAGCTGCAGACTCGGTCCAGGAAGACTTCCGGGTGGAACCAACAGCTGGGCAGGTAAGTGGAAGGGCTCGGGGACGTAGGTGCACCTCAGGTTCTTTTCTACAGAGTGCAGGACAGCTGGATGCAGGGGTGTTTTTTGAGGTCTGATTTCACCTTACCGAGCCACTTGCGATTGGGGGGGTCTCTGTGCAGAGGCTGCAGGCGAAGTCAGAGAGTCCTGGCGGGGTCAACCCACGGTGGACTTGGACTCTGGAGCACTGAGGGACCTCACTGGGACCGGTAGGCCGCTTGAACTCGGGTCGTAGGTGACAGGTGCCGTGGTGATTCCAGGCGTTGGGTTTCTTTTTCCCCAGCAGGCTCAGAGTCTTTCTTTGGTGTTTCCTCTGAACGGAGCTGCTGTGCACAGGAGATCCGGTCTTTATTGAAGGAATTGAGTCCTCCTAGGATTCTGAAGGCTGCTGGCTGCAGAAGAAGATAATTTTTGGTGCAGGGTCTGTGGAAACTGCAGACGGGCCAGTAGGGCAAGGGCCAAGTCAGTTGTTCTCTCCAGTCTCCCCTGCTGGGCGTCTTCTTTCGTCCTTTTTCTTCTTAGGTTGCAGGAATCTGCTATCTCAGTTCAGGCCTGCCTCCTAAATACTGTATTTAGAGGGCGTTTAGGGGTCTCGGGGTCAATAGCCAATGCAATGGGCTACTGACCTTAGGGTGACTACGCCCTTGGTGTGCTCACCCCACGAGGGAGAGTGAGCACAATCCCTAATCCTGATTGGGGAGTGCCTGCCATCTGTAAGATGGCGGGCACTGAAGATTGGGTTTCGCCTCGCCTTCCCCACCTGAGTGGTGGGGTTGGCAGAGGTAGGCACACCTTCTGGGTTGGCTAGTTTTTCCCGCCTGCCTTCCCACAGAAAAGGAGGGGAGACAAGAAGGGGACCTGCTCCTGATAGCAGGAGAGGCTGGGGGTCGCATTACAAAGGCTGCCAGGCCTTTGAAGCTCCCCTGACACACATGGCTCTTCCTGGCCTGGGGGAGGTGTAAACACCTCTGCCCAGGAAAGGATTTGTTTTTGGGCTCAGGGAGCAAAGGCTCCCACCCTAGGGGCCCAGAAACATGTCTTCTGGTGGCAGGCTGGTGTGTACCAGTCAGGGAACCCACTAGAGGCTGGTCGTTTTTCAAGAGGACTCTCTAAGATGCCTTCTGTGTGCATTTTTCATCAAATCTCACACTGGCATCAGTGTGGGTTTAATGTGCTGATAAGTTTGATACCAAACATCTCAGTTTTCAGTGTAGCATTATGGTGCTGTAGAGTTCGCAATGACAAGCTCCCAGCACCATATACTCTTAATGGCAGTACTGCACTTTAAAATGTCTAGGAATGAACGTACAACACAAAAATCCATATATGATGGATCGTAGGAACCTAGCCAGGGAGAACTTTTTTGGTTTACCCAAATTTGGGTGCGCCTTATCAGAAAAGAAAAATTATTTTCTCGAGTCCCCTCACTCACCCAAGGTTGCCCCTAGGTGACATACTCCATCATTGGGGCCAACCCAAGCATCTACTGCTTGGGGCGTGCTGCGACTTGCGAAGGGTACGTAGGAGCACTGGTTTTGTGAATCTATGTGTAGTGCAGTGTATGGTGGAGTGGTGATTTGTGCCAGTTAAAAATACCTAACTAGTAAGCTAAAGTTTTATTCCTGCTTACTACAACATAAACCCACTTTCTTACACTGATTCATTCTGGTGCTTTCATTGATTCCATACTGTAATAGTTTTTCTGCATGTGATTACACTCTTTAAAAAGTATGCAATTGATCTTGTTGATAGTTAGTTCTCTAAAAATTGCAATAGAACAAATACTGAACAACATTGTCTCAAACCCAGTACCCTTAAAATCATTAAAATCCATCTCTTACTTTGTATTTCATAGAATTTACAAAATACAGTTACATGCATTGTCGACTGCAAACTATTTTTATCACATGGGAAATTACACATTGTTTTTGACCAATCGTTAGTTACCGGGAAACTTACTAAATGATGGAATATCCCAAGTACAAAACGAGTCAAGATCAATCTTTCATAGCCAATCAGTGTGGATTTTAAATATAGCTGCCTGCTATAAGTGGAACTGTTAACAAGGGTAGAGACACATTCTTGACTTTAAAGGAAGAAGATGCAGACAATTACAAAGTTTTGAATAGTGCCCTCATAGATGGGTTTGGGTTAACCACTGAGCAATACATGGTTAGGTTTGAGAACACACAGAAGGCAACACTCAAGACTGGGTAGATTTTGTAGATATTACTATTAAGGCTCCAGAAGGCTGGCTTCATGGAAGTAATGTGCATGAGTATGAAGGACTGTACAATTTACTTGTGAGGGAGCACATCCTTAACCTCTTGGGCGAGGCCGCGATTCTGCGCCTGTGCGGCACATTCCGATCGCGGGTGCGGTCATGACGGCCGGGAACCGTCATCAGCACATGAGCACTGTGTGCCATGAAGGCTCCCGGCCGTCATCAGCATGGAAGGGGTTAATAACTGTCAAAATCAGCAACTGCACCAGTACCCGGTGGACTCGGATCAGACCTCTCCCCAAGAATTGGGAAAGAAGACAGGCGTGTGGGTCTGCACCAGGGTGAAACACAAGTATCATGGTGGTGGTTACCAGAAGAAGCAAGATTCATCTAAGGCACAAGAGAAAGGTGGGGAAAAATCTAAAGAAAAGAAAATCTTCTGAAGGTTTCCAAAAATCTTCCTCTGGGATTGGGCCCCAATCCTCTTCCTCCTCTAAGAAGAAACCTTGGTGGTATTTGTGTGAGGAAAAAGTCCATAAAGCAAAAAATGCACATTTCTCTAAGTGTAGCGCCAATACTGTACTACTGCTCCTAGTGCCCCTAGAAATAGCACTGGTGGTAGTAGTGCCCCAAAGAGATTAGATTGGTTCATCTTGGGTACTGAAGTGGGTTCCGGCCTAGCTAGGACACCCACTAAGGCTGTTTTAGTCTGTGATGATGGCACTGAGCTTGCACCCTTATTGTAAGTCCCACTAACGTGGGTAAATACAGACCACATCCTCTTATCAATGCTTAGGAAGCTGTTGCTCACAGGCATACATGGGCCAGTGTCACTATGTTATGTTAGCCTCCATTTATAATGCGTGCGGCTACTCTGAAGCGAAAGCCAAATGGTAGAGAAGGCAAAAGAAATGGCCTAACAACAGAGAAACTTGCATCTCCTGAGCAGATTCTACTTGGTCAGATTTTCCAAGTGACCAATGCTAGCAATGCCAGGAGAGATCATTCCATGGCAGTTGTCAATCTCAGCTGGGCAAGGGTAAAAGGCCCAAAGACAATTTTGGTATCCTCAGACCTACCTGTGGACTGTCTACTGGGCAATAATTTGGAAACTTCAGCCTGGTCTGAAGCGGAGTTCAGGACTCATGAAGAGATGATGGCAATTTCAGCCAGTGTCTTTGCTGTCACTAGGGCTCAGGCCAAGGAGTAAGGCCCTGAGGGAGCCCTGGGCCCTGGAAGAGTGGACCAGCCAGCTCCCAAGAGAAGGAGCAGGAAGGGTAAAGATGTATCCTCCTCTCAGACTCGCAGTGAGAGTCAGCCTCCCGAGGGAGATGATCTCAGTACTTGTGAAGGAACTGTCCCAGAGGAGCTTGGGCCTGACAAGGTAGAGCTACTTGGGGCAGGGAGACCTTCCAGGGAAAACAAGTCTGGAGCAGAAAGCCTACCCCTCTCTTGAACAACTCAAACAGCAAAAAGCTGCAGAGGAAGCAGGGAATGTTAGTGGGTTCTACAGGACATATTGGGAAGATGAAAGTAGAGACCCCAAGCCTGGTGCCACCATGAGGTTGGCCATACCGGAGAAGTTCAGGGGTTTTCTATTGACATGAAATTTCCCTTGCAGGACATCTTTGGCAAAGCAAGACTTAGGACAGGCTTGTCCCTCACTTTCACTGGCCCTATATGTCTGAAAACTCCAAGGAGTTGTGTCACTCCTGTGTCACCTGCCAAGCCAGTGGTAAGTCAGGTGGCACTTCAAAGGCCTCCTTTATCCCACTACCAGTGGTTGGGGTTCCTGTTGAGAGGGTTGGGATAGACATTGTAGGTCCCGTAAATCCTCTACTGGCATCTAGATGTAGTTTTATCTTAGTGGTGGTAGACCATGCCACTAGATAGCCAGAGGCTATTCCTCCTAGACAACTACACCTCATGTAGTGGCCATGGCTCTCTTGGGAGTCTTTTCCAGAGTTGGGTTCCCTAAGGAGGTCTTGTCAGACCGAGGTACTAAGGTCAAGTCTAGCTACATCACTTCTAAGTGGAAAGAGTGTGGTGTTGACTATAGGTTTACCATATCCTACCATCCAAAGGGATATGGGCTTGTTGAAATGTTCGACAAGACCCTCAAAGGTGTTATCATTGGACTCCCAGAAAAGCTGAGACTAAAATCGGATGTCTTTCTACCTTGTCTTCTCTTTACCTATAGAGAAGTTCCTCAGAAGGGGGTGGGCTACTGTCCATTTGAACTTCTGTTTGGATACACAGTTAAGCGTCGATTATGTCTAGTCAAAGAAGTATGAGAGCAACCACTCAAGCCTCCTGAACAGGACATAGTAGACTGTGAACTGTGGACTGCGTTCGTGCATTGCTGAGTACATGAAGAAGGCTAGCGAAAAACCTTGAGGCCAGCCAGGAGCGTCAGAAAAGGTGGCATGTCCAAAAGGCTGTTCCAACTGTTTACCAGCCAGGACAAAAAGTGTGGGTGTTGGAGCCTGTGGCTGCAGCAGCTCTCCAAGATGAGTGGAGTGGCACCCACTCTATACTGGAAAAGAAAGGTGAGGTCACCTAATTAGTTGACCTAGGTACTTCAGGAAGTCCCCACAGGGTATTTCATATGAATCACCTGAAACTTTTTTTGTCAAGGCTGACATGAGCTTGCTCATGGTCACTGATGAGGGATTGTAGGAAGAGAGTGACCTTTTCCTGGTCTCCTCTCTGAGGACCCTCTTGATGTATCAGTTGAAGGAGTAGTCTTGGCAGACAGCCTCAATGATCATCAGCAAGCTGATTGCAGACAGGGTTTCAATCAGTTTCCTGTTCTCTTTTCTCTGACACCCAGACAAACCACCTGGTGTCCCCCTGAAGTGGATACAGGTGACAGCCTGCCTGTGAAGAGCAAAATTTACAGACAGCCTGACCATGTCAGAGATTGTATCAGGACAGAGGTCCAAAAGATGCTGGAGTTGGGTGTCATTGAGCCTTCAGATAGCCCTCAGGCAAGTCCTGTAGTCCTTGTACCAAAACATCAGAGAGAGTTGAGGTTAAGTGTTGACTATAGAGGCCTCAATGTAGTCACTAGGACTGATGCCCATCCAATTCCAAGGGTCGATGACCTGATTGATACATTGGCCTCTGCCAAATATTTCAGTGTATTTGACCTGGCTGCTGCTTATTAGCAAACCCGACTCTATGAGGATGCCAAACCAAAAACTGCATTTTCAACCCCCCAGTGAACATTATCCATTTATTGTGATGCCTTTTGGTTGGGAAAATGCAGCTGCCACATTTCAGAGGCTGGGGAATAAAGTCTTAACAGGTCTGGAAACCTATAGTGCAGCATAGTTGGATGATAAAGCTATGTTTAGTTCCACCTGCTAGGATCACCTGGTCCTTCTCAGAAATGTACTTGAGGCCCCACAGAAGGCAAGCCTCACTATCAAGGCCACAAAGTTCTGGATAGGGTAGGGCAAGGTTGTGTACTTGGGCCATCTTGTAGGCGGAGAACCAAGTTCATTCATTGAAGAGCAGAATTCAGATCATCATGGACTGGATTGCTCCCACTACTCAGACTCAGGTCAGAGCTTTCTTGGTCCTGACTGGGTACTACAGAAGATTCGTTAAGGGTTATGGATCCATAGGGACAGTGGATAGTTAGCTGTCAGAAGGCAGTTGATGACCTAAAGCAAGCAATGTGCTCTAGCTCCAGTTCTGCAAAATTCTGACCACTCTAAACAATTCATTGTCCAGACAGATGCTTCTGAGACAGGGATAGGTGCAGTATTGTCACAGCTTAATGCAGAGGGTCTGGATCAACCAGTAGCTTGTATAAGCATAAGGTTTACCCCCAGGAAGAAGTGTTGATCACATATTGACTGGGGTGACTTTGCTCTGGTCTGGACCTCGAAGAAGTTGAGGCCATACCTGTTTGGCACTCACTTCATTGTTCAGACAGACCATAATCCCCTCTTATGGCTTAAACAGCTGAAGGGAAACCCCCCCAAAATTTTGAGGTGGTCCATTTCCGTACAGGGGATGGACTTTTCAGTGGACCATAGAGCTGGGACCATGCCAACGCAGATGGACTTTCCAGATATTTCCACTTAGAAAATTAAGACACAATTGGGTTAATCTCATGTCTCACGTTTGGGGGTGGGGGGTTCTGTAGGAAAGCAGGATCGGCTTTCATGGTTACCCACACTTTTTTCCTGGTGTCAGTGTGTTTTGACTGTAGTCTTTTGGAATCCTGGTAATCAGGACCCCAGCAACTGTGCTCTCTCCACTAAATTGGCTCTGGTAAGTACTTTGGTACATCCAGAATTTGCTACTGGTATCCCCTTATAAGTTCGCAGTAAATGGTGCTAACGTAATCAGGGTATAGGTAAGTTTCATGACTGCTAATCAGTACAAAAGTGCATATGCTCTCCCTATTAGAAATTAATGATTTAAAAACTTTAGGTTTCCGTCCAACATATTTCTGAGGACCCTCCAATAAGGCCTGATTAGTCAAATTGATATTAATGTCCCCACAGATTATCAAGGGGGAGGCCCATGTAGCTAATTCTATATTTAAATCAAGCAAAATCCCAAGATCTTCCAAATTAGACATATAGATAGTGCACAGTGTAAAATAATAACCCCCAACCCCACACTCAACAATAGCCCACCGGCCAGCCTCCGCCCACAACTCACGGCATTACTGCTAGCTAAAATTGCTACCCCCGCGTCATACCCAGCTGACCCGCGCCAATAACAATGAAAACCCCAGGTCTTTCAATAACCCTCGCTTAGGCCAAGGTTAATGTGTCTCTTGTATACAAAGTAAATCAGGCCGTATATGCCGAATTTCCGCTGCCACTTTTTGTCGCTTTGCCCAGTTAATAAGACCTGACACATTTAATGTACAAATTTTCTATTCCATCACACGACATTGTTAAGGTCATATGTTGATCTTCTCCCCAAAAACACTACTAACCTTAAAGAAAAAACTAAAAAACCTACCATCTGACATCTACATATTATGAATGTATAAATTTGAATCTTGTAAGCTGAGCATTTTCTTGCCGCTGCAAAACATTTCCCCCCTTTTACACCCCACCTAGGTGCTACCCTTCCCCCCTAAGCCCGCTTACCCCTCCACCCTTTCGCCCCCCTCCCCCCACTCTCCACCTCCCTTTTAACGAGGCTTTAGGACTCATAGTCCTGTAGATGCAAGCCCACCGCAACCCCCTGCCTTTGCCTGTGGGTCTCACATTCCAACCAGTAACTCAAATATACAAAAAAGAATAGAGAAAGGTTTGAGAACGAAAACCAAAAAAAACAAAAAGGAAAGCAGAGAAAACCCTAAACCAGAAATCTCCATGTATCTCCCTCTCTACAGTTCAAATTAACAAAAATGGATTTACTAAATAGATCCCAGAAATTCTTTTGTAGGCCCAATATTGGTTAAGAAACGTGTACGTTCTTTATATATTACTTTCAGCTTAGCTGGAAACATTAGAAATGCTTGAGCACCCTTGGATTGGAACTCTGGGATCATCTGGCGAAACCGCCAACGTAACTCTACTGACTGTTGACATAAGTCAGGGCGCACAAAAAATTCAAAATCGCCCCCGCTTCTTTTCTTATCCGGTCGTGCCTTCAAAAATACTTCCTCTCGAGCGAGAAAGCTGTTGAAAGACACTAAAATAGCCCTAGGTTTTTGATCTCGCTGTCCAGGTCTCGGAGGTCGAATAGTAAATGGAAATCGGTGCACCCACTCCACCTCCCTGTCCCAATCCTACTTTGTCACTTCAGGTAAGGCTTTTTTAAACAAATCAATAATAAACCCACGAGGATCTGACCCCTCCTTCCCTTCCGGTATCTGAAGGATCCTCAGGTTATTTCTACGTGACCGATTTTCAATGTCCGCTAATTTCCAGTTAATATCTTCCTTAGTCGCCATATGGGTATCAATAACAGCCTTATGTTGTGCTAGTTCATTCTCTCTGATAGAGATGCGTGCCTCCGCTTCATTAAATCTCGATAGGAATTCCGAATGCGACTTTACCAGGCGTCTAACCGAGTTCTGTAGCTTCCGACAAGAGTTCTGAGCCCTTTGACTCTCTTCTCGAGTCTCCTCCCGATGTTGCATAATCGACTGATAAATCAAAGCCAGAGAGATTTCCTCCCCCTCTGTCCCTGGTACATCCAATTGATCCCCTTGCGCCAAAGAATTTCCAAGGATCCGCTTCTTCCCATTCAGGTCAAGTTTCCTAACAGTTTGAGCACTACTCTCTCGGTGATCTTCCAAATCCGAATTACTATACATACTTCCGTCTGCCATATTCATATGAGTTGAATATTGGAAAGCAAGGTCCTCACAAGAGGACATTGACTGTTCAGACAGGGAATAAAAGTCCACTGAATCAGTTTCGGGAGACCCTATCTGCTGTTCCTGGCCTCCTCGCTTATCCGCCCCAGAGCCAAAATCAGGACTCCGCACCTCACTACTTATAATTGCTTCAGAGGGTTCTGAGTTTTCAGAGGGTACGGTCAGCGCCTTACCGCCTACGGCACCGGCCTCACTTATCGTTTCCTCCGTAATAATAGATGTCTCTGTATTAGCCAAAGAGTTAGCCGGAACATTTATGAGAGCCTCCTCAGTTTCCCCACCAGGTTGGCTTACCACATCAACCAAGGCTCCGGGCATCACCACAGGTTCCCCACTCTTACTCCCCCGTCGCAGTCTCTCATTTTCCTTGTATTTTGCAGCCAGAATTTCTTTCCCCGTGGCTTGTGACATTTTAGCTCTAGTTGCAGCTGCGACTGAACAGGGGTCCACAAAGCAGGTTGTATCTCCTTTACGATTTTCACCTTGAAGAGTGCCTCTCACCTGAGCGGTCCCTCCTGCACCCTCCGCGGCGTCTGCAGCCTCCACAAGCTCTCCTTCCTGCCCTCGATTCCTTCCACGATTTCCTTTCGGCGGCATCTCCTTTCGCTGCTTTCGTTGTATGGGGCTCATGGGAGAGTCAGGAAACACAGAGCAGGTGAGCCGGTCCTCTAGCAACGCCCACCACGCCCGACTCTTCCGCAGCCACCACACTTGCGAAGCCAAAAACAGCCACAGGATCCAGCTCCAACCTCCAACGCAGCACACACCGCAAACACCAATCCAGCAGTTCAACGGTGAAAAACCCCTCCAGCGTAATCACCGGTAAGCCAGTACCCGATGCCCGTCTCCTTCTCCAGTTCTCCTTCGCACCGTCCTCCGATACTCCCAGCAGGGTCCGGCAGGAGCGGCTTGCTCACGCGTCCATCCTCGGACGCCATCTTGCCCCTTTTGATTTAACCTGGGATCATGGTTTACTGGATGTCTGGGGAAAACTAAAAGGACAAGTCCTGGGGTTTACATTTTACTCACATCCACATAAAAAATTAGTAAGGTTAGATTACTTTTTTGCACCTTCCTCTTTGATAACTGGAGCATCTTTTCGGGTATTTCCGAGGATCTCCTCTGATCATGTCCCGGGTGTTCTAGAATGAATGGTACCTAGGGTAGGGCGGCCCTGCAATTCTTTTTCATTTGATAGGAAACTTTGTTTAAAAAAAGAATTTAAGCAACACATGGGTTATTGGATTAAGGACTTTTTTTTAACAATAATTTGTCTGCACCCATTACTATTATTTGGGACTCTTTTAAGGCCTGTTTTCGGGGGGAAGTTCTTAGTTTTAGTTTACATTTACAGAAAAAACAAAAGTGTGGGCTGGCGGGATACTATGAGGCTTTGAGAGTGGCGGAAGGTGCTCCAACCATAGGGATCATGGTAGGTAAGCAGGTTATCTCCGAGGCAGTGAACACGGTGGCTAAATGTCGCGCAAGGGTTTTGGGTTTTTGGAGTGAAGAGAATGCTAGGAAATACCTTACTTCGAAACAACAAATCCATGAATTTGGGGAGACTATTGGAAGATCACTGGCCTTGCGACTTCGAATGAAGGGATCTGTCAGAACCATTCAAGAAATGAAAGATCAGAATGGGGTGGTACAGTCTGACCCTCAACAGATACTCTCCATTTTTCAGCAGTTTTATTCTACTCTTTAAACTCGCCAGAGAGATTTGACTGGGGTTAAAAATGCATCAGTGTGGGGAGATTTGGCACAACTAGATCCTTGTTTGGCAGAGCAATCTGACTGCCCGATCTCTATGAAAGAACTTGAAATGGCTGTAAATAGTTTAGCTTTGGGAAAGGCGGCGGGACCCAATAGGATACCTGTGGAGGTGTACAGGCTGTTTTTTCCTTTGATCAAAGACGAGATGCTGAAGGTCCTTCAGGTAGCACAGTCAGGGCAACCACCTAAATCTTGGTCAGAAGCTACAATAGCGTTTTTTTGCAAAAAGGGTAAACCTCTGGAGGTGGTTGGATCGTATTGTCCAATTTCCTTATTAAACTGTGATAATAAAATCTTTTCTAAAATTTTGGCCAATCGACTTTCCACAGTTATCCCCTCTTTGGTATCAGTAAACCAACATGGTTTTATTCCGCAACGGGGAACCATTGAACATATTAATAAAGTAGTCACACTGTTTGATATTGCTAGCATGGAAAAAAGGGATTTAGCGCTGATTCTATTGGACGCAGAAAAAGCATTTGATCGCGTGGAGTGGGGTTATTTGTAGCAATTGATGAATCGGAGCGCCTTCGGAGGGAAATTTATACGAGCAATACAAGCTTTGTATGAAGCTCCTAGCGCTAAGATTTCCGCAATGGGTTTGTTATCAGTGGTGGTGCCCATAACCCGAGGCACCCGTCAAGGCTGTCCTTGTTCTCCCCTATTATTTGCTCTCTATATAAATCCTTTTTTAGAACGACTATCGAATAATGTTCGTATTCCTCCCTTTTTGGTTTATATTTGTCAATTTTCTGTTTTTGCATATGCAGATGACATAGCTGTGATCACCGTGGACCCCGCTGGTACAATGTGTGAAATTGAGCGGCTAACAACAGGGTTTGGGGTGATTGCAGGTTATAAGCTCAATGTGTCTAAAACACAAATATTGTGTTCTGATAGTATTCAGTGGAGGGATGAGCGAGTAATTAAGGAAGTGACATATTTGGGTATGCAAATACGATCCTCTATGTCTGAGCTAATGAAAGTAAATTGGAATTTATTGATCAGTAATACTAAAGATTCTTTGGATAGATGGGGCGGCAAAATTTTACAATAATAGGGCGATGTAACATCATTAAAATGAAGATTTTACCCAAAGTTCTTTACTTATTTCGCTCGTTACCTCTGGAAGTTACAAATATAAGAATACAAAGTCATCATTCAATTTGTGGGAAATTTATCTGGAACCCTGGTCGGTCTAGACGGCAATGCGCTTTATGATGCTACCTCTTGAGAGAGGGGGCTTAGCCGTTCCGGATTTTGCTTTGTATTTTTATACATGTTTTTTGTTGAAAATGCCATTTGTACTCAATGGGGAAGGTGCCACTAATAGGGCCAATTCACCTACTATCTTTGAAATTCTTATAGGATCCATTGCTAAACAATGCTTATTTAAGGAAGTGGATGGGAGTTATTTTAAACGGACGCGATTTAAGGTCCTGATTAGTGCCTATAAAGTGTGGAAACGAATGCGGATGCCGATAATAATGAGGAAAATCTCGTATTACACACCTCTGCAAGCAGGTAAGATTTTACCTGGTATTTTTTAGGATAACATTGCCTTAGTTTGGATGAAAAAAGGGGTCAGAATTTTAGGTGATTTTTACTCTACTGATGGGGTATGCAAATCTTTTGAGGATTTGGTCTCACAGTATAGCATCCCTAGAACACAATTCTTTAAGTATTTACAGATTAGGGATTTTTGGTTTCGGATCAACGGTAATATGAAATCCCATCCTCTTATAGAAATGGTCAGACGACAATCTAGAATTGGAGAAATATATCAGTTATTATTAGTCGATAGACCGGATGATTTGAATAGATACAATATAAAATGGTCAAGGGAGCTGGGAGAGGCAGATATTAGGGTTGAAAAGTTTATAGCAGCTTCCAGGGAAATATTAATGTCGGCTAATTTGAAGGCTCATTTTTTTAAGTCTATTTTTGATTTATATTATACCCCTGCACGTATGGCAAAGTGGGGGCCTAAGGTTGATGGCAAGTGTTTTCGTTGTGGGGAGGATAGCGCGGACAGTGTACATATTTTTTTTAAATGTGATAAATTGCTTAGATTCATAACTGATATTGAAAGGTTTCTGTCTTTGGTTATGAATGTCCGTCTGACTATTACACTAGCCATGATGTTAATTAGGATGGTGCCGTAAAGTAATATGGGAAATCCACTCTATGCTCATTTACAACTTATTTTTTTCTCCATGACTGTAGCACGTTTATGTATAGCCGCTGATTGGCTTCAGATAGATCCACCGGTGTTTGAATTATGGCGTGCTAAAATGTATAATTTCTGTAAACTAGAATGGGGCCTGTTCTCTGTTAAAGGAGCAAAGAAACGCAAGATTGGCTTAAGTATTTGGGGTGCCTTCCGGGATTATTTTGAAGGCTGATCCATCGATTGATGTATCTACTTAAGGAATCTATTCTGTTACTAATGTATTTTTTGAGAGAAAAATTCTATATTGTATTCTTTGTATTCTTGCTGCTGTGAACGTATAAATAAAAATTTAAAAAAGAAAGTAATGTATGAATTAGTGCTTCCATGATTGGCTTATTTGGTTTACTGGTTAGACCCTAGTACAGTGCACTGAGTGTGCCCAGGGCTTGTAGACCAAATGCTGCCAGTGGGCTTGCAGCACTGGTTGTCCACAGAATGGTAAAACCAACTTCACTAAAAATGTATTTTATCATTCTGAGTTCAGGCATACTAAACTCGAATTTCTACCATGTTCCCTGAGACGGTTAGGATTATAACATGTAATAATCTAACTGCCCATTCTGGCCTATTAAGAACAGGTAGCCTTGCAATAGTGAAAAACGAAAATGGCCGTAATTCACTGTTAGGACATGCCACACACACCAGGGCATGTCCTACCTTATACTTACAATGCACCCTGCCCTTGGGCCTACCATAGGGGTGCCTGATATGAAGAAAATGGAAGGTTTAGGGACTGAATTAGTATGTTATAATTTTTATAAATTTTTAAAATCCTTTTTAACACTATATTAATCTGTAATGAATTGTTTTCTTTTTTGTATATTGTTTTATTTAATATTTGTGGTCCTCAGTTGAGTACCGAAACAAATAAAAACTTTTTGACCTTTTTTTTTTTTGGGACTGGCAAGTGGGTGCACTTGCCCAGTCAGCATGACAGTACCAGACTGCACACAGGCTCTGCAATGGCAGACACACTTTTACAGGTTGCTTCTGTGGGAGGCACAACCAGTGCTGCAAGCCCACTAGCAGCATTTGGTTTGCAAGCCCTGGGCACACTCAGTGCACTGTACTAGGGTCTGACCAGTAAACCAAATAAGCCAATCATGGAATCACTAATTCATACATTAATTTATAATAGGGATAGCATATGCACTTTTGCACTGATCAGCAGTGGTAAAGTGCCCAGAGTCATAAAACCAACAAAAACAGGTCAGACAAAATAGAGGAGGAAGGCGAAAAGTGCAGGGATGACCCTGCAAAAAAGGGCCAAGTCCAACAGTAGGTATAATTTACATCTAAGTCACTAGTAGATGGTATCACATGTACCACAGAGCCTGTAAATTAAATGCTAGTAGTATTCCTGCAACACTCATTGTTCCTGCCCCTAAAGTACCCTTTTAAAATGTCCCAGGCCTGCCACCGTAGCCTTTAGTACAGTTTTAAACTGCCATTTTGACCTAGCAAAAGAAACCTTTTTCCAGCCCTAAACATTTATTTTTAATGCATTTAAGTCACTCCTAAGGTAGCCCCTAAAGGCTCTGGGGTAGGATTCATTGTATTTAAAGAAATAGGACATGTGGGTTTAAATTGTACATGTCCTGGTAGCAAAAAACTCCCAAAGTCATTTTCACTACCATAAAGCCTATCTTTCCCATTGAACAACACTGGGTTACTTTATTTAATTTAATAAGTGATAACTTTGAACTGGGAGCAGGTACAGATATCCTGTTTCGACTCAAAAGATTTGTAATTTAAAATCCTCTTTCATGGTAAAGTCAAAATTTCGAAAATGCCAATTTTAGAAAGTTCACATTTTTTGTCCTAACCTTTTGTGCATTCTGCCAGTGGCCTATGGCACATGTGAATGGCTCTGCTGTAGGGGTTTGTGTATTCCTCCCAGAAAGTGACCCACAGGGGCTACATTTGGGCAGGATGGTTGATCCTGCCAGGATTGCTGTGGGCAGAGCTGCTCCATGTCCCACTTACCTTTTAAAGGGCTTGTCTCCAGAATGTCACAAAGGAACCTGACACTAGCCTTTTGTCACCCCAAACCTCTTGGACCCTTGACAGGGGAAGGGAAGGACTTTCAAGAAACAGATGTGGGGAAGGACAGCCCCCCCACACACAGGCTGGCACCAGGTATAAATATTGGACCCTCTGAACTACTCCTCAGTACCCCCTGGACCTGTGGAAGAATAAGAAGGCCTGTCCTGCTGCCATAAAGATTGTCCTGATGTCTGAAGAGCTGCACTGACCTTGTTGGTTGAAGGAAAGCTAGGCCATCTTGTTAAACCCAAGACTACCAGAAGTGAATCCAAGGGCTAGTTGGCCGGCCTCCTGTGTGAGCTACAGATACAGACACAAGCTTCTGAGACTTTGAACTCTGCTGGTAGACCTCTGTTGCGATGCATCCTAACACAAGTGGTGCCCTCAGGTCCTGGGCCTTTGATAGTAAGCCGAGACTTAGAAGAATTTTCCACGAAAATGTCCTGGGGAACTGACAAAAGACCGGGACCAACCTGTTAGCTAATCTGCCCAAGATGCATTGCTGGTTGGATTGTGTCTGTGATAGTTTCCACTACTTTCTTCTCCGCAACAGCATATTCTATTCAGCGGGACGTTCCATCAACAGTATCTGGCCTCATGGAGCCCGCTTCAGCTTGTAGCTTTGTCTCACTGGAGATTTTCAACTTCCAAAAAGTTGCCTGAGGTTAAAGGTCAGAATTTTCACCCGGCTCGACCACAACCAGCGCCCCATTTATGACGACCACCACCTTGGCCTGGAAATCCAGCTTTTCCCACTTCTTGCCATTATCAACAGCTTCCCCAAGTCTTTGTCTGTCGGTTCCCCGGCATCAATGACTCCTCCTCAGACATGTAAATGTAAATGTGTGGGACTTGTAAAGCGCACAGCTGCCCGTAAGCGTTCCTGCTACCTTCCCTCTCTAAACTCTACCTTCTCAGGAGCTTTTCTTCAGAGATTCTTTCTAAGTAGAATGGTAAGCCCAGACCGGGCCCAATCCACCCCTTGTATCCGACCTCCGCTCATCTTGGTCAGCCGTAATGTTTGACCTTGACCCAGTCTTACGTGACCAGATACATAAATCATCATCCTTGCTCTACTGAGCGGATTTTGTACTATTTCTCTGTTTTTCTACATTGATTTAGAATCTTTCTTGTGTTGTGTTTTAACTTTATTACTGTTTTTGTGCTGCATAAATATTTTACAGATTGCCTCTACGTTCAGCCTGATTGCTTTTGGGACAAGCAATCAAAGGCTTAAGCCTTGTGGTTGAGCCTCAGTGGGGCTTCCACCAGTCAACCAATAGTTCAATTTCATACACTCTCAAACAACTGGTATCTAGCCATCATTAGGAGTCAAGCTTGAGCACTATTACTAATATTCATTAAAGCCTATTGGCTTCCCTAAGTAATCATGTTATGTCCAAAATTAAGTTTGGCTACTACTAACAAAAAACTTGCTACATGGTATAATAAAAAATGCAAACAAGCAAAATCTTACCTTATTCGAGTTAAGTGGTAACCAAGTCTTGGTAAGAGATGCCAGAAAAATCTATAAACTGTCTCAAGGAACTGCTAAGAGAGAATGAGATGATAACAGGTGGCAGTACATTCTTACAGCACCTAAGGCAAAAGGGAATATAACCCTTTATTTATTTATTTAAGCGATTTATTGAGCGCGCAAATACCCATGGGTGTCTCGGCGCCATGGATCATACTAGCAGCAGAAGAAATTGACTATTGATTAAAAAGCCATTTTTTTATTTGCCTCCTGAATGTAAGTAAGGAGGTGATTGTCTTAATTTGGGGCGGGAGGCTGTTCCACAGTTTAATGGTGGCAACTAGAAAAGATCTATCGCCCATGAGACATTTTTTGTTCTTGGAACGGTCAAGAGATTTGCTGAGGATGAGCGTAGGCATCTTGAGGGAGTATAGGAACGTAATGATTGTTTTAAAAACTGTGGTCCAGAAGAATGCTTTGATTTAAAAGCGATACACAAAGTTTTGAACTTGGCTCTGTTTCTAACAGGTAGCCAATGTAGCTGTTGAATGATATTGGAAATTGGTTTACATTTAGGGGTACCTGTAAGCAGTCTAGCTGCAGCATTTTGCACCAGTTGCAACTTGTTTAATACTCTTTCCTGAGCATTAATAAAGAGCCCATTGCAGTAGTTGATGCGAGACATGACTAATGTACTAATAAGGGTCTTAGCGGCAGAAATAGGAAGGTAAGGAAGGAGTTTCTTTATCATTCTCATGATGAAAAGCGATGCAGATACAACCGTATTTGCATGGTGCATAAATGACAGTTTATTGTCAAAGATGGCCCCCAAATTTCTCACCTTTGCCACTGGTGAAGGGGGTGATCCCAATTCTGATGGCCACCACGTGGGGGACCAGACTGGGAGGAGGTTGCCAGAAATCATGACTCCGTCTTATCAGAATTTAATTTAAGGCAATTATCTGCCATCCAGGTACTGATTGCAAGCATTCCTTTGGTATATAGTTGCTAAAGGAAGTCGAAGCTCGTTGATTTTCACATTTAACCACAGGCCTGCACAGATCACTTTCTCAATGTATATACATATATCGAAGAGGAGAGAACTGTAAAGGGGTGCCAGAAATAATCGTAATGAACGTTCCATGTTATGACCCATCAAAAATCGATCTTAAGGGCACTTTTAATGCTATACAAGATATAAGATGAGGCAAAGGGCCTGGCCCTGACAGAATTTATATCTGAATCAAGGTGTGGGCACCGTACATAAACCAACATAGAGTACAAAATAATTTTTGAAACAGGCATACTTCGTAGTTCGTTAACAGAAAGTTACAATTTATTTAATGAAAACTGCATTAAAATCATGAGAAAGGGGGCAAACAAATCGCAATATCCCACTGTCAGATAAGGATCACTAATATTTTTGTTGTACCCTCAATAGTGGTCCAAGACAGACCAGGGACCACCCAATCATGTTGTCATCCTTGGGTTTTAAATAGGTATTCATTAAGGAGAAGGATTGCCAGCAAATGACTAGAGTACAAGACAATGTATTTCTGTCCATTTTAGGCAGCCAAGAAGCATTGCACAAAGTTTGGTACTAACATTTTCAGTAAGTGCTCAAGGTGCTTCCCTTGCCTCTCCAACTAGTTCTAAGACCTTATTATGGTATTTGTCTAGACTTCTGCCCAATGCCTAACTTGTAAAATTATGAGTTTAAGGGCTCAGGGTTTCTCTTAGGAACCAACTGTCCCTACCACCAAAGTATTGAGTTACTGAGACTGCCTAGTATTGATTCCACCTCAAACCTCTATCTTCCACCACCTCAACACTCCCTGTCTCATTTCCTCACTCTTGTCGGTTCGTAAAAGCAGTTCTCTGATCCATGTCTCCCTCCAACCTATGCCTGCTCCGGACAATAAATGTTACACTTTAAACAAGATAATGATATATATGTATGTAATGAATTTTGTTTTTTAATGTGTTTGATTTATGGTTTACAGAACATACAAAAATCTTTCCCTCTTAATAAAGAGACAATTTTCTCAAAACGCATAAAGGACTGACATTTTGGAAATGAATGTAACATTATGGCTATAAGCATTTTCATACAAAGAATTATTTGGGGTTTTAAAGCAAAGAAAATACAATTATTGAAAAGAACATTTCATACACAAATGGACATTACATCCTTATTCAAGTGCTTCATTTATTTGATTCAGTGTTTCAAGATGTTTTTGATGAATTACCAGGCTGCAGGGGTGAGAGGTGTGCTGCATGGATCCTTTGATTTAAAGAGATTGCTTAATACGTTTTTGTAAAACTAGATACAATAAGGCCTTTGGTTGCTACAACTTTTGATACTGAAGGCTCAGTAGGAGGCCCATCTCATTCTAGAGATGACTATTCAGAAGGACTCCATGCACTGGTTTAATAACAGATGACGGAGTAAGCCTCGATAAAAGGCCTGAGGAGGCTGGACGGACGAGGGAAACACATACAAGTCCTCCATTATTTGTGCTGTTACAGAATAGAACTGAACAGTTTCATATGAAGGTTCAGTCATACATTGACAGTCAAGTGACTAAGCATCTGCCACTTCAGTAGGTGTCCAAGGAAAGGTAGGTTGTCAATTTTTGTCAACATGCTGATGAGATTTATCAAAAACAAACTCTTAATCAACTGTGCTGTCATCATATCAGGATCTCTTAAGGGCTGCTTTGTACTGAAGATCTCACCAACTTCCTTTGGCTAATCCCTAAAAATGGTGAGATTGTATCATAAAGCCTTGAAACCTTCCAGTCTCGGGCAATCTTCATCCATCTTTAGGCACTTTCAGAGGGAAGAAGGATACCTTAGTTCCGCTGCCGAATCTAACGCACACACTGCTGCCAAGATGAAGGACAACATACGAGAACATAAGGATTCATATGTAATGACAATACGGACAAGAACATGGAGCAGAAGGCAGTGGTCTGAAAGCATAACTCAAATTTAAAAGAGACCTGCCGCCTCCATTGCTCATCCATAATTCTTATGGCCGAAGATAAGCAGACACAACTGTTCAAAATGATCATTGATATATCTGCCAATATAATTATTGCTTCTAACGATGACTGCCAACTTTTCATTGAACAATTAGTAAATTTTTCTCCAGCTGCAGCAATGATTCTGGAAGCCTTTGTAGCTCACTGTCTGACTATCTTTAAGAATTCCACAACATTCTGGATGATGCTCAAGCAGGCTATAGACCCAACAGACTGTCACCGTTGCAGTTTGCGACAATCTTTGCTGTGCCTCTGATGTCGACAGTGTTAGCACCCTAATGGTTTTAGATCCAGTAGCATCTTTCAACCCTGTTTATCACAATTTCTTCCCAAATGAACTTTGTGCAGTTTGCATCACTGGTGGTTCAGCACTCTAAAGTTGACAATTACATCAAATTGATACATTATATTTTAACATATGTTTTTTTTTTACCTTCCACAGCTTGAATGTCCACAACAACTACATATCATGCATGTAACAAATTCATATCCAGAAAGTTTCTTCTTCAGGGCTCTGACATGTATGCGAACAATGTTGGTTCTGCGCAAATTGGAGTACATGTGCTCCTTGATGAAAAATGTATGTTACTTCTGCTTCGGTGGTCCACCGAAGCAGACGTATGCTTCGGGGGTCCACCGAAGCAGACGTTATGCACATTTCTCATCAAGGAGCACATGTACTCCAATCTTGATACTTTTACTGGTTGTCAAAATCCCTGTTCATTTGTATATATAAATACTGCACAGAACCAACGTTGTTTGCATACAAGTCAGAGCCCTGAAGAAGTCCTTGCCAGACGAAACTCGTTGGCTACAGCTACTGTGGCTACTGTCTGTTGGAGTCATTTTTTAAAGAAGAAAACGAATAAAGAATCTTTGAACAAAAGAAACTTTCTGGATATGCATTTGTTACATGCATGACATGCAGTTGTTGTGGAAATTCTTGCTGTGGAAGGTCAAAAAACACATGTTGAAATATAAATGTATCAATATGATGTAATTGTCAAATTTTGAGTGCTGAACCACCAATGATGCAAGTTGTTTGGGAATTTTTGTTTCCTTTTGGAGTATATAGGGGCTGTACTCCGGGTTCATTGCACCATTAGCAGCTTAGTATTCTTTGCCTAAAAAACATTGTTGACATGTGCAGGACTCTATTGCGCCACCACCTCTTTGTGTGTATGTGAACGTTGTGCAGTTGGTCACACTGTCCTACAATGCGTTTGCTCCTTTCTCTCTTAATGAACTCAAAAGTTTCATCTTTTTCCTTTACTTTCCACTACTAACAAGCTTAGTTGTGGCATACCCAGGGAACACTCTCTATCATACTTTCAATCTATATGCTAGACATCTAGCGACTTTAGTTCACTCTTTCAGCTTTCAATTTTATGCTACAGACACTCCGTCTTTGCAAATTGTGGTCGATCTGATAATCTCTTACTACTGCACTGACTCTCTGAAGTCTGTATGTGGATTGGCCACCAATGGTGCAAATTGAATACTGAAAAAAATTAGATTTTAGTCAGCAGTGATCAACAACTTGTTAGGCAGCCATCTTTCTGGTCTACGGATTTTATTCCCTGCCCTAGCCCTTCTAAATCTGTCTTAATGTTAAAAAGTGAATACCTCTTTTCAAATGCATTATCAGGTGCCATCAATGGGTTCCTCTTGCACTTTTGTTATAAGGAAGACATTCCCACTTCCTCCACTCCTTTCTCAAGATGCTCGCTTCAATGCTGTTTTGCCGCTTTTTGGGTCCAATCTGTTGCAACAGCACCTACAGCGATATAATTGCACGCTGATCCTTTATCGGCAGGCTATGAAAAAAATCATGTGGCCCATCTTGTACATTCTAGAATTGGTTAATTCAAACTTGAATTTCCTTTGAGTTGTTACTCGGTTTTTCATGATCTTCTCCCATTTTAATTGCCTCTCGCTTGGCGTTGACATCTCTGGTCTAGCTCGAAACGTCTAAGTTCTGTTCCTAGACTTCGTAAAGCTTGTTTTGGTGGATGATCTTTTTCAGTATTGCTCCAACCCGTTGGAACTCTCTGCTTCTGGCTCTAGGATCTATTCTTTTTTGTCCTCGGTTCAGGAAAGAACAAACAAACGTTCTATTAAAAAAAAAAAACGTATGCATAATTACTTTTCTGCCATGTTCCTCACAACTTTCTTGTTTCCTTCAAGCACCAAGAGACCCGCTAGGTGGTAGTGTGTTCTAAAAATCATTTATAACACTACAGATAACTTTTGAGAGTACACTATTTGCGTAGAGGCCATTTGATTTCTCTCCACACCATGGTACTGGGAGATGTTATCAAGATGACTGAGGGTAGGTGAAAGTGTGGCTGGAAAAGGCTCTGATGCTGGGCTGGTTAGCAGCACTCCTGAGGTGGAAGGAAGCTTAGGTGTAGAGGAGTCTGGTGTTGGGAAGGATTATGAAGACATCTGGAATAGTTAGGATATATTAAAAGAAAATGTAACAGAAGACGCTCACAAAAATGCGTTTTAAAAACTCTGTTTCTCTAACATATAAATATTTATTGGTATTGTGTTTCCCTAATATATAAAAATAAAACCAAAATATCATCTGAGAGCGACAGACCTAAAAGACAAAAGCTAAACATAAGTTAAGACATGATGCATCAAACAAATACACATTACAAGAAAAAGTCTATACAGAAACATCAAACCTTCAAATAATAAGCAATTACTTGCTTAGTTCCACCTATCTGGTGTACTCTTTTAAAAGTGCTGGTAGAATAACAGGATCACCAGTTAATGACTAGATTACACGATAATTAATTACTGTCCTTTTTTTGGAGCCAAGCAGCATTGCAGAAAGTTTGGTACCAACAAAATCACACATAGGTTAGATCCCCTTTCCGGCAGAAGCACAGAGTGGCTTTGCATGTACAGTGGTTGCCACTAACACAGAAAAGGTGTAGCATTTTCTTCATTAGGTCAAACAATTCTGAGCAAATGAATAACATATGAGGAATGGTTTTAGCAGGCTAGGAGACAAAGTATGTAAGTTAAGTGCTCATGGTGCTTCCCTTACCTTCCAACCTGTTCTAAGAGCTTATGCTGGTATTTTTCTACACGTTTGCCAGTGCCTAATATCCAAAATGATGAATTTAAGAGCCCAAAGATTTTCTTAGGAGCCAACTGCCTCAGCTGCTGTATTCTTGAGCTATTGAAACCAATACTGCCTAGTATTGATTCCACCTCATGCCTCCATCTTCCACCACCCTACATTTTCTGTCTTATTATCTAACTCTTGTAGGTTCATCCCAGGAGTTCTCTGATCCATGTCACCCTCCAACCTATGCCTCCCCAGGACCATAAATGTTACACTTTAAACAAGATATCTCTGAATGGAGAACCCATTGCAGTAAACAGCTGAGTGGACCATGAGAATAAGAAGTATATTAAGGGTTCTGCAGAGCTGCTCAAAGCTGCCAGCTTACTGAAAACCATAAACTGCACCCCTGTCTCTCACACTTCTTATCTATCACACTGCTAAGCACTGGGTCTCATAACGCAATAACCGCAACTTGGTGGTGATTACACACAACATGGAAACACTTTCCCCATAGGATTTAAACAAAGACAACATATTTTCGCTCATACACCCTTCATGGTGTTGCATGCTAACAAGGTTCACGTTTATTTGTATTTATGTTACGGATCTCTGAAGGGGTCCACATAAAATGCTCAAAATAAATGTAGACACTAAAATAAAAACAAAAATACAGAAAATTCTATTTTGTGCTCGAGAGTACATAGAAACCATCCCACTACTAGGTGCAGCATTCACAACAAAAGTGTCCAAGATTTTAAATTACATGTAAACAATTTCCCAAAATATGACGAGATACTGTGCCTGCAGGTATATAAAGTGACTATCGTGCCACTGGTTCAAAGTGTGCAAAAACTATATATAAAATAGGCCTCTTACATTAGCAGCAGGACTCAGCTGAGGTATCATTGTATCATTGCTTCATTGACAACATCAATATAATTCCAACTGGAAAATCATTAATAAAGCTTTTAAAAACACTTTAAAAAGTTACAAATTCTGTAACAAAACATTTAATTTGGAGGTGCATAAAGAGACTGTAAGACGGTTAAAGCTGAGAGAATAGACAAATGCAAACATATGGGCTTCAGCCAATTCTTCCGAAATAGTAGAAGAGCGGGGCAACCAAATAGGACATGGTTGACCGTTTTAGCACAGATTACATATCGCTGAAGAGCCATACCATTTGGTCAGAAGGCGAATTTAACGGAAGCATATCCTGCCTTAGGAGCATCCAAAAAAATCTGACTCCATGTGGCAAATTCCAAAAAATATAAGGCTATGTTTTATTTATCAGGTATGAGTCTATAGCAGGATGATGACCCCTTTTTTTGACACAGGTCTCCCTGTCCAGGCGAAAACTCAAGGCCCATGTGGCTAGTTTTAAGCTAGCTTTTAATAGTTGCATCATCAGAGTGAAAATCAAAGATTGGTCTAATTGCAGCAGTTCTGCCTCAGCTACAATATTTCTATAAATTAATGAGTTCTCTTTTAAGCCATCTGAAATTTCTATCTTTACACAGGACCTTAATGAGCCATCATCACTCTTTGCTAGGCACGCAGCCCAGCGTACCACCCCTGCAAAACCCTGGAAAAAAGCACTTCTCAAACCATATGCTATCCTTAAAGCCGCCACAGGGAGACCTGAATTGACTGAAGCTAGGCTTCTAAGGACTCGACCTTTCATTTTATTAAAAAAAATCCAATTTAGAAACATGAATCAGTTCTACTCCATACAAAACAGAGGATGGGATTGTGACTCGATAAACCTCTAATAAAAATGAAAAATGTCTTCTCCAAGTAGCCCTATAAAAGGCACTCAAACATTTAGCCTGAGAATTAGCTTTGGTCATGTTATTTTCTATGTGAGCTTTTTCACTTAAGTTCCCACACTCTATCTTCCCCAGAAAAGTGTACGATTTCACAATTTCTAACTTTTGACCACCCAAGGAACATGTCAAGTTTTCATATTCGGCTTTCTCCTCTCAGTAAAACACATGACTTTGCTTTTATATGTATTAATCTTTAAATAATGTGCCTCAGCAAATTGTTGCAGTGCCAGCAGATTACTATTTAGCCCTTTTGGGGTAAGATCGAAAATTATAATGTTGTCCGTGAATAATAAGCACACAATAGACTTTCCCCCAATTAACGGAGCGATACCCTCACCCCTGGCCAAATCATCAGGGAAGTATAGGGAAAAGAAAAGGGGCAAGCAGGCACCCTTATTTTCCCCCATTTAAAGTAGGGATGGCTTGAGAGAGACAGACCCCAATCCCTACCCAGGAGAACTCAACACTAGGTATCGGAGTGGAGGGAATTAACTAAATCTAAAAGGGTACTGAGCATACCCAAACTTAAAAACTTGTTTCACAGCAAAGGACAATCTACTTTGTCAAAAGCTGTGGAGAAGTCTATAAAGCTGAATATACCACTCCCCCTCTTATTAAAACTTATTTTTCTTTTATCACCTGAAGGGCAGTTATATTGTCAATGATTTCATGTTTACTCCTAAATACCGTTGGCTTCATGAGGATGATTTTATAATCTTCAACCCATTCATTGATCTTGGCAAATAAACATTTAGCAAAGAATTTACCCACTGCATTAAGAAGGGCGACCTAATGCTAATTTTCTGGCAGGTTACGATCTCCTTTCTTGAAAAGTGTGACTATAACACGCTCTGTTCATGAGTGGCGCAGGAATTTTTTTGTTTCATAACAACTTTTAAAAACTGGGCGAAGGATTTTACTCCAAAGGGGTACATTTTGTTTTATTACAGCAATTGGAATTTCATCAGGTCCCTTGCTTGCCGAAGAGCGCATTCCACGGATTGTGAGCTCTATTTTTTTTTCAGAAGGAGGGCCACACACATGGGAATGCCTTTTTACTGTGCATTTTGTTACATCTCCCTTGTTTGCTGCATATAAGCCCTGAATAAAATTAATCCATCTAGATGCTCTATAGCTAAGGGGAAAGATCTTGTTCTTGCTCCACAACCCTCTGCGACTAGCGCCCAAAAGGGCCTAGTCTGACCTTATACTGCTGCTTCCCTTAGTTTAATCCAGAGGTTATTCCACTCCTCTCTCTTCAGGTGGGCTTTCAGTTGACTACTCCTCCTTTTTAACAACAACACCCTAGCATACCTTTCAGGGACATAGTCCAGATTTTGATCCCTAACTAGGGCATTTATTTTCCTATGTAATATGAGAAAAGGGAGGGGGATCCCCTTAAGCCTCCCCGCTGGGTTCTTTAGATTAACAGCTTTGACTAACTTCTTCATAAAAGTATTAAAACTTTCTATTTAATTTCCTCTCCAGACTCTAGTGTACATCTTAGGCCCATGATTGCCCGATGATCCAAGTGTGTTCTTGAGGTTTTCTTCATAAACCTAGAAGGTTCTCCATCAAACTTCCAAAAGCTAATAGGAGTCGTGTTAAAACTCAAGGATATATAATTAAAAGGTTATGGTTACTGAGTAGAGGATTTGTGAACTTTAGGTCAGCTAGCAGGCATAAAAGCGCATCATAGGAGGCCTCTGGGGGGATATAGGCTTTTTTCAATAATAGTAGGGGAAGTCCTTTGTTCTCTTCCGGAGTTAAGCTGGGTTACTGTCATGAATGAATTACTTAGATCTTTATAACATTCATACCTCCACCAAAGTCTCTTAGACAACAAACATGGCACCCCACCTTTGCGTGCCCCCTGCTTGATGGTATCGCTTTACAATCTAGAATTATGTAATCATCACATACCAGCTTCCGGCACACTATGTCTCCTAGACACAGTTCACATCAGCTTCTGTGAGCTTAGGTAATGCAGCTTCTCCTTACTATTCTTTGTTCCTGCTGCATTCTAGGAGATACTCTTTGGCTCAATGCTAATTGAAAGGTCGCTGCAGGTGGCTACTCTAGGAAATACTGGATAATACACGAGGTAAATAATTCCCTCTGAAGGGCTCGTCTTCATGTGCTACTTGGGTGGGGAGGGGGCTGGAGAGTCCCTGATGGAGACCTGTCTGCCATGCTTGCCTAGGTGGGTTTTTAATCCACAAACTTCCTGAAAGACCTGGTACGGAAAGAAACGAGACAATTTGCCACCTGCTTGGAACCAAGTACCAACCCCGAGCTAATAATACAGGCGTATGAAGGGATTAAAGCCACAATAAACGCCAAGTTAATAAAAAAACAAAAGTTAGGGGAAGACACAAGATTACATGGCTGGTTCAATCGAGCCTGTACTAAAGCACACAAAGCCCTTTTACAGGCCTTAAAGACCGACCCTAGGGATAGCGGCCGAGTTAAGGAGGCTAGACAAGCTTATAAGCAGACCCTACGAACTAGACAGAAAGAACTTAAAAACGCAGCCTGGGAAGCCCTGATAAAGGCAAGCGCTCTAAGGGACAACACGTCGTTCTGGAAAGAAATTAATGCCCCCTTCTTTTCGGATAGGAAGGTAGACTCCTTGGAAATAGGCATATCAGAAGATGCTTGGGTTAATTATTTTACCTCCCTCTATAAGAAAGAATCACTTGCTTCGATCCCACAAGATGAGATGGATGCGGGGCGAGGGGCTCTTCCACTGTTTCAGGGAAATTTCCCACTAAAAGTAATGTTTACCCCTGTTGACGTGGAACAAGCAATTTGTCAGAGTGCTAGTTTAAAGGCCCCTGGACCTGATGGAGTCCCCATTGACTTGTTTAAGGGGAACGTAGATCTTTGGGCCCCCTTACTAGCAAATGTATTGAATGCTTACACCACACTAGGTTTTCCCAATACATGGCATGAAGCAATAGTCATCCCAATATTTAAAAAAGGGGACAGACAAGACCCAAAATGTTACCGCCCCATCTCCCTGCTAGACAACCTAATGAAAGTAGCAGGCAGGGTGTTGTTAACCAAATTACAAACATGGTCTAAGAGCAATGGGATACTCTCAAAATTCCAATATGGTTTTAAGTCGGGTTTGGGAACCATAGAGCAGGGTCTAAACCTGTCCCTTATAATGAATAAATATATTGGAGCAAAAAAAGGGAATCTGTTCCTAACATTCGTTGATTTAACTTCGGCGTTTGATTGTTTGGATCATGGAATGCTGTGGAAAAACCTGACCACAATGGGGATAGATAACAATATTTTAAGTTTTATTCAGGAGTTGTATAGAGATGCAGGCGCCACGGTGAGATTTGGCAAAAATGGCGAGCAAACTAGAAAATTTCCCATAGCAAAGGGTGTTCGCCAAGGCTGCATACTTGCGCCTTTTCTATTCAACTTGTATATTAACGAGGTAGCAGTTTTTTTGAATGATCTGGAGGTGGACTACCCTAAGATAAATGGTCTCGCAGTCCCACTATTGTTATACGCCGATGATGCGGTGATCATGGCCCGCACACAGCGGGGACTCCAAAAGGCGATAATGGGTTTTGCAACCTTCATGAGTTCTAGAGGCCTAAAAATAAATGTGGGGAAAACTTTTACGATGTCATGTACCACCAGTAAAAAAGTTCCTGACTGCAAAACCTTTGTCAATGATTCAAAGATAGCCATGTCTAAAACGTTTTCTTACTTGGGTATTATTTTTAATAATAGGGGGACATGGTCCTCAGCGATCACCTCCCGGAACTTGGCCTTTGCCCGCTCAATAGGGGCGGTCAAGCAATTTGCTAAAAAACTCGGCGGGAAACCGGTAGACACACTACTTAAGATTTATGCAGCAAAATGTGTGTCTACAGCTGTTTATGGGGCTGGGATCTGGGGACTTGCAGATAGCTCTCAAATTCAAAGGGTGGAAAATGCTTTCCTGAGGTATCTTCTAGGAGTCCCGCGTTCCACATCTACTACCATATGCCACAACGAACTTGACAGATCCCATATTAGTGATCTGATAAAGATAGCGCCAGTCATGCTGTGGTACAAGATTTGGACATGCGAGGACACGACCTTCAACAGGGAAGTAATTTATGATTGTCTGCAGCAAGCCGAGGGCTCTAAGCAGCCATGGCTGGCCTATGTTAAGAAATTTTTGAACTCCATCGGCCAACCAGAGTTCTTTTCAAACCCAACCTCATGTGCCCAAATGTCAAAAAAAGCATTAAAAGAGACATGTCTTGGTCTATTGGAGGAGAGGAGATATTACCTAGATGGGAATAAGTCTACCATCGTAGCCCATCGCCAGATCCTCCATGATCATGGCCTTCATCCTTATCTGGCGCCAAATTTTTCATGTTACCACAGAATGCTTTTAGCACGAATGAGGACGGAATCTTTTTTTAGGCTAATAACGTTCCCTGTTCCAAATGACTGGTCTGGGAAGTTGATAAAATGCCCGTGTGATGGCGTAGCCACTCAGTCTAATATACATTGTATCCTTTTTTGCCAGTATTATCAGTGGGGGAGGAAAAAACACCTGCTACCACTATTAAGGTTGTGGGGTTTGAGAAGTTGTAAACCTGCCCTCCATAGATTGTATTTGCTTCAAGATGAGCTTACTATTGTAGTGGTGATAACATTTTTGTCGTTCATCATAAAATGTAGAGGAACCATGAGAAATGATTAGAAGGCTGAGGGTTTGTATGAGTATTATTCTGTGCCTAATAACACCATATAATACATAAATATGTTATATTTACCTCAACCGTTTTTTAAACCTAATGAATTTATCTTCTTACCAAACGAATTTTATGAAAAGATTTTATGGTTTTCAAGATTAGATCAATTGATTGATAAGTGTAATGAAGTGTATTTCGCTGCAGTAATTTTTAAACCATCAAGTTTTTAATGTTGCGTTTTTGACTGTATTTTGTATTGTTGCTTTTATGGTGTTTGTTAAATACCGAATAAAGCTATCTTTGAATTTGAATTTGAATCCCCCTGTAATCAGTCGAAGACCCCCACTGAAAGGCAAGGTCAGGGGTAGCATGCTAACCATATAGGAAGCACTTCAGCTCCCCACATAGGCATAGAAAGCTCTATATAAGGGTTGCAGTGCAATACAATACAATACTTTCTCCATTTTATATATCACATCCTTCTACCAGACTTTCACTTTCTTGCTCAGTACAAAGTCTGGTGATAAAAAATAAATTTAAGTCCTTACAAATAGGTAAAGTCACCCATCACCTCTGTATATTAAATTGTGTCTCAACCTGAGAAACTGTTTCCACACTATGTGGTCATTTATATCAACAAAGATCCTCAGTGGTGCCAAAGTGTGGTAAGCACCTAGAACAAATTGTGCCATTTTCCTTCAACTCTATCACTCTGAAGTTATTTCGGGTTAAGTTTTCTCTTCATGTCAGCCTTTTGAACTTCAAACCTTAGAATGCTTAATTCTATGGTTATCCTCAGATCATCCTGAAAGATGAAAGGGTAGAGAATAAGGAGGTTATGGAGAGATGGGAGCAAGGAGATAACAATGAGTGACAGACAGAAGAGGGACAGAAAGAGACAGAGGAAGGGGAAGTGGAGAAGAGAGTGAAATGGAAGAAGGAGGTGTAAGGAGCAAGGGATGGAAATAGTTGAGACGTAAAGGCAGACAGAAGGAGCCACTTAGAGACCAGTAATGCTAATATCATTAGTGCAGCAGGTGCTGAGGCAAGAGGATGCATGGGTGTGAGGGGTCCACCTCACCTCAATTGTGTCTGTATTCTTATACTGATCCAGTTAGGGGTAAGGGTCCTTGCTTGCATTAGGGCTTATGACACTCAGGCATACAACAGTGCTGGTGATGGCACTGTACATGACTAGCAGGCGGGTCTTTAAGTGGGCCAGTAAGGTTGTGAAATAAGTATCGCCTAAGATGCATATCTAGGAAATCTCCCCAAGCAGTGTGGTCTGGGTAACTGAGGGTGTGGCCTAACACAATTTGCAATAGAATCCTATGCTTGACAATTTATAACGTCTTAATGAAAAAAATAATCTAAATCATCAGGTAAGAAGGTATTTAACAGTATGGCACCACTATTCTGGGCCATATACATTAGCTTGATAAGGTATTATTAAACATAAGTGCCACTGAGTCTGCTAGCTTTTGCTACCCTTGGAAAGTCAACAGCACAGAGGGCCTAAATTGGTTAATCGGTTTGAAAAGAATTGTATCCTAGGACATAAACAGTAAATGACAATACTCACTGTGTTCACCCTCCTGTCACAAAAGAGCTTCCAGTGTTGTTATGTTGCAGCTTCAGTGTGTGAGGGGCAGGCATGTACAGATTGTTTTCTTCTTCAAGAAAAGGATAGAAATATAGCTGACTAGCTTTTGTTCAATGTCCATGTTTTTGCTTTGCCTGGGCTCAGCCCAGTTCGACCCTGGCCCACTCACAGCCAGAGTAGCAGGTAAAGCTTAGCTTACTATATAGTGATTGGTCTTTATAATGCTAATCCATAAGCAGGTATAAGGTCACGCCAGGTCGCCTTTTTTCCAGGCATATGTGTAAAATTATCATGAAGTGATTAATGACTGAAGATACCAGTTGATAGACAGTTAATACTGGAATATCTATGTAGAGACTAGCAATCTTGATATTTCACAATATAAAGTACAAATTAAGGCCGCTGTGCTGAATCCAAATGTTTATCTAGAGCAGATATACATCCATAAAATATTTTCCTTTTGCCTTATACAGAATAGCAGACAAAGTATTTGCCTCTTTATGTGTTAAGGGTAGTTACAATTAAATAATACTTAATATATGATTAAAAATAGGAATGTTTTTGTGCGCATGTGTCTATATGGCATAGCAACTCTGAAGCATACCATTAATACAAGTAGAGAGTGGGGTGACAGAGCAGTAGATGTCATGACGTGACTTCAATCAGATATCTACATCACAAGTGGGCTAAGAACCATTATTTTTAATAGAAGCATCCTTTCTGGAATCAATCCTCTAATTTCAAACTTTTCCTCTTTCTTTTTACACACTCAGATGCTACTTTCATCTCTCTTTCCATTAATATCAATTGTGGATTTCACAGTTGTTATACACATGTGTAATCATAAATATCTATGGTCTATAGGGAACATATGATCCACACAAGTCAAGTACCTTTAGAGATTACCCCAATGATGGAGGAAATGTTCCAGTTCTGTTTATACCATAATTATAAAGATTATATAATAAAGTGTCAAAACATCATCACCCCTTTTCAAATCTATTAAAGATCTGCCTATTTCCTGCCCAATAAAAGCACACACACTATTTCCTGTGAGCAGGTCTTAAAAAGGATGGACTAGCCCCTAAGAAAGAGCAAAGTGGCTCCAGTTGATCCTGAATCTGTCCTTCAAAAAAGAAATGTCAGTCAACAAAGGTATTTATGCCTGTATTTCCTAGTGTAGTAAGCCTCTTTAGATGACATGTTAGAAACATTGAGATGTTCACCTCTCTGCTAAAAACTAACATAAAAAAGGCCAACCAACACCCATAGTTTAATGGCTAGTGCTGGCCTGCAAAAGCCACTTTAGTGAGGACCTTAAAAGCTATAAATTGAGGGAAAATTCCCCCTGGTACAGAGGAAGTAGAGAGAAGTTGGCCCACCCCAAATTAAACTGGGAGACTGAGGTCTGGTGTGACCTGGTGAATGCTGCTAAACTAGGTAACTTCAAGACCTTATGGGGTATAATTGTGCATGGTAACTGTCATGCTGTATAAGCAGTAGAGTACCATATCCAACCGCAAGGGTGTGTTTCAGAACTTTGATAGGCTCTATTCTGAAAAGGGAGTCGTCCATAGTAAGTCTCCAAATTTGGGGTCTAAATACTTAAACAAATAATTAGCACCTCTTGACCCATCTATTAAGGAATCTCCTGAGTCTTTAAAGACCATAGCCCCAAGGAAGGCCCCTGGTCTGGATTGTATCTTCAGCGATTTATATGCAACTTAACCACGCATATGGGGTCCTTATCTCAATCTTCTTTTTCCTACAATCCTGGATGGTAGTCCCATACCAAAATCTTGGCAGAGTGCTGAGATTGTCCCTATATATAAGAAGAGTCGGCGGGATGATCCCTGTAACTACAGACCCATCAGCCTTATTTATTGATGGCATACAAACACTATTCTGCCGGCAAATCTTAGGGACACTTTCTGAACGGGTTGATCACATCCAAACGTACCTATGAGGTTCCAACAAAAAAACAGTACAATCAAACAACTTTTCCATTTGTGTATCATCTACTGGAAGACTGTTGTATTGGGGAAGGGCCACTTGTATGTGGTCTTTGTAGTTTTAAAATCAGATTTTAATTTGATTCTCTGCCACAAGCTGTGGAAAGTCTTGGGCCTAATGGGGGGTCCCATAAAAAATCTTATTGGTGCTAATCAGACTCCATTTAGCCAACTTTGCACATGTTAGGTATGGGACAAGGGAGAGCTATACAATTCCTTTAAAATCAAGAAGGGAGTCCGACAGGGATGTGTCTTGGCCCCACTCCTTTTTACTCTATACATCAATGGCCTAACTCATGTCTTAGATTTACCTTACAATGATGCTCCAAAAATAGGTGCCACCAAAATTCCCATGTACTTCTTTGCGGATGATACTCTCCTCATTTCCAAAACTCCTGCAGGGCTTCAGTCCCTATTACACATTTTTTTATCATTCTGTGCTGATAGGCAACTTGAGGTAAATGTTAGCAAAAATAAGTTTTTGCCGCTAAACCCATACAAATCTGTGAGAACCACTACGACAGTGCAGAATATATCGTTTGAGCAAGTGCAAGATTTCATTTCTCTAGGAGGGAGACTAAACCTACAACAGGAAACAGAGACCATTTTCAAACTAATAAAGATAATCAAATCTGGAACCCTTTCCTCAGCTGTAGAAATCTATGATGTCAAAGTTAAAAGTTTGACTCTTTACAGCTTGGAACTGTTGGGCCATGTTAAAGACAATGGACTTACTAAGGTGGAAAATAGGTTCCACAGAGTACTCCCCGCCTTCCATTGTTCTTAGACAACAGAGTGTACCTGATCTCTCTCTCTATACTATAGTCTACTGAGGACCTCGAGGCCAAAAGGCTCTCACAGAAGGAGATATTAAGCTCCCAGGGACATCTAAGAATACCTCAGCTAGCCTATATTAAAAAGTTTATATAAACTAGACCTCCAGTCCCTTTGGGTCTCCCCAGATGAAGCATGTGCAATATCCAAACAATCAATCAAGAAAAGGCTAAGTTAGTACTTGTGCATAGAGGAATTAAAGAAATGTAAGATAGGCAGCTTAACTGATAAACAGAACACTTTTGCCTCCTTCTGTGGGGTAACTGATCTTTCTAGACCTTCACGATTGTGAAGGACTTGCTCTCGCACTTCGCGCCAGGAGGCGCGGTTGCTGTCTGCTGCCTGAAGGGGGCGGGCCAATCACACTTAAAAGTGCCTCTGCACTCCCGCAGTGTGGGCCGCGCCAATTGCAGGCCTGTCAATGTCGGTTGTATGTCAATACAACGAGGTGTTCACACCGCACTACCATTACAACGCTGGTTTTACAACGCAAGTCGTTACCACGACTTGCGCTGTAGGGTACTGGACTTAGGAATAGTAAGATTTACTATTCCAACACCAGCCTACGTACAGTAGGGAAGGTGTTGGAATAGTAAATCTACTATTCCTTAGCCTAGAGCGCCCTCCAGCGCAAGTCGTGGTAACGACTTGCGTTGTAAAACCAGCGTTGTAATGGTAGTGCGGTATAAACACCGCGTCGTAATGGATGTTCCCCGTCAATGCCCGTCCTTGCCAGAAAGAGCCAGGGCAGGGACACTCCCCTTGATTCTGATATCCAGAAATTCGTGAGGAATCTAGGAAGTATTTCGGTTAACTTTCTTATAATGATGTCTTTGTTAAAGTCCTGCCTTGCTAACAAAGTACATAATAGTATTGGTTTTGGGTTTAATTTATTCAAGTGACTATACTTAATAATTCCCTGCAAACAGAGCGTGGGCTTGTGGCACTAGAAGTGGTTCATTGTAAGAGAGTGTGCTGCTACACTTCAGGAGTTGGCGACTTAGAAATGGCAGGGTCTGTAGAGGAAGTGTTACTCAAGGCTTATCTTGTTGTGTTTTTGAATCTGCCTAACTCCTCTCCATAGCGCATCACGCTTTTATACCAGAATCGATTGGGTTGGTCAAGGCATTTCTCTATAGTTCTGCTTGTCCAGGTTTTTAAATATGGCTAACAGGAGGTTGACAGAAGTTTCTGTTGGAAAAGGTCAGAAGAAAGCAACTAATAATATTACCTACAGGATGCTGTGGGTTTAATCGAAAGTGAAATAATAAATGTGGACGAGAGGCTCGCAGCAATGAAGCAAGGTATTATGTAATACCGCTGTGGAAACCTTAGGGGAAACAAGAGTAAAGCCACGGGGCCCCCTGAAGTTTTACAATTTTCAAAAGTCCTTCAAATGTTAAAAATGCCTCTTGTGTTTCCAACCAGTCTCTGGACTTAATTGGGCACTCTCCTACCCAGGAATCGAATTAATCCCTAGCAAAGAGAGGTAGGCAACCATGGGACATTTCAGTAGCTACTTCTAATAAAACAACCAAGGCATTCCAAGCCAAAATAGCTAGGAAGAATGCTAATACCAAAGGATGTGTGAAGACACACAGTACTGCTGAAACTAAAAGCCTGGAAACTCTTACGAACAAACTACATACGAAACTTGATAACATAGAATGGAAGATTCTCCTGGAACTTAAGGAAATTAAAGAGAGGGTGGAAGAACTAGAGAACTCAGCTAAAGGTTCACCAATATCCTCCCAAAATGATGCAGGCACATGTTCTGAACAAAGTATGACTAGAGCAAACAAGTCTACCAGGAAGCATTCTGTTGTACGACTAAATCCTGTTAACTCGCCCCGCCTCATATATCTCTGAGACCCCGTAATAGCGAAACTGACATTCTAGAGGGCCCTTTGTAGGTATCTTCTCTGAGTTGGGAAGAGAACCCTATTAACCTGCATAGAAAAGATAGGGCCGGAACACAGGTTTTCATCCCAGATACACTGCATTTACCAGCTGATGTTACCCCTTATGTTATTGTCTTAAAGGGTATTTCCAGATTAGAACAGCATGTTAAGGAGAATTGGAAGGATCTAAGAAATAAAGTTGCTCATTGGGTGTGGACTTTTAACTGTTTTATCAAGAAATGATCATGGTTAGAAGTGTGAACTTAGTCGGACCCACTTGGAAAGGCTATGGAGATTGTGTCATTGTCAACTTTCGAAACGAAGACATGGTAAGGCTCTCCTGACTATCATCCAGGTTAGACAACGACAACGACACTTTAAGTTCTTGAGAAGAAGATTCTAGCTGGCTTTTATTTATAAACTGCCAGAATAAATTTCCAGAGTACAGTGCCCTACGCAATTGTTTCATTAAGGTAACAAAAGATGGGGCAAGTTCATACCATGCTCAAGCCATTTCACTTCCCTTTCAAGCCTCAGTGAACAGGATTGAGGTCGGGGGCAGCAGGGACTTGGAAGGACCTAAAGGTTTGAGGAACAAAGATACTACAGACATGGAGCAGCGCCACAAAATAAGTTGAACACACCCAGAAAACATATTAAAAATTAGATCCTTGAATGTTGCCGGGATTAAAAATGAAATTGACAGTAAGGATTTGCAAAGCCATATAAACTCAGTGCAGTTACTGTGCCTACTGGAAACCTGGTACACACAGAAATTCAACATCAATGGCTTTGTTACCATTATTACTGCTTCAATACCGTCATTGCATGGGCAGGCTAAAGATGGTCTGGCAATTTTGGTATCTACCAAAGCCCCCCATAACCCTAAAGAAGGTATATACAAAATCTCCTTTCTTTCAACTGGCCCTCCTGCAAACGGACATGAAGCGACCATTTGTACTGATAAACTTTAATAATAAAGTTTTTAACAACACAGGGTACAGAGTTGTGGAGGACCTTGATATCGCGCTTGATAAATTTGTTAAGGGATGTGAGACTGATTTTGTCTTTATATGGGCAGGGGATTTCAATATTTGCAAATGCTGTTATTCAGGGTTAGGTATATCTGGATACATTAATGATCTGGGAAAATAATCAGGCTCACTTCCCCCATAATAGATATGGGGAATTGAAAAATGAATTATTGTGTAAATAAAATTTAGAACTACTGGAAAATGACAGAGGAGAAGGAAATATGCCTTTTTTGAATGCCTTTTTACGGGAATTTACTAGTTTCCACGAGCACTCTGCACTTACCTTAACTTTGAAAATTAAAATACGGAACCATAATATTACACCTCTGGTAAATAATATTTGCCGTAGCAAGAAAAAATAGAATTAGCCTTAAATGGGTAGGGACAGACAAAGTGTCCTTGTTGGAAAAAGTGGTAAAAGAAAAGAAGGATAATTTTTTAGTCTGTACTAACATTGAAGCCTCCCCGGAAAATATAGTGACGTGACAGCGTTTTGTGAGGTTACGGAGGCCATAGCCATTAACCTAAAAGCAGTTAATAAGGATGCTAAGAAGCATAATATAGGTTGGTTTGATCACGAAAGCTTCCAGGCTGATCAGAATTTAAGTAGAGCCCTAAATGCAGTCACTAGGGACAAAGAAGTGGTTAAACAGCTCAGATATGAATATAAACAGACTTATGCCCTGAGGAAGAGAAAGTTACAAGAATAGGGTTGGGCAGATCTGAAACGGGATGCAGAACTACAAAGACTACATTATTCTGAACCCACCTTTTTTAAAAGATGGTTCATAACCAAAGTTGGAGACCTTAGTTACAACCACAGACAGACTGGGTGACCAATTTTGGAAACATTTTCAATCCTGGGAATGAGCATTCAATTATAGTTGAAGGTGACCCACCCATTTTCCCCTTGGAAACCTTTTTAATCCAGGAAATAAATACCTAACTATAACTGAAGGTGACCCAAACCCTAATCTTATTGCCCCCCTGCAGCCGGTTAGCATTGAGGCCATAGAAACATTTGGTACAGGGGCAGTTCTGGCCCCTGACGGAGTTCCTGCAGATGCTTTTAATCCCATTTGTCATAATAGGCCCCAATAATAGTGCAGGTCTGCAATGCCTGTTCAAAGGGTTTCCCCCCCCCCCCCCCGACCTGGACAGAGAGTGTAATGATCCCTATTTTTAAAAAAAGGAGTAGGCAGATGCTAAATGCTACCTACCTATATACCTTCTGCATTCATCTGCAAACATTATGGGGAGAGTTGTGCTCAAAAGATTTGGTGCGCGGGTAACTGATAATCATGCACTAACAGATTTACAATATGGGTTCAGAAGGGATTTGGGGACGGTGGAGCAGTGCGTCCACCTTAACTGCCTTATGGGCAAATATACATGACCGAATTGAGGACACATCCATCTCTGCTTCGCTGATTTAAGTAGTGCTTTTGACCATGATAACCATGCTAAACTATGGAAGACTATGATTGAGATGAGTGCACCAGAAGAAATTGTATCACACCTTTCACAACTGTACTCCTCCCTGACAGTGAGGGTAAGATAAGATCTAGAAGGGTAATGTACCCCAACTTTTTAAGGTTACCAGAGGCATTAGGCTAGGCTGTGTCCATAACTCCCTTCTTTTCTCACTATAGATCAACGGGGTAAAAAGTATATTGCAACAGGTGGACCCGACTCCACTGCTCCTGTATGCAGACAATGCAATTTTAATATCAAGAACCGCAAATAGTCTGCAACAACTGATCAACTTATTTGTCGCATACATGGAGCAAAAAGATTTCAAGCTTTATTTGATGAACACCTTCATGATGGTTTGCGGGCGGGGAAAAGCCACAAAAATCCCACTGTGTGAGGAACTTTGAAGTAGAAGTCCAAAGATTTAGTTATTTGGGTAGCCTCTTCACTCATAATAGTACCTGAGGCCCCCACTATCAAATGGCAAATCTTAAGTTCACTTCAGTAGAAGCACTGTTCAGATTTGCTATGAAATCAGGCAATACGCCCATATGTGAAATGGTACCGCTCTTTAAGAGCAAATGTATACCAACTGTCTCCTATGGAGTTGTTTGGGGATGGACTGAGCTTTTCTTATTGCAATCATACAAAAACTCTTTTCTCTGTAACTCTTAGCAGTTCCTCGTTCTGTTGCTGCTTTCATTACACACAGTGAAACAAATGTACCATATCTCGAAGATATAATGCACAGCGCAATTACTAGTTGGCATAATATATAGAGCAACAAAAGAACTAATATGTATCAAGGCCAAATGGGTTCGCAAACGCCGAAATTCTGCGAATTTCGGCGTTTGCGAACTCATTTTAGCAAAATGGTATGTATGAAAGAATTTGGGTCCAAAATAAGGAATCGCAAAATTTGCCATTCCTTATTTTGCGATTGCATTTAAGGAACGCAAATTTTGCGATTCCTTAAATGCAATGTATTAAGCAAAAAAAAATTCTAAAATGCCCTTAAGGAATCGCAAATTACCACCCACTTCTAGTTGGTGGTAAGTTGCGATTTCCGTGAAAAATGTACATTTCAGCATTTTTCAAAGTGCCATGTGACGCACATACATGCCCTGAGGGCATTTATGTGCACCACATGTGCACCCATGCTTATTTCAGGGGTGCAACAGGGTGTCCTTTGGACACCCCTGCACCCTTGAAATTATTCTCAATTTGCGATTAGCAAATTGCGAATCGCAAATTGAGAAAATATTCCCATTCCTTCCTATGGGCCTCCTGGCCCATAGAAATGAATGGGAAAGTATTCCTTAATTGTGAATTTGCAATTTGCGAATTTGCAATTAAGGCATCTCAAGAAATCGCTAAAAAATTGCGTTTTTCTTGATACATACCATTTTGCGATTCTGAAATAGCGATTTCTTAAAAATCGCTATTACAGAATCGCAAATTGGTTCCTTGATACATATGGCCCTTAGTTCACAAGGGATGCTATCAAAGATTGTCTTGCACTTGAGCATTGTGATAGGATTCCTATGCTGATGTGTATAGATAAGTAACTAAAAGGAATAGACGGTAATATAACCGTCATGGGTTCCGCTAGTATTCTTCAGTTTGGTAGGAAAGAGTTGAGAATCATATTTCTAAACAAACCAGGGTACGCCAGAGAAAGAAGAGAAGGCAACAAAACGAGCAGGGCGAGGTACATGGCAAGTTCAAAACAAACAGGACCACAAGGGCATTTAATAAAGGTGTCAAATGTTCAGGAAAGGTTTTATTTGACAAGATTGTGGATAGGTATCCTGCATCACTTCGTTGAGTTTCTCAAAAAAGAGGCATGATAAGAAAATATACCCAAATGCCAGTGTGATGGGAAAATTACCCAAAACACAATACATTTTATTTTGTTTTGTAGGTCTTATGATGACATCAGAAGGTCCCTTATACGTCCACTCTTTTTACCTGAGAAATTCTTATTTTATCAAGATGCTTTAAAAATGTTAGGAAAAATTGAGAGCGATGTTAACTACCGATCTGTCTCTGCTTTTATAATCGAAGCATTGAAGAGAAGAAAACTTTTTAACTGGCTGGACGATATACTTTATGAAAAAGTCTAATGGTATATTAACAGGAATAGGTCACTGTGTGGTGTATGTTAACTTTATCTGCCTCTTAATTATGTTTGTGGCTCTAGAATATCATTTATTGATATTTGTATCGGTAGATAAACTTGCTAAATTGAGGCTTTTGCGGTATTCCAAGATGAAAGGTTGTAAACTTTGCACTATTGTTCTTTTGCACATAAGCCAGTTCTAGAGAATGTCTAGGATGTTTTCTGCCATTTTGCACATTAAGGGGCGATTATGATGGCGGACGGACCTGAGTCCGTCCGCCACCATAGAGTAGGAGGGACCGTCCGCAGGGGCTGCGGCGGTCCCTCCGTGCAGATTAGGATGTGACCGAGAGGGTGGCGGTCACATCCTCAATCTCTAACATTGCGTGGGTGCAGCTTTAAGCTGCACACGCCGCAATGTTAAAAATGCATGCACGGCATTTGCGTGCACAAAGCAGCAGGCACCGCGCTGTGCCTGCTGCTTTGTCCACGCAAATGCAGGGGGGTACCATAGGTACCCCCCATGTGCACCCCCCACTACCCCTTCACCAAGGGGGCCGCAACGGGGCCCCGAAGTCAATGTCCGTATGCTTTCCACGGCGGAAAAGCCGCCGTGGAAAAGCATATGATTTCTGCCATCCTAATATGGCTGGCGGTGTCTATGTTAGAGCTTTTCCGCCGCGGTCGGAAGGCGACCGCGGCAGAAAAGCTGCGGACGGATTTTGAGACCCACCGCCATTCTAATTTGGCGGTGGGTCTTTTGTGCCTCCGCAGCGGTTTTCCCCCATCCTCCGGGCCGGCGGTGGCTTCCGCCGGCCTGGATGATGCGGGAAAACCGCGATCCTAATCGAGCCCTAAGTTTGCACTCTAGATATTGTTCCTGTACCTTTTGGAAGAAAGTATTCTTGAATAGCTTTGGTTCTTCTGCACACAGCGAGTCTGACATAACTTATTTTTGTCAGTCTTAAACAGTGTTTTAAATATACAAACTTGATATATAATGATTTTTATTGCATATAGTGTATGTACTTTTATGGATTTCAATGAAATCCAAATAAAGTTTTATTTGACTTAGATACATTTTTAGACCATAAAATTGTCCCTGCATATGAAATATCATTTGATGCTGTCTCAGGTTTTTTACCCAAGCAATTGTATCTAAAATTTGGATATAGAACTTTATCAATCTATAGCTTTACTGCCAAGTGGGGATATAACACCAGTGAGTGCACTTTATGCCCATCATGCAACCTGGAGCCCTAAACCCCTCACCACTTCTTCTTTTTTTGAAGTGCTTATGTAACACCGCACAAGTGGATTCAACTTGTGTGCCAATTTCTAGATTTCTGTCAATATGATGTTGCACTGAGTATCTTGAGCTCCAATACTAGAGATGTAATTGTTATTAGCATTGCGAAATTCGTGGTACACGCCACATGGCTAATACGTAAAAGGAATTGTTCAAGTTCTGTAGGAAGCCCCTCCAGCGGCAACTGACACTGTGAAGGGTGTTTCTTACAGCAAACAGCCCTAGCCTGTATTGGGAGCTGTTTTTGATCTGCACATTTTACAAAGTTAGGTCCACTTATGGCTACTTACCTCTTATAGCTGGTGAAGGCACAGCTCTGCAATTTGATGAACTGTTTATTTAGTGAACTTGTGTCCATAGTACTGAATTCTAGACCTTTTTCACTGCTATTTAGGGGTCGATTCCGATTCGGGAAACGAATCCGTACGACGATTCGTATTTGTAGCCATTTCCATCCGAATCGTGCGAATCCGTCCGAATCGCATAGTACGATCCGTTGCGAGAAAATACGACCGAATCATTGCGAACCGTACGAAAATGAAGGGTAAATCCGTACGACATCGACCCGCACAGTGAACCGTACAATTCTTAAAAACGTCGTACGACCCGCCAAGTACGATCCGGACCGGGGAATGAGTACGCGATTCGTACGGTAAACATCGCGTATGAACAATTCGTACGGAGGGTAACATTATCACATACGCACCGTACCCCTAAAATCAAAGCGTGTACGCACAGGGTGTATGCACCTTACACCCACGACCTTGGTGTGTATGAACCGTACCCCTACGGTCCGCACACCTACGATCATGGGGTGTACGCACAGGGACATACGCACCGTACCCCTGAAATCCAGGGGTGTACGCACCGTACCCTGATGCACCGTACCCCTGCAATCATGGGGTGCACGCACTGTACCCGGGGGGGGTCCGTTTCATACGCATTTTGAATCTCCCGTAGAAAAAGTGTTGTACGGAGTGTTGTCGATACTATTTGTACTTGCTGGGTCGAAAAATGCACCTTCAATCCGTACGGACATCACGTACTGTGCGTTCCGAATGCGATTCGTACGTATCAGTGAGTTGTACGGTCTTCGATACGATTCGTACAGAAAACTGCTTTGGGTACACATCGTACGTACAGGTACGGTTCTGCATACGATTCGTACGGGAAAAAAGCTCCGTACGGCTATTCGGAAGGCATTTTACCAAATCGGAATCGGCCCCTTAGTGTGGATATAATATTATGTCAATTTTTATCTTTTAAGAGATTGCATATTTTATTTGTTTTATGGAGGCACTGTACTTTATTATTTAGCCCACAATACTGAAGCACTATTCTCAAATATCTGAAATGGTTTTTTGAAAGAGTATGTTTTTATTTGTCTATTTGTTTTCTGGATCATGAATCCGAAATAAAACAGATTTTGATTGATTGATTGAAAATTGAGATGCCTGGGACAGAGATAGAGTCAGCCTTTCACCTGTTGCTCATACGTCCGGATGGCTTTCGGCTCTTTAGTGTTCATTTTTTGGTTGCCTCCTTTTATTATAAATGTTTGCCAGTGGGTAGCACTGGGATCTGCACCTACTTTGAAACATTATTGAATTATTCTTCCACCAGGTTGTCAGTTCTGATTGAATCATTTGTTATTTAGACCTGGTCTTGATGGACCCAGAAGCATCTGGCGAGTATTCTGCAGGGCTGCATGTGTTTATCAGGCTCACGGGTGATGTGGATGTTTCTGTGGTTATAGAGAAGACCACGGCCCCTGCAACCCTCATTGGTATCACTCGCAGGCATTTGAAGATCAGAGAAAATCCCAATTTTGCTCAAGTAATTTGAGACCTGGTTGCACGTTGATAAAATCACACTGCGTCATCCAGGGTTTTTAGTGGGTCAACTCAACTTTGTTTCATGCATCACTCTTAGGTGTTGCTCTGCTTATAGGTCTGTATCTGATGCAATGGAGGGCACCTGCAAAAACCACCTTTGAGCAAGGCGATCTGCCCCACAAAGAGAGTACCAATGGCAAGTATTTTTACTCCACTGCAATGATCAAGTTCTGTGGCCCACACTGTTGTTTTCAATGTGGTATCTGTGTTCAAGGAAGCAGAAGAACAGGGGGCTGGTATGTTTGGGTCTGGTCAAAACCATTGATTTATTAGAGTTTTTCCTATTCTTTGCCGTCTCCATCTTTTCTTCACGTTTCAGGAATAGGTAAGTTGAATCTGAGTTCATTACAGGGCAAATTAAAAAAGGCCGTCAACTGCCAGCAAACGTAATGTAGGCTGGGCTTAAGGTTATTGAACTGAATGATCCTGCTGTGTCTGATTGGCACAATTGAGTCATTTTATTCGATGCCAGACCTGCTCTGTGTATGATGAATAATTCTGGTGATGCTTTGTCTTCTTGTAAAATCCAGGAATTCGGAAAATGTCACTTAGCGGTAGCTGTAGCATGACAGACATCTCAGAGGCTCTATGGAAGCTTGGCGGCCATTCCCGCCATAGTAAAGTGCTGGTACAAAAGAAACAATAGCTTAAAAAATGGTGTTTGATGTTTACTGTATGGTGGCTTCCATGGCTGATAGATGCACACAGGGTCAAACAGTGGGTTTGACTCTGTGTGGATTACATCTGCCAGTCTCAGTAGTGCTTGGTTAAGTCTACACAGTTTGTCGGTGGTGGTGGGGGAGAGGGGGTGGCTCTGTGTTGATAACATCTATCAGCCTTGGTACTGCATGTTGCTGCAGCCCGTGCAGGCAAGAGCGTTGGTGGGGGATGCGACAGACGACCACGAGGGAAAATCAATTAAATAATTAATTTCCCCTCATGGTGGTATGTCGAAATCCTCCACCACCCGGCCCACTGCTGTTACCTGCCCGGGTCGTGGCTGTGTTCATGCCGTTAAAGGTACAACCAATCTCGGCCAAAAGTGCAGGTATAGCCCCCCCACACGACTAGTACTCTAGCTAAGCGGTCTGTGATAGACAGGTTAACGTCTAAACCTCCTTGACTCTCCCAGTGGACTTGAATGAGCTGTCAAGTCCTAGGTAAATGACACAATACTTAAATATTAACAGAAAATATCAGACTATGGTTGCAATATTAATAGAGATGAATTAGCAGGAAGTAGATATAACATAATGCACAATACACCTGTAACGCATCAAATTACAGTAGTAAGATCACTGGTCTGACTCTGAGGACTTTTCACCATTGGAGGTTCACTTATAAATGATATTGGGCAGTGGCGTTTCTTAAGTAAAATCTATCCATAGCGTTTTTATTTACATGCAGGTTAGGATTTGCTATGCTTTCTGCATACTTTTTTTCTTCTTTTTTATTTAGCAACAGTAGCAATAATGGCAGATTAAATGGGGGTTAGGCGTCAACTCAGTGACAAAGCTGTGATTGGCTTGCATGGCCCACTTCCATGAGGCAACCTACCACAATATTTATTTTTCATTTTTCTATAATGGGGATCCCTCCTCACCCCATTAGGTTTTCCTAAAGGGGAAGGCCCACCCGAGCTGCTGCACACCTAACACAGTTTTGCTTTTTATTCTAGAGTAGAAAGCGTGCGGGAAATAGCTAGCCGTGATTTCACAGTCACCAAGGAGCAGGAATCACACATGACAGATATCAACCCTAGGGCCCTTGGCCATCCACACTGCATACTATTCAAGATCACTAAATGATCACTAACACCTGGCCAAGCCTGAAAGCGAAAGTGCAAGGAGGGCACTACTGTTACTTAAACTCTGGAATGGTTTGACCATCTTGGCCATTATACACTAATAGATTAGCCATTGCTAACTGATCGCGAGCACTATACAGTAGAGAAGGAAATGGTAGTCTTCCCCAAAAAAGTAGAGCCTTTGTAACAAGTATTCAGAGTTTTCTGTTTGCAAACACAAACAACCTGATCCAAAGCAAGTATTGTACCCATAAAGATAAGGATATCTCCTCATTTAGGTTGTGTCAGTCTCCTAAAATGGCAGGTTCGCATGAGGGGCACACATGAGGTCTTTGGGTCAGTGATTCCTCACTCAAGGAGGAGCCAATGTCTTTGGTGAAGGTGGACAGACTGCAGTTTGAATTGCAGTAACATGCATGCCCACAGGCAAAAAGTGCTTGCCTTGAACCAAGCAGGAATGTCTAGATCTGGCTAACTAGCACCTGAGTCAGGGTAAGAGGAAATAACAAAAGATGGTGCCCAGATGGGAGTGCTCACTGGTCAGAGTCACTGCTCAGCTCCTGCTGCACCTGTAGCAGTATTTTCTTGAACTCAGTGAACTATCCAGGGGTATCCGCGTAGGCAAGGATAGCAGCACCAACAGGGTAGACCAGAAGAGCTTCAGCTGGGCTTTTCCTAAAGGGCTATTATAATCGGTGGGCAGCATTCCTCCTCCATCTTGAAACTGCTACTTTTGCAAATAAAGAAAGTGCTATAAAAGATAAGGGTAATGTTTGCAAAGCATTTATCATGCTTATATGTTTCAATGAGGGCAATTAGTGTTCCACAAATTATGCAAATATTGGCTCCAAATATCTTAAAAACACAAAGAAGAAACATGTGGGGGCACCCATTAGCCCCACGTCTTTAGTCCTAATTTATACAGGAAGGCCAGTAGATATTTGCCCAAGGTAGCTACTGCACTACAAAACTGTTAAATGCTGCCACCACTGAGGACTTCTGCAATGGGCGTCAAGTGGCAACACCTTGTGACTAAATGCTGACCAGACCACTCTTCTCCATGTTTCAGGGTTCACCAAAGGTTGTCCCTGAGGAGAACCAATTTATAATGTAATGAGTCCACTAGAATCTGGGGCCCCAAAAAGTTTTGCAGAAAAGGAAAAAGACAGGAGAAATTAGAGGGACAAAATCAAAATGTCAGGTCAGGATGCCAGTGTGTGGAAGACTTTGGTCCATAGAATGGGTATATCTTTCTATGTGAATCCAACTGAAGCACTTTGTCATTCTTCCCATTTCTTTATGCGTAAACCATTGGCAGGACGGGAACACTGAGCTGGCTCCTTTGTCTGTGTATCAATGAATTAGGTGCTCTAGTTCAAGATGGCATATTCACTGGCTTTCCGCGGAGCATTTCAATAAATGAGAGCTAATTGGAAAACCATAGACCGCCTAGGGGGGCACGAGGTGGACCACCGCCATTTGAATGGGTCACAGGTATTCCTCAGGTATCCATGTTCTAAGTGCAACAAAGTGAAGCTTGACAAAGCCCATCACATATCCTGCTGTTGCTGTCTTGTGAATCCACTTAGAGAGTTCATGGCTCTATGACCAACTGGGCAAGCCAAAGGATTAATTGTACATGAGGACAACTGCCTTTTTCATGCCTACGATTTGCAAAGAAATCCTCCACCTCAGTGTCAGGCAGTGAGATCCGCCCTAAGCACTTCTAGACTCAAATGTTCAGGATAGGCGCTACTACGTCAGCAGAAGGAGCAGCTTTAAGTGCTAATCAATTAAAGAGGATTGACCACTTTAAGTGCTGAGTGTGTTATGATGTGATTTGTTGCTGGATGTTTTTGTCTTCCATTTTTCATTAATTTCTATAGTTAACGTCCAGATGTCAGCACAAGGAGTGTGCAAGCTGTGAGCCACTCTTTAGTACGGTGGGAGGCTGTCAGCATTTCACAGAATGAAACCTTGCAGTACTTTCACACACAGTACATCAATTTTGAGTGGATTGGTGTTGGAGTTTTGAGCGTTGCCGGGTACAAAAGATGGTGGGAGAGGTACTGATTGTGGAGTTCTTCCACCCCATATCTCTTCATACTAAAGTAAGGCTGCAGCAAATTGGCGAGTTTGGGGCTGAAAAAGAACCACCACTCAATTCTTGAGGGAGTTTTCTGGTCATCTAAACAATTCCCAAAGGCCATCAGCTCTTGATTGTGTATGATGACTGTTTAGGTTCTGCACCTTCTCCCATGAAGTGTGTTAGGAATCTAGCAGTGATCTTTGACAGCAACCTCCCCTTCAAACCCCAGGTCAAAGCTGCTCTGAAGTTGGATCACCTCAAAGTATATCCATTTAAGAAGTCCATATTTCTTGCTACAATTGGCACCGATATAGCTTATAAAACCCACAAAGGTGGCATCACAGCTGAAGTACTGCATGGCATACTACCCAAACATTCCAGGTAAACTGTTATCCATCTTACAGGCAGCCCAACACAGAGCCTTTAAAGTCATCTTTATTTAACATTCTGTGACCAAAACAAGGTGCACATTTCAAAAACACTAATTATCATATTGATGGCATCACTGGAAATGCATCAAAATGCCCCGACTCCTAGAATAAGAACATTAAAAGTGCCAAGATATAAAATGGGACCCTGATCAGAAACAATTATAGTGGAGCAGCTGACATAAATGACATCACGAGGTACAGTGTGCTGACATAAATCAGTGAGCTTTGATGACTCTGGCTATCCTTATCCTCTCTAACACTGTTTAAGTAACTCCAGCAGCAGCAGTGAGGAATGCATTTGAATTACTGTGCAGAGCAGAGGAATCTTGGTAATTCATGGAGCTGTAATTAACCTTTTTATTCCACTGCCGCCTTCTCACATGACTCTGCCCCTCCTTCCACCTCCTTATGGTGAGTTCCATCAGTCCCAGACATAATGCCACTTTAAATAGGCATCTCTACTTTTCCATATCTATTTGTTAGTAGCTGATCAAGTTTAGGTTTTTTGTTTGCATTCTGGCACTTGTACATCTGAATGTTTAATGGCATACACAGGGCTATGAGTACCAGTCCTGTGCATTTCAGGACTAGTACTCCCTCAATATGATTGCAATCTGCGACCCCTGTAATGGTGGCCAAACACAGGGGGTCGCAAATAGTGATCTGTATAATTAATATTCATTAGGCAGGATGTTCTACCAGCCTCTGCAACTAGAGATTTTGCAATGTGATAATTAGTTCATATGTCACATAGCAGCATTGGAGACAGGTTCCTAAAACGTCAGTGGCAAATTTGCAACCAATTTGTACTACCTGTCCCCTCCATTCTGAACAGAAAAAGCAGAAGTACGGGCAACTGTCTCTGGCCATATTGAAAGCTTTAGGATTTCAATCGAACATCAGTTGGTGGTAAGACTGCCAAAAAAAGTGGTAGCACCTAGAGCCTAAATTGGCAGCATTGGCAAATATAGGCTTAGAATGACCATCTCACAAATACCTATCAAATTGGGCTTACATCTTGCCTACAATCCCTGACCAAATCCAATTCAAGAATGTAGTATCTAGGATGAGTCTTTTTGTAGGGCATATGATGTAGTGTGAGATGCAATTCCTTCTGCATAAGTTCTATGTTCTGAGGAGAATGTTGGGATGGATGGAATGATTGTCAGTCATTTGTGGCTGACCTTCATTCTGATGTGCATCTGGTGGTCCACTGTGCCTCTGATTCCCCATTAAATAGTTGATGCACTCTAATGTGATTCCAATTATTTGTGGATCGAAATAAGTACTTTTTGGCATTAAGTACGTACTTAAGCAGCCTACTTTAGTGTAGTTCATCATTACCAAGTGACTCAGGCATCAAGCAGAGCCAGATGTATGACTGTATACTTTACTTCAAGCATCAGGCTACAGACAGGCACCCCACTAGGAGCAAGGGGCTAGATGTAAAAAAAAGTCAGTGTGCAATTTTTTAATTGCAGATTTTTGTGATTCGCAATCAGGAAATCACAAACAGCTATGTACAACAGTGTCTCAGATATTGTTTGCAGTTCCCAATGCGTCGCAAATGGACCTGCCTCATCAATATTCATGAGCCACGTCACAATTTGCAACCCATTGAGAAGGGCTACAATCACAGTGATGGTGGCCTGCTGCCGTTAGCAGACCATTGTGTCTTTTAAATGAAGCAATATTTATTTTTTGTAATGCAGCCCGTTTTCCTTAAAGGAATCATACAGGCTGAAGTATAACAGCAAACATACAACCAGGGCATACCTTAGCAATGCCTTGACTGCTCAGGTCCTCATTACATCTGAGGGACAACATCTCATCACATCATGAACAGGGCCACACCCCTGCAACTTGAGGCAGAGGGCACAACAGAAAGGAAACCTAACGGGAACTCTGCCGCTCACTCAGGCCACCTTACACCTAGAGGACAGAACCTCTACTAGACGAGGTACAATGTCCCACCCCTACTTCGCCAGACACATTGCACCACAACCAGAATACAAGTAGGTAAATTCCAGAGACACCCTGACAGCTCAGGTCCTCCTAAAATTTGAGGGAAGCACAACATGCATGAAACACACATGGCATACCACACCTATGCCCTCACCTCTCAGGTCATTCTGTCACCAGAGAGATAACAATATGCCCACAAAAGTAAACATACCTCTTGCTAAGATTCAGTCTAGGCATATACCACATAGACCTCAGACATGGATTGCCTAAACTGAGCTATAACATACTTCTATAACGCTGTCAAAATAAAGTAACAATGCAATATTAATACTTAAATACAGTTTTAATACGTCTGCACTGTAGATGTTCTAGCAATAAAGCAGCATATCTTCTAAACTTCCTTGCAGGCAAGCAACTCATGCAAACATGTACAATCAGTGGCAGTCCGTGCAGATAAGAGCGATGGGTAAAAGTGACAAATGATAGTATAGGGAATATTAAATAAATAAATAAATAAAACCACTTACCTTGCGCTCACCGCATTGCTGAGTTGGCGATGAGGTGAGAGCAATGTAAGTGGTTTTATTTATTTATTTATTTATTTTATATTCCCTATTCTGTTGTTTGTCTCTTTCACCCCCACTGCCCACCGTGCTTACCTGAATGGACTGCCACTGTGTAGACACTTCACACAACAGTGAACCTGAGTAGCCTGAAATGCATACACATATGCCATATCCACCACCATGCAAAACATATACTAATGATGCTTTAAACAACCAACTAATACCTCTTTCATGGATGTCTCGCAACTCACAAAATCTATAGTTTCTGTTGAATGTGAGAATGTCAGGTGTCTTTCAACCCTGACTCTACCAATATACAATTGCCATTCTTCTACAACCCTCAGTCTAGCAATATGCAATGGGTGTCTTTTAACCCCTCCCTACCCTATTACAGCAGGGCTTTTCATGAATTTGTAGATCTCTTTAAACTGTACATATTTTAGCACATAACTCAGTGTTTTCCAACCAACACTCACTCACACTTGGAAACTTCATAAAAATCAAAACAAGGTATCCCTCAACCCGAGTTCAACCATATGGTATCTCACAGGCATTGTGTTTTGTAAGTGTCAGAATTACTTGTGACACCCATAACTCTCCCCCCAAAGACAAATGTGCTAATTGCAGCTGACCAACCAGCAGGTCAATGTTCCCTGTGACTGCACTACCAGGAGGATAATGTTCTCTGTATAAGCATGGGAAGTGTTTATTGTAATTGCACAACTAATGACCTGTAGCTACACAACTATCACTCTTAGTAACTGCACAAACATTGCACTCTCTGACAGCACAGTTAGTGCTCAGTGTAACTGAATGACTAGTGTTCTGAATGAATGGACATCGCTTGCCCAATGTAACTTCGCTTGCCCAATGTAACTGGCCATCTTGTGCTCACGATAACTAAACATCTAGAGCCTATTGTAAGTGAGGTTCTCAATGTACAAGTCTGCTATATCTCTTCATCTCTGTAAGACATAATATAGACATGCCACTGTTACTCTCTGAATTAGTGTATGTCAAAATATGTGTCCTAACCTATGCATCCTTGCAAACACAAATAGCTGTAGAACCTAGAGGACACATTATTATTAGATTCCTTAATCCATGCATTAACAATGTAAACTAACAACAGACGTCACAAGTGTAAAACATTACCTTTTCCCTATTCATGATTCCCAAATGCAACAAATATTTTATTTAATTTGTCATTCCAACATAACACAATCAGACTCAGACACTAGCATCCAAATAGAGTAACAGACAAATCTTACCTAATTATGTGAATCATCTTATGAATATCACCCTGAACAGTGACATATTAGACAGTTCAAAGGTATGCCCCATTGCCAACTATCAACTATTTGGCAGAAACCCTACAGTGCACAGAGTCTGCAAATAACTGGCTGGCTTTTGATCCACGTTGCGGGCCCAACTCACTTGATAGCCATGATGTAGACCTCCAGTCACAAATAAAAATGAAATGACTGTGAAGCATGACAGTTTTGATCAGGTACAGAATGAGCTCCAAGGCATGGAGTTGGTTATGAAGGATGACTTTGTAAAGGCCGGGAATCTAAAAAGGTGTGTTGATCCATATTTGACATAAAAGTGGGAGATAAGGTGCTTAATTTACTCATAGGTTCAGGTGCAAGGATCCCTATCTTCAATATTTCCTTTATGTGAGTGTGTGTAGTAACAGGTCACTTCAACCCCCCTCCCACCAGATATGGTACATTCTCCTATGATGGAAGAAGAACTGATTTGCTGGCATTTCAAAGATGGCTTAGACATCAGAGGAAGATGCACTGAAGGCCAGATGTTTCTAGTCATCAAAGGCTTAAACTTTCTAGGCCTCTTTGATATGGTATTAAGAGCAGGGACCAAACAACAGGGTTTGGTAATCAGAGAAGAGAGTTTATTGGAAGGGGATTTGGACAAGTTCCACAACATTGGTTCGGGTAGACCCAGTAAGTTAAGTGAGTTCAAACACAGAATCAAAACCAAGGAAAGTGCTATACCTGTAAGGCACAAATGAAGGCGGTGCCATTCAATGCAAATATGATCTTGACTGGGAACTTGAATAGTTGTGCAAGCAAGGCATAATCAAATCTATTAAATCTTCGATTTGGCTTTCAACTGGGATTGTTGCTTGCAAGCTGAAGGGGAACTCAGGGTTTGCGTTGACACACGGAGTTTGAACAGAGAAATATCATTTGATTCTAATCCTTTGCCCAAGATCATTTAGATCCTTCCCAAACTTGGGGGTGCTCGTTGGTTCACAAAGCTAAACCTTGCGTCAGCTTAACACCAGGTAGAGCTCGAATGTGAGCACAGCCACTACACATCCCATCTGTCCCCCGTTTGGGTCTTTCCAATATCAACAGATGCCATTTGGATTAGTATTACAGACATCCATATTCCAAAGGATTAGGGACCATATGTTTAAGGACTTTAAAGGAGTCATGGTATTCCCAGATAATGTTCTCATTAGGTTTCGGCCTTCGCAGCGCGCATGCGCTGCAAAGGCAAATTACCTTTTGCCGTCGCTTTGGCTTTTCAGCCAAGCACGTGCACGCGTTCCATTGCCTTCAATGGCAACACGTGCATGTCAGGAGATTTTCTCGCGGAAGCGCGCGGCCCATCTGGTCGCAATTACCGCTCCCACGAGTGAATCGCGCCGCCCCCTCCTCAACCCCCCGCCGCGCGAGCCGCTCGTGTTTGTTGCTTGTTTTCACACGCTAGCATACAGCACCCATGATTCAGTGACGGCAACCCGTAGCTGTTGGGAGTGGGAAATTGAAAGGGAGCTAACACAGAAATAATGCGAAACAGCATTCATGTACCCTAGGAAGTCGTTGCAGAACAGCAATTTCCAGTACATTCAGCATAATAGCTTACACAGGGCCTATCTTACCCCAGCAGTGCTTCTAGAAATGTTTGGGTTAGCCTCAAGCTGTCTTAGAGGCCAGCAGGTGGGAGCTGACATGGTAAAATGTTTTTGAGCAGCCCGGAGGCCACAACATTATGGGAGGCAGTCTCTGCAGCTCTAACAGACGTGATTGGCTGTGCAGATGTGTGCACATTATAGGGCTCACTGCTAGGGCTGTTTAAGCACTTGAAGGCTGCAAAAGCTGCAAACCGATTCAATGATTTGGCATTGTTGACACCTCTCAGACTAATAGCTATGTATTGGAAAGCCCAGACGTTACCGGGTATAACCCATTGGTTCAAGGCAACACTAAAGCGGGTAAGGGTGTAGGCAATGGTGCACAAGCTTGAGAAGACTGGTGAACTGCTCAAATACCCCAGGGCCATGGACTGAGAGGTACTGCTAACTGGCTCACAAGTCTACAGTGGGAAAACAGGTGGCTAGCACTCGCATTTACACTTATAAATGCATGCATCCCCAATGGTTTGGCACGTTGGGGTCTCCGAGCCCCTCTCTTCCTCACCTGCCATTCCTCACAGGCATGTTTTTCCCAGCTCTTCATATCAACGCTCTTTCCTGCCTACTCCTGTGTGCATGCAATGCCTTCCTATTACATACTGCAGTGTTTCATGTAGATCTACGGACATTTCAGATTCACTACTAGGCTCAAATGGGAACAGTACAGATCTGGTTTGGAAAGGACTTAGCCGCGTGATCAAGGTGAATACATTGTTGGCATGGCATGATCTGTTATTTTCTATTTCTCATGTTTGTACAGACAGGACCAAGAACACTTGCTTATATTTTTGCGATGTACTGTTACCGCCATATACATGGTGGGAATACAGTTACTGCAAATATAAATGATATTGATTTGAGACGTTCGTAAACGATGTTAATAATAAATTGGTTTAAAAAAAAGGCTTGCCATAAATGGGTGCAGTGATAGCATTTGAATGAACACGAGAGAGCTACGACTTTTAGTCTTGCAAGTCCAGACACTGGTATATAGCTCATGTTGGGCAGGAATACACAAGTTACCAAGCTTCCATTCAAGTCCTTGAATTGGGCAATGAAGTCCCTGAATCGCTGTGCTTGTAGAATTTCAGTGCAAGGGATTTATCCACCTTATGTTCAACATAAAATGTTTTTTTTTGTTACAGTAGGTGTTTGCAGCTGTATTGATTCAAAGACATTTAGGTCCTGTTTAAGAGTGAGACATTTTGAGGTAGGGAAACTATTTGACTGGAAATATGATTCTGGCATCTCCGCACCTAAATCCAGTTTCTGAGTTATTTCACCCACCCAGAGTGACGTGCAGACCTGGTTGTACCGGCAATAAATATGCATGCAGATCCCCATCTTGCCCAGAATAGCGGGACGCTTGCTGCTCCCATTAACCACTTGTTTTTGTAAATGTAACCTTAGGGTTCACTGTGGGTTGTGGGACATCTGGCAGGGTGAAAGTTGGGCATCCTGCAGGGGAGGCTGCAGAGCAAGACAGGGCTATAGGGTTAAGGGACAGATAATCCTTGCTCCCACCCATACCTTAAGAAGAGGTCGGACAGTGGCCGAGCTGTGCTTGTGCCTGGAGCTCCAGAAGGATCCTCTTGTGATACTCTCAGCTCGATTGAAACGTTGAATCAAAACTAAAATTGCACACAGTAAATTCTTCGAATACAGGATGTTTACTGTCGCCCTCACTCACTCTATCTATCTATCTATCTATCTATCTATCTATCTATCTATCTATCTATCTATCTATCTATCTATCTATCTATCTATCTATCTATCTATCTATCTATCTATCTATCTATCTATCTATCTATCTATCTGTCTGTCTGTCTGTCTGTCTGTCTATCTATCTATCTATCTATCTATCTATCTATCTATCTATCTATCTATCTATCTCCCTCCCTCACTCTATCTTTCTATCTATATATCGCCCATACTCTATCAATCTATCTATCGCCCTCTATCTATCTAGTGCCCTCACTCTATCTATCTATCGCCCTCACTCTATCTATCTGTCTATCTATCTATCACCCTCACTCTATCTGTCTATCTATCGCACTCACTCTATCTATCTATCTATCTATCGATCGCCCTCACTCTATCTGTCTATTTATCTATCGCCCTCACTCTATCTATCTATCTATGTATCTATCGCCCTCACTCTATCTATTGCCCTCCCTCTATCTATCTATCGCCCTCCCTCTATCTATCTATTGCCCTCCCTCTATCTATCTATCGCCCTCACTCTATCTATCTATCAAACTCACTCTATCTATCTATCGCATCACCACAGCATCACTCAGCACCACCACAACATCACTCAAGGGCACCACACCATCACTATGACCTACCACAGCATCACTGAACGCCACAGCATCACTCGTCGCCACCACATCACTCAGCGCCACCACAGCATCAATCTGTGCAACCATTCAACAACTGGTTCAAATATGTTCTCGCAATGTTTAAAGCTTTATTACAAATGTCACACAAAGATGTTAATATTTCACTTCTGTTCTTGGATTTTCGTCACAATAAAATACACTGAACAAAAGTTTGAGCTATTGCCATTATAAATTACAATAACTTTTAAGTATTAATTATTAAAAAAATTAAAAGCCATTGTTATTTGTAATATCAATACATCTAAGTCACGTAAATACAACACATATTGCATTACAAATGCTATAGGTGTCACATTTGCGAAAGTTAAAACTATTGGCATTGTAAATGACAAAGCTATTAATTTCGCTATTTTCAAAACCAACACATAAATAAAAAAATTGTCATTTACAATACCAATAGCTCAAACTTTCCTAATGCGAGATCTATTGCATTGCAAATGCTTGTTTTTAAATTGGACTCCGTGCAACATGACAGGATTTTAGAGCAAGTGTTGTGTATATTTGAATCAAGCCCTGGCACACATACACGATGATTATGACAAGTCAATAACTTATATTACAGGGCAAAGACATAGAAAACATGAGTAATTTAATGATTTTCTTGTTGTGACTCCAGCCAACAAGTGTTTCGTCGCTCGGGGCAACACATCCGCGACTTCCTCAGGGCTGGAACACATATATGATAACAGAGTATAAGCCCAAAACATTTGGGCGTCACAGGTACAATCCGTACCATGTGAATTAAAATGAGGATCCAAAGGTGCAAATTAAACCATATCATATATCCATAAATCAGTATTAGTGCATCCAACATAGGACAGTCAGGGCAATTTACTGTGTGTCTTTAACATTTTAAATAATCATATTAATATACCAATTGATTGTTAGTGTCTGACATGCCAAGCCAACCAATCTTGTTGATCACCCTATGAGACAGGAAGGGGTGGGCCAGTAATAAATTGAAGAAATGGGAAAGAATAATAGTTCAGCTAATTTATCACAATTAATGTGACATTCCATAGACATTTTGCATGAAGATACGCTTACTGGGTGGGGCCCAGGCCTACCTTAACCCCTTGCATGCTGATGACGGAACCGCTCCGTCATCAGCTGCGGGTGCGCTGTGCTGATGATGGAGCGGTTCCGTCATGGCCCGCTCCGCTCGATAGAACGCTCATGCGCGGCGCGAATTCCGCGTCTGCGCTGAGGGTTCTATTGAGCGGATTGGTTGGCCTGGCATGTCAGACACTAACAATCAATTGGTATATTAATATGATTATTTAAAATGTTAAAGACACACGGAGCGGTTCCGTCACCAGCATGCGGCCGCCGCGCGGCCGCCCTGCCCCCTTAGCACTGCGGCGGAATAGCCGCCGCAGTGAAGGGGTTAAAGTAAATAAAATAGTCTTATGTGCCTAAAGTAAATGTAGAGATCTATGAGGTGTACGTCCTATTAAGGATACATCCATAAAGATACCATCCATAAGGTAAAGAACATACCTTCTGACTGGTTATGTTCCGTCCCAGTCTAACTATGGCTGGGAAAGTTGCAAGGATTCCACGAAAAGCCTTATTCTAGCATGTATCTGTAAATAAATTACTAAATCCTATTAAGGATAGTGGGGCATGACGCGCCTCATTAAAAAGACGGTCAAAGTGCATAGTGTGCATGCTATGTAGTAGAGGCTTGTGATGAGATTTATCCAATATTGCACCTTAAGAGTCTTTCAGTAAATTATACGCTTCTAGTTTTCGAGCGATGATAATAAATAAAACTTCCATTGCTAAAAACAGTTAGTGAGGGTGAATATATACAAATAGAATGGTTCGAACAGTGACCATTTGGATGGTTCAAACAGTGACTAAGATCAAAAACTACCGGATATGAAGAAATCCCGGAGTGTGAGTAATAACCATGAGAACGCACATACTTGTTCCCAGGTAAACTAACTCTGTGCATGAGTGACCTGCGAGTAGCTAACTTGGTCTATGTGGTCAATGGGGTTAGTTTCCGTAAGCAGTACCATTCTAATGAGATATCTATGAATGCAAAATCACCCTAACGAAAAAACTTTGTATGCATAGTAGACATTGACAGTCTCATTTCCCAATCAATTGGTTTATTTAAAATGTTAGCCTCAATATTTAGTTTTGGTTAGTGTGGTCAAGCGGCATCAGCATATCAGTACCGGCCGCCATCTTAAGTGGGTAACTCAGTCTCAGTAGTCAATGGGGGTAAATAGACTATCATTCTGCAGAAATATCTAAACGTTGGTTATCTGGTTATCCTGATAGAGGTGGTAGACTCGAATGTCTGACTCCCCACAATATTAGTTATTTTTTGTCTTGAACTTCCAAAATCAGAATGTACAATTGTAATTGTTAGAGTTGGTCTAGGGGCTGCCTGCTTTCGTGGTGAGGTATCTGTACTTGGCTTTAGTTTGTGTGGACTGATTAGATACCTAGGTCATAGCTACCTACATCTTACTCACATCATCTTGATTCATCAATATATCTCCCTTCGGGGTGTTATTTACCCCGTTGCATCACAAGCCTAGAAGTCCTGGATATTACCAGTATAAGTCATGAAAAGGAAGGGAACAGGAAAGTAGATCAATACTTTGTCAATACGCATTAGGAAGTCCCTCCGTATTTAGACGGATATTTGGTAGCGGAGGGAAAAAGGTATATATATAGGGGTATGTTTAAAACATGTCTATAGTGAGTACATTATTGTTTGACTCTATGTCACACCCCATCAGAATATGTGTGATAAATGATAATGTCTACAGTACGTCACTACAGTTTGAAAAGCCTTAATCAACAGTATTTTTTATACAATCCATATTTATACAGGGATCATGTTGTCATTTATACTTTCTATTATGCAAACTTCATATTGATGGGATCTGATATTTGTAGAGTGACACATATGCATGTTACAGTCATCTGGCATATACCAGTCCTATTGATTTACACCAATGTTAGTGCAATAGGTACATTCATAGCCATATTAAAAAATCATTATACATCTAATGCAGGTCCATTGTCACATTCATGTATCATGTTCGCACTGTGACTGGCTGTGTATATATCACCGTCTCTAAGTCCTGGGTCATTCGTGTTCAGTCACCTAGGAAATAATGTAATTCATATCTATGTTCATCCCGTGTTCAACCACTTGACGCTTCATAAACCACAAAGCCTCCCTGCGTCTTAAATATAGGTCCTTGAAGGAGGAGCTTAGCGCGCACCCAAGATGGTCGCGTGAGCTTAGAGCTCCCGGACCTTCGCCACCTCCACCGGTCATCCTGCACCTTATCCTGATTCATACGACGGGCTCTTGTGATCGAGACCTTGCTGATCATTTATCCGTTTCCTAACTGCGATTTGGCCCCCGGGAACCGAAGATTTGGACTTTTGAACATTTTTGGCCTGCTCCATGGTACTGCCCCGGGCTTTCTTTTTCTGCCAGCCGGGTGGTAATTGAATAACAACGGCCCATGCGAGTCTCCCTTGCCCGGTCTTCTACTTTCAGTTTCGATTCTTATGGTCTGGCTTCATTGACTTTGTCTTGGTCGCCTTGGTCACTTGCCTCTTTCTACTATCGCGTCATCGTTTGGCGATCCGGACTTTCACTGCTCTTTGATTAGTGGCTGGCCCTCAACCTATTCTCCGACTTGCTCCGGGCGCATCGAGTGTAGCCATTTTTACTAGGTCTCAGAATACCCTCCGGGGCGCACGACCTGAAATGGCCACTAAGCCCGAGTTGGAGAGGCGCAAGACCAGACCGGCGACTCGGGGAGGTCCTGTGCAGTCCAACGTTATGGATCGATATACCCTCACTAAGGGCTCTCCGAGTGGCATGACTAAACCCCGGCCATCTTTGGGGATGAATCCCTGTTGGGTGAAGAACCGTCGTTGAAAGACGTCATGGGCGCCATTGCTGGGATGAAGGCCGCGCTGGGACAACAGCATGAGGCCCTGACCCACAAGCTGGACACGGTTGCTATAGATGTTACCCTGATCAGGGCGGACCTCGCGAAGACTAACGAGAAGGTCAAATCCCTTGACCTGAAGACATCTAGTCTTGTCACCGATGTCTCTGAATTGCAGACGGAGGTCGGTAATTTGAGATCCGCCCGTGACTACCTCTCTCGACGCTTGGACGATTTTGAAGGCCGTGCACGACGGAACAACGTCCGGTTGGTCGGTGTCCCGGAGAAGACGGAATCGTCGGCGGTAGACCTCCTGGTGGAAGACCTAGTCCTGAATCATTTAGCGCCCAAGGGCCTGAGCAAGTTTTTTGCAGTGGAACGGGCCCACCGGATCCCGGGAGGCCCGCCCAAGCTGGGAGCTTCTCCGCGCCCCATCATTGCGCGGATCTTTAACTTTCGCGATAGAGATGCGATCCTGCAGGCTTCCCGCACATCGGGCCCTACGGAATATGAGAACGCCGCGGTCAGCTTCTACCCGGACTTCACCCAGCAGGTTCAGAAGCAGCGACTGGGATTTCAGGGGGTGAAGAAGAGACTGAGGGACAGAGACATGAAATATGCCATGCTTTTCCCGGCTCGATTGCGTGTGGTCCACAATGATAGAACATTTTTCTTTGACCATCCTGGAGCGGCTAGTGACTGGTTGGACTCGTTGCCCCCGGGACGAGGACAATTTGACTCTTCGGAACACTCCGGTGGAGCGGAGGGCGGCCCGACGGAGCAGGAATAGGGAGTGTATCGGCTCCTGGACCAACGTATTGACTTTCAGCAGTGGTTTGATGCTATGCTACTATTGTTCGCTATTGTGTTGTCTTAATTTGAATTTGAATTTTTTTTTTGAATTTTAAAATATTTATAAAGCGCTCTTATACCGGAACCGGTTCCATGGCGCTAGATAGCCGAGGGTCAGTGGGGGTGTGGGTGGGGGTCGGGTGAGTTTTCCTCCTCTGGGGTTCTTTTCGTAGATTAGTTGTATGTTAGGGCGACAGGCACACTGCAAGTTGGGGTGGCTTCTGAGTCTTACGCAGGGGTGCGGGGTGGGGGGTATGATGTTGCTTTGGGGGGTTAGGGGGTTTAGGTTTGTGTTTTTCTGTTTTATTCAAGGCATAGTGCTGATGGTCTTCTGTGTTGCAGTGTCGCGGCTGGTGTGGGGGGGGGACCTGGGACGGATTCTGGGATGGGGGATAGGGGACTACGCATACTGTGTTGGAACGTAAATGGGTTGGGAGATAGAATTAAACGGGGGGTGGTTTTACAGCTGCTACGACGCTTGTCTCCTGATGTGGTTTTGCTTCAAGAAACGCACTTGCTTGGTAATACGTGCCACGCCATGAATAGGCGTGGCTACCGTCTCATGGCACACTCAGGTTTCACTTCTGGCTCCAGAGGGGTGGGCATTCTAGTTCGGACCTCCCTCCCTCTAGCCATTGACGACATCATACTTGATGATAGGGGGCGTTATGCCGCCATTGTGGGGCGCTGGGAGGGGAGGGTAATTACTTTGCTCTCGGTCTACATACCCCCAGGCCTTCAAACTACGACCTATGCTGACCTGGGAAAAGTGATCCTGGGAGTCCGCGAAGGTTTGCTTGTAGTAGGGGGGGATTTCAACTCTGTAGTGTCTGGGACGTATGATCGCTACCCTCCCCGTGTACTCGTTAAGTCTCAATCCTGGCTGGGGGACTTTCTGGAGGCGCTGGGGCTGACCGATTGCTGGCGCTTGCATCATCCTGGGCAACAACAGTATACCTTTTACTCCGGGGCCCATGGCAGCCTTTCGAGATTGGATTATGTTTTGATGCCCTCCTCCCAGGCTTCCCTCATAGGGGAGGTGAAACATCTTGCCAGGGGTATTTCGGATCACTCCCCACTATGGTTGGTTGTGAACGCACGTCTGGGATCGGAAGGTCGGGTTGCCCCGATAAATCCATGGTACCTCCGTGATCCTAAGATTAAAGTGGAACTACTTAAGGCAATCGATCATTATTTTGCTGAAAATGTGGGTTCAGTGTCCTCTTCTGTCTCCTTGTGGGAGGCGTATAAAACTGTCATTCGGGGACAAGCCCTCTCATCGATTGGTAATGTTAAGAGATGTAGGCGGGAGGAGGTTGTCCGTCTTGAGACTGAACTTACCATCCTTGAGGGAGAGTTGGAATCTGGGGCCTCCCCTGAGAAGCTGCACTTGTTGGACCTAAAACAGCATGAATATAGAGCACTAGTGACTGACGCAGCGAAGGAGATGGGCCGTGAACAGCAGGGGCGTCTGTATGATGTGGGGGATAAGGCTGGTAAATTGCTTGCTTGGTTGGATAGGAGAGAATGCGCGAGTCGAGTTGTCCCTGTCATAGTTGATGTGAATGGTGAAAGAATCACTGACCCTGCTGGGATCGTTGCGCGGTTCGCTGATTATTTTCGGGTAGTGTACTCCCCTGTGTCCGATAGACCTGAGCAGGACTCCCACTTGCTTCTACGCGATATCTCGCTGCCGTGCTTGTCTGACCCGGAGCGGGCCCTGCTGGAAGCTCCGCCCACGGTTGATAAAATTGCAACCGCTATCCGTGCGATTCGCTCCGGGAAGGCCTCGGGACCTAATGGACTCCCCATTGAGCTTTACAAGCTCCGTCCGGACACACTGGCGCCGTATCTGCGATCGATGTTCTTGGAATCACTGGAGAAAGGGTCTCTTCCCCCTGATCAGAGATTGGCCTCCATAGTGGTTATCCATAAGGAGGGAAAGCCGCGTGACCGCTGTGAATCTTTCAGACCTATTTCCCTGATCAATGCTGAACCCAAGATTCTGGCCAAAGTTCTCGCTACTCGTTTGGTGTCTGTTATAGGCGATCTTGTTCACCCGGACCAGTCCGGCTTTATACCACATCGCAATACGGCACTTAATCTTCGGCGCCTGCATGGAGTCCTTGCGCGAGCGGGGACTCTGCGGGAGTCGGCCATTTTGGTATCTCTAGACGCCACCATGGCGTTTGATACGCTTGAATGGCCTTATCTTTGGGCGGTCCTTTCTAAATTCGGTTTTGGGCCCACCTTTGTCCGTTGGGTGCAGCTGCTTTATACTGACCCGTTAGCCCAGGTAGTGGTGAATGGGCGTGTTTCGTCCTCCTTTGCGCTTGGTAGGGGTACGCGCCAGGGCTGTCCTCTGTCCCCACTTTTGTTTGCCCTTGCTTTAGAGCCACTGGCGGCTTGGTTGAGATGGGAACCATCCTTGAAAGGTATTAGATGGTCTCCGGAATTTGAAGACCGTATATCTCTGTATGCAGATGATATACTCTTGTACCTTACGTCGCCCCGGAAGTCGTTGGTCGTCCTTTTCGACGTTTTGACTTCTTTCCGTAAAAATTCCGGTCTAGTCATCAATTGGTCAAAGTCTTGAGTCTATGTTCTCTCCGTTGATGTTCCCCTACTGCCACGTGGATGTCCTATTTCGGTGGTGCTTGAGGGATTCAAATATCTGGGAATCTTTATTACCCTGGACCCCACGCTTCGTTACGAGCACAATTTGTTGCCCCCCCTCCGACGCCTTCGGGCAGATATAGAGACGTGGAGCAGACTCCCTCTCTCTCCTCTGGGACGAGCGGCGTTGTTTAAGATGATGTCGCTCCCCCGATTTCTTTATGCGCTTCAAAACACGCTTGACGTAGTACCAGCTAGTTATTTCCGGGAGATTGAAAGTCTACAGCGACAATTTATATGGGGGGGCTGTTCTCGTATTGCCCTTTCGAAGCTCACGCTCCCTTGGTACGATGGCGGCATTGCACTCCCGGACATCCGTCGCTATTATTGGGCCTCTCAATTAGGGGCCATCAATCACGGCACCTATTATCATTCACTAAACCCGGCCTTTGCGATGGATAAATGGTTGCTACCCGGTGGCGATTACAATAGGGCTTTATACGCGAAGTCGGCCGGCGGATCTCTTACGGGCCCCACTAAAACAGCGGTGCAGGTGTGGTATCGGGCTACAGCGGCCACGGGATGGACTGACAGGCCGACCCGGGCTACTCCTCTCTATGCTTCGGATAAACTTGGCTCCCTTTGGCAGTCGAAGGGATTTGATCGGTGGGACATGATTGGGATCAGCAGGGTCGATGATGTGTGGATCAAGGGCAGGGTCAAGACGTTTGAAGAATTGAAAGTTGAGTATGGGCTGAATGATAAGGAATCCTTTCGGTATGCGCAAGTCCGGCACGCAATCTTGTCTGTTTTTCCCCTAGGCTCGGACGTGCCGGAAGCATCCCCGCTTGAAGATCGAATACTGGATGGGCATGTCCCTGATAGCACGATCTCGCTCATTTATAAAAAGTTGATTAATACCAGGATTGATCTATTGGATGGCCTCCGGGGGTTGTGGACCAGTGATGGTCTGGAGCTCGATGATGAAGACTGGCAGGCCGCGATCTCTTCCCCTAAAGAGGTGGCTATCCCGGCATTCCTTCGGTTTGTCCAACTCAAAATTCTGCATAGGGTGTATGTGACTGGTCCGCGTCTGGTGCGAATGGGGTTCTCGGCGGATGGATTGTGCAGGCGTGGCTGCGGTATGGTGGCCACATTTCTCCATATTATTTGGGAATGTCCTGCTGTGTTGCGCTATTGGAATCGTGTGCATGCTGTAATGAGTGAGGTCACGGGTGTGCGGCTAATCCCCGAAGCGCGGAGATGCTTGTTGAATGTCTGGGAGCCGAATGACTACAACCTGGCGCAGCTTCGATGGGCGACCTTGGGTAACATGATTGCCAAGCGTGACATTGCTCAGCTATGGGGCGCCCAGAGGCCTCCGACAGTCCTGGTGTGGAAACAAAACATGGATTGGTGCATGTTTCGAGAAAAAACGGTTTATGTTTCCCGTGGCAAGCCTGGCAAATGGGGGAAAATTTGGTCTCAGTGGAACACGTACCGTGGAGATATATGTGCTCCCCCCATGTCGGAATGTGATACTGACTTGTCTTCCTCCCACCCTGATGTTTCCTCCGCAGGAATATAGATGTTTTGTGTACTTCTGGTCTCCTCTCCCCCCTCCCCCCCGATCTATTGTTTGCTATGATATCTGATTTACTTCTGTACCCCCCCCATGGGCCACATGGTGACACATTTCTATTGTAATGCCTTGTCTTGTTTTGTTTCTCTGTTTCTTTGTTTTTAAAATTCAATAAAAAGTTTTCAAAAAAAAAAAATATAGGTCCTTATTGCCACCCCTCGGGTTCATGTTGATCTGATCAATTCCACAAAATGATAGCATTTTCTGTGTCCCCTGAGCGTGGCATTCATTAATATGTGTGACAGTTGCATATCTGGTGTCATTGTGTTTAATGGCCCGCAGGTGCTCGTATATTCTCTCTTTTAAGGCCCTGATCGTGCTTCCTATATAGAAGCTACCACATTTGCATTTGATCATGCATATCACATAATAGCTGTTACAGTTAATCATTTGTCTGATCTCATATTGTTTACCTAAGTGACTTTGAAACACTTTGGTGTTTGCTGTTCATTGTTATGGGGCAAATTTTACAGCCATCACATTTGTAGAACCCCATGCATCTTTGTGTTAGCCAATTTGGTCTTTGGATCTGTTTGGGATAGCTGTACTGATCCATGATTTGATATTCTTACCTCGTCTGTATGTGATTAGAGGTTGATTTGTGACATACCTTGTCAGTGATTTATCATTACTCAGTATCTGCCAATGTTTTTTCATGCTATTTCTAAGGGTTATTGTTACCGCATAGTAGTTTGTTATCAGTCTAATTTTTGGAGAAGTTTCGCAATTGGCAGGCTTGTCTTTGAGAGTGTCCTCTCTGTTCGTATAATCTTTTGTTCAGCCATGTTAATTGTCTGTGTGTTGTACCCTCTTGCTTGGAATCTTTGCTTCATGTTATTTTTGCATGTCATGAAGTCGCTGTTCTTACGGCAATTTCTCCTTTCCCTCGTTAATTCACCATAAGGTATGGATTTTATTTGGTGTTTAGGCATTACATGAGGTGGGTTTGCGGTATAGTTTGCTCTGTATCTGGTTGTCCTCTATAAAGAGCGTCAAATCCAGAAATTCTATTTCTGAGGTACTCAGATTATATGTGAGGTGGATACCCATATCATTTGAGTTGAGGTGTTCATAAAATTTCGTCAGATTCACCATGGAACCCGACCATATCATGATGCAATCATTGATGTAGCGCCTCCAGTAAATGATGGATTCATTCCAAGAGGTACCTCTTGAGCCCCAGATCCACTTCTCCTCAAACCAACCCATGAATAGATTGGCATCCGAAGGAGAGAATCTGGAGCCCATGGTGACTCCCTGTATTTGTTTGTACCACTTTGTTTCAAATATAGGCTCGAACGCTGCTAAATACAGGTACAGACTTGCTTGAGAAATTAGCATTTTAATATGGATTGGGACACTCTTAAAATATGGATCTTGAATATTTGTATTACTTTATCTTTAGCGCGCCGAGGGCTGACTTAATACGCAGCCTGTATAATAGCATGAAATTTACTTCACATTGTGCATCGCTGGTCAGTTTGATTTACTAAATGCACGGGCTTGCTGTTATCTCGCAGGTCACTCATGCACAGAGTTAGTTTACCTGGGAACAAGTATGTGCGTTCTCATGGTTATTACTCACACTCCGGGATTTCTTCATATCCGGTAGTTTTTGATCTTAGTCACTGTTTGAACCATCCAAATGGTCACTGTTCGAACCATTCTATTTGTATATATTCACCCTCACTAACTGTTTTTAGCAATGGAAGTTTTATTTATTATCATCGCTCGAAAACTAGAAGCGTATAATTTACTGAAAGACTCTTAAGGTGCAATATTGGATAAATCTCATCAGAAGCCTCTACTACATAGCATGCACACTATGCACTGTGGCCGTCTTTTTAATTAGGAGCGTCATGCCCCACTATCCTTAATAGGATTTCGTAATTTATTTACAGATACATGCTAGAATAAGGCTTTTCGTGGAATCCTTGCAACTTTCCCAGCCATAGTTAGGCTGGGACGGAACATAACCAGTCAGAAGGTATGTTCTTTACCTTATGGATGGTATCTTTATGGATGTATACTTTTTTTTTTATTTATTTTTTTAGATACATTTGCCCCCTTTATTTAAAACCTTTATTTAGAAAGTTTTCTTGACATTCAGCAAGAGAAAACAACAACCAGGTAGGTTACACATGTCCACATTGCATCTCCAAGCGTATACATATAGAAAATCAAAATACGGTAGCTGGTGAGTCTGAACAGGGCAGATACATGCAGATAACATTTCGCAGGCTGGTCTTCATCACGTGGTACAACTGTCATACACCAGCATTACATTACAACAATGTGGTTCTCATTTGTTATGTTTGAGGGGCATCAAACAACACAGCTATACATCAACAAGCGTCAAGAAGACATTGCCCGTCTATAATCTTGCAGTGGTATCATTCCAAGCCACCCATCCCTATTCTCAAGCTGTCCCAGCCGTTACATAGAGCAAGCAACAGGTGGGGTGGGCCGATCTTGTGCACAGGATCCGTTGGATACAGTATCTCATATAGGAGTCTAAGGGATATCCCAGAGAGTATCAGTGAGGGCACCCGTAGCAACCTCTACCCTTGACTGCCAGTGTCTGAGTCAGTTGACGCCTCCGCACCTTTCAATAAGTAGTTCTGCAATGGACCCTATATATCGCCTGGCCTACTGCGCACTGGTAGCAAATCTGCATACACACTGTTCTGGTCCTGGCAATAAATCATATCTGTCATCCATTCCTTGAACTTTGGGGCCCTTCCTCTGCCCCATCTGCATGCCACACGTCTTTTGGCTAAGAGTAGCGCAACTTCCACAAACCTGCGAACCGTCTTAGGTATGTCCCGTGTGTACCCCAATAACATTATTAACGGATCGCTATCGAGCACTTCTCCAGTCATGGTCTGCAAAGCATCCCGTATCTCCGACCAGTAGTCATATATACCAGGACACTCCCACGCCAAGTGGATAAATCCCGCCCCTTCCGCCTTGCAGCGTTCACACCTATCGTTATCCGCCAAGTGAAAACGTAGTTTTCTAACAGGTGTATAATAAAATCTCTGTAGAAACTTGAAATGAATAATTTTCAGCCTGTTACTAGATGAAATCCTAGCTGTGAGGGCACTACAATATTGCCACTGATCGTCAGAAACAAGTCTACCCAGGTCCTCGCTCCACTGTTTACGCGCGGAGCTTTCAGGACCCTGATGTTGCAATCTGATATTGTTGTACAATCTGGAGACGATATGGCGACCATCGGATAACAGCATTGCATGAAGTGGCAACACCACGTCCGGTTCCTTCGGGAACTCAGGAAGGAGCGTTCTGAGCCCCTGCCGAAGCCTAACGTAATAGAAAACCTCTAGAGGAGTGGGTTCAACATCCTGAAACAATTGTTCCCTGTTACGGAACTGCCCTTTGAGGAATAAATCTCCCCACTTGGCAACCTTTAGGCGCCTACACATCAGCTGAAACCCAGCTTCCTGTAGGAGCGGCATATCGGGGTGATACGTGAGGGGCATAGCAGGTGAATACAGCTGCGTGACATGAAGAGTCCTCGCAATGCGAGCCCAAGCATCAATGGTGCATGTCACCGTAGTGAACGGCGTATCAATATCCCGCACCGAACCGTGTATCAAGCCACTAAGCGGCAGAGGTCGTGCGATCCAGTCTTCTGCTGCGACTTGTGGCATACAGGGCGTGGGGTTAACCCAGTGGTAGGCGTGCTGTGCCTGTGCAGCTAAATAATAGACTTCAAAGTCAGGGACGTCAAATCCTCCCCTCTCATAGGGCTGGGTGAGAATGTCCCAACGCACCCGTGGTTGTTTGCCTCCCCAGAAAAGACGAAGAAGTTCCGACCTCAGTTGTTTAAAAAAAAGGCACCAGGGAAATAAGGAACGTTTTGAAATAGGTATAAGAACTTCGGCAATATCACCATCTTTATTAATGACGCCCTTCCTGCCATTGACAACGGCAGCGTCTGCCACAGTGTAACGTCATCCGCCAGTTTCGATACAGCCACTCCGTAATTCATCCTCAGTGTCTCCTCCCTGCTCAGTGATATCTGTATCCCCAAATATTTAAGATCGGTATCACACCACTCCAGGGGGTAGTCTAACTGAAATTTTTGGACTGCACCAGTGAGCGGGAAAAACTGAGATTTTTTCCAGTTGATCTGCACACCCGATATTCGCCCGAAAACCAGGAATTCTCTTAGTATATGATTAAGAGTAGCTTGCGGGTCTTTCACGTAGAGCGTGATGTCGTCCGCATACAATGATATGCCAATTTGGCGTTGGTAGCACCGAAAAGCGCTGTCTCTATGTAGTTGGCGGATACGACAGGCCAGCGGCTCTATCGCTATGGCAAAAAGCAATGGGGAGAGAGGGCACCCCTGTCTAGTGCCTCTGGTTATCGGTATCGGGGAAGACAACATCCCGTTAGTAACTACTTTGGCCGTTGGAGCAGTATATAGTAGCTCCACCCAGTTAACAAACATCTTCGGGAACCCCATCCTGTGCAATATAGCAATCAGGTATGCCCATTCAACCGAGTTGAACGCTTTTGTGGCATCGAGGAACACGGCGGCTACCGGAATATCGGGGGCAATTGTCTGAATCAAAGAGAACAGCGTCCTGAGATTATGCGACGTCGCACGGCCCGGCACAAAACCAGCTTGATCAGGTAAAACCAGTTTGGTCATTATCAGAGAAAGGCGTGTCGCTAGTACTTTAGCAAGGATTTTAGCGTCACAATTTATGAGTGACAGTGGACGATAGGGGTCCGTATCCGTCGGGGTTTTCCCCGGTTTTAACAGGGAGGTAATAACTACTTCTCGCATCGACCCCGGCAGCATACCTACTTCCAAAGATTCGACATACACTTCACGAAGGACTGGTGCCATGATATCGATGTAACATTTATAGAACTCCGCAGGGAGTCCGTCCAGTCCCGTCGCCTTACCATTAGATAGTGACATTATTGCATCACGTATCTCTTCTATCTCCAGTGGCGCGCTAAGGAACGCCCTATGCACATCGCTGATCCAACATAGCGCGATGTCGTCCAAAAAGCCGCCCACGTTTACTGCACCAGTCTGTTTTGAAGTGTAAAGATGGCTATAATGCGACACAAACTCCTGCTGAATACTCTCAGTGTCCCTACACCGTGTGCCGTCTCGTGTCATAATTTCTAACACATTGGAGCTAAATCGCTGCTTCCTCGTCATTGCAGCCAACACTTTGCCCGGACGCTCCCCCTCGCAATACCGTCGCGCTGTCCAGTGCTTTCCCTTGAAGTTGACCTCTCTCGCCGCTTCTGCCTCAAAGTCAGTCAATTTATCCCGAAATATCTTATGGATCCCTGCGTCCGGACCGGTTGTCATGGCTATTTCTAGTTCTCTCAGTTCTTGTTCTAATCTGCTCAACGTCCTTTGTATATCCCTCAACACCCCTCCGCCCTTAGATATGCATATTCCTCTGATCGTGACTTTGAATGCCTCCCACACCATTTCCACACTAGCCACCGAATCCTTGTTCCTAGGAAAGAATTCCTCAATTTCAACTCCCAATTCAGTTTTGAAAACTGTATCAAGCAGCATGGACGGGAGCATCCTCCAAGGTGGTCTCAATTTATTATGACCCGGCACAGCAAGGGACACCAGTACCGGACAGTGGTCAGAGTAAGTTCTCGACAAATGTGTTACTGCTCCAATCCCTTCACATAGTCCCCGCGTCACAAAACAGTAGTCCAACCTGGCCCACGTATTCGTGCGTGAAGTAAAGTGTGTGCCTTCCCTGCGAGTGGGGTGCGCATGTCTCCAGCTATCTATTAGCCCAGCTTCCTCTATGATGCCCACCAACATGTCTCGCGCTTGTTTATTATATTGTACGCAGCCATCTGATCTATCCATACCAGGGTATAGTGTGACATTAAAATCCCCCCCCAAATAACGTGAGTGGCTCCCACCCCCAAGACATGTCCCCACAACATCGTGAAGAAGTCTGGCGTATCAACATTAGGTGCGTAGCAATTCACAATCACCACAGTATCCGTGCCCAACCTCCCCCACACTATTACAAAGCGACCATTAGGGTCCAGTATGTCCCCCAACAAGTGGAAAGCAGTGGAGTTCTTGATCAGTACGGCGGTGCCCCTTGAGTACGAAGAATAGGATGAGAATTTTCTGATCACGGCCCATTTTCTAGCAAATGTAGGATCAATCTGAGGCTTAAAGTGTGTCTCCTGCAACAGTGCTATGGCCACATTATGCCTATCCAAATAAGCAAGTATATGCCTGCCCTTCCTAGCATCATTATTGCAATGCCCCTCACATTCCATGACAGAATCGACAATGTACTCTTACATTTATCAGCCATAATCATCTGTATCAAAGATAGAGTCACAACAATCCGCCTGTCCCCTCCACCCGCCAGCCAAATCGTAACAATAGCTCCAGTGGACATGCAAGTGCCTGTGCACCCTTTGACCGTAGTAACCAACCATCCCATTCTCCTTTCGCCTCCTTCCTCTCCTCCCGCACTTTGTAAACAACCCAGCAACCCCCCCGCCCACCCCCAAACATCATCGCAACTTTCCATATCGTCAACCTTGCAATTGTCGCTATAAACATCCATAATGCATGCATCGCCCATCCACCCCCCTCCCACTGAAGCATCCCCAACTCTCCAGCAATCCTCCCCCCCCCCCCTGTCACCGCTAGCAAACCCCCAATGAGCTGCAGTGTAACAACCAGTGTCAACGGGGCACACCCTGATGGGGCCATCTAAGGTACGCACTTCATCACCCCCTTCATCCCGTACTTCGTGTCAGGCCTCCCCATGGAGGCGTCAACGAGAGATGGGGGGTGTCGCCTGGCATACATTACCACCTGTAGTTCCAACGCCGACTGCATCCGTAACCATCGCACACAGCCACAGTGGCCATGTAAAATCTCCAGGTCATTAGTGTAGTAGAATCCATCCGCAACAACCCCACACGTATCAAGTTAGTTCACAGGCTATGCCAACAGTAGTCTGCGAGGATTCAGTCTGCCTCTTCATCCGCTCCTCCCTCTTCTCGATGCTGACCCTGCTCTCTCCTTATCGATTTCAGGAAGTTCTCAACTTGTTGTGGGTTTACAAAAAAATGCTGTCGAGCCTGATGCGTTACTCTGAGTTTTGCAGGGTATAGCAGAGCGTAATCAATTTGCAAGTTTCGAAGCTTTTTTTTCACATCCAAAAACTTCCGTCTTTGATCTTGCACCATCGGTGTGAAGTCAGGGTACAGGGTGAAATTAACTCCATCACAGGTAAGCTGCTTCTTGGTTCTCGCAGCCCGCAGAGCCGCGTCCCTGTCTCTATAATTGAGCAGCCGTGCTATGATCGGTCTGGGTGGTGTTCCTGGTTGGGGTTGAGGGCCTAAAGATCGATGTGCCCTCTCGACAATGAAGTGCTGTGAAAAAACCTCTTCTCCCACCGCCGTTTTCAGAATCCGTTCCACATATTCCTCCATCCGCCCTGTGTTCGTGGATTCCGGCACGCCCACCACGCGTACATTATTGCGGCGGCTGCGCGCTTCCAATTCTTCATTCTTTGCAGCTATTACCTTGAGGATGTTGTCCATTCTTGACAGTCTGGCATCATGGGACGCTACAGTATCATCACTGTCCGAAATCCTCCTCTCCGCCGCTGTGATGCGCTCCTCGTGAGCGTCCATTTTTTGCGCAATAGCGTCCATCCTGGAGGACAGCCGGTCTACCTTATCCACCACTGTTGCAAAACCCTGCTTCATTTCCTGCAGTATAAGGTGCATATCCGGCGCAGCGGCGTCGCGGCTGGTACCTGCAGTTGACATGTTGTGCGGCCCTCCTGCGTTCGACTCCAGTCTAGCTTTTTGCTTCGCTTGTTGGGTCGATTCAAAGGATAGTTTTGGCTGTCTGGTGTCCTGTCGTCCCATGACAGCACCCCTCGCTGATCTCGTTCTGGCAATACTGGTTCCTCTACCTCTACTACCTCCAGGTGATCCGGAAGCCTCCGTCGTAAACTTAGCACAGCAACCTAGGCACCCCTGCAGTATGCACCAGGTCAGCTCCGAGTCCTGTAGCCGTATCCGTGATCTTCAACAAGCGACTTTCCTCTGTTAACAGGGATGTGCACCAGATCTCTGTGCACTCCAGTAGGTTTCACCCCGTCATGCGGTATTCAACGTGCAGCGGGAAGAATGGCTCTCTCAAAGAAGGCTCCAGTGCACACTGGCCCGGAGCAGGGCTCACTAATTTATCAAACTTTCCGCCGGTACCATCATAGGAACGGGGTTGTGATTAATCCTGCAGCAGTCACCAACATGTGGTCGTTTTTATTTTATTGTTTTATTTATTTTCGTTTATTCTTTTAAACCACCGTCAGCAGATACAGGTTGCACTACGACAACTGTGACTAGTCCGTGGCAGTGCGCGCGCTTTGCCTCAGAACGCGGCATACATCGTGAGCTTCACGTGACTAGCAATCACAGATCACTACGCAGTGTCAAATGATTCTGCCCATCAGCAGCCCAGTGTAAACTGAGTCACAAATGTTTTTAGTCGCTAAATCACCAATATGTTTCCACACGCCGTGCACTCTCCGCACCTCAGCAGCGCGAGTATCTCACCCCACTTGTATGTGTGTCCGCTCTGCAGCGCCGCTTGGGAGTCCAACGGCCAGTCTGTGTCCAAGCGCGGGCACCCTCGCTTCTGGCGCCGAATGCACCGCACTTGCTCCCCCAGCAGTAGTATCACTGTCCTTGCACCGCCGGGATCCAGGGAGGGGGTAAGAGGATGACGGTCACAAGCAGCGCGGCCCCCAGCACCTCTCACCTCCGGCTGGCCGCGCTAGCTCGTTAGCCCTTCAAGATTCCGCGCTACCCTCGCAGGTCCTGGAGTATGCCTGAGTCTCCCACTCGTGTCCACGACCTTGGCAGTCCCGCTAGGATCGAAAGAGGCGCTATGAGTAGCGTCCCTCAGGTTCCTTCCCTGCGTGTAGGCGAGTCCGCACAGCAGTACGTCAGACAAGGCCCTCTGACCTCGTGGGCACCTCGGCTATCGCGTACCTTCCTTGCCCAGTGTCGCGTTCCGCAGTCACCGCAGCAGCCGCCGGTCAGATTTTCCTCCGGCGATATCTTCGCGACCACAGCTCCGCAGCCCTCCAAACCTTCAGCGAGTGTTGGGACGGCGGTCCACTACACCACCAGCGGCTTTCTGTCAATGTTGGAGGTGGTGAATAGAGGATAAATATAGGATAGCGGCACAGGCTGCAGGAGCCTCACACATGTGCGGCCATGCTGCTCGTGCGCCCTCTAGCGCCCTTGGATGTATACTTAATAGGACGTACACCTCATAGATCTCTACATTTACTTTTGGCACATAAGACTATTTTATTTACTTTAAGGTAGGCTTGGGCCCCACCCAGTAAGCGTATCTTCATGCAAAATGTCTATGGAATGTCACATTAATTGTGATAAATTAGCTGAACTATTATTCTTTCCCATTTCTTCAACGTATTACTGGTTCACCCCTTCCTGTCTCATAGGGTGATCAACAAGATTGGTTGGCTTGGCATGTCAGCCACTAACAATCAATTGGTATATTAATATGACTATTTAAAATGTTAAAGACACACAGTAAATTGCCCTCACTGTCCTATGTTGAATGCACTTATACTGATTTATGCATATATGATGTGGTTTGATTTGCACAGTTGGGACCACATATAATTCACATGGTAAGGATTGTACCATTGATGCCCGAATGTTTTGTGTCTATACTCTGTTTTTATATATGTTTTCAAGTGGGTGTCTTGCGGATGTCTTGTCCCGAGCGACGAAACACGTGTTGGCAGGAGTCATAACAAGAAAATCAATAAATTACTCATGTTTTCTATGTCTTTGCCCTGAAATATAAGTTATTGACTTGTCATAATCATTGTGAATGTGTGCCAGGTCTTGATTCAAATTGTGTACAAATCTGTGGATCTGAATGTTGAGGTGTTGGATGTTTACCTCCTCCCTGTGCACCTAAAGTGATAATCGAAATATCAGATACACACTGAAAATAGTGAGGGCCATCTCCACCCAGGATACAATCATCCCAACAAGTATTTACAAGTGTTGTGTGTACTCCAGTTTACAGAGGTGGTCTCCAAAAAGAAACTTATGAATTCTTGATAAGTGAGGTGTTCTATGTTGAGCACGTAGTTTGAACGGATGATATTCACCAACAGCCAGGTTTGGTGCAGGCTATTAGGTATGTGCCTCCTCCTGTTGATTAACCAAGCTTGAAGTCTCTTTTAGGGCTTTGTGAATTCTCTTCACAGTTTTCTCTTGATTATGCCATTCATTGTCTTAATATGTTGAGGATGGATGTTCTAATCGCATGTGAGCAGGAATGAAAGAGTGCCTTTGAGTGAGTGAAGCAAGAGATCTTGGGTGCCAGAGCTTTCAAGTTGTATGACTCGGCTTTGCTTTGTATGTCACTGTGGATGCTGTATTCTTGCAAAAGAAAGATACAGCAGAGTACACTGCAGGGCCTGCTTCCTGTGGTCTCCAGAGAACAAAAATTGCTTTTTCTATAATTGAAAAAGAACTACTTGGATGCATGTGAGCTGTGTAGAAGTTGCATGGTGAGCTTTGGGTGAGGACGTTTACCTTTCTAACAGACTTAAACAGTTAGTGTTCATTTTTAATAGTGACAATGTTAAGAGTTACACACCACATATTGCAAGACTGTCATCACAACCATTGCAATATAATTTCAACATTCACCACATTGCTGAGGGGAAATATTTCAGAGTGGACTATTTGGTAAGGTTTTCAGTTCAGGATGGTGGTGAAGGTGGTGATAATGAGGAAGTTGAGAGTTGTCTATTTAGTTATCTATATGGATGATGGGAAGTCAAGTGCGATCTCTGAAAGTGATGGCAAGGGGTTTCTCTGGTGGGATGATATTTTGCAAGAAGTTATTCAGTTCATTTTGGGTGGTTGGATAGGGGAACAAATATCTTCATGATAGTGTGCAGCCTTTTGTAAAGGTTTGGGGTGAGCAATTGGTGGAGGATGGGATTTTTGATTGAGGTAGACAAACATTTGAGTTGATGTCATGTCCATGTGTAAAAGTGGGAATTGGTTTGTTGTAAGAAGTTACCTTCAGGCCACAGTTTTGCTGTTGTCTGAGTAGATTACTATACAAACTGGCCTGAGGTCAGGCTTTCGCTGCTCCTAGCAGAGTGAAAGGTGCTTTGCCGGGAGGGTGTTGTGATGAACTTGGAACATAAACAGATTGTTCATTCTCACCATTCTATGTCATCTAAGAATGACAAAATGTAAAGCATTGTAGAGGGGACCATTGAAGTGGGAAAGCTGAAGGGTGAGGCTGCTTTCCATGGTTGGTACTATTAAGGGAACAAAGTCCTTCAACTGCACTAGATGTAACTTTGTCATTATTGAAGATCTTAATACTGGAGATGAGCGCCTGAGAGAAGACAGGCATTTGAGGGAACCAACCTCTCATGAACCCATTGCAAAAATAGACTCACCATGTGGGGTAAAGCTATTACAGTTTCTTTTTGCGAGGATCGACTCCAGTGTTTACATAGAAGCGGTTGTGCATTTGGAAGTGTCCAGGCGCATCGCAGTGATTTTCATAGTAAGCGAAAATGATGTCCATAATTTAAAAACCATTGACTTACCAACAGACAGATTAGATTGTGTTGGGTGAAACTGCTTGTCATGATGTTTGAGTGCAAGCACAGCAGAGTCAGTTCATGATTCTTCTCTCGTGTCATTTGGAGCAGCCACTCGAGTGCAGGATCATCAGCAATCGCCTCTAAACACAAGTGCTAAGTGACACACACTGCGCTGTGGGAACAAGCTTCATTTCCTGTCATAAATGTCATAGTATGACACATCAGTGGCCATTTTTAAGGATCAGTCACCTTCTATCTGTGTTTGTGGGGAATGTGATGCATTTATGATGCTGTGACGGAGCATTCAATCATTGTGAAGGAGCATTTTGTTTTAGTTTTAGAGCTTCAGTTCTTGGTGTTCAATGGTGGTGGCAGAAATTAACAGCAGCATCTGAACGGTCACAGTTCCTGAGGAAAAGATATTACGGTGATTGGCACAATTCTGTTTTTGGTACCTGGCTTGTCATAGGTTGCCCCATAATTGCACAGGTTATCCAAACATGGTGATATGCACATCTGGGGACTAAGTGCCTTACACTCAACGAATTCACTGTTCTTTATACGATGATAGGCACACCTTTGTATCGTGTGTCTAGTATTGCATTGGGGACATTTGAAACACAGTGATAAGCACACTTGGAGACTTAGTGCCTTATACTGTACAGAGCACGTTCCCCACGCAGTGATAAGCCCACCTTGGCGCAGTACCATTCACTGTGCAGTATATGTACTCTGCACAATGTTAGGCATATTTCTGATGGGTTTTTTCAGACATCTCTGCCATTGTGTCTCTTAGAATTGAATTGATTGAACTGTCACCATGACTACGACAAACATTCTCCGTCAGTTTTCCAGTCAGATAAGGAGGAAACGATTATCCAGTGGAAGAGATTGAAGAACCTCTATGCTTCGTATATGTTTGCCATTGGGGGAGGGAGATATGCTCTGCAGCTAGGAAGCAAGCGATGTTGCTCCATTATTTGGGTGTTGAAGTCCGCAATGTTTGCAATAGTTTGGAAAACAATCATCCTTATGCAATGCGGAGGGTGATGCAAGTGATGTATTTGACATGTCAGTACTGATGTTAGAAAAGGATCTTGAAGCAAGAATCAATGTAGTGTTGGAGCGCCACAAATTGTTTTTCAGGACACAAAGGAGGAATTATAGTGTAGGGAGTTATACAGCTTGTTTACGAAGACTAGCACATACTTGCAAAATTGATCCTTTTACTGATTGTTTCATTAGAGATCAGTTGGTAAGATGTACAAACAAAGCAAGGGTCCAAGAGAAATTGTTGGCCAAGAATCCAGATCTGAGGGAAGCTTTGGCAATTGTGGCGTGAGTGGAGAGTACTGACACATGGGTACGGGAGATGCAGGCTCTACCTCCACACAATCTTGGGGTGTGTGAGATTGTAGGAGAAGTTGGAGCAAAAAACGAGCAGTAGGGAGAGAAAACTAAGGTTGTGAGAAAACAAAGTGGTGGCAGCAAAGACGGCAGATTTACTAAAATGAGGTGTTATTACTTTGGTATCCCTATTCATGCAGGGAACAGGACACAATGTTATGCCAGAAATTTGGTATGCAGAAAGTGCAGAAAAAAGGGTAGTTATACCCGAGTGTGTAAAGGCGAGGCGAGTCAGTTCCAAAATGTGGGCTCAGTTTATGAAGATGTGGGTAAAAGGGTGTTGACTATAAAACCTGATCTGAGTGAAGTGGATGTAGGTCCTTTAAAGATGCCAGAGTGTCAAATCAGATTAGATGATAAAGATGTGGTAGTGTTGGCAGATTCTGGCTCACCATATAAAAATACCTCTTTTTCCACTTGATATAAATCTGTAAGTCATGGGGGAGTCTGAAATAAAATAGATGTACTTGGATTATGCTGCCATGAGGATCACTTTTGAAGACAAAGAAGCTATTGAAAAGGTGTATATTTCAAAATATGGGGCTGACTTGTTGGGGTGGCAGCACCAGCGTGACATGGGATTATGCTTAAACCCAATGCTGTGCATCCTTTTATGTCTCTGTCATTGGAACAAGGTCATGAAGACATTGTCATTAGATTTCCTAATGTGTTTAATGACAAATTGGGTCTTCTTAAGAACTTTGAACACAAAATCCTTCTGAAGAAGTATGTGGTCCAGCGTGTTCACAAAGTGAGGAAGGACCCAAATCGTATGCTAGAACCATTGGAACTTGAAATTGACAGGTTGGTGGGAGAAGAGATAATTTAGGGGAGAGGGGTTGGCCTAACGGCTAAGGCGCTCGACCTCGGACCTGGGGAACTTGGTTCGAGTCTCGGTAACGACGCCAAAAACCCCCTGTGATTCTGGGCAAATCACTTAATCTCCCCGTGCCTAAAAAATGAAAGTGTGCCCTCATGTAACGTAACTGGTGCTATGTAAAGCGCTCTGATATCTGATTCGGTTCGGTTCAAGTTCGCGCTATATAAAAATTTTTTTTTAAAACTCTCTAAGGATATTGATTTTTCCGAGTGGCTTGCCCCGATTGTATTAGCCCCAGGGATGGGATGAGCAAATTCAAGATTTGACCTTCGCAACCTGAACAAGCATATATGGGTTGATCGTCATCCACTTCCTAATATTTCAGAGGCTTTGACCCTACTAGGTGACGTGAAGATTTTTAGTGCAGTAGATCTTTCATCCGACCTATCCTCAGGTGAAATTGCACGACAATTCCAGGCATTTGACTTCATTTGTAACACGTATGGGGTCTTTCCGTTTCATGAGGATGCCTTTTGGTCTGGCATCTGCAGTGGCATGCTTCCAGAGTGTTATAAAGAAAGAGCTTGATGGAGTCAATATTATACTTTTCTTCCAGGATGATATCCTGATTCATGGGAAAAATTGTGAAGAGCATGATGAAACGTTACTGAAAGTTTTGGGAAGGTTGGCTGAAGCTGGATTTGAGATTAAAAAAAGAAAAGTGCAAGTTCAGAGTTACTGAAGTTTCTTATTTGGGTCGCACAATATCTGCAGAAGGAATCAAACCCAAGACAGAGTTGGTTGATTCGATCATGAAAACACCAGCACATACAGACAAGGATCAAGTGAGGTCTTTCCTTGGGCTAGCTGTTTTATTCTAAATTCATAATTTCGCTGAAGTGGTCCAGTCCATAAGAATGTTATTGAAAAAAATTAAAGGTGCAAATGGTCTGATGAGTGATTTTAAATCTGTTAAAAAAACATATTGGTGTGTTTCCAACATTAGGACCTTGTGATGGAACAAAGAAAACCATATTGATCATGGATGCAAGTCTCAAAGGATTGGGAGCGGTGCTATTACAAAGATATGGGAGCGAAGACAGGGTAGTGGCATTTGCTTCATGTGCATTTGGGGTGCAAAAGAGAGATAATCAGTAATAGAAAGGGAGGCTCTGGAGTGTGCATGGGCAATAAGACAATTTAAGCTTTTTCTGATAGCGTTTGTTGTTCTGTCTGACCACAGACCATTGGTCCATGTGTTTTCTACCAACAAAAGATGACAAACCTATTCATCGTACCAAAAGGTGGATAGAGGGATTGAGCGATTTCAATTTTGTAGTAGAGATTTAGGAAGTGAATTGTTGGGAACAGAGGCTGATCAAACTCATTTGATCAGTTGGATGTGCTAAGGTGCTTTGCTGGAGAGTGAATGGAAATCTGTGAGAGAATAGATGAAATGATTTTGGAATGTGAGACATGAACTCCGTTAGACTGGGGGTGTATTAAACAGGGGCACTAAAATAATTCCACCCAAGTAGGTAAGAGAAAAGATAATCAATTTACCACATGAAGGTCACTTGGGGAGAAACCTCACCAAGGCCAGGGTGAGGGAGTGGTGCTTTTGACTTATATTGGATGGTCAAGTAGAAAGTGTTTTCGATTATAGTGATTCGTATGGAGGGAGGGAGGGGGGATCGGGAGTTAGAACCAGTTAAACATGTTGAGCAGTTTATTTTGCAAAGACATTAAGACAGAAAAGAGGAAGAGCAATGCAACGTAACCATATGAACATGTAAATGTTGTGATGGCTGCTGATTTGAATGCTATGTGAACCAAATGCCATTAAAATCTTTTTTTTTTTAAAAGGATAGTGATTTTTGTGCAAGGAGTGACAAAAGCAAAGTTACCTCAAAGGCTCCATTATCTCCTGTTGAGGTTTCCACTGAACTATTGGATAAAATTGGGATTAAACTTTGCTGGTCTGTCCATCTTCTACCCCATACTTACTGTTATGTAATTCTTATGGTAGGTTACATGTCTAAATGGGTGGTGACGAAGTGTGTGAGCTCAATTGACATCAAGGTTGTGATCTACTTTTTGAAAGATAATTTTTCCGTGACGGAATTCTGCAGGAAATCATAACCGATAATGGTGTTCAATTAACTTCCCATGAAATGCAGGAATTTTTGGAGGATCTGTCTATTGCTCACCTTAAGACTGCCCTGTATTCACGACAGGCCAATGGTCTAGTAGAGCGGATGAACAGGATGGTCAAATCTTGTGTACAGAGAGCAGTTGCACCAAGAAGACCTTTGTCTGAAGTCTTAAATGAGGTATGGTGGGCCCACTGAAATGCACCCAGTTCAGTAACATTCAAGTCACCCTTTTTCTGGATGAGAGGTCGGGATGGCACCAGTTAGTTGAACCTGGTGTGGTTGTGTGGAAAGAAGTGTAGGATGGAGCAAGTGCAAGATGAAGAGATGAGTGAACTCAAAAGAGAAGGAAGGTGGATCAGAAAAGAATATAAGGGAAATTACAGGTGCTTTTACAATCTGAAAGACTGCACCAAGGACGAAAGGTGGAAAGTTGGGGAAGAGGTTCTGGTTAAAAAAACAGGATTTGTGAGAAAAGGTAAATTAAGCCACATGGGTCCTTTCTTAATTGAAAAAGTAATGATAATTTTTGCTAAGCTTGCCAACGGGGAGGGGCGGGGGGAATGGCCTAGGAGGCCAAGATGGCTGTCAGCTCTTAACAGAGCTCCCTGACTCCCAACGAGTATAGTTCATCATTCTGCCTAACAGCATGCGCCGAAGCCCTGTGGCTCTGGTGCGGTGGACACTCCCTGGGACACACTTTGTGGCGGCCGGGGTGCTGGCACACTTGATTTGAGACGACCGCTGTGTGGGGCAGAGGAGCACTCAAAATGGCAGCCGAAACACTGATATGCAGGGACCAGTGACGATCCTGCAGGGCTCCTCGACTTACCAGGTCTGCCACTCCAGAACCACTTGATGACAGCCACCAATCAAGAGGAGGAGTGTGCCTTCCCCGCCTATGAATGTGGAGACTAGAGGTCAGGGTGGCAAATCTGGCTTTGGCCACAGTGCGCTGGGTGCCCGTCAGGTGAGGCTGCGGGACCTCGGATGGACCTGCCGATGGCCTGTGCTGTTGTGGTAGTGGACTCACCTTGCAGAGGTAGGAGCCAGTCGTGGGGGCCCCTGCCTGGTGATCTCCACCCTCACTCATCCGCCGAAGCAAGGGGCCAAGTGCTTTGCCAGGCCACCTCCCCTGCAGAGATTGGACTGGGGAACTGGGCGGGCCTCTGCGGGGGTCGTTGGCTGCCCAGGCCGTGGTTGGGCCCACCTGCCTGACAGCTGGGCCACCCCCTTGGGAAATGGCATGAGGCCCTATTTGCTACTACCTTTGGACTATTCCACCTGAGGGACGCATGGGAGAGCAACACAGTGGGGACTGGAACAAGACTTACCTCCTTTCAATGAGGTGGCCCCTGTGGGATGCATCTGGCCCTTCAGTCACCTGAGTGCTGTATGCTGAACGTTTGTGCTCCGACTTGCTCCAGGGGTCCTTGTAAGCAGTGACATTGAGGGGCTGCCGGGGGGTGGCTCCCCCTCAACTATCTGAAGAGACTGAGCTGGGGGCTGTGCCCCGATGATAGCAGACGCATGTGGCTGCTTCCTCCTGCATCTCTCCTGAGCACACAGGGGGTCACTGACCACAGCTCGGCTGTCCCTCCTTACCCCCTATTTGGACAATACATGACTCCCTCTCCTCTAGGGTGGCCCCTGGACTGCCAGCCGCCAACTGCTCCTGCTGCCTTGAGACAAGCAGGTCAACTTTGAGTGATACCCCATCAGTCAAGCAGGCCTGTCTGCCCTGGGGGCCTAGTGAGGGGCCCTTTGCAACCTGAACCGGGGCTCCTCTCTTGCATCCACTCATGTTGTCCTGAGGCAAAGGGCCTAAACTTGCTTCACTACACCCCTCTGGTCTATCTGGTGGTCCGCCGTGACTGAAGATGGGCTGTGATAAACCCCCACCATCAAAGGCTGCTCAAATAAAAATAGATCAGTACACCACTTCTGTTTCTGATACCAGAGATGCATCAGGGGACTCCTCATTGACACTCAAGGCCTCACCCCCTATTGACCTCGCAGCCATCTTCACATAGATCCAGGCCTCTAGGGAGGTGGTGGAGGCCAAGGTGGAAGGCATCCATATTGACCTCTCCTTCCTGCACCAAGACCATCGCAAAGTGGTAGAGAGAGTTACTGAGGCTGAAATGTGAATCTCGACGACCGAGGACGACATTGGGAGCCTCAAACATCAGGTCTCTCGGCTGAAATAGATGATGGCGCGCCTCACAGAGCGAGCTGAGGATGCTAAAAATCATTCCAGCTGGAACAACTTGCTTCTGATTGGCCTCTTGGAGGGGGTTGAGGGGCCAGGATGGGCGATATTTTGGAGGACTGGGTCCAGTCCTGGGTTCCAGCTGATAAGATGTCCCGCTGCTTTGTGGTGGAGCGGGCACACTGTACTGTGACCAAGAAGTCTCCCCCCAGAGCCTCTCCACGTCCAGTGGTGGCCTGCATCCTTAACCACTGGGACATTATCTTTCAAGAGGCCCAGACCCACCCCAACCTATGACACTCCAATGCTAAAATTTTGATCGTCCCAGATTACACAAGGGCAGACCGGCAGTAATGTTGCACATTTGAAGAGGTCAAGCAAAAACGCTGTGCACTTAACATCCGCTATTGGCTTCTCTTTCCGGCCTGGCTCAAAGTTATATTTGCTTCCTCCACCTTCTACTTTGACAACCCTGAACAGGCCTGCGAATGGGTAGCAGAGCAGCGACCGCTCTATAGACGGGGTTTGGAAAGCCAGGAAGAATCTACCACGGGGAAGCTTCAGGTGCTATCTCGGGTCTCAGGGCCCCGCAGATGACATATCAAATCCCGGAAGAAAGAGCCAACTCAGAGTGGGCAATAGACCTCCTTAAGCCCAGCTACGGCGGATGTTGCATGACACACTAGAGATCAGGAGGCCTCTCTATCAGATGCTCTAGTGATCTTCAAGTACACTCAACGTCTGCCTGACTCACTGACCTAGATGTTGGACGTTCTCCAGTGTGAACACAGATTGGGCCTCGCGGAGAAGGGCCTGACTGCCCACGTGTGAACCCGGAGTGGTACTGTATACCTATCGGCTGGACTGCCAAACTGACTGGGGGAGGGAGGGAACTCCTACATTAAAGAATACATACCGTGACACATTATAACTTTCTGGGATATTGCTGTCAGGCAAGACTATCCTTCCATAGGCGAATAAAGTTTCTGATCGTGGATTTTTTCCTCTACAATTAGTTGTAGATGTTCTTTATGATGGGTACAGATGAATCCAGGGTATAAGCATGGGGTGGTGGTCTTGATGGAGAGTATGTTGTTTTGTTAGAACTGTTCTTTTAACTTGTTTTTTTTTCAGGTACTCACTACACAAGCTCTCCACTGTCGTAAACTACATTTCTGAGCATGCTTCAGGAGAGGAGATACACCTTCTGAGAACCCATTGTTCTTTGCTGGGTCGATTTGGCTATGACCGAGCGTATCAAGCGGGCTATTCTAGAGGCTCAAGAGGGTTTGTAATCCTCTTACTGAAAACTTTCCTGATAGCAATAGCCAATGTTCCTTGGGATACCCAGGGGTGGTACGTGAGCGTGAAAGGGTCATTAGGCGTCAATCAATTCAATCTTATTCCTGTTATGGTCCCCCACAACTTCTTAAACCCACAATACAGGTGGTTCAGACCCTCATTGTGGCGCCCTCCCCCCACCTCTCCTCCCAGGATAACTGTGATCAGAGTGGACTTCAACGCGGTTCCTACACCCAGCACAAAACACATCTGATGCTCCGCAGACAGGTAGACTGACACGCTCTGCGAGCCTCGTCTCCTGGGTGGACTACATGGGGTGTTGTGATGCCTGGAGTAGTTGGATCCCAGACAACACTCCTACACAAACTTATCAATGGCCTACTAAATCGAATCTAGGATTGATCTCCTCTGGCTGCCAGCCTGTGACCTGCTACAAGTGCAGAATGCCCAAATACTGCTGAGAGGAATTTCTGACCATGCTCCTATTCATCTTAAATGGGGTGCTTCTGTTGCCTTTCCATGTCCAATGTGGCACTTCAATGAGTGGTACCTGATGGACCAGGATTGCACAGACTTTGTGGAACAGGAGATACATGCCGTCTTCTAAAATAACCAGGGCTCCGTGTCCTCCAACTGTACTTTTTAGGCAGCAAGCAAACCCGCAGTGCAGGATCGTCGCAAAGGGTATGAGTGACATAGGGAGCGGCTGCGTAAGTCTCAGATAACTCAGTTTGAGACCCAGATCATTGATCTGGAGCAAATGGCAACGTCTCCAGACCAGAGGCAACCGACCATTCCCTGAAGATGGTGAGAGCGAGGTCTCATTGGACGAGTAATATCAATGTTGGAGGACATCTACCAAGAGAGTATATGCCACAGGAGACAAATCTGGCAAACTATTATACTGATTGGTGACTCAGGCGGAATCTAGTAGGATGATCCCAGCCATCAGAAAGGGCTCTGGCGTGTGAGGAACTACCTGCCATTGCTCAGTCATTTGCTGCCTACTATTAAGACTTAGACACGGCATGCCCCCCCCCCCCCGTTGAACTCTGCCATTCCTTTAAAAATATATAACCTGTCAAATAACCCTCCCTCCTTGACCTGAGAGTTGGATCTGCCACTATTGGTGGAGGAGATAGGGCAAGCAATAACTGCTCTCCAATCCAGGAAGACCCCCGGCGGACTCACCATCAAGTTTTTTAAAAAGGTACCAGGATATCTTGTCTCCACATTTATTGGCTCTCTATGCTGATGCCCTGGAATGTAGTTCACTCTCCCCAGACCTGGAAATTAGCACTGTTATGCTTATACCCATAGCTGGCCAACTGGCAGAAAACTGTTAATCATACTACCCGATCGCTCTCATCAACGCCAACATCAAGATCTTTTTGTGTGAGCAGGATTAGTCAAACCCTCACATATCTAGTGCACCTTGACCAGTGTGACTTTATGCCGGTAGGAGCACCTGCCACTGTATTCAAAGAGTGCAGAGGGCTCTCTCTCAGGCACACCACCTGGGAGAAGGGCTGGTTCTCATTCTTCTTGACTTCCAAAAGGCCTTCAATACGGTCTCTTGGTCCTTCCTTGAGGCCGTACTTCAACGAGTAGACTTTGAACCTATCTTTTATAGACTGGTGAAACTGTTGTCTACAACACCCCTCTGCACAGGTCCGAGTAAATGGGATCCTCTCCCTGTCCATTCTGATTCATATGGGAACCCTGTCTCTGCTGCTCTTCGCTCACTCTATAAAGCCATTGGCACACCTCGTGAGATAGGATGCGCAGATTGGGGGCTGGCAGTTGGTAGGCAGTCTGGAAGACCGCATCGCTTTATATGCAGACAATATCATGCACTTTCTTAGTGACCCATAAACGACGGGTCCTAGGTGCCTTGAGATCCTTCAACTATATGCTGAGGCATCTGGCTTGCGGGATAACACTAGCAAATCTGTTCTGGTATCAGTAATTGGCGATGCAGGGGGGGGAAGACACTAGTGCTCCGACATTCCTACCAAACTGAACTCCTTTATGTACTTAGGGATTCACATCACCTGCCTTCCGGACCTGTCCTGGTGTTTCAATTTTTGCCCTATTACATTGGCACTGGAACGCGACTTACATAAATGGAGCCACCTACCTCTTAACCCGATTGGACGCAATGCGTTGTTTAAAATAATGTGTTTGCCTCTGTATCACTATTTCCTAGTGAACTACCCTCACCCTATTCCCTGAATGTGGTTCCGCTCCCTTACTAAAAAATTAGCTTCCTTCATTTAGATGGGTGGGCGATACCGTGTGGCCTTTGCAGCAGCCCAAAAATCACCATTTGATGGAGGCCTCGGCGCTCCTGACTTTTATGGATATTATCTCACCACTCACCTAGTCCCTGTGAATGAATGTTTACTGAGGGATGGGATGATCCTGCCTACCATCTTGAACTACTTCTTATAGGTTTTGATGGACTTCTTGATTTCCCCTATGGCACCCCTCTGTCCTCTATGGTCCTGTCTTGCACTCGAGATGACGGTACTGTGCTGTAGAGCAGCCCTATACCTCATTCGATGGACACGCCACATCACAGACATGACACCGCTGTGGCATGGCACCTGGCTGGACCAGGTGGCTGACCTTGTGGGCTTTTCCCAAAGGGACTGCATCGGTGTCACCTACCTGGGTGATGTTCTTAAAGGGGGGCTCCTAATGTCATTTCAAGGACTGCAGGACCAATACAGCCTATCACATACGCAAATCTTTCGCTATCTACAAATATGCCACACTTCCTTGACCAATATACCAGCAGACACACAGATCCCTGGAAATAGCCCTCTGGAACTCATGACAGGCCGCCTAGGGAAAGGCGCAATTTTTATGATTAATTGCTCTCTAACGACAAACGCGTTAAATGTCTCTCTCACACCTCCATTGTAAATGGGAGGGCTGGGTAGGTAATCTGGTGACAAAGACTGGAGGGAAGCCTGTCTTGCCCCAAGGGACTAGCTATCTGCTTTGCGCTTTTGCGAATGGTCCAAGTTAACTACCGTCATGCAACATACATATCCCCACCGCGACTGCAGCAGATGGGCCGGGAGCTACATGCTGTATGCTCATGGTGCTACGCCCCAAGTGCTGACTTCTTTCACATGGTATGGTCCTGCCCTCTCCTGACACCTTTCTGTAGTGGAGTGAGTCGGGAGATCTCTGGAGTCCTGGGCCACCACATTGACTTGGGCCCTCGAGAGACACTATTGGGTTTGTTAGAGAGAATTGGCGAGTCTCGTACAGAGAGAACATTTGGTGAGGTGGCATCCTTAGTTGCCAAGAGAGACATTGCTCAATCCTTGAGGTGTGGCAGAAGGGGGTCGATTGGTGTGTGCGCCAAGAGCAACCAATTTATATAGGGGCCCATGGCTGCCCTCAAAAACTTGAGAAAACATGGGGGGTCGATATACTTATCATGGACTGCCTTTGTAAAGATATTTTTAGGCTGGAAAGTTGTTGGTGTTCGATGATCGGATCCAGAAATCTGATTTCACTGATTCTAACTATATATCTTGAAACAAACGAGAATGGAACAAATAAATAGCGTTGGGTTAGGTAATTGAATAGAGGATACAGGGGTGAGCGAGTTACAGAGGAAGGCTCTTAATCGACCCGATAATAGAATAAATAACTCAGAGAGAGATAGTTATAGTGCAGCAGTGTACAGCCCGAAGGGGACTGATTTGACCCCCAACTCTGACATCCTGAAATTACTTCCTGCCACATGCCCCTACGTTCTAGTTTTAGCTGGTGTTCCTGCCCTGAAAAGGGATCAAAATAAATCCTGGTATAATCTTAGGAATAAAGCTGTTGACTGGCTTTCTAAGTACAAAAAGTTTAACCCTAACAAAAGAAATGAAATCCTGATGGTGCGCAGGGTAGGGTGGGTGGGGGATTCTCCAAAGGACATACAAGGATACTGTATTGTTGTAAATTTTAAACACCCTCACGTAGTACGTACCTTATTGAAAGCACATGAGGAGATGCCAACCCAGAGTACCAACATCTATGCCCTACCATTAGGATATTTCTATAAATCGGCTGAAATTGGAACAAATAATAAGCATGGCAAATTCTTATTCCCAGAAACTTTTAATAGCTTCCAAGAGTTATCATCCTTGGAGGCGGTAGATTGACTGCAACCGAAAGATGTTATTGTAAACGAATCCTATGCAGTAAAGAGGGAATTAGAGGGGCTAAACAAGGTACTAATTAGGAATCACTGCAAAGAAACGGAAGTAGGGGGAGTATGTAGTGTGAGTGAGAATGTGTTATTATTTCCAATAGTTAACGAAATTTCTGAGGGCTCACATGCAAGCGAGGCCAATCCCATAGATAATATATTCAGTGATGGGTCCATGAGAGTTGTAAGCTCTGGGGACCATGTTGATTTAAAAGTGATTTCATGGAATATAGGGTGCCTTAAAAGGAATGCCAGGGATCCTGAATGGAATGACTATATTGAAACGAGTGATATCTGTATCCTACAGGAGACCTGGGCAATAAAAACTCCACACAGGGTAGGATACAAAACTTTTTATATAGCAGCTGTCCCATCTGTAAGAGGAAGGCCCCGGGGCGGCTTAGTTATATGGGTAAAAGTGACCCTTGATATCAGAGTCACACAATTATGCACAGACTCCCTAGATATACTTGGAATAAAAATATTACCAGGGATAGAAGGGTGCTGCATATATATAATATTTATAATAGACCAGGCCTGACATCCAAGGAATCACCGATAATAGAACAAATGGATTCTATTTTAAATCTATTAGACACAAGTATAAGTATAGTAATAGGTGGTGACCTCAATTGTAATTATGAACCCATCATAGGGCTCGGAAACATCTTAGAAGACGAAGATAGTGCTAACAAGATCCCCATAATGTACAATTGTAAAACTGTCTCATGCACTGTGCTAGCACTCCAAATTATGAGATTAATGGTAGGGCATGGGTTGAGGGCATGTAACGGTCGTCTTCCATCAGATGTACCAAAGGCTCCAACCTTTTACGGAAGTACTACCCAAAGTAAAATAGATTATATAATTCTATCTTTTGTTATTTGGCCATATGCAGTAGATTTAAAGATCATACAAAGAGTAGAGAGCGACCATCGTCCGCTCGAACTTGTTCTAAAAAGTAGACTGTTGCCTAGTTCAACAGAGAGCAACAGCATAACCCGTAAAAGCCCAGATGACATCATAGTAAGTAAGAATCACTGTTCAGTTAAATGGGCACATATGCTGGAGCATGGCAAAAAACTGGCAAGCGTTTATAATGCACTTGCCAATACCTTTTGTAACTATACTACTATGGAAATGGAAAGGAACACATTTTTAGATCTACATAAAGGTTTCTTTAAAGCACTCGTCCCGCTAGTAACAAAAAAAACTTAAACTGACCGGAAAAAGTGGACATCCACAGTCGACGGGGAAATCTTGGTATAACAAGGATTGTCGTACTGCTAAGGCTGAACTAGTACTAGCCATAAAAAGTAATAATATGCTGAGAGTCAAAGAAGTCAGACTAAAATACAAGAGAGCACTAGAGAATGCCAAAGCACAATGGGACGATGAGATTTGGTTTCATTTGCTCAAAGCTGCTAAGAACAATGACCAAATGTCATTTTGGAAATGTGTGGCCAAAGAAAATAAATAAGAAAACGGCTCTAGGGATGTTTATCTTGATGAGACCACCTAGATTGAACATTTTACTAAGTTGTATGGAGCTCCTGAGATTTAAAGCTCTCTTCTTAAGGATGAGTCATTGCTAAGTCCTAGTGAAGGCAACCTAGACTTTGATTTACAAGAAACAACTCTGGCTATTAACCTAGTTAAAAACAGTAAAGCCCCAGGACTAGACAAAATTCCATGAGATTTATACAAACATGATACCTGCGTCTGGGGCCCCTATATTAACTGTTTATGTAATTTTCTAGCCGCAGGTGCAGACCTACCAGAGACATGGAGGGGGGCGGAAATCATTTGTATTTTTAAAAAGGGCGATAGGAGCGATACTGCGAACTATCGCCCAATCAGTTTAATCAATGTTTTGCAAAAGATTTACGCAAGGCATATTTTAAATCGTATTTATATTTGGATTGAGGACAAAGCAGTCAAAATTTCAGGCAGGATTCAGGGCCAAAATAAGTACCATAGACCAGGTGTTTAGGTTTTGTTGCTTGTGTTAGAAGTATGTAAATATAAGGAAGGGTCATTTATACGTAGCGTTTGTTGACCTCAGGGCTGCGTTTGATCTTATCCCTAGACATTTGTTATGGAAGACACTTAGTTGCCAAGGGCTACCAGCCAATCTTTTGGAACAGATTATCAGATTGCATGAAAACAACTATGCAAAGGTTAGGTGGGGCCCGAGATGCGAACTAACTAGTCCCATCTCCATAAAAAGGGGGTTCGTTGCGCGCACTGCATTGCATTTTGTGATGCATTTTGTGATGCAGTGCACTCAACGAAATTTGTTTTATTTATTTATATGTTTACTTACCTGTTACCCTCCGTAATCCATACATTACTACCCCCCACCCTGCCCCTCCCCCTCCCCACGTCACCGCCCGGCCAGTACTCCCACTACCGGCCGCGGCTGCATGAATATCTCTTTCTTTCTCCTTTCTTACATCAAAAGTAAATGCTTTGTCTTTAATTCTTGGCGTGTGTGCCGTGAGGTCAGATAAAGGGGTGGCAGGCAGGAGCTACTCTTTTTGTAGTTTTTATAGCGCAAAACGGACCCAAGAACATTAGAGTGCTTTCCAACAGAACCAGACTGAGTTACACTTTGTTTAGGCAGGGAGGGATAAAGAGATTTGGCCAAGATCACAGAAAGTCGGTCTGAAGCTGGGATTCAAATCTGGTTCCCCGTGTTTGAAATTTGGAATCTCTAGCTTCTAGGCCTCACCTCCGCTAATGAAAATTCAACTTGTTTGGGCACGAGGGTTCAAAAGGACCTTAAACTGACCTCAAGCCGGGTTTCAGCTTATATTGACCCTCCCACCGCTACGGCACTGAGAGAAGATTTTGTATGAACAGTAAATTCACAAGCAAATTCTACCTTTACTATACGGTAAATTATCCCAGTACCGTTCGATTAAGATAAACCCCAAGCCAGGTAAGGCATTTTTTCCAGTCGTAAAACCACAAGGAATTGGCAATTCTTTGGGGTTTGACCAGCAGTGGCCCGTGCAGATAAGAGTGGTGGGCCGGGATGGGGGGGGGGATTCGCCAGACGACAACAAGGGGAAATTAAATAGTTAATTAATTTTTCCTTGTCATCGTCAGTCGAAATCCCAGCAAACTCCCCCCCCCCAACCCGGACCACAGCTTTTACCTGCACGGGCCGCTGCTGGGTTTCACACATACATTTGCTGCCAAGTGCCGACCGCACCGGGCGTTGACTTTGGGTAGGGGCGTCGTTTTTGAAAATGTATACTATAATTTTAAAGGTACCTGCTTTGCCTCCAGCAATTTTCAGACCTTAATTAAAATGTCAAGATAAGTCTGGTGATTAATTGTCTTCCTTGAAAGAGACCACAGGTTTGTCTAGTGGAAGTTTTGACCCGTCTTAAGGTAGCGCAGAGGGTTAAAATGCCTGCTTCCAAGAACGTGTACTATGCAGATAACGAAGTGCATATAATGTAAATAGGTCAGTGGGTTTCTGCTTCTGTCAGAGAGAACCATTTTGTTACTTGTCGTTTAGAAGTCAAAATCCTAATATAGAACATTGAGCGATTAACTGTCATCCTAGAGCTGCATGCAAACTGCAGGGTATATGTTAGAGCTATAGTTTTTTCGCCCCCTCTTTCATCATCCTCATCTTGTGAAAAGGGTTTATTTGGGTAGAAAACAATTCTTATTATGAAAGAGAAACCCTAACACTGATGTAACGGTTTAACCCGTTCAATGCCTCAGACGGCCCCGGCCGTCCGATGTCACAGTGGGCATGTGCGGAGGACGGCCGGGGGCTGTCCAAACCACGCCCACTCATTATTTCTCCCACACCGCTAAAAAATTTGACCCGCGGTCAACGGCTTAAATTCTGAATTTGTGCTTTTCCAGAATAAGGACTCAAACTATATTACCTACTAGTATCGATGACATGTCACTCCTACACTACACCTTGTAGTCCTATCTGATGTAACATTTCCTATAAACTGATTTATACACACATATGATTGTCTTTGTGCAATGTGTGTGTGGTGTAAAGTGCTCTGACACCGTAGACTGGTATGAGTGGTGCTATAAAACTAAATGGCAATGTTAAAGGGTGTTAGTGAGGGAATCTGTGGCAGAGGTGGTCATTGGGGGGCGCCAACATTGTCGCACAAGGCGCCTCCAGCGCTAAAACTGGTCCTGTTTTCAACTGCCAGGGGAGGGAGGGAGTGGGGGAATTAGGTTAGTGAAGGGTAAGGTGATTTCTTGCTTTGGTGGGTATTGTTTGCTCTCGCTGCGTGCAAAAAAAATAAAAAAGGAACGGAGAATGAGGTTTATTTCTTGCTGCAGCCAAAGCCACATGCTTTTCAGACACACAGAATTACCAGCCGGAAAACCCCAGTGTGGAAAAATCTAACGTCTCGGAATCAGGGAGAGCGAAATCCCATACGTTCATTTCGCACCACACGACTCGTAACCGGGGCCAAGACATAAATAACGGTGGAGAAACTCGATGGTGCTGGGAGGCGATAAGAGGACCCCACAGACGGGGACAGTGTGCTGCTGGACCGACTTACAAAGGCCGCGCGCTGGTCGTTGGGTCCACTCTCCCCCAGAGAAGGAGAGGGCGGGAGGAGGGCAATAGGTTGAGCTGCCTGTCCTGTTTGTTTGAGCGCCTCCCTTCCCAGCAGTGATAAGCTGCGGCGACAGATGCACGCTATTGATCGCATCCTGTCCGGAGGGGGACTGATGGCTTTTTCCCAACCCTATTTAATTGAAAATGAGATGGATGGAAGGGTTTCTGAGAGCCTGCCCCTCCCCCGCAAACCTGCCTCACTCACCTCGCCCCATCCCTGCAAGAACCTGTCTCCCCCGTGACCTTAAATCATGACCCCGTCTCCACTGATGTATGGATCCCACAGTGCAGGGTGCACACGGAGACCGTTCAGCAGGAAACACGAGGCGGATTTTTTGAATCACAATCTTTCCCTGCATTTCAGGATGTTTTGGAGGTCAAAGCACCACTTTCAGTGAGAGGGGAGGAGGATCATCGCTGTATCAGTTTTAGAGAGATGTGATGTCACTGCGTCATTTTTAAGCAAATAGGGGTTATTACCTGGGGGTAGGGTGACTAGATCGTGCGACCCAAAAACCGGGACATTGCAAAAATAGAGAAAGGACTACACATTTATATCAATAAAGTGGCAAAGAATGACAGCCCTCATCCTCATAGAAACACAGAAGGAGCACTAAGAAGATAAATAAAATGTAATTTGTAAAACCAGCATAATACCTGTTAATTAAATTGCTTACTTATAACACCCGCCTACTACTAGCCCTGCTTTGGAACACCTAAAAAGTGTCTCTCACTGTTTTCAGTTTACCCTCTCAAAAAACATGGGTCATGAGCCACTTTTACCGAAATCTGCCAGGACAACTGTTGAAAAACTGGGACGGTCCTGGCAAATCCGGGACACCTGGTCACCCTACCTGGGGGAGAGGTTGTGGCCTTAGGGCCAGAGCTTCCGACTTTGGAGCTGGGGAACCAGGTTCGAGCCTCGGCGTTGGCTCAGCTTTCTGTGATTCTGGGTACATCACTTACCAAAAATGAATGTTTTCTTGTGTAACGTGACTGGTGCTCATGTAAAGCGCTCCAATACCTTTGGGTCGAGTTTTGCGCAATACAAATCTGCACAAAAATAAATAAAAATTACACAGCTAACAAAACATAGCAGTGGGTTAATGATTCTGCCACAGAGATATACGTGTACTCTAAGAGGCATTGGGTTCAGTCCTAGCCAGGGCAGTTTTAACAGCGTTATAGGCCTCCAGCCAAAGCAGTGCACTGGGCCCTGTCTACACAACCACTCACAGGATTAAAAATGTTTAACAGAAAATTTGTGTCAAATTCTGGTCTGCATATGGCCCCTATTCTCTTATGGCCCCAGGGCAACTGCCCAGCGTACCCAAGCGTTAAGATGGCACTGGTCCTAGAGTGGCCCACTCACTCTTTCCTAATTCCCAAGTTGATAAAATGATTACAATTGAGTTTGGTAATAATAACGACCTTTCTGAAGCGACAAGACTCTGGCATCATATAATATTGACTACCACAATATTGTGAAGGTAATTTATAGTTAATTATAAATCTCCTATTCATAATTGCACATATCTGTACCTTGACAATATGTGTATTGTCAAGGTATGCAGGTGTGGACTTACGAATAGTTACGAATAGTACATCTATACTTATTTCTGCGTATGTACCTTTAATGACTTTGCAGGTCGTTGTTCTGGAGTGAATATTTTCGTATTTTATGCTGGGTATTCGGACATTCAATCCAGTTTTAGATTCACTTTAAGGTCCTGAGGATCATTCACTGTATCAATTTCAGGAAAATAAGCGAACATTGAATTCAATTCAGAAAAATGTGGTCACATTGTATACGTTTCAGTGAAATGTGAGGTGATGGCATTAATCTAAGGCTGATGTGTGTGGGAGATGTGTGGCTCAGTATCGATTTCACAGAGAAGTGGAACATCACTGAATTTTAGTGAGCTGTTGGCCACAAAATACATTTTCAGGGAGATGTGGGTCACTGTGTCAGAGCCGTTCTTTACAGTGATAATTTTAGCGCACATCAGGATCAAGGAGTTCAATACACAATCAGAGGTTCCCACAGATCCAGGGCTCATTCGAAGGACGAGAAATTGACGCTTTAGGGATATAAATGTGATGATCTTAATTTCTTTCCCTCCCTTTATCTGTGTTTAATAATTTCTTTATTTAAATATTTTATATTGCAGGCATGCGGTCAGAAGCCTCTACCAGTGCTAATGTTAATTGGTGCCTAAACTATAGCTCCCTCCTTAACTACAAGGTGGTACCTGAAGAAGAATCAGAGAAGGTTATTCCAATCATTTATCACTGGCTCATAACGTTGTAGGGTTGGAATTTAGGCCCTTCGTCTTCCAATGAATGAAAGAGAGTTTTTGTGAAGCGTGAGCAGCAACCCGAAAAGGGTGTCCCAGTGCTGAAAAACAGAGTGGGGTCAAGCTGGGAAGGAATGTTAGACGGTGGCAAACAGCTAGGTTTTGAGCTATTTTGAAAGCAGGTTTCATATTGATTCAGGCAGAGATTGGGAGGATATGTGTGATCCACGGATTGGCAATGAAGCAGGTTGGAATTAAAGGTGTTGTATAGCGTTTTAGGACCCTAGTGAAATTTTCCTGATTTATGCCCTTATATAGGTATAATTCACACTACCCTTATATAGGCATAGAAATCGTACCCATATTTAGACATAGCTCATGCAGTCCTAATACAGGCATGACTTCTTCCACTGGTTCCAAAAAGCCACAACGATTTCTTGGAATACTCGGCTTCAGCAGTCAGGGACATCCCCTTTCTTGAATATTGATTTGTCCTAGAAATCATGGCGTTTTCAAAGAACTACCGTTCGCCCACACTTTCTCCAGCAAACACAAGGTGGTTTGGAGCAGTTGGACTATCTACTTGCCTGATGCAGCTCGTTACAGCAAGTGCCGAAGGAAGCCGACCCTCCAGCTGACGCACTGACAGAGAGGCTGCCTTTCTCTCGCTGAGAATCCAGCTCCAGTGTTTCCAAGCTCCCCTTGCGGGGTGTTGGGAAATCGAGTCCGGAGACAGAGATACCAGACCTCCTTCATTCTAAAACCAAGGTACGGAGCTGATTAGACCCTAAGAGAAATCTTGGATAGATTCTTGGCAAAGAAACTAAACCTTTACTACACCTCACTTACTACTTCCCTCGTTCTAGACTTAGGTTAGGTACATTGGGGTAGGCGTATTTTAGAAGCACCAGTTAAGTACTTTTAGTCTTTGTTATTTATTTATGTATTTTATGGCTTGGAAACCATACCATGCTTTTACAGTATTATTTTATAATACTCTTCTTGCTGTACGCATTATACTTTACAGCCAGTATTACAATTGTAGCAGTTCATTTCTTCTGCATGAGAAAGAAGACTGTTCAATAAATACTTTTATTGAAAATGCCCGTCTCTCTATTTCTCTGCACCTCTGGTGAAACGAAGCATGCACGATTGACTGAGTGAAATATCTATCTATTGTTTCCACGACTCTAAAGATACGTTTTATCTTTGGGAAACAAAGTTGTCATGTTTATGCGGTTGTCAGAAACGAATCCCTTCTTGTTTATTCGAGAAAGTTTCTAGTGACCTCTGAGCTAGCTGGCACTCACAATTAAGTCTAATATATTCGATAGAGACCTAGTCGACCTAAGTCCTACATCACATCTATAGGATATATTATTCCAATGCGCAGAGCCTATTGGGAATATAGGAACTACACTACAAAGGATCTGAAGGGGCAAGAAGGACAGTATAGTTGGAGCACACCTATGAGGATAACTAGGTCCTCTCTTGGGAAATGCTATATGGGTGATCATAAGGGCTTTAGAATGTATCCTTTCTGCCCAGGAAGTCAGCGTAGCACCTTGAGATGATGAGTGACTGACTAGTGCCGGGGAACCTCAATACTGTGTCTGGCTGCCACGTTTTGCACTAGTTAGAGATGGTGTGTAAGATATTTGGGAAAGACCAACATACAGGGGATTGGTATAGTTCTGTTTTGCGGGTGTCAGTTGGCAAAATGTCCAAGATGTTTTTCAGAAAAACAAAACAGGTAGCCACAAAAGCTGAGATTTGAGGGCGAAAAGATAAGTTGATAGCAAATTTGACCCTCAGATTCCTAGCCGCATAGGTAGGAGCGAGAACTGTACCAAGCTCAGGTGGCCTTCATGATAGGAACCAGATGGAGTTAGATGAGCCACAGATCAGAATCTTTTTTTTGTAGTTTAACTCCAGAAAGCTATTTTTCATCCAAGAGGCACCAGCTTTGAGGGAATGTTTAAAATAGTCTTCAGCCAGCAGAGGATTGTCCTCCAAAGAAAAAACCAATTGTGTGTCATCCGCACAGGAGATGACACAGAATTCAAATGTGTGAACAAGTTTAGCTAGTGTGGCCTTATACGCATTAAAAAGTTTGAGGCTGAAGGATGTGCCTTGTGGTTCCCCGTATTTGAGAGTAGAAGAGAAAGAAAAAGGAGGAAGAGAGTCTGGTTGGTATCTATTAGTAAGGAAAGGGTAGCTCCTTTGCAATGCAGAGCCACAAATACCTATGATCGCAAGTCTTTGCAGTAGCCTGGCATTGGACACAGTGTCAAACGCTGCTGACAAATTGATGAGCACCAAGGTGATGCACAGTTTATGCCCAATGTAGCCTTTTAAGTGCTCAGATACCGCAGGTAAGGCTGTTTCTGTACTGTGCTGTGGACTGAATCCTGACTGTGAGACATGGAGAAGTGAATGTAGCTCCAGTTAACAAGAGAGTTGAGTATTGACTAACTTTTCTAACATGTTAGAGGTCGCGAGGGGAAGGGATTTAGGCTTGAAGTTGGCCAGGCCAGCAGTGTCTGCAGATTACTTGGGCCTGGTTCTAAACATGGGGATGGATGCCTTTGAAAGGGCGTTGTTAAAAATTGCATTCAAGAAAGAGATTTATGATATTGACTGCCACAGTCAAGATGTGGGGTTGGCAGGGGTCCAAGAGTGAGCCCGATTTACAATCTAGAATAGCCTTATCGGATTCATCCAAAGAAATTAAGTGAGAGGCAGAAGTGGCCTTGGCACCTAAAACCGTCAGATTGAGCATCAAAATTACGAATATTTTGGCAACATTGTCTCCCAACAACCCAGAGAGGTTCTCATAAAGCAGGAGCAACGGGGTACTCTGAAGCTGACAGGCTGTTAGCGTGAGGACGGACTTAACAATACTGAAATCTCTTGTGGGGCATTTTTAGACGTTTAGGTTTATTAGAAAACAGTCTGCCCTGGCCTGTTTGACAAGTTTGAGATCGTTTTTTGATGCAGGTTTATACTATGGTTTATCATGGGAATCATGGTTACTCATCCATTTTGTTACTAATGCTTCACATTTCAGTTTTTCTTCCTGTAGTTCGTTATAGAACCAAGGGGCCATGCGTTCTTGGCGTCTTTAACTTTGAGATAGGTGTTTTTATTGATGGCAGACGTAAGACAACTGTTGAATTAACTGCCATCATCCAAAATATTGCCACTTAGAGCTGCACACAGCTGTTTCCTGTGGGTTGCTATTAGAGGATTAAAAGGAACTATGAAATAGTCAGATGAGTTAAAAGGTAATGATCATGATACTTGTATAAGCAAAGTTTACAACGGTCATGTGCCCTCCTGTATGTATCTTGTGCATGACCAATTGTGGAAGATTTAAAGCTACTAAAAAATCCAAAAGAGACCTGGAATGAGGGTTGTTGGTATCCTCGGCGTGCATGCTCAAAAACCAAAAGTTTGGTCTCAGTTAAACTTAAGACCAAAGCTTAAGTTGAACTGACACTAACGTCTAACTTTACTACTCGAAAATTCCCTTTGTCAATACCAAAAGATGGAAAGTTATACTTTGGTCTCAGTTTACCTTTGTGAATCGGGCGCTATGTTTTTAATGCCCTATCAACCCCTTCCTTCCACTCTCATCTTCCTTTCAGCCTCTGCCACCAATCCACCATAACCTCCCCCCAACCACCATCAACTTGGGACCAGTAAGGCGGAGCAAAGCTGTGGGTGATTCAGGTGAGCTGAGGAAGGATTGGAGATGATGTGTTCAAAGGCCAGTATCTGCTCCTATGTAATAAGGCAAAGATGGACCTATGAACACAACGGGGACTCCATGCTGCCCTATTGTCGGCTGCATGTCAGAATTTCAATAACAAAAATATCATTTGACATAAATATAATGGCCTGGATACTCTTTACAATGATAGTGCTCCAAAGAGTATAGATTTTGTATTACGAATTCCAATAGGGGAGATATTTTTGTAGACGTTGTTTAGGACACAGTATGTCAGATGATGTTAAAGTCATGATATTCTGGTACTGGGCCTCATTTTAATCACCAGCTGCCTTGAGGGTGCCTGATGTTTTTCTACCCCTGCTGTTATCCAAGTAAAGGCTGACTCTGATTGCTATAACTTAGTCCTGGGTTGAACTAGCCTGAAGGACAATCCGGCAGCACCCCAAGAGCTGGTCTGACAGATCAATGTATGGGCTAGTTTCTTGGCTGTTTGTGGGCCTGTTTTATGGTCTGGTGGGCAGGTGTTTACTGTAGATTTCTCTGTTATCACAATCATTGCGTGCTTACAGCAAGCACAAACGCATGCAGTTTCCAATACATTCAAATACTATTTTACAGCATGGCTTTAGAAGTTTAAAACTACCCCTAATTGCAAATGTGGCCATTGTTTTAGCTATCTGATTAACTAATAGGGGTCACTTTTAATTTGGTGCCCGGGCCTATCTTCTGATCCAGTCCGCCAACCCTGAATAATCCTCAAAACAACTACGTTCTTGTAAGATCAATGCTGTGTTTTAAATGGAGCGTTAGGATCCATCTTACCTGGTTATTTGGTGGTTGGTGTTTGTAACAGCTGAGATTTGGTGTGCAACTGAGAGATCAATATCACACTACATCCCAGGATTTTTTAGTGAATTGCTTGTGAGCGAATACTAGATCTGCAGGCTATATGAATGGCATGTTGCCATATGGGGTATCTTCAGTTATGGATATTTTGAAATTCAGACCATTCAAATGATGGACTTCATCCTTTATCCGGAAGTAGGCGTGTTTTAGGAATCATTCATTGTTGTTTTGTTTCTTGAGTTCGTGGTAACTTGGATGAATGTTATCTGCATTCATTTCGAATTTAATTTTGTGGAATGGAATAACCCGAGCCAGAGGTCTTGAGTAGATGATAGTAAATGGTACAGTGTGAAAGACATGTGGGACACCCTATGTTGTGGTTTCATATGCTACCACAGAGTTTCTGGTTTGTGTGAAGAAGTACACACATGCATACTGCACTGTTAACTCAGTGGAATGGAACCAAGAGCAGCACTGAAGACATGTGCCAGTTTCTCTAGTTCAATTGTCCAGGCACTCCTGAAGTAGTATGTTCTAGGTGTTGCAGTAGTGTCAGAGGTGACAACATTACAGGTGAATACTAAGACCAAAGAACGCCCTGCTCTCTGAGTTGGAGTCATGGTCAGTTAGAAACATTCTAGTGATTCTAAACTTGAATGTATCTGTATCCTGCTTGTTATTCGGGATGTCTACCCAAGGTTAAAGTTGCCTACCAGGAGAATGTTGTTTGACAGCAGATGGGCAGACTTCATCTGTGATACCCTCCAGGAAGAAGAAGAGGCAATGACCAGGTTTGCAGTGCACTAACACAGGGATAATCTGAGACTGATACTCCCTAACATATTCAGGAATCATGAAAGATCAGATCTTAGCCACCGCCTCATTCTATTTTTCATTGGGATTTCACCCTTGATAGTGGATTTGGGTTGCTCAGCTTAGTGCCCTCTGGGAGAAGCTATAAGAAGCAATGTAGATATTTTTGCAATATAAGGATGGGGTGTTCTCTAACTCCACATGGACCTTCTGTATGTACTTAACATTCTTTCCAAAAGTGTTTACTGATCACTAGAGTTCCTGATACCACTTTGAAACACCCACCATTCAAGGTCTTTGTTAGGCCAGGCCTCTTTAGTGTGCTTTTCCACTGTCTTTTTGCTTCTGACCTCCTGTTTTGAATGTGTGCTGCATTTTTGTTCTTGCTGGTTTTAGAACTCTAGGGTACTATACAACTTATGATCAGGGCTGAGTGCTCCCTGTGTAAATTGTGATAGTTATTGGTTATCCATGATTGGCATATTTGATTTACTGTTAAGTCCCTAGTAAAGTGCACTGTGTGTGCCCAGGGCCTGTAAATCAAAAGCTGCTAGTTAGCCTGCAGCACTAATTGTGCCACCACTTGAGTAGCCCTGCAACTATGTCTCAGGCTTGCCACTGCAATGTCTGTCAGTACAGTTTTAAACTTCCATGTCGACCTGGCAAGTGCACCAACTTGCCAGGCCCAAACCTTCCCTTTTACTACATGTAAGGTACCTCTTAGGTAGGTCCAAGGTAACCCCATGGGCTGGGTGCAGTGTATTCAAAAGGTAGGACATGTGCTGGTGTGTTTTACATGTTCTTATAGTGAAATACTGCTAATTTTGTTTTTCACTATTGCAAGGACTATGTATCCCATAGGTTATCATTGGAGCTTCCTTGTAGCCTTTTACAAGTCTAACTTCCAATTGGGAGGGGCTAAAGATTTGGGGTTTGGTGTCCCTGAAATCACAATTTTAAAATACATCTTTTAGTGAAGTTGGCTTTTAAATTGAGTGTTTGAAAATGCCACTTTTCGAAAGTTGGCATTTTCTTGCTTTACCCTTCTGTGCCTCTACCTGCCTGTGGAATCCACGTCTGGTTTAGAATGACAGTTTGACTATTTGTGCATTCACTCTAGACAGTCACACAAAGGGATCTGTGGTGTGCCTTGCATATCCTGATGGCCCATCACCAGGCTAATGGGTCTTCCTGAGCTAGAGTGGTGGGAGGAGTTGTCACTGGCACCGGAATGGGGTTGTGCCTGTCCTCACAGAAAGCTGTTTCCACCCCCACCCCCTATAATGGGTCTGGAGCCACGTCAGGGAAAGGCAGGGTCTTGTGCACTACAATGACTTTCCTTTGAAGTTTGCCTATTTCAAAGGCAGAAACTAGTATAAGTACTGGAGCTGTGACACTATAACTTTGGAACACTTCTGGACTACGAGGACAATCTGCCAAGAAGAAGAGCTGGAGAAGCTGTAGGAGAGGAACTGCCAATCTGCTTGCTGCTGTGTTGTGTTGGTCTACTGCTTGCAGCTTCCGTCTTGGGTAGTTGAAAAGGACTGGACTTTGCTTTTTGTATTCTGCTTGCCAAGGTTCCCCAAGAGCTTGTGTGTGCTTGCCTCCTGTTGAGAAGTCTCAGGGCCATCCAATACTTTACCTGCAGCCCCATAACTCCTCTGCTTAGAGTTCTGACCTGCCAAGTGCTGCCAATTCCAGTTCCTGGCCTTTTGGAGGTGGTTTTGCTGCAAAGAGAGAGAAAATCTGTGCGCCTAAAAATCCAAAAGAATCGCCGCGGTGTGGCTGAAGAATTGTTGCAGCACCTGCTGTGTTGCTGAAAGATAACCACAGCCCGATTCCTGATTCCTGTTCTCCGACATCCAAGGCACCCCCTCCAACTCCAACGCAGGTGCTGCTGTGTGGCTGAAGGAATCGACATATCACCTGCTACGTGGCTGGAAAATCAATGCAGCGCCTGTCTTGCCGCCGCATTGACCCAGCGTGTATGGATTTTTGATGCATTGGACCGGACATGTGCACCAAAATCTCCATCAACATAGCCTCTCAGTACAGACTTGAGGCCATGTGTAGGGAAATTGATGTTTCACCTACCCTAGTAGTAAGGAATCGATGCAACGCTTCTCCTGCTGTGCAGAAAGAACTGGGTGCAAGGCTTTCCCCAACCACCCCTTTATTCAATGGGAGCCGGTGTTCATGTTCTTAACACAGGCTCCCATTGAAGTCAATGGTAGTCTGACCGAATCAGATGCATACGGATGCATTGTAATCGTTTGGTCGGACTCCCCGGATCTGAGTCGTCTGGAAAGTATTCCGGAACCGATTCAGTCGGTATGCTTTCTGAACAAGATCGGAATCGGACCCAATGTCTCCAAGTAAGTATTAATTGCATTTAAAATAGAGAAGAAAATATTTGTAACTTGAAATTTTTTATTTAAGAAACAATATCTAACAAACTGTTTAATGTTTCTCTTTTTAAACAGATTTCCAACTTTCTATTACACACCAACAAAAACTACACATCTAACACCATAACCTAAAGTAAGTATAGTTAAACAACAACTTTAAACTTACCACACATCAACGGCAAAAAGTGGTAACCACTCAAGAGTCGTCAAACACTAAAGCTATATTGTAGTGTAGTTCCTATATTCCCTTTTTTTTATTTTTTATTTTTATTGAGATGATTCAAGTATTTAAGGTCATTACATTACATATATCATTGCATATATCCATTCATTAAACAGTCATTATACAATAAGGATAAATATTCAGAATAAATAGACACCTCATCAGTGATACATAGATATTAAAATCGGGGTGTTTAAAAGGGGTAATAAGGCAAGATTAAAAGAAAACACGAATATACATATAGACCAGACAGTCTTATACATTTTTTCATCTTGTATCTTCAGTGTCTAGATTCCCTCCATTTTCTAACTGGAGCCCATATATTCCTGCCTAATTCACGTTTTTTCTTCCCCTTAAAATCATATAGGCATTCTTCAATGTTATGCATTCCTAAAAACCTTGAGAGCCATTGTTGGAAGGTGGGCGCATAAGAATCTTTCCATCCAGCTGAAATTAAAAGACGTAATATAGCCACAGAGATAAAAACAAGAGCTTCCGCACCACCTTCTGTCTTCAGTTTCCCATTGATGCCCACTAAGACCACCGTAGGGGATAGAACGATGTTTTGTTCTAGCAGCCCCTCCAAAAATAGCTGTATCTCCTTAATAATTGGTGTCAAGCTCGGGCAGTTATAAAGCATATGAAGTAAATCTGCCGGTCCCGTATTACACCTAGGGCATCTATCATTATCTCTCACTCCCCAGGCAAACAGTTTTGATGGAGTAAAATACAGGTTAAAAAGGGTCTTATAATGTTGAGCCCTTAGGTTTGAGGAGCGAAATATCTTTTTATTTAATACTATGGCTAAATCAAGGTCTACATCTGGGTCCCCTAGTTTATGAGCTAGAGTGGTTTCGATCTTATCCATGTCATCCTCTAGTTCCTGCAGAAGATTACTATAGCAAATTTTAATTTTACTTCCTCCTTTTATCAGATATTCGACTATTGAATAGCTCACCAGAGGAGATAGCCTGGGCCTAAGTGATCTAATTGTTTGAGTCAGTTGTGCATATAGTAACCATTGGCTAGATGGAAGCCCACATTTATGTTGCAGTGTGTTAAAGTCGAGAATCTCGTCCCCTAATACAACATCGCCAAGACATTTAATTCCCTGCTCCCTCCAAAATCGACTATTACTATTTTGGCCTAAATGGGCAAAAGTATTAGATTTCCATATATCAGTATTAGCATGAACTTTTGGAATATTTAAGTATTTCCCGACCAGCTTCCAAGTTCCCCATACACCCATCAAAACCTTATATCTGGATCTCTTATAAAATCTCCTTTCAACCTCACACATCAGCAATCCCACTGCCTTCCGACCAACTAAAAGCTCATAGATAGTGGGGATTGTTTGAAGATCAGGCGGAGGTTCTGGTATTCCAACATCATGTTTAAACAGTATATTCATTTGAACTAACAAACATGTCCAATGATAGAGCCTAATATTGGGCATTGCCAGGCCACCCCTCTCGAGTGGTAGAGACAGACGTGCCATCGACCTTCTAACTCTCCCATACTGCCAAATGAATTGGATAAATGTTCCTTCAATCTTCCTAATTGTCCCCTCTTCCAACAGCAATGGTATAGAGCGGAAGAGGTAGAGCAGCTTAGGAAACATAGTCATTTTAATAACATTTACCCTGTCGATCAATGATAAATGTAGCACGTCTATCCTCCTAAGCTCCCTCTCAATTGACTCCAACAATGGGTGATAATTATCCGGAATGATCTTATTAACATTGGCATTCACCCTTATCCCCAGGTATACTGCTGCATCCACATATCTATGATCTAGTTTAATGATGTTATTTGTGCAGATGATCTGTGTCTTTTCCTCATTCAAGCGATATCCTGACTGTGCACCAAAATCCTTAGCCAGTTGACTTATCTCCACCATTGCTTGTTGAGGGGCAGTTGTAATAATTGCCAGATCGTCGGCATATGCCAAGATTTTAGTAGTGTAGCCATTGAGTTTCACCGGGATGATCTGTTCAGACATCAGAATTATTTGGATCAAGGGGTCTATATACAGTGAAAATAGTATCGGAGAGCAGGGGCAGCCTTGTCGGGTACCCCTTTTAATTATTATTTTATCCGAGCTTTGTCCCATGACCATAACCCTTGCAGTCGGATAACTATACATAGCCTTAATTGCCTTCAAGCTCTTCTTCCCAAACCCCCTTCCGACCAAGATCCCCCATAGGCACTCCCATGTCACACGATCGAATGCTTTCTCAGCATCTAGAAGGATCATGGCCATATCCTCACCCCTGGCAGCATAGGCATCGAACAAGGCTATAGCACGTGTTATATGATCTGCAGTGCCACGACCTGGCACAAACCCATGCTGCCAAGGGGAGACCAACCGACCAATAATCCTTCCCAACCTTTTCGCGCAAATCTTAGAATATAGTTTTGTATCTGAATTGATAAGGGAGATCGGACGATAGGAGCCTGGATTATTTGGGGGTTTTCCTTTTTTGTGAAATATGACGATGTTTGTCTCTTTCCAAGTTTCGGGGATTAACCCTGAACACACTATACCATTAAATAAATCCAGCAAAATTGGGGCGATTTCCTCCTCTAGACACTTATATAGCTCCAGGGGGATCCCGTCAGGTCCCGCTGCTTTACCAGCAGTTAGTTCCTGAAGCGCTGTCTTTGTCCCTGTTAAAGTCAGGTCAGATTCCAATATCACCCTACTCCTTTCATCTACTTTTGGGCCATCATCTTTAAGAGTTGGGGTCTGTGCTATCCCACCACCCTCTTCGTCATATAATTTTTGGTAGAAGGTCTGAAAAACTTTCAGAATCTCCTCCGGTTCAGTATAGTCAATCCCATTTTCCTGTATGCATGGAATGATGTTTTTAGATCTCTCCTGCCTGATCCGCAATGCTAACACTCTTCCTGCTTGTTCCCCCGTCTCGTACCTATTCGCTCTTGAGGACTGGTATTCTCTGGATTCCTTCTGTGTCACAAACCCCTGGAGATCCGCTTTGATGGTACTAATTCTGTTTAAGCTTGCCTGCCCATCGATCCGTTGCCCTATATCTTTAATATGTTGTATTTCCGCTAGGCCCAGTTTCCTGATCAGAGTTTCGACCCTCTCCCTATCCTCCTTCCTCAATCTGGCCGAGCAATTTATTGTCTCCCCCCTCAGAGTCGCCTTAAATGTATCCCAGACTGTATTGCGAGAGGCACTATACCTGTTCATCTCATAGAATTCCTTTGCCCATTGCCTTATATGTCTCACGAACCTTTCATCAGCGAGAAGCTTTCTTTCAAATGACCAGCTCGTTTGTCGCCTTTTTACGTTATCTGCCACACATGTTAGAATCAGAGGATTGTGGTCAGAGATATATTTGGGCAGTTTTGTTATATTGACTTAACAAAGCTTGTCTGATGAGAGAAGGAAATAGTCCAGTTTGGAGTATTTTTGATGCGGGAAAGAGAAATAAGTAAAGCCCGATTCCGTCGGGTATTTCACATGCCACACATCCTCGAGTCCATGCGATCTCATAAGTGAGGTAAGCGCCCTAAATACTTTTGGCTTAGACCCTGTATAACTGGCTGCCCTATTCCAATCCACAGAGACATTCATATCCCCACACATTATAATAGGAGTTGGCCAGTCTACCAGCTCTTCCTCTAGGATATCGAAGACTTCCGGATCGTCATAATTTGAGCCATAGACTGTACACAAAGTATAACCGAGGGTCAGTTCTACTATTGCCCATCTTCCTGAGCTATCTGCCTTCACTCTCTTTGCCCCACCTAACCTAGATTTTGTTTGGCTAGAATGGCCACACCTCTGACCATTGAGGTTTGTGAGGAACAGGCCAGTGTCTCATAGCCCCTGATATATAGTAGATTTCTACTAACCCAGGGCAAATGTGTCTCTTGCAAGCAGAGGATATCCAAGTTGTTGTATCTCGCAAAGTGACCGACTCTCTGACGCTTCCTCCAATCATTTAGCCCAGCGACATTGATGGAACAGATTTTAATGTGTGCCATAATCTAGTATAGGCCTTCCCTGAAAGTATGGCTGAAAAAATCTTGGTACATTAGCTAAAATGACTAATACTCTCTTGCCGAAACAAACACTTTCCAAATACCGAAACATCTAATTTTTCAATTTTTGCTCCCTCCCCCCACCCCCTCCCTTCCCGCCAATCTCCCACCCGCCCCCCCCGATCCACCCCGCCCCCCCCACCACCACCCACCACCCACACACCCACTCGAATAAGGCGCTCAGACTTGGTCTGTGCACGTGATGGAGAGCCGATTGAAGCGGTGGAGAAGACATTTTTACAAATCCGTTCAAAAGACCTTGCCCTGGATAATAAGCTACTGTTACTTAATGTCTAAATGCCTTAGGATAACCACACAGGATAACCACACACCACACTTCATATAGCTATGATACCGAACAGAGGAGGCAGGGGAAATAGTGTATTTACCCTATTGACCTGTTGTCAATCTATCGGGGCGTTATCAATATACCAGACAACATTATTTCCTCAAGCTCGTGCTCCTGCCCCTTGAGAGTCCAGATATTCTTTGGCTTTCACCTCTGACGTGAAGTACAGTGTTCTGCCAGCATTAATTATTTTTAGTTGCCAGATTGATCAGATATGCCTGCATGTTTTTGGCTTGAAAAGGAAGAATCAACTGCCTCAATCTCCAACGTCTCTCGACTGTTATATGGCAAAAGTCTGGCCTAACAAAAAATGAGATCTCCCCGACTGTTTTCCTTGCGTCTGGCCTTGCTTTTTCCGATATTGCTTGCCTTAATAAGAAGTTGCCCAAGAATATTAATATCGCTCTGGGCTTATCCGTTTCCTTTGTATGTTTTTTTGGTTTAAACGGAGTGCGATGTGCTCGCTGTATTTCCTCAGCCCAGTTCCAGCCAGGGAGATCCACAAAGGCTTTCTCAAAGAGTTTGATAATGAAAGCTCTTATGTCCAGCCCTTCCACCCCCTCCTGTACCCCTAAGACCCGAAGGTTATTCCGCCTTTGCCGGTTCTCCAAGTCCTCCAGCTTCCATTGTATGTCCGTTATCTGGGCACTTTGGGCATCAACCTTAGTAATGGCAGCCGTCGACTCAGCCTCCGTCGAAACCACTCTTTCCTCTAAGTTTGTTACTCGATCGCCTAGGTTGACACACACTTTGAACAGCTTCCTTACTGCTCCTTGCATTTTTCTGACAGCCGCCTGTGCCTTACGGCTGTCCTGGCGAGTCTCTTCTCTGTGAGCCAGGATCTCCTTGTGTATCACCTTGTAACAGGGTCGGGCTGCGTGATAGGAAGGAATGGTGGAACCCTGACTGTGTCTATGACTGTGACTCTTCTAATCCACAGACTGCGACTCTGAAGAACGATTGGGAGGTAGAGCAGCCTGAAGAAGCGTACTCAAGTCCCTTTAAGTGGGAGGGCGACGACTACCAAGAAGGACCGCCTTCTGCTGACGTCGACAGTCCGGAATGGTTGAAAACAGGGGAAGCCCTGTACGCAGCGTGTGACGTCATCGGAGAGCCAACGGACGGAGGACGCGAAGCACACCGACGGAAGGAAGAAGACGTAGGAGAAAACCGAGGACGAGAAGCAGACGGAAAGCTGGGAGAAAGCCGAGGACGAGAAGCAGACGGAAAGCCAGGAGGCCAACGTTCCTGCGAGTCGCCGTGCCATACTCCCGGGGGAGGAGTATGGCTTAACCAGGTACGGCGGCGTTGGGCAGCCTGGGTGGGGAGAAAGAGCGCCCCGAGTGAATAGTGTAAAAAGCCCTTGTACGTTCTGCTCCCTGTGTATCCTTCCTACCTTCTCTTCCGTCTCCCCACTACTCTTACCATACCTTCTTCCTTACCGCACTCCTACCCTAAGTGTTATCACGTATTCGCACAAGAAGTGTTTGTAAATACACCGGTGTCCCTCACAACCACGGGAATCCTTTGGGTGCAAACACTTATCAGATATAGCGACTAACGGCCTCCCTCTGTCCATTCTCTTCCATGTTACCGGACCGAGAAACGAGACCCAACTTACAGCCTGTAATCAACCTGGAGTGGTCCCGACGCTGAACCATCTTGCGTGCCCTGGAATCTCCATGCTGTAAAAACTGCGTGTCCCGAAGATCACCACCACGGATAATATTGAGTTTGCGAGGGAGAGACTTACGTTTCGCACAAAGAGAACTTTAAAAATAAAACCCAGTTTAAAACGGTATACTGGTCAAGTGTCTGTTGAGCCTGTTGTTACCACTGTGAGTATTCCTAGCCCCCCTGCCCCGGCTACACACCTCTAAAAGGGACATCTGTGCTGCCTCCCCGTGTGGACTACCGTGTGGGCTACCAAGTAAGTGAGAGTCTGAAGAGTGGTCCCAACTAAGCTCCTGAATTTTAATCCCAGCAGGTGGTCTAGCTGAGGATATATGGGGGTCAGGTCCAAATTCCGGTTTGCTTTCAGTATCCAAATTACTTCCTCCCTGTACTGAGCTATCATCCTCTGACCACTCGCCGCCTTCTGAGACAGAGAAGAAGCATTCACTGGGAGGGTTATCCTTATCTTTATCACTTGGCTTTTCTTGTCCAGGGTGGTCCCCCGTATTCACCATATTCGCCATAATGTCCGAGGTGCCCTCTTGAGCTACTGCAGCTTTCTGTTCCAATGCCTCATTTGCGCTCGAGATTACATCTTCCAAGTTTCCTCCAGCCCCCTCCTGATCCTCTATAGCCCCCCTCTTTGGGTCTTTGTCATTGGTCATTTTTACATTAGCCCCCGCTGAGCTGCCAGGAGATTCTGTGTTTGTTTCAGAGGAAAAAGGGGGTAGAATCCCCCCCCATCCCCAGCAGCAGCAGTTCTCTCCTGCCCCTTCTCCACAGCTATTGCGCTGGTTTTAAGGTC